>NC_090437.1:315401426-317801426 GCF_031143425.1 Pleurodeles waltl | reverse complement strand
ATGTCTTTGATTCCACTCGTAAGGGAGTAGCTCATTGCTTGGATCATGGCATGCAAAAATGTATATGTTCCATCCATTCAACTTATATCATTTTATGGGCCGGTGATTTTAATATTCAGCCCTGTCTTGCCCCGGTGTCTCAGGTTTGTCTGGTCAACAATTAGAATGGGGTGTAGTACGATCATTTTTGCCACAATGATTATGGGGATGTGTTAAATTCAATTGTGTCTAAATACGATCTACCACTATTGAGATGTAATCAGGGTGAAAATGAGGAGGTCATCCCATCTATCAGAAGTAGAAATACATCACCTGTTATTGACCATATTCTAGTATCCTCTGCTGCTAATAGCTCATGTGGATTGCACAATCTGTATTGAGTAATCATGATCCCATAACTCTCCCATTATATTTTGGGCCCCAAAGCCTGAGTCTTATACTATAATGAACCAGGTGGATACATATAGGGCTAATGGGGTGAGATTAAAATGGAGAGATATTGACCCTGATGTTGTATTACAGAATATTGTGCAGGGGAATATGTGAGAGCTTAATTACTGTCTGCAAGATGAAGTAGAATCAAACAGGTTGTTAAGTTGTTTTGAACATATTATTTCCTTTATTAAGGCCCTCTTAACATGCCAAACTAATGCTTTGCAGACTGGGAAGAATAGAGGATGGTTGGATCATTCATGCACTAAAGCCTTGGGGGAACTCAAGCATGCCCTCCACAATTCTTCTAGAGATCCTGTGGTTATTAGGACTCTGAGCATCAAGTATAGGGTGGCCTTGGCATCAAGGAAGAAGGCATTGCAGGAGGAAGTGTTGTAAAAACTCACTCTATCCGCAGAGACAAATGACAATAAGCTGTTCTGGTCAATGCACCTTTCTTGTCCAAGGAGGCGTCTCCTGAGATGGGTTCCAGTGTTCCCTGCTTGGCATGAGTGGCCCATTTTTCTGAAGTTTTCAAACATAATAGTGGGGCTGGGGTTGTGGAGCTGAGGAAAGGGAACCCCACTGATTTAAAAATCACCATTGATGAGGTACTTTTAGCACTTAACAATAGTGCAGGAGGTAGGGCCCCCAGTCCTGATGGGGTGCAGTGGATGTCTTCAAATCATCTATAAATGTTTAGGGCCCTATTCTTACTAGGGTGTTCAACACAGTAGTGGCTGAAGGGATTCCGCCATCATCGTCCTCTTCTATCATTGTACCAATATATAAAAAGGGTGTTAAATCAGATCCTAAAAATTATCAGTCAATATCGTTGTTGGACTCATCTATGAAGATATTAAGTAGGATTTTACTGGCAAGACTGGAAGAGTGGGTACAGGATCATGACATTCTATCCTCTGCCCAATTTGGTTTTAGAAAGGGCCTGGAAACCATTGTACATTATTATTTAGAAGTATACGAGGGCCAAATCAGGGGACCTATCCCTTTGTTTTGTTGATCTCAGCAACTTGTTGAGGATGTTATTTTGTGGCTTAATTTGTTGGAAAAGGGTGCCCGAGGGAAATTATTGATTTCCTGGCCATTTGTATGAAAATTTATCATGCAATGTCTGCTTTGGCTTAATGGGAGGATGTACCCCTTTATTAAAGGTTGAGAGAGGTATACGGCAGGGCTGTGCCCTAGCCCTGCTGCTGTTCTCTTTATTTATTAATGGGGTATACAATATTTTGCAAACACTCCAAGCTGACTCACCATGTTTGGCAGGGCACCCTATAGCTTTGTTATTATACGCAGATGATGCCATCTTGATTTTTAGGACTCCGATGGGACTGCAGAAGTTAATAAATGCTTTCGAGGAATTCATGACTTTAAAGGATATGGTGATTAACAAATCAAAAACTTTTACAATGGTTTGTGGACAAAAGGTACAGAAATGTAGACGTTTCTTTACTCAGAATACACCAATTACCACTGTTAATGCCTTCAGCTACCTGGGGGTCCTATTTACAAATAAAGGGTCCTGGGAACAGCGTGTTTCCACAGGCAGAAACAAAAGGAGCAGAAACGGGTGTGGCATTTTTAGATTTGCCAGCCAATTAGGTAGTCACCCCGTAAGGGAAATGGTGGATATCTATATGGCCAGAGTTGTGCCTATGGCTACCTATGAGGCTGGCCTCTGAGGGTGCACTAAGAGCCTTCCTCTGCAACTGGAGGAAAATAGGCCCAGGGGGCCTAGTGCCTCATTGCGCCACATTAGTGTCATTTTTTTAATGCTAATGTGGCCCAACGAGGCCAAAAATCACCACGCCAGATTTACAAAGTGGCATAATGCATGCATTACGCCACTCTGTATCCCCTCACGCCACATTATGCCTGTGCAGCACCACTTTTCTTAAATCTGCCCCATAGCTTCTTAAAACGGCTGTTATGTCTACCTTCCCCAGCGTCTAACTGTATTATTCACCAGGAGGTGGGTTTACAGTATGTGGAGGATGTGCTGCTGTTGAGACCCCTGTTATTATGGTACAACATCTGGATCAAAGATGAAACTAATTTTAGTAAACAGATTATCCTAGATTATCTAAAATTGGACAATTTCTCTTACACCCCTTGGCTATCTTATATTGATTCTTCCTTCAATACTCTGTTCTATATTTCCATAAGGCCATATCCCCATCAAGTGCTTTCTCTGTCTAAAAAAATGATTAAAGAAACCTTCATGCAGTACAGATTGGACTGCAGGACAGCCACTGAAAAGTTGAAGTATACAGGTGATATATGCATGTCCCTTTCCCTTGAGGAAGACTTACAGCATCGCTTTGTTTTGATAAGGTTCAGATTGGGCATTGTGCATCACCTAGTTGCCTTTCCTAAAATTAGGTCTTGCCCAACTGAAATGGTCTGTTGTCCTTGCAACGGGAACAGCAAACAGCACTTTGCACTTTATGTTGTTCTGTGAATTTTATGCACAGTTTAGGATGATTTACCTCAAACCCTTTTTTATTGCCCAGAAAATAAGAACACACCAGGCTGCACTGACATTTTTATTTGGTTTATCCAATCCTCATTTGTGTTATAACGTGGTGCTCTTTTTTAAATTTAAGTGCTATTCATATTAGGAAAAGTATTTATTTTTAGTTTGCACAGATTTGCTATGAATATTTGTAAGTGATATGTTCTGTGTTCATCTGATCTTAAATAGTTACTATATGAATGCTGATGTTATGTTTTACTAACTAAGTTATGTATTTATTTATGTACTTTTATTGCTATTTTGCATATACCAAATAAAGTTTACAAATTGAACCGACTTGTGCTTCTGGTTTTTCGACTCTGAGAATCTGCTAACTGCACCTCAGTGCCAGTTCTAACTCCTTACAAATTATATGTTGAATTGGTTACCCCAACTGGCGTAAGTTACTTATAACTCCCTAGTATATGGTGCCAAGGGTACCCATGGCATGTAAGTTAAGTGTCTATCCAGAGCTGCAGCACAGATTCTGGCATCCTGAATGTGAAAAATAACAACGTGGCTCCCAGCCTGCCACTGCAGACTGGAAGAGCACTTTTAAACTGTTAGTTCAACTTTGACATTTAAACCAATGGCAAAACCCACATTTTCCTTAATACTATATATGAGTCTCCCCTAAGGTACACCTACTGGGCCCTAAGGCACGGAGCTGTATATTATTAAGTAGGACATGTAATTTCTTATGTCCTAACAGTAAAAACCTGAAAGAGTTGTTTTGTACTGTGGAAAGCCTAGTAGCCCCATTGGCAAATACAGAGTTACAGGCTGACATCTCAGCCCCATTAACGTCTGAATGGGACTACCAAAGTTGGCATTTTAAGGTATCAAGTTAATAATGGCTTTAAACCTGACTCAACGCCTAAATCAGAGTTAATACCACTTTTAAGGAAATGCAACTTTTAGCTAGTTGATACTCTGATGCCCAGTTTCTACGGGAGTCATTTGCAGCTGCTGGTCACCGGACAACCTTCTTGCCTCCTGGGGAGTTATGTGTATGACTCCCCAGCACTAGAACAATAGAGGCCTGCCGCAGAGGAAGATGTTACCTCCCCCTTGCAGGAAGCCACATATGGTGTTGGATCAAACAGTGAGTGTTAGAAATGGGATCTCTAGGTGGGAGAGGTACGAACCCTGCCCAATTAGGGAGCACAATCCTAGCCAGGGTAAGCCAGTTACAACCATAAATAAGTATGTGCTCACCCTCTGGTAGCTTGACACAGAACAGACAGGCTTAACTTAGGAGGCAATGTGTAAAGCATTTGTACAACATTTAAAACAGTAAAACAGTGAAAACACAATACAAAAAGATATCTGGTTAGAAAAATAGAGGTTAATTTAATGAACAAAGCTAGACCAAAACGACAAACATCCAATAAGTAGAAGTCAAGATATGACTTTTTAAAGAATATCTGCAAATATAGGGTCCCATTTACGAGGCCCTTGCGCCACCCGAGCTTCACTTTTAGAGAAGCTCCAGTGGCGCTATGCCCTGATCCATATTTACAAGGCAGCATTAAGCCACTTTTGTGGCTTAACGCCGCCTTGTAAATATGGGCCGCCCCACCCAGTTTTTTGCAGCACGGGGCGTGCAATGGATGTTGCTGTGGACGTACCGACGCTACACCCATTGCTTTTTGATGTTGCCCCAGACTTACGAGAAATCGTAAACCTGAGGCAGCACCAAATACTAATGCCTCCCCAGGGGTGGCATTAGAGTGGCACAATTAGGAGAAATACTTTATTTCTCCTCGTTTTTTGCTCTTTCTATTTGTGCTGCAATCTACAGGACACATAGAAGGAGCAAATTACTATTAATGATTGTTTATGTGCAGGGAGTTGTCCCTTCCTGCACATAAACAACCATTAGTAGCGATTTGCTACTTCTAAGAAGGGTTTTGAAGTGCACAGAGGTCCTCCCTCCCTGTCCTGGCCTACCCTTTCTTTGTTAGAGGCTGTATGCAGAGGGAATACAAGAAACCAGCTGTCACCACAGCCCAGAGGTTTATTGGAGACAGGCTTCAGACACACAGGTCTAAGAGCAGGAAAATGCCAACTTTCTAAAGAAATTGGTTTTGTTTGATCAGGTAAAGACCGTGAGTGGCAAATGTCGCATTCAGAGGTTCACAAAGTCAGTTTTAAATAATAAAACAACTGTATCAATTAAGATGTAATACCGCCTTGGTTGAAGAATGGTCAGCTTGAGTCATTCCAGTATTCTGTCTCCTGATGATAACCCGTTAATGGTGTGGTTTTGAAATGTGTCAACCTTTCAGAGAATCCATAGAGTGCATTGAGAAAGAGGGATGGCCTGACAGGGACATTTATTTTTGAGGGTTTTATTTCACAGTATCCCTGCATTGGCCTGATGAAAAATACAGACTGTGGGGGTTATTCTAACTTTGGAGGAGTGTTAATCCGTCCCAAAAGTGACGGTAAAGTGACGGATATACCACCAGCCGTATTACGAGTTCCATAGGATATAATGGACTCGTAATACGGCTGGTGGTAAATCCGTCACTTTTCCGTCACTTTTGGGACGGATTAACACCTCCTCCAAAGTTAGAATAACCCCCTGTGTGTCTCTTGGTTCAGCTCTTACATTTGGAGCTGCAAAATATGTGTATATAAACCCAGCTCTTGTGTTTTCCTATTCTGACAGAACCTGGATACAATACATTTTATTAATGCACATTTTTGTTTTTTTGGTGTTTGGTACGAGGGCCCATATTTATACTTTTTTAGCACAGCATTTGCGTCATTTGATGACGCAAAAGCGGCACAAACTTGCGAAATACAATTGTATTTTGTGAGTTTGTGCCGTTTTTGCGTGAAAAAGCGTCGCAAATGCGGCGCAAAAAAAGTACAAATATGGGCCTAAGTATAATCATGCTCTGCAGTGCTAATTCTACTGAATTTTATTGCATAATTTATTGTTTGGCTTCTTGTGTTTAACATTTTCCCAAAACGTTTTTGAAGTTTGTAAAAAAATGGGAATTAAATATTGGGAGCAGTAATTAATTTGCACTTCCGTGGACTTCTAAATAATGGGGGTGATTCTAACTTCGGCGGGCGGCGGAGGCCGCCCTCCAAAGTTCCCCGACCAAAATACCGCTCCGCGGTCGAAAGACCGCTGAGGGTATTTTGGGATTTGCCCTGGGCTGGCGGGCGGCCGCCAAAAGGCCGCCCGCCAGCCCAGGGCAAATCAACCTTCCCAGGAGGACGCCGGCCGGCGTAGTGGGAAGGTGCGACGGGTGCAGTGGCACCCGTCGCGTATTTCAGTGTCTGCATAGCAGACACTGAAATACTTTGTGGGGCCCTCTTACGGGGGCCCCTGCAGTGCCCATGCCATTGGCATGGGCACTGCAGGGGCCCCCAGGGGCCCCGCGGCACCCCCTACCGCCATCCTGTTCCTGGCGGGAGACCCGCCAGGAACAGGATGGCGGTAGGGGGTGTCAGAATCCCCATGGCGGCGGAGCGCGCTCCGCCGCCATGGAGGATTCTGCAGGGCAGCGGGAAACCGGCGGGAGACCGCCGGTTTCCCGCATCTGACCGCGGCCGAACCGCCGCGGTCAGAATGCCCTGCGGGGCACCGCCGGTCTGTCGGCGGTGCTCCCACCGACCCTTGCAGAATGACCCCCAATGTGTCTTTAAATCTGTCCAGTGCTGGCTTTTTGTTTTTGTATTTAACTTTCTAAAAGTGGCATTTTCAAACCTTGTAATAGTACATCCACCTTTACCATTGAGGGAATTTTTAATTACATAGGTACTAAACATGATAGGTCTACTACTCAATCAGGAATTACATTTTAAATCCCCAGTGTTGCTCTATGATAGGGTAGGCCTCACAGAAGTGAAAATTGAATTTGAGAGTTTTTCACTGCCAGGACATGTAAAACTTAAAAGTATTTGTCCTGCCTTTCAATTACATGGCACCCTCCCCTATGGGCTACCTAGGGCCTACCTTAGGGATGACCTATGTGTAATAAAAGGGGAGTCTAAGGCTTGGCAAGGTTGTTTAAATGCCAAGTCAACATGGCAGTGTAAACTGCACATACAGGCTCTGCAATGGCAGGCCCGAGACATGTTTAAAGGGCTACTTAAGTGGGTGGCACAATCAGTGCTTCAGGCCCACTATTATCATGTAATTGACAGCCCTGGGCAGATATAGTGCACTTTAGTAGGGACTATTAAGTAAATTAAATATACCAATCGACCTCTGGGTCAATGTAACACTTCCCCCACAACTGCAGGTCAGTCACTTTGCCAGATTCATCCACTTGTTATACTTGTGTTCTGTTTTGCGGTTTCTGTTGCTTTCTGTCAGTGTTCCTGCTGCTCCTGCCATTCTTTTTCCGCTATCTTCGCTTCCTGCATTCGCCCAGCCCCTCCCACCTCCCAGGATTGCATATGGAGACTGTAGCGCAGATGTGCCCAGCAACTGTGACAAAGCAAGCCCGTCTGCACCCTTCTACATCTGGACCGCACCCAGCACTAGGATCCCTGGCCCTTCCCACCTGCACAGCTACTCCGCCAATTACCTCCAAGCCCTAGATCATGGACACATCGACAACAACCACTGCTGCCACATCTCCACAAACTATCAGAAGGTTGTTCTCCTGTCGGCACTGCTGCTTCACCTGCAGCACTGAAGCAACCAACAACACCAGAGACACCTCATACATGATCGTGTCTACCACACCGAATTGGACTGCCATGCAACAACTCCAATGCATGCTACTCAATGCATGATCTCTCAGAAAACATGCCACAGAGATCGGGAACACGATCTCACCCCTCATCCTTGATGTCATCTTCCTCACAGAGACCTTGCTGAACCCGGCCTCTGCACTGAATATCGAAATTGCCACCCCTACGGCTAGAAGATACCAGAAGAGCCAGCTGGTTCACCGCAGAACCGAAAGCCTCCAAATGCAACACCGGAACAGACAAACAACCATGGAGGTGGAATTGCCATCATTGACAGCACAATCTTGCCAGATGAATCAACGCTGATAATGGAGTACCTCAACTTTCAACTCCACACAGATGGAAAAATCACTATCAAAGGCATCCTCGCCTACAGACCACCAGGGCCATGTCCCAGCTTCTGCAACATCATCCCAGACCTCATTGCCCTGATCGCCATCAACTCCAGGCACTACATCTTCCTAGGGGATCTCAAATTCCACCTCCATGACCCCCAGCAGCACCAACATAGCCGACCTCTTAGAAAGCATGAACAACATTGGTCTCAAGCAGCTAGTCACCACCCCTACCCACATCGCAGGACACATGCTCAACTCCATTTTTACATCCAGCGAAATAGTAAAAAATAACCACTTCACACAGCTCAACTGGACCAACCATTACAATGTCCAATTCACCATCTCAGGGCCTACCAACATGGGCACCGTGCCTCCAACTCCATATGCAGAAATTGGAAAAAGAACAACGCTCTCAACTTCCACCACCTAGACACAACATATGACTAGATCAAGCTGCAAAGAATTTCTCGCAGTAGTGCTCAGAATGCGGCAACACAATTGCCCCCACCCCAAACCAGCCAAGTCCAAAAGACCTACCAGAAGAGCCAGCTGGTTCACCATGGAACTGAAATCCACAAAATGCAAATGCCAGCAACTTGAAAGGAAGCGGCTCACTGGCAAAGAAACAAGAGAATTCACCACCTTCAAGACAGCAATCAACCATTATCATCACCTACTGAAAGAAACAAAGAAGAACACAATCACAGACTGCATACAAGTCAGCACAAACCACTACAAGGTGCTCTTCACCATCATGAAGGAGTTCTCCAACCATGCAGCTGCCGAGAATCACATCACCTCCTCCTAAGAACTATGTGACACCCTGGCGGACTTCTTCCATGACAAGATGTTAGTCATCTACGAAAACTTTGAACCCCAAACCCCAACTGCACACAGCGTCAGCCTGCTCCCACCCACAAACACAAAACCCGAACATCTGCCAACCCACTGGGACCCTCTCACAACCAAAGATACAATCGTCATCATAAATTCTGTGCACTCAGGAGCACCCACACACCCCCTCTCCCCACCACATGTTCAACCTCAGGAGCAAGATAATTAGCTACGAGCTCATGGAAGTCCTGAATACCTCCATCACCTCAGCCTCCTTCACTGAGGACTGGAAACACCCTGAAGTAAGACTCCCCTGAAGAAACCATCCGCTGACCCAGCAGAAGCTAAGAACTACCGACCTATCTCCCTGCTCCTCTTCCCAGTGAAGGTTCTCAGGAAGGCAATCAATTAGCAACTCACTGAACACCTGCAAAAGTACAACCTCCTGGATTCCTCTCAGTCTGAATTCCAAGCCAATCACAGCACCGAGACAACCCTGATCGCAACCACAGACAAGATCAGGGCCCTCCTGGACCACAGCGAAATGGCAGCCCTTATCCTCCTTGACCTATCAATCACCTTTGACACCTTCTCCCATCACATCTTAATCAACAGACTCCACCACATCATATTCCAGGGTAACCCCCTCAAATAGATTGCCTTACACATCACCAGAAGAACCTAGAGAATCTGTCTCCTACCACTCACCTCTGAATCCAGAAAGATCATCTGTGGTATCCCCAAAGAATTATCCCTCAGCTCCACCCTCTTTAACATGTACATGACGCCCCTGGCCAACATCGTCAGATCCCACAGACTTAACATAATTTTCTATCCCAACAACACCCAACTGAACGTTGCAGACAAAACAGAAGTTCTCATCTTTGGGAACAACACCTCACCATGGAATGACGCATGGTTGCCTGCAGAACTTGGCCCATCCCCCACCATGACAAGCCACACCTGCAACCTTGGCATCATCTTGGACAGCAAGTTATCTATGAAGCAACAGGTAAACAGTCTCATCCACCTGCTTCCACACGCTTCGCATGCTCTGCAAGATCTTCATGTGGCTCCCAGTTGACACCAGAAAGACCATCAAACAGGCCTTCATCACCAGCAGGCGGGACTACGGGAACACTTTCTAAGTAGGAATCAGCGCATGCCTCCAGTAGAGAGTTTAGACAATACAAAACTCAGTGGCAAGGCTCATCCTCAAACTCCCCAGACAGACCCACATCACACCTCACCTTAACAAGCTACACTGGCTCCCAATCCAGAAGAGATGCCAGTTTAAGATGTTGACCCACGCATACAAATACCTGCACAACATAGAACCAGAATACATCAACAAGCGCATGACTTTCCACTAACCAACCAGACACCTATGATCTGACTCATCTAGAGGACAAAGCGGCAACAACCTTTCCTTGCACCTTCAGACCACCTCATCGCTCCAGCAATTCAGGAAAGGACTCAAGACCTGGTTGTTCCAATGAACTGATCATCACGCAGCAACAAGCTACTCCAGTGCCTTAAAAACCCTCACAAGTGATTTGCTGCACTTTACAAATGACTGATTGATTGAATTGTGGATACACCAATGTTATCATGTTTTAGGGGAGTTAGCACTTGTACTTTAGCAATGGTTAGCAGTGGTAAAGTGCCAAGAGTCCTAAGGCCAACAAAAACAGATCAGCAAAAGTGAGGCAAAGTTGGCAAAAGGTTTTGGGAAAGACCCCACTAAGGATGACAGGTCTAACAGTGAGCTTCAAAGAGGAAGCCACCATTGATGGTCAAATGGTAACTACACCCAGGGAGGGCTTCCCCTTTGTTCAGGTGGATGGATTAGTGGCAGGAAGAGAGAGAGGAAACTAGTTGTCAAACCACTTTTTTCCATGGGTGTGTAGCCCACAGGTAGCCACTCCTCTAGGGTGGGTGGCGATGCACTGCACACAAAGAAAAGTGTTCAGACATCTTGTGAGTGGGCAGAATAGTGCACTCAGGGATAGCTGGATGCCGCACACGGCTGAAGGTCATCATAAAGTGGGAGGGGACCTGGAAGTCCATTGCTAGTGATTGCTTGATCTTCTGAGGGCCCTTTCAGGGCTTAAACATGGTACCCCGGTACCCAGACCTTGGATCACATCTGTACTGGAGAGAGTGCTGAAGAAGGACTGCCCTGTAATCCTTGGAGAGAGGCTGTATCAACCTCTAGACTGCACCTGCTGCTCCTTGGGCTAGTAAAGGATGGGTTGGACCTGTGGTTCCTGGCTCATAGAAAGGTTGCTCCAGAGCCTCAGACGAAAAAAAGTAAACCTCAAGAGTCAGTCGGCTGATTCCCAGTTCCAGCACCAGAGCCATAAAACTTGAAGAAGCTTCTCCTGGCTAGTCAGTAGCCACTTTCATTGAATAACCGCTAACCATGACGTGCAGCCAAGAAGACCCCTTCTCTACACTTAAACATTGCCCCCAGTCTGTCGGACCTGGGAGAGTCATTGGAGTACAGGCTGGTCACCAAAGAAGAACACAAACCTTCACCAAAGGAAACCCTTGTACCTGGTGTGACCGGAGACCAGTTACCCAGTCATAACTGGACTTCTGCAGGATATAAAAGGGCTTTGAGGGATATCGACTCCTGTGGCCTAAGTCACCCTACCTTAACCATGGGCTAAAGAATAATCCCAGGAGGGTTTCCATCGACCACATAGCACCCAGAGCTTCCTTCAGCAACCTCAGTACCGTGTATCCTCAGCATCAGGAATACTCCAATGAAGTCTATAGTGGTCCTTGTATAAAATGTGGAACTGGACATTAGACTACTTTGGTGACCAGATAACTATTCAAATACTCCTTTTGGGCCCCCTGACCTTCTCACTGTCAGAATTGTTGCCAAGCATGGGCCAGAGTAGTCAAATACAACTCTTTAAAAGTTTTTAAAAGTTTCCAATTTTACTGTTACCAATGCTCATTTGAGCTTTGGACTAAAAAGCTCAGCTTTACGTTTTACTTAAAAATCTACATATTTGAATGTATTTTGCTCATTTTTGTGTCTAAAAATTCAGAAAAATATAAACTATTTTTATAAATTGGTGCCGGACTTCTTTAGTGTGTCGTGATTTTCTTATTTTGTTGTTTGGAGGACGTAAATGCTTTACACTAGTTTCTTTGTTTAATCTTTGCTGCTTGAGGACACAGGTACCCAGGACTGAGCTAGAGGTTTTCAAATGAGCCTCACTGGACCCACTTTTGTTTTGTGAATGAATTGCAGGGTGAGATCACACAACCACAAGATATAATACATCAAAATCCTCACATCAACATTTTGATCATCTAAAAGTAAAAGTGTATAAAGTGATCAAGTGATGATTGTTTTGATGCACATAGAAATTTTCAATGACCTTGAAGTCCTAGCTATAAAAGTAATAAAAATGGCAGCTGGCATTCATATAGCACTTCGTATCCTCATTTGGGTTGCTTATAAGTGCTGTAAATAACAGGTGTTTGTATCATTAATCTGATACTCAATTTAACATAATCCAGAAGAATAAAAGCCTAGAGTACCTCTTAGCAGGTTTCAAAATTATGACATGAGGCTCACACCCACTCGAAGTCAGCACATGCTTGGCTGAGCTACTCGCAATAACAATGACTTACTAGATCATTTTCTCATTATGTGAAAAACAAACAGCCAAAAAAAACTCTAACAATTTATAAATGGTCTAAACCAATACTCCTTTCATTTAAGTCTACAAACTTGCATAGGATTTTTCTTTTCAAACCTTATCAGCAGGGCCTCTAAGACAATATAGTCTAATTGTGAACACACAGGCCCATATTTATACTTTTTGACGCAAAACTGCGCTAACGCAGTTTTGTGTCAAATAAATTAGCGCCGGCTAACGCCATTCTGAAGCGCCATGCGGGCGCCGTATTTATTGAATGACGTTAGCCGGCGTTAGCCGCCGGCGCCGTCTGGTGTGCGTTAAAAAAAACGACGTACACCAGGCAGCGCCGGCGTAGGGGGATATGGGGCTTGGGCGTCAAGAAATGGGGCAAGTCAGGTTGAGGCAATTTTTTCGCCTCAACCCGATTTGCGCCATTTTTTTTTCACTCCCAACCCCCATAGAAATGACTCCTGTCTTAGCAAAGACAGGAGTCATGCCCCCTTGCCCAATGGCCATGCCCAGGGGACTTCTGTCCCCTGGGCATGGTCATTGGGCATAGTGGCATGTAGGGGGGCACAAATCAGGCCCCCCTATGCCACAATTTTTTTTTTTTTTTAAACTTACCTGAACTTACCTTAATGTCCCTGGGATGGGTCCCTCCAGCCTTGGGTGTCCTCCTGGGGTGGGCAAGGGTGACAGGGGGTGTCCCTGGGGGCATGGGAGGGCACCTCTGGGCTCCTTCAGAGCCCACAGGTCCCTTAACGCCTGCCTTTTGCAGGCGCTAAAAAACAGCGCAAAAGCGGGCGTACGTCATTTTTTTTTACCCGCCCACTCCCGGGCGTGAATTTTGCCCGGGAGTATAAATCCGACGCACATGCCTCACAGTCGATTTTTTAGACGGGAACGCCTACCTTGCATATAATTAACGCAAAGTAGGTGTCCACGCTAAAAAATTACGCTAACTCCATGGACTTTGGCGCTAGACGCGTCTAACGCCAAAGTATAAATATGGAGTTAGTTTTGCGTCGGAATTGCGTCAAAAAAAACGAGGCAATTCCGGCGCAAACGGAGTATAAATATGCCCCACAGTGCTTAATTTGTACTTGGGCCCTGATTTATACTTTTTGGTGCAAAACTGCATTAATGCAGTTTTGAACCAAAATGTTTAGCACCGGCCTGCACCATTTCTGAGCACCAGCCAGGCACCATATTTATGGAATGGTGCAAGCCGGTGCAAAGGGTAGGCTGGCATAAAAAATAATAATGACGTTAGCCGGGTGGGGCTGGCGGTATGGAAGAAGGGTGATTTGCACCAAAAACTGACGTTAGTTATGTTAGAGTTAAAAAAAATGACTCTAACCAGCCTAGCGTAATTTTTTGACGCAAAACCATCCATACCGCGACTCCTGTCTTAGGAAAGACAGGAGTCATGCCCACCACTCCCATGGCCAGCACAGAGGGGCAGGGTCCCCTGGGCATGGCCATTGCACCCAGTGCCATGTAGGGGGGTCCATTTCAAGGCCCCCAATGGCACTTTAGAAAAAAGAGTACTTACCTGTACTTACCTATACTTACCTGGGATGGGATCCCCCATCCTCCGCTGTCCCTCTGGTGTGTGTGGGGGTGTCCCTGGGGCCTGGGGAGAGCACCAGTGGGCTCATTCCATGGTGTTCCACCATGGAAATAGGCCCACAGGTCCCCTAGCGCCTTCCCTGACCCAGGTGTTAAATAATGGTGCAAAGCAAGCTTTGCACCATTATTTGACCCCTCCTCTCCCGTGCGTGATTTTAGCACGGGGGATAAATATGGCGCTAAGGCCATAGAGTCATTTTTTGCACAGGAATGCCTATTTTGCATCTCATTGACCCAAAGTAGGTTTCTACATCCCAAAAATGACTTTAACTCCATAAATTTGGCGATAGACAGGTCTAGCGCCAAAGTATGAATATAGAGTTCGTTTTGCACTGAATTTGAATTTTAAAAAAATGATGCAAATTCAGCGCAAAACAAGTATAAATATGCCCCTTGGTGTTTCCTGTGCGAAGCACCGGCACCTATTTTTGAGGGCCTCAAGCGAACCTACAACTCTGCTGTCAGGATTCCCGGTCTTGAACAAGTGCAGCACATGCTGCAGGCGCCTACAAGGCTGCCAGTGACCTGCTAATTCGTCAATATTATCAAAGAAAGCGTAACCTCCAGGGTTGAATCACAACCCTTCCCTTCAGATAGTATTATGATTGTAAAATAAACTCTAACAAATTGGGGTATAATTCAAATCTTTATTAAATAGTGTTTTTTCATTGGAATATTTGGATTGAAAGTAATATGAAAAGTATGTATCTCATTGTTTTGGAACTCATTGGGAAGACCATCTGGTTTTGAGGGTCACAAAAGGAGCATGTGTTTTTACTCTCAATTTAAATTATTTATTGGTGGTGCCACACTAATTGTATCAAGTGCAAAGGATTTTAGGGTGATTTCTATACATGAAATATGTTGATCCCCTGCTGGGATTTGATAAGCCATCTTTGAGAGTAAACAGTTTATCTCATGATTTTCTCATGTTTAGTAGTCAAGAGTGCAAAAATGAGGACATATTTTCAGTAAATTCAATAGTATCTTCCTCATCCATATGTGAGAAAGGCCAGACATGATGAGTAAAACATATACTTACAACAGAAACAATTGCCTGCCATTTGGCTCCTCAGTGAGCTAGTGTACCTTTACCATGAAGTTCTACCTTATTGGTGGAATAGGAATTGTTTAATTTAACTAAGTTCCTGTTGACAACCTGCAGCAAATGTTCAAGATAAGGAGGTTAAATGCACTGTTTATTGTAAATGCTGCCTTCAAAAATGCAAGTAGAACTAAAGGTTTTAGATATTTGGTTACCTATGCCATAGCATAAGTATTACTGTCTACAAATGTTACTTATAGACATTCATTCCTATTTTCTAACAATCGATTTCCACACCTGTTTCTACAGACTGACTTTCGCTTCTGGTGCTTAATACAGTGCTTAATTTGTAAATAAAAACGTGCCAATGCCCGAAGCTCTCTTCTGAAACGCGCAGCTGCTGCAAAAAATATGCGAGCACGGAATACTGAGGCAGCGTAATCCTGAAGCCCTCTCGGACCTCTTTAATCCATTTACAGGCACTCCATGCCCTTTCAGCTCACTCTTGCAGCCTTCTGCTTTCTCCCTTTGCGACGCTTTTTTGTTTTTCTCTTCCTCTGCTTTCCTATGTGTGTTTTGCGTGCAATAAATGCGTTATAAGTGCCGGCCCTCAAAAGTAAGTGCCGGTGCTCCGCACCCGAAACAACAAGCACAAATCAAGCCCTGGCTTAATAACTCCACAGCTTTAAGACAGCAACATTTTGGAAGACAACGAACACTTTTTAGACTTCCATTTTAACACACAGGAGTAGGGTTTTAATTATTAAAAGCCAAATGAAAGGGTATGAGGTATATCAAATTCCGATTATATGACGGAACACCGAATTAAAAACAACTACTAACCCTAACAACGAGGTCGGAACACCGACCTCATCCTTACTACTAATGATTTTACCACGAATGCCTTAACAACGATATTTCGTTGTAAAGGCATTCCTGATAAAATCATTAGCAATAGGCACCATTCACCCTACATCCCTCACCCCACCCCCCCAACCCCACCCCAAAACCTAAAACCCGCTGACCCCCCACCCACTCCCCAAAACCAAAAACGCCCCACCCCCCAACCCCACCCTAAAACCTAAAACCCCCTGACCACCCACCCACTCCCCAAAACCAAAAACGCCCCAACCCCACCCTAAAACCTAAAACCCCCTGACCCCCACCCACTCCCCAAAACCAAAAACGCCCCACCCCAAAACTTAAAACCCCCTGACCCCCCACCCACTCCCCAAAACCAAAAACGCCCCACCCCCCCAACCCCACCCCAAAACCTAAAAACCCCTGACCCCCCACCCCCTCCCCAAAACCAAAAACGTCCCACCTCCCCAACCCCACCCCAAAACCTAAAATCCCCTAACCCCCACCCCCTCCCCAAAACCAAAAACGCCCCACCCCCCCAACCCCACCCCAAATCCTAAAACCCCCTAACCCCCACCCCCTCCCCAAAACCAAAAATGCCCCACCCCCCCAACCCCACCCCAAAACCTAAAACCCCCTGACCCCCCACCCCAAAACCTAAACCCACCACTTACCTTCGCCAACTCCCTTCTTTGTACCTTAACCACTCATGTTCGTTGTTCAGAACATACGTAGTTAAGGCACAAAAATACGAAGTCGTGGTTAAAAAAAGCGTTGTTACGTTTTCGTTAACCACGACTTTCGTAATAAAAAAGTCATAAAAAAGGATGTTTCCCTCAAACTCCCCCTTCCTCTGATCGCTGTATCTACAATGGTTGAATCCGCTTGCATATTTCCTTTTCTTTTATATTTTCTTTTACTGTTATCATTAGTTGAAACCTTTGCGACTGCTAATTCATCTCATTGATATAAAGACATTGAAGTGGGGGTGTTAATGGTGAAACCCTACATTTGAGAAATGCTTTAATGCAAAAAGAGGTGCCACACACATGGTATTTCGTGTTTAAGTAGCCTTGCACATGGAAATCATTAAATTTGCAGCGAGTGTGGCTCTTCCTAAGAAGTTCAGAGATTGTAGAGTATGTCAATAATGATTGCTGACCCTAACGGTTTGAAGATGAGTATCAACTCCAGGCCCCTAAAATTTGTAATTTCTCCTTCTCTTATTTCACGTCATGCAAAGGACAATGTAAACAGTGCTCTCTAGTGAGATTTTTTAGATCAAAACAGTTTTATCTCAGTCCATAACTGATAGCTAAAAATTGAAATTCTAATGCACGAACTGTGAAACACCACACAAGCTTCCCACTAACCACTAAACTATCTTCGAGAGCCACTGCTTCACACACAAACCCCTCCAAAGAAAGACACAAATCAAAAATCTATAGCAAGCAGTTTCCCACTCACAACTGAGAGAACCCTTCCCTAGCTTCCTTGAATAAGAAACAGCCCCTTTGAAAAGATGTTTCACATCTCAAGGACCCCTGTCTTAGAAGGTGCCTTTTATTGCAATATCCAACAATGCCACTCGTGTGCTGTTGGGAAAGAATATCTAAATCCATTGTTGCTGAATTCTTTATTTATTAGAAGCTGAAGGTAGCATGCATGTGGGAGTTTATCTGGGCCGTCTGAAGGAAGGTTCAGAGGGGGCATTATTCCCAGGACCCTACATTGTTTCCGGGCTCCTTAATCATGCTGCAACATTTATTGATTCTGAGGAAAACATTTCTTGTGTTATAATGGTGAGGCCGCTAATACCACTGGATTGCTCCAGATGCCCTATGGTGTTTGCATGTTTTCTCATTCTCTACAGGACCTATACTTTTAACCTAATAATGGGTGCTTGCCTCAAGGGGCCTCGCTAAAGTTGCTGACCTAGGCTCTGCAAAAACGTCTGACATACCTTAGATGATGGATGGCTTCAGGTGGATAGTTGAAGGCCCTGATCAACTAGAGTCTCATCATGCCAGGGGCGGTAGATCACTTTCCACCACAATAAACAAAGAGGATTCCACAGGAAAACCCCTGGCACAAAAGAAATAGTGCCTTGAAGCTGTTCAGTGTGCAGAGATATTTACATATGTATTTCAGTTATTCATCTAAAATATGTTATCTTTCGAACTCTATCACTTCCAAAACTACTTGCATCATACAACAGAATATCCTCAACAGAACACTCTTCGTACATTCAATGCAGGTCAGATATCTTGTACAGTTAGGTAAACAAGGACACTGAACAGCTCTACACAAAACATGTCAGTTAAAATCATGCACGACAATACAGAGCAACCCAGTACAAACATTTCTGTGATATGCAATATTATTTATCAAGAATAACAGAATTGTTGCTGGTATATACCAATACTGTGCTCACACTATCACAGATAATGAGATACTATGCTTATTACTGGCATAGTAGTTTGAAAACCTTTCATAGCTCTGCGGCTTTTCACCTGACACTAATATCACACACCCACAGCCTAATGATATAAATTCACTAAAAATTATACAGGACGAGAAATACATGTTTTGTATATCAATCCATCAGCCACCTCATGCCAATCAAATCACCCCACCATCAAAGCATCAAACCATCAGAGCAGGGAAAAATGAAAGGTAAGCAGAAGAACTGGATGCGTAGAAATGGCAAATTGTGCATGGAACTGTAAAAGAGGAGAGATGCCTGTGGTTTGGGGTAGATGAAAGCTACACAATGACCTTTTTCACCTCAAGGTATGCATCAGGAAAGGATTCTGCGCTGTAAAGGTAAAGGCCAGACACAGAGGCCCAATTGTTCCTACCTGCTCAACACCTGGCTTTCAAAGAAGAGGCTAAAGTCGTCCAAACCCAGGCATCTTACCCTAAATCATTTAATGAAAGCCTTCAATGGAAAGCATCATGCTTGAAATACCATTGCATGTGAATAATTACAGTGGCCCGAACTCGTCACAGCAGAGAAATAATTTCCTTTTTGGGAGGTTAACGGAGGTTCTTAATCTTCTTGTGATGCTTAAATCCAGTATAAGCCTCCAAAAGATTAGTTTCTAGGGATTTGAACACCCTGGCCTTGCGCCAAGGTGTTATTAAAGTGGCAATTTAATTAAAGAGAATTGAAGGTGTCTTTCCAGATAGGGAACGCACTTTTAGTCATGACGAGCATAGTATGTTGCTAAACCCTATGAGAGTAACGCTGAAAGTATCCCTTTCTGGTCAGTAGTTACACAAACAGATTACATTTTGCATGTTTTTCCGTACCAGCAAAGTGCTCTGTAATTCCAATTCAAATTACAATTGTTGGCTTCTTCTTGTCAAAAACAGGCTTGCAAATGCATAATTATGAGCATTGTTACTATAAGGATGTATATTAGCAACCCGAGTGAGGGCCAGTTGTTCTGCTTTGACCCAATGATATTTTTGTAGCGCTTTTGATGATATCAATGTGAAATCATTCTCAGGCTCTTAGAAGCGCGCTCCAGTATAAACATACGCTATTTTCCCTATTAACTTTCTTTCAGTGGAGCTCAAAATTAAGACAAATAAACCAATATGCGCTTATTTTAGTTCCAAAATAAACAAATGTCTCCACTGCAGGCTTTGTCAGTAAAATAATCCCTTCTAAATTATCCAGCGCACCATCTATGACTGGGTCGCCATGTCAGGCAGCACTTCTGAAACAAAAAAGGCGCATGCCTACAAAATGGCAGACGTTTCATTAGGTTACAAATGTGTCTGTGCTGCAACACTGCAGAACTGGCTTGCTTCCATGCACTGCGTCACTTTGTAACCATTAGCGCTACATTATGCCTGCGCCAGGCATAATGTATGCAAAGGGGACGTTCCCCCGTTAGGGGAGCCCAAAAAATGGCACAAAGAAATTTGAGTCATTTTTTTGAGCAATTTTAACGCCTGCTCTGGAGGCACACCATTGTTTACAATGGGCCTCAATGGCTTTGCAAGATTAGCGCTAACAAAACCTTTGATGCTAGACTACCCTAACTACTGCCATGGTGCGTCCTATCTTAGATACGGCACACACATGGTGACGTTAGGTGGGGTGCAAGAAAAGTGGTGCTGCACCCAGGCCCTATGTCTAGCTGCAGATTCCTTACCTTTGAATTCTCCCCAGGCGTAAGACAGGATACTGAAGAGTTTTTGTGAGCAATACCCCTGAGCGCCGGTAGGTGGCGTTGATTGGCTATACATCGCAGTTCCTACATAGGCGCCAGCCTGGTGCACCAAAGTCAGTTTCCTTTCATGAATTTCCAAACCAGAAGTGCGGAGCCATGTAGAACACAAACCACTGGTATGTCAAAACTAGGGCCCAGAAAGGGAAGCTCCTGCCCCTAGAAATCCATTCGCAGAGTCAGGAGGATGGGTGGGTGACTAAGGAATATACAGCCAGAAATATTCTCTACCAGGTAAGACATTACTGAAGGTAAATAACTTAATTTTTTATAGCAACTTCTAGCTGCAAATTCCTTCCTTTTGAATAGATGCCAAAGCAATGCCATCCCCATAGGTGGGTCTGTGAACCAATTTTAAATGAGAAAGTCCTGGAGGACCAAACAGGCAAAGTTCCCACCCCTACAGACCTGAATGTCCAGGCAGAAGTGTTTGGTAAACAGGTGCAGAGATGCTCACGTCTTGCCTGACAGATGTACAGGACCGGAACCCTCCATGCTGACATAGTGGTTACAGCTTTAGCTCTGGTGGAATGAGTTTGCAAGCCCTCAGCAGGCTGCTTTCTGGCCAGTGTGTAGTAGATCTCAATGCAGAGTATGACCCATCTGGAGATGGTCCGCTTCTGCAGGGCCCAACCTGTCCTTGCACTAACATACTCCGCGAAGAGTTGGTCATCCACCTGGAACTCTTTTGTACAATCAAGGTCGAATGTCAACGCTCTTTTTGAGTCCAGTTGGTGGAGTCTCTCCTTTTCTTTAGAAGGATGTGGGGTGCATAAAAAGTAGGCAAGGTGATAGATTGGTCCACTAGAAAAGGTGTGATCACTTTTGGCAGAAGAAATGTCCTAATGTGAAGCACCACTTTGTCAGGATAGGTAGAGAGGTAGGGCGGCTTAGATGATAAGCCCTGCAGCTCACTCACTCTGCAGGCAGAAGTAATTGCAACAGGAAAGGCTGTTTTCAATGTGAGAAGCTTGAGGGGACAGTTGTGAAGAGGCTCAAAGGGAGCTCACACCAAAAAGGTCAGACCACTTTAAGATCCAGCTGGGGCATATTGAATGGGGATGAAGGGAAGAAATGAGCAAGAGCCTTGAGGAACCTATGTACAATAGGAGACTTGAATGAGGAGGGTTGATCAGGCAACCACAAAAGAACAGAAATAGCAGAAAAATAGCCCACAAAAGTGCCCAAAGCAGAGCCTTGTTGGGCAAGGAAAAGAATGAACAGTGGAACCTCATAAAGAGGGGCAGAAAGGGGATCAACAGAATTGTCTGTGCACTATGCCACAAATTTCTTCCAAAGACAGGTGTATACAATTTTGATGGAGGAATGCCCGGCTGCCAAGATGATGTTACAGACTTCAGGAGGTAGGTCAAAAGCTGCCAACTGCCACCACTCAATCTCCATGCAAGAAGGTGGAGAGTGGACAGGTTCAGGTGAAGAAGTCTCCCCTCCTGCTGCAATAGAAGATCTTCCTGAAAGGGCAGTCTGATCAGTGGTTCGATGGACATGCTCAGCAGCGCAAGATACCAGACTCTCCATGCCCAGTCAGGAGCCACAAGTATTACTTGGGCCCGGTCATTCCTGATATTCTCAACAACTCTGGGCAAGAGTGGTATGGGCGGAAAGACATACAGGAGGCCTGAATTTCACGCAAGATGAAAAGTGTGTCTGAGTTATCGCTGCCTTGGAAACGCCAATGCACAAAACTGCTGTCATTGCACATTCTCAACAGAGGCGAACATACCTAACTAAGGTTCACCCTGCCGCTTAAAGAGACCTTGCACCACCTTCAGATGGAGACGCTATTCGTGATCCGCTAGGCATTTTCAGCTGAGTTTGTCCGCTCTGGTGTTCTGAGAGTCCGCCACATGTTGAACCACCAGGGATATGCCCTGCTGTTCCAGCCATGTTCAGAGGTGTAGACCCTCTTGACAAAGGGTTCGACCCCCACCCTGCCCTGTTTGTTGCAGTACCACATGGCAGTGGTATTTTCTGTGAGCACCTGCACTATCTTTCCCTTGATAGAGGGAATAAAGGCTTTCAATGCTATTGGATCACACAGTGCTCCAGCATGTTGATGTAGAGTGCCGCTTCTGCCTGAGAAAAGATTCCTCTGATTCCCCCCTCTCCCAGATGGCCACCCCATCCCATGAGTGATGCATCTGTCACTACTGTCAAATTTGGGTGGGGAAGGAAGAGGGATCTGCCTCTGGCCCAGTCGTGTTTCGTTAACCACCACTGCAGGCCTCTCACAGTTCCCTCCAAGATCAGGACCATGTTAGAGAGATTTCCCTGATGCTGCGCTCACTGGAACTTCAGGCCACACTGCAGAGGCCGCATATGTCATCTAGCATGTGTCACCAGCAAGATGCAGGAGGCCATGAGCCCCAGGGGCCTCGAGAAAGTGTCACCGAAATCCAGGATAGAGGATGAAACATCAGTATCATAGTCTGACTATCCTGGACTCACTGATTGGGAGGATGGGCCCACAACTGTACAGTGTCCAGAACCGCTCCTATGAAAGGGAGCGTCCGAGAGGGAGTCAGGTGTGACTTCAGCATGTTTATAGGGAACCCCAGTGAATGCAGGAGGTTCGCCGTAGTTTGGAGGTGGGCGATGGCAGCCTGGGACGAGACCGCATTTAACAGGCAGTTGTCAAGATAGGGGAAGACTGATACCCTTGATCTCCGTAGATGAGCTATAACCACTGCCATTGCCTTGGTGAACACTCGGGGTGCACTAGTAAGGCCAACGGGGAGCACCGTAAACTGAAAGTGCTCGTGGCCTACCGTGAACCCCAAGTAACGTGAATGGGCAGGCAGGACGAAGATGTGAAAATAAGCTTCCTGCAAGTCCAACACTACCATCCAGTCTCTTGGGTCCAGGGCAGACAAGACCTGAGCCAATGTGAGCATTTTGAACTTCTCCTTCTTGAGGTAGAGATTGAGGGCTCACAGGTCTAGGATAGGATGAAGACCGCGGTCCTTTTTAGGGACCAGAAAGCAGTGGGAATAGCAACTACAGCCTACTTCTGGCATTGGATCCCTCTCTATGGCTCCCTTGGCCAAGAGAGCCACAACTTCCTTACAGAGATGGGACAAATGATCCTCCATCACCCATCGTAAGATGGTGGCATGGATGAATGGGTAGTCTCGAAAGGGAGGGAGTAGCCCCTTTCGATGATCTGCAAAACCCACCTGTCCAAAGTAATGGATTGCCAGTAGGGCAAGTGATGGCGAATCCTGCTGCCAACTGGGTGTCCATGGTGGTAGAAAGGCAGACTAGGAGGATTTAGAGGCTGCTGCAGAAGGCGGGGGCAGCAGACTGACCAGACCACTGGTCACCTGGCCCATGAGGTCGTTGGGTCCTGCACCCTTGGCCACGCAGAGGGTAGCATGTGTGGCATGGTGGCTGTATGGGATTTGGTGCAGTTGGAAACCCCTTCCATAGCCATGAAAGGAAGGCAGATTGGGGTGAATGAGGGACTGCCGTGAGGCCCAAGGACCTGTCCGTAGCACGAGAATCCTTGAAGAGTTTGAGCTCCAAATCTGCCTTGTCTCTGAAGAGACGGGTGCCATCAAAGGGTATGTCCATCAAGGAAGCTTGGACCCCCCCCGAAAAGCCAGACGTCTGCAGCCAGGCATGGCAGCCTTCGGCCACTGTCATTGAAACTGTTCTGTCTACTGTGTAGGTCGTGTCCAGTCCGCAATGGATCATGAACTTTGCTGCATCTCTCCTGTCAGCAACAGCCTGAGAGAGTACGTTCCGGGTCTTCTCCAGGACCTGTGGTAGCACTTGCGCAACCGTGTCCCACAGCTTGTGGTAATCACGGCCCAAAAGGCATGCAGTGTTCATAGACCGCAATGCAAGGCTGGTGGAAGAAAACGTCTTCTTCCAAAATGAATTCAACCTCTTGGATTCCCTATGTGGGAAAGCGGTAGGGAACATGCCAAGGGAAGCAGAGGCTTGGACCACCAAGCCCTTAGGGGTGGGGTGTTGCATCAAGATGCATGGGTCCCCAGGTGTGGGTGATGGTGGCAGGAAGTTGTCTGATTCATAGGAGTACCTGTGCTGGGTTTAGACCAGGTAACTAAAAGGATGTCAATGAACGCATCATTGAACAGGAGCAGGGGTTCGGAGGTGGAAGCTCCCGGTTGCAGCACCTCTGTTGAGAGATTAGTCTTGACTGCCTCTCAGGGTAGATGAAGGTCCAGGACCTCAGCCACCCTCCTCACCACCACAGCAGAAGAGGCTCCCTACTTTGTAGCCATGGTAGGGGGAAAAATCATACCAGTATCTGGAGAGATATACAGTCCACTGGTTTCACCCAAGCCTTAGTGCCAGTCCATTTCTTCTTCGTATAGCTGGTATTCTAAAAGGTTCAGCGACCCCTCCCATTCTTCCCTAGCCCAGCTCTGGATCTGAATGAGGTGGCAAAGCTCCTGCCAGCACTGGATTCAGCGTCAGGTGATGGCCATTCAACTTCATGCAGAAGTCGGGATGACAATAAAGATGGAGCCGCTGGTGGGTGCCGGCGGCCCTGGGATCATCAGCATCAGGACTGGTGCCAGGGAAGGTCGAGGTGGAATGATCAGCACTGGTCCAGATCTGAGACTGGATCCCTGAGAGCCCACTGAGGCTGAAGCTGTTGCTGCGGAACCTGAGGAGGCCCCCAACAAACCTGCGGGCCTGAAGGTGCTCGGGCAGGGTCAGACTGTCAAAAATGAGATGCAATGGCCTCATAAGATTCTTTTAGATGAGCAGGGGTTGGCCTGACTCCCAGAAACTCAGGAAGCCGCGGAGTCCGCCCAGGCGCAGGTCCCGAAGAACAAGGCCTAGAATGATGATGCTCCTCGATGGACAAGGAAAAGTTAAAGAGCTCTTCTTCTTGTGCCTCGACTTACTCGATCACCCCAAAGACTTTGAGTGGGACGACTTTGGACTCTGCAACAGGTCCCGGTACCTTCATTTCAATGAAGACCTTGACCTGCATGGAGTCATGTGTCGGGCTGCCATCACGTTTAGGGACCGCTCCCTCAAAGCCTTCGGATGGCTCGGTACTTGGAGCATGACTATGGGTCTTGAAAAAGGTAATGAGTTTAGCCACCAAACTAATTCTTTGGGTTCTCGTAGCGTATAAGGTAGACAAAGATCCAAAGCCAATTTTCCTTGTTGTAATATTTTCATTTTTATATTCCTTGTTTATTTGTGATTCTTAGAAGAAAAGTGTTTCCATAAATCATACATTTGGTTAGCCAGCATGTGTTTCGTCCCTTCAAGGCTGTCAAGTCTGTGGCTTTCACCAGGCTAAGGATGGAAGAGGAAACGTGTGGCATATTATCAAACATAAGTCTACATAATGTCTGACTTTAGACCCAGGGAGAAGCACCTTGTGATTCAGTGGAAAACAACAATTCCATCATCATGTGAGTAGGTATTCGAAAAGATCCCAAGAGATAAAGTACGAAAACATAGCAAGCTCAAATTTAATAAAAGTTGCACCCTCGTATAATTCAGAGGCTACCACTGCTTGTAGCAAACTAGAGATCGAAAAGCAACCTTATCACTGCAAATACCTGTAGTGTTAATGAGGTTTGATCCTGTAACCAAGGATATTCATGTGAGGTCCTATATGTTATTCCCCTAGAAGGAAGAAAAGTGTGACCAGAGGTCAAAGTTTAAATAGCAGTAATTTAGGGTAAAACAATGGGTCATAGATCCTAGACTGGGAACTCTTAAGAATATATATCATGGCACGTTTACATGGTCAAATATGGTATATACTACATTTAGACTTCATGGAATCCGTATATGACCCTGTGATAAGGAAGGATTCTGATAAATTGAATATAGCCCAGACAGAGACTTAGGCGGTCATTAGGAACATGGCGGTGTGGGCCGCCATGCCGGCGGTGGCGGGAAATCCTGCCTGGCGGGAAATCCTGCCAGCCGGCATGGCGGCCCACACCGCCACATAATGAAACCATGGAGGGCTGCCATAGGTGGCCCTCACCCACCGCCAGGCTGCCTCCGTCAGGCAGCCTGGCGGTGGACGGCATCATTATCCGAACATGTTCGGATAATGATCCCTTAGCCTCCAGCCTTCCCCTGGCAGGATTCCCCACCAGGGAAAGGCTGGTGGAAGGGGTGCACTGGGGCACCCCTGGGGGCCCCTGGACTGCCCATGCACTTGGCGAGGGAAGTGCAGGGGCCCCTGTGCAGTGCCCCATCGTGCAGGTCTCGGGCAGTGATCTGCGCAACGGGTGCAGTTGCACCCGCCGCACAGAGGCATTGGCAGCGGCTCCATGTGGAGCCGACGTCAATGTCCCGGCCAGGCATTCCTCTGGGCCGGCGGGCAGAAACAATGTTTCCGCCCACCGGCCCAGGGGAATGTACATTATACGGCCGGTGGGGTTCCGGGGGTGCTGGTGGTCACTGAGAAGACCACCAGCATGAACACAGCAGTTTTCACCGCCGCGTTCATAATGAGGGCCTTAGTCCAGAAACGATTGTCTGCAACCTTGCGAAATGGTGATGCGAGTTTTAAAAATGACTATAATTAAGGCTGACAAATAAATTAAGGACTTGTTAGTTATTGTATCCTAACGAGTCTAGTCAATTGTAACCAAGTCGTGGGGGAAAAAGGGCATGAGTACCCCGTGAGTTGGACAAGTACATTATAGAGGATAGCCTTTGGCAGGGACAATGTAATGGTTCAAGCAACTTAGCTATCAAATGAATCAAAGGTGTAACATACAATGAGCATGGGATTGATCACAGTCATTTCATAAAGTGAGGTAATAGTTTATTAGGCAATTTACCGGTTGAAGTATTATCACAACAGTCTCTACGGTCCTTCGCTCATGCTATTCAACGTCTAACCTGAGAGCTATCTTGTGAGTGGTATTTATTACCTAAACAAACATTAGTCCTTTGTTGATTTCTAAGGAGATGGAGCTGTCGTGTAGGATGGATGTGAAACATGCCATGGACATGATTGCCATTTTAAGGCCATAATTGTAAAATAACTTACTAAATATGATAAACTTTAAATTTTAATAGGGACTCCGCAAGACTTCATTAATACTTAGTAGCTACAAAACTATATGCTATATCATGAGCATAGCTTTCATTGAAAGGTCTATAGTACCTGGAATCGGAAGTTGTGTTTTTCCTATGTTTTTTGCAATGCAAATGGCTGTTTTCCACAAAGATGTTGAGTTCCAAAAAGGTAACGTGTTTTGTAGATATATCAGATGTAACTTTTATGCCCCATTTACTATCAGAGAGATCCGCTATGTATGTTGATAATGCTGACTCTGTTCCTTGCCATAGCATGAGAATATCGTTGGTATATCAACCCCAGAAGACTATGGCGGTCATTCTGACCGCGGCGGTCGCCGCCCGCCAAGCGGTTCCCGCCGAAAGACTGCTCCGCGGTCAAAAGACCGCGGCGGCCATTCCGGCTTTATCGCTGGGCCGGCGGGCGACCGCCAGAAGACCGCCGGCCGGTCCAGCGGGAAAGCCCCTTCAACAATGAAGCCGGCTCGGAATGGAGCCGGCGGAGTTGCAGGGGTGCGACGGGTGCAGTGGCACCCGTCGCGATTTTCACTGTCTGCACAGCAGACAGTGAAAATCTTTGTGGGGCCCTGTTAGGGGGCCCCTGCACTGCCCATGCCAGTGCAGGGCATGGGCAGTGCAGGGGCCCCAGGGGCCCCACGGCACCCGTTCCTGCCATCCTGGTTCTGGCGGTGGACACCGCCAGAAACAGGCTGGCGGGAAGGCGGTCGGAATCCCCATGGCGGTGCTGCAAGCAGCGCCGCCATGGCGGATTCCCTGGGCCAGCGGGAAACCGGCGGGAAACCGCCGGCTCCCCTTTTCTGACCGCGGCTTTACCGCGCCCTCCGCCATTGTGGTCATGGACCGCCAGGGTCAGAATGACCCCCTATGTTTCTAATGTAATTTTCAAATTTCTCATTACAAATCTAATATTTCTTGATTTCTCCGATAGTGATACAGGGACACAGGGGAGCAAATTTTGTACCCATTGCAGGCCTTTGTTGTTAGCAGTTGATGTTATTAAATGAAAAATGTTATTGGTTAGGCAAAACTCTACCATTTCCACAATGATTTGATTTATTTCTGTCAGGTGGACTGATCTCATGGATAAGGCTTTACCAACTGCTTCCAAAACATCCTTACGTTTGATAGATGTATGTGATCTCACAATGTCTACTGTTGGTAATATCTAGGCCCATATTTTATGCTTTTTGACACAAACCTGCACCCGCGCTGGTTTGCGTAATTTTTTTTACCGCCGGCTAACGCCATTCCTACGCACCATGCGGGTGCCTTATTTAAGGAATGACATTAGCCGGCGCTGCGGACTGGTCAGAGTAAAAAAAAATTACTCAAACCAGGCAGCACCGGCGTAGGGGAAAATGGGGGTTGTGCGTCAAAAAATGGTGCAAGTCAGGTTTGAGGCAAAAATCATGCCTCAAACCGGACTTGCGCCATTTTTTGACCCACAACCCCCATTGAAATGACTCTTGTCTTAGCAAAGACAGGAGTCATGCCCCCTTGCCCAATGGCCAAGCCCAGGGGACTTCTGTCCCCTGACCATGGTCATTGGGCACAGTGGCATGTAGGGGGGCCCAAATTATGTCCCCCTATGTTACTTAAAAAAAAACAAATACTTACCTCAACTTACCTCTACTTGCCTGGGATGGGTCCCCCCATCCATGGGTGTCCTCCAGGGGTGGGCGAGGGTGGCAGGGGGTGTCCCTGGGGGTAGGGAAGGGCACCTCTGGACTCCTTAAATGGTCAGAGACCATGGAAGTGAGCACACAGATCCCTTAACGCCTGCCCTGACCCAGGCGTTAAAAATCAGCAAATATCAGGTTGTGCGCCGTTTTTTAAGGCCCGCCCTCTCCCGTGCGTCAGAATGACGAGGGAGGATAAATAAGGCGTACAGGCCTTAAAGTCATTTTTTGGGCGGGAACGCCTACCTTGAATGTCATTAACGCAAGGCAGTTTCCCGCTTCCATAAAATGACTCACACAGAGGAATTTTGACGTCCGCGGGCTCGGGCATCAAAGTTTAAATATGGGGCAAGGTTTGCGCCGAATGTGCGTCAAAATTTTTGATGCACATTCGGTGCAAACAGAGTATAAATATGCTGCCTAGTTTGGTTGCCATTCGATGTCTTCTAGTTTCTGTAGT
Organism: Pleurodeles waltl; assembly: GCF_031143425.1. NCBI lineage: Eukaryota > Metazoa > Chordata > Amphibia > Caudata > Salamandridae > Pleurodeles > Pleurodeles waltl. The sequence goes on along the minus strand of NC_090437.1, from coordinate 317,771,889 downwards.
ATGTCGTTGGTATCTATTATGTATGAGGGTAAGGCCTGCATAAATGGTTGCAATTCTTTATAGATGAACTTCCCAAGTATAGAGCAGATTGAATCTTTTCCGGATATGATCGGTCGCCCTTTAGGGGGAAAGCCAGATTTATGGATTTGTGGAAGAATATACATTGTGGCCATACCCTGATGATTTTGTACAAGAATTTTTTTCTTCTGAGGTGATGAGACATTTGTTATGCCATTTATCTAAGAGTTTAGGCAATTTTTATTGTGTTGCTGACATAGGATCCTTTGATAGCCTGACATAACTTGTGGAATTCATCAGTTGGCGGTTGATTTCCTTAATATAATCATCCTTATATAGTATAACAGTGTATCCACCTTTATCTGCCTCTTTATGATACGTTCTTTGCTCTGTTGTAGATCCTTAATAGCCTTTTCTTCCTCCTTTGTAATATTCCTAGGAAGATATTTTAGCCTGGAGAGATATTTTTGATGTTTGCTATCCAGAACCTTTAATACTGCCATATAGAACAGGACAGTGAAATTTCCAGATGATAAAATGGGAGTAAAGTAGGATTTGGGCTTCAACTTACTTTCTCTAGAGTGTGAAATATTGATCCTTAATTCTTCTCCTATTTGGCTTATAGTTTGAGCATCTTCCATTGCTGAGAGGTCACTTAGTAAGTGAATTTCCTCCACGTTTTGGGCAGATAGTTTGCTAGTTGTAAGTTGTTGTTGTGCAGTCCATCGTTTTGTTGATTTGTCTGAAAAGAAGGCTGTGAGTTTCAATCTGTGTAGGAATTTGAAAAGATCAATTTTTGTTCATGCTATCTCCCAAGTAGCAGTGGGACAAAAAGAAAGGCCTTGGTTAAGTATCTTTATTTGGTTATCTTTTAGAGGAATGCCAGAGAGGTTAACAACAAGCTGTTCTATGCGTCCATCTCCTTGGTTAGGTTTTTATTTCTGGCTCGTGTCTGTACTCCCGATGTTGATTGATCATCCAGTCTGGTACCAGGAAGTCGTATACTTGTATCTTGAGTGTTTGTATTGCCTAGCCTGAGGCATCTCGTTTCCTTGTGAAAACTTACTTCACTTCTTTTGGGGAGTTCCGTTAGATTATCACTTGGCAACTGTATGTTAGAAGTTACAGAGGTTTCCGGGGTTTCAGGTAGGTCCAGCAGGGTATTTCCTGATTTGATGTTATTTATTTTTACGGGACTAAACTCTGCCTTTCTAAAATCAATTTGGTCTCTCCTGAACTTCCTATTTTTCCATTTATTGATGTTGTTTTCATATCCATTGATGATTTTATTAAGAATCTCATACTTCTTTTTCGTCACATCACCCCATTTTGCTTCTTCAATTCTTTTGTGATTTTATCCACTCTATCCAGATACTTCTTGTATTCCTCTTATGTGATATCTATGAGCTGTCTGATCATATGATTTGACTCTGTACGAAGGTTGTCCTCCCTATGGGTTGTGGTCATGCTCCAAACACCACAAGCAGATGAGGTGCGGATCCGTCATTGACATTGTCCGATGACTTGATCCGCAGGGCTTAAAACCTGTCTTCTGTGACGACATCCTCGACACACCAGGAGTAGTCCCAAAAAGAATTTGACAAAACGTCAAAAAAGACCAGTCAAAAAAATGACTTAGGGGTAGCTCTCTCTCGGATTAGCACTGGCTGGTAAGGAAAGAAAAGAATGGACATCAACATGCCTAGGTGGTGCCTATATAGAAACCACAATGTTATTTCTTGTGTGGACAACACCGAAGACAGATGCAGAGCCGATCAATGCCACCTACCATCCAGTGTTTACAGGCTTAATACTTTCCGCTAAGAATTAGGTATGTTTAATTTAGATGTTCCCATAAGAGCATTAGTACAATAAGATGCCATGTGAAAACAAAACGTTTTAGTTGCAATGGGCGCATCCAAAAAGAAATGGTGACAGAATATCACAAGAAAATATCCTCTAAGAGAAATAGGGGGTTATTCTAACTTTGGAGGAGTGTTAATCCGTCCCAAAAGTGACGGTAAAGTGACGGATATACCACCAGCCGTATTACGAGTTCCATAGGATATAATGGACTCGTAATACGGCTGGTGGTAAATCCGTCACTTTTCCGTCACTTTTGGGACGGATTAACACCTCCTCCAAAGTTAGAATAACCCCCATAGTGTGTCCTAAATATTATCTACAAAAAAAGTGCACCATTTGAGATAATAATTGGAAATCTCCAAGTAACCGGACAATATTTTTGTAAATTATATTTAGGACACAATGGGGGTTATTCTAACTTTGGAGGAGGTGTTAATCCGTCCCAAAAGTGACGGAAAAGTGACGGATTTACCACCAGCCGTATTACGAGTCCATTATATCCTATGGAACTCGTAATACGGCTGGTGGTATATCCGTCACTTTACCGTCACTTTTGGGACGGATTAACACTCCTCCAAAGTTAGAATAACCCCCAATATTTCTGTCAGTGTCAGATGACATTTTTACTAAGGATATCCTACCATAAAAGCACCTAAAGACTTGATTCAAGTAGTTTTGCAAATGTACCCGTAAATCATTCCAGGCAGCTTTTGGTTTCTAACCCCATGCAATCAATCTTTCAACAAATTGTTCTCATTTTATGCAATAGTGTATGACTCAGAAGTTTAATCCGAAAATTTAAATAAAATAAACATAAAAAAGTCGAAACTGCAAGGGTCAATAATAGGCTTTCTTAAGGCTACTAAGTCATACGCTTTCACTGCATCCAATGATAGCATGAATGAAGAAGAACACAGTACTATATCCATAAATATGCAAAAGGACCATCTTATGGAAAAGGTTGAATATCTTTCAGGGATCAAATTAATTTTTATGTAGCTGAATCAATCCTGCATTATGTGGACATATTTATGTGGCTGACGTCTTGAAAAAAAAAGAAAAATCAATATTAATAGAACTCAAAAGACTCTGGTAGTCACATTAAGAGCTTTTTGTGCCTGGTTTGGTTAAATATCTGCCAAAGCCTCAAGCTTTGCTTCATATCAGTATTTAGTGATTCTGTATTGCCCCCCAGATGTTTCGTCACTCTGAGCCTCCAAAGCAGACCATACCGTGGAAGCGGAGCCTCTCCTAAGGTTCACAAGATGGTGGGCGCCCCGTAGCTTCAGAGAGGCCCAAGCCTAATTCTCCCCATAGACGGCACTGGGGCCGAGAGTCCACACGAGGCTGCTCCACCTTGGGAGGAGAGCTTCGGGACTGAGTGGATAGCAGGTCCGAGTGAGATCTTGGTGCTCTCTGGCAGCACTGGAGATCGGTGAGAGCCTGCTGGCCCTGGAGAGGTATGGACAAGGGGCAGCCGAAGGCCCAGAGAACGCAAGTGGGGAGGGGCTTGGCAGAGGTGCTGGGCACCTGATGCAGGAGTGGGCCCCTCATGAGCCCTGAAAAGACTGACCAGGGGTTGCCTTTCGCAGTGATGGAGACTGAGGGGCCTGGATGGTGAGGACTCTCAGGCGCAGCCCTGGTGGAGTAGCTCAGCCCTCTCCTGTGACCCCTGCCTCATACTTCGGCAGGCGTCTGCGAACATGTTGGCCTGATTTAGGGGGTGGGGGCTTGGCGAGAGTGGTGCTAAGCCCTGTGTGGAGTGGGACCTGCATCATAGCACTCCCAGAGGTTGGGGAGGTTTGTGGAGTGCCACTTGCAGGGGCACAGAAGAGAAGAGCAACAGCCAACTGGTGGGCCCAGGAGGACCGCAAGCTTTGCGTAGTGGCCCCCGATAGTGGGGGGGCTTCCGCAGCCCGAGTGGGGGCTGTTGTCGGGCCAGAACTAGTCTGCAACACGCAAAGACCGAGCTGACTGCCATCCATGCTAAAGGTAGGCCGAGGTTGGACTACTCCCTAACACCTCACACTCCCTGGGGTGGGCACAACCCAGACAGACCTCATACCTGCTGCCCAGCTGACTCTGCTGTGCCCAGACTACCCTTTTGGGCCATCCCGGAAGAGCAGGGGGTGCGACCTGCTTCTCCGCCCACCGGCACATGCTTGAGTTACTGGACAAGCAGCAATTCATATGCCACCCAGTCAGGGGACAACTGTGACATAGATGCCAGTGGCCATCTCCCCCAAAGCGGTTACTTGGGTGGACACTTCACCCCACACAGTGACAGACTGTGGTGATCCTGATGGCCGGGACAAGTGTACCATACGGAGGAGAAGGTCAGTCCCTGCACACCATCCTGGGCGACGTACCCCATGATGTACAGGTGACACCACTTGCGGCACGATCCCCATGTGGGAGGCAGTGCATCAGGAGGCAAACTAGAGCCTCACTGAGGAACAGGGGAAAAGGGACTAGGAGAGGTTTGCGAGGCGGTGTCACTCAGAAGACAGTGCAGGGCTGGAACACAAGCACAAGGCACGGGACGACTAGCTAATAAGCGACTGATGTCTGTTAATAGTGATGAGCAGTCAACTAAACAAACTACCTCACCACCCGGCAAAGGAGTCGAGGGATTTTCTCTGGCCCTCAACTGGTCCCAATGGTCATACGTGGGGTGCCCCAGTTGAGCTTCATCATGTCAGCAGCAAGGCCCAAAAAGAATGCACCTGTAGTGGGTTCCCGTTGTGTGTTAGGTTATGTTCGCCAATGACTTTTAATACAGCAGGTTCTGTTCATCTGTGGTCTTTATTTTGGTTTTAGGTGACAAGGGTTTCAAGGTATTGACAACTGTTATATGCTGTTTTCTCCTTAGGTAATGTCCTGGGTTCTTTCTGTCCTCTTTAACACAAGGATAGATATATGGTCTTGTGTTTTCAGGGCTTCCTTGCTGGTCGTCGCGGTCAAGAGTGTATGGACTTCGGATTGATACTGGACCCCTCCGTCCCGGATGTTGGTGGCCCGTTCCCAAAAGAAAATGGAGAGAACACGTAAGTGTGGGTCTTTGGGGACTATTAAGTACCTAAGGGTTAGTAGGCGGGTGTGAGAGGGTAGGGATGTGCAGGGATGTGATAGGGACAATTCTTGGGTGCATCACAATTTCCCTGTGAACCTTTTCTCCAACACAGGACACTCTCTAGATTTTTACCGGAGGGTGGTTGTCTTCACCGACCCCCTTCTCGTGAAGTTAGGCAAGTTTAATTTTAACCGCTCCCTAATCCCTTCCTCACAATCCCTTCCCTGCGTTCCCTCCTCACTCCCGCCCCGAATCCACTTGGGTAAGAAGTTTACCCTGAGGCACGATTGTACCTGTGCTAGCCACGCCCCTCCAGGGACGTGGCGGCGTTGGTCGTGTCTCTCGGCGAACTCTGTGGGGGTCTCTGTATCTTCTTTGAGGATCCCTGCAGTCACTGGATTCCCTCTTCGTTCTCGCGTTTCCTCACATTCGTCCACCTCCAACTGAGGTTCGATTCCCTCTTCTGGTTCCTTCTTCCACTCGTTCTGCGTCTCGTTCTCCGGCTCGAGCGGCATTCCTCTCTCCGGCTCCTCCTTTTCTTCTTGCGTCGCGTCTGTGACCCAGAAATCCGGATCGGAATCTTATTCCGGGTCGCTGGTTCTCTACACAGTGCCCCTGGGGCACTGTCCTGTCGGCTTCAGGATGCTCAGAGCAGGCGTTAAAATGATGCACACATTCAAATTCAATAGGCCTCCTTGCCCTTTGTTTCACTACTGTAAAAATGTTTGCCACTAGTGTAGCTAAGTGCCACAATAGCATCAAAATGTTTTTGTTCTAACCACCACCATGGTGCACAGTATCTTAAATATGGCGCACACATGGGGGCGTTGGGAGGCGTTAGGAGGCGCAGGGAGCAAGAAAAGTGGCGCTGAATTGGACGCACTGCCACTTTTCTTAAATTCAGCCCTAAATTTTTTGTTACTGTTAAGTTAAGGGAGTAAATCGGGGGTGAGTCAAATGTAAGACAGACACATTTTTTAGGCTTAGACTGAATCTTGCTATCCCTGATGCAATCACTTGTCTTAATAATACTAGACGTGGCCCACAAAGTGACGAGTTACCCTTCTTCTCGTTAGATGTTGTATACTCCATCAGATTAATTACGTTTGTTTTCTTTGAATGTAAAGGGGCTGAATAATCACATCAAAAGATGGGCCGTACTTTCATACTTAGATAAGTCCGGAGCCAACGTGTGTCTCTCTTGGGAAACTCATTTAGTGTCAAGCGACTAGCACTGTCTAAAGTCTAGATGCTTCCAACACAGTATTTCTCTTCTACACCCACAAAAACATTGGGTGTAGCCATTTTGATCTCCTGCATGTCCCAGGGGAAAATAGGGGCCAAGATAGCAGAAATTAGGGGACGGCTAGTAGCCTATCAAGTACAGGTATAGGACCACACCAGTGGCAGCCGGCAGTTTTAGGAGGGAGGGGGGGGGCGGGGCACACACACACACACACACTCATTCTTTCACACACAGACACGCACGCACATCCATTAACAACACTCATACCATTCAAACATGCACACACGCACCAAACATTCATTTTAAAACATCACACATACTCATTCTTTCACACACGCACGCACATCCATTAACAACATTCATACCATTCAAACATGCACGCACGCACCAAACATTCAATTTGAAGAATCACACACATACACACACACACTTACCTTCGGCCTCCAGGTCCCAGGAGGGTTGGGACTGCTGCCTTCCCTCATCGGCTGACCTTAGGTCAGCCGATGAGGGAAGGCAGCAGTCCCGGCCTCGTCACAGAGTGGGATGGGGTCAGTGAGACTGCTGACCCCACCCCACTCTGTGACGAAGTGTAACTGATTGACACTCGCCCTGGGCATTTCAGAGCTTAAACTGAAGCGCCCAGGGAGAGTGTCAATTGGTGGCGCTTTCCTCGTCACCCATGGGAGGGCCTCGAGGCACCTTTGCTGGGCCGAGGAGGTCACGCCCATAGGAGCTGTGATCTCCTCAGCCCAGCAAAGTTCAGCTCAGGCAGCCAGGAGTCTGCGCAAATCGCGCATGTCTGCTCCTGGCTGCCTGACCTGAACATGAAGAGTGTCTGTCAGGCTGACCTTTGTTCAGCCTGACAGACACTCTTCATGGGGGGCAAAAGGTGGGGTGGCGTGGCCCCTCCGCCATAAAGGACGGGCCGCCACTGGACCACACATTCGTACTGAGCACTATATATTCCCCCAATGATGGCCAGGAACTCTTCCTCTGCAGATCAGTAGCAGAGGTTATGACTGCACAAGATCGGTCGGTGCTGCTGGGGGTGACCTAAAAATAGTTTTCAGCAATACCTTAGATCGTTCAGCTCACAGAACGGGTGGCTCATGGGAACTATTCACTGAGACCAGGCAGTGCCTCTAGGAGATGGGACTGAGGCACCTGTGGAGGGACTTTCACCCTAACACCCGTGATTGTGCATTTTATTCCCACACACACAAAACATACGCATGACTCTATCTCTTTTTAGGGACCAAGGAGGCAGAAGATATAATCACATCACTTGACATCGATTCATGATCAATCTCCAACCATGCAGCAGTGATAGCAGAATTGGTACTCCCCGGATAAAATGCACATACCAACCCGGTGCTTGCGCACAACCCTTCTGCACAAGTTCAAAGTCATCCAGAAGATCATGTCAGCCCTGCGTAACCTTTTAGATACCAGTGATACGATTGATACTCCCATTTGATTACAATGGGACACTTTAAAAGCAGTGATCATGGGAGAATTCATTGCCATATCGTCGGAAGACAACTGGGCGCGCAGGGATCAACAAGAGAAGTTGCAGAGTCAGGTCAGGGAACTAGAACGTATCCACCATCGCACCGGGGCCCCAAGGGTATGGAGAATGCTGGAAACAGCTAGCGGCATTGGACATAGATAGAACTGAATGCTCTTTGTTGCGCCTTAAACATTCATTCTACATGGGGGGTAACAAATGTGGCCTTTTGGCCAATAGGCTGCTAGCCCAACAGCAGGTAGTGAGAGTGGAGACACAAGAGGGGGAGTAGATTACAACTGACTACCGAATAGCTGACCGTTTCAGACGATTCGATGCAGACTTATAGGCGGTCCAATCCCTTACCCTAGATAACTCTGAACAGTACCTTAGGGAAGCAACCCTCACACAGCTCACGATGGACCAAGCACATGAACTAGACACCAATTTGGATAGAAGAGGTCATAGCAGCCATTGTGAGGCAAAAGTCCCACAAGTCCCCGCGTTCAGACCTGTACCCAGCTTTGTTTTATAAGACCTTTTGTACTATCCTGGCCCTACCCTGACTGCACTCTTCAACTCCTTTACAGATAGCGCTGTCATACCACTTGCAATGTTGGAGGGCTCGGTCATTGTTATTCCTAAACCTGGGAAAGATATGAAGCAATCTGGGTCCTATTGTTCCTTCTCCCTTCTTAATGCGGACGCCAAACTCTTTGCGACCATACTAGCAATTCACCTGAATCTGCTTATGCCCGGCCTAGTTGCCCCTGACCAGGTGCGTTTTGTCCCACACAGGCACTGTGGAGTTAATACTAAAATACTTTAATGGACAAAGCACACCGCTGTAAAAGAAAAATCATGCTTCTATCTATAGATGCCAAAAAAGCCTTCAACGGTGTGCATTGGCCCTACTTGGCATTGACTTTGGCATGCTTCCGCATTGGAGAGCGCTTCGGCTCCTGGATTCTGTGCAATTACGGACACCCAAGGGTGATGGTCCGCATTAATGGGATGATGTCATCACCATTTTCCATCAATAGAGGGACAAGGCAGGGCTGCCCCCTGCTGCCCTTACTATTCCCACTGTATATGGATCCCTTTGCAAAAAAGTGAGGGATAACCCTGCCATCACTAGGGTCCGCTTTGGAGGGGAGGAACACATAATTAGTCTATATGCGGATGACATGATAGTGGCCCTTGACAACCCACAAGCACCTCTTCTGGCCTTCCTGACAGAGATGAAGACTTAAAGGGCCAGATGCATGAAGAAATGGCATTGCGAATCGCGAATCGCAAATAGCGATTTTTAAGAAATCGCTATTTCCGAGTCGCAATAGGCCAGGTACCATAATTGCGTTTCGGAATTAGCGATTTCTTAAAAATCGCTATTTGTGGTTTGCGAGGCCCAATTACCCAATCGCAATTTGCAGTTTCGCAAATTGCGATTCGGTAATTGAAAATCGCAAATTGCGAGAAATTTCGAGAAAGCCCACATGGAGGAGCCTGATGACATCACAAGCAGGAAGTGAGTCATCCCAGGCAGTTTCAGGTGCCAAACCAGCATCCAGAGAGAGTCAGCCCAGCCACGCTGAGCAACACTCTGAAGGAGGCAGCACACCTGAACAACCATGGACACCTCAGCCCAAGGAAAGGAGAAGGGAGAAAGAAAGCGGAAGCTCAAATTCAGCGAGCAAGAGCTGGAGGTGCTGACAGAGGAGGTGGTCAGGAGCCAAGACCGGCTTTTTGGCAAAAGCTCACTCCAGGTGCCGGAGAGTGAGAAAAGGAGACTCTGGGCAGACATAAAATCAAAGATCTGCGCAATTGGAGTGGAACAGCGCTCGGTCGAAGAAATTAAGAAGAGGTGGTACGACCTGCGGTCCCGTGCCAAGGAGAGGGTGGCAAGAAGACTGCAGGAAGCCAGGAGCACAGGAGGTGGTCCACCCGCAGAGTCACCATCCACCCCGTTAGAGGATCTAGTGGAGTCCACACTCCTCCCTGAAGCAGTGAGTGGGGTCACAGAGATAGACACCTCCGGCACACCAAGTACCAGCAAAGGTAAGTGCAATATTGAATTGTAACCCCATATGTGTATGCACAAAAGCCCCTTAGGAATTAGCAAGTAATGTAAAACATTGTGAGAAGTAGTCCATTCCACATCTTAGAAGCAGCACAACAATGCATTATGGGAGTGGCAGTCCACAACCCAGAGCTGAAAGTAGCACATACAATGTAATTAAGTAGAGCGACACCCAGAAGAACACAACACCCACAACACAGTGAAGAGAAGTACCTGTACCTTTATTACCATTGTGTGCCCTTACTTGTAACAAACATAACTGACATGCTGCATATTGTCGTTGCAGGTGGACCAGGCCTAGCAGCCACAGCATGTGCCAGCTTAAGGGAGACTGACACCCATCCAGCCTCAGACTCCAACACGAGTGGGTCTCTGACCATTGCGCCACTCCGATGCAGGCCCAGGGCACTGCCACTGCCAGAGCTCAGTCAGGACTCCGATAAGCAGCAGGAAGGGCCACATATTCCATCCCCAACTGGCAGATGCACCCAGATGCAGGAGGCCAGTTTGCAGCAGACCACAGCACCCCGCAGGATGGCTACAAATGCAGGTGCACAGGCGTATGAGGCAGGTGAGGGAACCTCCTTCTTTGGTGGCCTGGAAGCGGCTATGTTGCAGCAGCAGCGCCTGCAGAATAAAAAGATCACTGCTTTACAAAAACAGATGCAGCAACATAATGCCAACATGGGGGGCCTGCATCGCCAGCTGGAGTGCCTGAATGCAAATATAGAACAGCTGCATGAGGGACAGGTCCAGGCACCGCAGTACACAAGGGAGCTCACTTCTGCTGTGAAGGAACTATGCCAGGAGCTGCGCCATAACAGGGTGAGCCACCGCAGGCAGGAGCGACGCTTCATGAACATGTTCGGGGGATTCTGTCGCTCTGTCACTAGGCTAGCTAATTCAACCTCACAGATTTCACGTCGTACAGTGGCTGCACAGGTGGAGGCAGCACACAGCAGCAGGGATGTGGCTCACGGACTAGTCCAAATCACAAATGTGATTGACAACATCATGGGACACAGGTCAGCCATACCTAGTGAGCTTGGACTGGGGGACACAGAGGACACTTCCAGCCTCAGCAGCCTAGCTGTACCTGCAATGGACAGCAGACGGCGCAGTGCCAGGCACAGCACTGCCACTGAGTCAGACAATCGAGGTGCCAGTGAGGCAACTGGGCACCCCAGTGGTGTGCGTGGCCGCAAGAAGTAACTGTAGCGGCCAGAGGGGTAATGAGTACACTATGAAGTAATAGTGCTTTACTCAGAACTTCTATTGTTTCTATTTTTTAAATCACTTTTGTTGGTATTCGTTGGACTGACATTACCTGACATTAAGGTAATAAATTTACTTCACTACAGGTACATTTGTCAGTGCATTTGTCTTATTCATACTTACATCTGAAATGGTTGTGTGTGATGTCAGCACGCCTTTGCCTTCCCTCTGCTGCACTGGTCCCGTCTGCTGGCTGTAGGGGTGGTATGGGATCATCATCCTCATCAGATTCTGTATCACATATTTCTACAGGTATGCCCCTGGTGGTAGCTATATTGTGCAAGATTGCACAAGTAGCAACTATTCTACATGTTTTCTCTGGGCTGTACTGTAGTGCCCCTCCACTTTTGTGGAGGCACCGGAAGCGACTCTTCAGCAGTCCAAAGGTGCGCTCCACCACGTTGCTGGTCGCCCTGCGTGCTGCATTGTATCTCTGTTCTGCTGGTGTTGCAGAATTTAGATAGGGCGTCATCATGTAGGTGCGCACTGCGTAGGCACTGTCTCCTGGAAGGGACAGAGGGTATGATGAGTAAGTGAGGCATCTGACATCAGCATGCCATCAATGTGCCTCTGTACAGAGGGACAATACCTAGTAGATATCCTTCTCCAAACTCCCCAGCTAGCAGTCTTGTGTGAATGCCGCTATGGCAAAAGATGTACGAATCATGTGTGCTCCCTGGGTACCTGGCCACGAGATCAGTAATGATGTATGAGGCATTGCATATCACCTGTATATTCATTGAATGTTGGTATTTACGGTTGCGGTACACCTACTCTGTGGCTGATGGTGGACATATTGCAACATGTGTCCCATCTATGGCACCTAGGACGTGGGGAACTGTGCTATCTGGTAAAAATCCATTTTTGTCTGCTGTATATCCTGTGGGGTGTGGGGGAATCTGATGTACTGGTGTATCCTGCTCAGCATGGCGTTGATAAATGCATTGAAAAATCTAGAGAGGGTACTCTGTGATACCCTTCCAGCTGCTGCTATGACTCCTTGATAGCTCCCTGAGGCGAGTAGGTGGAGGGAGCATAATACCTGCACATGGGTGGGGATACTATGGGGGTCATTCTGGCCACCGACCACGGGAGCACCGCCAACAGGCTGGCGGTGCTCCCACGAGCATTCTGACCGCGGCGGTTCAGCCGCGGTCAGAAGCGGCAAGTCGGCGGGCTCCCGCAGACTTACCGCTGCTCGGGGGAATCCTTCATGGCGGCGGAGCGCGCTCCGCCGCCATGAGGATTCTGACCCCCCCTACCGCCATCCTGTTCATGGCGGGAAAGCCGCCATTAACAGGATGGCGGTAGGGGGGGTCGCGGGGCCCCTGGGGGCCCCTGCCGTGCCCATGCCAATGGCATGGGCACGGCAGGGGCCCCCGTAAGAGGGCCCCGCAAGGTATTTCAGTGTCTGCCTTGCAGACACTGAAATACGCGACGGGTGCCACTGCACCCGTCGCACCTTCCCACTCCGCCGGCTCGATTACGAGCCGGCATCCTCGTGGGAAGGGAGTTTTTCCCTGGGCTGGCGGGCGGTCTTTTGGAGACCGCCCGCCAGCCCAGGGAAAAACTCATAATACCCTCCGCGGTCTTCTGACCGCGGAGCGGTATAATGGGGGCGGAATTCTGGCGGGCGGCCTCCGCCGCCCGCCAGAATCAGAATCACCCCCTATGTGTCCTATGTGTTCTGCGCTGCAGTGTGGGTTGTAGCTCAGCTATCAGATCAAGTATCATGGCTGAGTTCAACCTATACCTCTCAAATATTTCCTCCTCTGTCTGGTTAAAAAGTGTAATGCGCACTCTGAAAATGTGCTCCTGTCTCCTCCTCCCTTTCCTCAAACCTGCCAGGATCCTCATTCTCCTCGCCATGACGCAGAGTGCAGCCATTGTGGAAATGAGTCTGAGGCATTCTGGGCCTCTTTATATAGGTTGCACCTGGTTACCACCTGGTTTCACTTAGTGGTATTTTGCATGTGCAAAATGCCATTCTGCGAAAAATCGCTATTTGCGATTTAATGATGAATCAAATTGCGACTTGGATTTTGCGAATCTCATTTTGCGCCTCGCAATTTCCTACTGGAAATACCGAATCGCAAAATGCGAGTCGCAAAACCAGGTCGCAAAGCAAAAAATAAAAATTTTTGTGATTTCTTATTTTTGGTCTGCGAATGCCTTTCATGCATCGCAGACCCCGTTTTTGCATTCGCAAACGGACGATTTTTGCGATTCGCACCGTTTGCGAATGCAAAAAAGTTTCATACATCTGGCCCTTAGACTTTTAGACTTTGGACGGGGCTAGCGCCAAAGTATAAATCTGAGTTAGTTTTACACCGGATTTGCGTAAAAAAAGAAATGATGCAAATTCGACACAAAATTAGTATAAATATGCCCCTCAATTGCACCACGAGCTACATTTTTTATGCCATTCTGCAGAGTGAAACTTTATGAGACCCCCCCAAGAAGTATCTTCCAATTGGGTGGACACATTCTGAAATGGATTGAAGTAGTATCTACACATTTACTCTTTCTTTTTTAAACATCCACAACAAGATTTTATACATTATTTTTTAGATGGAGGGAAATATTTCCAAGTTAGCAATAATACACCTGCGTATCAGTTAGGTCTGCAGCCGGATTGCGTTATTTTTTAATCGCCTCTGATTGTGGCCTTAGGCAGTATAGTCATCACTTGAATGGCTTTTCAGATCACTCATTAGCTCAGATGGATATCTCTTTTTGGCTATTTAACTCCAATATTCCCACTTAGCTTATATTAACCCTTTTAAGCATGAACAGAGGGAACAGCTCTGCTGCCATCGGACTCCCAAGAAGGCAGTGGGACATTTTAGAATTGTTTTTCTTATTATTGACCATCTGCTTCACTGTTGCAACTAGTAGGTGGATTCCCTCTATGTATTAGCATCCATATTTTCAGGGCACATGTCCTCCGTCTCTTATTGTTGCCCTACCTAACCAGTGGATGCACGTCCTTTAGGGCGGAGGGGCCTGTTATGATGTGGCTCGCGGCTACGATGTGCGATCGTTGCCGCGAGCCTAGAATGTTAGCGGAGATTCTTCCTCCCGGCAGTTGCTTGCTGACCGGGGAAGATGACACCGCGTTAGAGGAGAGCTCCTCGAATAAAGATTACCGCAATACTACGATGCTGCTTCCCGTCCGTCATTACATTTCTTGGCGACGAAGGATGGGATGTCAGCAAGCAGATTGCTTTCCTCTCAACGCGGATGCCGCGAACGTTGCGGTGTGATCCGCTTTTGCTGTGGGATCACAGACGCGGCCTTTCCAGCGATAGTTTCATCAATGAGAGTATTTACAAGTTGCAGTCCGGCTGGGATTTGGAGACACGACAGTTTCGGCCTCGGTAACGTCAGTGTTGTTGATTTGCTGTCATGGCAACGTCGTGTTGATGTCATAGAAAACTGGTGGCGGCCATCTTAGAGAGTTGGGAATACTCTCTTTCAATTACATTGCGCACACGTCGAACTACTTTGTGTGGTGGCGACCATCTTAGAGTGTTGGGAAAACTCCAATCAAAATAGACTCTGGCCACGACGAACTGCTCACTATTACACTATTTTGTGGTGGCGGCCATCTTAGAGTGTTGGGAAAACTCAAATCGAAATAGATTTTGGCCACTACGAACTGCTCACTATTGCATGGACAAGTGTCTTCTACGGTGATAGGCACACCTGTAACCTGCTGTTTGCTACATTGTTTTTTTTTTAGTTTCTTTGGTGCATACCGTCAAATTTGTGTTTTACAGAGACTGAGCACAGATTCACACAATGGATATGTCAACCGCTGCTGTGCACTCTCCACCTTTATTCTTGGTGCAATCTGGGAATCCGCCAATACTTTGGGAGGAGTGGATAGACATATTTGATAATTACCTTGAAGTCTTAGACGGGTTAGGATTCTCGTCCAGTAGAAAAAAAGCTATCTTACTTAGTTCCCTAGGCAATGAAGGTCAGCATGTCTTCAAGTACTTGCCTAAAGCTGTTGATCAGTCTGGTCAACCCATAGATGATGTATTTTTGGAAGCAAGGCGGAGACTAGAAACAAGGTTTGCCAAGACTGAGAATGTAGTCATGCAAAGATTTAAGTTTTACACACAACCTCAAAGGGATGGCGAATCCGTGGACGAGTTTGTCACTCGTTTAAGAGAGCTTTCTATCAAATGCAGATTTGGGGCAATGACAGAGGAGTTGATTCGGGACCAGCTCATAGTACAGTGTAGGAGCAAGAAAATGCAGGAAAGGTTGTGGGCAGCGAAGGACCCGAAGCTGAAGGATGCTATAGAAATTGCGAAGGTGGTTGAGGAGTCACAGTTTTGTATGAAACAAATGGAGAGGAGAGAAGTTAAGGCTTCTGAAGAGGTATCTTCTGTTCAGGGTGATGTGGCTGTGTTGAGTAAATCATCCTGGGAAAGACCTAGTGGATCTAAGAATGGGAGGTGCAACAAGTGTGGGAGCAGGTATCATACCTCTGAGTCCAAGAATTGCTTTGCCCTAGGGAAAGAGTGCCGAAGGTGCGGGCGCAAAGGGCATTTTGCGAGAGTGTGTAGGGAAAAAGAGTATTCAAAGGGGAAGGTGGCCATGGTTGGTGATGTTTCAGGCGAAGTGTCCGTTGGTGATAAATTCGGAAGGGTGTTGTGTGTTTCTGGGTTGGATGTGGCAGGGGTGAGAGCAGAAAGGATGCAGAGACCTAAGGCAGAATTTATAGTTAAGAATGTGTCTGTGGAGCTAATGGTGGATTCTGGCTCTTTATATACAATAGTTCCTAAGGATTTATTTTTCCAATTGTGGCCTTCAACAAGGCTATTGCCAAAGGACATTAATCCTGGTGGGTATCAGGGTGAACAGATAGACATCGTAGGCTATATGCTCACTGAAATAGGGTTCAAGGGGAGAAAGATCTTAGGCAAAGTGTATGTGGCAGAATCTGGTCCGCCTATTTTGGGTTGGCAACACCAGTACGATCTTCGCATAGTCATCAATCCGTGTGCCCCTAGTCAGGTAGCTGCAATCGAAGATGTTTCTCTTGCTAGTATACTGAATGGGGCTAAAGGGGTATTCAGAGAGGAGATGGGAGAGTTGAGAGGTTATGTTCATGAGATTAGGTTGAAGCCCGGTGCTGTTCCTGTGCAGCACAAGGCTAGAAAAGTTCCAATCTCAGTGAGAGAGGGTGTAAAGGAGCTCTTGAATGAAATGTTAGATAGTGGGGTGATTGAACCAGTGGAGGCCTCAGCATGGTTGTCACCTGTAGTAATTTCTAAGAAGAGAGATGGGAAGTTGAGGTTCTGTGTGGACTTGAGAGGGTTAAATCAGGCGATTGTTACAGACAATTTTTCCTTGCCAAACATTAATGAATTGGTCCTACTGATGAAGGATGCTAAATACTTTTCAAAACTGGACTTGAAGCACGCATACCATCAGATTAGACTTCATCCTGGTTCGAAGGGCCTCACTGCTTTCATCACCATGGAGGGCACATTTCAGTTCACACGGATGCCGTTCGGTCTGGCGTCTGCCGCCAGCGTGTTCCAGAGGATGATGAACCAAATTTTCAAGGGGTTGGACAATATCTTGTTTTTCCAAGATGACATTCTAGTGTTTGGTGAAACTATTGAGAACCATAATATAACTTTGAAGATGTTATTGGACAGATTATTGCAATCTGGTTTGACTTTGCGCCGTGAAAAATGTCAATTCTTGATGACAGAGGTGGAGTATCTTGGTCACTCACTGTCGCAAGAAGGTGTAAAACCAAAAAAAGATCTGTAGGAGGCAATTAGGTCGGCTCCAGCACCCAAAGACAAGGATCAATTACGATCTTTTTTGGGATTGATTGAGTACTATTCCAAATTTGTAAAGAACTTTGTTAGTAAGACTGAAGGTCTAAAAGTACTTTTGCGCAAAGGGGCTAGTTTTGTCTGGGGAGGAGAACAATACCAATGTTTTCAGTTGATTAAGGATGATGTATGCAACGCTGGCATTCTAGTGCCTTTTGACACAAAGAGAAGAACAATAATCACAGTGGATGCGAGTGCTGTGGGCATTGGGGCCGTCTTATCTCAAATGCATGGGTCGGTGGAGAGGACGGTTGCCTTTGCTTCTCAGACTTTGTCTTCTGCTGAGAGACATTACGCTGTCATTGAGCGTGAAACTCTGGCTGCGGCGTGGGGTGTGGAATATTTTCGCACATATATATGGGGTAGTACCATCACATTGCGTTCTGATCATAAACCATTGTTGAAGATCTTGTCACCGGGTGGGACTGGTAAAGGGTCAGCGAGATTGGCTAGGTTGGCGTCCCGTTTGCAGGAATTTAATTACGAGATTGAGTACATTCCGGGTTGGAAGAATGTGCAAGCGGACTGTCTTTCTCGTCTGGCTCTTGAGTGGCAGACAGTGGATGGAGACAATGTATTGGAGCATGAACAAGAGGGAGTCGTTGCGTCAGTGGGTGAGGTTATGCATTGGTGTAAAGGAGCAGTGAAGGAAACTGACTGGGATTTGGCTATGAAAGCAGATGAAGTATTGTTGGGGGTCGTAGATTTAATAAGGAAAGGTGGGAGGAGAGACAGTACTCTTCCGGTATCTGTACGGCCTTACAATAAGGTTGTGGATGAGCTTTCTGAAGTTGATGGAAGAATGATCCTGCGGGGTGAAAGAGTTGTTCCGCCTATGGGGGTGCGCAAACGCTTGTTTGATATTGCGCATGAGGGTCATCTTGGTCAAACGATTACCAAGAGAAGGTTGAAAATGGAATTTTGGTGGCCTGGTATGGACGATGATGTGGTGAGATGGGTAGAAAGATGTTCTGAGTGCATTCAGAGTGAGAAACGGTTGAGAGTGGGAGAGCAGTCAGTTAGTGGGAATATAACTGATCCTGGCAAACCTTGGCATAGTGTTTGTTTGGACTTTATTGGACCTTTGTCTGGCATTGGCAGAGGAAGGAATTTTGCCTTGGTTATGGTAGATGTGTACTCCAAATGGCTTATTGTCAAGTTTATGGGAGAGGTTACAACATCTGCTACCATAAGTGTACTGAGAGAAATTTTCTCTGAGGAGGGTTTTCCGTCAGTGTTGATTACTGATAATGGTACACAATTAACGTCTGTGGAGATGAAAGGGTTTTTAAACTCGTGTGGCATACGGCATGCCCGTACAGCGTTATACAATCCTCGTGCTAATGGTATTGTGGAACGAGCTAATCGCATGATTAAGAGTGGTCTGCAATTGGCTGTGGTCAATGGTTTGGATGCTGGTTCGGTGATCTCAGAATTGGTGTGGGGATATCGAACTACAGAAAATACAACGTCGTGCAGAGTACCGTTTGTTGATATGAGGGGTAGGAAACCTGTTAGTAAACTCAGACCTGCATGGATGGAGAGATTGTTGGGTGGTGGTGGCGCATTCAATGGAGATTCAGCCAATGAGACAGGGGATGACAATGAGAGAATTAAACCAGGTGATTGGGTAAAAATCAAATCTGGTAGAGTGAGACAGGGGTTTAGCAAGTTTTTAGGTCCGTTTAGAGTTCTTCAAGTTCACAGGTGGCATGTGTTGCTTGATAATGGTCAACGTTGGAATTTCAGGCGTGTCGCAAAACTTTCCTCTGCGTTGGAGGGTGGATGTGCAAGGAGGGGTGATGATTGTAGTGGTTATATGTTGATGAAAGATGAAGATTTGAATGGTTCTAGTGGTGGCGAGAGGAAACAGTTTGATGGTGGAAGTGGCGATGCTGTGGTTGGCAGTAGTGAAGTGATTATTGATGCTCCTGTTACCTGCTCAGATTCCATGGGAGCTTCTACTTGTGTTCCAAGTATGGTGTCGCCTAGAACTGTGGGGTTTCCCAGGACTACTAGATGTAGGAGACCTCCAGGGTTCTTGAATGACTATGTAACTTAAAGCCTATTGCTGTGTTAATTACTTTGGGTATAGATTTTTCTTTGTTTTTAACTTGTTATCTATTATTTTGTTATAGTTTTTCCACTTGTTATTTGTGGTTCTTTTTGTGGGTGTCAACAGTGGGGGATGTGTTATGATGTGGCTCGCGGCTACGATGTGCGATCGTTGCCGCGAGCCTAGAATGTTAGCGGAGATTCTTCCTCCCGGCAGTTGCTTGCTGACCGGGGAAGATGACACCGCGTTAGAGGAGAGCTCCTCGAATAAAGATTACCGCAATACTATGACGCTGCTTCCCGTCCGTCATTACAGGGCCACGCCCCCCCCACCATTTGCCCCTCATGAAGAGTGTCTTTCAGGCTGAACAAAGGTCAGCCTGACAGACACTCTTCATTTTCAGCTCAGACAGCCAGGAGTGAGCCATGCGTGATTTGCTCAGACTCCTGGCTGCCTGAGCTGAACTTTGCTGGGCTGAGGAGTTCACAGCTCCTATGGGTGTGACCTCCTCGGCTCAGCAAAGGTGCCTTGAGGCCCTCCCCTGGGTGACGAGGAAAGCATCACCCATTGACACTCACCCTGGGCGCTTCAGGTTTAAGCCCTGAAGCGCCCAGGGCGAGTGTCAATCAGTGACACTTCATCACAGAGTCAGGTGGGGTCAGCTGTCTCACTGACCCCATCCCACTCTGTAACGAGGCTGGGACTGCTGCTTTCCATCATTGGCTGACCTCAGGTCAGCCAATGAGGGAAGGCAGCAGTCCCAACCCTCCTGGGACCTGGAGGCTGAAGGCTGAAAGTAAGTGTGTGTATGTGTATGTGTGTGATGTTTTAAATTGAATGTTTGGTGCGTGCGTGCATGTTTGTGTGTAATGAGTGTTGTTAATGGATGTGCGTACGTGCGTGCATGTGTGTGTGAAAGAATGAGTGTGTGTGTTCTTTTAAAATGAATGTTTGGTACGTGCATGTTTGAATGGTATGAGTGTTGTTAATGGATGTGCGTGCGTGTCTGTGTGTGAAAGAAAGTGTGTGTGTGTGTGTGTGTGTGTGCCCCGCCCGCCCCCTCCCTCCTAAAGCTGCCGGCCACCACTGTACCTAACAACTCTATTCATTGAGAAAGGGGTGTAGACATATTGTTTTGATCTGTGCGTGCCTTACACTCCAATGGCTCCAATACCTTTTGTCCAATTTGTGCACCTTGTAACAGATGTTGAACAGAATCGGGCTTCTTTCATGTTTTCCATGATCCCTTCAGTTAGAAATGCTTCTTGCCTAGACCCCTCTTAGTCTGGTACATCTCCAAGCTCAGCCCTTTTTTTTTTAGCAACCATCAGTGCTTTACCAATCTTTTCTCCTCTTGGGGGCCTAGAAGGCATAGCTAACATGTATTTTCTTTAGCTTCTTAATGTCTCCATGAATTTTCATGCATGCACACTTGCATTTATCATGTCTTAAGAAGTACCTCCTCTCAGTCTATCAGCACAAGCACCGCCTCCTGGTACACTATTTCCTGGTATGATCTAAATTTAACATTTAGAAAACATTTTGATCATTAACTGCTGATTGTTGCTGAATATAAAACATACATCCCACTATCACAGTGCATCCACTAGGCAGTTGACACACTCTTTGCAGTGCATCTTGCAGCCCACAGCCCCTTCTCAGTTTCTCTCAGGTCTCTCCACAGTGAAAGCATTCAATATCAGCAGTTTGCATTAATACTAGAAAGAAAAAAAAACTGGTGTGTCTTTTATGCTGCACGCTCTACCAGCATTTATCTCCCGTAGGCCTCACTGCTAGATTTTATCTTTTGCTGCCTGCCTATCACCTCCTTGGTTGTCTCCGGGGCCTTTCAAGAGTCCAGTCTGCAAATCAAAAAGCCTGATTGCGTGTGACTGAAGGGCTGTGCTGGAATTCACCAAGAGGAACTATAGCTACAATAAGTGATCCTTGTGCTTTCTCAACCACCTGAGGTCGAGTCTCCTTCCCTCAGCAAACAGTTACAACACCACCTCAGAGCTGCCTCATTAACCTTGTGAGCAGAGCTTCCTTTGGCGTCTTCCGGAATCAGAGATGTGTGCCAGTACACACGGCAGCAGAGATTCGAAGGAGGAGCAAGAAAGCGGGAAGCTACAGGTGGTGCTTCGTGTGTGGTGCTGTTCTACTGACGATAGAAGATAGAAAATGTTGGTGCGAGTGTGATCAAGATGGAATGGCATGAGTGTATGGTGGTCATTTCCTGACTTTTTGGCAAATAATTTTGAGTCACATTAGAAACACCTTTGGGTGGCCAGTGAATTTTGACCTAACAGTAATACTTCGAGGTGTAAAACCACCTGAGCTCCAGACGATGTCCAAGAATAATTGGAGGATAACGGTGCGTATGGTTCTCGCAGTCAAACAACTGATAGCTCGCAAATGGAAAACCAAGGCCCATATTTATACTTTTTTAGTGCCGCATTTGCGTCATTTTTTGACGCAAAACCGGCGCAAACTTGCAAAATACAATTGTACTTTGTAAGTTAGCGCCGTTTTTGCGTTAAAAAGCGGCGTAAATGTGGTGCTAAAAAAGTATAAATATGGCAAGCAAGTCTGCATTAAACTCCCAAGAGTGACATGATCAGATGTGGTTGTTACTGGCAATGGGAAAGATAGTGTGGTTCCTACCAAGACCTAAGACCAAGATCAACTTTTAAAAACTATGGACACCATTGCTGAACTGTTTGAGTTGGAGACATATTGAACTGAGATGCCCAGTGGGACTGAAGTCATTGAGGCTGATGTCCTTATAATCCGAAAGTCTTATATGAGAGGTAGTCACAGGTTTCGAAACAAAGACAATGTACTAGCCTAGTGAAGTGAATCTTGATTTGTGCCCAGTACCTAAGATGTATGATGGACCCTTGGGGAGATAGCCAGGAAATGCCAAAAGTATTTTTAAGCTGTAATTTTCAGCTGAGAGTTCTTGATGTATGGGTGCACTTTAAGGTTTGTAATGTTAAAATTAGTAAAACATCCTGGAAAAAAAAAAAAAAAAACCCATACAACTAACATTTATTTTGCTTTCAACAGACTGTAACGAAAGAAAAATGTGCCAAAAACAATACCCTACAGTACTACAAAATTCTATAACCAAAACAATGTAAAGACAACATCCAGAACATATTTAAAATGTGCACCTGCAATGTAAAAACTGACATATCACCTATTTTTGTAATGTAATGTATGTTTTCTGTACTCTAAAACCCACAGATAAAATCAAATCACAAACATGGAAGATGTTATTAAATAATAGAGGATATACTTCTAGGAAGAAGAGCACCAGCAGTGAAAACAACACACTGCTAATGCACCAAATATTATTCAATTGCATGCTTTTGCAGGGCTACCACTTGAAATGAAGTAGTTTAATGCATTAGGGAACATAACCATCCCCTGTTATGACTGAAATAGAAGTCAGATATATTTTACAGAATCTAAAAATGGCCTGAACGAGAAGAGCTAACGGAACTGATAGTTACCATATTATAACCAAATGATCCTGAACAAGCAACAGGCCAACTGCCTAGTATACCAACCCTAAAAGAATTAATTGCCAGAACACGTAGACAACCAGAGAAACGCCAGTAAAATCTAACAATATGAAGACCTAGGCATACCCCAACGCTACCTAATTGTATATAAAAAACACCCTTTTGCTGTATGACAACCAGAATAATGATAAAAACATCTAGATAGGATTCTGGAGGTTGTACCCCAGATGCATAAAAATACATTGTCATGAGTCAACTGAATTCTGTGCAGGGAATGCCTGATCAGAAATCGATTTGCATGACAATGCCTCCAGTCCCAGCTTTGCAGCAAAATATTAAGAATTAGATATCAATTTGTGCAGGGGACCAGCACAATTTATTGATTCTCAATAATGATTCATCTCAGTTTTCTTCAGGGGGTAATTCACAATGATGGTGATGGGAGGGGAGGAGTATTGCTTACTTAGAGCAATCCTAGTGGTAGACCATAGTGGCCCATACATTGAAGGTTAAGTTAATGGCCACCCCATTTTATTAATACAGGGCTGACAATTCTACATTTCATTCTGTGGAAGTCCCAAACCTACCTGTGCATTATAATGATGACTTATTAATTGTTTCTAAAACCAAACAAAAGAGAATTGTAAACTTGACACAATTGCTTTGTTGAATCATTTAGCTGCCAGTGGCTATAAAGTTTCCCCAGATTTGATGCAGTACTGTAAAAAGGAATTAATCTATCTTGATCACCATATTGAAAAAGATGCATGGAAAGTCTCAAAAGAATGTGTTTCTGCAATTCTGAAAATGAATCCTCCTACCACTCGGAGGTGAGAATGCTGTTCGGAATTGATGATTACTGTTGTCAGTGGATTCCAAACTTTTCCTTGGTTGTGAAACCTTTATAATGTTAAAAAACAGTGACATAAAAGATTCAGTACCATTTGACAAAGAATGCTCAGAGTGATTCACCATTTTAAGAATAAGTCTATGTTATGCACCCACCCTTGAAATGCCTGAGTATAATTTGACTTTCTGTATTATCATGAGACGGGTGGATGTGCTTTATCAATTCTTACGTGGAAACATGGTGGGATGATGAGGTCAGTCACAAATCTTTCAGCTTTATTGGATCCAGTAATGGTAAGTCTTCTTAGTTGTCTGAAATTTGTTGAAGCTGTTTGTGTTGCTATTAAACAGAGTAAAGGAATAGTGATGAGCCATACTTTAATTGCATATGTCCCACATTCAGTTGAGATTCTATTGACAAGAAGAAGGACTCAACACATGACAAACAGTAGATTCACCAGGTATGAGCAAGTAGTTCTAAAAATGTTTAAGTTAAAAGGAACAATATGCTCAATTCAACAACTCTATTTCCAATTCCAGACAAACATTGTGAAGACAGGGATACTGATAAAAAAGAGGATGAAGACAATAAGAGTGAGTGAAACTTTATTGCAGTTTTCAAGTTATCTACAAAACAAAGACCTGATATAAAAGAGACACCTTTACAAATGGCTGATCTGACTCTATTTGTTGATGGTTCTTGTTTGAGAGACCAATATGGAGCATTGGAAGCTGTGTGTGAAGTCCTTGGAGCAAACTAGCTACTGAATATAACTTCAGCTCAAGTGGCAGAACTGTTTTAATTGACAAGATCTTATTGCCTGTCAGAAAATCTTAATGTGAAAATGTATGCAGGAAGCCAGTATGGTTTTTGTGGTGCATGATTTCCGGCAACTGTGGTTGCAGAGAGGTTTCATGACGCCTTCTGGGACCCACATAAAGAAAAGTCTCTATATACTTGATCTCTTGAAGACAATCCAGCAACCAAAGGAGATTGCTGTGATCTAGTGTGCTCAGCATAAGGCTGGAAAAGATTTGGTTACGCTTGGAAATAACTATGTTGATCACGTAGCCATATGTTGTGCACTTGAGGACGAAACAGTGGTTCAAGAAACTGAGAATGATGAATCAAGAACAAATAATATACAGAACACAGAGCGAAATGTGAACTGTTTCTTTTTAAATTTGATCCAAACTTCTGTAAGTGAGTTGAGAGACTTTCAGGAGGAGATACAGAAGATGAGAAAAGAATATGGAAGAAGTTGGGTAACAAGAAAAATTATCAAGATGTATATGTTACTTCTGAGAATAAATATGCCACGCTGTATCGTATTGGACTATACTTTTACACCTCATCACACTCATAAGAAGACAGTATGATTCGTACATTTAGAAAATACTGGGAAGATACACATGTTAGAAATATTGCTGAAGATTTGTGGTGTAGGTGCTTAAAATGTCAGCTTAATAATCAGGGAAAGAAGACATTAACTGTGATGAATCATATTGACAAATCAGAAGGCCCTTTTACAAGAGTCTGAGCAGACTTTGTAGAGATGCCAGTTTGTAATGCCTTAACATATATCTTGCTCATTGTCTGCTTGTTTTTTTTTAAATGGGATGAAGCATACCCCATACAGTTGCTAAATTTTTGTTGAGGGAGTTGATTCCAAGATTCGCCCTTTCAACTTCTATTGAGACAGAATGTGGTTGACACTTTAGGAATTAGGTTTTGCAAACAATCTACACTTCTACCTTTCCTTCTGCACACTGTCTTCCTTTCAAATAAATCAGAGGTTTCATTGTATTTATTGTCCACAGTCTTCCAGGGTGGTAGAGAAAGTAAATGGAACTCTCAAGAACAAATGTGTCAGAGTCTGGTTGTAGGAGGCTGGCCCTCTATGTAGTGTGCCTAACGAGGAACACTGTGCAGGGGGTCCAGGCAACCAAACGTTGGTTTACAGAGGTAAAGCCTAGACCACCCAATGCTCTAATTATTATGGTAGCTTTGTCGAGCAGTAAGGCTAGTTTTTGAGAAGTGCAAAACATTTGTTGTACTCACAGTATCAATTAATGAGCCCACACTCAAAAGGATAACTTGAGACCAATTTACAAAAATAGTTCATATTTTCATAAATATTTTAGGACCAAGACCATCAAAATCGGGTAAGTACTTTTTAGTTATGAATTTTTGAACTTTTAATAAAAATAGTCTTTTTGTGTGTAATTACGCTCCATGGGAATCAGAGGAGAAAATATATGAAATGCATATAAAATCAGGCAGTGCATTTACCAATGTCTCCTTTTGCAGGTATGTTGAGGTCGTCGGTGGGCACTATGGACCAGCTGGAGAAGTTTGGGTGGCTCCCGGTTTTGGCGGAAGCAGCTGCAGAAAGTCGTTGGAGCTTGTGCCAGGCCACTGATGGGGACCACTTGGAAAAGCACTGCACAGGTGGACTTAAAGGTAAGTCCGGGGGGTTCCATTGGAATGTCAAGGTTGCAAGAGGTGGGGGATCCTTGTGGCACAGCTGGATCTTTGGTGCAGGGCACAGGGCGGCTGGGTGCAGAGCTAATCGGTGAGCCAGGAGCTGTGCGTAAAGGTGCTCTTTGAAGCAGAAGGTAGGTCTCTTCGAGGGTAACTTGCAGGTCAGCAGGGGCACTCTGGTGAGAGTTCAGGTGGTTCCTCAAGTCCCATGATTGGGACTTCCTCCTGATCCTTTTTCAGTCCAGACTGAACTGTCCTTCAGGGTGTCCAGCGTGGGGTGAATGGTACCTAGGACTATTGCACGGTCTGGCCACTGGAGGGCGCATTGCCACCAAACGTGGCACACTGACAGGGTTGTCCTCATGGTCCAATAGGCGAAGTTTGGTTTGGCTGTAGCATTCAGTTCCTTGGTCAGCAGCCGGTCAGTGAAGTGGCCTTCACTGTGTCTTTGGTTCTTTGATGTTGTGGAGTGATGCCTTCATCATCTTTGGCAATTTGTGAGGAGGGGAGGTAATAAACTGGTAATAAAAGGCCTGACACACTTCCCCTTGTTTTAATGAACATCAGATATGCACCTGACAAAACAACTGGTCTGCCTCCCCATGAATTAATCACAGGCAGTGCATTTTAAATTGGCTTAAATATCTTCAGCTGCTTTAGTGTCAGTCACTGATGGCATTGTACTAGATCACTGCAAAGGTCTGGCTGATGTGGGAAAATGTGTCCATCAGGAGATGGATGTGACAACATAAGCAACAAAAGGCATATTATGTCATGGATACTGGTAAAAAAATATGCCAGGAAGAGTTGTCTTGAAATGTGCTGGTGTAAACCTTATCTGGTGGCCTTGACCACAAACACTGCAATAAAGTGGGCAGGAATCCTGCAGTGGATCCATGCTGCTCAAACGAAAAGAATGAAGGCAGTATATAAAGAAATGGTGAAAACAACCACTGATTCAAAGATTCAAGCTTACGTTTGCAGTGTGAATCCAGAGGGGGGTGAAAATGTAAAAATGTTGGAACTGATGAACATGGAGTCATAAAAGTCTAGATCAGTGAACGTAGGAGTTCTGGTGAAGAACCTGGTACCTCTAACGGTAGTGATAAAGCCCAGTTTCAAAGCAAGGGTCAGAGTGAAGAGCTGTTGCAATGTGAGAGACAAAGGCACGCATCGCAGCAAGAAGAAGCAGTCTCTGATCCAAACAATGAAAAGTTGCAGTTGAAAATTTGAGTCAGAAGAAATGACAGAGGAAGAAAACAATTTACAGTGAGTTGTACAGTTGAATTTGATCAAAGTTCAAGTTCGTCATTGAGTGAAAAGGCAGGCGAAAGAGAAAAGGCAGAAGAAATCAAGTCACTAAAAAGAACCTGCAAGAGAAAACACAGCCAGATGGAGACATCAGAGATGCCACAGTCAATCAATGAAAATCCTAAAATAATTGAAATGGACTCAAAAACCACCTGTTGCTAAACCATCAGCGAGGAAGAGAATATCAAACAAAAAGTATGCATCGCCTGAATGGATATATCTAGCTGCATTGTCAGAAGAAGAAGAATCAGAGGCTGAGATCCACAGCCAATTGAATCGGTGCCAGTGCAGTTTTGAAAGTGAATTTGAAAGTAAATCAGAGGTAGAAAAATAACCAACTTGATGAATACAGAGACTGTGAAATT
The DNA here is from genome assembly GCF_031143425.1 of Pleurodeles waltl. Classification (NCBI taxonomy): domain Eukaryota; kingdom Metazoa; phylum Chordata; class Amphibia; order Caudata; family Salamandridae; genus Pleurodeles; species Pleurodeles waltl. The sequence goes on along the minus strand of NC_090437.1, from coordinate 317,744,358 downwards.
TGAGTTCAGTCCAAAATAAATCAGATAAAAGAGAATTCATGAATTGAAAGACTTTCAAAAGAAAATAATAAGGGTCTGGTTTTGATTTTTTTAATGATTATTTTAAAGAAGAAAGGAAGAATACATTGATGTTTTAAAGACAATTTTTGTTAATTTTGAGTTTTTGAGCTTCCCAATCACATTTATGTCATAGTAGAAAATGGAGTACAGAAGATGCTGTACAATTATTGGTTTCATAGGACTATTAATAACATTATTGATTTTAATTAGCATGTTGTGCTTACTATCTCTGGTGAGACATGCTTCGACAAGGGTTGATTTCACTACAATACATAGTGAAGTGAAACATGACCTGATAAAACATAGGGATAGTTCAGTAAGTGGATGTTAAGATAACATTTATGCTAAAATGGTACATGAATATTCAGAGATAATGAGGGCTAAAAACTGGTGTTCTGCACTTCTCTTCCTTCTTCTGCCGGTGAATGCGTTACCTATTCACAGCTTTCAATCTTGTATGGACTATTGTGTACAGTGCTTGTTAGCATATTTAATAACAATTCATTTTTGTCTCCTTGCCTCTGTATCATTAGAGAATTTGAATATTTCGCACAGTGGAGAGGCAAACAACGGTATTAATTTGGCAAAATTGAGAGAATATGTGAACAGATTAAGCATGAATTTAAATAATTAAAAGGAGGTCTGTGTGTAGTCTGAGTGTGGAAGAACATGAGCTCGTTAGGGAGTATAAAGAAAGAAAAGTAAGGTGAGAGACTGGAGAAATGATGAGGCTATAAGAGAGCACATTAAGGAGGAGAAAGAATTTAAAATATCGAGTTTACATCTTAGACTGAGAATGGAACAAGAGAAATGTGCATTGTGCATAGTGAACATCTTAAAAGGTGGTAAGGCTAAATTTGTGGGGAAGAGTTTGGGTGAAAGAGGTTATATTTTGAGTGGCGATTATTTAATTGGTGAAGAACCAAAGATGAGAGGGGTTTATTTTGTGTGCACTAATCCTACCTATTTTAATCTGCCATGCAATTGGATTGGATCCTGTTTTCTTGCCCAGGTGTTTCTTATTGTCTAATATGCGAGCCAAATGGATGAAGCAGTTGGTTTGAAGTGAGCAATGCAAGGTTTTGGGGAGGTAGTTTTATAAACATTAGGTACTATTATTCCACCTATGAGTGTGTTGACGAATGATGTGAAGATTAGATGGTTCTCTACTTTAGTGGATAAATTTGACAGAAGTTCAGCGGGGCATTAGCTCAAATAAATTCAGAATTTATAGCAAATGGGGCTCTGGTTATAGATATACTTTTTGCAAAGGAATGCAGTGTTTTCAAAGTATTAAAAGTTAAGAGGTGTTGTACCTTCATACCTGATAACAGTCATGTCAGTAACCTTTACGAATCTAACTAATATTTCTTGAGAGCTCATTTTTATGAAGAGTGTGGCTTATGGGAAGCTGTAGGATTATAAATTAGTGGGATAGGGAAGGCTTTCAGTAAGGTTGATGAATGGACTGATAATTTAGGAATAATAACCACAGTAACAATTAAAATGATTTGTGCAATTATTTTGTTTCTCTTGTTAACTTTTTCTGGATCATTTTTTTTTACGCTAAGGCGGCATTAAGGAGGCCTGTCCTGCTGTGCTGTATTTACAAAGTGGCAAGATGCTTGCATTGCACCAGTTTATAAAATTCTCAGGTGATGCCTCTGAATAAGTTCTGTTTCAAAACCCCATTTGCTGGAATGGGCCTATCCCGGAAATCTAACAAGAAAAAATGCCTGGGGATCTTGTATCACAATAACCTTGGAGACATACAACAATCTAATATGGATGTTCTATTCTCTAAAATTGTTAAACTTACACAGGGCTGGTCACCATTATTTCTATGATGGTGTTGCCGCCTTGACATAATCAGAATGATGGCACTTCCTATCATTATTTTTTATCTTATGAATACCTATTAAAATTCCTGGGAAATATTTCACAGCTATTGGTAAGGTTGTATCTCAATTTCTCTAGAACGGAAAAGTATCTTGGATATCTTTTCAATGCTTGAAATTACCAAAGGCTTCAGGAGGGGTACATTTGCCTGATTTTTCCCTTTATCATGAAGCTTTTGGTATTAAGCAGGGCCAGGGCTGTTTTTCTGACCCCACCAGATTCCCAATCCAAATTGTGGTATCAATTGGAACTCTTCACGATTTCTCTTTGCTCTTATACATACATCATTCATATGTCTCATCCCTCTAAATATTCGATGCCCTCAGTTATATCCCATTCTTGTTCAATATTTGAGCCATATTTGGTAGCTCACCTATCCTCATATGAGCACTTTATTCGAAGTCCAATCCGGTATAAAAATGGCTCCCGAAAATGGAAAATTGCAGTTTTGGTGATATTGGTTTAAACAAAGGTTTATTTACAGTCTCAATTATTACACCAGAATAACTCAGCCATTCAATTTGAAACACTTTTCTCTTACTTTGATCTCCTTTCAAAGGGTCTGAAATAATATCATCTATTAAAACCTATGTTTACTGCCACACTTGGCTGCTTTTTATCCTCTCCCATTCCGGGTCATGGTTTGCAGATCTCCCCATCTCCATCACCAACCCCTTCAAAGCTGCATTTATAGATAAAACATGGAGAACGCCTCTAACAGACAGATTGAAATCCAAACTCAAACTCTTAAATGAATTTGATTTACAGTCTAGATAGCTTATACCCATATAGGAGAACATTTGAGAGAAGATTCATACTACTGCACATCCAGCCAACCTTACTCAAGTGCTATGCTATGTCTACAACAGACTTTCTTATACCCCAACACATCTTTTTAAATGACAATTGCTCAAACAAGAAATCTGTTGGTATTAGAATACCAATCCAGGAACCTGCATCTATATGTTTTTTCTATGTCCTAAGCTAACTCAACTGTGGGTGCATGTTTGGAATAGGGGACATTATTTGCATTCGTACTCCATTCTCAATGGTTGTTTTATTCCAGGCTGGTGTGAGTAATCTATGGGCTTATAATAAAATGTTCAACAAATTAGTATACATTTTAATCGTGATTGATTTACAGGTGATTACCTCCAAATGGAAATCTAGAGACAATATTACTCTCTAACATAGTGAAACTTGGTTTGTCATAAGCATCAACTGGATCAGAATAATCTACATTTTACCTTTTAATATGCCAAATGTGGTGCATTGTAGGAACCACTTTCTTGATGTTTGTCTTCAATTTCCTGTGATACAGCCTAACTAATTACTAAGTTACAGTATAATGTTTGTAAATTACTATTCTGCGTATTTACCATGTCCTTCTCATGATATGTTTATCATTGATATGTTAACACACTGTTTCAGGAAGTTTTTATTGTTGATTTGTTTTTATTGTTGAATATTTATCTTTTTTCTTCTCTCTCCTCTCCTTCTTTTACATCTCCTTCTCCTCACCTTACTCTCCTGTCAACTCTTCTCAACATTACTTCTTAGAATTACCTTCTGTTAAGACTTGCTTCAAGACAAGCAGTATTATCTTTTTATTAGCTGTTAGAACATGTTACATTACTTGTCTTCTTTGTTGTATAACACTTCGCTTATGGATTGGTATGTTGGAATTCATCTACTCTTTTTTTCTTCCTTTAATAAACATATTAAACTAAAAACAATTGGGATGCCCAAATGTTGGTGTGATTAAGATGTTGGGTTATGGTTTTCCTGCAACCATAACCCAAATGGGTTTTATAGCACCCTGTAATTCCATTCCAAGTGTGACAAAAGCTATAGGCTGGTAATCATGTTTTGGCCAGGAACTGGAGTTTTTTGCCAGAACCTGATTAATGTTTCTTCTGTGATCAGGCCCAATATGCAATGAAATGTGTGTAAACAGTTTGTGTGTCATTCTGTGTTGGAAATGGCTCTTTCAGCAGGGCTATCCCCAAACTTGTTGTCTTTCTCCTCCTATTTTTCTGGCCCTCTTTTTGTTGGCTTTAGGACTCTGGGCCCTTTACCACTGCTAACTAGTGCTAAAGTGCATGTGCTCTCTCCCCAAAGACTTGGCATAATTGGCTTACACCTGTTTGGCATATTTAATTCACCTGTAAGAACCTTGTAAAGTGATATACCATGTACACAGGGCCTGTAATTTAAATGCTACTAGTGGTCCTGCAGTGCTGATTGTGCCACCCACTAAAGTAGCCTTTCAAACTTGTCTCAGGCCTGTCACAACAAGGCCTGCATGCACAGTTTACTACCACACTGACTTGGCAAGTCAAACTAAGTGCCAAGGCCTAAACTCCCTTTTTACTATACCTAAGTCACCTCTAAGGTAGGCCCTAGATATCCCTAATGGCCGGCTGCTGTGTATGTAAAAGGTAGGACATGTACTTATATGTTTAAATGGCCTAGTAGTGACAGCCTACTTTGTTTTTCACTACTGTGAGGGCTGCTCCTCTCACAGGTTAGCAGTGTAAAATCCCTTATATATGTCTACGTTTCTGATCTGTGAGGAGTAGCGTGGGCATGTTTGGTATGTTTGGAATGGTAGTGAGAAATCCTCCTTACTGGTGTAGTTGGATTTTACATTACTATTTTAGAAATGCCACTTTTAGAAAGTGGCATTTCTCTGTGCTTATAACTCTAAGTGCTTTGCATCCTGACTCCAATCCACATCCAGTGTGGAGTGACTGCTACACTTGGTGCATGCTTTCGAGACAGCCACAACACAGGAGGGGATGGGTGAGACAGAAGAGGCATCTGCATACTGATCGTCATCCTGGGCTGAGGAGAAGGAGGGTCGTTCACACCTTATATGTCAATAGACTGTGTCCTGCCCTCACACAATGGGCTGATTACCCCCTTCTGATGTATGGAGACAGGGTTCGTTGGAAGGGGGTTGTGTTTTACTGGAAAGGGTCCTTTTGAAGTCACCTCTTGAACAAAGACATTTTTTAGTATAAGTACAGGGGCTCTGACCCCATGATTTGAAGACTACTTTTGGAACTGGGGCTGAACTTCTGTCAGAAGGAGTGCTAAGCTGTACAAGGGACTCAACTGGACTGCTCTTCTGTTGTCCACCTGCTGCCTGCTGTCTCCTGGGTGGCATAAAGGACTTATTGGATTGCTTGTCTGCCTGTTGCCCTGCTGCCAGCTGTTCCCTGACTTTGGGGGCACTCAGCCCTGCTGAGTTGCCAGGAACAATTACCAGAAAGCCTATTTGCTTCAGTATGCTGGTCTTCCTGCCCCTTTGTGCCCCCCAAATACCCCCCCAAGGCGCTCTGTGCGTAGGGAACGCTATTTCTTGCTCATTGGCTTCCCCTGCATATGAGCGCATGGTGAGTTCTTCATTTTTCTGTGTACTGTTTCCCCCAAGATAGCGCCTGGTGAGCGTTTCATCCTTACTCTACTAGCGTGTTTTGAGCGTTCCAACTTTACTGTAACCAGCGCATACTGAAACGCTTCACCTTTATGGTAACAACACGTGCCCCAACATTCAGTGTTTTCCCTGAGCACTGCTACATGTCTGGATTTCACGAGGAGCAGCTGTTGTCCCCCTGCTGCCTGCTGTCTTCTGGGTGGCATAAAGGACTTATTGGATTGTTTGTCTGCCTGTTGCCCTGCTGCCAGCTGTTCCCTGACTTTGGGGGCACTCAGCCCTGCTGAGTTGCCAGGAGCAATCACCAGAAAGCTTATTTGCTTCAGTGTGCTGGCCTTCATGCCCATCTGTGCCCCCCAAATACCCCCCAAGGCGCCCTGTGCATAGGGAACGCTATTTCTTGCTCCTTGGCTTCCCCTGCATATGAGCGCATGGTGAGTTCTTCATTTTTGTGTTTACTGTTTCCCCCAAGATAGCGCCTGGTGAGCGTTTCATCCTTACTCTACTAGCGTGTTTTGAGCGTTCCAACTTTCCTGTAACCAGCTCATACTGAAACGCTTCACCTTTATGGTAACAACACGTGCCCCACCATTCAGTGTTTCCCTGAGCACTGCTACATGTCTGGATTTCACGAGGAGCAGCTGGTGTATTACGACAAATGTGCCCCCCCAGTGAGGGGGCCACAATGTACAACACCTAAAAGGGAAAAGTGCCATCCAGTGGCACCATCTTCGTGGTGGGGGGAAACCTTTGCCGGTCGTGTGGAATCCTCCAGAGGGGACCCCTTCTATAGAGAAGCCGCTCAAGTGGAGAGCAACGTCGGCCGTGTGAGAACCTCGTTCAACGCGGCCCCTCCTCTCACAAGGAAAGTGCCTGACAGCCGCTAAAGATGCCTGTGGCAAAGCCCAGCCTGAGGAGCCTTAGCGCGACACCAGAGACAGGCTTGTCTTTACCATGTGGACCAGAAGCGGCCCCAGTGAGTTGTTGGCCCCTTTGTTTTTAACTGGAGCGGACCCGCTGTCCACGTTCTGCTGGGTGGTCCTGCTATGCCCCTCACAACTGGTTATACTGCCATCGCTACTGCACTCGGATCAGAGGGGCCCACCTTGGATCCCCTAACATTCCCTCTCCTCATTTTGGGGGGTAGAGTGGCTGCTTTTCCTTGGGAACCTAATGGTGGGGAGGACCAGAGAGGCCTCTCCACATGATTTCACAGGTGTGTATGCACCCCCTCCCAACTTTCTGCACGTGCTCGGGCACTTGATGCCCAGGAACTAGGTGTGGGCATGACAGGGAAAGACCTTGGCGGAGGCCTCCATTTTAGAATTCTACAAATTACTGCATGATAACTAATAGGAGCACCAGATGCACTGTGCCCTAGGGTTTCGTGAGGATTCATGTGCTCTGGCGTAAGCAACTGGATGTCCATGCCTTAAACCTGCACTAGGATCCTAATGGATGTTGTTGTGATTCTTGCCTTGTCAGGATTTACATAATATGTGCAGTATTGATGACGCAGCTGTTTTTATTCTATGAACTGCTGCATTTCATGCCCTGATATGCCAATGCATGTCGTTTTGACTTGTCTTGTCAGGATAATGAGTATAATCTCAGAAATGTGCCTAATCTGCACAGTAATCATGATTCATGTTGTTTTGGTCTTATGATGTGTACAAAATATGATATATTTTTCTATAATCCTGTGTGGAGTCTCTTTTGTGGTGTGTTGATTGTGAAACTGGTGTGAGTGTGTTGTGCAAACCCTTCAAAAATTGCCTCTGAGGATAAGCCTGGCTGCTCTATGCCAAGCTACCAGGGGTTGAGCGTGGGTTATCTTCGGTGTGTATCTTACTTGTCCTGAGAAGAGTGGCTTAGGTGCTCACCCTAGCCAACCACAAACCCCATTTCTAACATTTCGCATTGGCATTTACACTCATTGTAATGTTCGTGATTATCAGGGATGGTAAAGTAATTAATGGAATCATGCAATTATCAGGAAGCAGCTGACTGTAATGAAATGAAGGCTTTGAGGTAGTAAAATATAGTTAGCAAAAGCCATGCATTTCTTTATTTTAAGGTGCTAGAAAGACATTAAAGCACACGTATAACAATTGATTCGAAGATAACTTTGTATACTTGTCAAATCACAAAGTGGAAATATCAAATGTACTTTGCAATGTTTGGCATATACTGTGCTCTCCCTAATAAAAAATACATAACACGCTCAACAAAAGCTCTGTAATGAAACCTTGTTTGCCTAAAATATCACAACATTGACAATGTGTGCTTTCTTTTTCATGTGGCTTGTTCATCCCTCATAATACTAGTCCTTAAAACAATATTGCTTTTACTTTGTGGTCACTTAAACAAGTCTTCAGATTCCCAATCCTTGGGCTTCACATACCTCTAGAAGATTGTAATGTCTTCAGGGACCTCCAATTGTGTCTTTTGTCTCTTTTTCAACCCAAGTGCCTAAATGGCCTGCAAATCAACAGGTGGCCAAGAAACGCAGGTGAAATGCTTTATGCTCCCCATGCATTGCAGTTCTTGCCTAAGGAGAAGCTTATGCTAGACTATATGCACCGTAAGAGGAAAAATATGTGAAGTCTAGGCAAGTGGGAGTTTGTATATTAGCAATGTTAGGAAACGTTATCGTTTTACTTGCTAGGGCTGCCTCTTTGGAGGAGGAGGAGCCTGGAGTGCTTGAGTACGTCTTTATGAGTTAGTCTTAGACTGTTGCCCCTATTGACTCATGGACCCTTCTCTGGCTTTAGCCCTAAACACTGAGGTGCATATTTATAAGCCCCTTGCGCTACCTTGCGCCACATTAGCGTCATTATTTTTTATGCTAATATGGCCCACCGAGGCCAAAATCCTTCCGCCATATTTACAAAGTGGCGCAATGAATGCACTGCACCACTTTGTAACCCTTTGCACTACATTATGCTTGCGCCAGGTATAATGTATGCAAAGGGGCATTCCCCCATTACGGTGGACAAAAAAATGGCACAAGGAAATCTAACAGATTTTCTTGTGTCATTTTTTACGGTACTTTTAACTCAGAGCAGGCGTTAAAAGGGGGCTTCCATTATTTATCATGGGACCCAATGTACCCTGCAGGAGTAGCGCCAATATTTTGGCACTACACCTGCAGTGTACATCGAAAGCATCAATAAAAATTATGCTATTGCCCCCTACCCTGCGCCATGGTGTGCAGTATCTTAGTTATGGCGCACACATGGTGGGTGTAGGGAGGTGCTAAGGGGCGCAAGGAAAGTGGCGCTGCACTAGGTGCAGAGCCACTTTACTTAAATATGCCCCTGAATTTCTACACTCTGCTTTAGGTGAACCAACACCTGGATCCAGGCCAAAGGAACTTGTGATGGGTACATTGCACAGAGATACTTGAGATAGGTCTTGCATGACAGAGGTAGGACTTACCAACTATCAGGTACTAAGACTACTATATGGCAGGGTCAGATTGGGTATTTTTTCTCTAAACAGGTAGTGCAATAGGATCTAAGTGTTTGGTGCTGGATTGGTGTTGGAAGGTGCCCCTCATTTCTCCTCTTTAGTGTGAAAGGAGTGAGGTATTTCCATTCCTTTTTAGCCAGCAATTGTGTCTACGTAATAAGACCTAGTGTTCAATTTGAACATTTGAAAAAATATAATACTAAATGCAGGGGAGCAAATGGGTCTGTCAATGACATGCTAAATGTTGAGGTTACCAACCACCGTCTGGTGCAACTTCATACCACTCTCCTATGCTTGTTTTTATTTGATTCTTGCAGTCTATGTTCTATTCCTCGAATTTCCATTTGTCACTTTTTTCCTATGTGTCTCTTCTTTCTTCCTTTCCAGTTTTTTTGCTTTCTTGGTCTTGTTCATGGTCAAAGACTGAAGATGAAAAATGAAGTCTTATTACCCAAAAGCTTCTACCTGTTCCAATCACTTGCAACCGCCTCCACAAATTAGGCACTGGGAAGATATCTGATCTAAGGCTAAGGTAGTGAATGGTGGCCAAGGTGGATGGAGTACCATCTGAAAAGAAACTTACTAAGGTTCCCTGTCATTGTTATAACAAACTAATGCAATGTTATCTGTGTTATCTATGCTGTAACACACTCCTACAGTACACTATAAGGATATTGCTAATCACTTAAAGGATCAAGGACAGATACCACAAACCTCAAAATTTGCTGTCATAGTCACTCAGGGGAAAGATATATCTGTGCTGTATGTTTTTAAAGCAGATTGAATTGAATTGAATACTTATAAAGTGCACTACCACTCTCAAAGGAGCATATTGGTGTTATACAGAAGGCCACACAACTCACACACGTACAAGGTCAGAACACTAAGAAGCACCTTCTTCAGAGAATAAGAGAGTAACATAATGTATGGGGGATTGCAAAGATCCATGTCTTTAACTGCTTTCTGAAGGTTGCTTTGGAATCAATAAATTTTAATGAACTGGGAAGATGATTCCAGGTGTTGGTGCCTAGTACTGCAAAAGATTTACCTCCACTAGTTCTTAATAAGATGGGGACTGGCTTGAGCAGATTTGCGTGTGTAGATCTAACAAATCTATTTGTAATGTAGTGAGTGAACCTAGCTGCCATATATCTCGGATCCATAGCTTTATAGGCTCTAAAAGTCAGCAGGAGAATTTTAAACAGTGCCCTCTTATGTACTGGCAGCCAGTGTAAGACCTTCAGGGCCCCTGAAGCAGAAGATTATCTGGGAAGTTTTAGAACCAATCTACAGGCTGCATGCTGAACAACTTGGAGCTTCTGAACAGTCTGTTTAGAGGATCCAGCATGCAGACTGTTACAGTAGTCCAGTCTGGAAGTTATGAGCGCGTGGGCCAAAGCCTTTCTGGCTGGCAGTGGAAGAAGATCAAAGAATTTCCTCAGTGATTTTATTAAGGTAAAACATGTGCTAGCCACTATAGGGGCCTGAGGATGGAAAGATATGGAGGAGTCAAATTTTACTCCCAAATTTCTGGCCACCTCCACGGTGGCGGGGGGGGCTGGTTCTGGCCACCATTTGGAAGGGGTCAAAAAATTGGTCTTGCCGAACAGTATTAATTTCAGATGGTTGACTTGCATCCACTGCATGACTGCTGTGAGACAATTTTTAAAATTCAGCTCTGACCTAAAGGATGCTTTGTCCAGCCATAGGGTCAGCTAAGTATCATCCGTATAAGAAATAGCATCTATGCCAAAGGAGGTAATCAAAGACATCAGGGGGGCATGTAGATGTTAAATAACACCGGGATCAATGGTAAGCCTTGAGGGACCCCTAAGGTTACTGCTATTTCTGCAGAAGAAAAGGGCCACAGTGTGGCTATTTGTCTTCGACCTGTAAGGAACGATTTTATTCAGGAGAGTGCAGATCCAGAAATCCTGCACTCTCTGATCCTGTGGAGCCGGATGTCATGGGAGATGGTATCAAATGCAGTGATAAGTGTGACAAAATCAACACTGCATTGTTCTCTGAATCCAACATCAATTTCAATGTATCAGCTACTTCTAACAGAGCAGATTCAGTGAAGTGTTTCAGGTAGAAACCTGTCATGGATGGAATAGATTTGCATTTTCGAAGAACAAGATTAATTGGTCATTGACCAGTTTCCTAATCATTTTGCTCATTGTGGGAAGTAAAAGATTGGCCGCGAATTGGATGCTTCTTAGGGCCCACTAACGTTTTTTTACAGGGGTTTTACAACTGCCAGCTTCCACTCTGCAAGCACCTATGCAGTGGCTAGTGAGTTGTTCAAGATCTCATTCATCACAAGGTTGACTATATCGACAACCCTATGAAAAACCCAGGGGGGACAGGGGTCATTTGGCGATCACATTTTACAGGACAAGATGGGCTGACAGGATTGGTCTAGTGTAACTTCTTGAAAGTCTCATAGAGTGTCGGACCCTTCGTTCGAGGAATCGTTTATGATCCTATCATTTATCGTTGGTGTCTGATTTGTAAAGTCTAGTTGGATAGCTCAAACTTTTTCTACAAATAAAAAGGGCCCTGATTGCATGGCATTTGGGAGGTTGGGATCTCCCTTGCCAACCCATTAGTTTTAAGAAAAGACTTGGCGAGCTTGAAAATTATCTTTTGATCGGAATGAGCTTCCGCAAATTGAGTGGAAAAGTATACCTTTCTGCCGACTTAATCAGCTTATGATAGGTTTGTAATTGCAGTCTAAAGGTGAGAAGGCCCTCCAGGTTACAGGCATCCGGCCACTTTCGTTCCAATTGTAGCAACACAAGCATTGGGCTGATTAAACCAAGGAGCTGTGATTTGGCTTCCTTTTAGGAGAGGCTACCGGCGCTATTTAATTCACTGTGTGAGTAATCCATTTATTAAATAAACCAACACCGTCGGTGATTTTTCCCTCCAGGACAAGGATAGAATTAGATATGGATATCAGAAGTCTAGAATCAGCTAACAGCGTATCCGTGTTTTAAGAGGGTCCGAGACTGAAGGGGGCGCTGGAAGATGTGTATAGTTCTCTGTAAAAGTGAATCAAACCAATTATTAAGCAGATAGGAAATACTGTTTGATACAGTAAATTTCAGTTACTTTCACTGCTGGGTGTCTGCTTTAAAATGTGACTGAGCATGCTATTTCCTGCTTTCCTGACCTACCCCCAACTGTTTACTCATCACGTAGTTATTGTAACCTGTGAGAACAAAGCGATGTGAAACGAAGCACACGACGATCCTTCATTTTATCACATGTGGGAATAGCTTTTTTCTCTGGGAAATGACTCAAACTATGTCTAAAAACGTGTGCCTCTGACAGAAAGCATTTTGACCTCAGAACTTAACGAAAATAGTGCTATGGGTCTGACTTGCCAGCACCTGCGACCTATTGTTTACAATGTACATAGGGTGAGCTTTGGGTCAGCCCCTTCAACCACTGGCTTACTTGGCTTGTATCCCCACACGATCGAAACTTGAATCATCTTACCGGAATATACTTTTTCACTCACCAAGCGATTGGCTGCTTGCTGTATTATTCTAGACCGTATGAGGGAGTATTTTACAAATGAAAAGTACCTTTAGTTATTAGGGGGCATATTTATACTCTGTTTGCGCTGAATGTGCGTCAAAATTTTTGATGCACAATCGACGCAAACCCTGCCCCATATTTATACTTTGACGTCCGACCCCGCGGGCATCAAAATTCCACCATGTGCGTAATTTTTTGGAAGGGGGAACCAGCCTTGCGTTAATTATATGCAAGGTAGGCGTTCCCTTCCAAAAAATGACTTTAAGGCCTTTGCCCCATATTTATACTCTGACGTCATTTTGACACACAGGAGGGGTGGGCCTTAAAAAATGACGCACAGCCTGATGAGCGCCGTTTTTTTAACGCCTGGGTCAGTGCAGGCATTAAGGGACCTGTGGGCTCGGAAGGAGCCCAGAGGGGCCCTCCCTAGCCCCCAGGGACACCCCCTGCCACCCTTGCCCACCCCAGGAGGACACCCAAGGATGGAGGGACCCATCCCAGGGAATAAAGGTAAGTTCGGGTAAGTATTTTTTTCAGAATTTTTCTGTGGCATAGGGGGGCCTGATTTGGGCCCCCCTACATGCCACTATGCCCAATGACCATGCCCAGGTGACATAAGTCCCCTGGGCATGGTCATTGGGCAAGGGGGCATGACTCCTGTCTTTGCTAAGACAGGAGTCATGTCAATGGAGGTTCGGCGTAAAAAAAAATGGCGCAAATCCGGTTTGAGGCCTGAATTTGGCCTCAGACCTGACCTGCCCCATTTTTTGACGCACAACTCCCATTTTCCCATACGCCGGCGCTGTCTGTGTGAGTCATTTTTTTTGACGCACACCAGTCCGCAGCGCCGGCTAACGTCATTCCATAAATAAGGCGCCCGCATGGCGCGTTGGAATGGCGTTAGCCGGCGGTAAAATTTTTGACGCACAACTGCGTTGGCGCAGTTGTGCGTCAAAAAGTATAAATATGGGCCTAGATGCCTTATCACATTCATTTATCTCATACAGGCATTGCATTCAGAAAGAAGTCATTTTTTGCTATTTTTTCACTGCACGTCATTGATTCACCAGACAGCAAAACAAATGAGTTACTGGAGACGTGGAATGCTGTTCGTTCTATGGTTCTCATCAGAGGGCAATCACTGGGCACCAAAAACTGATAGGATACAGAGGGCCATATTTATACTTTTTGACGCAAAACTGCGTGGCCGCAGTTTTGCGTAAAATTGTTTACCGCCGGCTAACGCCATTTCGATGCGCTGTGCGGGCGTCAAATTTATACTTTGACACACGGCGGCGCAATCAACAGGTGGGAGTCATTTTTTTTTACGGACATCGCGGCGTCAAGTCGTAAAGGAAAACGACGTTAACGCAACGTAAATGACTGTGGGTCGATTTACGACACCGCAACCCGGATATGCGCCGTTTTTTTTACGCAATAGCGTCAAAAATACCCGCGAACACTGCCCTTTCAGCAGAGGAGAGCCAAAATGGATCCCAGATGCCACTACAGACCCGAGGAAGATGACAGCAGACCAGGAACCAGCCAGGATGATCCATACAAGAACCAGGACATATATAGAAAAAAAAGAAAGTGTCGCTTCAGTGCAGAGGAGCAGGAAATTCTGGTTAAAGAGGTGACAGAACACCAGCACCAACTGTTCATCACCTCTAAGTTGCCAATCAGTAGGAGAGAGGCCATATGGCAACAAATTGTTGACAAGATCAACAGTGTGGCAGAAGTACGCAGAACAGTCCCAGAGTGTAAGAAACGCTGGCATGACTGCAAACGTATGACAAAGGAAAAAATGGCCAGGAACAGGAAGGCAGCACTGTAGACAGGAGGTGGGAGTCCAGCACACCAGGAGGCCCTGGACCATAGGGAGGAGATGGTCGCAGCCGTCATCCCCGAGGAGATCGTCACAGGGATTCAAGGACAGGACAGTGCAGACTACCACGAGACAACCCACATGCAGGGTAAGTCGCATGGGGATTAAAAATACTATAATGTTGACTGTAAGCAGGGGGGGAAATACCTACTACACATTGCATGTAAGTCATCATATACATGGAGTGGCATGGGTAAAGGAGTATGGCAGGGGGGCATGCCCCTACAGAAGCTGGGGCACAACATAACACAACACCAACAACAGTCCCATGGGGGCATCCTGTCATGACAACAATGGAGCAAAGGGAAAGCCTCGACAGGAGGGAAGGCCACTACGTCAAACTTACATCCTGGCACTGGTCAGCCAAAATATCTCCTACATGAACTAGGGCCCTATCACCAATCCTCTAGCCAAAACAACAACTGCAATGTAACTGCAACAACAGTTGACACTACCACCTCTGATCTCTGTGCAGCTATAGTAGCCAATGGCAGTAACCTCCCCATGGAACATACATACCTAAATTAGGGGGTGAGGATGACATCTGCAACAATCTCCTGATACAAGACAAAGGCCCCAGTACACTCATATGTCAATGCCCATAGTTGTCACATACATCAGCCAAAGTAAACATCAATAGGAGCGACACAGCACTAAGGTTACACACATGCTGCATATTTCAGGGTCCTTACCGTGCCTGGCTAACAAGGCAACATCACAAATGTAATACTGCTCAGACAACAGCATTGAGGAGGGGACACTTGGAACTGGTCACTTAAATACACCTGCACAGTCAGAGGACCAAATAGGACATTGATACGATAATCAGGGCAATCCAATGTAACACACATTACCCAACATCAGCAGGACACATTTACAATGTCTACATCCATATCACATCATAACATTGCCATGCATAGGATATGCCACATGTCAATTACATTAAAGTCAATGTGAACAATCAGGGATTGGACAAAAAGATGGCTATTCCCTATTTGGTTCAAAGCAACACCTAGAGGCGATTAGGCAGACAAGTCTGATGACTCAATATCATACATGTGACACACAGGTGGGCCATAGGCCTATAACAATGCCCATATGAAGGACAGCAGATACCAATACCAAACAAGATCACAAAGTAAATTCATCAAAAGGCTGGCATGTTACGTCAAAATTGTCACAACACAGACACACTAATTGTACCCTGTTTCATTGCAGAGGAACATGGATCTCCTGCCGATATGCCTGTCCCTGATTTCCCTGATGACATGGATGACGAGCCCATAAACATTCCCCAGGAGACCATTCAAAAGGTCATTGAAACCCTCCAGACCCCACCTTCAGTCACAAGGAGGAGCACAGAACAAGCAGCCATCACAGAAGAACCACCCACCACCCCAATTGCAAGACCTGTCAGCTCCTCCACAGCTGAGGACTCTGACGACACTGGCACCAGCTTTGAAAGAACCGTAGTTGGAGTACAGCGGGAGCTGGCCAAGGAGGTGTGGGTGGGGATGCAAAATATGGCAGCCAGCCTTGAGGGGGTGCGCTCATGCATGATGTCATCTGCAGATCAGGCAGCAGCTATGCAAGCCCTAACATCCATACTGCAAGGACTACAAGAAACTGTAAAGGAATTCACCACTGCAGTAAGGGAGTTGCCACAACACCTCGCACCCCAAACTTTCCACTGCATGCACGAATGCAATCATGACTCCCTCAGGGCCGACCTGGCTGCCTACCATTGTGATGTAGCTGCTATTCTCAAAAACCAGCAGGCCCTCCTTGCTGCAGTACTGCCCTTAAGAACTTCACAGGGAGCCGTCACCGGGAAGTCTGACTCCACGTCTTCTAACACTGAGGTGTGTGTTGCCCCTTCACAACCAACAACAGCAAGGACAAAGCAGGCAACACACACATCAGAAGAAGAAGACATGGAACAGATCACATTCACACGGAAGAGTACCCGGAAGCACTAGTCCCTGCACCATGGCCTACTTTGACCAAGGTCCTATGTTTTGTCAATTGCCAGTCTCACTACAACTATACTCAAAGACTGTTCTGCTAACCACTGTATGACTTGTCAGCATTGCCAGTGAATGTCTCTCTCCTACTAATTGGCAAATCCTGTCCCTCAGCACTGTTGGTAACATCACCCCAGCATGTCGGGAGCATCATCCACACCCCTTCTGTAGGATCACCATGTAAGATTGCACTATAACGGACTCAGCAAACATGGACAATGTACATTTTCCACTACAGCACCTATCAATAAATAGCACTTGCACACCTAATATGTCTCTGTGTAATTTGACACATCAACTGTGCAGTAGATAACTCAAAAGTGCCTGTGTGACAACCATGTAGCTTGTCAATACAACTGTCCTGACATCATGTAGTCTGATACATCTGTGCTGTGGCCAGGATTGCATCATAGCCTGACCATCCTGAGGAGAATAACTGATGAAGGGAGAAACCACACACAATCATGCTGTGTTGGACAGAATAATACTCCATCAATAGCAATCAAAGTCAACTAATGGTGGCTGATAAATGTGGACACCATGCAATACTAAAACATTAAATCATGCAGTCTAATCTAAGCAAACACAACTAAACACATCATCAATCACCCTTTCTGAGTAAACTTCCAAGAAGGGAAGTCATGCTGAATTGTTGCACACATGATCTATGTCAGTAATGAGGACAAGAAGACAAGAGTGTTAACAACACCTCATCTACAAAGATGTCCCTGAACATCACACTGCAGTCCGACCTAAAAAATTCCCCACAATACCAAGTCTGGAAGCACACTATGTGATGTTGAAAACATACTCATCAACACAAATCCTTTGGGATCCATGTAAACTCCAAATGGTGGTTCTATCAAATGGTGGATACTTACCAAGTTAGCACAGGGGTAGGCGCCATTTTAAACCTCTTATTTCTTTGGTTTGTAGCATAGGACACAAATGTCATAGAACAGCAATCACTACACTGATGGCAAGGCCATGATCAAGTAGCAGTTAACACATAATGCAAAGGGTTAACTATATATTTATTCATAAGTATTTACACCAGAGGCAACTAAGGGAAAAGTCATACCTACACTAATCCAACCTGACTACTCCTAACCCACAACTGTCCCTAACTAACCTAAGCTAAACTTACTCTACACATATAACAAATCAATCTAAACATCAACCCCCCCACCCACCATTATGAGACAGGACACATGCAGGACAACACATACTAACCTACACACATACTATACTATCCTAAACAATCATATATTTTTTTGTATTTTTTTTTGTAATAATGTTTTTTTTTTCTTTTTTTCTAAACAGACAGGAACCCCAACATTGACCCCCACCCACCCACACACTCAATAATGAAAAATAGAAAGAATAAGGACCCCCCACCCTCCTCCCTAACACTAACTAAGCTAACAACCTATACTAACCTAATACTAATCCCCAAAACCCACCTATCATGATAAAAAGGAAAGAGGAGGGAGGGGAGGGATAAATTAAAATAGACCATATAGGTCCTAGAGGTTGGCCCTCCGTAGGGTCCGCCTGATGGACCTGACCCGCTTCTTTATGTAGGCCACATCCTGGCTCAGCTTGTCCACCTTCCTAATGAACTTGTCCATTTTGCGGTCTAAAGCCTGGAATGCCGCAGGGTCAATTGGGGGTGCTGCTGCTGTCTGTGTGCCGGCAGAGGTGCTCTGCGTGGGAGTTGATTGTAGCCCACTGTACTGTCCTGCAGCTCTTATATTGCTGGGTCCTGGTCGTGCTGCAGAGGCAGGGACAACTGTCCCCGCCGTTGCTGGGACCACTTGGGGAGAACTGGTGGTTGTGGTGGTGGTGGCTGTAGTGGGCAACGTTGGGCCACCCTGTGGTGAGGCCCACCATGCTCCGGAGGCCCGATCCGCCTGGTATTTTCGGGCCATCCGTCGGAACCCCGACTGCACCTGCAGGATGTGTCGGTACCTCATGGCCCGCCTCTCAAATTCATGCCTCTGTGCGGCACTCATGTTTGCAGCTGTGAAGAGAAAGGGCAACTATTTACCATAGGAAATGCATTGGGTGGAATAGCACAATGGGTCAATTGGAAATTACTTTTACTGTAGTTGTAACAGCTCATATCACCATATAGATCATTGAAACTCTCAGAGGAAGTACATGGGAAGCCTGCATACAAAGGGCATCTCACACATAGCATATACAATTATCTACATGATGGGTGACATCAGCCTAAACTTCTCATCATACAAATTACTAATGCAGCTGACATTATGGCTGCACCTCCTCCGCCTATTGCCTGGACTCCATATGTCAGTGTATGTGATAACAATCACAACCCTCAATATCTGAGATTTGTAATTGGATTTGCTAGTATAGAACTCATGTGCCATAACCGAGTGTGTACACTAGGTTCAAAACAAAGTTTCAAATGGTCACAAGTATGTGTAACATACTGGTTGCTACAGTCCTAGGTACCCTATTCCCAAACACATGGCTGACTTTGAGGGGGGGGTGGGAAGAACATCCAACAATCCCATAATCAATGCACACCCAGGAGTGTATATAAAGCTCAACATGTTTTTGCCTCCACACACACACCACCAGTGAAGGGCTAGCAACAAATCGGAGTCATCTAAACCTTGTCCTATCCAAGGTCCACACATGTCAAAATGTACTCACTTAGGCCAACATCACATACTACCAGTGAGGCATATTTTTCTACAGACACAGAGGAGCAATAACACCCATGATCATGAGTAGCATGTACACCTAGGCTGTTGCACTCTAGTCCCACACACTTCTAGTACAACTTGTGGAAGTACATGCCCCCGGAAGATCCAACCTACAGTGTACTCAGTCCATCGTTAACTAGGGAAGCAGCAGATTTCTGACAAGCCATTTGCAGAAGCTATCTGGGAGAATGTCAGTCTGAAATGCAGACTCAGTCCGAGACAAGTCCCAGAGCAACTCTTACATTAACTAGTGTATTCCACATGACTCACCCCATTCCCCATAGCGGGCCCTACAGGAATGGCCTACAGACCCAAAATCAGAGAAATGGATAAGCATAGGTCAACTCAAAATGTAGTGATAACTGAAATCCCAATAATGGAACAATACTAATGAATGGGCAGCGCATCAAACCTTGAAATCTGTTGAACACACAGTAGTCCATTATGCATCACCAGCAAACATTAAAAATACCACACATGCAACACTCACTGTAGGTGTCGGGGTCCTCAAAATGAGCCACCTCTCCCACGGTGTACGGTGCAGGTCCACCTGTAAAGCATGGAAGGAAGAATATACTCAGAATCCGTGCACTGACGAACAATTGCAATTACAAAGACAATGTGAGAATATGACATGAGTAAAGAAACCCTTTCACACATGCTCATACTGCATGGAATTATTCATGCGCAACATTTACATCGGATGAGTCTCCTGCTACAATTACACACCCTACTACACACATGCAGTGGCCTGGACAGTCATGTGGTGGCAAAGATGCACCTCCATTAGTATGCTGCAACAATATAGGGGTGCATTCATCTCATCATGTGCATCCAACAGAGACATCCAAAAGATGGTTACTTGAGGACTGCCTGACCTCTCAAACTCAAACAGCCTATGTGGTCATGACACATATGTGACTGATAGGTACATAGTACAGAGGGCCAGGTACTTTGGCAATACCTCATGTTGTTACAGTTTCATACATTGATGTGTCCTAACAATAGTGATTGGCACCAAACATAGATGTTTGTACCCTAGTCCATACCTTTGGACTGCAATCCCTATTCTGATTTGGGCACAAGTGTCAATAAATACCAGTCTTAAATGTTAGCTGAGGGCACCTGAGTCCTTAACAAATATGGTACATGCTCAGATCAGGCATGTAACATTTAGATGTGAAGGAGCACATTTATCACGACAAGGCATGGCACTTCCAAGAACATTTTCCATACACACCAACCAGACACACATGTGACATATGTGTGGACAACAGTGCTAACTTCAATTGACGTGAAGGCAGCACTCATTTTCAGTATCATGTAGGGTTTACAAATGTCAGTCTAGCTATGGCGTCTACATATGTAGGTATGATGTTTCAACATCCATTTTTCACTGGCTATTGTGACCTGTAGAGTCCTAATTGCGTCATTAATGTGTCGCTTGTCTGACACAAAGGCAGCACTACATTACATTCTGCTACAGGCAACCAGTATGTATAGAAAACATGAGCTACCTGACTGCTAGCATTTGTCTTCCTTCACATTGTGCATCAGTTACCCAGTAGGTTTCCCTAGCATTACACACAGTCAGCTACTTATCTGGCAGATTGGGTAACAATCATCACATGTCACCATACAGCTTTAAATTGTGCACATGTAATTGATCTGTACTCACCAACATGGCCACCAATCCTGATTCCCAGGTGGTCCAGCAGATCTTGCTCCCTGGATATCAGATCAGCCCAGCGGTGCTTCAATTGATGGTCATTCCTTTGGCTACCATATAGACGGACCAAGTGATGGCGCACCTTCCCCCACCGGACTTTACGGGCCTCCGTGTGATACCCCTGTATCACCCTACGCCCAGCCTCCAGCATGAGTGGGAGGAAATGGCAAACAAGCCATATAAACCCCCCCCAATTCCTCCTCACCCATCCTGGAAAGCCGTGGCCTACCAGACATATCAGCACTGACAAAGGGGAAAAAGTTGTAGAAAAAGGAAAAGGGGGAAATGGGGAAAGGTAGAGTGGTGAAATACAAAGAAAACTTAAGAAGAAGAGCCCAACTATCCCCTATATTACAGTACCCACAACAGACTCCCACAGACAATAAATAAAACACTGGACTTGACAAAATAATACAACACAGACTCAGACAGTATTCAACAACAAGACAATGATGACAAAAGCACAATTGAGATGGTACACTGGACACAAAAGCACTAATACACAGGACAACACTTTGCACACAGCCACACAGTCTAGAATAATCTGAGACTGCAAAGTGAAAGTGAAAGTACACCCACTGTACAGGTACAGATTCTGTAAACAGGATATGCTATTACATCACATCCTGCATAAAATGGCCGCCGTTTGTTCCCCGCTATGCGTAATTTTTTCACGCATACAGCTTGTGCGTCATATTTTTTGACGTATAGGAGTGCAAATAATGCAGAGTCAAAAAAAAATTCTTCATTGGTCGAATATATTTGTTTGAGGCATATTTTACAGTTCTAGAGTTGAAAATTAAGCCGCTGGAGAATATGATATCTAAATATGAAAAATATTTTTGACTCTGCATTATCTGCACTCCTGTGTGTCAAAAATGATGACGCACAAGCTGTATGCGTGGAAATATGACGCATAATGGAAAAAAGTGGAGGCCATGTTATGCATTATATTATGATATCTATTTTTGAAATTAATTTTTGACTCTGCATTATCTGCACTCCTGTGTGTCAAAAATTATGACGCACAAGCTGTATGCGTGGAAATATGACGTATTATGACAAATATGTCTTTCATTTGTCAAATTGAGAAATGAATTTTGTCATGACCAAACGGTGCTAAGTGATACACATTTGGGGTTAGTTATGGCAAAAGTCCCTTATAGGATGTATAGAAGGTATTCATAGTGCAATGGTAATGATTGGCCAGAATGGATATTACTCATAATTGTACACATATGTAGGTAATTGCTGATTGTTATTTTGAAAATTTGAATGGGATACCAGGATGTATTCCTTAGCAAAAATGTGTCCACATTTATCAAGCTAATCAAAATTATATAAAGGCCAAATAGGTAGTGCAATTGTCGCCTAAACATTTTTGGGGGGTAACCATGTCCTAGTTACGAGTTAATGTATCTAAAATGTGTTTTACTTTTGACATGTAGGGCACACATGCACCTTATGCATGTGTGTGCTTCACATGTGCATAAATAATGTATATTTGGGGGGCAGCAGAGGTGGACTTAGGCCCCCAGCACCCTAGGGTTTGCTCTTCCAGACTTGCAAATTTATCCAAGGGTTACCCAAATTCAGTAATGCTAAACCTTCAGCAGCAGGCCCATGGAAGCAAATAGGGTATGATTCACTGTTTGCTATTCTGTAAACCCATTTGCCCATTTTACGTTTGCCCTATTGATTCTTTGGAGAATTCTGACATACCATTTTGCATTGATTTTTTTGCAAAATCTCAACGTTCCTCATGTCATGATAGCAAATAGGTTGTTGATGTATGTGGCCCTTTATGCATTACCTGGTTTAGTGGCATGTTTCATTCTTCCTGCTAGGTTACAACTGGGACACTACTGTGATCGGCTGCTTGCAAACATTTTGTTGATTGGATGGTACATGTACATGTGTGTGGTCCAATATTGATCCAGTATCAACTGTCAGAGTGTATGTTGTCACTGTAACGTCCAGGTATCCTCATGAGTTAGTGGCAGCTAATCTTGTTTCTATTGGGTATCGTTTGTAGCAAAATTTGAGAAAATCCATTGAGGACATGGTCACCTACACATGGATGGTCCCACCCTGTCACTGAAAACGTGTAATGAGACTTTCAACTGGGCAACCTTGGTGTGCTGAGTGGGAGAATGTCTCAGGTGTCTGGATCCGGCATGTGTCATTGCAACATTTGTACTCCAGTTGGCCTCTGTGGATGGTAATGTATCAGGAAACATCATAGCCTCTGTGCAGAAGTAAATGGCTGGTATTCAACACACACGACTCATCTTTATTATTTGAACAATGTTACTCAGCGTTTGAACAGTCAGGGTCCTCATATGTGTTGACTTTTCATGGACATTATCTGAGGTTGCTGGTTTGGATGGAGGCCACTTACACCATCAAACACTATGGTCCAGGTCCACTGTCACACTTTGTAGTTTAGGCATTAATGAGGGCCAGGCAACGGAAGGGCCAAGATTTAGCTATTCAAGGGCACTGTCACAAATCTGATACAAATAACAGTCAGATGATGCAGTACTATGTATTTGAGTATACATTGATGAGGGTAATGACAAATTAGTGTCTGAGGTACAAGAGGTTTTGGACAGCACGTGTGGTCCATAGGTGGACCCCAGGTATCTTTAGAGTGACCCACGGACAGGTGCCAGTCAGGCTGACAGGATGCTGGTTCAATCAGGAGCAAGTTCTTTCAGTAATTACATGATCAGTGTTCTGACTAGGACTGGTCAGAGGGGGCAGTAGACAGTTGACATGTCACACTGTGTATGTCCTGTGTTGTTTTGAAAGTGACACATGAACCCTGATAAAGTGTTCTACGGCAACATTAGTAGCAATGCTTAATGATGTAATAGCTCAAATTCCAACATGTATGCAGTAGGAGGCATCAGCAGGGACGGGCATGTACATTTGGGTGGTGTGCATGGAGGGGATCACTGGTGTGGCCTCCATCAGTGTCTCACTAGTCCTGTCAGATGGGATTTGCTGAAAATTAGCCTACAGTACCTTTCACAGAAGAATCAATCTACAGGTGATTCCAGGCCTTAAAAACTCCAAGCCAGTGTATTATATGAGCTGAGTTCCATGCAGTGAGATGGTACTATGACAATGGTGGCATAGGAAAGGGTGTGGCACACTGGATGACTCTTGTGAGTGTGTGTATGTAGATGAGGGAATCTCAGTGTACACAAATCAGCATTCCAGGGACCTCTTCAGACAGGTGGGGTGTGACCAGCTGCAAGTGTGTGTAATGTTTTTAGAAAAGGGCTGACATGTAAATGGGATGTGATGTGCTGGATGCTTGTCATAGGTGTAGCACTTGTGCTGTGTTTGTTCTGCTTATATGTAACTCTAGTGACAGATAGTCATTGCAAAGATAGTAAGTAGTTGGAATTACTGTTGGCAAGAGTCTAGTACTACATTCCTGTTGCTGAAGCATTAGCATGTGAACTGCCTGATGTATGAGGCCTGTTTTCCCCTAGTTGAGTGATGGTGTTTTAGTTGTGTGCCATCTACTGCGATGATCCATGTTTACTACATGTATTTGTGTCATATGTGTGGTCCTCAGCTATTGCCCTTCAAAGGTATACTGTACAGGATGTCTGTCATTTACATTGTGTGTGTATGTGACCATTGTATGGTGGTCATTACATTTGTGGTGTAATTTTTTGTGTCATGATTGTTATATCATTATTGCTCAATGAGATGACATTCTTCTTCAGATATTTCAAGCTAAAGGTGGGCAGAAATGGATAGTCCAAACCATAATGTGGTGTTTGTTATCAGTGTTTATTTACAATAGTGCATTAAGTGGTGATGGTGATAATTATGCAAAGAAATTATTTACAATGTGTTGGCGCCTACGCACTCCAGCAGCCGTGTTTGGTTGTTCCCCCTCCTGTTGCAGGCCAGCATCCTCCTCTTCTTCGTCTTCAGGCATCTATGGGTCTGGTTCGAGGAGGGGAATGTTCCTTTTTACACAAATGTTGTGCAATATTGCACATGTGAGTATGATCCTACAGACCATCTCGGGGGAATATAGTAGGCTACCGCCAGTGATGTCGAGGCAGCGGAACCTTGATTTGAGGATCCCAAAGGTCAGCTCGACAATGCTGCGTGTCCTCTTATGGGCGTCGTTGTATGTCCGCTCTGCAGCAGTACTCAGGTTCCCAAATGGTGTCATTAGCCATGGCTGGATGCCATACCCCTGATCAGCTGAAAGAAAAACACAGAATGGGATCATGTTGATGTAGCTGGCACTATTGAAAAGACCTTTCATGGCAGTAGTTGTCTTGTGTTGTCTGTGACTCTTTTGTGTACTAATGTGACATCCTATACTTGTAGGCTATACCATCTGCATTGTGTTGTTTCCTTGGCTGAGTAAGTGTTTGTCTGCTAACCATTTGTCAGCAGTATGTTTTAGGATTTTCAGTACACTGTGCCCTCCCTAGCATTGTAACTTGTGATACAGGCGTCCGTGTGTCTTCACTGAGGGTGAGATGATAGTTCCATGCACAGTTAAAATTGAAAGTGTTGTTAACACGTTCATATCAAAGTACCCTGGACATCCCATACCTTGAAACTTATGCAATGTATTAATGTAAAGGTCATTGGGACACTTACAATTTGCAAGGTGACATTTAGGCAACCACACTCATTAATGTCTTCACATTAGGCTGTACAGTAATTTCCGATGTGTGACAGGTTCAATGGTGACTTAAGAAACATGGCTAGTGATGTCAGGACCTCAGTGTGTTCCTGTCTAGATGTTGCTGTTGTGGTGTATGTGTTGTGTGTCCTAGAGGGTTGCTGTGCAGTGTGTATATAAGTAGGTTTTTGTACTTACCAACAAGTAGTCCATTGCCATATCGTCCATCCTGGAAGTGTTGGTTGATGGTAGAGTGACGGAAGATGAAGGAGTCATGTACACTCCCAGGATATTTAGCCACGATGTTGGTGATCAATCCCTGGTGATCGACTATGGCCTGCACGTTGATGGAATGTGTGTGCTTCCTGTTGCGGTAGAGGTGTTCAGTCGCAGCAGGTGGCACAAGGCGTACATGTGTGCAGTCGATTGCACCAAGGACGTGTGGGAAGCCACTGATTGCGTAGAACCCCTGTTTAGTTTCCTGCTGCTTCTGCAGTGTGTTAGGGAAGCAGATGTGGCGGGGTGTCAGTTGAATGATGGCATCCAGTACTTTTGGCAGAAATGCGGAGAATGATGGTTGTGAAATTCCGCCAACCAGGGCACCAGTTGTTTGAAATGAGCCACTTGCCAGCAGGTGAAGTATGGCAAGCAGCTTTGTTTCTGTTGGTATGGTGCGGGGTGTCACCAAAGTGGTGGCCAACTGCTGTTCAATGTTGCGCAGCAGCTGCTGGATGGCCTGCCAGTTCAACCGGTACCTCTGGATGATGTCATGTTCCCTGAGGCCCTGAAGGGTTGTTCTTGGGCGGAATATCCTCTCCTGCCTTCTGCGCTGCCTTTGGGGTCCCTGCTGGTGTTGTTGTAGCTGCTGTTGTTGCTGCTGGGCTCTGCGTCTACGTGCACGCTGGATAAGAATCACCTCCATGTCTCCCTGTTGCTGCTCTGCTGCTCTGCTGCTCTGCTGTTTGTTCTGTGTGTTCTGATTAAATACAGGTGTGCTTGCCCCATTTTAACGCCTGCCCTGACCTAGGCGTTAAATTTTGACGCACATCGGGCTGTGCGTAATTTTTTTGCTCCGCCTCCCGGCCGAGAGTCATTTTTGCCCGGAAGCATAAATATGACGCACGGCCGTTTGCGTCGTTTTTTGGACGGGAACGCCTACCCTGCATATCATTAACGCAGGGCGGGTTGCCGCATCCAAGAAATGACGCACACGGCGGAATTTTGTCGTCCGCGGGCTCGGGCGTCAGAGTTTAAATATGGGGCAACGTTTGCGCTGATTGTGCGTCAAATTTGTTGACGCACAATCGGCGCAAACGGAGTAGAAATATGCCCCTTAGGGCCTTATTTTGTACTTTTTTAGCGCAGCATTTGCGTCATTTTTTGACGCAAAAGCAGCACAAGCGTACAAAATATAATTGAATTTTGTAAGTTTGCGCAGCTTTTGCGTCAAAAAATTACGCACATGCGGCGCTAAAAAAGTATAAATCAGGTCCAGAGTGACTAGCAGCTTCCTTCCTCCTGCCGCTGTGAAACGGATTAAATACAAATCGCACACTCCCACACACCACCATGTATGGCGCACACAACTGAAAATGGAAGCCAGGCCCATCTGCATTTCCAGTGCTTGTTTATATGTTATGTCTGACATCAGACCTTGTCAGTTACAAGAAAATCATGTTCATATAATGTATAAGGATATATCAAAATGACACAAGGCAGCTCAGCTACACCATTCGATATATTTGCCGAAAACAACCACAACCTTACTGTTAATCAAAGGAAAAGCAAAAAACATATTATTGTCCTCATTGTGCTCGGTTTTTATCACTCACCTTCTACTCATGTCATGCCTTACACTTTTTGGGCCTGATTCACAAAGGTAAACTTACACTTTGTAGTAATCTTACTACAATTCTGGTATATAACGACCTCAAGTGTAACTTTACTTTAAGTAATTTTACGACTGTAAAGACTCCACTCGTAAAATTGGTAGTAGCAACATGACACTTCTAGGGCTTGATTTACAATGGTAAATGTACACTTCTGTGTAAGTTTACAATTGTTTGCTATTCACACAGGTACTTTATGAGTAGTATCTTTGTATTCACCTTGTCATTTTGTACTGCGCCATCACATTATAGGAGCACTGTTTTTTTCAAATATAAGAATTGATTGTGTTTTTTCAAAGATAAGAATTGATTGTTTTACACTGATTGGTTGTAAATATGAATAAATTACTTTGAGTGTTTGAGCAATCCTTACATGAGAGAAGGGTGCCATTCAATGTTTTTGCTGTGGAAGTCAAGTGCTATACTTCCCCCTTGGGGACCACTTGTGTTTTGAGACTGTTTAGTTATAGTTAAGTCAGACTTTACATAGGAGGAGCATTTTAACTGTGATGCTACTGTTAAAGAATCTTCATGAAACTTTCCAAAAACACAGTTTATCCACCTTAGCTCCTTCCTGGAAAGTTTCATGGTGACCCACCAGGTGGGGGAGTGACACTGGGAGGGGGAGAGGGGTTCCCAAAACAAATTTTCCTATGCAATTTCCCATAGGACGTTTGGACAGCGTTTTAGAAAGTACAGCTGAATAGAATCACATCAAATGTCAAAAAAGCAAAGCTTTGTCCTGCACACTCTTATAATCAATACACCCTATTCATACTTACACTCCAAATTGTTAAGGAACATACTGCTTGTCACTTCTAAGGCGTCTCCGTTCTGATGCCAGACCTCTTGGCAAAATTCCAAATCCCTTTTATCCTCTGGACTGGGCATTAGAGGGTCAGGAATATCTTAAGACTACTCTAAGGATGTTTTGGGAGGACCCTCAAGAAGAAAAGGGTGATTTTAGGTTGCACACATTATCCATCAAAATTGTGGGACCTGAATCCCAATATTCTGTGGCACCCCAAACTTAAAACCCCAAAATTTACCCCAGGAGTTCCACACAAGCATCCTTGATTTAACTGTAAAATACACCACACTCCTCACCATTTAATTCATTAGAATGGCATTAATAAAATAGTAACTGGACCATTCAATTACTGAGTTTCAGATCGGAGGGAAAGTTAAATAATTTTATTACAGAATCTCATTAATCAAGCGGTACAGAATAATGGATGAATGCCATAAAGACATAAATGCACAATATATTGTCAGAAATCATGCTAACCCCATCAATTCAGGAAAATATTAAAGAATGGACAATTAATCATTCAAAGTTCCTAAAGTCTAAGGAACATCTCTGTCAGTATCACAAGGAACAATGACAGAACCTCTATTGGAAAAGTAAAGGTTTTCCCAAATGAAGAGTCTCAGGAGGAAATCAAGAAGTATTCCTAAATTATAATAGTCAGTCTCACAAAGGAAACCAACAGCATCTCTGGAGGAAAAGTCAAATTCTTACCCCCAAAACCAGGGTTTTTTACACACATTAGACATAGCTAATGAGGAAAAACTGCAGATTCAACATAACATGAGCACAGATATTACATTAACCAGTTACAAATAAACATGTCACAAATTTGAATACAATAGCCCCTACCACTTTCTGCGTTCTAGATCCTTCAGCTCCTGTTGCTGTCTGGAGATGCACTACACATTATGTTTAATTTGCTAAACAATAAGCATTTTAAACTAGGCAATGTTGAAAGCTACAGCTGGAAGGTCTTCAGAATTGATGACTTTACATACACAGAGAAAAGTTTAATTCACAGTACATGTGCTTGATGAAACTAACCAACTACGTCACTTTGTCCTGTGTGCAAAGTTTGCAGAAACCATGAGCGGCGAAGACATTCTTTGGGAGGAGGAATGAGTAGGAACAGTTTGAACAGTTCATCTAAAACAACATCCATTTTATGAAAATGGTGTCCAAACAGGAAAATGAGGCACAACTAAAACACATTACTAAACACACTTCTGCATGATTTAGGAAGTTTGTTTTAAGAGCATTATTATTAATTCATCGGTTACAACTGGAATTCACCATAAAAATCATTAATACTCAAAATAATTTGTCCCACAAAATTGCACATTTAAAAAACCTACCACATAAGCATGGCAAATGAGTGCCTGCAACCATCTGCAAAAATCTTTATCTGCAACTATCAGCATGAAGCAGTAACCATTTTTCAACCACATCTGAGGCAAAATTCACAAAGAGTGCTTTACAACCCCAACAGTTTGCTGTTCCATTGCAATAAGTCAGAACAGCAGACTTCACATCCAATCCTACCAGGTCACCAAAGTCTCTCACAACAAGTGTTGGAAATAGGACTTCCCACTCCCAGTGCAACTGAGAGAAAACCTTTGTAAAAAAATTAAGACACAAAAGTAATGCATCTGGTATAATACGCAAATAGGGCTCAGAACACATCAGAGATCCCAAATCCCATAATCACCTATAGGGCAAAACAACCACTCCGAACCCAACTTGGGGACTGAAGTAGATCCAGATGGATCTGGACAAGTGGCTCAAAATGGTGAACATGTGGGGCTTGTAAAACCAAGAGAATTCCTAGGGATATATGATTACCTAATGTTGTGAATTTAGCAACACGAGCATCAATGAATTCAAAATCTCTAGACCGCCCCGTGGCTGATGGAAGGCCTTGCCTGTAAGCCACTGTATGATCAAAGTGGCCACAAATATCCCTTCATGAAAACTATCAAGTAAGAAATCAAGAATCAGGGGCGGCGGACAATATGAGTACTGCACTCATCTAGTAAAACACCTGGATTTGAAGGAGACCTTACGGTGAGTATAAGCTGTCCTAGTACAAAGGTATTGAATTCCTGAACTGCTAAGGCTACTGCATTCATGAGCCGCAAGTGCTCTGGCTCTATCATTTAAACTCCCAGGCTTTTACCCTCAAGTGGTTTAACTCAAGCTAAGAGATCACAGGAAAGGCCAGTGGGCTAGGTTTTACATCCTGGACCAATTAAGGACTATTGGTAGTTCCACCACAAGAGGGAACCATTCCCATTCCCTCTGAATAAGCGATGCCACAGCCCTTTCCTGCTGAATCTTCTGCCATATCCAAGGAGTCAATGGAAATGGAGGAAATGCAAATGACAGATCCTTTGGCCATGGTATCAAAAGCACATCCACACCGAAAATGCAGGGTTTCCTTGTTGCAAACACATCTAAAAATGTTGAACAAATTAGCTGTAAATCCTCCTGAACTCTGCTGGTGAGAAACAGATGTCTTGGGATGACAGAAACACCCTACTGAGTAGATCTGCTCTCAGACTGTTTACCTCCTTGTGTTGAACTGCTAACAAAGAAGGAACTGTCTCCTCTGCCTAATTTATAATCTTTGATACTTGCAGCCCCAAGGGTTGAGACATATTTCCCCTTTGGTGGTTGTCATAAACATTTGTCTGTCCTGACTAATTTTGGTGGACCTAGACATCTCCAACAGATTAAAAAAGCCAGAAGATGCCCATGGATTGCTTGAAGTACCCTCTAGTTGGTAGATTGAGGCTTATCGGTTCTGATCCATAGAGCTTTAGCTTTCAAGTTGTTCAGAGTCGCACTCCAACATGAGGCACTGGCATTCATTGTAAAGACATATGGTACTGGAATTGCACTCCCTTCCTTAAGTGGTTTGGATGCAACCACCACTGAAAATAATTAATGAGAGGAGACACTGCTGCCATCCACAGATCCCTGTTCTCTGATGTCAGCTTCTGTGCCCTAAAAGAGATGGTTCAACAAAACATTGGTGGCCAGAAGTCTTGGATTATGGTTCTCAGAGGAACATCTGTGCGTCCTAAAACTTTTTTTAATTTTAAATACTTGCCCAGGTTTTTGGAACTAAAGTCAAGTCATCCTGCAAAGAAGAATTCAAATGATCTCTCCTTTTCACAGGCACCTCTAAAGCCTAAAATAATTTAAGTCATGTATCTGTTTCTTTCAGGCAGCTCAGAAGGAGGTCGACGTTGTTCTCTCAGCAGAGGGGAGACATAGTGGGGAGGAGGGTAGAGGGCTCAGGGCAGAACTCCTGCCATAGCTAATGTCATGTACATATAGCCGTGTACATGTGGCCTAATACATATTAGGCACACATTTACAAGGCTGTGAAAATACCAGGCAAGGCATAGAAATAACACTAAAGGCTTTGGTCCTACTTTTATGCCCGGCCTGTCCCAGCTTTTGCTTCTTAAAATCTGGTCACCCTAAAAACGTCAGAAGATGATAGTGAGCCCACAGCACCAGAAATACCATTGAGGCCATGTACCTTTTCAGCTGAGCCGGTCTTGAGCTAGAGCCATCTTTATCTCCAATAATGATGTCATCTGGGACTCGAGAACCAACACATGCTATTCTGGCAGAAATGCTCTGCCTAGATTCATTTGAAAATTTGACCTGATAAACTGATTGAGTCGGCAGGAGCTAAAACCTCTGCACATAGATTAGCCTTCCTAACTGAAGTAATTGGATCATACCTTCTGTGTATGAAGAGCTGTCAGTTGAAATGAGACTGTGTGGCTTAGCCAGTCATCCATAAATGGGCATACCTTGACAGCCTCTGAATGCAAAAATAATCTATAGAGCTAAGATCTTTGTGAATGTAGAGAAGCAAAGGACAACATAATTAACACCATTAACTGAAAGTGTTGCCAAACACGGAAAACGGAATATACTTCATGATGCGCCAGAACCCCTGGCCCTCTCAGACACACCTACTCCCCCCTCACTCTCCGCTCTCTCAACCCAGGCCCCCGCCCCACATGCACCACATCTAGCCCCACACACACTCATGGCCCCTTCACCTGCCACACCTGCCACTTCTCCAGCTCGTCATCCCTCACACCACACACCAACCGTAGCGACCCCACCTTCAACAAACACAACACCCCCAACACAAGACTCACCCACCCTGCCCCACCATCCAACCCCGCAGCACACCAGCCCACAACCTGAACACACCCCGCAACAACACCCTCACGCACCACACCAACGCCACCCACCACAACCACCTGAACTGCCTGCTCCTCAACATCCGCTCCCTTAACAAACATGCCATAGAACTCTGGGACCTCATCACATCACACTCACCTGACATCGCCTTCCTCACGGAAACCTGGACCAACCTCTCCTCAGAACCCGACATAGCCATAGCCACCCCCAAAGGATACAAACTCCAACACAAAGACCGCCTCAACAGGCCAGGCGGTGGCATCGCCATCCTACACAGAGACACCATCAAAGTCACCACCAGCTCCCAAGACACTATCGGCAGCACTGAACACATGCACTTCCTCATCCACATCAACAACAACTCCACCCTCAGAGGTACACTAATCTACAGACCACCCGGACCACGCCCCGCCTTCTGCGACACCATCGCAGACAGCATCAGCCCGTACGCCCTCACCTCCACAGACTACATCATCCTCGGTGATTTCAACTTTCACTTAGAAAACCCACAAGACCACAACACTACCTCCCTCATAGACAACCTCAACAACCTCAGACTCAAACAACTGGTCACCGCACCCACCCACTCAGCAGGACACACGCTGGACACAATCTTCACCTCAAGCCAACACATAGCCTACACCCACAGCACCGAACTCCTCTCGACTGACCACTGCTGCGTCCACTTCTCCTTCACCAAACCCCCCACACACTACCATCAACACACCACACCCTACCACATGTGGGACAAGATCCCCA
Source organism: Pleurodeles waltl (assembly GCF_031143425.1). Taxonomy (NCBI): domain Eukaryota; kingdom Metazoa; phylum Chordata; class Amphibia; order Caudata; family Salamandridae; genus Pleurodeles; species Pleurodeles waltl. Next base: position 317,711,191 of record NC_090437.1, on the reverse strand, counting down.
CAGAACAACTAAACTCCCAACTGGCCCATAACCCCCCACACCAACGACCCCAACGCAGGAGCACACAACCTCTCCAAATGGATCACTACAAGTGCTAGCCCCCCTCAGAAAACACATCGCCACCCGCTACATCAAGAACGCCCCATGGTTCACCCCTGAACTCCAAGACTCCAAGCGCAAATGCGGCCAAGCTGAGAAAATATGGAGACTAGAACCTTCCTCAACCAACTTCTCCAGCCTCAAAACCACCATTCGCACCCATCACCAACTCATACGCACCGCCAAAAGAGATCACTACAAGACACGCCTTGACAACAACTCTCAAAACAGCAAAGAACTCTTCACCATCATCAATGAACATGCCAAACCCAAAGCCAGCAACATAGACCCCACACAAACACAGCCCCTATGTGACGCCCTTTCCAACCACATCCTCCACAAAATCCTGGACATCCACAACAGCTTCATACCACACACACCCACCACACATACCCCTCACTCACCCAACTCCACCCCGACTCAAGACCCCCCACCACACTATCCACATGGACCCCCACCACACACAAAGAAACTGAAAAAAACATGAACTCTATCCACTCCGGTTCCCCCTCCAACCCCTGTCCACACCGCATCTGCAACAAAGCTAGCCCTACCATCGCCCCCATACTCTACAACATAATCAACTCCTCTTTCGACTCCGCCACCTACCCAGACCCCTGGAAGCACGCGGAAATTACCGCTCTCCTAAAAAAAAAAAAAGCCGACCCGGAGATCCTCTCCAACTACCGCCCCATCTCCCTCCTCCCTTTTCCCGCCAAGGTTACAGAGAAATTAGTCAACACCCGCCTATCCCACTTCCTCAAAGCAACCAACACCCTTGACCCCTCACAATCTGGGTTCCGCAAGAACCACAGCACAGAAACCGCTCTCATCGCATGCACTGACGATATCAGGACCAAAGTCGACAAAGGCGAGACCGTCGCACTCATCCTCCTAGACCTCTCCGCAGCTTTTGACACCGTCTGCCACCACACACTCTGCACACGCCTCCACAACATAGGAATCCGCCACAAAGCCTTAGACTGGCTCACCTCCTTCCTCACCGACTGGACCCAGAGAGACCGCCTCCCGCCCTTCCACTCCAACACTACCAAGATCACCTGCGGAGTCCCCCAAGGGTCCTCCCTCAGCCCCACACTCTTCAACATCTACATGATCCCCCTAGCGAACATCCTCCGAGCACACAGAATCACTATCCTCTCCTATGCAGATGACACCCAACTCATCCTCTCCCTCACCCGCAACCCCACCTCCGCCAAAACCAACCTACACGCCGCTCTCCTCGACACCGCCAACTGGATGACCACTAACCACCTCAAGCTTAACTCCAACAAAACCGAGATCATCATCTTCGGCCCCAACAAAACCACATGGGACGACTCCTTGTGGCCCACCGCCCTAGGCCCCGCACCCACCCCTGCAACCCACGCACGCAACCTCAGCATCATCCTCGACCCCTCCCTCTCCATGACACAGCAAATCAATGCTCTAACCTCCTCCTGCTTCCACACACTCTGCACTCTAACAAAATCCTTCAAATGGATCCCCCCAGAAACCAGAAAGACAGTCACCCACGCACTCATCAGCAGCAGACTGGACTACGGTAACGCCCTCTACGCCGGCACCACACTCAAACCAAAACTCCAAAGAATCCAGAACATAGCCGCGCGCCTCGTCCTTGGCCTCCCCCGCCACAAACGAATCTCACCACACCTCAAATCCCTTCACTGGCTCCCCATAGACAAGAGAATCACATTCAAGATCCTCATCCACGCACACAAATCCCTCCACAACACCGGCCCAACCTACCTCAATGAAAGAGTTAACTCGCATCCAGGGCACCACCACAGGAGGCAGGTCTTTCTCCTACCTCGCCCCCAAAACCAGGAACTCCCTCCCCACCTACCTTCGCAAAACCAAAGACCTACTGGTCTTCAGAAAGAACCTCAAGACATGGCAGTTCGATCAGTGACCCTCCCTGCCCCCCCCCCCCCGGGTCCCCTTCCCCCCCCCAGCGCCTTGAGACCCTCACGGGTGAGTAGCGCACTCTACAATTTTTTTTGATTGATTGATTCATTGATGTGTGAAATTATAAATCTACACACAGTATTATTCATAGTGGAGCTTTATTAACCAAAGAACACAGCCTACACCGGACAGGGCTAACTGTCCTCCAACGGACAGCTTGGAAAAATTCCACACAACATTCCACAGACACAGATTCCATCCAAGACACCACAATTTCCAAATGGGAATACGATGACAGGCATTTTGTAGATCCACGAATGCCATGTAATCCAATGGCTGCACCATGAGAATCACTGGCTGAAATGGAGGTTGAGGTCCAGGCATTTAGACACTTTAAGCCAGATTTATAATTATTTCACGCAGTGCAGCAAGTCACCTGCCAAAGGGCAGGAATATGCTGTATTTAACATGATCCGGTGCATCCCTGTCCTCTCCTTGTGCCGATGCACAATGTGCTGCCTTGCACCAATGCAGGCACCCTTGCACCATGGTGCAAGGGTGCCTGTGTTGCAGCCAGGATTGTTTTTGTACAGGAAGGGGTACCTTATTGCCCAAAAACAATCCTCAGAGGCATTTTCGTTTTTTCAAGTGTGCTGCAGAATGCAGAGGAAACAATTTGGAGAAATAAAGATATTTCTCCACATTGAGCCTCCCCTGGGAAGGCAGAGCATTTTGATCTATTCCCAGGTTTAATAGTTTTGGTAAGTCTGTGAATGTGCCAAAATTCATGGGTGGACGCGTGGGAACCCCCACCCTCCATCCACGGAACACCTCCCTGGGGCCGAGTAATGCAAGGCAGCGATTTGCACTGACTTGTGTTACTCTAGATTTATCAAGCCACTCAGGGCCATGCAAGGAGGTCTTGCGTGACTTCATAAAAAATTGGCAGCACCTCACTCCCTAATTTTCACAATGCAGGGATGCTCCATATTTAATTGAATACAGTGCACCCCTGTATTGTCCTCTGCACCAGCGCTAAATTTGCAGCCGAGTGCCAACTCAGCCACCCTTGCGCCAAGGTTCAAGGATGGCTGCATTGAGGGGGGAGATTGTTTTTGGGCAGGAAGGGACACCTTCCTACACAAAAATAATCTTCAAAGGCAATTTGCTCTTTCTATGCGTGCTGCAGAATACAGCACGCATAGAAAAAGAAAAAAACAAGGAAAAAGTATTACTCCTAGTTGCTAGAAGGTGGCGCTGCCTCGGATTTACAAAAACTTGTAAATCTGGGGCAGCGTCAAAATGCAATGGGTTTTGCTGTGGCAGGCCCACAGCAAAACCCAGTGCACGCCCTTTCCACGCAAAGTGCTGCATGTGAAGGGCCCGTATTTACAAGGTGGCGTTAATCCACAAAAAGTGGCTTAACACAACCTTGTAAATACAGTGCAAGGCATAGCGCCACCGGAGCGTCACGAAACGTAACACTCCAGTGGCGCTTGGGGCTCTTCAATATGCCCCTCAATATGGAGTAGAATTCTCCTCCTCATTCTGCTGGAGGCACTGGAATCAGTGTTTTCTTCTGGACGTCGTGCTGAATACCTTCCTATAATGCTCTATACATCAGGTCCTGGACCATGGTGCCCAGCTCATTCCAGATTCTGCAAGCAGAGAACCAGATTATAATCGAAACAGGAGCCAGTACTCATGAGTCTCAGAAGTAATGATGCCAAAAAGTCCTGAACTGATTTTAACAGAGACGGACCAAATAGTCAGGACTGTGGTTGTTGTTGCTTTGTAGTAGATGAATGTCAGAGAAACAATGAAACTCAATAACCACTGGCAGTTGCCCATAAGACACGCCAGGGCATTAACCCACTGCCTCGATCTGCCACTATTGCTCAACATATTACAGCTTTTACATGAAAACAAACAATTTTGTGGATCATTTGTTTGCATTTATGTGAGAAAAAGGCCTCTTTTTAACATGGTTAGCCCCCACTTTTTGCCTGGTATGTAATGTAACCTAGATGTTTTTAGTGCCCAGGGCCCCTGCAAACCAGGTTCCCTGGGCCAGGGCTTTCCCCAAAACTGTTGTGATGCCTTGGCACAATTCAAGACACCTTTAGCTACCACCATAAGTCCCTAGTAAATGGTACTTAGGTACCCAGGGCAGGCGGTATTAAGGGTAGGCCCCTGAGGGAAGCAGCAATGATTGTGCCACCCTTTAGGGCCATGCATTCAGGTGCACCCAGCACTGCCACCGAAGGCTGAGTGTTCTGATGCAAACCTAAAATGCAAACATGACATGGCATACTGCCTGTGTGCCCTGTCCACTACACACTACATACAATATAGGTAAGTCACCCCTCTGGCAGGCCTTTCAGCCCTAAGGTAGGGTGCACTATACTGCAAGTGAGGGCATAGCTGCATGAGCAATATGCCCCCACTGTGTCCTTGCCAAACCTGGGACATAGTGAGTGAACAGATCAGCCATTTTAAATGCATGTGTTGGATACTGGTCAGTACGAGTTTCACAACTACATGATGGCCACTCTGAACCCTGGGTTGTTTGGTATCAAACAACTCAGAATGATAAATCCAAACTGGTACCTGTCGAGACGGGGCCACTCACCTGAAAAGCAGGGTGTCTGCAGGGTCAATGGTATGCCCCCGACCTCCTGAAACACCTCTCTGCACTTCCTGGTGGACACAGAAATCCCGGCAGGTGTCCCAAAAGGAAAGGGGGAGTGGAAGAGAAAGAGACAAAACACTGCCACGTCTTGCCGGTCCAGCCAGGCACCCAGTATCTTCGGAGGGCAGGTCGTTGTTGACAGAGTGATAGTAGAGTTAGTGCACTCAACTTCCTTGAAACTGAATCTCTCTTTCTGATATGGGCACAGGAGCGGTAGAAGAACACCGGGATGCTCCAGCACTTTTCTTGGATAATAATAACTATTGGCGCAATTACTAACACTGCATTACCAAAAACCCAAACTGAGTACCATAACAATAAGTATTGCAACACTAGGGCTGGCTTCACAGAGATTCACTGTTTCACACTACAATTAGAACTGTGGTTGCACTTATCATGCACAAGAAAGACAAACAAGGGCATTAATTATATCACATATAACTTTCCTGCATGCATAGGGTTAAACTAAAAGGAACAAAAAACAATCCAAGAAATACAAATGTCCACTCTGGGTTCAAACAGTTAGGGTGGCACAGTTTGGTTTGGTTTCACTCTGTGTGTGAAAAAACCCTTCAAAAAACAAATTCCCCAAACCTGAAACACAGGCATGAATAACGCAATTTAAATCCAAGAGTTATGCTATGAGAGAAAGAAAAGTCATGTAAATGCTCTTTTAAAATTGCACTGTCACTTTTTGTAGTACTTGAGCTCAAACAGATTTCCTGAAGCACATTTAGTCAAATAACTACAATAATAATGTACAATGTTCAGAAATGCATTTGTCTCTTCAAGATAAGCACTCTGCCAAAATACAATGTCTGAAATACATCAGCTATTCTAGGAAAGCGCGGCGCTCAAAGAACAAACTCCCTGGAGAATACTCGTCACTTAGCTGCAGTCTTTTCCGGAGTGCTGGAGGAATGCCTGGTGTCAGCTGGTACAGGAACGAAGAAAAGAATTGCCTCAAAAGTCCTGAATATGGGGATGACAGCAGGGGCTGGACTGCCAAATCTGATGCTGAGATCAGGAAGCAAAACAAAGCCAAGCAGGGAGGCATGCGTCACTCTCTATTTATAGCCAATCAGGAAAGCAGCTGAGTTTCCACATGTAGATGAGTCACCGCACCCAATTAGAAGCACATGTCTACATGACACCAAATTAGAAGCACATGTCTACACCTGCTCTCATAGCAAACAAGCATTGGTAAAAACAAGCATTGATAAAACCAATTGTGTAACACAGCACATTATGTTTACTTAGAAACATGAAGGTTTAACCAAGAACAGAGATATGATTTAACCCCAATCCCTTGGGATGCCGACAGATAACGCAGGAGGCACCTTGGGGATTCCTGACAGTACAAGTACTGGATGTATTACCAAATGTACCCAGGGGGTCACTGTAGAGGTCACTTACCTTTGAAACTCAAACAAAGGGCAGAAAGTGTGGCCCTACCTAGCATGCACCTTCCCTAAGGTGTTGCATGCAAGGTGGACTCTCCATGTCATTTACTTCCATCTTGGTTGGAAGGAAAATAGCCAATAAGATGTAGGGAAGTGACTTTTGCCCACAGGAAATGGTCACTTAGTGGGTTTAGCCATCCTAAAGTATGTGACCGATTGGTCACTAACAGGTTCCCCCTTAAACGATCACTAAATTCAGTATTTAGAGGGCATCCCTAGACCAAGAAACCAGATTCAATGAACAGAAGAAGACCAGCACCGAGAAGATCGAAGGCATGAGAACTGTGGACCTGCTGCACCAAAGAAAAGGCCCCAACCCTACCCACTGAGGCTGGACCAAACTTCACACAAACGACTGCGAGGACCAACCCTGCCAGTGTGCTAAGTTTGGTCACACTGCATACTCCAGTGGCCGAACCGTACCAACACCCGGAGTATTGGTCACCTGCTTTGAACATCTCAAAAACAGCCCAAATAGGACTGTAAAAGGACCAGGACGAAGCCCCAGTCAAGAGACTTCAGAAACAATCTGGACCTCCCATCAGAGTTGTACTGCAATCGACCCTCGAGCCCACCTACCTCCTGCTTCTGAGGGCATCCACAGCTCCTGGCTCACAAACTCACCCTGTACCTGGCCGCCCTTTGCCGTACACCGAGGATCCAGCTGTGTTCTAAGGGTCCCCCACCCCTTGCGACCTTGACACTCCAAGAGGACTCCCAGGATTCACCTTTAAACTTACCTGTGCAGTGCTTTTCCAAGTGGTCCCCCGCAGTGGCCGTGCACCAGCTCCAGAGACATTGCCTAGCTGCTCTCGTTGGAACCGGGAGCCGCCTGAACTTCTCCAGCTGGCACAGTGTGCCACTGATGGCCTCAACCACCCTGCGAAAGAAGAACTTGATAAACCAACTGTATGACTTTATCTGCATTTTTAAAAGATATCCTCCCTTGATTCCTATGGTGCTTTATTATGCAGAAAAAGACTATTTTTATTAAACTTCAAAAATGAATATCTCAAAAAGTAATTCACCATTTCTTATGATCTTGGTTTTAAAAATTACATAAAAATCTGAAGTATTTTTATAAATTTGTCTTCAGTATTACCTTTGCGTGTGTGAGTTGCTGGATTGATGCTGTGAGTTCAAGAAATGCTTTGCACTTCTCCAAGATTGGCCTAACTGCTCGACCAAGCTACATAAAAATCAGAGCATTAGGCTGTCTAGTTTTTACCCCTGTAAAGCACCAAGTGGTTGCCTGAACACTCTAAACAGTGTGCCTAGCTTTATACACTACATAGAGGGCCAGCCTTCTACATTGTAACAGCAGTAATATTGCCTTGCAGCTGAAGAGGGCTCTAATAGCTGTATTGTGCATATGTCAGGTGGTGGCTGATAAAGACCAGCTTTACACAGACACAATACATATCTGACATGCTGCACTACTATCCCATTGAGCCGGCCAACCCCTGCATATTTGCAAAATGTAGCCTTGGGGAGGTGATGGTCCCCGGGGCTTTTAAAGCCCCCCCTCCTTATTAATTAAATTCAGCATGCCCCTGGCACCTAGCCTACCCGGGCACAAAATTAAATGCAAGCATGGAAGACTGTGTTTTTTTTTGGTTCATGGCGAAATTCGCAAATATTTACGAAGTTCGCTGTGAATCTAAAACAATGTTTTTTTGCTATAGCAGGGTCTCAGGGGGGCCCTGGACCAAGGCTAGGGGGCTAGGGTATTCCTACCCTGCCCCTTTTCTTTTTTGAAGCTGAGCCACAAAATGGCTGACCAATGCTTTCTGATTGAAGTGTTGGCAGCCAATCAAATCCCTGCACAAGCTTGGGTCTATTTGTGAAGTATTCACATTTCTAGATATGCAAATTTGGTTTTCCTTTAATATCTCGAAATCTTTACATTTACCCAAACCCCCTAGCCTTTGTACAAAGGTCCACCTGGGATCCTTCAAGGCTTAAAAGCTTTTTTTTGACTCACGGCGAAATTCCCAAATATTTGTGAATTTCACCATAAATTGAATTTAAAAAAGCAAGTGCGGACTCCTGTGCTTGTTTTTAATTAACTGTGCCCCCAGGTCGGCCAAGTCCTGGAGGCTTTGCAGGAAAAATAGGAGGGGGTAAATGGACCCCCCTCCTAGGGCTTATAGAAACCCCAGGGCCCACCACCGCCCGGGGCTATGTTCATAAAGAATGCAGGGAGGCACATTTCCCCCCGCACCTCAGGGACCACCACCTCCCCAGGGCAACATATCAATTTAATAGGGAAGTCCGGCAGACCACCCCAGCCCTGGGGACTGCCACCTCCCCAAGGCAACATTTAAAAATAAATGATATAATAAATAATACCCCGCGGACTGCCACCTCCCCTGGGCCACAAGCCCACAGGACCACCACCTCCCCAGGGCAACATATAAATTTAATAGGGGGGAGTCCTGGGGACCCCTCTGGCCCTGGAGACCACTACCTCCCTGGGGCTATGATTTAGAAATATGCCTGGGGGATGCAAAGTCGCCCGCACCCTGGGCCCACCAACTTCCCGGGGCAATATTTAAAAATAAATAATAAGGTGTCCTGCTGACCATTCTGGGCCTGTGGACCGCCACCTCCCTGGGGCTACAGATTTGTATAAGAAGGGGGTGCATCACAGCCCCCAAGCCCCAGAGACTACTACCTCCCCAGGGTAAAACTGAAATGAAGGAGTGAGGCCGTGAGGCCCCACTCATGCAGCCAGACATGGCCCTGGGGACTACCACCTTCCAGGGCCTGCTACCTCCAGAGGGCCCACCCTTAGGAGGTAGCTGATTGCTTTTGCTTGGCAGCAGCTGACAGCTCCCACCAAGCAAAAGCAAGCATAACTCTGCTTTCAGCAAGGGGAAGCTGTCAAACAGCTCTAACTTGCTGAAAGAAGAGTTTTCATTTCTTTCTCTGCACGTTAACATGCGTGCAGGGAAAGAGATGAAAACATCGGTCCTACAAGCAGGAAGCTGCTATTTAAAGCAGCTTCCTGCTTGCAGGAGCAATGCTGGCTCCCTCAGGAGACAGAAGCTGGCTGGGACCGTGGGGGCCCTGAGGATCCCCCGAGGTCCCCTAGATGATAAAATAAAATAAATATAAATACTTTCAAGGTGGAACGGCGGATCTGAAGTTCCATCTTAAAAAGATATCTGATGAAGACACTCAAGGAATGATAACATTGGCAAAGTTACACACACAAGGTCACTGAAGACATTACCATTGTCTTTTAAGCAGCTGTAGTGTACGAGATGAACTATACATATATTCAACGAGGTAGCAGTCAGTAATTACCCAGAAGAAAGTATTACAGTTGGGTAAACCTTTTGCACAGAATGGTGGCTCTTCTTGGATAAATTGGCATGGCAGGATTCATTCTGGCAGGATGCTAATTTCATAGCATCCTCAATGTGAAGCATTTACAGATATAAACAAAGCAGGTGCTCAAGTTGAAGCTTCACTGCTGTAAAGTACTAATCATCTACATTTATGGCGCATGGTCAAGGCAAAGCAAGTATTTTTTCTCTGCATTTTCTACTTAAAAGGTATCTGTAAACCTTGATGGAGGTGTGTGCATCCTTTCTTTTTTTGAGCACAATATTTCATATAGTGACTAGCTGTGTGCAACGCAGGGTTGGGTGGTTATAGGGTGTTGACTGCAGAGCCTGGCCACAGGCCAGTCTCTGCAGCCAACCTCCACTGCACATGGCCAAAAGCCATGCATGTCAGTGGTTAGATTAACGTACAGTATATCAGATTACTTTATGTTAAACAAATCATAGAAATTTACTGAAAAAACAAAGGTTACAAAGACATTATAGTTAGGGAATAGAATTAAAAAACCATTGAAATTCACTTAAAAACATAAGTTACAGGGACTTTATAGTTAGGCTCAAATTGTAAATGTACAAAACCATAGAAATTCAGAAGTTAGAGTTATTTCAAGTAACTATAACTCGTGCCCTAAGGAAACTATTGCCATGTACTGCTAATTATCCCAGATATTGCAACATTCATGACATCTTTCATAACATCATTGATAATATGGATGTAATCTTTGCAGTAAAACTATTAAGGAGAAAACTGGGCACCTCAGGAGGTAGCAGGAGCTGGCCCTTGGGGGGGGGTTGATGGTCCCCATGGCCATATATGGCTCCACAAGGGGGGCTGTGCGGCCCCACGTCTTCATTTAAATTTTGCCCTGGGAAGTGGTGGTCCCAGGGGCTGGGGGTCTGCAACTGACTCCATTCTTATATGTATTTGTAGCCTCATGGAACTTTTTCTAGATTGCAAAACCTTTAGCTAGATTAACCTACAGTGATGTCCAAGATATGGTAAGACTTAACAAAGAATGCTGTAATGTATTTAAAAAATTGAAAGAGAGTTTGTGTTACGCCCCTGCAGTCGGGATACCAAATTACAATTTACCATTTCTTCTATTTTGTCATGAAAGTGATGGATGTGCACTGTCAATTCTTGCACAAAAGCATGGACATTTGATTTCCAAGTTGCCTTTCTTTCAGCTGTGTGCGATCCAGTAGCCAAATGTTTTCCAGGATGTTTAAAATTGGTTGCAGCTGTTTGGGAAACCATTGAACAGAGTGAAGGTATCTTGATGGGACACACTTTAAGTGTCTGAGTTCCACATTAAGGTAAATTTTTGTACACAAGAATGAGGACACAGCATACAACCGGTAGTCGACTGACTTGTTATTAGCAGGTGATACTTGCTGCTGAGAACATCTCTATTAAGAGGTGTAGGGCCATCACAAATTGCAAGTGGCAATACAAAATGTACAACAGTGTCCTCTAAACTGTTAGCGATGTTCCGTGGGTCGCAAAGCGACCTGCCTCATCAACATTCATGAGGCAGTTCGCAATTTGCGACCCATTGTGAATGGCTATAATCACAAGTATGGTGGCCTGCTAGAGTCAGCAGGCCACCATGTCTGTGATTGCTTTTTTAGTAAAGCATTTTTTTGTAATACAACCTGTTTTCCTTAAAGGAAAACGTGATGGACTGCAAAAAGAAAACTGAAAAGTTTTCTTTTCAATTTTTGAAGAATAGGTAGGGTTCCCTGGGACCAATGTCTGCTTTTAGAAAATGTTCACACCCCCATTCGCAAAGGGAAAGGGGTCTCTTTGGGACCCCTTCCTGTTTGCGAATGGGTTACCACCAACTTGAAGTTTGTTGTAATTGCAATTGTTTTGCAGCCGCATTCCCGGTCGCAAAACAATCACACATGTGTCTGCGGGTTGCTATTAGGAAAGGACCCCCTTAGCAAGCCCCTTCCTAATAGTGAGTCACAAACCTATTTTGCGAGTCAGTTATATGTTACTGACTCACAAAATGGGGATGGTACATGCCAAACAGCCTTTTACCGGTCAGAAACGGCCCGACTGGTAAAAGGACTTCATACATCTAGCCCATAATGTTTTAAACTCTTCAACACTACTTTCTGTTTCTAACATTGTGAAGATAGGGAAGATGTTGTTATGGACAGTGGAGCAGAGCAAGATTGTCTCAAAGTGACAGCGTTATGCTCACAACCAAGGTCAGATAAAAAACAAATCATCTTGATGTGGTTGTTCTGGCAATATTTGTTGATGGTGTTTGTTTATGAGGCCAATATGGTGCATTGATAGCTGTCAATGCAGCATGCATTGTTTCCAAGACTTTGGAAGCATCTTCATTGCCAAACGTTACTTCAGCACAAGTGGTGGAGTTGGTTGCATTGACAAGCGCTTGCTTCTTATCAGAAAATGTGGATGTGACAATATAGACAGCCAGCCAGTATGGGTTTGTAGCTGTGCACGACTCTGGTCATCTGTGGTCACAGAGGGGCTTTATGATGTTTTCAGGAGCATCTACTAAAAATTGTGCTTATATTTTGGATTTGTTGAAAGCAATGTTGAAACCAAAAGAAAATGCTTAGTTAAATGTGGTGCCCCCAAACCTGGAAAGGATTTGGTGACACTTGGCAATAGCTTTGCAGATAAAATAGCAAAATACTGTGCAATGCAAGACAAATACAATAGGATTAGACTGACAAAAATGCAAGAGTGAGCTCAAGAGATGTCCAATGTCGTAGTCTGAAGCATGGGGACTTTGTTAATGTCTACAAAGTTTTGAGAAAAAGCTGCCTGGAGCAGAGATGATGGATCACACCAGGTGATTTTGATGACCAACACTGCAGTTCAATGTGAAGGCGTGCCACAGTGGATCTATGCTGCTCACATGAAGAGAGTGAGAGCAGTTGAAGAAGTGGATGAAACAGCTTGTCCAGTATTGAGTACACAGAGTCAAGTGCAGAGTCAACAACAAATTGAGGACTCTAGCCAAACTAGAGTTTGAAGTGTGGATCCAAATGGGGGTGAAAATTCTGAAACTGGTGAATTAGAAAACAATGAAAGCAATAAAGTGAGAAAGTTTGAATTTCAGCTAGGTTTAAGGTTCTGAACACAAAGCTGAAAATTCTGAAATCAAGTTTCAAAGTGGAGATCAGAGTGAAGAACTGCTACAGTGCAAAAGCCAAAAGTATAAATTAAAATTATATGTGTGAGAAATACAGAGTGAAGAGCTGTTGCAGTGCAAAAGCAAAAAGTATAAGTTAAATTTAAAATTGTGGGGAATGCAGAGGAAGGAAGCATTGTAGATGAACAAATGAAGGGAGAGGAAGAATTTAGAAGGTTGAAATTGCATCCTAAATTGAGAATGGCGTAAGAAAGAAAGGGTGAATTGTGTTTGATATTAAGAGGGAAGAGTGGAAATAAGGTAGAATAATTGGTGGAGGGCTTTTAGTGAACAAAACCATATAATAAAGGGTGATATTTTATTAGTTGGAAAGCTGATCTTGAGGAGAATCTGTTATGTGTGTGGGAAGAATGCTTATTTCTGCTTGCTCCTTACCAAAACCTGGTTGCAGGAGGATCTCACGCCTGATGTAGTAATAACTCTCTCCAAAGGTTACACTATTTCCAGGCAGGATAGAGAAGGAGAGAAAAGAGGAGGAGGAATAGCGATTATTTATAAAGAGGAGATTAAAGGGAAATTCTAACCCTTAGCACTCCTGAGTTGTGAATGTCTGCTTTTCTGTATGGAACTGTCCACATCCTTTACTCTCTCAGGGCTACTTATTTATCGACCACCTGGCTCAGCCACTCAGCTCATACATGCCCTTCTAAATGTTGTCACAGAACAAAGTCTACAACAGCAACTTTCTCTGTGTTAGGAGATCTTAACAAGTGTGACATTTTGAAGAATTTCATAACTGATCCATAAAACATTGAACTTACGCTACAGGTACATGCCCCCACCCGTAAGCGTTGTAATTTTCTAGACTCTATATTCTGTAACTCATAGGATTTAGTCAAAGCAGATTCATAGAGATTACATGGTCAGATCATAAAATAATACCTTTTCATCTGACCATGTGTAATAACCCAGTTACCGAACCCAATAAGGCCAGGATTGGGCGGAATTGGTCTAAAATAAACACAAAAGGCTGGTAGAACTTGCTCACCTAATCTATTTCTGAAATGAAAGGTGACTCAGCAAATAGGTACAATACCTTCGAGATATGGGTGCAGAATACCTTGAACTCAGTATTGCCATTCAAACAACAAAAAGCCTTACACCTTGGGGGGAAGCACCGTGGTTCACCACAGATCTTCTGCAGCTGAAAGAAAGAGGCAAATCAGTTGGAAAGAGCATGGAGGAAAAACTACGATGAAACTAGCAAAAACACATACAATTATGCCATTAGGGAAGCTAGAGACAACTATTTTGCTGCTAAAGTTGGTAATGCCCTGAATTCTTCAAAAGAATCACACGAAGTATTGCGTATCTTAATGAAAGCCACAAAAAACAAAGTTGGTCCCCCACATTCAGAGGTACAATGCTACACACTGGGAACATTTTGCTTGTAAAAACTTAATAATATCATTCAGACATTGGGAAGAAACGATGGACTAAAGGTAACTCCCCAGCCGGGTCAGAGCAAACTGCACTTTCCCAGAAATGACATTGGAAGATAACCAGGAGATTCTAGCATCCCTCACATCAGGGTCACCTACAGATCCTGTTTCACCTGACATCATGCTTAAAGGGGGAACACCCATTATCTCAGTTTTAACGAATATTTTTAATCACTCTCTAAACTCTGGTATGGTTCCAGCAGTGTGGAAACACACTATATTTAGGCCATTATTAAAAAAAGGTACACGCATACCTGCTAGTCTGAGAAAACTATTTCCCCATTTCCCTTCTGCAAGGACCTAGTAAAATCCTGCAAAAATATGTAATCAAAAACCTCTCTTGCTATCTAGAGGAAAATGAAATTTTACACCCTTCATAAACTGGACTTAGAGCAGGTAGCAGCACAGAAACAGCTCTTCTAGGGGCCACAAAATAACTTTGGGTAATCCTGGATGAAGGCAGAGCTCCAGCCTTGATCCTTTTGGACCTAAGCGTGGTATCAATATTGTGTTGCATTTCACACTGGTTATTAGGCTGGCAGAAGTAGAGATATCCAGGACAGCCGTTAAGCGGCTGTCCTCTTTTATTTAACACAGAGCTAGTCAAGTCTTCGAAAAAGATAAACAGTCTGACATTTTTTCTCTGGAGTGCTGAGTGCCTTAAGGCTCCTCTCGTAGCCCCACGATATTTAATGTATATGTTCTTTTACTTGCTGAGGTTATAAAAAAATATGGTTTTATGACAATATCATGTGTGGATGACACACAAATCATCATCAGTTTCTCGCATGAAACAGAAAGTACTTCTACCCTTCTTGGCATATAGTAGATTGGATGGCCACCTGCAGCCTCAAATTAAACAGAGATATAACAGAGGTGTTGCTAGTAGGAAATAATCCCTCCAGGTGGATGGAACTGAATTGGCCCACCTACATGGGTAGCCAACCCATCCGTCAGGAGGAGGTGAAAAGTCTTGGAGTTTTGATTGACAAGAAGCTTACTATGCAAACCCAAGTTAAGAGACTGGCAGTTACCTGCTTTGGCCTTCTACGGACTCTGCGAAGATTACTAGGAGGGCTGTCAGACTCAACACAAAGAGTGATGGTCCAAGGTCTATTCATCTCTTGACTTGACTATAGGAATTCCCTATATTCAGGTAGTCTCAAGTCAGTCATAAAAAGACTGCAGGTTGTACAAAATGCAACCCGAACATTGCTGAAAATCTACAAACTTCAGTCAGTAACTGCAGCCCGGACAACCCTGCACTGGCTACCAGTACAAAAAGGATACATTTTAAAGCACTCTGTGTGGCCCATAGAGGAGTACATAATGAATGATCCCAACTTCTCCAGAAATTATTGAGACTCCACCTCCCGCTAAGACCGCTGCGCTTAACAAACCTGCAATTGTTAACAGTGCCAAGAATGAAGAAAGCTAGGGCAAGCAGGAGTTCCTTTGCCTATATTGTTCCTAAGCTCTGGAATGCTCTCCGACTGCAAATTAGGAAGACTGAATCAGAACTTAAATTTAGAAAAATGTAAAAAACTTTTCTCTTCAAGTAATGTTATCTAGCTAGTTTGCGTGACCTGAATGTTACTTAGTGATGGGAAGTTCTAAATCCTGGAGTCTAGACTAGACTAGACTTATTTTAATTTGCCCAGAAATTGGGAAGGTACATGCAACATGGCTTTAGCATTTCCTTAGGATTTATCATATCAAAGAGATTGATGATGCAATTAGTTCTAGTAGAACACAAATATGTTTGTTTCATTGCTATTTTAGGAGCTATTATGTCTTCAGTAGGGGTTGCTATAAATGCTGTTAATATTAGGCCTCTTTCAACTTTAGCGAGTAGAATGGCAGAGGATACATCAGGAGCTTTTAGAAATGTTAATGAAGAAATGTTTGCAATGAGGGCAACAGTTACATAAAATCATCTAGCATTATATATTATCTTGGCAAAGCAAGGAGGAGTCTGCAAGGTAACAAAGGCTAAGAATTGTTGTGTATATATGCCCGATAATGGTAAAGTTATAGAGGCTTATATAAATAATTGTATTAATATTTCTAATGTGATTAATTCACTTGTAGAACCGCGGTTATGGTGAAGTGTAGGTTCTTGATTTAGTAATTTAGGAAAGAATTTGGTAAAAGCTAGTAACTGGATCGGTGAAATGGGAGGTAATGCACTAAAATGTATTTCAACCCCTGTAATAATAGTAATGATTTGTGCTATAATTCTATTTATTTTTTCTATGGATTAGATTGATTAAGTGGGTCATTAAAAGAGGTCAAGGTAATAGGCTGAAGAAGAGAAAAAGGTCTATGGAGATGGAGCTGCAATATGTGAAGGAGAATCTCTACAACCAGATGAAGGGGGCAGAAGAAAACTTTTGAATGCATATGAAGTTCACAACTTTACACTAATGACTAATTATTAAAGATGTTTTAATGTGTTTTTATATTTATGGGGTATTCAGAGGGGGTCATAGAATTTCAGTTTGTTTTTTAAATGTGCAATTTTGTGTGACAAATTCTTTTGAGTACTAATGATTTTTATGATGAGATCTATTCATAACTGCTGAATTAATAATAATGCACTTGAATTAAAATTCATAAATCATGCAGAATTGTGTTTATTATTGTGTTTTATTTGTGTCACGTTTCCTATTTGGACACCATTTTCAGAAAATGGATGTTGCTTCTGATAAACTGTTCAAACTGCTCCAGCTCATTTCCCCATCCCAATATGCCCCCATGAATGTCTTCTCTAGACATCATTTCTGCAGACTTTGCAGAGCACACAGGACACCTTGACGTAGTTGGTTATTTTCCTTGAGCTCATGTTCTGTAAATGAAACTTTTCTCTGTGTGTGTAAAGTAATCAGTTCTGAAGGCCTTCTGTCTAGCTACCTGTCCCAGCCTACTTGAAAATACTTAACGTTTAGCAAATGAAATATAACATGCAGTACGTCTCCAGACTGCAAAAGGAACTGGTGGGGTCTTGCATGTAGAAAGGAGTGAGGGTTTTGCATTAGCATTTGTGACATGCTTATTTGAAATTGGTTAATGTTGTGATATGTTCTCATCAGCTACGTATGAGATGCTGTTGGTTTCCGTTGTGATACTGACTATTATAATTTAGGGAGTCCTCTCGAGACTCTGTCTATTTGTGAACAACCTTTACTTTTCTACGAGAGATGCTGTCAGTGCTCCTTGTGATCCTGATAGATTTTCCTTAGACTTTAGGGACTCTGACTGACTAATTGTCCATTCTTAATGGTTTTCTGTGTTGATGGGCTTATAATTAATCTGATTTCTGACAATGTACTATGCATTTGTGTCTTGAGTAGTTTGATTAATATTTTATTAATTTCATTCTATTGACTTGAATTATGAGGAAGATGGTGTCTTTTAGGGTTAGATTAAGGTGCTGGAGCGGAACACCTGAAGTAAAATTTGGATGTTTTAAAGTTTTGGGTGCAAGAAAATATTGGGGTTCAGCTCCCGTACTTACAAGTTAGTACCTGTTGACCTTTTTCCATTGGTTCAGGGATGGTCTACTAGAGGTGTTTCATGGACCTCTGCTTCCTATGTCCCACTGCCAGATGTGTGTATGGTCACTGCCTGGTCAACTCCTTCAACATGTGTTCATCATATTGCCTACAGATCCTGCATGACTTTGTGTTGGCAGTAAAAAAGGTTGTGCTGGCATTTTATTTGTTTAATTTTTGTTGTTAGTTTTTCTGTTTAATAAAGTTCATTTGTCTCAGGCATCAACCAGTATTAGTCTATCCCTTGGTATATCTGCATTTATGTTTTTTTTTTTGTGTCAGCAAAGAACGGGGATCATGAAGACATAGTGGTAATATTTGGATTATTTGAGGTAATACTCTTTATGTGTAATCCACTTATGCTTCCTCTCTTCCTAGTGGCCATGTCACCTTCCAATTGCTGATGAGGCATATTCTTATGCAACATTTAGAGGAAGTGAGGTTGCTGGTTCTGGATCATATTGGACAGCAGAAGGATGCATTTGTTTATGTGTGACAGAAAGAGAATGACAACAAGGAGGTGGGGGGCTACGGATAATGCAGATTACGCCAAGAAATCCCAACATTTTCATGTACTTGAAACTGACAGCAGCTCCATTTACTACTACAATAATATGAAACGTGTACATACTCTGCTGACAAGACTCCACAAGATTGGCATACAAGAATCCATTCTCAAATGGATATGTTCCTTCCTCACATGAAGAACTCAAAACTGTCAGGCTGCAACTCTTCATATCAGAGACCAAGAAATTGATATGCAGAGTCTCACAGGGATCTTGCCTCTGCCCCACCCTTTTCAAAATACATATGACACCGCTCACCAACATCTGAACACAGCACATCACAGTCATCTCTTATGCCAATGACACCCAATTTATCCTCTCCCTCATGGACAAGACAGCCAACACCAGAATCAACTTCACCAACTGCATGGCTATGGTCGCAGGCTTGATGCAAACCAACTGCCTGTAGCTAAATTCCAACAAGACAGAAGTACTGATCTTCGGCAACAAGACCTCTCCACAGGACTCCACCTGGTGTCCGTTGGAGCTACGACCAACACCCACAGCCACAGACTATGCAAGAAATCTAAGAATCATCCTACATGACAAACTCAACACGATGGCTCAAGTCAACATGGTGTTCACCTTCTGTTTCCACATCCTACATATGCTGCGAAGGATCTTCATAACGGTTGCCTCAGAACACCAGGCAAACCATCACGCAAGCATTCATCACCAGAAGGCTGGACTTCAACAACACTCTCTATGTCAGAATCTCTAACAACTCCTACACAGATTCCAGACCATCCAAAACACTGCTGCAAGACTCATACTTGACCTCCTACGTAGCACCCACATCACATCAGATCACAGGAAGCTTCACTGGCTCCCCATTCACAAGCGCAGCCAATTCAAACTTCCATGCACACATACAATGCCCTACACAACACAGGATCAGAATACCTGAACAGCGGCATACACCTTCACCAACCCACCAGACACCTTCAGTCATCCTCACTCTCACTCATACACATTCCCTACATCTACAAAAGAAAACTGGAGGTCGCACATTCTCTACATCCCACCCAAGAGATGGAACAACCTCCCTCAGCACATCAGAGCCTCTTCTTCTCTTATTGAGTTTCACAAGAAGCTGTAGACCTGACTCTATATAAGAAACTTGAGGACCATACACCTACACAAGAGCCTGGATACCCTCTTGGGTGATTAGTGGGCTATACAAATCAATAAAACATAACATAAAATTACAAGTGTTCCATACTTTACACCACTATAGTGTGCAGATTTTACTAGCAGGGTTTAACAATAAAATGTGGTGCAAGTATAATTTTACAGCTGAACTGCACAATGCATGGCATTATGGATGCCACAATCTTTTGCCTTGTACAGTGCTCACGTACATTATTGCAGTAAGGGCTGCACAAACTTGACAGTCGCGCTATTTAAACAAGCCATCAAAATACCATTAATTTGATAAAGTTGCACAATTTACTTCTGCTCAGCAACCACAGCGCAGAGTCCCTACCAGAATCGGACCAGTAAACTTCCCACAAAACATTTGTTGGGGTATAAGTTAACTTACAGGATACATGAATGAACAGCTTTCAGCTTCTAAAGGATGAAGAAAAACAGATGCTTGCAGGAATTCACTTATGAGATTGAAGGCATGTTAATGTCGGACATACAGCTAGGCCAGGCTTCATTAGTAAATATAGTTCATTTAAAGACTGAAACCAGACCAAAGGATCAAGGAAACATAATTAAATGTTTACAGAGGGCATGGGACTGGGACTTTAGAAAGAATAATGCAATAAATGAGTAATGGTTATAGCAATGACAAAATCTGAAATATTGGATATATTTTCTGTTGGATATTTTATAACAGGAAACAGAGCAAGATGGTAAATAATTAACAATAGAGGGCTCCTTGTAGTTCAAGCGGTGCTGGCATTGGGACAATGTAGAAATCAAGCTTTGGCAAAGCCAATAGGCCTCGCCTATGTTTTAGCCATACTGTACACCAGTGTGTCTGCTGTTTAGCATGGAGTGGAGTGGGGTAGATTGGTGTTGATTGGAGTGAGGTAGAGTGGGGTAGAATGGAATGGGGTGGATTGGGGTAGACTGAAGTCAGGGAGTTTGGTAGACTAATATGGTGAATTGGTGTGGAAGGAGGTAGATTGGCTGAGATATATTGGGGTAGATTGGAGTGGAGTGCAGTGGACTGGGGAAGAGCGGAATGCAGTGGATTGGGGTAGATTGGAGTGAGGTAAATTAAAGTGGGGTAGATTAGAGGAGAGTGGGGTACATTGAAGTGGGGTAGATTATAGTAGGGTACATTGGAGTGAAGTGGGGTAGATTAGGATGGTGTGCGGTAGATTGGAGTGATATAGAAACAAATGGGGAAGATTGAGGTAGACTGGAGTTGAGTGGGGTGAATTGGAGTGGAGTTGGTTGGAGTGGAGTTGAATAGAGTGGTGTGGGGTGATTTGGGATGTGGTGGGGTAGACTGGAGAGCGGCCAATTGGAGTGGGGTAGATTGGGTTAGGGTTGGGTAGACTGGAGTGGAGTGAAGTAGACTTGACAGGAGTAGATTCGGATAGATTGGAGTAAGATAGTTTGGTGTGGAGTGGGGTAAGGTAAACTGGCGTGGGATGGATTTGGATGAAGTGTGTTACATTCGACCGGAGCAGGGTAGATTTGAGTGGCATGTGGTAGTATGGCGTGAAGTGGAGTAGAGTAAATTGGGTAGAATGGAATGGAGTGTGGTAGACTGGTGTAGAGTGGAGTGGGGTAGGTTGGAGTTGAGTGGGATGGAGTGAAGTTGGATAGATTGGAGTGGAGTTGAATTTGGAGCGAAGTGAGATAAATTGGGTTGCAGTGGAGAGAAGTGGGGTAGATTAGGGTGGAGTGAGGTAGATTGGAGTGGGGTAGATTGAAGAGGGATAATTGAAGTGGGGTAGTTTGCAGCAGGGTAGATTGGGGTGGGATAGAATGGAGTAGGGTAGATGTAGGGTAGATTGGGGTGGAGTGGGGTTCGGTAGATTGGAGTGAAGTGGAGTTGGGTGGACGGGGGTGGAGTGGGTTAGATTGAAGTGTAGTGGAGTAGAGTTGAGCATAGTGTGGTTGACTGGAGTAGGGTAGATTGGAGTGGAATGAGTGGGTAAGTGTAACAGGCTTGCTACAATCCTACGGCGCAACGAGGAAGTGGGGCCCATATTATTATACCGCAGGGGTACTGGAGCGAGAAAAGAGGGCCGGACTCTACTCACAAACCCGGATATCGGGTTAAAGCGGGGAGAGAGAGCCAGATAGGAGGAAGATGCGGAGGAGAAGGAGGACGCCAAGCAGAGCGAGGAAGGAGGAGAAAGACCGACCAGAGGAGACAACGAGGTTACCCGGACAGAGACGGCCGGGACGAGCGAGGACGAAGGATCAACTGACGTGAAAGAGAAATCCCCAGCACGGCACAAGGCGAAAGAACCTCCAGGGACGTGGCTCATGCAGGTACATGCCTGTCTACAGAATCCTACGGGATATTGGTGGAGATGGGGAGGAGGGAAGGACATTTTGCGGGAAAAGAACGAGCAGGCCTGAAGTAAGAGAGAAAGTATTTCTGTACACCTGGGCTCCACCTTATCTCTCCTTTTTTTCATGGAAAGGAGACTTCAATGAAGCACTATTGTGCCATAAGAGTACATTATTCTCATGCGCACAACAAGATGTCCATACTATATATTTTTTTTCTTATTTCTTTTCCCACATGGGATTTTCCCCTCTCACTATTTGTCCTTTTATCCCCACCCCTTTAATAAATAACGATAAAAGAAGAGAAAAGAGTCCACTTACCTTTATCTCCTGGTTCTATTTTTGTCCGCATGGTCCTACTGACGTTGGAGGTGATTCAAGAAGCTCTATACCTAAAAGAAGAGAAAAACAAAGGGACCTCAGAACAAACCAATAGAGAAACCCAACTCTAAACAAGACTAGAGAGAAAGACTGTGAAAAGAGATAAAGAAAGGAAATGGACTAAGATCACTTACCTGTACATACACAACTTAAATAAAATCCACCCAGTATAAGATTCGGTTGAGTCTATTCTTGTGCCTCCCAAAAATACCCCCAAATCACCCATCACAATAAGATTTGGGTAGAGTGGAGTGTGGTAGAATTGAGTGGGACTAGGGGTGTGGGGTAGATTAGACTGGTGTGGGGTAGATTGGAGTTGGGTAGAGTGGGGTAGACTGGAGTTGGGTAGAGTGGGGGAGATTAGAGTAGAATGGGGTAGAGTAGCGTAGAGTGGGGTAGAGTGGGATAGAGTGGAGTGGAGCAGAGTGGAATGAGATAGATTTGGGGGAGTGGGGTAGATTCAATGGGGTAGATTGGGGTGGAGTGGAGTAGACTGGGGTGCAGTGGGATAGATTGGAGTGGAGTGAGGTGGACTGATTTCGGGTAGATAGGGGTAAACTGGAATGAGATATGTTGGGGTAGATTGGAGCGGAGTGGGCTAGATTGGGGAAAAGTGCAGCGCAGAGGATTGGCGTAAATTGGAGTGGAGTGGGGTAGACTGGAGTGATGTAGACTGGCGTTGAGATGGGTGGAGTGGGGTAGATTGCAGTGGAGTAGATTGGAATGGAATGTGGTAGAATAGAGTGGATTGGGATAGATTTGACTGGGATAGAATAGGTGGATTATGGCTGGTTACACTGGAGTGAAGTGGGTTAGAATGGAGTGGAGTGTGGTAGATTGGAGTAAAATAGCTAGAAGTGTGATAGTTTGGATTGGGATTAGAGTGGAGTGGGGCAGATTAGAGAGGGGTAGATTGGGGTGGGGTAGATTGGAGTGGGGTGGATTGGATGGGTACATTGGAGTTGGGTTGTTTGGGGTGGAGTGGGTAAGGGTAGATTGGAGTTAGGTGGATTTGGGTGGAGAGGGTTAGATTGGACTGGAGTGGACTAGATTTGGGTGATGTGGTAGATTTGAGTGAAGTAGAGTGGGTAGATTGGGTAGAGTGGAATGGAGTGTGTTAGATTGGGGTACAGTGTAGTGGGGGTAGATTGGAGTGGAGTGGACAGGAGCTGAATAGATTGGAGTGAAGTGGAGGGAGAATGATTGAGGAAAAGTGGAGTGGAGTGGGATAGAGTAGGGTGGGGTACAGTGGGGTAGATTGGGTGGATTATAGAAAGGTGAATTGGAATAGGGTGGGGTAGATTGGATTGGGATAGAATGAAGAGGGATGATTGGAGTGGGGTAGATTGGAGTGGAGTAGATGGGGGAAATTGGGAAGGGGTAGATTTCAGTAGGGAAGATTGAGATAGAGTGGGGTAGATTGGGGTGGAGTGGGTTAGATTAAAATGGAGTGGGGTAGATTCGAGAGGAGTGAGGTAGATTGGAGTGAGGTAGATTGAAGTGGAGTGGAGTGTGATAGATTTGGGTAGAGTGGAGTGGGCCGAGTCATGAATAAGGTCAACTGAATTTGTAGATGGTAGATTCTTGGGTAACGTTCCTCCAGTTTCTGGTTGAACTGGAGCAGGGGACAGAGATGAAAGCTCTGTTTTTTGATAGTTTGACCTGCTATATAGGTCCCGTTATAAAAAAATTGAGTATTTGCTGTGGCTTGGCTGCAGAGCTGCAGCCAAGCCACAGCAAACAGTTATGTCTTGGGGGTGAGCAACCCAGGACATAGCAGGAGCTGGCCCTAGGGGGGGTTGCAGTCCCCAGGGTCATCTGTGGCTCCAAGAGGGGGGCCACACAGCCCCTCCTCCAATGAGGACATAGCCCTGGGGGGGTCCCCGGGGATTGCGGGTCCCATAGCGACCCTTTTTCTTTTTTTGAATATTTGCCCCGGGGGTAGGTGGTCCCTGGGCAGCGGGGGGACCACCCGGCCCCCCACTCAGAATACAGTGTAGTCCCGAGAGGTTGTGGTTAATTACATTAATCACCCTGGGGAGGTGGTGGTACCCAGGGCCGGACGGGGCATTCGGCACCTGCATATGTAATATTTGTCCTGGGGAAGTGGTAGTCCCCCGGGCAGAGGGCACGCTGCCCCCTCACAAGGATGAAAAGCCCCCGAGAGGTGGCGGTCCTAAGGGCAGTGGGAGGGGGCTAGGAGGCCCTCCCTTGTTGTTTCACAGAAAAGGCCCCAGGACTTGGCCCTCCCAGGGCATTATATGAGCAAAGCACAGGAGCCCCTGCTTTGTTTTTTTAAATTATTTTCCAGCAGATCCACTGCTCCACTGTGACTGAGCTTGTAAAATGTAAGAAAAATGCTTTTCAGCCCTGGGAGGGTCTCTTTGGGACCCCACCACCAGAGCTAAGGGGTCAGGGTGTAATAGTTAGTACCTAGGGCCATATTTATACTCCGTTTGCGCCGAAATTGCGTCGTTTTTTTTTACGCAATTTCGACGCAAAACTAACGCCAACTAACGCCATATTTATACTATGGCGTTAGAGGCGAATAGCGCCAAAGTTCCCGGAATGTGCGTCATTTTTTAGCGTGAACCCCTTCCTTGCGTTAATGATATGCAAGGGAGGCGTTCCCGTCTAAAAAATGACTCCCAGGCCTTTACGTGGTATTTATACTCCCGGGCAAAAGAGACGCCCGGGAGTTGGCGTGGCTAAAAACGGCGCATTTGCGCCACTTTTTAACGCCTGCTCAGGGCAGGCGTTAAGGGGCCTGTGGGCTCAAAATGAGCCCACAGGTGCCCTCCCATGCCCCCAGGGACCCCCCCTGCCACCCTTGCCCACCCCAGGAGGACCCCCAAGGATGGAGGGACCCACCCCAGGGACATTCAGGTAAGTTCAGGTAAGTATAATTTTTTATTTTTTTATATTTTGTTTTGGTGGCATAGGGGGGCCTTATTTGTGCCCCCCTACATGCCACTATGCCCAATGACCATGCCCAGGGGACAGAAGTCCCCTGGGCATGGCCATTGGGCAAGGGGGCATGACTCCTATCTTTACAATGATAGGAGTCATGTTGATGGGGGATGGGCGTCGTTAAAAAATGGCGCAAGTCGGGTTAAGACGATTTTTTCGACGTAACCTGACTTGCCCCATTTTAAGACGCCCATGCGCCATTTTCCCCCTACGCCGGCGCTGTCTGGTCTACGTGGTTTTTTCCCACGCAAACCAGGCAGCGCCGGTCTGATTGCGCCGTCTAACGCCATTCCATAAATACGGCGCCCGCATGGCGCTTCAGAATGGCGTTAGACGGCGCAAAACTTTTTGACGCTAAACTGCGTTAGCGCAGTTTAGCGTCAAAAAGTATAAATATGGGCCCTAGTTTCATTTTTTTAATTGCCTATAGCTTTGGTGCTGCTTGATGAATCTTCATGAAGCTTTCCCCAAAAAATTGCCAATCCCATCAGCTGCTGCCTGAAATATTTTAAGGGTGATCTGTCCAGGGGGGCCGAAAAAAGAATGGTCCCAAAACACTATATATATATATATATGTATATATATATATATATATACATATATATATATATAAATATGAATATTACCTAGTGGCAGTTGCCAAAATAGATTGCTAGGACCAAGACCCATATTTATACTTTTCTTGCCCTGCATTAGCATCACTTTTTGATGCAAAAACGGCGCAAACTTACAAAATACAATAATATTTTTTACGTTTGCGTTGTGTTTGCGTCAAAACATTATGCAAATGTGACGCAAAAAAATATAACTGTGGGCCATAGTATCCAGAGATGGAGCATTTTTTTTTTTGCCTATAACTTTGGCGCTGCTTGACGAATCTTCATGAAATGTTCACAATACTTTGGTCAGTTTAGCTTCTATCTTGAAAGTTTCAGGGAAATCTGTCAAGCAGGGGCTGAGGGCTAAAAACAAGTTTTCCCCTTACAGCCTGAGCCACTGAACGGAATTACACCAAACTTGGCACAAAGCTAAATTCTGTTCCACAGATTATGCTTTTTACAGTTTGGTGCGAATCCAATAAGTAGTTTTGGAGTGATTTAAGGGCAAAAAAATAGAGTTATCTAGGGACGTGGATCCTTCATGGAGCCAACTATCCTCATGCTTATATCTGATTGGCTGCCAACACTTCAACAAGGAAGCCTTAGCCATGGTGCTGGGGTCCCTTAGGGACCCTGCCAGGGCGAAAAAACTTTTTTTTTTTTTTAAACCATAGGAAGAATGCACTGATGGAACCACAGATTTTTTTTCAGATATATATTTTTTTTTTAAACGTGGTTTTTATTTTCTTGCCTCGGGTCCGCCAGGTCCTGTGGACATTTGGAGCTTAATAGAGGAGGGGGCGTATTGGGCTCCACTCCTTGAGCTTTAATAAGCCCTTGGGACCACTACCTCCCCAGGGCAAATATTGAAATATAGCGGGGCCAATGCCACCACCGTGCCCCGGGGACCACCCCCCTCTGGGGCATTTAAGAAATTAGGTACGGGGTCCACTCCAGCCCCCCACCCACAGCCCCAGGGACCACCACCTCCCCAGGGTAGTTAAGCAATAGGGTGCATGGATCACCACCTCTCCGTGGCAAATACAAAATAATGTAAAGGGGGGTTAGTTTCAGACCAATTACCCCCGGGGACCACCACCTCCCAGGGGCTTCTTCTATGTTGGTAAGGGACCACATGGCCCTCCTCGAGGAGCCACTGATCGCCCTGTGGACTGCCACCCCCCAGGGCAAGCTCCTGTTATGTCCCGGGGTGCCCACTCCCGGGACACAGCTGTTTGCTGTGGCTTGGCTGCAGCTTTGAAACTGCAGCAAAGCCACAGCAAACACTACGGTTTGTGACTGGCTATCAAAAACCAGACCTTTCATCTCTGTCCCCTGCATGCATGCAGAGGACAGAGATGAAATGCTTCAACAAGCAGAGAACTGCTGTTAAAAGCAGCTCCTTTCTGCTGAAGCAATGGCACAGTGAGGTAAGCACTGAGTCTTACCTTGCGGTGCTAGATAGCCCGTAAAGGGCTTCTTGTAAAATAAAATAAAATAAAAAACAAACTACATTTAGGGACCACAGGGGAGCCCTCAAGGGCCCCCTGTGGTCCCAGATAGCCCACAAAGGGCTAAAAAAATGTTTTTAAATAATTAGCTCAGTGTGAAGGTCACAGACCTTCACACTGAGCGTTGAGGGTTTGAGTCGCTGGACTCGTTTCCCTCTTTTTGTTTTTTTACTACAAACATTTAAGGCTCATGCTGAAAGGTAATCTTACTCTTTTTAAATGACAAATATATATTTTCTTTTTAATTTGTGCAGAACTAGCTCATTCTAAGTATATCACATATCAAAGCCCAAAAAACTCTCTATCTTGTTCCCTCTCACTCTCTTTCTCTCTCTCTATCTCTATCTCTTTCAGTCTTTATCCCACTCAAACACCCACTCAGACACATACGCACACACTCAGAGACCCACTCAGACACTCATGCACCCACTAATAGACCCACTCACACACTTGTGCACCTTCTCACAGACCCACTGACACCCCCATGCACCACTCACAGACTTGAGCATACACTAACGCACTCACTAAAACACTGATGTACACACTTTCACACCCAGATAGACACTCTCACAGCCACTCTCACCCACTTCTCACAACTATTCTCACACCCAGAGAGGCTGCAGCCAACTCCCACGGCTCATGGCCAAAGGGCCATGCACAGCATGGGGTTGGGTGGTTAGGGGGGTTGGCCTCATGGTATGGCTGCAGGCCAGGTCTTGCGGGCAGCTTCTGCTGCGCATGGGTGAAAGCCATGCACAGTGTACGGTTGGGTGCTTATAGGTGATTGCCGGCCTTCGGTTGTGCGTGCTGGTGGTTGGATTAACGTATAGTAATGAAAATTACTATATGCTAAAAAAACATTGAAATTCAATGAAAAAACAGAGATTACAGGGACGTTATAGTTAGGAAATACTTGTAAAAAAATCATTAGAAATTCACAGAAAGAAGCAAAGGTTACAATGACATTATAGTTAGGAAATAGAATTAAAAAACCTTACAAACTCACTGAAAAAAACAAAGGTTACAGGAACGTTATAGTTTCATTCTGATTCTATTGGTACAAAACATAAGAGATTCAGCAGTTATAGCTACCTGAACTAACTATAACTCACGCTCTTGTAAGGCACTGCTTGTGCCCTCACATACTAGATCACTCATGACAAGGTCAGTGACATCTCAAATGACATCACTGATGACATCATCCACATAAACACTCACCCACTCATCCACACATACAAACTCTTGAATATCCACAGACATACATCTACTCACACACTCATTCACTCAACAGCCACTGACACCACCACTCAGTCACCCATACTGTACTAGCTGACGTATTCACAGACTCATACAGCTAGTTACACACCCACTCATACACCCACACAGCCACTGACACACCATACAATTATTCACAAAACCCATTAACCGATCACTCATCTACTGCTACATCCAGTCTATCAGCTGTACAACAACTCACACACCAACATACTCCCCCATACAATCACTGACACAGCCACTAACTCATCAATACAGTCACTTACACACCCAATCACTCAAGTATATAACCATTCACACACCCAGTCACTCACATGTACAAGCACAGATACACCCATTCAGTCACCATTGTAGCCACTCACTCTCCCACATAAAACCCACTCACTTTAGGATACAGCCACTCATACACCCACTCACTCTCCCATACAGTCACAGACACACCACTCAGTTAAACTTACAGCCATCATACACTCACTGACTCACCCATACAGTAACTGACTCACCAACTCACTCACCAATACAGTGACACCCAACCACTTACCCAGACAATCACTCTCAAACCCACTCACTCACCCGAACAGCCACCCACACATCCACTCACTCAACAAAATGCAGCTACTCAGTCACTTGCTCACCCATCCAGTTACTTACACGTCCACTTACTCTCCCATACAGCAAATGACTCAACCACTCATTCACCCATAGCTCCACTCACACACCCACTCACACATCGCTACAAACATTTACACTCACTGGATGATGTCATCAGTGATGTCATTTGAGATGTCATCAGTGATGTTATCAGTGATGTCACTGACCATGTCATGAGTAATGTAATATGTGAGTCATAAGGAGTGCATTACAGGAGTGCAAGTTATAGTTAGCTCGGGTAACTATAACTGCTGAATTTCTTAGGTTTTGTACGAGTAAATTCAGAAAGTAACTATAACATCCCTGTAACCTTTGTTTTTTCAGTGAATATATATATATAGATAGTTAGATAGATAGATAGATAGATAGATAGATAGATAGATAGATAGATAGATAGATAGATAGATAGATAGATACTAATGGTCAAAAAGGCAGCGCAGTCTTACTGATGGTGCAATTGAGGGAGATTGACCACTCCCCTGATTAATTGTACAAGCAAAGGATAACGCTGCGCTCCCAGAAGTTTCAAGTTTCCAAATTATTTAATGGCTCATCCTGTGCACATTACACCCAACATCAACTCGTTGCAACGTCAAGTCTTAATCATGGCGAGTGAGTCCTTTTTTTCATCTTGCTATTTATACATTTGTCCCTGTAGCCATTAAGAGGTATTACTTGAAAATGATATAATGGATGTGAAAGGCACAAGTCAGGAAACGGGATATTTGTGTGTATTGTAACAAGGTGAAAACAGCATATGCAATGAAAGACGCATTGTAGTAAATCATGAGGTTTCAATAAACATCGAGCTTTGGATGCTCAGAGGGTGAAAGGAGAAAGGTGGCAGTTGTTCTCAGTTGCTCAGAGGTTACCAACTAGTCAAGATAAGGGCTCTGAGCTGAAACTGGGCTTGAGTGTCTGTGCAGTTTGGGAAGAGTTATTGTATTTCCCTGTGAGCTAAGACATCATCAATAGGAGCTTATGTGAGTATATAAATAGCAAGATGAAATAAAAGAAAAAAGGCTCACTATGATTAAGACTTGGGGGGTCATTCCGACCGGGGACGGAGGAAGCACCGCCAACAGGCTGGCGGTGCTTCAGGGGCAATTCTGACTGCGGCGGTAAAGCCGCGGTCAGAAAAGGGGAACCAGCGGTTTCCCGCCGGTTTTCCCCTGCCCCAGAGAATCCTCCACGGCAGCGCTGCAAGCAGCGCCGCCATGGGGATTCCAACCCCCTTCCCGCCATCCTGGTCCTGGCGGTAAAAACCACCAGGAACAGGATGGCGGGAACGGGTGTCGTGGGGCCCCCTAACAGGGCCCCATTAAGATTTTCAGTGTCTGCAAAGCAGACACTGAAAATCGCGACGGGTGCCACTGCACCAGTCGCACACCAGCAACTCCGCCGGCTCCATTCAGAGCCGGCTTCATCGTTGCTGGGGCTTTCCCGCTGGGCGGGCGGGCGGCCTTTTGGTGGTCGCCCGCCTGCCCAGCGGGAAAGTCAAAATGACCGCCGCGGTCATTTCACTGCGGTACGGTCTTTTGGCGGTCTCCGCCCGGCGGGCGGCGCCCGCCGCCCACCGGGGTCGGAATGACCCCCTTGATGTTGAAACGCGTTGGTGTTGGGTGTGATGTCATGTGCACACGATGAGTCATTAAATCATTTGAAAACTTGAAGCTTTCGGGAGTGCAGCGTTATTCTTTGTAGTGTGTGTGTGTGTGTGTGTGTATATATATATATATATATTTATGCTCCCAATACGCTGCATTCCAGGAAGGTGTTTTTATAAATGTATTTCAGTATTATTTCATCACATAAACCACCACTGACGTGTTTCAACTCCCAAGTCTTGCTCACGGTTAATGAGTGCGTTCTCTATGTCTACTATTTATATTCTCCCACATGTACCCATAATGAGGCATTCTGGGATCCGTAGTTCTTGTTTTAAAAGAAATCATCAAAAAAATAATTTCCAATCTGCATGCATATTGGGTATATACATTTCTTCATTGTCATAGATTATCAATCATATCATCTCATGTATAATACTTCTATAGTTATATGCAAATTGTGCCTCATTATATTTTCTATTATATATTTGTATGTAATTCCTTGTACCTTTCTTCAACTAACATATTCATTTATCTGGGTCTAAGTTACTCTTAACATATCTATAAACAGGATCCCTCACATCTATAACTTGGATACAACCCTTCATAAGATTTCCTTATTTTAGGGCTCAGTGCCCTATTCAATGACAGTGTCAAGTAGTTTCAATCTTGCAGTATACCACTCTACTGTGCATATTGTCTTATTTCTTTCTCTAATTTGAGAGAAAAGAGCTCTGAATCATTTTTCATCATTACACCATTTCTACCTCGTTGCTGTTCGCATGACACATTCCCTTTTTCCCCCATGCTGTCACTGGGTTCTTAGATTAAATAATTTCATGCTTCTTATATGTCACCTTATATTTTAGAGATATATCAGATTACACACGTATAAATGACTGTGTAGCTCCTCATCCCCGTTCAATCCATTGAGTGTCTTAGTCCTTGACTTTAAAATAAATCGCCACTCCAGATGTATGAGTCTCAACTCTCTATCTCCCCCTCTCTCATTTTTACCGATTCTCGCTATTCCAAAATATTGCATGTTTGACCAATCTTTACCCGGGTGTGTCAATAGATGTTTTGTCATAGCATAGTTTGTATCCTTGTTCTGTACAGCTCTTATGTGTTCCAAAATTTGTTTCTTCAGCGGACATTTGGTGCTACCTACATATCTCAGCCCACAATGGCATTCAATCACATATACCACATATGTAGTGTCACATGTAATCCTTTCATTAATACTTATTTTTGGCCTTTGGAGTCTTGGAACTCCCTCATGTTGACACCTATGTCGCTCGCTTTACATTCTTCACAGCAGACAAAACCTTTCCCTTGATTACTCAGCTAGACTAGAGGTTTCTTCAATTGGAACTTACTTCTCACCAATAAGTCTCTCAATTATGATATGTTTCCATATGTAACACTGGGTCTCTCTCTCAGGGAGTTCCCAATATCTGGATCTTTTTTTTAATGCATTTCAGTACTTGTGTAGACTATTTAGAATTAGATGGTTCTCTTTACTGTATGCCATCACCATTCTTATTCTGGTTTGTTCTTTTTTTTTTGTGTCTGTGATTTAGTTTATTAATCAGTGTCTGAGTTTTTGTCAAGGATCTTCCTTTTTTATCACCTCGTTCAATGTCTCAGTGTTTATACTCCCTTTGGATGAATCTTTGTTTGGTTTCAGCAAATTTGGCCTCTATTTCCTGCTCTGTCGAGTAATTTTGTTTCGTCCTGATAATGTCCCCATATGGAATGCTTCTTTTTAATGACTTGGGATGAAAACTGGATCCATGTAGGATACTATTTGTTGATGCTGATATCCGATGTAATGTAGTTTGGATCTTGTTCTCCTCTATATATACCAGCACATCCAAGAATTGAATTTGAGTGGTACTTATATTGCATGTAAATTGTAATCCCACCTCATTTTTATTCAGTATTTCAAAATATTGTTGGAACTCCATTTCCGTTCCATTCCATATGAGAAACAAATCATCTATGAAATGAAGCCAGATCACTACTTTCTCCACATATTCTGCTGTCCCCTCTCCTCAATCTATGTTTTTCCCACCTACCCATGGTAAGGTTGGTGTAACTCCCATTGTATCTACTGTCAGTTCGTATGTGAAGGATACTGGCTACTTCCTAAGAATACTAGCCGAGACGGGATGGCAAGAAGGGTACCGGTTGGTAACTACAGATGTAGTCTCTTTATGTACGTCTCACCTTTTCATAGATCCACTCACACCCTGAGGCACCCATTCGGAGACCTAGACACATCCTCATGAACCCATTTACAGATCCACTGACATCATCATGCATCCATTCACCCAGTCCCACTCTGCCGCACCCATTAGGAGACCCAGTCACACCCTCACACACCCATTTTCAGATCCAGGCACAACCTGACGCACCCATTCGCAGACTCAGGTACATCATCATGCACCCATTATATCGCTTTACTTAGTGGTTGTATTTGCATCAATAACAACAAGCCACAAATAGCAACATATGCATCCAACATTCTACATCCGGTGGATACATAGGTAATGAGACATATAAAAATGAAATATTGAGGGCAGCAATCAAATAGATAGTGGAAGAACATTGAAAGAGTAAAATTAACTTCAGGTAAAAAGGAGCGCTGACCATTCAAGTGCAAAATGTATAATAGATAGAGCAGGGCAGAGAAGGCAGGTTCCAACAAAGTGAGTGCCAAACAAGTAGCCCTCTCAGCTTAGATCAATTGAAAAGGGGAATTATGTGGTCAATGGGTAATGGAGGCACCAAGACTGGAGCAGTTATTAATAAATAATCTTGAAGCGACTGCCATATATCTTTCAGCCTAGAGGTTATCAGTTGCAGGGAGGCAGACAATTCAGAGTTTGCATCACAGTATGACGTGTCCTGCAGCCATGCAGTGATAGTGGGAAAGACGTGACTGCCCCAATGCAGCGCTAACTGCAGTTTAGCCAAGAGTAGCGCAATGGCAGTGAGCTGCCTTGAGCCAGTGGGTAACGGCTGGATGTATCCTAGTGAGGCCATCATAGGATCTGGGTCTATGGGATATTGTAGCTTAGATTTGTTCCCAATATGTTTTGGTCTGCACACAGTTTCACGTGAGATGAGTGAAATCAGCCTGCTCTGGCCTGCATTTTGGACAAGGGTGTGGCCAAAGGGGGGGCAGTTTAGCTAGTGCTTTAGGGTGGTATTGGCCCAGTGTAAACATTTGTAGTGTGGAGTTTTGTAGAGGAGTTTGGCCTGGGCGCAGCAGTAGCGCCAAGGGTGATAAATAAGAAAAGTGTAGCTGCACCCAGTGTAGCACCACTTCCCTTGCACCCTTTTAGCGCCCCATAACGCCACCATGTGTGTGCCGTATTTAACATACTACACACCATAACGGTAGTTAGGAAACTAGTGTCAAATTGTTTGATGCTAGTTTGGCGCTTTCCGAATTAGTGTCAAGATTTTTTACGCTAATCCTGAAAAGCAGCTAGCGGTCCATTGAAAACAATGGGAGCCTAATTGTAATGCCTTCTCTGTGCATGTGTTAAAAATGCTGAAAAAATGACACAAAGAAATCTACTTTTAGATTTGTTTGCACCATTTTTTTGGCCCCAATAATGGGGGAACACCTCCTTGCATTCATTATGCCTGGCACAGGCATAATGTGCCACAAGGGGTTACAAAGTGGTGTAATGCATGCAATGCGCCACTTTGTAAATATGGTGCATGGAAAAAGCCACTTTAACGCCACCTTAGTGTAAAAACAATGACGCTATGGTGATGCTAAAGTGGCGCAAGGGGCTCTTAAATGTGCCCCCAAGTCTAATCCATAATGGAGTGACCCAAATCCTGCTCCCAGGCAGATTGTGATTGTTCAACACCTATTGGGTGGAACTTCACCGAAAGGCAGTATAGGTGGGAGATAAAGTTTCAGTTGTCCGGCACAGTAATCACTGTTGTGAGTGGGGTTAACTCTGGGAGTTCTTCTGGGTAGGTAGATAAAATGTCAGGGAGTGTGCAGTGTAACTGATGGAGTATAAACCCATTCATTGGGTTAGTAGGATTCCCTTCCAACAAGGAGGCTCTAGAGAGTTTTGTGCTATTAGCTCATGCACCCATTTGCAGACTCACTCACACTGTCACACACCCATTCACAGATTCACTCACACCCTAATGCACCCATTCGCAGACTCAATCATACCCTCATGCACCCAGTCACAGATCCACTCACACCCTGATGCACACATTTGCAGACCCAGTCATACTCTCACACACCAATTCACAGGCCCACTCACACTCTCGCACACCCATTTGTAGACCCAGTCACACCCTCATGCACCCAGTCGCAGCTCCACTTATACTCTGATGCAGCCATTTGTGGACCCAGTCACACCCTCAAACACCCATTCACAGACCCAGTCACAATCTTATTTACTCATTCACAGACCCAGTCACACCTTCATGCACCCATTCACAGACCCACTCAAACCCTCACTCACCCATTTGCAGACTCAGTTGTACTCTGAAGTACCCATTCGTAGACCCACTCACACCCTCACTCACCAGTTCACACTCACTCACACCCTCATGCACCCATTCACAGACCCACTCACACCTTCATGCACTCATTGCCAGACCCACTCACACTTTCATGCAACCATTCACAGATCCACTCAAACCTTAATGCACTCATTCAGAGACCCAGTGACACCATCATGCACCCATTCTCAGATCCAGTCACACCTGCATGCACCCA
Organism: Pleurodeles waltl; assembly: GCF_031143425.1. Taxonomy (NCBI): domain Eukaryota; kingdom Metazoa; phylum Chordata; class Amphibia; order Caudata; family Salamandridae; genus Pleurodeles; species Pleurodeles waltl. The sequence goes on along the minus strand of NC_090437.1, from coordinate 317,675,645 downwards.
TTCACAGATCCACTCACACACTGACACACCCATTTGTTTACCCAATCACACCCTCATGTACCCATTCACAGACCCACTCAAACCCTCATTCACCCACTGACAGACTCACTCTCACCCTCATGCACCCATTCATAGACCCAGTCACACCCTCACGCACCAATTCAGACTCAGTCACACCTTCACACGCTCATTCACAGACCCACTCACATCCTCATGCAACCATTCACAGATCCACTTAGACCCTCATGCACCCATTCACAGATGCACTCAGACCTTTGCACACCCATTCAGAGACCCAGTGATACCCTCATGCACCCTTTCACAGACCCAGTCACACCCTCATGCACCCATTCATAGATCCACTCACACAGATGATCACACATCCACTCACAGATCCACTCAGACCGCCAAGCACCCACTTTCACAACCAGACAGACACTTTTGCATCCACTCTGAAGCCCAAAGACACCCTGTGCATGTTGCAGAGTGGGGTGGTTATGGGGGTTGGCTGCAGTGAGCATATATATATATATATATATATATATATATATATATATATATATATATACACATATATATATATATATAACCTAGTGGCGGTCACAACTAGGTAGTTATAGTTATGACCATGTTTCCATAGAAAAAGCGTTTTTTGACTTGCCTATATCTTTGCCACAGTTTGACGAATCTTCACAAAATTTTGCAAACAAAGGCCCCCATTATGTCAATGGTGGTAATGACCGCCTACTGCAGCGGCGACAGCTGCCAAAACACTGTCACCGCGGCTACCTGCCATCCGCCATATTATGACCGTAGCTGGAATTTCGCCAGAAGGCTGGCGGAATTCCAGCTACGGTCGTGGCGGCAGACGGCGGTAAGGTGGTTCTGCTGCCAGCAGCAGTGCCACACCAGTAGGCAGCCGCAGACCGTATCATGATCCATGATATGGCCTGGCGGTGTTCTGTTGGCGGACGCTGCTGCTGGCAGCAGCGTCACGTCCCGTCTCCTGCCGGAGGACCCCCTGCAAGCAGGTAAGTCAGGTGCTCCAACAGGGGAGGGGGTGAGGGGTGTTGTGTGTGGGGGTGTGGGGATGTGGGTGTATGTCTGTGCATGCGTGAATGCTGGTGTGTGGAATGCATGTGTGCATGAATGGGTGTGAGTGCATGTATGTTGTGTTGTGTGAATGGATGTATGCATGCGTGGGTGAATGTAGGTATGAGTGTGTGTATGCGTGCTTATGTTGGTGCGTGAATGTGCGTGTATGTCGTGAGGGGGTCGGGTGGGGGAAGACTCTGGGGAGGGGGAGGGGGGTCAGGGAGACTCCTATTAGTGTCAGGGAAGGAATTCCCTGGCACTGATAGTGCCTACCGCCATGGTTTTTGTGGCGGTAAGGAAGCCACGAAAACCATGGCGGTAGGCGGGGTCATAATCCCACGGATGGGACAGTGATGCCCGCCCGGCTGGAGACTGAAGTCTCCAGCCCGGCGGCTGTTACTCCCCTGGCAGACAGAGTGGTACATTGGCGGTTATGCTTGAGCCAACCGCCAATGTCATATTTTGGGGAAAGGTACCGCCAGCCTGTTGGCAGTACCTTTCTCCAAAATACCGCCATCCGCTAGGGTTGTAATGAGGGCCAAAGTGTGCCAGTGATTCTTGTTGTGCATGGAAAGTTTTGTGGTGATCCATCAAGCAAGGGCTGAGAAAAGGGGGGCTCAAAAATTTGTGTTTCCCATTAATTCACACAGTATCTTTAGACATGACTACAGCCCGAACCACTGCATGAAATTACATCAAATTTGGCAGAAACCTTGCTTTTGGTACGCAGATTGTGCTTTCGTTTATTTGGTGTAAATCAGTTCAGTAGTTTTTGAGATATTAAAGGGAAAACAAATTTGTATATCTCTGGCCGCAACAACTTTGCGAAGATTAGAGCTCGTACACGGCAAATGCAGGGGTCTGATTGGCTGCCAACGTTTCAAACCAGGAAGTTTTGGCAGCCATCTTGGGACTCGGCTTCAGCTGAGTTCCTCTAAAAAATGTGAAAAGAAAGGAAAAGGGGCCAGAGAGACCTCCCCAGGGCAAAAAAGCACTTTTTACAAACTTTTTTGCCGCAAATTCACAAAATTAGTGGCAAAAATGAAAAAAAAACAAGCGGAGGGTCTCACGCTTGTTTCTGTGAGGCTAACGGGTGGGTCATATCCCGGGGGCATTTACATTTTATTGAGAGGGACTGTGGTCCCTCTGCAGCCCCAGAGACTGCCACCTCCTCAGGATATTGCTCAAATTGTGAGCAGGGGCATGCATCCCACCCACAGCCCCGGGAACTGCCATCTCCCCTGGGGCTACTGTTAAAAACTAAAAGGGGGTCGGTTTCAGACCCCCTCAGCCCTGGGGACCACCACCTCCCTGGAGCTATTTCCATTGGAGGTGGGCCTAGTGGCCAGCCTCATGGAGCCATTGATGGCGCGGGGGACTGCCACCCCCCAGGGCTGGCTTCTGCTATGTCCCGGGGTGCCCACCCCTATGACATAGCTGCTTGCTGTGGCTTGGCTGTAGCTTTGACAGCTGCTGCCAAGCCACAGCAAACACTTTGCTCGCAGCGAGGGAGGGCTGTCAAACAGCTCCCCTCAATGCAAGCAGAGGTTTCCTCTGTTACCCTACCCATGGAGATGCAGGCAGAGAGACAGAGGAAACTGCTCTCACAGAGAGAGAGAGATGCATGTTTCTCAGCTTCCTCTCTGTGAAAGAAATGCTGGCTCCCACATGAGGGCATTTCAGACTCCCCCCACTGTCCCCAACATTGTGACTGGGTGCCCTGTGGTGCACCCAGGTCACATGGCCAGGCCGTGGGGGATGGAGTTCCTGGGACCAAGATCGGGGTCCTGTTGCCAACCTCTGTTGCGCAAAGGTCATGCACCAATGGATGGATGGATGTGTGAGTGGGCCTATGGGTGAGAAAGTGGTAGAGTCAGTCACTGTATGGGAGAGTGAGTGGATTTCTAAGTATCTGCATGGGTGAGTGAGTGTGTTTCTGAGTAGATGCATTGGTTAAGTGAGTGGGTGTGTGAGCAGGTTTACAGGTGAGTGTGTGTGTGTGACTACTTGTATGGCTGAGTTATGGAGTGTTTTTTAACTGTATCAGTGAGTTAGTGGGTATGTCAGTGCCTTAATGCATAAGTGTGTGTAGGTGTCAGTGACTTTGTGGGAGAGTGACTGGATGTGAAAGAAGCTATATAGCTGACAAAGTGGTTGTGTGAATGGGTGGAGTGGTTGACTTGGTGTGTGAGTGGTTGTATGGGTATGTGAGTGGGTGTGAGAGTGCTTGTATAGTTAAGTAATTGGTTGTGTATGTGACAGTGTTGTTGACTGAGTGGCTGAGTTAGTTACTGTATCGGTGAGTGAGTGGTTGTATGAGCGGCAGTAGTCATAAGTGAGTGACTTTGTTAGTAACTGTGTCGGAGGGTGAGTGGATGTTTGAATAGCTGTATCGGTGAGTGACTGGGTGTGTTAGTGTCTGCATGGGTGAGTGTGTTTATGTGATAGTTTCTGGATATGTGAGTTAGTATCTATTTCAATGACTTTATATGTGAGAGTTTGGCTGTACAAGTGGTTTATGACTGTGTTAGTGGGTGAGATAGAAGATGGATAAGTGACTGAGTAGTGTGTTAGTAAATAAATGGTGTAGTGTGTGGGTGTGCAAGGGGTTATATGGGAGAGTGATGGATATGCCAGTGGCTGTGTGGGTGTATAAGTGTGTGAGTGGTTGTATGGGGGTAGTAGTGGCTGGGTAAGTGACTGAAATGGTCTCTGACTTGTGTGAGTAACTGTATTTCAGTGTGAATGGCTGAGTTAGTACTGTGTAGGTGAGAGAATGATTGTGTCAGTGGATGTGTAAGTGTGTGAATGCATGTGTGTCAGTTGTTTTATGGATCTTTAAATGAGTATGTGAGTAGTTGTATGTCTATGGTTCTATGACAGTTTCTATGACGGTTTGACTGGGTGTGTGAGTGGTTCAGTTGATAATGTCATCACTGGTGTAATTGGTGATGTGATTTGAGATGTCATCAGTGATGTCACTGACCATATCATGAGTGATGTAATATGTGAGGTCATAAGCAGTGCATTACAGGAGCGCAAGTTATAGTTAGCTCAGGTAACCATAACTGCTGAATTTCTATGCCTTTGTGCGAGTAAATTCAGAACTTAAACCTTTGGCTTTTTCAGTGAAAAATAAAATAAAATATATATATATATATATTATTATTATTATTATTTTTTTTTTACTGAGATAAAAATATAGATATATATTTTTTATTTTTACTGAAAAAAACAAAGGTAACAGTGGCGTTATAGCTAGGTTCTGAATTTACTCTTACAAAACCTTAGAAATTCAGCATTTAAAGTTAGAGTTATTTCAAGTAACTGTAACTCGCGCCCTAAGGTAATTGTAAATCGCGCCCCTGCCATGCACAGTTTTTTCTTCATTAATTTGACTGCTAATGTTTCATTTATGTTTTTAATAATGTTATAGAAGTTGTCATGGGTGCTGTAATATCTGGGGTAATTAGCAGTGCATGGCGAGGGCGCAAGTTATAGTTACCTTAGGGTGCGAGCTATAGTTAATTGAAAAAACTCTAACTATAACTGCTGAATTTCTGAGGTTTCGTAAAGTGAGATGTGCATAAAAGACTGTAAATCAGGCATGAACTATGCCTTTAAAATAAAGTCAGTGATAAAAGGAAGAGCAATCAACAGTGCAATTGATAACAGACTTGACGCCGTGAACAAGGCCCCAATGGCTGAAACGTGTAGGTAATGGAATAACGATTTTGAATAAATCAACTTGAATCTAAGCTCCACGAGAGTGCAGTGTCTTTACTCTTTGGTGATTTTTTTTTTTTACCTATTGGCGGTCGCCGGTAGGTAGTTATAGTTAGGATATTTAGTACCTAGTTTCCATAGAAAAAGCATTTTTTTTTTGCCAATAACTTTGACCCCGTTTGAAACATTTTCAAAAAATTTTCTTGGAGTCCAGTAAAAGGCGATGTCCCAAAGCACTTTATTTCCCCGTGCAATTTCCATAGGGATTTCTAGACACAAATAGAGTCTGAACCGCTGGACGGAAATACATCAAATTTGGTAGAAGGGTAGCTTGTAGTCCAGAAAGAGGCATTTTTGCCCTTTGGTGTAAATTTGTTCAGTAGTTTTAGAGTAGTAAAAGGAAAACCAAATTTGTATATCGAGGGACGCGGAGAGTCTGCAGATCCCAGAGATCTCATGCCAAGATCTGATTGGCTGGTAACACTTCAAACAGGAAGTGTTGGCAGCCATTTTAGGACACAGCTCAGCCAAGTCCCAAAACAAAAGTTAATAAAAAGAAAAGGGGGCAGTGTAGGAATATCCGAACCCCCTAGCTCTGGTGCCCCCCTACCCACCAGGGCATTTAAAAAAAAAAAGAATTGCCAAAAATCATGGAGGATCTGCGAATCTGGTGAAATGTTTGGAAAAAAAACAAGCGTGGTTTCCCACGCTTGTTTTTGTGTATGTCCTAGGATGGGCCAGGTCCCGGGGGCATATGGATGAGTAATTGTAACGGTGGGGGTGCACGCTGCACCCCTCAGTGCACTTAAAAGTGTCCCAAGGACCGCTGTAGGGACCCCCCTCCATGAGCTCCTTAAGGGCCCAGAGGACCACCACTTCCCTGAGGCATGGCCAATTTTTACAAAGGGAAGGGGGCCGCATGGCCCATCTTCTGGACCATTTATGGCCCCAGGGCTCACCACCTCCTTGGGGCTGGCCCTTATGAACAAAGGAGGAGGGCCACGCAGCTCCCCTCCTGGAGCCACTAATGGCCCTGGGGACCACCACCCCTAAGGGCTGGCTCTTCCTATCTCCTGAGGTGCCCACCCTCGAATGTAAAAATATAATACTCTTTCGCAAACAAAATTACATGTTCAACCGATATTTACATGAAAAACGTCTGGATTAATATGATCAAAAGTAATATATGAAGTAATAAATTTCTTTTTGTATTACATTTATGGTACACAGAAAATTCCTAAACCGTTTATACTCCGTGGAAGTCTAGGTTACTTCCCCCTTGCATTGACCTTTAATGTAATTACACCCTCGGGAGATAGCAGTTTGCTTTGTCTTGGCAGGAGCTTTGACAGCTCCCGCCATGTGAGGGCAAACAATAACTCCAATTCCAGCAAGAAAACTGCTCCTGCTAGCTGTGAGCAGAGTTTTCATCTGTTTAATTGACACCTCTCAGGCGGGCAGGGAAACAGATGAAGAGATTCCCTCCTGGAGCCACTAATGGCCCTGAGGACCACCACCCCTGAGGGCTGGCTCCTGCTGTCTCCTGAGGTGCCCACCCTCGGGAGATAGCAGTTTGCTCTGTCTTGGCAGGAGCTTTGACAGCACCCGCCAAGTGAGGGCAAACAGTAACTCCACTTCCAGCAAGAGGGAGCAAGAAAACTGCTCCCGCTATCTGTGAGCAGAGTTTTCATCTGTTTTATTGACAACTCTCAGGCGGGCAGGGAAACAGATGAAAAGATTGCTCTGGGGGAAATGGGGGCATTGTGTGCGCCTCCCTCCGCGAGCCACATCTGCACCAAACAAAGAGGTACATACTATATATACCCTTGTTTGGTGGAGATTTGACTCTTTCTAGTCTTGTCGTCCTCTCTACACCAGGATTTATGTTATCAGGATAAAGAGGCTTGAGGAACAATCACATTGCCTAAATTAAGGACACACAAGGTCATTGGGGACATTACCTCTGGATCCTTTACACAGCTGAAGTGTGCAATGTGTACTATATATTTACCCAATGAGATAGCACTTACTAATTAGTCAGTAGAAAGTACTCAAGTTAGGTAGATATTTTGCGCAAAACTGTGGCCCCTTCTTGGATAAATAAGAAGGTCAGGATGAATTCTGGCACTGATGCTCATTTCACAGAAATTATACCTCAACCCTACCCCCTCAGATTGCCTAGGATGGGTTGACCGCGGGACTTGGCCACAGGCCGAAGGCTGTGCATGGCACAGGGTTACATGCAAGTGGGGGTGCAATGATATTTGTGTTTTGACCACTGACTCCACGTTGCACTTAGCCTAGCAGCACACCATCACATTAGTGACCACCAGCTTCATTTTGCCTATTTACTTCATTTTAGCATTAGCCACTGCCACGTTAAAAGCTACAAGTATTTTTCCATGCTCACCTTACACAATGTGCTCATGTTTTGATTCTGCATGTTTGCGTGTTCTTTCTCACCAAGGGCTTAGGCTGATAAGAATGTACTAGAATGATGTTTATGGTTCAGCAGGGAACAGTTTTGTTTTGAGAGGGGTCACCTTGGGATCTTGGCCAATTCCCGACGTGTTCTTTTCAAACTGACCTGAAGTAGTCAGCATTTTTTGAATAACAAACTTTTGGAGTGGGAGGAGGTTTCTAGAATTCTCCTCTCTTGTTTGTTTAAAGTACATAAGAGGCCGAGACCAGATGGACCGGGGAGTGACTCAGATCTCAGACATGCTCAGGACGCTGAGGTGTGTCATCCTTCCTGTAAGGATAATTGATCTCTCTTTCCATGATCAATTCTGGGACCAGGCTGTCTGATGCTGATAAGGAGGGAGATGAAGCAGATTTGCCCGTGCCTCAAGGTGATGCATTTTTTAATTCTTGTTATCTGCTTTGCATTGTGACATTTATATATATATATATATATATACATTTGCTGTGCATATTGCAGTGGAGAATCATTTGTACGTGTTTTTATTTAATTGCTGTGACCATTTTGAAACATGTGCTTTCAGCATGCTAATTTCCTCTACGAACCTTGCAGAGTGATTTAATAAGTGTCTCCTTTAGACTAAGAAGCTCATTCCAGAGATTTTTGTCAGTGCATGAGAGTTTCATCTCAGTCATTTCTGAAGCAAAACATGGGGGTTAGCCATAGGGCGCACCCACAGGCCAGGCCCTGCAGCCAACCGCGCATGGCCAAAGGCTGTGCATAGTTTGGGGGTTGGATGCTTATGGGGGTTGGCCTGCAGACCAGGCCCTGTGGCTAACCTCCACATGCATCTAACAGACCTAAAGTACCTATAACTTGCACCCTCGCCATGCCCAGCTAATTACTCCACATATTACATCACTGATGACATCTTCTATGGCATCATTGGTATTATCACTGCAATATTTAGAATACAATTATAGATGAGAAAACTGTGCATGGAGGGAGCGCAAGTTATAGTTACCTTAGGACATGAGTTATAGCTACTTGAAATAACCAACTATAGCAGCTGAATTTCTATGGTTTTGTATGTGTAAATTCAGAACATAACTATACCGTCCCTGTAACCTTTGTCTTTTCAGTCAATATATATATATATCCCAAAATTCTGTGCATTTACTTTTTGCCTAAAATCCATAAAAATAAATCACGTCCCCCTGGTAGACCTATAGTCAGTATGAACCAGTTCCTACTGGAAAACACTTCAAGATACTTAGACCTGTTTCCTTTGTCACTGAATTATCCTCTTACTTATGTGATACTAATGATTTCTTGGCTAAGATACACAATATTCCGTGGCATAAAGATTATTTAATGGTTACCATGGATGTGGCTTCTCTCTATACCTCCATTAAGCATCAGTATGGGGTACAAGCCTGCAGATACTTCTTAAGAACACAGCATATTGAAATGCTTGAACATACAGAAATGCTCTTGTCAATGTTACAATTTTGTCTGACCCATAACCTGTTCATATTTGACAATGATTGTTTTTTGCAAAAACAAGGGACGGCTATGGGGGCTTCCTTTGCGCCCATGTATGCCAATTTATATATGGGATGGTGGGAGAAAGAGGGGGTTTGGTCTGAGGACAATAATATCTACATGGACAAAGTTGTACTATGGGTGAGATACAGTGACGATCTTTTTATTATTTGGGATGGCTCTGATCAATCACTTTTGGACTATGTAAATAGATTGAATGATAACGAGTTTAATATCCACCTAGAACCCACCTACAGTAGAGAAACAAATTAATTTTTAGATGTTTTACTAGAAGTAAAAAACAATCGGTTAGAGACTACCATCCATTGCAAACCCACACGTGCAATTCCATTCTGCATGCCAATAGTGGACATCCCACGACATTAAAATGGAACATACCTTACAGTCAGTATCTGCGGGCTCGCAGAATATGTTCTGATGAGAGTAGATATGACACAGAAATCAAGACAATGACAGAAAGATTCTTAAGTAGAGGGTACCCTTTAAAAATCTTGGTGGATGCACAGAACAGGGTTAAAAAGAAAGGTAGAGTTGAGCTACTTTTCAAGAACACACCGATTAGTAATGAGATAAAACAATGACCCCCTAGAATATTTTTGGAATTCAATCAACAGCATGGTTCATTGAAAACTACATTATAAAACAATTGGCATATTTTACAGAATGACCAAAATATTAGGGATGTAATTGGTCAACATCCCTCTATAGCTTATCGGAAGGCTCGCTCATTAGGAGATCATTTGACCAGGAGTTTTTTTACCTCAAAAGACAATACATCATGATTGAGCAAGAAAAGTCTGGGATTTTGGAAATGTGGCCATTGTAAGGCATGTAAATATGCACACAACATGCAAAACTATAAAACATTTGATGAACACCATTGTGACATCAAGGATTACATGCGATACTGAATATGTGGTTTATGTTGTTGAATGTGGATGTCGCAAAAAATATGTTGACAGTACTATTCATAAGTTGAAAATTAGGTTTCTACAACACTTTAGAGCCATTAAAAATCACGACAGAACATATCCCCTGGCCAAACACTTTTGGGATATACACAATGGGGATTGCAGTACGCTAACATTTTACAGCATCAAATTCATTAAAAATAATTCCAGGGCAGGTGATAGAACATTTGAACTTAGACAAATGGAATCTAAGATGATCTTATTACTTGGTTCTGAATCGCCTTGGGGGCACAATCTTGATGCTGAATTACATGTTCACTTATGATGCAGCATGGGAAATGTATATCAATTAGAATGCAGTGGAAAATGCTATTGATTTATGCACTAGTTAGCATTTATTGGATCTTGCAGAGAGAATAATATTTAGATTCGTCACCAATAAGCTGTGATTTGTATGATTTATGTTGCCTTGCTAATCACACAACAGAATGTGTATATATTTGATTTCTATTGTGACTTCTTGAACATTTTCTTCTTCATTATTATTAAGATAGTAGGTGAGGAGATTAATTTTCCATCACTGTTTCACAATACAGCCAGATGATTTAATAAAATACCTACAGCATTTGACACTTTAGCATCTTTTAAATTACCATCTTGGAAAGTAATAGTGATTCTATATATTTGTGATTCAATTGATGATGAATGTTTATTTTTGATATTGATTTGTATGATAATGTTTTTTTTAGGCGATATATAAATACTTATTAATAATTTAACATCTTGATGGGTATTTAAAATAGTAATATTTGATAGTATTTAAAAGTATTTAAAATATCGTAATATTTATATTTAAGAACAATTTTTATGAATATAAAAAACAAAAATCTAATATTGTTTAATTAACAACAATCGATATAATTGGTCAAAAACACACAACAAGAACTTTTAAACATATCAAATATGTTATGGCATTGTGTTAATGAAGATATCTTTTTTTGCTGGGGGCTCCTGACATTGGGTAGCATTTTAATTTAATTTAATTTGATTGTAATTTAATAGCTTTTGGTCTAGTTTATTGTTGACATCTATTATAACAAAAGAAGGCTTTTAGAATTATTATACATTTTATTGGTGTCCAGATCAGAAAGAATAATATATGTTATTTGTTGTTAAGGAAGTGTTTTGTCCTGCATATGCAGGTCCATTTGAAAGTATTTGCATGTTACAAGATGGCCGCACCATTAGTTTGCACAAGTATAACATGGAAACAAATGATGTTTTTTAATTATGTGTATAAGATGCCGTTTTTTTCGGCCAAGTTTGTCCTGTAGAAGGCGTTTGCCGAAACGCGTTGACATTCTGTGCAGGAAACTGTGACCTAATTAAATGGAATAATATTGATGATATTCAATTTTTGAATACTTCTTTTGCCCTCACGAGTTGGAGACGATCAAGGGATCAGTGCAGGCAGCATTCAACATAGGACGCGTTTCAGCTGTTTGATCAGCCTTTGTCTCACTGAAAGAGTGCCATAATTAAACCAACATTTCTACTCTACACATGAATTGAATAAGACAAACATAGTGGAAATACTTTCATTTTGCCATCCTCCAGTTCCATAAAACAGTAATCAAGGCAGCTCTGTCTTACATAATTAGATATATAAATCAATTTTGCTGAGCCATTTTATAGAAATAAAGTTGTGGCCACTAACAGTGTATTTAGGTATTATTCTGGAGCAGGCTGAGTGTAAAGTCAATGTGCATTAATCAAAGGCCAAATGTGGCCCGAGGAGGGGACCACATGCCCCCCTCTCCCTAAAAACAGCTTCAATACCAGGAATTTAGATCTGTGGGACCGAATTTGGCCCAGGGAGGGGTGCAGGATGTCCCCTCCCCTTAATCTTAAATAGGGGCCCTGTGGGATGGGGCCCCCAAAGCCTTACAAAGTTCAGGAAGGGGTTGGGGGAGGCACGCAGCCCTCTCTTCTTTAAAAAAAAGGCCATAGTGTCTCCAGGGCCAGGCCCGGAGGCTAATCCCCAGCCACTCACAGTTGAAAGCCGTTTGCGGTGTAGGGCCCAATGCAAACAACCAGAGGCCGTGCATAATGTCGGGTTGATTGCATGCGGGGGGTTCAGTTCGCATTCAGGAAATCAATGATACATGTGCATAGGAAATCGCAAATAGGAATTCCCTATTTGCGATTTCCTATTTAGGAGATTGCTATTTGCGATTTCCTACTCGGAGTCGCAATTTCAGGGAAGCTCTAAAAATTGCGATTCCCTAAAATTGCACTGTAATGCCTTGTGAAAGGCAATTTTGCATTCTCAAACAGTGGAATCTTGCGATTCACACCGTTTGCAAATGCAAAATATCTTGATACACCTGGCCCCTGGAGAATATTCTTCTCCCATGGCACACTGGCTTCACTTCTTGTGAGTCACTGCCCTTTCCCACATGGTAGAAAAATAGCATGCGCATTACACTCTGATAGCATCTAAGATTGACTTATGGTGCGTATAGGAGAATATGACACGAAGTGATTTCAAACCTCCATAATTGGATGTGTTTCATGAGAGCTTAAAGAGAGTGGGGAGCACATTTTGCTTCTTTTGTAATTTTAAGTGTAAAGGAGCAAGTGAGTCAATAACTCACCCTGCCATGAAATTATACTGAAGAAACATTCCATTAAGCATACTGTTAAACAAGAGAAAGTATTGTTAAGAATCTTTGGCCTAGATTTAAGAAACTTACCACCACATTAGCGTCATTTTTTTATGCTAATGCGGTGTTAGGCTTCAAAAATCGCCGCTCCAGATATAGAAAGTGGTACAATGCATGCAAAGCACCACTTTGTAACCCCGTGCTCCACATAATGCCAGTTCCAGGCATAGTGGATGCAAGGGGGAGTTCCTCCGTTAGTGGGGGGGGCAAAAAAATGCTGCAATGAAATCGAAAAGATTTCTTTGCACCATTTTTAATGGCGTTTTTTTAACACCTGCTCTGAGCAGGCGTTAAAAGGAGGCACACCATTTATTAAAATGGGCCTCTATGTACTCTGCAGGAGTAGCGTCAACATTTTTTACGCTAATCCTGCAAAGCGCCAAACTAGTGTCAAAAATGTTGATGCTAGTTCCCTTACTACCATCATGGTGCACCGTATCTTAATGACGGTGCACACATGGTGGCGTTAAGGATGGGTACTAAGGGGCACAAGAAAAGTGACACTGCACTGGGTGCAGCACCACTTTTCTTAAATCTGTCTCTTAGTTGCTAACAAGGATTTTCTTGTTTGCGTTGACCAGTTGCGACGAGTAGTAAAAGAAACAGAGAATAAAGAGTCGAAATGGCCATTGCAGTTCAGCTATGTTGGATCATTACAAATATCTAGATTTGAGGAACTGCCTAATGAAGGATCGCAGACCAAATTGTTCTGGTCTTCCCTTCCCAAAAATGGGACGCTAGGCTTTCAGAATGATCCTCCCTCTGCATCTTGGAATTCATGGATCTGTCGGCAGAGTGCCCTACAAACCTCTCACCTCATAGTGCCCAGGGGCATCTACTGATATCTGATTGGCTGACCTAAGAGAAATTCATTGCACTCCTCCACTAATGTCTACACCACTTCCTGGTGCACTGGAGGCCCAAACTCCCAATTCTGAATGAATGTTTCGCTGCACATACTTTACCACTAATCGTCTTCCAGAAAGTATCAATGAACCTTTGGTACACAGGACCTAACAACTTTCTTCATAGTGCAGTCTCTTGTGACGACTGAGATTAGAGATTTTTTAGTATTGAAATATACTTTGTATACATTCAACAACAAAGCCCAAGCATTTTTTATTGTTTTTTTCAGAATACTAGTACTTACTGGGGCTGATTTACAAATCCATTTACGAGTACGTAAAGTAGTAACACAAGAAAACTTTTTTACGTATTCTTACATGTCTTTCCGAATCATTCATGAAACTCCAACATCAAATTGCCTTGTTAGTATAAGAGCAAAGGGGTCATAATCCTTGCTATTGTAGTAAATGCATTTGAATAGTCCCTGAAAATTCCTATTTTACTAACATTAAATATGTTTTGGGGTCAGTTCACAAAGGTGTGAAAGAATAGGTGAAATAGTACTTTAGGAGTACTTCTTTATGTACTCCAATGTGCCTTTGTTACTAGTACCTGATGTCTTCCAAAGGATCTGTATCTTTCATACATGCGTTTCCTAGCAGCAGTCAGATGCTCAGATAAGCCATGAAGTTAGATGGTCGTCTTTGTTCTTAAAAGCACGAATTCGATGGTTTAGCTGTCAGCTGCACATCCTTGGACCAAGTGACAAACTACCCTGCTGTAATTGTATAGGCCCTGCCATGCGAGGACATGGAACCTTTCCAGTAACAAAATTATAATTAACTGTGAGCTCTACACTATGGGAAATCCCCTACTAAAAACACAGAAAAAGAACGCAGGGGTTGGTTGGTCACAGGTATTCACACACTGTCAACGCGGGGGCTTTTTGTCTGTTTTATCTTTCCAGCATTTGACGGATAGCATCGCATGTGGGGGTGAATTGAAACATAAACATGAAATCCTCCCAGAGTTTCTGTTCACTGCAACTTAATACAGGGCACTGACAAAGGGGAGTTTGTTCACTAAGAAGCAAGTCTCCAGGGATCAGTCATCATTTCCACTGCACTGAACTTTAATTAGGAGTCTGCAGTTTTTCTTAAGAAAGGCTGAAATACGTTAAAAACTGTCAATTTATCTCAGTTTCATTTTTGGGGAGTACGCCGAGGAAAATCAAAAGGTATAAGTATTACATCAAATTAAAAAGAATACATTTGCACCAGTCCTCCATTACCCGATTAGGTGTGTACATATATGCATGTCTTCAGCTCAGTCAAAATAAAGCCAGAGCTTCTGAAACTGTTATGTGTCAGTGTGTCACAGCTCTTTGCAGAAGGATTGACTAACAAATTGCATTTCACTAAAGGAGAATGAAAGGAATTCTAGAGCGAATTTCGTTCCAAATTGATAACTGAATGAACCCCACATTTTCAGGCATTCGTCTATTTGGAACGTGGGATTGGGGTGCAATTAATTTCCATTAATTGCCTGACTGTGTACTTGAAATTGTTTTCTCATTATTCATGATTTTGGTATTAAAGTGAATTGCTTTGATGGCGGTTATTCTTTTTTTTATTCTCTAGTTATGATTCTCCTTCGTGTTTAATACTACAAGTGTTGATCAGGTCAATGTGCTTAGCGTTTCTTTTACTATCCATGTACACAATGACACAAAACATTTAGCGCAAATCCACACAAACAGGTCACTTGTACAGAGATACTCTTGAATAAAGTAAAACAGACAAACATGCACCCATGTACAACGACCAACCATCTTATAGGCGTCATTGTCTACAAACAAGACTCATACAGAAAACCCTTTGCAGCAGGAAACAAAGGCCCTTATTTATACAATTGTATTTTGCAAGTTTGCACCGAAATGACGCAAATGAGGCGCTAAAATGTATAAATATGGGCCCAAGTGTGGTCTGCATCAGAGGAGAACAGCTGGGTGCTCACTGTAATGTGCATAGAGGACACAGTGTTACATACAGCAAATAAGACCATGATGATATCACAGTGTGTTATATAGGGGAGCACTTTGGATTCATCTCAGTGAAGCACTGAATGATATACCTGAGTGGAGCACTTGGCGAAGTGCCTCAAAGCTGCGCTGGACAATGCACCGTAGGGCAGCACTGGGTCAAATGCTCCAGAGTAATGGTGAGTGAACATGCACAGCCACTTCAAATGTCTCGCACATGCCTAGGAAGCTCTACAAAACACAGGCCCAGAACACCTGAACATCTGCATACTATTTCACCAACCCACCAGACACCAATGCTCTGCCTCACTCTCACTCGCATGTGCGCACACACACACACACACACACAGCATCTGAAAAAAGCAAAACCGTGGATCGCTACTTGTCCTACATTGCACCCAAGACAAGGAATGGCCTCCTTCAACACATCATAGCCTCCTCTCACTTCTTGAGTTCCAGAAGTAGCTGAAGATCTGGCTCTTCAACAAGCATCTTAGTGTCCACACACCTACACAACTGCACCTGAACACTCCCTCGAAGTATTTGTGTGCTACACAAATGAATAACATAACGATACATAACAGGTGAATGTTGGGTTGGGGTCTGAAAGATGAGCACTTGAAGATATACAGTTCAAGGCACAGGGCTGTGTGCATAATTTGACAAAGGGACTTGTGCTACTTGGGAACAAGTCTGACATACAATGGGAACACGTGATGTGCAATAGGAGATACATCTAGTTATGTAGTAGGTCGGGCACATGGGGATTTCAGGGAAATCTCAAGTTGTCTACTTTCAAACGTGAGCCAATCCAATCCGGTTTTATTCTTTACAATCTGTAACTCCTGGTAGATTTTCCTCTTAAATGGAGTCTAGAAATTAAAGCGAAATAATTTGGTTACATACATTGTTCAGTACTGTCTGTTTTGTACACGCACCAATATCAGTGCTTAATTTGTGCTGGTTGTTTCCGGTGCTGAGCACCGGCACTTATTTTTGAGGGCCGGCGCTCAGTCTTCTGCCTCAAGCATTTGCTGAGAGCAAAAAACACACATGGGAAAGACGGAGGAAAAGAAAAACGAAAAAGCGTCACAAAGGTAGAAAGCTGAAAGCTGCTAAGGTGAGCTGAAGGAGCAAGGAGTGGCTTTAAATGGATTGCAGAGGCCCGAGATGGCCTCAGATTTACGCAGCCTCAGTATTCCGTGCTCGCACATTTAAATGCAGCAGCCGCGTGTGTAAGAGGAGAGATTTGGGCACCGGCACGTTTTCATTTCCAAATTAAGCACTGACCAATATACACAGATAACACAAAGGCCACACATAGTGACACATACAACCCGTTTACTGACACACTGGCATAGTTGCAAGCTGTATTTTTTTTATCAAGCAGTATATCTTATGCTATGATTAATTAAAAAGCAAACTGGAAGTCGGAGATTGCAATGTTCTGTTGTTAAACAGCTACAATTGGCTGACACTGTCACATATCATGTGGACTAGGGGGCTGAGAGCAACACAGAAAACTTAGCAATTTCAATTATTTTAATTTTTCTTGCTTCTTAAATCTTTTCGTAGCTGTTCTTTACTTTCTATCCAGGCAATAAGAGTCCCTTGAAATAAATTATGTCAGTGGCATTAACAAATTATAAATATGCAATTGAATCGTTGAACATTTGCCAGGTTATGAACCCCTCCCCAGAATGCTGTCCTTGCTGACATAACTTACTTTCTACAGATACCTCAACAATGAGAACAGCATATTTCACTGAAAGCATGCCGTGAAGAAGCACAATCAATTGCAAGCATGACACTAGGAGTGCCTAAGAATAACAATGTCACTTTGTCACATTCATAAGATCAAACCTAAAAAGATTCCACAAGCAGAATTAAAAAATGAGTTGTAACCAATCAAGGTTTTCAGTTTTTTACTAGAAAAATTAACTGCCAGTGTTCAAATCAGCTATGCTTTCATATTCCATAATTTGCACAAAAAATATATTTGCTCAGCCCCTCTTTGCGGAAGTCAAAAGGGGTGGTGTTTCAGGCAGTCAGGTTATTAGGATGACTCCAAAATAGTCTTTCATCTTTGTCCAGAGTGGAGTACTACAATGTCAAAAACCTCACCAGTATGCAGACTAAATAAACTGCTTCGGAGGTACAAGCATGTGCACGTCCACAGTTGTGCAAAGTGAATTCACAAAATGGCACATATTCACTTGCTACTAATATGCGTTGATTTCGCAGGTAGGATGTACGAGGGGTCTGAATGGATTACACAAGAAGGCCCAGATTTACCAAGCCTTGGCATTGTTCATGCATCACGGAAGACGGGGCAGGACAACGGAGAGGCTTCAGTAAAATGTAAAAAGCCACGCAAAGGACGATCTGTCCCGCCTGTGGCTTTGTTGAAAAATGTAACGTAACACAACAGTTTGCGCTGTGTTACATCCCATTTGAACCTGGAAGGCATTCAATGTGTGGAGCATGGGCGTTCTTGTGCATCCATCTATGGATCTGATGCAATTCCAGATTTACAAAGGTTAGTCAACCTGGAATTGCGAGATATCGGTAAGCCTCCCTGAGGATGGCATAATCAGGAGAAACATCTTTATTTCTCCTCGTTATTTCCTCTATCTATGCATGATGCATCCTGCATTACACATTGAAAGAAGAAAATACCTCTAAGGATTGTTTTTTGTGCAGGAAGGCATTCCTTCCAGCACAAAAACTATCCTACTCATAATGTAGGCACCTTTACACTATTGTACAAGTGTGTCTGCGTTGATGCTAGGTAGCACACAGAGGTCCAGCGCATGGAGAAAGCAGAAATGCTTCATGTCTTTGTAAATATGAAGCACTTCTGCTCTCTCAGTTTCATGAAATAATCACACACCATACCACCATGAAGCGTAAAAGGCCATTTTATTAGGACACTGTTGCAAAACAGTTAGGTAACCTCAAAACAATGTTAAAATAACATCAAACATCTTGATACATCACCCCCTTCTTCACCAAACAATTCTCACCTCGCACCAAGCTTTCACCCCAACGCCTCATAACGTGCCTCATTTTGTCCCTGTCACTCACTTACCTCTTTCCATTCCTCAATATCTCTCTCTCACTTACCCTACCAGACATCCTCCAGTGGAGACTCCTTGTCTTGTTCCACGAACCCCGCACACTGTCCTTCTTTGCCTGTGCGCTTCTCATCCCAGAGGGGTGGAACAACCACATTTGACTCTACACCCGACCAACTACCACCAACCAGGAAAACCCGATAGGGCGCGTTACTGTCCCCTCACCGCTGCTTCTTACCAAGATATTTATTGGTACATTCTTCTGCACTAAATCCTCTCATTCCATTTTTTTCTAATCAGATCCCTCATTTCAACCATATAGTAAGCATTTCCAAACTGTGAGAGGTGTATCCCATCATTCCTGAAGAGAAAGTGCTCTTCCTCCGTGATGCCCCCATGGGCTATCACTTTAAAGGACATACAAAAAACCCTCATTGGTCAATTGAGCTTCCTCCTGACCTTGTCAATGGCCACATGTTACATCGCTCTTCTCCACTGTCGCCTACTCATGAACTCTGCCCAGACCAAACATGTCCCCGCAAAATTGCTTTTGATCAACTACAGATCCTGCTGCATGTGATGCAGTAATGTCAGCCCGACAACTGGACCAAATATTTTTCCCCTAAATGAATAAAGAGCATATCCAAGGAGCCCCTCTGCGGAACCAGTTTTGGTAAAAACTGCAACAAATTGCCCCGGCGCATCCCACTCCACCATAGCACCTCATGCCTTCTACTGGATAATCCCAGGCTCTCTCCAAAAATCTGCTGGTCTGCATACTTAGCTGCCCAATACACAAAAGAATGTCCATCTATCCAGGTCACCAGCTTACTCTTCCCTGGTCCGCTCATGCACCCCACAGTAAAAAAAAAAGGGGTTAGTAGTTGACATGCTCCCTGACCCCCCACCAACTCCCTTATATACACACATAGCGCTCACAGCAACTGGATTTCCACCTGCCTATCCTATGAATCTGGCTCTAATACAATCCTGGTGGTGCCACTGTCATAGCTGCTCCAATCCTAAAAGAATGTGTTTCAAACCTAGCTAGATCCTGTCCAGTTTATTCAATGCCCTGCACCTGAAGTTGAAAAATACAGACACAGCTTTAACACGTGTACTCACATTCTCAAACATGGTAAATAAAATCAAGAAAATCTCTATCTCCAACCTAAAACCATTAGCCTCTTTTGAAATCCAGAGACCTATGTTTACCATCAAATAAGAAAAAACTTGCGTCAGCTACTGGTGAGGGCAGTTAGACATCAAGAATAAGTATTATTGCCTCAGATGCTAGGCCTACCAACTGTGACGGAACATTACAAGTGTAACAATTGCACAGAATTCACATTTTAAAAGAATAGTATTGAAAGCAATGAGAAAATATGGCATCAAAAGATATTTTCAAATTGTAACACCAAACATGTTGTGTACTGCTTCTGTTGTCCCTGCGATAAAGTGTACATTGGGCAGACAACACAACAAGATAAAAGTAGGATCTTTCAGCATAGGTTGAGTCACATGTAAAACACAAGGAGTTCCTCTGGTATACCTCTATGACACAATGGGACACACAGAGAATATCAGGTGGTCTATCCTATATGTTGTCCCAAAAAGAAAAAAGGATGCTATAGAGACAACGTTCTTGAGGACAGAATCCCGTCTCATTGACAAATTCCACACAATAACCAAAGGACTGAATGAACAAGAAGATCTATGGTCATTGATTAAAGTCTAACAAAAGATTTGATACATTACTAACTTCTATTGACAGCATTCAATCAGAGGATTATGTACATAGATAAGATTGAGATATGTAAACGGTCCTATAGTCTGGTTCTATATAATGCTCCATTCACAAGGGGATTACTGTTCTTACCTTTAGCACGCTTTGGATTTATATGTCCTTCCTAGATCTTTGTGTGCTTCATCCTTTAAAAATGTCACCACAAATGCCCAGCCTATTTTTAAGTCTAAAGGGTATCTTCCACATTATTGGAGGTTAAGGTGCTAACATTTGAGCAATAGGGATAGTGGTTACTTGCTTTAAATGTAAATAAAACTTTAAGAGATATCCTTTACATTAAAGATAGTTAAGGTGTTAATATTCGAGCAATAGAGGTAGTGCATGCTTGTTTTAACTGTAAATGTTTACCTACTTACTCGTTGTGCCTTATGGAGTGAGGTGGCATCACAAGATGGCACCCATGAGTAGAGCAGACTCCCAGAAGAGAGCGATGGGATAGTGCTCCAGATGGTCCCTTAAGGGTTGACACAGTTTATAAAGGCCAATGCAGGCATGTGTCCATGAGACGGCATGCTCCCGGATGAACAATTAAGTTGTACGGAGTAGTGTAGACGAGTCGGTTACTGGCCTGCCGGTGAGCATGTACTATGCTTAGGCAGCACAAACAACTGGTGGAAAAATTGAGCCATTGTGGCATTGCATGGCCTTATATAACAAGAAAGTAAGAAGTGGTGATTGATTTCCTCCTCCATCTAATGTCATTGGTAGAGATTCCTGTGCTTTCTCTCCATATAGGCAGCTTGCTTCATTCTTTAAGTGGTGTGTTTGGTTACCGCTATTTGCCCGCTCCTCAGGTCAACAGGGACATTTCACTTCATCCTCATTATGAGGTAGGCAACTGTGATGATTGTTGATGAGAATCTGGCACATCTTTTTACCAGCAGACAGCATGGAGGGAGTTATGGCAGATTAAGCATTCACTTGGTAATTCTCACAATGGGAGATGCACATAAGGCGATAACCACTCAGTGCTTTGGGGTCACAGCACAAGGATCACAGTTCTCCCACACACTAACTCCCCCTCCCCTAGCATGATGTATGCAAAAGATATATGCATGCACCATTTTAATGGTGGTGCCACTCTTTTCAGCCACATTGACCACTGTCTTGAAATTCTAGAAATAGACATTAGGTGATTTGGATACATTTTTGATTATGTTTTAATTATTGTTTTGTAGAGTTAGGTTCATACTCCTCATTGTGTCCTGAGGAGGCCACAAGAATAAGGCCGAAATGCATCGACATTTATCAGCAAGGAGTCCAATAACTCAAAAAGTAAAAGTAAAAGTAAAAACAACAAGTAGTGAATAGACCAGACTAACAACAAAGATTACATTGAGACTGTCTACTTTTGTATCTGGTCTATGGATTCAGACTACCTTGGGGTGGATCAAGATAAGAAAAGGATGGACTAGACCATCCAAACAGATATGAACTACTTTGAGGAGTTTGCACCCCAGAAGGAGAGTATATTATTTGTTCATTGTGAATATCGACTTTGTGATTGTATTGTATTGTATTTGTCCTTGATGGAATATGTCTTTGTATACTGCGGTGATATGTGTTAGTTTACACATTGGTTATATAAACACCATAAGATTTTGGTCATCTTTTCATAGTGAACAAACTTGTTTCCATTGTTTGGATGATTGATCTATTGATAATCTAAATGTGAAATAATAAATAATATAAAATCTTACTTTCTGATAATAATTAAAGTATATTGTAGATTGATTCATTCTAGATATCTTACCCTCACAAGCCACTAGTGCATATTGTTTAGCTTCATACGGCCCAAGGATTGAGAGGGTGATTTGGGCATCCCCCTACTTTTGACTGAATCTGCACAGCACTGACAACAGTTGAAAGGCAGTAACCCTTGCCCCTCCCTCGTTACAAACGATCGCCTCCTGCCTATGTCCTGGCCAGTCCTAAAACTTGCTCCACTCATTCACCGGTCACACCTCCACTCTGACTCCTTCCTTCAGCCACACCCACTTCTCCCTCCCCACCTGGTCTGTCTTGAATTACCTAATCTATATCCTCGATTGGCCCTGCTCCAAACAGATCTTGCTATAGAAAACACCCATGTCACAGAGGGCCCCAGTAATTCAGACACCCTGAATGCACCAAAAAAAATCCATATCATGCACAATCTGAAGACCGGCACTTCAAACCAATCATAACAACACTCTGGACAAAACTGTAATAATGCCTTACAACAAATCAAATGTCATTGCTTCTCTTAAACTAGAACCCCCATCCCTTTTCTCTATTATACTCTCAGAATGTTCCCCAAAATCTCATCCCTTGCTGGGTCAAAACCCAGTCCAATTTTCCATAAAACAAAATGCCAGCCAATTTGCCAGCGATAGTCGTGGGCAATAAACCTTTATCAATTAAAGATAGAACAAAACATATCACTCTCCTTTCCCTGTTACTGTGATCCTGCATCATCAGTCTCTGTGTGCTCCCTTCAAGCTCTCAAATTCGTGCCATGCCAGATGATAGCCCCTCCTTGTAGAATCCGCTAAAGATCTCTCCACCATCCCAATCATCATCATTATCATCATCAAAAGACTTTACTTCAGCCACAAGAGCCATAAAAACACATAGCAGTACAGAAAATAAATAAATAAATGAAAAAATAAATAAATAAATAAATAAAAAAATAAATAAATAAATATAAGAATAAAGTCATTACAATACATTTTTTAAAAATAATAAAACATGAGGCAGGTCTTCGATGGGAGCATTGCAAGCTGGACAAGTGGTTACCCCCTCAGATGACCATTGACTGGTAAACTATCTTAATGGTAAGGTTCCTGCACAAAACTGGAAGTACAACTTCCTGTCTTTGGGGACCAGAATTGCATCTCAAAAAGCTTCATATTTACACATATCTTTCAGATCAAAAAAGTTGTGTGACAATTTGGAGTGAAGTGCTATCCCCAGCTCCTCAGAGTGTACCACCCTCCAGTATTGTTTTTTAAGGTCAAGTTTCGACAGGAAGGGAGCAATGGTTGGAGAATCCCAAAGCTCACTGAGCCCAAACATGTATAGTGACTGTTTGATGTATCTGAGCCATAGAATACTAAGGGAGCGATCAGCTTCCATTATGGCCTGCAGGGCTACAGTGTAGGGGGCAAGCTCCAGTGTAGCCCAAAGCTGCCTCCAGTACAAGAGAGGGCGCAGGTGGGCCTTGAAACCTATGCTCTTAATGCCAAAGTCCTTAAATGAGGAAGCAATGGAGTGCTCAATGGAAGACAAATGAGCTTTCTTAGGAAGGTATTCTCAACAATTGATATTTCTTGGGCTTAGGCTATGCTCCATAGTTCTGTACCATAAAGAGCAGAACTCACAGCCTTCGCTTCATAAATCTGGAGTGCTGGACGTGTCAGCTTAGTGTAAAAAAAGGCCAAAACCCTTGATTAAAACCTCTGTGATTTGCTTTTGCTTCAACACCTGCTTAACAATGTGTGGCTTCCAAGACATGTTCTTGGATAGCATTAGGCAAAGATAGCTAAACGATTTCACCTTCTCAAGGGGAGAATCTCTAAGTGTAACCTTCCCTTTAAAAGATATACGGGGACTAAATGTCATCATTTTGGTTTTGTAGGTGTTGATGTCCAATCTCAGAGAGAAACAGAATTCCTCAAAACACGTAAGGCGTTTCCGTAAGCCACTCGGGGTCTTAGATATCAAAAGGGTGTCATCTGTAAATAGCAAGACCTGAACTTTATGTGTGCCTAAGAAGGGTGCGACTGCCTCCGCCTTGAATAAAGAAGAAACAATGTAATTGATATATAAAGAGAACAGAGTTGGAGCAAGGACAGACCCTTGGCGTACTCCCCTTGACACTGGAATTTTATCAGTAAGCTGCCCCAAATCGCCCCACCTGCCATTTGCATAGTTGCCCTCATGGAGCCTTACTAGCAAGGAAAGAATGTGGGTGGGGATTGCCATCCCAGAGAGAACTTCCCACATCTTATTGTGAGGCACTAAGTCAAACAAGGATTTCAAATCAACAAAGGAAACATACAGATTCCCCTTACCAATAAAAACCATCTTCCAATATAGAAGCAAAAATCTCAAAGCTTGATCAATAGTGGAAGTTTTCTTGCGAAAGCCAGCTTGCAATGGACTCAGTATATCATGCTCAGACATCCAATCCTGAATCTTCCCCACAAGGCAGGGTCAGAAAACTTTCTGCACACAGTTCAATAGTCTAATTGGCCTGTAGTTCCTAGGTAGGGCTCTATCACCCTTTTTGAAAATAGGAACTACAACAGCACCCTTCCATGACTCAGGAATTGGTGCCCCTGCCGCTATTGCATTGGATATTATAGTAATGTATCTCAACCAGATTTCAAAATCAGTTAGAAACAAATATTCTGGACTGCCATCTAGACCAGATGCCCTGCCGAGCTTTAAAGTACCCAATGAGTGCACTACATCCAAAAGAGTAAACAATTGCTGTGGTAAAGGGCTAGGTGTTTGGTCAGTAGTGGTAGGGAGACCTTATCAGATTTTCATAGCATACTAAGATGATCAACAGAATACATTTGGCTAAAGTGGTCTACCCACTCTGCTGCAGCAAGGTTTGTTGTAACATTCAATACACTATTATCAGACCACACGCAACCAAAGACCAGTATTTAGTACAGTTCTTCTCATGCGAAGCGTCGTTTAATACAGTCCGCCACTTGTCGTCATGCTTGCGTTTTGCTTTACAAATAGCAGACTTATTGGACTTCCTAGCTGTGCGGATAGCAACTGCATCCTTGAATTTGACAGCCTAGATCAAGAGTTTATTTGAAGCTCGACATTCCTTGTTGAACCAGTGATGTTTCCTCTTGGCCCTTCCACCACCAGAGCCAATGCCTGCTATAAAGTGGGCCGCAATACTCTCAAAACATAAAACATGAGATGTAATTATTTGCTCACCGGTAGTTGCAAGACCCACCTCTGAATGCACCAGTTAAGTCCTCAGAGCAGCATTTGCAGTGCTTATAATATCTGACCGTGCTGATACCTAACTCCACTTTAAGTAGTGTTTATCATTAGTCATACTAATACCCAGTGAAGGTATAGTGGGGATATTAATCATAGACATTTGATTACACAGGGCAAGCATTTAGACCTAGAGCTTATTGTGATCGAACTTGGTTCTCTCAATAACTATCTACTAAATCTTAGTATCAACTAAACAATAGTCGATTCTACTTGTGTGGTTAACCTTGTAGTAAGTAAGACAACCCTTTATGTCAGATTTTGTCATGCCATTGAGTGCTCTAAGCCCAAATTCAATAGTCAAGGTTTTGAGCTGGACGACAACGTTTTTTTTTTTTAACCATATTTTTATTGATATTTTGACATAAACACATAAAACCAAATATAAACCCCTTGGGACCAACAGTGCACTTGTAGTACGTAGCCTAACAATAGGTGTTACCCAAAGTATTTGTCAGCGGTTGTTAGTGAGTAGGCACCTTCAGGAGGATTCTTCCCGCCCAAACCCTACCACCCCTCCCACCCCCCACCCGTATCTGCTCACTCCGTTATTCCCCGTTTTCAAGGTACTGTAGCTTCTGTGACCCTGGCATGAAACCGTGTGTCTTGATCAGCAGTTTCATTTGCTCCTGATCCCCTTGCCCGCTGAACACTAAGGATGTAGTGGATGAATTCAGGGATGCAGATTCAGAATCTTTTAAGCAATCTTTCAAGTAGTCCCAAGTTCTGTAAGTCTCTGTTGGGCTGCAGCCCTTCGCTTCCTCTTGATGTAGAGCCCTTCGCTCCGCTTCTGCCCATCTTATCAGTGTGTCCCTCCATTTTCCCAGGTGTGGGCCCCATTGAGCCTTCCAATGTAGGGTAATTTCTTGCTTTGCTAGTATCAAGGCTAGGTCAATGCATTTTTTTTGTTACCTTGTGAGTTTTGGGGTGGGGAAATTCACCCAGCAGAGCTACCAGTGGAGAGACAGGCAATCTACGTTCTGTTACCTCGGCAATGCTTTGGAACACTCCCTTTCAATGGTCTTTAAGTTGCGGACATGCCCATAACATATGTACGAGTCCTGCCCCTTGCTCTGTGCATCAGGGACACCCACTATTTACTGTGTCAAACATCTTGGATATCTTTTTAGGTGTGAGATTTGCCCTATGGAACACGTAGAAGCTAATCAATTTGAAGCAAGCATTTCTGGAGACTGTATATGTGTGATGTGATTCTGGCCCATTGGTTCTCATCTATAAGTGCCCCAATGTCCCCTTCCCACGCTAGCCTCAGTGTGTCTAGTGGGAGTATTGTGTCTTTCCTTAGTACTCTATACAAAGTGAATATGGCCCTCACTTCACCAGTGATGGTCCATAGAGCCTGACATACTGCCCGTGTTGGTGGTTCTGCTGCCCCCCTTTTCCAGTGTCGCTGTATTATGATTATCAGTGACCTGTGTAGTAGAAACAACCCTTGGGGAAGCTTGAAATTGTACACAAGAGTGTTGAAAGATAATAGCTCCTCATCTCTGTACAGATTCCCCATTGTTTTAACATTGTACACCATCAGCCGTGATACACCCGCAAGGGTCTGGCCTCCCAGGAGTGTGGAGAGTCCTTAGATGGGCATTCAAGGTGCGTGGGGCAAGGCGGTCCTTGTGCACTGTAAGCTGTGTAGCCAACAGTTTCACACTATTTGCATTTTCAGTGGGCTTGCAGGGTCCAGCCCTTTAGGGTTTAGCAGGAGCCAAAGCAGTCTATTATCAGACGTTTTCGTTTGTTGCCCCGGTCTGTGAAGTGGTGTCTCTATATGCATCCATTGTGCAAGCCATTGTAGCTGGCTCACCAAATAACAAAGTTCCACATCAGTTGCTGCCGACCCTCCCTTGTTGGTGGGACGCTGAAGTTTAGCTAGGGCCACTCTGCATCTTCCTGAGCCCCAGAATAGTATGATCATTAATGAGTTAATCTCCTGGAATAGAGAGCTAGAAAGAAATATTGGTAGAGTTGCAAAGTAATATGTTAGTCTAGGTAGGGCCACCATTTTAATCAGGGCAATCCACCCGCCACCGATAACGGAAGCAATTTCCAAAACAGTGCATCCAATTAAAATTTCTGAATCACCCGTCCCACATTGCCCTCAAGTAAATCATCAGGCTCGTGGTATATTTGGACTGCGAGATAACAAAAAGGGGATGCCACCCACAAGAGTCCCTGCTTGTCCTCTACTGGGGGAATGCCCTTCCGCAGTAGAAAGATATGGGATTTCTGCCAGCTAATGCGCAGACCAGAGAGGTCTCCGAATTTCTCAAGCAGCTCTATCGCACCCTTCAACTCTTGGTCAGCATCATGTAGGAAGAGCACCATATCATCCGCATATAGCACTATCCTGTGCGTTCATCCCTCGATGCACAGCCCACTGTAGTAGCCGCCCGTCCTCACAGCTTGAGCCAGAGGCTCTATCGCCGTGGCAAATAATAGGGGTGATAGGAGACAATCCTGTCTGGTTCCCCTGCCCACTAAATATGGCTATGATATTGAGCGACCTATCTGGACACGGGCCATTGGATTCGTGTATAGCAATTTCATCCACCTGTTAAATCCCTGCCCTAATCCCATCTTTTCCATCACATGGTATAAGTAGTCCCATCGAAGACTATCAAAGGCTTTCTCTATATCAATCGATATTATCACTGCTTTCTTAGATTCTGGGAATTGAAGTTAAAAGAAGGAAATAAGCACCCGATATTGATGGCCGTGTTCCGATGAGGAATGAATCTGGTCTGATCCGGATGAATCAGCCTGGTCATATATGGTAGAAGGCGTGTGGCTAAGATCTAACTTAATATTTTATAATCCATGTTCATCATGGATAGTGGGCGGTAGGATCGCACATCCTCAGCAGGACGCCCGGGTTTTAGAAGAGGTATGACTATGGCTTTGTTTGTGGAAGGGGGGGAAACGTTCCCAGCTTCAGACCTCCGAATAAAGTGTGCTAAGTCGAGGAGCTGGTGAATCATTATATGCACTATAAAATTCCACTGGTAGCCCATCCACCACCGGCGCCTTTCCCCTAACCATTGCTTTTAAGGCTGTGCTAATTTCGAGGGGGAAATATCACCTCCTATGGCCTGACGTTCTGCCTCGGTTAGCTGTGGAAGTTGTAGTTTTTCCAGGCATCGTAGTTGTGTGGGGGATATGTCCTCAGCCAGAGGGGCATAGAGCAAGGTATAGTATTCAGTAAATCTGGCATTTATCTCCTCTTGCTGGAATAGCTGGGTGCCCTTTCCATCCTCAAACTCCATCACTAATGAGTTTTGTCAGGAAGGGTTCAACAGCCAGGCCAGAAGAGCTCCCAATTTGTCCCCTTCTGCATGCATCAGAGTCAT
The DNA here is from genome assembly GCF_031143425.1 of Pleurodeles waltl. Lineage (NCBI taxonomy): Eukaryota > Metazoa > Chordata > Amphibia > Caudata > Salamandridae > Pleurodeles > Pleurodeles waltl. The sequence continues at coordinate 317,647,047 of NC_090437.1, read as the reverse complement.
ATAAATTCTATGATCAAAACATCTTAGTCTTTCTACTGCTACCACAACCTTTTCCCTAGCCTCTACAAGCAATGGGGACAGCTCTAGAACTTCCGGTCTCTTCCGTTCTAGTGCTCAAAGTCTATCTCCGTTGTCCTCAATTTCTTTCTCAAGTGTCTTCTTAACCCACACTTTGCTGGTCATGCAGGGGAGCGTGGCAGTGGGGGGGTATGATCTGTCGAGCTCTGTGTTTGAGACACAATTGAAGTCCCCTCCTAAAATAGTTGCCTGTGTTAGCTGAGTCCCTATTGTATGTGAAAGTGATGTCAAAAAGGATCCCTGATCATGGTTCGGTACGTAAACCCCACCTATCATGATGTGTCTGCCCTCTAGTCTTCCAGAAACCAATACGTAGCAACCCTCCAGGTCTATTGTTTTATTCGTTTTTTGAAAGGGGACCCCAGGCCGAATCCATATTAGGATCCCTCTGGCAAATGCTGAGTATGTGGTAGCATATACCTGCCCACTCCATCTGTTGGCGATAGCCTTGGCCTTTGGACCTGTGAGGTGTGTTTCCTGGATAACTGCTATATGTATACTTCATCTCTTGAGTTGGGAGTAGACTTTTTAACGTTTAGCCATGCTGTCCAATCCCGGAAATTGAGAATGTCACTCCGCCTTTGTGATCTGCCTCCAGAATTCTCAGTTGCGACACTAGTGCACATGTACATTAATGTTTGAGCAGATGCAACCCCTTTGTTCAAACATATAACTAACAAAACAGGTAGCCAAACATCCCAACTCCCCTTTTCCAGGACCAGTATCAGAACCATCCCCGTCCAAAGTTTCCTATAACCTTTACAACAGTTCAGATAGGGGTGTCTGTACAAGGAACCCCAGAGCAGACTCCGCAGAGCATGCCCCATGCAATCCGAATCATCAGGATGGTTCTCTGTTCCCCAGCCGTTGTGACGATTGACCTCATGCAGTCTCAGAGCCGATTGTGCCGCCCAAGAGGTGTGGCATTGTCCTATTTTTCCCACGGTTGAGGGCAGTGTGGGGTCCTCTACTCAAGTGTGTCAAAGATGACTCTTGTGGATCAAGAGCTTTTCCTGTATTATTGGACAGTTCTCCCTTAGACTCCGAAGATGGATTAAACAGCCTATGTGACTTAGATCTCATCACCTTTACATTATCTTGTCTGATGTGTCAGGTGTTACTTTTGGTGGTGGGTCAGTCATGTCCTGGGAGGAGACAGAGGCACTTTCCGACAACGAGTCCCCGTCTGACAAAATATCTGTGGGGAGGGACGCGCCTGGCCCCTGTCTGTTAAGGGACGCCGCTATCTCTGCTGCCTCTTGCATCTCCATCAATGCCTGTGAGTGTGGAGGTGCCACCGCAGTTGTTTTTCGTCTTGGTTTCCTCCTGTGACCCTTGTGTGGACCTTGGTTGGCTCTCGGTTCCTTCCCCAAGGCAGGGAAATTTGAGTCCAGCCATTGCCATACCTGTTGGGGAGGGGTGAAGAAGAATACATTATTGTTGTCGTTGATCTGGAGCCTGGCGGGGAACAGCATAGTGTACTGAATTCCCAAGTCTCTGAGCTTTTCTTTGGCCTCAGCGAATGATGCTCTTTGCCTTTGAGTGTCTTTTGTGAAGTCTGGAAAGATCATTATGTGGTGGCCCTCTATTTTTATCTCTCCTCTCAATCTGGCCTGGGTGAGGATGTGATCTTGGTCTTTAAAGTGGAGCAGCTTAGCGACCACCGGCTGGGGTCTTGCGCCTGGCGGCTGGGGCTGGGACGGCACCCTATGCGCTCACTTGATCACAAAGTAGGGGGAGAGTCCCTCAGGGGCGACTTTGTTGCGTATCTATTGTTCCAGGAATGCAGTCATAGTTGTCGCTTTCTCCTCTATTTTTTCTGGTAGACCCACTAGTCGTAAATTGCTTCTTCACGCTCTGTTTTTTGCTTCTTCCGCTTGTGTCTTCAGTGTTTTAATTCAAGCTTCCATTTTGGCCATGTTAGTACTCAGCTGACGGCAATCTGGGGTAAGTTCTTCCAGGAACCTTTCATTAGCAGTGACTCAGTCTGAGAGCCAACGATGATCGTCCCACAGGAGGATTACGTCAGTGGCGATCGTGTTTATTTTCTATTTAAGGGCCTTCCGGAACGCTGCTATGGCCTGGACTATAGTGTCTAGGGTTGTTTCGGGAGGCGTGTCCCGGTTCGGTGCTGCCGGTCCAGTGCTTACATGCTCGTCATGCGGGCCCAGTGCAGCACCTCGGTCCGTTCACTCCCTGTTTTTCATTTTGTCCATATTGTGCAAGGTTTGGGAATTACTGTGTCAATTTGTATGCACGGTCCGTTTAGGGGGGACTTCAATGATTTGTTTTCTGCACTTCCTGGCAGTTACGCTTGATATGCGGCACTGTAGGAGAGGGGCATTGTGTACTTCTTATGGGTTCAACTCAGTATCTGCCCCCCCTCGCTCTCTTCCCAAATGTCCCAGGGGCCTGCCTTCAGTTCACTCTTCCCCTGTCACTGCTAAAGTCCTGGCACATTCCTCGAGAATGTGAAGTGCCGCCACAGCCCACCATTGGCCCGGTCCAGATGCGGCCGTGCTCCTTGGGCCGGTATTGTGCCTGCAGCACCCATCCCCACTCACCAGAACTTCAACACTGTTCTCTCCACTGGCATTTGATAGCCAGCAGGCATTACCGTTGGGTAGCTCACCAACTGTAGCCACTCTGGTTCTCCCACTCTGTCTGTCTTACTGCTCGGTCCTCTCCGTCTGCTCCTGGCAGCTCCCTTGCCCAACCGAAGCAGGCCCTCTGGCCTGCCTGGGGGGGCTGTGTCATCTTCCAGGCCCTCGTCTCCTGGCTCCCGATCAGGCTCTGCAGTCCACTGCGCCCTCAAGTTCATCGGAACGCGGTCCGTCATTCCGTATGATGCGGTCAAGTCGTCACCTCTCCCGGCCCTCACTTTCGGATTCTCCATGTACCGCCATTTTGGTTGACGGCTTCAAGCCCCGCTCGGTCAGCGCAGGTCCAATGAGGAAGTTCCAGTCAGGTAATTGGTTCCAGTGAGACCCAGAGTACAACTGCTCTAGGTGCCGGGTGTCTGGGAGGAGTTTGGATCGGCAGGGGACTCAGGATTCTGGTGGATATCCGGAGGCAACCGGGAGCCCTGCTCAAAGCGTGTTACTCCCTGGACTCCAGACCACGCCCCCCAGCTGGACGGCAACTGTGACACTTTTTTGGGGGTGGAATGTCCAAAGAAGGTACTGACCACGCCCTATCCTTCTCATGAGTAAACCCAAGATAATCTCAGTTAAGAGGTTTAAACGTGACATTGAAATCACCTACCACAATGATTTTAAAGTGCTGGGGACATTGCCTTAGGAACGTCTTCAAAGCACAGAGGGTATCAGAAGCCAAACCTTTCCTAACCCCTCTTGCAAAGATATTAAGAACAATCACGTCCAAGTTTACCCCAAATAGTAACCAGATGTCTAATATGTCAGGGGAGTCAATAGATAGCCAAGATATGTAGCAGTTTAATGATCTTCTGACCCATATAATTAAACCGCCAGACGGTTAACCCCTATTACTAGAAAGTACTGGAGTGTAAATGTTTAAGTAGCCAGACTGAAACAGTGGATCGACTGCCCAAGATTTCCTGAAAAAGACAGAAGTCATGGTCCTCAATGAAAGAAATAAAGGCTGGAAGGGAGACAACTGATCTTAAACCTGCCACATTCCAGGAAGCATATCGCACCCCAACACTTTGAGAAGCTGCCAAGGCCATTGATGTAATGTTAGCACAATTGGCTAGATGATCCTGAGCTGACTGGTAAGATCTATCAGGAGAACAGGAGTAGGTATTCTCAAAGCAAGGAGTAGGGGGAACACCAGTACCAGAACTAATCACATCATATGAGGAGGGAACCCGAGATGGAAGATCTAAAGGGGTCTCAGATAGTACTCCAAGTCATTTGTTCACATTTACATCAGATGAGCTACACCCCAAATGGGGGGGTAAGCCGAGTCTTGTGATGCAAGAAAAGCCTAGGGTATTTAAACTGGCTGCAAGAATGCCTAGGGGGACTTGTCCTAGCATCTAGGGCCACCAAATTGTCTACCATACTCATTGTCTACCATACTCTTGTCCCTGAATGTTAACTCAATCATATCTTAATGTGTGTCAGAATCAGACCATCTAACTGCCTCAATTATATCCTCACATATCACAGAGTAACAACTTCTCACATGACAGATCAAATGAATCGCCTTCTTTCTGACAGATTCTCCCCCCTCCCTAGAAGCCGCTGGATGTAATTTGGGCACATTAACCATCAAGACAGTATTGGTAAATGTGGACCAATCGCCAGTAGGGTGTACAACATGATTGGAGACATTATCATCCACAGATTTGAAAAATTGACAGCAGGCTATTGATTCCTGAACCGAGCCTGGACAATTACATGTGGGAACCTTTTTAGAGTTCCCAGTGCTGCTGCCGGCTGCATAGTGACCAAAACAGGGAACCAAGTTTACGGCAGCAGGACAGGTAACACAAGTATGATTCTTATTGCAGGTTGACAGAGGCAATTTAGGTGACTGAGTCAGGAGGCCTGAAGGACTGTGTGTGGAGCTATAGACACAATCCAAAATGGTAGTCACATCTCTTGGCAATAACTATTTAACCATAGAAATTCAAATATTTACTATAGATTTAAGCTTGCCCACCTCACACTTTAGCTCTTGTATGTGGAAAGTGTACTGGGCCTCAGACACAATAGGGTTTATATTTGCATATAGTGTCACACTTTCCATCATGGTACCTATAGCAGGATCATCATGTGGATCTGAAATGTCATTTAAAGGGCTAAAGTGATTGCTACAGTGAAGGACATCACTATCAACATATGATGGCTCATTCGCCAGTACTGAGGGAATGTGGGTGATAGCATGCACCCCTCTGCCCTGAGGGAGCTGAATCCTGTGTCTCATGTTTTTTAAACATATCTGTGATTTTCCTGTGATACAACCCCACGCTAGCTGGGGAGCGTGCACTCTGGGTGCCTTCAGAGACATTATCGGGGGAGAGGTTCATATTTCCTCACATTCAACCAGGAGATTATCAAGCTTTTCCATTACACAATTATTTGCTGCATGTTTCTGCCTCTTATGTGTTTGCTTGTGCACCACCCCAGCCCTGCCCTCGCCTTCCTTTTACCCATCGCTAATATTATATTCAATATATGGGTGGGCCTTGATGATCAAGTAAGTCAATAATAGAGTCCCGATTATAAATTCAACAGTACAGTGGGGCCTACAAAAATCCGCTTAATAGAAAATGTTAGGGGGCTGGCCCAGCCCAGTCTCCTTCAGGCTCTGACGGGTGTGGGCAAGCCTGCACTTGGCCCGGGCTTTGCCCAGGCACAGCCTGCATGTGTCTCATGCGCGCCCCACGCTGCAGGGGAATGAAACCGCGTATGAGTGCGAGTCACTGTCGGTGGGCCTGGGACCGCCTCCTGGGGCCCTGGACCTTCTGGGATCTGTAGTCTCCCCTCAAGACTGGATCTGATGCTCATAGCGTCCCAATCACTCTCACTACCCTTACGCCTGAATTAATGGTGTCTTGTTGTCCTTCGCTCCCAGTGCCAGGCTGCGGAAACGTTGCCACTGTGAATGAGATAATGAATTAGCTGTATCATTGTTCACCACTGGCACATGTTTTGCCCTGAAAACAATGTTCAGTCAGAAACAACCCAGCTTAAACTGCTTCAACAATCTCAGGGCTCCAAGGTCCAATGCCCTCTGCCTGTTCACGAAGTCCACTACCGTTATGTTGTCAATGTTAAACATCACCGTCCTCTTAGCCAACCTCCCTCCCACCCCTAACACTGTGGAAAAAGCTCCAAGAAGGCAATGCTCCTCTCCTGCTTCAAGTAGTGTGGCAGCCACCGCTTCACACACCACCTTCCGTCCCAGAAAAGGCCAAAACCATGTCCATCTGAGAAAATCTGCACCTACCTAATTGTGTTACCTCCAGAAACAACGTTGCCACTCATTTGAAATCCTCCAAGAAAATACTCCAGATACACAGTTCCGCGTGCACTGCCTAAGAAATACACAGTCTGTGATGGAGTAACACCGCCCTTGACATAGACATGCCTAACCTCCTGCAAAAAGTCTGTCCACCTCTCACCACTCTACATGCAAAATTTAAAAGAAAACAGCAACTTCTGTACCTTCCTCAATTCCAGTCTCCTCCCCCCAATCACCTTGTCCAAAAACTGCTAGATTTCCCACACCTTCTCATGGGGCATGCTCACTTCCAACACCTCCATGTCCAACTCAATGCGCAAAAATGTCAACACCTTAGTAGGGCCTTTCGTCTTCTCCGGTGCTAAGGAAACTCTCAGGTCTTCTGCTAACCTCTCAAAGAACCTCAGAGCCCTGAGACACTCCTCCTACTCCTGTCTGCCTACAAACAGAAAATAAGAGGGGAAATGTGACACCTCCCAGTGCCCACTCCCCTTTGAAAACACCCATTACAAAAAGGTGCTGAAAGACTCAAACAAAGCACAAGAGATAGCACAGCCCATGGACAACACTTTGTCCACATATATGGCCCCTCCAAATTGACAAGTTGTGTATCATCCTGAACTTCCCCTCTACTTTTTTGGGCACCGCCCCCAGTGGGGAAATGATCAAATCCACTAGGGGCCATTCATGGATAGGAACTAAAATTCTCCCCTCTTCTACTTCCTTCCACAATTTCTCTGCCAACATTTCCAGTGCTGCCTTAGCTGATCATAAGTTGCCGCACACCTATGTCCCTTGGGCCTTGGTAGCCCACCCAAAAACCTTCCCGAAAACGCCATTCCAACCTCCAGGCTGACTCTCTATCTGGGTGTATTGCGAACACAGGAAGCAAGCCCTCAGGTTTAACTGACATAGGAGCCCTTCAGCCCAACTGGACCCTGCTGTCTCCTCCCTCTAGGTGCCCGCCACTGTTCCAGGGGGCTGGTTAAGGTGAAGCAATGTGTATTTGGGTGTCTCCCCCGACATTTGGAACACTCTTGCTTGAACTTGCATAGGTGTCTGGAGCCGAAACCTTCATTACTGTTCCAGCATGCCCCAAAATTGGTTCCTGTACTTTTTGTCACATACCCCACCCCTGTTGAGAGGGATATGGCTGAAAGGGCCGGTACATGACAGGAAAGCCACTAGCCAAATGAGTAGTGGCCGTTGGCTGTGTTGATGACATCTACTGCAGCCATAATTCAGAATCCAAATCCCCATGGCTTATCTGGGTTAATGCTGACTAGAGCCCTGAACTCCTCATCACAACTAAGCCATGCATAGCGCCCAAAATGCATCTGCGTCCTCCTAATAATATCCATATACATGAAAAGTGCAACTACCCTGTCTGCATGTTTTTCACAATAAATGCTGGCATAAATTACAAAGGCAGACGTCCAGTTTTCAATATTAATTGGCAACCTATGCTGCTGTCCCCGCTCACACTCTTCCTCCTTAGACTACTCCTTAGCTTGACTGTCTCTATGTAACAACTTGAAGACATCCACATACTCATGTTTTCTGATCCTGTTCTTCATCTTTTCAGATATGTGTGACGCTAGGGGCATTGCCAACCTCATGTATGGAAGCCTCTTTTTATGTGGATCATCTTCCTTACTGTCTTCTCCCCCCCGTAATGTCTGCCACCTTCGTGTCATCTGTCTTGTCCCACTTTTCTTCCTTAATCTTACCCCTCACTGCCTTTTTGGTGCAGTCCTCTCCTGCAGTGCCTCTTTCCCTTTTTACTAACTCCCTTAATAACCCCACTCTTACAGCCATAGACTTGTAAACCTGTGAACCTGTCCTCAGTTCCTTTGGTTCCCTACCGATAACCATCCTTTATTACCTGAAGGTAATTCACCACGTCATGTGTGTCCACACAATGTCCGCGCAAAGACTCAGACTGCTTTCCAGCAGTGCTTTTCCTGTCTGCTCTGCTTGTCTGAAAGACATCAACTACTTTAACTGTATTTTCTGTTGCATCTTCCATCTTTTCATGAAGCTTGTTCCCCCATTTCCTCCTCATCATGCAGTTCACCTTCCTACCACTCATCACTGCCTCCTTTGTACTCAAGCTCCAAATAAACCTCTCCAGATAGGCCCACATCATTCACATCCCATTTCGCAATCGCACCACTCTGCGTCTTCCAGGCATCTCTCAGTCAGTCATACTGTGGTGCTCCATGTGTATCCTATGTGACTGAGCCCGCTTTGCAGAAAGGATCGCCACAGAGCCCCTCAACCTCCTCAGTCCAACATCCTGGGTTCGTCTTGCACCCTGTTAGCTTCGCCAGCTAACTGCCAATCACTCTCAGTGCAATCGTTGGTCTCTCACCCTCCAGGCTGCACCAACCTGTCAGGCTTCCTGCCCCACCGGCCACTCGAACCGCACCAGCTCCAGCCATCCTTGAAACCCCTTTTTCCCCTTCTGGCACCCTGAGCCAATGCCACCCCTCTGAAACCCCTTAGGCCTACAGCAGCCCCCCTTCCTCAGGCATGCCCTTGACCTTTTTCATCGGGTGTCTCTGTTCTAGCACCATCTCCCTTTCCTTGCATAGGAGCTCATATCTCTCTTCTGCCTCCTGCAAAAGCTGATACTCTTATATTGTTGCCTCCCACTCCCCCAGTGCCACCTCTATTGTTACTTTGTCCACATCCCTGCCGGCCTCTCCACAGCCTCTACCCTTGTGCCTGCAGCCTGTGCCAGGCCTGAGCAACCCACCCCTGCCTCATCCAACTGTTTATTTTAGAACTCTCCCCTTTCTTTCTAAAGGCCTGGCAGGCCACTGGTTCCTCCGCCTGCACCAGCCCCTCCTGTACTGCCCTGGCAGTCTATTCCAGCATAATATCACCCCCAGCTGCCTGGGCAGCCACTGTGCTGGTTTTTTCTTTTGCGCCGACCAGCGCACAGCTACTCCTGCTTAGACCCGCCCCATCGCTCTGAACCAGACCTTTTTCAGGCCCTGCATCTGACGCTCATCCAGCCTCAGACAGACGTCTGTGTCACCTCCCAGGCAGTCTCTTTATTACCACCACAGGCAGTGAGCCACCGCTTCGCCCCACCCTCCGCTTTATGGGCCTCCCCCATGAAGGAGAGGAAGTCAATACTGGGGCCGCCACCCTGCCCAACGCCACAAGTACCTGGCAGCTCAAACCCACCCTAGCCTGGTCCAAGGCACCAGGTCTGAGCAAGTCTGTCCATCCTGCCGCACCCGAAATGCGCAGGTCTTAACACACTGCATTGTTGTCTGACATACCTCTACCCAATCTTCCTTTGCTAAACTTCCCTCAGCTTGGCAGCTTGGGTGGTGCAAGGATTCAGAAAGAGGCTGTCCTTGCCCTTCCTGACCCCCGTATAGCTATCCCTAACTCCCACCATTTCCTCTATCCCTACCTATGCCCTGTCCTGGCCAGCACCATTCCACAAATTTCCCCGGGGGGAGAATGGCTATGCCTCTTGCTCTCCCATGGGTTCCTTCATTACGCAATGAAAGCACAGCAACTTTGCTTACTTTCCTGCATTATGTGAAACAGTAGTAAATATGGCCCATAGTTTCTATGTACTGTATTCATAAGGCAGGCGGGTATATATTCACCAGAGTTCATTCCTGATTTGTGTTTGTTGCCCCATTCCACTGTATTTAGAACAGTTAAATATATTTGATACTGTGTATCCAGTGTATATAAAAAAGGCATGATGATCATTTCTGGAGTTCATCTTGCCAGCCTTGGTACTCCGAGAAGTGATGCCTTTCTTGCCACCCGGGGTTTCCTCTAAAAAACAGTCACAGAGGACCAATGAATATTGGCTACTGTGCCCGGCCAATGTCAACTTTGCAAGTCTCTTCTTCAAGTGGGTGTGTGCAAAGGGGGGGCTTTGCGAAGGAATTGTAATAATAAAATAGGCTTGCAAATTCCTGCACAAATATAAGGCATACTGACACCGATCTTGAACCAAGTGAAAACTCTTACCTGCGGCAGAGTTGACGTAAGTTAGGAAAGACTTTTTCACATAATCGTTCATTTGAACCCATTAAAGATTTCAACTTAATTAATTGTAATTTCGATCACGGTGACAACTTGCCTTTGAACATATGTATAGATTAAATTAAACATATTTTTTCAATTAACTACAAATAGCAATAACATTTTACAACGGTCAAAACTATTGTCCAGTTTGAATAACTTTGTAGTGCAAATTTGACCCCTTTGTTCTCGCATAAACCGAATTCTAAATCGAATGTTAAAGCCCTAATCTTGTATTTTCCAAAAAGAAAGAATTTAAATAAAAGTTTAAGCTTTGAGCCTGTCACTCACAAGTTTCAAGAAATAAATGCAAGTGGCAACATATATCGTAATAAAAATAATGTGTGTCAGTGTCAGTTTGAGCATGAAACCATACTCTATAAGGTGTAGTTGCTTAAATGGGTAATTAGTAATATGTACTTGATATTTTCCATTGGAAAAAAACTAAACACATTTTCTAGATTACGCTGATTTGTTTTAGACATGATAGGAACAGCAGCAAAGTTTTCAAGCAATCTTGTTTTTATGTTCCTCCAAGCTGAGCGGGACTATAGTTCGCGTCGTAACAGATTTAACAAGACTTTTTCTGGAATCCTTCAGTTGTTTTACCAGAATTGTTGACCCATTAAGAATTTTCTTGCGACTACTACCAACTTCCATACATTTTTTCTGCTCTTCCCTTGGGCATTTTGAGCTCCCAGGAGCATCTCAAATTTTATCCTGGTAGCTTCTGGTCTCAGGCTGTGTTTTACAAAGGTAAACACTTTTGTGTAAGTTTACTATTTTTTTGCTATTCACAAACCACAGTTAATTGTAAGTTTAGCACTGTTGAAACTCCACATTCGGAGCAGAGAACGCCGCACATAAAAAAATAGACCCATCCTATCCTGAAAAGAATTGAGTTAGGACTTGAGCATCTTTGGGAACAGAGGTGCCACACAAATTTTAACTCCTCCAATGTAATTTATCTGATCCTCTGCCGCTACGGACAGAAATATGTGGGGATACCAACAGAAAAGTCACACTTGGAATCATTGATCATCATAGCACCATTACATGCCAACACACCCTCAGTAGGGTGCAAGGACATTATAACCTTTTCAGAACGCCCACAATACTCAATTTTTAACCATCCCGCAGGCGCCCAACATTAAAGGGACACTGGGGTGCATCCTAGGTATTTTTTTAGCTTCTTTTCAATATATCTTTATTGTTATTTACATTATTTTAATATTCTGTAACAATAAGGATAAACATTTGTACCAAACATATAAAGCATATGGTAGTTGTCAGAATTCTGTCAAGACTTATATCAAACTTGTTTCCTCAACAGCGTACATCCCTGAAACTCCACCACTTACTCTAAAACCTAGCGGCTGTCCATCTGGATTTGTGAATCTCTAGAAGGGACAAAGTAATCTGTGTCAGTACAGATTAGAGTATGTGTTAGAGTTAGGCATCGGATTTCTCGTTTGGCCTGTAGGGTCTTAAGTGTGCAGTGTTCTAAGTTAGCTGAAAGGGGGTGTGGTCTGTGGGGAGAGGATAGTATTCATGTATATTTTATTTTGAAATTTCCAAATTTAAACAGTAAACTGGTTGTTTCTGGGAATTGGGTTTCATGTGGGACATTTTACATGGCCAGGGGGAGGGCACCTAATCCAAGCTTACATCTAGGGCATGATTAATTATCTCAATGTGGTATACTCTCCTAATGCAGGGAGAATATATGATGATTGCATATATGCACGAGGCAGCAGGTCCGGCCTCCTGTGTCGTCAGTCCTGAGCATTCGGGATCTGGGCTCCATCCCCATCCCCCACTATGCTGCGTTCTTGGCTGTCAATTTCATTGTCTGTTAGGTCAGTCTCACTGCCTCCTAAAACCCCATTTGGTTTGTACCATCTTTCCAGTACCTCCACACACAGTACCGCTATAGGTTTCCTCCTATAGGTAATGAGTCCTTTCACATCTTCTTGACTGAGTTTTCTTTCTTCTGCCCTAGCCCAGGTGGAAACATCCCCCACCCATGTCTCCACTACCAGTCCCATCTGAGACTTCCAAACTGGTGTGATCCTGCATTTGGCCAAAGCAAAGGTCATATCCAGAAATCTGGAGCCCACCTTACATTTCTTCAGTCTCAGGAAGCACCACAAAAATCATGCTTCTATCATGCACAGCAAGGTAAACAAAGCGTCTCCTTGAAGTGCTGTAGGACAGCATTCCAATAGTTCCGGAGAGTGAGGCAGTCCCAGGTCATGTGTGCAAAGTCCACATCCGATGCTTGGCACCTCAGAGAGTGTTACCCCCGTATATCACCTGTAACCTGTGGGGAGTGAGATATGTCACATGTAGATTGTTAAACTGGGTGTATTTTAGTCTTATGTTTTCCGTGGTACTTTCTGAGGGTAGGCAAGCATTCTGTCCCATTGCCTATCTGGGATTTCACGTCCTAAAACTCCCGCCCACCAAGTTCTAAGAGCCCCCAGTGGTCCTTGCCCCATATCCTTCATCGTCTTGTATAACCAGGTCAAATGTCATCTCTTAGAGCCAAGGGACAGTAGCAATTGAAGTACTGAGTTTTGTGGAGGTTCCTCTCAGCCCACCTCCTATAATTCACTATAGGATTGCACCAGAGACTCATACATTAGGAATTGGTCTCTGGGTATTTGAAATTGGTCTAGTAACTCCTCAGGCGGAATAAGGGCCCCCATCTCAAAACAATTCCCCTTCATTATCACTTCTGCCGCAGTCCACATTTGTAGTTGGGCCATAGTAAAAAAACTGACTGCTGTTCTGTGGGGTAGGCCCACTAGCCGGATTGCTGGTGCATATGACTGTGCCCTCTGCGTCCTTACTATACATCAGTGCTATCCATAGAGGGTGACCTGCAAAATAATGTTCATCTGTGGGATCAGGATATTGGGCAATAACAGCTTTTTTCAGCAGCGTTCCCTGGTGTAGAGCCAGACCCATGAAGTCTAGGACATGTCCTCAGGTATCCCCCAGCTACCTGGTCACCCACTGCAATTGAGCAGCTAAGCAGTGCAGCTCAAAATCCAGGACCGGAAGACTTCCCTGTGTCAATGGTCTTCATAACACCCCGAGCGCTAATCTGTGTCTGCCCCTGAAGCAGGACATCTAACTGCCTAAACCATGTTCCCAGGATTTTTACAGAAACATTGACAAAGAAATATAGCAGCCATGGGAGCATCACCATTTTAGAGATCGACACACTGGCCATGAGTGATAAGCGCAGAGATCTCTAGAAAGTAACATAGGCACATAGTGAGCGTAAAGCTCTGTCCAGGTTTCCCTCCTTCATGTCCTCCAATTGATGATAAATTTGGATTCCCAAGTATTTAAAGGTCACTGAGGTCCAGACAAGTCCCTCCTGGTGGTCCAGCAGTGGTGGGGTATCATGTTTTAGACCTGTTAACTTTCAGTCCTGAGAGAGCCTTAAAGTCGCAGAGTAGCCAGACCTCCTTCCGGGCCCCATCTGCAATACCCGACAAATAGAGGAGTATGTTGTTGGCATACAGGGAAATTATGTGTTCATGTTCACGTGATGCCGCCACCCCTCTTTGTCTGAACAACTCCACCAATGGCTCTATGGTCAGGGCGAATTGCAAAGGCGACAGTGGGGAGCTCTGTCTCGTGCCCGAGTAGATATCATACATGTCAGAGATAGTGGCACCTGTTTCAACCCTTGCAGTCGGTCTCTCGTATAGCAGGGTGGCCCATCAGATCGAGGCTTCCCCTAGCCCCAATTTGCACATAACATCTGTCAGATAATCCCACCTTATCAAATCAAAGGCCTTCTTATGGTCTACTGACATAAGCATTGTGTCTGGCAGATTTTGGACCTCTGGATGATAGAGGACATGGTACAGTCTCCTAAAATTGAGTTAAGTGTTCTGCTGGGGGATGAAACCATTTTGATCTCTATGGATGAGGGTCAGCATGTAAAGGAGCAATCTGGTTGCTAGTATTTTATTAGGATTTAAAAATCCATATTAAGCATGGACAACGGGCGAAATGTGGTAACCCATGCCCCCAGGGTCTTAGTTTTGGGGAAAGAGATAACTGTTACACTACATGTGGTGTCAAGAAGGCAGCCCTTCCGCAAATATTTGGCATAAAGTGTTTCTAATCTAGTGGTCAGCAGGCCAAAATATGTTCCATGTAACTCCACCGGAAGTCCGTCCGAACCTGGGATTTTGCCAGTGACCATCTCCCTGATGGCCTGTCTAATCTCTGGAGCAGTTATCGGGCACCCCAAGTCTGTTCTCACTTCAGAAGGCATTGCTGGGAGGGTAGCCTTCCCAAGAAATCATCTAGCATGTGGTCCAAGGGGGCAATCGGCTTGCTATCCAGCCTTTCATAGTATTGCCTGAACTCCTGATTTATGTCTTGTGGTGAATAAACATATATGGCTGAACATTTAGGGGGCGCACCACTCCAAAACATCCAACAAAACGCAGTAAGCAGAAAGAGTCCAGTACTGTTAAGTTAATAATGGTGCAAGACTTCTGTTAGTTTCATCCTGAAGACTTTTATTGTCGTAAAGAACTTGTTACGACATAAGGTTCATGAAAAAGATGCAGCCAACGCGTTTCGCCCTATACAGATGGGCTTCTTCAGGGCTGCAAAGTAACATATAACTATGAAAAAGTGGGATAATATAGTAACATAAGTAAGGTACCAAAACTACAACATATTAACATACAAGATGCTATTTTACATACATGTAACAAAACAGAATTGCTTTGTAAAGGTACAACAATAATACAATAAGAAAGGATATAAATAATGTGTTCGTCTGGACCAATATTAAGTCATACATGATCAACAGAACCGGCAAGGAGAAACGATCAATACAAAGAATCAGAGATGAAGTCCAAGAAGTACTTGGGAAGAAGTAGAATTGGAGGTAGCGAACAGTTGACATCACCATTGACGGCATAATCTTCTCCCTCCACTTCTGTTAGGTGAGTCTCTTGCAGCATGGCTTTGTGCACCCCTCTGCGTTTCAGGTAGCAGTGGAGGTTGTAGCGTTTGTTGGCTGACCCATACCTTGTATATTTCTGGGGATACATATCAACCCAGTGTTCTTGGTAACCATAGGGAGTCGTGAGTCTCCGACACCCACCCATCCTTGGTGTGTCCAGTGCCCCCTGCTTGTCGTCTCAGTTGCAGTGTCCCAGAGACAAATAAAACTCCCTTCCCCAGGTCCACTCAGCAATGGCCGGGCAATCTAAACTTACAATAACCAGGAACCAGAGTCATTGATCCAACTCCACCAAACTCCTGCAAGGGGTCAAGTGGGGGGGTGCTGGAGGAAAGAGAAAAATAAAGTGCCACAATCCACTCCGGCCGACTCATGACTGCACTTTAGGGACCAACTCTGACCTCAATCATTTCAAGCGGTGGGGCCAAGACAGAGCCATTTCCCAGCTCAGGCCATATCAGTACCTTGGTTTTGATGGGGAGCAGCAAAGCAATGTGTAACCCCTCCAGAAAGTGCTGTACACCCCATAACAGGAGTACTGTGGTTCTTACCCACCCTGGCTACAGACTGATACTTCTCAGTGTCAAATCAGGTCTTCCACTGACTGCGGGGTCACTCCAAGCAGTTCTCCCCACGTCAGTACTGACCCTTCTGGTTCATAGTCCGCTGTCTGTTTATCTACCAATGATTCCAGCTCAGATTCTGACCCAATCTTATTCTTAATGTCTGAGTTGCCTTTATAGCCGACAATCTGTCCCTGTCTGCCTCCATCTTGTCTCCATCTTGGACAGTTTCGTAGGGATTCCTCTGGTCCGCGCCCTCTGAGACCTCTTCCTGAGTCCACGCATGTTCTGTCCCACTAATCCATGGGGCATAGAGGGGGGGTTGTACCCACTCTAAACATGTCTAGCTGATCCCACACTGCCTGGGGACCCTCGCAGAAATGAGTCTTGCCTTCCAGCATAATCTTCAGCTAGATCGGGAACATCAAAGAGTATTGGAATCCCACCTCTCGGAGCACTCTTTTCACTTCCATATACCAGGCCCGCTTGGACTGTACTGCTGCTGTGTAGTCTGGGAACAGAGTCACTTTACCATTGCCAATATTGTATGGGCCATCTTCTCTGGCCTTTTTCAAGAGGGAGTCCCGATCTTTGAAGTGCAGAAGCTTCACAACCACTGGGCGGGGCTGGTGGTGTGGCAGACACTCTGTGTGTGCGTTTAAGATTTTTAAAAAAGCCATCAGATGGGCCACCACATGTTCTCTCAGAAAGCCCTACTATGCGAACAGTATTCCGCAGAGTACGTCCTTCGACATCTGCAGCTCTGTGCTTCAGTACACGTACTATGTCAGTCAATGCCTTCCTTGTCACCTTAGATCTAAGTGTGCCAGACGTACTTCCTTGAGCGCAGACTCCACTTCCTTTACTCTGTCCAGAAGCTTATGGTGTTCAGCCCTCAGTAGATCAAGACCCACCAACACCAACCCAATGCCCTGCTGAAGTGCAGCTTTTGTGTCTGCAATTGCAGCTAGTAATCTATCAAATTGCATTTGCAGTGAGGGGACTGTATCTACTAGGTACCCCACTACTTCCTGCGTGGGCGGTCTGGACCCTGATGCCCCTACCTGGGTGTCCATGCTCTGGCCTTCCCCATGTTTCAGATGGGCTTGCAGCAAAGCCTAGGTTGCTATCCAGTCGTACCTGAACTTGCAAGGCAGTGTTCTCCACACCCCGTGGCTATTGTGGGGTCGAAGAAACAATGATGTGTGTGCCCAGCCTCAAATTTACCCCAGGGGCTGCAGGCTCCTCCATAGCCCCCTGTTCTCATTACTTGTGGGCCTCTACAGTGCCCGGGCAATTACTCAGCAGCTGTTTATAATTGGGTATCGGGCACCACAGGACCACTGAACCAGTAGCAGTCTGCACTGTCACCTCTGTCTGCCCACCCCGGTCTCCATGCTCCCACAGTAGTCAGGTGGCAGGCGCTAAGTGTACTCAGGGCAGGGGGCCAGTGTCAAACCAAAGCGCTGCGGCTCCAAGCAGCACACATCATCCTCAGGGTTCACCCATATCTCCTGGCCAGGCCTGCAGCGCTTACAGCAAGGTATCGCTAGGATTGCTCTAGGGAGCAGCGTGTCTACCACTCACAGCACAGCGCAGTCTGGATCCCACCAATGAGCCAGCGAAATACAGGCCCTCTCACCTCACGTGGCAATGCCTCTCTCTCTTCCAGCCACTTAGCCCAAAATCCACGGGCAGTTCTCACCTTGACAGCAAGATGGGTCCTTCCAGGCGCTCAGCTCCCCTGGGCACCAGGTAAGGCACCTTGCATGATCACTGCCCTGGCAGCCACCACTGTCTGCCGCATGCCTACAGGGGCCCCGTCCACAATAGGCGGTCGCTGCAAGTAGGCCCTCACGCCCCACCTACTGGGGCTGGTCACGTTCCAGCTGCCTCAGATCCTCGCTCTCCTGTCTTTGCTGGCCGGAGCACCAGTGCCCCCTGCCCCCAGATGCAGCTTGATCACTGGTCACAACTGCTGCCATCTTGTGTGTCCATGCCTTGAGGCAGTCTCTAGAGGCACTCCTCTGCGCCCCAAGGTAGGACCAGTCCACAGCCGTCACCGCTGTCAATCCATTAAAAAATGCTCTGCTCCCTCCTTCTCCCTGTCAGACCACTCAGCATCACTGCTCTCAGCAGTACGAAGCTTTAGCTGCTTTGGATGGGTCCCTGACTCTATGATGCTGAAGGATAATTATCGGGGCCAGAGCAGAGAAATGAGCTTATGTGTCTGCCATGTTGGCTGGCTAGCTATGCCCCCACCTGATATGTATTTTTATCTCTTATCAAGGAGATCTCAGTCATAGAAAATATTGAAGGGTCTCCCTGGAATGTGGTTGAGCCTATCCTGGTTTATAGGGACCAGGATGAGATCCAATGATGAAGCATGACACCAATAAAGTGCATGTGTGTCACATAAATAACCCAATTGGGACATTGCATTTGAGGTTAATGAGTACACCTGGACTACCGTCCAGCAATAAGGGTATGGGTTACTTTTAGGGAACAATTTATTATTTGGTAAACTGTATCCTTTGATACCTTCCTTTTTGAAAAAACCTTTCTCCGCTGTTTTCAATGGTGTTTTTGCACCCTCTCTAGAACTTTTGTGATTCGTTGAACGTAGGTATGCCAGTTTTCACCAATGTCACACAGTACAAAAACATAAAAGGAATATGGGTTAAACCAACTTGACCTCGTTGAAGCGATACCTAGAAATATTTCCCATCTGTTGAATCTTTGTCTAGGGATATCACAGGGACCTCCATCCTGACATTAATACTTACCTCGTGCTATCAAATAATTTAACTCTATTGGCATCTCTGGGAGGCTTGTACCAAAGTCCCTGGGGCTGGCAATTTTATTTCCCTTCAGTAGTAGAGAGTTATTGCTTCACTCCTTTGTACCTAGAAGGAGAAGGACAAATGGAACTCTAGCTGCTATCTGTGCCCTTACCAAGCAATCTGTCCAAAAGAACCATAGTAACAAGAGATATTAAAGAAAGGTCAAAACACCCCAATCCTGTTTTCTTTATTTCATATACTGTGTACATCCATTAATTATGTGCTTCCCTTATCGGATCCAGGTGACTTTTACCCTTGAGCTTTTGTGTCTGAGCTACGGCAATGCCCTCTGCATTGATTCTTCAGAACATTTGCTTCGTAGACTACAACGAAAAGTGGTAAGACATCTGGCATCTTCAGCCATGAGACCACAATAGCCTAGCGGTCTGCTTGTTGTACAGGATACCTGTATCTGATAGAGTCCCCTTCAGGGCCCAGTGAATGGCCCACCATATACACACTATGAAATAGGACCTTCATTCTTTCAGAAGAACATTGCAGATCCATTGGC
Source organism: Pleurodeles waltl (assembly GCF_031143425.1). Classification (NCBI taxonomy): domain Eukaryota; kingdom Metazoa; phylum Chordata; class Amphibia; order Caudata; family Salamandridae; genus Pleurodeles; species Pleurodeles waltl. Next base: position 317,628,027 of record NC_090437.1, on the reverse strand, counting down.
TTCACTTGTCTACCCATTTATCAACTACAATCCTGACATCCTACAGGCCACAAATATCACCTCATTACTGTGATTTAAGATAACACAATTCTGGAACTCCCACCTGGTCTGCACCATGTAACTTCATGATTTTCCCTTTTTTTCATAAAGGTCTAAAGGCAAGGCTATTCTGAATTACTTCAATCTCCTGCAATGACAAGCCTTCGTGTGAGTGAATCTGAACAAAGCAATAGTTCTATACCTAATGCAAGATCACTGTGAATGAATAGACAGCATTCAGGAGACATGGCAGTGGTCACCTGGCTTAGTCATCCACTGTGACAATTCTTTGCTGTCCAAATCCAAATTGATGCTATCCATTGAATAAATGACCAAATAGTCCTACATTACTCGTAACTGTGCTGGATCAGAGTCCATGTTTGGTTATAAATCAAAGAAATTGCATATACACAAACGCTCGCCACATCAACACTGCACACATTCACATCAAGCCTCCACCTCAAGCAGTGATCAACAAACCATCAATCTAAATGTGCAGAATGCTTGCTGCTTCAGGCTTGGTGCACATCTCTGGTATTCAAATTACATATGCAAAAAAACCTCAGCTTCACAACCCAGCATTCACACCCTACCAGCTTCAGAAATGCTTTCCCATGTCTATGCTAAAAACTGCAGACCCAGTGTCTTTCTACACCAATTCTGTTAAGTGCGCTAGCTGCAAACAACGCAAGTACGTTCTCTTTGCCATACAACTGAATTACCTTGCCAGTAGTCACCACAGTAAAATTGTTAAAATTACAAATAAACCTGTACATGGATGCACCTGCATTCCTCTGAGAGGGGAATGAACAGTCTCCTCCATTAAGCATTTTATCATCAGACAATATTTTTTCAGGGTTGTACTGAATAGATGTTTTTTCTACATGGATTGTGTCTTGATGGTTCTTTGAACCCCTCACAGTGATAAATAGCAGCCACGGCCATCATTAAGGCCCCACCACATCAGCTTTTTCTGATGGAGGAAGACTGCCTGTTAGACTGAGCAGAGGTCAACCTGAAAGACACTTAGGCCCACATTACTACTTTGGCGGTCTTTGTGAAATGCCGCCACCATACCACCAGTGGTGGCGGTACAGCGACCACCGTATTACGAGTCACAAAGAACAAACCACTCAAATCCAGCCACAAAACCAACACTGCCAAGTCTTCTGAGTGACTGTCCAACCGCCGGCCCCACCATGCTGACACCACTCTGAACACCCTATTACGAGTCAGTTTTCAACACACCGGCACATGCACAGTGGTAAACCATTGACAGTTCGCACTGTGGTGGTACAATAGTAGCCAACACCACATTGGACAGTTTGAATACCCCACACCTGAAACACATACACAAACCACACACACCTGCTCACAGTACTATAAAACACCCCCAGACACACACCCACAATCCCTTGCAACTCCCACGACCAGCCACAGAGACATGAGCCACTTAGCACATCCTATGCACTACAAACACCTTCACACTGCACATTTTACACACACCACCACCACAACCCACCAGCACCCACACACCAATCATCCCGCACTGCACCCTACCCGCATAGCACACTACCCACAACATGTCACGCCAGAAGCACCCACGGTTCACAGACAATGAGTTGTGAGTCATGGTGGACGAGATCGCCAGAGTAGAGCCACAACTGATGGAAGCACAGGTTCAGCAAACATCGTTGGCCAGAAAAACTGAGTTATGGCAGAGGATTGTCGACAGGGTCAACACAGTCAGCACCTATCCACGGGCAAGGGAGGATATCAAGAAGAGGGGAAGGTCCATTCCATGGCGTCTAGGCACCAGATCGCCCTAAACAAGACTGGCAGTTGGCCCACTTCATCCACTTGAGTTAATATCCTAGGAGGAGAAGGTCTTGGACACCATGCATCCAGAGAGCCTTACTGATATCATCGGAGGTCTCGACTCTGGTAAGTCAACAATACCCTGCAGGCACCAACCACTCCTGTACAGCATGCCTCCCCACCACTCCCCAATCGACCCCATCCCACAATACTGCCCCACCAATCACCCCAAGCCCCTTCCTGTATGCCACACCACCCCTCTCCCACCATCCCCACACAGTCCACTCAAATGCATGGATAATAATCACAATGTGAAGAACCACAACTCCCTCAATGCATCACTCCCCACACAGCAAACATTCACAGTCCTACTTCACAGTGGAATACCTGTATGGGCAACCATACCGCAGCCCACACCTACTAGTTGCTAGGACAGCGTACCAACACATGGCAATGAAAGCAATGCCAACCACCATCCACAACCCACCATGCCACATGGAAGCATGACACAATCCCCTACCCAAATCAATGTCTGAAGTGCTGCAGCTGCCATTGCCATCACTGGAAGCAGGTTGAGCCACTGCATGTACCACACATGAAAATGACAACTACACATCCAAATACAAACTCTCCGCCTTTCCATCCACAGGTAAACCTGCCACTGCCACCCTGCAGAGGATGCCAGGGTCAGACAGCCCTCCCCAGGAGGAAGGTCCCATTGGATGTCTGGATGGGGATGACTTGCCTGGGCCATCTGGTGTGCCTGATCCGTCCACTCCCAGCAGCCCCACCCTGGGCACACCAGACTCCTCCTCCCATGTGGCTACAACACGTCAGCCAGCCCGCCTCCCCCCCAAACCTGTGCCCCAAGGACCTCTCAATCAGAACTGTGCCCCACAGTGCAGGGGCCAGTGTCAAGGGTACACACCCCAGACAATGAAGGGCCTGGTGCTACTGGGAGTGGGCACACTCTGCCAGGGGCACAAGCACAGGGGGTTACAGGTAGCGGGAGGGGATCTGTTGTCCAAGGGACAGGGCGACCACAACACCAGACTTGCCAGGAAGCCCTCACCCAAGTCCTGGGTACATACCACCAACCCAAGGACACCATGGCCCAGATCCTCGCCACTGTGCAGGGGAGCCAAGGGCTGCAGAGGGACCACCACCAGGAGGCCACGCAGCAGTGGCAGACCCACAATGCCAACATGGCTTTCATAGCAGGGGTGCTGAGGAAACTCACCACCATCCTGTGTGAGTCCACCTCCCACCAGCAGGCCTCCTCAATAGCCACATCCCATCTGAGCCCTCCACATCAGCAGCAGCTAGCGAAATGGAGGCCCTGCCACATGACCCGCAGGACACCAGCACCCCTCCCCCTTGTAGATGATGAGCCCCCAAGCAAGCAAGAACGTCCAACTAGACATTCAGCCGGAACTTATGCCAAGACCAAGACAACCCCCAGGAAGTGACCCTCTCCTGAACATTCTCCCCTCTGTGTCACTTAGACACCCTGTTGATTGTCCACTGTCAACTCTCTGTTGTCCCATGGCCACCATACTGGACTTCGACTACCCACAGCTGGTCTAAGTACTCTGATGATCCCACCCGCCATGACCAGACTCATCACCCCTTGCACTTTTCCCTCCCAAATAAACACCATTGAGCACAGTCACTGCCTACGTCTTTAATCGTCATGAGTGCGAAAGATACTGCCAATACATCTGCAACAGCCAACCCATTCTCCTGCCAATGTATGTGAGAGTGACAGAAGGGGGAGCAATATACAGCAAGGATTACAGTGGAGCAGGCAGTGACTGCAGACATGTGTCAAGGGAGGCAACAGGTGAGGCAGGGACCAGAGTGCACCACAACAATGTCCTGAAAGTAGAACAGGGACAGCAATCACTATAGGACATATGCCAACTCAACACACATGCACTGTCAGTACAGGATGCCAAGGCTGAGATGGCAAGCCAAGTCCCAACCATATGGCAATAACAAACCCACATACCAAAGACATACCTCCCCAATGGTCACTCCCTCACAGCAAACCGAGCCAGACATGAGACAGTTCCCACTGCCACAAACAGTAATGTTGCACAGCCCTCCAATGTCGACTCCCAGGATAGGATGCAATTCAGAGGAAACCATCTAGTGTAGCACACATATTGCACTGGATCTGGCAGTTCAGGGAACAATGGTCATGCACATAGGCGTCACAAGTGCTGCAACGCAACAGCAGGGTAGGAATAGCACTGACCTGTGCACTGTAAGAACCCAACTCATGGGCACATGTGACACACCCCCCAACCCACCCACAGTCAGAGCTGCACCCAATACCTCCAGTGATTACAGACACAAGGTGGTAGCATGGCACAAGGCAGACAGTTCTACAGTTCAAATAGCATACATTTGACACATACCTGTATCTCAGTCAAGTATTGTATTATCAGCTGTGCGCTGGAGTCAGCTGCATCCTCATCATCTTCTTCCTCATCACTCCCCATGTCCCCTTCATAAGCCAATGGTACAGCTCCCACCCTCTCTGCATCCGGCAATGGGATGTGACGTTTTAGGGCCAGATTGTGTAGCATGTAGCAGGCAACAATGATCTGGCACACTTTCAATGGTTTGTAGAGTAGGGCTTTTTCAGAAATGTGTGGACACTGGAATCTGGCCTTCAGCAGGCCAAAGGTCCTCACAATGACTCGTCTGGTCCTACTGTGGGCCTCATTGAAATGGTGTTCAGCAGCTGTAGTTGGATGCCTCATGGCTGTGGGGAGCCAGGGAAGGTTGGAATAGCCAGAGTCACCTGTGTGCACAGAGGTAAGAGCCATGTCAAGACCGGGAGGGTGATAGGGAAGGTCATGAAAAGTGTTGAGAGCAGAGGGACACACATATGAAAGGATACATACCGATGAGCCAGGCCTGGTCCCTCTGTAGGAGTGCCATCATATGTGGGATGGTGCTGTTCCACAGAATGTAGGAGTCATGCACAGAACCAGGGAACATGGTCGTCACTTGTGTGAAATATTGGTCAGCGAGACACACCACCTGCACATTGGTTTAATAAAGGTTTTTACGGTTCCTACACACTTGTTCACTCCTCCTGGGTGGCACCAGGGCAATGTGAGTGCCATCAACGGCCCCTATCACATGAGGCACATGTGCCAAATCATAAAAGGCAGCCCTGACAGTGCCCAAATCAGCACGTTGAGGGACACTGATGTAGCTGGGCAGATGTTTTAGCAGGGCACATAGTACCTCCTCAGGATGTTGCTGAACATGGGTTGTGATATCCCTGCTGCCAAGCCGACTGTAATTTGGAACAACCCTGAGGCAAGGGAATGGAGGACTGTCAACACTTGTACTGTGGGTGGAATGGCATTGGGATGACGAATGGCAGGCAACAGATCTGACTCCAACTGGGTCACCAGCTCCATGATGGTCTGATGGTTCAGACAATAGGTGTGAATGACGTGTCGCTCTTCCAGGCTGGCAAGGTCGACTAGGGGCCTGTAAACCAGAGCATTCCTCTTTCCCAATCTTCCACCTTACCTGAGAATAAGAGGGAGTAGGAATCATGATGTGCAGCATCGACTGTGTGGATGTAGTTGAGCTGTGTACAGGTCACCAAATGTCACTCATGACGCACCTTCAATGCACCCTCAATACACATTGCACATGTAAAATGGCAACTGCCTGTCCTGCATGCACAAGACAGATGGAAGTGAGCCCATCCCACCGGAGTAACATGTCATTGGGTAGGCGGTCGCAATGTGCTCATGCTCACTTGACTCCTGACACTTGTGCACATAAGACCTCTACTGCGTGTGCTGCTGTGTTCTGACTCTGGTAGCCAAGATGCCATGTACTGCAGGAGATATGGCCCCAGCCTTCACCCAGGAAGAATTAGAGAAGCCCGTGGACGGGGTCCTACCCCTGTATGGACAGTTGTATGGGGCACCAGATTAGCAGGTGAGGCCAATGTCTCTGTCCTGTCTGTGAGTGGTGCGTATGGGGATGGGGGCCTTCGTACGAGGCAGTGTGACTGGAGAATGGACATGGGTGAGCAGTCTGAGGATAAGTGGATTTATGACATGTGAGCATGGTAGTGAGATGTGTGCTGTCCCTGTGACTCCATGCTTCATGAATTTGTCCTTCTGTCTGTGTCACCCATGCAGTTCAGCACCCACCAGAAGAAGGGGATATGGTGTGCCATCACCAAGCAAATGCGGACCCTGGGGGTCCATGCCCGGCAGAGCACCCACTGCAGAAAGAGGTGGAAGGACCTCAGACGCTGGGCCAGAAAGACCGCGTAGGCCCAGGTGGGGATGTCCTCCCAATGAGAGAGGGGTGCCCGTAGGTGCCCGTAGGACTCTGGCCCCCCTAATGGGCCTCATTTTGGCAGTGGCATACCCTGAGGTGGATGGGCGCTTGAGGGCAACACAGCAGTTATAAGGGGGTGAGTACACACTCTCACTTACAATCTGTGTTGCCACAGTGCCTCTGGGTGTCCACTATTGGAAAGCTGTAGAGTGGGTACTAGGTAGATTCATGTCCACTATAGGTATTCAACAACCAGGCAGGATTGGCATCATGGATGTATGGCCATGCCAAGCAGTTAGTGAATTGCAGGGCAGTTACCTCCAATGTGGTATCTATGTTGTCACCTACTACCAAGATGAACTAGGCAGCTCATGCCAACAGGTGTATTGTATCTGGGGCGTCAGGCCATTGTAATCAGTTCTTGCCAACCACTGAGCCAGGGGTAAAAGTAGAGTCCTGAATCTGCTGGCAGGTACTGTATGTGTAGTGAGGTAAGGTGGGCCAAGATGTCACTGTGCAATTTGACAATGGCCTAGTTGGCATTCCAACTACCCATGCAGAATTCACTTGGTTCAGCAGTCCAGGAATTGTGTGTCTCAATGGGCATGGGAAGTGGGCAGGTACTGGGCAGTTGTGGCAGGTATGCCTCACATCATGTACACAATTGCATCTGTGTCACCTTCAGCCGTACACATGTGCATTCCTGTGATTTCCCCCATGGTGTTCCATTGTTGTAGCATGTGTAGGTGAGTGCATGGCGTGGAATGGCATGGCATCAGAGGATGTTGTAGTTACTCTTTGTGACTGTTGTGCTGGCATTGACTGATTACACCCCGTCTCTCTCTTTCCCACCCTCCCTCCCTCCCTCCCTCCCTCTCCTCCTCTGTCTTGTGTGCATCACCATCATCTGGTGAAGGAGAAGGGGCACTAGCGAGTGGGGAAGCTGCAGCCTACGGGACCCAGAAGACTGATTCCAGTGGAGCCGAGGGGACCAGTGGTATGAGGGCGAGGGGAGTGCTATGGGGGAGACAGGATCGACCACACCATCTTGATATTCCTCCTCAGATGGTGGCTTTCTGGCCGTGGTGGACCCATCAGGACACAGGCCTGCATCATCCTTGCCCACCACCCCCCTTACTAGCACTGCCCTCCCTGTAGCTCCCCACCCAGTTACCTGTTCCTGCTAACCCAGGAGGGTGGGCATCTCCTTCGCCGCAGGCACCTCTGCCCCAGCCCCAGTCAGCCCTGTTGCCCTCAATGAGAAGGCTATTGACCTCCTGAGGTCCATCTCTGTGGGGCAATCAACCATCGTGAATGCCATTCAGGTACTGTCCTCCCAGATGCAGCAGACCAATGCATTCCTGTAGGGCATTCATGGTGCCCTGGCTGGCCTGCAGAGATCATTTCAGGCTCTGGCCTCCTCCTTGACGGCAGCCAGTGTCCCTTCTTCTTCCATTCTCCCTCCAGCCACCTGTTCCCAAACCCACATCCCTCTCCCCTCACCTATCCAAGGCACACTTACAGACTCACATGCATCCACATCAACAGACACGGTACGCAAGGCCAAACATAAGCACCACAAATCCCACCACCGCCATGCACACAAACCACATTCAAATGCCGACATTTCAACATCCACTCCCTCCACCGACTCCACCACCATCTCCCCCTCTCAGTCACAAAACCACTCACACCTGCAGTCACCACCTTATCAGTGCCAGATCCTGCCAAATGTGCTCTCACTGCCACCATCACCATAATATCACACCCCCTTTCATGCACCCCAAATACCACATGTGCACACATCACCACAATCAATACTCCCACATCCCACATGCAGCACATCCACCCTACCTGCAGACACCACCCCAACATTCACTCACACATCCCCCTTCCATCTCCCTGCATCTCCTCCCCCCTCCTCCCAGTACACATAAACACCCATACTCACCCACACAACAGTCACCCAGCACACATGTCATCCACCCACACACCTGCACCTAAGGCACCTCCAAGTACACACTTCTCAACCATTCCCTCTCCATCCACTCCCAAACGTCCTTCCCATGACCCACCTTGTGCCCCTAAGAAACGTTTCCAGCAAGAGTTTTTTTCCCAAGACTGGCCCAGTCCCTGTTCCCCACAAGTGCCTTGCTACCCTTCCCAGACCCCTGCCTTTCACCTCCGAGTCCTCCTCTGGTCCTCACCATGCCCCTCCCCCACCTAAGACTTGCCCCCCCACCAAGTCCACACGCTTCCATACCCAAAGCCAAGCCCACTCCCTCCACTTCCAAGGCCAAGTGCAAGTCCCCCACCTCCCCTCTAAAGCTCCCCCTTCCAAGGGCAAGACTAAGGACCCCCTCCAAATCCACCACCAAGGACCCCTCCTCCAAGCCCAGACCAAAGGACCCCCCTCCAAGCTCAAACCCCCCTCCCTACATGCCCTCCTCAACCCTGAGGTGCCTGCATGATGCCGCTGCCCTGTGGCGGCTAGCACTTTGCAGTCAAGTTGGGGTGTCATTCTTTCCCCAGTGTGCTCAGGGCACTGCAAGAATTTTGGACTTGTTCATAGTTCAGCCACTTCTAATTGCTCTTTTTCATATATCTGCACCACTGCATTGTTGGTGTCAATGGTAACAACTTTGTCCTGGCTTTCCTTCAACATGTGCGATTTTGTGTGTGTGTGGTGTGTGTGTGTACTAATGTCCTTCCCTCCATTGTGTGCTAGGCTGGTGTATTTACGGTTGGTGTCTTGGTCAGCATCGCTGGTCCTGGAGGTTAATGGCCAGCAGGAGCATTAGGAAGACTTGCAATATGCGTGCCATGGTGCCGATGGACGTGCCTGCGTTCCTGAAGGTGAATATTCCCTTTTATATTGTCCACAGTGGCGGTTCGGACGGAAACTTGGCTGTGTTCTGCAGGTGCCTTCCACAGACTCATAATATAACGGTCTTCACCGCCAGGGCTGTGGCAGTACATACAACCGCCCCCTCCACCGTGGCGGTCCACAGACCGCCAAACTCGTAATGAGGGCCTTAATGTTTGTGTCAGGCAGCCAGACACTGTATATGCACTAAATACACAGGCACCCAGCTGCCTGACCAAAACTTGCTGGGCTGAACATTTCACAGCCCAGTGGCATGTCCTTTTCTTTGAGCCTTCCTCTCATGATGGGAGGGAGTGTCACAACTAGACTCAGACCTGGGAACTTCATTTTAAGCTCTGAAGTGCCCATAATCTAGTGTCCATCAATGACGCTTGTCACAGAGTGGGGTGGGGTCAGCATCTCTCACTGACCTCATCCCACTCTGTGACAAGGAAAGGAAGGTCCTCATCTCACTGGGTGACCTTTGACATTCAGCCAATAAGAGCAGATGGCAGGATGTTCTTTTCACCCCTTCCTTAGCTGAAGTCTCCAAGAAAACCAGGAAACAATAGTGGCTTCCCTCCTGCCACCCGAGATCATCACCATGGCCCAGTATTTTTTTTTTTTTTTAATGTTGGGTGCTTGCAGGTGTGCCTGTATGAATGTTCATTAACAAATAAAGTTTGTTTGATGACTGAATTTGTGTATTTGTGCGTGCATGCATGTAGTGAATGTGTGTATGTGCTGCCTTTGAGTGTATGTGTGTGAAAGAGTGTGCATGTGTGTGTCTAACCATGTTGCACATTACAGGTTGCCACTGATAAATATGAATGGTTGGTGTCTTAACGCTCCTCCTAAAGATTTCTGCAGTTACAAAAAGTTGAATCTGTGGTCTGGAAGTTCCCATTTCTGAACTTATAGAATTCAGATCTAAGGATAATGCAGAGTGAAAGTTTCACAAGTGTGTAAAAAATACTATTATAGTCAGCAGTCTGCAGTAATCTAAGGGTTTGGTGTGGGATCATGGGTGCTTTCAGAGGACTAACTACTAGGAATTCAGTGCGCAACAATGAAATTGTAACTTGTGGGTATTCAGGGACGGTCTCAAACATTTCACACTCAGGGGCATATATATCAACTATTAACGCAATGCAACAAGCCACCTTCCTGGTGAAAGGGACTCGGCAGGAATGCAAAATATTTAACATTATACAATGCATTCCTGCTCTCTGCCTGCACTGGCACAAACTGCCACCTAGCACTGATGAAGGCACCCTTGCACCAAGGTACACTGGTGCCTGTGTTGAAGCAAGGATTGTTTTTGTGCAGGAAGGGGCTCTTTCCTACACAAAGCAATCCTCAATGTCAGTTTCATCTTTGTAAGTGTGATGAAAAATGCAGCACCCTTAGGAAGATGAAACGGGGATAAATAAAGTTCTCCTTGTTGCGCCTCTGATGGAGAGGTGTACAATTCTGACTCATTCCCAGGTCAACCAGTGTTAGTAAATCTGGGAATGTGTCACAATGCATGGGTGGAAGTGGCGTAATGAAACTTGAGGGGTCCCCCTCTGAAAAATACATGGAGGGGGACCCATGCTCTGGACCCAGTCACAAGCTCTTAATCCAGTGGCCCGCCACCCGTGCACAGAGCACAGCAGGGCCTATTGTTATACCAGTAGTGGGTGGATGCATGAGAACACCCATGCTTCACCCCCGGCACACCTCCCTGCCGCAGAGTAACACAAGACAGCAATTTGAGGTACCTTTAGATACCCTATATTTATCAAACCACGCAGGACCATGCAAGGTCGTCTTGTGTGGCTTGGTAAATCTCATTTAGATTTTGCGCATGGCGCAAGGGCGATGCAAAACCTTGATAAATATGGGCCTAAGTTTTTACCAAAAACTATTGCGATGAAAAATGCTGTGCAAATGGAGATTGTATAAGCCTAGAAGACCATATTCCTCAGGAGGAAAATATTTTTTTTACCAAATGGAAAAAATATCAGTTTGGCCAAAAGATAAAAGAAAAAAGATGAAAGTCAAATGCCCATGTCACCATACTTACATCTATAAACTGCCTGCACTGAGTAGGTAATTATAAAGAAGAATGAGTACATCTGCAAAAGCATGGCTTTCCGGGTGTTGCCTTAGAATTTTGATGGTCATTCACAAATTGATTCAATTCATTATGGCACTTGTACCGCTGTTCTACCACTCTTTAATACTGAATCCACGTCAGACAATCACAAAGACCGGGCGATCTATTTTGAATTCCTACAGATAACATACATTTTTGATGATACTGCAGTGAAGACAAAGGCATTCGAGCAGCATTGTGCTTCAATCACTAACACTTTCAGGGAAACAATGTGAGCATCTAAATATACCATATTAAAACACCCAAAATACATTAGGACCTTCATTATGACATTGGCGGTAACGTTCCCGCCACACTGGCAATGGCGGTCGGACTGCCGCCAGGCCGGTGGTGCAGACCGCCATATTACGACTGCAACCCACTGAAACAAAGCCATTTTGCTGACAGTACCGCCGGTGCAGCCAGGCCATCGAGGACAGCGGCAGCCAAAACAAGGCCGGTGGTAGCCACTGCACCACCCACACTATTACGACACTGCAGACCACCAGGATTTCCGGGGCGGGACGACCGCCACCCAAAGCCTGGTGGAAACAGCAAGTAGAAAATGACCCACTCACCTCCAGGGACACAGACGGCCCGCGGAAATCATGGAATGCCACCTTGAAATCTTTCCAGCGCTCTTCCTCGCCTTCCTCCTCTATGACCACCAACGTCATCGGTGAGTACACCTTCAGAGCACACAAGGCGGAAGGGGAGAGTTACACACCCACACACAACATACACATCATGCATGGACTCCAACGCGCACATATGCTACACATCACCCGTACCGAGACACACACACACAACATGACATATCTATAATTATGAGTAATGAAGTACGTATTTACTACTCCACGAGCGCTTTGATAGTAGGGAAGGTTATAAAGCAGACCGAGGCAAATATAACTGCACTTTTAGTTTTTTTATACACTCACTCGAAACTACTGAATTACACTATGGGAACCGGTCCTCATAACACACCGGTCCTCACAAGGACAGTGTTTGTCTTGAACTGACAGTGTTTACCCATACTATGAGGACCTTGCAGTGTGGGCTATACATGCCCACAAAACACAGCTATGCCAAACACACACGTCACATACACACGTTCTGGGAGGGGGTGGGGGTTTCACCTTTGCTCTGGATGAAGGGGCAGGGGCTCTGGAGCTATGTTTTGGGGCAATGTGTTTTGTAGGGACAGGGGAAGCTTTTTTGCGGGTGGAGGGGCAGCAGAGGTAGAAGGGGGGGTCATGGGAAGACTTGGAGGTGGAGGGACTTGGCCTTAGGAGGGAACCATGACAGCGAGGGGCAACTCAGGTGGGACAGGCTCAGGGAACAGGTCAAGGTGGGCAAGGAAGAGCTTCTTAGGAACAAGGGGGATGGATTGGGAAACTGGTTTGGGAGAGGAGGTAGAGGGAGTGATTGTAGAACGTCTAGGTGTGCTGGATATGGGTGCAGATGTATGCAGAGCATTTATGTGTGAGGTGGAGGAATGCTGAGTGTCTGAGTGCAGGCGTTTATGTGTTTTGGTAGGAGGCGGAAGAGAGGCTGGGAGAGGACAGACAGGTCGTGTAGACTGGTGGGATGGTGTCTGCGTGTAAGGTGGGTGTGCTTCATGTGTCAGTGATGGTGATTGTGGTGAGTGCAGATGTGGTGCATGTATGAGTGTCTGCTGTGGGGTGACTAAGGACAACACAGAAGCTGAGACACAAACTGGGAGTGAAGATGCAGTGCTGGCAGGTGTGGGTGGTGATGTGACTGTAAGGGAGGAGGTGCTGGGGGAGTTAGGGAAGGTAGTGGCTGATGTTGTGTCTGCTTTTGTGTGTTGAGTGTGTGCATGCTTGTGATGTGATTTGTGGTGCCTGTGTTTGACTTTGCGTACCATGTCTGTTGCTTTGGGTAAGTGCATGTCTGCATGTGTGGCTTGGCTGGGAGAGGGCTTTGGGATGGGGTACAGGTAGCAGGCGGGAGGCCGGAATTACTAGGGACACTGTCTGCCAGCAGTGAAGAGGCCAGAGCCTGATATGATCTCTGTAGGTGAGTCAAGGCACTGTGAATGCCCTCTAGGTAGGCATTACACGACACAGCAGCACACTCAGAGAAGGTCTTGATGGCTGGAGAGTCAGGAGTCAAGTAAGATACACTGTAGAACATGGCGGTCATGGCAGCAGCGGTCTGCACCGTCACCGCCAGCGGTAATCGTCTTTGGTCCCTATATGCCATAGACATCTATGTTAATCAATGAAGAGTTGCACTGCGGTTCCGACAGCCTACCGCCATGACGGCATACGCTGTCAGAATGAGCTCACTGACATCTGTCCCCTGCATGCAGGATAGGCAGCAGCCATTTTACCCTGTTACTGTTAATGAAACATAATAAAAAAGTGTCACTACACATTTCCATCATGGACTTGTGATAAGTTACGCTCTGGGACTGTGTATATTTCAATCAGGCAGTGAAAACTTTGAGTGTGCACAGATACAGAAAATGGGATCATGGCAGATGGGAATTGAACTTACATATTGATGGTGACTGTACACTAGCCGTGACAGACAACCATCTTACTCATGTCATCCTTTGAAAATCCCAGATATATGTACAACTAACATGAGTATTTCAACAGATCGGCACTTTGAAGTTTGATTTGCATGCAACAAGTGGTAGCAGATGTGATGTTGATTCTCCATTTGTGATCATGTAGTAGGATGCATGAAGTGTAATTGTTGACACTTTTGTGTTGTATGCTATGTGTAGATGCCAACCACTGTGAAGGGAGAGGCATGCACCTGTGTAGCGGCCCCTGGTGGACTTGGCAACGATGAAAGAACGCCACATCATCTCCCACTATTGACTGAACCATGCTACAATCAGGGAGCTATGTACCCAGTTGGAGTATGATCTGCTACCAACCATTCAACAACCTACAGCCATTCCTCCAACTCTGCAGGTGCTATCTGTCCTCCACTTTTTGGCCACTGGCTCATTCCAGGGGATAGTGGGAATGGCAACAGGCATGTCTCAACCAATGTTCAGCAATGTGTTGAGGAATGTCTTCTCCGCCTTAGTGAAACATAAGGAAAGCTACATTCAGTTTCCCCATACTGAGGAATAGCAGTGTCCCACAGTTGATGGGGCTTCTACAAAGAGTGAAGGTCTACCTCTTCGGTGAGTATGTTTAGTGTATATGTAATTACTGTTACCCCAGCCTTCCTAATCTGTCTGCATGTGACATAGGGCCTCATTACACTCGGCGGGCGGCCACCGCCGCCCGCCAAGGTTTAACCGCTGTGCTGCCGCCAATGCGGCCACACTCCCTCCGGCCCCATTTTGACATCCCCGCTGGGCCGGCGGGCGGAAACAGAGTTTCCGCCCGCCAGCCCAGCGGGGATGTCAGCCGCAACATGGGAGCCGGCTCCTAATGGAGCCGGCGGTGTTGCGGACGTGCAACGAGTGCAGCTGTACCCGTCGCGCTTTTCACTGTCTGCTGTGCAGACAGTGAAAAGCAGTGCGGGGCTGTGCCTGGGGGCCCCTGCACTGCCCATGCCAAGCGCATAGGCAGTGCAGGGGCCCCCAAGGGCCCTGCGACTCCCCTTCCCACCAGCCTTTCCATGGCGGTCTCTACCGCCATGGAAAGGCTGGCGGGAAGAGGACTCGAAATCCCTTGGGCAGTGCTGCCCTGGTGGATTAAAACCGCCGGGACAACCATGGTGGTAAACCGCCGGTCCCGCCGGTGCGACCGCGGCGCTTCCTCCGCGGTCGTAGTCCGCAAGATTGTACCGCCAGCCTGTTGCCGGTACAATCTCCAAAACAGCCCTGGCGGTCTTTGACCGCCAGGGTTGTAATGAAGCCCATAGTGGATTATAAATGTTAGTTTACCCTATCCACAGGTGATTAACATTATCCCAATCTCTCCTGGCTACTGACACTGGTGAGGAATCCAAGGACCAGTAACGAAGAACAGTACAATGAGGCTCATGGGAGGAGATGAAGGGTGATACAAAGGACATTTGGTCTGTTGAAGGTAAGGTTCAGATGTCTGCACATCTCTGGGGGTTACCTGCAGTACTTACCACAGATGGTATGCCAGATTGTGTTGACCTGCTGCTTGCTCCACAATCTGGCACTAAGGAGGAAAATGCCATTGCTGAAGGAGGAAGGAGTTAGGGACAATCCAGTGGCAGAGGAGGGAGGTAATGAATGAGGAAGATGGGGATGAGGAAGGTCTAGGCACAAGGACAGAGCTCATCCAGCAGTACTTCAGCTAAGCTTCTAGTAGGTAATCTCTATATTTACCATCTCTCTTGTTGGAGTACAGGTTGGGTGTACATCCTTATCCATTCCTGATACGAGTGGGTGTTGATCTCATTTGGGTATAAGATGAGTGTATACAAGAGTGGTCTGACAAGTAGGTCAACAGTCCCACTATGATCTTATCTAGTTCATTTGTCTGTGTTGCATATACCTTAGACATCCTATCTACTTCTTCACACATTTGTGACTTCTACTTTCTGGTATCATATGTTCATTGGCATAGTTTGCTGCTTCTTGTGACTTCAATTGATGTAAATACCTGGAATACAAGGGTATGAACAGTGTAGTACAACTACAATGAGTGTCTCTTACTCAGTTCATTACTGTTAGATGCAACGATTAACTTGTCTCATAGTACCTGAACAGAGTTTTGGTTATGTGCGCAATAGCATTGGATTGTCTAGCAATGTGTAAACCTACAGTGCAAATCGTGTAACCATCATCATGTGCAGGTACATGTTGTTGGCAACAGTGCAATTTATATGTGATGTTTCTTCTGTGCTATCAGTTGCAGAAGTGCTGTGGATGATGTTTGACTACTCTTCCCTCTCTGCTGCCTGGGGACCCAGGGATGTGTGGACACTGACTTTGCTGCAGGAAACCGGATGTCAGGATGATTCATCCACATCTTCACTGTGTATTAATACTTAATTTCTGTGGCATGTCACACATTTGTTTCACTATTACAATGAGTAAACACAAAACATCATAACTTGTGTGTAAGTGTATTTATTGTGTATACCAAAGGGTGGATAGGGTGCAAAGCAGGGGGACCATAGTGTTCAATAACATCAGTCTGTAAGGCCAAGCAGTTTGTGGCACAGGTCCAGTATCCATGTGGCATCTGAAAATGGGACTATGGCAGTAGAGAGTCAACAAGGTGTCTCAGTGGCACACAAGGGAGACAGTTCTGGAGAGGCTCATTTCCTTGCAGTGGGGTTGGTCTTGGCTTCAGTCCCTACAAGATGTCTGGCTCTGTGATCACATTTGTGTGGGGGTTCCTCAGCTACAGGGGTGGCTCAGTAGTGGCTTGTGAGTCCTCAGGCATGGCCACCATCCCACTAGCTGCAGCAGATGTTGAGGGCTGGTCATTAGGTTGGCTAGTGGGAGGGGGCTGGTGGTGGGTAGAGGACACATGCAGGACTGTGATGAGCTCCTGCATCAAGCCTTTCATGGAGGCCATGGTGGTACTGAGCGCATGCCACTCCTGCATGGCCTCCTGGTGGTACTACCTCTGCAGCCTCAGGTTTAACCCCAACATGTCTATTATCTGTCCCATCTTGTCTTGGGATAGGTTGTATGCTCCCAGGACCTGTGCTAGTGGCTCATGGGCATGTGGCTCTCTGGGTTGCCCCACCCTGTGGCCCCTAGGTGCCCTCCCACTGGCTCTAGCCCCCTGTTCCTCTGTCTCAGGCACAATGTGCCCACTCCCACTTACACCAGGAACTTCATCGCCTTATGTGGTGGGTGATGACTCAGGTCCCTGTACAGGTGGACTCACTATGGATTGATGTAGCCTGGAGACACTGGTTTGGGGGCGTTGGGCAACAGGTGTTGTTGTGGCAGAGGTTGTGGGGGGCTCTCTGATGTCCTGGGTGAGGCTGGTGGAGGTGGACTGCCCAGAGAGCCTGGATGAGACAGGTAGGTCTTCCAGTTCCAGACATCCTGTGTCGCTGTCATCACTGGGGTCTTCATCTGGTGGAGGACTCGCTGTATGTGGCACTGGTTGTCTGATGACATTCTCAGTGGCACCTGTGGATGACAGGGATTGTTATTCATATTTGCCTGATGTACTTTAGAGGGACAGTGAGGTGAGTGATATATGTCATGCCTCAGTACTCAGGTGTAGTTATGCAAGGGGAATGAGCATTGTTAGGTGGCTAAAGGGTGATGCATTGTGGGAGATGTGGTGCTTCATGCTGTACATGCATTGGGTGCATTAGGGTGTGTAGAATTAGGGATAGGTGTTAGTGTGGTAGTGTGGCCATGCAGGGGATGGGGATGGATGTATTACAGGTATACTTGATACAAAGGGTTTATAGGTGACCTACCAGTTTCCAGTCCTACGGGGATGCCTGTGAGACCCTCAGGGTGCAGGATCGCGAAGACCTTCTCCTCCCATGATGTTATCTCCAGGGGAGGAGGTGGGGGCCCACTACCAGTCTTCAAGAGGGTGATTTGGTGTCTGGATGCCATGGACTGGACCTTCCCCCTCAGGTTGTTCTACCTCTTCCATATGTCATCCTTTGTGCGTGGGTGGCTTCCCACTGGTGTGACTCTATCTACAAATAAGTATATTGAAATCTGGGTTGAGGAGACGGCATTTAAAAATGCCACAATGCACAATGAGAACTAGGCAGCACATTAACATATGCTTTATCGTCTACTTAGCACTTTGCTTGCTCTCACACTCAAATTTATTCTAAAAGCAATTTCAGCTAATTTAATGATGGGTCTGACATATTGGCATGTCACATTTCTGCATCGTCCACCCAAATGGATGAATAAGATCCAATGCAGAGCATTTCAGTTTTTTTTATATCGCCAAAGGCAGTAATACAGGGCCAAATAAGGCTACAATTTTGGCTTTTGATACTATTTGCAATGGAGTTACAGGCTTTGGTCCGCAAACCAGGGGTACCTGAAGACAGCAATTTTAAAGTAGATAAGCAGGATACAATCAGATCCATCTGGTCTGAGTACCTAGAAAAATCTTTAACTGCTTTACAGTTGACCCCAAAATAGGAAACACTTAATCGTGCCTCGAAGACTTTAAGGACTTTAACAGCAACAGAATCTCAAAATAAAATAATTTGAAAGTATTTTTCCAACTGTGCCTTCTGTTCCCATTGACCAAAACAAGGAGACGAGAAATAATGTAGACAGGTTCCTGCTAATTGTTATTCGGAGATCAAGAGTGCCCAATATTAGCAGGTGACAGCAAACAGTTCAGCTTTTGCACATGGCACAAGTAATTCTTTACATACATAGGCCCTCATTAGGACTTTGGCGGTCTCTAACCGAGACCGCCAAAGCCACGGGCACCATAAGACCACCAGTGCTGGCAGGCTTCCACCCTCCGTAATATGGTTACTGCCGGATTTCTGCCACATTTAGGGCAGATATCCGGCAGTAGCCATGCTGGCATGCAGGGGCGCCTGGCGGTGCTACCACCTGCACCGCCCCACCAGTAGGACGCCACTAGCCGTATTAAGACCATTAATACGGCCTGGCAGTGTCCTGCTGGTGGGGCGCTGTTGGCTGTAGCAGTGTCCCTTCCCGTTCCCTGCCGGATGGCCTCCCCCCGGACAAGGTAAGTCAGGCATCCGACAGGAGAGGGGGTGGGAGGGTGGGGGGGGTATTGTGTGTGAGTGTGTGGTGTCTGGGTGTGTCTGAATGTGTGTGCATGGGTGCATGTGTGAATGCGACTGTGAGTGTTGTGGTGTAAGCGTGGTCGTATGCGTGTGAGTGAGTGTGTGTATGAATGTTGAAGTGAGTGCGTGTCTGCATGTCAGTGTGTATGCATGTTTGGATGTATGTGTGTATGCATGCCTTTATGCGTGTGAGTATGCGTGAGTGAATGCGTGAGTAAATGCATGTGAGTGAATGCGTGTGAGCATGTGTGAGTGAATGTGTGTATGGATGAGTGTTAGTGAATGGGTGTATGGAAGTGTCAGTGAATGGGTGTATGCGTGGTGTGTGTATGTGTGCATGTATGCGGGGATGGAGGTGGGGTGCTGTGACAGCGGCAGGGGTGGGGCGCTATTTGTGTAGGGGGTGAAGGGGTCAGGTGCCTGCTGGGGCGGTGGGGGAGCTGTCTACCGGTGACAGGGAAAGAATTCCCTGTCACCGGTAGCCCTGCCGGCATGGTTTTCGTGGCGGTGCTACTGCCGCGGAAACCATGGTGGTAGGCTGGCTCATAATGTTGCCGGCAGTCTGCTGCCGACCGCAGGGTCGGAGATGCACATCTCCTGCCTGGCGGTTCCTACCGCCAGGGCAGTATAAGTGGAGATGTGTGCGGGTTGGCAGTGGCCCACCAGCCACACTCATAATGTGGCAGTAAACACTGCCAGCCTGTTGGCAGTGATACCGCCACATTAACACTGGCAGTCGAAAGACCGCCAGGGTCATAATGAGGGCCATAATCTGCATCTGCCCAGATCTAGAGCCTTAAATTACGGCTGCGAACCAAGGCCCATATTTATACTTTTTGACGCAAAACTGCGCCAACGCAGTTTTGCGTCAAAAAAATTAGCGCCGGCTAACGCCATTCTGAAGCGCCATGCGGGCGCCGTATTTATTGAATGACGTTAGCCGGCGTTAGCCGCCGGCGCCGTCTGGTGTGCGTTAAAAAAAACGACGTACACCAGGCAGCGCCGGCGTAGGGGGATATGGGGCTTGGGCATCAAGAAATGGGGCAAGTTAGGTTGAGGCAATTTTTTCGCCTCAACCCGATTTGCGCCATTTTTTTTCACTCCCAACCCCATAGAAATGACTCCTGTCTTAGCAAAGACAGGAGTCATGCCCCCTTGCCCAATGGCCATGCCCAGGGGACTTATGTCCCCTGGGCATGGTCATTGGGCATAGTGGCATGTAGGGGGGCACAAATCAGGCCCCCCTATGCCACAAAAAAATTAAAAAAAAAT
Source organism: Pleurodeles waltl (assembly GCF_031143425.1). NCBI lineage: Eukaryota > Metazoa > Chordata > Amphibia > Caudata > Salamandridae > Pleurodeles > Pleurodeles waltl. The sequence continues at coordinate 317,607,874 of NC_090437.1, read as the reverse complement.
ACTTATCTGAACTTACCTTAATGTCCCTGGGATGGGTCCCTCCAGCCTTGGGTGTCCTCCTGGGGTGGGCAAGGGTGACAGGGGGTGTCCCTGGGGGCATGGGAGGGAACCTCTGGGCTCCTTCAGAGCCCACAGGTCCCTTAACGCCTGCCTTTTGCAGGCGCTAAAAAACGGCGCAAAAGCGGCCGTACGTCATTTTTTTGGGACCCGCCCACTCCCGGGCGTGATTTTTGCCCGGGAGTATAAATCCGACGCACATGCCTCGGAGTCGATTTTTTAGACGCGAACGCCTATCTTGCATATAATTAACGCAAAGTAGGTGTCCACGCTAAAAAAGGACGCTAACTCCATGGACTTTGGCGCTAGACGCGTCTAACGCCAAAGTATAAATATGGAGTTAGTTTTGCGTCGAAATTGCGTTAAAAAAAACAATGCAATTCCGGCGCAAATGGAGTATAAATATGCCCCCAAGCGTGAGGGGCTGCAGCGCCACAGTTGATCTATGCTTGACCTGTAGACACATTCCGTTGTAAGATTGCTCGACAAAATTCCTGCTCCAAGCAAAACATTTTTTTAGAACTGCTTTTGTTCCCTTTTCGTGAATCAAGGAAAACTGATAAATGTAGTGCCTTAATGAAAAGGGGGGAGGAGAGTAGTATAGCTCATCTTGTCTAATCTTTTTAATGTTACTTTGGGTATTGGGTTTTTCAGCAGTTCAATGGTCAATGGTCTCTGGTCATTGTGTAGCCAAGGGTTGCTGCCTATTGCTCCTGTGGGGGATGACCTGTTCCATTTGAGTGTCCAATAAACAAGTAAGATGGGTTCTTGGGAAAGTTAGGACATTCAACCTCCTCTTTGGCTGGGTACAGTACATCCTTGTACGTTACGGGTTTATCTCCTTACCAAACCAAATTTAATCATGTGTGTTTGGATCCAGGGGAGTTGATTGGTGACATATGGCAAGTAAGAGAGGAAGGGGAGAGCAGTCATTTTGTTTAGGATTATTCATCACATCCATGATATAGATAGGTTCCTCAGTATGACCATCTCTACTCCTGAAGCCTCAAATATTGACTCCTTAAAAGAAATTGCACTTTGGAGTTATGGTAATTCATTCAAAGACCATCACCTTTTTCAGAATGACGTATTCTTAGTTTTTAACAGCTACATTTAAAATTTCATTACTTAGAGGTATTCTCTTTGAACTCTGTAAATATTTTCTTTCTTTCAACAGGCGTGGAACCAAAGAGATTTGGCTCAAAACAGTATAATGGCATGTACAAGAAACGTATCTTAATGTTCCCCTAATGACAATTTTCACTTCTTTGGCGCTTTGTTTCTTTCCCTTATTATTAATCTATAACTTTTTTATATATCACTTTATACCACAGTACTTCTGCTGGTTTTACATACTGTAAGATACTGGGTGTTCATATTACCTACTTTATTGATACTCAGTTAAATGATATTGGAAGAATTAAGAGTGAACCTGCCTTGCCGGGAGTGGGACTCTGGCTATTGTTAACTCAATGAGCAAACATACATTATAAAGGTATTATCTCTTTCTTCCAAGTCTGTATCTTTGATTATATTTCTAAGTTTATTCAAGACTATTTTGGTAGATAAGAACACCACACCAAATTACCTGTTCCATATATCCAACTACTACTGTGTTTCTTCTTTAATGTAAACGTAATTATAGTAAACATTTGTCAGGAAACCTTCCTGGTTGAGATTTACGGCATGAAAAGAGATTGCAGTAGAAATATTTTAAGTATCCTTCTCTTCGCCACTATATGTTGCTCTCCTTAGAGTTTCTTGTAACATTTTGGTATAAAGGACACTTCTGGTTTACTAGAACCAATACCTCTGCTCTGTTACTGTATTATTGAATTACACACAAAGCACCCTGCTTTTAATTTGGATCTGACATATCCTGGCCACATATATTTCTTTCAAAGGAACATTAGGTTAGGGCCAAGTTTTGAATGCTTCTCCGCAGCCCATTTCTTTGATTTAGAGAACTTAAGTTCTAAAAATTGAATGGCTTACTATTAACTGTGTTAGGAAGTTCTGCTAGATTTTGTCTGGGGTGCTATTCCTTCACTGACCCATTCAATAGCTCATGTTTTAGTTCCTGTCTTTTATCTCCCTAAATCGTGCAACCTTCTCATCCAGAGACTCTCAGCCTCTGAGGCCATTCATGTATATGTTTTGTACATTCGCCTTTTGCCTCTCTCAACCCAGCCTCTCTCTCACTGGCTCCCTAGACCCACCACCTCATGTGTAGATACTCATACTAAATCAGATGTAGGGCTCATGAACATAATAGGTAGATCTTACTGTTTAGTTTGAAGTCTTCTTACACCATTTCACCACACTCAAGTTATTGATAAAATTCACAGTAAACCGTGACATACATACAATTAAGGCCAACTCTGGAATAGCCTACCATGTATCAAGAAGATATTCAATTTTGTATCAGAGTGTGGTGCACCACCTAGTTGCTTGAAAGTAGTGACGATTACCTGTAGTGTCCTGCAGGATTTGGAACAGAACCTTTCTGGCTCCCTGAGGGCTCTGTGTCTGTATGACATAATTGTTAGAATAAAATGTAATGGAAACTTGCTTTAGAATGTTGGAGTTCACAGGTACATGCAGAGGAATAAAGATGTGTGAATTACAGATCTGTGTGTTACCTAGTCATTCAGCCAGTATCAGGTTGGGGAACATTTACCCATATTTTGAAGTCTGGTAAGTAACTTTTACTCAATTTCATTACTGATTATTGACTCCAAACTTTGTCAAGTTGTTAGCAGGCTAGATTAAACAGAGAATGACTTGCAGTGGGTAATGTAAACCAGAAGAGGTTTATACCAGGCCAAACTATGACAATCTTACCCAAGATTTAATAAAGGTTATAGATATTAGTACATTGGACATCCTGAGTCTTTGATGACAACAGATGCCAACAAGGCAACCGAAAGGTTCATCTGAAGATATCTAAGGCAGAAGTTTCTCAATTACAGTGTAAAATGGAAGAATGCAGCAACCTCAAACAGAAAAATGTAATGATTATGAGAATAAATCAAAAAGAACATGTGTACAAATTAAGGTCTTGGAAAGAAATCGGAGAGATACCATACAAAAATTGTGATTTTCTAAGACTGATCCCACATCATCCTGAGCAGGTGACGGAAGAAGAAAACAATCATTGAGCTTAATTAGTACCACAACTGGTATAGGTTGTCATTCAGAATATAATTTACCTAAATGAGAAACATGTTACTGTCACAACATTTCAAAAAGAGCTCCAACAGCAATTTACCAAGCGTTGCCCAGCTGAATTCTATACAGTAGCTGGATTAGATGATCATAGTGTGTGCACAAAAACCAAGACCTTCTGGGCAATGCTTAGTTCTACTTCCTTAGGAAAAATAAACTTCTGAAGGACTTTGTTGAAAAACTGATAAATTGCAGATGTATTATCTGCACTAGGGTACTACTATGTTCACTTTATTGGGTAGTAAATTCTTCTATACATTTTCTATTATGATTGCTTTTTAATGTCAAGGCTACGATTTTTCACTTTTTTCACACACTCGATAAAACCACCTTTTAGATCAATTATTATTAAATTGGGCAGTATTACAGAATATTGAGAACAACAATATTGACATACCAGAATATTGTGGAAAAAATCATCTACAAAAACACATACTTTGTATGTTAACTAACAAGATATTGAGTCACAAATACACTGAACAGAATATCATTGAAAAAGGTGAGTATACTGAATTATTAATGTATAGCATTCTAAATTGTTTTAGTAAAATATTAACAACACAATAATAATATAATTAAATATGAATAGTTTCAATAGGTAATGTAAATTAAATATACATTCAGCTTTATCTTTCAAAAAATCTGACAATAAAATAGTTACACAATTTTTACAAACCTTCAAATTAAAAATATTAACAATAACTTACAAGTAAAAATTGACAGGTATTTACATATCTAAACATTTATGTAACCCAATTGAAATATTAAAATTAATATAAAAATAGTTTTTATTAATACTATGACCTAGATATATGAGCTCTCTCTCTCTACCTCTCTCTCCACACACACATATATCTTTATATATATATATATATATATATATATATATATATATATATATATATATATATATATATATTTATATAGGAGTTGAATTGATTATTATTTTTTTCAAGACTTTTCATTAGGTTGTTCTGACCACTTTACAGGTGGTACAAATCCTCCACACACACAGGCCAAATAAGAGCGAGATATCTTCCTACATTTCTGAGAGACAAGAAGAGAAACACAGCAATCAGCCTCCCACTTCACCTGAAGTCTTTTTTGCAAATGCCTGTCGGTACATCTCCAACCAGAATGGGATGTACATGCCCGGGAAACATATAATGGCAACCTTCACTTGGTTTTTCTAGGGTCTTGTCTGTAGAATGGCACTTAAATTCTGCCTTTAAGAGGGTGTATCATTGGCCCCAAATTATCTTATACTTATGTGGGCACCCTTTGGCCTTATACACCTCCCATTCCATAGGGGTACAATGATCCATCCCTCTTTGGAATATAGTTGGACCATCCCTGGAGAACCATCTATGTGCTGTATCTCTTTTGGCTAGGACACAAATTCTGACTAGCATACAACTGTACCTAGACCCTCCATTTCCTACATGATTCCCAATATAGTCACCTTTGAACCAAACTGGGACAGACTTCCCAATACTTCACTCAAGTTTCTCTCTATCTTTCTGCAGTACCTCCTACTAGCGGGGCATCCCCAGATCATGTGCAAGAATGTTCCCTTATACGCGGGAACCAGGTGCAACTGGGAGTTGCCCTACTGGCCATTATCCAGAGCCTTTCTGTCATGAAATAAGTATTGTATAGATAGTTTATTTGAATCAATCAGAGGCGGGCAGAAATCACCAAGCCACGGTGAGACATCTGCATCTCCCTCCACTCATCATCATCTATCGTCCCCAGATCTTCCTTCCACCTGGAATGTATGCCCTCTCTGGAGTCTGGAGAGTTAACTATTACAGCTCGGTAAGGTCTAGCTTTTCCATGGGATTCTAGGGATTCAAGTGTCAACTTAGCCTCCAGGTGTCTAAATACAAACGGACAACCGGCGACCACCACAGAGATTCAAGGATGATTTGAAAATGTAGGTATCTGTAAAACTGCAAATTGTGTAGTGCGTAGTCTCTCTTGAGTTTGTCAAGGGCCTCATGGTTTTACCTGACCACATGTCTCCCAGTTTGGACAGCTAGTTGGAGTTCCACCATCTAAAATTGCATGCTCTGTCTGAACTAGCCAGCCAGTCTCTAACCCAGAGTGGTGTTTGAAGGGTGGGTGTTCTGTACTAGTAATGATGATGTAAGGCACTTTTCCAAGCTCACACTGTATCCCTTGTAAGATCTAGCAGGGACAGAGGGATCTTAGGGCCTCATTACAAGTTTTGCAGTCAAACCGCCATGGTGGTAGTCCTGAAAAGACCGCCATGATGAAGGTCTTTCAGATCTCCCTATTATGAGTTACACAGGCAGGACCACCTGGCAGTCGTGTGGAGGCCTGGAAATAGGCGATCTGACCTCCAGCGCTGAAAGCACAGCGACCAACCACTGACCGTATTACATAGACACTGTCGCCGTGGTGGGCCCCCACAGCAGTCAACCAAAGGTGGTCCGTAGTCAGCAAAGTAATACACAACTGTACACTGGATGGATTTGAAAACAACACAGCTGGTACACATTGCCACACTGGATACACCTGCAAAGGACACTATAAAACACATCCCTTCACACACCACAATCCTTTGAATTTACAACACCAAACACAGAAGCCAAAGCACCTTATTTTGTACGATACAAGGATTGGGCACCCCTTTTTATCACCATACCATTGAACACCATGCACACACTTTTGTCCAGTCACACACTTTTGTACTTCCCCTGTTTAATAAGTCACTGTTACCATTTTGTTTTTACCACCATGGCACATCTACAAAATCATTTTTTCTCAGTAGATGAGCTAAGAGTCATGGCGGATGAAATCATAAGAGTAGAACCCCACTTGTTTGGAGCACAAGTACAGCATACTCTTCTCAGCAGGCAAATGGAATTGTGGGACAGGATAGTCAACAGAGTAAATGCTGTAGCATCATCCTGCACACAAGGGAAGATATTAGGAAGAGGTAGAACAACCTCAGGGGAAAGGTCCGTTCCCTGGTCTCCAGGGGCCAGCTGCAGGCCAAGAAGACTGGCGATGGCCATCCCAGTGCCCCATTACATCTCTTTCCCTATTAGAAGAAGGTCTTGGTCATCCTGCACATGAGGGCTTGACAAGAATACCTGGGGGAGTAGACTCTGGTAAGTCACCACACTAAAATGTCACCAAAATGCTGTCATGCATGCCCACGGCTCACCTTTTGCCAATTTTACTGTCACTCCACTCACCAGCCCAGTGTCCACCAGTTGAAAGAGCTCTATTTGGCAATTCACATGTGAAGTGTACTCACTTGGGGAGATGACATTTCTATAGAGTGTATAGTACAGGGACTGACAACACTACAACTCCCAGGAGGCACTTGTCATGTAACTACAAACATTATGCCAGTGGTCACATGTTATAATACATTAGTTAGTGAACTCTCAATTGAAGTGTACTCACATGGAGGAGAACATTGGTCATGTGTGTGATGATCCTCAACAACAAATGTAACTCGACCCCCCATGGGCCGTTAGGCCATGTGCCAGTAAATGTGCAGTAAGGGGTGGTCGCATATTGATTGCAATTGATACCTGGTGCGGATTCGCCATGATGAATGGTTAATTTTGTTCAGAGATTAGCACACCAAATGGGGATTACCCTTTTAAGAGTTCAAGTTTGAACAACCTATAGCGTTAGTTAGGTACTCCCTACTTAGCTGAGGAGGAAAATCCTCAATACCTTGGACGTCTCCGTATATAGTACTGAGGTGTAATTGTATATAGTGAGACAGAGATACTCAGGAGGACCCGAAAATTAGAACGTGACCAAACATTGGCGGTGCCATGTCGCATAGACTCTCATTATTCTAATGAGACTACTGGATTTGGGCAGCAGAACCACTTGCATTGTGGGGGGCTGAGTCTGAACTCACTACAGGTGACACCTGTCGGCCTAATCCGGGTTTTGCTCCGGCTAACTAGCAGTGCCTCATCTCCACCCAAGAGCAGGGATGATTGGGCAGCCGAGCGCATGACACAATTGATTCCTCAGGGAAACCGTGGTCACTCAAATCCCATCCATTTCTCTCATTTACATTAGTCTCACATATACAAGGACAATCAGAGGCAGTCTATGTTTCAATAAGGTTTTAATGAAGCAACTGCATCTTAGATAATAAAGCATGTACTGCAATAACCAGGACGATGACGCATGACAGGATTAAAATAGTGACGAGGAGAGTAAAGCATAAAAATAACGCTACCATATTGTCACTAGAATCACTAAAATAATTCCTACCTCGGCTATGTTAGAGCACGGCATGTTAAGCTGTAGTTCTGCCCTTCAGGTTCCCCTGGGAAGGCATCATCCCTCAGACCTGAGCAAGAGGCCTGTAGTCCACATAAGCAGCTGTAACGAAACGTTCGGCAATCAGCATACAGTCGTGGTCATCTGGCTGGAATCTCCCTCTAACGTGTATGGGACAGAGAAGTGTTTTTATGATAAAACAGCTGGTGTTCTGAGAAAATGTCACTACGTAAGGATGTGTATGTTTATATGAACACTAGAGACAAAGCGTTACCACGTTTGCCAGCAACCTACCTTACTGCAGCCTTGAGAAAAGCACAGAGTGAAAGAAATGTCTTGTTTAAGAATGCAGTGCTGACCTAGACAAAGAACAGCTAGATAGAGAGAAATAAAACAAGACAGCAAAAGTGGCTATTGTTAAAATAATAAACAAAGCTGAAAAAAATATATCTAGGTTAAAGTGCACAGCGGCAGGCCTAGTTTTCTAAAATAACGTGTATGAAGCTATAACTAAAATGGCAACACAACACTACTGAGGCCAGGAAGACCCTGTATCGGTAAAACCAACCACCAGCACAGTGTTGTCTTGTCCAAATATCATTGCTTAGTAACTCTCAATTGAAGTGGACTCGCCAGGGAGACAACATTTGTATAGTGTGTGTAGTACAGGGAGTTACATGACTGCAACTCCCAGGAGGCCCTGTATCTGTAACTCCAAACACCAGACCAGGGTTCTCTTCTTCAAAGACTCCTGTTTGGTAACTCACAAACGAAGTGTACTCACCTGGGGGGATAACATTTGTATAGTGTGTTTTACAGGGACTGACATGACTGCGAAGGCCAGAAAGCACTGTTTCTGTAACTCCAAACATCAGCACAATGTTTCCTTCTCCAAATACCCCTGATTGGCAACTCAATCCCAAATGAATTATACTTACCTGGGGGATAACATTTTTCAAGGACAGGGGACTATTGAGAGCAACCTGACTGCAACTCCCAGCAGGCCCTGTTTCTATAACTCCAAACACCAGCACAGTATTATGTTCTCCAAAGATCCCTGATTGGCAATTCAATCCCAAATTAATTCTACTCACCTGCGGGGTAACAATTGTCAAGTATTGGAGAGTAGTTAGATTGACCTGGCTGCAACGCCCAGCAGGCCCTGCTTCTGTAACTCCAAACAACAGCACATTGTACTTTTCACCAAAGACACTTGTTCGGCAACTTAATCCCAAATGAATTTTACTCACTTGGGGGGACAACATTTGTCAAGTATTGGGGAGTATTGAGAGTGACCTGACTGCAACTCCCAGGATGCCCTGTTTTTGTAACCAGCACAGTGTCCTTTTCTCTAAAGACACCTGTGTCTTAACTCTCTATTGAGGTGTACTCACCTGGGTCGATAATATTTGTATAGTGTGTGTAGTACAGGGAGTTACATGACAGGGAATTGCATGACTGGTCCAGACACCTATATCTGACATTTAGGAGCCCAAAAGCCTGCTCCACTACTTGCCTTGTTCTTCCATAGGCCTCTTGGAATTGGACTTCCCCTGGCATAGTTGAATTCCTTATTGGCGTCAACAACCAAGGACGATTTGGATATGCAGAGTCTCCTGTTAAGTAATGGGACATATGTGCAACAATGAGTCACTACATGTTTGTAGCACCAGACATTGCACACACACAAACAGGACAGTTGTGTCTTACCAACCAGCCAGGCCCTCTCGGGGTACAATTGTGACATCACCTGGGGTATGGTACTGTTCTGCATTATGAAGGAATCATGGACTGAACCTGGATAACAGGAACAGACCTGTGAAATTTAGAGATCCGCCAAACAGACAACTTGCACGTTGATGGAATAGAAGTTTTTTGCTGCAGTATGCTTGTTCACTGGCCTGCTGTGGGACCTTGCCAATGTGTGTGCCATTAATGGCTCCTCCCACATGTAGGATGTGTGCAAAACCATAAAATTCAGCCTTCACATTGGCTAAATCCTCACGTCAGGGAAACTGGAAACAGCTGTCCAGGTGTTTCATCATTGCTGAGTGGACATCCTTCAACACCAGACTGAACATAGGTGGGAACATACCAGGGCCACTGTATGTTGGAGGGACATTGTCGCTAGGAAGTGCAATACTGACACGACTTGTACAATGGGTGGTATGCTGGTTGGATAACTAATAGCTAGCATCAGATCTGGCTCCAACTGGCAGCATAAATCCACTATTGTTTGCCTATAGACAGTACAACAGGATTATGTGTTGTTATTCCATGGTCTGAACGTCTGGCAGTGGGTGGTAGACAGAAGGTCGCCACATCCTCCCCCTCCCTGGATACCAATGTATGACAAGACATGATTTCTAACATTAGCCATTGTGTTCACAGAAACATGCATGATGAATGTCAATGATATCATGTGACAAGGCATTTCTAAATGGATAGACATGGCAACCAGTACACATCACAGCTGCAAAGAACATAAGGGTCACATGTGACCACCATGGTTTTCCACACATATGGTCACAACATGTATATGGACCAAACTCAAAGATGTGCAATACAATTGTCCCTCAAAATATGACTGGATACCTGTGCTGCCAAAATGACCATTGGCAGTGGTGGACTGTGCCTCACTGTTAAAAGCCATCTCTGCTCTGCAACATACTACAATGGTGTTTGAGTAGCAGATCCTACATAAGAAGACAGGATACGCATGTTTGTGAGGGCAAAAATCAATTTTCGCAGGTCTGACACAGTTTATGTAGCCCAATACAGCATATCAGGCTGCCAAAATTGCGGTTGCCTGACCTACTGCACTGGACTTTAGAAACCGCCCACCACCGCTGGCGGAAGTCGTCATAGCTGTAGGTGGTTGCAGCCACGGCAGACACAGCAATAGGCTAACGTTGTTGCCAGTGGTAGTCATGGGCCAATGGCTTTATTCGCTGGCAGTGATGCCCAAGTACACAGTGGACGTGCCCACCATGTTCAGCACATTCACTCACTTGACTCCTGAAACTGCTGCCTGGAACACCTCCATGACCTGAGCTGCTCTGTTCCACCTCTGGGAGAAATCATGCCATGTCCAGCAGGTCATAGCGCCCCTGCCTTCTCTCCAGAGGAGCTAGAGAGGCTAGTTAATGAGGTCCTACCCCTGTAAGAACAACCATGTGGCTCACCATTTGCATCCATGCAGGCCAACGCCCATCAAAAGAAGGCACTATGGAGAGCCATCATCTGGAAGGTGTGGACCTTGGGGGTCCACAGCTTGCAGAGCACCCACTGCAGGAAAAGTTGGGAGGACCTAAGACTTGGACCAGGGAAATTGCTGAGGTCCAGCTGCAGTGGCGGCCAGCAGCTTTAGGAGGGAGGGGGGCGGGCGGGAAGCACACACACACACACACCCACACACTCACTCATTCTTTCACACACAGACACGCACACACGCACATCCATTAACAACACTCATAACATTGAAACATGCACGCATGCACCAAACATTCATTTTAAAAGTTCACATACACTCATTCTTTCACACACACATGCATTCACGCACGCACATAGATTAACAATACTCATACTATTCAAACATGCATGCACACACCAAACATTCATTTTAAAACATCACACACACACACACTCATTCTTTCACACAAGCACGCAGGCACCTCCATTAACCCTCATAACATTCAAACATGCACGCACACACCAAACATTCATTTTAAAAGATCACACACACACTCATTCTTTCACGCACGTATGCACGCACATTAACAACACTCATAACATTTAAACATGCACGCACCAAACATTCATTTTAAAACATCACACACACACACACATACACTTCCCTTCAGCCTCAAGGTCCCAGGAGGGTTGGGACTGCTGCCTTCCCTCATTGGCTGACCTCAGGTCAGCCAGTGAGGGAAGGCAGCAATCCTAACTTCGTCACAGAGTGGGGTGGGGTCAGTGAGTCTCACCGACCCCACCCCACTCTGTGACGAAGTGTCACTGATTGACACTCGCCCTGGGCGCTTCAGGGCTTAAACCTGAAGCGCCCAGGTCGAAGTCAATGGGTGACGCTTTCCTCGTCACCCAGGGGAGGGCCTCGAGGCACCTTTGCTGAGCCGAGGAGGTCACGCACATAGGAGCTGTGACTTCCTCAGCCCAGCAAAGTTCAGCTCAGGCAGCCAGGAGTCTGCGCAAATCGCGCATGTCTCACTCCTGGCTGTCTGAGCTGAAAATGAAGAGTGTCTGTCAGGCTGGCCTTTGTTCAGCCTGACAGACACTCTTCATGAGGGACAAAAGGTGTGGGGTGGGGGGTGGCCCCTCCACTCTAAAGGACGGGCCGCACCTGTCCAGCTGGGGATGTCCTCCTAACATGGGGAGGTGCCAGTTGGACCATGACCCCCTTAATGGCCCACATTCTGGCGGTGGCCTACCCAAAGCATGATGGGCATTTGAGGACAGCACAGCAGCCACAAGCGGGTGAGTACAGGGCATATTACTGCCCTTCACATTGCTAAGTGAATGTGTAGGTTCTGACTGTTCCCCCTGACAATTAGAGATGAGCCATGTGTCACACAGTAGATGAGTGATTGTTTGTGTAGACATGTCGTGTTGTATACTGATGTGCTGTGCCTATTGGACCAAGGTTGTACGACAGAACTGTGTATAATCCACAAACCACTTGTATAATCCACAACCACTTGCTCTCCAGAGACAAAATATGGTTGTGTACAGTGATAAAACAAGTACTGTTTGTTGTTGTGGTGCATGTAAATTCTATGCAACAGACCACTACTCCAGAACGTTACAGGCCAAAGGTAAGTGATGGTCACTGTCCTCAACGATGTGTCTGGATAAATGAGCATATTGGCATCTATCATCTGGAGGCACCTGGAGGCTACTTGTCTTCAGCGTATGGCAGGTACTGGTGCCTCACTGCAATCTGTATTGTGAAGATGGTCATCATACATGTTACAGAGCATACATTGTAATTTGGGTGCAGCTACAGATCACTACTTTCCCTTGGTAAGTGGGGAATGTCCATTGACATAATTTATGTGCCATCACTGTTGCCAACCTTCCTTGTGCCTACACGCCAGCATGTGTCCCTTTCTCATTAGCAAAACATTTGAAGCTGATGTGCCATGTGTGGTCTCCCTGTGTTGATGGGATGATGTCTGTATTCCCTCACATATATGTGCATTGAGGCCCGTGTGTGGAATAAGCCATTTACAATGGGGGCACATTTCATGTGGTAATGGCTGACACATTCCCTCCTGCATCATAGAATGTCATTTGGCATTTATAACTTCAGTATCAATGAGAGACATGACAGGTAGACCTAGAGTTTTGAGCCACAATGTGCATTTCTATGTCATTGATGTGGTAGCATGTATCAAAGCGCACTGCACAGGTGTAATGAAAAAGGTTTGTGACCTGCCTATTAGCATGCATCATGGAGTGACTTGCAGTTATGTTGAAATCACATGTGTTCAGGTACAAGCATTCATCTACAGACAGCCATCTGGGTCTGCACAACCATGATGGAGACAATTATGTAGCTTCCAATTGGGCATCATGTTCAGGGCCTTCAACAAGTACTTGTAAATCTCAGGGCCTCTCCAACATCCAAAGGACTAATGGTGTCTACTGATGCACTCAGATTATGTTATTGTAAGGGGTGCCAGACATTAGTGATGATTACACTGGGGCTTGCTGATTCATTGTGTTGTGGATTTTGAGGACATCTCTCTCTGACATATTGTACATGATGTCTACAGTGTCCATTTCCATGCCACATGTGGGGCCTATCTGAGCAACATTAGTACACAAGCACCACAAAACACACCAGCATGCAAGCAAACAACAGACATAACTTCAGTTACTACTTCCCCAGCATACCACACACAACATCAAGCATACTCACAGGCACCATCACAACAGTCAGTAGCACACCCACCACACCCAGCATACCAGCAGACACCACACCAACAGACAAACACAGAAGTCCACCACGCCCACCATACCCATAGACACCACCCCAACAGACACACAGACATCCACCACTACCAGCACACCCACAGACACTACACCAAAAGACACACAAACATCCACCTCTCCATCCCCAGCTCCTCCACCTCCCAGCTCCCCAAGACACACAAACACACTCACCCACGCAACAGACACCACCCGAACACAAGCATACCTGCTACATGCACGAACCCACGATATCCACACTGATAAAACAGGCAGCCAATCCCTGGACCTTCAAATCTCCACCCCCTTCTGCTGGCCGTCCCCATGTATTTATAAAAGTTTTTTGTTCCCTCCACCCCGTCCCAAACCTAACAGGCCCCGACACACCTCCCAACCCCTCCCTTCCACCTCCAAGTCCTCCCCTGTCACACCTGCCTCCCGCAAGCACCCATACCCCTCCCACCTAAGAAGAAGCCAATGCCTCCAAAGAAGCAGTCTATCCCTGCCAAACACAAGACCAAACCCACCCCTCCCAAATCCGACCCCTCCCCCTCAAGGATGATCCCTGAGGTGCCTGCCTGTCCACTTGATGCCCCGTCCTGCGGAGGTTCCTTGCCAGTTAGGAGTCAAGTGACGGTACCATGATGTGCCTGTGCAAGGACATATGGACTGGCCAATGGTCTTGGACTTTCAGAAAATTGCATTTAATGAACCCTAACAGTTGTTTTTTGGATATACGTTTGTCCTGCAATTCCGTTTCTACCTTTATGTTGCTCCTGAGTAACTTGTGTTACGTGCCTACAGTTGTGTGTATTTCAGCCTTCTTGCTGATCCATTTACTGTTGTATGCAGTGTCTGACTTTGTGGGCAGTGCTGGTGTCCCACGAGACAAAGGTACATGTTGACTGTATGGATATGTGGGTATAAATGCAATGGTGGTGTCTTGGGATTGTGTACTGCTTGTTATGGTATTTCATCTTGTCTTGTCCAATGGGAGTGTTAGACTTGTCCCCCTAAATGGATTATGGATTCATCTAATGTGTGGCAGCTTGAGTTTTGTTTGAGCAGACATGGAGTGTGTTCAGTTGTGCTACCTTTGTTTGCATTTGACGGTGCATGAGTCAATTTAGCTGAGTGTACCTTGCCGCTACTTCATGTAGAGGTATGTCCCATGTAGTTGGAGTTGTATGCTCTTTGTTGACTTGCACTTCCACATTGTGCAGATAGGCATGCCACTTGGGGCTAGTATTGTTTGTCCCTGAGATACCTGTGGGGCCAGTTCCTGTGCAAATGTGGTTTAAAGGGCACACACAAAGTGATATGTGTCCCAGTGAAGACTCCATCCCTGAGTGTTACAGATGCCCCTATCCCTATTGTGCAGGTATTGTTTGCATAGTGATCTTTGTATATTTGTCTCTCTGTCTATTGTGCATCCCATTGACCTTCCATTCTTTTGAAATGTGGATGATGTGTGTGTCCATTGCAGGGCTGTTTAATGGGAGTGCTGTTTGTGTTCCATGCAATATCCATACATATGTGATTTGAATGGGACAACAGTCCATAGCATGTGAGGAATGTTAGTGTTTGAGTTGTATTTGCAGGTGTGTTGTTGGTGTTGTGTGACACAATGTTGTGTACACTTCACTGTCCCTGTGCCTGAGATGGCCAGATGTGTGTTTTGGTGTAGTGTTGCAGTGAAGTGTGAGTGACCTGCCCAATGGGGGTGTTTTGTGCATGTGTCCTTATTTGTGTGTGATTCCAACACAGGACACAATGACAAGTGTACTTGGAGCCTGTAGCATGACTCCCATATAATGTGGCTGACGGTGCAACAATCTGTTGTTGAGTGTAATGACACAGGTAGGTATGTGTACTTGCGGTCGGTTGCGTCCATGGTGGTATGGATTTTTTGCTTCATCGATGATCATCACCAGTGGCAGGATGTGTGTGATGGGCTCCATGGCAGCACAGGACATGTGAGGCTGCCTGCAGGTGAGTGTCTCCCTTTATAGTCCTTGTTTCTGCCTGCTGTGATGTGGTGGTTGGACCACCACTGTCACAATGGCGGTATGCAACCTCATAGTGTGTCTCCGCTGGCCTGTTTGTGCTGTCTCGTGACTGTGCGGTCTGAGCTGCCTGGTGGTGCCAGCGGGACTACAGCGGTGTTTTCTCTATAGGCCCCAAAGACTCGTAATATGGCGGTCCAACCACCAACCCGACATCGGTTGGAACGCAAACTCCACCATGGTGGTCCATGGACCACCAAACTCGTAATGAGACCCTTAGTGTTGTAAGTGAAGTTTAGTGCACCTTTACCCCAAACTCTTGTAGTTCTGGACAGTAGGCAGAGTCATTCCTAGCCTCAAAAAGCCAGTGCCCTGCCCAGTAGTAAAGTTGGACATTGATTTACCCCAAACCCACTTTAAAGGGATGCCACAATGTTTTGTCAAGAAATATCCAGGTTTGCTTACCTGCCCAATAGGAAGTTTGCAATTTTTTAAACGTAAAAAAGGAATTTCAAAGGGGAAGCTCTCTAGAGATTATAACCATCTGGGAACTGTAATGATCTAATATAGGGCAATTCTACCCATGATGAATAATAGAGAAAACCCATGTTTTAAGGTCATATTCAGTTAATTCCATGGTATAATAGTATGTTTGTGAGGTGAGTGGGAAGTACATACCTAAGTATTTGAACTTGGTGTGCCGCTGTTGGCATTGTGATGCTTTGCCCCAGGAGCTAGTCTCCCCCTTAGAGTCACTACTGTTGCTCCAATTTAAGCAAAATTTCAAAATAACTGTGGGGGTTTGTGGTTGGATTTACTAATGCCACAACACCATAAGCAAAATCAGGGAAACTGTTGTACTTTGGAGGGCTTATATACATTGTTCCCACTCCAACGTAGGCAACAGTAATAAAAGTGTTCGAATTTCAAAGGATTAGATATATTATTTCTGCGTAAGCAACACTAAGGAGGGTGTGGGACTGTGAAGACGTTAGAATTACTATTCCCACTACAACATAAGCAAAAACAAGAAAAGTGTTGGACCTTGGCAGAGTTAGATTTAGTATTCCTACTCCAATTTAAGCAACTGTAGAGAAAGTGTTGGACTTTTGAGGTGTTAGCTTGACTATCCCCACTCCAAAGTAAACAAAATTAGGGAAAGTACTGGAGTTAGGAAGGGTTAGATATACCATTCCAATTTCTAATACTTCAAAAACATTTAATTACCTAACCACATGGAATTAGTAAAACATTTTCAAAATAAATCCAATATGCTTTATAAATAAATATTATTAAATTTAATAAAACAAAAATAATGTAATAATAATCCCCCCACCCCTCTGAAAACCTTAAAACCCGCCACTAACTTATGAATTAGGGCCTGATTTATAGTTTGGCGGATGGGGTTTCTTCATCAGGGCAACGGAGTAAAGTACTCCTTCGCCCTGACAGAGTCCCCCTACTGAAGTTTGCGATGTCCGCTGGCCGTTCCTGTCAATGCATTGTAAGTCTGACGAACGGCTCCATCAACATGACAAAGCCACACAGCAAATTTACAATTTTTTTTATTTTTCACAACAAAAACCCAAAGTGGAATTTTGTTTGGGAAAATCAAATAAAGCAATGTCCCCCTCATCATGGGATTTTCCTCTTATGGCAAAGGGGCATTTTGCAGTTTTCACTACCCCTTGGCACCAGACTTTACTTGGTTGTGACCGGCAGAGGAAACTGGACATTTGTTCTCCCACTTTAAATCAGGTGAGTGGACACATGGCCAAATCTCTGATGGCAATTACTCTTTTAGGCCATCAGAAGGTTATGTCACTGTTCCCTGCCATTGATATAATGAAGGTCTGCCCACCTCTAAATGAGGCAGGCAGACCTTCAGTTAGGCAGAGAGGTTACTTCATTACCGCTGCCACAGAATATCCTCTCATCCAAACTATAAATCAGGCCCTTTTACCAATTAAGATATAATTACCATAAATATGAAGTGTAAAATAAAAAGCAATAATTTATCATTTAAATAACTTTCTATCCTATTCCCTAGACAGCCAACAACCTGTTACTAAATTTTAAGTTACTAATTAAATGTTAGAAAAACATAATTACACAATTAAAATTACAAACTATACTAAAAAATTAAAATAAGCATATTCAGAAAACTAACACTTACAATTAATATAATAACTAAAATATATTAAATTAATCTAAAAACTACTTCACCATTTACTATTACACCATTTGTAAGGTGCATGGCTACCCGAAATTCAGGTTTCCCAGCGCTGTAAAAAGAAAAGGAATGCAGAAACCTAACCCTCAAGCTAAAGGAAAAGAACAGTCTTTGGCTTTTTCCTGAAACTCAGATGATTGTTATCCTCTTACAGATTTTTCATAATGTGTTCCACAATTTAGGTGCTAAGTATGAGAATGATCTCCCTCCAGTTCTTGCTCTTTGGATTTTTGGAATGACTAGCAGATCTTGCTTGTTGGACCTTAAATCCCTACACATCTTATAGGGCACAGCCATTTGTTGAATGAGGGTGGGGCCTGCTCTAGGCTTTGCCTGGTGCAGAATACAAAGACCCTTAAATTGTATTCTGTATTTTATCAGGCAGCCAGTGGAGAGACTTAAATGCACTGCTTTGGGAGTCTTTAGGTAGAGCACATTTCCATGGTCAAGGCATGACAGAATCATCCCTTGGACCATCACTCTGCATGATTACATTGAGAGCTATCTTAATGCCTTCCTAAGAGCTCTCAAAAGGCCAAAGCAACTGATTGATATATTTTTTACATGTGGGGCTATAGTCAGATGTTTGTCTAGAGTCATTCCCAGACTCTTTACCTCTTCCTTAGGGGATGGTCGATCCCCTAGGGAGGTTGGACACACAATCCTGTCCAAGAGCACAGTGTTGCATCCCAGCACCAACACCTCTGTTTTTTCCCCATTGAGTCTTAGGCAACATGTTCTCATCCATTCATACACCATTTCCAAATAGCATTTTAATCTTAACGAAACTGCATCAATGACTGGAGATAGTGTGACCACCATCTGTGTGTCGTCTGCGTAGAATACCATCTTAAATCCAAATGTGCCAAAGATGTCTCCAAGTAGGCACATATAAATGTGAAAAAGGGACGGACTTAAGGATGAACTCTGTGGTACACCACACTTCAGCAGATAACTAGATGACCGTTTCGTTACTTTACTGACTTGGAAGGTACAATGTTCCAGAAAGGAGGCAACCCATCTTTGAGCCTTCCCTATGAGGTCTACTCTATTCAGCCACTAGAGCAAGGTGGCGTATGAGACTGCGTCAAAGGCAGCACTCAGGTCCAATAGGATCAGTGCCACTGATCCCTCTTGGTCCATGGTCATTTTCAGGTCATCTGTGACTCTTACGGGAGCAGTTTCAATACTGTGCCCTGCTCGAAAGCCCATTTGGGTATGATGGAGCAAGTTGTTAGCCTCAAGATGATCAGTAATCTTTTTATTGATTAATTTCTCTACAAATTTACTAAATCCTGGTAATAAGGAGACTGGTCTGTAATTTCCAAAAGACTTTGGATCCAAATTGTTTTTTTTTTTTTAATAACGGACAGATGATGTCCTGCTTTGAGTTCTTAGGGACACTACCTTTTGCCAAGGAGAGATTATACATCTCTGCCAGCACTTCAGCCATCTTCTCACCACCTTTTAATAAAATATCAATTGGAACTGAGTCAGCTGGGGACCCCGGTTTTACTGAAGTTCCAACCCTTCTAACATCCTCTTTTGTTAATGGGGTGAAATGCAGAAGAGTAGGACCATTATTATCTATTGCTGTCTCCTCCTCCATGCTAGTGCTCCCTCTTGAGACTACCAGTAAGTCATAAATGTCACTCACTTTCTCAAGGAAGTGATGAGCAAGCACCTCGTATCATTCTGATGCTATGGGTCCAACTTTTGGAGCTTCATGTTTACTAGTTTGCATATCTCTTTGGACGAGTTCCCAGATTGCTCAATCCTCTCTGAAAGGTCATTTGGCCGAGCTGTGAGGATTTGATAGTAGTATATTTTAGGGTGGTTTTATACCTTTGATTTGTTTTCCTCATCATAGCCATTTCTCCATTTCCTTTCAAGCTTTTTGCAGTCTCTTTGTAATTGTTTGAACTCTGGTGAGTACCCTGTGTTCTTTTTCCGGGATCACATTTTTTGATTAGCACGCAGAGGAATTAACTCATCTAAATTTTTTGTGAGCCCCTGTCTGATTTTCCTATATACCCTAGAGATATCTTCATCTATGATATAAATTGGGGCTGAGTTTGCTAGTGCCAGCTCCCAGCTGGTTTTATCTAGTTTTGACCATTGTCACAACACTTTTGACTGCTCAATTCTGGGAGACTGTTTCCCCATTATAGGGATCGAAAAAGGGATTAAGTAGTGGTCTGTAGTATGCCCTTTGTCATGTGTTGGGTGCTTCACCAATTGGGTGCACAAAATTTGTTGTCTGGGAGCACTCTGATTTCTCTACATCAAGGTTTAGGTCTCCCAGAAGTGTGAAGTTGGCTTTCTGAAGACTCATTGCAGTCAAAATATCTAGTGCTTCTTTCATAACCTTTCTTGGTGGTTATGGTGGCCGATGTTTCAATACTCCTGAGAAGGTAAAATTGTGAAAGAGTTTTATCGAACAAGCCAGACTCTCACTGCAAGGGATACTGGCTGTCTTAAATGTACCTCCCTCTTCCTCTTCTATATTTATGGCCACTCCCCCTCCTTTCTGCTTTTCCCCGGTCCTGCCTTACCATTGCATATCCTTGACGCAGGGCCCCTGCCACACCCAGACCACTTGCTTCATTAAGCCATGTTTCTGTCAAAAGCACATCTGTCAGTTTTTTCTCCTCTCTTAAAGTAAATAGGTCTAGGTTATGTTTTCCAAGAGACCTACAGTTTACTAGATACATATGCCACCTAGCTTCAGCCTTCCGAGCTGCCCCCTTTTCCCTTGAATTCTCCCCCTTGTATAGATCTGCACCATTCCCACACTCTGGGCATCTCATCGCCCCCCTCAGTGGATCCACTGAGTTCCAACACCCCTTATTTACCTGTGGCTTAAGGTTTTTCAGCTACACACTTGTGTAGTGAAATCCTAAAAACTTTTGTACTTACTGCACTGTCTGGTTCTGAACAAGTGGGGGTCCTGGACCCCCGCCCCATTCAGTCGCGGACAGGCTTGCCTTAGGTACGCCAGCAGCATGTCCGCTGTGCCCCTCCACAGAGTGTCCTTGCTCCAGCTGCCATTTTATAGAATGCCCTTGGTGAAACTAGAGCGTTAACTGCCTCTAGAAGAAGAAAGACTAAGGCACAATACATGCCCACAAATCTTACAGTCTAAAAGAATAGGGCACTGGGACACAGCCACAAGTCTGCAGTTTTACACTCCTCACCCCTCACCCACAACAATATCAGGTATTTTAAAAATGTAAAACCTCTAAAACATTAGAAAAGATAGAAACAACAGCACTCACAATCCTTTTAGTGTCTCCTCGCACTGGCCAGCATTTTATAGAATGGCCTTGGTGAAACTAGAGCGCTAATCGTCTCTAGAAGAAGAAAAACTAAGCCACTGGAACACAGCCACAAATTTTACAGTCTAAAAAAGACTAGGGCACTGGGTCATGGCCACAAGTCTGCAGTTTAACACTTTTCCCTCCCACAACAATATCGGGTATTTCAAAAACCTTTAAAACATTAGAAAAGATAGAAACAACAGGACTCACAATAATAAACTATGTTTAATATACTTATATTACAGCAAACATTATTTCGTATGATATCATATACATAAAAAAGCAATATTCTTAAAATCTATGCTCTGTTCCGTAATATTTTTGAATTGAGAATATTTATGACATGCTATTCATGCAACTCAATACTTTTGAAATTACATTTTTGTCATTCACCCAGTTTAGTATAGCAGTTGGCCCTTCAATAGTTTAATACCTTTTTGACATTTTTGTATGTCAAAATATCAAGTTTTTATTCCCAACCTGCAGTAATGGAATGTCCAGAATATCAACCACCAACATATTGTTAAGGTAAATATAAGTAGCTATGAATAGATATGTTATGTTCAACACCTCTACCATAACAATATCTTGGTAGTCAATATTCGTGACATGAAATTACTGCAGGTTTATAAATTTACTGCAGCTGCAGTGCATAGTATTGTTCATAGTATTGTCCATTACTACAGTAAGGCTACAGAAGATGACAACAGAGGGGTAGAGCTGGAGATTGCTCTTGTGAAACATGGTGGCAGCAGTTAGGCTGCTGACATCTTGCTTACCCCTCAGCCCCACCATGGCATGTTTTCACCCATCTGTATTCCCTTTTGTTTTTTTAAACCTGTTTCAGACGTTTGTGAGTGAGCACAGGGATTTTTGCTAAGATGGCTTTTCCCGTTCTGAACAGCCCAACATGGTGGCCCGGCCTCATTCAAAGGAGAGCAACCACAGATCTGCCATGTCAATGGGGTTCAAGTAGAGTTACATATTTTTAGCTTCCCCATGCCAATGTTTGCACACACCAGGTTTATTCAATAAAAATCCAGGTGTTGTTTACTCCTCCCTTATCCAATGGTGGGCATAGAATTAGGAGCATTAAATTCCTTAGTCAAATACATAGGTGGGAGGAAATAAATTTAAATAACAACATGCACATCTAGCCCAAGAGACAGACATGGATATGTCTCACCCGTACCTTAACAAAGGTGAGAGGTATCCATTAAAACAACATCTCAATTGTCCACAGGGAGAGGTGGGTATTTCTCACACACTGATCTTGCCCAAAGTTGAGGGGGTATTATTTTCTCAGGGTACCGATCAGCTGCACTGGTGTCATTATGCACATCTAAAGATGGAATTGGGGTAGCTGAGAGTTGACTGGCTCATCCATAACCCTCAAAATGCCAGAGGAGATGAAATTACTTTGGTATTTTTTTACCACCCTCCATTGGAGAATGTAGGAAAGTTGAGGCTATTCACCTCCCTGGCCCTTAGGAAAGGCTAAGAGCCCACCGCTTATGGACAAAGTGGAGGTCAGCATTCAGAAAGGTGAAGACCAAACTCTTTATCCCAGTCACTCAGCAAGAATAAGGGGAATGTATTTTTTTTCTCAGCCTAAGAAGACCAGGTGCTTTTATTAATCCCTTCTGGTTCTTGCAAGGCTTCGGGATGCTGAGGTAAGAAGTTACTTTTATTCATCTCTTGCCAGCCTATATGGCAAGCCAGTAAGAAATCTGTGACAGTGGTCAGGCGCAAGGTCCTGCAGCATCGGCATGCTGGGTAGGCTACTTTGTGTTTTTTAATTTGCTTTAATCTCAATTACTTCAACATTGTGTGGATGGGAAGATTTGAATGTCCATTGCACTAGTGCCCAAAAGGGACATGCACATTTTCAATGTTTTTTATTGTTCACAAAGGATTCACTATTATTTTCCTAAGATCACAAACGTTTTCAATGATCTCTATTGCCAATTCAACTCAATGAATGAAATCAATCCAATGAAAATACACTACGCAAAGTAAAGGCACTGAATTGTAGATAAGTTGCTGTGCCATGACAATATGATGGACTTGTTCAAACATTCCAGCATAACACACTGATAAACTGTCTTGTTTGCAAAAGATAGACGTTTTGGTATGCAACTTATAACGTTTGATGTTTTTGAGCAATCTGCAAACAAATGGCATTCTCAAAGATTTACCACTGAAGGTCTCCCCACCGACTCCCCCCATTCCCACATTTTGTGCAAAGAACTCAAGGGAGAAAAGCTGAAGTCATCAACAATGTTATTTGAGAGGTCATCAGTGGTGTTAACCATTATGTTATTTAACATGTCTTGAGTGATGAAATATACAAGATCATAAACAGTGCATGATGGGGCCGAAAGTTGGCCCTATGCAATGGGAGTTGACTGCAGGACCTGGAATGGTAATTACACATGTAAATCACCTTACAGATAAGAATATATATCCAATTACTCTTAATACTTTGACAGAGATGACAAGGAATGTCATTTCATTTACTGGTTTGGTTATCTGTTGTTGTTTAATTAAATTATGCTTTTAAATGTTTTTATTTATTGGTATAAATATTGTGAGATCATAAGCGTAGCATTTGGTGTGCGTGTTATAACTTGCATGGCTTTTGAGTGAGTAATGGATTGTGCTCCTACAATGATAAGTATTTGTATATTTTAACTTTGGATTTATTTGTGAATTTCTAAGGTTTTATTTAGAAAACATATTTTGAGTTGTTGTAACCAAAGCTAATCTGGCCAGTTATTTTATATGTACTTTTTAGGAACACATGGACTCTGTATTAAGGGTTTTACCACACTTTGGTAATGGGACTCAAAATGGACAACAAGTGTTAAAATATTATTTGTTCAATTGGGAGCTTTTATTTTTTAATCTAGGTCCACAGATAAGCCTTCAACCCTGGGTTAGAAGACTGTCCAATGACTAATGGTCTAGATAGCTCTCCCTTTAAACTCTTTCAGGCCCACAGATACATGATACCAATGATTCTTAAAAACTACTGAAAGGGTTTATCCCAAATCGAGCAATTATACTTCCTACAGTAAAGCTTTAGTTTCATGCCACGTTGGCTAAAATTTCTCTATGTGGTGGGGAGCAAAGATTCCTGTTAGAGTTAAAATGGGTAATGCTGCTTTTTTATACCAGCCCTTTGTGTGTTTTCCCCTCTGATATGCTTGCATGAAACTCAAATTATCATAAGTAAGCTAGATATGGTAAGTATCTGCCAAGTATTGTGCAGATCTGTGAAACAGCGCCAAAGTTATTAGCAAAATAAATACTTTTCAACCCCTCATTTAAATTTACCACCTATTTGTGGTCTGTATGAAATCTGAGATTACTGCACTGGGCTTAGTGTGGTATTAGCATGCCAAATCTGATACAGATTATTTAAAGCGTAGCAAAGGTATTAGAACACTTAGGGCCTGATTCTTACCTTGGCGGGCGGCGGAGGCCGCCCGCCAAAGTACCCCCGCCAGAACACCGCACCGCGGTCGTCAGACCGCTGCGGTGATTCTGGGATTTCCACTGGGCTGGCGGGCGACCGCTAAAGGGACGCCCGCCAGCCCAGTGGAAATCAACCTTCCCACGAGGACGCCGGCTCTGAATGGAGCCGGCGGAGTGGGAAGGTGCGACGGGTGCTGTTGCACCCGTCGCGTATTTCAGTGTCTGCAAAGCAGACACTGAAATACAAAGTGGGGCCCTCTTACGGGGGCCCCTGCAGTGCCCATGCCATTGGCATGGGCACTGCAGGGGCCCCCAGGGGCCCCACGACACCCCATACCGCCATCCTGGATGGCGGTATGGGGTGTCAGAATCTTATGGGCAGCGGAAAACCGGCGGGAGACCGCCGGTTTTCCTCTTCTGACCGCAGCGCTTGCCCTGCGGGGCACCGCCAGCCTGTTGGCGGTGCTCCCGCCAACCCTGACCCCGGCGGTCCATGACCGCCGGGGTCAGAATGACCCCCTTAATTGTTTTTCCTCCGCTTTTAACTTTGCCCTTCGACCCCCTTGATTGATCTGCATGAAACTTGCCCTACACATAGAAATCTAAATATGCTAAATGTCTGCCAAATTTTATGTGGATTCATTAAATAGTGCCATGGTTTTTAGAAACTAAACACATTTAAACACAAGGATTTATATGTGTCTTTTTGGCAAACCTACACTAATTTAAAAAATACCAAGAGTAGGTAAACACGATAAGCATCTGCCACACCTCTGGCAAATTCACAAAGAGCTAAGATCAAGGAAAAAATACACATTTTCAACTGTCAAGATATCTCTAAAATGCAGTCACTTCATGACCAGGCAGGAACACTATTTAAAATCTAAAAATACTGACCAAATTAGCACCAAACTAAGCAAAAGCACTTCCTTGAGTAAAGTGCTGCCTGTTTGCCAAGTTTAGTGTAATTCCATTCAGCTGTGTTTTCTATTTTGAGGACCAAATAATCTCAAAGATGGTAAAATTTGAAATGTTGCACTTGCATCCCACTCCATCACCTCACCCCCAAGTGGTTTTATCTGTACAAACCTTGCTGCAAAGAACCCAACTAGGATGGTGTGTTTTTTGGAACGTTTGATGCAGATTCGTTGACTACAGTGACGGATGGTTTGTATTTACTGAAGGGGGGCATTGTTTAAAAGCCACTTACCTGATGCAATGGGTCTCCCTCTCTCTTATGGTGTCCTCCTCTCGTGGCTCCTGTGAAGGTACCAGGAAACAGCTCTACCAAATCCTGACCCTGGTCCCATGCTGGTAACCAGCATGAAGCCAGCACTGGGATAGGTGGAAGCGGCCTCTCAGTGCTCACTAGAGGCCTCTGCCTTCACTAACAACAGCTGGGTTAGAGATGTTTAAAGTGTGCATGTCTGGCTGGCCGTTGCAAGACGGCCAGCCAAAGGGACATGCGCTCTTTAAACTAAAGTGCACATCTCCCTGCTGCTGTCACTCAGCAGCAGAGCAGACATCACCCCGCCCCGTCCTGACACTCCTTTCAGGACGGGGTGCTGAAAAATATAAACGGTAATAAAGAAAGTTTACTACCATTTTATTTTTCAGCTCTGGGGCATCTTTGGGACATTTTTTTTTAGGGGGGCGTTGCTCCTCTGCTTTCGTGGAGGGGTTGCCCCTGGTGGACTAGCACCCTTGTTATTCGGAAAACTAATAAACATTGGCAAAGCCAATATGTCTCGCCTATACAAGAGGTATTGGCTTTGTCAAAGTATTTTAGCCGTGTGGTTCAGGAGCGTGACTAAAAATTCGAAAAATAAGCAATATGATGCCAGAGAAGGTCCCGTCATAGTGCTTATTCTTCTTATTTTCAGCCAGTAATAAATGTGTAAATGCGCGCTTATTAATACAGTTGATCTAAATATCGTTATTGTGCCACATTTATTTTCACTATCGTGGCATGAATAAATATGTATGTGTGTGTGGCATTGATAAAAAGAACACGAAAATATGTGGGTTTTTTTGTTGCAAGAGTGTCACATTCTAAGGAATCTTTACATTGCTCACTCATTATAGTATACGGAGGAGTGAAGGAAGGTCCTGAAGTCAAACGGAAGGTGGGAGTCAAGGCTGTAAATTAATCAGATGTTTGCATAAACTTATAACCGATTATGTCACATTCTTGTGGGCATGTTCCTTTTCAGAAACATTTCCTCAACTGGCTGGTTTGCACAAGCTTGTAATTCAACGCTCATTTCCATTAATTTCCCAATATTTGTGCTAGGCAGTTCTGTAAAGCAGTCCACTTTTTAACGAATCTGAAAGTGAAAGAAATAAAGAGTTTATTGTCTATAAGTGTATGTGTATTTTTACGGTTGTTAAAAAATGTAGAACTAATGATGTAAGATGGGTTCAACAATAATTGTATTCCTTTCTTTAATTAATGCATGTTTAACTGCTAAACACTTACTCCTTAATGCACATACTTTTGCAATGTCTATGGCATTGAAAACATGTTCACCACAAACAGAAGGCTAAACACTTCTGTTCTTTTATCTTCATTGGTCACTATAGACAAGACAGGCGATTTATCCCCTGCCCAGCCGCCCAATTAATTTGACGTGGAAACAAAGGCCCTCGTTCCGACCCTGGCGGTCGGTGATAAAGTGGTGGTAATACCTCCAACAGGCCAGCGGTAATTACCGCCAAATTATGACCATGGTGGAAAGATCTCTGAAACACAGCTAATGTACCACGCTGACCGCCAGGGCGGAAACAACAGTCACCACGGCGGTAGCCGCCTTCAGCCAGGCGGAAGTCAATGTTCCACCCACCATATTAAGACCGTACAAACCGCCACCTTTTCCGGGGAGGTACCAATGACATCAAAAGCCTGGCAGAAACAGAGCTCAGAAGTGAAAGGACTCACCACTGGAGAGACAGGGAAGAACCACGCCGCCATGGAACCAGAACTGCATGTATTTCCAATGATATTCTATGTTATTCTCCACCACAAACACCAACGCCGGCAAAGACGACGACGGTGAGTACAGCCGCCTAGCACACAAGGGAGGGGGGGAGGAAAAAGACAGTGACACACACACACACGCACAACACACACCCCAAACGCACATACCATGCACACAACCAGATGCACAAGAAAGCAAGTTACTCCTCCTAAATCAGCTGAATAATGCAAGGACAAAAATACTTTTGAGTGTAATAATATCAACACAGTATAAAAAATGTTTAGCCAATGTTACCGATATCTACACATATACAGAAAAAGGGACACTGCCCAGTCCTCAGTTCACGTGGGCCACATGGCCACAGGGCAAAGTCCAAGGCCCCAATTGTCACCTGCATCAATATGGAGAGAATAGTGCAGGGGCATCAGTTGGCAAATAGGCAGGCACCTCAGGGTGAGGGGGGCACCTCAGCCAGATGAGGAAACAAGACCACTGGTTCTGGAGGGGGCAACATGCCCTGTGCTTGGTCCTGGGGAGTGCAAGGCCACAGTCTCTCGAATGGGTGTCTCCCACACTGGTTCTGGAGGGGGAAACATGCCCTGTGCTTTGTCCTGGGGAGTGATGGGCCACAGTCTATCAAGTGGGTGTCTCCCGGACTGGTTCTGGAGGGGGCAACAGGCCCTGTGCTTTGTCCTGTGGAGTGATGGGCCACAATCTCTCAAGTGCGTGTCTCCCACACTGGTTCTGGATGGGGCAACATGCCCTGTGCTTGGTCCTGGGGAGTGCAAGGCCACAGTCTCTCGAGTGGGTGTCTCCCACACTGGTTCTGGAGAGGGCAGCCCGCACAGCAGCCCATGGAGGCAGGATCACATTGCGTCCACCAGCTGTGATGGCTGCACTGTGATGGTGCTGGTGGTTGTGGTGGGAGGCTCCTGCACATCGCCTGCACCCTCAGATGAATGCACTGTGGTTGTGCTGGTGGTGGGAGGCTCCTGCACATCCCCTGCACCCTCGGATGGATGCACTGTGGTGGTGCTGGTGCTGGTGGTGGTGGTAGGAGGCTCCGGAATATCCCCTGCACCCTCGGATGGATGCACAACCATGCTTGGTGGTGGGGGCTCCGTGGCAGCTGCTGGTGCAAGCTCCTGGTCCTTCTTGCCTGCTGGTGCAGGCTCCTGGTCCTTCTTGCCTGCTGGTGCAGGCTCCTTGCCCTTTTTGCCTGCTGGTACAGTCTCCTTCCTATTCAGTACATGTGGCCTGGAATCCTTTCCACCATGAGTAAGTGCGGATGGAACTAGGGCCGTGGACTGTGTGGCTGAGGTACTTGGCTGGGTTCGTGATATCCTGGCCATATGTGCAGGACGGGGGAGGGGTAGGGAAGAAGTCAAAGGTGGATAGGAAACGTTTCTTAGGGACATTGGGGTGGGAAGAGGGAGAAGGAATGGGAGTGGAGGATGAGGGAGTGGTTGTTGGAGGTGTCTGTCTGCTGATTTTGGTGCAGGTGCATGGGTTGTATGCTGTTGTGAGGTGGATGGCTGTTGGGTGTCTGAGTGCTTGCGTTTGTTTACTTTAGGAGGGGGGACAGACACAGTGGGAGAGGACACATGGGGCGTGTGCATAGATGTTGTGGAGGTGTCTGCCAGTGAGGTGTGTGTTCTGCTTGGTGTTGTGATGATGCTGGTAGTGGATGATGATGTAGTGCATGCAGGTGTGAGTGTGGACATGACTGGGAGGGAGGTGATGGGGGGAGGGGAAGACAATGGAGGCAGTGGATGTTGTTGTGTCTGCAACTGTATATTGTTTGTGTGAGTGCTTGTGGGATGAAGTGTGGTGCTTGTGTTTGCCTGTGACACTCTTGGGTGTTGTCCTGTGTGCATTCTCGTCTGGCTGTTTGCTTGGGATGGGTTGGGGTAGAGGCGAATGGGACCGGGAAGAGGAAGTTGGACGGGGCGGTAGAAACAGGGACAAGGGCTGCCATCAGAGAGGAGGACAGAGCCCGGATCGATCTCTGTTGGACCGCCAATCCAGTGTGAATGCCTTCCAGGAATGGATTAGATTGTTGCATCTGGGCCCCTGGATGGCATTCACAATGGTTGACTGCTCTACAGAGATGGATCTCAGGAGGTCAATAGCCTCCTCACTCAGGGCATCAGGGCTAACTGGGGCAGGGCCTGAGGTGCCTGGGTGAAGGAGATGCCCACCCTCCTGGGTGAGCGGGCACAGGCAACTTGATGATCCGCTGCTGGGAGGGCAGTGCTGGTATGGGGTGTGGCGGCTGTACCTGTAGCAGGGGTGGTCACATAAGTGTCCGCCACCACAAGGGAGCTTCCATCGGAGGAGGTATCTGTGTCTGAATTGTTCCCTCCAGTCTCCTCCGTGGTGCTCCCCTCACCCTCCATCCTACTGGTGGACTCTGCCTCCTGGGTCCTGTGAGATGCAGCTCCCTCCATCGCCGGTGCCTCTGCTCCTCCGCCAGATGATGCTAATGCACATAAGGACAGGATGACAAAACAAGAAAGGGGGGGAGAGAAACAAAGGATACACTGAGTCAATGGCTGCACCAACGCCACTGTTGGCGTACACAGCACCCTCACACACAGGGGACAGGCCTACGCACTATTTGTTGCACCACCACTGATATTGCTAGCCACCAAGGCATGAGGAGGGGCACTCACCGCCAAATGCAGCACACCTGGGGCCCATGAAGACCTGCCCAGTAGTGGATGCTTACAAGCTAGGTAGGCAGGATTATCCCTTCAGAACCCTAGCCACCAGAGGACCTATGCTGCTATGTCGGGCCTGGCCTAGGGACACCCAATGACACACATCCACTACCCGGATACCACCCCACCAGCCCTAAGTTGTAATAATACCCACTGTACTCACCCCCTTGTGGCTGCTGTGATGCCCTCAAGCGCCCACCCAGCTCTGGATAGGCCACTGCCAGTATGCGGGCCATCAGAGGGGTCAGGATTCGATGAGCATCCCTTCCTCATTGGGAGGCCATCCCCAGCTGGGCCTCCGCCATCTTCCGTGCCCAGCATCTCAGGTCCTCCCAATGTTTCCGACAGTGGGTGCTCCGTCTGCCATAGACCCCCAGGGTCCGCACCTCCTTGGCGATGGCCCGCCATATACCCTTCTTTTGATGGGCGTTGACCTGCAGTGGCAATACACACAGGAAAACACTATCAGACAAACAGTCCAGCCTGTTACACATATGGCCCACCATATCCGTTTCCATCACTATTGGCACACACATAGCCCAGCACACAGCATGTACACTGCAAAGAAGACATGCACCCCCCCTTACATCGAGGCCTTCACACACGCATCTCCATGCATTGTGCCCACAGTGTACTCACTTGTTGGTCTGGAGGCCCATACAGCAGTCCGTACGGGGGTAGAACCTCATCCACCAGTCTCTCCAACTCCTCTGAAGTGAAAGCTGGGGCCCGTTCCCCGGTCACACAGGCCATCGTAGGTTCCAGACACAGGTCCTAGCAGCACATGCAGTGTGGGTCCTCTCCTATGGAAGGTCAGGTAGCAAGTGAGGAATATGATAGAAAATGGCAGTCACGTCCTCGGCGGTGCATACCGTCATCGCCGGCGTAGATCACCATTGGCCACTGTACCCCATAGGGGCCAATAATAACCAATGAGGTGTTGCACGGCGGTTCCTGACCGCCTCCCGCCACGGCTCACAACATCAGCGGAATTACCTTACTTCCACCTGTCCCTCCACACAGGACAGGCAGACGCCATTTCAGGGGGGCAGCCCTATGGATTTGTTCTGCGTCACAGGAGAAATAGGCACATACTGGACAATTCACACTGACCCATTACAAGTGTACAGATTGAAAACTACTGTTTTGGCTCCAATGTTCAGTTTGTGACAACCTCCTCACTCTTGTGTCCCTTACATACCTACCGCTGTGGATGAATAGGAGATGGAGACATACCTCTGTGTACAGACCCCTGGTGGACTTGGAAACACTGGAGGACAGGCACATTATCCTCACCTATAGACTTGACAGGGCCACAATCTCAGAGCTGTGTGCCCAATTGGAGCCTGACCTGATATCTGCTATCCGTCACCCCACTGGGATCTCCCTCTTATGCAAGTGCTATCTGTACTCCATTTCCTGGCAACTGGTTCTTTCCAAGTGACAGTGGGCTTGGCTGTAGGAAGGTCACAGCCAATGTTTTCAATTGTGCTGACAAGAGTGTTGTCTGCCCTGATAAAGCACATGTGCAGCTACATTATTTTTCCCCAGGTTGAGGATTTGGCCACAGTAAAGGCTGAGTTTTATGCAATGGGACATATCCCCAACATAATTGGGGCGATTGATGGTACACATATTGCATTTGTCCCCCCCCCCCCCGGCAGAATGAACAGGTATTCAAGAATTGTAAGAGTTTCCACTCCATGAATGTTCAGATGGGGTGCTTGGCGGACCAGTACATCTACCACATCAATGCTAAGTATCCTGGGTTGGTGCATAATGCCTTTGTCCTAAGGAATAGCAGCATTCCAAATGTGATGGGCCAACTACAGAGGCACAGGGTGAGGCTAATAGGTGAGCCCTGGTTTCCACCCAGTAGATGTTGGTGTATGGGTATGGTGTGGGCCATATGGGATGGTGTGGCTAAATGTTGTCCCTCAATATTGCAAGTGACTCTGATTGCCCAGACCTGTCATGGCTGCTGACCCCTGTAAGGAATGCCAGGACAAGGGCAGAAGAACGTTATAATGAGGCACAAGGGCGAACCAGAAGGATCATTGAAAGGACCTTTGGCCTCCTGAAGGCCAGGTTCCGGTGCCTCCATCTAACAGGTGGTTCCCTGTGCTACTCAACCAAGAAGGTCTGTTAGATAGTTGTGGCATGCTGCATGTTGCACAACCTGGCCCTCAGACGCCATGTCCTTTTTCTACAGGATGAGGAGACTGGAGATGCCTGTGTGGCAGCAGTAGGCCCTGTGGACAGTGAGGATGAGGAGGCAGAGGACGAGGATGAGGACAGCAGAACATCAGTTATACGACAATACTTCCAATGACACACAGGAAGGACAGTTTAACTTTACATTTCAATGACTTTGGTTGTAATCTGTGTGGCAATGGCATGCTGATATTTCCCACTTCTATGCCCACTTACTGTTCCCTCTGGCAATTAATTGTGCAGATGTTGGTGACTTGACATATACTCCTGGTGTGATCACAACAGCCAGCTACAGGTCATTAATCTATGCTTATTCTATGTACAGTTAATTTGCAATGTTAGTGCCTGTTTCACATAATACATATTTGATATACATGACATACTCCAAATGGATTTTTTTCAAAGGGCGTTAATTGAAGTGCTAACATATAGGGGGCAAGTGCAATGGGATTGGGTGATGATCTGTTTGTGGCACAGGTGCATTGTCCAAGGGGACATAGGAAGGGGAGAAATGGCAGTTCAAGGTGGACAGAGTGACTGAGTGGGACACAAGGGTGACAATCAGCAGAGTCTCATTTCCTGGTGGGGGTCTTGGCAAGAGTCTCAGGCTTCTGTCTGGATCGCAGGGAACGTTTGCAGGGTGGTTCACCTTCTGCGGGGGAGGGGTGCTGGTGGCCTGTGAGTCCTGTGGCAGGGCCTCCTGGCCACTAGCGGCAGCGCAAATGGAAGGCTGTTCAGATGTCTGGCTAGTGGCTGGGGCCCGCTGGTGTGAGACTGCCTCCCTCATAATGTTGGCCATGTCAGCCAGCACTCCTGCTATGGAGATCAGGGTGTTGTTAATGGCCTGCAAGTCCTCCCTGATCCCCTGGTACTGTCCCTCCTGCAGCCACCTGTTCTCCTGCACGTTGTCCAGGATCTGGCCCTTCGTGTCCTGGGAATGTTGATAGGCTCCCAGGATCTCGGAGAGTGCCTCCTGGAGAGTCGGTTACCTGGGCCTGTCCTCTCCCTGGCGCACAGCACTCCTCACAGTTTCCCTGTTGGCCTGTGCCTCTGTTCCCTGAACTGTGTGCCCACTGCCACTGACCCCAGGTTCCTGATTGTCTTGTGTGCGAGGTGTGGCCTGAGGTCCCTGTAGAGGTGGGCACACTGCTGATTGATGTGTCCTGGGGACAGAGGTGTGGGTACGCTGGGTGGGTGCTGTGGTGTTCGATCCTGATGGGGGAGGCTCTGTGGTGGCCTGTGACTGGGCTTGGGTAACCGGCTGTCCAGTGGTCCCTGATGGGCCAGGTAGGTCGTCCAGATCCTGAAGACCAGAGTTACTGTCATCACTGTGGGCCTCTTCTTTTAGGGGACTGGAGATTGCGGGCACCTCCTCTCCGGTGACATTGGATGGGGTACCTGTGGGGATGTAAATGATGTGTTATGGTTAATGTTGTAACTCCGTGGCTTCCCCTCTATGGTTGGATTTGCCCTGCCAGCTTTCATTTGTGTATGTTAGTGTATGGTGGGATTGTTAGTTCTCTATGGTGTGCATGCTTTGGTGATGAGTGTCCATGCAGGGCTGTGAGGGATGTCCATGCATTGGTACAGTGTGCAGGGCTTGGCATTGGGATGAGTGAGATGTGAGGGTGGAGTGTGTGGGATGTAGTGGAGTGATGGGAGTGAGGGTGAGGGGGTGAGATGGCATGCAGGTATGGGGGTGATAACAGTAGAGAGTTGACTTACCAGAGCCCAGTCCTCCTCCAACTTCGGCCAGGCCCTCAGGATGCAGTATTGCCAAGACGTGCTCCTCCCATGCTGTGAGTTGTGGGGGAGAAGCTGGGGGTCCTCCGCCAGTCCTCTGGGTAGCAAGCTGGTGTCTTGCTGATATGAAACGTACCTTCCCCCGTAGTTTGTTCCGCCTCTTCCTGATGTCATCCCTAGTCCTTGGGTGCTGTCCCACGGCATTGTCCCTGTCCACGATTATCCGCCATAGCTCCATCTTCCTAGCTATAGATATCGGCTGCACCTGTGCTCCAAATAGCTGTGGCTCTACCCTGACAATTTCCTCCACCATGACCCTTAGATCCTCCTCTGTGAAACAGGGGTGTCTTTGTAGTGCCATGGGTGTAATGCGAGGTGTGTTGGTGAGGGTGTGTTGGGTAATGTGTTGGGGTGTGTTATGTGGAGTGCATGAGTGGTGTATAGGTGTGAGTAGTGTGTGGCTCTAGTTGTGTCAGTTGTCTTGGTGTCTCTCTGTTGGCAATGAATTGTATTCATAAAGGGTTGTGGGTAATGTGGGTGGGTGTTTTATAGTGGTGTGGGTGTGTGGGTGTGGTGTGTGTATGGGTGTCAGGTGTGTGTTGTTTGAATTGTCCAATGTGGTGTTGTTTGGTATGTGGGTGTCCATTGTGAGCGTGGTGGTATGTACCGCCAATGGTTTACCGCCGTTGAATGTCCACAGTGGTGATTTGTGGGTGATAATGTGGTGGGCGTAGTTCTGTTGGCGAAACGGTGTGGGTTTATATACCGCCAGTTTATCACTGACCTTTGATCTGGCGGATTTGTTTGTGTGGCTGAATTGTGTGGGATTGGTGTGTATGTGTCATAATATGGTGAACAGATATCCGCTGCTGCAAGCGTGGCGGTAAGTGGGATTTACCGCCAATGTCATAATGAGGGCCAAAATGTACAATATTATAGCAGAAACAGAAATAAAATACTCAGAAAAGTGTGTAAACATCTGCCGTCTACATTTGGGACCCTTACTAGCGCGACCCCATAATTTCAAATACACTATCTTGACCCACCACAGCAATGAGACGCTGCTCGAAAATACCACTTTTCAAAATAACAATACATTAATAGAGGTAAGTATATGGGTAAATAACAATACATTAATAGAGGTGAGTATATGGATAAGTGTCAAAGTCAGGGTTAGTAGTAGGTTAAGTGTTAGAGGTGGAGCTAGTGGTGTGTTAGGATTATGGTTAGGGTACGTATTTAGAGAAGTTTTAGGGGTATGTTTAGTTTACTTTAAGGAGTAGGCTTAGAGTTAGGTTTAGTCTTGGGCAAAGGGCTTAGATAAGGTTTAGGGATTGAATTAGGCCTAAGGTTAACTTTAGGGACAAGATAAGATTTATGGTCCATTACGAGTTTGGCAGTCCCAACGCGGGACCTCCAAACTCATGGGGCGGATGCCACCACTATGGCAGTGGCGCCCCCCACCCCCGCCACAAGGTTTCCGACGGCCTGTCCTGGCTGACCAGTGGAAACCTTGAACTAGGGTGTTCCCGCTGGTCAGTCCAGCAGGGACAGTGCAACAAGATAGCACTCGGCTCCCTAAAAGGAGTGCTATCTCGTAGCACAGAGGGGGCCGACCATCACCCACGGAATATGCTCTGTCTGCAAGAGGACAGGGGGGCCCATGGGCAGGGGGTCCCCCTGCACTTGTTCTCCACCAGCCTTTTCATGGCTGGGAGGCTACCTTGAAAAGGGTGTCGGAGAACAAGGTTGTAATCAGCAGGGTGGTGCTGAGTTCAGTGCCGCCCTGGTTGGTTAAAACCAAGACCGCCGTCACCCCAGTGGGATCTGTGGTCCTGGTGGGGACAGATGTCTTTAGGCGGGTCCACCTGCCTAGCTCGAATGTGGCGGTCGGAGTGCCACAGCTGTGGCATCGCCAGCCTCGCAATGAGTTTGATACTCTTTTGGTTAGGATAAGGCTTAGCATTAGGCTTATGGTTGGCATTAGATAAGGTATATTATTAAAATAGACATTTGGTTAGGGCAGGAGTTAAGTTACGAGATGGGATTAAGTAAAGAGTTAGGTATTGAATACGGCTAACGATATGGGATAGGCCCAGGATTAGTAATGGGATCAGCATTAGACATGAGGTTAGCTAAGGGTTAAGGATCAGGGCTAGGGCCTGAGGTAGGTGTTATTTGAAGGCTTAATGTTAGGAGTAGGTTAGGGTAAGGCTACGAATAACTTTAGGTTTAGGGTTAGATTTAGTCTAAGTTTTAGGTTTATGATTAGGGTTAAATTTATACTAGGTTTTAGGTTTATGATTAGGGTTAAATTTAGTTTAAGTTTTAGGTTTATGATTAACATAGCAGTTGAAGTAGATGTACATGTAAAGTTGATGTGATGTGGTCAATGTAGTAGTGTTTGCATCGTGGCATATAACATTAAAAACTTGTCATGTTGACCTAGTGTTAGGTAGGTGTAGTGGCTGTGATGTTGTGGAAGATCACAATGGTGAACCTCAAAGTAGTAACATACTATAGCCCATATTTATACTTTTTTTGCACCGCATTTGCGTCATTTTCTGACGCAAAAGCAGCGCAAACTTGCAAAATACAATTGTATTTTGAAAGTTTCCGCTTTTTTTGCATGAAAAAGCGGCGGAAATGCGCCGCCAACGTTTGGTCTGGCTCTAATGATTAGGTCCGACTGACTCTCTTGGTCTCATATATATTTTGACTCCTCGGTTCCGTATACGGAGACGTCCGTGGGGCTGAGGGTTTCCGCCGCCACGGCATAGGTGCTTCCTATTGCTTAGTGGTTGGTTGTTCAAGCTTGAACTTTGAAAGGAAAACCCCGATATTGGTGTGCCTTCTCTGACCTGGAGCTATTTTTTATAAATGGCGAATCCTAATGTAGTGAATATAGCAATTAATATGCGTCACCCGCTCACAGGACATCTGTTGGCACATGGACTGACGGTCCAGGGGGGGTCCAGTCACTTTTGTGGTGGATGCCCATGCAGCCTATAGAACTGAACTTTTTTATTCTTGGGTCGGATTTCCAGCAGTGGATGGGGGAACAAATACTTTTCACGAATACACTGTTGCGAATGTCCCTGGACAATACAGGGCTTACGCTTATTTAGAAATACCTCTATCTTATCAAGAACACCATAATTGGCTTGATGGTGCCCTCCCACACACAGTAGCACAAGTTAGGTTAGGTCCGCTGAGTAATGATGGTCCTACCTGGCCTTTATTGGCTACATATACACCTCATCCTGCGGTTGCTCAATTGGCAGTGGTTGAAGTTCGTCGTTTATATACAGACTTAACGGCTACATATAGACGATTAGTTCAGTTTGTCATGCAGACACTAAATACGAATGCAGCGCGTGCTGCTCCGGCGCACCCACAGGCAGTGGTTCCGGGAATTAATCCGGCCACTGTACATTCAGTTATGGGTAAAGTACAGGCTAAACGAGAGGAGACTCCATTTTGGCTGGCGCAAAAAATTAACACGCTGGAAGCAGTATTTCCCCATACGGGACCTCAGGATAAACATAGAATTTTGACGATGTGTTTGCCGTATGGGATGGTTCCTCCGGTGGACCTTTGTAATACCTGGGGCACGGTGTTTGCCACGCTCTACACTACGGCACACGGTACACCGACATAAGCTAATTTACCGGACGTGCTTAAACAGATTCAAGATGAATATGGGGCTGCCCCTGCCTTAGATTTGGGCATGCAGTTGCTGGGCAATTTTGCCACAGTTTCTTCTAATATTTTGAGTAATCTCAAAGGAGAGGCAGTAGCACTAGCAGTGCGAATGCGTCTTCGGGATGTTCCGCTGCTTAATCAGGAGCGGGAGCTTCCGAGAATAATAGCGGAAACATATTCTAGTATTGATCGTGATAACCTAGGGGCTAGACCACAAAAACCCCAGTTACAGGGTAAAAATAATAAAGACAATGCTAAACAGCAACAACCTGAGGGTTCGAAAAAGCGCTGGGAAAAGAAATAGCAAACACCTAAGAAAGATGGGGGGCAGTCTCCGCAACCGGAGACCCCACAGAATAAGTATAATCTCAGGAATAGGGATACTTTGAAGACGCCTGATAGATATCAATATACTGATACACGCCAATCTCGTTCCTTTCAGGACTCTTCGGAAAAGAGAAGTGAGAGAGGTGGGCGGTCAGAGCGGAGGACGGAGTACGTGAAACCGAGACAGGATTCACAACGCTCAGCGGAGGTTTCTATTAAACAAGAAGAGAAACCGCTGCAACAAAAACAGCAATTTAAAAAGAAGAAAGTGGCAGCAGTCTCAGTTAGACATGCCGCTCAAGAAGAGAGTTCTCTTGATGAACAAGACGTGGGCGTTAGCACTGTTAGACAGCGCGGCAGAGGTCACAATAGTTCGCCGGAGTCTTCTAGAGCATCTGGAGGTGAAAGCAACTGATGACTTCATACAAGTCGAGACGGCGGACATGCGAGTCTCTGATCCTGATAGAGTATATGAAGTGACTCTGCGATTGGAAGGGGACATTGACCGTATTATAAACGCCATTTTTTGGGACCATGTGGTAAAATCATATGATGTTCTGTTGGCCGAACAGGATTGGCCACCTGACTTTGTTCGCGACTGTCCGGTTGGGGAGGAGGTTATTACACCTTCCTTCTCACCACTTGTTCCGAGAGAACTAGCGGAGTCCTATAGTAAATCATGGGCTTTAGCACAGGCTCCCGCCCTGTATAGAAATAACGTGGGGTGGGATAGACAATTACCTTATCATGTAATTCCGATAAAGGGCGAACCTCAGCCACAACCGCAGTATCCTATCAAATTTGAAGCAAGGGCATCGGTTAGAAAAATTCTTACACAATTGGAGTATCAGGGTGTAATTGAGCCCTGTGTCTCGCCGATGAATAATCCCTTGTTTCCGGTTGCTAAACCGGACCATTCATATAGGATAGTGGTGGATTACAGACATTTGAATAGTCATACACGCACATATGCAATACAGAATTCACATAGCGCAGCGCTTATGAATAATATAGTACGTAAGAAGTAAAAGACAACATTAGATATCTCGAATGGATTTTTCTGCCAGAATATAGCGTCCGAGAGTCGGGACTATACCTGTTTCAGTGCATTTGGCTCTCAGAATTTTTTTTGTCGTTTGCCTCAGGGGTATAAGAATAGCCCAGGACTGTTTTCGGCTCGTGTAACTGAAATGCTGCATGAGTTTGACCCTGAAGCGTTATCATATGTTGATGACATATATCTGACAGATGATGAGATTCTGCAACATCTGAGGTGTGTATCGCGCATTGTTGTGGGGTTTGCTGATATTGGCTATAAGTTTAATTTTAAGAAATCGAAGATTGCCTTCCTCAGCGTCATTTTCCTGGGATATGAGTTGTCGAGTGAGGGCAAGAGCTTAGCGCCACATTTTTTGGAGAAATGTGCTTTATTGCAGCCTCCTAATACGGTTCGGAAGCTCCAGTCATTGTTGGGGTTTCTGAATTTTGGCAGAACTTACATTCCTGATTATGCGACGCGTATAAAACCCTTATATGAGTTGATTTGCCCGAATTTTTCGAGTAGATTTTGGACGATTGAACATACACACATACTACAAGAGTTACAGAGTGATCTCTTAGCAGTTAAACACTTACACACACTGGACAATAAGACACATTTAGTCATCAGGGTGATACCTGGGGCTGTTGGGTTTACTTATG
This sequence comes from Pleurodeles waltl, assembly GCF_031143425.1. Lineage (NCBI taxonomy): Eukaryota > Metazoa > Chordata > Amphibia > Caudata > Salamandridae > Pleurodeles > Pleurodeles waltl. Next base: position 317,567,881 of record NC_090437.1, on the reverse strand, counting down.
TCACCTTTAATGAAGGGGAGACAGTCCCGATTGCATACAAGTCTCACTTGTATTCTGCTGCAGAACAACGTTTTGCACAGACTGAGAAAATTCTCACTGCAGTACAGACGGCTGTTATTAAAGAAAGACCGCTAGCCCAGAGTCAACGCATCATTGTCGTTTCCCCAATTCCGGCCTTAGAGGCAGTTACAAAAGCGAGTGTTCCAAATTCGAAAGCTTTGCACCCGCGATGGATACAATGGGCTACGTCTTTGACAGCCACTGATGTAGATGACGTATTTGACCCTAAACTGCAGACTCAAGAATTTCTTCAATATGAGATGGAATACCCTATTCCTGCTGGTACGTTGCCTATTGACCAATATCAAGTGGTCATGTATACCGATGGCTCTGCGCAACCAGCGGTTGGGACTAAACAACAGTATTCTGCTGCATGTGCGGTGGTGAGCGGCACTATGGAGGGGGAAGTGTTCTGCCCCCGACATACTTATACTAAAACCTTGGGAGATTGCACGGCACAGCTGGCTGAGCTCAAAGCTCTATTGTTAGCATTGGAGCACGCGGATCCGGCGACTTTAACCTTGCTGGTCTGTGACTTCTACTACTGTGTTCAGTCTTTCAATGAATATCTACACTATTGGAAGATGGATGGGTTCAGAGATTCTAAAGGCAACACCATTAAACATAAAATGTTGTGGGGTAAGGTTGCGGATCTGAAGGAAACGGTTCCTAACGTCCATGTTGTGCATACACTTGGACACCAGCGCGTTGGAATACACGGTGCTGGGAATACTTTGGCTGATGAAGCCGCGAAATCGGCAGGGCTGTCGCCACTGTGGCCGCAGTGACTCGTTCGAGTTCCAAACCAGACACAGAAATTTCGGCTGCCATAAAGGCTACGGTTGATGGCACGCCCTTTCCTAAAGGATTTCCTTCAAAATATAGTTACTGCTTGAATGATGCGCTGAATGCTACTGTTACAATTCCAGGCATTGGTGTACGTGAAATTCCCAATAAAATTGAGAGACCTCGATTAATTTCTGCAGCACATGAGGGGGTGGCTTCTGCACATGCTGGTGTGGCTGCCACGATTTCACTTTTACAGGCTCGTTACTGGTGGCCTGGTCTCTATAAAGAGACGAAGCAATATGTCCTTTGTTGTGACGTTTGTCAACAAATTAAAGAATCGTCGGCTAGACGCCCGCAGCAGACGCCCCTTCTGATTTCAAATAAACCATTACAGTGTGTGTACTTGGATCATTGTGGTCCGCTGACACCAGATAGTGCATACAAATATATATTGGTTGCTGTAGATTTGTGCTCCAGATTTGTGTGGGTAGGGCCACAAAGCTCGGCTGACGCTCGAACTGTTATTAAAGATTTGCGCATCTTTGTCGATACATTTGCGGTTGTGGCTTTTCATTCGGACCAGGGCCCTGCTTTTGCCTGTAAGGCATTCAGGGACACCATGGCTTCGTTGGGGGTCCAACTCCAATTCTCGTCTCCATTTCATCCCGAGGGAAATTCTGTCGTGGAGCGTTTAAATCGTGATTTAAAGCAGTCCTTAACGGCCAGAGTTATAGGTACGGGTCGTGGTTGGCTAGCCCACCTATATGGAGTACAGAGAGCACTTAATAACTTGCCTAGAAGGTCACTGGGGGGTCGTACTTCATATGAGTGCCTGTTTGGAACACAAATGTATGTTCCTGATCTAGATGGTCCTGGTGTGGAGGCGGCAGATACGCCCTTTGACATAAATGATCGTGTCACTGTTTTGCAGGATTTACAACAATTCTGTGAAGATAACTCTTCTGCCAGTGCTGCCTCCTCAGGAATTAAGGATGAGCCAGTAACACCTACTGGTTGGATACCCAGGATTGGGGATCTAGTGCGTGAAAAGGTCGCAGTTAAAAAAGAATTTGGTCCTTTTTATCGAGAACCTGTCCCTGTGTTGGGGGTGAGCGGCACGAGAACTGTGATTTTACCGCCGCTGCGAGGGGCCAAAGGAAATCGCTTTGTTTCCATTGATAATGTCAAGTTACAACATGTGGCCGATTCTGCACAGCAGACCAAGAGGGACACCCAGCAGTTCCGAAATCCCTCTCACTACTGGGGAAAAAGTCCCGCTGCAGGTGATTTTCACCGACACTGTTTCCTCTCCGAGCTTGGGGAGGGTGGATGATGATCTTGCGATTGTTCCACCGACGGCGATTAATATGGAATCTTTTGATCAACTTGCTGTACGTTCTACTGATGTTTCTGAACATGTGGTTTATAGCGTGCCACGGCGAGAGCCTCCATCTGCTTCTTTGTTCACGGTTGCACCTTTTGCTAGAACTGCTTCTGGCTGCTTCAACAACGCTGGTAATGATGTGTCCGGCTCCTCGTCCTCGATGTCTTCTGTCCACGGTCCACGACGGCTGCTGGGTTGGCTTAAACGCACATATTTTGTTTTTCCTTGGAACTATTTTTGGCTGTTTTTGGCCGTGATGACTCTTTTATTATGGTTGGGATTTTGGGTTACTTTTTTTCTGATAATACATGGTCATTTTCTTCCTCATCGATCTGACATTGAGCACGTGGAGACTGTGTTAAAACCGCATTTTTCGTCTCATATGGTTCGAAGAGACTTGTCCACTGTAAACATTTCTGCAATACCAATTCCGGATGGGATTGTGTGGGATAAAGTAATGTTTGATATATATGGTCCCACTGAATTGGTTCAAATACCGTATGTCCTCAAATTATCAATGAATGATATTGTTATACCTGGCATTGTTTCTGATGATTGGGATGTGAAGACAGTAGATTCTATGCTAACAGATTTGCAATATTATACTGTCTATGAAGAGGGAGATTCCGACCAGGGAACCACAACTAGACGCTGACTGCCTCGTTGCAGATGCTGAACCAAGATCACAGGTCTTTGCTCAGGTATGAGGGCTGATGTCTCCACAGTGATTCTAATAGGCAAGCTAGAAGCTTAACATGCTGTGCTCTAAATAGAACAAGCAGAGGGAGAGTAGAAACTGTTAGACAATATGATAGCTGTGTTCTTATGTTTTACTCTCCTGGTGACTATCTCAATCCTACTGTGTTGTATGGTTCTGGTTATTGCGGCTCACGCCTTAATAGCTAAAATACAGTTGTTTTATTAAAACATTATATAAAACTTATACTGTCTTTGTCATTTGTATATGAGATCATATTGGAAATAAGAGAGTTGGTTTGGATCTGAGTAACCACGACTTCCCTGAGAAGTTCCAAAGATGTCATGCGCTCGGCTGCCGAATCATTCCTTCCACATGGGAGAAATGAGGCACTGCTAGTTAGCCGGAGCAAAAACCGGATTTAGGGTGACAGAGTTCTTTACACGTGAGCTTTTTGGCAGGGAAAGAATCCAGTGCCATTGGTGGCCCATATTCCCTCCTACCGGGTACTGATGTGGGATATCCTCCTCCACCATCCACTTCTACATCAGTGGGAATAGGGAGCCCATAACACTATTGCTTCACAGCTTTAAGACGAGCAGGCATGCACAGCACTTGCCTAATTTGAAAGCTTGCACAATCCAATTAATGCCACTGGCAGCTATTCAATGCATTTATCCTCGTAGGCTTTACACAGCCTACAAAGTGAAATGCGTTAAATCCCTGCCCAGTAAGGCTACAGCAGACATCATAGGTTTTGTTCCAACTCATGGGTAGAATCCTTGAGGCCGGTGCCCAGCAGCAGCCAAGACTCGTGCCCTAAGTCCCAGCGCACATAGCCCAGAAAACTTAACCATCCTGATGCTGAGAAAGCCAAAAGGGAATCCAGAGAAATTTTAGCAGGGTCTTAGCCAGCCCAAGACTTGCTGGGGATAGTTTGGGGAGCACCAGTGAGCTTTGCTTGCACCAGGAAGGCCATTAAAGGTAGGGCCCTTTGACTTCCAGAGTGCCCTAAAAATAGATTTTTTGCTCAGGATGAGCTCTAGCTGATTTATGCTTTGGGTAGGCTCTTGTTTCCTGACAATAAGGCGTTGATGGCACCTGCCGGTGTCTCTGAGGAGGAGGAAAATGCAGGAGCCATCTGATAAGGTTCTGTCTGCTTTCTAAGTGACCTTTAGAGGGGAAGTAGCTTACTGCTATTTTTACCTTGGGCCAGGATTCCCACCAGGTCATAGCCACATTTGCGAAGGGTCTATGAGATGGACACACCTTTTCAGTCTGTAATAAGGAAACAGTGGTCAACTGATTTACTAGTCTAAATTGAAGAGTCAGTTGTACAGGGAGATCCGGGAAGGATTGTTAATCTACCCTTTGGGTCAAGATAAGGGCTCTAATTATGTGTAGGATTTTTTTGGGACAAGGTTTCCATTTAGATTCTGTATCAATGAATTTCATCTTAATTTGTGGAGAGTAAATGCTGCCTTTTACTGCTTGCCAAAGGTGGCTGAGCTGTTTCTGTGGTGTTTCTTTGGAGTTGGGCCCAAGTCTACAATAACAAGACTAACACTCCAGCAAGGGACGCTTGTAAAGGGCTGCAGCTTATTGCTGCACTACTTAACCTGCCTCAACCTGTTTCTAACTCTCACTCAAGGAGTTATATCCATTACTTAGCCTGTTTACTTGCCACTTTCATCAGGCCTGTGGAATGGATGGTCTTGTTTCCATTTCTCGTAGCAAATGTTCAAATCCTTGGCTATGTGTAGTGCTGCAAATTCCATCTATATATCATCTTGCTCTGCTCAACATCATACATTATCATTTTCTTCCCCAAAGGTCTTTGAGTACTGCACCCACACCTCAATGTCAACCACACAAATAGAAATTGGAGTTGTTCATGTTCAGGAGTCACATTTATGTATTTCCTTTGTTGCTTATGGTACAAGAAACGAGGGCCAAATGTTGTCCTCACTTTTGCAGATCCCTTGACTGTCCTGTCAAGTATGTAACTTACAGTCATTGGAAACTGCTGACTTCTCTACCTAGGAACCCAGAAGAGCAGGAATATCTGTTTCCAATGTTTCTTTGCAGGCATCTATTTTCTTCACATCAGTAACAAATTCTTGAACTCCTGCAAACATGGTCTAGTTTAGAGGAAGGAAGTAATGGAGGGTTCACGGTAACATTGCTAGATTGCCTGTACACAGCCCCAGTTGGAAAAACCCAGCAACATAAGTGATCTGTTTAGAATTCCAAAAATGGAAGACTCCGCCAACCTGTCCACCAAAGTGGGAGCTAATTCCACCAGAAATGGCTGAAAATCAACCACCAAATGTAAGTACGGCTGGTCCACCGCCATTTCTAGCAGATTTGTCTCTGTGAAAGATCTCCAATGAAACCGTGGCTGGCTTTCACATATGTGTAAGGTAAGTTGCTCTTAACGTCCTCAACATGGTAGGGAGAGTTGTATTATGTGGACACTGACCATGTGCCACCACTTTGGGGCTACACTTGTATGGCCCACATATAGTTGTGGATACTTCTACCATTCCATTCCAAAGTGGCACATCATTTTCTGATTCTGACACGTTGGCATAGAAAACACTATCAACGTATCAAAAAACTTTTGAAATCCTTCTGTATTCTTGCACCTTTACATTAATATGTTGTTGGCCCGCACAGAAAGCAGTCTGCCTTCCATTCTGTTTGGTTTTACATCTTTTGGCACTCTGCACGTTAGCATATGCAGTTTCATTAAGTTGAAGCTAACACACAGTCTGAAACCTACCTGTGCACAGGTAGAACAAACGGCCTCGTTTGATTGCCCAGGCATGTGAGTAGCTCAAACTGGGAGCTGGCCCCACACGCTAGCAAGCATTTGCAAAGCCAGTACGTCTCGTGTTCAGTCATCGGCAAAAGCGTTGGCAATGCTTTTTCCCCGATGTGCTGACCATTGGTAAAAATAAATGTTTTTTGTTTATGTCCGTGCAGCATCAGGCAAAACACATGTGATGACTTATACTGAAGCATTCATCATCACATGTGAACATATGTGTTGTGATGCTATGGCAGCCCAGTAGGCACCCATATGCATGCGTGACAATTCATGCACAAACATATGGCATGAGGTCGCCACCATTTTGCTTTTTTTAAATTACTGTTCGAAGATGGCGGATGTCAATCATTAAAGGGTAAATAAATAAAAAATGTAAACATGCACAAAAGATCTCAACAGCAGGGGTAGAAGAGCAACGAGGGAGCACTTAAGGAGAAATCTGCCGGGGGAGGGAAGCAACAGGGAGTTGGCGAGTGGCAGGGGAGCAACAGTGGAGCTTTAGGAGGGGGAGAAAACAAATAACTAACGCGCAAAAAAGGCAAGCAAAAGGTGGGGGAAGTACAGATGAGCCTGAGAGGAAGAGAGAGCGTCACGGAGTGTGTGGTGGGGATATTTGAAGGAGAAGCAACACATAAGAGAGAGAGCAAACAGGCTCATGCAATTCCATGGAGTGCTGAAATTAAAATAAAAAAAGTAGTTCCCTGAATGTGTGCAGTGGAAGAACATGTTATCCAAAAAAGGTAAAGAAGCTATGTTCCAGTGGAGAGTCAAACGTAATTGACTGGCTCAAAGCCTACTGTAATTGTTTTATATTGTCCACCATAGGTCTTTACCCAACTTGGACATTTTAAGGTCTAATGTCTGTAGATGAAACCTAAAAATGTAAGAATGCTTTTGTGCTTGCACCTTCTAGTATGGGAGGATAAAAGGTTCTTTGAAAGCTGCAGACTTTTGATAGTTTTCAAGTAGACAATGTCAAATGACAGCACAGATCAATAGGGATGGTTTAATTGCACTTGTTAGCCTCCATTGTAATATGTATTTTTTTTTATCTGGCTACAGCTGCCACTCCCAGGGCATTGTCAGTATTGCTAGTCTTTTGTCCTTTGTACTGGAACAGGACTTAATTTAACTCGAGTGGCAAATCATTTCAGAACCCACTAAGGCCCTGGGTGGGCTGTTGAATTTCAACCCATGTTAAACCTGCTGAAATGTAGTGGGGAAAATATGCAGTAAAACTCTGATAAATATGGAACTATGGGCAGTACACACCTGATTTCGTTTTTTAATTTTTTTAATTAATTTGTTAATGTAAGGTTAAATAAAGATTCCTTACAGAGCATGAATGCACACCTAGCAGTGGTCCTAAAAACAGAAAATAAAAAATACGTTATCACACGGACCACGTGGTAAGCAAATGATTACATCCCATTACATCATAAATAATGCACCTATTCAACATCCTGTTGCCTCCCACACATATAAAATAAAATGTATGTTGGTCACAGAGCCATAATATAAGCACAGGGAGCACTTATGAATTAAAATATATTAAAAATAGAAAATATACTATTTTTTATTTCAATTGCAGCTCAACATGGTCCCTAAAAAGCCACCACATTAGTTTGGTTGAATTTCATTTCAAGCAAGTAATTACAGCGTCTTTACAGCTTGAAAACCAGCATGTTTATCAAGCATTGGTAAAGTCATTAGGTCATGTCTATGAAAGAGGTACTGGTTTTGCCAATGTGTTTAGCCATGTTGTACATCAGCGGCGTAACTGCTGTTCAGCATGGCTAAAAGTTAGTGGTGCAGAGGAAAGTGGCGTGAAGTGTAGAGTGGAATGGAGAAGAGTGGAGTGTTATAGAGTGGAGTGGCAGAGAGTGCTGTGTACTGAAGTGATATAGGGCCTGATTCTAACTTTGGAGGACGGTGTTAAACCGTCCCAAAAGTGGCGGATATACCACCTACCGTATTACGAGTCCATTATATCCTATGGAACTCGTAATACGGTAGGTGGTATATCCGCCACTTTTGGGACGGTTTAACACCGTCCTCCAAAGTTAGAATCAGGCCCATAGTGTGGATTCACATAGAGTGGCATACACTGGAGTGGTATTGGGTAGAGTGGACTGGTGTAGAGTGATGCAGAGTATAGTGGCATAGAGTGCAGTGGCAATTAATTCAGCAGCATACAATGCAGCGTCATAGAATGCAGTGGCATAGATTAGGGTGGTGCATAGCAGAGTGCAGTGGTACAGAGGATCAGAGTGGTGCATAGCAGAGTGCAGTGGTGCAGAGTGCAGTGGCACAGAGTGGAGCAGAATGATGTGGAGGGTAGTGGTGTAGAGTGCAGTGGTGTAGGGTGTGGTGGTGTAGAGTGGTGAGAGTAGAGTGGTGTTGAGTTGAGTGATGCAGAGGGCAGTGGCACAGAATAAAGTGGAGTGGCATAGAGTGCAGTAGCTTATAGTGGTGCAGAGTAGAGTAGGTTAGAGTGATGCAGAGTAGAGTATAGTGCTGTAAAGTGCAGTGGCTTAGAGTGCAGTGGCATAGAGTCAAGTAGCATAGAGTAGTGCAGAGTAGGGTGGTGGAGAGTTCAGTGGCAGACAGTGCAGTTTTGCAGATAGAGTGTCAGAGTGCAGTTGTGTAGAGTGGAGTAGAGAGGCTTAGAGAGCAGTGGCCTAGAGTATTGGGATGCAGAGTAGAGTAAAATGGCATAGAGTGCAGTGGTATAGGGTGCAGTTGTGAAGTGTGAATTGGTGTAGAGTTCAGTGGTTAAGAGTAGACTGGTGTAGAGTGCAGTGGCATAGAGTGGAGTAGAGTGTCATAGAGTGTGCTGGCACATAGTAGATTGTTTCAGAGTACAGTGCAGTGGTGTAGAGTGGAGTGGTGCAGAGTAGAGAGTAGTTGCATAGAGTGGCATAGAGTGTAATGGGATAGAGTAAAATTGTATAGAGGCCAGTGGCATAGAGTGCAGTGGTGGAGAGTACATTGTAGTGGCACACAGTAGATTGCCGTAAAGTACAGGGGCATAGAGTTGATTGTTACAAAATAAAGTGCATTAGCGTAGAGTGTATTGGCATAAAGTGCACTGGTGTAAAGTGCAGTGTCACAGAGTGAAGTTGCACAGAATAGATTGGTGTGGCCTAGACTGGAATGGTGTAGAATGCAGTGGCGAAGACTGCAGTGGTGTAGAGTGGAGTGGCTAAGAGTGCAATGACATAGAGTAAAGTGGTACAAGATAGAGTAGAGAGAAGTAACATTAAGTGGCATAGAGTGCAGTGGAATAGAGTGGAGTGGTGCAGAGTGCAGTGACATGGAGTGGTGTAAAGTGCAGTAGTGCAGATCAGATTGCAGTGGTGTGAAGTGGTGCAGAACAGAGTGGAGTGGCATAGAGTGGAGTATTCATGGTGTGTTAGCACCCTGCCATTACAGATAACACATTTTAAATTGAAACATCCATCACATTTGCACAGACATACAGTTTTACTAATACAACTATACAATGCACAGGTGAAAATATGTGGAAATTGCAGCACCTAGAGTAAAGATGTGTTTTGATCAAATTTGTTGGAAATGGCCCTTTTTGCAGGGTTATCCCTAAACATTTTGCCTTCCTCCTATTTTTTAACCTGTTTTTGTTGGCTTTAGGACTCTGGAGACGTTACCACTGCTGGTCAGTGCTAAAGTGCAAGTGCTCCCTGTCTTAATTGTACTGGTGATTGGTTTATCTATAATTGCCATATTGATTTACTAGTATGTCTCTAGTAAAGTGCAAGCACCATGTGTGCCCTAGGCCTGTAAAACAAATGTTATTAGTGGGCCTGCAGCACTGATTGTGCCACCCACATCAGTAGTTTTGTAAACATGTCTCAGACCTGCCACTGCAGTGTCTGTGTGTGCAGTTTTAAACTGCCATTTTGATCTGGCAAGTGCACCCACATGCTAGGCCCAAACCATCCCTTTTATTACATGTAAGTCACCCCTGAGGTAGGCCCAAGGCAGCCCCATGGGCAGGGTGCAGTGTATTTAAAAGGTAGGACATATAATAGTGTGTTTTACATGTCCTGATCATGAACTACTGCTAAATTCGGTGTTCACTATTGCCAGACATGTGTCTCCCATAGAGTAGCATGGGGATTGCATTAAAATACATTTTAAGTGCAAATTCCCATTGGGAGCAGATAGAGATATGCAGTTTAGGGGTCTCTGGAAACACAATTTAAAAATACATCTTTTGGAGAAGTTGGTTTGTGAATTATAGTTTTGAAAATGCCAATTTTAGAAAGTGGGCATTTTCTGGCTTACCATTCTGTGCCTCTACCTGTCTTTGGAATACACCTCTGGGTCACTATGACAGTTGGGCTGTTTGTGAATTCACTCTAGACAGTCGCACAGTGGGAGCTGAGGTGTGCCCTGCATTTCCTGATGTGTCTTCCTGAGTTAGAGTGATGGGAGGAGCTGACATCTGTACCTGAATAGAGCTGTGCCTGTCCTCACACAAACCAGTCTCCAATCCCCTGGAGTGTGTCTGGGGTTAGGGCAGGGAAAGGCAGGGTCGTGTGCACTACAAAGACTTCTCTTTGAAGTGTGCCTACTTCAAAGACAGAAATGGGTATAAGTACTGGACCTCTGACTCCACATAGTTAGAACACTTCCAGACTGAGGACATTCTGCCAGGAAGAAGAGCTGGTGCTGTAGGAGGGACTGCCACTCTGCCTGCTGCTTTGTTGTGCTGGCCTGCTGCTTCTGTCCTGGGAGTGAAAGGACTGGATTTTGCTTTCTACATCCTGCTTTCCAAGGTTCACCAAGGGCTTGAACTGAGCTTGCCTTCTGTTAAGAAATCCGAGGGCCAACAAAGATTTCACCTACCAGTGCCTGGGCTCTCTTGCTGAGAGTCCTGACCTGCCAAGTGGTGCCAAATCCAGTTCCTGGGCCCTTGGAAGTGAGCTGTGGTGCAACCAAGAAGAAACTAAGCACATTGGCTCCAGAGCAACTTCGGAACTGGCACTGCTGTCCAACTCCACGCCGCTGCCTGCACTTGAGAAATAGTCCCCATTGAGTGCAACAACGGTGACCTGCAACACAGGCCCGATGCTGCCACAGTGTCTCCAAAGTCCTGCCACGGTGTGAGTCCTTAGTGCCATGTCCCTGATTTCTGGGACACCGGATTCCGACTACGTTGCAGCACCTGTGGCGCTGTGGTGTGATTGCCACACTGCAAAGTCTTCGCCTTGCATCTTGACTGCTGGATTCATTGACCCCTGCCTTGAGGTAAGGAATCAATGCCTCGCCACTGACACCGCATCACCTCCCCTGCAACTGTAAGAAACCAACACCTCACCTCCTCTGCCTAGCAGTAAGGAACTGACACCTCACCTTCCCGACTCCATGCAACGTCTGTATTTTCCAAGGAACTGTACCTGGGGTCTGTGTGACTCTGTGACTGGCCCGCACTCCCTCACGAATGGCATCATACTGTTGGGAACAACTCCATCCTGATGCTGTGACAGCCCCAGTTGGAGCTATTGTTTCTAAGCACTTCACTAAGATTTAATCTTTAAAAATGTCTGCATGTCCGATTTTGTCATTTTGTCTTGTTTAACTCAGATAAATATTGGCTATTTTTCTAAACTGGCGTGGAGCACTTTTGTGGTGTTTTCACTGTGTTGCTGTGTGTCTGTGTGCACAAGTACCTTACACATTGCCTTTGTGATAAGTGGGACTTCTTGTGCCAAGCTACCAAGGGGTTGAGCAGGGGTTATCTTAGCTGTGTGACCCCCTTACCCTGACTAGAGTGAGGGTCCCTACTAGGAACAGGGTGTAAACCACTGCCAAACAGAGACTCCATTTCTAACAGTATTAAAGTATTTGTTGCCAATACACTTCAGAAATAACAAAAATGTGCTTTATTTGTGTACCTAATTCTGATATATTCTGAAATACTTACACAGTTATTTGAAATGTTCTTGTGTGCTAGAAAAAATATTTTTCCTTCCCCGAGTAAGCATCAAGTTTGTCTCATAAATCCTCTCACTTTGAAGGAAGAGAAAGAAAAGTAAACAAGTGCCCTCAGAAGACAGCACCTTAAATTTGACTTCAGTATTTGAATGCATAACAAATGTGACGAGATAAAAACAAGATTTACAGGTCTGTTTACAGAAAGAGGGTGCTCAGAAGGATGTTATAAATAAGGTTTGGGCAAGAGAAGGTCCAAACTCAAGCTGGATAGCCTAACACAAATAAAGCCAGCAAATGGAAAGCAAGAAAATGTGTTACAAACCACAAAGCCAATTGCAAGCAGCAGGCAGAATGCATTCCTAGGCCAGCTTTCTGAATGTTCCCACATGGCTTTAGCAAACCAGATAACTGCACCGTCTGGTAAGCTGCTACCTAAAGATAGGCTTTCCTTACTTTAGCAAAGCAGGGTTTAAGCTTACTAATTAGTCAAAACACTATTTTTGTCAGCGTTCAGAGAAAACAAGTTAAATGAAGGCCAAATTAATTTACATTTCAGACCTGGAGACACAGGCATACGAAAATATTGCTGAGGAAAACCTGTTTTATATGACTGGGCTACCATTCCTGCTTACTTCTTCATTGTAACATTTTAAAAGGCTGCCTTTACAGGAATTTGTTGTCTGGGCCATGGCAGGTTTTTTGCTGTACCCAATTGGCAGTTAAATTCAAAAGCACAACATGCTCCAAATAGGTGAAGGGAGGCTTGATGTCATTCATTTCTTGCCACATAAAACTTTTTGAAACTCAAGAGCATAAGTTTGCCTTTGCAGGGCGAATTCCTAGCAAATTTGTTATTGTGAGGTAGTATATGGGAGGCCGCACAAGAGCAGACAGAGGACACTGGGCTAATGCCCACAATTTTATGCTGTGAAACTCTATGCATGTTCTTCTCCTCTACACACCAACAACTTGATTTCTTTTGTCCAAAGATGACAACTTTTGTCTTTTCACTATTCATTACATGATTATTTACCAAGACACTTCCACCCAATGTTTTCATTGCTTAGCGAATAAGATTGTATTTTCACATGTAATTCCCTATTCCAAGAGGATCAGCAATGAATGATTTATCATACCCAATAAATATTGCTACCTGAAGTATCTGTATTTTCTAGATGAGGTAAACACCTCAACCAGTTACAACTCACTCATAATCAGGTCACTATAGCTCTATTTAATGGGTCTAGAACATCTTCTTTCCTTACTATATAAATTAACATACTAATGTCATTTTGGGGCTCTCTATGTGCTTTATTTTTAGATAGCAAGCATTTATATACTTAGACTAACCCTCGTTAAGTTTTGTTCTTGAAGTTTAGTATTAAAAGGTAGCGCTACCCTTATCCAACATGAATTTGATCTGGTTTATCTGCTGGATGAAATATGTTTAGTCATTTATAGAGTGTTGATAGCTGGTATGTGAATCCACTTGTGATACAGGTTTGAGGTTTGTATATGGCCTCCATAAAGTATAGCATAATTACTATTCCCAACTCATTACTATCTTTTAAGATTGTGATTTGACTCAGCATTAAATAAAAAAAAACAAGAAAGAGCGCCTGATGAAAAGTTTCTACAAGGTTTCTGTATTTATTCATTATGAATTACTGATAGGTAGATGCCCTCTGAAAATCCAAAAATGGCTCGGAGCCTTAGTGGGTGCATATTTTTGAATATTTTTGAATATTTATTTTTATATATACTTACATCTTTTGTTGTTGTCATAAAAATTGAAGTTAAAAATAGGTTCTAATGCAGTATTCCTAAGCATATAAGGTGAACCTGAGATGTTAGTGACTGTTTCAAAATGGTGATTCAGGCAGCTACCAAGAAATAATGGTGTTTTGCATTTCTGGGTGATGCATCTTGATTTACTATGTTTGAGGGGAATCTTGGTGGCTATATTAGAGACCGAGATAACAGAAGAGATCCTCTATTGTCCATTAGTACATAGATGCGCTGTCAAAAGACTCCTTTGGTGAGGTGGGGGAAGATTTGGATTTAAGTTTATGTTGCAACTAATTTGGAGGTTATAACATTAGCTATATTTTGCTTCTTTTCAGGGTCGAGCCTGCGTCGCATGCGCTTGCGAGACGCTTTAGTAGTTAGAAAAGGGCACAGAGCCCCGTGCATGTTACGTCAGTGTCTTTCATTGGTTCGTGGGCTTGCCTTTTAAAATCTGCTTGCATTCATTAGTGGAAGGCATGCATATGTCATGTCTTTTCCAGTGGTTAGCCCTCCTCGAGCGCAGTAACCAAGTACTGAAAACATGCGAGGCACCATGTTTTCCGTCCAGTTTGTGGACTACTTTCTAAAAAATGTTTGCAGCGAGATCTCGCTTGGCAGAAGTCGAGCGCTTTGCATGACATCGACCCTGTTACATAGTTAATTGCACTTTTGCCAGTTATGTAGATAATTGCACTTTTGCTAATAGGTTTCACTACAAGTGAACTGTATCAGCGCTCTTTTTTCCCATTTTTCTTTTCTCTTTTGTCTCTCCCCTTCCGCGGCCATGGCAGTTTCAAGCGCAAACTCCCAACTCCCCTTCGCGTTGCACTCCATGTTGCTTTCAAGCTTCATGCACTACGAACTCGCGCAGAGGTATTGCAGGTGTTTGTATACGTGTTTGTCTGTTTTCATCTCCGTGTTTATGTGTGGTGAGTTTATAAACCTTTGAGTAATTGTGTTTGTGCTTTTCCTGGGCGCGTGTCCATCTGCGTGTTTGCTTGTGTTAGCACACCGTCCTCGAAGTTACTGGGTTTTTATTTTAAGCTCTGCTCTCCTCCCCTAGGGGGCGCATCCCTAGAGAAGGGAAACACGAGCAGCCTCTTAAATAATTGAGTGCAAGAAAGGCACTGAAAAATGTCAGCTTGCCACAGCAGTAAGCAGCAGAGCGGTGAAGTGAAACATGGCTGTGCTCCAAATACGTGCTCAGTTTTACTTCTCTTCAATAAATAAGCACGTAAATTATTTGTTTCGTTTTCTCTTTTGCGATGCTCAAAGCACTTAGAGTTGTGATCTTTTTCACAGCTGTTTGATGAGAGAGTATCCGTTTCAAGAAGATTACTGTTCGCCTCTTTATCAGGGATAAAGTCAGCAAATGGGAGAACATGGGCAACCCAATGCAGGGAGGCGCAGGCTGGCTGAAGTTCGCTTGGGAGAAGGCAGATAATGAGCACATGTGTGCTTGCCACAGCTTGGGTTCTCTATATGACTAGGAACATTTTTTTCAGAATTTGCATTCTGTTCAAAAAAGTCCTGGGTCCCATAAATTTCAAATACCAAGCACCGAAACACAGAACTCCATCAAACAGCGAACTAAAAAACTATGGACTAGAATGCAGCCCAGAACAATTACCAGTGGCTGAAGTTAATTCAAGTATTTCACCGATCGCTTTTTTGTTTTCCTAACACAGACCACGTGCATTTTCATCAGGCGACGTTCAATGCTTCGGAAACTATGAGAGCATTGTCAGTGGTCAGAATTTAGCTGTCCTGTCTGGGTATTCGACACTTGTTTCTGAACCAATGCATACAAATGTTTTCAGAAGTGCACTTCACTCTTCTAGGCACTGGGGTTTGTCGAGTGGTCTCGTGCAAGTATTTTCATTCATTCATCCATTCACTCACTCCAGGAGGTGAGAGCTGGGATGCCAAAACATGGAGTCTGCCTGTCGCTGCAGTGCCCATTGCTGGCACCACTAACTGTGTTGACTAGCAGGCACATGCCCGCTTAGAAACTTCTTCAGACTATCACACCCCCCACTCCCACATGCTAGTGCATCTTTCCTTCATTTGAGCCAAGGGATTCCTGATTCCAAATCAACAAATTCTGCCTTACTGTGATCTGCTAGAATGGAGGTGATCGCGCACTCGGGGTACTATCAGTGAATTTGTGCCAGTGCAGGGAATCAGCACTCATCTTTCAGGTCCCGGCTTAATTTTCTTAATTAGAATTTGACTCGGCTCAAGAGACAGAAAGGAGGAAAAGGAAGACAGGAAACAGTGATAAAAGGAGAAAACAGAGATGAAAAAAACAGCCCAAGTGATATGCAGATTAACCCTCTAAAGTATTTATGATGAGTCAAGCCTGTGAACAAACAACATACAGATCTCTCTATTTACAATAACCCCAAAAGAGGTTGACATAGGCATTGAAAAACCTGTGAGAGTTAAGAACACAGATGACCTGTAATAGTGAAAATGTAATCTATATGATCACTTGTTCATATTTCTACTTCCCCCAGCATTTCTGTTAGTCAGCCAGCAACTCTGACGGTGGGGCGGTGAAAGTGGTATTCTATTCTAATGATCGTGGCAGGTTTAAATTAGGATGCTAAATGGCAATATTTTCATTGTTTGCTGCAGATAGATGAAGAAGTTAAATAGAAGTGCTTTAGTTACATGCCGGGCCACTGGAATTATGTGGCAGAAAGGAGCAAATTATGTGGCAGGGTTGAATGTTTTATGTGGCAAGACATTTTAGTTATGCATTTACAACACCAATAGCTCTAACTCACGTAAATGTGAGACCTATTGTATTGCAAATGCTTGTTTTCTATAGATGCCATTGATTGAGTGAGGTGGCTTAATAATTCTTAAACTTATGTTGAGTTTCATTCACTAAATCTGATGAGTTATTAAGTTATAAATACTGGCTGGTGTTTGTGAAAACAACTGTACTTTTTTCACTAGATTTTTCTTGGTGAAAGTTAATTTTCAAATTTCCGTATCCCTACATAATTAGGAGATTACGAATAATTGTATATATAAGTAGGCGTGGGTGATAAATACCGGTCTGCCGGTGTAGTTGGTGGAATTCTGACCACTCCGCATTACACATGTAACACAAAGTTTCAGCCAAATTACGTCAACCACCGCATGGTAGAGTTTTTTCTCTTCCATGGCTCGCCAACAGTAAGTTGACAAGCATAAGTGACAAGTGGCATCCCCTAGTGCAATTTTCTGGCACTAGGAGTGCACCCAGAGAGATTTTCTCACCCTGAACCGTCATGAGTGGTCGCAACCATTTGCAGTGAGAAATCTGCCGTTCGAGGAGAAAATCTACTTGAGCGGTAGCAAAATAAACTCGAGCAGCTGTGCACAGTGGTGTGCTGCGTGATGTAGTTTGCTCTGATTTTTCAACCCAGAACAAAATCCCAGTGCTAAAAAATAGGTAAGAGCAGTGCAATATGCCGATTTCCACCCATTCACGGAACTCCACAGAATCTTGCAGAGTTTTCATGTAACTCCACAGAATTCTGCAGAGTGAAACTCTGCAAGTTGTGCCCACCACTATATACAAGACAATTTGAATTCTCCTTGGAAAGTAAATGAGTGAAGTGTGATTCTTTATTTATTTGTTGTGTGTTTATAGGGAAATATTAACATGAGTTGAATTATGAGTATGGACTCAATAGGGAGTAATGTTAAAATTGAGTTTTGATGGGTGTTGTGCATGATTGCTATTCAAGAATATTGAGGTTATTGAACACATATTGTATTTGGAATATGTGAGGTCCTTGCCATTAACAACAAATGTTATATCTGCTTGGTCGCCGGCCATTTAACAAAGGAAAATATGCTGAGTTTCTATTTGAAACAACTATGTTAGGAAATATGTATATAGAACCCACTAATAAGTAATATATGCAGATTGTTCAATCAGTGACTGAGATACGTTTGTCAGTTAAAAATGTCATTACAGAAACAAGCTAATATACAGATTATGTATAATGAGGAAGGGAATGTTGATTCTTTACATGCTATCAAGAACACATTTGTTCTTAGAGCTATAGGGATTCCTTTGACCCACAGTAAAAATATTGATCATCTTAAAGGAGTAATTCAAGATTCTCCTACTAATGTATGATGTGGTTTATGCTTTGATAGGAGTGCGACTGTCACAAATTGCTTTGTATAATTTTTAAACTATGGAAATATATGATTTGATTGATGTGTGTTATGTTATGGAAATGTATAGCAAAACAATTTTTGCTAGGATATTTTGGTAATGGTGACTATAACCTTTGTATTTTAATTTTAAATTGTGTGTTATTTTATGTAATTATGAAATGTTTTAAAATCATTTTATCAAGAGTCTTGAGTAAAGTGGCACGCCCATGACACGTGTTGATTGTAACACTGAACAAGGGCACTTGATAGATGAACCATCAGAATGGGCAATAAATTGCTTTATGAGCATTATGAGAAATACTTTTTGTAACTTTAAAAAAAAACTTTTGTTGGACTCTAACAAAATATTACCTCCTAAATGATTTATAATTTGTTTGCTTTATATGATAGCATGTACTTATAAAACGAGAATCCACCCATATCTTGGGTCTCTTGTCACTGACATAATAAATGTTTATTGTTACCCAACTCAATGGTACTTATTTTATCAAGAGAGGATGAGAGACTAGATTGGAACCAGTGGCCTTGCGGTCAAATACAAATCACTGGAATGGATGCATTAGCTGTGTGAACCACTGACGGCTATCTTATCTTTTTTGAGCCGGTCCCATAATCTGCTGCTACAAACGCTGCACAAATATTTAATTATATTACTGGGAATAGTACAACCAGTTGACTAGATTTTTAATGAACTTAGCAATTGACAGAGAGGAGTATTTAGATGAAATTCCTCCACCCCAGCTGCACTTGCTTTATGCCAATTTGAAACCAAACAGTATTTCTTCCAGTCTGCCAATTTACCAATCATTTTCTCTGACTATATCTGAAAAGCTGAGGAAGTCATAGGTTTCGGGATGTACTCTTTGGAAAGTCATGTGAGTTTCCGTTTTAAGTCGAGCGTGTAAGCGCTTTGACCTGTTGTAAATATTGTGGTCTTTTAACCACGCTCACCTCACGCCCATCACTTTTACTCGTTAGTGGACTTGCCTTTCAAAAATCCTTTGTTATCATTGGTAAATGCTTTTCATTTATCCCTCCTTGGGGAGGTTTTGTTACCTCCTTGCAAACTGACCCTGTTACATGGATAATTGCACGACTGCCGATATGTTTGACTGTGAGCAAACTTCTTTTTCCTTTTGTGTCTCTCTTTCACACTCATTCTGATGGCTACCATGGTGCTTTGAATCGGCTTGATTATGTCAACTGTTTTACTTTTCACTTTCAATACATGTGGCAAGAAAAGTGTAGTTAGATATTTACAATGCCAATAGCTCTAACTGGAGTAAATGCAAGACCAATTGCATTGCAAATGCTTGTTTGTGTGTGAATCTGTGATGGAATCAGTTCTACCTCTCTGGTTATTTTGCCCAATTTAGACATTTTTTTACAAAAGCATTTTGTTTGCTCCACTGATCTAAAGAATCCATATCCGCATGATACAATTGATGAATGTCTGCAGCACAAATGAGTTTCTGCTTGTGACATAACATGTACTTAAGTTCCTGTAACAGACCTGGTCACATGTGCTTCAGGGTTATTATGTTTCGCCCCATGTGTACATGGGATTACAAACTGAGGCCCATATTTATTTATTTTTAGCGCCGCATTTGCGCCGCTTTTTGAGGCAAAATCAATGCAAACTTTCAAAATACAATTGGCCCGTATTTATACTTTTTGACGCTAAACTGCGCTAACGCAGTTTAGCGTCAAAAAATTTTGCGCCGGCTAACGCCATTCTGAAGCACCATGCGGGCGCCGTATTTATTGAATGGCGTTAGCCGGCGCAAGCAGACCGGCGCTGCCTGGTGTGCGTGGAAAAAAACCACGTACACCAGGCTGCGCCGGCGTTGGGAAAAATGGCGCTAGGGCGTCTTAAAAATGGTGCAAGTCAGGTTGACGCAAAAAATCACCTCCACCCGATTTGAGCCATTTTTAACGACGCCCAGACGCCATTTACATGACTCCTGTCTTAGTAAAGACAGGAGTCATGCCCCCTTGCCCAATGGCCATGTCCCCTGGGCATGGTCATTGGGCATTGAGGCATGTAGGGGGGCACAAATCAGGCCCCCCTATGCCAAAAAAATAAATAAAAAAAAAAAAAATTATACTTACCTGAACTTACCGGAATGTCCCTGGGGTGGGTCCCTCCATCCTTGGGTGTCCTCCTGGGGTGGGCAAGGGTGGCAGGGGGGGTCCCTGGGGGCATGGGAGGGCAGCTGTGGGCTCATTTTGAGCCCACAGGTCCCTTAACGCCTGCCCTGACCCAGGCGCTAAAATCTGGCGCAAATGCGGGGTTTTTTGCCCCGCCCACTCCCGGGCGTGATTTTTGCCCGGGAGTATAAATACGACGCATTTGCGGCGCAGTCATTTTTTTAGACGGGAACGCCTACCTTGCATCTCATTAACGCAAGGAAGGCGTTCACGCAAAAAAATGACGCTCTTTCCTCATACTTTGGCGCTAGACGCGTCTAACGCCAAAGTATAAATATGGCGTTAGTTTTGCGCCGAATTTGCGTCGAAAAAAACGACGCTAATTCGGCGCAAACGGAGTATAAATATGCCCCAATTGTATTTTGCAAGTTTGCGCCGCTTTTGCGTCAAAAAATGACGTAAATGCAGAGCTAAAACGTATAAATAATGGGCCTCAGAGACTCTGAACTGCATATTTGATTAAAATCTGAAGCACACATTTCGCAAAAAAACATAACTGCACACATCTCACAAAAAACATAACTGCGGCAGTATTACGTACCTGAGTGATGCACATGTATGAGTAGTTTCGACTCACACAAACTGCACAGTATAAATGGAAAGGAGAGTTAGTCACAGCTATGCAGACGTCACGTACTCCTTGGAAAGTCACGTGACTTTTATTCTTTTTGCAGTGGCATTTTGTCAGTGTGGAGCACTACACACAATAACATTCTACCTTGTAAAAAGCCAGCACCTCTGTGCAAAAAGCATTTTTTTTCTTTTACCTTTTTTTCCTCAACACAGAAAATATTTTTCTGTATGGTGTAGCCCTTTCCTCCATTTCCCCTGAACTATAAAGGAGTTCCATTGTTTAGTGCAAGAAGCGAGTTTTGAGATTTCTAGGCGCGATTCACAAATCAAAATGTGAAAGTACTTAGGAGGCTTACACCTCTGCTTGCACATTCTTTTACATGTGTTTTCTATTCGCCAGCTTCGTCTGGAAAGCTGCGTCGGTCGCATGTTTCAAAGGCATGTCCCGTGAAAAGTCATGTGACTTTTCCAGTCAATATTTTCAAACATTTTCAAAATACAAACGATTCCGTTTTGAGAAATTCAAGTGCTGATGTATGTGTTTCTTTTGTTTTCTCCATGTATTAAACTTCTTTTCACCATGGAGAAATCCCTTCCTTTTCTCCCCCACCGGGTTGCGAAGGTGTTCTGTTTCTCTTCCTTCCTGGAAAGGGATTTACTCCAGCCCTTTCCATGCGCAAATATCCGACCATTTCCTGGAAGGGACAGACTCAGAGACCAGTTTGGAAATGGCCACTAGCTAAATATTAATGGGAATTTACAATCTCGCAAGGCAAGTCACCCAAAGTCGTGCCCACTGCCGATCCCTTGCACTGCTCGCTTTCACACCAACATAACTGTATGCAGCCATGACACACAATTGTACATGTGTGAGGGGATTTAAATCTGCTAGGTAGTCCTTTTGTGCACACATCCCATGCGTAAATCCGTTTATTTTAGGCTGTAATCTCATTTTTATCAACAAAAATACCTTTGTGAATTAGATTTATCACTTTACATGAGTTCCTGTTTCTTTTTTTACTATCTAGTATTTTAAGGTTTAGGACATTGGCTGTATTAGTGCATTATTTTAAACATTTGTCAGTTTCGTAACTATGTGTATTGAGTGAATGATGAGTTGATTTGTTCTGTAGACCATCTGCGACATTTTCAAGCATGCTATACGATGGAGTTAATCATGGGCCAGGCTGCTGGCACTTTCGACAGATATCACAGGCTTTGTAAATAAACTTCTCTATGAACACCCTGATTCAGCACTTAATCAGGTTTCGTGATTATTTAAGTGCTATGAAACGTGACCCTAGGAAAGAAGGCACTCGTTTCCCCTCCCTGAAAACGGCTGAGTACCACAGATGTGTCTTGTAGCGCGAGTATTCCTGACAAAAAGCAGATAGGCGGAGGAGTCCGATTGTCAGCCAGGGCTGGCTGTGATTTATGGCCACATGTTTTGTTTCAGACACTGAACGTTCATCCCACATGGAAAGTTGCAGGGGGGGGAGGGTGTTACATTAGCCAAATGTCTCCTCCTCCCTTGTTCCAATGGTTTACATGAAGCTAATGGCGGTATTTTTTAACATTCCTAGCGGGTGGTTGGTAAAAGGGCATTAATCAAAAGCGCAGGGAAAAAGTCACTGAACCATAAGCCAAACAAAATGACTTTCCTCCGATAATAGTAAATCTTGGCCTGGAATTTGCAAAGCTGCATTTCTTTAATAAATTGCTCTATTTTTCCAGCGAATGTGTTTCACGCAGCCTGTCCATTTTTTCGTATTTTGATCTATTCTCTGTATTCTTTCCTCTGACACACGTTCTAAATGAAATTTTACGACAAATTAACACTTTATAGGGTTTTGACTGCATGTTAGCCATATCCAAAAATAAAAAAACACTAAGGGGCATATTTATACTCCAATTCGGCGCAAAACTAACGCCATATTTATACTTTGGCGTTAGACGCGTCTAGCGCCAAAGTATGAGGAAAGAGCGTCATTTTTTTGCGTGAACGCCTTCCTTGCGTTAATGAGATGCAAGGTAGGCGTTCCCGTCTAAAAAAATGACTGCGACGCAAATGCGTCGTATTTATACTCCCGGGAAAAAATCACACCCGGGAGTGGGCGGGGCCAAAAACCCCGCATTTGCGCCTCTTTTTAACGCCTGGGTCAGGGCAGGCGTTAAGGGACCTGTGGGCTCAAAATGAGCCCACAGCTGCCCTCCCATGCCCCCAGGGACCCCCCCTGCCACCCTTGCCCACCCCAGGAGGACACCCAAGGATGGAGGGACCCATCCCAGGGACATTCAGGTAAGTTCAGGTAAGTATAATTTTTTTTTTTTTAAATATTTTTTTTTGGCATAGGGGGGCCTGATTTGTGCCCCCCTACATGCCACAATGCCCAATGACCATGCCCAGGGGACATAAGTCCCCTGGGCATGGCCATTGGGCAAGGGGGCATGACTCCTGTCTTTACTAAGACAGGAGTCATGTAAATGGCGTCTGGGCGTCGTTAAAAATGGCGCAAATCGGGTGGAGGCGATTTATTTGCCTCAACCTGACTTGCCCCATTTTAAGACGCCCTAACGCCATTTTTCCCTACGCCGGCGCTGCCTGGTGTACGTGGTTTTTTTCCACGCACACCAGGCAGCGCCGGTCTGCTAGCGCCGGCTAACGCCATTCAATAAATACGGCGCCCGCATGGCGCTTCAGAATGGCGTTAGCCGGCGCTAATCTTTTTGGCGCAAAACTGCGATAGCGCAGTTTTGCGTCAAAAATAATAAATATGGCCCTAAGGCCCATATTTATAATTTTTAGCACTGCATTTGCGTCATTTTTTGAAGCAAAAAAGCGGCACAAACGTGGCGCTAAAAAAGTGTAAATATGGGCCTAAGAACCAAATAACAAACCATTATTGGCTGGAGCTATTATATATTTGTAGTGGTAAGTAAGGCAGTGCCTGGTACAAACACATTTTACCACAAACAGATCTGTGGGGTTGGTAATGTATGGTGAAAATATTTGTCATTTTAAGGGGAATAACCTTATTATGAAAATAGATTTGTGGAGGTAATAATGTGTGGTAAGAATATTTGTCCATCTTAAGTGGATGATGCCAAACTAAGGCCCTCATTATGACCTTAGCCTCCCGCCAAGATCTGACCGCCGGGCGGCCGCCAATGCAGCCACACTCCCACCAATGCGGCCGCACTCCCGCGGCAGTCATTTTGAGATCCCCGCCGGCCCAGCGGGGATCTCGGCCGCAACACAGGAGCCGGCTCCAAATGGAGCCGGCAGTGTTGCGGCCGTGGGACGGGTGCAGTTGCACCCGACGCGCTTTTTACTGTCTGCATAGCAGACAGTGAAAAGCTGCATGGGGCCCTGTCAGGGGACCCCTGCACTGCCCATGCCAGAGGCATGCCAGAGGCATGGGCAGTGCAGGGGCCCCCAGGGGCCCCGCGTCTCCCCATACCGCCAGCATTTTCCTGGCGGTTCAAACCGCCAGGAAAAGGCTGGCGGTCGGAGACTCATAATCCCCTGGGCAGCGCTGCAAGCAGCGCTGCCCAGGCGGATTATCACCGCCGGGGCAAATGTGGCGGGAAACCGCCGGCCCGGCGGTGAGACCGCAGCGCAACCGCCGCAATTGTAATGACCTTGGAAGCACCACCAGCCTGTTGGCGGTGCTTCCGTCACAACAGCCCTGGCGGTCTTGGACCGCCAGGGTTGTAATGACCGCCTAAATGTTAGGCTAGAACAAAGTTTATCAAAGCCAATACATCTCCCTTATGTGAAATCTACTGGCTTTGGTAGAGTGAGGAGGGGTGGAGTGGTAATGTGTTTTATGGCGTGGCATTGGGTGGAGCAGTTAGGAGTGTAAATGTACAGCATTGTGTGGAGTGGAATTCTGTGGCATAGTGTGGATTTGAGGGGAACTGTGTGGCATTGTGTGGAGTGGAACTGTGTGGCACTGTGTGGAGTGTAATTGAGTGGCATTGTGTTGAGTAGAATTGTATGGCATTGTGTGGCATGGAGTGGAATTGTGTTGCATTGAGCAGAGTAAAGTGGAATTGTGTGACATTATGTAGAAGGGAAACAGCCATTACACCACAGTAGTTACAACGCAGGATTTGCCCCACAGGATTTTACAACAATTATGCCTTTACTACACATGACTTTACAATGAATCTCATTGTAAAGGCATGAATGATAAAGGCATTTGTGTGGTGAAGGTTTTACTCGTGAATGTAAGTATCTATATATATATATATACACACACACACACATATATATATATATATATATATATATACATATATATAATATCTATAGATTTATTTATTAGGAAAAGGTTTTTTAGGGTATAGAGTGGTTATGGGTTTTGGGGGGTTGGCAAGGGCATTTTTAGGGTTTAGGGTGGGTATGGGCTTTTGGGTGGAAAGGTTTTTTTTAGGGTTTAGGGTGGGTTTGGCTTTTGGGTGGCAGGAGTAATTTTAGGAGTTAGGGTGGGTAAGGGTTAATGAGTTGTGGGTTAATAAGGATATATGTACTTTATATATATATATATATATATATCTTCCAACACTCCTTCAAATAACAGGAGACCCAGGACACCTCCAAGGTGCAAATCAAATTATTTCAGCACACAAATCCAACGCGTTTCGGCAACAGCCTTACTCATGGATACATCATTGTTACAGTGCTCCAAGTTAAAAAACCATATAATACTAAACATAAAAGACAGACAAAATGTCAGATCCCCACCAAAGGACTCAAAATGTGGCGGCCATCTTAAAGTGCATCTATAAGTAAATTTCACAGTAGTTCGTACCATAGTTCTTTGAAAATATGACTCTAATCATTGTTCAAATCCATCAAAATCTTTAAATTAATGAGATATCATACTTCACACAATAAATAGAGTAAAATTCAATTACCAAAATACAAAATGTAAATAGAATAGTTCATTACACTATAAAAGTTTGTTAAATATAAATATTTTCAAAATTTAAAATTCAATATATCACTCATAAATCTTGAATAATACTACCTGTGCTTAAATTATTCACATTTCATCCTATACCATCCAAATAGACCTGTACATTTGCACAAAACTTCTGGAGGATCGCATATTGGTATGTGGAACCTATCTACCCAAGTGGGTAAACGTACAAATTTTACTACTGTAAAAATCTTATAGAACCCAAAACCTATTCCTTTATAATAAAAATCAATAAAAATCAAAAGAATCACCCCTACTCCACGTGATCTATCAACCGGCCACCTAAACAAAATATCGATTACCCTAGATGGATGCTCAGCTCCTCACTCGAATTTTGCCCTACAGGTTCCAACGTTTCAAAGTCTATTATATATTTAGACTCTAAAACACGTAACAACCTCTCTCTATCACCTCCCCTTCTACTCGTCCTTATTTGGTCAATAACTACAAACTTCAACAGATTCTCATTGCCAAAGTGGTGGCTGAAGAAGTGCCTAGCTACTGGATAGTTTTTATCCTGGTTCTGAATAGCTCGTCTATGTTCCAAAATTATTTTCTTTGCATTGTGTATTGTACTGCCCACGTACAATTTTTCACATGGACATATCAGACAATATACGCAATAAGACGTATTGCAATTGTAATTACCTCTAATTACAAAGCTGTCTAACCTTCCTGGAACATTTAGTGTCTTGCAGCTATTGCTGGTCTTGCAGGCTTTACACTTCATACAACAGAAGAAACCTTCCATTCTCGTATTCTGCATCCGTCCTATCGATGTTACCTCATTACGACACAGATTGTCCTTGAGAGATCTGTTTCTCCTAAACGTTATTTGGGGATTGTCGCTGATCCAGTTTACCAATACAGGGTCCGTCTGCAAAATGTGCCAACTCTTCCTCAGTATTGAGCGTATTTTATACGACTGATTGCTATAAGTTGTAATGAATCTGATGGACTCACTTCCCTTCTCTTGCCTCTTGTTAGTTCCATACAAGACATCATCTCTCTTCAATGTCACCACTTTACGTTTGGCTTGATCGATCACTTTAGCCCCATAGCCTCTATTCCTAAACCTCTCACACATCACTTTACACTCTTGGTGAAAATCAGCTTCCTCACTGCAGTTCCTCCGGGCTCTCAGCAATTCTCCAAACGGAATACTCCGTATTAGAGTCCCCGGTTGTGTACTGTGAGCACTTAGCAGACTATTACCGGCCGTTGCCTTCCTGTACAATTTGGACACTAATTTACTGCCCCTCACAGAAATTTCCACATCGAGGAACTCAATATACTTCGAATCCAAATGCTCCGTAAATCTTAGGTTACACTTGTTAGTGTTCAAATCTCGCACAAATTGCATAGCTGCTTCCTCATTACCCCTCCAAATTACAAAAATATCGTCAATAAAACGACACCACAAAACCACATTGGTATCGAATTGGGTAATCTCTTCTGTCACCTGTTCCTCCCACCAGCCCATAAACAAATTTGCATAGCTGGGGGCAAAACAGGTGCCCATAGCTGTCCCTTGCAGCTGTTTGTACAGATGACCATCAAAGATGAACACATTGTTCTTAAGACAGAACTCGATCATAGTGCACAGCATTTCCGAATGGAAGAAGAAAGACAGTGACCTTGCTCTGAGAAAATGTCTAATAGCTCTCACACCCAAGCCATGATCTATACTCGTATAGAGACTAGTCACATCTAAGGTTAACAGTAAGAAGTCATCTTCCCATACGGTACCCTCAATGATTTTTAAAAAGTGTGTGGTGTCTCTGACATAAGAGGGTATTGATTCAACAAAGGGACGTAAGAAAAAATCAATATATTTTGATGTGTTTTCCAGGAGCGACTCCATAGCCGAAACTATAGGCCTCCCTGGTGGATTCACCGCATCCTTATGGATTTTGGGGAGAAGGTAAAGAACTGGAATCTTCGGATGGTCACACTTAAGAAACAGGAATTCATCCCATTCTATCATCCCTTGATCTTTCCAATCAATGAGCATATCAATATATTGCTCATTCATTGATTTAACATCTCCCCAACTCACTTCTTCATAACACAAAGTGTTGCTTAGCTGTTTCATTCCCTCTGACACATATTTGGTGGTATCTTGAATGACTACATTGCCCCCCTTATCGGATTGTCTAATCACAATGGTATGGTCTTCTTTCAACTTCCGGAGGGCTTGCCACTGTTCACCTGATAGGTTGCTATTTCTCACATTCGTCACACTATATCTCAACTTCTTCAATTTTTTAGTCATTTCTCGCTCAAAGACCTCAAGGGCATCACATTGAATGGCAGGTAGAAAGGTAGATTTTGGTTTAAAATTACTTGGGCAGTTGCTGTTTAAAGCAATACCAGTTCCCATCAGATTTAGGATAGGATCTTCATGAGGAACCATCCCCTCACATAAATCCATTGCTGTATGTAATACATCAATATCAGAGATACATAGATTACTCACATTTGACTCCACCCCCACTTTCTCACCCTTTTTAACCTTAGTGTGGTACCACTTTTTCAATTTTAGCTTCCTAATGAACTTAAAGGTGTCAATCCTCGTCTGGGTATAGTTAAAACCACTAGTTGGGCAGAATGACAGGCCCAGAGATAAGAGGTCCTCTTCAACAGCAGACAACACTCTGCTGGAGAGATTTATAATATTCATAGTTATCACTTGTGAGCTCGGGTTACCACTCCCTGGGGTCTTGTATCGTCTCCTACGCCCCCTCTTTTTGGCCTGTCTGTTCCTCTCCCTCTTCCTCTGACTCCTCGTCCTCTGCCTCTCTGGGGGTGCACTCCTTTGTGTTGATCCATCCTTCCCTGGTTCAACAGTCTGAATTGCTTTAAAAAATTCAATCTGTCCACTTCTTTATCCGATATCGAAACCCCAGCCAAAGCAGTGTCTGATACATCTGAAAGATTCCCATCAGAAATGTCACTTTCTTCCTGTTCCTCAATTTGTTGGCTGATCTGTTCAAAGTCCCTTGAATTTAATTCAGTAGCTCCCTCGTTGTACATATGATCATATTTCCGCTGGAATGTTAAAATGCGACCTGCCTGATAATCCTTAAAATCCCGTATGAATTTTCTCTGCTTTTTAGTAGTGATCTCTTCCTCAAATTTACAAATAACGTTTAGGAGAAACAGATCTCTCAAGGACAATCTGTGTCGTTATGAGGTAACATCGATAGGACAGATGCAGAATACGAGAATGGAAGGTTTCTTCTGTTGTATGAAGTGTAAAGCCTGCAAGACCAGCAATAGCTGCAAGACACTAAGGGGGTTATTCTAACTTTGGAGGAGGTGTTAATCCGTCCCAAAAGTGACGGATTTACCACCAGCCGTATTACGAGTCCATTATATCCTATGGAACTCGTAATACGGCTAGTGGTATATCCGTCACTTTACCGTCACTTTTGGGACGGATTAACACTCCTCCAAAGTTAGAATAACCCCCCAAATGTTCCAGGAAGGTTAGACAGCTTTGTAATTAGAGGTAATTACAATACGTCTTATTGCGTATATTGTCTGATATGTCCATGTGAAAAATTGTACGTGGGCAGTACAATACACAATGCAAAGAAAATAATTTTGGAACATAGACGAGCTATTAAGAACCAGGATAAAAACTATCCAGTAGCTAGGCACTTCTTCAGCCACCACTTTGGCAATGAGAATCTGTTGAAGTTTGTAGTTATTGACCAAATAAGGACGAGTAGAAGGGGAGGCGATAGAGAGAGGTTGTTACGTGTTTTAGAGTCTAAATATATAATAGACTTTGAAACGTTGGAACCTGTAGGGCTAAATTTGAGTGAGGAGCTGAGCATCCATCTAGGGTAATCAATATTTTGTTTAGGTGGCCGGTTGATAGATCACGTGGAGTAGGGGTGATTCTTTTGATTTTTATTGATTTTTATTATAAAGGAATAGGTTTTGGGTTCTATAAGATTTTTACAGTAGTAAAATTTGTACGTTTACCCACTTGGGTAGATAGGTTCCACATACCAATATGCGATCCTCCAGAAGTTTTGTGCAAATGTACAGGTCTATTTGGATGGTATAGGATGAAATGTGAATAATTTAAGCACAGGTAGTATTATTCAAGATTTATGAGTGATATATTGAATTTAAAATTTTGAAAATATTTATATTTAACAAACTTTTATAGTGTAATGAACTATTCTATTTACATTTTGTATTTTGGTAATTGAATTTTACTCTATTTATTGTGTGAAGTATGATATCTCATTAATTTAAAGATTTTGATGGATTTGAACAATGATTAGAGTCATATTTTCAAAGAACTATGGTACGAACTACTGTGAAATTTACTTATAGATGCACTTTAAGATGGCCGCCACATTTTGAGTCCTTTGGTGGGGATCTGAGATTTTGTCTGTCTTTTATGTTTAGTATTATATGGTTTTTTAACTTGGAGCACTGTAACAATGATGTATCCATGAGTAAGGCTGTTGCCGAAACGAGTTGGATTTGTGTGCTGAAATAATTTGATTTGCACCTTGGAGGTGTCCTGGGTCTCCTGTTATTTGAAGGAGTGTTGGAAGATTTATGAGGGCCTCTCGGAGCCCACCCAGGAACGCTGTGTGGAGTTCCTGCAGTCCGAGACTTTTTTATGTGAATTATATATATATATATATATATATATATATATATATATATATATATATATATATATACATATATATATATAGATATGTATGTACGTTTATTTATGTGTACATATGTAAAACATATACACATATTTATACAAATGTGATATATACATATTTATGTGTGTATATGTATATATACCTATATATATATATTATTTTTTTTCCAATTTAAGACATGCCACATTCTGTGAACTATGCAAATATCAGTGATTTGGTGAGTTATTCCAGTCTTACAATCACACCATATACATGTGTGCTGGGGGGAGGAGTGTGTAGTGTGCAGTGGAGTGGAGTACCGTGAAATGGAGTCGAATTGTATGGCATGGTGTGGAATTGTGAAGCATTGTGTGGCGTGGAGTATAATGGAATTGTGTGGCATTGTGTGGCATGGAGTGTAGAGGAATTGTGTGGCACTGAGTGGATTAGAGTGGCATTATGTGGAGTTTGTACAGGCTGTGGTGCATGCCTTGGAGCTGCTAGCAGTGGGAAGCAGAAGACAAAGAGAAACAAGCCAGGCAGAACATAACAAAACTGGTATTAGACCTGGGGTTTACACAAGCATAGTAACCAACTATCTCAGGCTTTAAGAGAAGTAAAGTGTTAGTCCTGTCAGCCTTAGGGTGGTGTTCCCTCAAACTTTTGCCTTATTCCTCATTTTTTATCTCGTTTTTGTTGGCCTTAGGACTTTGTGCAATTTATCACTGCTAACTAGTGTTAAAGTTTGTGTGCTCTCTCCTTCAAACCTGGTAAAATTGGCTTACACCCAATTGGCACATTTAATTTATTTGAAAGACCAAAGTAAAGTCATACTACATGTATGAAGGGCCTGTAAATTTTAATGCTACTACTATGCCTGCATCACTGATTGTACCACCTACTTAAGTAGTTCTTTGAACATGCCTCCGGCCTGCCATTGCAGCCTGTGTGTGCAGTTTTACTGCGATTTTTATATGGAAAAAAAAACCTTCCTTTTTAATACATATAAGTCACCCATAGGGTAGGCCTAAAGAGCCCAGCAGGCAGGATGCATTGTATTAAAACAGTTGGACATGTACTTTTAAGTTTTACATGTCCTGGTAATGAAAACTCTTAAATTTGTTTTTTTACTCCTTCAAGGCGTACCTCTCCGACAGGATAACAATTGCCCGCCTCATTACATTTAATAAGTGCTAACTTTCAATTGGGAGCAAGTAGTAATGTCAAGTTTGCTGCTTAAAGAATTGGAATTCGAAACCCTCTTTAATGTTGAAGTTGGATTTTAAGTCACAATTCTAAAAATGGCACTTTTAGAAAGTTTCCATTTTCTTGTCCCAAACATTTGGTGCCTGCAATATGTTTCCTGAGTCATGTGACTAGGTGTAGCTGGCAGTTAGTCTTTGTACATTGCTCCCTGACAGAGAGACAAAAGAGCATATTTTTAGCAGGATGAACTATCTCTGACTTGATGAGGGGGAGAGCACTCACCTACCGCATATCACAAAGGCTCTTCCAGAGAACACTCATAAGGGGTTTGACACTAATCTATTGTGATGCAAGACAAGCTAGAGCAAGGACAGGGAGGCACTAAGGGTGTCATTACGACCCCGGCGGTCGATGCAGTAGTGGCAGTAGTACAACCAACAGGCTGGCGGTACATACCGCTATATTATGACATTGGGAGTTTGGCCAAAGCCAAACCGCCAATGTAACACACCGACCGCCACGGCGGTAAGGACCGCCAGGCTGGAGACTACAGTCTCCAGCCCGGCAGCCGTCACTAGGCCGCCCATGGCATTATGACCCCGCCCACCACCATGGTTTCCGTGGCTTCTGTACCGCCACGAAAACCATGGTGGTAGGCACTATCAGTGCCAGGGAATTCCTTCCCTGGCACTGATAGGGATCTCACACGCCCCCTCCCCAGGGTCCTCCTCTACCATCCCTCTCCCAACCCCCCTGACATACACACACAGACACGCACATACATACACGCTCATACACACATGCATACCCACATTCACCCACACATGCATACATTCATACACACACACAGCAACACTTACTAACATACATCCAGGCACACACCCAATCACACAACACAACATGCACGTACACTCACATTCATTCATGCACACACACATTACACATGCCTCACACCCGCATGCACGTATACAAACACAGTCACACACACCCCCCACACACACACAACACCCCATTCCCCTATTAGAGAACCCGACTTATCTGCTTGCAGGGGGTCCTCCAGCAGGAAACAGGACGAGGTGTTGCTGCTAGTAGCAGCGTCCGCCAGCAGAACACCACCAGGGTGTATTGTGTCATGATACGGTTGGCAGCATTCTGCGGGTGTGGCGCTGCTGCTGGCAGCAGCACCACCTTACCACCGTCCGCCGCCATGACCGTAGCCGGAATCCCGCCAGCCTTCTGGTGGAATTCCGGCTATGGTCATATTTTGGTGGGGATTCAAAGAGTGCCAGCAGCAGCAGGGGACTCTCTGTCCCAGGAGCCCCGTGCAGTGAGGAGGGGGCGGAGCCCACGAGCTAGCGCTTATAGCACGTTGCACCGTCCCACAGCGCAGGATTCAAGGATTGATAGCAGCAGCAGGGGACTCTCTGTCCAAGGAGCCCATGCAGTGAGGAGGGGGCGGAGCCCACAAACTAGCACTTATAGTGCGCCGCACTGTCCCGCAGCGCGGGCTTCAAGGAGTGGCAGCAGCAGCAGGGGACTCTCTGTCCCAGGAGCCCTGTACAGTGAGGAGGGGGCGGAGCCCACGAACTAGCACTTATAGCGTGACGCACCGTCCCGCAGCGTGGGATTCAAGGAGTGGCAGCAGCAGCAGGGGACTCTCTGTCCCAGGAGCCCCGTGCAGTGACTAGTGGGCGCAGCCCACGAACTAGCGCTTGTAGCGCGTCGCAACGTCCTGCAGCGCGGGATTCAAGGAGTGGCAGCAGCAGCAGGGGACTCTCTGTCCCAGGAGCCCCGTGCAGTGAGGAGGGGGCAGAGCCCACGAACCAGCGCTTGTAGCGCGTCGCACTGTCCCGCAGTGCAGGACGCGTGCAGGCAGCACCCAGGCGGGCCCGTCTGAGACCGCGCGAGGCCGGGCTTGGCCACCCCCCTTGATTTTAAGGTAAGAACGCAGTGAGGTCCCTGCCTGGCACTTAAATTTGTGTAAAGTCCCAGTGTTTATAATGGGGAAGCGTAAGGCAAAAGGAAGCCCTATTATGGGCTTAGCACAACCTAAACTCCAGAGGCTTCACAAATCATCACAGGCCCTCTCTAATTGCATATCAAACAAGATTGACAATCTGATAGAAGAGGCTGAATCCAAATTATGAAAAAAAAGAGAAGATCCCACAGAAAAGGTTAAAATCTGTCTCCCTTGTTCCCTTTTTGACTGCAAGTCACCCGTCTAGAGGAAATCCCCCCTCAAATGAAGACCTTTCGTCCGTTCTTATATCTCAGCCTGATGGTTCAAATACAAAATATATGGGTCGGAACACGGCACATTTAAACTCAAATGATTTTATGCCTGATAACATCCCATGCTCCAATCGCTTCCTTCCATTGGATCCACAAGTATAAACAAGTGATCATGGGGCCCGTTTTTAAACTCTCGATCTCCAGACCATTTACTCTCTATGGTTTCTTCTCAGGACTTCTCTTATACTGTGTTTGCATGAAGAGGTTAGGGAACTGAAGCAAGCACTATCAGAAGTATTAAATATCTTGCGTGCAAATAGTTAGACGGGGGCTACGGTAATTGCACAAAAAAAAGGATCTTCGATCATCAATATCCCTTCCCCTTTACAATTAGGACCCACTGTGAACGCAGTTGGCACTAGTGCTTGTGCTCGGCCACTATATAACACAAGAGAATATCCAACCAAGCCCAATGGGCCATTGTGTTCTAAGGACCATCTTAGAGCATTATCTAGGCCAAGATTGCATGCAACAATGAAGTGGGACTCTACGGTTATTCAAACATCTTGCACGTGCCCTAGTGAGAATGATTCCCTTTATATGTGTAAGGTACCTCCTTTATCTTCAAACTCGCGTGAAGATGATTTATCCCTGAAAAATAAGGTTGTATATTGGCTAAGACATGCCAGACAATGTGGTTCTATTATCTATTCAGACACAATTTTGGCTAAGCGCTTTACTGAAAAGTTAGGTCGATGGGACTTTATTAGGTTAACCTTAGCCAGTTCAAGCTTGGTAAAGGGATTGTTATCCATGGAAGCTCGTCATCCCATGCAAAATGGGTCAAGTATCTGTCTTCAAAACACTCGACCTGAGAATATCTCTATGCAGAATACAATGTCTCCATTTATAAGCACTAGGCCCTATAAGGTGGGAGCTGACTTATTAGCCAAGACCAAAATCCAAAGTCACAAGATTATGGAAGGTCTTTTATCAGATGAGTCTCAAACTAGGAAACATGATTCTGCAGAGCAGTGGACTAGTCCATGTGTGCCAGATTTATCAGAAGCACTATCATATATTGATTGGCTGTCATCTTCGACAATTTCTAAGGACAGAATTTCATCCATTTCTAAAACCATTACAATTGTAGCTAGAGATCGGACCTTAGATCCTTCCCTTCAGAAGAGTTTGGTGTTGCCATCTAAAGATATTATATCCAAGCCACAACTCATACAGAGTCAGGTTGGAGCGAGCCTTCTTGTGATCCCTCATGAAAACCCTAGGGCCCATAAGACATGAACTTCACATTTTATAACATGGAATGTGGCAGGAATGAGAAATAAAAAAAGACGATGTTGATTGGGGGTTGTACATAGACAAATTCAGTATATGCTTGTTTCAATAAACTTGCTACCCCAAATATATATAGACAGGGGTTTATTTCCTTTTGTAAGGAAGCCAGGCGGTCCCCTGCGGGTAGAGTAGCAGGAGGGCTTATCACTTGGATAAGAATATCGGAGGTGGGTAAAGTTAAAGAACTCCTCATGGAGTTGCCTGATATACTAGCCCTGTCCATTCAGACAAAGCAAGATTTGCCATTACTCTGTATCAATGTATATAACAGACCAGATCACCCAAACCAAACGTCTAAAACAATTCAGATTCTGAATGCTTTTTTGCTAGACCATTGCTTGATCCATTTTATTACTGCAGCTGGCGATTTTAATGTATCACTGGAGCCTAACTTTGCCTTTTTAGAAATTACTCAGATAGAGGATAGGATATGGGACATCCCACCATACACATCCCTGAGAAAGCAGCCAAAATCCAACGTTAGGGCCTTGCAAATTATTGATCTTATGTTAACTCATGGCCTTCGTCCAGGGAATGGTCGTTTTCCATCTGATGCCCCTGCAAAATCTACGTATTTTAGAGGGTCCTATAGTAGCGTTCTCAATCTTGCACTCATTGATGTGAGATTATGGCATATTGTTAAAGATCTTATGGTGAGTGATCAATACAATAGTGCTCACGCCCCTCTCTTGGTAACATACAACAGGCAACTTTTTTTTAGAAAAAGCTGCAGAACCACATCATGAACTCCCTTTTTCCCTAGAAGTATCTTCTAATAAACATACCTTGAAATGGGATTCATTTAGAAACTCAACTAAATTATGGGATTTTTTTTGCCAATTAGTTCTCAGTTACCAACTGCCTATTAGCTCTTCTCCATGCTCCCCGAATGAGGTAATGGACCTACATCGGGATCTATTTCTTGCTGTAAGAGAGTTATTTACTAGATCTAGTTGTGGAAATAAACGTTTGGGGAAAGAATTGCATCTAAGGTAGTTTGGTAAGATTTGTAAAGACGCCAAGAGCAAACATTTGAGAGCAATAAAATCGAAAGATAGAACTGAGATAATTCATGCTAGGCATGAATATGCATCCGCAATCAAGACTAGTAAACATCAATGGGAAGAAACATCGTGGCAGGAGTTTCTAGTGGCGGCCAGGGACAAAGACTCCCATGGTTTTTGGACCCTGGTCGCCAGAAATGGGTGTAGTGAAAACTCTAGTCCTGACTGCCACATCTCCTCTGAAGATTGGACTGTCCACTTTTCGGAATTGTATAGTCATGAGCCTGCCTTTCCCTGTGTCTCTGAGAATGAACTTACTGAGGAGGTGCCACTTATATCTAGCCTTACCTCCTTCTCCCTCAAGGAAACTGAAACTGCTATTAGGGCCTAAAAAACAGGCAAAGCCCCTGGGCTGGATGGCATACCCGCGGACTTGTTTAAATCTGATCTTGCTTACTGGGGTCCCTATGTTAAAAGGGTGTCAAATGCCGTTCTAGCAAGTGGCACTCACCCCAAAACTTGGAAGGGAGCAATCATTGTTCCTATTTACAAAAAAGGTCAATACGGGGGTACTGGGAAATTATAGACCTATTAGTCTCTTGGACAACTTACAAAAAGTATTTTGTTATCAGGTATTGAGTAGGCTGAGTAGGATAGATGATAATCAAATATTGAGTCATTTACAGGCTGGCTTTAGACAGAAGACTAGTACGGTTGACCAGGCTTTCCGCTTCCTCACGATCAAATGGAAGGTGGTGGACCTGGAGGCCAAAAAATTGTTTGTTGCATTTGTAGATCTCAGGTCCACCTTTGATTTGGTCCCCCATAGGGAACTTTGGGAAGTCCTGAACAAAGCTGGAGTGCCGGGCCCTTTGTTAAATCTAATTCAAGAGCTGCATTCAGGGAGTTATGCCAGAATTAGATGGGGGACACAAGGGGAATTAACAGATGAGATCGCAGTACATAGAGGAGTGAGGCAGGGATGTGTGCTGGCTCCTACACTCTTTCTAGTGTTCATTAATGCCTGCATCCCCTATATGGACTGTGACAGTGATGCACTCAAGATAGAGGGAGCAAGGATCCCTTGTCTGCTGTTTGCAGACTATACTTTGTTATTATCTCAAACTGCTTCAGGTCTTATTAATCTGCATGAAAAGTTCACGTGCTTTTGCAAAGACCATGGCCTGGAAATTAATACTTCCAAAACCAAATATTTGGTGTTTGGTGATCTTAAACAAAAAATAAGAAGGAAGATATATTTGGAGAGAGAGGCTTTGGAAAGAGTACCTGATTTTGATTATCTGGGAGTAAGATTGGAGGATTCCCATAAATGAAAGGCCCACTTATTAAAGTCTGCCATGAGTTTAAAACAAAAATCTGGATGTATTCTGAGATATGTTGCCAAATCTCCTAGCTTTGCAATCACTCCTCCAATAGAAATATATAAAGCCCAAGCAAGGGGAGGAGTATTATATGGTGCAGAGTTAAGGGTCTATTGCAACTTATATGACCTGAGAAAGCTGAAAACTCTTTCTTGAAAATGCTATTAAAAATACCGGCTAGGTGGTGCAATTACATGAAAGAAACTTTTTTTGATCTTGAACTGAGCAATCTCTGGTCGGACCCCTCTCATCTTCCAAAAAATGCTGTGAAGCTTGCGAAAGAAGCATATTGGCTGAGGGTACAAATTAAAACATTAGCAGAGGTTCCCTCGTTTAGTTTAACCAATAGTTTTTTATCCTTGAAATGTCATTATGAATTTGAGCACTTTATGGACCTGATTGTATCTCCTACAGCACTTGCACTTTATATTAGATTCAGGTTGGGAACATTACCACTTCGCTCGTTTACTCGCAAATGGTCTAATTTTGGCACTGACAGTGATTTATGTCCAATGGGATGTGGAGTCGTTGAACATACAGCCCATGTTTTATTCTGCTGCCCCGCCTATTCCAAGCAGCGAGCACGTTGGCTCACACCACTTTGTAGATCCATGGGTTTTGGGAGTGGATTTGCAGATTTTAGGATTTTTTAATCAAATGCTCATGGTAACTTGGCATGTTCATTGGCAAAGTTTTTGGAGGCAATCTAGCCTATCAGACGTAAATCATTGAAGCCATAAGTATGTCATTTAATATTATTATTGCCATGAGTTGGCAATTGTAAATTGAAAGCCAATTCCACGGCGAGGAGATGAGAACTTGTTCCTAAGTGTTGTGGCTTGTAGCCATTTTTTTTAGCATTGTCATTGTATTCTTAAATCTCTTTTATCATAATCTATTATATTTTTTAATGAGGGTTGTGATGTGGCAGAACTGTTATATTTATTGCTTGCCATTACCACCTAGAAGTTTTACTATTACTTGTTTTTTAATTATGATGTATTTATGTATTTTTTTCTATGTGCTTTGATGGTATTTTATTTTACCGGAATAAAGCTAACTAACCTGAAGATATTTTGGTGGACGGTTGGTAGCCACGGTGACAGTATGTTGGCGGCCATCGCCGTAGCAGTAGTCAGCATTTGCCGCCAATGTTGTAATGAGGACCTAAATTCCAAATACCTCTGGGAGTGGAAACTTCCAGAACCTTCTCCTACTTCAAAGTGGGTACAAGGTATACATAATAAACCCTTAAACCCAAATGTTCAGTACACCTCTGCACCTGCGGAAGAGTCAGAGGGACTACTGTGCTGCTCTGCAACACAGACTGCTATTCTGTTGCTCTACTGCATCAATGAAAGGACTGGACCTACATCTTGATTCCAGGACCACCAGAATGACTCCAAAAGTTAGTTGGCTGTCTGCTGATCAGAGCCTCAGAGACAGAAAAGGCTCCAACCCTTCTGAAACTAGCACCTGCATTCTACTTGCTGCAGGTCTTGCCATCACGCCAGTCCTGGATCCGTGGAAGTGGGCCCAAAGGTGCCCTGCCACCCAAACTGTGGCCCAGTAAGCAGAACAATGCTACTCAACTCATCTCCACACAGCTGCATTGGAACTGCATCAGTGCAACGTGACCCTGACACAGATCTCATACTGCAGCCCATAGTCGCCTCAGAACAGCTGCTGCATGGTGCATTGTCGATGCAGGCCTCTGGATTACAAACCCCTCATTGATGTCATCCTCGTCAACAATGCAGGACTCTACATCACAGCCCCTCAGCTTCTTCGAAGCCACCAATGCGCAATGCATCTTCAAAACAGGAGTTCGCACCCCAAGCCCATCGTCTACCACATCTTCGATGATGCAGGAGTCTGCATCGCAGCCTCAGAGTTTCCTTAGAATGGTCACTATGCAACCCATCCTTGACGCAGGACCTAGCAACACTCCGCAAACTGGGATTTGAGGTAGTTTCACCAGCAGGCTTAACTTGGTCCTTGTATCTGGTCCATTGCAGTCACAGGAAGTGGTCACTCTAGTGGGTGTAGCCACCCAAAGGTAAGTGTCCTATTGGCACTACCAGGTTCCCCCTAAAATGCCCACCAACTTCAGTATTTAGTTCACATCCCTAGACCAAGAAATCAGATGCGAAGAACACAAAGAAGACCAGCACAAAGAAGATCCAAGGCACAAGAACTGTGGACCTGCTGCACAAAGAAAAGGCGACAAACCCTGCTATCTGCACCCAGGACCAAACAATCACCACTGAGGAGCTGCTGGACAACTGGACTGACCTCAAGACACCCAGAGAACCTCCAGGCTTCATCAATCACACAAGAACTCCCTCCAGAGTGGAGGTACCACTCTGCAACCAAGAAAGAACCAGCAACCCAGTGAGGGTCACTTCACTGAATGGCAACTAACTCCCAAACCGTAAGTTGCATCAAGATCCAACAACACACCAACAACCACAAGGACAAACCCTGTAGGTGTGCCAAGTTTGGTGGCACTGCACTCTCCAGTGTCCGAATCTTATCAATAAGCTGGTTACTGGTCAGTTGACACTGGACACCAGGAAAGCTAGCCCATCCAGGCTGAGAAAGGAACAGGAAGAAATCCCAGTCAAGGGACTTCAGGAACACCCTAGATCTCCCATGAGAGTGCCCCCGTTGTCTTGCAAGCGACCCTCAAAGTGACTTACCTCCAGATCCCAAGAGCATCTTTGCCCACAGCTCCTGGCTCACCAATTCGCTCTGCACCCGGCTGATCTCTGCCCTGCAACAAAGAATCTGCTGTGCCCTAAGGGTCCCTCACCCCCTGCGACCTTGATATTCCAAGGGGACCCCAAGGGATCACCTATAAACTTATCTGAACAGCCCTTTTCCAAGTGCTCCCTCGCGGTGGCCCTGCACCAGACCCAGAGAGTTCTCCCCACTGCTCCCGCCGGAACCGTGAGCCGCCTGCACTTCTCCAGCTGGCACAGTGTGCCCACCGATGACCTCAACCAACCTGCAAAAGAAGAACTTTGGAAAACAACTGTGTGATTGTATATGTATTTTTTAAAGGTGACTTTCATTGATTCCTACGGTGAGTTATTCCACACAGAAAGACTATTTTCTTTAAACTTCAAAAATACATATCTACAAAAGTACTTAACCAATTTTGATAATCTTGGTCTTAAAATTTATATACAAATCTGAAGTATTTTTATGAATTGGTCTCCAGTTATTCCGTCAAAAGTGTGAGCTGCGTGATTGATACTGTGAGTACAACAAATGCTTTGCACTTCTCCAAGACTGGCCTAACTTCTCGACCAAGCTACCATAAAAATGAGATAATTAGGTGATCTAGTTTTTACCTCTGTAAACTAACATGTGGTTGCCTAGACCCCCTGCACAGTGTGCGTAGTGTTGCACACTACATAGAGGGCCAGCCTCCTAAAACAGATTCCAAATGGACACCATAGCTGAAGAGTTTGCTAATGAACCACACATCCTTCACACTCAACATATATCCTTCATTTATACCCGAGACATGATGAAGGGAAAGGACCTCAATTATAGTGAATGGACAGACCTATAATGGGTAGAACCGGTAGGCAAACTCCCCAAACAAGTACAGGTTAAAAGACCTGTGCGGCTTGACTAGGATCATGCTACCAACACCATCAGTCACCGCCTAGCCTGAGTTGGGAGAGGGGTGGCCATTCTCTCAAAAACAGAGTACAAGTTGTGTCTCCCTGTCATATAATCAAAATGGCATATATCCTCTCCAGTTGACTCAAAATATTCTCAAGTTCACTAAAAGTAAAACACTCTGGCCTGGATTTAAGAGAGCCTAGCGCATCCTTGCGCCACATTAGCATTATTGTTTATGACCCTAATGTGGCCCAATGAGGCCAAATTCACCATGCCATATTTACAAAGTGGCGCAATGCATACATTGCGTACTTTGTAATCCCTTGTGCCACATTATGCCAGCAGCAGGCATAATATATGCATGGGGGCGTTCCCCCGCTAGGGGGAGCGCAAAAATGGTGCAGTGGAATCTCATAGATTCCACTGCACCATTTTTTGCGGCTATTTTTAGTGCCTGCGCAGGGCAGGTGTTAAAAAGGGGCATACTATTGTGTTCAATGGGCCCCTCTGTACTCTGCAGGATTAGCGCCAAAATGTTCACTCTAATCCTGCACAGTACATCAATAGCCTAAAAAATGTTGACGCTATTGCCCCTGCCCTGCGCCATGGTGGGGGTAGGGGGGCGCTAAGTGGTGCAAGAAGAGTGGCGCTGCATTGGATGCAGCACCCCATTTCTTAAATTCAGGCCTCTGCACTCCAGCAGAATGTTTACAGGAGAGCAGCACAGCTTTTTCAAATAATTGAGAGGATTATGGAACCAACAACAACCCAAAGTAGTATCCTTTTCATCTGCACTGTGAGTTCCTTGCTTGAATGGTGCAACAACCCTAACCATGGAGACCATTTTACCATCCTCAGTTTCAAAGCATTGCAGAGTAGTAGAGCCACTAACTTTGGTTCAGTAAACACTGGATCCCCTCTGGCATCTTCAAAACGTGTATCATTTGTCTCCCATTGACAATTCGGAATTTGCACAACTTTCCTCTCACAATGATATTCCCACTTGAGGGATAAAGGGGTAAGTAAGGAAGTCAATTGTAGTCCAACTGAATAATGCTGAAATGTTTTTGCTACATTAAGGCCACTGCAATGATCTATCTCACATCACCACTGCAATAAAGTCAAGGAGGGCTACAAATTGCAACAAATAGTCTCAACAATAGCCTTATTACTGGAGGGATA
Source organism: Pleurodeles waltl (assembly GCF_031143425.1). Taxonomy (NCBI): domain Eukaryota; kingdom Metazoa; phylum Chordata; class Amphibia; order Caudata; family Salamandridae; genus Pleurodeles; species Pleurodeles waltl. Next base: position 317,525,741 of record NC_090437.1, on the reverse strand, counting down.
CCCAATTGTCAGCTGCCATTTTGTTTGGACTTCTCAAAATCATTGATCCAGAATTACATTGCTACATTGTGGGAAATGTAAGTACAATACATGAACTCTGGCCAACATAATTAATGTTGCTGAGTGATGGAGTTGTACTGTGGAAAAATTATAATTATATAAATGATGCTTACTTTACTTCCAAAGGCTTCCTATTGATTATTTCAAGTGAATATAATTATATTATCATTATATGTTAGAGATAATTAGAAATTGGGATGTAGGCCCTCATTACGAGTGGCCTGATTAATTGTAATATGTGCTGTCATGTCAACTTTAAAAGGGGCTTAACTTGTACCAGGCAATAATTATTGCACCTGTTACATTACATTCCGCGGGGTATCAGATTTTACGAGTTGTGATGATTATTGCACCCCCCACTTAGTCACTCTTAATGAGGGCCTATTGCATTGGCCTTCTAACTTTTTAATGCTGCAGCTCCCCAGTGGAAAAAAATCACTACCAAGCCCCCCTCTGGATTTTTTACAATTATTCTATTAAATTGGAAACGTTTGAATATGTCTACACTTACTTAAACATTGCAGTTAAGTTCTGGTGCTGTTGTAAAAATGGAATCAAATAGATGATGTCAAACATACTATTCTGGTCAGGAAGGCCTTACATGTAAAAGTATCCACAGTGTGAATATTAGGAATGGGGGGTGGAGGTTTGAAGAGTATTTGGAGTAATTTTCCTTTTGAAACATACTCCCAACTAGGATATAAATGACAACAAATGTTAGTGATGGCCAATTGCAGAGTAGTTTAATGCTGCTCATGTTCTTTAGCTTAAAACAAAGTCCTGCTCTTAGCATAATACTTCTTTTGGCCTTAGCCTGGCACCACCCCCAAGGGGATTACTTCTTGCACCCAACTGGACTCTCAGTGAATGATTACAAGTACACTAGTACATTCCAACTCCCTGTAAAAATTGCTACCTGTAAAGGGGTTGTAATTCTGAGTTACAGGGTAAAGTTTCCTGATAGATTTCAGCAGGTAAAACCTGTTGAAAAGTACCTGGTAAAAAAGGTGTATATACTACTAAACTATAAAATCCTCATATTATAACTCATTTTCACAGACCCTTGTCTTCGATAGAATTTGTCACAAACAATAAATTCAAAATTTAGGGGTATCGGATTTTATGGGTTGCGTTAACATCCTAACCTTCCGTTTTATGGGGACCTAAGGCTGTTCCCCACTTGAAGGAGCAAATAAGAATTTTATACATAGCCAATTACAGTCGCTCTGTGTGGCGTTTCCAAAACATAGGCCCATATTTATACTTTATTGTGCCGCATTTGCGTCACTTTTTGACGCAAAAAGCGGCGCATACATACAAAATACAATGGGGCATATTTATACTCCGTTTGCGCCGAATTTGCGTCGTTTTTTTCGACGCAAATTCGACGCAAAACTAACTCCATATTTATACTTTGGCGTTAGACGCGTCTAGCGCCAAAGTTCATGGAGTTAGCGTCATTTTTTTGCGTGAACACCTTCCTTGCGTTAATGATATGCAAGGTAGGCGTTCCCGTCTTAAAAAATGACTCCGATGCAAATGCGTCGTATTTATACTCCCGGGCACAAATGACGCCCGGGAGTGGGCGGGTCTAAAAAACCCGCATTAGCGCCGGATTTTAGCGCCTGGGTCAGGGCAGGCGTTAAGGGACCTGTGGGCTCAGAATGAGCCCAGAGGTGCCCTCCCCTGCCCCCAGGGACACCCCCTGCCACCCTTGCCCACCCCAGGAGGACACCCAAGGATGGAGGGACCCACCCCAGGGACATTAAGGTAAGTCCAGGTAAGTATTTTTTTAAAAAAAAAATTGTGGCATAGGGGGGCCTGATTTGTGCCCCCCTACATGCCACTATGCCCAATGACCATGCCCAGGGGACATAAGTCCCCTGGGCATGGCCATTGGGCAAGGGGGCATGACTCCTGTCTTTGCTAAGACAGGAGTCATTTCAATGGGGGATGGGCGTCGTAAAAAAATGGCGCAAATCGGGTTGTGGCGATTTTTTTGCCTCAGCCTGACTTGCACCATTTGTGGACGCCCATACGCCATTTTCCCCCTACGCCGGCGCTGCCTGGTGTACGTAGTTTTTTTTTAACGCACACCAGACAGCGCCGGCGGCTAACGCCGGCTAACGTCATTGAATAAATACGGCGCCCGCATGGCGCTTCAGAATGGCGTTAGCCGGCGCTAATTTTTTGGGCGCAAAACTGCGTTAGCGCAGTTTGGCGTCAAAAAGTATAAATATGGGCCATAGTTGACTAATTTGGCAAACAGCCTTGCAGTCAATTATTTTTAGAAAATGTGTTGTTGTACACCCAGTGCAAAACTCTTAAGTGCAAAAAATGAACACTGGGTTGCAATTTTGTGTCTGCAGGAAAACATACTTGATTAATTTGTGTTTTTGTTTAAGAACACCTTTCTTCATTGCTTGCCTTCTCTAGTTACTAAGGGCAAAACAAAGCCCCCAGTGGCTGGATTCGGTTTCTTAAGGGACGTATTTTGAGTATTATGAGGTTATCCTGGATAAAAGTCGCTGTGGAATGTACAGTTTTAGCATGCGACGACGCCAGTTAATTACAAAGTGGCCTTGCTTTGTGTTTTTTCTGTTCTGAAGGTTTTGAAGGTATTGCAGTTTTACAGTGTGTGCGGAATTTAAAGCCCGAGGGGTTTGTTTGCTGTAATTCACACGCATACACTTCCCTTTGAATTTTATTGCTATTGCTTCATGTTTACTTCCCCAAATCCATAACTTCAGTCTACTGGGTAACACTTTTCCATACTTGAAGGCAAAATGAAAGCAAATCATTACAGGTACACTGACATGAATCTTTGTCTCAGGTTTTTAATTTGATGCGACTATGAACATTTTTGTGGCGTCTCTAATAATGTGTATTTGTGCATGCTAGTATGCATGTGTATAGATTTGGATCAGGTGAATCTAAATACCACACAAATGAGCGCTGTAATGTCTGTAGTCTCTTGTATTTTGGGGGCCCTTGTTCGGAACAGCTGTTTGTGTATGATCCAGTTTCAGCTCTTTAAAGCCTCTTTGGCCAGGTCACTGACAGTGCACAGACACACTGATCCAAATTCTAAATGTGTTTGCATCTATTATTCAGGGATAGTGATGTATGTTTTCAATATTGTAAAACAGCAATAGCTCACTAATATTACTGCAAATAATCTCTGTGGCACCATCACATGTCTCATATGTAAGTTCCTGTTTTGAGCTAAAAGAAACTTTTATATGAATGCTGCAAGAAACATAAATACAACATTTGCTTGAAAAATGTCTGTAATAGATCCTGCACTTCACCCACATTAAAAATAAATTAAAGGAAATCGCTGTTTTAAACAATCTGTGTAACAATTATTCAAGGTCATCAGGGCAGGACTCTATTCAGAACTCTCTCCCTATCAGGGGTCCCCTTGAAAGGCTGGGGCCCACTTTGCCAATGCCTTAAAAAAGATGTCTCTGCAGAAGGGGATAACTAGCTAGAGATGCATGTATACTCGGAACGGTGCAAAACAGCAAAGTGAGAGGGAGTAGCAATTGTACACTGATTATGGCAAGCAGCAGGGGGAAGGGCGAACCCTACAAAACTTAATATCGAAATTAGGGACCAGGACGGAGAGCAAGAAATTTCCTCTGCATGCAGGAGCTTGGCATGGGAAAAAGAGTGCAGGCATGACGTGGGTGACCGGAACACATCATTAGCCAGGCATGTGGGAAATGAGGTTTTGGAAGGCAGCCGACCAGATCTGCCCCTCCGGGGAGCATTGGATGCAGGTGCAGACAAAAGTGACTGCACTCCACATCGTTTTGGGCCAAAGGGGCTTGGGCTCCATATAGCCCAATGAATAGATATTGTTTGGCGTGTAGGCTACTTATCCCCAGCCACCATTTTATTAAAGGTGACTAGATGGCTGGGTTTTTTTTCGGCCCCTGCTTTTTTCTCTGTTTTTTCTCATGGGTTGGTCTGCAGCGCAGTCTTCTTTGTGCATATATGGCGTCTGCAGAAGAAAAAGTTGTGGAGGTCAAGTGGCTCCTGCGTGAAGTGGGCCGCATGGACCTCCTGGTTCAAAAAGATTTGGCACGGCGGGGGAGAAAGGCTTTACAGGGGATGGCGGAGGCTATGATGGCCTGTGGTGGGGGCATTGATCTTCCCTTGCAGGGAATGGGGGCTAACACAGGCCAACAGTCAGATGGGAGGCCTGGGGAGACATTCACAGCAAGACACATTTTGGGAGGTGGGAGGGTGGTATGAACAAGGAAGCATCGGTTGGCTGATAGCCGGGATCCCCCTCTAAATAAAGGGGCCCGCTATACAACTATGCTTGGGAAACCCTGTTAGAAGAGGCAGATGAGGAGATGGAATTGGCACCAAGAGATAGCACAGGAGGCACAAGTCATTTTGATGGAGGGGGGCCTTCTGGGGCAAGGCGAAGGCAGGACTTACGACACAGGGCCCCTAATGTCAGGGTGGGGTGGTCAGGCTACCGAGGTGCAGAAGGTAATGTCATCAAAGGTTGAAGCAGTGGGCTTGGAATGGAGTGAGACGAGGAAGAGGGGCTGTCTTTTAGGGGGAGCACCTTCCATGCAGCGGCAGGGGGGGGGTGCCGTCAACCCTTCAAGGGAACATGGGTCATGGTGGTACACAAGAGAGGGACAAGCAGAACTTTTGAGCACAGGGCCTAGACTCAGGCACAGGTACGGAGGCTTGGGAATGGGGCACCAGCACACCAGTCATTTCTTCTATTTTTCAGGTCGGCCTTGTCCTGACTCGGCTGAGCTGGGGGCGGCTACAATGCGTCGGGACAAAGAGAAGGCTGGGTCCAGCACAGCTCGCCGGAAACAAATGCGGGGCCCAAGAACAGCCAATTTAAACAGGTCCAAGACGACTTCATTGGCTCCTACACTAGGTTGGTCCAAGCCAACACTCAGGTAAGGCGGTGGTATAGAAGGAAAGAAGGACTTGTATGGTGGGGCCTTAGCGGCCCCTCCTGGACACCGGGTGCAGGCCCACATTTGGAGCTATTTCCTCATTCCTAGTATGGCATAGACGAGGGGGTCCAAGCGGGGCAGGAGAGGAGGACCCATTGGGTGTGTCCTTGGTGGACTATGTAGAGGATAGCCTTGAGGAAGGCGAAATCCATGAGTGGGGAGATGAGAGGGTGGGGGTACAACTAATGTTTTGTCTAGTGTTTTGCAGACGGAACAGGGAGCAGCCCCAGAACAGAGAAGGCCACTGGCGAGGGGGAATGCAGCAACACAGGCACCATCTTTGGAGCCAGGTAGGAGCTTTGGAAAGGGCATTGGCCCGAGTTGATATCCACAGGTTTGGGTGTGGTTTGTGATATGGGGGAGGAGGGCAGATTTCCCAAAGGTAAGTATGTTGCAGATGTGGGGTTAGGCACAGAGGTGGAACAGACCTCTGCGGCAGTGGCAGAGTCAAAAGGGACGAGGCACAAGGACAAAAACAGGGCCTAGTGAAGGGGACTAAGAGGCAACAGGCACACTAAAGTCAGGTTAAGGGGATAGTAAAAAGGAGGGTCCCAAGAGTAAGGAGTTGAAGATGAAGCAATTACCATACATGGGTACGACCATGCCTTTGGGGGCGCATTTAATGCTGACAACAAAAGAAAAGATTTGAAAGAGGGAGCATATAGAAATGCTGAAACTGCTACACAGGGAGGTGCGCTCAAAGGAAGGGTTGAAAGAAGAATATGCGTTAGCTAAGATGCCGAAGGTCCCCTTAAACATAGAAAATTGGACAGCAGCATTCCTAATTTATCTCAGCATTTATTGGAAAAAAAATCTGGAGTGCTGTGTGGCCATGTGTAAATACATGGATGTTATTCGAAAGGCCCAGCTGATGTTTGGGGGCTAGGCATGGGCCCAATACAGTGAAGAATTCCGGGAGAATTTGGCATAGGTCACAGAAGCAAAGTGAGAGAATTAGACACTGATCTCTGGCAGCACATCATGGGACCTGTGAAATTGGACAATATTTATAGCAAGCAGCCTCCCTATAGTATATAAGCCCTTTCAAGGGCAACCAACCCGATGAGGGGTGGGACAATTCCGAAAGCAGCAGGAAGGACTTAAAGGGGCATACTGGGATTTTAACAAGGGTTCATGCACTAGGAAATATTGTAGGTTCAGGCACAAATGCTGTAAGTGTACAGGGAAGCACACGTTTATTCACTGTACTAGCGGGGCTACCAGCTCTCAGGGGGCAAACACATGGCACTGGCAACAGCACAGGCAACCCCAGACAATCAGCAGCAACAGCAGCAGTTTAATAATAGGGGAGGTAGGGGAATGCAAGGACCTAACCCAAAAGCCTTTTACACCAATTAAATTGTAGAAGTTGGAATACTGGTTGGATTTCTATGACAGATCACATGAGGCACAACTTTTGAGGAATGGCTTTAGACAGGGTTTTAGACTAGGTTGCGAGGGCCCCTGGGGAGCTGAGATGGGCAGACAACTTGAGCTCCGCAAAAGAACGCAAACAGGCAGTGCAGGAAAAACTAGACAAAGAAATTGCAGAAGGGAGGATGGCTGGCACGATTGAGGATTGGCCTACAGACAACCTGATTTTCTCCCCTATAAGTGTGGTACACAAAAAAGAACAGGGCCAAATTAGCTTAATCCAACATTTGTCCTGGCCTGAAGGCAGCTCAGTGAATGACTTTATACCAGATAAAAGGATGGCGGTATTTCACTCACCAGTGGACGTGGCCATGACCCTAGTGTGGCAGCGGGCAGAGGAGCTCAGTTGGCGAAATGTGACATAAAGTCGCATTCAGGTTACTCCCTATGCACCCGGATGATTTCCAGCTCTCAGAAATGCATTTTGATGGGAAGTTGTATGTAGCCAAGGCATTGCCAATGGGCTCTGCAATCTCCTGTTCACTTTTTGAGTGCCTAAGTTCCTTCCTGCAATGGTTGTAAACATGGCAGACAGGCCATAGCATGGTGATCCATTGCCTTGACGATTTTGTGTTTGTGATGGCTCCAGGCTCAGTGGATTGCCAGCAAGCATTGGTAAGATTCCAGGAGCTCTTTGGTGAATGAGGGGTACTACTAGCACCCGAGGAAATGATGGGTCCTAGCTCAGTGCTGTCTTTTCTGGGTATAGAATTGGACACTGACAGAACTGAAGTGAGGCTACCCAGAGAGAAAAAGGAGGTCATGCAGGTTTTGTTTGGCACCATGTGGGCAAGATAAAAAGGGCAGGTGAGGGGTGTACAAGTCCTATTGGGCCATCTACGTTTCGCTTGCAGAGTGGTCAGGGCGAGAAGAAATCTCTGCAGGAGGTTGAGTCTAGCACTAACAGGAGGTAAGCTGCCACACCATCATGTACGCCTGCTGGTCGGGGTAAAGGAGGACCTTAGGATGTGGTCTTTGTTTTTGGACAAATTCAATGGCTTTCCAAAGTCTAGATAGGAGGACCTTGGTTAGGACATACAGATCTTCTCTGATGCAGCTGGTGGTTCGGGTTTCGGTCTAGGGAAAGTGGTGTGCAGAGGAGTGGCCAGGACATTGGAAGGCAGGTAGCAGAAGCATTGGGATCCTGGAATTTGTTCGCCTTGTGGTGGCATTCACTTTGGTGGGAACAGCTGCCACACAGTACTATTCAGGGTAGATAATATAGCGGTAATGCAGATCATGAACAGGCAGTCAGCTAGGGGCGAGCAGGTCTTAAAGTTGCTTTGAGTTTTTGGACTGGGTTGCTTGCGATATGGCATCTGCTTCAAAGCGCGACAAGTCCAGATGGTTGAGAATTACATCGAAGATGCTCTGTTTCGAGATTCAATGGGTTGGCCGAAGAGGCAGACAGATGCAGGACGCCAATACAAGCAGAGCTCTGCTCAGTAGGCATCAAAGGATGGTACAGCTGGCTTTAGGCTTGATAGCATAATCTACTGAGAGAGCATAAAGACAGGCTTGGTTAGAGCTCTTGTATTCAGGAGCAAAGTGCAGGCCGCCGGGGTGGCACAAGATGGAAGATGTAGTGCAATTTATTTTGGACCTTTATTTGAAGAGTTACCATAGCAGGGAAACTGGCAGGAATTGGCATTATGGGTAAACTGTTATGAGGATATGCCCCATCGGCTGGTAATTTGGGGCACAGGATGCTTGAAAGGTGAGCACGGGAACAAGGACATAGGGAGAGACCCAGGTGGCCACTTACATAGGGACTGTTTGGCTAGGTCATACGTCATCTGCCCCAGGAAGAGGGAGGAGATATTTATCTTCTCCACTTTAATGTCCTCAATGTTTTCCGGGGCCTTTAGACTGTCTGAGTTATTGGGTGGGAAAGGGAGAAAAAGGGTAAGGTGAGAGGAGGTTTCCAGAAGGGAGGACAGGTTGGTGGTGAGTCTGCACAGTTTGAAAACTGACTAGAGGCATGTGGGTAAGAACATTGGCTTGCAGACTATCCCAGGTTCAAATCTGTGCCCAGTATTGTGGAGCAACAGATGGGCAGCACACCCCCGGATTGTGGGGGGTATGGTTTTTCAATGCTATTCTGGGGCAAAAGTGTCTGCTTTCCAACTGATTTCTGTATTACAAAAGGCAATAGCAGGTTCAGGGGCCCCCAAATTGGAATTTGGGATTCATCCATTCCACTTAGCAGCGACTACAGATGCAGGTTACAGAGGCTGGTCCAGGGAAGACATCATGCATTTGGGGAGATGGGCTTCAGACTGCTAGCAGAGATATGTGCACATGCAACAGGGGGAGATCTACGTGCAGAGCTTGTGAAATAGCAGAAACGTACATTTTATTCTGTTTCAGGTTCAGTGGTGGGGTCGTCAGTGGTGGAGGTTTCCATCTGGGTCATAGGACACTCATTCGTCAAATGGGTGGAGCACCAGGTGGCCCAGGTGGATGCTAGGACTAATTTGGGTTTCAACAAATACCTGTTTTCTTTCAAATGGAAGGGAAAGGAGGGGGGAATGAGATGGAGAGAGCTTATTGCTTGTCTTTATTCTAAGATGGTCAGCGGCAGGTGCCTGGATGTTTTAGTGATACATCTTGGGGAGAATAACCTGGTTCCAGAGAAGTGTGTAGTGCTCATAAGGGCAATGAAGCATGATCTAAGACAGTTGAAGGCCAGGTGGTCAGGTTGTTTTGTCCTTTGGACTGAAGTTTTGCAGGCAGTGGAGGGGTTCTGTGAAAACCAGCTACAGTGGACAGGGCCCACAGGAAAGTTAATAGGGAAATGAGCCATTTCTGAAGGGCGATGGGGTTTGGTTACATTTGCCAGTCAGACATAAAATACAATTGCGTGGAGTTTTTCAGAAGTGACAGGGTGCATCTGTCAAGGATAGGCATGGAACTTTATCTGTTGGAAGTGAAGGAAGTGGAGACACGGGCTTTGAATATCAGGATATGAGCAGTGGTACATCAGCACTGGGGGGGCAGAAAAATTTAGGGCGTGCCTTTTACTGGGTGTCAGTGACCTGGAAAGTTTGCCAGGAGGTTCACAGAACTTGAGATGATATTGCTGGTGGGTAACATGAGAAAGGGAAAGTAGACAAGGAGTTAAGGTTAAGAAATTGGTTGTTTAAGTTAATTCTTGTAGTTTTTGTTTTAAGATGGAGGGTTAGACTAGCGTTGTTAAGTTGAAAAAGTTGCAGTTGTATAAAAATTGTGATGGGGTGAACTATTAGCGGGTGGGACAGTAGGGGTGGGGAATAGGGTTTTTAGTTAGTTTACTGACGGTTTAGTGAGGTTGTAGTTTTATAAGGCAGAGTTGCCCAGGTTTTGAGCACCTATTTTAATAAAGTGGCCTTTTCCACACTTGCAGGGTAGTCAGTGTTTTTTGCCCGCACCCATATCTCCCAAATCAATTTCTCAATGTTGCTGTAGTACGAGGATGCAGTTCTCTGCTGCTCCTACCCATGCAGACGTAGAAAAGTTCCTGGTTGTCCTGCAGGTGGCAGGCCACTTGTCCTCTAAAATGTCAGTTCCCCTAAACTCCAAATCCCCCTCTAATGCACGGGAGAGGGCGCATGGTGGGTGACATCCGCAGGGTCCCAGCAGCCGTAATGGCATGTGTCTCCCTCCTAACTGGGGGAGGAGCACTGGGGTAAAAGTTGTGTCTGGCACCCTCTGTGCAGAGTGCCCCCTGGCCTCTACAGTACAATGTATCTGCATACACCCGAGGGCCAGGCTTGGTTGAAAGGTATAAGTAAATAGTAGCATGGTCACTTGTGGCCACTGCTGAGTAGTACAAACCAGTCAGTGCCTGATCATTTATTACAGTGCAACACTGTAAGGCCTACCCTAGCATTTGCCAGGCTGTGAACACAACACTCTGGAGCAGGGGACCAAGGGGTTCTTTATGTGTGAGTCCACCCCTGGCAAAGAAGATGGCAGTTAGCCCCAGACAAGGCCTAGAAGGGGTGAACCCAAGAACAGCAATGCACCTTAGGCACCCACCAAGGAGGTGTCACAGATAAGCGAACGAAGAGAGGAGAATGAGGCTGGGCACTCACTTGCCATGTGGAGAGGAAGAAGCGCAGGTGAGTCAACTTCTGAAGTAATACCCTGCGATGCAGGGAGGTTTTTAGGAAGGCTGGAAGAGCTGCTAGATCAAAGGTGGGGATTACCACAGATACAGAGCAGGCAACACATCCAGGAAGTCAGCTGAGAGCGGGTGTACACTGATAAGTCGGAAGGATAGACCACAGTGAGAGTTTCTTTCGTTGAAACAGTTTTATGTTTTATTCAATGTAACGACCCTGGCCTGGCTGTCATCCACGCCAACCGCTTCCTCTCTCCACTCTCCTCTAGAACCCTCGCCCGTTGCCGGGAAACAGCCGGATTACTTCCCCACATTAGAACATTCTACTCATAATACAACACATCCCCAATCCTATAATAATTATGCCCCCACTTCTAATAAACCTATTGCTAAAATAAAACTACGCTTTCTTAACATGTGATTACACTAACTATGTACACATATCAACCGCATACGAAATTCCTCAATAGCCTTGATGGTTCCTTCACCCTATTACTGGACCTTTTGGTCACTTTTACTTCACTTTCCAGCCGTACCTCATTCTTACCCTTCCTTTTCAACCAATCATTTATTTCTACCTCCGAGCACCTCACTGTCCTCCTCACATTCCACCAATTTCCATCCGATAACTTAACGCAATTTCCTTTCACCTTTAACACACATCTCGGTTCCGATAGCTTAGATTCACCCTTTCTTGCCAAGTTTCCTACCATAACTCTCACCCACTCGCCACTTTCATATACCTTCTGTTCCCTCTTAACTTTATTGTTGTGTCTCGACTCATATTGTTGCTGGTACGTCTTCACCTTTTGCCTCATCTGCTCAAGATTAACCACCTTTTTCCTATTTCTTCCCATCCACGCTGGCACCGCCATTGTGTACGGTACCCTCCCCTTCAACAACAAAAATGGAGTTTCACCCGTCACACTATGTGGTGTTGTTCTGTAATTCCACAGCATGTCCCTGACTTGAGACTTCCATGAAAAATTGTTGTATAGGGCTAGCTCAATGTTTTCTCCCAACACTCGATTAAACCGTTCAACCATACCATTACCTCTTGGATGATACACAGGTGTCCTGTAATGTTTGATTCCCCATTTCTTGAGAAAACTCATAAATTCACCCGAAGTAAATTGTGGACCATTATCACTGACAATTTCTCCGGGACACCCTTCCCTTCTAAATATTTCCTCACAAAACGCAATTATGTTACCTGTCTTCACCTCTCTCACAAATGTCACCTCCGGCCACTTTGAATAATAGTCCATCATAACAATAGCAAATCTATCCGAGCAACCAAGACACTCAAATGGTCCACATATATCTATGGCCACTCTTTCCCATGCTTTCTCAGGTAATTCTTGCGATTTGATGGTTGTTTCCAATAATTGATGCGATTTGTCACTACATGTGCATGCAATACAATTTCTTACATATCTCACAATCTGTTTGTCCATTCCTGGCCACCAAAAATCCGCCCAAACTTTTTTTTTCATTGCGGACATGCCCCCATGCCCTTCATGCATCAACTTTAACACTCTTTCTCTCAAACTCTCCGGTACCACTAATTTGTCCCCTCTTCTCAACACACCATCCAAAACCGACAATTCCTCCCATACGTGCTTAAATTCGCCCATATCATCATCCAAACGTTTTTTACCCACTATTGGTAACTCTTTCATTATCTTGTTCATCCACATGTCCTTCTGTACAGCAGTTTCCCATTCCATACAATCTATGGCTTCCCAGGTCTCTGATATGTCTGCCACCAACCATTCATCCTCATCAAATTTTTCATTATTGTCCACCGGTAACCTAGACATACAATCTGCATTTATGTTCTTTATCCCCGCTACATATTTCATTTTGAACGTGTATTCTTGTAGCCTGTACATCCATTTTGCTATCCTCGGAGTAGCTTTACTGGACCCTTGGTGGTGAAAATGTCTATCAGTGGTTTGTGATCTGTTCGTAGCTCAAATTCTGTGCCCCAAACATATGTACGAAAATGTTGCACACTCCACCAGCATGCCAATGCCTCCTTTTCAATAGTCGAGTATGTTGGTTCTGCTCCTTTCAATGTACGTGACGCAAACGCTACCACTCTTTCTCTTCCTTCGTGTCTTTCCAATAGTGCTGCTCCTAATCCATAATTACTGGCATCTGCCACGATGATTGTTTCATGATCTGGATCATATGGCTTCAATGTGATGGCTTTCACAATAGCTTCCTTGATCACATCGAATGCCTCTTGACAGTCATTGGACCATTTAAAATGGCAGCCCTTTTTCATCAAATTTCTCAGTACATGTACCTTATCCGCAAAGTGATCCACAAATTTCGTGTAATACTCAGCCAAGCCCAGAAATGATCTTAGCTGATCTTTGTTTTGTGGAGCAGGAGCTTTTGCTATGGCATCTATCAGTTTCAGTTTTGGTTTCACACCGTGTCGATTCAGCGTGTGCCCTAAATATTCCACTTCCTCCACACCAAATTTGCACTTGTTCCTGCTAATGGTTAGTCCAGCTTTCTCCAGTTTCCTTAATACCACCGCCAGTACTTTGTCATGTGCGTGTTCATTCTCCCCCCAAACCAGCACATCATCCTGGAATACTAATGTGTTATTCACTTTGTTCAATATACCCTGCATAACCCTCTGAAATACTGCAGAGGCGGATGCCAAGCCGAAAGGCATCCTAACGAATTGAAACGCCCCCTCGGTTGTGATAAAGGACGTCAAGTGTTGGGATTCTTCTGACAAGCACACCTGGTGGTAAGCATTCGATAAATCCAGTGTCGTGAAGTACTTCCCACCCCTGACACTGGCTAACATCTCATGTATTCTTGGTAACGGGTACCTATCAATCAATATATTGTCATTCCGGTCCCTCAAGTCCACGCACATGTGGATCCTACCATCAGGTTTCCTTGCTATCACTATTGGGCTCAGCCATTCAGACACCTCTATTGGTTCGATTACGCCTTCCCTGCACAACCTTTGAAGTTCTGCCTTTAACTTATCTCTCAGTGCTATTGGTACCACCCGTGCCTTATGCACCTTTGGCGCTGCGTCCTTTTTCAAAACAATCTGGTGTTTAAATCCCTTGAGGCAACCCAATTTATCTTTAAACAACTCGGGGAATGTTGCCACCCATTTTCCTTCCACGCCTTCCTTTGTCAATAACACTTGTTCAGGATGATTAGGATCCAATACAATGTTCAGTGCACGTTGCTCCTTCCATCCGAGTAATGATCGTCCTTGACGCACAACTTATATCTTCCCTTGTGCTTTTCTATCTTTAAATCCAAGCTCTGCATCTAAATAACCCAATACTGGCAGTTTATCTCCACCATACCCCTCCGGTGACACGTCTGTAGGTTTAAGTTTCTTATCCTTCAAATTTCCCCATACTTGTTCGTCAATCAAAGTGAATGGTGAACATGAGTCTGCCCACATGTGTGTTCGTTTCCCGTTTATCTCAACAACACACTTAGGTGGATTGTACTCCCTAGTCTTGCTTCCAAGTTGAGTGCATACCACCGTGGCTCCTTCCTTTACCACTAAAACTTCCACTTCATCCTCACTTGTGCTACTATCTTTCGTTTCATTTCTTTTTACCGCATTCACTGACTTCTTGAATTTGTTTTCACCAAACATTCTGCACACCCTCGCAAAATGCTCGATTTTCCTGCACTTAAAACACTTAGGGGGTCATTCCAACCCTGGCGGTCATCGACCGCCAGGGTGGATGACCACGGAAGCACCGCCAACAGGCTGGCGGTGCTTCCCTGCCCATTCTGACCGCGGCGGTAAAGCCGCGGTCAGAAAAGGGGATCCGGCGGTTTCCCGCCGGATTTCCCCTGTCTGGGCTGAATCTCCATGGCGGTGCTGCTTGCATGCCATGGAGATTCCGACCCCCTTCCCGCCACCCTGTTTCTGGCGTTTTTTACCGCCAGGAACAGGATGGCGGGAACGGGTGTCGTGGGGCCCCTGGGGGCCCCTGCACTGCCCATGCCACTGGCATGGGCAGTGCAGGGGCCCCCTAACAGGGCCCCAGCATGATTTTCACTGTCTGCATAGCAGACAGTGAAAATCGCGACGGGTGCAACTGCACCCGTCGCACCCCTGCAACATTCGGAGCCGGCTTCTATGTTGCAGGGCCTTTACCGCTGGGCCGGCGGGTGCTCCTTTGGTGCTCCAGCGGAGCGGCCAAATGGCGGTGACCGCATGGCGCGGTCAGAATGACCGCCTTAGTGTTTACAGCTGGACAACTTTTTGCTTCTGCCAAATGTTTGCTACTTCCGCACCTAAAACATTCTCTTTTTTTTCCGAAGCATTCGTCAAATTTATTTGCTTTCTGCTTGGAGTACCTCACTTCTCCCACTGTACTTTGTTCTTTACTGTCAGAATTTGCGTTGTTGAGTTCCTTGACGTATTGAGATGTATTTTCCATATGCCTTGCGACTTCCACCGTTTTGTCCAAGGTAGGGTTTTTTAAACTCAATAACTTCTCTTGTATTTTAATATCTTTTAGTCTGTTTATGAACTGGTCCCGAATGATCTCATCATTCAGATCCTTAAATTTGCAAGTAATGGCTAATCTTCGTAGACTATTTACACATTGATCTATTGTTTCATTTTGTCTCTGAACACACGAGAAAAATCTGTGCCGCTCTACTACAATGTTAACTTTTTTTCCATAGTTTTCTTCTAACGCCTTCATGGCGTTTTCATATACATCTTCCTCTTGATCCGAATCTCCTCCTTGTGTGTCTTGTAACGGCAAAGTCTTCAATACTTTTCTTCCTTCCACCCCCAGACAATGCTTAAAAATTGCTAACTTCCTTTTTTCTACATACATTTCCCCTCCAATAGCTTCCAAATATGTGGTAAAAGCATCTTTCCAATCCTCACAGGCCATGCATGGCTCTCCTGGGAGCTGCAAAAATGCTGGTGGTGAATTTATTAATTGTGCTGCCATCACTCACTTTCAGGTCACAGTATAAATATTGTTTGTATTATTTTCTTTTTTTTCTTATATACTGCAGTAATAATCACTTTGTAGCTTGAGAAATCAAGGTTCCCGCTTTAAAAACATTAAAAAACATCTTCCAAATGCCTGCATATCCGTTAACGCGTTGACTTTGTGTCTTGTTACTGATTAACAGTGTCTTCGTCTTTGGGCGCACGTTGCTAAGCAACCTTTAGCGTCGGTCGCTCTCCTTTTTTTTTTTTTTCTAGTGCGTGCCTGCGTCGCGCGCACGCACTAGCAGTTTTTTTTAAATGTGGGCCGAAAACTGACAGTCTTTCGCTGCACCGATGTAATTGATGTTACGTCGAGCCTTACTGTGCCGATGCGATCGGTTTATTCGTTTTTTTTTTTTTTTCTTCTTGCTCGCGCCGCCATACTGCTCTTACCCGGTTCCAGGGTCGACGATCCTCAATGGATTCTCGGGACTTCGGACTCACCCTCTTCGCCAATGATAAGTCGGAAGGATAGACCACGGTGAGAGTTTCTTTCGTTGAAACAGTTTTATGTTTTATTCAATGTAACAACCCTGGCCCGGCTGTCATCCACGCCAACCGCTTCCTCTCTCCACTCTCCTCTAGAACCCTCACCCGTTGCCGGGAGACAGCCGCATTCCATCCCCACATTAGAACATTCTACTCATAATACAACACACACAATGTGGCAATATCTAGAAAGCAACAGGAGTTGGCAGACCTCCTGTATTTTGCACTCAAGCCCTGCAGCAGAGGTACCTGGCAGGTAGTAAACATGCATCCTTGAAAAAAGTTGAAACATAGATTGGCGATGGCCAAGGAGGCAGGAGCACCTGAGGGTCACACTGGAGATTCCATGTTTGAGGACAGCAGTAAATGCTGCAGGATATGGGGGATAAGGTAGGGGAGAAGGAAGGGAGGACAGGTAGTGTGCCGGTATGTGATGCATAGCATTGGCAGGTGCTCTGGGATAAAGCTGAGAAATTGCTGTGTAGTGTGAGATGATAACGTGGGCATTAAAGAAGGGAGCTGAAGCAGAGAGGAATCGGTAGAGGATGAGTACAGTGGGGTGTAGATATCAAAGAAAAGTTTAGTTGCTGAGGGTGGCGCACAAAAGCGACATGATTGATATGAGGGAGGTTAGATTAGAGTAGTGATTCCAGGAAAGGGGGCAGCCTGGTCCTTAAGGGACAGCAGTGCCCAGAGAGAAAAGCACTGGTCAGAGGAACATGCTGAAGATCAAAGGACAGAGAGAGAAGCATCCCAGGGGAGCAGAGAATCAGAGACTCAGCGGGAACGATTATGGATGTGAGTACAGGGAGGACTAGATTAATTCATTGGGGGAGTGGGAGGAAGAGAGAGAGGAGCAGAGAAGGATATTGGAAGGAGATACAGAGGGCCATATTTATACTTTTTGACGCAAAACTGCGCTAACGCAGTTTTGCGTCAAAAAAATTAGCGCCGGCTAATGCCATTCTGAAGCGCCATGCGGGCGCCGTATTTAATCAATGACGTTAGCCGGCGTTAGCCGCCGGCGCTGCCTGGTGTGCGTGGAAAAAAACGACATACACCAGGCAGCGCCGGCGTAGGGGGATATGGAGCTTGGGCGCCAAAAAATGGGGCAAGTCAGGCTGAGGCAAATTTTTCGCCTCAACCCGATTTGCGCCATTTTTTTCGACTCCCAACCCCCATAGAAATGACTCCTGTCTTAGCAAAGACAGGAGTCATGCCCCCTTGCCCAATGGCCATGCCCAGGGGACTTCTGTCCCCTGGGCATGGTCATTGGGCATAGTGGCATGTAGGGGGGCACAAATCAGGCCCCCCTATGCCACAAAAAAAAATAAAAAAATAATACTTACCGGAACTTACCTTAATGTCCCTGGGATGAGTCCCTCCAGCCTTGGGTGTCCTCCTGGGGTGGGCAAGGGTGACAGGGGGTGTCCCTGGGGGCATGGGAGGGCACCTCTGGGCTCCTTCCGAGCCCACAGGTCCCTTAACGCCTGCCTTTTCCAGGCGCTAAAAAACGGCGCAAAAAGGGCCGTACGTCATTTTTTTTGACCCGCCCACTCCCGGGCGTGAATTTTGCCCGGGAGTGTAAATACGGCGCACATGCCTCGGAGTCAATTTTTTAGACAGGAACGCCTACCTTGCATATCATTAACGCAAAGTAGGTGTCCACGCTAAAAAATGACGCAAACTCCATGGACTTTGGCGCTAGACGCGTCTAACGCCAAAGTATAAATATGGAGTTAGTTTTGCGTCGGAATTGCGTAAAAAAAAACGACGCAATTCCGGCGCAAACAGAGTATAAATATGCCCTAGAGTGTCTGCTATCCAGAGTGAGAAAGGGTATGAAAGCATGCAGAAAGTTTGGTGGGAATCATGGCACAATTGTTTTAGCACAACCGCACAGCACCATATCTTAATCAGTGTTGACAGAGGGGAAAGGGGAATTTAGGAGCTGGGCAGCTGAGTCAGCTCAAAAGGGGGAAGTTCCCAGCAAAGGGTCAAAAAATAGAGGGGACAGGGTGATGGAGGCCGAGACACTGACAGGAAACAAGGGTCTAAGAGAAAGGAAGCTGAGAAAGGCGGGCAAGACAATACTGGAACAAAAGTGGGAGCATTAGAATAGCCAGGAAAGCTACAATATGTGAGGATAGCAGATCTCCTAAGCGGGCTCCTGTTGCTGAACAACATGGAAAGGATATAGGCAAGTTAATTTGTTAGCATATTCAAACTACTACTACTATTCGGTCCAGAGCAGAGGAACAGGAGCTAGCCAGGTCACCTTAGTTGCTGACTATATTGCTACTTGTGCAGCAGTCTTCACTATAGATGCGAGTATCATATATGAGAAATCCTCAGCGTGCAGCCTGGTCCCATGGAAGCATATGGAAGTCACTGGGCCGGCCAGTATCGGCTTCAGGGGCCTGGCATGGACCCTTTATGAGGGAGGAAGTATTCTGGCTTTGGAAGAGTGTAACATCCACAAATACATTAGGGAAACTAGATAATTAATCATAGATACAATACATGGCCCCCACCAGATCGTTGCAAGCAGCTCACATATAAAGTAGATTGTCATTGTCTTATTTTCCTTTTCACAGGCATACCACCCCAGCAGCAGTAGGGGGAACAGTCAGGCAGGGCACAGAGGGAGCTTGCAGGAACTTCATCAGGGAAGCCTGACTCAAGTATCCCTGTAGAATTAATTATGAATCCTCCAAGTGTGGGAAGAAACACCCAGTCACCCAGTTTTGCACTGCGTGGAGACAGAAGCCGGAACACAGCAAGGAGGGTAGAGATGAGAGGGGTGGTGGGAAAAACTAGCTACACTGGTAAAACCAGAAGCTATGAACTCTTGGCCGTTAAGATACCCTGACTATGTGGTGGCTAGGTTGCTGTGGGAGGGTTTTACACAGCTTTTGCAGATTCCCTACAAGGGGCTGTGCAAGTGTAAATGAACAGAGAGCTTCAGCTCCTGCAGGGAGGGTCCCAGAGTGGTGTCAAAAACACTAGACGAGGAAGTGGGAAAATATAGAACGCCAGGCATGTTTACAGACCACTCCAACACCTAGCCTCACTGTGTCACTGGCGTGCCTAGTACCAAAGAAAATGGGAGAATTTTGATTGATCTATTACCTCTGCTGGTCTGAAGGGCATCAGTGAATGACTTCACCCACCAATCGGACAGTACAGTGGCATATGTCAGCATTGAGTCAGTCACAGACCGATTGAGGAAGTGCAGTAAATAAGCTAAGATTTGCAAGGCTGACATTAAATCAATGTTCTGCCTAGTACCGATCCGCCATTGTCACTTTCAGCTACAGGGGATTCAGTTCCAGAAATTCTACTAAGTGGACAAGTCCATCCCACTAGGGTGCTCAGTGGCATCTATTGTTTCTGGAAAATTCAGCACATTTGTAGAGCAGCTGGTGTGAGAGGTGGCAAGGTCGTAGCAGGTGCTGCACTACTTTGATGATATTTAGATGTTTAGCAGGACAGGAGTAACAGACAAATGTCACACACTGATGAAGACACTGAAAATGGTTGCAAAGGCATTTGACATACCATTGGCAGCAGAAGAGACTGAAGCACTGAACACTAGACTGACACCATAGAGCTAGATTACACAGACATGGTGTTACATCTGGCAGGGGAAAAAGTGAGACAGGGTGGAGAAAATGTGAGTTGAGGAAACTGCAATAAGTACATGGGAACTTAAACTTCGCATGCAAGGTAATGGCCTGAGTAGAGCGTTTTGTAGGCAATTGGTATTCGCCTTGAGAGGGGCAACAAAACCACACCAAAGAAAGTGACATAGGTCTTAAGGATGTGGATGCAGTTTTTGGTATCCTTACAATGGTTGACATTGTGCTTCCAAAAAGACCCTTTGATGTGGATGTTGAGATCCTTTGCTTCAGGCACTGCTAGTTTTGGAGTGTATTAGAATGGGCATGGAAGGACAAACACCATAGCATTGCATTCCTAGAATCTTTCCAGATGGTGCTTGCTGTGCGTTTGTGAGGAAAGGAGTTGCACAATGTTTGTAATTGATAGCCAAGCCGTGGTACATGCGATTATCAGAATGATGCCCATTCTGCCTGGAGCCATAGGTATTGCTAGATTAGAGAATGGGGTGGCTGAAAAGTTTTCTTGTTCTCAGTAGGTAGGTTCCATGGTTTAGCCTTTGGAATGAATTTTAGAGGCTTGAGTGTTCCACAGGATTTGTGGGAGATTGGAATGTGAGAGCACTGCATATGGTGGAAAACTCGTTGGTTGAATCTGGCTTGGCTGTGTTTTTGAGGGTGCAGGGCTTGGGGATGGGCTAGTGTTTAGACACGAGAGTGAGGAGAGACTCCTAACCAGTCAGGTGCTGGGGGTCATGAGGAAATGCCTGAGGCAGGCTCAATGTAAATGTCAGATGCGTTAAGAATTCCGGATAGATGTGGTGATGGAATGTTACTGTTTAAGGATGAGTGTCAATGGGCTGAGAGACCTGGGGAGATGGAGGAGCGACTGTATGTAGGGATGTATGAGGCAGGGTGACAGCAAGTTCTAGGTAAGTCTAACAGTTTGTGCTCTTATCTCAAAGGTGAGAAAAAGGAGAAAGGTAGAAAAAGGGAAGTTTGGACATGTAGGCAGCAGATTGAGAAGTGGGTCAGGAAACAGGCGGGAAAACAATTATTTGGCTAACAGCTGGGTCTGGACCATGAAAAAGTGAAGAAGTAGTGCTATGATTTAGGTGGGATGAGATGGAGGCAGCTGTTCCCCATGCCATGAGAACTCAGAGAGAAATTACTGCAATCTGATGCAGTGATGTTGCACTTTAGGGAAAATTCCTTCTTCCAGTCCACGGGTTACAAGCTGATTAAGAAAATGAAAAAGGAAAGGAAAGGGGCACAATTGTTGCCCAGGAGGGTGCAGAGAGGGGGCTGGAAGCTGGCAGCGATTAGCAGGGTACAGAAGGTGGGGGGTAAATAGGGAATGTTGAAGGTTTTACAAATCCAAGGCGGTGGGGGCCAAGGAGATAGTTTATGAGTGCCTAGTGTTCTGCCACAATGGGGGTACACCTTTCCAAGCAAGTGATATTTGGTGACATTGATGCAGAAAGTGAAAGATTGAATTTTGCTGTACATGGGAAAAACACAAAAAACACACCTCAGGTGAGAATTTTTCTGGTGGCAGTTGAGGGGAAAAAGCCAAAGAGATAGTTGAGCAGGAGATAGTGGGGACAGAAGAAGTAGGGGAAGAGACAATGGAAAAGAGACAAAAATGAGGAAGACCCTGTTTGGGCCAGGTGGTCACACAAGCAAGTACGTGGATTGTCAGAAAGGATAATGCATGAATAGCTTATTACATGACATTGAGGCGTGTCATCATTGTTTAGGGGATCAGGGGAGGAATGTTAAAGAGGGGTTTTGTTTTAGGGTCAGGGTTAGGTTAGTAACAAATTGTCAGTAAGTTGATGAGGTCAGTTAGGCATGTGCCACTCAGCCCAAGGTGGAAGAGTTGTCCAGCGTTCTATCAATTAAGAGTGTTTTTCCACATGACATAATGGAGTAGTTTAATGAGTTCCTCACAAGGACCAGACACACACAACTAAACACAAAAAGAAGACACACCTCCTTAAAGAAGTCTCCAAAACAATGAAGGAACAGCCCACCTTCATTTTTAGAACCAGCGGTCCCTCCAATGCCTGATAGACTGTTTCTTTGCCTTTGACCCTGTGCAGTGCTATGCTGCATTTTGGCTAGATTTGTGCTGGACAAGTGCACACATATATACATACATACAATAAGGAAGAAGATAAGAAAGTGGACATAGGATAGGGTGAGGCAAAATAGGTCAGAGAGCGCCTAGCAAGGCTGTGTGGTTAGCAGCAGTGTGTGAACAAGCACAGGGTTGACAGCACGAAAAAATGTAGGCAGAATTGGGAAAGCGTGTCAAGGGTGCACAAGGTGCATGGTGAGTGTGGCAATATGTGCATTCTACATTGCCATTAGGAGTAGTGCATAGTGGTGGGTAAGTTAGAGGAATTTTGGGGACTCTTCAGATAGATCTAATAACCAAGAGTTTACACATTATCGAGGTGCAGTTTGAGGACTGGGTCCTAGTGCTTTTATCTAAAGCAGAAGCATGAAGGTGCTCAGCGGCTAGTGATTTGGATGAAGTTTCAATGCTCTTCAAAGGGACAAATGTAACAACCTTTATAATATGACTTCTCTTTTTCTGCTTACAGGACATAGGATTACTTGGCACTGTAACGTGTAGTAGAAAAGAAACATTACCACAAAAATTATTTCCCAATCTATTTACTATTAGTTGTGTAGGTTGTATGGTTTTATCTTTTTGTGCTTCATTACAATTAAATTATATCAGATATTTCACGCTAAAACAGAGTAAAACGTGACAGCAATTGTTGGACATTTTTGAGAGATGAATATCTTCGCCTGTCAGTATTAGCTAATTTATTTATTTGTTTGTTTATTTATAAGGCTTGCTAATCCGCTCGAAGGTAGCCATTAGAAACACTTCTACCTGGGCACAAGGTGATTGAGTGAGGGTCTGCAATGGTGGTAAGAAGCTTCCCCTCAGAGTGAGACAGTGTCATATTGTGTCTGTGAAAAAAACCACAAGTGGACATAAAGGCCCTCATTATGACATTGGCGGTAAGTCCCACTTAGCGCCATGCCGACTGCCTCCAACATACCGCCGCTGTGGTCGGTTTACTGCTTCCCATATTATGACACACACATAGCAATCCGTCACTATACAGACACACACACAAGTCCGACAGCCCAAAGGCCAGTGATAAACTGGCGGTAGCAAAACCCACACCATTACGCCAACAGAACTACGCCCACAGCATTATGACCCACGAATCACCATGGTGGACATTCAACCGGGGTAAACCATTGGCTGTACACACCGGCGCACTCAAAATACACACAACCTGACAAAACAACACTACATTGGACAATTCAAACTACACATACCTGACACACAGACACGCACCACACCCACACAAATATAAACCATACACTACCCACAACCCCTTACAACTCAAAAATATTGCCAAATGAGAGAGACAGATCAATAACACCCACAAAACCAGAGCCACAAAACACCATCACCCATATACCATTCACGTACCTTACAGCACACACCCTAACACATCACCCCACACACCCTCACACACACTACACACACTACACCCATGGCACCACAAAGACACCCCAGGTTCTCAGAGGAGGAGCTAAGGGTCATGGTGGAGGAAATCATCCGGGTAGAGCCACAGCTATTCGGATCACAGGTGCAGCAGACATCCATTGCCAGGAAGATGGAGCTATGGCGGAGGATTGTGGACAGGGTCAACACCGTGGGACAGCACCCAAGAACAAGGGATGACATCAGGAAGAGGTGAACGACCTACGGGGGAAGGTATGTTCCCTGGTAGCAAGACATCAAATAGCAGTACAGAGGACTGGCTTTGGACCCCTACCTCCTCCCCCACAACTAACAACATGGGAGGAGCAAGTCTTGGCAATACTGAATCATGAGGGCCTGGAAGGAGTAGCAGGAGGACTGGACTCTGGTAAGTCAAATCTTTACTACTTTCACCCCCCCTACCTGCATGCCATCACATACCCCCACCCTTACCTTCGCCCTCACTCCCATCACTCCACCACCTCCCACACACCCCACCATCACAACCCACCCCTCCCACAACCAAGCCCTGCATGCAACACCAATGCATGGACACCCATCATAGACCTGCATGGACACCCATCATCAAAGCATGTACACTTGAGACAATCACCTAGCCCACCAAATCATCACTCACACAAGCCTAAGCTGCCGGGGCAATAACAACCATAGAGGGCAACACACCCATGCACAAGATGGCACACGCAGAAACAATAACACTGCATTTACATCCCCACAGGTCCACCACACAATGTCACCGAAGAGGAGGTGCCATCAACATCCATTCCTCCCCCCCCAAGAAGAGGCTCACAGTGATGACAGCAGCTCTGCACACCTGGATCAGGATAACCAACTTGGCCCATCAGGGACCCCCGGACAGTCGGTTACCCAGTACTGTCCAATACCACCACAGAGCCTCCCCCCCTCAGGAAACACCACCACAGCACCCACCCAGCGGGCCCATACCACTGTCCCCAGGACACGTCAATCAGCAGTGTGTCCACCACTACAGGGACCCCAGGCCATCCCACAAACACAGGACGATCAGGGACCTGGGGTTAGTGGCAGTGGGCACATAGTCCAGGGGACAGAGGCACAGGACAACAGGGAAGCTGGGAGGACTGCTGTGCGACAGGGGGGAGGACAGGCCCAGTGAACCGACTCTCCACGAGGCACTCAGCAACATCCTGGGAGCATACTATCATTCCCAGGAGACGATGGGCCAAAAACTAGCCAAGTTGCAGGAGACCCAGCGGCTGCAGGAGGGACAGTACCTGGGGATCAGGAAGAACATGAGGGACATCCACACCATCCGGGTCACCATTGCAAGGGTGCTGGCAGACATGGCCAACACCATGAGGGAGGCAATGGCATACTAACGGGCCCCTGACACTAGCCAAATTGATGAACAGCCCTCTAACTCCGCTGACACGAGTGGACAGGAGGCCCTGACACAGGTACAACAGGCCATCAGCACCCCTTCCCCCTGCAGAAGGAGAACCACCCCGAAAACTGTCCCTGCGATCCAGGCAGAAGCCAGAGAATATTGCCGAGACCCCCGCCAGGAAATAAGATTCTCCTGAATGTCACCCTTGTGTCCCACTCTGTCAACCTGTCCACCTTTAACCGCCATTGCTCCACTTCCTATGCTCCCTTGGACAGTGCACCTGTGATACAAATAGGCTTGACCTTTACCCTGGACTCTCCTTCACCACCACCCCAGCCCATTGCAATGCCCTCTCCACTTATTAGCACATAAATAAACACCCTTGTAAAAAATACAAGTATGGAGTCTGTCAATTGATTGAACTATGTATTCGTTTAACAAGCTGTAAACACTGCAATTCAACTGTACAGTAATGTATACATAGGTATAACCTGTAGTTGGCTGCAGTCAACACACCAGGAGCCAGAGTGGGGCACAGATATCTGAAAATAGTCATGCCAAAGGGTACAGTAAGTGGCCCTAGAAGTGGGAAAATCAGCCTGCCAGTGACAATATCCAACACATAACTGTCAATGGAAGGTGAAGTTCCGGTGTCTTACCTGTGTCTCACTGGAAGTACTGTCGTATGATTGATGTTCTGTTGTCCAAATCCTCATCCTCTGCCTCCTCTTCGTCACTGTCCACAGGGTCCACTGCTGCCACACACCCATGTCCAGCCTCACCCTCCTGCAGAAAAGGCACCTGGCGACGTAAGGCAAGGTTGTGCAACATACAACATGCCACGATGAATTGGCAGACCTTCTTGGGTGAGTAGCACAGGGAACCACCTGTTAGATGGAGGCACCAAAACCTGGCCTTCAGGAGGCTGATTGTCCTCTCTATAATCCTTCTTGTTCACCCATGTGCCTCATTGTAACGTTCCTCTGACCTTGTCCTGGGATTCCTCACTGGGGTCAGTAGCCATGAGAGGTTGGGGTAAGCAGAGTCACCTGCAAATATCGAGGGATACCTGTTAGACACACACTAACCTTTAGGGACAACCCCATACCCATACACCAGCATATCCTGGGTGGGAACCATGGGCTCACCTATTATCCACACCCGGTGCCTCTGGAGTTGAGCCATCACATATGGGATGCTGCTATTCCTGAGGATATAGGCATCATGCACAGAGCAAGGATTCTTTGCATTGACATGGGAGATGTACTGGCCTGCCAGGCAGACTATCTGAACGTTCATTGAGTGAAAGCTCTTTCGATTTCTGAACACCTGTTCATTTCTCTGGGGGGAGGGGGACAAAGGCAATATGTGTACCATCAATGGCCCCAATAATGTTGGGGATATGTCCTATTGCATAGAAGTTAGCTTTCACTGTGGCCAAATCCTTTACCCGGGGGAAAACAATGTAGCTGCGCATGTGTTTCATCAAGGCAGACAAGCTGTTAGCACTATTGAGAACATTGGCTGTGACATTCCTGCTGCCCAGCCCACTGTCACTTGGAAAGAACCAGTTGCCAAGAATTGGAGCAAAGATAGCACCTGCACAAGAGGGGGGATCCCAGTGGGGTGACGGATAGCAGATATCAGGTCTGGCTCCACTTGGGCACACAGCTCTTGGATTGTGGCCCTGTCAAGTCTGTAGGTGAGGATAATGTTACTGTCCTCCATTGTTGCCAAGTCCATCAGGGGTCTGTACATGGGAGGATGTCTCCATCTCCTATTCATCCGCAGTGGTTGCAACCTAGGGGGCAAAACAATGAGCATCTGGTCCGTATTCCACATTTCCAAACTGTACACTGCATTTCATGTTGTGACTGAAACAGTATGTTGTTGGATAGGCCCAAATGGTGCCTAGGTGCACTATGACACAGTTAGGTGCCATGGCCTGCCTCCCCCCCCCCCGAAATGGCGTCCGCTTGTCCTATGTGGATGGACAGGAGGAAATGAGGTAATGCTGCTGATGTTGTGCGCCATTGCGGGAGGTGGTCGAGTACCGCCGTGCAACTCCTCATTGGTTGTCTATGGGCCCTATGGGTTACAGTGATGTACGCCGGCGGTGACAGTACTCACCGCCACAGACGTGACTGCCATTTTCTATCTGTTCTCTCACTTGCTACCTGACCTTCAACAGGAGAGGACCTACACTGCAAGTTCTGCTGTGACCTGTGTCTGGAACTGACCATGGCTCATGTCACTGGGGAAAGGGCCCCTGCCTTCACCGCTGCAGAGTTGGAGAGACTGGTGGATGGGGTCCTACCCCAGTACCAAATTCTGTATGGGCCTCCAGACCAACAGGTGAGTACACTGTGAGCACGATACATGGGGCATGAATGCATGGAGTGCTGTGTGTGAGGGCCTCTTGTAGGGGGGGTGGAAGGGTCCTGGGCAGCTTGATGCATGTATGGTGGGCAATGTGTGTGAGTAAGGGGATGTGAGGGATATGGTGGGCCATGAGTGTAAGAGGCCGGACGGTATGGCTGATACCTTTTTGTATGTTTATTTGTCTGGAAGGTCAACACCCATCAGAAAAAGGGTACAGGGCGTGTCATCGCCAAGGACGTGCGGACCCTGGTGCTCTGCGGCAGGCGGAGCACCCACTGTCGGAAACTGCGGGAGGACCTGAGATGCTAGGCACGGAAAATGGCGGAGGCCCAGGTGGGGATGGCTTCCCAACGAGGAAGGGGTGCTTGTCGAACCCTGACCCCCCTGATGTTCCACATACTGGCGGTGGCCTATCCGGAGCTGGATGGGCGCTTGAGGCCATCACAGCAGCCACAAGGGGGTGAGTACAATTTATAAATCTGCAAATTGTGCGTGGTGGGGTGGTCTCCGGTTGGGGGTTGTGGGCCTGTGGGTGCCCCTAGGCCAGGCAGGACATTGCATGGGAGGTCCCATGTTGGGCAGGGTTCTGATGTGAAAGTCTTCCAACCGAGCTAGTAGGCCTCCACTAGTGGGCAGGGGTCTGTGGGTCTCAGGTGTGCTGCTATTGGCCTTAGGTATGCCTGTCCTAGGGCTGGTGACTAGCATTGTGACTTGCAGTGCATTGCATAGTACGTAGGCCTGTTCCCTGTGTGAGTGTGCTGTGTACGCCAAAGGTGGTGTTGGGGCAGCCATTGACCAAGTGTATCCTTTGTCTCCCCCCCTTTTTGTTTTGTCACCCTGTCCTTGTGTGCATTAGCATCATCTGGTGGAGGAGCAGAGGCACCGGCGACGGAGGGAGCTGTATCCCACATGACCCAGGAGGACGAATCCACCAACAGTGAGGGCACCAGTGGGACAGAGGGCGAAGGGAGCTCCACGATGGAGACAGGAGGGGACACTTCTGACAGTGATACCTTCTCTGATGGAAGCTCCCTGCTGGTGGCGGACACCTCAGTGCCAACACCAACTACAGGTACAGCCACCACCCCCGTACCAGCACCGCCCTCCCAGCAGCCCCTCAGCAAGTTTCCCATGCCCACTCACCCGGGAGGGTGGGCATCTCCTTCGTCCCAGGCACCTTAGGCCCTGCCCCAGTCAGCTCTGCTGCCCTGAGTGAGGAGGCTATTGACCTCATGCGATCCATCTCTGTTGGGCAGTCAACCATAGAGTGCCATCCAGTGGCTGGCAGGCTATTTGCAACAAACAAATGCATTCCTGGAGGGCATTCACTCTGGCATGGCGGCCCAACAGAGATCAATCCAGGCTCTGGCCTCCTCCCTGATGGCAGCCATTGTTCCTGTCTCTAGCCTCCCCCTTCCAACTTGCTCTACCCAGTCCCATTCCCCTCAACCCCAACCTATCCCAAGCACACATTCAGACCAGCATACACACAAGACAACACACAGGAGTGTCTCAGGCAAACACAAGCACCAAACATCATCCCACAGGCACTCACGCAACCACCATGCAGAATCAGACACACCAACATCCACTGCCTCCACTGTGTCCCCCTCCTCCTCGTCCCCACCACCCTCCGAGTAGTGTCTCCACTCACACCTGCATGCACTTCATCCTCTTCCACTACCTCCATCACCATCACGCCTATCACTACACACCCCTCACTGGCAGTCACCACCCCCACATCCATGCACACGTCCCCTATGTCCTCTCCCACTATGTCTGTGCCCCCTCCTCCCAAAGTACACAAACGCAAGCACTCAGACACCCAACAGCCATCCACCTCACAACAGCATCCAAACACAGCAGACTGACACCTCCTACAACCACTCCCTCTTCCTCCACTCCCAGACCTTCACCCTCTTCCCACCCCAGTTGTCCCTAAGAAGCTTTTCCTCTCTGCCATTGACCTCTTCCCTATCCCTCCCCTCCCCGTCCTTCACGTCGGGCCAGGGTGGTAAGAACCCAGGCTAGCACCTCAACCACCCAGTCCACAGCCACAGTAGTGTCGGCAGCTACTGCAGGTGGGAGAGGCTCCAGGGAACCAGCCATAACCACTGACAGTGTGCCTGCACCGGCTGCCAAAGAGAAGGACAAGGAGGCGCCACCAGCTGTGAAGGGCAAGGGCAAGGAGGCGCCACCAGCTGTGAAGGGCAAGGGCAATGAGGCACCACCAGCTGTGAAGGGCAAGGAGGCAGCACCAGCTGCGAAGGGCAAGGAGGCACCACCAGCTGTGAAGGACAAGGGCAAGGAGACACCACCGGCTGTCAAGGTGAAGGACAAAGAGGCACCACAAGTTGGGAAGGGCAAGGGGCCTGCCCCTGCAGGCAGGAAGGTCAGGAGGCCTGGTGCAGGGACTGAATCTGAGCCCCCACCACCAACCATGGCGGTTCGGCCGTCTAAGGCTGCAGGGGAAGGGCTGGAGCCTCCCCCACCACGGGCATTCCTGACACCAGCACCACCACCAGCATCACTGCCTGCAGCAGTGCCAGCAACAGCAGCCTGAGTGTGCAGCCGTCCGAGGCTGCAGGGGACGGGCTGGAGCCTCCCCCCACCACTGCCAGCACTGCCAGCAGCCCCAGTGGGCAGCTGTCCGAGGCTGCAGGGGATGGGCTGAAGCCTCCCCCCACCACTGCCAGCACCGCCAGCAGCCCGAGTGGGCAGCGGTCCGAGGCTGCAGGGGACAGGCAGGAGCGTCCCCCCACCAGTGGCATCCCTGACACCAGCCCCGCCACTGCCACCACTGAGTAGCTGTCACCACCGGCGGGCAGTGTGTAGTCCTGCTTCCATGGACTGTAGTGCATCTTGGCCCATGCAAATCCTGTGTGTGTGACACCCAGGTGTGAGACTGTGACCTTGCACTCCCCATGTGCTGCATCACAGGGCACAAAGCCCCCTCCAGAACCAGTGGAAGAAGGCATCCGCTCACCCCCTCCTTGCCAGGATGAAGCACACTGGGCACAAAGCCCCCTCCAGAACCAGTGATGAAGCCATCCACTTGAGAGACTGTGGCCTTGCACCCCCCTGGACCAAGCAGTGGGCAGATCACCCACTTGAGAGACTGTGGCTTTGCACTCCCCAGGACCAAGCAGTGGGCAGACCACCCACTTGCAAGACTGTGGCTTTGCACTCCCTAGGACCAAGCAGTGGGCAGACCACCAACTTGAGAGACTGTGGTTTTGCACTCCCCAGGACAGTGTGATGGGCATGTAGCCCCCTCCAGGACCAGTGGTGTTGTTCCATCTTCCAGCTGAGGTGCCTCCCCATTCCCCGTCCCCCTGAGGTGCCTGTGTATTTTCGACCTCATGCCCCTGCAGTGTTCTCTGCGTGTTGTTTCAGGAGTCAAGTGGGGCCTTGACCTATGTGATGTAGCCCTGTGGCCCACAGACATTGTGGACTGGGCAGTGTCCCTCCATTTGAATATACTGTTTTGATTTTGAAGGAAGTATTTCTAGTATTTTATCTTATTACACTCACTTTAATCAATTCCTTTTGTCCTTGCATTATTCCTGAGGGGTACAGGGTGGATATGTAATGTTACTGCATCTGTTTGTGTCTATGGTGTTGGGGGTGGGGGTGGGTGTGTTGGGTGTTGCATGTGTGTGTCACTCTCTTTTTCCTCCCCCCTCCCACGTGTGCTAGGCGGTAGTACTCACCGTGGTCGTTTTCGCCGGCGTTGGTATTCAGGGTGAAGAAGGAGATAGACGAGCAAGGGGAACACCTGCAACTCGGGCTCCATGGTGGCGTGGCTCTTCCTTAAGTCTCCAGGGGTGAGTCGTTTCCCTTCTGTGCACTGTTTCTGCCGTGCTTTTGATGTTGTTGGTACTGCCCCGGAAAAGGTGGCGAAGAGGCCTGTTGTAATAGTGTGGGCGGTACATTGTCTTCCGCTTGGCTGTTGGCGGTTACAGCCGTGGTGCTTGTTGCTACCGCAGTGGCGGTCGGTGTGTTAAAGTGGCTGTCTGTGTGAGCGGTTTCCGCCGTGGTCCTAATTCCATTTTTTTTACTGCCGGCTTGTTGGCGGTATTACTGCTGCTTTATCACTGACCGCCAGGGCTGTAATGAGGGCCAAAGTCCAGTTCTGCCTACCTTATATGAAACTAACTGAAAATGAAATGTAATCATATTAGCACGCAGCCTATTGGAATCTATTGTATAGTACCACTGCAGTATTTTAATTTTAGTGTGCCTGGAAATCCTGAGGAGTTAAAAAACACAAGACACAGGTGAATCCCATTTAGGGTATGTTCCCCTGTGAGTAGCCCCTGGAAGAAGCAAGCTTTCCTGGTGGTGTCCAAAAGAGAGGAGAGGCGGGGGTGCTCTATGTACTCCCTAAAACTCTATCTCAGCCAAACCTTGCTTGATATCTAGTCCTTTCTCCTCTAAAAGAAGACAACAATGAAGAGAGGGATTGCAGCTGTGGTATGGACAAGAAGAATCGTCCTTCAAGTACGCAAGGTCATATGTTGGACTAATGAAGCGTTTGTACAGCAAATACTTCGATTTGAAGAGGATAGAAATTGTGTACCCGATTATGGTCTGTAAGGAAAGATCTAGGACTCTGGCATGGGATAGTTAGTTGCCCCCTCTCATTCTGAGAACCCTAGCAATCCTAACATGTATCTGCCATAGGTTTGTATTAAGGGGAGTCCTCTCCATTATTAAGCAGATGCAACATGGTTCATTAAGGTTTTTGTGTCCCTTAACAGACCAAGGGGCAGATGTATCAAACATTTTTGCATTGGCAAACGGTGCAAATCGCAAAAGTTGGCAGTTTGCGAATGTAAAAATGCCTTTCATAATGTATGAAAGGCATTCGCAGTGCAATTTTAAGGAATCGCAAAAATAGCAATTCCTTAAAATTGCGACCCCATTTAGAGAATTGTAAATTGCGATTCTCTAAATAGGAAATCGCAAATAGAGAATTCCTATTTCCGATTTCCAAAGCACATGTATCAAGCATTTCCTAAATGCGAATTGGGCATTTAGGAAATGCAATTACCACAAATTCATGTTTGGTGGTAAGCATGTGCAAATTTTAAAAATTCATTATAAATGCATTTTTAAAATTGACATGTAGCGCACACATGCCCCTAAGGCATGTGTGTGCTTCACATGTCCGCAAATATATTTTTGGGGTGCATCAGAGGGGGCCTTAGGCACCCAGCACCCTGGGGTTTGCATTACATAATTTGGGAATTCCTAACTGGAATTCGCAAATTGTGAAATGCAAAACCATTCGCACCTATGGGCCTTCAGGCCCATAGGGTTGAATGGAGTTGCATTCTCTATTTGCGATTCGGTAATAGTGTTTGCGAATTTTAAGAAATCGCTGTTACCGAATCGTAAAATTCATACATCCCATTTTGTTTTTCTTAAATATCGATTTCTTAAAATTTGCTATTTAAGAAATGCAAGCCAGATCTTTGATACATCTGGCCCCAAGCCTTTTAAATTTGGGAAAGATTAGATGCAGAGAAAAGTGGTGTGTTTCTTGCTTACATAATTGATGGGAAACCCCTTAAAATTTGCTTATCAGCCACCACATCTCTAAGCATAAACTTTGACTAAAACCAGGCTAGTTGTTTAATATTGGAACCCCTCATATGCAACAATGTGGAAGAAGAGGTACATATTTACTGCATGTGTCACTGCTTTGTTCAGAAACGAGAAACAAAATAATTCACCCAAAATAATTATCACAGAATTGTACTGCAATAAGTTTGTTTACAACCATTACATTAAATGGACTTCTAGAAACCTATATTTATGAGATAAAGACTTTTCTTAGTTATTGTTTAAATAAAAAAGTAGTTATGTTAAAGCATTCAGCTGTTGTCAAGGTGGACAAAACATTTGTGTTCACAGAGAGGAAGGTGAAGGAGGAGACACATGACCTTGGTTGTATGTGAGAATTAATCATATGCTGCAAGTCAAATCAATTAGTCATCACAGTTACAGTTTCAATTTCAATCTCGTGGGAGTCAATGATGAGAGTTGGTGTGAGTTTCAAACTTCATTTAAAGTCTCAGAATTTCTTTTAATCTTTATTAGTATCAATATTAATCACATTAATTCAATCAGAGCAATTAATCAATTATAAATGATCAATAACAGAATGTTAGCAATTAAGCGTGTTCCATAAAGGAAAAGTTGTTATTCTAAGATTGGAGAGTACAAGAGAAAATATCAGTCAGAACCCATAATGAGCTCAAAATCGAGAGGGGAAAGCATAATGCATTGGCATCAAATCTGAAATCAAAGCAGAACTTCCCATAAAGAGAGGTTTAAGAAACTTAGTAGAGTCTCAGAGCAGCATAAATTCTGACAGGGAAAGGTCTCTCAGAATGAATCTGAGAAGCGTCTCGGCAAAGAGTTCTGCAGATAAGTCAAGCGTCTGAGAAACAGTCTGAGAAGGGGTCTGCTGCCTACTACAGGAACGCACAATTATGTAAGCTTTCATGTCAAACATTTGAAACATTTTGTTTCATATTCAATCGGCTCATTCAATCAACTTGAGGTGTCCTCATGGGGACAGGAAAGCTTCCGTCATTTAAACAGTTAAAAGACAATAGTCTAGACATATCAACATTCAAATGAAACATTTTGTGAATCATATTGTTGAAACAAGAGAGTTCCCACCATTACTCTACTATAAGAAAACTACGGTTCTGGTTAGACCTTTACATCACTTTATTAAATCCTAATTTTCCTGTGTATGTCAGTTGACCAAACTATTGTTCATGTAGAAACATTTTACAGAAATTAAACTAAACACTTTAATACATTATTATTAAATTATTTATTTTAACGAACTATTGGTGAGCATATTATTAGTTTTTAATCGTTGTCCTACCTGCACTGTGTCCCCGATCCACCGCCAATTGTTTGGATTGCGTGGAGGGACGATTAGTGCAACAGGAAGTGATTTATCACTTCCGGGTCGCCCACTAATCAGTAGCTCTACAGCTGCAGATTCTGCTTAAATTTAGATGCCTCTCGTGACGCGCAGCGGACACGTGCAGCGGGCGCGCCGTCGGCGCGCCGAAGGCGCGCCTAAGGCAAGCCCGTCTGCGCCCGTCCGCGGCCATCCGGGGCTAGGGGCTAAAACCCCTGCCCAAAATGTTGTTGCATACACTCGTAATAATCTTTTGACCCTACGACCTGTCCCCAACCCTTTTTGCTCACTCCTTATTCCTGATACAGCCTCACACAGCTGCTTGTGTTGTAGCTTTACCCTTCCTCCCCCCCTTCACTGGAGCTCCATTCGCCATGAGTCTAGTCGAACTCCTCCTTTGACCAACAAGACTAACTTATCCCTTACTCCCTTTACCTTTTTCAGTCTTAATTGCCGCTCACTACCTAAGCATAAGGGCGATATTCTGAATATTCTTATGGAGCTACAACCTGATGCCCTCTTTCTAACTGAAACGTGGCTTAATGAGAGTTCCGGACCCGATATGGCGTATGCGCTTCCTCCCAACTATACCTATCATGGAAGAAATCGCACTGACCGAACTGGTGGGGGTATAGCTTTAATTTTCAAAACTGACTATGTATGTAAATGGGTAGACCTGGATTTAAAAAATTGTGAAGCTGGGTTTTTTAAACTTCACCTATCACCTAATTTTACTCTTTCCGGGGCCCTTATGTACCGTCCTCCTGGCCCTGCGGGTCTTTGGGCATCGACCCTTCCTGACCTGATTGCTCCTCTTCTATTAGAAACCACCAACTTTTTGTTCTTAGGTGACCTGAATTTACATCTCAATGACACATCTTGCACTACGACCTCTACTCTTATAGCTAACTTAGCGGCATTAAATGTTCTCTTACATAATTCAGGCCCCACGCATAAGGTAGGACATTTATTAGACCCCATTTTTTCCAATCTTGATACCATCTCATGTAAACAAGCCACTCCTATTCCATGGTCAGATCATTTTTTGGTGGAATTTACGATTGCACAATCACGGGGTCCTACTCCCTCCGTATCCCTTGCCAAATCCAGCACCTATAGAAACTGGAAAAATTTAGATATTAAGACTCTGAATTTAATGTTGAAAAAAACCCTACCATCGATTATGAGTATAAGAGATGACGGGGTTATCCGTGATTGGCTAACCTCTGCAATTGATGTATGTCTTCCTCTATCTAATAAAAAGAATAAACAGGGCTACCAGCATCCTCCCGCCCCTTGGTTCTCAGAAATACTCAAAATAGAAAAAACTAAGTGCAAGAACTAGGAAAGGAAATGGCGTAAAAACTATGATCCTGACCGGAAATCCACTTACAAACTAGCCCTTCTTAACTATCACCGACTATGTAACATCGCGCGTGCCGAACATGCCACCGAGATTATTTGACAATCTCAGAATTGCCCCAAAGTGCTGTTTGAAGTAGTTAAGGAACTTTCTGGTGATTCCCGCGTATCTAAGCCCCCTGATCTTGACCCTAAAAAATGCAACGATCTGGCAAATTTCTTTGTGGATAAAATTGACAAAATTTATTCTGAATTCCACAACGACTCTAACAATCCCAGCACTAGTATTAAACCTCAATCCAACCACCTTTTATCTTTTCCTATCACTCAAGAAATGACTCAAGTTAATAATATTAATTTACTTAATAAATGGCTCCCCATGGATACTGCATCTTTTTCTAAGATCCTTACAAGCATCAAGTCTGGCTCTCCGCAAGATCCTATCCCCATTACGATACTTCAAAAGCTTGACCCTCCCATACTTATTTCCATTATGCAGTTCCTTAACATGTCACTTATGGAAACTTATGTTCCTGCTTTATGGAAGCACGCTATGGTCCTTCCTTTATTAAAGAAAACTAACTCTGATCCGGAAATTTTCTCTAATTTTCGCCCAATTTCTCTCCTTCCTCTTTTTTTAAAAATCCTGGAAAAACATGTTAATTTTCAATTGACCCAGTTTGTAGAAACCAGTAATATCCTCCATCCTTCCCAATCTGGTTTTCGTGCCGGCTATTCAACGGAGGCGACTCTACTGGGTGTGACTGAAAATATCCGTCAACAAATTGATAAAGGAGAAACAGTAGCTCTTATCCTACTGGATTTAAGCGCAGCTTTCGATACTGTATCTCACTCTTCTCTTTTAAAAACTCTTAACATCAAGGGTATTGGCGGCAAAGCCCTCTTGTGGCTGTCCAGCTTTTTATCCAATAGGACTTTTCAGGTTTTCTCTTACACAGCTTCCTCTCTGATTCACGCATCCCCTTATGGAGTCCCTCAGGGCTCCATTCTTAGTCCACTACTCTTTAATATATATGTCAGTCCTTTGGCAAGCATAGCAGAACAAGCTGGTCTAACTATCTATTCTTATGCTGATGATACTCAACTTATTTTTTCACTTTCTCCCAAAGAAACCTCTAACTCTCCCTCTTTGCAAATAGGATTATCTAAGATAGCCAATTGGATGCATTTTAATAAACTCAAACTTAATGGAGGAAAGACAGAACTCCTCATTTTTGGAAACAAAAAATCACTTTGGGGCCCCCAACACTGGCCCTCTGAGATGGGTGCCCCCCCAATCCCCTCTCTTTCTGCATCTAACCTGGGCATCATTATTGATGACCAGTTGACTATGAAACAGCAGGTGACCAAAGTAGCTTCTACCTGCTTTGCTATCCTAAAGTGGCTTCGTAAAATTCTTTGGATGCTTCCTGTGGCTGCTCAAAGAACCGTGGTCCAAGCGCTGGTTACTTCTAGACTGGACTACGGAATCGTGCTCTATCTGGGTGCAAATAAAGAAGTACTACACAAACTTCAAGTTGTTCAGAATTCTGCGGCCAGGCTTCTTTGTCAACTTCCCAGAATTGCTCC
Source organism: Pleurodeles waltl (assembly GCF_031143425.1). Classification (NCBI taxonomy): domain Eukaryota; kingdom Metazoa; phylum Chordata; class Amphibia; order Caudata; family Salamandridae; genus Pleurodeles; species Pleurodeles waltl. The sequence continues at coordinate 317,488,754 of NC_090437.1, read as the reverse complement.
CACTTCTGGTGCACTTCGTGAACTACATTGGCTGAAAATTGAGAATCGTATCAAATTCAAAGCTCTATGCTACATGCATAGAATTACTATGGGCCTAGCTCCCAACTACCTTAAAACTTTGGTCCAACTATATCGGCCCTCTCGTTCTCTTCGATCCTCCAATCAACACAAATTCCAGGTGCCCAGATTCAGACGTGTCAAAATGGGGGGACGTTCTTTTGCCTTCCTAGCTCCCTCTCTTTGGAACTCTCTTCCTCTTCACTTACGGCATGAAAGGGTGTTCATTACATTTCGTAAGGAGCTTAAGACATGGCTTTTTAACCAGTAATCGCCCAAGTTGATCTCGTGACCCTGCCTTTTGTCTTGCACTGTCTCGGCGCCGGGAAACCTCCGGGTAGCTGTGCGCTATATAAATCCAATAAATAAATAAATTATAATCTTTACAAAACATGCCCAGGGATGGTCAAAAATAACTTCTCTTTCATAAAATCATTCTCTTCTCAGCACATTGGCTTCAATGAAAGTTTAACATTTCACATTCTTAACCTAGGTTAGCTTTTGTAAAAAGTTCATTCTGTAGCTATTCAAACTTAATAGGTTAAACTATGTCCTAGTGCTCTCACTTGCTCTAAAATATGGCTTTTCATCTAGGGCCTACACATTATTTCTACATGTTAACTGCATTAATTTTCAGTAATTAAAATGCTTCTACAGGACTCTTGCAGCAGGGTGAGAGGGAATAACTTGAGCACCAGAAGTAGGATCTCTGATTGCCAGCTTCCTTCCAGATGGCAGCAACCTGAGCAAGTCCCTAGTGGGGGACGGTGCCTGCAGAAGGAGAAACAAACTGCTGAATAAATGAAATTGCTGGACTGCATACCTAAGAAGAGACGCCTGATTTGTGGTGTCATCAACCCAGCTGCCTGGTGACTAAAAAGGTGTGCAAGGGACTTGATTCTTAAAGCTACTGGAAAAGTGGCATCTACCTTGAGGGAACAGGCTAAATGTTCTGTGGAAAAGGGTTTTAAGAGGGGAACCTATCTAGAAAAGATCTGTGCAGGAAGGACAAAAAACTGAAATCAATTAAGCCTGGGTTTAGGAGGGCCCTGACTGTTGGTGATAAATGGTGGAGCCTGTCACCAGGAAGCATATGCAGGTGATCCAGATCAGGAGAGTACTAGGTCAGAGCTTCATGTAGGGGGTGTCAGTTGTGTAGAGCCCCTGAGGTGGCTAACCCTTGTAGAGGACACATGGACCCAATGGTTGCTCTGCAAGCAAGGGTCATGCAGCAAGTACAGCAATGAATTTGTGCCCTACCCCCCCCCCGAGAGTAAAAAATTGTATTTTGCTGGAATTTCACTTTTGGCTGAGAGTCCTTTGTTATTAGCTACACGCTTTTCCCCTGTCTAACCAAAGTTATTATTTGTTACTCAAGAGAGAGTTGTTAAAGTTTAAATGCATTAATTCTACCTGAAGATCTATTGGGTCTCCTTAGGCAGAGGTCCTGGGTCAAGGTTTCAGTGGTATTGAAGTCTGCTGTCTAGTTAAACAAATTTGAATGAATTGTCCAAGACACCAGGGGGCACATTTACTATAATTTAATGCAACGCTGTGCAGCAAGGGAACGTGCTGTGCTGTATTGCATGAAAGGGAGAGACCCAAAATGCTCCATATTTAAGGAGATGTAGAGTATTTCTGCTCTCAATTTGTCTGGGTACACTATGTGCTGCCTAGTGCTAACACAGTCACCCTTGCACAGTAGGGCAGAGACAGAATTGTTTTTATGCAGGAAGGCACGCCTTTCTGCACAAAAACAATCCTTAAAGGCATATTCCTGCAGCAGATATGGAAATAGGAAGTACGAAGGAGAAATAATTATATTTCTCCTTTAGCCTCTACCGGGTAGGTGCACCATTTTGGTGCTAACCCAGTTTTGTCAGTGTTTGTAGATCTGGGTTTGCGTCAAAATACTTGGGTGCTCCATCCATGTTACCCTACCTGACACAAAGTAATGCAAGGCAGCGCTATGCACTGTGTTGCATTACTTTGTATTCGCTAAACTCCACAAAGCTAGGCAAAGTGGCATTGTGTGGCGTAGTCAATGCCAAAAATGATTTTGTATCCGGGCTGCTCCACAAAAATTTACTCAACCAGGATGCAAAATCATAGTATATCTGGGCCTTGGTCTTTCCTGTTTAGTGTGATTACATTGACAAAGCCTAATGCTCACCACAACATAAATTTCTCTGTGATGGCCAGCCAATAACAGCAGGGAGGACTTGTGAATCCTCATCCAGATCCGTAAATTTGCAATGGACAATAGCAGAAAAAGCTCCATAATTCAATGGTGTGATTTTACGGTTTCTAACTAGATTTTTTTTTTTATCTGGGGATTTGTGAATCTATGGAGGATATGTACATTTATAGTCTATAGACCACTAAAATTTAATTTGAATGCTGTAATATTTGGGGTAATTAGCAGTGCATGACGAAGGCTCGAGTTATTGTTACCTTAGGGTGCAAGTTATAGTTATGCAAGATAATCATAACTATAACTGCTGAATTTCTTTGGTTGTGTTCTAGTAAATTCAGACCCTAGCTATAAAGTCCCTGTGAGCATTGTTTTTTTTTAATTGAATTTCTCTGTTTTTAAGTCTATTTCCTAACTCTAACGTTCCTGTAACCTTTGTTTTTAACAAAAAGTAATTGTAATTACTTTACATTAATCCAACCACACATTGCTTTCGGCTGTGCGCAGCAGGGGTTGGTCACAGGGCTGGGCCAGAGGCTAGGCCTTGCAGCCTACTCCACGGCACTCATGAAATGCTTATTTGTTTGGTGTGGATGTGATCAGATTCCTGTGCATCAAGAACGTGTCTCTAAAATCTGTGTCAAAGCATTGGGGGCCCTTTTAGTAAGCTATCAATTTTCCTTGGAAAATGGGGGGAACACATTGCGTTCACTAATGTATATGGGGCAGGGCCAAACAGGTGGGGTCTTTTAGGTCATTTTATATACTTGTATTTTTAAAAAGGGATAACACGATATCTGGTCTCTGCAGCAGATGACAAGAAAAAACCTACTCGTCACAGTCACTACATGAGATATTGCGCTCAAAGAAAGCAAGAATAAAAACACCTCCTTCAAGGTTTACAGATAACTTTTCACAGTGGAAAGGCAACGAAAACATACTTGCTTTGCCTTGGTCATGCACACGAAGTTAGGATGAGTAGTACTTTACAGAAGTGGAGCTTCAATTTGGGCACCTCCTTTGTTTCAATCTACAAGTGCCTCCCCTTGAGGTCAAACTTCTGTGAACTGACCATTGAGCCAAATTAATCCTGCCCAGTATATTTATCTATCATAAATATGCAGGGTTGGTTCAATTTTTTTGTTTTGTCAGGGACCGAAGGAGATGCCTCAAGGCCTCCGTGGTCCCAGCCAGCTCCCCACCTCCTGTGGGAGCTGGCTTTGCTCCTGTATGCAAGGAGCTGCTGGAAATACAGCTCCGAGCATGCAGGATCAATACTTTCATCTCTTTCCCTACCCGCATGTCTGCAGGCAGGGAAAGAGATGACATTTCTGCTTCCAACAAGCAGGACCAGTTTGACAGCTCCTGCTTGCGGGAAGCAGAGTGTTTGCTTTTGCTTGGTGGGAGCTGTCATAGCTCCCATCAAGCAAAAGCAAACATCTATCTCCTGAGGGTAGGCACCTCGGGAGGTAGCAGGAGGCAGCAGGAGCCCACCCTGGGGATTGGCGGTACCCAGGGCAATATATGGCTTTCTCCTGTGTTATGCATGGGCCGGCCCCGGGGGGATGGTGGTCCCTGGGGTCCTGTATGGCTCGGGATTGGGGCCACGTGTCCCCCCTCACTTCTTTAAAAAGTCAAATGGTCCTGGGTAGGTGATGGTCTATGGGGGAAGGGGGTCCATGCGGCCCCCAATAGCAATGTTTTGTTTGCCGTGGGGAGGTGGTGGTCCCCGGGGCCTGGGGGGGTCTTCACAGCCCCCCTATTATTATTAAATTTGTATAGCCCAGGGTAGTTGTTGGTCCCCAGGGCCTGGGGGGCCATGGAGCCCTCTCACATCATTTCAATGTTGTAACCCCTGTGAGGTGATGGTTCCTGGGGCCCAGGGGTCCACAAGGCCACCGCATCATTTTATTGTTGTTGCCCCAGGTCATTGGGGCCCAGAAGGGTCAGTGTCTCCATCTGTATTTTTACTACATGTAGCCCCGGGGATGTAGTGGTCCCTGGGGCTTTTGAAATCCCTAAGATGGGGGCCCCGTGCACCCCACTCCACATTTAATATGCTGGGAATGCCTCTGGAACCTGGCCCACCTGGGGGAAAAATTAAAACCAAGCGCTGAACACCCCTCTTGTTTCCTTCATAAAGTCACAGCAAAATTCATGAACATTAACAAATTTTGCCATGAGATAAAAAATATGTTTCGCCCTGGCAAGGTAACTGGGGGGTTCCTCGACCTAGGCTGAGGAGTTAGGGTATTAATACCGTGTCCCCTTTTCTTTTCTCTCTTTGATTTTTAGCCTTAGCTTAAACAGAAACACAGTGCAGCATGGGAGAACAACTCGGCATACCAAAATGAAATAAGGGTGAGGAACTTTTTGTTGTTAATTTGTCTACACATGAACTTACTAACAATGAACAGCCTCTTTTAGAACTGAGGCTTTCTTTCTGCCCTGTCTCTAACATGGAAAATTGTAAAACACAAATTGATAGTTTTCTTTTCATTTCTTTTCATTCACAAACTTAAACTAATGAAAATGTTTATGCAACAGGAGGATAAACATAGGACAACTATACCCACTCCTTTGACATATGAAAAAGGCTTTTGATAATCTTAGCCTTGGTGTTATTAAAGGTTTGGTGGCACTTTGGGAACTTGAATGCTGTGGGGTGGACTGGGCCACGTAGAAGGAGTTATTGTGTCACCTTAATTTGGAGTTGGACAGAACATCCACTAACCCTTTTGAGCCCAAATCAAGATGCAATCCTATCACACCGCATGAGAACATTGAGACCTATCATGAGGTAATAGTCAGGGAACTCACGCATACTTGCCGTAAAAACAAGAATCATTATGCAGAGAATTTATCTAAAGAACAGAAATTTTCTCTAGATTCCCTGACACAAGATACTGGTATTGTTATTAAACCCTCAGATAAGGAAGGGGGTTGTAGTACTATAGGACATACAAATTATGCACAAGAAGCTGAGAGTCATTTAATCAGATCAGGTGATTATGAGTTCACCACCTATGCTGTCTACAAACAAAAGACTGTGAAATATCATACTTTGCTTGAGGAGTGGAGAGATAGAGGTCTTTTGAGTCATGAAGAAAACCAGTATATATTTGTGCATAAGCCAGTAGCCCCTTGTTTTTACATGTTACCAAAAATATATTCAAATAAAACAAGTCCTCTGGGCAGACCAATTATCACTGCCAACAATAGTCTTCTTGAACCCACATCCACTTACTTAGATTTCTTTCTACTACCCTATGTCCTCAATTTGCATATTACTGCAGGGACAGCATGGATTGTATTACAACAATCAATGACATACCTTGGCAAACTACCTTTTTACTTGTTATATAAATGTAATTTCCCTTTACACCTGCATTGATCATAGTTTGGTAATTTCAGCATGTAGTCATTTCTTCAGGGACAAAGCCATTCAGTTTTATGATCATTCTATGATGCCTTTAGAGATTTTTTTATTTTGCCTTGACAATAAAATTAATCTCATCTTCAATGAGACATGGTATGGACAACTAGTCAGGACTGCAATGGGCAGTTGTTTTGCCCCAAGTTACACTGGGATTTTCATGGGTTGGTAGGAGGAACAACTTGTATGGACAGAGTGGAATGAAAAGTGGACAAAACACAATATTTTCTGGACTAGTTACATTGGTGATTTGTTCATCATTTGTGCCGACTAAGAGCTTACTATGAGCCTTTCTACCACATATTTCTGAGAATTATCTTAATTTTGCCTTCCCCTGAAAGATTTGTGACAAATAAATTGATTTTTTGGATCTGCGTGCCCAAATTATACACGGTTCGGACCACACCTCATCATTTTGCAAACATACAGCAGAAAATTGTATCCTGCATGCTCATAGCCACCACCCTTCAAGGTTGAAAAGGAGTATCCCATGTGGAGAGCTTCTAAGAACTAATAGCATTTGTAGCAGACCACAGTCTTATCAATCAGGGGAGACAAGGATGGTTAGGAGATTCAGGGCTAGAGGTTATCCAAGCACTGTCCTTAAAACAGCTATGGACAAGATTAGGACCCAGTCCAGAGACGAGTTCCTGGTTACTGGGGTCAGGACAAGGGAGGAGCCCAGTGAGGTGTGCTTGACCACCACCTATAATGCAGAATCCGTTAAGACTGGGGACATGATCACCAAACACTGGCATCTCATTAAATCAGATCCAGTTATAGGACCTAGGATGCCACCATACCCCTCAATTACATACAGGAAATCAAGATCCGTGGTGGATATTCTGGTACATAGCCATATGAACACACAGAAGGGACAGCAGGGATAGTTAAGAGAGTGACATGGCTTTTACAAATATGGGAAATGTAAAGCCTGCAAATCTAGCAAGAACATGAAGACCTACCCCCTACCGAATAGGAAAACAGGACGTGTGAATAAGTTAATTGCCTGTAGCAGTGATTACTGTGTATATATATTGATATGTCCTTGTGGCCTCATTTATGTGGGAAGTGTCATATTTCCTGTGAAGAAGAGGATCTTGGAAAACTTGAGGGCTATTAGGCACTGTGATCCATTCCATTGGTCCAAGGTACATAAAAAGAACGCTGACACCTTGTCTTTTTATGGTATTCACAGGGTTGTCCTCAAAACAAGAGGAGGTAGCATGGAGAGGAGATTCAGAATCCTGGAATCTGAATGCATCTTAAGATTGAATAGTCGGACACCAGAAGGTTTGAACCTGAACTAGGAACTTTTTGTACACATCGGTTGATTTGCCCCATTTTTAACAAGGTTTTTAAGTGACTTGGTTGATCTCAGGTTTAATCTGCATTTATGATGTCTAGATTTGATGGAGTTACTTTGATTTTTTCCTGAGCCTGTTTTGGCTGTTCTTTGATTGTTCAATTAGATTTCCAATACCTTAATGCATCAACATGCTTGTTACATTAACAGGTAGTCCTGGTGCTTTTTTAGATTAGCTGTGCACACTTTTTACAAGTGAACATGGGAAAAGGGTTTATTTCATGGTTATTTTGATTTATGCTTTGTTTCATTTTATTTCACTTATTTGCTGTATTGGTGTACATTGGCCACATGGCCCAGATTGCATTATGAGGAGAAGAATGGATAACAGCATCCCATGTTGTTTATATTTTGTTTTCCTGCCAATAACATTTGCAAACAGACTTGTATACCCCATGCATATCAGAAGACCCAGCAAAACACCATACATTCAGTCAATGCACCACCATAGTCTTTTGAATATTGTAAGTGTTAATAAGAATTGTAATCCATCAAAGTCTTTTGGAAAAAAATTCCAATTTATTACTCCAATCAATTCTCCTTGGTCATTTTAATCCTTCGGGCATTCATTAGACTTATATACCCACATACATCATGGAAAACTTTATTTATTTATCAAGGACTGATTTTGGGGATGTTGCATATTTTATTTAATTTGCTTTCATTTGGGACGATTATGTAGATTTAAAATGAAGGAATGTATATGCAATTTTGCAATATTATCCACCTGATTTACGTAATTATGGTATCACTTATGTATTTCTCACCAATTTGACTTCGAAAAAAGGGATATTGTGGTTTGAGTCAGTGTTTATGAGAATGTTGACAATAAGCAAGATACAGTAGTCTTTGTTCACTTTCTTCTACTTTGGTTTGGTAAACATTTTTAAAGGAGAGTGTTCACATATACACGTATTGGCTGCAAAGAAGATCCTTGAGATCGAAACACGTTGCCAGAATAAACTTGTGTGGTGAAACCAAGTTCAGGAGTGCGAGTTTGGTGTCCGTGGAAGGCATGTGACACTAATTTGCTGAGATATTTATGGGATTCCGCACTGGCCCCGAAAGTGTTGGGGACAAAGTTAGACTATATTTTATGCATACATACATATATATATATATATATATATATATATATATATATATATATATATATATATATATATAGATATATATATATATACACATATATCTAGATATATGTATATATGTATATATTTTTAAACAATTCCTCCAGTTTTAGAGGTCCGTACTTCTTCACCAAGAGAAGAGAAAAAGTCTCAGTCACAAATTTGTTGCTGAAGTGAATATATTTAATGGTGCAAAAACCCAATGCGTTTCGGAAACAAAGTTTCCTTGATCACAGGTGACATACATTACTACAGTTTCTATTTCTATTGTTCAGTGCTAACACCTCATCGCCATTGAAAAGGTACTACAAAACAGTTAGATATTAAGCAAAACAATTTCGGCTATCTTTGAATAGATATTTGTGCCAGCTTAGTAACAAGGGTGACATATAATCCATACTCCTCCCCATTCTAATCTAGCCCAAGTGGGCAAAATACTATAACAAAGGATAATGAATGTTACATCAGTCTATAACGCAATACTAACAACACAAACATAATAAAAAAATGCTACAATACCACATTTGACCAAACAGTTTCAGCCATCTTTGAATGACTTTTTATAGCAACTTCGTGACTGTTCTTATTCTAAACTTATTTCCCCCTAGTGGGCAGAATACCTAAATAAGAGTTTATCAATTATGGTATTAAGCATCTTATACCAATCTTTCTAAAAAAAAAAACGGAGGCTATTAATAAATTGAATTTGCATTGTTAATTACAATCAAGCCCATGTGGGCAGAATTCCTAAAAATACATTAATTGCAATTTGAATTAAAATGTACAGAATTTTTACATCATAATAGAAAGCATAATATTCCACATCCTTTGATTGAGCTTATATATTTATATAATTTTAAATAATCAAAAATGATCTTAAGTATCCTAACTCAAACTTAAGTCAAAAGGGATCTATTTTTAAAGGATACAATAGCTCTTTTGCATTTCATCAATTAAATGGAATTGGGACTATAATTCAGCTATTGTGTCCTTCAATGTCTCACCACCAGTGTAACTATGACATAAATCAAACTTATGATAGGCATTAAAAAACAGATAAAAACAATACTCTAAACAATCTTACTGCAGACAAATAGCCTGAAAATTATATCTATAAGGAACAGGAGACTTTATAATCACTGACATGTATTGCCATCTCCTCATCCGTATTAAGACGTGTAGGGTGGAGTGTATTAAAACTACTAATACATTTAGATTCCAGTCTTCTTAGTTACAAGACTCTATTTCCTCCTCTTTCATTAATTGCAATTCTATCCAGACCTACAAATTTTAACAAATTAATCATTTGGACATGAAACTCCTTGAAATGTCTGGTTACTGGATATCCAGTATTTGCCAATCTTTCATTACCCATACGCTCTTTAAATCAATCGATTTCATCCAATATTCGTAGCATTCTACAGCCAAATGGGAAACAAAGGAACTTGAGTAAATTAATTTAGTTTCTGTTAGAAATGTTTTCCTTGTTTTGAAAGAGACCAATTTAACATAATAGGACTCAGCATTTTTAACATCATGCCCAGTGAAATATGAAAACTTTTCAATATATGTTTTGGGTATGCCTCTGTTAATTCGATCTACGGGGCAATTTACCTGCTTTCATATGTTATCTATTCTCACATCTTTTTGGGGTTTTAGTTATCATGGGTTGTGGATTTTTTCGCTTTCACTGTAGTTTTGGAGCGTTACTTGGATGGATGCTCTTTCTTTTATTCCACTGATTTAACTTAGTTTATGTAAATACGTGTTCTGGACCTTGATACTTCGAAGCGTTTGCTTCACAGGTTATTTCATTTTATTTCTTGGTCTCGTCTTTTCAGGTTACAGATTTATCAATATATTTGTTACTACCACTACTGACTGGATACCATTTATGGTATGTTTTTCATGAGTTTGCTTTATTTGCCTAATTTGACACTTGGATGCCCCCCTCCCCTTTTCTTCTGGGATCTCACTTTTTATTACACTTATTAACATTTGACATATACATCTTTAGACAATTATTCCAACTTTATATACATTTTACTCATTGCTTGGTCACTTGTCATATACTTTTCACAACATAATTATGTATTTGCATGGTTTAGAACATGTTTTGCATGGGCTCATCACTTCCATTAATGTGTTGGTACACAGTATTGTTTTCCCTTGATTCACTCTTGTGATGTGTATTTTTACACTTACTCATATAGTTACACTTTCTGTGTAATGGATAGCATAGTATATCTATGTTTTTTCTGGTTATGTTACAGTCCTGAAGAAGCCATTTTGTTGGGCGAAACGCGTTGGCTGTTTAACCTGAACATTTCATTTTTCCATGGAATTGCAGGAATTGCAAGAATACAAGGCTATTTTTCTTTATTATTCTTGGTCCTAATTTATATCACCCACGGGATTGTGTGGAATCAACATTTTGGACTTGTAATGAAATATTAAAAAGAAAGGACTGTTCATCTGTACTGTCAGAACATGGAACTTTTCCTTTTTCATGTGTATCTCTTTGTACAGATTGCGGTGCACCGCCCTTTGGAGTATTTACCAGTGGAGCTGTTTCAGCCCCGTTTAGTTCCTTGTTGCAGCAGGAACTATGGTGTAGTTGCACGCTTACTGTAAGCTAATAGTAGCACTGTGGTCGGGCCGAGCCAAACTCACCTCTCTCACCGGCAACAGTCTCTGGGACGGATGAATCCGAGACGTCACTTCCGCGTCTTCAGGTTGCCTTGGGAACGCCCTCGGCATTGCTGACGCGTTTCCCTGTTGCCAGGGAAACGCCAGAACACATCCGGGACGCCGAGAACGGTAAAAGGGGACCCCGAGGACAGCCAGGGGAGAGAGAAGTAGGAGAGACAGAGGACATACAGCGAAAGGAGACGGAGGACGTGTGGAGCGAGGAGACAGAGGTTGTACAACGGACGGAGACAGAGGAGCGGAGTACCGAATCCCTGGAGGAAGGAGCCGAAGGAGGAGCCACGGAGAAGGAAAGACCGGAGCAGGAACACCCAGAAGCCAGCCACGGCCCCGGAGGGTCGTGGCTTACAAAGGTACGATCCATTCTAGGAACGGGGGAGTTTAAATTAAAGAAGACAGTGGGGAAGGAAACCGGGGAGTTGGGGAAGGCAATAAAGGAGGGGCCACAAGGGGAAGTGGGTTAAGGAAAAGGAGACGGACTCTCACACGCAGACTTTAAAACCCCGCTGTGCACGATAAAACCCCCATCACTGCGATTCCTTGTCCTGTGCACGGTTACCCCACACCTTACCTTATTCCTCACAACCCTTCCCCCTCGTTATAAGGAAAATAACCCCAGAAAACAACCCACCACTTACCTTGGCATTGTTCTGTTTGTCTTTTGCCGGTAATCCACTGGAGCCAGCCGCAGTACTCCGCATTCGCCGACCTAGGAGAAAAGAAGGAATACAGTGTAACAAGGAAGGAAGAACCCACAACCCTAAAGAACCCCAGTGTGGACTATAATTTTCGTTTGGTTTTTGTTTTGATTGGATTTAAAGGGAAAAGAAAAGGAAGAAAACAAATAAACTCTCGTGTTACTTACCCTACTATCCGATCTCAGTCTGGTTTATGCCGTTCAGTCTGCCACAAGCACTTATGTTTTTTACTTGTTTTTCTTTACTATTGGGTATTAATAGGGATAGTGCGTTGTCTATGAGCTTGCTGCAATCCTTGTCTGTCTGCTATATGTTTTGGAACTCCCTGGCGATGGAGTTGGACAATATTCCCATTGTGTGTAATTGTAAACTACTCTTCGGGTACCAGCTCGGTGCAGAAAATGATGTCTGTAATGGTGATAACAAAACCTTTTCCTCTAATCCACTGTTGTGATATATATATATATATATATCTTCAATTTCAAATACAGTGTAATATTCAAGCTCAGAAAGCATAGAATCATCTGTTTTTACATCCCAGTCATCCAAAACAACCACTGGTGTAATAATGTCATTAATTGATACTTTAAATACCTATGGAATTTGCATCATTTTTGTAGGGCCAAATATGTCAAACAGTACTTTATCCCAAACCATACCATCAGGAACTGAAACAGCTGAAATGTTCACAAGGGTCAAGTCTCTTCTGACCTTATGTGAGGATAGGTAAGGTTTTAAACCCTAATCTACTAGTTCAACAGTGGAGCATTTAGGAAGATAGTGACCATGTATCAGCAGAAATAACTGATGGCCAAACCAATCCAAGGAAGAAAGGCAAATAAAGTTAGAAATATCCACAGATAGGACAATGAACAAGTTAGATAGTTACATGTAAGCCAATTGAAAAGCTTATGGGCCATATTTATACTTTTTGACGCAAAACTGCGCTATCGCAGTTTTGCGCCAAAAAGATTAGCGCCGGCGAACGCCATTCTGAAGCGCCATGCAGGCGCCGTATTTATTGAATGGCGTTAGCCGGCGCTAGCAGACCGGCGCTGCCTGGTGTGCGTGGAAAAAAACCACGTACACCAGGCAGCGCCGGCGTAGGGAAAAATGGCGTTAGGGCGTCTTAAAATGGGGCAAGTCAGGTTGAGGCAAATAAATCGCCTCCACCCGATTTGCGCCATTTTTAACGACGCCCAGACGCCATTTACATGACTCCTGTCTTAGTAAAGACAGGAGTCATGCCCCCTTGCCCAATGGCTATGCCCAGGGGACTTATGTCCCCTGGGCATGGTCATTGGGCATTGTGGCATGTAGGGGGGCACAAATCAGGCCCCCCTATGCCAAAAAAATAAAAAATTAAAAAAAAAATTATACTTACCTGAACTTACCTGAATGTCCCTGGGATGGGTCCCTCCATCCTTGGGTGTCCTCCTGGGGTGGGCAAGGGTGGCAGGGGGGTCCCTGGGGGCATGGGAGGGCAGCTGTGGGCTCATTTTGAGCCCACAGGTCCCTTAACGCCTGCCCTGACCCAGGCGTTAAAAAGAGGCGCAAATGCGGGGTTTTCTGCCCCGCCCACTCCCGGCCGTGATTTTTGCCCGGGAGTATAAATACGACGCATTTGCGTCGCAGTCATTTTTTTAGACGGGAACGCCTACCTTGCATCTCATTAACGCAAGGAAGGTGTTCACGCAAAAAAATGACGCTCATTCCTCATACTTTGGCGCTAGACGCGTCTAACGCCAAAGTATAAATATGGCGTTAGTTATGCGCCGAATTTGCGTCTAAAAAAACGACGCAAATTTGGCGCAAACGGAGTATAAATATGCCCCTATGTGTTTTTGATACAGGTTCCATAGCTGATGCTGAAGAGTTTGAAGAGAAGTCATCTATATCGGCAAAGTAACCAAGCAGTCTGTGCAAAAACTGAAGCCGGTGCAGGTGAAAGAGAAAGGGTAGATGTGATCCTTGGTGGTTTGTAATAAATGTTTCTATCCGTTTGTGGTGCATTTGAAGAATACAAATATGAATTCTTTCTTGTAGGTGAAATGGTGACAGGAATCAACAAAAATTCATTTTCTGCCCTCCCCACGGGAGGAGAAATAATTTCAGTATAGTTAAGTGCTGGAAGAGGTATATCCTGATAAGCAGTGAGAGGGGTACAGGAACTACTTGGGCGTCCTTTTGGTTTACTGTGCAGGATCGGTCACATGTGTAATTTGATGCTGTCAATTGAAACAAGGTACAATAATAGTTCTGGTACTGGGTACTCCCAGCACTGGTACCAGTGATCTATTTAATGGGCCAAACTACTTCTTTACATAGATCTTTTCACAAACCAGATCCCCAACTTTAGGAATCCAGCCTGTGGATGTTAGCAAATCCCTTATTCCTAGGTGGAAGCATGTGCAGATGAATTTTCATCACAGAATTGTTGTAATTCCTGCATTATAGTGACATGTTAATTTATGTCAGTAGGTGTTTCTGCTGCCACTGTGCCAGGGCCATCTAGATCTGGGACATACATAGGTATCCCAAACAGGACTTCATGAGGGATACATCCATCCAAGGACCTTCTGAGCAGATTGTTTAGTTCTCTCTGTACTCCAAACCGGTGACGAAGCTAACTAACTTCTGAACCTACTACCCTTACTGACAATCAATGTAGAAAATTCTGAATCCGTGTGTTCAAATGTCAGAATTAAGGCTTTAAGCTCTGCAAGTTGTGCTATGCAGTCCCCTAGGGTCTGTATGTAGGATTGTTAAGGGTGGAATTCACCATCCCTCATCACTCCACAAACAACTGTGCAAGCCGTGAAGTACTGGTGTTTGGTCTCTACAGCTGGTTGAGCCGAACCATCAATGTGAATGATATTGGTCAAGAGGGGAAATGTTGGTGGACATCGGATTTTCTAGTTCATATTGTAAAACTTCTTGGGTCTAAAGTGTGGCATCAAAAACGTAATCAACATCAGTGGCAGTCAGGGAAGTTGCCCATTGGCTCCAACGTGGATGTAGTGCTTTAGCGTTAGGAACACTTGCTTTGGTGACAGCCTCAACGGCTGGTATTGGGATAACAACAGTAATGCATTTTCCCTGAGCGAGTGGTCTTTCCTTTATGACTGCCAGGTGAACTGCAGTCAGTATTTTCACAGTGGGTGCAAAATGCTGGTCTGCATTAGAGTTTAAGTGTGATTTGTATACTATGGGTACAGTGTTACCTTCATTGAATGTAACATAAGTGAATTCGATGGCACCAGGTATTACCCGGATTACCAAATATGTTTTGTTGCAATGTGTGTGCAAATGTTTTGCTTCAAGCATGTCAATTTGTGATGCCACAAGCATTCGTGTGTGTTGGGGTGTCCAATGTTTGCTTGAAAAATCTGGACAAATTAAGTCTTAACGTGGTTTTATGCTTTCTGTATATTCTGAATGTAGGTTCTGACAAAATTAAAGAAACCAAGCAATTACTGTAGTTTCTTAAGAGTATTTGGAGTCTGGAACTGTGCGCATTTTTCTAAAAAGTGTGGTGCCAGGCTTTTTCCCTCATTTAAAAGTTTGTATCCTTAAAAAAGGAAACTAAGAAAAGCAATTTTTGTTTTCTTGAACTTGTAGTCCAATGAAACAAATTCCAAAACAATGGGATCCATCATGAGCAATGAGGTACAGAATCCAAGAGGCCATGCAATTGAGAATGTGTGCTGGGTGAAAAGCACACTTTGTTAGATCTATAACATGACCGTATTGCTTCCTACAAATTCTACCTAAGTGCTTCAACAACTGATAATTATGCTGTTTGATGTCCGAAACACTGTTTTGTGTATTTCACAAAAAATACAGTTTTAAATACATGTTAATACAGAAATAAATAGTTGTTTTTGAATTACACTTTCAGCTCCCCAAAGTTCCCCAAAGTCTTTCATTGTACAATAGAAACAAATGTGGGGCCTCATTATGAGTTTGGCGGTACGTGGACTGCCATGGTGGTGGTGGCGGTCTGACTCTTGTCAGTTTGGTGATCGGACCGCCTTATTACGAGTCTTGCTGGCCTATGGAGCAAAGATCACTGTTGTTCCGCCAGCACCGCCAGGCAGCACAGACCGCTGCGGTCATGAGGAAGCACAAACAGGCCAGCGGATCCTGTACTGCCGCCAGACCAATTACAAGGTTGCACTCACCTCCAGGCAATCTCACTCATCCAATGCCACCATTGAGCCCATCACACATGTCTTGCCGCTTCTGATGGTCCTCAAACGTGCACCAAACCAACTCAGCCGTGGACACTACCAAACACAAGTACACTCACCTACCCGCATCAAAACACTTCATAACAAATGATGGTGCCATCGTACACATCATAGGGGGACATGTCACGGGCACCAAGTACATATCACATCCAATGTCATAGCTTTAGGGGGGGAGTTGTTTGGGCTGTTACACCCGCCTAATAAATGCATTTTGTTGGGTATGGTGAGGTGTCTGTCGGATTTCACCAGGAGTTTTTACACAGAGACAAAAATGCACATGCACTCCCTCTTGTTTGGACAGACTTAAAAATTGTGGTTATTTCACAAAATGATGTGCTTTCTTTCACCTACTACCCCTAGAAATATGCATTCTGCTCCCTTTCCGCTGCCCCTTATTCCCTTATTATGTGCCAGCAAGCATATTGGGAAATCTGAAAATCATACCCCCTAAACTTACTGATCGAGCTACGACCCTAGTCACATCCCATACACAGTGTGAAACATACATCAAGACGGACACATTCACAGTCACAATACGCCCCTATGGGCAGCTCAATCACACTGCAATGCAATCCCACACAAAACACACAGCCACACATCTCTGCAACAGGCACAGTGAAGTCTACACAACATTCACCCACACATCACCAATTACACACAGACATGACATGTACAAATAATGTTGACGCACTGACATTCCACACAGGCCAGGGACTGTCATCACATACAACACACAAATGTATCAATGTGTCATCAAACACAAACAACACCACCAAGAAACAGCCCTAAAATGGACACACACATGACAATGGAAGCTCAATGGCATGCACAATATACAGAGAGACAAATAGACAAAGAGCACTATGCATACAATACTTGCACAATTGGGATGGGGGCACTAGGAACACTCAGGGAAGGTGGCTGCATGGGACACATATCACCTTGCAACTGCGCATAAAACAACATTTGTACAGGAAAGGGCCCTACATGTGTCTCAAGGACAAACAATAGTAGACACAAATGACATGCCCATCTGCACAATGTGGAAGTGCAAACCAACAAGCACAAACAAATTCAATTATATGGGACATACCTATACAGGACGTAGCTGAAAGGGACACACACCTAAATGTAGACATGCACAGTTAAATGCTAGCAAAGCTAGCACAACTGAACACACTCCATGTCTGCTCTAACAAAGCTCAAGCTGACACACATCAGATGGATACATAAGCCATATCAGGGGGCAAGTCTAACACCATACATGCTCACAATGGACAACATAAGATGAAAACTTACCTGTACAGTACACAATGGCATTCACACTCACATATCCTTACACTCAACATATACCCTTCTCTCAGGGATACCAGCATTGCCCACAAAGTCACATACTGTAAATAACAGCAAATGGAGCATCAAGTAGGCTCAAGGACACACAACTGTAGCCACACAACAAATGTATACCCAAACAAACTCAACTGTTTGGGTTTATTAACTTCCAAAATATGTTAAAGTCCAAATACCATTGGCCAGTTCATATTCAAGAGCAATTATTGCACAATGTTGAACCTAAGCTTGACTCTCATGGAGGCCATGAAGCCTCCACAGGAAGAAGTATGAAGGGGGCAGACAGGCACCTCAGGGAGTATCTTGGAGGAGATGGGGGGTCAGCTTTGGGAGGGGGCTGGGCTTGGGTTTGGGAGGGGTGGTCATATTACTCGGAAGGGTAGACTTCTTCTTGGGAGGGGTGGGCTCTTGGGGGTAGAGGTAAAGGTGCTTGTAAGGGGGATAGGGGAGGCCTTGAAGATGGAAGGGACAGCCTGAGAGGTGGGTGGGAGCCTCTTGGGTTTGGTGTGAGTGGTGGAGGAAACAGGGTCAAGGTCTAACAAAATAAGTTGCATAAGGACACAACGACTGTCATCAGAAGGGGGTCAGGATTTGGAGGTTGAGGGAGTGATTGTAGACTGTGTCAGTGTGGATGTTGGTGGTGTGTGCTCATGGGAAGTCTGCTTGTGTTTGGTGGGTGTCTGTTGGGTGGATGAGTGAGGGCGTTTGTGTGTCTTGTGGGCCTGGGAGGCAGTGGTGCGGGTGGATGCAGTGGTGGGTGAGTGTGTGGCTGTTGCTGTAGTGACTGCAGGTATGGTGGATGTGGTGGATGTATATCTCTGTAGTTGTGGTCTCTGCAGGTGTGGTGTTATGGTGGATGTCTGCGGGTCTGCTGGGGTGGAGTCTGTGGGTTTGTCAGGTGTAGTGGGTGTGTCACTGAAAGTTGGTGTGGTGCCTGTGATGCTGGGGGAGGTGGGGGCGTCAAGGGAAGTTGTGGCTGTTGCTGTGTCTGTGGGTGGATGTTGTTTGTGTGTGTGCCGGTTTGTTTTGTGCTGCTTGTGTTTGTGTGTGCACTTCCTGGATGTTGAGGTAGATGTCTGCAGATCAGTCTGTGTGCTTTGGGTAGGTAGGGGAGGGGGGGATTTGGGGTAAGAAGAGGGAGGTGGAGCGGGGAACGGAGGGTGGGGGGTGACTGGCTGCCATCAGTGAGGAGGCCAGAGTCTGAAAAGATCTCTGGAGGCCAGCCATTGCACCATGAATGTCATCCAGGAATGCATTGGTTTGCTGGAGTTGTGTTGCCAATCCCTGAATGGTATTCACAATGGCTGTCTGACCCACAGAGATACTTCTCAGGCGGTCGAATAGCCTCTTCACTGAGGGCAGCAGGGTTAACAGGGGCTGGGGAGGAGGTGCCTGTGGCAAAGAAGACGCCCACCCTCTTGGGTGAGGGGGCACGGGCAACTAGGTGACAAGCAACAGGGAGGGCGATGATAGAACGGGTGTGGCGGGCACACAAAGATGGTACAGGGGGATGCCCCGATGGGTCCGCCACCACTAGGGAGTGGCCACTGGAGGAGGAATCTGATGATAAGGATGTTCTGTCTCCCCGTGGCACTCCGGACCACTGGGTACCTCTGTGTCTGTGGGGCCTTTACCCAAGGTCCCATGGCCAGATGCTTCACCATTTGGCTCGGCTTCTCCTCCTTCGCTTGCCTGTGCTGATGCTGCAAAGACAAACAGGAATAGGGTAATCACATGTCCATGAACACACTTGAACAACAGCTCTGATTAGCAAACATGATCATGATGTCAAGTAGGCCCCAGGAACAAACACCACCTAAGTGGACCATACATGTACCATACCATATTCATGCATGACATATGAACTGTCAACAGTTGCTCACAGGTAAATCAGGAGCTCACAACACTACTATTGCATGGCTGAGGTTGTGTAATGACCATGACCAGTCAACCATTTGGAGACAACATGACCCACAAAGAGTTGCCCCATGGAGCAGGCCTCAATTACCTGCTGGCATACAAATGTAGTTCAATGCAAAGTCCATTCCCACAGATCCCACACAAGGCCATAGGCACATCCATATGTCACATACACCATGACCATTAAATAAGAAATGATGGTCCAAACTTCAGACATGTTGATGGCAAAAGTACAATAGCCTGGAGAAGGTCACAAGGAAATACCCATGTCACACGGGGAAACTATCTACATTTTACACCTCACCAAGTGATTATTGTCCCAACAGAGACAAGGAGGTAGCATCAATGTCGTCCAGATAGGCCACACATGTGGCATGGTGATGAACACTGCAGACATGCAATATGTCAGGGAGAGATGTCCTTAAAAAACGCACACTGATTCAGAATACCCCAGGGTCATAGCCACTAATGTCTGTCACGCCTTACAATGACCTGCTGTTCTGCTTTCCTACTTATCTCGTATCAGAGCTTACAGAACATATCAAGAATGCACTTCTGAGTTCAAAGAAGACCTTTATTGTTGTTAATTCCTCCCCACCCACAAGTTCTTGAGGGACGAATTAATAGATTTCAAGCACAAAAGTAGTCACAGCATTAAAACAAAGTATATCTCAGTTGCAATGTACACAGCAGGTTATATTTATAAGATATTGAATGCAAAGCAAAACAAATACTTCACCGTGTGAGAAACTATTTACAGCTTCATCTTTCTGGGGTCTGCAAGTTGATGACTCCGGTCAACTGTGAGAAAGAGATTGTCTACCCACACGGGAGACTGGCAACTGGCACCAAGTTCCAGTCCGAAGTCAGGCAGAAAAGAATCTAATTCTCTGAAGCCCGAGTCATCAGAAAACTACGCAAGCCTTTGGAGACTGGACAGATCTCCTAGACTGCTCCTCTTCCCAGGCCTGAGCAGAAAGGAAAACACCAAATGTACTCTCTCTTATCAGGTCTAGTCTGGTGTGAGAAAAACATCTTGGTTCATCTTGTGCAAAAACACAGCTTGGAAAAATACAGCTTGGATTCTCAACTGCAATGTCTAACTGCACGTTAAAGGCAATAGGCAGCTAACCTAAATATCAAATGTAATGTCTAATGTCATGTCAAAGCCAATAGGCAGCTGAGCTGAATACAGAATGCAATGTCTAATATCATGTCAAAGCCAATAGGCAGCTGAGCTGAATACAAAATGTAATATATAATATCATGTCAAAGCCAATAGGCAGATGAACTGAATACAGCATGTCAAAGCCAATAGGCAGAATACAAAATGCAATGGCTAATGCAATGTCAAAGCCAATAGGCGGCTAGGCTGAACAAAACATACAGCAGCACCGCCAACAGGCTGGCGGTGCTTCAGGGGCAATTCTGACCGCGGCGGTAAAGCCGCGGTCAGAAAAGGGAAACCGGCGGTTTCCCGCCGGTTTTCCCCTGCCCCAGGGAATCCTCCACGGCGGCGCTGCAAGCAGCGCCGCCATGGGGATTCCGACCCCCTTCCCGCCAGCCTGTTCCTGGCGGTTTACACCGCCAGGAAGAGGCTGGCGGGAACGGGTGTCGTGGGGCTCCTGGGGGCCCCTGCAGTGCCCATGCCACTGGCATGGGCACTGCAGGGGCCCCCTAACAGGGCCCCATTAGGATTTTCAGTGTCTGCAAAGCAGACCCTGAAAATCGCGACGGGTGCCACTGCACCCGTCGCACAAAAGCAACTCCGCCGGCTCCATTCGGAGCTGGCTTCATCGTTGCTGGGGCTTTCCCGCTGGGCGGGCGGCCTTTTGGCGGTCGCCCGCCTGCCCAGCGGGAAAGTCAAAATGACCGCCGCAGTCATTTGACGGCGGTACGGTCTTTTGGCGGTCTCCGCCCGACGGGCGGCGCCCGCCGCCCGCTGGGGTCGGAATGACCCCCACAATGTGCTACTGGTGAACATTGAGCAACTAATATGCGCAGTGGTGAAACACAAAGTCATTGGTCAAACACAAAGAATAGCATCACACCTGCTCTCAGTGCTTCAGTAGAAGTCATCAGTCCTTTGCATTTTGGAGAGACACAGACTTAGCAACGGCTTCTAGGAGTCACACAACATGTTTCCCAAGGGGAAGCTACATCACCATCCCCATAGTGGTCATGGAAACCCAGATGTCTGTATGTGGATGTATGCCTGCTCCCAAACACTTGTGTCTACAACATAACTGCAAGTCCCTCCATGGTGCAGGCCATCAGTCAGGGCACATACCTTATCCTTTACAATGGTGTAGTGCATTTTCTGTACATGATGCTTCATCAAGCTCAAAGATATTCACATTGTGGCTCTGAACTCTAGGCCTACCTGTCATGTCCCTCATTGCAACTACAGTAGCACATGCCAAATAACATGTTATGACGCATGAGGGAATGTGTCAGGCAATGAACAGTGGTGACACACTCCTGTATGTGGCACAACTTGAAATGTAAACCCATTGAAATTAACTATTCCACAAACAAGTTGACATGCTCAGATAGGTGAGGGAATATACACACATCATCCCATCAACATAGGTAGACCATCCATTAAACTTCAGCTTACAAATGTTTCCTAAAGAGGAAGGGACACATGCTGATGCTGACATGTAGGCACAAGGATGTTGCCAACAGTGATCACTCATAAATCATGTCAATGGACTTTTCCCACTCACTAAGAGAAAGTAGTGATCCTTAGCTGTACTCAAAGGACAATGTAAGCAATGGCACATGTATGATGTACACCTCCACATTACAGATTGGTCCCCCACCTCTTTTTGCAGTGGGCGCTTTGCCGGCTGTGGACCCCCCAGGATCTGCACCTTCTTGGCGATGGCTCTCCATATCCCTTTCTTCTGATGGGTGTTGACATGCATGGATGCAAAAGACAAATCATGAGATCATGAACGCTAATATCATCACAAATGGTTCAGTCACATATGTGTCAGTTACATCAAGATATAACTTTCCAACATTGTCAAGACTCCCCAATTGTGACACATACAAGCCAAGTATATTGACATGACTCAAGGCATACATTTCCCAATGTGGAGATCAACCCACCACCCTGCTCATGCCCTACAATGAATAGACAGGCTTACTGACATCTGTGGGACGTGCCCTAGCAACCTGACTGAAATGTCAGCCACTGTGAGACACATCACACCTCTGTGGCTACTGCAAGGAAGACTCCTTAGGCATGAATGGACCAACCCATTCCCACTCTTTGATGATGACTCCCTGCATACAGTCCCTACAGGCTACTATCAGAGTACAAACTCCAAAATCACTCATGGGTAACAAAGAAAAGGCTGGCATGATGGGCACAGAAAGTGTTTACCCTGTCCATGTGTGGACATTTGCAATAAACAATGCAGACCCATGCCACTTCAGGGGGTGGGGTTATGTGGTATCTACCTGTACCACAGAACACACTTTTGGACATTTGTGTCTATCCTACATGGATGGCATCCAAAAAACAAAGACATTCATTGCCCAGTTTCTCCTAGGTGACCAAGCTACAGAGTCAAACATCATGGTCTCCCTATAATGAACACACTGTGGTACTGTCATTTACGCAATAAGCCTGCACAGCACAGACATGACCTGTATGAATGTGACAACAGGGTTGTGGGAGAAAGTGGCAAGTCAGGAGTTAGGGACACACATTGACAAGGCCCTACATGGCCTGTTTCCGGAATTCCTGTGTGACAAACGCGCCTGGTATTCTCTAGGGAAAAAGTTCAGGTCTTTGAATTACAAACTGATCACTGTCCACAGGTTTAAGCGGGCCTCCTGGGGCAGCAGACACTTCACAGTAGGTGCAGCAAAAGCCTGGAATGCACTGCGCTGGTTATTAAGAATGACCCCAACTTACTACGATTTCCCAAACATTTAAAAACCTGTCGGACGCGGTTGAAACCCCCTACCGACATGATGACTTCCGCCGGCAGTCACAGGAGGCTCCTAATATCCAGTGGAGTAGGTCAGGCAACTGCCATTTTAGAGGACTGAAATGCTGGATTGGTACATTAGCACTGTGTCACACATCTGAAATTGTCTTTTTTTGCACAAATACCTGCTCATCTTGCCTTGTCATGTAGGTTCTACTACTCAAACACCATTGTTGTATGTTGCAGGGCACAGATGGTAATTCACAGTGGGGCAGTCCACCCCTGTTAATGGCAGGAATGTGTTGGCAGCTCTGCTTCTCTGGTGGAGCTAACAGAGTTTTTGGAACTCCGTGCCCCGCTTGGAGCTAGTCAGAAATTCCACTAGCCCTGCCAGCGGAGCAGAGCTCACCCAGTGCACTCTGCAGCTCTGTATGGGCTGCACAGCACAAGTGCAGACAGTCTAGGCTTGCTCTGTGCAGCCCATAACTGGGCTGCAGTGTGCAAGGCAGCCCGGGAGGAGAGATCAGAGGGAGGCGAGATGACGACAAGGAGAGGAGAACCCCCTGGAAGACCCAGTTAAGTCTTCATCTCTTTCTTTGTTTTTTGTTGTTATTTGTGCACACTGGTGCACAAACAAGGACTAAAATGGCAGCATACGTTGCTTACGGCCCTGTCCTGAATTCAGGCCAGGGCCTTAGGCAGCTAAAGCTGCCATTTTAGGCCTCTTGTGCACCAGCCTGCCCTGTGTGCACTGCACACAGGGCAGGCTGGTGCACAACTGACCTGGGAGATTTAGCTGCTTACGGTCCAGGCCCAGATTCGGGCCAGGGCCTTAGGCAGCTGAAGCTGGCATTTTAGGCCTCTTGTGCACCGGCCTGTCCTGTGTGCACTGCACATAGGACAGGCCGGTGCACAAGAGGCCTGAAACTGCAGTTTTCAAGCCTACAGTCCTCCTAAATGCACCTGATCTTGGAAGCGATTAGCAGGATCGGACCCTGCTTAGCCCTTCCGAAGATCTGGCACATTCTGGAATCTTCAGGCCACGGAACTCCATCTCTGCAGAGTTCCACTGAGTTTTATTCAACTACACGGAGTCGGAAACCGTGAACTCCTCCCAGGCCTAGTTAATGGTCATTAGTGTGCTTGGTACATCCAGTCACATACCAAGGGACATTTGTGATGCACAATTTGGATTTAGTTCCAGTTACATGTGGTCTATATGTGTGGCAAAGCAAGGGGCTAACATGAACCTTGTGTCATTGACAGCTGTGATGTGTACTGTTTGCCATGTCCACCTCCAATAGTATGTCTTGTCAAATGTTAACCTGGACATGCATCATGTATGTTGCTGTGGACACAATGACTAATGTAAGAACTCATTTCCTGTCATATTTAGGTACCATGGGAGTTGGAAGATGTTGACAACCACTGATTAACCATCCCCTGCCAGACCTAGAGGCCATGGAAGAAAGACATGTTATACTCCTATATCGTCTGAGTTGGCAAACAATAGTGGATCTATGTAATCATCTGGAGCCAGATTTAATGCTAGCTATTAGTCATCCAAACAGCATACCACCCATTGTACAAGTCATGTCAGTATTGCACTTCCCAGTCACAGGGTTCTTCCAACATACAGTAGTCCAAACTGGTGGTATGTCCCAACCTATTTTCAGTCTGGTGTTGAGGGATGTCCTCTCAGCAATGTTGAAACACCTGGACAGCTACATCCAGTTTCCCCAACCTGAGGATTTAGCCCATTTGAAGGCTAACCTTTATGGTTTTGCACGCATCCCACATGTTCTGGGAGCTATTGATGGCACACATGTGGGCTTGGTTGCACCGCATGCCAATGAACAAGTATACAGCAACCAAAAGAATTTCCATTCCATCAATGTCCAAATTGTATGTTTGGCAGTCCTCTATATTTCACGTCTGTGTCTGTTTCCAGAGTTCAGTCCATGATGCCTTCATTATGGGAAATAGCACAATTCACCAGCTGATGTTACAACTGTACCCAGAGAGGACCTGGCTGGTTGATAAGTAACATCAGTACTGTTTATGTGTGTGAAATGTCTGGTGAGGATTTTTGATATGAGGGACATATGTCCCATTACTTAAAAGGAGACTAAGCATATCCAAACTGTCCTTGGTTGTTGACACTGTTGAGGAATCCCACTAAGCCAGGGGAAGTCGCTTCAATGAGGCCCATGTAAGAACAATGCGGGTAGTGGAGCAGGCTTTTGGGCTCCTGAAGGCCAGATTTAGGTGTCTGAACTGGACAGGTGGAGCCCTCCTCTACTTACCCGGGAAAGTGTGTAAGATCATTGTGGCCTGCTGCATGCTCCACAACATTGTCCTGAGATGAACATCCCATACATCCCAGGAGGGGGATCCTGCAGGGCCACCAGGTGAGCCTCCTGAATTGCCAAGTGAGGATGACAGTGGTAAAGATGAAGGAGTGGACATCAGTACTGTTTATGTGTGTGAAATGTCTGGTGAGGATTTTTGATATGAGGGACATATGTCCCATTACTTAAAAGGAGACTAAGTTAGAGTTAGACTCTGACATATACCCCACTTGATGATGTTGCTTTGTTTGTGTCAGCATCATTGCACTGTAACTTCATTTTCAGATGCTTGCTATGTGATTTGTGTAATAGAAAGGTTTCCAATACGTTTCTTCTTGTTCTGTCTTTGTACAGTTTCCTTCACCCTAACATTCTCATGTGGGCATTTCAGAGTTATGACATTAGCAGGTATTTGATGCTGTTCCGACATAGGAAGTGGACATGGATTGTTCCAGATAAAGCGGGTCACATATTTGGGGTATATGAGACCTGTGCCAAACCAGCTCGGGCAGTGTGCGGGTGGAAGGACTGAAGTGCACATTGTACTTGTCTAGTGTGCTGTGGTGGACCCATTGCTACATGTGTGTGAACATATGGCCATGAAATATGTTGTCTGCAAGTGCAAGCCAGGCATTCATCCTTTCCATAGGCTAAACACTAGTTTTGCATGACCTCTATCTAGTCGTAGACGTGTTTCATTGTTGCAGGCCACTTTGCCTGTGCCACAACACTGACATATGTTAGTATCATACCACCAGATGCATAGTCATTGGATTATGATGGACCTGTGATCAGGGACTGTAGTACTGCCCTCTGTCTGTACCTTAGAGTATGTGATGTTGGATTACTCTGGTGTGGTATGTGAGAAGGCTCAAGCTGGCAATAAGATTCACTTTTCTGTTTGCCTATTCTACAGGACAATGTCTGACAAGGCCCTTCCTGTCTGTGGTCTGTGGGACTGTACCTCCGTATATCTACTGTGACCCAATATGAGTTAGCTATTCTTGGCTCTGACAGTCCAGACATATGGACAGCCTATGTGCTGTATGGTGCAATAGAATGTTTGGTGTGACTAAACACTTGTAGCAATGTGTTGGTGTGTGTTGGTAGTAATCCTTAGCAGAACATTGTACCTGTAACACATCCCTCCCTGCACTAGTTTCTTGTGACTTCATCATTTGCATCACATGCTCTTACATCTCTACATAGCAACAATTGAAACAGTAGCAAACAGACACATACTTTCTGATAGGTGGATTTATTGAACATTTTGCATTAACTGACACTGGGACATGATGAAAAAGGAAAGTGAAGGGTGCATTCATGGTTGATCAAATCATTGGAGTAGATGCCACAGCATTGTCAGTCCAAAGTTCAGTGTTCTCCTTCCATAGAAAATGGAAGGTGGTTGAAGAACAGTCAAAAGAGTGAAAATGTGCCATACAAAGGAGTTCCTTCAGGAAAAGGTCAATTGGTGGCAGTGTTTGGTGTCTATTCATCTGCACCTCCTGAATTATTTGCTGGACATCCCCGCTTGTGTGGGGGTTGAACTGTAGCTACAGAGGCAGGGGTGTCTGTGGTGGGTTCTTCCTCTGACAGGGCCTCCCTTCCAGTGGCTGGCACCGATGTTGATGGGCCTGGTATTGCTGTGCCAAGGAAAGGGGTACAGTGTTGACATTAAAGTCCCGCAGCTGCTGAATTTAGCAGTACATTTGCACTTGAGAGGATGGGCAGAGATTTACATGTGCAGCACCTCTGACAAAACAGTGACTGGGCAGTATGTGGTTTTGACCATTTTGAGGCCTGGTTGAATGTTATGCAGGCAGAAGCACAAGTTTGTTGAATATGTTACTGGAGTCATCATGTAGTCAGTGCATTGTGAATGTGTTTGCAGCCAATACCATTTTGGTGATGCATCTTGAGTCCTAGTTGATCATTTATGTTGCACACTGTGTGAGCTGTCCTTCCTGTCCTCAATAGTTTGAACTTGGCTTAGCAGTTCAAGATAGAGCTAGGTGGCCACCCACATATCTGAGAGGACATGATCTGTATCTTGGTCCCTCCCAGGTCAGCAAAAATGATTTGAGGGTATCAGGTTAGGATATTTGAACCAGTGACCACTGTTCAGCTATTTGGAGTCACTTGAACAGTGCCTACTGGTAGTTGTATTCTTGTCACTCCACTAGTTCCTAGCACCAGCCAAATATTCTCCTTCCAGGTGAGTAAACTTCCTTTAGGAGTTCACTGACAGTTGCACTGGGGCAAGTGGACACTGGGCTGGTGATTGGAGTTACCAAAATGGAGCCCATTGGGCTTTACATTCAGGTCACTCCCCTAGTTCACAACACCAGTCAAATATTATCCTCTCAAGGGAGTACACTTCCATTGTGAGTTAACGACCAAGGGTTTGGACAAGTGTGCACTGGGCTTGTGTTTGGAACTGGTGAGAAAGAGCCTCCTGGCCTTAGCAGTCATGTCATTCCCTCTACTTCATTACACTTGGGAACTATCTTCCCCCCAGGCGAGTACACTTCTTTTGTGTTTCACAAACACAAGTCTTTGAGGAAGAGGACACTGGGCTGGTGTTTGGAGTATCACTAAGGGACCCAAATGTGAGTTACAGTCGTATAGCTCACTGTACTACACACTGTACAAATGGTATCTTTACAGGTCAGTACATTTCACTTGAGGGTTAAGGCACAGTGGTCCCTGGACAAGAGGACACTGTGTTGGTGTTTTGTTTTCCAGAAAAGGGCCTCCTGGCATTAGCAGTCGGGTAACTTCCTGTACTACCACACTTTATAAATGGTTTCCTCCCAGGGGAGTGCACTTCAATAGCGAGATAAGACACAGGGGTCTTTTGAAGAGAGAACACTGGTCTGGCATTTGGAGATGGGGAAACAGTGCCTGCTGTGAATGGCAGTCCTGTCACTCTCACTACTCCCCATTACTTGACAAATGTTATCCCCCCCAGGCGAGTTAACTTCATTTTGTAATTGACAAGCAGTGGTCTTTGGAGGAGGGATCTCTGTTCTGGTGTTTGGAGTTACAGATACAGGGCCTGCTGTGAGTTGCAGTCATGTTACTCTCTTTAGTACACACACTTGATCAATGTTCTCCCCCTAGTGGGCCCACTTCAATTGTGAGTTCACTAACAGATGTTTTTGTGCAAGTAACCACCGGTCTTTTTTTTTTTAGAGTTACAGGAACAGTGCCTGCTGTGACTTGTAGTCTTGTCAGTCCATGTACTACACAGACTCTACAAATGGTGTCCTCCCAGGTCAGTACACTTCAATTGAGAGTTGACAAACAGGGATCTTTTGGGCAGAGGACACTGGGTTGGCTGAGTGGAGTAACAGTAGCAGAGCCTCCTGGCCTTAACAGTCCTGCGAGTCCCTGTACTACACCCACTGTACAAATGTTATTCTCCCTGGTGAATATACTTCAATTGGAAGTTGACAAACAGGGGTCTTTGTGGCAGAGGACACTGGACTGGCTGAGTGGAGTAACAGTGAAGGTAGCACAAGGTGGGCAGTAAGCATGCATGACATTACATTTTGGTACTATTTTTCTTGTTGTGACTTACCAGACTCCACTCTCCCAGGTATTCCTGTCAAGCCCCCAAGATGCAGGATGCCCAAGACCTTCTCTTCCCAGGGAAAGAGTTGCAATGAGGCACTGGGAGGGCCACCGCCACTCTTCCTGGCCTGCAGGTGATAGTGGCTGGAGACCAAGAAACGGTCCTTGCCCCTGAGGTCATTCTACCTCTTCATGATGTCCTCCTTCGTGCACAGAGTGATGCCTACAGCATTGACTCTGTTGGCTATCCTTTCCCACATTTCTATTTTTCTACTGAGAGTACTGTGCTGCACTTGTGCTGAAAACAGTTGTGGCTCTATTCTTATGATTTCATCCACCATGACTCTTAAATCTTCATCTGTAACGTGGTGGGAAAAAATAAATTATTTAAGAGCGACAGTGACTTACTAAGAGGGGTAGTGCCAAAGGGTGTGACTCAACAAACGCGTGTGCAAAGTATTCAATGGATTGGTGATAAAAGGGGTGCCTAATCTACATAATCTAAAGAAAAGAGTTGCTCTCGCTTCTGTGTTTGGTGTTGGTGAAGCAGAAGATTGTGGTGTGTGAAGGGGTGTGTTTTATAGTGTGATTTGAGAGCATGTTGAGTGTGGCAATGTGCAATGTGCTGTTGTGTATTACTTTGGTGACGGCGGTCCGCCGTGGTTCTGTCTGCCATTGACTGACTGCCATGGGTGCCCGCCACTGCGACTTTGTACTTTTGATACGGTCAGCGGTTGGTCGCGGGGCTGTCGGTGCTGGATGTCAGACTGCCTATTTCCAGGCCTCTATACCACTGCCGGTCTGCCTTTTTTGTTTGGCGGCGGCAGTCCTGCCTGTATAACTCGCAATATAGCTGCATGGGAGACTGCCAACATGGCAGTCTTTTCAGGACTGCCAACATGGTGGTCCGGCAGTCCGACTGCCAAACTTGTAATGAGGCCCTTATAATTAAAACCTTTCTGATAAAATGCATACAACCTTGTTCGTGGTTTCTGTGAGGCATGAAGCCCAGTGAACAACCCAAGTCCACTTCATCTGTGTTTAAACTACTAAGGAATAGAGACGAGCAGGAGTTGCATAAGAATATCAAAGGAATACAAAATCTAGAGTGCAATGCATGTATTTCCCCCAGTTGTTAGAAGGGTACATTACCACTGCATCCAAACAGCATGCAGTGCCCACGGCTAAGGGTGGTTTAATGACAGAGATGATAAGTGCTCAAAATGAACTTCAATATCTTGTGTGCTGGTAATACACTGAAACCTCAAAATATTTAAAATCATGTTTCACTACCTGTCAAAAGGTTGATTTTGACATTCTGGGCAGCAGGTTTCAGGCTGATGTTGGCAGGCTACACAGAGTAGCCCTGGAGAGGTGGTTTCAATAAAAAAGAAATATATATATGTTTTCAGTGCCACTGTAGTGGATGGCACAATATGTGCTGCAGTCCACGATGCCATGGGTCTATATCTGCTCTGTATATTTTGACCTTAAATGAAGGTTAAATATGCCAATCAAGTTATCAACCACTTTTGACATGTTTTAGGGATATGAACACACACACCAGGCACTGGATAGCAGTACCCCAGTGCTAGAGTTAAAGATTGCCAGCAGGTGAGTCCCAAAAAAAATGAAAAACTAGGGATGAGTGTGGGACCACCCAAAAAGTGGTCAATTTGAAACAGGGCTAAAAAGGAAAGAGTTCTTTCGCTGTACCTCTATAGACAGGTGATGTCCTGGCAGCATTCCCAATGTCATTGGACAGGCTGGTTCCCTAAAAGAATCACTCGGAACAATTACTGCTGCTGCTGCCTGTAGTCAATCGACGGCACTTCTTACGGATATGACTACACGAAGGAATCATTGTATGCAGCATGAAGTCTATATTGTAAGAAAAAACTGATCAAACATATGTGATACCTCAGAATTTTGGAAAGCGGACTGTGGGAGTCATTCTGACCTCGGCGGTAAAAGGCCCTTACCGCCGGTCAGAAGACCGCCATAACACCGCCGCGGCCGCGGTTAACCGCCACGGTCATTCTGACCCACAACGGCCAAACCTCCAAAAATCCGTCCTCCACTGCAGCCCGCCACATCAGCGGGCAGCGAGAAACTGGAGATGACCAAACCTCCACCGTCACGCCAACAGAAATACGCCCATGCCATTACGACCCACGAATCCACACGGCGGTCATTCAAACGCGGTATTCCATTGGCGCTACACACCGCCGCGGTCAGAATACACACACAGCACCAAAACACAGCCACATTGGACAATTTGAAATACACACACCTGATACACATACACACACCACTCCCACACAATCAACCAACTATAAAACACACACCCACATCACCCACAAACCCCTGCGACCATAATTACTGAGAGAAGGAGAGAGAGACACAGCAGACAATCCATAGCAAGACACACTGAGGCACACTACACCATCACACACACCACATAGTAGCACAAAGCACCACTCACCAACATACTTATCATCACATAGACCACCCCACACCTCACCCACACCACCCCATGGCACCCCAAAGGCACCCACGCTTTTCGGACCAAGAACTCCGGGTCATGGTGGAGGAAATCCTAAGAGTGGAACCCCAGCTCTTCGGCTCGCAGGTGCAGCACACCAGTATAGCTAGGAAGGCGGAGCTATGGCAGCGGATCGTGGACAGGGTCAACGCGGTGGGACAGCATCCCAGGAATAGGGAGGACATCCGCAAAAGATGGAACGACCTACGGGGGAAGGTCCGATCGACGGTCTCCAGGCACAACATCGCGGTCCAGAAGACTGGCGGCGGACCCCCACCCACCCCTCCCGAATTCACATCGTGGGAGCAAGAGGTCTTGAACATCCTGCATCCTCAGGGCCTCGCAGGAGTAGCCGGAGGAATGGACTCTGGTAAGTCCAATCTCAACTACTATATGCCCCCCACCCCACCAGCATGCCAACCCACACCCCCACCCTCACCCCCAACCCCCCAGCACACATCCTCCCTGACAATGTCTCACCAGCACAACCCACCCATCCCAACACCAACTCCTCCATGCCAACACAAATCATGGGCACCCATCACCTAAGCATGACCACTGCACTAACCCCCCCCCCCACTAACTACCCTCACAACACCTCCCTCAAGGGAATGCCTGCACTGGGGGACAAGGGCACCCATAACACGCACGCTATTGCACACACAGAAGCAATAACCAAACTCTCTTACCCCATGCAGGACCCGAACGACAACACACCAGCCAGGAGGGTCTAGAAGTGTCCATCCCACCACCGGAACAGGCCCACACTGAGGATAGCAGCTCTGTCGACAGTGAACCTGATGACCAGCCCGGACCATCGGGGACCTCTGGGCAGTCGGTTCCCCTCAGGCAGCCACAGGCCACATCAGACCCGACCCCCTCTGCCAACACCAGCACAGCTCCCACCCAGCGGGCCCATGCCTCTGTCTCTAGGACAGCTCAATCAGCGGTGTGTCTGCCACTACAGGGCACCCAGGCTAACCCAACACCCCAACAACAACAGGGACCTGGGGGCAGTGGTAGCGGGCACACCGTCCAGGGGACAGAGGCCGGGGGAAACCGGGCAGCTCGGAGGGCTGCTGTGCGACAGGGGGGTGTACTGCCATTTGTTAAATTTTGTTTTGACCAATGACTTTGTGTTTCACCACTGCGCATATTAGTTGCTCAATGTTCACCAGTAGCACATGGTATGTTTTATTCAGTTTAGCCGCCTATGGGCTTTGACATTGCATTAGCCATTACATTCTGTATTCTGCCTATTGGCTTTGACATGCTGTATCCAGTCTAGCCGCCTATTGGCTTTGACATTGCATTCCTATTGGCTTTGACATGATGTATTCAATTTAGCTGCCTATTGACTTTGACATGCTATTAGATATTCTGCCTATTGGCTTTGACATGATATCATATATTACATTTTATATTCAGCTCAGCTGCCTATGGGCTTTGACATGATATTATACATTGCATTTTGTATTCAGCTCAGCTGCCTATTGGCTTTGACATGACACTAGACATTGCATTTGATATTTAGGTTAGCTGCCTATTGCTTTTAACATGACATTGCATTTGATACTTAGGTTAGCTGCCTATTGCCTTTAACGTGGAGTTAGATCTTGCAGTTGAGAATCCAAGCTGTATTTTTCCAAGCTGTGTTTTTGCACCAGAGAACCAAGATGTTTTTCTCACAGTAGACTAGACATGATAAGAGAGAGTACATGGGTGTTGTTTTCTTCGCTTGAGCTTGGGAACAGGAGTAGTCTTGGAGACCTGGCCAGTCTCCAAAAGGCTTGCTCAGTTTCCCAGGTCTGAGAGGAGGGGGCACACCTTTGTAACGAATGTAACAGGCTGCAGAGAGTCAGATTCGAATCTGCCGGACCTCGTGCTGGAGCTTGGCGCCAGCTGCCAGCAATCCCTTGTGGGTAGATGAATCTCTTTCTCGCGGCTGACAGGGGTCATCAGCTTGCAGACCTTAGAAAGATGAAGCTGTAGATAGTTTCCCACACGGTGAAGTATTTGTTTTGCTTTGCATTCAATATCTTATAAATATAACCTGCTGTGTATATTGCAAACTGATATATTTTGTTTGATTAACGCGGACTTGAAAGCTACTAATTCGTCATACATAAAAATTGGGGTTGGGGAAGAATTAACAACAATAAAAGTCTTCTTTGACCTCAGAAGTGCATTTCTGGTGTGTTATGTTAGTGCTTAGAAACTAGATAAGAGGAAAGCACTACAGGGGGGGAGGAGAGGCCCAGGGAACCCACTCTCCAAGAGGCCCTCACCACCCTCATGGGGGCATACCACCACTCCCAAGAAACGATGGCGACGGTACTGGCCAGGTTCACTGAGATCCAGGCACAGCAGGAGGAACGCTACATGGGGTTCAGGGAGGAGCTGAGAATCATCGGGACCGCAATGGGGACCATCGTCCTGGCCCTCCACAGGATAGAGGACGCGTTGCGGGACCATGGTGCACCACACAGGGCCCCTGTCACTAGCCCGGACCAGGAACAGCCTACCACCTCCGCCGGCGCTAGTGGACAGGAGGTCCCAACACCTCGACAGCCCCCCAGAACCCCACCTCCTGCTGAAGAACAACCACCCCGTAAGAGGAGCCTGAGACCAAAAAAAAAGACAGAGTAGGATGTCAAGACCCCCGCCAGCAGGACATACCCCCTCAAGTCTTCCCACTGTCCCACATTGCCACCCTGTCCAACCATGAACTGCCTATGCTCCATCCTTCCACAGGCAAAAGGACAATGCACCTGTGAGACTGAGAACTGGACTCTGCCATGGATATTCCTCCACCCCCACCCATCACCCTTAGAATCACATGTACCGATATCTAGCACTGTAAATAAATCACATTTTGCACACAAATCTGTTTTGAGTCATGCTGTATTATTAACAAATGTATTACATTTTACTGTTCAATTTCTGTTCTGTCAATTAGTCATGACAACATACCAATGTCAATACGCTGTATTTCATGGGCGAACCAAGCAGAAGTCAGGTACTGAGTCAGACAGCACTGAGAAGGGAAGGGAAAGGCAAAAATTAATGACAAACATCTGTGGGGAACTACAGAAAGTACAGATGCAGGAGGCTATAAGCAATTGTGAAATGGCGTGGGTGATTCTTACCTGTGTGTTACTGGAAATACTGTTGTATCACTCTGTCCCTATTGTCTGTGTCGTCCTCAGAGTCTTCCTCCTCTTCACTCTCCACAGGCTCCACGGCTTCTACAACACCACCATCTGGACCATCCTCCTGCAGGAAAGGCACCTGGCGTCGCAAAGCCAGGTTGTGGAGCATACAGCTCGCCACGGTGATATGGCACACCTTCTTTGGTGAGTACATTAGGGATCCACCTGTCATATGCA
This sequence comes from Pleurodeles waltl, assembly GCF_031143425.1. Taxonomy (NCBI): domain Eukaryota; kingdom Metazoa; phylum Chordata; class Amphibia; order Caudata; family Salamandridae; genus Pleurodeles; species Pleurodeles waltl. The sequence continues at coordinate 317,453,830 of NC_090437.1, read as the reverse complement.
GGCACCTAAACCTGGCCTTCAGGAGCCCAAAGGTTCGCTCAATCACCCTCCTAGTACGCCCATGGGCCTCATTGTACCGTTCCTCTGCCCTGGTCCTGGGATTCCTCACTGGGGTCAATAGCCACGGCAGGTTGGGGTAACCAGAGTCACCTATTAGCCACACACGCTGTCTCTGTAGCTGTTCCATCACATAGGGAATGCTGCTATTTCGCATAACATACGCGTCATGCACTGACCCTGGGAACTTGGCATTTACATGGGAGATGTACTGGTCAGCCAAACAGACCACCTGGATATTTATTGAATGGTAATTCTTCCTGTTCCTGTACACCTGTTCATCATCATTTGGGGGGACTAAAGCCACATGGGTCCCATCAATTGCACCAATGATGTTGGGGATGTGTCCAAGGGCATAGAAATCAGCTTTCACTGTAGGCAAATCACCCTCCTCTGGGAAAATGATGTAGCTCCGCATGAGTTTCATCAGGGCAGACAACACTCTGGATAAGATCTTGGAAAACATAGGCTGAGACATCCCAGATGACATGGCCACTGTTGTCTGGAATGAGCCAGTTGCAAAGAAATGGAGGACAGACAGAACCTGCACTAGAGGGGGAATTCCTGTGGGTTGGCGGATGGGGGACATCAGGGCTGGCTCCAGCTGGGCACACAGTTCATGGATGGAGGCTCGGTCAAGTCGGTATCGTAGTATTATGTTGCGTTCTTCCATTGTGGACAGGTCCACCAGCGGCCGGTACACGCGAGGATTCCTCCTTCTCATCGCTAGTCCCAGCGGACGGTGCCTAGGAAGGAGAATATGGAGTACAGAGTCAATCCACTCACAGGTACGTACAACACAGCTTGCACAGTACAGGTAAATGTATGGTTTGATATGTTTGTATGTGTGCCATTGCAAGGCCTAGGCCTGTGTGACGCATTAGAAATTAAGCCATGTGGGCCCTTGAAATGGCCGATGCCTGACCTGTGAAGTGGGACAATGGGATGTGAGGTCACTGCGCTGGCGGGGCACACCGTGGCGGTAGGCGGTCGAAGACCGCTGTGCGAAGACGCATTGGTTAACATTGAAGCCTATGGGTTTCAGGAGCCAATGACGATGTGCGCCGGCGGTCGCGGGACGCACCGCCGCGGTACGCACCGCCGCGGGCGTGACCGCCATTTTCTATCTGCTCAATCATTCGAGACCTGATCATCCACAGGAGAGGACCTATACTGCAAGTGCTGCTGTGAACTCGGTCTGGAAGTGACAATGGCTGCTGCTACTGGTGAAAGGGCCCCCGCCTTCAGTTCAGAAGAGTTGGAGAAGCTCGTGGACGGGGTCCTCCCCCAGTATGCGCTACTCTACGGTCCTCCAGACCAACAGGTGAGTACACTCAGTGCACATTGAATGGGTTATGCCTGTGTGGAGGGGAGGGGATGTAAGTTGGTGGGGTGTGGAGGGAATGAGGCGTGCAACGCACGACAGATGAGAGAATGGGAACCATGACAAGGTTGGGGAGGGGGGGGCATGTACTCCAAACATGCAGATATGTGACGGTTTCTCTTTCCCACCCTGTACATGTCAAACAGGTGAGCGCCCACCAGAAAATCGATATTTGGCGTGCCATCGCCAAGGAAGTCCGGAACTTGGGGGTCTACAACAGACGGGGCACCCACTGCCGCAAGAGGTGGGAGGACATCCGCCGCGGAACGAGGAAGACCGCAGAAACACTGCTGGGGATGGCCTCCCGACCTAGGAGGGGTGCCAGTCGCACCATGACCCCCCTGATGTCCTGGATCCTGGCGGTGGCCTACCCTAATTTGGATGGGCGCTTGAGGACAGCACAGCAGACACCAGGGGGTGAGTATCCGCACATTCTCCTATCTGTATGCGCATTGGAGGCGTCTGGGTGGGGGAGGAGGGCTGTGGGTGACATTAGGCCAGGGCGCTCTCTGTAGTGTAGTCCGCTCCCTTAGGCATGGCCCTGTGCCCCCACCCCCCACCTCTGTAGGGTGCCAAGTGCAGCTACCCATGCTCCAGCATCACACATGTGCGCGTGTGTTGTCCCTAGACCTGTTTGCCTAGTCAGAAGTACTGAGTAGTGTACCCCAAGTTCGCGACTTAGTGCACGAGGCACCTGTGTCTGTCCTCTCCGCAAAGGGTATTGCTAAGGCATGCACTCAACTTTGTTTCATTTCTCCCCCCACCCTAAATCTTTGTCTTCTTGTGTTTTAGCATCATCCGGCGGAGGAGATTTGGCGTCGGAGCAGGAGGGAGCTGCAGGTCACCAGGCCCCGGTGGGCACTGACACAGACACCGAGGGCACCAGTGATCCGGAGGGCGAGGGGAGCACCACAACGGGGGCCGGTGGAGACACCAGCGACACGGACACGTCCTTGTTTGTGAGCTCCCTAGCGGTGGCGGCACCATCTGTGCCCCCCGCAACAACAGGTACAGCCGCCACCCAGCGCACCAGCACCGCCCTCCCAGCAGCCCCTCAGTCTTCGCTCCGTGGCCGCTCGGCCAGGAAGGCGCGCGTCTCCTTCGCCCCAGGCACCTCAGCCCCTGCCTCTGTTACCCCTGCTGCCCTCAGTGCGGAGCTCATTGACCTGGTGAGGACGGTCATTGTTGGGCAGACTACCCTTCTGAATGCCATCCAGGGGGTGGAAAGGGAGGTGCATCGGAGCAATGCCTACCTGGAGGGCATTCATTCGGGTCAGGCTGCCCATCAACGAGCGTTCACTGCTCTGGCCTCAGCACTGACGGCAGCCATTGTCCCTGTCTCCAGTCTCCCTCTTCTATCTGCCTCCACCCTTTCTCTGTCTCCTGTACCTCAACCTATCCCATCCACACCATCAGACCAGCCTGCACACACCTCAACACCCAAGGCCAGCTCATCCAAACATAAGCACCACAGAAAACACAAGCATTCACCCAAGCAACACACAGATGCAGACATATCAACAGTCACTACCACCTCTGTGTCCCCGTCCTCCTCGTCTCCCTCCTCCCTCCCTGTGACGTCTACACTCACACCTGCATGCACCCCAACATCAGCCAGTTCTTCCACCACCAGCAAACCCTCCACTACAGTCCACACACCTGCAGTCACCACCCCCACTGGCATTTACACGTCCCCTGTGTCCTCTCCCACTGTGTCTGTCACCCCCTCTTCCAAGACACATAAACGCAGGCAGACACCCAAACAACAGCCAACCACCTCACCACAGCCTACGTCCCAGTCACCTGCACCCAAGGACAGCACACCTGGCTCTCATACAACCACATCCTCTTCCTCCACTTCTCTCACTACTACTCCTACCCCTTACCTTGGTCCCAAGAAAAATTACCTCTCCAGTTTTGACCTCTTTCCCTCCCCCGACCCACCCCCTCCAACTGGGAAAAGTCCCAAGGGCACCTCAGCCACCACCAGCCCAACTTCTACAGTGCAAGTGGTGCATGGCATGTGGAGTCCACCCTTTGGCGGCAGTAACACTTCGGTGAGCAGCAAGGGGACAGCCAGCCCCCCCCCAGGCAAGAGGACCCGGAAATTGAAGGGCCACCGTGAGCGGACAGAGACGGCTGCCCCCAAGGAGGTGACTCCGGCCACTTCACCGGCCACAGCAGCCAGGGGAGGCAAGGGCCCGAGAGCCCCATCTAAGGAGCGGAAGGACAGCAGGGCGGAGAGGACAACCACCAGGAGCGCGGAGCAGGAGGGCCCCACAAGCCCCATCCCGGCTGCAAGGGACGACACCAAAGGGCCCAGGACTCACTCCCCGAAGGGGCCTGACACAGCACGGTCGGAGGGCGAGTGAGCAGGGTGTCCAGGCCAGGTATGACTCCCTTGACATACTGCAAGAGCACCGCTGAACAGGGCCCCGCCGTGAAGACAGGTACCGCTGAACAGGGCCCCGCCGTGAAGACAGGTACCGCTGAACAGGGCCCCGCCGTGAAGACAGGTACCGCTGAACAGGGCCCCGCCGTGAAGACAGGTACCGCTGAACAGGGCCCCGCCGTGAAGACAGGTACCGCTGAACAGGGCCCCGCCGTGCAGAAGAGCACCGCTGAACAGGGCCCCGCCGTGAAGACAGGTACCGCTGAACAGGGCCCCGCCTTGAAGACAGGTACCGTTGAACAGGGCCCCGCCGTGCAGAAGAGCACCGCTGAACAGGGCCCCGCCGTGAAGACAGGTACCGCTGAACAGGGCCCCGCCGTGCAGAAGAGCACCGCTGAACAGGGCCCCGCCGTGAAGACAGGTACCGCTGAACAGGGCCCAACCGTGAAGACAGGTACCGCTGAACAGGGCCCCGCCGTGCAGAAGAGCACCGCTGAACAGGGCCCCGCTGTGAAGACAGGTACCGCTGAACAGGGCCCCGCTGTGCAGAAGAGCACCGCTGAACAGGGCCCCGCCGTGAAGACAGGTACCGCTGAACAGGGCCCCTTCCTGTCAAGCACCGCTCCGCTGGGCCCTTCCTGTCAAGCACCGCTCCGCTGGGCCCTTCCTGTCAAGCACCGCTCCGCTGGGCCCTTCCTGTCAAGCACCGCTCCGCTGGGCCCTTCCTCTCAAGCACCGCTCCGCTGGACATCGCCATGTCATGCACCGCTGCGCTGGGTCCCGCCGTCTCAGGCACTGTTTATGGTTCACTGTGCCCACCATGCCTCCTCCTTGACCAGTGGACTCTGTAATCCACTTGAGAGACTGTGGCTTTGCACTCCCCAGAATGGTCCAGTGGGCAACCCACCCACTGTAGAGACATTGAGAGACTGTGGCTTTGCACTCCCCAGGATGGTCCAGTGGGCAACCCACCCACTGCAGAGACTTGAGAGACTGTGGCTTTGCACTCCCCAGGATGGTCCAGTGGGCAACCCACCCACTGCAGAGACTTGAGAGACTGTGGCTTTGCACTCCCCAGGATGGTACGGTGGGCATGGTGGCTCCTCGTGGATCTGGCGTCGTGGACTCATGTGGCTGTGGTGGCCCCCCCTTCCCTTCCCCCTGAGGTGCCTGTAGTTTTGACATCAGATGCCCCTGCAGTGTTCTCACCAAAGGACTCAGGTCTCGTGTGTGGGCTTTGCCCTTGTTTCGCAGAACCTTGGCCCACGGACATGTTAGATTCGTAGGATGTGCAGGACTTGTTACTTCAGTGATACACTGATGTGTATATCTTTTTGGTTTTTGTAAATATTTTTCATGGTTGCTCAATTATTTCCTGGTGCTTTTTTTGTACATGAAAATTTATTCCAAATTTGGTTGTGTCATTGTATTTTTAAAGGGTCTTTGTGTGGTGTCACTGTGACTTCCTGCTCTGCATTGGTGTGTACATATTGGGGGGGTCGCATATGTGTATGCCCGTAACCTTTCTTCCTCCCCCCTCCCGTGTGTCGTAGGTGCAGTACTCACCGTTGACGTCTGCGCCGGAGTTCGTACTCGTGGTAGATGAGCAGGTAGACGAGAGCAGGTATGAGGTTCAATTCGGGTTCCATGCTGTCCGGATTCCGCGTGGAGTGTCTCGAGGTGAGCGTTTTCCATTGGAAATGTCTGTTTCCGCCGTGTTTTTATCGGCGGGGCTCCCGCCCCGGAAAAGGTGGCGGATTGGTGGGTCGTGATAGGGTGGGCGGTACATTGTCTGACGCCTGGCTGTTGGCGGTGACCGCCGCGCTGTTTGTTTGTTCCGCCGTGGCGGTCGGAGTGTTAATGCGGCGGGCTGTGTTGGCGGTTCCCGCCAGGGTCAGAATTGCATTTTTTTGACCGCCGGCCTGTTGGCGGGTTGGCCGCCGCTTTATCACCGACCGCCAGGGTCAGAATGACCCCCTATGTGTGCTCTCAGCCAACAAGTACACAGACACTTCATTACTGCGATGTGCTGAGAAGAAAAGAAAAATCCCTTATTTCCCTGGGGCTTTTACAATAAATATCGGGACCTAAGAGGGCAAACATAAGAGATCTAAGATAAAAATAAAGCGTGTAAATATAGAACATTTATAGCTGTCCCATCGCTACGAACTTACTTTAAAAGCTTTTCTGGAAGAAGTATTACTTCTGATTACATCGGGCTGCAGACTTGTAAAACATGCCACCTGCTTCCAAAGAGATGGAAAGAGACCCCTATAAGTACATTACACAGTGAAAAGCCAGCACTCTAATTGGATCCCACTAAGAGCATATGAAGAAAACATCTTTAGGTGAGAAGTACAAACCATCAAAATATGGAGGCGACTTGCAATTGCCCAAGGGCTTAGATATTGATGGTGCAGCAGGTGCATTGGTGCCAGGTCCGGGGGTGTGAGAGTCCCATTTATCCCCAATTAGTGGTTGTGTTTTACTACCAAATAAGGGCATTTGGACTCATTTCTGTCAATGCATTAGGGCCCTTGGTGTTTTGTGCTTTGTCGTTGTTGCTGCCAAAAATCATCAGTAAACTGTATTTCAACTGCACAAAGCATTTTGCCTAGAACATCACAGTTTTTAAAACTTTGGCCCAAATTTAAGAAAAGTGGTGCTTCACATTGTGAAGCACTACTTTTCTTGTGCCCCCCTGCGTTCCCCTAACGCACCATATGAGCGCCGTATTTAAGATATGATGCACCATGGCGATATTATGAACAATAGCGTCAAAATTTATGATGCTTTTGTGGCGCTTTGCTCCACTAGCATCAAAAATTCTGATGCTAGTGGAGCAAAGTGCAAGGAGGTCCATTGATTCCAATAGGTGCACCCTTTCAATGCCTGCTTTCAGCAGGCTTTAAAAATGGCGCCAAAAATGTTGCGATGAAATCTTGTAGATTTCATTGCACCATTTCTGCGGGCCTCCTTGCGCTTGAATGCCCTCGTTGCATACATTATGCATGGCGCATGCATAATGTGGTGCAAAGAATCACAAAGTGGTGCAATGCATGCATTGCACCACTTTGTAGATATGGAGCAGTGGTTTTGGCAATCGAACGCCACATTAGCGTCCGAAAAATTATGCTAATGTCGCATTAGATGGCGCAAGGCCTTCCTCAAATTTGGCCTTAGTGAGTGTGGCAATCTGCAAACCTAGGCCCTTCTTTACAGTATGGCAGCTGGTCTGTCTGTCCAACATGGCAGAGAAGGGATGTACTCTGCTGCCTTCGAGGAAGAGCAACTGCCATACTTAGAGATCTCCACTAGGCAGGCGACGATCTCTGTGCCTTCAGCAGAGCTGCATTGATTGGGGCCGATGAAGTCACTGAAACTTTGCTGAGTATGCGCCATATTTAATACATCACTTCAGTAGAATTTTCTTTTTTTGGTCTTGAAAAAAACAAAGGCCCAGATTTAAAAGAAAATGAAGGAGTGCAACACGGTGCCAAAATAGGCAGTGCTGTGCTCCATCATTTTCACAACGCAGGATGCGCCTTATTTAATATAATATGGCACACCCCCGTGTTGCCCCCTGTGCCGGCGCTAAATTTGCCTGCCGAGTGCCAACGCAGCCACCCTTGCACCATGGTGCAAGGATCTCTGCATTGAGGGATATACCTTCCTACACAAAAACAATCTTAATTGCTGGTTTGCTCTTTCGATGTGTGCAGCAAACACAGAACGATCAAAGAACAAGGAGAAATAAAAGTATTTCTCCTCATTGTGCCATGCTAACACCACCCCTGGGGTGGCGTTAGATTTTGGCGCTGCCTCAGGTTTACGAAAGCTCATAAATCTGAGGCAGCGTCAAAGTGCAATGGGTGTTGCTGTGGCATACCCACAGCAACACCCATTGCACGCCCCTTTGATGCAAAGTGCTGCGTGTGAAGGGGCCGTATTTACATGGATGTATACAAAAAGTGGCTTAACTCCACCTTGTAAATATGGCACAGGGCATAGCACCACCGAAGCATCACTAAAAGTGATGCTTCGGTGGCACTAGGGGCTCTCAAATATGCCCCAAAATGTCCCTGAAATGCTGACGGTTTTCTTCCTGAGTGTGAGGCTCATTGCTTTGATTTCCTTTTCAGGAATGCAAGGCTATCCCAGACAGACCTGAAGAGGAATAAAGTACCACAGAGCGTTCTCCCTAAATAGGGAAAATGGTCTGTAGTATTTTGACTGATGGCCAGAATTCAATGGCTTGCCGGACAAACGTTTCCACCAGCGGAGTCAGTGTAGGACCTGCTTTCAGAAACCTGGAGGTTCCCTTGACTCTAAATAGAGTGGGAAAACAGGTTTGGTGGATGGGACATCCATCAAATTTTTGATGAAATAGCCAGTGCATGAAACTCAAAATGATGCCCTTAAGCATGACTTACTACTAAATTTGCAGCAAATGACACCTACTCATTGAAAGACAGCCTTGTGAATCTGGTGGGCACAATATGGTTTAAAAGATAATGTCCATGGATGTTTAGTTGAATCATCCACATGGCCCTGCTCATCAATTAAAAAGCATCTACCCCTCAGTTAACCTACATACAATACTATCATAGAGCTCATATCACAACCTAGCGTATGAGCTGAAAGACCTCCCCGAACTTTTGAAGTGGATCAGTAGGAGACCGGCCACAGAAATGCCACAAACTGACCTCAGGTATTGAAAAGTAGTTGCAACACTAAAGGCGGGCAAAACACTTACCCAGTCTGTGACACTAGAAGCAATAGAGAAATATAAGAGTGACATTACGGTGATAAGCTTCAGGAGGGAGGTCATGAGGCACATAGCCTGTACTAGAAACTTTACCAAATTGAAATCTGAAAACCAGCTTGAAAACACCCAATAAATCAGATTAATCCAATTAAGGGAATAGTGTTAATGTATGTGCTGCTCTATACATCCTTTTAGAAATGTAAAATTGGTTCTACTTTGTAATGCTACCTCTACTCAACCATACTTCTCTGAGGCCCGTCTGCCCTCACAAAGGACCTTGGGCCGTATTTATACTTTTTGGCACACAACTGCGCCAACGCAGTTGTGCGTCAAAAAATGTAACGCCGGCTAACGCCATTCCAAAGCGCCATGCGGGCGCCGTATTTATGGAATGACGTTAGCCGGCGGAGCTGCCTGGTGTGCGTCAAAAAAAATTACTCACACCAGGCAGCGCCGGCGTAGGGGAAACTGGAGCTTGGGCGCCAAAAAATGGGGCAAGTCAGGCTGAGGCAAAATTTTCGCCTCAACCCGATTAGCGCCATTTTTTTTGACTCCCAAACCCCATTGAAATGACTCCTGTCTTAGCAAAGACAGGAGTCATGCCCCCTTGCCCAATGGCCATGCCCAGGGGACTTCTGTCCCCTGGGCATGGTCATTGGGCATAGTTGCATGTAGGGGAGCACAAATCAGGCCCCCCTATGCCACAAATTTTTTTTTTTTTAAATACTTACCTGAACTTACCTTAAGTTCCCTGGGATGGGTCCCTCCATCCTTGGGTGTCCTCCTGGGGTGGGCAAGGGTGGCAGGGGGTGTCCCTGGGGGCATGGGAGGGCACCTCTGGGCTCCTTCCGAGCCCACAGGTCCCTTGACGCCTGCCCTGACCAGGCGTTAAAAAATGACGCTAAAACGGCTGGATGTCATTTTTTTAGACCCGCCCACTCCCGGGCGTCATTTTTGCCCGGGAGTGTAAATACGGCGCACATGCCTCGGAGTCATTTTTTAGACGGGAACGCCTACCTTGCATATCATTAACGCAAGGTAGGTGTCCACGCTAAAAAATGACGCAAACTCCAAGATCTTTGGCGCTAGACAGGTCTAACGCCAAAGTATAAATATGGAGTTAGTTTTGCGTCGGATTTGCGTAAAAAAAAACGACGCAATTCCGGCGCAAACAGAGTATAAATATGCCCCCTTGTGTCATGTTACAGGAACTGGACTTAAGTGTCCACATCGCTCCAGACCTTCACCAATACTGTCTGCAGCCTGAAAATATTCACCTACAAATTATTGATATAGTGTATGTTGGTCTATATAGTTCAATTGAAGCAAAGCAGACTACAACACACAGAATGCATTAGGCTGTAATTCAAAAGTCCAAGTCTGGAAACAGTATCACTATAACTGGGCTTCCGCTGCACTTGATTCAATGTCTCCTAATAGAACGACCAAGATCAAGCATTACCCCCTCGCCCTACCCCACCCACGACCCATTGTGTGACAAATATGTGGGCTTAACCAGGATTTCTTGCAAAGTAGATGCACGCACACATCATAGGCACAATGCCACATCGGAAAAACTGAAATAACATGAGCTTGCAAAATCTGTCCTGGCTGCTATCATTTTCAAGTTGCCTTTGTGTCTAATACCCTTTGATTTTCAAAGTCCTCCCTCAGCTCTCTGAAGTCTATCGCCCTCTTGTTTCACCTCTACTCTGTGTTAACCTCTCTGAATTTTGTTTTGAAAATTGCTGTAATTCAGAAAGCCTTCCTAAGGCTCAGGTAGCAAGTTTCTTTTTTCACCTTTAATGCTCATAGCTCAGCTAATACTGAAATACTTGATTCTATTGACAAAGCTCTTTCTATGTTCCCGGAAATGAATGCCGCAGAGGATAATGAAGTTATCATGTCTTTTAAAAGCACACCTCCTCTTGACCCTTGCCCAATCAAATACCTAAAAAATGCTATATATTTTTTGCCCCTTCTAATTGTATTTGCTGCGCCCATCCTGGCACCTTCAAGTAACAAAATGTCAATGGACTACTCTGATCGTTCTATCATGCCATCTCATTTTCTAACATTCCAATGAAAATTATGGGAAAGCCGTTTTTGAAAATAGACACCGGTTCACGCAATAATGATCTAGAGATGAGAGGTGGGGGTGGAAGTCAGTTTAATGGGGTATCCAAACGGCAGGAAAAACTGCCAAAACCTGGAACTTAAACATAGACAACAAAATTGAATTAGACTGCAGAATACAGACTCCCAGACCATAGCTGAAGCCACCTGCCATTGCCTCCTACTTCAAACAAAAACAAAAACTTAAAGAATGACAATGGCATGTGGAAAGAAAACAAACCAAACAAAAAAACGAACTCTGTCTTATCTCACAAGTAAACCATGATTCAAGTTCCAAATGTTGCCATCCTTCGTTTTAACGGCACGTTTAAATACTTTAATCACTCCAATGGGTTTAGTAAACCTTGAAACACTCTTATTAGGCAGCAGATCTCTTAAAACTGCTAAATCATTCGCTTGCACTTCCTCTCTTCTCACAGCCTTACCACCATCATGTCTCCTGCCTTCCTTTGCACCATCCTTTGAAATTCTTGTTTTTTCCCCTTATCATCCCATTACAAACTTCTTTTTTCTGTCATTTTCCTCACGGCGGGACACTTCATCATTAACTCAAAAGGAACTTTCTCTGTGGAGGAATGTGGAGTCAATTTATATGCTTCAACAAGATTGACTATCTCATTCCACCAATTCTTACTTGCACACATTGCCAGTTGTATTCCTTCTTTATTGGTTGAGGTAAATCTTTCAACCAGTCCAGTCCCTTCGGAATTTTATAAGGTGCAGCTCTTGTGAACAATAGTCCTGCAATCCAGAAATTCCTGCATTTCCCCAGAGGGTAATGGTACTCCATTTCTGTAGGAAAACTGGATTGAAACACGTCTATCTTGAATATGTCATCAATGAAATCCGAAACAGCTCTCCCTTCAACTCGGGTTACTAAACAAATCTCTGGCCATCAGGAAAACAAATTAATCAAGGCCATTACAAACCATGATGACCTCTTGTCATGGACTGGTTTAATTACATCCAAAGTTAATTCATCCCCTGGCTCAGATGGCAGTTTTATTCAGCCCTTGGGTGGAGATCATACCTTATGAATACTGTCACTGACAAGACATAACCTTACTATTCTCACTACCTCTGTATCAATACTTGTTCACCAGTACCGACATTACAGCTTCTTCTTCGCCTTTCACACTCCTTGATGTTATTCGTGGCCTAGGGCAATGAGATGTGTTCCCAATTCTCCTCTAGAGAGCACATAAGTGCTTCTAAAACTACATCATCCTTAACAACATGAACTGGGAGGCTACAAGGGTATTCCAGATTTTAATCCCGCAGAATCCAAATTGGTAGTAGAAAAGATGGTTGTGAAGGGAGAGTCTAGAGTCTACCAGGCCCTTGTGGTCAAAAGACCAGACCCTTTTAAGATCTTGAGGGAACTCAAATTTGGGGGGCATTGATGATGATAATGGTTGGAAACCAAGATGGCTGCCAGGTGTCAGCCATCTTGATGATACTGTATCATACAATTTTAATTCTTTCAGTGAATATACTACACTCCGGATAGACTACATAAAATGCGGAAAGCTGCTAAGCCCCACTGTACTCTATTTCAGTCCGTGATGAGCACATGGTTATACATGATCTGGGATTGCCCCAGGATACAAACATACTGGTACCACATTCACAATACCCTACACAAATCAATAGGAGAGCCTCTGGTAGATCCTACAACTGCAAAGAACAACTTCCACACCGGACTTCACGCCATCGCCAGCTGGATGGAATCAAGCCGCCTCAAGTTAAACACAGACAAGACAGAAATCCTCATATTTGGCACCAACCCCTCAGCATAGAACGACTCCTGGTGGCCCACCTCCCTAGGATCCGCACCCTCACCCACCACCCATGCACACAACCTGGGATTCATCTTGGACTCCACACTCAGCATGACTCAGCAGGTCAACACCATCTCCTCTTCCTGCTACAACACTCTCCGCATGCTCTGCAAAATCTTCAAATGGATTCCCGTCGAAACCAGGAAAACTGTCACCCACGCCCTGGTCAGCTGCCGATTGGACTATGGAAATGCAGGAACAACCAAACTCCAAATAAAGCTGCAAAGAATCCAGAACGCATCCGCCCGCCTCATTCTTGACGTCCCACTCCGCAACCACATCTCGCCCCACCTCAGAGACCTACACTGGCTACCAGTATCAAAGAGGATCACCTTCAAACTCCTCATCCACGCACACAAAGCCCTCCACAACACAGGTCCAGCCTACCACAACGACAGACTCACCTTCCACACCCCCACCCGCAATCTTCGCTCCGCCAGCCTCGCCCTCGCCTTCGTCCCCCACATCCGCCGCACCACCGCCAGAGGAAGATCCTTCTCTCACCTAGCCGCCAAGACCTGGAACTCCCTACCGCTCCACCTTCGCCAGACCCAAGACCTCTTGACATTCAGGAAACGCCTCAAGACATGGCTTTACGACCAGTAACTCCCCACCCCCCCAGTGCCTTGAGACCCTAACGGGTGAGTAGTGCGCTTTATAAATCCTTTGATTGATTGATTGATTGATTGGTAGGGAAACCTCATTGTGGCATATTGGGTATACAATCAGACTGGTATGGATCTCAGGGAGATAAAATGCTAGTGACAATGGGCCTACTAGTGGCAAAAAGGGATATCGGTCGTTACTGCAAGCACAGACTGCCCCTTCACTTGACAAATGGCTTTAAGGGATAGACCGATATGCTCTGGCAGATGAGTCTGAGTATAGAAATTTAGGATGCTTGAGAAACCAAGTTAAGATATAGGGGAAATGAAGGGAACTTTCCAGACAATGTCCCCTATCAAATAAGCCTTGTGTCTATTTCAAAAGTGGGTTGTGTACTTGCTGTTTACAGGTCCTTCAGTTCCGTGATATAAAACTGTTTTTGGGTTTGTTGGTTTTGTGACCCAATCATCTCTCTATGCTGCCCATAGTTTTTGCTTTTTGCTCTGTTTTAAAAGTAGATGTTTAAGCCCCCTTAACTGACAATTTATTCCTGACCTCTCAACAACATTTTGATTCTGGAACACACCTCATACTTACAACCCAAACACCCACAATGTTGCCTTTCACGTATTGAAATATACTATCTGTGTCCAGACATTCTTTCCATTTCTCAAAAGAAATGACACCTGAAGGCACAAAATTTACCAAAATCCCCCTCCTCACCATCTATGCCGTCTTCCTTAACAACAGTACTATTTTTGCAAACTAACTTTGATAAGCAATAATGCATTTTTATCGCTCTCCGGAACGTAAACCACATCAAAATCACATTCCTGTAACGAAACCACCTGTCTACCTATACATGCAGATTGCAGAAATGGCATCCAGACCCTTCTATTGGAATACATCTATGAGAGGTTTGTATGGAATATGACATACAAAATTCCTAAACTTTTTAAGTGCCCAGAAGACAGCTAATGCCCGTCTCTGCATTACAGAGTAATTCGCCTCTGATTCCCCATGACTCCTAGAAGGAAAAGCTACCATCTTGTTAACACCACTCTCATTGTTTCACACTAACTTTGCCCTCAATCCATTGGAACTGGCTTCAGTTCCATTGTTGTATTTCTTGTTGAGATTAAAGCTCAGCAATTTAACCTCCCCCTCAAATTTCTCTTCAATCTTATAATTATTTCATTTTCACTCCTCTCACCAGCAAACAATCTATAAATGTGTTTAGCAGGTTTCTAGTTGCCTCTGGCATTCCTGCAAGGCCACTGGTAAAATTGGCAAGGAATTTCCCAATGGCTTTGGATGATGACACTTCTACGTTCTTTGTGGGAGACATTCAAAGAAATCACATGCTCCCAATATTCTATCTCACACCTTCTGAACTTACATCATATTTTATTCAATGATAAAACATTAGCTCTAAAATTATATAAGAACTCCTTACTCTTTTGTTATTTTCTTTTTCAGCTCAACTATATAATAAAATAACAGGTTGGTAACTTTTCATCCCGCCCATCTACTCACCAAAGAGATCATATCCTGCTGGAACACTGAGACCAAACAGAAGGGAATCCATTTGAATCTGACGGTTTGGTCTTTTGAACCATCATGGAACCTCACTGAATGATACGCTGAAGTGAGATCTAAGGTGGGAAAAGAATCTCAGCCAGCCAAAGATGAAGTCAGCTCCGTTTTATTCAGAAATGCAAACCTGTCAGCAACTACACATTTGTTGAGAGGACTAATGTCAATGCAAAAGCGAGTTCACCTGACTACGTATATCTCACCAACACAGGGGTCAATCACTCGCCACACTCCAAAGACTTGATCATATCATCTTGGTGTTACCATTCAAGCCCACCAACAACAGATTCTCTAACTATAAAGCACATTCTCCTCACCTTAATTTGCAGGGGGATAGAACCTGGTTTCAACATGGTACTGTGCAAGTGAGCCCTTACACTCCCCAAACCTTCTTTAACGTTTCAAGATTTACGCATACTCTGGGAATCCTGCACTCTTCCCCACACACATTGTCCACCACAAACACATCATTTTAACTCCTCACATCATTGTTAAGCTTCATCACCAGGCTAGTATTCAGAGCCAATTAGTATTGCTCACAACCACTCCTTTCTTCTGAACATTTCTTCTTTTTCGGAGACCTTCTGAAATCTGTATTAGCATGGAAGAAACCCTCTAACTCTATAGGTTTTTCCTCTAAGCTCCCAGGACAAACATCAGACTTAACAAATTTCACTCTATCCTTGAACTCTTTAATGTACACTTCATCTGACACCAATGTCAACCATACCTCCAAATCTATTACTACTTCCACATCCTTTACATCAATATAAACTACGTCTTCAATGAGGTATAACGCATTGATGGGTTAAATTTGCAGTACCGTGCCATTAGTTTTGTCATAAATTTCATTTATCTTCCCTCTTTTGGTCAGACCTACACAGGGTTGGACTGGATTTAGGGCAATCAGGCAGTCCTCGAAGGGCTGATCTGACTAATTAGTGTGTGAGACTTTTTTTTAGCTGTTTGTGAGCCTGTTGTGGTCTCTGATACCTTGCAAAGTACTTCTACAGCTTACAAGTTCAAAATTGCCCCGATTCACAAGTGTGGGCCACTTTTTAGGTTGAGTGTGCAAGCGCTCTGACGTGTTGTAATCTATCTGTGGGCTTTTAACCAAGCCCACCGCATGCCCATCACTATCACTCGTTCATGGGCTTGCCTTTCAAAAATCCTTTCTTATCATTGGTAAATGCTTTGCGTTTGTCCCTCCTTGGATCAGTTTTGTTACCGCCTTGGCCTTCCACCATGTTACATGGATAAAGGCTCATTTACCAATATGTTTGACTGCAAGTGAACTTCTTTTCCTTTTGTTTCTCTCCTTCGCGCTCACGCTTATGGCAGCCATGGCACTTTGCATTGGCTTGCTTACGTCAACTGCTTTACTTTCATTTTCAATTTATGTGGCAAGAAAAGTCCAGTTAGGAATTTACAACACCAATAGCTCTAACTCAAGCAAAAGCGAGACCTATTGCATTGCAAGTGCTTGTTTTAGTTATCTGGTTCGCTTTTATGTTGGTGCTGGGACTATTTTCCGTCCCAGTCCGACCCTGGACCTACGGCATTTTGCAAAGTGACCCTTTCACTTAAACAAATTACTTGCTGACTTTAGAACTTTGTTCATGAGACATATTTAATTCAACTACTTCAAATAATGTGGGATCACCCTTTTGACTAAGCTCTTCACAAAGTTTATCTGACTGGCATAGCAGTATAAACTGATCTGTGTTCTTCAAGTCACTCGCCAAACTTCCAGAAAGATGCCAACTTCCGTAGGGCTCTACACATTCCCACTCGTACTGAGTTCTGTGCCCGAAAGAGTAATGATAAAATATGGTACTGATCTGGAGATAAAATGCAGATCAAGTATTTTAATACATGATTCAAATCTACAGTATTATCTTCATCAAGGAAGAATGTCAAAAATGTATTTGCCCTCTGCATTGAGACAGTGCATTAAAAAAAGTTAATGTAGAGTTTGTAACAGATTCGAGCATTGAGACTAAACCCTTTTTTAACTTTCACCATCTCAAAGGTGGGCGACAAGATGTGGGCTTGAAAAAATGGAGATGCCTGAACTTTCTGCATTGCATGAAGTGAATATCAGGGTTTAGCAGAAAGTTAGGCAGAAGGGTGCCCACAGAGATGGAAACTCTCGCCTACACATAATTAATGATTCTTATTTAGAAAATGTGATCAATGGAATGGATAGTGTCTCCAACTTACTGCTAAATAGCTCACTATTTCTGCATATGACACATGACAGAATGAAGATCATAACTGTCTTGGGTTTAGCCAGTGAGAAACGTAGGCCCTGATTTAAGAAGAGTGGCCCTGCGCCACTTTTCTTGCGCCCCTTAGCGCCCCCCTAACGCCAACATGTGCGCGCCATTTCTAAGATACGGCGCACCATGGTAGTAGTTAGGGGAACTAGTGTCAAAAATGTTGACACTAGTTCGGAGCTTTGCAGGATTAGCGTCAAAAGTTTTGACACTAATCCCCCAAAGTCCATTGAGGCCCCTTGAAAATAATGGTGTGCCTCCTTTTAACACCTACTCTGAGCAGGCGTTAAAAGTGCCGAAATAAATGATGCAAAGAAATCTCTTAGATTTTTTTGTGACATTTTTCACCTCCTCCTAAATAACAGGGGAACAGCCCCGTTGCATACATTATGCCTGGCGCAGGCATAATGTAGCGCAAAGGGTTACAAAGTGGCGCAATGCATGCATTGTGACACTTTGTAAATTTGGTGCCGCGATTTTGGCCTCGTTGGGACACATTAGCGTAAAAAGATGACGCTAATGTGGCATTGCATTCTGTCATGTGTCAAGGAGGCGCTAGAGGCTCTTTTAAATCAGCCCCTTAGATGGGTGCGTAACTGCCCTGAGATGAGTGCGAGCACTGACTTTAGCTGATGTTTAATATTCCCCTAAGCAGTAATAGTCTGATGGAAACGTTATAGTAAGTAGTGGGACCACATAGCTGCACACTTCACTGAAGAACCACAGTACCAGATCATGCACTGCTATCTTTACTTGAGCTGACACGAATTTTCCTTGAACGTGTTAATGTGCGCATAACATGGAATTTTAGTGCGACAACGTTGGTGCATATTCTGAGTGCAGTCCTTTTAATCTTTTTTCACTTCGGAAGTTGGAATGTAACTAATACTAGCTCCCATTGACATATAACAAGGAAAACAAGTTTGAAAGGCAAAAAGACCGTAGTGTCACTGCGCTATGCTAGGTTTCTCTACCGCAGTAAGTCCAATCCACTATGATGGCAATGCATTTGCATCAAAGCACATTGGGCCTTCAATTGTGTGGAGGCTTCCACTTAGTGGCACAATAAAACAGCAATAGGCCAGTACAGAGTAATTTGCTAAGACCTGCCTTGTTGCATAGAAACAAAGTCAAAGCTTAAAAATGGCGGAGATAGGCTTGAAATGTGGATGCTTTTGTCATTCAATAGTTGCCAGCTCGATAACTGCATGCGGGTTTTAGATCCATGAGCTGTGGATTTCTTGGTGACAGAGTAGTTGCCAACGTGATAACAAACACATCTGCGTCAATGGGGGTCTTTCACATGTCTTCTGAAAATCGCAGCCACAGCAACAGTTGGGGACCGATCCAGAATTACTTTGAAGACTTGCAGTAAATAAATGGAATATAGCCTCTGTATAACGAGAATGCATTGCAGCGCTTTTTCCAGGCCATTGTAAGTGTGAAACTAGGCAACAGTTACACAATAATAACCAGAGACTAGACGTGGGTAGGAAGTTTGTTAAATTAAGCAGTTTAAACACAGGACATGGAGCAACATGGAACTTACACTTAAACAAAGACAGCAGAATGGGGTGAGAATACAGAAAATAAAATACAGAATACAGATACCCGGGACATAGCTGGTGAAACCAACCACGGAAGGGATTACACTGTTACTGCTGAAATGTCAACTCCTGCAGAAAAATCCAAGCTCCCTGGCCCAGCCCAGACTGATTTCCACCAATCATGATGCAAAGAATATGTCCTGGTTATCCATCTGGACAACTTCCATCGTATATTTGATGTCATCCATGTTGTAATCATGATACTTCTGGATCTTTCTGTGACTTCCAACACTATTAAAAATCGGTCTTCTTTCAGGCTCCATGTGATGGACAATACGGGCCTATTTGTGGACAAAATCTCCCAGTCTCTTCGTATTTGTTGGATTGAACTACAACTATAGCTCTTGCTTCGCTAATGTATTTGTCATGGGTCCCTCACAGCTCGTTATTTAGGCCCATATTTATACTTTTTAGCGCCGCGTTTGCGTAATTTTTTGACGAAAAAGCAGCGCAAACGTACAATATTTAGGGCCATATTTATACTCCGTTTGCGCTGGATTAGCGTCGTTTTTTTTACGCAAATTCGACGCAAAACGAACTCCATATTTATACTCTGGCGTTAGACGCGTCTAGCGCCAAAGTCCATGGAGTTTGCGTTATTTTTTAGCGTGGACACCTACTTTGCGTTAATGATATGCAAGGTAGGCGTTCCCGTCTAAAAAATTGACTCCGAGGCATGTGCGCCGTATTTATACTCCCGGGCAAAAATGATGCCCGGGAGTGGGCGGGTCAAAAAAAATTACGTCCAGCCGCTTTTGCGTCGTTTTTTAGGGCCTGATTTGTGCCCCCCTACATGCCACTATGCCCAATGACCATGCCCAGAAGTCCCCTGGGCATGGCCATTGGGCAAGGGGGCATGACTCCTGTCTTTGCTAAGACAGGAGTCATTTCAATGGGGGTTGGGAGTAAAAAAAAATGGCGCAAATCGGGTTGAGGCGAAAATTTTGCCTCAGCCTGACTTGCCCCATTTTTTGGCGCCCAAGCTCCATATTCCCCTACGCCGGCGCTGCCTAGTGTACGTCATTTTTTTTTACGCACACAAGGCAGCTCCGCCGGCTAACGCCGGCTAACGTCATTGAATAAATACGGCGCCCACATGGCGCTTCAGAATGGCGTTAGCCGGCGTTAGATTTTTTGACGCACAACTGCGTTGGCGCAGTTGTGCGTCGAAAAGTATAAATATGGCCCTTAATTGTATTTTGTAAGTTTGCGCCGCTTTTGCGTCAAAAAACGGCGCAAATGCGGCGCTGAAAAAGTATAAATACGAGTGCTACTGTTCTTTGCTTTGCTCCTTTAGCCAAATTGGCTCATTCTATTCTATTCCTCAAGGTCAATAGCCAATTTAGTGTTGCCATTGAACATCTTTAAAAGTGTATGCTAGCTCTTGCCATACAATGTCAGGGTTGTGTTGATGTCATGTAAAAGGAAAGCCTCAGGAATCTCTTCCAAACGGGCCTTGTGTTTTACAAAGCAGATTCCATGATGACATTCTTCCAATGAATGCAGGGTGTTCTCATTAGGTGCCCTTGAATTACTTTCTTACTTCTCTGCACCAGTCCACCAGCTGTTTTGGAATCAACAATCTGAAAACAGAAACGGATTGTTTCGAGAGTGTTGATCTCAAAATGAAGTCAGTGGGGTTTCTAAACTAAAACATCTTATCCATCGCGTTTCACTCTCCTGTGTCCGGCGCATACTATTTGCTCGACTCTGCAAGTGTCAACTGGAGTTAGGGGCCTATTGTTACTTTGGAAGGATGCGTTTGCTAAAGCCTCAATAAATCGTGCTTATGTGACCCGCCAGGGTTTGCTTGACTCAGAATGTCGGATTAAGTGCTGGTTTCTTTCTGCCTTAAGCGCCCACATAATTGAGGTTTTTAATGTTCTTTTTGCTTTGAACTCTGAAATGCTGGAAGCATGCCAGAGCAGCCTGCAGTCTCACACTTGTGCTAACATCTTTAAACTGATGTTCTCCTCCTCTTTTCCCAGAACAGAAAGGCAGGAAGTTGTGTTTCCAGGCAATTTCGAACCTGAGTAACGGTGGTTTAATCTAAATTGCAGGGATCAGCACACGTTGTGTCCCGAAATCACCTAATGGACTTCTTTTATGATTTGAGGTTTCTCCCAGCAGTCATTCTGTAAAATTCGGGTCCCGGTATCCAATAGTCACCAGCAAACTCATCAATAATTCATTGGAAAGCCAACGGTTTTTGCTTTGGATTAACGAGAAGATTGGCTCGTGATTCAATAAGGCACAGACTGCTGTCACCACCCGGGGAGGAGCAACAGTTCAAACCTCCCTGTTGCGCAGAGATACAGCATAGACAACAGAAGTTCAAGCTTGACTCACACACGCATCAGAAAAAAACACGAAAGTTGCAGTGCAAGTTACAGTCAGAAAGAAACGACTAAATGGAACATCAGCTTCAACTCGCTTTGTGGGAACAGGTGGCTCCTGTTCGGACATGGCTGAGGTGTTCCCCTTTGCATTGTACACGTAGGCAGGAACGGCTGTGGTGGCTCCCAGAGTAACTATCTTTTTTGGCGCCCCCCCCCAAATCAGGCCCCCCTATGCCACACAAAAAATCGGAAAAAAATACTTACCCGAACTTACCTTTCCTTCCCTGGGATGGGTCCCTCCATCCTTGGATGGCCTCCTGGGGTGGGCAAGGGTGGCAGGGGGTGTCCCTGGGGGCAGGGGAGGGCCCCTCTGGGCTCCTTCCGAGCCCACAGGTCCCTTAACGCCTGCCCTGACCTAGGCGTTAAAAAACGGCGCCCATCAGGCTGTGCGCCGTTTTTTATGGCCCAGCCCTCCTGTGCGTCAAAATGACGTCTGAGTATAAATATGGGGCACAGGCCTTAAAGTCATTTTTTGGAAGGGAACGCCTACCTTGCATATAATTAACGCAAGGCTGGTTCCCCCTTCCAAAAATTTACGCACATGGTGGAATTTTGATGCCCGCGGGGTCGGACGTCAAAGTATAAATATGGGGCAGAGTTTGCACCGCTTGTGCGTCAAAATCTTTGACGTACATTTGGCGCAAACAGAATATAAATATGCCCCTTAGTTTTCAGATCTGTAGATTCTCACCCTGAACATACTAATAACACATAATCATTCACTAATCAGGCTCAATGTGCAGAAGATGCCCTATAGCAACATGCACAGGTCGCATTTCCACAGTAGCAAAGAAATGTCAGCTCACCTGAAAAAAGGTAGTAGATAGATGTTATAAATTTAAGAGCCCAGATTGCCATTGGTTTTCAAACTGCTCCAGTTCAAGCACATCTATAATATGAATCCAATGAAAAATGTATGTGGAATATAATCCTATGTAAAATTGTGTCTCTATATATGTGTTTCTCTATATACATGTTTTTTGCAGTAAACAATGGAGTTATTGAATAATAAAAAAACAGGATTTTCTTAAAATACTTGGTCGCATATTGAACACGGCTCCCCATGATGTTGTATAAACGGCCATTAATCACCAGCGTTTGGCATGCTGCTGTTATTATGGACTGTAAACAGCAGCACACGCAATGATCTCTGCAGGTTGTTCAGTTCTCTCCTCGGCCTGTCATTCAATATGACGCCGCCTTTACCATGGCACCCAGCGCGATGGCACCGGTCGCACCGCTGGAAAGCCAGCACTGCACACAGGTTCGGTAGGGCGGGGCAATGACAATGAGGTGCAAAGTGCAGATGGTCTAGAAAGCAATTGAGGCACAAGATGCAGATGACTGGGAAAAGGGAAGTATTTGAGCAAGAAGGCAGGGTTGCCTCAGCAGAAAATATGAGGGGTGACATGATGTTGAGGAAAAGGTACAAAAAATGGTGACTGGGTAAATGTGGTGCAAGTGGTGGGGGAAGTGGAAAGTAAGATGCAACGGGCGATGGATGGTCAAACGTCCACAGGGCAGGAACCCTGTGCAGCTTGGCTCCTCGTTTCCTTCTTTCCAGTAATTCAATAGGTTTCCCTGCATAAGAGATCCATGCCAAGAGTCTTGTTTCAAGTGTTCTGCCTGTTTTTGAAACGGGGTTCTTACCTCAAGGTATTCAACTTAACTGAAGAAAGGGTACACCCTTCCTGGCCCGGTGTCTCTCACGGAGCGTGTGGGCCACGCCAGAAACCATTAAAGATCATTCTGTTGCTAGATGCAATTGGTTAAATAGGCGCATGGGTGAAAGGCATTACATCTGTTGCTCAACGGCAAGGGAATGAAGATGAAGAAACCCGGCTGGGAATGGGCCAGAGATGTCCTGTACTGTGAGAGGAGCAAAGCTGTGCGATTAGCCAGAGGGTGAGGAACATGCCGAGGGGGTGGGGGGAGGTGCCGAGCCTTGAAAACGTTAGATTTAAACTGTAGACCATGCAAGAAACACCTCATAGAAATAGGATAAAGACTTTTCAAAATTAATAAAGTGTATTTCTTTCACATTTTACCTTAGTACCTCACATTACATCACTGCACTGAGAGACATCCATTAAAAAAGTATTAAAAGAGTAGGGTGGTGTTTAGTGGAGTAAAAGTATCAAAGTGGAGTGGTGTGTCGTAGACTGTAGTGGTGGAGTGCAGTAAAATGGAGTGGCGTAGCACGCAGTGAAGTATAGTGTCATAAAGTGGAGTACCATGTTGTACAGTCACATCTAGTGGGGTGTTGTAAAGTATTTTAAAGTGATGTAGAATAGTGTGGCATACAGTCTAGTTGATTTTTGTGGAGTGGTGTACAGTACAGTGTTGTAGAGTATGATAGAGTGGATTAGCATACAGTGTTATAGATTACAATGGATTGAGTGGTGTAGAGTGGAATGGCATACAGTAGAGTAATGAAGTAGAGTGGAGTACTGTGTCAGAGTAGGTTGGAGTAAAGTGGGGTGCAGTGGCATACAAAAAGTTGTGTACAGTGTAGTATAGTGGACTAGAGTATCATAGAGTGCTGTACAGTGGCATTAAGTATAGTATAGTGTTGTACAGCGGAGGGAAGGGGTACAGACAGGAGTAAAGTGTCAGAGTTGCATACAGTGTAGTAGAGTGTTGTACGGTGGAAGTGCAGAGAGTACAGTAGTGTGTGAAACAGTGGAGCTGCATAAAGTGGATTGTTGTACAGAAGCAGAGTGAGGTAAAATCTCGTACAGTATGGTAGAGTGGAATGGTGTAAAGAAGTGAGGAGTAAAGTACAGTCGAGTGAATTGATATGTCTTATAGTAGATTGGTGTGGGGTGTACTGGCGAAGCATAGGTAGTAAACTGTTATAAATTGGAGTGGGGTCGAGTGGGGTGCTGTGTTGTATAAAAAAGTGTCATATACTGGAATAGAGTGTTGCATTGGAGTGTACAGGCATAAAGTGTAGTATAGAGTTGAACAGTGGAGTGCATGGGGATAGAGTGGAGTAGAATCTTGTAGAATGCCATGAAGTGTGGTAGACTTTTACAGAGAGGAGTTATATAGAGTAGAGAGTGTCAGACAGTGGAGCAGTGTAAAGTGGAGTGGTGTACACTGCAGTGACGTAGAGTGGATTACCATAAAGTGGAGTAGCATACAATGGAATACTTTACAGTGGAATACTGTACAGTGGGGTGTAGAAGAGTGGATTGGAATAGCATAGAGTGGAGTGGTGTACAGCGGAGTGGTTTACAGTGGAGTGGCATAGAGTGGAGTGAGGTGGCACACATTGGCGTGGTGAACAGTAGTCGAGGAAACTATTATAAGTGGAATCTTGTACAGTAGAGTGGGGTGCTGTGTCGTACAGTGTTGAAAACCATCAGAGTGGAGTAGAGAGTTGACCAAAAGGGTGCACAGGCATAGAGTCAAGTATAAATTTGGACAGTGGGGTGTACGGGGATAGAGTTGAGTAGAGTCTAGTAGAGTGGCATAGAGTGTAGTAGAGATTTGTGGAGTGGAAGAGAGTACACTGGAGTGACAGAGATGAGTAGCGTGCAGTGGAGTGGCATAAAGTGGAAAAGCGTACAGTGAAGTAGCATACACTGGAGTGGCATGCAGTGGAGTGGCTTAGAGTGTAATAGCGCTTCATGCAGTACCATACAGTGGAGTGGCGTAAAGTGTAATAGCCTATAGTATAGTAGCATACAGTGGAGTGGCGTACAGTGAAGTAGTGAAGATAGGAGTGGTGTATTGTGGAGTG
Source organism: Pleurodeles waltl (assembly GCF_031143425.1). Lineage (NCBI taxonomy): Eukaryota > Metazoa > Chordata > Amphibia > Caudata > Salamandridae > Pleurodeles > Pleurodeles waltl. The sequence continues at coordinate 317,429,017 of NC_090437.1, read as the reverse complement.
ATGTAGAGTGTAATAGCATACAGTGGAGTGGCACACAGTGGAGTGGGGTAGGGTGGAATACCATACAGTAGTAGGGCAAGGATTGAAGTTACATACACTGTAATAGCATAGAGTGGAGTGACGTACATGTAATAGCATAGAGTAGAAAAGCAGAGTGGACTAGCGTAGAGTAGACTAGCATAGAGTGGAGTGGCGTGCAGTGGAGTGATGTAGACTGGAGTGGTATATAGTGAATTGGGGTAGAGGGAAATAGCAAATAGGGGAGTGATTTAGAACGGAGTGGTGTCCAACAAACTAGCATAGAATGGAGTGGGGTACACAAGAGTAGTATAGAGTGGAATAGGGTATAGTCGAGTAGCATACAGTAAAAGAGAGTAGAGTGAGTGGTATATAGTAGAGTGGCATAGACTGGAATAGCGGATAGTGGAGTAGCTTACGGTACAGTGAAGTACAGTGAAGTGGTGTAGACTGAAGTGGTGTATACTGAAATGGGATAGAGTGTAATTGCATACAGTGGTGTGGTTTCAATGGAGTAACGTAAAATGGAGTGGGGTGGATTAGAGTGGCATACACTGGAGTGGCGTGGCATACAATGGAATAGCATACAGTGGAGTGACATACAGTGGAATGGCATAGAGTGGAATAGCATATACGGAAGAAACGTATAGCAGAGTGGCATACAGTACATTGGCGTACAGTGCAAAGATGTAGAGTGGAGTTTTTACAGTGTATTCAAACAGAGTGGAGCGGTCTAGAGCCGAGTGTTGTACAGTGCAGTGGCGTAAAGTGTAATACTGTATAGTGGAGTAGCATAGAGTGGCGTATAATGGAGTGGTATAGACTGGAGTGGTGTACAGTGGTGTGGCGTAGAGTGTAATAGCATACAGTGCAGTGGCATACATTTAAGGGGCATCCAATCGAATAGCTTGGAATGAATTGGCATAGACTGGAATGCCACACACTGGAGTGACGTAGAGTGAAGTAGCGTACAGTGGAGTGGCATACAGTGAAATGGTGTACAGTGGAATGTTGTAGAGTAGAATGGCATACAGTTGGATAGAATAGAGTGGAGTGTGTACCATGAAAAGGTGTAGAGTGGAATAGCATACAGTGGAGCAGCATCTAGTGGAGTGGCATACAGTGGAGTGACGTAGACTAGAGTGGCATAAAGCAGAGGTGCGTACAATGTAAGAGCATAGAGTGTAGTGGCATACAGTGGCATTGTGTATTGTGTAATAGCATAGAGTTGACTGGGGTATAGTGGAGTCTCATACTGTGGAGATATGTAGAGTGGAGTGGCATAGAGTACAATAGCGCATAGTGGAGTGGATACAGTGGCAAGGCATATGGATGTATGTGAAATTTAGCAGCAATGTAGATGTTCAGAGAAAAGCAAAACAGTGATTTGCGCTGCCTTGCATTTCTCTAGATTTACCAATCAATGCAGAACCATGCATGGTGGCTTCGTGTTCCTTTGTAAATCTGACTTAAGTATTGCTTTGCCCATGCGACACCATGAGTGACATAAGGCTTTAGCCTTAGTTATATTTTGGGCCATGGTATAACGTGATAACTTTGCAGTATACCATGGTACATAGTGATGTCAAGCCGGTATATAATTGAGTAATGGCTGTTTTTAGAGAATAAAATGGCATCCATAGTGTTTTACTACACTTTGGTTGTGTTCAGTGTTACGGCCTTAGACATAGGTAAGCAGTAAGTCCCTTCATATTACCACTTTATTAAAGTGGCAGTAGGTAAGGAAATGTATTTATTTCTTTCATATGTTTTTAAATAAGTTTACGACCATACACCGTGGTAGTTTCACAAAAATGTTTGAAATTCCATGAAGGTGCCACAGTGACGGTTATCACTAACTTTGAATACCTTATAACTTAAAAAATACTTACTCTACTTAACTCCATTACCCCAAAAGCATCATCTTTGCACCATAATGTATAATCCTGCCAAATTTCATGTAAATCCATTAAGCCATTTTCATGCAACATCAAATACAATAGTCTGTGGAAATACATTGGTGGAAAACACATTTTGGGACCTCTTTTATCTTTGCACCCCTTAACGATTCACCACAGACGTTTACATCATCTCAAAATGTAGACAATGCTATAGGTCTGGAAAGTTGTTTGGTTATTCATCAAATGAGTATAAAGTCATGAGGGAGCTAATATCCATGGAATTCCTATCTTTGGGAATACTAACTATAATTACTGAGTGGAAATCAGATTTATTGTGATTTCTTTTCATCTATTGTATTTGTTATGTATTTGTTTATTGGTTTATATAATCATGTGACCATAATCGTGTCTTTTAGCTGTTCATATAGTAATTCTAAAACTTTCCATACGCAATCTAGTTTATTTTTTGGACCTCCATGCTACTTTTAGTAGGATTTAGCTACATATGAAGCCCAAAGTGAAAGAAAGCCAATTGTTGTTGTTATAAAAATTACGATTTTTTTTTTTCCTAATGACCAATTATCATGTACTACATATAGTAGTCTGTATAGCTCACTGCTAGGTCACTTTTCTATTTTGTTGCACAGGAGCACACAAGGACACCATTTTCTTTTGTGAGCAAGAGAGCATGCAATGAAAATGTAAATAAATTCAGCTATATTCTTTTTGTTATGTATTTGTTTATAGGTTTCCATTAGCATGTGACCATTGATGGGCCTTTCAGGTATTCATGTAGTAAATGTGAAACTTTACATATACAGTCTAGTTTATGTTTGGGTTTCATTACTCTTTTTAGTAGGATTGTGCTATATATAAAGGCCAAAGTGAATGAAAGGCAAGCATTGTTATAAAAATCAAGGTTATTATTTTTTTCTGAGTGGCCAATTATCATGTCCTCTAAATAGTGGTTTGTATGATTCTCTGCTAGGGCATTTTCTAATTTTGTTGCATGGGGTACATAAGAAAAATTTGTTTGGTTTGTTGGTCCAGATTTGTTTTGTGAGCTAGTGAGGATGCAAATAAAACGTATGTAGATTAGGACCTATTCTATTTTGTATGTATTTGTTCATAGGTTTCCATTAACATGTGACCATAAATGAGTCTTTCAGTTGTTCATGTAGTAAATCTGAAACTTAACATATGCAGTCTAGTTTACTTTTTGGGCTTCCTTGTTTTCTTTATCAGTATTGTGCTACAAGATACAACTAAGTTGTTGGCCCTTGTAACTTCATAACCACTTCTTAATGTCGCTTGCAATAGCAAATAGAATCATCTCCATGGTCTAATGTATATTGCTGTGAAGTTTCATTGCAATTCATTGAGCTGTTTTGCCACTAAGTGAAATACAGAAGTCTATGTAAAATGTATGTTGCGTGTTTTGGAAACCCCCTTTTTTATTTGCACCCCCTTGACCAAACACCATGAAACCTTTAATCTTCCATCAATAAAACATGTGCAAAGGTTCTGCAAAGTTACACGGAGGTTCATCAAACCAGTGTAAAGGGACAAAAATCCAAGAAATATATCTATATTGTCATTTACCTGTATCGTTTACTTGTTGAGATTTTGGGGCTTGATAGTATTAAACTATATTATGGTAGCATGATATATTTTAAATGTTATTTAGGAGGACTTCCCAAGGGGTTGGGCCAAGTGAGTGGTTACTGGGCCAAATCTGTAGTTAATATTTTTGTTTACCATCGGTATCTGATGGGCTAAAACACTATTTCCTTCTAACTAAATAACAGACTTCTGGCCTAATTTAGAGTTTGGCAGAAGGGTTAATCCATCACATCTCATTCACCGAAATATACATTTCATAGGATATAATGGGATTTATATTTCGGCAGACAGAATATCTATCACTGTTGTGACGGAGTAACCCCTCCGCCAAACTCTAAATCAAGCCCTTGGTCTTTTTGTACACGTATGTAAGGAAATGCCTCCTTGGCATGGTTACCCCCTGACTTTTTGCCTTTGCTGATGCTATGTTTACAATTGAAAGTGTGCTGAGGCCTGCTAACCAGGCCCCAGCACCAGTGTTCTTTCCCTAACCTGTACTTTTGTATCCACAATTGGCAGACCCTGGCATCCAGATAAGTCCCTTGTAACTGGTACTTCTAGTACCAAGGGCCCTGATGCCAAGGAAGGTCTCTAAGGGCTGCAGCATGTCTTATGCCACCCTGGAGACCTCTCACTCAGCACAGACACACTGCTTGCCAGCTTGTGGGTGCTAGTGAGGACAAAACGAGTAAGTCGACATGGCACTCCCCTCAGGGTGCCATGCCAGCCTCTCACTGCCTATGCAGTATAGGTAAGACACCCCTCTAGCAGGCCTTACAGCCCTAAGGCAGGGTGCACTATACCATAGGTGAGGGCACCAGTGCATGAGCACTGTACCCCTACAGTGTCTAAGCAAAACCTTAGACATTGTAAGTGCAGGGTAGCCATAAGAGTATATGGTCTAGGAGTCTGTTTTACACGAACTCCACAGCACCCTAATGGCTACACTGAAAACTGGGAAGTTTGGTATCAAACTTCTCAGCACAATAAATGCACACTGATGCCAGTGTACATTTTATTACAAAATACACCCCAGAGGGCACCTTAGAGGTGCCCCCTGAAACTTAACCGACTATCTGTGTAGGCTGACTAGTTCCAGCAGCCTGCCACACTAGAGACATGTTGCTGGCCCCATGGGGAGAGTGCCTTTGTCACTCTGAGGCCAGTAACAAAGCCTGCACTGGGTGGAGATGCTAACACCTCCCCCAGGCAGGAGCTGTAACACCTGGCGGTGAGCCTCAAAGGCTCACCCCTTTGTCACAGCACCGCAGGACACTCCAGCTAGTGGAGTTGCCCGCCCCCTCCGGCCCCGGCCCCCACTTTTGGCGGCAAGGTCGGAGAAAATAATGAAAATAACAAGGAGGAGTCACTGGCCAGTCAGGACAGCCCCTAAGGTGTCCTGAGCTGAGGTGACTCTAACTTTTAGAAATCCTCCATCTTGCAGATGGAGGATTCCCCCAATAGGGTTAGGATTGTGACCCCCTCCCCTTGGGAGGAGACACAAAGAGGGTGTACCCACCCTCAGGGCTAGTAGCCATTGGCTACTAACCCCCCAGACCTAAACCCGCCCTTAAATTTAGTATTTAAGGGCTACCCTGAACCCTAGAAAAATTAGATTCCTGCAACAACAAGAAGAAGGACTGCCTAGCTGAAAACCCCTGCAGAGGAAGACCAGAAGACAACAACTGCCTTGGCTCCAGAAACTCACCGGCCTGTCTCCTGCCTTCCAAAGAACTCTGCTCCAGCGACGCCTTCCAAAGGGACCAGCGACCTCTGACTCCTCTGAGGACTGCCCTGCTTCGACGACGACAAGAAACTCCAGAGGACAGCGGACCTGCTCCAAAAAGACTGCAACTTTATCCAAAGGAGCAGCTTTAAATAACCCTGCAATCTCCCCGCAAGAAGCGTGAGACTTGCAACACTGCACCCGGCGACCCCGACTCGGCTGGTGGAGAACCAACACCTCAGGGAGGACCCCCGGACTACTCTACGACTGTGAGTACCAAAACCTGTCCCCCCTGAGCCCCCACAGCGCCGCCTGCAGAGGGAATCCCGAGGCTTCCCCTGACCGCGACTCTCTGAAACCTAAGTCCCGACGCCTGGAAAAGACCCTGCACCCGCAGCCCCCAGGACCTGAAGGACCGGACTTTCACTGCAGAAGTGACCCCCAGGAGTCCCTCTCCCTTGCCCAAGTGGAGGTTTCCCCGAGGAAGCCCCCCCTTGCCTGCCTGCAGCGCTGAAGAGATCCCTTGATCTCTCATTGACTTCCATTGCGAACCCGACGCTTGTTCTAACACTGCACCCGGCCGCCCCCGCGCCGCTGAGGGTGAAATTTCTGTGTGGGCTTGTGTCCCCCCCGATGCCCTACAAAACCCCCCTGGTCTGCCCTCCGAAGACGCGGGTACTTACCTGCTGGCAGACTGGAACCGGGGCACCCCCTTCTCTCCATTGAAGCCTATGCGTTTTGGGCACCACTTTGAACTCTGCACCTGACCGGCCCTGAGCTGCTGGTGTGGTTACTTTGGGGTTGCTCTGAACCCCCAACGGTGGGCTACCTTGGACCAAGAACTGAACCCTGTAAGTGTCTTACTTACCTGGTAAAACTAACAAAAACTTACCTCCCCCAGGAACTGTGAAAATTGCACTGTGTCCACTTTTAAAGTAGCTATTTGTGAATAACTTGAAAAGTATACATGCAATTGAAATGATTCAAAGTTCCTAATGTACTTACCTGCAATACCTTTCAAACAAAATATTACATGTTAAATTTTGAACCTGTGGTTCTTAAAATAAACTAAGAAAAGATATTTTTCTATAACAAAACCTATTGGCTGGATTTGTCTCTGAGTGTGTGTACCTCATTTATTGTCTATGTGTATGTACAACAAATGCTTAACACTACTCCTTGGATAAGCCTACTGCTCGACCACACTACCACAAAATAGAGCATTAGTATTATCTCTTTTTACCACTATTTTACCTCTAAGGGGAACCCTTGGACTCTGTGCATGCTATTCCTTACTTTGAAATAGCACATACAGAGCCAACTTCCTACAACGTATGTCTTAATTTGGGACATAACACAGAAAGCATATCACTCAATGGCTGATTAGGTCAGACCATGTCTCATCAGCACGTGGAGTCATCCACTGTCTCCCAGTTAAGGACTTCACCCCCAGTTTGTATCTAAGCTGTGTCTCCTTAAGCTATGCAGCTAGTGAATGTTGATTTCCCTACTCCCAACATAGTCCTCAGAAATGCAACATAATTTCAAGCGATCTCACTGAATTGGGAGAATTCAATGACCACAACAGTGCCTCCAGTGTAGCAAAGGGTTTGACTTTAACAGAGTGAGGCATAAGTACTGTATTAAATAATATTGAATTATAGTATTTATGTAGCGCTTCATACCCCCCTGGGCCCCCAAACCACTTCCTGGGTGGTTGAATAACTTAGTAGTGATGTATAATGGGTAGAGTATTATTATATAGTGTAGACTATGTGTAGTGTGTGTAGTGTAGTGCATGAGATTTGAAGGTGTGCTCCAATTGTGCTATAATGGTTAAATTTTAGTAGTGTTTACGCATGAGAGTGAATGTGAATGAAATACAGTAGGCATATATGTTCCTTTGCATCTTATAACCTGCACCTGATGGATCACAAGTTAAGTAGTAGCCAGGTTTTATTGGGCATGGGGTTTTAGATGGTTAATAATTATCTTTATTAAGATAAACACTAAGTGGATTCTCAGCAGTCCCAACATGAAACTTTCAACATTACAGTTCTTGCTGATTTTATTGCTGTAGGTGGACACTGCAGCCATAGATGAGTTGGCTCCATGGCTGGACAGACTCTACAACTACTAGGAAGCAGCTTATTCATGTCATGGGGGTGAACCCAAGTATTGATGTCTGGACAAAAAAAGTTTCCACCAATGTGTGATTTACTGAAATAGACAGACGTAATGGAGAAAGAACCTTTCTTTCATGTTTTTTTTTATTTTGCTGGATCCTAAATATTCCACTGTTCGAGTCTAGAGACAATACGGGTGGGGGGATTGACAGATCAGCTGTCAAGTGAATGTAAATCTGTTTGCCTTGTAATAGACAGTTAGATGGCAGTGTAAATCAAAAGCTCTAATTTTTGCATTTGGTAGCTTATATGGTGCTAGGGCCAGCTTTAGTGCTGGTGGCGCCCAGAGCGGCAGTCTTTTTTGGCACCCCCCCACCCTATTGTGACCTCCTTGGATTCCCTAACTACCACCTGGGAAATGTACCCCTCATTTCTCCATAGCCTCCCTTTCACATGCATTCATTTGTTTTAAAGCGCTTGTAATGACTGGCTTTACTAATCCACTCAGCTATCCACATAAAATATAGTTCTGTTTTTTTCAGCATGCATATTAACCCTCTACGCTACTTTATGGCGAGTCAAAGCTGCCACTAGACAAAACTTCCATCTCTCTCCCTAGCAGGAACATTAATCACAAAAGGTATTTTTACATTTGAATTGCTTCTTGAAGGCTGGACGCACAAGGAACTTTACAGGAGGTTCTTTTAAATCGCAAGTTTCTAAGTCATTGCTAAACACAGTGCCACCCTGAGGTCAGCGCCCCCCCCCAAAATCCAGGTGAGCACTTGGTGCAGCCACACCGCTCGCACTGCCTTAAAGCTGGCCCTGTGTTTTGCACTCGCTTGCAAAGGATTTGCTCCATGTCTTTGGTGCTGTGATGCTATTAATTGTGTTTGACCAATGACATTGTGTTTCACCACTGCGCATATTAGTTGCTCAATGTTCACCAGTAGCACATTATATGTTTTGTTCAGTTTAGCTGCCTATTGGCTTTGACATGGCATTAGCCACTACATTCTGTATTCAGTTTAGCTGCCTATTGGCTTTGACATGACATTAGACATTACATTTGATATTTAGGTTAGCTGCCTATTGGCTTTAACGTGGGGTTAGACATTGCAGTTGAGACATTGCAGATGAGCTGTGTTTTTCCAAGCTGTGTTTTTCCACAAGATGGACCAAGCTGTTTTCTTCACACCAGACCTTAGCTGATAAGAGCACGTAGATTTTGTGTTTACCTCGCAATCCAGTCTGAGAGCGAGGGAGCTCAGGAGAATTGGCCACTCTCCAAGTTTCTTCAGTTCTCACACTGAGTTTGCTTTTAAGGATGACTCTGGACTACGGTGAGGTAGATTGAATCTGCTTTGACTTCAGACAGGAGCTAGACGTCAGTTTCCTGTCTCCCGTTTGGGTAGAAAATCTCTTTCTCGCAGTTGACCGGAGTCAACAACTTGCAGACTCCAGAAAGATGAAGCTGAATATAGGCCCTACACCCTTGCCCATACGGTGATGAATTTTGACTTTTATGCTTTGCTTTGAAGTTATGCTATAATATAATCACATCTATTTGCTGTGTACATTGCAACTGAGAAGTACTTTGATATATTTTGCTTTCATTGCTGCAACTACTTTTGAAAGTGTGCTTCCAATCTACTAATTTCACCTCTCAGGAACCTTGCGGTGGGGAATTAATAACAATACAGGTCTTCTTTAAACTGAGAAGTGCATTCCAGAGAGGTTCTGTAAGCTCGGTTATGAGATAAGAGGGAAAGCAGAACAGGTGCACACAGCTTAGTCTGTGGTGCACAGAGATCATTCATTACTGCAGACAGAGGAACAAAATTAGAGGGAACAGTGACAGTAATACCTTATTTTTCATTTGTCAAGTCTATCATAGCTGCAGCATCTCATTTAACCCTGGGGGAGAGAGGAAAAAGATGGGTTGCTATGATGGACATTATTAGCTATTAGTGAGATGCCTTCCTTGGGCCCCATACCACTCTAGTCAGGGAGTCTGTATTTGAATCAGCAAGACCTTTAATAAACCAAGGAAGAATTTTTTCATATTCAAGTAAGTTGGACAGTTGAGCATGTGGCCTGTAAGAATACCTTCACAAAGACTGTGGCCAAAGCCTGAATCTAAATCATGGACTGACTGTTCTGATTGATTTTTCAGCCAGCTCCTAGTGTAAGTACACAAATGTAAAATTTCACAACATGGTCAGTTCAAACAAACTCAATGCAGTCACTAGCCCAGAACCCTTGCTACAGATTCTACATCGAAACATTTTTAAACCTCTGGATGTGGTGAGACCCTTGCCAATCAGAAAACTAAGATCAAGTAAATTAAGATCAAGTAATTAAAAGGCTAACCATTGGTTCAACCTTGAATGGAGCTAAAATGAATCAAGTGAGGTAGAAATTAGAATGATAGAAAATAAAATTCCAATGAACAAATCACGAGAAGACCTATAAAACACATGAAGGAATACCACAGTTTAATGCTGAAGGTGAAGAAATAATACTACGCTCAGCAAATGAATCAGGCATTCTTCTAGACGAGGGAAAGGAAGTCACTGAACCAGATGCTCTCAAAGGGGTTCCCACCACCTCAAATCAGTATTGCAAGACACTAATGTAATTTTCAAAAACAAAATCTTCACGATAGAAGTAGACATCCTAGGTAACCATACACCCCAACAGGGTGGCCATGTATGATGGCAGAGTAGTCCCTCAACCCCGTTGTTCCAGCCCACTCATAAAGAATCTTATATTAAACTGATATGACACGCCACATTTAAGGCTTTGACTTCCTACCAGTAGCCACCATGGAATTGACTTAGTGCACCACTGGAGCACTGGCATATAGCAGTGTGGATTGCATGGAGGACTACCAGTGCACACAGGTAGTACATCAGAAGGGACTGAAAGGTTGGAGGTGCATGGCCTGGTGATAGATGGGGTAGTGGGCCTGCACATACTTGATGCTCAAACCGGAGGACTGCAGAAGAGAGAACTCAAGCCCTTCTGGCACTGGGTGCACAGGTGTGACATCAAGGCCAGAGAGAGAGAGAATGTTGCCCCCAAAAGAAGAGGAGCTCTCTGGCTTAAGAGAGGAACTAGGCTTCGCAGACAATGTGGCAGAGGAGTGGGCACTGTGTGGTCTACCGCACTGCTGGGAGGCTTTGCTTGTAAGACCCTCCCCCACTCAGAGGAGCTGGGGTCTAAGACAGAGTACTGGAAGATGGCTGAGTGGAATCTCGCTGATGCTTAGCACTGGTGAAGGAAATAGCGAACAAGGTGCAGATCAAGTTTGGAGTGGACCTGAACACTATCCCAGAACACAAACCACTAGGCAGTGAAGAAGGCTGCATGGTCGAAGTAACAAAAAGGGGCACGAATGTGAATTAATGTGGTTGTATCAAAAATTTACAGTAATTGTGTGGTGATCCGAAAATAAAGCATTATTTGGCAGTAAAGGCAGGACTGAGGGCACTATGTTGCACTACTCCTACATCTTCACCCTACTCTACAATACTTCCTTCCCTTTCTGTCTCATGGTTGAATAAACATTGGAATACTAGAGGAATCAGAAGTGAGACAACTTTAAAGGGGTGAACTACAAAGTGGGGGAACCCAGAGTAGGATATCAGTGATTATGCCAGAACTGGTCACTCTTTATCCACGTGTAGAGGAGCATAGTGTAACAGACACACCAACAGCAAGGGGTGCCAGATAAATTAAGAGCACTCAACACACTGACTTGTCCAGGTGCAACACTATACCTAGGGCCACTGGGTACACCATCCCCTAAACAGTTGTGCTGCAAGTACAGCATGAGCAAGCTTAAAGCAACAAAACCCACAATGCCATCCCAGGAAGAGACAAACCAGGCAACAACTCCAGGGGAACCACCAAAACATCAAATGGATGATAATACCCCCAATAAAAAACGTGTTGTACTGATTTCAGCAATAATGTAGACACATTAAACCCATGTGCTTAGGATAAACACAGTGGCTGTTGACCTTGACTTGCTCTTAACAGTCCAGCAGGTGATATTTGGTGGAGTTTTGGATACCAAAGCACTCTTGGAAGCATTATGTCCAACTGTATGAGACCTACAAAATCAGGTAACAGAGGTGCAGGAATGCATCTCCCTCGCATTGTATGTTTATTTAGTGCAATCTCACTGTATCTACTGAAGTGCCAATTCATAGATACTGAAGAGTACAAAAAAGTGATGGCTGGAATGCTTGAATGAATCCCAGCCACTGGTAAATACTTGGGGCTACAACGCAGTCCATTGAGTTGCCTCCTCCACTTTGCCACGTTCAACTAGAGTCAGCCATACTTAAAACAGTCTTGATCCCGTTCCAATAGAAACACTGAAAAGCAAAGTCCTCTGTGAACCAAAATACAAACAATCCAAGACTGCTTTCGGTCTCTCCAGTCTGGTGCAGCTGGTTCCAATTACACAGTGAGCATGGGACCCACTTCTGGGCATACCTGTCAAAATCTCAATGAAGAATACAAAAACTGTTGGGTGAGATGCTTGAATTAATCTCAGCCACTGGTCATTACTCGGAGCTGCACCCCAGACCATAATTTGTTTTGTCCTTCATACCACCTCAGGTTACACCCATCTATATACAAATATACCTTGGCCCTGCTCCAGGTTGACCAGTCCAGCCCAAACTATGAAGCCAGGTCCTCTCTGAACTTGACATGAATTCTGGAGTTCATACTCCCCAGAGATCATGTTAAGTGTTGCAGGGGTGCAGCCTTATTTCTCAGGTTTCATGATTTAAGATTGCTGTGGGTCAGTCTTGGAGACTGTGGCACATGGCCCAGTGGCAGCTGAGGAGGTGAAGGATGGTGTAGTCACATGGTAACACAGATCAGTACTTGTTGGGCATGGTGGAATGAGCTAGAACATTCTAGAAGAGCCAGAGCATTCTAAAAGGAACCAGAAGGTTCCAGACACTTCTGGTTCAGTAAGAGCTAGGATGGTTTAAGCAACAGTTACAGCATTTCATTTTGCCTGGCAAAAGTAGTTGATGAGTCTTTATTCCTGTTTCATGGTTCACATCTGTGAGGACAGAATAGTCTTCTGCATGATGGCAGACATGCACCCCTACACTGAGTGCCCCAGATGCCACAATATCTGGTTACTGATTTTCGGTCATGACCGAACATGTACCATGGTGTAGACCATGAATTAAGCCTATATCACAAAATAATTTGTTTATACTGGGAGGGGTGCACCAAGCGATACATTCATAAAGGTAGAGGACCATTGCCCTTGAATAGAGTAAAAAAATACACGGGCATGGTGCTGACAGTAAAATCATTTCTGCTCTCAAAAGAATCAGAAATGTGAAAAGGCGTTTTTATCTGTATCACAGGAATGGGCTACTGGCCTACTCGTGTAAAGTTCCTTAGCTGTATACTTAACTCCCCCTTGGCCTGCATGGGTTGTGTAAAGTGCTGGACAGTGTGTGATACTTGAGTGTGCATGCTGGGACAGGGTGTGATACTTCCACGTGTGCTGGGATGCACGTGTGTGCCAGTGATTGCTACATAGCATGGAGGTCGATGAGTTGAGGACTGCACCCCCAAAATAGGAGATCTGTATTGCTAACAATCTGGAGAGCTAAGCTTTTCACACACTGAGGGGAGAGGCATAGGGCAGTGGTTCCCAACCTTTTGACTTCTGAGGACCCCCACTGAATCATTACTGGAAGCCAGGGACCCCCAAGCAATTTGTATGATTTAAATTTCAACATTATAACAGTAATTCACAAAAAATACACAAACAACTACACACCAAACAAATACTCGAATTACTAAAGATAGAATTATTTTATATTGAAAAAATATGCAAAAATCAAAAAAGTTTAATGGGAAGGTTGGCACTGCAACTTGGAGACTAACTTTTCAATGTTTCGTTTTATTTAGGAAAGCTAAATCCTCAGGCTAGATTCTATAGTTCCCAACTTTTTTTTTTTTTAGGTAGATAAGATCTGAGAAAACTTTTTCACATAAATATGTGGGTGGGGAAAGAAAGTAAAACCATGAGGCCCTCTCTACTCTCCATAACTTCTTTGTCACATGTGATTCGTTTTATAGCACCTCTCATACCAGTGTAGGGTGTTAGAGCACTTTACAGGAACTACAAGGAGTAGGATTCACGTCATCCACACTGGTAGGCATTTTCTAAGAGTGCTTGGTCTGGAGAAGCAAAAACTCAGGATTCAGAAAATATAGTAGTTAGCGATGACTTATTACTACGCAAGCAAACCTTTTTTAGCAGCATAAGCAAAATGAAAGACTGTGAAAAGCATAACTTTATAATTTGTGCCACACAGTTTGCATGAAGCTCTTTGATGGCAGTTTATATCTCACTGTGCTAGATTAAGATTTTAACTTATGAACTGCTCAGTAACAAAAAATATCTGCAACAAAAGCAGTAACTGGCTGTGCTATGCACATAAAATGCTGTTCTTTGCATGATACATGTTCTTTGCAGCAGGCATATTAACCATCTGCACTACCTAAATTGAGTCAAAACTGCCACTAGACAAAACTCCCATCTCTCTCCAGCAGATACATTAATCACCAGAGTTATCTTGATGCTTTTATTTTTGCCAAAACAAGGCTTTGCAGTGCTGTGAAAACTGCTGCATAAAGGAAGTAATAAATATTTTTAAAAACACACTTTTCTGTCAGATGCCCCAGCTGGAGAAGGGCCTTCCTGCTAGCCCAGGCCTGCAGACTCCCTGGGGATGTGTCACGGACCGCTGGCATAGGGCATCTTTTTTGTACATTACAGGAAAAAATGCTAGTTAGTGAGGCCTGCGATCATCGTCAGGGAGAAGGTGGGACTGATAAGGTTGGCTTTACCAGGGAATCTGACAGAGAGGAAGGCTTAGTCCTTTGAACCTTTATGAGGCATATTTCATTGAATGCTGAAAGCCAGGTATGATCCCTAGTTTGTCCCTTGGCCTGGGTTGTGGGGCACTCATAATTGGTGCCAAACTGTTCCTTTGCCAAAATGCAGTGCAAAGGAGAGATAACATCTAAGTAGTTGAAACCCTTAATGTTAATTTCAAAGGCCAGACACTAAATCACATATGTATCTACATTTGGACTATAAAGTTGGAATTGTGTGCTCTGTACTTTTCTGAACAACACCATCTCATCAGGAGAGGGAAAGATCAGCAAGACTTCTTTGCTGCTGGAACCACGACTGGCGACGAAGGCCTGACAGTTTCCCATCTGGGTGAGGTGCCATCCCCTGTCGCGTGGGCTCTCATTATTCTAAATGAGACTACTGGATTTCTAGGCAGCAGGATCTATAACGGTGTGGGGGACTGAGTCTGACCCACGTGTAAAGAACTCTGTCACCCTAAATCCGTTTTTTGCTCCGGCTAACTAGCAGTGCCTCATTTCTCCCATGTGGAAGGAATGATTCGGCAGCCGAGCACATGACATCTCTGGAACTTCTCAGGGAAGTCGTGGTTACTCAGATCCAAACCAACTATCTTATTTCCAATATGATCTCATATACAAATGACAAAGACAGTATAAGTTTTATATAATGTTTTAATAAAACGACTGTATTTTAGATATTAAGGCGTGAGCCGCAATAACCAGAACCATACAACACAGTAGGATTGAAATAGTCACTAGGAGAGTAAAACATAAGAACAAAGCTATCATATTGTCTAACAGTTTCTACTCTCCCTCTGCTTGTTCTATTCAGAGCACAGCATGTTAAGCGTCTAGCTTGCCTATTAGAATCACTGTGGAGACATCAGCCCTCATACCTGAGCAAAGACCTGTGATCTTGGTTCAGCATCTGCAACGAGGCAGTCAGCGTCTAGTTGTGGTTCTCTGGTCGGAATCTCCCTCTTGCATGTATTGGGACAAGGAAGTGATTTTATAACTAACATGTCATCGTGATCACAAAATGTCCCTACGCAGGAATGCCAAGTCTAAACTCCTACCACGTCTATCGGCAATGTACCAGACTGTATCCTTGACTGAAGCACAGAGTAAATATGTTATGGAGAACTCCAGTGCTGAAGTAGGCAAAACAGTGTGATATGAATAAAAAACAACACCGTAGAACTGGCTATTTGAAAAATAACAGTACGAAGCCTAATAAAAAGCATGTAGAGCAAAGTGCACAGAGGCTCTAAGCTGTCAGCAAATGAATAAAATATATTCAGGGCAAAGTGCACAAAGGCCTAAAGCCTGAAGCTAAAGCGCAATGAATACGTAAAACTAACCACACTACACCCTCCCCTTGTCGGTAGCAAGTGGTTCCAATAATATAAAAGGATGCCCCAAATATAAACAATATCTAAAACAATCATTTCGACAAGGTGAGAAGACAACAAAGTCATAAATTTAGGTAACATGTGACCATAAAGTCAAATTCAATTTAGTGTCAATTTCGTAAAAATCCAATCGTCAGACAGAAGCAATAGAACGCAGGAGTTCCTCTACTTCGATATATGTCAATATCGGAAGATCCACGTCACAAAGTACCATGGAGCAGGTGTGATCCAAAGCCCCAAAACCATTCAGGGTGGCACCCCATGCAGGGCCTATGAAAGAGACAATACCATCTTCCTCCAGGAAGGGAATCTCATAAACCGCCTCACGAAGCAAGCGCATCCGTAGTGCACAAGTCTGGGAATTAGCCCTAATCGGGAACATCAACAGATCAGTATCGACCAGTGGAGGGCGCTGCAGTGAGAGACAGAGAGCCAGTGCATGTTCAAACGAGCACCAAAGGCATCGAAACACGGGTTGCACACAATCCAAAACCGGTCTGAATGACAGAGAACAGTCACACTCAAAATGTCCCAGGAGTGTTGCTCCAAAATGCTGCATCATGCGTTCACAACACAGCTGCGCTGACGGGAGCAGCATTACAGGATCTCGTCGTGACGGGACAGCCATTGCGAAAAAATAGCAACAACAGCAAGACTCCAGCCAATAAAGCCAAAGTAATCGGGAAACCCCCAAAAATGCTTCAGAAAATAGAATGTATAGCCGAAGGTATCAAACCGAATATGGAAGAGAAGGTATGAGCAAAACCAACACCAACGACTTTGAAAAAATGTGCAATACCAGCAGTGCTGGATGCATTAAATATACGTCCCACAAGTTCACCGAAGTGATTTGGAAAGTTAGTATTCAAAAGGGACTGTATCTCCACCGATGACCTTGCCACCTGAAGTGCGTAGGTCTCGCTAGCAGATGTAAGGGCCACATGCTTTTGAAACAATAAAGCTTTTAGCCGACTCAACTTGTCGAAATCAACCTTGGAAGTAGCAATATGAGGCCAGATGCCTGCTACCTCCCTAAATTGAGTGGGGGGAAACAACACATTCCTGCAGCACGTAACGGCCTTGTTGTCAACGACGATGTAAACTATTCCGGCACGCATGCCACAGCAGCGTTCGCTGTTAAGAACAATGTAACTGCCGTTAGAAAGCACCTGGAAAGTGTTTTTAATAACCGGGACTGGAACTCCCTTCAGATAACAAGCTAAGTTAGCAATCGAAGCGTTACACGCCCCGTGCAAGGACAGCTGTTTACAAACCATTGAATGGCTGACAGAAGATTCGCATTCGCTGCCGCTAAGAAAAACCTCCTTCAAACCATTAACACATCTGTACTGAAAGGGAAGCTCCCACACCTCGTGTATGTAACTGTCTCCCAATGGTTCATATCTACCCACCGGAATGTGCTTCAAACAGGAAGTAAATTGCAACAGCCTCTTGTTGTGAAAGCTTCCAATAAGAACCTTTTCTTCCGTGGTACTTTGGGACCTGACAAAAAATCTTGTAAATCAGTATCATTAGACAGTAACTTGAGATGTGACTTAACTGCATCCAGCGTGGATGACTTCAACCATTGCTGACAAAGCTTCCCCACACTGTATGTAGTTATAATATCAGCATGTTCTGGTGATACGTAACGAGGGTCTGCCCTACTAGTCCTGAACCCCCCTGAAGAGGTGACAAAACGTGGATGACACACATTAGTGTCTACAGGCCATAATAACCACCCGCCTGGATGTAACAATGAAGTGTTAAGCGTACCATTCTGGACCCAATGTGTAAAGTCACTAAAAGTAGCATTCACATAGTGCTGCCAATTTTTTAATTTAGAAGGGACAGGTGTACTAGGCAAAGTCAATTCCCTAATTGTCGCTAAGCCCAAATAGCTAGTCTGTTGTACTGTGTCATTGAGGAAAATCATCTGCACAGGGATAATACATGCTCTAAATAACGTGTCCCTGCCTTGCATTTGCCAATTTTTCGAACCCCAAACACTTTTCAAGTCAACAGTTTTAAACCAGTATTCATACCCCTCGACCGAAAGTTTAGATACAAACAAATTTGAATACAGTAATTTAGTATCGGTCAAGAACATTTGCTTATTAGAATACGGTGCAACTATAAAATAGTAGGACTTAGCATTTCGTTGATCATGCCCAGAAAAATATGCAAATTTATCATAATACATTTTCGAACTCCCTTGTGGAGGAGTCGAGCAATGTTCCCATTGCACATAATTAAACATGGACTTAGGGCTACTAGATTTATGAATAAAGTGGTGTCCATAATAGTTGTAACAAAACATGTCACCATGATTATCTCTAAACTGGTAAGCATCTTCATCGTCATAGACAGTATATTATTGCAAACCCATTAGCATAGAATCTACTGTCTTCACATCCCAATCATCAGAAACAATGCCAGGTATAACAATATCATTCATTGATAACTTGAGGACAAACGGTATTTGAATCAATTCAGTGGGACCATATATATCAAACATTACTTTATCCCACACAATCCCATCCAGAATTGGTATTGCAGAAATGTTTACAGTGGACAAGTCTCTTCGAACCATATGAGACGAAAAATGCGGTTTTAACACAGTCTCCACGTGCTCAATGTCAGATCGATCAGGAAGAAAATTACCATGTATTATCAGAAAAAAAGTAACCACAAATCCCAACCATAAAAAAAGAGTCATCACGGCCAAAAACAGCCAAAAATAGTTCCAAGGAAAAACAAAATATGTGCGTTTAAGCCAACCCAGTAGCCGTCGTGGACCGTGGACAGAAGACATCGAGGACGAGGAGCCGGACACATCATTATCAGCGTCGTTGAAGCAGCCAGAAGCAGTTCTAGCAAAAGGTGCAACTGTGAACAAAGAAGCAGATGGAGGCTCTCGCCGTGGCACGCTATAAACCACATGTTCAGAAA
Organism: Pleurodeles waltl; assembly: GCF_031143425.1. Classification (NCBI taxonomy): domain Eukaryota; kingdom Metazoa; phylum Chordata; class Amphibia; order Caudata; family Salamandridae; genus Pleurodeles; species Pleurodeles waltl. Next base: position 317,410,323 of record NC_090437.1, on the reverse strand, counting down.
CATCAGTAGAACGTACAGCAATTTGATCAAAAGATTCCATATTAATCGCCGTCAGTGGAACAATCGCAAGATCATCATCCACCCTCCCCAAGCTCGGAGAGGAAACAATGTCGGTGAAAATCACCTGCAGCGGGACTTCTTCCCCAGTAGTGAGAGGGATTCCGGAACTACTGGGTGTCCCTCTTGGTCTGCTGTGCAGAATCAGCCACATGTTGTAACTTGACATTATCAATGGAAACAAAGCGATTTCCTTTGGCCCCTCGCAGCGGCGGTAAAATCACAGTTCTCGTGCCGCTCACCCCCAACACAGGGACAGGTTCTCGATAAGAAGGACCAAATTCTTTTTTAACTGCGACCTTTTCACGCACTAGATCCCCAATCCTGGGTATCCAACCAGTAGGTGTTACTGGCTCATCCTTAATTCCTGAGGAGGCAGCACTGGCAGAAGAGTTATCTTCACGGAATTGTTGTAAATCCTGCAAAACAGTGACACGATCATTTATGTCAAAGGGCGTATCTGCCGCCTCCACACCAGGACCATCTAGATCAGGAACATACATTCGTGTTCCAAACAGGCACTCATATGAAGTACGACCCCCCAGTAACCTTCTAGGCAAGTTATTAAGTGCTCTCTGTACTCCATATAGGTGGGCTAGCCAACCACGACCCGTACCATAACTCTGGCCGTTAAGGACTTCTTTAAATCACGATTTAAACGCTCCACGACAGAATTTCCCTCGGGATGAAATGGAGACGAGAATTGGAGTTGGACCCCCAACGAAGCCATGGTGTCCCTGAATGCCTTAGAGGCAAAAGCAGGGCCCTGGTCCGAATGAAAAGCCGCAACTGCAAATATATCGACAAAGATGCGCAAATCTTTAATAACAGTTCGAGCGTTAGCCGAGCGTTGTGGCCATACCCACACAAATCTGGAGCACGAATCTACAACAACCAATATATATTTGTATGCACAATCTGATGTCAGCGGACCACAATGATCCAAGTACACACACTGTAATGGTCTATTTGAAATCAGAAGGGGCGTCTGCTGCGGGCGTCTAGCCGACAATGCTTTAATTTGTTGACAAACGTCACAACAAATGACATATTGCTTCGTCTCTTTATAGAGACCAGGCCACCAGTAACGAGCCTGTAAAAGTGAAATCGTGGCAGCCACACCAGCATGTGCAGAAGCCACCCCCTCATGTGCTGCAGAAATTAATCGAGGTCTCTCAATTTTATTGGGAATTTCACGTACACCAATGCCTGGAATTGTAACAGTAGCATTCAGCGCACCATTCAAGCAGTAACTATATTTTGAAGGAAATCCTTTAGGAAAGGGCGTGCCATCAACCGTAGCCTTTATGGCAGCCGAAATTTCTGTGTCTGGTTTGGAACTCGAACGAGTCACTGCGGCCACAGTGGCGACAGCCACTGCTGATTTCGCGGCTTCATCAGCCAAAGTATTCCCAGCAACATGTATTCCAACGCGCTGGTGTCCAAGTGTATGCACAACATGGACGTTAAGAAGCGTTTCCTTCAGATCCGCAACCTTACCCCACAACATTTTGGCCCATATTTATACTTTTTGACGCAAAACTGCGCCAACGCAGTTTTGCGTAAAAAAAAATAGCGCCGGCTAACGCCATTCTGAAGCGCCATGCGGGCGCCGTATTTATTGAATGATGTTAGCCGGCGTTAGCCGCCGGCGCCGTCTGGTGTGCGTTAAAAAAAACAACGTACACCAGGCAGCGCCGGCGTAGGGGGATATGGAGCTTGGGCGTCAAGAAATGGGGCAAGTCAGGTTGAGGCAATTTTTTCGCCTCAACCCGATTTGCACCATTTTTTTTCACTCCCAACCCCCATAGAAATGACTCCTGTCTTAGCAAAGATAGGAGTCATGCCCCCTTGCCCAATGGCCATGCCCAGGGGACTTTTGTCCCCTGGGCATGGTCATTGGGCATAGTGGCATGTAGGGGGGCACAAATCAGGCCCCCCTATGCCACAAACAAAAAAAAAAAAAACACTTACCTGAACTTACCTTAATGTCCCTGGGATGGGTCCCTCCAGCCTTGGGTGTCCTCCTGGGGTGGGCATGGGTGACAGGGGGTGTCCCTGGGGGCATGGGGGGGCACCTCTGGGCTCCTTCAGAGCCCACAGGTCCCTTAACGCCTGCCTTTTGCAGGCGCTAAAAAACGGCGCAAAAGCGGCCGTACGTCATTTTTTTTGACCCGCCCACTCCCGGGCGTGATTTTTGCCCGGGAGTATAAATCCCACGCACATGCCTCGGAGTCGATTTTTTTAGACGGGAACGCCTACCTTGCATATAATTAACGCAAAGTAGGTGTCCACGCTAAAAAATGACGCTAACTCCATGGACTTTGGCGCTAGACGCGTCTAACGCCAAAGTATAAATATAGAGTTAGTTTTGCGTCGAAATTGCGTAAAAAAAAAACGACGCAATTTCGGCGCAAACGGAGTATAAATATGCCCCTTTATGTTTAATGGTGTTGCCTTTAGAATCTCTGAACCCATTCATCTTCCAATAGTGTAGATATTCATTGAAAGACTGAACACAGTAGTAGGAGTCACAGACCAGCAAGGTTAAAGTCGCCAGATCCGCGTGCTCCAATGCTAACAATAGAGCTTTGAGCTCAGCCAGCTGGGCCGTGCAATCTCCTAAGGTTTTAGTATAAGTATGTCGGGGGCAGAACACTTCCCCCTCCATAGTGCCGCTCACCACCGCACATGCAGCAGAATACTGTTGTTTAGTCCCAACCGCTGGTTGCGCAGAGCCATCGGTATACATGACCACTTGATATTGGTCAATAGGCAACGTACCAGCAGGAACAGGGTATTCCATCTCATATTGAAGAAATTCTTGAGTCTGCAGTTTAGGGTCAAATACGTAATCTACATCAGTGGCTGTCAAAGACGTAGCCCATTGTATCCATCGCGGGTGAAAAGCTTTCGAATTTGGAACACTCGCTTTTGTAACTGCCTCTAAGGCCGGAATTGGGGAAACGACAATAATGCGTTGGCCCTGGGCTAGCGGTCTTTCTTTAATAACAGCCATCTGTACTGCAGTGAGAATTTTCTCAGTCTGTGCAAATCGTTGTTCTGCAGCAGAATACAAATGAGATTTGTATGCAATCGGGACTGTCTCCCCCTCATTAAAGGTGACACAAGTAAACCCAACAGCCCCAGGTATCACCCTGATGACTAAATGTGTCTTATTGTCCCGTGTGTGTAAGTGCTTAACTGCTAAGAGATCACTCTGTAACTCTCGTAGTATATGTGTATGTTCAATCGTCCAAAATCTACTCGAATAATTCGGGCAAATCAACTCGTATAAGGGTTTTATACGCGTCGCATAATCAGGAATGTAAGTTCTGCCAAAATTCAGAAACCCCAACAATGACTGGAGCTTCCGAACCGTATTAGGAGGCTGCAATAAAGCACATTTCTCCAAAAAATGTGGCGCTAAGCTCTTGCCCTCACTCGACAACTCATATCCCAGGAAAATGACGCTGAGGAAGGCAATCTTTGATTTCTTAAAATTAAACTTATAGCCAATATCAGCAAACCCCACAACAATGCGCGATACACGCCTTAGATGTTGCAGAATCTCATCATCTGTCAGATATATGTCATCAACATATGACAACGCTTCAGGGTCGAACTCATGCAGCATTTCAGTGACACGAGCCGAAAACAGTCCTGGGCTATTCTTATACCCCTGAGGCAAACAACAAAAAAATTCTGAGAGCCAAACGCACTGAAACAGGTATAGTCCCGACTCTCGGGCGCTATATTCTGGCAGAAAAATCCATTTGAGATATCTAATGTTGTCTTGTACTTCTTACGTACGATATTATTCATAAGCGCTGCGCTATGTGAATTCTGTATTGCATATGTGCGTGTATGACTATTCAAATGTCGGTAATCCACCACTATCCTATATGAATGGTCCGGTTTAGCAACCGGAAACAATGGATTATTCATCGGCGAGACACAGGGCTCAATTACACCCTGATACTCCAAATGTGTAAGAATTTTCCTAACCGATGCCCTTGCTTCAAATTTGATAGGATACTGCGGCTGTGGCTGAGGTTCGCCCTTTATCGGAATGACATGATAAGGTGATTGTCTATCCCACCCCACGTTATTTCTATACAGGGCGGGAGCCTGTGCTAGAGCCCATGATTTACTAGGACTCCACTAGTTCTCTCGGAACAAGTGGTGAGAAGGACAGTCGCGAACAAAGTCAGGTGGCAAATCCTGTTCGGCCAACAGAACATCATATGATTTTACCACATGGTCCCAAAAAATGGCGTTTATAATAAGGTCAATGTCCCCTTCTAATTGTAGAGTCACTTCATATACTCTATCAGGATCAGAGACTCGCATGTCCGCCGTCTCGACTTGTATGAAGTCATCAGTTGCTTTCACCTCCAGATGCTCTAGAAGACTCCGGCGAACTATTGTGACCTCTGCCGCGCTGTCTAACAGTGCTAACGCCCACGTCTTGTTCGTCAAGAGAACTCTCTTCTTGAGCGGCATGTCTAACTGAGACTGCTGCCACTTTCTTCTTTTTAAATTGCTGTTTTTGTTGCAGCGGTTTCTCTTTTTGTTTAATAGAAACCTCCGCTGAGCGTTGTGAATCCTGTCTCGGTTTCACGTACTCCGTCCTCCGCTCTGACCGCCCACCTCTCTCACTTCTCTTTTCCGAGGAGTCCTGAAAGGAACGAGATTGGCGTGTATCAGTATATTGATATCTATCAGGCGTCTTCAAAGTATCCCTATTCCTGAGATTATACTTATTCTGTGGGGTCTCCGGTTGCAGAGACTGCCCACCATCTTTCTTAGGTGTTTGCTGTTTCTTTTCCCAGCGCTTTTTCGAACCCTCAGGTTGTTGCTGTTTAGCATTATCTTTATTTTTTGTACCCTATAACTGGGGTTTTTGTGGTCTAGCCCCTAGGCTATCACGACCAATACTAGAATATGTTTCCGCTATTATTCTCGGAAGCTCCCGCTCCTGATTAAGCAGCGGAACATCCCGAAGACACATACGCACTGCTAGTGCTACTGCCTCTCCTTTGAGATTACTCAAAATAATAGAAGAAACTGTGGCAAAATTGCCCAACAACTACATGCCCAAATCTAAGGCAGGGGCAGCCCCATATTCATCTTGAATCTGTTTAAGCACGTCCGGTAAATTAGCTGATGTCGGTGTACCGTGTGCCGTAGTGTAGAGCGCGGCAAACACCATGCCCCAGGTATTACAAAGGTCCACCGGAGGAACCATCCCCTACGGCAAACACATCGTCAAAATTCTATGTTTATCCTGAGGTCCCGTATGGGGAAATACTGCTTCCAGCGTGTTAATTTTTTGCGCCAGCCAAAATGGAGTCTCCTCTCGTTTAGCCGGTACTTTACCCATAACTGAGTGCACAGTGGCCGGATTATTACCCGGAACCACAGCCTGTGGGTGCGCTGGAGCAGCACGCGCTGCATTCGTATTTAGTGTCTGCATGACAAACTGAACTAATCGTCTATATGTAGCCGTTAAGTCTGTATATAAACGACGAACTTCAACCACTACCAATTGAGCAACCGCAGGATGAGGTGTATATGTAGCCAATAAAGGCCAGGTAGGACCATCATTACTCAGCGGACCTAACCTAACTTGTGCTACTGTGTGTGGGAGGGCGCCATCAAGCCAATTATGGTGTTCTTGATAAGATAGAGGTATTTCTAAATAAGCGTAAGCCCTGTATTGTCCAGGGACATTCGCAACAGTGTATTCGTGAAAAGTATTTGTTCCCCCATCCACTGCTGGAAATCCGACCCAAGAATACAAAAGTTCCGTTCTATAAGCTGCATGGGCGTCCACCACAAAAGTGACTGGACCCCCCTGGACTGTCAGTCCATGTGTCAACAGATGTCCTGTGAGCGGGTGACGCATATTAATTGCTATATTCACTACATTAGGATTCGCCATTTATAAAAAATAGCTCCAGGTCAGAGAAGGCACACCAATATCGGGGTTTTCCTTTCAAAGTTCAAACTTGAACAACCAACCACTAAGCAATAGGAAGCTCCTATGCCGTGGCGGCGGAAACCCTCAGCCCCACGGACGTCTCCGTATACGGAACCGAGGAGTCAAACTATATATGAGACCAAGAGAGTCAGTCGGACCTAATCATTAGAGCCAGACCAAACGTTGGCGGCGCCATGTCGCGTGGGCTCTCATTATTCTAAATGAGACTACTGGATTTCTAGGCAGCAGGATCTATAACGGTGTGGGGGACTGAGTCTGACCCACGTGTAAAGAACTCTGTCACCCTAAATCCGGTTTTTGCTCCGGCTAACTAGCAGTGCCTCATTTGTCCCATGTGGAAGGAATGATTCGGCAGCCGAGCACATGACATCTCTGGAACTTCTCAGGGAAGTCGTGGTTACTCAGATCCAAACCAACTCTCTTATTTCCAATACGATCTCATATACAAATGACAAAGACAGTATAAGTTTTATATAATGTTTTAATAAAACGACTGTATTTTAGATATTAAGGCGTGAGCCGCAATAACCAGAACCATACAACACAGTAGGATTGAAATAGTCACTAGGAGAGTAAAACATAAGAACAAAGCTATCATATTGTCTAACAGTTTCTACTCTCCCTCTGCTTGTTCTATTCAGAGCACAGCATGTTAAGCGTCTAGCTTGCCTATTAGAATCACTGTGGAGACATCAGCCCTCATACCTGAGCAAAGACCTGTGATCTTGGTTCAGCATCTGCAACGAGGCAGTCAGCGTCTAGTTGTGGTTCTCTGGTCGGAATCTCCTTCTTGCGTGTATTGGGACAAGGAAGTGATTTTATAACTAACATGTCATCGTGATCACAAAATGTCCCTACGCAGGAATGCCAAGTCTAAACTCCAACCACGTCTATCGGCAATGTACCAGACTGTATCCTTGACTGAAGCACAGAGTAAATATGTTATGGAGAACTCCAGTGCTGAAGTAGGCAAAACAGTGTGATATGAATAAAAACAACATCGTAGAACTGGCTATTTGAAAAATAACAGTACGAAGCCTAATAAAAAGCATGTAGAGTAAAGTGCACAGAGGCTCTAAGCTGTCAGCAAATGAATAAAATATATTCAGGGCAAAGTGCACAAAGGCCTAAAGCCTGAAGCTAAAGCGCAATGAATACGTAAAACTAACCACACTACACCCCCAAAAGCCAAGATTTCTTGCCCTGTGCTTAGAGTACCAGCAGTCTACCTGCCAAGACCAGTTGCTTCTATAAGGAGGAATAGAGTGCTTAGAAACCTGCCTGCCAAGATCCTGTAAGGAGGAGAAGTAAAGAGCCTAGAGGGAGCGAGGCCCTGCAGGGATCCTGGCACATGGATCCTCTGTGAGCAGTGTGAGGCTCTGTCCATTGAAGACCAGTGTTGAGAACAGTCTGCTCTCTGGCAGAAGTCGGTAACCCTGATCGAGGTTGCTGTGAAGTTGCGGGCTGCCATCTGATGTCACTGATGTCATTGGGGCCGTTGTCTGGGCTTGTGATGCCCCATGTGCCAAAAGGGGCTACCAAAGATTGCCGGGGTCATTGCCTACTTCCACTGAAACTGTGGGAACTGTCACCCGTTGCAACTGTTGCTGTGGGTCATCACCCATATCTGTGACCCCTCTGTGTGCCAGGAGGGGACCACCGAATAGACTGGAAGGGCCATCACCTGAAGTTTCTGACCGGATCAGAAGCGTTATCTGTGCCTGTGATCCCTGGATGCTGGGAGGGAGCCACTAGGACAGTCAGGATTGTTACCATGGCGGAGAAGCCCCAGCAATCCAAGGAAGGACTCAGCAGCAAGACCAGGAGTGGCCCTGACTATGACCTCTAGTTTGTCCCATTACCAGGAAGGACACAAAGAAAGAGCTGCTGCCCCCAGAGGCTGCCACTGTCTGCAACTGCCTTGTGACTGTTGCCCCGCTGAGTAAGAGAGAACATGGAGCCTGCTGCTCATTGTCAGAGTGCATGTACAGAGGAACCCCGGCTCTCGGACATTTCTATGACTGCAGTCACGTAACACTATAGCAAGGCTGAATGTCAAAAATGGGGACTTGTGCCAGCTCAGCTGTGCAATGCCTGAGAGCTGGCATTTAAAGCCAGACTTTAATGCGCACGCTCGTGTGAGCTGTACCTGGGGGTCACCTCCTGAGTTCCACCTAGGGATGTAGAGTCAGAGTGAAGAGAAGAGAAGGGGAGAAGAGACCTGCAGGGGGAAATATGGCCCAGTTCAGCATTAGGACACTAGTCTGAAAAGGAGTTTGCATATTTATTTTGTGTCACATCTAGCTTGTCTAATAAATACTGCCTTTAATCTAAAATCAGTATTAGACTGAACAATCATCTTGTTGGGGGAGTTGTGTGCATTTTGAGTCATTAACCCTCACATACCTTGCACCTACCTCCCCTGAAGAGCCTTGGACTGCTTGACACTCGCTACCACCGCCAGTCAAGTACTGAAGAGCTAGTACATGGCCCAGTTGTTCTCATCCCATAGTAGGTTTGGGACCTGGACATTAGGAGTGAAAGGCCTCAACTCTCATGGTTAGGCCTAAAAGCTCCAGCTTGTCCCTTTCGCCTTTTGAAAGGGGTTCTGATAGCACAGTTTGCATTACCTGAACCTTTTTTGTTTTTCTATACTTTGGGGCCCTTGGGTGCCTAGGGCAATTCCGGTTAGCCCTCCCTTACTTATACACTGAGCTTTGCTTGATGTTGTTGTGGAACTCGAATTTCAGCTCCAACTTTAAACACCCTAAATTATCCTGACTCCAGGCATATCTAGTATTGGAGGCAGACTTCTGTATTCAGTTCCCAGTCTGTAACCTGGCCTGCTGGGGGTTAGTGATGTGCTCTCCACTTCCACACCCTGATAAGCTATTCTCCTGATACTCTTAAGACATTGTATGTTGTTGTACAAGTATATATTAGGTTAATGGTAACTTGTTTAATAGGATTACAGGGATTACCAGTCAGTCCACTGGAGAATTAGCGTCCTTATCATACGCCTTCCAATAGCTCATGCTCTTGAGCTAGGAGGCATAGACGCTAATGGATTGCTCCTTTTGCCTCTATCTCCCTTTCACTTGTGCACCCACTTCAGATTCTTAATTTCATTTACAGACCTTATTCACTAAAAGGGGAAGGAATCTCTAGCTGGAATTCGATTGAAATCCGGAACACTAGTAAAACAAAGCTGATTTCAGCATAATTGGGCCTCTTCACTTGGATGCACCTTGGTTGCAGCGATACAGAGAGCATGAGACCCACATGCTTACTGTGCCATGGTACTCAAGCTACATTCTATTGAAGAGACCCAAATAGGCTGAATTTGGTCTGGGGTTGCTTGTGTTCCTTTTCAGAGGGAAAGTGTTTTGGGAGTTCGATCTGGACTGTTCTTATTGGAGCAAGACCTAGAGAGATTTGCATATGGTTGGCTCCTATGAGGTGGCATGGTGGACAAAAAACGATGGACGGGAAAGCAGCCTTAAGTGACTATCAGTGAATGAGATTAATTAACATACACCACTTCATGGGGGAACAGGGGTAATGTCCCACAAATGACTCGTTGTTTACAGGCCTTTATTTTTGAATGACGTAAAATCCCAGCCTTCACTGTTCACTTCATTCCTTATATACTCTCGACTCCTTGACATAATACCCAGACAAATGTATGGGGTACATACGAGAAAACATCACTGAATTCCCACCAAGTAAGCTGCTAACAAAATGCTTCGGTGAGTTAAACGTGAACAACTGACATCCGTGGCCTAAAAATAAGGAGTTCAAATCTCGGCAAACCTAGCTTAACTTTCACTCATCTGAGGTCGGTAAACTGAATGGAATGAAATTGGAAAGAAGTAACAATTGTTTCAATCAATCAATCAAGAAATTTGTATAGCGCGCTACTCACCCGGAGGGTCTCAAGGCGCTGGGGGAGGGGGAACCGCTACTGCTCGAACAGCCAGGTCTTGAGTTGCTTCCTGAAGGAGAGGTGGTCTTGGGTCAGGAGGAGGTGGATGGGGAGGGAGTTCCAAGTCTTGGCTGCCAGGTAGGAAAAGGATCTTCCTCCCATGGTGGCTTTTCTAATGCGTGGCACGGCGGCGAGGGCGTGGCTGGTCGATCGTAGCTGGCGGGTGGGAGTGTAGAAGGTCAGGCGGTTGTTGAGGTACCTGGGGCCCAGGTCGTGGAGGGCCTTGTGTGCGTGGGTGAGGAGACGGAACGTGATTCTCTTGCTGACGGGGAGCCAGTGCAAGTCTCTCAGGTGTCCGGAGATGTGGCTGTGACGGGGGATGTCAAGGATGAGGCGTGCGGAGGCGTTCTGGATGCGTTGGAGTCTTTTCTGTAGTTTGGCCGTGGTTCCGGTGTAGAGGGTGTTACCGTAGTCCAGTCGGCTGGTGACGAGTGCCTGGGTGACCGTCTTCCTGGTTTCGGTGGGGATCCATCGGAAGATCTTTCGGAGCATGCGTAGGATGTTGAAGCATGATGATGAGACGGCATTGACTTGTCTGGTCATCGAGAGGGAGGAGTCCAGGATGAAGCCCAGGTTGCGTGCGTGGTCCGTTGGTTTGGGTGCGCTGCCCAGGGCAGGGGGCCACCAGGAGTCGTCCCAGGCAGAGGGTGATGATCCAAGGATGAGGACTTCCGTCTTGTCTGAGTTCAGTTTCAGGCGGCTGTTCATCATCCACTCGCCTACGTCTTTCATCCCTTCGTGCAGGTTGGTTCTGGCGGTGGCTGGGTCGTTGGTGAGGGAGAGGATCAGCTGGGTGTCGTCGGCGTAGGAGATGATGTTGAGGTTGTGTTGGCGTGCGATGGCTGCGAGGGGGCTCATGTAGACGTTGAAGAGGGTGGGGCTGAGTGATGATCCTTGTGGTACGCCGCAGCTGACTTCGGTGGCCTCGGATCTGAACGGGGGGAGGTGGACTCTCTGGGTTCTTCCGGCGAGGAACGAGATGATCCACTCTAGTGCCTTCTCTTGGATTCCGATGTTGCTGAGGCGCTGCACTAGGGTGCGGTGGCAGACAGTGTCGAACGCTGCGGAGAGGTCCAGGAGGATGAGGGCCGCTGTCTCCCCGTTGTCGAGCAGGGCTCGGATGTCGTCGGTGGCTGCGATGAGGGCGGTCTCGGTGCTGTGGTTTTGCAGTGCCAAGAAGCAGCAAAACAATGGTTATGAGTCACTGTATAGAAAAGGTATTATTGTTGAAGATTACAATTATTAAAAATGATGAGGACGCTAAGATCTCAGTTGAGCTATGTTATCGGAGAAAACTCACTCAGATATTCTATGTAACACTTGGAGTCAACCCGAAATGTCTTCTTGTTTACCGATTGTTCAAACTGTGCATCAATGAAATGTCATCATTCTTAAAGGGAGAGAAGCATGACATCCTGAAAAGAGGACAGACACGTGTTGCGTCATTGTATACGCTTATGAGCAGCGCATCAAGCATACTTCAGCATTGGTTGACAAAGTCTATTAAGTCTATTTGATTACAAATACTATTAAATCAATAAAATAAAATGAAAGATTGCCTCCAAGCATCAGCCTTTCCCGCAAAAAAAGTAATTTATATTAAAATGAAGGAAACAATGAGAAAACGAGCAACGCTGACTAACTTTGCCTAATTGTCGAGTCATTCACAGATTTGTTGCCGCACATGACAGCAGCAAGCATATTTTGTGGCATGTTCAATGTTCATGAGGCGATCCTTCTTGCAATAGTGGGTAGCGCCCCATCTTCTACAGGCCTGGGCTCTGTTGTGCAGAAGGCGTGCAGAAGGCTTCTGAACATCTCCCGGGCGCCCAGAGCGCCCTCCTAGAGGCGGATTGCGTAATCACTCCTGTTCAGATCACTTGCACAAACGGTGACACGTCACATGCAATGAATGGAAGCTGTGTCGACCCAAGAGACTGAAGGAATTTGTATCCTGAAATGACTGCTTGGCAAGAAGTAGGATCCAGGGCTAAAGAATATCAAACGTCCTTCGAAAAACTGTTATGCAAAAGTATTGAAACATGCAAGGTAACAAAATATTGAAGCCATGAAACATACTTTCTTTAAAAATGTGTTCCATCACACATACAGCAATATACTTGCTCTGTAAGATCCTAGATGGAAAGCGTTTGAGCCCCTTTCACCTAGAAATGCTGGGGCTAAACATCTCTAGTAGAAAACTCGGAAAACGATGCAAATGAAACAGAGATCACAAGTATGTACACATTCCCCACGTTTGCCTTTGTTGGTGATACACGGTATGTTTTATGTTCTCTCCATGCAACTAATAAATATGTATGTGGAGACAGGGAGAGGCACAGAGGGAGTGAGCACGAGAGAGAGATTTGAAGGTGTCATGGTCGACCATTTCGGCAGTTGTTCTTCGAATCAGTCATCATAGTTCTTCAATCAGTTTTTTGGGCTTCCTGCTCGCTCTCATTGGGTGTGATGTCTCCTTTTCCTGAGCTTTTTCTTCTCTTACTTCTTCAGCTCAGAGGGCCTCCCCCTTTGTTGGTGGAACCACTTGGGTTGGCCCACTAGTGTCTGTGCTTGGAGCCTTCTGTCCAGCACTGGGCCTTGTTTCTCCTTCCTTATCATCCAACACTCTGAACTTTTTGAAGTGAGAGTTGTTTCTGGTGACGGAGTAGGACCCTGCCCCTGCTGTGGTCATTGGCCCTTTGATGTTTGTTATCCTCAAAGGTTGGATCGAAAAGGGGCTGTCTCATTTCCGCATCTGCCATTGACACACAAGGACTAGGGGGCATATTTATACTCCGTTTGCGCCGAATTTGCGTCGTTTTTTTCGACGCAAATTCGATGCAAAACTAACTCCATATTTATACTTTGGCGTTAGACGCGTCTAGCGCCAAAGTTCATGGAGTTAGCGTCATTTTTTTGCGTGAACACCTTCCTTGCGTTAATGATATGCAAGGTAGGCGTTCCCGTCTTAAAAAATTACTCCGATGCATATGTGTCGTATTTATACTCCCGGGCAAAAATGACGCCCGGGAGTGGGCGGGTCTAAAAAACCCGCAATAGCGCCGGATTTTAGCGCCTGGGTCAGGGCAGGCGTTAAGGGACCTGTGGGCTCAGAATGAGCCCAGAGGTGCCCTCCCCTGCCCCCAGGGACACCCCCTGCCACCCTTGCCCACCCCAGGAGGACACCCAAGGATGGAGGGACCCACCCCAGGGACATTAAGGTAAGTCCAGGTAAGTATTGTTTTTTATTTTTTTTGTGGCATAGGGGGGCCTGATTTGTGCCCCCCTACATGCCACTATGCCTAATGACCATGCCCAGGGGACAGAAGTCCCCTGGGCATGGCCATTGGGCAAGGGGGCATGACTCCTGTCTTTGCTAAGACAGGAGTCATTTCAATGGGGGATGGGCGTCGTAAAAAAATGGCGCAAATCGGGTTGTGGCGATTTTTTTGCCTCAGCCTGACTTGCACCATTTGTGGACGCCCATACGCCATTTTCCCCCTACGCCGGCGCTGCCTGGTGTACGTCGGTTTTTTCAACGCACACCAGACAGCTCCGGCGGCTAACGCCGGCTAACGTCATTGAATAAATACGGCGCCCTCATGGCGCTTCAGAATGGCGTTAGCCGGCGCAAATTTTTTTGGCGCAAAACTGCGTTAGCGCAGTTTTGCCTCAAAAAGTATAAATATGGCCCTTGATCTCCAAGCTGTAGTCCAGGCACTGTAGCGTGACGCCGAGTTTCAGGTTGTTGTTTAATTTTCCTCTTAGACATGTGTGACAGTGTCGCTGTGTTCTGACGGTGCCTTTGTTTCCGGTCGGAGCAGATGAGTCCTACCTACTCTTCCCAGCACCAGTTCTGATGGGCACCTCCCTATGGAACTATGCGGGGGTGTTGCAGTAGTCCCAAAGTTATTGGCAGTGCTTCTCCCACAGAAAGTTGTGCAAACTTCTCTTGTTGGATAGCGTTCTTTAGGTTACCCATGAACCTTTCCACCATGCCATTGGCTTGCAGCCACAGCTGTGTTATTTTCCTATGATGTACTCCCACATGCCATGAATTTGCAAAATTCTTCCACCAAAAATGGAGGTCCGTTGTCTATCTTTAGTATTAGAGGAGCGCCCCAAGCTGCAAAGATGTCATCTAAAATCAGTAGAGTGGCGGTGACTGATGTTGATGACACCTGGTACACTATTGGGAAGTGGGAGTATTCATCGATGACAACCAGTAGGTAGTTACCAGTGTCCAGTGGCCCATAGAAGTCTGCATCCAGTGTTGTCCATACCACCTCAGTGAGGTCAGGCATGCATAGTTGCTTTGGCTTGGATGGCCTTCCTGTTAGACAGAGATGGCAGTTCATAATAATATCCTTTACCAGACGGTCAAGTACCGGGAACCACACTTCCTCCCTCAGCATTTTTTTGTTGCCACCATGCCTCGGTAGGACTCATGTGCAAGGTTGACTGTCTGCTGTCGAAGTGCTGTCGGTATTATTATTCTGGTGCTGCCTAGCAGTATTCCTTGCTTCGTTTCCAACAGCTCCTCCTGCACTTGTTTGAATGCTAGTAGTTCCTCTTTCCTCACTCCTTCACCCACTGGACTGTTAGTGGTCACAGGTCTCCACTTCTGTTGTTGCATTACTGTTTTGACTGCTTGTACCATGACGTCCGTACTTGTCTCCTGCACAAGTTTCTCCATTGTGATTGGGGCAGGTGTAATCTGTCTAAACACAAAGTTGAGGTATTCTTCGACTATGGGTGATGTCTCTGTTGTCCGGGGCAGGGGATGTCACAACATGTAGTCAGCGGGGTTGTGTTCTTTCTCTGGCTTGTGCACTATTTTGAAGTCGTAGTTCATTAGGCGTATTCCCCATCTTTCTATGCGCAGTGGTATTTTTGCATTGTGGTTGCCATATATTGTGACCAACGCCTGGTGGTCTGTCACGATAGTGAACGGTTTCCCGTAAATGAACTTGTGGTAATGTTAGCATGCCCATACTACCGCTAGGCTTTCTTTCTCTTGCTGAGAGTAAGCCCTTTCTATGTCCGACAAGCTCCTGCTTGCGTATGCAACAATATGTTGCGGTGAATCTCTTCCGAGCTTGTGTTGGGCAAGAACGGCTCCTAACCCTACCGGGCTGGCGTCTATAGTGAGTTCTGTGCACAGAGAAGCATCAAGATAGGCAAGGTGGTCTAAGGCTGTGATAACATGTCGGATGTTCTCAAAATGCCTTGTCACATTCCGAGGTCCAAAGGAATGGTGGTACTTATTCGGTCAGTTTGCAAAGTGGGATGCTCACAGTGTGCAAAGTCTTTTGTGTATCGAGTACAGTAACTCGCTAGGCCTAGAAACAACCTCACTTCTGCTATGACCGCAGAAGGATGTGTTTTGCATAGTGTTTCTACTTTGCTGAGGTCTGGCCGCATCCCTTTCCAGGAGAAGATGTGTCCAAAGAAAACAAGTTCTCTTTTTCCTAGCTCGCATTTGTCCTCCTTCAGTGTCAGGCCAGCCACCTCTAGTGTCAGATTATTTTATCTCTAGGCTGCTGTGGATTTTCGTGCTACCTACTTTTCCCCAAAGAATAGCCCATTCTACTAGTCTAGTGGCACAACAGAAATTGACAAAGCGCTAGATAAAATTCCCGCTGGTTTCCATTGTGTTTTGGGCGTAGCCATAAATGTAAACTGAAGCAATGGCCCATCGTTGAGTGCCCTTCTTTAAAGCCATCTTGACCACTGGAAACTAGGTCTTGGTCCTCAATCCAAGCTTTCAAATATACTACAAGAGTGACAGCATAGGCATTGGGCCACAGTAGTGCTGGATAATAAGGGCTCCCTTTCCATCAAAACTTTAATCAAAAACAGCTTACGGCATGGGTGTGTTTTGACCCCAAGACTATTTGCACTGTATCTCTCAGCCCTGCCTGCAACCGTGCAGACTACTGTCCTATTACTTAACAGTTATCTTCATTACTCCTGGTCCTGCCTGTAGTCCTCATTTCATTTATTACTTATGGAGATAAATCCTATCTCCATGACAGAAGAAAGAACACAAGGAATGGTGGAACCCCTACCCCACCCCCTTCCACCGAGAGTACTTAATTCTTGCTTACCCAGCATTCGTTCGGAACTACCTAGCCCCTTAACATGAAGGTCGGCCACCCGGGAGGGACAATGGGGTGTAATGGATGGGACAAGGACTACAGGACCAGGAGTAATGAAGTTTACCAGTAAGTGATAGGGCATTTCCCCCGTGTCCCTCCAGTCCTCGTCCCACTCATGACTTAAGGAACATACCCAAGCCAGAACAGCAGCCTTCATAAACAGAAAATCACAAAAAGACACAACAACAGAAGCAGCACCCAAAAGTGATTTATTAATAGAAAACACACAGGCATAACACAGCCACGTCAGGAGCTGATGGCCTGCAAAACCTCCAACTCAAAATTAGCATCCTCCCCCAACACATTGGAGACGTTAATGCTTAACAAATGTATTGGTGGCTGCCCATGTAGCCACTTGGCAAATTTAAGAAATGAACACCCCGCAACTAAGTCCAGGAAGCTGCCACCCCCTTGGTCAAGCACCACCAGAGGCGGAACGCCAGTCAACTCGATCATCTGCTTGATCCATCGACTGATAGACAAAGAGAAGGCCTTATCCCCCTTGGAGGAGGTGCCAAAAGAAGCAGAGGAGGTGCCAAAAGAAGCAAACAAGAAATCTGTCTTCCAGAGGGACCCGGTCCTCTCCAAATACACCTGTAGAGCTTGCTTTACATCCAACAAGGACCAAGCCAAGTCCCTCTCAGACTCGGCAACCACCGCAGGCAAAACCACCTTCTAGGAATGATGAAACTGAGAAGCCACCTTGGGAACAAAAGATGAATCCAAGCGTAACACCACCCCATCCTCTAAAAAAGACAGGAAGCGTTCCTTAGCCATCAGCACCTCCCACTCACCAATGTGCCTGGTGGAAGTAATAGCCACCAAGAAAACCACCTTGAACTGTAGCACATCCGTCAAAGAACACTCCAAAGGGGACAACTGCAGAGGCTCGCACCAATGTTTGAAATGACCCCAATGCCTGACATATGATTTAAAAGTGGAAGGCCTATGGGACTGTTGGATAGCCACTGATAAGTGACAAGGGACCCCCTTGCTCTAAATCCCCCTCCTTCCAACTTCCAGAGCAAAAATCAAAGCCACGGTAGAGCCAGAGAGGGAACTGACCGCAGAGGAGTAGGGGAGCAAGGAATCATCTATGGGCCCTGAACTGCCATCAGCTTGACAGTGGGAAACCAAGAGCGACGTGGCAAAAACGGCACCACCAGAATCACCACCTGTGATTCCCCCATCAACTGAGCCAGAAACCTGGGTATGTGAGCAATTGGTGGAAAGTAATAAAAAAAATGGTCCGTCCAGGGAACCGTAAGAGCATCGACCTCTCAGATACTGCCCTGCTGGCTGCGAACACAAAACCTGGGAAGCTAAACATGGAGCCGGGAAGAAAAGAAGTCCAGGAAAGGGACACCAAGCCTCTAACACACCTAGAGAAACATCTCACAAGTGAGACAGATCCTGCGAGGGAGGAAAGACCCGACTGAGGGCATCTGACACCCCACTGTCCACCCCCTCACATGAACTACCACCAAAGACTCAAGATACTTCTCCCCCTACTAAAATAAAGGCTGAGCCACCGCTTTGAGGGACCTGGTGAGGGTCCAGGTTGTTGAGATACCCCACCATCAATTGGTTGTCAGAGTGTACTACCAAGTTGTGCTCCACCAGAAGATGATGAAACTCCATAACTGCCAAGAAGACAGCCATTAGTTCCCTCCAATTGGACAAGCATCTCCCCTCCTGGATAGACCATCGAGCCTGCAGATACCTATTCCTCAGTGTTGCTCCCCAACCAAAGGCAATGGCATCTGTAGTCAGGACCAGAGGAGGATCTGGCTGCAATGGAACACCCATGGAGAGATTGTCGCATAATGTCCACCATTCCAACTTGGGAAGAATTGCCGCAGGTACAAAGACCAACAGCTCGAAGTCCCTGGACCATAAATCCCAAAATGACAGAAGATGAGTCCACAAAGGCCTGAGGGGAAACCAAGCCCAAGGGACCGTGAAAACTGCAGCCTCCATGTACCCAAATAAACAAAGTCACTTGCGGACTGAAACTAAAGACAAGACCATCACCTCCTGCGCTAGGGACAGCAGTGCCATTGCCCTGGGAGCAGGAAGAAAAACTGTTCAAGTTGGTGTGAAACCACACCCCAATAAACATTAAATCTTGAGATGGAGCCAGCTAGCAATTTTCCCAGTTCAGCAGGAAACCATGATTCCTGAGTGAGGCACACATCACCTGGAGATCCTGAACAATCTGCTCCCTCAACAGGGAATGAACCAGTCAATCATCCAGATAAGGGTACAGATGGATCCCCGGGAGATGGAGAGAAGTGACCAGGGGAGCCACCTCTTTGGTAACACCCCTCAGAGATGATTGAAAACCGAACGGCAGAACTCTGAACTGGTAATGAGTTCCCAGGACATAGAACGTAAGAAACTGTTGGAAGTTAAGATGGACTGGGACTTGGTAATATGGGTCCTGCAGATCCAAGGTGCACATTAGATGAATCTTGATCACCAACAGAATGATCCACTGCAGCTTCTCCATCGAGAAGGGGACATGACGCACAAACTTGTTTTAGGGCTTTCAAGACGAAAACCACCCGGACGCCTCTGGTTGATTTTTCCACTAGGAAGATTACGGAATAGAGCCCTCTGCCCCTCTCCAGAGAAGGAACCTCCAGAATGGCCTTCTTCTGAAGCAGAGAGAAACTCCTGTGAGACAAGGCATCACTTTTCACAGAGTTGGAGGGTCAAGGAATCAGATGCACTCCTGAAGCAGGAGGGACTACCACAAATTCGATCTTGTACCAGTGTCCCAAGATTCCCAACACCCACACATCTGAAGTAGACTCCACCCAGGCCCGGAGGAAATGTTGCAGGCGACCCCCTACTGCACAGTCCTGTACTACCATATAACCAGGAATGGGGCTTCGCAGGGGGAAACTTGGTTTTCTTATCCTGACTGCTCCAAGCAGGAAACCTCCTTTGGGACTGGACAAAATACCTCTGTGATGGCTGACGAAGAGGAGACTTGCCTTTCAAAGGCTGCCTGTCACCAGAGCCTGACTTCAGAGAGGAGGAATGATTCTTTTCTTTGAACAGTTTGTGAAGCTTTTCGTCTAGCCCAGCCCCAAACAACACAATTCCCTCAAAGGGTGAAAGATTTCTAGGCCACATCTGTTCACCAATAATTCATTACCAGATTCTTACAAGCTGCCACACAGGCCCCACCAGATAGAGCTGAAGCACTCACCACATCAAAGGACACATCAGAAAGATACTCCACTTGGCGCTCAATGTACTCCAGTAACCCCGGGCAGTCTGAGGAATCATCCACAGCTCTAAACAGGGATTTCAAATCCACAATCAGGGACTGAGCCACATGCGTGCCATAGATGCCCACTTGAAGGGCCAGATGGGCACCTGAATACACCTTCTTCAGGGACACATCCACCGTCTTGTCCCAGGGTTTTTGATTTCTGCACCCTCAGTCAACAATGTCCAACCCACAAAACTGGCCACAAAGGAGTCAATGAGGATGGAGTCCGGCAAGTCCTTCTGCATATCCTGCAATGGATACAACTTGGCCATAAAGCGGGGCAGCAGAATTTTGTCAGGATCTCTCCACTCATGCTTGAGAACCTCATGGGCTGTGCTCTGAAACTGATGCAGCAAAAACCTCAATATAGTTTCAGTACCTTCTCCTCTGGGAACTCCATGTTTGCCTTAACGTGGCTAATGAGGTCAGGCAACATCGACTTGAAGACATACTTCGACTTCTGTTCCTCTGGACCTGGCCACTCCTCATCTGATCCTGAGGACTTAGATGCAACTGCAGGGATAGTATTCCATGGCCTGCAGGAGTCCCCCATCTCCAGAAAGATCTCTTTAATAAGCCTTCTTAAACACGCATCCTCATTCTCCCTGCACTTTTTAGACTGAGGAGGAATTGACGGAGGCAGAGGAGAACTCAGACACATGCTTCCACTTATGTGTATGCTTTCCCTTAGCCTTAATAGAAGCCCACCACAAAAACAAAGGCCAAAAAGCAGCACAATCTCCCTGAATGCAAAGAATGGCAAAAGGAAGACTCCGCTATGTGGTACTTACCCCTAAGCAGTGTCGTAGCGTGGGGGGTTCAGGGGGGGCCGCACCGGGCGCAACATCTTGGAAGAGACTAAATCCACGGGTTAGGGGGCGCAAATTACTTGCCTTGCCCCGGGTTAGGGGGCGCAAATTACTTGCCTTGCCCCGGGTGCTGACAACCCACGCTACGCCACTGCCCCTAAGGCCCCTGTTTTGTAAGGCATCCAATACCTCCTCCAAAGGCAGGAAATGCTGTAGCTTCATCACCAGCATGGGCCCAACCCAGCATTGCAGCATTGCCTCTGCAAAAGCAGCAAATGCACCAGGAAGGCAGGCAAGCCCAAAAAAACAGGGCTAAGTCATTGCTGTCTTCTCGCCACAGGCGTAACCTGATGCCGATATCTACTTGCCCAGCATTCCTTGTGTTCTTTTTTCTGTCATGGAGATAGGATTTTTCTCCATAATTAATGAATGGGACAGGAATGGAAGGACCTGGGGTAATTATTAATTCTCCTCGAGAATGGCATATACCATGTTTAATATTTGCAGATGATTTAGTCATCTTGAATGAAACGCAGGTAGGGTTGTAAAGAAAACTGCTGGTCTTTCTTGTCTTTCATAACTGCTGTCAGGCTAACAAATTGATTATTAACAAAGAAAAAGAATACGTTGGTAATAGTTGAAAGAAAAGTAAGCCTTTTAAGTGAACAATTGGGGAAAAGTCCATGAAAGAGGCTTCCTCATAAATATCTAGGTATGATGTTCAATAATAAGCTACAATGTAATTTGCACCTAGGTAGTTTAAAAATCCAGGTGCTATCCACAGTGGGTGGGCTTTAAGAATTTAAAAGAGACTTTTGGGGACCATCAAATGAACCTGTGCTTACAGCTTACAAAGCGATGGTACTGCTTTATGGGCCAGAGGTCGTACGACTTGGGTCCAGATATGACCGGGGAAATTGGAAGGTGACTGTCTTAAAATCGTTTGGGGCTGATCTTCAATATATGATTCATGCAGTGAGAGTGGAACCAAAGCTGAACTCTTGGAACACCATTCAGAGGCGGCTCCTCTGCTATGACGGTGAGTGTCACCCAAACCCCCCCCCCCCACATGCAGCAGTAGGTGCAAAACTTTTGCAGTAAAAACATAATAAACTATGTTTATTATGTTTTTACTGCAGAAGAGGCTGGGCCACAGGTGTTACAGGGACAGGGGGAGTGCACAGCACTCCCCCTCAGTGAGCATGTATGTTTGGCTGGCCGTCTTACACAGTAGGCTGTGTCCAACCTGGCAACGCTGTGCCGGGATGGAGAGAGCAGGCAGAGGCTCCCACTCTGCCTCGAAGCGCCCAACCAGGGGACACCGTTCAATCCTACTGCTGCTTTCATGATACCAGCACCATGAAAGCAGCGGTAGGATTGGACTGGGAGCCTGAGCCTGTCCCTGTAGTTGAGGAGTGGTTTGAGGTGGCGCGGTGAAACAGGTACGTTTTTATTATTGTTATTTTTTTATTTTTTTGGGTCACGACCCCATCCCAACACCACCCGCCCCTTCTCCCTCCCGCGAGCTGCGTCTGACACCATTGCATACTCCCAAAGCTTACGTTTCTGACAGAACAGTTAGAAACTTGTAAAATAAAAGTGTCATTGCTGTGCACCAAGGAAATATGTTATAGTGAGCAAGCGAGGGCGGTGCCAGTAAAAGACTGATTGGTAAAATTGGAACAATATTTTTAACATACAGGATTTTAAAATGGGTGTCCCACTACAGATATCAAAAAGGCAGTTAAAGGAGAGATATGCAGTGGGGCTAAGGAGCAGAGATTTGAAATACCGAGATACTAAGAATGCCACCACTTTTCTTAGAGAATCCTGAAAAATAAAAATGCTATGCTATAACATTCCCATATTTGTCCAACATGGTAATTTAACAATTTTGAACAGGGTTAAACATGAACGTCAGTTCACAAAAATGGCAGGAGCTGCGGAGGTGACATCACACACCATTTAACCTTTACTTTCACTCACACACGCATGCTTACAAATACACACACTCGCTCTCACATAAATACATGCTCACCCGCAAGGGTTCACACACCATAGATTTTAAATCATTTTTTACTTACCTCAGCAGCCAGGGAGGGTCATATTACAGCAAATTGTAATTCATTCTTTGTTACACTAGTTTCAAAAAATAAAATATTATTCACTATTAATGTTATAAAGGATTGACAAAAAAAAGGAAAGTGGTGCTTCCCTTGTCTACCTGTCACTGATTTTGCTACCTCTGAGGCCAGAGGTCGCAAAGTCAGTGCCAGGGGTCGCAAGGGGCAAGCCAGGGGTTTCAGCTGCGACCCCAAAATGAAGTCCATGGGGTTAAACTCGGCTTTTTCACTGTATGAGGGAAAGATGATTATTCGGGATGCTGAAGGGGACTGTAGGTGTGACTTGTGTGTGCTGCTCTTGTTTTTTATCTTTTGGACATTTTTTAAAACGAGTTGTTAAGAAACGTAATTTTGTCGATGAGGAATGCTATGTGACTTGTATTTAACCTGCAGTTTTTTGTGTAATTTGTGCGGTGGGAAGGCTTTTAATTGGCTTTAAATTGCGTAGCTGGATTTGATAGGAAATTTCAAGATTATTGATGAGAAATGTTACTGTACAATTTAACAAACCTTTGGTTTAAACAAACCTATTTTTTTTACAACTACTACTTAATTACATTTGGGTTGTAGGTTGCGTCACTGTTTTGCCCTTTAGGTTCTAGGCTGCTGTCCCTCAGTTTTAACGGTAGTGGAACTCTATCCTGGCGTCACTGTCTTGATCAATCAGTTTTAATGAGACTGAGATTCCAGCCTGATATCAGTTTCTTGCCGCGAATGATATTGAGGATTTAACCTCCTGTCAGCATCTGGGCCCATCAGTTTTAATGACAGTGGAACTCTAGCCTGCTGTCAGTGTCTCCCCCCCTCTCCCCCTCCCCCCACACACACACACACACACTTTAATGGCACTGACGTTCAGCTTGCTGTCAGTGTCTTGGTCCCTCGGTTACAATGACAGTGGAATTGTTAACCTGCTTTCGATGCTTTGGCCCACACGTTTATTGGCACGGAGATTCTAGACTGCTGTCAGTGTCATACGATTTACATTTTAAAGACATTAAGGTTCTATAGTCTGTTGTCAGTGTCTTGGCTCTCAGTTTTAAGTACATCGAGGTCCTCCTCTGCCGTCAGTGTCTGGGCCCCTCCGTTTTTTCGATATGATGGCAATGGGGCGCTGTCCTGCTAGCTGGGTGAGGGTGTCTCTAGGTCAGTGACTTTGGCCTGCTTGTCAGTGTCCGGGGGGGGGGCTGAAGGACTGCCATGCCGAGGCCCCCTAATGAGGCTGAGGCTTCTGCACCTTTAGATATTTTAGTTCTCGAGTTCCACTGGTCTGCTCCTTTTTACACTCTCACCTATTTCACCATTTTGCCCACACCTTTCATATTGATGCCTAAATATAAGCTCTTGGTTAACCTTTTTGCATTCGAGGACATCATTTTGTATAGTTGAGGTAAACATTCCAGCCGACTGAGGATGGTCCGTCCTGTTTAAACATGCCCGCCACAGAGGCTCGGCAGATTCAGCCACCAAGGCGAAGGTTGCCTTTGTGGAAAATCCTTGCAGCATGGTGGGCTTGCTGCCAATAAATGTGAGTGTATCCATCTCATAGATGACCCTGGAATATGGACTTTTTGCTCAGAGTGTCAGGGGTACCTCCAAGTCTTTCTCTGTAAGGGAGATGGTTTACATGCCAATCTTCCTAAGAGGCAACATCGAAAATGGGGGCGGATCAGCCATTCTAAATTGATTGGTCAGCTCAACACAGTTGTTAGCAGCCTCACCAGTGCCCTGTGGTGGACCCAAATGTGCCATCTCTTAAATTAGGGTGTAAACATTTTCTCTGACAGGCCAAGTGAAGTAAACAATCAAAATCGTACTTGGGTAACACTTGTATAACATGCAATGCCAACAAATGCATTTGCATTTGAATCAGGTAGAAGAAGTGGATTTGTGAATCCCTGCTTTAGCAGCTTAAGTGGGGGCTGTGTTGACACTACAAACGCTGATAATGTAGGGGGTCTGTTCTATCTGCAGCTCTACAGACAAAAGCTCTTAAAATAGAACTTAGGGAAACCCGTAACCTAAGGGAGGTAAAATCAATCATAGTCAAAGAGGCCCAGTTGGAGAAACGAAAAGAAAAAGAGAGGAAGAGCGGGAACGAGCGAGAGAAAACCAGAGAGAGAGGGCATGAAGGAAAAGAGAAAGGAAGGACATAAAAAAAGAAAAACTGTTGCAAGAAAGAAGGACCGAAAGGATGAGTGCAAGGGTGAAAGGTCTTATGAATGGAATGTTAAAAGACCATTTGCGTGTATCAGTGAAAGAGAGAATGGAAGGACTGATAAAAGATGGGATGAATGGATGATGGATGGAAACCTGGATGAAAGGACAGATTGATGAATTAATAAAAGAAGGGTGAAATGATGGATGATGAGAAAGAATGGCTGGATGGCTAAAAAGATGGATGAATGAAAGTATAAGTGGAAGGATGAATGAAGACTACTAATGAAAGGGTGAATGGATAGAATGGTGACGGAAGGATGGAAGTGTGAAAAGATGACTGGATGGATGACTGGATGGATGAATGGATGGATGAATGGATGGATGAATGGATGGATAGATGAAATGCCTAAAGGATGGTAAGATAAATGGACAAAGTAAGGATGAAGGGGCCCCTTCTAGGATGGGTAGACTTTATTCACTTGTCTCACGCAATGACATTCAAGGAATGGATCGAAGTGGTGGGTATTTTAATCTTCTGACTACTCCTTTAGGTAGAAGTTTGGTTGAGTAGGAAGAGAAATGAGCCGGGAGGGATGACTTGAAGTCAGGATTGCATAGATTTTAAATACAAAAGAAGCAGCATATATCATACAAAACTAGGAACACCAACAATTTTCATAACAGTGAATGAATGGAAAAAAATAATATTTGGAGAGACAAAACTCAAAGCCTGGTACAGTAGGAATATGTTATCAAAAATAAAATTGTGTACACCAGCGTTCTCCAACTAGCAGCTCGGGAGCTACTGGAGCTACTAGCAGCTTTCCGGCCACCTGTGAGTAGCTCCCATATATGTAGCCAACCTAGTAAATGAAAAGCTTTGGCTTGACTGAATTAGATTTTTCCAAAATTTAAAAAGGTACATTTTAAAGTAAATCTGTGTATGTTCACAACTGAAAAGCTATTATATCTAGGTCAATGTTAATATAGTAATTTATTCTGCTTTGAGGTGGCTTTCTATTGATGCTCTTTCTAAGGTTATGAGGGCACTGTGTATATGTCTGCTATGACATGTAGACGCAATCAAAATTAAAAGTGATTAAGCTTTTTTGACATCATTGCTGGTGACCTTGCCTCGTGCGCTGAGGTGTTCAATCCTGCATGTAACGGCCTCTAGTAGAATCTTGTCTGAGGCTGTCGAAACACTGATAATTTGTGTTAGTAGCTTGGGATGATTTTTATTTTTATTATTTCTTATTATGGAAAAGGTTGGCTATACTTGGTGTACACTGAGTTATGCGTTTTGAAAACACCATATCAGAGAAGCAAAATTGTTATCAGTAAAGTTCCAGAAGGTTATTGAACAAATACTTATCTCTATGTGCATAGTTTCACAATAAACATGAGGTAAATATATTCAAAGAAAACAAAGTCAGAAAATAATCATGTTATCTTTTTCATTAACCTAGCCTGCAAGGTACAGGGTGCCAATGACAAATGCTAAAGCGTTACTTCCTAAACAAAAATGTAGGGACACGATGATTGAAATCCCCGAATTGTTATTTTTAGATTGGATTTGAATGGATTTCAGATTGCTAAATGGAGTTTAGCTGCTGGAAAAACCCGCAATAAACTTTGAAACCTGGTACATTATCTTCTTTTTTATATCACATTCTTTTGTTATACTGCAATGGTCCCCTTCATACTCACGAGGCTTGAGATAAGCCCATCCACCCAAGGTACTAATTATTGCCACGTCCAGACACATCCCAGCTGCTTATATATAAACACAATGCACAGTACAGGAAGCCTTTAAAACAACATTCCATTTGTGTATGACCTTGCCACAAAGAGGGAAGTTCACTTTTAAACTGTTTTATGTGTTCAGATAGAGAAGAAGGTTAACCCTGGTTGTGAAACATACTGGCACAGATTCACTCATTTTTTCTGCAAGGCACTGCAGCAAGCAAATTTGCTGCACTCCTTTGCTATGGCGAAGGAGCGTCGCCCCACTGGCTGAGCCAGAAGCAGAAAAATAAAACAATAGTTTTTTATCGTTTTATTTTTCTGCTCTGGCTCAGCCAGTGGGGCGACGCTCCTTCGCCATAGCAAAGGAGCCGCACCTGCTTCGTAGTGTTGTGTGTTCCCTTTTTTACAATGCAGTGCAAAACACTCAACGCTACTAAGCAGGTGCGGGTCCTTCGCTATGGTGAAGGCGCGTCACCCCACTGGCTGAGCCAAAAGCAGAAAAATAAAATGATAGTTTTCTATTGTTTTATTCTTCTGCTTCTGGCACAGCAATGCAGGGAAGGCAGGGCTGGGCCATGGGATGTGGGAAGAGGGGAGAGTGCACTATGTGCTCATGTGTGTTTGGCTGTCCGTCTGATGCCAGCCAAACACACATGTGTGCTTAGGTTTCTCCAGCCCGGCTGTGTACACAGCCGGTAAAAAGAAACTGCACAGGCCTCAGGGTTGCATCTGAGCGGCAGTCACTGTCAACAGCACCAGGATTTCTGGGGAGCCTGAACAACACATTGACGAAAGAGGACGACGAGCGAGGTTGTGGCATCCCTGAAGGTAAGTTAATTTTCTTTTCTTTTTTTCTTTTCTCTCCTCCGTGTCTGCCCCCTCCCCTTGCAATTCTCGGCCGCCACCGCTGCTACTAAGATTGGTCTGCTGCTGTCATCCCTTAACTCGTGCTCTGACAGCTGTCTTGTCTGACACACAGCCTCCCTCGCACATTGGTGTAGAGGTGAATGTGTGCTGTGTCGCGTAGAAGTTGTACCAAGAGAAAACCATTCCAGAACACATTCCTATGCCTAGACACACATTTAAGGATTCCACGCATTAGATGTGTGCTGTGCACTGCAATACGCATGCAATGCATAGTTTTTTTGCGAATTAAACACATTTTTCTTGCTGACTCCTGCTTCTAATAGATGTTAATTTTGAAGCATTTTTTTGTATCTAAGGGGTGCCTCGGCTCCCACCCATGGCACCCCACAACATTATTATTATGGAGATGCAGGGGGAACACCTGGCCCCACCGGCATTTTGTTATTATTATTATTTTAATAAAATGGCATACCCCGGTGCCCACCCGTGACATGCCACAACTACTACTGTTTGTTTTTTGTACGTCTGATGCCCCACTGTCCAACCGGTACAACCCATAGTCCGTCCCTCGTTGAAAGCTGGGGGGTGTGGCCCAAGGCCCTTGCAGCCCTACCAAGATCCCTGCTTCCACCCACCGTGGGCCAGCATTGCTCCAACCCAGCGGGAGCAGTTTTCTTTTGCTTCCGTAGGGTGGGAGCAATCAAAGCATTGTGCTTGCAGGCACAGAAATTGATGGTGTCTCAGGGGATGGGGACCCCAGGACACTGTCACTGTACCAGTCCCGGGCTGTATGGCTCAGGGAGGGGAGCTGTGTGGTCCCCCTTACCTTTATGAAATTATCTGCACTGAGTGATAGGGTTCTCAGGACACATGAAGGGTCAGGGGGTGGGGACTGCATCACCCCCTCCAATTTAAGAAAATATCAGCCCCAGGGGTTTGGGGTCCACGGGTCCTTGTGGAGGCTCAGGGAGGGGGCGATGTGACCCCTTTCCTTTATGAAATTATTGACCCTGGGAAAATGAGGTCCCCGGGGCCTCGTGGAGGGTGGCTGTGTAGTCCCGCCTCCCCTTTTATAAAATTGTCAGTCCCGGGGAAAAGGGGCGCTGGGCCTAATGGAGGTCCGGGGAGTGGGACTGCTCGGCCCTCTCCCTTTCATGAAATTATGAGCTCCGGGTGATAAGGTCCCCAGGGCCTCATGGATGTTTGGAGAGGGTGCCTCCCTCCCTCTTAAATAAATGCTACGCCTTCCACCCGGCCTTGGCCTACCCGTGGAGAGGGGAGTTGTTTTTAAATGATCTAGATTCTCTGCATATTTGCAGCAAAGTTTTAAAAAATATTTTTGGCCCCAGGCGGGGTCCCAGAATGGCCCCATTGCAGCCCTGTTCCATGATGTCTACTTTTTTCCAATTTACTTAGGACTCAGGACCAAGTCCCAAGTCCTATGATGGCTGCCAGCATTTCCTGGTTGAAGTAGTGGCAGCCAATCAAATTTCAGGATGAGATCTGTTGGCTCCACGGATCCTGCACGGTGTGATGTATAAAATTGTTTTTAACCTTAATTTTTCCAAAACTACTGAACTGATTTACACCAAAACACAAAAAGCACTCCTTCTGGACTAAGATCTAATATTTTGCCATATTTGACAATAATCCATTTAGTGGTTTGGGCTGTAGCGCTGTCTAAAGTTCCTATGGAAAAATGAATAGGGAAAACCTCCTTTTTCTCAGCCCCAACTTCACGGATCACCCCAAAACTTTCTATGTGCATACTAGAGACAAATGAGTACTTTTTTGGAAAGTTTCGTAGAGATTCGTCAAACGGCGCCAACGTTATTAGCAACACAAAAAGGCATTTCCTATAGAAGCACGATCCTAACTATAACTACCCAGTGGCAAGCATCACTGGGTAATATATGTAGATATATATATACACATATATATATATATATATATATTTTTTTTTTTCACTGAAATTTTTTTACAGTGATGTTTTAGTTAGGTTATTTTAAGTAACTATAACTCGCACCCTAAGGTAACTATAACTTGCGCCCTTGCCATGCACAGTTTTCAATAAATGTTTCAGTGATAATATCAAAGATGACATACAAGATCTCATCAATGATATAATATGTAGAGTAATTAGCTGTGCATGGTGAAGGCACGTGTTATAGTTACCTTAGAATGCAAGTTATAGTTACTTAAAAGAACTCTAACTATAACTGCTGAATCTCGATGGTTTTGCATGAGTAAATTTAGAACCTAACTATAACATCCCTGTAATCTTTGTTATTTTCAGTAAATTTCTATGTTTTTTTTAACATAAAGCAATTTTAAATTACTATACATTATTCCAACCCCACCGGCAGGGGTTGATCACAAAGCCTGGCCTGCAGCCAAGCCTTGCAGCAAAACCCTTATAACCACGCAACCCCATGCCACGCACATCCTTTGGCTGTGGGCAGCGCAAGTTGGCCACAGGGCCTGTCTCTGTCAGTGGATCTGTGAGTGGGTGAGTGAGTGTTTGAGTGGGTCTGAAGGTGGGTATGTGAGTCTGAGTGAGTGTGAGAGGGTGCATGAGTGTCTAAGTGGGTGTGTGAGTGGACATATGAGTTTCTGAGTCCATGTATGAGTGAATAAATTAGTGTATGAATAAGTCTGTGGCATTTCTTTCAAACGTTTCCCTATTCTCAAAAATTCACGAATTTTCATGAATATCACGCATTGTTAAGCAAAATTATTTCAAACCCATAATTTGCACCTAAAACACACCTATATCACACCCCTGTGGTCAGGGTACCTTCACCCTGACCTCTTATGCCACTCTCTATTTCGATTTTCACACTTGGGGACCACATCCGGTGAAATAAAATGGCAGACGCAACTTTGTAGTCAGGTTGCGGTCATCCAATTGCAACTCTTCTTTTCGCAGGCATATTCATAAAAAATTTGCGAGGGGTGAAAAGTGAATACTTGGCCAACTGTGACTAAAAAGCTACTTCTTGATCTGCTGTGTTGTTTTGTGTGCTGGAAACAGAGGACACTGAGATTGGTATGTATATCCTTCTGATCTTTATTATCACAAGCCCTCTCGGTGAACTGAGCCTCTACCGTGTGGGGAGCGGGGCACCACCCATGCCACCCCTGCACTACTCCTTCCCTGCTTCCTGTACAATCTTCGGATATGAAATGGTACTCATTGTCCCTGCTTTGGACTTGGAAGGATGTCTGGGTGCAGTGTCCTTATATCTTTCTCACAGGACATAATCTACAGAAAATGTGGCTAGTCCATAAAGCTAAAAAAAATGCCTTTAGCATTTACAGAACATTGCAATGACCTACCTACATCATCCGAATACCAGACAACAACAAGCATTTGCAATGCAATAGGTATCGCTATTGTGGTTGTAAACGCATAACTGGACTGTTCTTGCCACATAAACTGGTCAACCCTGCTGCATAATTTGGTCCTCTCTGCCACATAATTCCAGTTTCCCTACATATAACTAATGCACTAAAGTAGGTCCATACACAACAACGCATTTCATGTAGCTTTATTTGTGAAGCCCATTAAATGCACCAGGAAGATGAGACTTCCACACCATCCCAAGTATGTAACAGGATCGTATTTAATCCACTGGGTTCCGTGGATCAGCCTAGCAAAAGCGATATGCAAAGGCAGGCTTTTTGTAATATCGGCCAAGTCGTAAAACAATTTCAACTGAAAACCAAAGGGCAAGAGAAGCTGTCATAAGTCATACACGTTCTGCTGTGTCCCATTTGCTAACTTAGCGAAAGCGCTGTACTGAGCCAAGGGGAGGAAAGGAAACCTGAACAGCCGTTACCAATTAATGTTCAAAAGCACATAAATATGGCATTATTTTCCCGAAAAGTTTACGTTAAGAAAACGCATTGCCCAAAAGCCCTTTATCATTCGGAGGCAGAGAGGTGTAGAGGGAATTCACAACCGGGAAGAAAAAACGCGCAAACAGCGGCTGCTATATTTCATAGGCACTGTGTGATTAGCAGCAGTCAAAAATAGTATATGTGATATCAAACTTTTATATGAAACAGCAGAACAAAAGAGCTCACATAAGGCAATATATATATATTTTTAAATAGCAATAACAAAATGAATCGGACAAAAACCCTCTGACACTCAGAGGTAAGAAAGAAAGGAAGCCCAAACAGCTCCTGCCAAACTTGGATTAAAAAGTAAAAGCAAAGAGGAGGTGCCACAAGTCACATTTCACGGTGTTCCGTCTGTCAGCCGAACAAAAGCGCTCTAATATCTTACAAGCCAATAAGCCTCAGTCATTTGGAGGCGGGGGGGCTGGAGTGAACCCACCAAACAAAGAAAATCAAGCGCAGGTATTGCAGTACCTCCAGCAAATGTTGCACTTCCCCACCTGTGGAAAACGTTGTTGGAAGAAAGATGAGAAAATGAAAGAAGCACTTCACTGGCAAACTCTGTAAAGTGGCGCTAATGTGTGTGGGAGTGACAACAATCAGGGCCATATTTATACTCCGTTTGCGCCGAAATTGCGTCGTTTTTTTTGACGCAATTTCGACGCAAAACTAACGCCAACTAACGCCATATTTATACTATGGCGTTAGAGGCGAATAGCGCCAAAGTTCCCGGAATGTGCGTCATTTTTTAGCGTGAACCCCTTCCTTGCGTTAATGATATGCAAGGGAGGCGTTCCCGTCTAAAAAATGACTCCCAGGCCTTTACGTGGTATTTATACTCCCGGGCAAAAGAGACGCCCGGGAGTTGGCGTGGCAAAAAACGGCGCATTTGCACCACTTTTTAACACCTGCTCAGGGCAGGCGTTAAGGGGCCTGTGGGCTCAAAATGAGCCCACAGGTGCCCTCCCATGCCCCCAGGGACCCCCCCTGCCACCCTTGCCCACCCCAGGAGGACCCCCAAGGATGGAGGGACCCACCCCAGGGACATTCAGGTAAGTTCAGGTAAGTATAATTTTTTATTTTTTATATTTTTTTTTGGTGGCATAGGGGGGCCTTATTTGTGCCCCCCTACATGCCACTATGCCCAATGACCATGCCCAGGGGACAGAAGTCCCCTGGGCATGGCCATTGGGCAAGGGGGCATGACTCCTATCTTTACAATGATAGGAGTCATGTTGATGGGGGATGGGCGTCGTTAAAAAATGGCGCAAGTCGGGTTAAGACGATTTTTTCGACGTAACCTGACTTGCCCCATTTTAAGACGCCCATGCGCCATTTTCCCCCTACGCCGGCGCTGTCTGGTCTACGTGGTTTTTTCCCACGCAAACCAGGCAGCGCCGGTCTGATTGCGCCGTCTAACGCCATTCCATAAATACGGCGCCCGCATGGCGCTTCAGAATGGCGTTAGACGGCGCAAAACTTTTTGACGCTAAACTGCGTTAGCGCAGTTTAGCGTCAAAAAGTATAAATATGGGCCTCAATCTGGCCACTTTGCGACCATTCTGTCTTGCTTCATTCAGTTTTTCGGCATTGTTGAAGCAGTGCCTAAAGCTCACCCTTAGTGTTTTCAAGAGAGGGGATTACTGTCTGTATGCAGCATGGGGATGGTTAGGGCTTCAAGCAAGTGAGGAAAGCAGGTAACATTAAGCAAGCAGGATGTTGTAACACGTTTGAACTCTCCGCAAAGGAAAACAGTTGATAAGGATGACATTGAACGTTTTCAACTGTACACATCAACCAGGTATTGCAGTCCACCCAGGAATGGTGCACTTCACCCCACCCCCAGGAAAAACAATGTTTTTCAATGAAAGAAGTGCTTCACTAGCAAGCTTTATAAAGTGGCAATAATGTGTGTGGGTGTGAATAAAACCCCCAAACAATCTGATCACTTTGCGACCACTCTGTCTTGCTTTATTTTGTTTTTTATTTATTGTTTGTATTCTAAATCTTTTTATTTCTCTCTTTCTCGAGGCTGCACTTTGGAATAGAAAAATGTCAGAAAAACATGACATTTGCAGCAAAAGTGTTTCTATCCTTTTTGGATCCATTTCACAAGGGAAAAAATAAAGGAAAAGAGAAGGAGAGGGTAAGAGCCGTTTGTTGAAGTCACGGTTTTCTGCAAGTGAGACGTTAATGTGATGGATTATAACTCTTTGGCATGATAACTGAATGTGAAGGTGGCAGTGCAAGCAGCAGGCAGCATGACGATTGAGACGCTCCATGGATCGAGGCTATGGATTGAGGCTACACGAGAGGTGCACGTGAATGACCGGTTTATTAAGTCCTTGTGTCTGAGAACAGGAGGAAAGGAAATATCATCCCCCGGGGCACTGCAAAGAAACTCCTTTTCAAAACAAGCAACTGCGCAGGAAGGACAGCAGCAATGACAGGAGGGAGGAGGTGCGAGCGAGAAGACAACAGATGGCAAAAGATGGCCAACAAAAAGCAATGCAAGGAAACTCCCTTTCGAAACAAGCAGCAGTGCAGGAAGAACATCAGCAATGACGGGAGGGAGAGGTGCGAGCGAGGAGGCAACAGACGGCCAACATAAAGGATCAAATAATGAATTCTGCTGAGAGGGAGCAAAGCACCTAAAGGTGGGACAGATGTACACTATTCACCAACCAGAGCAAAGGAATTTTGAAAGGCAGGCCAAACAACCAACCAAAAGCGATGAGTGTCTCGAAAGCCTATAGACTGAATACAACATGCCTCGAAGAGACAGTGCAAGCGCTGCTTAAGCGAGACCTAAAAATTAAAGAGGTCACAGCAAACATTCAGAGTCTAGCTGGTAGTCAGCTCGAGATGCCCTTGATAATTTGTGGATATCTAAAGTATGCACTGCTGCTTGTACTTATTGTGTATACAAGTGTAGCCTGTTTGCTGCTGTTAGTGCTATACAGGTGCAGGGCACATGCCAAAGAACACATTTTTATTGTCTTATTTGCAAAAAGTGTAACACTTCAGCATGAATATATTTTATTCTGAATTGTAAACATATTTTAGATGGGCAAAGTAAGTTGGAGGTATTACTACTAATGAAGTGTAACTATGTGGTAAAACACCCATGCACAAGTTAGTGCAGGTGGGAATCTTTTCGCAAGTCACGTAATTTGGTATCAAACAATTCTGTCAAAAAGGGTTATACTATGTAATGGTCTTCATGGGTGTCAGATTAAAATTTTCACTAAAATGCAGACATGGCAAATATACCTACTTTATTTAGGTTGCCCGTGAAGCATATCACACATAAAGAAATCAAAAGTCTACTCTTCAGGAAGAGAAGAAGAAATACAGGTTCTATTGACAGACACAGGAAAACTACTGTGTTTTGGGTTGTTCACCAGTCTCCTAATGTGAAACAGTCCAGAGGTGCTCTAGCCCCCATTGAATAACTGATTGAATGAGTTGCCAACATGTAATTTGCAGGGCCCAACTACAGAAATACATTTTGATTGGCTGAGGGCAGCCAATCCTAACATCAAATAGTAAGCTATTTAGCTGTCAACAACCCTTTCAACATTGCCCTTCAACCACATAAGCATCTCAACATGGACAGCCAACGAAGGGAAAGACAGGCAAGCTCTTCTCTGCAAGATAAAACAGGGCTATTTTCGCTTATTTTTTCTAGTGCGCAGTAAGATGAAACGTATCATGAAAAAAGTGATTTGGCCCAAAGATTTGTTTTGCCTTCACATCTAAAATGTGCATACATAATTTGCCCACCTCATCTTTTCTATTACATCCCAGAATAAATTGTTTGTTCTAACACCTTCAGAGTTGACACCTCCCGTCCCTTTGACAGAACACTATCTCTACTCCCCCGCAGCGCAATTTGGTGGTCCACAAAAAAGCTAAATTCACCTTTTTGTGAGAATCGGATACCAAATTTCGATACCCAGTCAAAACTATTAAATATACTAGTACAAGAGAGAATTAGTCATTTACAAGTATTTTTACTTTCACTTCAGCAAGCTAACCGATTAAAGTACCAGACTTTCTGGCAATTCTGGCACACGTTCACCAGTTTCTTTAACAGGTTGGCTGACTCTGTCATAACGTTTATTTTATTTATTGTTTTTATTAAATGCTCTTGTGACCAATAGGTAGCTACCGAGCTCCATAAATAAGGGTGAGGAGGTGGAATTTGTCTTGAGGATTGTAATCAAGATACAAACATGAGTCTTCAGATGTTTGGGGAAGGGTAAGATGTTAGTATCTTGATTCTTGATGAAGGTTCTGGGGACGGCCTCCAAATTGTTTCATTGATGAAGCGGATATTGTGAGACAATGTTAATGACGATGATGTCAACCTTACACTGTAAAACGTTTGGAGAGGTAGGTAGGGCCTGACCCATGCAGGGCTCTATGGACCTGGCAGATTTACATTTTAATACTTAGCTACATCCTTAATTTGATAGCTGGTATTTAATTTTTTAATCTTAACAAGTAAAATAAAGTTTGATTGCATCTACATTTTGTTTGTGTTGTTTTTCCTTAGATAAGCTGTATACTGATTCACTTTCTTTTGACCTTAATAGCGAAACACAAGTTTCATAAAGTTATTGTCATGTTATTCTCTGTGGACTTCTCAAGTTCTTAAATGTATGCAGTGCTTAATTTGTAAAAGAAAGCTTTGGTCAGAAACCCAAGGCTAGTGCAATTAAACGTTGGCACACCAAATACCACGGCTGATAGTCTTACTCCACCTCAATGCTCTTTAAATCACTACCAGACACTTTCTTTTCCTTTATCTCTCTCTTGCAGTTGCCTGTTTTCTCCCTTTGTGACAGCCTTTCCAGCTTTCTCTTCCTCTACCTTTGTGATTTGTATATTTTTCCCTCTCTTGCTCTCAGGAAACCTCTGACATGGGGAAAAAAACGTGTGGGTGACCCCCCACTGGCAACCACTGGCTCAAATTAAGCACTGCAGTTATCTCTATGCTTTGTAAGATATCTTGCCCTAATGCACAGAACCAACCATCCTTTGTGTAGTGTAGCAGATATGTTTGCCTCATTAGATATACAGTAATAATTATGTATGTATTTATATGCAGGGCCACTAGAATTATGTAGGAGGAGAGAGCAACATTTTGCATCAGGGTTGAGTAAATTATGCACAAGAAAAGGCAAATAATGCAGCGTTATGCAGCACGTTTTTTGATCGTATTACTCTATTATTTTGTCATTTTTACACTGTCTGGGTATTGACTGTGCCTCATTAGTACCAGTTTATCACCCCACTACAAAAATAAGCAACAGAAAGGTGACCAGTCAACCTGTGTAAAGGCTTTCCATTCTGCAACAACACATATCCTTTCATTTTTAGCAACCTTTGAACCATTTGAGCTAGAAACAATTATGTTCTCTGTTTGTTAAAATCTGCAGATTATACAGCCAATGATGGATTATGTGGCAAATGCAGCAAATCTGTAATTATGCGAAAACGTATACCCCTTAATTACAGTGGCCGCGTTTATATGGTATTTCTATAGCGTGAAACCGGCCAAAATACATTTAAGCACTGCACAGGGTCAAAGACAACTATAAATCAGGAAGTGATGGTAGAGGAGACTGGTTTATGGACGGTGAATGCATTGTGATTAATGAGAAAAAAAAACTAGAAATTGCATGTTTAGTTCTTCATTTCGTTATTTTGTATAGTCCACCATGAAAATTTGAGGCTGTTTGGGCACCTGCCTCCTCCATAAGTTATTGAAACCAAATATACACAAAATGTGGGAAAAGAAAGACGCCTATTACAAAGCTTCCTGGATTGAAAGCTCTTTATGGGAGCCTTACAGAGCAGCTCTTTCGTGATCCTGTCTACAGTGTCAGCCACTGCTCATTAAATTAACCCCACCACCTGTTTTAGAAGAGAAAAGGCATAGTTAGGCCTGCCTCTGCTTCGCATGTTCAAATTACAGTTTACAAGCTGTGTAATCCTCACATGTCATGATACAATAAAGTTCACTGGTAAATTTCTAACAAAAACGGATAACAGTGTGTTTCCACGCCAAAGAGTGTACATTTGGCAAATAAAAAGGTAATTTCAAGCTTGAGTATTTTTTCACAGCACCTGGTATCGCTGCAAACAACTTGAATTCCGAAAAGCGTGACCTCTTGTTTCAGTGAGAAAATGAGTATCTGTCAGTCTAATGTAGAGTTTCATGAAATGCGCTGTTTTACAATTCATTGTTACATTGAAAGTAGTTTACCAGAAAAATGTGGTTCAGGTGATTAAGGAAATCGTGGGTACATGTACAATAGTCAACAACCATTTGCAATTATTAATGCTAGTCATTGTGACTTTTTCATAGCAACGATTTTCAACATCTACTGACAACGCTACTCATTTTTGCTTTTTCACATTGAAAAAGTCTCAAGATTCACTGACAATGACAGTCGTTTTGGCTTTTACATAGTGAAAAGGTTTTGTTTATGCACTTTTTTTTTTTTTACCAAGCATCACTATATACAACACAGAAAGGGCATCTGCCCAGAGGTGTCATTTTCTCTGTCACAAAGGACAAAGGGCAAGCACTTGATAGGTCACAAGAACACCAATGCCAGGTTCCTTCTTGCACACAGAACAGGTACAATACAAGCAGCAGCAGTGCACGCTTTTTCATAACTGGACAGGTACCATGTGAAGCAGGAAACTTCCTTCGCATGCACAAAACGTTAATGCCAGAACGCAGCAGAAATATAGAATAGATAGCGGTGCAAGCTTGCTTTAGTGTGTGTGTGTGTGTCTGAGAGTTGAGGGCTGCAATGATGTGTGCGCAGATGCACATGAATGTGAGTAATTTGTGTAATTGTTTTTAGCTATAATATCAAATATTTTTAAGTTGATATAAGGTTATTTTGCAATAGTCAATATAGTTACTCACATTTTGTTGTTTTACATTATATATATATATATATATATATATATATATATATATATATATATATATATATATATATAAACCCAACTTCCTTCTCCATCAGGGAAGAAAACAAGTTCACAGGCTCAAGTGGCAGAAAGTCTGTTAATTGGCAAACTCACCTAATGCTTTCAGTCTCCTGTACTTAATCACAGGCTTACTGAGAAGGAAGTTGAAAATCGATGTGGCAAAAGTGTGCTGTAGAGGAATGCACCACCACAGTGAAACCCTCAAGAGTGCCACACACAGACCTGCAAAAGGTCTACTTCGGAAAATTATATATATATATATATATATATATATATATATATACACTCACTGAAAAAAACAAAGGCTACAAGGATGTTATAGTTAGGCTCACATTTCACTCGTACAAAACCAGTGAAATTCAGCAGTTATAGTTACCTGAGCTAACTATAACGTACGCCCATGCAATACACTGCTAATGTGCTTATGACCTTACATATTACATCCCTCATTACATGGTCAGTGACATCACTGATGACATCTCAAATGATATCAATGATGACATCTTCAACAGAGGTATTCATATACCCACTCACACCCCTATACATTCTCTCATACACCCTGGTTTTACTGGTTTTGTATGAGTGAAAGGTGAGCCTAACTATAAAGTCCCTGTAACCTTTGTTTTTTTCATTCTATTTCCTAACTAAAACGTTCTGGTAACCTTTGGTATTTTCAGTGAATTTTTAAGGTTTTTTTATTTTGTTTCCTAACTATAACATAACTGTAACCTTTGATTTTTAAGTGAATTTCTAAGGTTCTTTGAAATTTATTCATAGGGTCTGTCAGTGGGTGTCTGAGTGTGAGTAGGTCTGTCAGTGGGTGGACCAGTCTTTGAGTGGGACTATGAGTTGCTGCGTTAATGTCTAAGTGGATCTGTGAGTGAGTGTGCGAGTCTCTGAGTAGGTCTCTGAGTGGGTGCATGAGTCTCTGAGTACATCTGTGAGCGAGTGCATGAGTTTTTGAGTGGGTCTGTAAGTGACTGCATGGATTTCTGAGTTTGTCTGTGAGTGAATGCATGAGTTTCTGAGTGGGTCTGTGAGTGAATGCATGAGTCTCTGAGTGGGTATGTGAGTAGGTGTGTGAGCCTGAGTGGGTCTGTGAGTGGGTGCATGAATGTCTGAGAGGGTCTGTGAGTGGGTGCATAAATAACATATTGGGTCTGTGTGTGGGTGCAGCATGAGTGTCTAAGTGGGTCTATTAATGGGTGCATGAAGGGTCTGTGAGAGGGTGTGTGAATGTTTGAGTGGGTCTGTAAGTGGGTGCATGAGTGTCTGAGTGCATCTATGAATGGGTGTGTAAGTGGGTGTGTCAGTAGCTGCATGAGTGACTCGCCACAAAGGAACCGCAACTGACCATTTATCCAACAAGAAGAGTCCACAGTTTTGCAAAAAATGTCCACCCAATGGAAGTACTTTCTTCCCGTCAGTTAGTAAGTACTATCTCATTGGGTAAATGTCCACAGTGTTATCTACATTACAGCTGCATAATGAACCAAGAAGAAATGTCTCTAGCAACTTTGTGTGCATTTGGCAATGTGATTGTTCCATGTGCGTCTTTCTCCAGAATTCTGTGATGACATGAATCCTCCTATAGAGAGCCCAACAAGATTAAAAAGACGTAAATCTCCACCAAACCAGGGTCCTTAATCCTAGCTATATGACATAAGTGCTTCTTTGTTTGGTGGGGGTATTCTCATATTCATCGGCATCAAGAACGTGCCACCAAAATTACCGGCAAACGCACTGGGAGTGCCTTTGTAAACTGTCCATTATCTTGGCAAAAGGCGGAAAGACCTTGCATACTACTAAGGTGGACAGGGTGGGACCAACTGGGCGGACCTTCCAGGAGATTTGTACATTTGCATACTTTTAGCAATTTAAAGGGAGAACCATGGACTCTGCTCTCATCAGGAGAGGACAAGAAAGAACTCACTTAACACAGTTACATACAGGTTACACTCGAATAGATAAAAGATGCATTCACCTCCACAAAGGATTTCAGATCATTTTTCAATATGGAATTGCGAAGTAAACACACTTGCTTTGCCTTCGTCAAGCCCAGGAGTTAGGATCATTTGTCCTTTCCAGAAGTGGAACTTCAACTGTGGCACCTGCTATGTTTATATTTGTAAGTGCTTTCTGTTGAGGTTTAGGGCCGTATTTATACTCCGTTTGCGCCGAATTTGCGTCGTTTTTTTCGACGCAAATTCGACGCTAAACTAACGCCAACTAACGCCATATTTATACTATGGCGTTAGAGGCGTATAGCGCCAAAGTTCCCGGAATGTGCGTCATTTTTTAGCGTGAACCCCTTCCTTGCGTTAATGATATGCAAGGGAGGCGTTCCCGTCTAAAAAATGACTCCCAGGCCTTTACGTGGTATTTATACTCCCGGGCAAAAGAGACGCCCGGGAGTGGGCGTGGCTAAAAACGGCGCATTTGCGCCGCTTTTTAACGCCTGGGTCAGGCATGGCGTTAAGGGACAAGTGGGCTCAAAATGAGCCCAGAGTGCCCTCCCCTGCCCCCAGGGACCCCCCCTGCCACCCTTGCCCACCCCAGGAGGACACCCAAGGCTGGAGGGACCCACCCCAGGGACATTCAGGTAAGTTCAGGTAAGTATTATTATTTTTTTTTTTAATAATTCTTTTTGGCATAGGGGGGCCTGATTTGTGCCCCCCTACATGCCACTATGCCCAATGACCATGCCCAGGGGACAGAAGTCCCCTGGGCATGGCCATTGGGCAAGGGGGCATGACTCCTATCTTTACAATGATAGGAGTCATGTTGATGGGGGATGGGCGTCGTTAAAAAATGGCGCAAGTCGGGTTAAGACGATTTTTTTGCCTCAACCTGACTTGCCCCATTTTAAGACGCCCTAACGTCATTTTTGCCCAACGCCGGCGCTGCCTGGTCTACGTGGTTTTTTTCCACGCACACCAGGCAGCGCCGGTCTGCTTGCGCCGGCTAACGCCATTCCATAAATACGGCGCCCGCATGGCGCTTCAGAATGGCGTTAGACGGCGCAAAATTTTTTGACGCTAAACTGCGTTAGCGCAGTTTAGCGTCAAAAAGTATAAATATGGGCCTTAGTTTCTGTGAAATGAGCATCAAGTCCAGAACTGAAGCTCACCTGCTCGTTTATCCAACAAGATTCCACAGTTTTGCACAAAATGTCCACCCAACTGGAGTACTTTCTACTGGTTAGTTACTAAGTGATACCTCACTGGGTAAATAGCCAGTGTCCAGGCTGCCCCCTCCCAGGACTGATTTTTGCCCCAGGGCCCACTACTAGCTTATGGGGGACCACATTCCCTGGGGCCTGGCCTTCATTGAATAGAGGAGCAGGCCATGCAGCCCCCCCTCCATGAACAGATTTTGGCCCTGGGGACCCCATCCCCTGGGGCCCGACCATCTGCTCTGGTGCCCCAGGTGTACCCAATGTGCAATGGGACCACGGGGAGCCTCAAGGCCCTGTGGTCCCAGCTGTCTCCCCACCTCCTATAGGAGCCGGCATTGTTTTTGCACAAAAAACATTCAGGCCCCTTTGTACAAAAGCAGTTATTTCATCTCTTTACCTGCCTGCATTTTTGTGAGCAGGAAAAGAGATGAAACCTTTTGCTTCTAGCAGGCGAGGGCACTATGACAGCTCTCACTCACTGGAAGCAAAGTATTTGCTCTGACTTAGCCGGAACTGTCAAAGCTCCTGCAAAGTCAAAACAAGCAGCTATGTCCTGGGGGTGGGCATCCCTGGACATAG
This sequence comes from Pleurodeles waltl, assembly GCF_031143425.1. NCBI lineage: Eukaryota > Metazoa > Chordata > Amphibia > Caudata > Salamandridae > Pleurodeles > Pleurodeles waltl. The sequence goes on along the minus strand of NC_090437.1, from coordinate 317,368,439 downwards.
CAGGAGCCCACCCTGGGGGTGGCGGTCCCCAGGGCCATAATTATCTGCACGAGCGGGGCCATGCAGCCACCTTCCAACGTTTAAATTTGCCCGGGGGAGGTGGTGGTCCCCAAGCCTGCAGGAGGGGGGGTACGTAGGCCCCTGCACAAACTCTGTATTTAGCCCCAGGAAGGTGGCAGTCCCCAGGGCTGTGGACGATGGCTTTTGGGCCTCCCCATATAAAATAAAGATTTAAGCCCCGGGAGGTGGCAGTCCCCAGGGCTGCAGGGTAGGGCACGCACACCCCTGGCACAAATTATGTTTTTAGCCCCAGGGACGTGGCAGTCCTCAGGGCTATAGGGGAGGACGTATAGATATCCCCCATATAAAACAAAGATTTTGACTGGGCGTGGTAGTCCCTGGGGCTAAAATAAGCCCTAGGAGGTGGGCCCCGTTCACCCTCCCTCCTTTTTCAATCCCCCTATGCCCCCAGGACCTGACCCACCCGGGGGCCAAATAAAAAGAAAGCACTCGAGACAGTCTTTAAAAAAAAATATATATATCATAAAAAAACACTGTTCCGAATCCATGGATTTTTCTGAGATTTATTTTTAAAAAAACACCTTTTAGCCCTGGTGAGGTTAGTCAGGGGTTCCAAGACCAAGGCTGGGGGCTAAGCGTGACCCTACCCTGGACATTTTTTTGTTGCTTTTTTTGTGGGACTCTGCTCTACCTGTGTCCCAGGGTGGCTGCCAACAATTCCTTGTTGAAGTGTTGAAGTGTTGGCAGCCCACCAGATATCAGCACGGGGACAGTTGGATCCACTAAGGATCTGTGTCACTAGATATCTATATTTTTTATCTCTAATTACGCCAAAACTACTGAACAAATTTACACCAAATCACTAAAAGCGCGCTTTCTGGACCAAGAGCTAGCTTTCTGCAAATTTGGTTTAATTCTGTCCAGTGGTTCGGGCTGTAGTTCAGTTCAAAATACTCACAGGAAAATACATGGGGAAAACGTGTTTTGGCAAATAGGAAACAAAGTCAAATTCTTGTAACACAACTACCCACTTTCGTATACGATGTGAAACAAAGACTATGCTTTTCTTGGTACATTCCTCCTTGAGTGGCTTGTGATCTGTTAACACTTCAAATTGTTTTCACCAAAGAAACTGTCTCAATTTTCACACAGCCCAGAAAACACCCAATGCCTCCTTCTTAATAACAGAATAATTACTCCCCATTCCTCTCAAAGATCTGGAAATAAATCAGATAGTTTTTTCTTTCTCTATCAACCTTTTGCATGACTACAAAACCCAGGGGCATATTTATACTCCGTTTGCGCCGGATTTGCGTCGTTTTTTTTTACGCAAATTCGACGCAAAACGAACTCCATATTTATACTCTGGCGTTAGACGCGTCCAGCGCCAAAGTCCATGGAGTTTGCGTCACTTTTTAGCGTGGACACCTACTTTGCGTTAATGATATGCAAGGTAGGCGTTCCCGTCTAAAAAATTTACTCCGAGGCATGTGCGCCGTATTTACACTCCGGGGCAAAAATCACGCCCGGGAGTGGGCGGGTCAAAAAAAATGACGTCCAGCCGCTTTTGCGTCGTTTTTTAGCGCCTGGTCAGGGCAGGCGTTAAGGGACCTGTGAGCTCGGAAGGAGCCCAGAGGTGCCCTCCCATGCCCCCAGGGACCCCCCCTGTCACCCTTGCCCACCCCAGGAGGACGCCTAAGGATGGAGGGACCCATCCCAGGGAACATAAGGTAAGTTCAGGTAAGTATATTTTTTTTTTTTTTTGTGGCATAGGGGGGCCTGATTTGTGCCCCCCTACATGCCACTATGCCCAATGACCCTGCCCAGGGGACAGAAGTCCCCTGGGCATGGCCATTGGGCAAGGGGGCATGACTCCTGTCTTTGCTAAGACAGGAGTCATTTCAATGGGGGTTGGGAGTTAAAAAAAATGGCACAAATCGGGTTGAGGCAAAAATTTTGCCTCAGCCTGACTTGCCCCATTTTTTGGCGCCCAAGCTCCATATTCCCCTACGCCGGCGCTGCCTGGTGTACGTCATTTTTTTTCACGCACACCAGGCAGCTCCGCCGGCTAACGCCGGCTAACGTCATTTAATAAATACGGCGCCCGCATGGCGCTTCAGAATGGGGTTAGCCAGCCTTAGATTTTTTGACGCACAACTGCGTTGGCGCAGTTGTGCGTCGAAAAGTATAAATATGGCCCCCAGTTCTTTAGAGCTGGCATTAGTCTTAATATATGACTCTTTCACTGGATCAAAGCTTCGCAGTTTGGGTGCCTCAGACAAACATTGCTTTATTCACCCAAACTCTTTGTCACAGTTTTTGCACCACATAAATTATTTTCCCTTCCTAAGTTGTTTTCTCATATAGCTAGTTTCTTCTGCAAAGTTTAGGACAAACTTAATATAAAGCTCTGTCATCCAGAGGAACTTCATTAAATCCTCTTCGCTTTGAGGTGCACGTAATTTACAAATGGTCTCCACTAGGGCACCTTTTGGTTCAATGCCAGTGGCTGACACCAAATGTCCTAAATATTCAATCTCTTGTATATTGTCTGCTCTAAGAGTGAAATCAGGTTCATGCAATCTTGACAAAACAAAACCTCTCAGACTGCAATCCTTTTCTTCTAGATCCTTACGAAAGAAAAGTATGTTATCTTAATACACCTTGACAACCCGCACACCCTTCAGAATGTGCTCCATCACCCTCTGAAACACTGAGGCAGCAGAAATAAAGCTGAAGGACATTCTAATAAATCTGTAGGCGCCAAAAGGTGTGATGAAAGCTGTTAGATACTGTGATGTAGAATGCAACTTTATTTAATGGTAGGTTCAACTCACTGGCATTGGGAAGTGGGCAATGATCTACTACTATTGCTTTGTTGAGTTCTCTTACGTCAACACAGAGTCTGCCTTCTCCATTGGCCTTCCGGGCAATAACGACTGGAGATAACCACTCAGTGGCTTCAACATCTTATGTAATGCCATTCTCAATTAGCTTGTTTAATTCTATCTTCATGCTCTCTATCACCAATATAGGAACATTCCTAACTTTGGCTACTTTGGGTGTCATGTTATGTTTAAGCTTTATGAGGTGGACATAATTTTGCTGACAGCCTAGTTTGTTGAGGAATACTCAGGAAATTCCTTAATCTAAATTTCACTCCCACCAGACACTGATCCAACTGGTACAATGTTCAAAATACCACGGCACACCCTAGAATGTTTGTAAACTCCAATTAGAAATGAGGAGTCTTGCGTAGTCACATTTCACCATTCATATTTTTTTTTTTTTTCCATAGATTAAGCGAATGATCAGGAGCAGCTAGTCCCATGCAACTGGTGGCAGATCCTTCAGGCAAACAGAGGGACATTCTTTGGGGTCCAAAAAATCACATAAATCTCTTTGGTGAAACCAACTTATCAGTGAGTCACCACTCACGGAAACATACAGTTTTACTGGAACAATCTATCCTCCAAATTCAATTGTGCCCCAAAAATACCTCAACAAGACAATGGGTTCACCACCATACCCTTTTGATTTTATGTCAGGTTTTAATATTTTAACTTTGTTCAACAGACGTTGATCATAAAAGATTTTCAGTACTAAAGTTATTTTAGCTCCTGATTCAAACATTTTTACAGGTGCATCATTGATCATAACTACATCTAGTGGTCCGTCACCAGACAATTCTTTAATTTGAAGGATATTGACCTCATCCACACTTTCGTCATTAAGATTAACCTCGCTTATTTTCTATATATTTTTAGATGGCCTGCAGCTGTTTGCGAAATGGCCTTTGCGCTCCCAATTATTACAATACCTTCCAGTCAAGACAATCTTTGAAACTGGCAATACGTCCAGAATTAGCACAACGATAACATTTGCCTTGTGATATTTTCAAGGAAGACGGTTTTACATCTGTTCCTGACTTGTTCTTGGTTGATCTACTATTTTAAACCACCTTCACAGACCAGTCATTTTTATCTGTTGAAACATCTTTACTGATGGTTCTCCATAAGCTTTCAAGTGTCCATGTATTTTGGCAACAATGCGTACTACTTGTAGCGACTGATTATGGATTTGCCACAAAATCTCCCTCTTTTTATCTAAAACTCAAACTCAACAGTAGTGATCCCTTAGCATTTCCTCCCGGGAGCCTCCAAAATTACACATGGATGCTAATCTACATAACTCTGTGATGTACTGCTCCACTATTTCTTCCTGTCATTGCATTCTGCTCCCAAAGTGATAACGTGCAAGTGCAGTACTGACTTTGGGAAGATGATGCACATCCAAGTTTTCTAATACAAATTTCATACTCATTTAACCCTCGGGAATCACTCAGTGAAAGTTCAGGAAGCTGCTTGAAACCTTCCTTACCCTCTGAACCCTAGCGATGCATGAGTAAGGAGGTCTTTCTCTCAGCACTAAGAGAAGTCCCACATACATGTGCATAATGACCAAATACTTTTTTCCATTTTAACCAAAGTAAAGGTGGCTTGCCTAGAGATGAGAGAAAGAAGGGAGGTGTTACCAACTAGAATACTTCAAATTCTTAATATTATAATAATATTTCTATTATTAAATATCTTAGAGTAAAAGATGCACAAATAACTTATAAAATTCTAAATACCACAAACTAACATGTTTGACATGCATCTGTTTTGTACTTTACAGTACTATTCAAAGGGTGTCTCTTGGTGAATCTTCTGCCTGGTGAGTGTGTTACATCAGGCACTGCAGTTAGTAAATGTCACTTCACTGTTTCTCAGGTGAGTGTGTGACTGCACACTTAAGGTGAGCCAATCACCGCAGACACACTAGAATGACAATCAAAAATAATATTTAAATTTAATACCAATGTGCCACTTTGCTCCTTCAATGATTGGAGTCTCCACTTCGCGGCTTGAAATGTTACATTTGCGTTAAAGTGAATGAGACTGTTGAGAAATCGAATATTTTCATATTAAAAATAGCTGGGGGACCCTGCCAGCCTCTCAGACCCATCCACAGATCAAAGTAGTCCTTTGTCCTTTGGTCCGTTAATCCTCGACCTAGATTAATGAATGAGGTAGAGTCTATTCAGGCTAACAGCAATTGTTTACATTAAACATTTTGGTGACATCGATGTATATGGTGCTACCTTTTTCTGCCCTGAGGAAGACCCATTGAAATCATTAGAGTCAAAATGTCAACGCTAACATTGTCTTTGAACTGACTTAATCTATATATATAAATATATATATATATCCTTTTGTTGTGCACTTTTTCACAATGTTCATTCTTCACTTCTACTGGGCCTCTTTTGTGATTTGAAGCATCACACTTAAAATCGTTTTGACTGAAATGGTACCTATGGGCTGTATGTGTGAAGATGCTTGATTACTTATTCATCAATGCACTCGCCATGCCTCATAGACGAGAGCTGATCAAGGTTGTTTGATTTATTGATTTTACGTGTGCACTGAAGGACTTTCGGTTTTGTGAGTGTGCAGTGAAAAAGCCCCTCCTTATTATTAATCGCAAGTATTTTCCCAAGTGAATGAGAAGAAACCATTGTTTTCTGCATTTTACAGAGATGTGCTGCAGCACGCCAAAGGTTTTGTCTGCATATGCAAGCTGTTGTCTTCTCATTTCGGAGGACGAGTGACCTGAAGGAAAAGAGACAAACTCGGAGGGCGAAGTGCCAGGCACCAAAACAAGCATCAACCACCCACACCACAACCAAGGGCAGGGCGGAGCGGAGGTTGCAGCAGCCATCAGCACATGACACACGAGAGGGTTACCAGGGCTGGGCATCGGAAGGGGGGGCAGGGGAAACATCCCTTAAACAGCATTTTATTAGAAATTAGGGCACTAGGGGGCGTTCATATACTTCTGCCATGGCTGAAGTTAGTTTTTGACTACGACTCCTTTACATACCTTCTTTATAGTGTTGCTTCAATTTGTGTTTTAGCATGAGGGTGGTCTACAACGTCCGATTTTCTGTTTATAGTGTTGTTTCTATTTGTGTTTTAGGGGGTTGGTGGGGTACAATTTCTACTACGTTTTACGTAGGTATTGTTGGGGAGAGGTGAGTGGTAGATTTAATATTTTTGAAGATCTTTGTAAATTACAGTACTATTTAAAAAACAAAACAATCTCAGTTGTTATCTTTTATACCAAGTACAATGGGAATGGACTTGTAAGTTCAACGGAAACATTTTAATAGTGTGCATACAGAACACACATAGAACATGTCACAAAGTTGACGACGCGTACTATAAATGTATCAATTAATGTAGGTTGAATGATCCCTTCAGGGAAGTTACTGTGGCCCATATTTATACTTTTTGACGCAAAACTGCGCTAACGCAGTTTTGCGCCAAAAAAATTAGCGCCGGCTAACGCCATTCTGAAGTGCCATGCGGGCGCCGTATTTATTGAATGACGTTAGCCGGCGTTAGCCGACCGGCGCTGCCTGGTGTGCGTGAAAAAAAACCACGTACACCAGGCAGCGCCGGCGTAGGGAATAATGGCGTTTGGGCGTCTAAAAATGGGGCAAGTCAGGCTGAGGCAAAAAAATCGTCTTAACCCGATTTGCGCCATTTTTTTACGACGCCCATCCCCCATTGAAATGACTCCTGTCTTAGCAAAGACAGGAGTCATGCCCCCTTGCCCAATGGCCATGCCCAGGGGACTACAGTCCCCTGGGCATGGTCATTGGGCATAGTGGCATGTAGGGGGGCACAAATCAGGCCCCCCTATGCCACACAAAAAAAAAAAAAAATACTTACCTGGACTTACCTTAATGTCCCTGGGGTGGGTCCCTCCATCCTTGGGTGTCCTCCTGGGGTGGGCAAGGGTGGCAGGGGGTGTCCCTGGGGGCAGGGGAGGGCACCTCTGGGCTCATTCTGAGCCCACAGGTCCCTTAACGCCTGCCCTGACCCAGACGCTAAAATCCGGCGCTAATGCAGGTTTTTTAGACCCGCCCACTCCCGGGCGTCATTTTTGCCCAGGAGTATAAATCCGACGCAATAGCATCGGAGTCATTTTTTAAGAAGGGAATGCCTACCTTGCATATCATTAACGCAAGGAAGGTGTTCACGCAAAAAAATGACGCTAATTCCAGGAACTTTGGCGCTAGACGCGTCTAACGCCAAAGTATAAATATGGAGTTAGTTTTGCGTCGAATTTGGGTAAAAAAAAATGACGCAAATTCGGCGCAAACGGAGTATAAATATGCCCCTGTATCTCAATGCTTACTGTTGGGGGATTCACAGCACAGCTGTGTCCCTTCTTACCCCTTTTCATCCAGGACATCTCCTTTAGGATGCCTTTGAAGAAAACACATGTTTGGTTTTAAACTAATATGGTTCCGTGTCCAGGAGCATACTTTCAGTCAACCATGTGCTAGGACATTTCTACAAGACCCAACACAGGGACAAAAAATACTCACACATACAGGTTTACATTCCCAATACATGATGGCAAATACCATTTACCAAACTTGTTCAGGGATGCTCACCTCTTAAACCATCCTAAATGAAACAGATTCTTTAAGTGATATAGGTTATGATATTTTTACCTTGTATATGACATGCAAGTGTCCTTAGATGCCACTTTTAGAGGGCACAATGTTCAACAATACTTTTTAAATTTAAAGTACTATTTATTGTGAAACTGGAAACATGACAGTACCTTAAGAAAGAGGGGATTACGTTTTTTACAGCAATACAGCAAATAACATTTTCTCGATGCCTTGTGTGTAATTTGGTGTAACATATCAGATTACATGTACAAATGGGGTGAACATATAATGTAGTACACCTTGTGTGACATCTGTGTATTAAGGTACCAGTGAACATCCTCAGCACATCATAGCGATATTCTATATATAAAACTGAAATCCACAATTTTACTGTTAAAGCCACAGGGCAATGATGAAGCAGACACTGCACTACAAATGGTGTTCTCCCTTTTAGTTCATAACGATGTTATTTAATGACTATTATCTATTTCACAAAGATAGCTCTTGGTAACATACAAATGATTTGTACAACTTATGACCTAGCGATACCGTACAGCCTCCCAGATGCCCACATGAAAGCCCGAGTGACAGGGCTGGGTCATGCATACATCCATTTATGCTATCTTCCATACAAGTGCCAAATACGTACAGGTTGCTAAAGAGAGAAAAAAACATTTAATAAAATGTAGGTCTGGTCAACAGACCACTCAGTTCTGGAAGATGAATCCTCCTCAGGAAGATGTGGATATAAGTTTTGGAGGATTCAAGTCAGGGATCATGTTATGACCAGGGCTAGGGTTTGAGATAATCAGCAAGCAGCTTCACTGCAAGCACTGCTGTTTTATCTGTTTGTTCCTACCCTACATCTTGTTCAGGCTCACCTAGTGCAGACCCCAAGAGAAAAGATGGAACAAAATAAGGAAAGAGGGGGAGACCACAGTTTGTCAACGATTGGTACAGGGTGACGACAATTCTTGGCTCAAGTTTAGCATCACGGTGTCTCATTTGGTAAATAGAGCATCTGGGATAGACAGTGGGAATTCAGTATCATGCACACAATGTCAAATAACTAGATATGCAATCAAGAATACATATTTATTTACTGAAGCAAAGAGAAGTTAGTGTAGGTCGCATCAGACGCACACTGTGGATTGAAAAAATGTCATCATCTGAAAACACAAGACCATATTCTGTGGTATCAGATGTTGGGGACACTGCTGATGTGTGTTGCTGAGGCAATACAGGTGAGGTTGTGGAATACTAACAAGTTATTTCATGGCACCAGCAACCTGGATAATTACTGACACAACTTTGTCAGTGGTTCTTGACATGTGATGTAATTCCACTATCAAAATGCTGATATTGGGTCAGAGCAGGTATTGCCTCAACATGCTTGTCTTACACAGACTTTATGTCCTGAAGCATAGCTGTAGGAAGGCTATGTAAATACCATTGTGGTTTATTGATGATATCCATGTAGTTTGATTTATCAGCATGAGCCTCCTTCATGTCAATGAGGGTACCTTCAATTCCCTGTGGGAGAGACTTGAGGCTGCTGGCATTCTAGGTCAATGCACTATGTACTGAAGGGTGGCTGTGATATCATCGTGAGCATTTGATAAACCTTGCTCAACCAACTAGCCAATGTTCCACTGTTTGTCGAGTACATTACATTCAAGAGAGGGGGTGGCATTGTCCACGGGTGTATACTAAGAAGAGGTAATTGTACTGCAGAAGATGAGATGCTGCTTTCTAGGAAACACTATACTGAGCTTCTACCTCTTTCTAGGAAACACTACACTGAGCTTCTAGGTAGACATTGTCCACCACGTCCTGCAATAAAAGGGTACTTTTTTTCATAGTATAGGTCTGTCATTAATTACTTTGTTGAGGTCTGACAGATTACTTTCGCATTGTTGTAGCAGAGATACATAGACAAGTGAATTTACTAACATTTAATGTTGGACATTTGATGGTATTTTAGGGTGTGGAGTAAGGTTTTGAGTTTTAAATGTTCCAAGTGGTGGGTTTTTTCATCATGTTGATTTACCTCATGATTTGGTATTTAAAGCGCACCGGACCCTTGATTTTGTGACAAGATCCTTCATAGAAGTAACCATGGAGTTAAACCTTATTGTATGAAGAAATGTGTAATGTTTATGTGACGCTGTGTTAGCCAATAACATTAACCATTGAGGCTGGGGGCTATGTGGAAGGGTTTGCTGAGATGAGTGCTATCTCAGGTTTACAGATGAGGGAGTCAGAGATATTGGTTTGGTTCATGGGAGAGTATTGCTTTTAAGACTCTCATTGTGATGTTCAGACATGGATGCTATTCACATTGTCAGCAGTTGCTTACACTCAGGAATATTCTTGTGGTCCTTCAGATTTCAGGAGAACATTCACATTGAACTAGCACTTCAATAAAATAGAATCGTCATAACAAAGCACACATGCGCAAGGCAGACAGAAAGGAGCTTGCTCAGGGTTCCCACGCCCTCATTTCACAGGCCTGGCCTTCTACCCCTCTTTTGGATTGAAGCTTGTGCCAGAGAGACATAACTCACAAGACCCTTATTTGGAAAGTTTGGCATTCATTAGGGAATGACACCCTACAACACCTACACCCACATCAATACCTGCAGCACCACTGTACATTTAGATCACCACTTGCAGCCCCTCCAACTTCAATATAGATTCCCATGTACACCCTACACTCCCCGACACTACCACATATAACACTTCCACACATACCACTACCAACATCATAGACCACACGCACTCGGCGCCTGAAACTTCCAGCTGCATCATACATCATTCAAACTTAAAACCTATACACCTGCAACAGACAAGCTGCAGCACCTAAGCAACCTACACACCACACTGCCTACACATACCACATCTACACATACTCCTAAACATGCACCACCATATATACTGTGATCTTCAATATAAACGGTCAATACCCCAATTTCAGCGGAAAAACACCCGATTACGGCTGAAATGGTATAATGAGTGGCTCGATATATCGGGAATATATCCTGCTGCTAATAACGGGTAACTGCGTAAAAAATACAGCTAAAGATCCAGTACTAACACATCCTGCATTTTCTTTTCCACACTGGGCCTGATAGTGGTAATTGCTTGGAAATGGTAATACTGACTAGTAACAGTAATATCAGGTGTAGTAATACTGCACCATTGTCACAGGCATCCTGTAATGGACCACCTATTCGTTTAACTGTGTAATTGAGCAAGAGTGTTACTTTTTTCTACACTTCAAAAGCATCTTAAAAGATATGTGGATTTCAGCAATTTTCTTGGTAATGGTTCTATGACTGCTAACAAATTAGAGGCAATAAGTTGACAAACAGAAGTTACCAAACGAGCCATTCTTGAAAATCAGCTACACCATATTCATCAATCATAAATGTATAACTGAGAATTGTGTATAAAGAAGCAAACAATGCAATATGGCCAAAATCTCAGTGCTGAAGCCGAAGTGCACATCTCAGTGAGGCAAAGCATGGGGACCCCTTACTAGGTTTACCATTTACAGAAATAGTAGTCTTCAAAATCAAACTAACAAATAAAGAGGCTTGTCAAGTATGGACAGCAAAAAATTAGGGACATTCATGGTACCTTCAGCTTGAGTCACTAATTTAGTCCCAGTACCTTGTCCACAACATTGTTTTGACTTTTTTTTTTTTTTTTTACTTTTTACACCACTGTTATTTGCACCCTTTCTGTGTTCTTTTTTAGGTTTCCATACCTTTTCTTTAAAACCATATGTGTAGGTACTCTGTGTGAAATTCTCTGCTTTCCCCAAACTGTAAGGAAAGCCTTTACTTCATTGCCATACCAAGTCAACACAAGAGGATATGGTGCAGCAACCTGAGCAGCCGAATTTGGAACTGGGGAAACAGGTTTCAGTTAGGTTAGGTCAGTAAACTCTGCTTCGCTCATGGAGTTTTCGGAAATCGTAGAGCGGATTCACGAATTCCGGCATAAGCGCAAAGCCGAGTTCTTTGTTTGTGTTTGCTCGTATGAGATTTGTTTTTGGTGCCCGCAAGCACCACAGTATTCTCAGGCCGCCAGTGAGTGAGCGAGATTTCACAGCCACAACAACATCAATACAGTGCCTCTTGTGAGAGTCAATGCACATTGAGTGGATTTTCTACTTGAGAAGCAGCTAAATCTACTCAGAAAGACATTTTGGGAGGATTTTCTTCTCCAGCAGCGCTGCGTTCAAATTGTTTTTTAGTGCAAGAAGCCCTGTTTTCTTTACTTTTTTCCCCCAACAGGAAGGGAGTTCCCCAGAGGCTCAGTCTTCCTGTTCCTATCCAGCAGGCTCCTCCCTGTGCTTGTTCATCCACTGGTCACTTTTTACTTGGATTTCGAGGTGGAAGGATCACTCTCTTCGCCCGATGGTTTATATACCTTTGGACTTAAGGGCATTAGTTTTTTTCTTTTACATCACACAAGTAAGTTCAAAACTATTGTATAAGGAAGTTGTTTGTTTTAATAGATGATGCACTGGTATTTCTTTATACTTTTATTTGATTTTTAAATTTCATTGACGTGGGTGGCTTGGAATTTAAGAAGGTGCCTAGTTATATGTTTAATTTTTCACATTTTGTAAAGGGAAGATCTTGCACAGGTCAGTATCTTTTCTCCATGTTTGTTACATTTACAATAGTATTTTATTTTTCTGTGTGTCCTAGTCTTCCAAAGGACCATCCAGCCAGTAGGCCCAGTACTAGTCATCAGTGCATGAAAAAAAAGTTTCTGTGGTATTTGTTTTAAAAACATCTTTTAGGGCAGGGATGGTATTGGATTAAATTACAAATTGGCAATTGTTTGATTCTATTGTAAAATGTATATTTGGGGTAATATTTGATGCCATAGGAGGATGTGTGTTGTTGCAAAATTTGTATAGCTCAGTTAATTTACATGTTTTGCATTGCTGAATTAATGGCAGTGTTTTCTTCGGTGTTACGATGCCTCCTTTTTCTGGCCAGTGTGTGTGTGTTTGTATTGGCCACCATTTGTCTTTGTTCTCAATGCCATGTGTCCAGGGGTCATTTTGTGGAGTTTGTTTCCATAGGCCTGAATGTGTTCTTTGCTCTCCATGCCTCCTTGCTCGTTGTTGTTGTTTGATCATGTGTCTGGTTGATATTTTGTGCAGCCAGAAGGCGTGCTTTTTGCCGTATGCTTGCATGTGTACTTTGTTCCCCATGAGTCCTTGCTCGTAATTGTTGTTTGAGCATGTGGCTGGCAGCCATTTTGTGCATCTAGCCAGTGTGCTTTTGCCATAGGCTTTAATGTGTTCTTTGTTCTCCATGCCTCATTGCTTGTTGTTCTGGTTTGCCTATTAGGCTGGAGGCCATTTTGTGCATCCAGGCAGTGTGCCTTTGCCATAAGCTTGCATGTGTTCTTTGCTCCCCATGCCTACTTGCTCGCTGTTGTTGTTTGACCATATGGCTGGCAGGCCATTTTGTACATACAACCAGTGTGCCTTTGCCATAGGCTTACATGTGTTCTTTGTTCCCCATGCCTACTTGCTCAATCTTGTTATTTGACCATGTGGCTAGGAGCCACTTTGTGCATCTAGCCAGTGTGTTTTTGCTACAGGCTTGCTCCCCGTGCCTCCTTGCTCACTGTTGTTGTTTGAGCATGTGGCTAGTGGCCATTTTGTGCATCCAGCCAGGGTGTTTTTGCCATAGACTTGCATGTGTTCTTTGTTCTCCATGCCTCCATGCTCATTGTTGTTGTTTGCCCATGTGGCCATTTTGTGCATCCAGCCAGTGTGCCTCTGCCTTAGGCTTGCATGTGTCCTTTTTCCCCATGCTTCCTTGCTCGCTGTTGTTGTTTGAACATGCGGCTGGTGGCCATTTAGTGCATTCAGCCAGTGTGCTTTTGCCATAGGCTTGCATGGACCGATGTGATATCAGTTTAATATTATGCCTGATGATCTTTGTAGCATATGCATATTATGAATATGATTATGATGAACAGTACTTTTATTACACACATTTTTAGTATTTTTCAATTGCACCTTCTTGCCTCACAATAGGTTTCTTTTCATACTGCCATACAAACATCAGCAACTATCATTTTATCATTTTTAATTTAATTTTTGATTTCTTATATTTTAATTTTACTTTAAAAACAAATCTTTTATGTTTTTATTTTAATTTTTTATTTGATTATGCTTTTTTATTTTTATTTTAGTTTTTTGCACTTTGCCTCAATCCATTTAGCCACCATAGGCACACAGCCACACAACAGCATTCATTTTTTTGGGTATAATTAAATTTTCTCCTGGACACTCTGCCTGTGGTACACTGAAGACAGATCAGCATAATTATTTTTTTTAAATGATTATTCCATTTCCCCCTGAGCCACTTTGTCTGCCAATAGCGCACACCAACCTTAATTTTTGTAAGGATTATTCCATTTACCCATGAACTTCACTGACTGCCGGAGGTGTCTCCTTTAGAACATATGGACATAAAGCAAATAGCAGTTGTGTTATCCTGATTGGAAATTAAATTTTATGGTATGATGGCGTGGCTTGACTTTAAAATGGTTGATTCATTATTACGTAAGTAACCAACCATACTAATGCTGCCTTTGTCTGTACTAATTTAAACTGCAAAAATGCCACGTTTCTCTAAATGTTTTCCTTGCTTGTTTGCTTGTAGGTGCACAAGAGAAGCGAGATCACCTGCAGTAATGCCAAACAGAAAGCCTCTACAGTGATGCCAGTCCTCTAATCTCTTCCGCTTGTGCAGCTTAGTCTCACTGCCAACGGAGAGCTTAAGATGGCCCCAAAGAAAGTTGCTCCCAAGAAAGTGGTTAGTAGGAAGAAGCAGCTTTCCTCCAGTGGCATGCCGACCAAAACCTTTTTCTAGGGGACATATGCCTGCTACACCGGCCTCCAGGGAGAAACCTGGGCGAAACACTCCCACATAAATAGCACCACCCCAACCTAAGCCCAAGACCATGTCTGTCAGTGAGGCAGCCACTGTAATCATGGTGACGCTGATGAGGAATGAAATTGAATTGGATTTGTCCCTTTCGCAAAATAGTACCCAATCATTTCAGGAAACAGAGCAAAGTTGACAGAAGCCAGCAGCCAGCAATAGTAGATCTTCCTGAAGTTGTAGCACAACAGTAGGTTGAGTTTCCTCCAGAGCAAGAACCTCCTCTTTTAAAAGCATTGGCTCTCCAGCAAGGAAAAGGAAGGACACTCCACTATCTTCTCCAAGCACCACTTTTGATGATGATGATGATGGGAACATGTAGTGGAGCCCGACAGAGTCTGGAAGATGCCAGTAGATGCAACAAAAAAGAAAAGTTTCTGAAAGCATTAGAATTATAGAACAGGATGATGAGAAGAATGACAACGACGAGACAGTCATTGTGGAAGCTGGCACAGAGGAGTCCAGCATTATTCCTCCTATTCAACTGCTCTGATGGATGTGGCACAGGTAGCACCACCAGCTCCCATATGTGTAAGGCCCAGCTGAGAATTGCACCAACCCCTACCTTAGTAGAAGTATGCACTGCAGAGAGGCAATCGGTGAACCATCCACCTACCTCCATTTCTTCTTGAGGCACTGGCAGTGGCCCACAAAGAAAGCACTTCTCCCCAGTTTGGGACTTTTTTTACGCTTAGCAAGCTTGAGGAGAACTTTGCAACATGCTTCATTTGCCATGCAGGTGTTAGTCAAGGTAAGCCTGGTTCACATTATGGTACTGGAGGCCCAATGAACAATATGAAAAGTAAACACAATCTGATGAGAGGAACACCTTAAGAAAATGCTGAACCTGGTCATGGTTGTGAAGGTGAGGAGAGAAGAGAAACATCAGCTGCAAGTATCATGGTAGTAGGTTATGAAAAAGAAGAGGGTAACTTCATCACGCAAAGCAGCCCTGTCCCTGACAGTGCACCAGAAATACCTACCTCAGCGACCTCACAGTGGCACAAGAAGAATCGGAGTCAGATGGCGACATCAGGGCATACAGTGACTGCCCCATGATGGGCACTGAGTCTACCATCACCTGCCACTCAAATGTCACCTGCGTCAATGGCCCCAGAAAAGAAGAAAATCCAGGAGGGGCCCAAGGACTGCAACCACTAAACGGCACATTTGTATAATGGGAGGCTGGCAAAAATGTGAGTCCTGGACCACCTCTCTTTTTCTTTTGTGGAACAAGTTGGATTCTTAGCATTTGTGGCAGCCATCTGCCTGAAACTGAAGGCTCCAAGAAAGACCTATTTTGCCATAGTTGCTGTTCCAACGCTGCATCATGATGTGCTCCAATTGGTTGGACAAGCTTTGCAGCAAAGTGTTGTTCACACTATCTGTCTGGCGACAGACATATGGACTAGTTGTCAGGTGACTAATTATATGTGCATCACTACATACTGATCTCTTTTGAGGGGGTAAGGCAACATTTATCTACAGGTCTTGATCCTGAAGGAAGTCTTAAGAGCTTCAGCCATGTTCGCCATACAGAAATAACATCCAGCTGCAAACATCTTGGACAAATTTAACAGCAAGGTGTCTGAATGGCTGTGACCCAGAGGTCTCAGAATTGGATTTGTTACCACAGTCAATGGCAAGAACATAGACAAGGCCATGGCAGATGGTGGCTATTTCAGGATTCTGTGTTTGGTGCATTGCATCAACCTGGTTGTGCAAATGTTTCTCGAGAAAGAAGACAGAGGCCCTCATTACGACCTCTTTGAAAAAGACCGCAGAGGAACCGCCGTGCTGAAGACCGCCAGAGCAGGCGGTTTTCCGCGCGGCGTATTATGACTGCAGGCAGCCATACTGGTGGTCGGCAGGGAAGTGGAGGTTGCTCAACCTCCACCGCCCTGTCATCAGAACACCGCCCACGGAATCACGTCCCATGATTCGGTGTGGCGGTGTTCTGGTAACGGGGAGCTGGCGGTGGAGCAGCCCCCATGGATCCCGTCCCCTCCTGGAGGATCACCGGACAAGGTAAGTTGATCGTCCGTTAGGTGAGGGGGTGGGGGGTGTTGGGTGTTGTGTGCGTGCATGGGGGTGTGAGTATGTAGAGGGGGGGTGTGAGTGCGTGTATGCATGCAGGGGGTGTGTTGTGTGTATGGGAAATGTGTGCGGGTCGGTCTGTGTGCATGTCTGTTTGTATGTGTGCATGTAGGGTTGTGTGTCTGTGCATGTTTGGGGTAGGGGTGGGGAGGGAGTGTGTGTCTCTGCATGTTGGGGCTAGGGGTGGGGGTGGGGGTCGTGCCACCTTTGGGGGGTGGCAGGGGGGTGGGGGCTGTGACGGGAGGACTCGGGGTAGGGGAGGGATAGGTGGGGTTGACCCCTATCAGTGCCAGGGAAGGTATTCCCTGGCACTGATAGTGCCTACCGCCACGGATTTCGTGGCGGTTCCAAACCACCCGAAATCCATGGCGGTATGCAGGGTTGTGATACCGCCGGTGGTCTGGTGACAGCCGCCGGGCTGGAGACCGAAGTCTCCAGCCCAGCGGTCATCACCACCCTGGCGGTCAGAGTGGAGAAGTAGCAGATGACCATGGCGGTAACCGCCATGTTCATAATTCCATTTTTTTTCCCGCCGGCCTGTTGGCGGTATTACCGCCAGGGTTGTAATGAGGGCAATAGTCAGCAACAAGCAGAAGAATCTGCACTCATTTCAGCCATTCTTTTAAAGCCCAGAAGCAGTTGTGGATTATTCAGCATACTAATAGGTACCAGTTAAAGCCCTTATATAGGAGGTGCCAATACATTGGAACTCAACCTACTACATGTTGCAACATCTGTTTGACAGATCAATGACTATGTCATTCAAGGAGGAGGGGATGCAATTGTGAAGGCTATGACCATGGATGAGAACTAATAGGACCTAGTCAAATGCCTAACACAGATGCTACTCCCCTGAGAGGTTTTCAAATGGGAAGCTAGCAAGGAGGATAATACAATGGGCCAAGCTATTTCTTTGCTGCATCTGCTATAGGACCAACTAAAGAAGGCATCTGAAAGGTTCGCAATCGCAGGTGTGAACGAAAACCCAGAAGAACATGCCTTCTTTGAGAGCTTAATCTTTCGCTTGGCTTGTAACGCAAGGCTGCAAAATGACATATCATCCAAAGAGTACATATGTACCACACTACTTCAGCCATGGTACAAAAAAAGAATCTGGCACTTTCATTCCTTTTTCTGAAGGGGGTGTTTAAAAATACAAGAGGTGATTGTTGAGCAAGCTGGAGACCTGGAAGAGGAACGGCTGGGACTTAGAGTCCCACTCCACAGTTCTGAGGTGTGGCAAAAGAGGTAGAGCAAGTGGGAGCCCAAATGACCATTCAGAGGATGTTCCAGGAGTAGCTGAATGACCCAAAAGAGGTCTAAGGGGATCAAAACGCATTGGTGCATTGGCATGGGAAGATGTTCTGAGGGCCAGAGCTCAGCAGGCTGGCAATGAAGTATCTGGCTTGTCCTGTAGCCAGTGTGTCCACTGAGCATATGTTCAGTGCAGCTCGTGCAGTTATAGTGTGAAGGACCAGTCTCTTGCCACAAAACATAGAGAGATTGACCATGATACCAACATTTCATACCACACGATTACACTGATCATGAAACAGCACATGAGGAGGAGGAAGATTGGTCAGAATCAAGTATATTAGCTGACCAACTTTTGGGCGAAACACCTGAGTTTCAGGACGTATTCTGCTTACTAGAATGAGTGTGCCAGTGCTACCATAGAACTTTTTCTTTATCACTGAACTTCTTTCTTTGCAAAAACATGTAGCTAGAGGAACATTATGTTTGTGTCTGATGTGTGGCTGGATTGAAATTGGACGAGTGTGCAGTGAAGAGGCCTCTACAATTCCTTCATGACTTTGTTGAAAATGCCTGCTTCCCTTGCATGCCTATCCTTTTATTGCATCATTTAACAGATCCGCCCCAGAAGATCATTGATTTACAAGAGTGCCAATACCAAATTCCAATGTGTTGCCTGTGTCAAGGATACAATTGTGTACTCACCCATGCTTAGATTGGAAGAGGTAACTACAACTATTGCACCTATGAGTGAGTGATTGTGAGTGATGATTGATAATTTATGTGGTGGCAGACAGTGAGGGAGGGTGTTCAATTAATAGTAAACCTGGGCTTTGATTAACTGCAATGTTTGGTGCCTGATGGGTGAACTGTTTTCCCCAAAGGTGATTGGCCTTTCCAAACTTACTTATCGAAGTAAGTATTTACCTGTAGGGTCCACTCCTTTTTTCTTGTTTTTCAGAGGCTTGACCAGTCACTTTTGTTAACAAAAACAAATCTATACAACATAATGCAATTCTGTTTCTCCACTGGTTCTTCAACAGCAGTGCACTACAGTTCCATCTTGTTCGGGTCGGGACTGGGACAGAGTTACTCAGAGTCAGGAGGAGGATGGAAGGACTCAGGGCAGGACTACCTCAACAACTAGAAGAAGTTAGTTATCAACTTCAAAGGGAAACTACAACTCTGAGGCCTACTATTTAGCTATATGGAATGGAGAAAGGTGGGTTGATTTGGGAAATGCTGATGAGTGTGTGTGATGCACTGGCGGCAAGCGTGAAACTCCTCTTGTTTTTGCTCTGACTCAGAGTCTTCCTGGTAAACTTTTCATGACGTTTCTCTTCCTTCTGTCCTTCTCCTTGACTCTACAATATAGTTTTTGTTTTAGCATCCGCAGGCCTTCTGCTGTTCTGCAAGAACAAAAGGCGAAAGCTGAGCTCAACGCTCCTCCTTACCAACCAAACTAGTTCAGACAGGCATCCAATACAAGGCAATACTAATGATGGACATTCCTGAGAACAGGCAATACTAGTGATGGACATTCCCAAGGAGAATGCAGATGCACCACCCAATTTTGCAATACAATATCATTTTTCTTTTAACAATCATATGTTTTTTGTTAGAATTGGGTGGGTTTAATTCACTCTTCCATAATTTGATTTTTTCAAATCTAGAAGACAGAACATTTAGATATCTAATAACTTGAGTGTCCAAAAGGACTGTTTGCAATGCATTTAACTGAACAGTGTCATACTTAATCCTTTGTTCCCTTCCACAACAGATTGATGATGTGCTGCTAATTGCTTTGATGAATATTGTTCTTCTGTTGTGTTTATCTTTGTCACACATTTCCCCAAACCTGCTTTCCCATCCATTCATCAAGCCCATCCCCTCACTTCCCCAGGCTGCATGATTTTTTGAGGTGTGTCTTAATTTACACCAAAAAAAATCACACTGGGGTTAAATGTGACACCAACTCATTGCAGATCTTCTATTACCTGAGCGATAGCCCACACCAGCCCCACCTACATAACCACGTAGAAGTAAGAACGTCAATCCTCAACGTCAACATCATTCAGCCCTCTGTTAAATAAACGCTTAACCTTGTCGACTATAGAGTACAGACATTGAGTACATTTTTCCTGACTTGAGGATTTCATAACTTTGGTTATCATTAAATTTCATGTTCACCATTGGTCAGAATAATTTACTATTGCTAGATTTGGTTATAATATGTGGTATTCTTTGATGTGTCGTGGTGGTAGTAGTTTGTCCTCAGTCTTTCTAAAGTATAACATACATGTATATGCATAACCTACTAACTCTTCGTTTTTCTTTCAATTTAGTTGCCTCTGATGGTTAATCCTTTTGATCAATCCTACAGTTGGAGATCTAGATGGTAGTGGGACCTCGCTTGTTCTGATGCCTTCCCTGTTAGCACACTACCATAAAGAAGGCATCTTGGGAAACCCTCCGGTAAGGTGTTAGAACATTGACAGAGGGAGCAGCATACAGCCATTACTTCATCTCTTCAGGTAAGAGAACTATGGGGTGAAATGAACTACTTTAGTTAGTACATAACTAACTTCTACTGCAGATGAGAGGTAGTTGTCTATCCAGGTTTCTGTAGGAAATACAGGGAATGGCAGAACACCCTCCTACCAGAAATACACTTTGAAAAGTAGATGGGCAAATAGGCATCACTGCAAAGTTAAAATAAAACACAAATAAGAATCTTCAGACAAAATAGACTAGAAAAATGTCCCTTTTACTAACAGAGAAAACTAAAGTAAATCCACCCTCTCCAGCCACAACAGTCCAACTCCTTTCCATACTCTCCCACATTTGACCTAATCCCCAACCAATGTCCAAATGTCCAAAAAGAAAAAATGTCCTCCCCAAATTTCTACCCTCTACACCCACAACAAAGCTTTCTCCCACCAAACCAAAAAACATTTAAAAAAGGGCTAGAAGAGGCCATTCCTGATGAGAGTCCGAAGGTGTTGGGTCTCAGCCTCGAAGAGTGCCATTCTATGATACAAGTGTAGCAGTTGGCCGTGGTGTAGCTGGTCTGATGGGGGGGGTGGCAATGGTGCTACGGGGTCGGGCACCTCCAAGCTGCCGGCGGGCGGTGCTGGTGGTGGCATGACATGGAGGCTGGGGCATGTACCTGGCCCTCCTCGTCCACCAGCTACTGGTATTGGACCCTGGCGGCCTCCAGCTAAACCGCCGGCTGCAATCTCCTGCCAGGTCAGTGGTGATGGCCGACCTGCAGGAGTAGTTACATCAAGAAAGAAAAATAAATAAAAAAGACAAATTGTAAAGCATGCTCTGTGCAAATACTTGTTTTTTAAAATTATATAGTGGTACAGTATAAGTACATTGATGGTCCCCTAGGGCCAATAGAATTTTTAATGTGATTAGGAAAGCCACAGGGACATGGTTTTACCAGCACATGCCTCACATAAAAGCACAGACTGGCTGAGAGTAGGCAGCAGAAGATTACCACCCAGACTATCCACGACTGGTCCATACTCACCACAGAGGAAACAGTCAACATCATGAACAGCACCCACTCCGGAACCCCCTCAAACTCCTGCCCACACCACATATACATCAGAGCCAGTGCATCCATCGCCCCCTTAGCTTTGTAACACAATCAACTGCTCCATCAGCACGGGCACCTTCCCTGGTGACTGGAAAAATGCTGAAACACTTGTTTTTTTAAATTATATAGTGGCACAGTATAAGTACATTGCAGGTCCCCTAGGGCCAATAGAATTTTTAATGTGATTAGGAAAGCCACAGGGACATGGTTTTACCAGCACATATTACTTATGTGCGTTAGCAATAATTACTACTCACCAAAGCCCTACAACTTTAACGCCCAGCAGGTCGAGCAGGACCTGTTTCCAGTCGAGGAAGTCAGCCAAACAGTGGGTCAGCTGATGCTGGATGCCCCGAACCTCATTTCCCCTGCGAACACAACAGCATACCTTCCCCCACAGCAGCCAACACTGTCGCAGGCTGCACCCCCTGGTGATGCCGACAGGGTGAGTGGTTTGCTGCACCCCCTGCAACGGTGCTGCCTCTCCCACGCTGGGTAGGAATAAAAAAATGTTAAAAGACAGGAGGAAAGAGAAGGAAATAGAAAAAGTGAGGAGGATGTTAGGGGAAACAAAAAAAAAAAAAAAAGTCACAGAAAATAAAAAAAGGCAAAAATGTAAAATACACCAACACAAATACACACACTAATGAAAGAAGTGTAAAACAGGCGAAGATAAGTAGGATAAAGTAAGGATTGCAAAGATATGGAATAGATTTAAAAGTAGGCGCAGTACCATGCACTGAATAGGAAAAACAAGATGGCTACACGCAGGTGACTGCGTGTTACAGTTTGTACTTGCTTAGCAATGCAGAGTGCGCTACTCACACCAATCAGCGCGATGGGGCAGCCAAGCACAGCTCCACCCATTTTCAGAGTTAGATGGAGTTCACAGAAAGTTTTGGCATAGCAGAACTCCACAAACCCAGCTGAGGCCTGGTTACAGTATGGACGTCGGCTCAACATCCTGTGATTCTGGGAAAGTCCCCTCATCTTCTATGCCTAGAAAACAGAAAAATGAATGTCCTCTTTTTAAGAAAATACTTCTTTTTGACATGGTTAGCCCCCCACTTTTTACCTGATGTACAATGTAGCCTAGATATAGTAGTGCCCAGGGCTCCAGCTAACCAAGTTCCCTGGGCCAGAGTTCTTTCCCTAAAACTGTTGTGATGCATTGGCACAACTGGATACACCTTTAGCTACCACTGTAAGTCCCTAGTAAAAGGTACTTAGGTGCACAGGGTATGGAGAACCAAGGGAAGGCCCCTGAGGGCAGCAGCACTGATTATGCCACCCTCTATGGCCATGCATCCAGATGCCCCCAGCACTGCCATTGCAGGCTGGGTGTCCTAGTGCACACCTAAAACACAAACCCAACATGGCACACTACCTGCATGCCCTGTCCACCATACACTGCATACACTGTGGATAAGACACTCCTCTGACAGGTCTTTCAGCCCTAAGGCAGGGTGCACCATATTATATGTGGGGGCATAGGTGCATGAGCAATATGCCCTCACTGCGTCCTTGCCAAACCTGGGACATAGTGACTGGATAGAGCAGCCATTTTAATGCACATGCTGGACACTGGTCAAAATGAGTTTTCCAGCTACATGATGGCCACTCTGAAACCTGGGTTGTTTGGATTTATCATTCCGAGTTGTTTGATACCAAACTGGTACCAGTATTGGATTTGTCCCTAAATGTGACCAGGGGTCACCTTAGAGGAGCCCCCTGTAAAAGCTAACTATCCTGGCATGGTTGCTGACTGGTTCTATCCAGACTGCCACCTCCAGACACCCAATCTATAAACATTGGGGGAGGGATCTGTCTCTCTTGTTTGTGCACAAAGCCCTTACCGAGTGGAGGTGCCAATACCCCCTCCCTCAGGAATGTGCACTGCCCTGGCGGAAAGCTTCAAAGGGCTAACCACTTTTGAAACTCAATGCCCCCAGGCCTGCTGCTAGCAGCAGATGGTAGCCCCATGCAAACCCCCAATTTTGGTGGGAACAACGGTAGGAAACAAAGGGTAGGAGGAGTGGCCCCACCTTGCATGCACCACCCCTAAGGTGTTGCCTGCGTGGTGGGCACTCCATTTCATTTCCCTCCATCTTGGATAGAAGGAAAATAGGCATTCAGGGATAGAGAAGTGACCCATCCCAAAGGAAGAGGTCCCTTTAGTGGGTGTAGCCACCCAAAGGTAGATGACCCATTGGTCACTACCGGGTTCTAAATACACTATTTAGTGGGCATCCCTAGACCAGAAATCAGATTTGATGGACAAAAGAAGACTAGCACCAAGAAGATCCAAGGCACAAGAACTGTGGACCTGCTGCAACAAAGAAAAGGCGCCACACCCTGCTTCACCCAGGACCCGACAATCACCGCTGATAAGCTGCTGGACTCCTGAAAAGACTCTAAGGAACCCCTGGGGACCTCCAGGCTTCAGAAATCTTCATAGAACTCCCTCCAGAGTGGAGGTATCACTCTACAACAGCAAGAAACCAGCAAACCAGTTAGATCCCTTCACTGATCAGCCACTAACTCCCGAACCGGAAGTTGCAGTTGGACCTAATGACACACCAACGACTGCAAGGAAAAACCCTGCAAATGTGCCAAGTTTATTGGCACTGTCCCCTCCAGCAGTCAAACCTTAACAATACCCTGGGGGTTGGTCAGCTAATGTCAGACACCAAAAAACCCAGCCCACCCGGGGCTGAAAAAGGACCAGGTGGTAACCCCAGTTGAGGTACTTCACGAACATCCTGCCAGAGTGCCACAATTGTCCTGTAAACCACCCTTGAACCAACTTACCTCCTGCTCGAGAGGGCATCCCCGCACACAGCTCCTTGCTCCCTGATGCACTCTGCACCCGGCAGCCCTGTATCCTGCAACATAGAACCTTCTGTGCCCTAAGGGTCCTCTACCCTTTGCAACCTTGACACTCCAAGAGGACCCCAAGGAACCATCTTTAAACTTACCTGTGCAGTGCTTTTCCAAGAGGTCTCTCGCAGTGGCCCTGCACCAGCTCCAACGACCTTTTGTTTCATGGCTGTACCCCTCCAGAACTGGGAGCCACCCAAACGTCTCCCGCTGACATAGTGTGCCCACAGACGACCTCGACCAACCTGCAAAAGCAGAACTTGGTAAACCAACTGTACCGTTTTATATGTATATTTAAAGGTGATTGTCCATTGATTCCAATGGTGCGTAATTACGCATAAAAAGACTATTTTTTTAATAAACTTCAAAAATTCATATCTCAAAAAGAACTTTATCAATTTTGATAATCTTGGTCGTAAAAAATACATACAAAATCTAAAGTATTATTATAAATTGGTCTTGAGATATTCCTTTGAATATTGCAAGATTGATGCTGTGTGTACAACAAATGCTTTGCACTTCTCCAAGATTGGCCTAACTGCTTAACCAAGCTACCTTTAAAATTAGAGCATTGGGTGATTTAGTTTGTACCCCTGTAAACGAACATGTGGTTGCCTGGACCCCCTGCACAGTGTGCCTATCTTTGTACACTACATAGAGGGCCTGCCTCCTACATTCTTGTGTAATGTAACTGGGGCTCTTGTAAAGCGGTCCAATATGTTCTGGTGGAGATTGCACGATATAAAATTGCAAAAAAAAAAGAAAAAGTAACTAGGCACCCTAATTAACAAGCATTTGCAATGCCAATAGGTCTGGTTTATGAATGCACTGTCAAGATAGACCTAAAAATCAATGTGTTAATGACTGCCCTCCTTCCATCTGTGCTGCTTCCACAGAAAAACACCATAAATGATCAGGTTATTTAAGACACTTTAATAGCATTTCAGTGGCCTGTGTGTCCCTGAGAGTTCAATCTCAGCAGATGCATAAATAAACAAAATGATCACAGATATGTGAAAGGCAAGCACATCTCCCCAATCAAAACATGTACTCATGGCTCCCAACATATGGGAAGAGCCAAAGCCCTTCTCCTGGTGCTACTCGTGTAATTGTCTGGTGACAGCTTTACTGTCAAGACAGACCATAACAATTCCTCAAAGAGGGATTTCACAGTTAGGAGACAGGTAGTATAGCACCAGCATGAATATAAACTAGTGAAAGTGCTAATTGAAACCGGGTAACAATATAGTGAGCTGCAAAATGCAGTTAATAGGAGATTTCAGGAGATGTCACACAAGTAAAAATATTTTATTAACATAATGCAGTGACATGGAGACAAAAAGGTTCAGGGCCACACCACACAGCAGAATAAAATAAACTAGTCATCACACATGGACCAATGGCAGCAACCATGATAGGTCCAATGCTTTTAAAGGGGAGGCACTGTCTGTTTCCTAGCATTAGAGCTTCATGACAGCATTGGTACTTTGTGGCTGAGGTGATATGCTTCAAATGGGGGAGAACATCACTACTCAAAAGAAAGCAGGTACTCTAGGACAATAAAATGTCTGCACCTGTATGTCTTTCTAAGCATTTGATAAATGTAGGATAATTGTTTGAAAAAGTAATAAATAAAAGGATGACTTCCTAGTCTTGGAGGGAATGCAAGTTGATATCAATGAGTGAGTGATATACCTCATGTAGTGCAAAGCCAATAGGTCTCGCCTTTAAAAAAAAAAAAAGAGGGCTTTGCCAATGCCTGTTTGTAAAACATTTCTTTAAAAAAAAAAGCAAAAGACAAAAACACCTACAAATATTTGAAGAATAGCAACCCTATATCTTAAGATAGGTCAAACTGAACACTGAATTCAATATTTTCAATCATTGTAAAACACTGAACTGAATTTAAATTTAAAAGGCATTTTGCATTTAATACAAGATTAAAAATAGCACAGAGGGCTAGCAGTAGGTACTTAACAAAACATAAAAGCTGTCTGAAGAAGTATTAACATTTAAAAGAAAACATTTGCCTTGTACGTTCAAAGTCACTAGATTCAGAACTAGAACAAATGCTCTGACCATTTGATGCACTGTAGCAGCCTGGGGAGCGCAGGCCTTCAGGAGAATAGATATGTTTCCAATCACCCTAAGTTTATCTTCTGCCCCAAAAGGCAGCAGCTTGCCCCATCTCCAGTGCTACAGTGCTTACTTTGTGTGGCAAGGCCTGGGCTTTCATGCAACATGTGGCAGGCAGGAAATAGGAGACAACTAACAAAATAAAGTGTGCTTTGTAGTGAAGTCTGGCTTATTGATGTGCTTTTAAAGATGAGCTTGGAGGATTGGGGAGCAATAGGGAGACCAGAGGGGATGGGGATTTGAAGAAGGAAGCAGCATTTGGTGGCGAGATAAGAAATAGAGTGCTCAGAGAAAATACAGTAATTCCCCCTTGTCATAAAACCAAAACATTGGTAAAGCAACTATGCTTTAGAGGATGCACAAGCACATGAAGCAGAAAGAAAGCTAAATTATCAGAAGAAAGCTACTAAGACTGACAAAAAAAACCCATCAAAGAGTACACAATGGGCTGACCCAAAGTCCATTCTCAGTGTAAGTATTGTACACAATAGGTCTTCAAGATCAGACAGCTAAAAACTGTTTATAAGGAAGACCTAAAGGTTAACACAGTTGTACTGAATTATATGAGATAAGGGCAGAGGCATTTGCTCTTAATCATTCTCATATCTTATGAATGAAGTCAACAAGCAAAGCACTTTTAGTTGCGCTTTAATTCATTTTTTTTTACTGAAATATAACACGTTTGGTTGAACACTTCTAATGATATCACTTCATAATTGTTGTATGTTTCATAGACAGTAATCAAGAGCAATGTTAACGTAGACAGCAAAACTTGATTTATCTCTCATGTAGGTAGACTAAAACTACGATTCCTCAAAACGCCTTAACCACCCATAGAGCGGAAGAGGCCTTTTTGACATCCAGTGCCTACCTCTGCAGTGTGGAGGATGTCAATAAGTCACCCCCCCTTACTACAAAAGAACATGCTTCTGTTTTAAGATTAAAAGCATTTTCATTTTGATAATGAAAGTCAGAAATCAAGAATGTTTCATCTTAATTGGTTTGCAGTGTGCTGTGTGCAGTGATGTAACAAAAAATGAAACCTAGAAAAACTGAAAGAAGACCATGTCATTAGCACAGTCCGATTTTTCTTTCGATTGATGCGGGGGGAGCATGCCAGGAATTTGATGTTGCCAACTTGCTTTTCAGGAACTTTCCTGTCAATGGCACTAAGCCCAGCCACACATGCAGTACTATTTGTATGAGTAGAAGTATGGGAAAGCTGTGGGGAAAAAAATGTGTGGATCCCCACACATTCCAGAACTTTTCATCACAGAAATGTGAGAAGAATGCATGACTGTAGCCAAAGTTTGAGGTTTGCAAGGTATAATGGGTAACATAATGTAATTGTAACAGACGGATCCACGCAGGTGACACCACCTGGAATCTCTTGGGTGTTTAGTTTTCCAAAATATCAAATTTTAGGTGGCTTCCTTGAGTAGCAGTTGCGTCTGGTCCCAAGCTCTGCACCTACCTGCATAACTAAAAAGGGTTATTTTTCATGCCACAAATTTGGCATCTCTACATTGCATTTTCAGTTATTGAGTGTCACAGGCTCTAGGCCTATTCACACTAGTGGGGGTACCACTTTTATCAGGAAAAATATAGGAGCACAGAGAAGTAGAAATAGTTGTTAATAGAAATTGGATTTCTCTCAATTTTTTTGGCCTTCCAATGTGCAATATGGAACACGTTTTGACAAATGCTCACTGAATCACATGACAGTTTGAGTTTCCCTAAATTCAGAGATGTACAAATACCCACTATTCCTAAACTGGGTATCTTGTGGACATTTAAAAAATCATAGGTTTCCTTCATACTTCTTTTTCATTCGTTAGATTTTACTGTATGAATCGCTGAATGGTCAATACACAATGAACTATCCTTACAAGCTGAAACTCACTCATTTGCTCCATGATTCACATAGTTTTGGAGAACCAACAAACATGATATATCCATGCACCCAAAAGGGTCTACAGACAAACAAACATGTTCCAAACTACAGATAAATATGTTGTCATCAACTGCCATTTCATCCATCCTATTTTCATTATTGTTTATGGCAACAATAGTATTTTTTAGAAATACCCTGAGTAATCAATGCAAATGAGCCTTTGGTGAGTTCTTGTTTTGTCTAGATTTCAGCAACATAAATCTTGCTGGGTTTAACTATGGTTTTCACTCCTGATTTCACCACAAAATGCAGAGTAGGTTGAAGCCACAAAAAATAGGAACAATCAAATACCAGTTATAAAAATGCAAAAACTGTGGTAAAAACTGTTTTTCTTTTAAAGTTCTGCTTGTTCCTGAAAGCTGCTGAGAGCAGATATGATCTTAAACCCAGAAACAAACCTTTTTGTGGATACTTTTTAGGAAAAGATATGCTCCCTATTACAGCACTTTTCTCCATTTTCCAACAAAAAAAACAAAAAGTGCCTATATTTTGGGTATTTTGTCAGTTCCCTCAAGGGGGCTCCACAAACCCTGGGCACCTTCAGGATCCCCAAGATGAGGGGAAAAAGGGCACACATTTGGTCTGGATACATTTTGTGGAAACAAAGTTACGAAGCCTTAAGCACCACAGAAAATTACAAAAATGTGCCAAGCACTGAGGCAGAAAAATCCTCATCAGCTAAGGGGTTAAAATAAACACAGTAACAGATGTAATCATAGCGGTTAACCCAATATAACTACACACTTAATCCCCATCCTTTAAAATCTTACCTCCTAACCCCAAGTTCATCACTTGATTCACTAAACGCTTAACTCTGTACCTTTAGCCCTATACACTACAACCCTCAACATCTAATCCCTAAACCATACCTCTAACTCATAGACCCATAACATCTAACTCTTTAAACCTTATCCCACAATTCTGAACCCTGTTCTCCAAACCTTTAATCAAATATCCTAAACCTTTTACCTTTAAACGCTGCACCCTTAACCATTTACCCTGCACTCTCATTTAATCTGTCAATAACCTTTATCCTAAATCCTTAACCCCACATCCCTTTGCTGTACACATAACCACAACATCCAACTTAATGTAGTGTCGCACCCGTGAGGTAACGGGAGCGCGGCCACTACCAAGAGGAGCCATTAAGAGGGGTGTTGCCACGGCAACCCCGTTGTTAATGTTTTATTGGTATGACCCTGGGTCACGGTTTAAAGTTAATAAATGAGAGGCTGGGACGGAGGTGAGGTCACTGAGAACGCCGAGCGTGTTATAGAGCAGACCTCGACCTCGACCTCCACCTCAGTTTTCCTGCATAACAAAATGAACGTGTGTTCAGAGCATTTATTTGGTAAGCGACGCAGTTACTGCCAGAACACAACACTGGCGATGAGGGTGGGCACAGCCTACCTGCCCGACGATCGCTCTGTGCTGTCAAGGACTGCGATGCTCGTGTCTCGGTCACCCCACGTGGCGAGGCGGTCGCATATCGCTGCAGAAAGACATTGGATCCCGGCTGCTGCATCTAAAAAAAAAAAAAAAAGGAAGGACTCCACACGCGAAGCTTACA
The DNA here is from genome assembly GCF_031143425.1 of Pleurodeles waltl. Taxonomy (NCBI): domain Eukaryota; kingdom Metazoa; phylum Chordata; class Amphibia; order Caudata; family Salamandridae; genus Pleurodeles; species Pleurodeles waltl. Next base: position 317,338,421 of record NC_090437.1, on the reverse strand, counting down.
CACCGGTAAGTTTGCTGGCCCTCAGTCACGTGTTCATCTGCACAACAAACACCGAACACAACGCCAAGCCTTGCCCCCAGGCTGTAATTAAAGAGACAGCAACCAAAAAAAAACAAGGAGGAAGGCATACAAACCATTTATAAAGGGACAGCACCCTGGTCTCAAGGAAAGAAGACTGCAAGTTAGGTTTTGTCTCCACCTCAAAAAAAACACGTTTATAGTAGAAGGGGCCCCATTCACACATGCGTTGTGATGGAATGAGTGGGTGGAGTGGCTGATGTTCTATTTTGAAGCCACAAAAACTTAAGATGAGCAAAAGAGGGCAATGGTGGTACACCTAGGGGGAAAAGGCATATACCGCATATCGAGAACAATAAATGAAGCAGAACCAAAGACGCACTTAACACGAATTGCAGTGCTCCAGACGCATTTTGCACCCATGGTCTACGTTGACTCTGAGAGATTCATATTTCGACAAGCTCGACAAAATACTGACGAATCCATCAACATGTTCTATCTGAGATTAAAAGAGCTTACGGCCTCGTGCACGTTCCATAATGAAAATGATGAGATCAGAGGTCAAATTATTCAAGGCTGTGCATCATCCAAACTAAGAGAAAGGATCCTTTAAGGGTCAGGGCGGTCCTTACAAGACATTCGTACGATGGGGAGAACTAAAGAACTGTCAAAGGCGAGAGCATCCCACATGGAAGCTGCTCTTCAGACCCCGATCAAGACAGAACAGGTAGCAGCAATGACGTGGCCTCCTCCAATCCAAGGATGCAAAAGCCACCACAGTCAAAGAAAACATGTGGGAGATGCGGAGGAATGAACCACCCCCTCGTCAATTGTCCCGCCAAAGGAAAGAAATGCGTAGGGTGTGGAAGGTTTAACCAAGTATGCAGCGCAATGAAAGGCACAAACACCCAAACCACAGTAAACACTGCCATAGAAGCACAACCCAGAGGCAGTGATATGGATGATGATGAGGAAGGAATACAAATAGTCCACTCTCTCTTCACCATCAGTAAGGCAACACGTCGACAGGAAAGGCTGCCCAAGTGCCAAATACAAGTGGCTGGATGCCCTGTACAAGTCATAGTAGACACTGGAGCATCCATCAACATCATGGCACAAATGACGTACCAAAAGTTAAAGCCATCTCCACCCCTTACACCAACACATGTCAGAGTGTTTGCGTATAGTCAAGTGCGACCACTGACGATGAAAGGGAAATTCCGTACTACTGTGGCTCATGGATCCCAGGAGATTGAGGCATACATATATGTAGCAGAAGGACAGCGAACTCTACTAGGATGCCACACTGCGGAAGCCCTGGGTATTTTTGACCTTCACTTTTGAGATATACATGGAGTCCCTGAGTGACATTTTAGAATCATATGCACATGTGTTCGAAGGCATAGGGTGCCTAAAGAATAAGGAAATTACATTGCACATTGACAAGTCAGTCCAACCAGTGGCTTTAAGACATCGAAGGATAGCGTTTCACCTCAGACCCCAAGTGGAGAGGGAACTCTGCAAATTGGAATCTGAAGGGATCATCGAGAAAGTGGATGGCCCTACACCATGGGTATCTCTGATTGTGGTGGCTAAGAAACCCAAACAACCGGGAGAAGTTAGGATCTGTGTCGACATGAGACTGCCAAATGTGGCCATAAAAAGAGAACAACACATTACACCTACCATCGACGACCTAATCGGAGAGCTAAGTGAGACTAGATGTTTTTCAAAACTGGACCTCAGGTCAGGGTACAACCAACTAGTACTAGCAGAGGAGTCTAGGTATATCACGACCTTCTTTACACATGTGGGACTCCGCCGCTACAAGAGACTAAGGCCCATATTTATACTTTTTGACGCTAAACTGCGCTAACGCAGTTTAGCGTCAAAAAGTTTTGCGCCGGCTAACGACATTCTGAAGCGCCATGCGGGCGCCGTATTTATTGAATGGCGTTAGCCGGCGCAAGCAGACCGGCGCTGCCTGGTGTGCGCGAGAAAAACCACGTACACCAGGCAGCGCCGGCGTAGGGGGAAAATGGCGCATGGGCGTCTTAAAATGGGGCAAGTCAGGTTACGTCGAAAAAATCGTCGTAACCCGACTTGCGCCATTTATTTTCGACGCCCATCCCCCATCAACATGACTCCTATCATTGTAAAGATAGGAGTCATGCCCCCTTGCCCAATGGCCATGCCCAGGGGACTTCTGTCCCCTGGGCATGGTCATTGGGCATAGTGGCATGTAGGGGGGCACAAATCAGGCCCCCCTATGCCACAAAAAATTATTTAAAAAAAATAAAAAAAATACTTACCTGAATGTCCCTGGGGTGGGTCCCTCCAGCCTTGGGTGTCCTCCTGGGGTGGGCAAGGGTGGCAGGGGGGGTCCCTGGGGGCAGGGGAGGGCACTCTGGGCTCATTTTGAGCCCACTTGTCCCTTAACGCCATGCCTGACCCAGGCGTTAAAAAGCGGCGCAAATGCGCCGTTTTTAGCCACGCCCACTCCCGGGCGTCTCTTTTGGCCGGGAGTATAAATACCACGTAAAGGCCTGGGAGTCATTTTTTAGACGGGAACGCCTCCCTTGCATATCATTAACGCAAGGAAGGGGTTCACGCTAAAAAATGACGCACATTCCGGGAACTTTGGCGCTATTCGCCTCTAACGCCATAGTATAAATATGGCGTTAGTTTGCGTTAGTTTAGCGTCGAATTTGCGTCGAAAAAAACGACGCAAATTCGGCGCAAACGGAGTATAAATACGGCCCTAAGGCCCGTATTTATACTTTTTTTTGCGCCGCATTTGCGCCGCTTTTTGACGCAAAACGGCGCAAACCTACAAAATACAATGGTATTTTGCAAGTTTGCACCGTTTTTGCGTCAAAAAACGACGGAAATGCGGCGCAAAAAAAGTATAAATACGGGCCTAAATTTTGGGATCTCAAGTGCAGCAGAAGTTTTCGAAAATACAATACGAGAGTTGCTGATAGACTTGAAAGGTGTCATGAACGTCAGCGACGACATACTAGTTTTTGCAAAAACCATCCAGGAACATCATGACAATCTTAAAAGAGTCCTCCAGCATATCCACGAGTCAGGCCCCACTCTGCACAAGGAGAAATGTGAATTTCTAAAAGAAACAATACAATTCTTTGGATACACTTTCTCATCAAGCGGCATTGCCCCCGATCCTGGAAAGGTGACTGACATCAAAAACGCCCACCCCCCTACGACAGTATCAGGAGTTCGAAGCTTTCTGGGGATGGTGAACTACTGCGGCCGCTTCATAAAAAACCTCACGTCACTAACACAACCTTTGAGGGACCTCACCAAGGCGTCATCAACATGGTCCTGGGGCCCTGAACAAGACCAAGCCTTTCAAGCAACGAAAGAAGCGCTGTCAGCATATACGACCCTACGATACTTTGATCCCCAGTGGGAAACCTCCATTGCGGTAGATGCCAGCCTGACGGGGCTAGGAGCCGTGCTCCTCCAAAAAGTCCACGCAGAAGATTGGGCCCCAGTTGCATACGCAAGCCGCTTGCTGACCGATATTAAGAAAAGGTATTCTCAGGTTGAGCGAGAAGCAATTGCTATCCACTGGGGATGTAAACATTTCCACCTACATGTGTATGGGCACCCATTCGTTGTCACTACGGACCACAAACCACTAACACCGCTCTTTCAAGACACTGCGTCTGAACCACCTCCACGCATTGAAAAATGGATGCTCCAGTTGCAAGAATACAACTGTAAAGTAGAATATCGCCCGGGAGTAAACAACCCAGTGGATTATCTCTCAAGACACTCCAGACCTGCCACCCCGAGAGAGTAAAGTGAAGCCCGTGAAACAGAGGAGTACGTCAAATGCGTTACAGAGAGATCTAGACCTCTGCCCATCTCGATGGACACTATAAGACTGGCCACGGAAGTGGACGATAATCTCCAGAGAGTAATACAGGCGATGAAGAACAACAGCTGGCGTGCCGGACCGAAACAGTGGCAATCTCTAACCCCTGAAGCGAGAATGGTCATGGAAGGGCTGCACCGAGTGCAGCAAGAGCTGATGATCAGTGAAGATGGATGCCTTCTCCGAGGTCACAGGTTAGTGATCCCCTCCAGCCTCACAAATAGAGTACTTCAGCTCGCACACGCTGGCCACCAGGGAATGGTGAAGACCAAAAGCAGGGTGAAGACAAAGGTATGGTTCCCAAGGATGGATGAGAAGTTAGAGGAGTTAGTACGTTCATGCCACTGGTGCCAAACGACTGGAATGCCCAATGTGCCGGTTCTGATGGAGACCGAGGAACGACCCCCACAAGCCATGGGTATCTACCAGCCTTGATTTTGGAAGTCTGCCTAACGGAGATCATGTGATGGTCATGATTCATGACTATTCTCGTTACCCGGAGGTGGAAGTAGTCCGAACTTTGACAGCGTCTGAAATAATCTCGAAGATGGAGAAGATGTTCGCCACTCATGGGCTAGTAAGAGAAGTCAATACTGACAACGGACCGCCATTTCACGGAAGTGAGTTTGGAGAATACTTACGATCACTTGGCATCAAGTACAGAGAGATCACACCCACATGGTCTCAAGCCAATGGAGAGGTTGAAAGATTTATGAGGACCTTGAACAAAATAGTTCAAATTGCACTGGCCAAGAACGAAGAACCCGAAAGAGCTGTCTACTCTTTCCTCTGTGATTACCGAATGACACCCCACTCTACCACTGAAGTAGCTCCGAGCCACCTGTCAATGGGTCGAGTAGTGACTGACGTTGTACCACATCATGAATCATGGAAGCCTGCTCCTATCAACAAAGGAATACGCCAAAAGGAAACGGTCAAATGGCATGGCGAGCCGCCACAGGAAAGCATGTCATTCGGATATTCAAGTAGGAGACTCTGTACTCATCAGAGACCGGTTCCCAGGGAGCAAATTTTGTCTACCCTTCGAAGATAAACCATGGATGGTCACCAGTCACCAAGGATCGTTGGTGGTGGCAAAAAGAGGGTCCAAACAAGTTGCGAGGAACATATCCTGGTTCAAGAGGTTTCAAGCTCCACGAGAGTCACCCGATGTCAGTCTACAACATAATACCCCGGCAATAGAGGTGGGTGGATCTGAAGAGGACGAGGAGCCGGAACACAATCCGACCAACCCAGCCCCTAATGACATGGAAAATATATGTGAAAGACCTGACAGGAACTCTGACACTAACCCCAACGACATAGGCTCATCTAATGGAAGAACTTGCCAATCAAGATACCACTTGAGAAGTAATCCTGCACCCTCAACTAAATTGCATGATTTCCTGATATGATCCAATGAAGCTAACTCAATATTAGACTTTGCCTTTAATTTAATCTTATCGTATTTGTTTGTTTGTTGTGTAAATTTTGGAAGGGATGTAGTGTCGCGCCCGTGAGGTAACGGGAGCGTGGCCACTACCAAGAGGAGCCATTAAGAGGGGTCAATGTTTTATTGGTATGACCCTGGGTCACGGTTTAAAGTTAATAAATGAGAGGATGGGAGGGAGGTGAGGTCACTGAGAACGCCGAGCGTGTTATAGAGCAGACCTCGAGCTCCGCCTCAGTTTTCCTGCATAACAAAATTAACGTGTGTTCAGAGCATTTATTTGGTAAGCGACGCAGTTACTGCCAGAACACAACACTTAGGGCCATATTTATACTTTTTGATGCGCTAACGCAGTTTTGCGTCAAAAAAATTTGCGCCGGCTAACGCCATTCTGAAGCGCTATGCGGGCGCCGTATTTAATCAATGACGTTAGCCGGCGTTAGCTTCCGGCGCTGCCTGGTGTGCGTGGAAAAAAACGACGTACACCAGGCAGCGCCGGCGTAGGGGGATATGGAGCTTGGGCGCCAAAAAATGGGGCAAGTCAGGCTGAGGCAAATTTTTCGTCTCAACCCGATTTGCGCCATTTTTTTCGACTCCCAACCCCCATAGAAATGACTCCTGTCTTAGCAAAGACAGGAGTCATGCCCCCTTGCCCAATGGCCATGCCCAGGGGACTTCTGTCCCCTGGGCATGGTCATTGGGCATAGTGGCATGTAGGGGGGCACAAATCAGGCCCCCCTATGCCACAAAAAAAAAAAAAAAAAAATACTTACCGGAACTTACCTTAATGTCCCTGGGATGGCTCCCTCCAGCCTTGGGTGTCCTCCTGGGGTGGGCAAGGGTGACAGGGGGTGTCCGTGGGGGCATGGGAGGGCACCTCTGGGCTCCTTCCGAGGCCACAGGTCCCTTAACGCCTGCCTTGTCCAGGCGCTAAAAAACGGCGCAAAAGCGGCCGTACGTCATTTTTTTTTGACCCGCCCACTCCCGGGCGTGAATTTTGCCCGGGAGTGTAAATACGGCGCACATGCCTCGGAGTCAATTTTTTAGACGGGAACGCCTACCTTGCATATCATTAACGCAAAGTAGGTGTCCACGCTAAAAAATGACGCAAACTCCATGGACTTTGGCGCTAGACGCGTCTAACGCCAAACTATAAATATGGAGTTAGTTTTGGGTCGGAATTGCGACGCAATTCCGGAGCAAACAGAGTATAAATATGCCCCTTACTAGTCTTAAACAATATACCCAAAACCCTTACCCCAACTCTCAACGCCTGTCCTTGGCCCCATATCCGGAACCTTTGAACATTATCTTTGTACCTCGAACCCTTAATGTTATTTCTCAGTTCTTTCATCCAATAACCCAAACCATAAATCCTATATCCTTAACCATTCCCCTGCTCTCCAACCCCTAAATTCATACCCTCGATTTCTTTGCACTATTTTATGAATTCTTAACCCTGTCCTAATCCCTATACCCCAAAACGTTTTCCCCACACCCAAAAATGTTGTGGTGTTGCGGGCCAGTGACGCAACTGTTCCCAAAACACCACCAATGTAGAAGGGGCTTGGCGAGAGGGATAATCCTCGCACGCGCCCGTGACAATGTATACCCCCACTTGCTGCAATAGTGTTTTGTTTACCCCGAGGTCAGGGGTAAACGGATAAAAGTAATAAAGGGCGTGAAAGAGGGGCAGAGGCGTAATAGAAGTTAGGAGAAGCACATGCGGCTGTGCAAATAATATGAGGGGACCCGCGGAGAGAGAGACGCAGTCTAGTCTCTCCGCGGGTTGATTCGGGACGGGGGAAGTGGCGCGCAAGGCGCCCAATTGGACATAAGGTAAGTGGGGGCGGGTTCTCTAGCTAGGTTTATAAGGGGGGTGGAGGGTGGGGTCGGCCCTTTTGCGCGCCGACTAGGAGGGAAGAAGGTGTAATTTAGGTAGGTTTAATTTAGGTAGTTTTAGGCCAGCTAGGCCCCGAAGCAGCGTGGGTGTTGCCCGGTTGCCAAGGAACCGAGGCGCGGCCGGGAGGAAACAGGTGAGCGCCGGAGAAAAGGGGGGGCGGCCCCGCGGGCAAGTTTCTCGGCGTTTTTACCAGCCGGGAGGGGGGGAAGCCACTCCTTGGGCTGCAGCGGAGGGAGCCGGCCCCTCGGGCAATTTCAAAGTTATTTTAACGCGCGGAGAGCGCGCGGGGCAGCACGAGGCGGCCCCCTGGATCGAGGCCAACTCCAGGAGGCCGCGTTAATTTGTGGGAAGGCCGGCTGAGGCAGGCCCAGCGGCGCCAGCGGCCCCCACACCCCCGAGGGGGCCCCCCAGAAGGGGAAAAAAGCAAATAAGCGGCGTGGGGCACCATAATAAAAAATAAAAATAAAAAAGGAGAAAAATACATATATTTTTGTAAGGCCTTGGGAAAGGCAGATTCAGCCCCCACACCCTCCCTCCCCCAAGCGAGGGGCCACTGGGAGTAGAATTGAGGGCAGGACAGCTCCAAAAAAAATATATATATATATATATATACACATATAAAACAAAAAAAATAAAAAAATAAAAAAAAAATAATAGCTGTTAAATACTCACCCCGGTTTATTTATAAAAGTCATCAGATACATCCCCCCAGAGCCCGGGGAAGGGAGAACAGGACCATATTAGGACGGCGTTGGGCCGGGTCGGCGGGCGGTATGGCCACAGTTCACGACGCAGAGGCAGTGAGGGCTGCGCTGCGCATACTCGGCGAAGCAGGGAGGGCAGATTTGCTCAGGCCAGGGGTTTTAGACCAGGCTTGGGTCGGGATGGCACGCCCCACCAGGGCGGCATCGGGCAGGGTCGCGGCCGCAGTTGCGGCCTGTGAGTCTCAGGAATCCGAAGGGGAAAAGGATGAAGGGCAGATACCCCCCGGACAGGGCACGTCGGAACAATCACTTCACGGTGCACAGAGCCCGCTGATGTTTGGAGAGGGGACACAAGCCCCCCAGGCTAAGGGCACAGACAGCGCACAGGCAGCTTTGGACCCCGCTGGCCCGGGCGGGCAGGCAGCGGGGGGGGCCGGGTTTGAAAGGCAAGGCAGAGAGGCAGAGCAACCCATACCAGGGACTAGCGGGGTTTGCGCCCCCCTAGATTTGTCATACCACAGAGGGGAGGCCCCCAACACAGGTTGGTCCGGGGCGCCAGTCAAGAAAAGAGGCAAGTACGCCGGGAAAAACAGGGGAGGGCCGGGGAGGGCCAAGACGGCGCCCCACCAGGCTAGGGGGGGGAAAGTTAAGTCACCACAGGAACCAAGGGCCGTGGTGAGCCAGAGTTCGCACACACAGGGGAACTGGGACCAGGCAGATACATGGGACCTAGAAGCCAGAATCAGGGAACAGCGTAGGGCGGTATTGGAGACAGAGGCCAGGTGGGCACAGCTGTGCAAAGACAGGGAAGAGGTGTGTGCCCACAGCGAGACAACTCCTAATACTAGAGAGGCCAGCGGGCAACCAGGTATGCGGCAGCCAGGGCAAGAGAGAGGGACCTGGGTATGGGTGCCGCAGGTAAGAGGAGAACAGGGCCAGGAGGCTAGAGCGGCCGTAAGGTTAGTCGGCGCAGGGAAGCCCGGTGACGCAGACGGTCACAGGGTCAGCAAGGCAGCAATGCTAACGACAGAGGTTGGCAAGAGGAGGTACACGCTGACTGGGCGCAAGACGGCCCAAACGCGTTGGCACGAAGCGCTGGAGGGGTCTACGGCGGCCTTCTCCACACCGAGGGACCGAGGACAACGCCAAGAGGACACGCTTTATGCGGGCAGGGAGGCAAACGAGAGTGCCTCAACCAATGTGAGAGATGTGGGTCAAAGCAAAGGCCAGTGGGAAGGCGAAGATGAGTTGGAATTGGATTACGAGGAGGAAGGGGATGAATGGGAGGACGGTGAAATACGCGATTGGGAGGTGAGCGCTGTGAAAAAGGGTGGCGGGCGAGGGCGCAAGAGCGGCGCATCCTCTTCTTCGAGCTCTGTTTTGCAGGTTACGGCTCCGCTGGAAGGCCCCACTGGTGTTCGGCAATTTACGCCGCGTGGCAGAAGCCAAAAAAGAATACCAAGGAGTGTTGGAGACACCGCTGGAGGTAAGAATTGGTGGTCAGTGTGGGGTGAAAGGAGCGGGACAACAAGAGAGACTAACACGAAAAGGTCCATTGGGGTGGGAGAAGGGTCAGTAGTAGAGAAGGCAGGTGACAGCGACATTCAGAAGACTGTAGAGAACAAAGATAAAGAAGGCACCGCCACGAGTGGGACGGACACAACAGGGAAGGTGGATACAGGAGAAAAGACGGGAGACGACAAGGAAGGGGGAGGACACAGAAAGAGATTGCCGTACATGGGTTTAGCCATGCCACTAGGCTCGCATGTGGCCGAGAAAACAAAAAACTAAATATGGAAACACGAATATGTAGATGTGTTTAAACTGTTACACAGGGACATACAGGCAAAGGAAGGGTCCAAAGAGGAAGAATGGGAATTAGCACGTAGGCCCCGGGTACCGATAACAATGGACAACTGGACATCGGCCTTTTTGATATTCGCCAGTATATACTGCGAGAAATACCCGGACAGGGCCATTGCACTTTTTAAATACATGGATATAATTAGGAAGGCCCAAATGCATTTCGGAGGTTTCGCATGGCTCAGTTACGATGAGGAATTCAGGGCCCGGGTGAGTGTCAATCCGGAAAAACCATGGGGTGACGTGGACCCCGAATTGTGGATGCAATGGATGGCATCGGCACAGACAGCGGCGTCCACTCACACCGCGAGTGGCCTGCCAGTGACTTACAAGCCCTTTCAAGCTCGCCCCGCCCAGGGAGGGGCGGGCAATGCCACTAAGACAACAGGGACAACGGCAGGGGCTTGTTGGAACTTTAACAAAGGTTTTTGTTCCAGGGCACAATGCAGGTTCAAGCACGACTGCTCCAAGTGCGGGGGCCGTCACCCAGTCACCCAATGTTTCTCCTTGTCCAGCCCAGCTGAACAGTGGAGGGCCGCCAGAGGGAGAGGGGGACATGGCACTCCTGAGCAAAAAGGGGCCTACACCAGTTAGACTGGAATTCCTGTTACCATGGTTACATAGATCCCCAGACAGGGAAAAAGCGCGTCTACTCGAATGGGGTTTTAGAGAGGGTTTTAGAATAGGTTACCAGGGCCCTCGGCAACGGAGATGGGCTGACAATTTGCGGTCAGCCAAAGCCCTGTGCCGATTTTGACTTTTTTGGGCATTGAATTGGATACGAAAGACCTGGTCACCCGGTTGCGAGCGGCAAAGGTGGGAGAAATGCTGTTTTGCCTAGCGGAGGTACGCACCTTGCATAAAATGGACTTGAGAACGGCTCAGAAGCTATTAGGCTACCTTAATTTTGCGTGCAGAGTAGTTAGGGGAGGTAGAACCTTTTGTAGGCGTTTGGGACTTTCCATGTCAGGTGCTGTACTTCCGCACCACAGGATAAGAGTATCATTGACATTACGAGAAGACAGAGTATGGGAGAATTTTCTGAGACATTTCAATGGAGTGCCGATGTCTTTTGGGGAGTCAGACACGGTATGGCAAGTACAAATATTTTCAGACGCGGCAGGTGCAGCAGGTTTTGGTTTGTATTGGGACGGGAGGTGGTGTGCGGAGACATGGCCGGCATCTTGGATGCATCAAGGAAGAAGCATTGCGTTTTTGGAGTTTTTTCCCCTGTTAGTTGCGCTGGCAGTGTGGGGACAAGAATTAGCTAACAGGACAGTGATTTTTCAGATAGACAACATGGCAGTGGTAGAACTAGTCAATAGACAGAGAGCAAGGGACCTCAGAGTTTTGCGCTTGTTGCGCCAGTTCATGTTGTTATGCCTGTCTCTGAATGTTATTTTTAAAGCTGCGCATATACCAGGGATTTACAACGAGATTGCAGACTCACTATCTCGTTCACAGTGGCGGCGTTTCCGCGAATTGGCACCTGGAGCGGATCAGATCAAGACTGTGGTCACGGCAGACATCTGGGAATGGGGGGCATGATGATCATGGGGCTGGTGGAGATGTCATTAGCAGTATCCATGCGGCGTAATTACAGAATGGCATGGTTGGAGTTTCAATCTTTTGAACAGTTTTGGGGCAATTTTTGGGCACAAAGCCTGCCAATGCTGGAAGCCAGGACTAGACGTTTCGTGCTGTTTCTGATCGGGGAGGGTTTATCTCCAGCCACAATTGGGGGGAAATTGGCGGGCGTGTCTTTTTATGGCAAATTGTTTTTCGGTTATGACCCAGCGCGCAATGATTTATTGGGTAAAATGCTGAAAGGATGGAGCAGGGTTAGAGCGAGCGGTGACAAGCCAGCAAGGGAACCCATTACGTTCTAAATGTTGGTAGAGATGGTACAGGTGCTACCAGTTTGTTGTAGGGATGACTACGAGGCGAGTTTATTTAGGCTATGTATGTTGTGGATGTTTTTTGGAGCATTTAGAGTATCAGAATTGTTGGGGGTGGGGAAAGAAATCGGGGTACGAAGGAAAGAGGTATGCGTGCATAGAGACAGGCTGGGGATATGGCTAAGACGGTCAAAAACCGACCAGCTGGGGAAAGGCAAGTGGATATGGTTGAAAAAAGGGTGTGTGGAGTTAGCTTGCCCGGTCGAGGAATGGGTCATTTTCAAAGAGAGATGGCCAGGGGCAGGTGAAGCAGGGGTTTTTATACATGCGTCAGGGAAGAAGCTAACGAGTTATCAACTTTTACAAGTTATGAGGATGGCCTTAGGAAGGATAGGGCGGCGCGCAGGTGACTATGGAACACACTCATTTAGGATTGGCGCAGCAACTGAGGCAGCACATTTGGGATGGGATTGGGCAAAGATCAAGGCTATAGGGAGATGGAAGTCTAGGTGCTGTGAGAGATATGTTAGGCCTTGAAGATCACGGAGCGGATAGAAGCAAGAGAAAAGGGGGGGGGGGGTTTGTATATTTCAGGCATTTGTTACAATGTTTTTTCTTTACAGGCTGTGTGGCCGGGCCGGAGACGGGAAAGATGACGACATGGTTGGTCGGCCATTCGTTTGTGCACTGGGCAGCGAAATTCGCAGAGAAGCAGGTTTACGGCAGATCATTGGGACTGCCCAGCAGAAGCCATGAAGTGCGTTGGTGGGGCAAGAGCGGTATGAGGTGGGGGAGCCTGCTTCCATTTATCACGAGTAACTTGCCTCAGTGGGGATGCCCAGATTTGTTATTGATACATCTGGGGGAGAATGATCTGGTGAAGCTATCGGGGCTCACTTTGATTCAATTGATGCAGAGGGATTTGGAACTTTTAAAACAAAAACTATATGGAACATGCTTGATATGGACGGAATTTGTGCCAAGAAGGGTATGGAGAGGGGCGATCAATCACGGAGCCATAGAGCGGGCTCGGAAAAAATTGAACAGAGCTATGAGAGTCTTCTGCTGGGCCCAGGGGATTAAAGTTTTGAGACATGGGGACATATAAGAACAAGAACAAGTTTTGTTTCGAGACGATGGGGTCCATTTATCTCAGTATGGTATGGTATGGTATATTATATCACAGAGTTGAGATTGATGCTAGAAAGCGCATGGGGTACAAATTTGTGTACCCGGAAATAGGGGGGGTGGGGCAGCGAAACGCCTCACGGGTTTCTCTGGTTGGCAGGAGATGGGGGAGGGTGGAGAGCCAGGTGCGGGCTTGTCCACCCTTCCAGGGGGAAAACAAGGAGGTGAAGCATCAGAGCGGGGAGGGGTAGGCTACAGGCAAGGAAGGCATGGGCGGAATAGGGGAGCATATACGGCAGGAAAATTGAATGGAGACATTTGAGGAGAAAATGAAGGCGAGGGAGTTTTGTAAAAGTTAAAGTCTGCTTTAAAGATATGCAGTTAAAAGGTTTAAAGTATTGTTTGTGTTTAAATCCTGTTCTAATAAAATGACCTTTTACACCAACAAGAGCGTCACGTATGTATGTCCCGATGAGGGGACCCGCGGAGAGAGAGACGCAGTCTAGTCTCTCCGCGGGTTGATTCGGGACGGGGGAAGTGGCGCGCAAGGCGCCCGATTGGACATAAGGTAAGTGGGGCGTGTTCTCTAGCTAGGTTTATAAGGGGGGTGGAGGGTGGGGTCGGCCCTTTTGCGCGCCGACTAGGAGGGAAGAAGGTGTAATTTAGGTACCACCCACCCACCCAGCTAGGAAGACAGGGGGAGGAAGGGTTTTTAGTTAGGTATATTAGTTATGTCAGGTAGGGGGGGGTCAACAGTCATTTAGGACAGGTGAGTTGTAAAGAGGTAGGAGGAGATGGGGGAGGGTGGAGAGCCAGGTGCGGGCTTGTCCACCCTTCCAGGGGGAAAACAAGGAGGTGAAGCATCAGAGCGGGGAGGGGTAGGCTACAGGCAAGGAAGGCATGGGCGGAATAGGGGAGCATATACGGCAGGAAAATTGAAGGGAGACATTTGAGGAGAAAATGAAGGCGAGGGAGTTTTGTAAAAGTTAAAGTCTGCTTTAAAGATATGCAGTTAAAAGGTTTAAAGTATTGTTTGTGTTTAAATCCTGTTCTAATAAAATGACCTTTTACACCAACAAGAGCGTCACGTATGTATGTCCCGATGTCCGCCGAGGCCGCACCCGACCACGCGGCAGAGAATAACTTGGTGTTGGCGTATTCATTTAGTAGGCGGTCTGCGCGCATTCAAAAAAATTTAACCCTTTACCTCGAAGCCTTAAAGCTATACCTTTAAGCCCAACACATACTTTTAACTCTACCCAAAACGCTTCACTCCGAAGCCTTAGTTTCCTAATGTAAATCTTACACGTCAAATCCTTAGCCCTGTACACCAAACCGTTAACCCTCTAATCTTCACATCTATATTAATACTCTTAAACCTTTAATCCTAAACCCTTAATGCTTTAACCACTTTCACTCTATCGTTTATTTTATATATGTTAGGAACACTTTGAAAATGTTCCTTTTTGGAGAGTAGTATTTTTAAAACTACAGAAGTGTCATTTTTAGCAATGGCGCTTTCGAGATCTTGAAGCAACATCCTTTTCTTTAGACAGGTAACCTGTTCGAGTACAGCACAGCCTAGTATTAACAAAAATATCCGAACAGACCGTCGAAGTGCGTCTTTGGAAGTACAGGATCGCGGGTCTCTACTCCGCCTTGTGTACGCTTCCATCTAGTGGCGAAAAAGAGAACTTCTGCGTCCACAGAGGACGCATGCATTAGTTACCTACATTGCGCGCTCTAAAATAAAGTAATAAACTTCATTATAATGGAATCGTAAACAGTGCGAGAGTTACCAACGCTGAACTCACCAAAGCATTAAAATACACTGTAATTGTTAGTAACAATGACAGCATAATTCGCTATTAACAAGCAAGAATGACGTGGTATGTCGTCGGTGTTTTCGCAGATTAAACATTTTTAAGGATCATTTTTGATACGTAAGAAAGAAGTTAGCGGGACGTGCTAATTTTGCTACATGTTTTTCTGCGATTGCAAAAATGACATGATGTGCGTCTGTTTGTGTGTAACTGATATTACATTTTTAAAAATATAATTGTTCGTAGGGGATTTCATATTTTGTCTAATGTACAGCAGGGTAGTGGATTTACAAAATCCCAAGAACCCAGTTACATTAAGTCTGGAAATACTACAACAATGTAAACTAGGCAGTTTAGACATTAAAGTTGTTTTATTTTCTTGTCCATAGTCAGCAGTACAGACTGTATTTATTGTTAAGTGGACATTTCCTTAGGAAGCACCTTTTTTTTTTTTTTTTTAGAACAACGTTGGCTCCTTGAAATACATCGGCACTAAACGTTCCAAAATATCTGTAATTCTCGTGATTGCGAGAGGTAGAGCAGATCACTTCACAATTTTGTATCCTTCCAAAATATTGTGTTTTCATGTCAACGGGTCATTGATGTAATATCTCCAGACATTAGGGGGCATATTTATACTTTTTGACGCAAAACTGCGCTAACGCAGTTTTGCGCCAAAAAAATTAGCGCCGGCTAACGCCATTCTGAAGCACCATGCGGGCGCCGTATTTATTGAATGGCGTTAGCCGGCGCTAGCCGACCGGCGCTGCCAGGTGTGCGTGAAAAAAAACGACGTACACCAGGCAGCGCCGGCGTAGGGAAAAATGGCATTTGGGCGTCCCAAAATGGGGCAAGTCAGGCTGAGGCAAAAAAATCGTCCTAACCCGATTTGCGCCATTTTTTGGGGGCGCCCAGACACCATTAACATGACTCCTGTCTTAGCAAAGACAGGAGTCATGCCCCCTTGCCCAATGGCCATGCCCAGGGGACTTCTGTCCCCTGGGCATGGTCATTGGGCATAGTGGCATGTAGGGGGGCACAAATCAGGCCCCCCTATGCCACAATTTTTTTAAAAAAAAAATACTTACCACAACTTACCTTTTCTTCCCTGGGATGGGTCCCTCCATCCTTGGGTGTCCTCCTGGGGTGGGCAAGGGTGGCAGGGGGTATCCCTGGGGGCAGGGGAGGGCACCTCTGGGCTCATTCTGAGCCCACATGTCCCTTAACGCCTGCCCTGACCCAGGCGTTAAAAAGAGGCGCAAATGCGGGTTTTTTTGCCCCGCCCACTCCCGGGCATGATTTTTGCCCGGGAGTATAAATACCACGCACATGCCTGGGAGTCATTTTTTAAGACGGGAACGCCTACCTTGCATATCATTAACGCAAGGAAGGTGTTCACGCAAAAAAATGACGCTAACTCCATGAACTTTGCCGCTAGACGCATCTAACGCCAAAGTATAAATATGGAGTTAGTTTTGCGTCAAATTTGCGTCGAAAAAAACGACGCAAATTCGGCGCAAACGGAGTATAAATATGCCCCTAGGACTCTGTACAAAATCCAGTCAGTTCAAAAGGAGCCTCAGAGACAGACACAAAATAAAAACCTGCACAGATGGAATTTGGAAAGCATATATAATGGATCACAGCCTGGCCTCAAATTTATAAAAATGCAAAGGCTCAGCTGAATATTTCAGTATCTCCAACTTAGGGCTTTAGAGATGCGTCACTTTCTACCCTGTCTTCCCACTCTCTTTCTCTCAACCAGCCAACATTCTACTGCCTGTCTCTCCAACTGCTGGGTAATAACCCAAGTAACATTTCCTACAGGAACTGACCCCTGCCTACAATTTTTACAGGTGATAAATTAACCTTTGTCTGCAAAATAATGTTCACCAGTCCTCTGTGCCTCAACTGATTAGCTTCTGAAAAAGCTCCCTCCTCCTTGTCCCACTGTTTAAAAATTCACATCAGCCTTATCTGCCTAGTTAAGGCTGACACATTTTCAGTAAATGTAAACCCCTAAATCCACAGAGCCCATAGCTCCTCTGCTTCTTGTCTTTCCCTTCTGACCCCCTGACGTCAGACCACAGAATGTCTGCCACTGTAAATGAAACAAAGCATCTGCAACATTACTATTCACACCTTGCAAGGGTCTACCTCTAAACTACACTATAATTCAAAGAACCCTACATGGACACCATCAACAACCAGATGAAAAGCTGACTTTACCTCACACATTGCCAATTCTGCCCGACCCTTGAAGCCTTAACCAACCATATGAAATCATCCACACTGGTGTAGTGCACAATGTATTTTCAAGTGAAATAAAATAATCTGAAAAACCAGCAGCTACCGACGCCATTGTTAAGGGGGGGTACACGACGGGTGAAACAATAATAAAAAAACATACTTACCATTCCCGCCTTGCTCCTCTGCTCACCAGCACAGGCTCCTCAGCAATCCTGATGCTGCTCTCGTGCTAAACCAAGCATGAGAGTAACGTCAGGATTGGTCTGAGCAGCTTGGACTGTCGCTGGGGTCTGTGCAGTTTCTTCAGCCCAGCTGTGCAACACAACCAGGTTGGATAAACCTAAGGGTGCATGTGTGTTTGGCTTGCCTAAAACACATGCACACTTAGTGCACAGGCTCCACTCTCCCTCCCCTCTACCCCCGCCCATGGCCCAGTCCTGCCCCTCCCGGCACCTGCTGGCTGCCCGCAGCAGAAAAATAAAACAATAATGAAACAAAAATAAAATTACATTTTATTTTTCTGCTGCTGGCTCTTAGCCAGTGGGACAATGCTCCGCCGCCACTGAGGAGGAGTCGCACCTGTGGTAAACTGCCCTCATGCCATGACAAATGATGATTGAGGCAATATTCCTGTAGAAAGTTGGCTCTGTATACACTATCTCAAAAAGAGAGATAGTGTGTACAGAGTCCAAGGGTTCCCCTTAGAGGTTGATAGTGGCAAAATTAGTGCTCTATTTTGTGGTAGTGTGGTCGAGCAGTAGGCTTATCAGAGGGTAGTGTTAAGCATTTGTTGTACACACACAGGCAATAAATGAGGAACACACACTCAAAGACTTAACTCCAGGCTAATAGGTTCTATATATAAAAATATCCTTTCTTAATTTATTTTAGAACCACAAGAGGTAAGTATATAAAATGCAAGGTGCTTTACACAGGTAAGTACAGAACTTTGATTTAGTACACACAGTTTTGGATAGAATAGCAATAAGCTATTTTAAAAGTGGACACTGTGCAAAAATCAACAGTTCCTGGGGGAGGTAAGTTTGGTTAGGTTTCTCAGGTAAATAAAGCACTCACACAGTCAGTCTCCTTGGCATAGGCAGCCCACCGTTCAGGGTTCAAGGCAACCCCAAAGCCACACTACCAGCAACACAGGGCCAGTCAGGTGCAGAGGCCAAAGGAGGGCCCAAAACACATAGGTGCCTATGAAGAACAGGGGTGCTCCGGTCCTAGTCTGCTTACAGGTAAGTACCTGCGTCCTCGGGGAACAGACTGGGGGGGGGGTTGTAGACCACTGAGGCGGA
Source organism: Pleurodeles waltl (assembly GCF_031143425.1). Classification (NCBI taxonomy): domain Eukaryota; kingdom Metazoa; phylum Chordata; class Amphibia; order Caudata; family Salamandridae; genus Pleurodeles; species Pleurodeles waltl. Next base: position 317,320,176 of record NC_090437.1, on the reverse strand, counting down.
CACACACAAGCCCACAAAACCCACTCTCAGCGGCACAGGGGCAGCCAGGTGCAGTAGGCAAAGTAGGCATCAGGTTTGCCATTGAAAGCAATGGAGGGGCCCAGGGGTCACTTAGACGACGCAGGCAGGGCACAGAGGGGCTTCTCGGGCCAGCCACTGACTGGGCTAGGATGAGGGCCGCCTGCTGGTCACTCCTGCACTGGTAGGTGGTTCCTCTTGGGCCTAGGGGCTGCGGGTGCAGTGCTTGGTCCAGGCATCGGGTTCCTTGTTACCAGGCAGTTGCGGTCAGGGGGAGCCTCTGGATCCTCTCTGCAGATGTCGCTATGGGGTGCAGGGAGGTCGACTCAGGGTGTCCACGTCGTTGTAATCGCCTGGGAGTCCTCTCTGCGGTGTTGGTTCTCCTGAACTCGAGCCAGGGGTGTCGGGTGCAGAGTGTTAAGTCTCACGCTTCCGGCGGGAAGTGACAGTTCTTTGAAAGTTGCTTTAAAGTTGCAAAGTTGTTGCAGTTTCTGAACAGTGCCGCTTTTCTCTAGAGTTTCTTTAGGTTCAGGGCAGTCCTCCGAGTCCTCAGAGGTCACTGGTCCCTGTCAGATGCGTCGCTGTGCAGGTACTTTGAGTCTGGAGACAGGCCGGTAGGGCTGGGGCCAAGTCAGTTGGTGTCTCTGTTGTCTCTGCAGGGCTTTCAGGTCAGCAGTCCTTCTTTGTTCAGGTTGCAGGAATCTGATTTCCTGGGTTCAGGGTCACCCCTAAATATTCAATTTAGGGGTGTGTTTAGGTCTGGGGGCAGTAGCCAATGGTTACTGCCCTTGAGGGTGGCTACACCCTCCTTGTGCCTCCTCCCTGAGCAGAGGGGGCACATCAATTCCTATTGGGGGAATCCTCCAAAACCAAGATGGGGGATTTCTAAAGGCAGGGATCACCTCAGCTCAGGGCGTCTTAGGGGTTGTCCTGACTGGCAGGTGACTCCTCCTTGTTTTTCTCATTATCTCCTCTGACCTTGCCGCCAAAAGTGGGGGCAGTGGCCGGAGGGGCGGGCTTATCCACTAACTGGGATGCCCTGAAGTGCTGTAACAAAAGGCATGAGCCTTTGAGGCTCACCACCAGGTGTTACAGTTCTTGCAGGGGGAGAGGAGAAGCACTTCCACCCAGTACAGGCTTTGTTCCTGGCCACAGAGTGACAAAGGCACGCATCCCATGTGGCCAGAAACTCGTCTGGTTGTGGCAGGCTGGCATAAATTGTTCAGCCTAGCACTAGGAGTCGCACTGGTATTCAGGGGGCATCTCTAACAACTTACCACCACTCTCTCACCTTCGTATTTCCTGCTGTACACACAACTTTGTCCATCAGCTTACCACCCCAATCATGAGTCTTTGTGTTCTTTGCCAGACCTTCTCCAACTTCTGTTGGTATTTTTACCACCGTTTTCTGACCTCACACTGACCATCCGTATTCCAAAACTGACTAGCAAGCTCTTTTATACTACCTGGCCAGAGCTGTACCTCCAGCTCTGCTCCGTTATTAGACCTTTTCTTTTCTGCTGCTCTTCATTTCCACTCTGTGTTGTCAGACCTGACTCTGGCATCTGTAATGCCCTAAAACTTACTTTAATGTTAATTCTCCTTTTCAACCCCTCTACTCCTGCCTCTCACTTATTCCACTCAGCCTCCACCACTTATTAACCCATGCCACACTCAACAAACTCCCCTTCTTCACACCTCATGTGGTCATCATTACAATTCAACAATGTTGCCCCAATCCAAGGCCACACCATCACCCTGCACCCATTTTGCACTAATGCTCAGAACCTCCCTTTCCTCCACTAAGTTTCCTTTTGTAACCTCACTAAAAGGACATTGTGCATGGGTGGACCCATCCACAGATGTCTGTGATGGCCTGTCGTGTGCATCTAGGATGAACTGTCCTAGAAGTGTTAGAATGCCAGGTGACCTCTGCAGTAGGTAAAGTGGCCCTTACAGCTCCGGTTGGGTAGGAGGTGGCCACCCCACTATTCTTCCCCTATTGCCCTGCTAAACACTCATCTCATGTACCCACCCTGGGAAATTAGTTCCTCTTTCAGAAAATGAGTACAAGAACTGAAAGGCATTTTTTTGGGTCCATTGATTCAGGGCTCCACTCTCTAAACTTGCAGCCTTATTACAGTGACTCCACAGAAAGATTTATAAATGGGAGGCATCTGCCTCTTAAAGCAGCACTGAGCTTTTCCAGACTAGGGACTAATCGGAAATAGCAACATCACTGCATGAAGTTTTAGTAGCTTTCCCTACCAAATCAGATGGTATCTGCGGTCCAGCCAATGAGGAGTTGTGCTACCTGTCTCTTGTTGAAGCCCAGAACCCCTACACCATGGCGAGACAGAAGCTACTCAGGATGGTGGTCTTACTCCACCCCATTTCTCCCCAGCGGTATTTGAGCACTGGAGGGAAAGGGTAAGTCTGCACAGTTGAATCTTGGGAGGAGCGAAAAGGAGCTGAAGAAAGTACTCCATTCCACCCCACAGGCCAAAGGGATGGTAAATATTACAGGAGAGAACCTGGCACCTAGACCCTATGAACCCCAAGAGTAAGGACGAGTATGAACTTCTCTGAAATTCAGGGGACAAAATCCTGTTTACAAAGACTGAGGTACATGGTTAAAAAAGAAGTTACCCACTGCACCTGGTACAGGGGCAATAGGGGTTTCTGGTTACATTTGGACCAAGAAACTATTTCCTGCACACAGTCCAGATTGTACATATGAATAGTGCTTCAATTGGGAATAAATCCTGGACACTGACTCCCATGCCTGCTGCATGGTTTCTGAAAGGTGTTGAAGCCCTCAGTTCCCAAGCCTTATCTATCATATTCTAGTGTCTCCGTCTAGATTTTGGCGGCCCATGAACTGCATTATTTTCCCCCACACATCTGTACTGCATTGCACACCCATTCTACTAACGGATTCCACAAATTGGCATGTTTTGCACTGCAATTGAGGGGCAGTAGGACATCTTTCTTTGCTGGCTAATACTGTCTAGCTATTCTGGAATGCCATGGTATGTCTATTTTTACCTCTGCATTACTGAAAGAAAATAAGAAAATAACCGAAAACACCTGCAATATCACTAGTGAAAAAAGGGTGCATCGTGGTAACAACCGATTTCCCATGAGCCAGTCTGACCCTGGAACAACACTTTTTTAAAGATTCTATAGTTTATATTTTAGAGCACTGTTCCCTTCTCATTACTGTTTTTTATAAGATTTTTTGTACTGGATATTTTCATCTATTCCCTTCACCTTCTAAACAAAGTACCAGGGAATTCTTAAGCCTAAAAGATTCTCTTTATCAAAAGTTAAGGGAAATTTATCCTTACATGCACTATTTATTCCCACTATCCCTTATACATCTGTCTTAAGTTTTACTTTCTCTTATTCATTTTTATCTTTTACGTACATTTAAGTTGTACATCTTAAAATGTATACACACCACTTACCCACAATTCTACTGAGAACTGTCTATTGCCTTGGGTCAAGATTCCAAAGTAGAAACTGCTGTTTCGCTCACTGAAACTATTGTAGCTCTGAGGAGCTTTTTGTTTGGTACTGGAGGTGCTCAGTTACAGATCACATCAACATTTTACAAGAACGCAAAGAAGGCTGAAGAGAAACAATACTCATATGAAAGCATATCTTAATTAAACAAAATATTAAGCTGGAACATGTTCAGCGGAGGCTTCCCCCGAAAGTAGAATATTGACTTGCTTCCTTGAAGAAATTATTCTGCCAATCTAGAATGTGGGGAGATCATGCACACCTGTGTCGGCGGAGATATTTGCCAAGGTGTCCTAATTTGACTCTGGTGATAAGTTTTGAAGTATCTTTGCTGCTATGACTGATGAAGATACGGGGAGTGGAAATAACCAATTTGAAGAGGAACATCCTCTGACAGCCTTCAGTGATGAAGGTCATCATCTTAAAAAGACCGAGTCATGCAGTAGCAGCAATACTCTTTCAGCCCAGATGGCTAGAGTTACCAAAGCACCACAAGACCATCGTCTGAGAGATGAAGCTGCAATTTTGAAAATGTTCTGTGAATCAATCCTAAAAAGGTCAACAGAAGGCTGGAAATTCTCACTGATTTTGTTCCAACCATTCTATATGAAGCTGCTTTCTTAAATATTTTATCTTTGTCTCTCCTTAGACTGCTCTCCCAAGGTGTCAAACTTTAATAAGTATTACTCAAGAAGGAGCTGAAATATTTTCTCCTTTTTCATGCCTTACCTAGATGGTCCACTTGGTAGCTACTGTATCAGTATGGATATAGGGCACATGCTCTTTTGATCCCATTGATACAGTACCTATTCCAGTGACCACATTCTAAGACTCACCCCATTTCCTGTCTTTTTATGTTGTACTTTTAACTCCAGTTCCCTGACCAGATTATAACGACGGTCTTTGAGCACACTACCATTACTCCTGTGTGCACCTAAAACATTCTGGTTGCTTCACTCACCTCTGTTTAGCTGCTATTGTTCTTTCTTTTTAATTTACACAGAGTTTATAGAGGGGGCTCTGGTACATACATAGTTTAGGTTTACTGCCTAAAGCTTTCCTCTGCAGTCTAGATGTCATTCTTGTCTGTTTTTGAGCTCATGATTGCGAAAGATGTTTTGATCCTGTCTGTGCTCTTTTGAGACTCTACACATGTAATATCCGCTCATCTCACTCTTAACACACACTTTTGATCCCCTTTTATTTATCATCCTCAGTGCACATCACCATAGTCATTAAGGGCCAGATGTACGAAGCATTTTTCAAGTCGCAAACGGCGAATCGGGCCATTTGCGACTTGAAAAATGCTACTTGGGATGTACAGACCCATTTTTTGTGATTCAGTAATTTACAGAATCGCAAAAAGGGTCTGCGAGTCGCAATTAGGAAGGGGTGTCCCCTTCCGTATTGCGAGTTGCAGTCCTATGTATGATCGTTTTGCGAATGCAGTCGCAAAACAATCGCAGTTAGCACCAGTATCAAACTGGTGCTAACCCATTCACAAACAGGAAGGGGTCCCCATGGCCCCCTTCCCCTTTGAGAATGGCAGTAAAAATATATTTTCAGAGCAGGCAGGGGTCCTACGGAAACTTTTAATTTTTTGTATTTGAAATGCATCTCGTTTTCCTTTAAGGAAAACGGGCTGCATTTCAAAACAAAAAACACAACTGCTTTATTTAAAAGCAGTCAAAGACATGGTGGTCTGCTGTCTGTGAGGGTGGCCATTGCCATTGGGGTCGCAAATTGCGACCTACCTCATGAATATTCATGAAGTAGGTCATTTGCGACCCCATTGGGAATCGCAAACAGTGTCATTGACACTGTTGTTCATCAGGTATTGCGACTCACAAATTGCGAGTCGCTCTGACTTGCAATTTGCAAGTACCAAAACCTGAATTTCGTACATGTGGCCCTTGATGTTTGTTAGGTGGCCAAATTGAGATCCATCCTTCTTCTATTTGTACCCTCTGTCACCTGACAACTCATGTTAGGCTACAAACTGGCCATTTCCTTTTTCAATTGCACAATTTCTCTATGAGTACTTCACCAACTGGAACCCAGAAGTATTTTCAGTCTGTACGTTAATGCTTACTTGTGCGGATCGTATCAATTTCAACTCCCTTAACCTGTCCCCCTCTAGTAATTTAAGTGGTACAGATTTCCTGTTTTTTTAAATTTATTTTTTACAGTTAATGCCAGTGTCTTATCCCGATACACAAATGCATTTGACCAACTTTCCTCCACCATCCAATCCTCCTATATCCCTCTACCATTCCACTCCAGTCTTCATATCTTCAGCTAGTACAGATCCTTCCCTTTTTGTGAATCTTTTCGCATCTGTGTAATCTCAATGCACTGATGATTGCACCTTTTGCCATGCACCATTTGTAAAGTATTTGTTTTCTAAATTTTGTGCACCACCACAGGTTTTAACCATTTCCTAGTGCTGAAAAGAACAGGTTTCACTAATACCCAAGGTATTCAATGTAAGACAATAAGGGCAAAGTTACCCCGTCAGGATTTACATTTGTAACCTGTAGGTTACTGACAGATTTTAACAGGAAATGAATGCTTCACTCTTGGCTTAATGCAAATCAGTTCAGGGCAGGATAGCTGTAAACACTACCACTAGCATATGGTCTACTGCATTAAAATATGATAAGATACATACATTACATTGCAGTTTTTATGTATGAAAAATTGTGGAGTGAATGGAAAACAACATGGTTATGTAATGAGGTAATCATTCTAAATTCCGATTCAGGACCATACATAATAGCACTATGGATCACCGTATTCTCCAAAAATAACAAAAAACAATTTCTTTGGATCTTACTTTATTGCACAAGCAACCGCCTCAAATGTTCTCATCCAAATTCTCATCCAAGTTAAAAGAAACATTAAAGTATTTATATTTGAAACAAAATATATGAACTTTCTTCTTTTAAAGTACAGTATAGAACAAATATTTATGATACAATCACCATATAAAAAGAACATCTATTAAAGGATTGACATTAAATCACACGGGGGGAGTCAGAAAAATATGTATACTTTATATGTCAATCTTTCTTTTTTCCTTTGTTTCACATGATTTCAGATTTCTACTCAAATATCACTGGCATGAGCATGCTATGGCGGTGTTGATGCCGGGGATCCCTTCAGCGTGTTGAGTGCGGCATGGATTCGGAAGTGTAGACGGGACTCCATGGAGTAATCCTTGTAATTAATCCTGTAACATAATAATAAATCAGACTCTTTACTGCTTGGGCTTTCTTTTAAAGCAACACAATGAGAGTTACAACACTGAAGTATGAGTGCTAGGAGACGCTCCTAGAGGGCACAACAAGTCTCGTTTTAAGTGTAAATAAGAATATACAAAAAACATTCTAAAATACACTGTGCACACATTATCATCAACTGTAATAATCTGCAATTCTTAAGTATTTCTGGTACCATCGGTGAGTGTCAATGTGCTACGGTATGAATAGACACTACTGATCCATGAGCTTGTCAGACAGATAGCTTTTTCACTAATACCAATGACTGTGCACATTTCTCTTGAGAATAGTTACTGTGTGAATTCCCTTAGACCAACTGGGTCTGGTCCTCCATAACAATCACCAAGTTCCTAAGGTCTAATAACATGTGCTAAAGAGGAATTAACTATTACTATGTTTAGACTTGCAAGCGCATTCCTAACAACCACAAGTAAGTTTTAGGCAGAATAGCAGATACGCTCAAAGTAAACATTTTCAAAATTCTATTTCCTGCAATGTGACATTGTTGAAAGTCAAAGCAGACTTCGCAATTCATTCAGCACTCACCTCTTAAAATATGTATGCATGTTTGAATAGTTAGTTAGGATGCCCCGCAGACAAACAATGTGTAGAGGGCACACTTTTAAAAAAATGCATTGAGATGGGTTTTGCGATTCTCTTTTCAAGGTCGAACTGTCTTGAAATAGAGTCTCTAAATGCCACTGAGTGCGAATACAGGGGCAACGACACCGTTCAGACCTTCATTCACGATTCCACTTAACATTGTTGGAGTACTTTCCTGGTGGGGTTTAACTTTATCATAGGTCAGATCCAAATGATTCAATGAAAGAATAAGTGGTCCGATTCACAAAGCCATCTGCGACCCTAAGCTGAATGTTGATGTGCAAAAGGGGTTTTTGTTAGTATAAATTCACGTTTGGCGTTCACAAAATGTGAGCAGGGGTGTAGCTTGGTGAGTATGACTGAGGGAGAGTGGGGGTTGAGCTTCAGATTTCCTAATAATCACGCTGGAGCGTCTTGTCGAAACATTATCTGAGAAGCAGGACACGAGGTGGGTGTATGGGATAGTGGAAAGAGACATGAGAGCGGATTATTAGGGGGCTTAAAAGGCAATTTAAAAAACAAACTAATCAACATCGTTAAGGCCTTCAAAACATAGACGAAAGAGAGAGTGTTTTTTGTTTTTGTCAGTGTGGGCATGTAAAAATCCTGGGTGGAATCCGACAAGCAGTAGTCATTACCCGACTGAAAACACTTGTAACAAACTCTTTACTACAGAATACATTTGTTAGGAGGGATGTTATACCCCAAAAACCTCCATGGAGATACGCCCCTGAATGTGAATTTACACTCTCACAACCTGCCATCAGAGGGCATATTCACTCGAACGTTTAGAAATGACACCAGCATAGTATAATATTATGTGCGACTAAATCCATTTAAGATTGTATTTTCGTCTTTGGAAAATGATAAGTATGAGTTTACTCTTATTAAAGCATGCAATTGTTCATCTAATTTCCACGATTTGTATGAACTGGGCATCGTTTAAAAGACAGTATACAGTTATGATACATGGCATCATGCAAAACCTGTATAAAAGCAAAAAGCCTCTATTTCTCTTGTGTCATTACTACTCCCTGTGATAAACATGACATCAGTAACTTCCTCAAAAACTGTATTGCAGTGATGTTGCAATCGCATACTATCTGCTGCTCGAACAAGAGACCAGTCTGATTAGCTGCTCCTGAGGTGGAAAACCACATTTGACTTCAAAGGGGTGACAAACCGCCCAGTTCCCCCTCATTCCCCTGTAATTCACACACACTACTAAATAAAGGAATATTCAAGAAAGTATAGTCCTTTATTTACAAAGCAGGTGGTTGGAAATGGAGATGCAGGACTTTAGCGGAATATTTTCATGTATTTTAAACCACAATGCTGCCTCTAACATCAAGTATGATTAATCGGTTTAACATAGTTGTATGTAACAAACAGCAACCTATGCTGTGTTCAAGTGGATTTACACAAAATACGCTCCATGTATGTTCTAGATTTCTGCAAACCCAAAATACATTGTATCAAAAAGAAAAAAAGAGGGGTGTGTGGCTTGAGCACCCATGCTTTAGGGTGTAGCCTCCTCGAGCTCCCGATCCCAGAGCCTCGGGGACCCCAAAATCTTGAATACAAACTGTTGAGGACCCCGCCAAATTTGCGATGCCATCCTGTAGACCACAGGGGCCCCCCATAAACCATCAGGAGGAGTGAGGAGGTCTAAACAGCGCTCACAGTTCAGGAGTGCCGCTCCGCCTGACCATAAGATGGCACCTGCAGTGCACATCACACCAAAGGAGAGGTGAGGAGATGAGTGGTGAACACGGCAGAAGCGAAACGAAGAAGCACTTCGGATATACGCTACCATGGGACAGTAGCAGAAGGTCCCAGGCCCTTCCCTGTAACCTGGAATGCCGCTCTGCCTGACTTGCAGATGGCACTTGCAGTTTACACAGCTCTGGAGAGGAGGTAGGGAGCAGGGGGTGTCCTTCCTCGTAGCCTATCTGAAGCAGGGTGCTATGTCCCGGCTGACACCTCAGGAGACCCTCGAACAAACAGGCAGGAGAGGTGGGGGGTGCACTGGGAGACGGAGGGGAGACAAGCAATGGGTTTGAGAGATGCTGTGGTGTTGGGACACGGCGGAGAAGAGGGGCCTAGGTGCTACCAGCAGCGCCGGCCCAAAACCGCACTTACTGGAGCGGGTAATGTGAGGAGGGAGCACCAAGAAGCTCTGGAAAACGGCCACTTCTCCCCCAACTATTTCCACTTCAATTAACCAGAGATGCCTGCACATGCTCTACTTTGGCCCCTCTGAAGCAGAACAGACCAACGTTTCTCCACTTTAAACGTGAAAGAAAACAAGAAATGCCCTGATTGCCAGTTTATCCTAAGAGAGCGACAACCAAAAATGTGTGCACCCTTCCATTGCCACTGCACACCCCACGCCAAGAGGCAGAGCATACTGAGGCAAAAGAGACTACAAGATGGTGTGAAATCAGGGTTACAGAGAGCCCAGCTGGAGGGGCGACGGGCCCAGGCTTGGACGACTGAGTGGGATAGAGGACAGCACGCCCCTGGCGGCTCACACAGCCACCATTCTACAAGCTATCAAAGACACCAAACTATCTTTGGAAAGCCAAATAGCTGCAGTCATGAGTGAGGTGGGGCTGTTCAGGGATGGCCAGTGGAAATTATCAGACAGAGTTAAAGACTCAGAAGATCAAATCAACAATGTCACACCACAAGCGACAGATTTCACTAGGAAACGAGCAGCTATGAACAAAGAACTAAAATGACTAGCGGGCAAGATCAAAGAAGCAGAGGGCAGACCCCAACGTCACAATGTGAGATTAGTTGGAACACCAGAGAGGGCAGAGGGACCAAACACTGAGCTATTTGTGATGGAATGGCTAGACAAGACGGTCCTACAAGGTAAGCCTTCCCGCTTCTCCTCTGTGGAGTGGGCACATAGGATTCCAACATATCTGCCAAAACCGGGAGGAACTCCACATCCAATAACAGTAAGACTCATTAACTTTAGGGACAGAGACGTAATCCTGCAAGCAGCTAGGAATCATTGCCCTTGGCCAACAGGTGGCCACAATGTACACATATCAGGATTAGATGATATAGTGCAAACCCAATGTGGTGCATTTGTACTAGTTAAGAAAATACTACGACAAGCGGGCCTTAAATATTCTCTACTCTTCCCAGCAAAGCTGTGAGATGAACACAAAGGGAAGATCCTCTTCTTTACGAATACACAGGATGCCTGGAATTGGCTTGAGAATCAGGGGCTGGGAAAAGCGAGCTATCAGAAACAGGAGGTGAAGTGTAATGGAGAACAGTGCCTCATTAAAAAAAAAAAAAAAAAAAAAAAACAAGGGGAGCAGAGGAGGACCGGGAAGAAACATGGTATCCTCCCCCACAAAGGCACAGATCAAAGCGGCGCAATAGAAAGCGGTTCAAAAGCTGCATTGATATACTAATGTCCTCAGCATCAACAAATGTAACCTCCTGGAATCGGTGGAACGTGGCAGTGACCCACAGCACACGGAGACTGCACTGGAGGAGGATGAAAGACCGGTGGTTACGCCCATGACAGCGGATCAACTGGGGTGAAAGCCCCCCTGATAAATAGCATGGTCAGGGTAGACATAATAGGGTGCAAGGGGCAGGGGAGATGGGACAATGACATTGCTCTCCCCTAAAAAATAGAGGTACCACAGCGAGCGCTGAGATAAAGTAGACTGCTTGGCGCATGTGGTGGACAGCCATTCCCGAGCGATGAGAGCTAATTGTGTGAATTGTTTATTTGGGGTGTATACATACTGTGAATTGGGGAGGTGGTTAGTTCTAAAATCACAGCACAGTGAGGTAGGGAGGGGGTTGGTTAGGGGGACAGAGGAGCTAATTATGATAATACACCACACCGTATAGTATAGGGCATGGTAGATTCACAGTAGATTCAAACTGGCTGGTTCTGCAAAGTGTACCTCAGGTTCATGCAGAGCCATGATTCTGATTAGGAAAACACTCCCATTTCATGTATCACGCACATGGGCCAGTGCAACCGGTTGTTACATAGCTATTCTGGTTGAGCAGTAAGGGAAGAGGATATTATTGGTTAATGTGTATGCCTGTCCCGGGCTACAAATGGAGACACTGATGAAACTAGGCGGTGTGCTGGCAGAGGCCATACCTGACCCGGTCTTGTAGGGGGGAAATTTTAACTTGGTGATGGACACTACCATGGACCGGGGGAGTAATAAATTAGAGGGGGACTCTACCAGAGGGAAACTAGAAGGTTTAGCCCAGGCATTGGGACTCTGGCACGTGTGGAGGTCACTACACCCATGGGATATCGGGTACTCTTACTACTCAGGGGGACATAACATGCACTCCAGAATAGACTACTTATTCACTACAGGAGATGCACACTCTAAATTTAGATCAGTTGAGTACAAGGCAAGAGGTACTAGCGATCACCCTCTGCTGGTGGTAGTGATCGGCACCAAGTCTCGGAAACCCAAAGGGCAATGGAGGATGGAAACCTGGTACCTCGCCAACAAGCAAGAGGTTTAACGACTAGATAGAGTAAGCAAACATTAGTTTGTAACAAATAAACACTCAGTGGAAAGTTCGCGGATGTTGTGGGAGGCATATAAAGCAACAATACGAGGGGCTATAATCACGGGGGAAATAGCTAATAGACGCACAGGTGTGAAAGACTGACTATCCTAGAGGAGGAACTGACATATCTAGAAAGGGACTACTTGCATAATCCACTCCCCTCACGGAAAGATGCCATGGATCTTAAAAAAGCAGAGTATCAGTCAGTAGCAAGAAACAAGGTGAAGACGCCCTATCTAGACAAGCAAAAACACATTTATGAAGGGGGAAACAAGACAGGTAAATTACTGGCATGGCTGGGCAGCAAGGAAGAGAAAATATGACAATCAGGGAGGTGAATACGAATGCAGGAGACTTAGTAAAAGACAGCAGAAGTATTGCAGAGACATTTGCAGTATATCTGGAGTCATTTTACGGACCCCAACTAGGAGTTACCAACCAAGAGGTGTTGCATTTCATAAAAGACTGCCCTGTGAGGCGGTTGGAGAGACAGACAGAGAGACAGAATGGTAGAGGAGATAGGCTCTGCGGTGGGACAACTGCACTCAGGGAAGGCCCCAGGCTTGAATGGACTTCCACTTGAATTATTCAAGAAACTATGACACAGAATGACAGCTCTGCAAGCATTTAAGGAAGGAAAGTTAGTGGAGAACATGCGTACTGCAACAATCATATTGCTTCCAAAAACAGGCATGCCGCTGGATAAATTGGGGTCCCACAGATCCATATAATTACTGAACGTCAACATTAAGATACTGGTCAAAGTGCTGGCAAACAGACTAAGAGATGTAATACGGGATTTTATAAACCTGGATCAAACAGGATTTATACTGGGAAGGTCAATCAAGCTGAACCTATGCAGACTATATAATAATCTGGATATGATCGAAGACTCACCGATGGGAAGAGCTATTGCGCCATGAGATGCAAACAAGGCCTTCGACTCGGTAGGGTCTTTGGAATATTGGCCCAAATGGGCTTCGGTCCTAAATATATTCAGTGGGTCAGACTTTTGTATGACCGCCCCACGGCTAGAGTAAAAGGTAATGGACATTTGTCAAGGGCAATCCGCATTTGTAGAGGCATGAATGCCCACTCTCCCCGATGCTCTTCTCGCTTACCATCGAAGCGTTGGCAGCATGGGGGCAAGTAGATGCACAGGTGTGGGGATGGCCTACTAGATGGGGTGAGGAGAAATACATCTCAATATATCAGACAATATCTTGCTATACCTGTCTAACCTGCCTCAATCCACTACTGGACTGGAAGGAATCTTTAGAATATTTGGGGAACATTCTGGCTTTGCCATAAACTGAGATGAATCGCTGCTGTTTCCACTGGGAAAAGGGACATGGCATTGTTACCCAAATCATCCATTGAGGGTGGAGATGCTGCAGTTTAAATAAATAGGCTTATGGATTACCCAAGACCCAGCCATGTTTTACACGGCCAAGCTCGAACTCCAGGTAAAAAGTTTAGAACAGGAGCTAAGCCACTGGCAGACGCGCCCCCTCTCACTGTTAGGTAAAGCAGCTATGTTTATGACGGTGGCTTTCCTGAGCTTTCTGTCAATCCATATTGGATACCAGGGCACCTCTTTATTAGGGTGGACTCCCTGCTTCGTACCCTACTCTGGGTGGTGGGGGGGAACAATTCACAATCGCCTTGAGAGTACTACAAAGATCCATAGCCCTGCCGAATATTAAGAAACATTATGAGGTGGCACACGATGCACTTTATGGGGGTAAACTACCACCAAACATTTGTCCAGCAACCAAAAAAGTAGTAACAATATGGTAAAAACTCGTGTCGGAGATGGGCTGGAAACATAGACTAACCCCAAAAACACCACTATGAGAGGGTTTCAAACTCAATCCAGTTGTGATAATACAGGGATTTTCAGGATGGAATGCCATAGGTCTATCCAGAAGTAGTGCCCTTTGCACGTTTATGACTAAATTACAAGATGCCAGAACACAGTGGTTACAATATGCTACACTAAGTCATGGTCACCAGACACTGAAACACAGGAAGAATCCCCACTAGAAGCTAGACTCCTCAATGGCAAATTAAATGAGACTTATCTCAATGAATTATCTCACCCTCATGAGCAATACACAGACATCTCCTCTGCCCTTACAGGCCAAATAGGAGCAGGACCTGGGGGAATTAGATGAGGAGGACTGGCAAGAAGCAGTGGTGCACCCTGCCGGTTGGCCATTAAGGCTAGCTTCCGATGAATTTGAATTAAAGTTCTACAAAGGGTATACTATAACTGTGCCCTGCTCCATAGGATGGGCAAAACAGTGGAAGCACATTGCCTTAGAAGCTTTCTGCATACAATGTGGAGTTGCCTGTGCATCTGTCCCTTCTGGGAGGGAGTGGAAAGATCCCTGGTAGAAGTCACAGGCAATAAGCTGAACTTGACACCGAAGCTGGCACTACTGGGAGTGTGGGAGTACACAGATCACACACAATATCATAAATACTTGATTAACCTGGGGTGTATTGTAGAGAAACGAGATATCTCACACAGAGTAGGATCAGGCACTCCCCCCCACACACAGAATGGGAAAAGGGAATGGAATACTGTAGGGTGCTGGAAAAGTGGTGTATAAGGGACGTGGGTGTGTGAACAACTTCGAGAAAATATAGGAACTTGGAAATATAGGGTGGATAATGCAAAAGGCCTTAATGAAATGGGCTCCTCCAAGTAAGAACTACTTCCCCCTGCTGGGGCTACTAATACGAATACCCGGACTTTATAGCTAAGGGAAGACATGATGATACAATGGAACATTATGGGGAATGGGAACCAGGTGGAGATGTCGGGACGGGAGGGGTAGTGATGAGGTTTATGTTGTTAATATTACTTTAATGGTTATAATTAACATTGGTTGTCATAAATGTGATAAACAAAAAAATACTAAAAAATGATAAAGAGCAAGAAACCATCTATTAAAACTGTGGGACAGGAATGTTAGTAGAAACAAACAGAAAATCACCTTAAAGTTTTTTAGTTTTTTAGCCTAGAAAGGAACTCAGCCACTTGGCCAAATGCCCTCACATGGTCACTGAACACTTAGATGGTTCTCAAAAAACAAGTACATTGCTCTTCATTCCCCACATTAAGAATACAGGAGTATAGTGTGGCTAGTCTGTACATAAGATGAATAGTAGTAAATTGTCTACACCTGGAAGTGCTCAAAGTTTGGAGCTCAGTGACCAAAATGGAAATGCCTCATTTATCTCAATTCAGGCAAAACCAGAGTGCTCAAGAACCCGGAACAATAGAATATATAAGGACATACCAAATCACTTAGTAAGGCCAAGTGAAACAGGAAGGAAAAATAAAGCAGGAGTCAGTTATCTCCTCGCTAATCTCAATATTGCAGGAAAAGTGGGGGTTTGATGGGAATTAGTTTCATGATTTATTGTAACTTGGTGTATCCAGTTTCATTATGGAATGTAGTGTACTATTTTTCGGTAGCCTGGTAGACATTCTCAACATTTATTATTGCAAAGGAATTTAGATCACTGAACTTTTATCCATACCTTTACTTTTTATGCACAAATACTAATAAAATGCAGCCTCTATAGACCTACTTTGAATTTATAGCAATGGCAATATTTGTGTTAACCATTTGGGAATGTAGCAATTTTTAATTGTTATCCCCTTCATTCATAGGCTATAAGATCATTGCACACTTTAGTAATATTACCCACAACACAAACATTCTCTTTCAATTTCAGAGAAATAAGAAAGGTTTGGAAATATGTTAATGTACACAGAAGAAAATATCCATGCTTACTTTGCAGTCTCGATGCACTTGATTGCTTTGTCCACATCTCCTTGCTGTTTGTGCAAAAGTCCTAATTCGTACAATGTAAACGGTACCAAATAATGGTCATATTTTATTCGTTTCTCACTAAGATAACAGGTAAAAAAAAATGGTTGGTAAATTTAACATCTGTTTGATTACTATACACAATAATGCTAAGATATTACAGAAAGGAATCTACAATACAAGAACCAAAACATAGTTAAGACCCTTTCTAATCATAGCGCATGATGACATGCAGCAACTTTAGAGATACAAGCATAAAAAGAGCATGCATGGTCACATGAGGCATACGGTATTAAGAATGGAGATCTAATGGTGACAACTAGTTTTGATTCCAACGCCCCGTTAAGGGCCAAGCATGGAAGAAGAAGAGACACAGCAACAAGACGTGTATCCAGCCTCATCAGCAGAAGGTTATACAATGGGTAAAGGTGCAGTAAACAGAACCAATACATTTGTCAAACTATTTGGAGCAAAATTATCTGGTGAGAAATCACTTTATTCAGGATCAATTGGACTACACTAATAGTTTTGGGTGCAGTATCCCTGTGGTTTGTGATTGTTCTTTCTTATTAGAGTTATGCTGCCTTTTGATGCAAGGCACCAAGAACTTCCACAGAAACAGTAGGAACCATATAGAAAACAATAGACATATGTAGTATTGTCACATAAGTGGGAATCCGTCTATTTTGGCTACTTTTGATCAATGTTGTAGCAAGTCAGATAACCAGTCAAAATTTTGCCACCGATGCCCATATGGCATCACGTTTTGGGAGGCACAGGAATGAAAATGTAGTAAGTTGCATTAAGAATAGATACTATATCATTCACTTAAGTTGCATACAAGTCAAATTTTGTAAAGAAATTGTGAAGTGCATATGTTAGCATTCATGTTTGTTGGCTGAGTTATTTATTTCATTTCTCCAGTAAATTTAATCAATATACAGAATTATTTAAGAAGTAAATGGTTGTTCTAATTATAATAAACTGTCAGTCATCAATCCACATCTTAGCAGGAAACAAAAGACAATGAAAGTCAATAAAAACATATAACATGTATGGCAGCTCATTTGTTGCAAACAGAGCTTTGTGATTTTCAAAGAGAAAAGATGCCAAAAGGATTTGTGGCTGTAGTGGTTAAGCATCGAATTGAGAGTTAAATAGCATTATATATGGAGTCAGGGTAAGGATTTTCAGTTTGTTACAATGACCTTGTGGGAGAAAAAAAAATGTTTTTTGATGTAAATGGGGGAGAAGACACAGCTGCACAACAAAATATGATAATCACACAAGGGGGATGGAAGTGCTGCAAAAGGGTTTCTGGTCATAAGTTGTATTTAGAAGGTACAAGTAGCACACAAAGTAATAGTTCCAACACACTTTGTTAAGTACATTATGTTTGACACAAACATTCAACTACGTATTTTTCTTGTGCACAATCAATATGTACCTTTGAATAACCTGATTGAAACACAGCTCCGCTTGCAAAAGTCGCCCTAGATGCTTCAAACAGAGGCCTTTGAGTAGCTGCACTAAGCACTGGTCATCTGAATGATACTCTGTTGGGTCTAAAGCATAAAAGAGAGCAAAAGATGAATAACAAACGCAGGTACAGCTTCAGCAATCAAAGCCCTCTTAAAGTTAACATTTTACTCTGTGTAGGAAGCTGGTCCTCCATGTAGTTTGCAAACCTAGGCACACTGTGCAGAGGGTCCAAGCAACCACACATTGGTTTATAGTGGTACAAACTAGACCACCTAATGCTCTAATTTGTAAGGCAGCTCACCGAGCAGTTAGGCCAATCTTGGAGAAGTGTAAAGCATTTGTTGTACTCACAGCATCAATCTTGCAGCTCACACACTCAAAGGAAAAACTCAAGACCAATTTATAAAAATACTTCAGATTTTTATGTAATTTTTAAGATCAAGATTATCAAAATTGGTTAGCCACTTATTTAGACATGAATTTTTGGAGTAATTACGCACCACAGGAACCAACTGAAGATCACCTTTAAAATAACACATAAAATCGTACAGTTGGTTTATCAATTTCTTCCTATGCAGGTTGGTCAAGGCCGTCAGTGGGCATATTTTACCAGCTGGAAAAGTTCGGGGGCTCCCGGTTCAGGCAGGAGCACCGATGAAAGGTCTCGGGAGCTGGTGCAATGCCACTCTGGGGGACCACTTGGAAAAACACTTCACAGGTAAGGTCAAAGATGGTTCCTTGCCCCCCCCCCCTTGAGTGTTGAGGTCGCAAGGGTTGGGGGATCCTTAGGGCACAGTAGGTTCTTCATTGCAGGGCACAGGGTAGCTGGGTGCACAGCAAATTGGTGAGCCAGGAGCTGTGCGCAAGGATGTCCTCTGGAGCAGGAGTTAGGTTGGTTCAAGGGTCCTTTGCAGGACAACGGGGACACTGGCGGGAGGCCCAGGGTGTTCCTAAAGTCCCTCGACTGGGGCTTCCTCCTGGTCCTTTTTCAGCCCTAGGCAAGCTAGTTTTCTTGGTGTCTGACATTAGCTGACCAATACCCAGGGTACTGGTACGGTTTGACCACTGGAGGGTGCAGTGCAACTAAACCTGGCACACTTACAGGGTTTGTCCTTCCGGTTGTCGGTGTGTCATTGGGTCCAACTGCGACTTCCAGGTTGGGAGTTAGCAACTGGTCAGTGAAGGGACCCTCACTGGCTTGCTGGTTTCTTGCTATTGTAAAGTGGTACCTCCATTCTGGAGGGAGTTCTATGGCGATTTCTGAAGGCTGGGGGTCTTCTGGGGTTCTTTAGAGTTTTTCCAGTGGTCCAGTAGCTCCTCAGCAGCGACTGTCGCGTAATGGGTGCAGCAGGCAGGGTTTTGAGCCTTTTCTTTCTTACAGGAGGTCCACAGTTCTTGTGCCTTGGATCTTCTTGGTGCTGGTCTTCTTTTGTCCATTGAAACTGATTTCCTGGTCTAGGGATGCCCACTAAATAACTGAATTTAGAGGATGCTTTAGGGGAAACCTGGTAGTGGCCAATGGGTCACCTAACTTTGGGTGGCTATACCCACTACAGTGAACACTTCCTATCCCTGATAGGCTATTTTCCTTCCATTCAAGATGAAATGGAGCGCCCACCTCGCAGGCAACACCATAGGGGTGGTGCATGCCAGGTGGGGGCCACTCCTTTTTCCCTTTGAGTTTAAGGGTGTTGCTCCCAGTACAAGTGGGGGTTTGCATGGAGGTTAACATCTGCTGCTAGCAGCAGGCATGGGGGTCAAGTTTCTAAAGCAGTTAGCCCTTTACAGCTCGCCACCAGGGCAGTGCATATTCCTGAGGGAGGGGGTGTTGGCACCTCCAACCAGGAAGGGCTTTGTTCCACAAACCAGAGAGAGAGATCTCTCTCCTAAGGTTTGTGGATTGGTTGTCTGGAGTGGCAGGCTGGATAGAACCAATCAGCAACCATGCCAGGGTAGTTAGCTTTTGCAGGGGGGCACCTTTAAGGTTACCCCTAGGTATATTTAGGGATAAATCCAACCCAGGGTTCAGAGTGGCCATCATGTAGCTGGGAAACGTGTATTAACCAGTGTCCAGCACATGTATTAAAATGGCTGCTCTGTTCACTCACTATGTTCCAGGGTTGGCACGGACACAGCAGGAGCATACTGCTCATGCAGATATGCCTTCACATATAATAAGGGGCACCCTGCCTTAAGGCAGGTGGGCCTGCCAGAGGGGTGTCTTATCCGTAGTGTATGCAGTGTATGGTGGACAGGGCACACAGACAGTGTGCCATGTTGAGTTTGTTTTAGGCTTGCACCAGGACCCCCAGCCTGCAATGACAGTGCTGGGGCATCTGAATGCATGGCCCTAGAGGATGGCACAATCACTGCTGCTGCCCTCAGGGGCCTACGCTTAATAACCCCTTCCCCAGTTACCTAAGTAGCCTTTTCCTAAGGACTTATAGTGGTAGCTTAGGGTGTGTCAAATTGTGCAAAGGCATCCCAACAGTTTTAGGGAAAGAGCACTGACCCAGGGAAGCTGGTTAGCAGGGGCCCTGGGCAATACAATTTCTAGGCTATATCACACATCAGGCAAAAAGTGGGGGGCTAACCAAGGCAAAGAGAGGCCTTTTCTCACACTCTGTACTTTAGTAAACTTAACGTCAAGGAGTGCATCCAGCAAGAGATCAACAGTTGGCCTACAAATAGACTAAGAAGTCTACTACAAGATTGAACATTAAAGTGAGGTAATAATGTTTTCAAACTAAACATTTAAAAACTGTATTTTTAATAATCAATAAATCTGATTTAAAAAGATTCTAGCTGGACTCAAAAGAAGGCCAGGGTATGCGAATGGCCATTACTATATGAAACAGCAGGAGGACAGAATGCTTAATTAAGTAAGCGAACAAAGTCAAAAGATATGACAAAACAAGGGAAAACAACACAGAAAAACAACCATGAAATCTAATATAACATTTGCGATAAATGGCAAAAATAAATAGTATTCTATCACCCTTGAACACCACCGTTCTAGGCTCCATCATTAAATGTTTGATGGTTTGGGTGGGGAGGTCTATATTCAAGACTTATTCAATGTGCAAGCAGGATCAATCTGTTTTCTTAGGCCTTGAGGTGGAAAATGAAAGGGAGTAGGTCTTTCATGAGTTCCCATATTTGGAATTTGAATACCTGAGATTTACACATCTTGGAGTGCATTACACAGCTGGTTTGCCCTCCAAGAATGGTAATTATTTTAGCTTAGTCTGATAAGTAAGTGGTTTTGATACAACAAATACCTCAATTAAAAATTGGGCAGTCCGAAGGGGCTCCATCCTTTGCTCAAGAAAATAATGCAAATGAAGATTAGAAGTTTAAATTAAATGAACCATAACCCTATATATAAGGCAGGTCAGGCAGAAAGAATATCAGCCACCTGACCAGGTTACTCAGCCCCATTTTGAAATGGCTCTTGAGCACTGAGCATTTGTATCTATCTTAGAAACCTCTTGTTTAGTTGCTACGATACAATAGTTCCTCAAAAAACACAAATTGCTCCTGTTCAAAACTTATTGCTGTAATATGCTAATGCACAGCATGCGTATCTGCAGCTACACATGTCATCGAACATATAGCTACAGAAAGGTTTGGTCTTCCACACTGGAACAGAATTATGCCAGTTAGAAAAAACAAACTTGTTCAAAAGTGATACTTTTCCCTCATATTTTTTTTATGGCAAACACAAATCTTGTTTACACAGCATGGTATTGGAAATGTATTGAAAGAGTGCTCCTGCAAGTGGTGTGCTCTATCGAATTCCCAAACTTAATTCAGCCCTCCATGCTTTATTATGTATTTCATTTTGTAGAACTATGGACAACACAAACCACTAAAGGTCAAGTATAAATGAATTTCTTAATAAAACCCATAAAAAACTATTTTATATTAAATTATGAATGGGAATCTTTAAGGTGATCTTAATCAAGTTCGAAACATTTCTTTTTAAATTGATCTTTCACTTCAAGAGTCATCTATTTTGTATGTCTTTTTTTATGCTTTTATGGTTAATATATTTCCTATACTCGTAGTTACATGAACAGGTGTTACTAAAAAGTAATATTATAAATAGTTTACTAATACAAACATTCCACCAGTGATAAACTACGGCTCTGCCAAGAACATAGCTGGAGCTGTATTCACATAAATAGAACAGCTATAAAAGCTGACTTTTGGCCAAGAATAATTCAAAGGTATTAACAGTCCCTACTGCACTATGAGGTGTTTAAGAAAGTTGGGTGCAGAAAGGAAGGCTATTATTGTTAGGATGTGCTCTTACTTCTCCATACCAGCCAGTGTGGCGACTTGCTACTCCAATTGCGTCTTCAGAAAAAGAAAAGGATGGTGGCTTCACAGAGCACAACCACAGCCTGAAATGTGGGTTTGCATCTTGAGCTGATGCACTACGCTAGACACTCGAGTGCAAACGAGAAGAACTGCATGGTATCATGAAATCACCACACTCTCACAATACTTGCAATTGCTGGCTACCATTTTAAATGCTTAGAGTATATTTTCCTCTTGATACATAGTGTACTTGGTAGGCAATGGGGAATCATAGTTGCTGCAGCCACGACCTGTTCTTCAGAAGTTTGCAATCCTGCCAATCTGTTATTCTTGGAAGTTGGCCAAAGACATAATTGTAGTCAGAAAAGTATTCTAACACAGCACTCTGGATAAAGGAAATGGGTTGCCCTTGAACATTTCAAGACTTCTTTATTAAAGGTTATGAACTGTTTTGCAAGTTTGTTTTATTCACACAGATTCTTCCACTGGTTTGTTTACTAAAGGAGACATCCACTAGGATTATGAATTCAATACCATACTTGCATTATTCCTACAGGAGAAGTTACAGGAACCTCATCTTGCTCATTGTTTATATCCTTATTATGAACATGTTTGGTATTAAGGTATTCGTCTGAACGAGCTTATGTTTGCTGGTTGTATATATCATATTACAGTTATCAACCAATTATGCTGAACGTAATCAGATTCACAAAATGTTATCTCAATCTTGAAAGTAGGTCTCTTTAACAAACAACAATGTATCCCAGCACATAGGGCCTGATTCTAACTTTGGAGGACGGTGTTAAACCGTCCCAAAAGTGGCAGATATACCACCTACCGTATTACGAGTCCATTATATCCTATGGAACTCGTAATACGGTAGGTGGTATATCCGCCACTTTTGGGACGGTTTAACACTGTCCTCCAAAGTTAGAATCAGGCCCATAGTGTTTAAACTTTAATTCTGTTCCACCTGATTTGAGTTTTATTCCACCAAAGACCGTTGGAAATAAAGAGGCTGTCTGCAGGTATATGGTATGCAACATCAGAAGTTGAATACAAAAGAAAGCATCTAAGAAATACTAAAAGTCTTCCCTTGTTCTTAGATATTAATGCTCCTTCCTTGCAACTCAAGCTCAGCTATGCAACCAGGCAGGATGGTGATATTCAGTGCCTCTGTTTCTCTTTTGTCCCTTTCTCCTTTCCCAGGAGTGCTTCTAACCTACATGTTATTAGTTGTAGTTGACAGAGTGTTCAGAGAAGTGTGGAAGTACGTGCACACGCGCACACACACACACACACCCACACACACACCAGATCTGGATTGTGAGATGAGTGCACCTTGACAACTGTTTCTCTTATTATAATGAACAAGTCATGACACTCAACCTGATTCATGTGTACAGTATACACCCACAGAATCCAGATAATTTGTTCATCCAGTTGTTTTTGAGGTTGAACTACAAGCAATCCTGTAAGAGCATTGGTTTTCCCAGGTGTTTTAATAAGAGTCAACCAAAGTGCAACCTGAAGGTTTTAGAGATGTACTGGTTATACTTGAACTTTCAATTATGACACATACTTTTCCTATTTTTGGAACTCATCCAACTATGCTTCACTAGTGAGTCCGCAGTGTCACTGAGACAGCCATGCAAGCAGACAAGTGTCATGGTGCATTGTGAGTTCAATGTTCAATGCTAGTGTGGCGGGGTTCAGAGTAAGTTCAGTTTGGCACAGTGTGAATATTGTCCAGTGATGTATTTCACATTGTGAATGCTGTGTGCTGCACTGCAAATTATGCTGGGAAAAGGGTGAAACAGCACATTTAATTATATATGTACAGGGTGCAGTGTGGCTGCAATGTAATTTAGTGCGAATGTCAGAAAGTTCTGTGTAATTGAAGTGTGTATGCAAAGGCATGCAGTGTGTATTGCTGGGTCCAGTATGAGTACAATAGGGCTAGATTTCTACACGTGCAGCAGCAGTGCAAAGCCTTGTCTGAGTGATATTAATGTTGGTAGTCAAGTCTGCAAGAACAAGACCTGGAGGCTGTGACTATCTTAGCAGATATCAGATATTGGGATCAAGTATCTCAAATGAATACCATGGTCCATATTCCTTTAAAATATGCATGTATTGTCTGCCAATTACTGTACCTACAGAACAAATGCTTATGTAGCTAATATCTTATAAGATAAAATTACCGGCAAGGATTCTGAGAACCACTCTAGTAGAGATCTCAAGACATATGGAATCCACCTCTGGTGACGGAGTCTTTAAAGAGGCATTCTACCTTGCCTGTGGGACTTTGAACCACCACTCACAAAAGCTAATGAGCACTTGCTTCAAAAACATTTACAACTCTAGAACTGTGAAAATCAGTGCATGAGACTGAACCAGTAGCTACAAGACTTCACCCCTGTGATGCCCTGGCTGTGCCATCATAACATACCCAAGCTGTCCCCTTAAGCAATGAAATGTAAACTCTATTACTAATATGTGTACCTGCTGAAGCAATGTCACACAGTAAAACCACTCGTGGCACAAGAGATACACAAAATGATTAAAACAAAATGCACATTAGTGACTATCCTTGTCCAGATGGAAGAATTACTGCAAGGATGTCTTAAATGTCTGAGGGTAAATTAGTTTATAACTTCAATCGATTTGGCAATAATACTTACTATTTTCATTTTGCAAAGCGGTCTCTTCTTTTTCAATCAAAACCAAAAGACCTTCTGTGAAGTCAGGTCTCTTCCCTACAATTGTAAAGCCATTCCATACATACATCATTTCCTGTAAAAAAAAAAAAAAAAAAAAAAAAAAAAAGTTTATCAATAATCCACCTACCAAACACATAACTGATGTTTCTGCTTGACAATTTGTAGACAGTATGTTACAACTGATAAATCTAATCTGGCATGAAAGTATAAGAAGAAAAGTTTTGTTTTTTTTGTACTTGTGATTCCACTAGTCATGCATTTCTAGTTTCCGTATGGTTTTATTACTTCTTTGGTTATCTTTGATCTTCTTGGTCTTTGTTGTAGCCATTGACTTTCTAGGAGTTAGCCATCAACCAAAAAGACACTTTTGAATCATTATGTATGGATGAAAAACACTTCTAGTCTACAAGTAAGACATTAAAGCACACAAGTAAGACATTAAAGCACATGTTTGTATTGTCATCAGTTCTTCTTCACAAGCACTGTATGAGTCAAAGGTTCAGAATCTGCATTCTATTGGATTGTGTGTGTTATCATAAGCAGGTTTAGATTAGTATTGCAGGTATTTGTGCAGTGTTTTGATCAGACAACCTGCATAGGCTAGAGGACATAAATACTTTACCATTGTATTGCATGAGAAAATCCCTTTTGTGTTAACACTAACAAATAACTCCTGCAATGTTATAACTAGGTCTCACTATTACACCTAAAAAGTATAGTAATCCATGCTCACATTTCCTAATGTGAAATAATGTAATATTTCAAGCAGATGAACAAACTGGGAACAGGATATATCAGGGTAAAATACATGCATGTGTACAAGTCAAAGTTTTTTTCATACTTGGATAAATGTACATGAGGAGTATGTGCTGCAACATATGACTTTAAGATGCTTGTTCTGCTTCTACTGTGATAGGAAGGACACTGCAATATAGTGTGGGCACTGACAGAGAACATCCATCTACTGAAATTCAGTTTCCCAAATTTGAGGAGACCAAAGAATTCTGTAATATTTACCAGTGCAGGCAGCACTAGCTTCACGGGGTTAGGAGCAGAATAACGTCGGGACTTCCTGATAGCAAACTTTTCTGTGGGTATGGATTTTCCTGCAATTTTCTGTTTTAAGCCTTCTACCTGTCTGCACAAAACAAAGTAGGTGGATCAAGAAAGTGAAAATAAGACATCGATATTGGCATATTTACAAATGATAATACAATTTTTTATACTAGTTCTGCCAACAAAAGAATAAAAACAGTCTACTTCATCAAGCCGTTGACCACCCTGCTGTTCGATATCCTTTGTATGTTTTACATTCTCAGTAGCATGTTATAATGATAATTGCTTAAGAAATAGTGACAACACTTCAGATTTCAGAAGCTACCTGACCCAAAGCTCAACTTTTCCACTCCGTATCATTATGTGTGGTTATTTAATATTTCAATAGTCAATATGACTTTTTCTATGAACCAACTTTGCTCAGAGAAGACTTCTTTTCAAGCTGATCATAAAGCAGTGCATTATATAAACATGTTCCACCTAGGTGGTCCTCACACAACATCTTTTTATGCTGTTCTTATTGCCTTAACTGTTTTAGTCAGTGGTTACCAAACTTTCAGCTGAGGCTGTACTGATGTGATGCTATCCATTGAGCGTAAGTAGCTATGTACTAAAAGAAGCACAGTTAATAATAAGTAACCTTTTCCTAAGCAAACAGGTTTTAAGAACAATTAATGTAACCACTCATGCAGCCCTCAACTGAACTTCAAAAGAGTAGGTATCACTAAATTCACCCTTGAAATGAAAGCGACGTTCCTAGTTAATGTGAAAACATGAAATTACATCAGATATGAAGGATGAGACAATAGGCAGTGCTGTGATGTCAGTGGTGAAAATGCAGTGGTTTGCAGCAGGAAAAAAAAAAAACAGCTAATGTGTGCAGGTAATGATCCCCAAGAAGGAAGTTCTAGAGGTAGAAAATGTAAAACAACGGGAAATCATGATATCATGTGAATCTGACACAAAATTACCAAACTAAATTCAAATAGCAATGATGCTGATTGGTTCCAAGACTGGGAATATCACGCATATTTAAACACACGGATGTGTCACAGACTATAGTATGAAAACAATTATCAGATTCAGGTGTCAGCAACACTATCTAAAAGTCACTGCCAACAATCGGGCAGGAAAATAATGATATTATAATATTTGGCAGAACTGTGACCTGACAATTAAATGTACAAACGGTTCTATTGTTCTGTTCTTCCTATATTCATAGTAGGAAGTATCATCTAGCTTCCACCTTTTTCTACACAGCAATTTAAACAATAAAATGTAGCCTATTTCTGACCGAGTAAGTGTTTTATCATTTTGCATTATTTATAAAATATTACCTCGCAAAGCATACTGAATGATGTGAACCCCATTTCTGCCGGTCTGCTATATAATTTTAATAACAATCCAGACTCTTTTTGCGGTAATAAATGTTGTGATGTTTACTACATTCATACCATTCAAGTAATGGACTTGATCTAACCCTA
Source organism: Pleurodeles waltl (assembly GCF_031143425.1). Classification (NCBI taxonomy): domain Eukaryota; kingdom Metazoa; phylum Chordata; class Amphibia; order Caudata; family Salamandridae; genus Pleurodeles; species Pleurodeles waltl. Next base: position 317,293,246 of record NC_090437.1, on the reverse strand, counting down.
CCACAGAAGAAACTATTTTACTAGAGTAAAAAACAATATTTGATAAAATGAGGCTTTATGGTAGTAAATAATCCTTAGATAACAGTTACGTGAAACAAACATTATATCTTGCAATATATTGCATAAACCAAAACCTTCATTTAAGATCTCTGACTGTTATGATCACTATTCAAAAATGAACTGTAAACTTTACAAAGACAACTTTAAAATGAGACTTCCAGTTCCGGTTGGAGGGGAGCAAGTTGAATGAACGAGCGAGAAGTGACAAGCGAGGGCATCGATGGAGCCCATATCGGGGCATCTGTTCAGCAGGTCCAGCTTGGCGTGAACCTTCTGGTGCTTGGCGTTTGGTAGCCAGGCCTGACCCTCAACCTGAAATCACAAAGGACCTCGGTGGACTTCAAGATTGCCAGTAATCACTCCAGCAATCTTGCCAGGTCCATCGGCTCGGCTGCTGACCACGAGTTTCGTTTGCTCCGTTACTACGGGCTCCGAGTTTGGTGAGAGCAGAAGGTCAGCTGCCCTGACCTCAGAGACTGGATGATCACCACACCCCCAGCCATCGAGCTGAGCAGAGAGGAAGAGTGGGCCTAACGAACGGCAGCCACAGTCCAACCAGTGAGCCCAGTGGCTCTTGTGGACCAGAGTGAGGGCAGTGAGCGGAGTTAAGGTAAGGCCCTAGGGCTGTGGCCCACTGCTGGTAGGTGTGGAGATGGCCGGCTTTAGGCCAGTGTGGCTTGTGTCTTACCAAGGAAGGACCAAGCACCAACTCTGCTCTTCCTAGTCCGTGCAGCCACTACTCTTGCGATTGCTTGCCTGATCCCGTCTGATCCCGTTCCATTGTAGAACATCTTCAACATCGCTAAGCACTGATACTGTCATAAGCAACTCTCAGCTGTGCAGCTTGAAACCTACCTGCCTCATAATCTTATAACTAGAGGGATTCACAGCCTGCATTGATGCCTGCATTGCAGCATTGAAGTATGGTCAAAAATGGGACCAGTTGAAGTGGTGCCCAGAAGGCCCAGCAAGCCTGTGGTGGCTGGTTGGACCTATTGTACTTTGTGCTTTGCTTCTCCGGAGTATTCTCCTCCCCCCACTTTACCAGTCAGATCCCCTGGGAAATACTCCATCAGCAGAGAATATTGTGGCCATCGATTACTCCATTATAAGGAGTGCGCTAACTTAATTGGTTCTAGCAGATAATGGTCAAAATGAGGGCAAAGAAACTAAGATCTGGTTGCTTGATTATGGGGAGGGCCTTTACCAAAACCAGATCTAACCTGTTGCAGAACAGAGCACCCCTTATTAATGCACTGAAAGGTAAGAACCAGATTTTCTCCTTTTGGGGCAAAGAGAAAACAGCACCTGAGGAGCTGAATGAAAGTGGGAAATCATCTTTAGGGCAAAGTGTGATACTCACCTTGAGCAGTCACTGTCACCTAGTCCCCTTGTGGATAAACCAATAGTAATACCCTCAGAGATTGTGCCTCAAGGGGAAAGGTCTTACCAACTAAACAAGGTTTTTACTGTTCTGGATATAGATCTGGATTTTTGCAGGAAAGGTGGGTCACAAGATAAGGATATTCCTCTGCATTCCCCGTTTCCACTTTCAGTGACACTGGCTATTGGTCTGCAACTCTTCAGCAGCATGCCCTCAAACACTGGCTAAGCCAGACTTTGAACTAACTGGTAATCAGTCGTATAATCCACTTGGTCAGGAGGCTAAGGTCTCTGCTTAGCTATGTTGCTTAGAGAGAATTCTATCCTTTATTTGAGCTCTACTGGAAAAATTCATAGGGGGGGGCTGATACCATCCAAGACACTGTTGTTGCGATCTTGAAGGTACTGATTAACGGTAAAGATGATAATGGATAATGGACAAGCGGAAGAAGGCAGCCAGTGAGGCTCACACTCTGCCCTCACCGGGACCTGAGAATATTTCTTCACTATTATGTCAATGGCCCGCCAAGCTCTGAAAAACTCTTCCATTAAAGACATGCTTACAAAGCTCCACTAAGAAAAGCGACTTAGGGGGGGGTGGATCTGCAGAGGTGCCTGCCCTTGTCGCAGCTGCCTCGGAGGGCCCCTGTGATTAGGATGCTCTAGTCACGCAGACATTCCTGGAAAGCCTCTTCAGTGCCCTAAGGGCCGATGTAGCTGTCCTGAAACAGAAACTAGTGGTCGACGTATTAGATATTAGGAGGAATATGGCTGTACTGGAACAGAGGCTCGATTTCTTGGAATAGGCCCAGGACTTCCGCAACAAAGAATTGGAGGAACATTGCCATGAATTTCTCACCCTCTGGGACAAAACTGCTGATCTCAACTATCAACTGCAGGGCTTGGAGAACAATAGAGGCACTGCAATATCCACGTTAAAGGCATTCTGCTACAGACAGACCCCAGGGAAGTTGGAAGATTATGTTCTCTGCCGTTTTCGTCAAGTGGCTCCAGCCCTGGCTGACCAGGGAGATTGTTCTAGATTGCACACACAGAGCAGGTCGCCCAGCCCCCTGTACAGTTGCAGGACATTCTCACCTGTCCTCATTATTACTGACAGAAGGAAGCCATCATTTTTGCAGTGCAGGACAAAAATGCTATTGATTTTGAAGGTGTTAAGGTGTGCCTATAATGAGACTTGTCATCTATTACCTTGCAGTGCCTTCCAACCCCTCACCAGTCTCCTTCGCAATAGAGGGATCAGTTATAAATGGGTGCACCCATTCTGCATCACCTTTATATGGAACTGGGAAACCTGCAGCCTCCGTACCCTGGAGGAAGCTTGATCAAGTTTGGGAAGGGACAGCTTGCAGCCCAATGAACCTTCTCAGTCTCAGCCCAGATGCCCACCATCCCCAATCATAAGAGAGACTCATACCCCCCCACTCTAAGAAGAAATGATTCCGCAAACCATCTGCTCAAGAACGCTGCCAGGAACCGGTCGCCCTACTGCATCAACTCCAGAAGACGGGCAGCGCCTCTGACCCAGACAATGACTAGGGTAGAGATCACTCTTGTGCCTGATCTCTGCTGCCTCCGTCCACTTTCCTTAGGATTGTCCTTCTCCTTACTGGTGAACTGAAGGAGCCAGGAGCTTCACACCCTTACCCGCTGCCTTCCGGCATCAGTGGCACAGCCCCTCTCTCCACCCTGCTGGAGGCTTAAAATGGGCATCACTGATGACAAAGACCCTCAGACTTTGATTCAAAAGGATGTTCCCAGGTGGGGAAGACCCAGTTTAACTGTTTATTGTTTGTTCCTGTTTCCCTTGCACTCACAGCTCATACCAGGTTAGATGATAGTCCGACACTATTCAGTCTGCTGACTAACACACTAATACAGACAAGGGACCTAGCCCACCCCCACACCAGTAAGTCTGTACACCTCATGCCACATGATTAAGATTCTGAGCATTAATGTTAGTGGTCTGAACACCCCAGTGAAATGGCTGGCACTTCTCTCCCTCCTCAGAGACACGAATTGCGATGTATGCCTCATTCAAGAAACACATCTCCTCCAGGCAAATTGGAATCGTCTACACTCCCAATGGCTCGACCACCAGTATTTCTCCTCAGGGCTGGGGAATAGGGCTGGAGTGATGGAACTGCTGGCTATATGCTTTCCAGGGAAGGCGTTTAAGACCCAGGCTGAAATACCTGGCAGACTACTGTCCCTACACATTGAGAAAAAGGGTTACACTGGCAAATCTATATGCTCCCAAAGACCACCAGGAGGCCTTTTACGAGGAAGCGATGGGGCAAGTGTTAGCAGATATTATAGTATGGGGATCCTTCAACTTTGTCCCCGATGCTTCCAAGATAGGTCAACTCAGAGGACGGGTCTGGCGGGACCACTGTCACCGGCGTGTCACTAGTGGTTGATGGGTGTGAGCCTGGGTGATATCTGGTGCCAGCTCGACCCTCTTATGAATAACTATATATTTTTCTCCAAGGCACACCAATCCTATGCCAGAATTCACTATTTCCTTATCTCCCAGTGCTTGGCAGCCGTGACTAAAGCAGTTGACATTGAAGTGCCACACTCTCCGACCACTGTCCCATATCCATTACTTGCCACCTGCTGGGCCCCACACCACCACATCGTGCCTGATGCCTTGACCACGCACTTCTAGGGCATGATGTCACAGTCGATGAAAAAATGAGCACCATCAGTGACTTTCTGCATGCCAACAACACCCCTGAGACCCTCCATAGAATTACTATAGGATACATTCATTAAAGGCAGTACTTTGAGGCTTCTTTACAGCGGTAGCAACCCAGATGAACAAATTTAAGAGGCATAAGTGGTCGCAGCCGGAGAAGAAGGTGAGGGACTTGGACGCAGAAAATAAACATACAGGCTCCTTCAGGGCGTGGAGACAGCATACAACTGCCCACAAGCAACTCAAAGCCTTTGATATTGGCAAAGCCGAATACGCTCTCCTGCGCTTGAAGCAGAAATGCTATATCAGGAGCAACAAGGCTGGCTGCCTATTTGTGCACAGGCTCGGGTCCAGACTCTCCAACATAGGATATTAGGGGTAGAGGACTTTCAGAGCAACATGACCGGCCAAGATGAACACAGCCCAGGCCTTCGAACACTTATACTCCACGCTCTATACAGCTGAAGCCCTGAGCTTGAAGGATGCTGAATCATATCTGTCACAGGTGCCCCTGACCTGTCTCCCCCAACTGACTCCTCCAGCCATGATAGGGACATCGAAGCCTCTGAAGTACTGGTGGCTATATAGTTGCTGCCACTAGGTAAAGCGCCGGGTCTGGATGGATACACAGCAGGCTTTTATAACATAGTTGCACCTATCCTAGCGCCCATTTTATCTAATCTGTACAACTCACTTAGCACAACTGGTACACTCACTGAAACACTGCAATTGGCGACCATTAAGTTATCCCCAAATCCAGTAAGGAACCTGCTCATTGTTACTCATACTGCCCTATCTTACTGCTGAATGTGGATGCCAAAATTTTTACAGGTATATTGGCTGCCCGCCTAGACCCTTGCATGCAACACCTCATTGACCTTGAAAAGCAGGGCTCATAACTGAACACAACTGCAGTGATAACACCAAGCGGCATTGCCATCTCCTTAACAAAGCACTATGGTTTCACACCCCAGCCATTCTGCTCTCCGTCAATAATAAAAAGTATTTCGACTGAGTACACTCGCCATATCTCTAACTTGCCCCAAAATGGACTTAGGTCTGAGGTTTTGTCGCTGGGTATGATATTCAGACAGCAGTTCGGGTCAACAGTCTGATGTCACAGGCATTTGATATCACTAAGGGCACTCGTCAAGGATGTTCCCTATACCCCCAACTCTTTGCCCTCTATGTGGAAGCCTTTGCTGAATGGATATGCAAAAACAACAACATCAGAGGCTTACAGATAGGGGGCAGGGAGCATAAATTGGCACTCCATGCTGATGATGTGATGACAGTATTGATGAGGCCTCTTTCCTCTCTACCCCACACTAATGAGGGAGATGGAGGCATTCAGATGAGCCTCAGGTTTCAAAATCAACTTTCCGAAGTCCGATATTCTCAACCTCACCCTCCTCAAGGCAGACTAAGCTTACTTGGAACACCTCTTCCCCTTCTCTTGGGCAGCTCAGGATGTGAGATACCAGGGCCTTCAAGTACTCCCAACACTGCTGAAAGCAATTATGCAAGGCTCATGGCCACTACCAGATCCAACCTCTCTTCCTGGAAGAGTTACACCATCTTGTGGTTAGGGAAGCTGGAGGAGGTGAAGATGACCTTTCTACCAAAGATTCTATATATAATGCACACTCTAACGCTGCAGCCCCCTCCCTCCGCCACATGTCCTCAGCAGGTTGCAGTGCCTCATCGATGATCATCTGGGGTGGGGAAAAGGCATGTGCTGCGAAGAAGCAGGCTTACCTGGCCTCCTTAGAGGGTGGACTGAGCATCCCTCACTTAACAAGATACTACCATGTGGTACAACTCTGCTACATGGTAGAATGGGCCAGGCCATACACGGAGAAGCACCAGTACTTCATAGATCAAGCTGTGGCTGGCAAACACATCGGGAAAATACCATGGCTGCCTAAACCCTTTCGCCTTCAGGAGTGTATATCTTTCCAGTGAGTCGTGCCATGTTAGAAATTTGGGGACACTGTACAAATCAGGTACAAATGTTCCATGCGCTTATCGTCCCCGACTGCCTTTATAGGTAACCACGACTTTCCGCCAGTGTCCTGGCAGGCAGCTGGCTGCAAAAAGTTGGGTGACCCAGTTGAGGCTGGTGGCATCATGGATTTTGCAAAACTCCAATTTAATAATGACCTTCATTCGAATGCCTGCTGGCAGTACATGGACCTTTGACATTAGCTTCTACGGCCCTACATCTACCCTCATTCGAGCTGACCTCCTTTGAAAAATGGCTCATCACTTGCTCATCCGATAAACGCATACTCTCTGACATCTATAAATTCCTTAACACCCCCTTAGTGCTCTCCAAGTCTCTGGTGTAAAAACGCTGGGACCTCGATTGTGAACGAACCTTCACCACAAAAGAATGGGGTGACATCTGGCACAGAGCCCGCACCTATGCAAGTAGTGCAACAGGTACAGAAATGATGCTCAAGATTGTGCATTACTTGTACTACACACCAGCAAGGTTGGCTAAGTGGAAACAGAACAGTGATTCAACTTGTTGGAGACACTTGGGACCGATTGGTAGGCCTACAAATTTGCTTTGGCACTACCTCAAGGTACAACCATTCTGAGCAGAGGTACTGACTGATATTAACAAGATCTATGATACAGATATTACCGGATTCCACAGTTAGATCCTCCTAGGCCTGCTGAATCCACCCACTTACCCATTGAAGTCGCCGAGGGGGGTGAGCTATTATATTGGGGCTTTGGGGCAGCCAAAGAGGTCCCATTGAAACACTGGGGCTTGGACTTGGTGCCGTGGCACCTAGACTGGCTCCATAAGCTATGGGATCTCGTGGGAATGGAGAAATTGACAGACACTGCCTCTCATACATTACTGCGCTTTGATAAAACTCGGGGTGCGGTGTGCTATTCCTGTCCAATGAATTTTGGGAGCTAGCAAGTCCGGCCTACCTACGAGTCCTTGGACTTACCCACATGGACCGCAATACTCAATGAACACTGGGGACGGCTTTCCCCCATATCTTCCCAATCTTCTGCACTAGTTGTGTTACACTTCTACCCATTGGGAGCTGTTGAGGAAGTTTTCTCCCTCCCTTTACCTCCCCTATCCCTCTCCCCTTACTCTTTCCACCGTTCCTACCCCCCACACACTTATCATCCACCTTCCTATCCATCCCCAGTTACTGCGTCTTATTTTTCTTATACCCCATCAGCCTTTGGGTGTAGGTGGAAGTATGCTGCAATGGCTTTGTTTATAAACAATAAAACAGATTTAAACCATAAATCCTCCCCATTATCAAAACAAAAGTGAAAGGCCCAGGATCGAAAATAACAACACTTCAAAGCTAAATCACTAAAAGCAAATTCAAATATACTTAGAGAGACAAAGATGTTGATGTTGACAAGCAAGTCAGGCTGATAGTAAAATGCTGATTACTACGATCAATTAGTGTTTAAAACACAATATTTGTTTCTTCAACAATGAAATCTTTGAACAAAGGTGTGGAATGGTGATGGGGACCTGTTTCGCCCCAAGTTATGCAAACTTATATATGGGTTGGGAGAAACAGGTGCTCAATAGCCCTCGGTTAGATTCATGGAATGACTGCATTATTATGTGGCTGAGATACATCGATGATATCTTTGTTATATGGAAAGGTGATGTGGAAAGTACAAGAAATTTCATTCAAGATATTAATGTGAATGATTTGAATTTGAAATTCACAGGAAATATACATACACAAGAGATAGAGTTTTTAGATGTCAAGATTAGGATAGAAAATGGTTAAATGGAAACCATAGTGTATAGAAAGTCCACTGCAGGGAATAGTGTATTGCATGCAGCAAGCTTTCATCCTCAACCACTGAAGAAGAGTATCCCTTTAGGGGAGTTATTAAGAGCCAAGAGACTTTGTAGCACTGAAAGAGATTTTGGGTCAGTACAACAAGATATAATGATGAGACTAAAAATGATAGGCTATTCGGACGCAACATTGGAAGTGGCTGGAAGAAAAGTGAATTCACGTCCTAGATATTCCCTTTTATTTAAAGTGCAAGATAAAGAAAAAAAAAAGGTAAGACAGAAACAGGAACTCACAGGTTTATAACGACATATAACACTGCACATATGCAAATTAGAAGGCTATTGCAAAAGCACTGGCACAAGTTGAAAAGTGATCCTGTTATAGGTGCGCTAATATCGATAAGCCACAGTTGGCATATAGGAAGAGCAAATCCATGAAAGATGTACTGGTAAAGAGTGACATTAGAAAACAAGAAATAGATAATACTTGGTTGCAACAACAGAATGTATTTTAAACATGTTCAAAATGTAAAGCATGTAAAAATGGTGGGAACATCAAGTCATTGGTGATGGGACAAAAAACGACCCATAAGATTAGGGGACGATATACATGCAAGAGTGATTTTGTAATATATATTTTGAGGTGCAGTTGTCCCATGATGTATGTAGGAAGCACTAAACTACAGGCACATACACTGATTTTACAACATCTAAGAGCTATTCAAAAAAGGATGAAACGTATCCTGTTGCTCGCCGTATCCATGAAAGACATAATGGAAGGGTGGATGAAATAAAGTACAGTGTGATAGATGGGATAGCGAAAGATATTAGGGTAGAAAATAGAGAGAAGAAATGAAGAAGTTTGGAATCAAGATATATAATAATGCTAGATACCAAAGAGCTGAATAGATTAAATAGTAGTGAGGAGCTTCACATACATTTGTAATGAGAACTATATAAGATTTAATGAAGTGAGAAGGAGGTAAGGGAATAACGTAAACATGTTAAGGTGATAGAGGCTGGTTTTGACATTGGACACTTTGTCATCTATGTCCTTAGAAATGAATGCAAATAACCAGGAAGTAGGCTTTGTGATCAGAAAATATTTATAAAATGTATGGGTAGGCCACATGGTATGTAGTTAAATGTAATTTAAAATCGATATCAGAAGTGGTGATAGTGTAAATAAGAATCACATTTTATTATAGATATTAGGAAGGAACAAATTAATTTTTGGATAAAAAGAAGTAAAAGAAATACATGATAAAGTATGAAGTTTAGCTGTGTGTGAGATTGTGATTGAATTAACATGTATATTATGTCACTATCCACATTGTTGTGTTTTTCTGATTAGGTGGTTTTACGAACGATAATATAGTTGTGGTAAAATAATTGAAAAACAATGTGAGAGATGCTAATACTGTTTTGATGATTATAAAGATTGGCAAATCTGTATATATGTACAAGAAAGTAAAAAAGAATGATGTCACTGAGATGAATTGATCATGTGATATATAAAGGAAACTCAAAATGGCGACCGCTAGGTTGACAAAGGCTGAAATTCTGAAACGCGTTCCTGCGTGTCAACAAAATTGACTTTTAAGATCTTTTCATTTGTGGAGTGCTGAATCTTTTTTATGATAAAAAGCAAATGAGAATATTTAGATGTGGTGGCACGCGTCCGATACCGGCACCACCGGCACTGAGGTGCAGAAAAGTTACGCTGCACGAAGTGCCATATATATATATCTGTATATATATCTTTTAGGCAGCAATAAAAACATAAAGGTAACTCTTGTGTATATGTTCCTGCTAGAGAAAGAGATTGGACTTTTGTCTAGTGGCAATTTTAACACCATAAAGTAGGGCAGAAGGTATATATGCCTGCTACAAAGAACAGATCTGTATTTTATGTTAATAGCAGAGTGGATTAGTAAAGCCAGCCATTAAATGTATGTGAGGGGGGCTATGGAGACATGAAGGGCACTTTTGCTGGGAGGCAGTGAGGGAATCCGAGGAGGAGGTCATGGGAGTGGGAGCACCAAAAATGGTTGTCGGACTGGGCGGCACCAGCGCTAAAGGCTGTGATGATAGGTATGTGGGAAGGTGAGGTAATAGTGTCTGTGTTGTTTTTTTCAGTGTCTTCAGAGAACCTGCTGATTAAGTAAAGAAGCGAAGGTAAGGTGACTGACATTTACTGTTGCACACATCACACACACACACATCACACCCACCCCCCATCAGCAATTTTGTGATTATATCTGCCTTCTACATAGGCTAATGTTTTAGCGGGACAGTTTAACCAGAAGCAGAAATGGCGTCTTGTTGGATGACTGTTGCTCAAGCCCTAACTCGGGTTATAGAGGACAGCTCTGAGGCAGGATCAGAGACTGTGACAGCAGATAATTAGACAGCATCTGAGTGAGAGGACAATGGAGGAGAATCTGGGAGTGATTTTTAAGTCAGCGGAGTCCCATCCAACGACTCCTGTTCCAGCGATCCTGAGGGAGACAATGAGTACAGTCATGCTGTCCCTTCGCAAGCAGTCTGTGCAGCGGGACAACAGCTTGGTAGCTTATGTAAGGACTACCATTGACCACTGTATGATCCATTTCTGTCCCAGGGACTAAGTCCAGGCACACCAGAGGAGTAGTGGTTTTATTGTAAAAAGTTGGGGAATGCTGGGTGGTAAGCAGTTTGGGGATCCCTGCATATTCCTGTAGTTTACGTCACAGAAATGCAAGGGAAAATAGTGCTTTTATTTAACGTTTTACATTTGCAGGGCATTCTGGGGAAAAAACCTTTGGGAAATCCTTAAAAGTGATACCTCCCTGGACTCCACCTAATGTCTACTTTTCAGAAATGTCTGGGTTTAATAGGTTTCTCCTAAATGGTTCCTGGTCACAGGACTAATTAATGCACTAACCTTACTTATCATTAGAGACATAATACATTCTGGGACCTTCCCCGTCGCGGGCACTAGGCTTTCCCACACAAGTGAGGTACAATTTTTATCAGGAGACTTGAGGGAATGCTGGGTGGAAGAAAGTCTGTGCCTCCCCCTCAGATCCCAGAACTTTCCATCACCGAAATGTGCAGAAAAAGTGTTTTGTGGCCAAATGATGAGGTTTGCAAAAGATTCTGGGTGGAAGAACCTGGTGGGAGCCCCACAGGTCACTCCATCTTGGATTCCCTTCAAAACTATGCAGGTCTGCTAGGCTTCCCAAAGTGCCAGCTGAGCTAGAGCCCAAAATCCACAGCTAGGCACTTTGCAAAAAAATGCATCTGTTTTCAGTAAGAAAATGTGATGTATCCTTGTTGTGTTTGGGTCGTTTCCTGTCGCGAGTACTAGTCCTACCCACACAAGTGAGGTACCATTTTTATCGGGAGACTTGAGCGAATGCTGGGTGGAAGGAAGTCTGTGGGTCCCCTCAGATTGCAGAACTTTGTAGCACCAAAATATGAGGAAAATGTTTTTTTTTTTTTTTTAGACATAGCTTAAAGTTTGCAAAGGATTCTTGGTGGCAGAACCTGATCACAGCCCCACAAGTCACCCCATCCTGGATTTCCCTAGGTATCCAGTTTTCAAAAATATACAGGTTTGCTAGGTTTCCCTAAGTGTCCGCTGAGCTAAAGCCCAAAACCTACAGCTAGGCACTTTGCAAAAAACACGTTGCGTTTTGAGTCGTTTCCTGTAGGTCATTTCCTGTAGCGGGCAATTGCACTACCCACACAAGTGAGGTACCATGTTTATCAAGTGACTTGGGGGAACACAGAATAGCAGAACAAGTGTTATTACCAATTGTACTTCTCTGTATTTTTGCCTTCCATATGTAAGACAGTGATTAAGAAAGAAGTCATTTTGAGACATGCCCTGTAATACACATGCTACTTTTGGGACCCCCAAATTCAGACGTGCAAATAACCACTGTTTCTAAACTCCATATCTTGTGCCCATTTCAGAAATGTATAGGTTTCCTTGATACCTATTTTTCACTGTTTATATTTCACCAAATGATTGCCGTATACCCAATACACAATGAGAACCCACTGCAAGGTGCAGCTCACTTATTGGCTGTGGGTGCCGTGGGTTCTTCGTGAACTCAGAAGCCCTATATATGCACACACCAGAAGTGTCCAGCAGGTATAGCGCTATATTGCTTTTGAAAATCTGCCATAGTTGGAAAAAGTTGCAGATGAAAACGTAGACTGTAATGGCTGTTTTTTTCAACTCAATTTCAATATTTTTTAATTTCAACAGCTACTTTAAATAGGAAAATCTTGAAGGATATACACAAATGACCCCTTGCTAAATTTAGAATTTTGTCTACATTTCAGAAATGTTTAGCTGTCTGGGATCCACCATTAGTTTCACACCCATTTCTGTCACTAAACGAAAGAGGCTGAAAGCACAAAAAATAGTAAAAAATGGGGTATGTCCTAGTAAAAAACCAAAACTGTGCTTGAAATTTTTTTTTTTTTTTTTTCAATTCTGCCTGTTCCTGAAAGCTGAGAAGATGGTGATATTTGCACCACAAACCCTTTGTCGATGTCATTTGCAGAGGGAAAAAAAGATGCTTTCTTCTGCAGCACTTTTTCCCATTTTTCCCCAAAAACCCACATTTTAGATGTAACTTGCCTAATCTCTCGGTCTCCACCAGGGGAATCCACAAACCCAGGGTACCTTTAGAATTCCCAGGATGTTGGAAAACAAGGACACAAATTTGGCATCAATAGCTTATGTGGAAAAGAAAATTAAGGAGCCTTAACTGTGAACTACCCCCAAATAGCCAAAAAAGGGCCAAGCACTGGGGGGAAAAAGGCCCAGAAGCTAAGGGATTAGGGATTGCTTTAAATTTCGTTTTTTCACTCCACAACAGATTTCCTTTGGGATGGTACATAGATGAGAAAGTAAGTTGAACACTCATCACTGCCATGGTGTCCCTGAATGCCCTGGAGGCAAAAGCAGGGCCCTGTTCAAAGTGGACTGCTGCAACAGCATATGTCCCGTAGAAGACTTGCAAATCTTTAATAACAATTCAAGCGTCAGCTGATTGATGTGGCCATACCCACAGAAACCTGGAGCATGAACCTACAATGACTAAGATGTATTTGTATGCACCATCAGGTTGTAAAGACCGCAATGGTCCAGGTACACACATTGAAGTGGTTTGAAACTAAGAGGTTTGACAATGGACCCTTTAATTTGTTGGCAGATGTCACAACAAAGCACATCCTGTTTGGACTGTTGTATTTTTGTGTTAGAGATAGTAGCCTTCACACCAGCATGGGCAGAAGCAACACCCTCATGTGCTGATATGATGAGATCTAATCTCTGGTCTTGGTTGGGGATCACACAATCATCCCCCCCCCTTCCCTGGAATTGTTGCAAATGCAATGTTTTGGGCACTCAAGTGGTAGGAATATTTAGTAGGGTATGCTTTTAGTTAGGGCCTGCTGTCAGCCGAAGCTTTCACAGCAGCCAGTGTTTCATCATCTATTCTTGTCTGAGAAAGAGTAATCACAGCAACAGCAGCAGTAGATACTGGAGATTCATCAGTTAAATGTTACCTACAACATCTATTCCTACACCTTGGTGACACAAAGTATGAACTACATGGACCATTCGCAGCTTCTCCTTAAGATCAGTTACCTTCCCTCACAAAAAGTTGTGATGGATAGTGTTCCCCTCACTAACTCTGAACCCATTAAGGCACCAGTAATGTAAGTATTCATTTAAAGACTGGCCACAGTAGTACTAATCACACACATTCAAAGTAGAAAGTTCAGGATAGTGTGTTCCAATGCCAAAATTACAGCCTTAAGCTCTGAAAGTTGTTCTATGCAGTCTCTGAGGGTCTGCTTGTAGGTATGTAAAGGACAGAATTCACCATCCCTCATTACTCAAATGACCACTGCACAAGCCATGGAGTACTGGTGTTTGGTACCTACACCTGGCTGTGTTGAAACATCAGTGTAAAATATGATTCTATATTGGTCAAGAAACAATATGTTAGTGGACATGGGGTACTCAAGTTCATATTGTAGGAACTCTTGGGTCTGAAGTGTTGGGTTGAATACATAATCAACATCAGTGGCAGTCAGAGAGGTAGCCCATTAAATCCAACTTGGATGTAGCGCTTTCGTGTTCGGGATGCTAGCCTTGGTAGGTGGCTCAAGAGCTGGTATTGGGGTGACGACAATGATGTGTTTCCACTGGGCAAGAGCCTCTCCTTGATGACAGTCAGTCAGTATTTTTTCCATTGGTGTGAAATGTTGTTTTGCATTAGAGTACAAATGTGATTTGTATGCTATGGGCACAGTGTCACCCTCATTAAATGTGACACAGGAGAACCCGATAGCACCAGGAATTATTTTGTTTTGTTGTCATGTGTGTTTAAATGTTTTGCTTCAAGCATGTCCAATTATAATGCTCTGAGAATGCGTGTATGCTAGGGTGTCCAATGTTTGCTCAAACAATCTGGACAAATTAAGTCATAAAGAGGTTCTATGCATTTTGCATATCCAGGAATGTATTTTCTGCCAAAATTAAAAAACGCCCAGTAGTGACTGTAGCTTTCTGACAGTATTTGGAGGTAGTAATTGTGCGCATTTTTGTAGAAAGTGTGGGGCTAGGCTGCTGCCGTCATATTTGTATCCTAAAAATAGGACACCTAGAAAAGCTGTTTTTTTTCTTCTGAATTATAGCCTTGTGAGGCGAATGGCAAAACAGTGCGTTCCACCCTGACTATGTGTGCATTGAGGTCGTCATCTCTGAGATAGATATCATCCACACTGGACAACGCCTCAGACTCTCGATGTTACACAAGCAGAAAACAATCCTGGACTGTTCAGGCAATATTTCCTTTGAGAGCCAAGCACTGTAAAGGTGCTTAAGTCCCAGCTTTCAGGTGCTAGATTTTAGCAGAAAAAAATCACTGGAATTATCCATGGTTGTTTTGCATATTTTGTGCCCTATGTTGTTAATAAGTGCCATGATGTGTGCATTGTGTATTGCAAATGTGTGACTGTTTAAGCATCTGAAATCTAACACTATTCTATATGAAAGGTCAGGTTTTGCTAAGGGAAATAATTGGTTATTCATTGCATGGACGCAGGGTTCGATTACTCCCTGGTACTCGAGTAGTGTGAGAACTTCTCTCACCGATGCTTTAGCCTCATGTTTAATCAGGTATTGAGGATGGATCTGTGTTGCAGATCCTTATGGGAATAACATGGTAGGGGGAATCTCTATCCCACCCTACATGGTTACGGTACAGCGCTGGTGCTTGCACCAATGCCCAATGTGCGGCGTAAGCTTCTTTTACTGTGCTGGAAGTAGGACTGAGAAAGAAGGCAAAATGACATCTTCCCCTTGTGGGACCATGCAGACAAATTCATGTGGCCAATCTTTTTCTGCCAACAATATATCATAATTTAGTGTTGGTCTTCGAAGATTACTTTGATGGTGCGTTCTATGTCTCCCTCAATCTGTATCTTTAGTTTGTAGACCCTGTTGGGTGGGGAGACATGCCAGTCGACTGTTTCAACTTCAAGGAAGTTGTTAGTCGGTGTCACATCCAGAGGATCTATAAGATTCTAGTGACCTATTGTGATTTTTGCTGCGTTGTCAGCAGAGTCACCTCCCACGTCCTGTTCCTCACTAGTGCTCTCAATATTTTTGGCATGTTTTTCCAAAATAGAAGAACCTTTTTCTTTTAACCCCTTCGCTGCCAGGCCTTTCCCCCTCCTGTGCCAGGCCTTTTTTTGCCTATTTGGGGCAGTTCGCGCTTAGGCCCTCATAACGTTTTGTCCACATAAGCTAACCAAGCCAAATTTGCGTTCTTTTTCTCCAACATCCTAGGGATTCTAGAGGTACCCAGACTTTGTGGGTTCCCCTGAAGGAGGCCAAGAAATTGGCCAAAATACAGGGAAAATTTAGTTTTTTTCAAAAAAATTGGAAAAAGTGGCTGCAGAAGAAGGCTTGTGGTTTTTCCCCTGAAAATGGCATCAATAAAGGGTTTGCAGTGCTAAACTCAGCAGCTTCCCAGCTTTCAGGAATAGGCAGACTTGAATCAGAAAACCCAATTTTTCAACACAATTTTGGCATTTTACTGGGACATACCCCATTTTTGCAATTTTTTGTGCTTTCAGCCTCCTTCCAGTCAGTGACAGAAATGGGCATGAAACCAATGCTGTATCCCAGAAACCGAAACATTTCTGAAAAGTAGACAAAATTCTGAATTCAGCAAGGGGTCATTTGTGTAGATCCTACAAGGGTTTCCTACAGAAAATAACAACTGAAAAAGAAAAATATTGAAATTGAGGTGAAAAAAACATAAATGTTTCTCTACGTTTTACTCTGTAACCTTTCCCTGCAATGTCAGATTATCGAAAGCAATATACCGTTACGTCTGCTGGACTCCTCTGGTTGCGGGGATATATAGGGCTTGTAGGTTCATCAAGAACCCAAGGAACCCAGAGCCAATAAATGAGCTGCACCCTGCAGTGCGTTTTCATTCTATACCGGGTACACAGCAATTCATTTGCTGAAATATAAAGAGTAAAAAATTGCTATCAAGAAAACCTTTGTATTTCCAAAAAGGGCACAAGATAAGGTGTTGAGGAGCAGTGGTTATTTGCACATCTCTGAATTCCGGGGTGACCATACTAGCATGTGAATTACAGGGCATTTCTCAAATAGATGTCTTTTTTACACACTCTCCTATATTTGGAAGGAAAAAATGTAGAGAAAGACAAGGGGCAATAACACTTGTTTCGCTAATCTATGTTCCCCCAAGTCTCCCGATAAAAATGATACCTCACTTGTGTGGGTAGGCCTAGCGCCCGCGACAGGAAACGCCCCAAAGCGCAACGTGGACACATCCAAATTTTTGGAAGAAAACAGAGGTGTTTTTTGCGAAGTGCCTACCTGTAGATTTTGGCCTCTAGCTCAGTCGGCACCTAGGGAAACCTACAAAACCTGTGCATTTCTGAAAACTAGAGACCTAGGGGAATCCAAGATGGGGTGACTTGCGGGGCTCAGACCAGGTTCTGTTACCCAGAATCCTTTGCAAACCTCAAAATTTGGCTAAAAAAACACATGTTCCTCACATTTCTGTGGCAGAAAGTTCTGGAATCTGAGAGGAGCCACAAATTTCCTTCCACCCAGCGTTCCCCCAAGTCTCCCGATAAAAACTGATACCTCACTTGTGTGGGTAGGCCTAGCGCTCGCGACAGGAAACGCCCCAAAGCGCAACGTGGACACATCCAAATTTTTGAAGAAAACAGAGGTGTTTTTTGCGAAGTGCCTACCTGTAGATTTTGGCCTCTAGCTCAGCCGGCACCTAGGGAAACCTACCAAACCTGTGCATTTCTGAAAACTAGAGACCTAGGGGAATCCAAGGAGGGGTGACTTGCGGGGCTCGGAACAGGTTCTGTTACCCAGACTCCTTTGCAAACCTCAAAATTTGGCTAACAAAAAAACACATGTTCCTCACATTTTTGTGGCAGAAAGTTCTGGAATCTGAGAGGAGCCACAAATTTCCTTCCACCCAGCGTTCCCCCAAGTCTCCAGATAAAAATGATACCTCACTTGTGTGGGTAGGCCTAGCGCCCGCAACAAGTAAAGCCCCAAAGCGCAACGTGGACACATCCAAATTTTTGGAAGAAAACAGAGGTGTTTTTTGCGAAGTGCCTACCTGTAGATTTTGGCCTCTAGCTCAGCCGGCACCTAGGGAAACCTACCAAACCTGTGCATTTCTGAAAACTAGAGACCTAGGGGAATCCAAGGAGGGGTGACTTGCGGGGCTCGGACCAGGTTCTGTTACCCAGAATCCTTTGCAAACCTCAAAATTTGGCTAAAAAAACACATGTTCCTCACATTTCTGTGGCAGAAAGTTCTGGAATCTGAGAGGAACAACAAATTTCCTTCCACCCAGCGTTCCCCAAGTCTCCCGATAAAAATGATACCTCACTTGTGTGGGTAGGCCTAGCGCCCGCGACAGGAAACGCCCCAAAGCGCAACGTGGACACATCCAAATTTTTGGAAGAAAACAGTGCCTACCTGTGGATTTTGGCCTGTAGCTCAGCCGGCACCTAGGGAAACCTACTAAACCTGTGCATTTCTGAAAACTAGAGACCTAGGGGAATCCAAGGAGGGGAGACTTGCGGGGCTCGGACCAGGTTCTGTTACCCAGAATCCTTTGCAAACCTCAAGATTTGGCTAAAAAAACACATGTTCCTCACATTTCTGTGGCAGAAAGTTCTGGAATCTGAGAGGAGCCACAAATTTCCTTCCACCCAGCGTTCCCCCAAGTCTCCCGATAAAAATGATACCTCACTTGTGTGGGTAGGCCTAGCGCTTGCGACAGGAAATGCCCCAAAGCGCAACGTGGACACATCCAAATTTTTGGAAGAAAACAGAGGTGTTTTTTGCGAAGTGCCTACCTGTAAATTTTGGCCTCTAGCTCAGCCGGCACCTAGGGAAACCTACCAAACCTGTGCATTTCTGAAAACTAGAGACCTAGGGGAATCCAAGGAGGGGTGACTTGCGGGGCTCGGACCAGGTTCTGTTACCCAGACTCCTTTGCAAACCTCAAAATTTGGCTAAAAAAAAACACATGTTCCTCACATTTCTGTGGCAGAAAGTTCTGGAATCTGAGAGGAGCCACAAATTTCCTTCCACCCAGCGTTCCCCCAAGTCTCCAGATAAAAATGATACCTCACTTGTGTGGGTAGGCCTAGCGCCCGCGACAGGAAACGCCCCAAAGCGCAACGTGGACACATCCAAATTTTTAGAAGAAAACAGTGCCTACCTGTGGATTTTGGCCTGTAGCTCAGCCGGCACCTAGGGAAACTTACCAACCCTGTGCATTTTTGAAAACTAGAGACCTAGGGGAATCCAAGATGGGGTGACTTGTGGGGCTCGGACCAGGTTCTGTCACCCAGAATCCTTTGCAAACCTCAAAATTTGGCTAAAAAAACACATGTTCCTCACATTTCTGTGGCAGAAAGTTCTGGAATCTGAGAGGAGCCACAAATTTCCTTCCACCCAGCATTCCCCTAAGTCTCTAGATAAAAATGGTACCTCACTTCTGTGGGTAGGCCTAGCGCCCACGAAAGGAAATGGCCCAAAACATAACGTGGACACAACATATTTTTTCACAGAAAACAGAGGTGTTTTTTGCAAAGTGCCTACCTGTGGAGTTTGGCCTTTAGCTCAGCCGGCCCCGGGAGGGGGGGGGCAGAAATGCCCTAAAATAAATTTGTCCCCCCCCCACTGCCCCCAAACCCCCCACCCGGAGCGACCCTTGCCTAAGGGGGCGCTCCCCCTGTGTGACATTGGCACCAAAAAACAAATCCCAGGTGCCTAGTGGTTTCTGCCCCCTTGGGGGCAGATTTACCTAAAATCAGCCAATCTGCCCCCAAGGGGGGCAGAAATGGCCTAAATACAATTTACCCCCAGGGCTGCGACCCTTGCCTGATGGGTCGCTACCCATCTCTAAAAAAAAAAAAAAAAAAAAAAAAAACACAAATTAAAAATTTGCCCTGGCGCCTAGAGGGTTCTGCCCCCCCCAGGGGGCAGAAATGGCCTAAAATAAATTTGCCCCCCCCCACCCCCCCCGGAGCGACCCTTGCCTACGGGGTCGCTCCCCCTGCGTGACATTGGCGCCAAAAAACAAATCCCCGGTGCCTAGTGGTTTCTGCAGAAATGGTCTAAATACAATTTGCCCCCCAGGGGAGCGACCCTTGCCTGATGGGTCGCTCCCATCAGGCAAGGGAAAAAAAAACACAAATAAAAAATTTGCCCTGGCGCCTAGAGGTTTCTGCCCCCCTGGGGGCAGAAATGGCCTAAAATAAATTTGCCCCCCAACCCCCACCCCCCCCGGAGCGACCCTTGCCTACGGGGTCGCTCCCCCTGCGTGACATTGGCGCCAAAAAACAAATCCCAGGTGCCTAGTGGTTTCTGCCCCCTTGGGGGCAGATTGACTTAAAATCAGCCAATCTGCCCCCCAGGGGGGCAGAAATGGTCTAAATACAATTTGCCCCCCAGGGCAGCGACCCTTGCCTGATGGGTCGCTACCCATCTCTAAAAAAACAAAAAAAAAAAAAAAAAAAAAACACAAATAAAAAATTTGCCCTGGCGCCTAGAGGGTTCTGCCCCCCCCTGGGGGCAGATCGGCCTAATAATAGGCCGATCTGCCCCCAGGGGGTGGCAGAAATGGCCTAAAATAAATTTGCCCCCCCCCCCCCCCCGGAGCGACCCTTGCCTACGGGGTCGCTCCCCCTGCGTGACATTGGCGCCAAAAAACAAATCCCCGGTGCCTAGTGGTTTCTGCAGAAATGGTCTAAATACAATTTGCCCCCCAGGGGAGTGACCCTTGCCTGATGGGTCGCTCCCCATCTCTAAAAAAAGAAAGAAAAAAAAAAAAACACAAAAACAAAATTTGCCCTGGCGCCTAGAGGTTTCTGCCCCCCCTGGGGGCAGAAATGGCCTAAAATAAATTGCCCCCCACCGAGGGAGCGACCCTTGCCTAAGGGGTCGCTCCCCTTGCGTGAAATTCACGCAAAGAAAAAACTCCCTGAGGGGGGCAGAAATGGCCTAAATATAATTTGCCCCCAAGGGGAGCGACCCTTGCCTAAGGGGTCGCTCCCCACCTAAAAAAAAAAAAAAAAAAACGTTAAAAATAATAAATAAAAATAATTATCCCTGGTGCCTAGAGGTTTCTGCCCCCCCTGGGAGGGAAAGTGCCTACCTGTGGAGTTTGGCCTTTAGCTCAGCCTGCCCCGGGAGGGGGGGGGGCAGAAATGCCCTAAAATAAATTTGTCCCCCCCACCGCCCCCAAACCCCCCCCCCCCGGAGCGACCCTTGCCTACAGGGTCGCTCCCCCTGCGTGACATTGGCGCCAAAAAACAAATCCCAGGTGCCTAGTGGTTTCTGCCCCCTTGGGGGCAGATTGACCTAAAATTGGCCAATCTGCCCCCAAGGGGGGCAGAAATGGCCTAAATACAATTTGCCCCCCAGGGGAGCGACCCTTGCCGGATGGGTGGCTCCCCATCTCTAAAAAAACAAACAAACCAAAAAAAAACACACAAAAAAAAATTCCCCTGGCGCCTAGAGGATTCTGCCCCCCCTGGGGGCAGATCGGCCTAATAATGGGCCGATCTGCCCCCAAGGGGGGGGGGCAGAAATGGCCTAAAATAAATTTGCCCCCCCTACCCCCCCCCCCCGGAGCGACCCTTGCCTACGGGGTCGCTCCCCCTGCGTGACATTGGCGCCAAAAAACAAATCCCAGGTGCCTAGTGGTTTCTGCCCCTTGGGGGCAGAAATGGTCTAAATACAATTTGCCCCCCAGGGCAGCGACCCTTGCCTGATGGGTCGCTACCCATCTCTAAAAAAACAAAAAAAAACAACAACAAAAAAAAACTCAAAAATAAAATGTGCCCTGGCGCCTAGAGGTTTCTGCCCCCCCTGGGGGCAGAAATGGCCTAAAATAAATTGCCCCCCACCCAGGGAGCGACCCTTGCCTAAGGGGTCGCTCCCCTTGCGTGAAATTCACGCAAAGAAAAAACTCCCTGGTGTCTAGTGGTTTCTACCCCCCTTGGGGGCAGATTGGCCTCATCAAAATAGGCCAATCTGCCCCCAAGGGGGGCAGAAATGGCCTAAATATAATTTGCCCCCAAGGGGAGCGACCCTTGCCTAAGGGGTCGCTCCCCACCTAAAAAAAAAAAAAAAAAAACGTTAAAAATAATAAATAAAAATAATTATCCCTGGTGCCTAGAGGTTTCTGCCCCCCCTGGGAGCAGATCGGCCTAATAATAGGCCGATCTGCCCCCAGGGGGGACAGAAAAGGCCTTACCGAAAACATGCCCACCCCGGGAGCGACCCTTGCCCAAGGGGTCGCTCCCTTTTGTCAGTATCAGTGAAGAAAAAAAAAATCCCTGGTGTCTAGTGGGGTTTCAAAAGCCGGATTGCAAGCAATCCGGCTTTTGAAACCCTCGGAGAGACTTCAAAGGGAAGGAAATACATTTCCTTCCCTTTGAAGCCCCTCCAGGCCTCCCCCACGTGATTGAAAGAGAAATGCTTAGCATTTCTCTTTCAATCGATGGGGGAGGCCCCTGTGACTTATCAGCGCGCGCTCGCGCGCTGACATCACGGGGGTGGGGGGGGGTCGGGGGTGGAAGGGGAAGGTCTTCCCCTTCCATCCCCGGCTTGGGGGGGGATGGGGGTGCACGGGGGGCGCGCTTGCGCTCCCCCAAGTTCCCCTGTGCCATGGACGAGATGATCTCGTCCAAGGCACAGGGGAACTGTAGCCTTGGACGAGATGATCTCGTCCAAGGCACAGAACAGGTTAAATTGGGGTTTTGGTTGTGGAAGTTTCTCTTCCTTAAAAGTTTCTGAAAAATGTTGAGCCCTTATTTGACTTCACCTACTTACTTCAGTGTTCTGACCACCCTCCTCTCTCACCCAGTTTATACGGTGTGTCCTTAAAGGAACGAGATGGGTGACTGTCAGTATATTGATATCTGTCAGAAGTTTTAAAAAGTTTCCCTATTTCTACAGTTGTATCTTTTGCCTGAGGTCTCCAGTTGCAGAGATTCTCCTATTTGGCTTAGTCTATCTTTATTAGATTTTTGTTTATCCCAGCATTTCTTAGAGCTCTCTTATACTTGCTTACTATCTTCCTTACCGAACGTACTTTGTCATTGTGGTTTAGTTGGTCAGGGCCCCCAGACTCTCTCGACCTATAGTAGTATCAGTTTCGGAAATCATCTTCCACAACTCGAGTTCCTGATCCAGTTGAGGAATGTCCCAGAACCACTAGCGAATTGCCAATGCTGCTGCTTATAATAACTGAGGAGACTGTGTTGAAAATACACATCAGTTTCATCCCCTGTTTGAGGGCAGGGGCTGCCCCATTCTAATTTTTTATCTGTTTTAACATCTCTGGAAGACTCCGTCGGTGTACCACACATTGTAGTGTATATTGCAGCAATCCTCTATAAAGGGAACCATTTCATTACTAGATGCTGTGGGTAAAGTCTTTGCGGAATGCTTATTATCTCAGTTAGGAGCATGGGCAGAAGATAATAAAATCATTCCCTTAGGGCATGTTTTAGGAGAAATCATGAAACCATTAATAATATAACCGCCCTACAATTACTCAATAAGAAATATGTAACCATTAGAGGTGGTATGATCTATGCCACCATCATAGATTTTTCTACAGTATTTCATAAAGTGGATCAATGAATACTGTGGAAAAAGCTTGCATGTTTAGGCATGCCAGGGGTGCCTACTGCACTTAGTTAACGCCCTTCACTCTTCTACCTGGTTTAGAGTATTACTAGGTGGAGATCAGGGCCTCTTTGGGGAAATAATAACAGAGAATGGTTTAAAACAAGGATGTCTGTAAGTCCTGCTGCTCTAATCCTTAAGTACCTCAGATTTGCCCGCTCTTGTTACACAGAGTAGGGGCATAGCCACAATTACTGGGTGAAGATCAGTAGCATGCCATAGTAATGTAGGATTCCACCCTGAAAGGCTTTAATAGTTGATTGGGGGTATTGCAGCAAATTTGCCAATGCTCACCATCCAAAGATTATTATTTCTAAAAGCACAAAACTTTGCTTCCACTGCAAGAAATAAAAACAAATATGTAAAATTCCCATGGCATTTGGGGGCCCAAAAATTAAAAGTAGTGAAGACCTATACCTACTTGGGGAAAATATTGTGCTGTAATATGAGCGATAAGGATCACATTGTGAATAACATGTGTAAAGCAAAGTCCCAAGCCAAGGGTTTGGGAGCGCTTTATCGGGCCAGATGCATAAGACACTTTTCTCATGCTTTAGAGCTTTATCAGGCTAAACCCCCACCCCCTCGCTCTATGCAATGGAGAATATTGGGGTTTTAAGAATAAAATAGAAGGTAAAGTGTTAAGAAATCTCACTTCCTGTAATACCTCAATCTCAGAGGCAGCATTACGGCTGGAAATGGGAATTAAAAGTGTTTTTGCCCAGGGTCTGGCGGGTGTGATTCATTGAGTGGCTTGCCTCAAGAGGAGTGAAGACAATACAATAAGGTACTGCATGAGAAAATAAATTCTTATACACAAGAGGGTTACGGCATTTTACAAGATTGTGGATCTTGTTGCGGCTAAATAAGCTTCCAATAAATTGTCCTACAGCTAAATGGCACGGAACATCGGAAACTTAATTCTAGCAGAATGGATCCAAGACTTAAATCATATTTTATTAATCTGTCCAGAACTTCTGTTGCATCACCGAAAATGGCTGAGGCCAATATTTTTGAAGCTGCGGATTCGAACCTTCTCAGAAGTTCTTCGAATACTTTATGACCTCCCCAAAGAACTGTTCTATTGCCAGTTTTGTTACTTTAAGTATTATTTTTTTAACGTATATTGATCTTATTGTGTACTGGGGGTTCTTGATTTGTTTCCATATGGGCCATAACCAAATTTCATGAATTTCAAGGCTGTATAGAATTTGTACATAACATATTTTATGTGAGGCAATTTGAATGTCTTCTTTTTATGTGGACCTCTTCGGAGTTCTGTCACATAAATAAAATAAACGTTCAACTCAACTTTTCAATGAATACCCCTTTTTCAGGAACAATAATAAAGGAAACATGATTTACCCTATCCAGAGTCCTTTAATTAACTTACCTGAATAACGAGACAACATTTTCTCCAGTCATCTTCAGACTGTCTTCAGGAAGCATGCTTAAGATTGCAGCTTTTTGGTACATGTATATTGCCTGTGGAAAATGCATTTGTTAGAAGAAGGTTTTATAAATCTACTGTAATATAATGGATGAACCCTCAAGCATACACAAGACAGCTCAGTTTGATATAGCTTTTCAAAAGCACTCCCAACATTCAATGGCATTTTACTGACTAACTGGGATTAGTGCTAGAGATTTACCATCTACCACCACATAAAAACATACCAAGGGCAAAAAGTAAAATGTGGTACATTTTCGAAAGATGACTGGTTTCAATAATGGAATTACTTTCATGAGTTACCCCCAAAGGCAACTCATGAGAGTGTGCAAAAGCTGTCTATAATTGCTTAACAAAAATACTGCAGTTGGTGAGTTTCAAGAATAAAAGATGAAAAAGAAACTTTGGAATGTTTGCTTATTACTCACACTAAGTCTCAAAGTTTTACTATTGAGGCTAATATAGTTGGCATCACACAGGAGCATTTCAGTCATCCACTCAAGCATAAAGCAGACTTTCTGATGGTTTCCCAAGTGTTAAAGAGAAGTGGTCATGAGGATGAGCCTTGAGGAAGTCTATGAGTAAGAAGTGTTTTGGGAAGACAAGAATTTGCCTGGTTGGACGTGGAACAAAGGTAACTGAAACCTGAACTATTTAAACTCATCCTACAGAACCCAAGACCGCAATAAATTGTAGCTGATACGGTTTAGTAATTTGAATAATACTGACACCTCCCTTCCTTTCACCAAACTCAGAAAAACTTCACTCACAACCATCTTCATACTTCTGCCTCACTTGAAAACTGATTGAAAATCGCCCAAAAACTAACTTCTTTCTAGAGGTTATTACTGCATCTTTCTTGTATAAAGTGCACATTAAACTATCATGAAGTACCTCAGTGTGCTAGTTGAGAGCGGATGACCAAAGACAAATTAAACTTGCTGTTATCACAGTATAAACAGATGTTTCAGGGATTTTCTTAAGTCAGTTTCCAATGATACCCAAGCAGTGAGGAAAATAATCCTGCTACCATGAAAGCACTAGCCACCTAGTAGGCATATGCCTCTCCGTTAAACATAGATTCAAACAAATTTCAGAATGTGGGTTGAACTCCAATAGTGCAATTTTGCACTGATTTTTTCATTCTGTGGGAGGATGGCCTGGTGCCAACAGATTGCAATTGTGACTCAATAAATATTTGGGTAACTCACTCGACATTCAATGAAAAATGCTGTGGAAACTGTGGTCCTAATTAACATTGAGCTGTGTTTCTAAAAGTTAGTGCAAAGATAGTCCTTACCTTTTTTTCTTTAGATCTTTTCAACATCCTTCAATCAATTCACTTTATCTCCTTTCTTTTTAAAACATAACAGTGCAGAAGTGGCTAAACATTCTTTCAAATTATCTCCACAGCCATTAAACCTCCTCAAGCCCCATGAAGAGGACTACCATTGCCCTGTCCCAAAATTAAAGTACATACAGAGGTTAACTTGAGTAACTTTTGAGTAAAGAATGGCTTTTAATAAAATAGCACTGGGGATTATGTTGAGTGTTTGGTCACAGGAAATGTACCTCATAGCAATAAATTTCAACTGATAACATGTTCCTATTCGTATTCACTCGCTGCACCAGTGATATTTTTGATAAACATTGATGAAGTGACAGCTTTCTGGGAAGGGAAAAATGGGTTCTGCCCTCCCAGTTTGTTTACCTTGGACCAGCGGCTTTCTTTACAAAGCAAGTCTGCATAATGATATGCCTGGAGCCAATCTTGCTGGAAGGAATTGCACCACATCAGCTCCCAGTAACAAAGATGATGGATCTGCTTCCACTCCTTCTGAGCATCAATGCACTCTTGGAAAATGACCTGAGCCTGCAAATTAATTGGATAATACAACAATTAGTTCCATGCTTCCAGAGAGGAATATTTTAATATCTATCTGCACTAAACATACTATCTATCATTGGAAAGCATCAGGAATGTCCAAAGCTGCTCCACCGGGGTTCAGACCCCTCCCATATTTTCAGGGCAATGAGTATGTCAACATTTCCTATTTAGAGTCACTATTTCTAAACAGACACTATGTAGATAAAGTGAACATATGGCATGAATCCAGTCCTCTTGGCTTCAAATAAAGTATAATGAAATATGGGCTTACCTTCTCAAATTCCCCTTTTAATATATTAATTCTGGCAGAATAAAATAAAATAATGGAACCCTAGAAAGATTAAAAAGAAAAGCCTTGTTTAGAAAAATTCTTGCAGAAGGAATGCTTGCTGGTTGTGTTAGTCATATGAAAGAGTACGCACATTTGGAAATTTCTTGAGGTAGGGTTCAATTAGTGCCTCTGCTTCCTGGAGATTGGACTCTCCTGTACCTAATCAGAAAGGCAAATAAATCAGCCTTAGAGATAATAAATATTTAGAAGGAAAACACAGCAGGGGTTAACGCCCAAATTTTGTTTTGGAATGCAGTAATCTATTGGAATGCAATAATCTAATCCACATTTAACATACATAACAGGTGGATCTTTAGGACAACATCCTGCAACATGTAGTACACAACAAAGGTTAGACTTCTAAATTGATTAAATGTCCATGTATCTGTAAAGAAGGATCAAAGTGAATTGAGAGCAATGACTTCTAAGTGTCCTAAATGCACTTTCTTATAGAGGTTCTCAAACCCTGAGTCCCAGGTCTTGGCCGATCGACTAACTCCCTATCATATGAACATCAAGGTAAACGTCATAGATAGTTGAAATGCATGGACCATAATTTTAGTGACATCATAAGGAACAGAATGGAAGTGTCCTTACCTAGAATTAAACAGACATATGTATGATACAGCAGCAGCGTAAGAATACATAGTATTGCTCTGAGACTAGAACCGTATGCTCCTTCACGAAGGTGAGAAAGGCCCAATTCCTAGAAAATTCAAAAAAACTTGTTAAAGTCATTTTCCAACCAATATGAAATATTTATGTTTATAAATCCCCAACAATGTAATAATGAATACTGAGAATACAGTACTCTCTAACTCGGAGGCACTAATCTGAATTGAGACCAAATTTCAAACAAAATTAACACAATATTAGGCTGGATCTGACTATATTTTGGGCAATGCCTTTAAACTTTAAAATGAGATCATAAACTGCATAAATACTGAGAGGTCTCTTGTTCAAAAGCTTTAAAGTCCACTAGTCTGGTATGAATTTGTGAAAAAAATACTACACAAATTGAGTGGTGTACATTGATGTCAATGACACGTAACCAGGGGTAGCAGTTACCCCTAAATTGCTTGCATACATGCCCTCACATCTCTGGCTTCAGAGTGTATCAAGGCATCTGCAGTAAGTAAACTCTATTTTCTCCATTTTTCACTACGTGCCCTCCATTTAGCTCCTCAGCACCCACTAGGACGATGGGGATAATCAAAGGGTGCTTCAAAAGGATCAACCAAATTATGTCATTGGTAATCAACATGTGCATGATCTCTCATCCCCTGGAATGCTGGTGAGTCGACTTCAATGGTTTTGTGATATTCTTATTACTGTACAAAAGTCCTGTCAGCAGAATGTCTCTAACAATCTTGGACCTTTTGGTCAAATCCTTGCAAGTTGCTTTAACTGAAACAGAAGAATATGTTGCTCACGGTTTTAAGAAATATTCTTAATACAAATTTTGGGCAACATCAAACTGAATTAAGTATGCCATGTAGGGAAACGGAATTAGTATACAGCATGATAAAGTGTAAAAATGCATATTCTGGCATTCACTGCCTATAATGTATGGGTTGAGTGATATGCAAATTATTCTGGCGTATTTGCGCTCGTTCGACATACAAAGGTAGCCAGACACTACATTCCACATTGCTTGCACTCAAGGACCCTCACAAGTAAATGTGAGTTATCTGTAAGCGTGAATCCTATAAAAGGAAAGGAGTGCATTAAAACAAACTACAAAATGTACTCATGAAAAATTGTTTAAGAACTAATTGCTTCCGGAAAGTTTTGTTCGACAAGACATAATACCATGCAATGTGGATTTGTAAGCACAAATATAGACAAAACGAGGTATGAAATGTTTTTTTGTGATGCGCATTAAAAAAGACATCTTATGATAGTCAAAAGTTGATTCTGGCATAAATGGGAAGAGCGAATCCATTAAATGCTCATGAATGTCCCAATTAAGTAAAGCTTGCAAAAGTACAATATAGAGCAAGTGACCATTGCATTGCGGACGCTGCTTGTGTGGCAGGGCGTCCAGGGACCAGGTTTGTGGTAGTCCGCATAAACATTTTGCACTGGACAAAAAATGTAAAATACAGAATGTACTGCAGTCTTGCGGCTACATTCATGTTTCGCCAATTTTAAAGCGTGAAGAGATGAAACGTTTTTTAAGTTTAAGGCAATATATTTTACACCAGTTAGTATCACAGAGCACCATAAATAATGCAAAATCTACTTGCTCATTTTATTCAAAGAAAGAGTGAGGGAAATTAAAGTTTTGGATCCCACAAGGGAGCTTGTTCTAGCAGTTCATCCTGAAGGCATGATAACTTACCCCTTTTTGGAGATTCTACAAAGACTTAAAACTCTGAAATTTAATTTAAACACTTGCTGTAAGCAGGCTATGAACACAGGAAAACACTTAAAACATACGAGTGTAAAGAGGGAGAAGCTGCTGATTACTTTGGAGGTTTAAGTTGTTCACAATAATTATTTTCCTTGTATTGTTTGGGGAGCCTGTTCCGATGTGTAGTCTTCTTTTCTTGTTTTAATTAGGAAGTGCATTTATGCATGATGATGTTATATTAACTATTCTTTATATTTTTGTTTGCAAATACTTATATTTTTGTTTGCAAATACTTAAGTTAATTTTTCTTTCGTTGCCAGTAGTTCGCGAGAGTATGAAAATCTGGATTTTTTCTCCCTCTGACTATGCTTTACAGACGTAGAGCGTGCAACATCCCACATTCTGTGCTTGATGCGTATCAACAAGTCTACCCTAGGCTGCATGCAGATCATCACTTTTGGACACAAGTGGGGTAAAATGCTAACCTTTTGGGAGCTGTTAATAGGAGACATTATTTTCCTTCCAAAGTTTGGGAAGCCTGGAACCACATTTTTGTTTTAAATAGTCACAGCCTACGTACAGTGCATGGTTATTTCAATTTGAATATCGGTCTTTAAGTCAGCTCGTCCGTAGGTTACATGTTTCCATGATAATCATAAAGTTACCTAAATATGAGGCATTCCGAAAAAATACAAACATTGGAACTCTACAACTTCTCTGAGTCAAGTGTGACCACAGGATCTTTCTTTCCTGGTGGGCAGCAGTTACTTCCAATTTGTTGCCCCTTACCAGAACTGGAATGTCCTTCAGGGTGTTGGGGTCCTCTATAAACTTCGTATTGTAATGATGATGATTATTATTATTATTTCACGAAATGATAGGTATAGGAAACCAACGAGGAAAACTAGACTGTCATGAATGGCGGTCTGGCAATTTATCTCAAAAAGTTGATACTGTTTTCTGTCGTAATGGAAATCAATGGGCTACTACTTAAAAAACCTCACGCTCTGAAGAAGTTTCCCGAATTTCCTTAAAGGCAACACTGTTGTAGTACTTTATAGATGTAAGGCAGCAAACCTTTTATCAATCTCATATCTGTAGCCTCTGATATCAGGCTAAAAATAACTAAAGTTACGCATTTCAGTTAAGAAAATGCTATGTTCAATTTCCTCAGCTCTATTAGATCGTGGATAAAGGATTCCAAATTGACACAGGATTAATCTGCCTTGTTTCTTAAACGATTGATTTTGCAATGTTATTATTATATGAAATAACAGAGGCTATTGAATCCCTTTGCTGGATTTTCACTGACTCAAACCTCGTGTAATAACATATTCTTTCGCCTCTACTCAGATTTAAAAGCAAGGTGCCTGACTGAGGCAATCATCAAGGTGGTTTGTACAAAGTGGACACCAGCCACTGTGGACACCAGCCACTGTGAACTGAACGGAGACCAGCCTAACAAGCAACACGGAGATAGCAGTAAATACAGTTCACTTAAGACTGGTGAGAATTGTATTAGTGACCTAGAGTTTAAGAGCAGTTGCAGCCATGTCCTCGTACCTTGAGCTATCCACATAAAAGTGCAATATGGAGTTAACTGTTCTTAGAAATTCATGTAATGGATCAAACAACTGTATTTTGTGTTTCATTTTGCAGCAGTCACGGGAGTGTATTATCAATTTGTTTAGATCTTGAACATGGCCTTGTAATATTACATAGTTAATATGCATTTGCTGTCAGTAGTGAGCACTTTGAGTGAACAGACTCTTTTACCGGTGCTTTATCTCTGACAATGAGGCTGTGATCTTTCACATTCATTTAGATCTTCCAGTGTTATAACAGATCTGCTATAACTCATGGCTGCCATGGCCTTCTTGCATCCTACAGATGAGTTTGTTAGTTGCTAGATGTGTAAGAGGTCCCTTACAGAGAATGGGCCTAAAAGCACTGTCTGCTTCTAGGTCATCATGGGGCACCCCAGGGCATTCGCTCATTGCTCTTGCAGGAGAGGGGCACTATAGTGCTGCACCTGAAGTTCCAGATAGCACCTTTAATGAAACTAGGCAGGCATGCACATAGCTCCTAGCTGCTGCAATAAGAGAGGGCTGGAACAGGTGTCTTGTAACTACCGAGGGTCGTTCTGTAAAAAACCTAGCCTCCTCCATCTTGCACTATACTGCGCACACGTTACGTGGGCGTGGCCCAGAAGCACCAGCCAATGCCTGCTCCTGCTGTCCTCACTGTCCATTGTTTAATCTTTTACAATTACATTTAGAATTGTATTTCTGTGCATGGTGGATGTACTGTTTTTACTTGTTTCATGCTTCTGTGATTTTTAAACTATCATTTTTCGTTCTTTTCTAGTTTGATGGTATTCATTTCAAAGATATTTATGACCAGTTATTTATTTATTTATTGCTATTTTTGCATACAGGTGTAAATTTGTGACGTAGAAAACTGCTTGTATGAATTTGTGTATATGATACTTCTAAGGTGCTTTCTATAATTTGCTTCTGTCGTGTCCTTAATGAGCCTATAGTATTAAGACTGACACAGCAATTTCTAAACCTCTTAAAATAATATATTTCATAACTATAGGTTCAGAAAGCATGATTTTTACGTTCTCACACCCAGAGTGAAAATGCATTTGGGAAATAAAATCATGTAAGTAAACTTTACCCGGTTTCCCGAGAAGCCTATGAATTCTAGAAGTCTAAGAACCCGCCCTGGTAGAAGGGACAGCATCTGCAAGAAACAAAAAAAACAATGTTACAAAAGCAATTGTGACTGGCACACTGTAGAATACATAGACAACACAAGCGAGGGTGCATTTAATGTGTATGGTCCATAAGCACTCGATTGTGCCTTGCTCCCTCAGAAATGACTGTTGTACTAGTTGACGGCTGTGGGACACAGACCTAAGAAAAGCCCAATTATGTTTCCTGATGGACAAGCACCGGAAGGCCTCACACTTCCAAAATAAATCCTTATAAAAACTTTATGGTTGGCGGTCCAGAGCTGGGCTGGAGAAAAAGGAGCCAGAAAGATGCAATTGGTTTTTAGCGACTACAATTGTTAAAGGATCACAATTTCTACTCTTGTGGAACTTCTGTAAATGTGCTTGGAGGGAGATCTGCTAATTTGTAAACACTTCCACTCCAAGCACTTTCATAATATTCAACAAGGTCGTGACAATCAGCATGATGAACTGCTGCTTCTCCCCATCACCCAAAGGGATAAGTTCAAAAAGCCCAGAGGTGTGAGATCTACATGACGTGTTTCTGCAGCAAGGCTGCGCAACTCGCTTGTGTTGAAGCGAACTCTGTTAAATATCCCAAATCCTTTGCTTTGCTAATATGTATAACTCACCTCATTGAGGTGCTGAGCCTCTGCTAAAATCACCTCTTTGTTAAGTAAGGTGAAGTCTATGGCAGCAACATCAAAATAACAGTATCATGCTTCCCTTCACTTAACTCTGTATTTTGTTCTCGAAAGCTCTGTGGAGTCAATTTGAATGAACATTTCATACACATATTTATTTAACACAACAGTGTTCTGATTCAGAGTCTTAAAAAATTAAGCACGAAGCATTACCATTTGGTGTAAAATGAGTAAAATAAATATATAATTTTAGTGGCTGAAATGCACAATGCCAAACCAGGAAACCGTAGATCAATCCAGGCTTCCTTGGAGTGAAGTAACATTTTCTGCATGTGCAGATGATACTTTATTACATAAATCTGAAATGCATTATACTTTCCCAGACTTTCCAAAGAGTTAGTGGAGTTTTGTTTTAAGGTTCATGGTAGGATGAACATTGATATAACAGAGGTTCTACCCTCTGGTTTCAAAGATCAATGTAATGAATTTGGATTATTATGGAATAGTGTTAAAATAAAATATTTAGGAACACGGTACTCTAGCTCTATCAATAACACAAAAATATAATTAAGCTGAAAGTAAATGTAAGGGTATGGCTTTGACAGAGAAATGCCAGGGAAAACTGAACACAATTAAATGATGATTCTTCCAGTTATTGTCTTTTCTTTTCTTTATCAATTGTTTATGTATATTTAAAGTTTTTCAGGACAGCAGATTCCCTACTATCCAAGTTCTTATCGAATGGGAAAAGAGCAAGAATTTAATTGGATAAACTTAGGAAATTAAAATCAAATGCACAAGTCAATTTTCCTGAATTAATTTAGTAACATTGGTCTATGGTTTAAAAAAAATATTAAAAATCCATGTGCAATAACGAGATTAGATGTAATATTTGGCAAAACTGGAAAACTCATATTTTCATTAGTTTTTCTCTAAACAAACTGGCATTACACAAATTGGTATGATGTCTCTAACAGGGAGCCACTCACGCCTTTAAGCAGAAACAATCACTGTTTTTCAGATACAAAAAATGAAATCCACCCTTTATGGTATAACAATAAAATTAAAGTAAGCAATAAAGTCGATAACAGAAAGGCTGGATATCCAGAGGAATATGTTCAGTTTCTCAACTTATCCAGAATAGTACAGGACTTCAATTTCAGGAATTTGATGAGATTTTTGGACTCCAAGGTTTTTTCATTAATAACTAGTATAATGCTCTCATACCTTCAATAAAAGAGTCCTTACCTACTGACTATGACACAGATGATGATATATACAACACTTCTCTGAACACACCAAACTTCGCTGTAGCATTAAAGCATCTATAACACATAAAATACCTAAGCGCTTAAACAGTAATAGACGAATTCTTGAGAGTAGAACTCCTATGAAAAGATTACCTTAATAATCTATTGCAACTAGCTAAGTGAGACAGAATTTGGCCTAAAATATATTCCACATCCTGAGCACCTAGCACCAAACATACTTATTTTTACTTTTATATCAGATTGTTTCCTACCTTTCCTTGTGTTACATAGAATTAGCATTTTGTGTCATCAGAATCGGGGTACTTAGGTTTTTAGGGGTGGGGTAGTTTGGTTAGTGGGGGTGAGAGGGATTGGGGTAGATTGGTTTTTGGATGTGGGGGTGGAGGGGGTCAGGGTAGTTTGGTTTTTGGGGTGGGGGTCGGGGTAGTTTGATTTTTGGGGGTGCTGAGATCAGGGTAGTTAGGTTTTTAGGGGTGGGGGAATCAGGGTAGTTTTGTTTTTGGGGTGGGGGTCAGAGTAACTTTGTTTCTGGGGGTTGGGATAGTTAGTGTTTTTGGGGGTGGGCGGTCAGGGTAGTTTCGTTTTTGGGTGTGGGGGGTCAGGGTAGATTGGTATTTAGGGTGGAGGTTGGGGTAGTTTAGTTTTTGGGGGTGGGGTGGGGGATCGGGGTAGTTTGGTTTTTGTGGGTGGAGTAGTTTGTGTTTTGGGGGTAGGGGGCTCAGGGGATCAAGGTAGCTTGGTTATTGGGGGTTGGGGGGGGATCGGGTAGTTTTGTTTTTAGGGGCAGGGGTCAGTTGTTTTTAGGGCGGGTGGGCGGGGGGGGTATCCAGGGTAGTTTTGTTTTAGGGGTGGGGGTGGTTTTAGTATTGGGGTGGGGTACTTCTGGGCCTTAGGACAGGTTGGGGGTCGCATGCTAGAACCACGCATGCCGTTCCCACACATGCCTTTACTAGGCATGCTTTTACAACGAAAAATCGTTGTAAAGGCATGCATGGTAAAGGCATTTGTGGTAACAACGCAGTCGCTGTTCCAACCGGGTTGTTCAGGCATGGGTGGTTTTAGCATTTGTTTTTCCATCATACATTTCAACTTAAATGGTACAATTTGCAATACAGTATGATTACCACTTACTACTGTCTAAATCTTTAGATAATATTGATAGGAATTGTGAGGTTTAAAAACCTCCTATGAATCCATTCCCTTTATTTCTATATTGTTATCTTTATAATATCTCAGAAGTTTTAGATACAAAGATAGATATACTTCTATTTTTTATAATAAATAACTTATTTATTACACTTAAGACCCTGCTGTTAATGGTCATACAGTTGGACTTTTATATTTTTTCATTCTCTCCGTTAACTTTCTTTATTCTTTTACTTACTCTTATAAAAGTTAAAAAAAGAAAAATGTCATTTGATCTTATATTGTTGTTGTTTATATAAGCTACAACACAGATAGTTGTTGTCTTCTCTTATTAAATTATGTGCAATTGGCTCACACATTTTAATTTCACCTGATTGTTACCATTGTATCTTAGTGTATTCTTGAAATTATTTTAATACCACTTTACAAACAAAAAAACCAATGTCTAGTCACTTAATTTAGACAATATTAGTCCTTGGGATTGCTAGCAGAATCTAAGGCATAACAAAGAATGTCATGACAATCAAGCAGAATCCCTTACACAAACAGCCTTCAACAAATAATCTAATTCACAATTGCCACCACAGCTCCCCTCTGACAAACTTTTGTACTGAAACACTCACTGAGACTCACACCATGACTACCCAGAACTCTGTCTATAAGCCTAACCCAAACATAACTCATTGCCTTCTCATCCTTGTAGTCCTTACCCAAAACCTAACCAGTAATGCCGCCTTAGCCAACACCCTTTAACTTACAGTCACCTAAACAGAGGTGTAAACCTTATGCTAAAGTCCAAATGTTCCTAGTCACTGCCCTACTAATGGCCATAATCCAAACTATAACTCTTTACGTAACGATAAACGTTACATAAAAAGACACAGCATCTACAACAAGCATTTGCAATGCAACGGGTCTCGCATGTGCTCGATTTAGAGCTATTACCGTTGTAAACTCCTAACTGGACTTTTCTTGCCACACAAAAGCAAAAAAGAAAAATGCAGCACCTATTTCACTGGGTAGAGGGGGCGGTGGGGACTTTATTGGGTAAAATGGAGTTGGCAGCTCCCTTCTGCCTCCCGCAACGTCCCCAACAAATGCCCACGTGAGAGAGACAGTTACTGGGGCTGAGGAGGGGGACAGATAGTGAGGGCGGGGGATGGTTCACGGGGGTTGGATTGATGCACTGAGGGTCGTAGAGGGTGGGGTTGCGTAACTGTCTTAATTGTAGAGATGACAAAGTTTAGTGTGGGGCAAGAAGTGGGCAGTGAGCTTGAGTTTAGACAGAGCAAGAAGAGTGAGATCTGGGAGGGTGCACTGAGGGTTGGAGAGGGACAGAGGGCTGAAGCCAGTGCGCTTACAGCTGAGGTGCGCCAGTGCAGAGGTCTGCCTAAGGGCTGCACTGAGGGATTTAGTGATTGCTGGAGTGAGAGATCGTTGCAGTGAGGGATGTAGTGAGTTCTGGAGTATGTTTCAGTGGAGGGGTTAGTGAGTGCTGGAGCAGTAAGGCGCTGCAGTGAGGGCTGTACTGAATACTCCGTGACTGGAATGGGAGGTTTTTTTCAGTGGAGGGGTTAGTGAGTGCTGGAGTGAGAGGGCGTTGCAGTGAGGGCTGTAGTAAGTACTAGAGGGTGAGTGAGACGCGGTGAGGGTGTGACTGGGGCCTGACATGACCACGATCGCTTTCACTAATGTGTTCACACATTCAGTAATGTGCACTAGAGCAGACGTGAATGCGTCTGATTTTGGGGTGCAGGTCCAGCGCTCACTGCTGGTGCATGCCAGGAATGGTGTCTGTGTCACGGAGGGAGCATATACGCACAGTGCATGTTCGCTGCCAGAGACTTCCTAGGCCTTGCTGACCTGTGTTCCAAACGTGGTCTTTGGTGCTGAATGGGGCGCAGGTGGGTGCAAACAGTGTCCTTCAAGGTCGGGGTATATTTTGTGATAGAGGCCACCTCAGTTGCACTTTGGTACCCACCATCAGCGCAGCGTGCCCAGGACGTTGTTGAGCTTGGCGCTGTGCAGGTGTGGCAGGAGTACAACTTACACAGGTACAGGTCCTAAACATCGACTGCATGCGTTCCCAAGGTGCGCATATATACGGAAGTACACCTGTTTACCCAAAGAGTCGATACTGTGACCTCCTAATACGTGAAAGTCGATATTTAAACATCGATGTTAGGGGAGAGCGCAGCGCTTGGCACGTACTGTGAGTACTTGGTGCAAGGTGTGGGATATAGTACAGTACACGCCGCCAGAGGCTGCCCAGGGCCTTGCTGAGCCCATCGCTGACATGTGGTACTGGAAGCTGGGCGAGGGAGGTGCAGGTAAAATCAGTCAACACTGGGGTACAGTACTGCGCTCTTCGGCCGAGGCGGGCGCTGTGCACACAAAGCGCTATTTACCGGGGGTGGCGCATTCAAAGCCCTCACAGTAAACATGGAATTCAGCGCAGTACTCACAGTGCTAGGTGTTGATGGGGTGGTGCATACAAGCTGCATACAGTGAATACTGGGGTACAGGACAGCACAGATCTCACCCTGAGTTTGATGAGCTCGGCGCTGTGCACGTGAAGTGAGTGCTAGGTGCGTACACAGTGGTGCAGAGCCAGAACTTGTCCAGAGCCTTGCTGAGCTCGGCGATGTGGGGGTCAGTACAGCACAGTACTCACAGCTGGATGTTGCACTGGGTTGGCTGAGCTCAGCACATGCAGAGAGGACTAGGACGGTGATCCGTACAATTATCTTTTGTTCGCAGCGCGAATGCGCTATGTAAACCCCAGCGCAATCGCTCTGCGAACAAAAGATAATTATGCAAAGCGCTCGACTTCTGCCAAGCGAGATCGCGCTGCGAACAAAAGTTAACTAGGACGGTGATCCGTACAATTATCTTTTGATCGCAGCGCGATTGCGCTATGTAAACCCCAGCGCAATCGCTCTGCGAACAAAAGATAATTATGCAAAGCGCTCGACTTCTGCCAAGCGAGATCGTGCTGCGAACAAAAGTTAATAAAAAAAGTAGTTCACAAACCGGACGGAAAACAGCGAGCCTCGCATGTTTTCAGTACTTGGTCGCTGCCCTCGAGGAGGGCTAACCACCGGAAAAGGCATGACATATGCGTGCCTTCCACTAATGAAAGCAAGCCGATTTTAACAGGCAAGCCCACGAACCAATGAAAGACACTGACGTGACGTGGACGGGCTCCGAGCCCTTTTCTAACTACTAAAGTGTCTCCCAAGCAACGCATGCGCAAGCGCATGCGACGCAGGCTCGACCCTAAAAATGACCTCACCGCTAAAAATGTTGTGACGAAGCTGAACGTTTCCTTGTAATTAATATTTCTTGAGCATTGATAGTCTGATGTGTTTATTACAGAAATTAAATACCCTTTTTGAGAACATTTTTTTGTGGAACATTACAGTGTGAGTGAACATCAGCAATAGTAGCTACTTCATTACTAATACAAAAACGTA
This sequence comes from Pleurodeles waltl, assembly GCF_031143425.1. Taxonomy (NCBI): domain Eukaryota; kingdom Metazoa; phylum Chordata; class Amphibia; order Caudata; family Salamandridae; genus Pleurodeles; species Pleurodeles waltl. Next base: position 317,254,673 of record NC_090437.1, on the reverse strand, counting down.
GTTCATTTATCCAATTATCTGTGTCCGTTCTTGTTTCAGTATTGGTGTTCATCTGAAAAACTTACCAAATTGAAGGCTCCTATACCAAGTTTCACACCCCCTTCGAACTGATGATATGTTTCACTATTCTTTTTGTTACCTGGCATCATCTGCAGTATCTGCTGACATTCCCTTTTAAAGGAAAAGAGGGAATTTAACAAGTTAGACACAAAATGAAAAAATGAACAACAATGGATTCATTGAAAACATTGATGTCCAGAAAGTATATATATATATATTTTTAAAGATAAGTTACAAGCAGTAGGCACATACTTGTACATTTGGTAACTTGTCCTGATTTTGAGGCCACCTTTGATAAAGTTGATCATATTTTCATCCTGGAAGAAATCCAATCCAGTGTCAATTTTATAAAAACAAGTAGGCATAATTTTATGCTTTCATAAGAAACGGGAACAGTAATAGGTTTTATCTTACTGACAGTCACGAACTCTATAGCAAAAAACATACAATATGACTAAGCCAAAAATAGTGGCAATTGATATCAAGGGCTGTTTAAAACAAAAGCGAACTACTTACCTGAGCATCACCAGCTAATGCAATGCCACAGATTTTGTACATTCCAGAGTGGGAAATTTATAGTAAACTACTTAACTAGTACAAAAAATAGTCTTAAGACCACAACTTTGACAGAGTATATTGTTCCATATTTACAGCCTTGAACGCGATAAAGAGTTTTTCACAAACCTTAGATCCATGGAATGAGATCCTTCAGGCCCGGCTGGGACAGTGCCTGCTACTGCCCCAGTTTCGTTTTGTGAATTATCTGTACTGTTCTTATTTTGGAAGAGTGGATGACCAAAGACAACAAGGAAGATGGCCAAAATATATCAGATAGTTGCTTCCCTGTTTTATTTTGTAAAGCCCTCCAGCACCCTTGAGCAAGGTAACGGAAGAAGGGGCAATGTGAGGGAAGAAGTTCAGAGTTTTTACCTCTCTGTCCTATGCCAATGTAAAGTAGTGATAACTGCGGCTGTACCTCCCACACTTTGACAATGTGGAAGGGAAGGTCACTAGATAATTTCCATCTACTCACCCTTGGACAAGATGAGGATTTTTTATTAAACCGCCCCTTGACTTTTACCAATGCAAGGGGGGGGGGAAGGGGTCACACAACATGGCTGTTAATACTGCTCCAGTGAAATATTGAAATGCTGTGATATCCTTGGGCAAGGCAGGATGCGATGGAGGCAATGAACCTCAGGCTTTAAGAAAGAGTAAGGGGAGAATCAATTAACTTCCCCTTGCTCTTGAGGTAGGCCTGGGGTTTTCTGGATAGCCCACCTAGTTAGTTGTTCCAGACCCAGGGTGTTGAGACAAGTGGTCCTTCTCATCTCTCTGTGGCTAACCTGCTCGATAATGAAAAAATACAGGATTGACTATCCTACCGTGCTTCTTTTCAACAGCAGCGGCTGGTACCCTAAACATTTGGTGAGGCAACCAACCGAACATTTAGAGTACCAGCCGCATGTGCAAAATGAAAAATAAAAATGAACTTACCCCTTGGCTCACCTCCAGCCCTCGTCCCTCTAAGTGCAGCAAATGAATGCTCCACACCAATCTAGGTGTTGCTCTCATGCTGCTGATGTTAGTAGCATGAGAGCAGCACCAGGATTGGCTGGAGCACGATGTCTCGATGTTTCCACAGGCACTGGGGGTCTATGCCTGCTCTCGACAGCTGAGTGGTGAGGTTTACACTGCGTATGTCAGGCTGGGGGTCGCAAGACAGCCGGCCAAACTGTGGAGTACGCATCACTCCCCTGCTGCCAATCAGCAGCAGTGGCCTTGCCTCCAAACATGGCTCGGCTGGAGAAAGGGAAAAATAAAATGGTAATAAATGTATTTTATTACCATTTTATTTTCCACCTTTTTGGCAGCTCTGGCCGTTGGGGGAGGGGGTGATGCTCCTCTGCCCTAAAGGTTTTTCGATTTTCCTTTTCTTTTGTTTTCCACGAAGCGTTTGAAAAACTATGATGGAACAACTGCCATGCAATGGAAATGTGGTGCCCATCCATTTATCAGTTCCAAAGTTGCACATGTACAAAAATTTCACATGGAAGCATTTATTGCCTAAAACTGGTTTGTCACAATACTACTACCCCCTTTATTAAAACTTTTGAATTGTTTGACTACTCTGTAAAAATTAACAAAATTTGTATCAAACAAATTCTGCAAATAACATATTATTTTATAGAAGATTTTATATCCCATTCTCTGAAACAGGTCTTGATCTTCTTCAACCCCTTGAGTCAAGAGCTGAGCAACTGATAAATATATCGTAAAAGGGCTTGTGTTTTTAAGCAATCCTCTTTGTTCAACCTCCCACCCACTTTCAGAAGAGAGATTTGTCTCTAGAGATGGTGATCGAGATTTATGGTGCAGCAACTATATAATAGAATCTTCACTAAAACATAACTGGTGGCTATTTTAAATGTGTAAAAGGGAATTTTCCACAAACCTCTTCACACAGGGAGAGATTCAGAAGGTCTGAACCAGCCAGGTCTTGAATATAAGAGGATTTTCAACAGTGCACAGACATTTCCCACGACATAAGCAGGCACATCGTCCAGAAGGCCACTTTGAAGTGTCATTTGAGAGGCTTCCAGATGCCCAAAAAAGGCACAGAAAATACAATACTTTAAAAAACAGTTTTGCAAATGTGAAGTTCTGGCAGACACTTCCCAATAAACTAGTTCACCTTGACAATAATTTTTAATTGGGGCCGTTTGAGAAGTTCACAATAAGGACATCTTGCAGTTTACTTCCTATTTCAATAAAGGGAATAGATGGCTTTATAAACACTGTATATACCTGAAGCTGTGTATATCCGAGGAGAAATGGATTAATGATTTACAGAAGAAAATAACTTACAAAGAATAACAATGGCATATATTGATCTGCTCCATAAAAAGGGGAAACAATAATTATGTGCCAGTGCTGGTATTTGAGCCCTATCATTAACGGGGATGGGTAGCATCTGCCCGGGATGTGCATGACTATTAGGAATGGTGCTACAAGTTCTTGCAGGTATATGCCTGAAATGTAACTTCTTCAGTCATTGTCACATAAAACTGATAGTTACCAAAAGCCACACCAGACAGCTTATTCTTTAGCCAGTTTAAGATTCTGGTGCCTTGGGAATTCTGGGGGTATGAACTTGTAAATACAATTACTATTGGTAGGAATATGTACATGGGCTGTGTGTTCACGCTGTGCCTTCTGTTTGCTTGCTCTGTGTACCTATTTTAGGTCAGATTTCATTGTTTTACACTGTTGTGGCATCACCTTTAAACAGTAGAACCATAAATTACTACTGGTCTTTGTGTCTTTTTTTTTCAAAGATTTGTTATATAATGCACTCTTATTTGTACTGGACCGAGACACAAAATGTGTATTTGGTGACCAGCAATGTCATTAACAGAGATCTTTCGAACTCACATCTGAAGTTAAATATTTTCAATTACAACTAAATACTGCAGTGCTTTCAAACAGAAACAGTTGTATATGTTCCCAAATATATTTACAGATGTAGACAGTGGTGTTGACTAATCACCGTATGAAAACAGCAATTATTATATAGCTCAGAAACCAGTATTCTCTGACCTCTTCAGAGCAATATTCCTATTATATATTCCATTACGAATGCAGGCACTTCTGTTTTTCCTTCCAGTTCACAGACATCTACTAGACTTGGCTCAGAAGGATAAGAGGAAGCCGACCTCATGATCTCAAAGTCAGAACCACAGGATACAGCAAATGCGTCACACGCTAATGAGTCATTATTGTGATCTAGATGAAATCTGGGTACAATGCAGGGGTGGCTCCTTCGCAATGGCGAAGGAGCTTCGCCCCCTGGCTAAAAAGCTTGCAGCTGAAAAATAAAACTATGTTTTGTGATTATCTTGTCAGCTGCTGGCTCAGCCAGCAGGGAGGGGAGGGGCTAGGACATGAGAGGGGAGGGCTGGTCCATGGTAGGGGGCAGGAGGGGGAGTAGAGTCAGTGCACTAAGTGCACGTCAGTTTGGCCAGCCGTCTCAGGCCAGCCAAACTGACATGCACACTTAGATTTCCCCAACCCGGCTGTACTGCACAAACAGGTCGGAGAAACTGCACAGACTCCAACGCAGTGTCTGAGTGGCAAACCAAGTCGCTCAGACCAATCCGGGCACTGCTCTCTTGCTAGGTATACCATGAGAGCAGCACCAGGATTGCATGGAGAGCCAGTGCTGGTGTCTCAGGGACTGCTGGGACGCCAGCACCACCAGAAGAAGAGCGAGGCAGCCTGCAGCAACAGGAAAAGGTAAGTATTTTTTTTTTTTGTTTTGTTTATTTCCCCCTCACCCTCCCTGTTCCTCCCCCCCCCCCCCCCCCCCCCTTTGCTTGAGATTTGCAGCAGCTGCCACTGGTACAATGCCCAGGGACAGCAAACAGTCCCATCTCCGTCACCAGGTAGAAAGAAGGAAATGAATGATCCTCTTATTTGTAATTAAAAACAGTATTTTTATATATTTTCCTAAAATAACTATCTTAGTACTTAACTGTGTAATCTCATAGATATTTGTTGAACTTTATTTTAGTCAATGTGCACCCTAATTTTTGTTACGCTGAACACAATGATATTATTTTCTCCATTGTATTCTTTATTCTCTACCTGTATTTAATTTTCAAGAAGGAAGACAAATTCCTTGCCAGGGAATAGCACATTTTATCAATAAAAGTCACAAATATCCAGTGTCAACATATACTTTTAAAAAGGGCGGGGGGCTGAGGGTTGTAATGATTGTAATGATTTGAGATTTTTTTTTTAAATGGCTGGTTGAGCTCAGTTTGCTTTACAGTGATGTCAGTTACATCATAGATATCACGAACTGCCATATTCCGATAGGTGGCACTGTAAGCCCTTTAAATACCTTTTCCATCTAAAGTCACAAAGAGGTTTCGGTCAATTGATGACGTGCAACCTGACCGTCGTACTTGTGGTGGCGCCTTAAATGTTGCTGTTTACTGATGTCTTCAATAACAAGCATGATAGTCATACTCTCTGTAGAGTGCCACCTGGCCTCTATACTACATTGTAAGCACACTAAACCTGAGGGCCAGGTCCGGCCTGAAGGTATAAATAATTGCAGAGTGACCACTCGTGCATACCATCATAAGCAGTATCCGTGAGTTGTGCCTACAGCGACGTGTCTGCAAGAGCCCTTACTGGGTCGAGGTAACCCACATTACACTGGCAATGATGTCGGTTTTTACCCCGCGTGCAGGGGTCATTTGCATCTCCCTGCTCTCAGTGCGCTGATTGCGGCCCAGCAAGCTATTGTCTACCACAATGGCTGCCCACCATCGCACGGCTGAAACGCCCTGTCTGCTTCCCACTGCATCAGCTCTGTGTGCCTCTCTTCATCAATCCAGCTACTGTCTCGCTCAGTAAGCGGTAAAGTCAGGGAAGTCCTGCAGGTTGTGATAAGGCAGCACCTTCTAGCGGTTGGACGGTGTACCACACCCACCCAGGCCTAGAAAACATTGGAAGAGCGTCTGGCTGCCTGTGTGCTCAGGGAGAGCTTGCGATTGTTTGCCAGCACTCATTAGGACTTTGTGGGCACTCATCAGCCATATTCTCTATTGTAGGACGCCTGGCTGAACAGAATCCTACAAGAAAAAAAAAGACATACCCTTAGGATTTCAACAAGGAAGGGACTGTGACACAGCACTGCCAAGAAGAAAAAAGGTAATAAGAGACAATGCAACGGATACCAGGTACCAGGGGCTGTGGGAGAACTGCATCTGCCACATCAGAAAGGGGGACTATTCAGCACTGGAAAAAAAAAACAGAGAGAAACATCATGAGTAAAGGGAGAGACATCGGTATGCATTGGTAGGCTGCAGCATGCACCACCATCGCAAGCCCACATCATCACACAATTGTACACCTACTAGACCGTGCACCCCATGCCCGCGTATCCCGTCATTGCAACAGCTACCAGAACTGCATCACTCAGAAAGAAATGATGAGAAGGAAGGAACAAAGGGAATGCACGTCCCAAAGAAATGTCAGCCCAGCAACAGGATGCCACACCGTCTGCCCTGCCACAGTGTGAGCATTCATCTGTTGCTGCACTACCGCCATTCAGCCAGCTAACAGACCCTGCGGTAGCCACCCTAAAACTGGAGTCAGTAGATAGGGTGCCTCCAACACTATACTCGCCCTTAGGAGTGGGGCAAGGCGGCCGACCGAGGGTTCAGAAGTGTGAAAGAGGCACTCCTGGACACTGCAACAATAGTATATTTCAGTCGTAGACATAAGTCATTGCTGGTCGTCGATGCAAGTCCGGTAGGCTTCGGTGCGGTCCTGATGCAAGAAAAACAAGAAGGATTACAGCTCCTAATGGCTTACACCAGCCGGGCTCTCACAGTGACCGATCACAAACCGCTGGTTACCAGAACAGCCCGGAATGGACCACCATGCATCAAGCGATAGTCGGTGCAGCTGCAGCCGTACTCTTCAAAGTCATGTACCGGCCAGGGCTCAATGACCCTGTGGGCTACCTGTCCAGACACCCACCAACAACTAGCCACAGCGACCTGGAGGAGAATAAGGGCGCTGAGGAATTCATGAGGATGATAGTTCAGGACACATGAATAATGTCTTTATCATTTGAAGAGATCAAGGAAGCCACCAAAAAGGACACAAGAATCTCTAAAGCAAAGAAGGCACTCTTTAAACATTACTGGCTAAACGTTTTAGATGGAGCGAAAGCCCTCACCACATAGGAACAAGGAATGATGAGCTCCTTGTGGAGCATGCGAGATGAGCTCAGCATGAGCAAAGAAGCTTTGCTACTCCGTGGTAGACAGATTGTGATGGCAAGACAACTATGGTCACGTGTAGTGGAGCTAGCACACTAGGGACACCAGAGCATTGTGAAAACCAAAAGCCAGGTTAAGACACAAGTTGTGGTTTCCTGGCATAGACATGCTAGTACATGAAAAGGTCAGGAATTGCTACTCGTGCACCATCACAAGCAGGTACCCCGCCAACTGCCCTAGTGATCACAGAAGATGTTCGCACCACAACCTGGTCGTGTGTCAGTATGAACTTTGACAGTTTTCCCCAACGGCTGCCTCACTGCCATCATAATGGACAGCCACACCAAGTACTCAGTGGCGGAGCTACTGCATTTCACAGCATCTGAATAAGTGAAGCCCATGCTAAAAAATGGCTTTGTCTTGATTTCATCAGGAACCCTCAAGAGTGCAGGCAATGGAAACCTCCTTCGAAGGGGAAGAATTCTAGTCATTTCTCCACATTCTGAACACAAAACATCACAGTGGCCCCAGGTGAACAGCAAAGTGGAGCATTTCATGTGCACCCTAACCAGAGCACTAAAAATCGGGGTGGAGTGCGTGGAAGATGCCGAATACTGTTTGCACCAGTTCTTAAGAGCCTACCAGCAGACGCTGCACAGCCCCAAGCGGAGTACTCCAATGGGCCGGCTGATATCATCCCAGTGGGCCCAGTTGGAATCCAGCTGTTATAGATACACAAGCCACCGAAGAGAAGCGTCAAACAATGAACAACAAAGCCAGCAAGGACTGGAGAGCTGCAGTTGGGGACAAGGTAATCATTAAGGACTGACACTCAGGATGGAAGTTCTGCACCCCGCTTGAGAAGGAAGTGAGGGAAGTCTTCAAAGTCCAAGGGACTATGGTAACAGTACAACGCGGTCTGTCCACAGTCTAAAGAAAAGTATTCTGATTCAAGAAGGTCAAGCCAGTGGAAGGGGAACAAGACAACAGCAGGAAGCAGTGAGTGATGACCAGAGGCCTGAAATGGATATGCTCAACACCAGCATGGACGCCGTGCCTGCTGGCTCGGGTCCAGCATGGGTTGTTCTGCAAAAGCCAAGTGGCCAAACATCCGCTATCCAGGCAAACAATGACGATGGGCAAGTCAGAAACCAGGAAGTTGGAGGTTGTAGATAGAAGTCTGGACTATGGCCCAATTCTGCACCCAGCAAGAGACTAAGGGCCATATGTACAAACACATTTTCCCATAGACATAGAATGGGTAAAACCCTTTGCTACATCTGGCCCTTTGAGACTATGGCCCTCATTATGACTGGGTGGTAAAAACCGCCTACCGCCACAGCAACGGCCGCCAAAAGACCGTTGCTGTGGCTACCAGCCGACCACCATATTATGACCGTAGCCGGAATTCAGCCAGAAGGATGGCGGAATCCCGGCTACGGTCATGGCAGCAGACGGCGATAAGGTGGCGCAGCTGCCAACAGCAGCGCAACGCCAGTAGACCGCCACAGACTATCATGATCCATGATATGGCCTGGCGTTGTTCTGCTGGCGGACGCTGCTGCTGGCAGCAGCGCCCTGTCCCGTCTCCTGCTGGAGGACCCCCTGCAATCAGGTAAATTGGGTGCTCTGACAGAGGAGGGGGCAGGGGGTGTTTGTGTGTGTGTGTGGGGGTGTGTGTTTATGTCTGTGTGTGCGTGAATGTGGGTGTGCGCTGCATGTGCTATGTGTGTGCATGTGTGGATGTGTGAGTGCGTGTATTGTGTGTTGTGTGAATGCGTGTGTGCTTGTATGTATGTCAGTGTGTGTGGATGTGTGGGTGAATGGATGTATGCATGCGTGGGTGAATGTGGGTATGAGTGTGTGTATGCGTGTGTATGATGGTGCGTGAATGTGCGTGTATGTCGTGGGGGGGTCTGGAGTGGTAGGGGGAGGGTGGGGGAAGACTCTGGGTAGGGGGAGTGGGGCGGGGAAGACCCCTATCAGTGACAGGGAAGGGATTCCCCGTCACTGATAGTGCCTACCGCCATGGTTTTCGTGGAGGTAAGGAAGCCACGAAAACTATGGTGGTAGGTGGGGTCATAATCCTGCTGGTGGGACAATGATAGCCGCCTTGCCCTGGTAGACGGAGTGGTACATTGGTGGTTTGGCTTGAGCCATACCACCAATGTCATATTTTGGGGAAAGGTACTGCCAGCCTGTTGGAAGTACTGTTCTCCAAAATACCGCCGTCCGCCAGGGTCGTAATGAGGGCCTATGTGTGCTATATTACAGGGTTGTGAATAAACAGCCAAAATGCTACATAAGTAAAAGTTGGGAGGAATGTAGAGTGCCACCCGGCCTCTACACTACATTGTAACCAACACTCAACCTGAGGGCCAGGAGTGACCTTAAATTATAAATAAACATGGAATTTAGTCACTCTGCATACCACCATAAGCAGTGACTGTGTGTCGTGCTTGCAGCACTGTGCGGTGCATTTGGGAGAGGCCTTACCTGGTCAAGGTAGGCCACATTAGACTCATCTGTATGCATTTGTTCTTTTACTAGCTGACTTCTCATCTATACCCATTCTTAATAATTTATATATATCATTGTAATTTTATGGTCTGTACAGCACAATAATCCATCAAATAATGGTTGGTACTTAAGGTGAGAAAATAAAATAACTGGCAGAAATGTCCACTTGTGCCATAAAGCATAGTTCAGATCTCATCATATAGCCAATGGGGTATGTGTTGTATTTGTGAAAGGCATCAAAAGCACATAATAACCAACCCTGCCCCCTCCTCGGTCTCTGGATAGCATTAAGGAAAGCCCGGAAAGTTGGGAGAAGCTGGTGATTCTTTAAGGGGAGGCAGAAGCCTCTCTAAAATAGGCAATAGAGCTAGGAAATCTTAAACTGCATGCTGCCCCAGGGTACACATATGAAGTAAGCACATACATTTGATATGCACTGAAAAAAGTCAATGTTAAAGTTTAATTATAATTATGAAAACATTATTTATTCTTTCTATACAATAAAACATTTAAACTACACAAACTTTGGAAATTCTAATATTATAGTTATTTCTTAGAGCTATAGCTTGCGCCCCATCCAAAATGTTCTATAAGTCATGCACCTTGGTACACAGTGTTGAGAACTCGCTAGCTACACATAACGAAAACTCATGCCTTTACCATGGACTGTTCATACCCTTTCGTATTAAATTGTATTATATCACTTACAGCATGTTAAATGATAGTACTCCTACTAAGACTTATGATATGTCTAATGAAATCATTTATGAGAACACTGTATATGGTAGAATGCCAAGTTACAGCTAATGTTGTGTGGCTAGCGACCTCACAAAACTGCATGGAGGTGTGCGAGTTATAGGGTGTTTTGGATGTGGAAGTTCTAAGTTATAATTATAACTTTAGAATTTCTAATGTTTGTGTAGTTTAATTTGGTTTTGTATAGAAAGAATACATAATGTTTTCACAATTATTACTAAGATTTAACCCTTTTTTTTTTGTGTCAGGGTGGAACATTTTTAGAGTGGAGTATCGTACAGTTGAGTCATCAACTGTAGTGCTGTGGATTGTCAGAGTACAGTGGAGGAGAGTGCCATAGAGTGTAATATAGAAGAATGTTAGTATTGTAGAGTGGTGTGTCATACAGTGAAATGTGGTACAGTGTTGAAGAGTGCAGCAGATTGAAGTAGATTGGCGTACAGTTGATTGAAGTCTTCTAGAGTGGAGTGGCGTACAGTGATGTGGCATGTCGTAGAGTACAGTGAAGTTTCATCTGTGGAGTGTCATAGAGTAGTACAAAGTGGAGGGGTATACAGTGGAGTAGTCTTCTAGAGTGGAGAGGTAGGGTGAAGTGGCATATCACAGAGTATAGTGGAGTTTCACACAGTAGAGTGTCGCAGTGTGGAGTTTTGGCAGATGGCATAGAGCAAGGTAGAGTGTTGTAGAGTGGAGTGGCACGTAGTGGAATAGGGTGGAGTAGAGTGTCATACAGTAGAGCAGAGCAGTGTGTCATGTCAAAGGGTGATGTAAAAGAATGGTACAGAGTAGATGGCCATTGAGTAGAGTGGAGTGTCACAGGGTGGAATGGCAGAGTGAAGTAAATTGTATTAGAGTGAAGTGGTGTGTCGCAGAGCTATGTGGCGTGCAGTGAAGTGACGCAGGATAGAGTTGAGTAAAGAGTCACAAATTAGAGTGGCGTGTTGTATAGTGGAGTGTTGGAAGTATTGTGGAGTAGAGTGGAGAGGCATACAATGGAGTAGAGTGTTTTAGTGTGGAATGGCATAGACCAGAGTGTGGTAGAGTCAAGTGGCAAAGTGTAGACTTGAGTGGCATAGATTGCAGTAGTGTGTCAGAGTAGATTAGAGTAACGTGGGGTTTAGTGGCCTGAAGGGAATTGCAAAGTGTCACACAGTAGAGTAAAAGTGTTGTAGTTGGCATAGACTAGAGTATCGAATGGAGTAGGATAAAGTAGAGTAAAGTGTCAGAGTGGAGTGCTAGAGAGGGGAGTGATAAACAGTGAAGTGACAGGGTGGAGTGGTGTTTCATAGAGTGAAGTGTAATGTAAAAGAGTGGCATGTCGTACATTGCCTTCCAGTGAAGGGGCATAAAGTAGACTGGAGTGGAGTGGCGTAGTAAAATGGGTTGGAATGACAGAGGGAGTTGCATAGTATTGTAAAGTGGAGTACAGTGTTAAAGTCATAAAGAGTGGAATAAACTGTCGGACAGTGGAGTGCCAAAGAGTAGAGTAGAATGTGGCAGAGTGGAGTGTCATCCAATCTCATATCATTGAGTATCGTGGCATTCTTTATCATGGCGTAAAGAATTGTGGTGTAGAGTGGAGTGGCATAGCATACACTGTCAGAGTAGAGTGGCATGTTCTACAGTAGAGAAGCATGGAGTGACATAGCACAGAGTGTTGGAAACTGTCAGAGTGGGGTATAATGGAGCAACACAGAGTGGAGTAGACTGTGTAGCATGGAGCAGCATACAGTACAGTGTGGGAGAGAGGAGGGGTATGGAATGTCAGAATGGAATAGTGTCATGGGGTGGCATAGTGTGTTGTACAGTGTCTTGTCAAAGTATTGTGACGTACCTTGTTGTGGAGTGGCGTAGAGGGCAGTGTTGTGGCACAGAGTGGAGTGGTGTACAGTTTCATATCATAGAGTATAATGGCACAGAATGGAATGGTACAGAGTGAAGCTGGGTAGAGTGGAGTGGTATGGTGTGGAGTGGGGTAGAGTGGAGTGGTATCTTGAAGAGTACAGTTGAGTGTGATGTATAAAAGTGGAGTGTGATGATATAGAATGACGTGTCAGTGTCTTACAGTGGAGGGGAGCAGATTGGTGTAGATTGTTGTGGTAGAGTGTTGTGACAGAGTATTGTGATGTACAGTGTCAAATCATACAGTGGAAAGGCATAGAGTAGAGTAGAGTGGCATGGAGCACCGTAGAGTTGAGTGGGTTGCAGTAGAGTCAGAGTGGCAGAGAGTGTAGCAGAGTGTAGTAAAGTGGCCTAGAGTGGAATGGTGTAGAGTGAAGTGGCATGCCATAGTGTAGTGGTGTGTAGCAGAGTGTTGTGTCGTGGAGTGGTGTGTCAGAGGGGCATGGAGTGGAGTGTCAGAGTGGAGTGTTGTGGAGTGGAGTGGCATTTCATAAAGTGGAGTGGTATGTGGTAGAGTATTGTAGAGTGGAGTACAGTGGCATACAGAGAAGGGGCATAGAGTGGAGTAGAGTGTTGTGGAGAGGCATAGAGTGTAGAGACACTCCACACAGTAGAGTAGAGAAGTGAGTCAAGTAGTGGCGTATCATAGTGTTTGAGTGGAGGGGCACAGATTGGAGTGGCGTGGAGTGGCATGTCATACAGGTGAGTGGCGTGTGATAGAGTAGAATGGTGTCATTGAATGGAGTGTCAAACTAGAGTGGTGTGGAGTGTCACTGAGTGGAGTGGACTGTGGAAGAGTGACGTGGCATGCTTTAGAGCAGGGCGGTGTGTGGTACACTAAAGTAGAGTTGAGTGTCAGAGTGGCATGTAGTACAGTGTCTTAGAGTGAATGGGCATAGAGTGGAGTGGCGGAGAGTGAGCTGGGATGTCGTGGAGTGGCATGTCATCAAGTGGATTGGCATGCCAGAGCAAAGTGGTGCCTAGTATTATAGAGTGGAGTGGCATGCTGTCAAGAAAAGTGGCAGGTGATACTGTGGTATGATGTGTCAGAGTGCTGTGGCATGTCATACAGTGGAATGGAGAGGTGTATCATATCTCAGAGTCATTTAAACAGACATAGCAGGTAAATTGCTGAATGATTAATATGAAATGTGGTAAAAATATAGATCATAGGATATAAAAGGTCGTTTCTGTTAGCAGATCTAAAGTGGCTCCATAGTTTTAAAATGATAAGGCACAAATACTTAGGATGCAGTACAGCAAACTAATTTCATGGTATACTGCAGTACAACAGTGACGACAACACAATATATACTTGGGTAATGAAAGCCCTAATAAAATTAAAAGGTAGCCAATACTGTTTGCACCACACTAAGAGCCTGATTTAGATCTTGGCAGCTACAGTCCTACCGTTGCATTTTTGACTGAAAACCCATCTGCCGCCATGACAGTCCGCCCGCCGTATTTAGATGTTGGTGGCCCCGTAGACTTTAACCTGTTCGAGTCCTGTCAACTCTGCCAAGCATTCCCATCCCCTGCAATGAAACCATTGGAAAGTGTGGCTTACGGCGGAACTCCTGCCACACTTACCGCTGAGCAGATCTAGATTTGCTCTACCACCAAGCAAAAACCAGTGGTCCAGCCTCCACTTCTGACTTGGCAGACGGTGGGGGAAAGAGGGTGAAAATTCACCTTTTCTCCTGGTTCAACTTTGGTTTCTGGGTGGACACAACTGCATAGGACACCACTGGACAGGACCTTCTGTCACTGTTGCCATGGGACCATGGAGAAAACACGACCCCACCCCATCACTGGACATGAAGGTAGGCAACCAGCATTGACTGGGTACGTTGGGGGGGGGTCACTGCACATGAGCACGGGACCACTACAGACATACATGTCACAGTAATTTTTTTAAATTCCTGTGACATGCATATGTCAGGTACGAGGGTGGGTCAGACATGGATGGGGACACACTGGTACACAACACATATCAAACACACACACAATTGTCATTATGACATCAGTATTCATTGCCAAATGAATGCTGGCACCACAATGGCGGTACATTCACACTTGTCAACTGTGCCGACATGTGCACACTGCAAGGGGACCTGTACCTGTAATGTTGTGCTGCAAGTTGTGTGTGTGAGTCTCATAAGTGTATGTGTATGCACAATGTGATTGGCAGTGTGATGTGGAAGGAGGTGTAGTAGGTAATGGGGTTGTGTCAGTATGTGTGCCACTTGCATATGGTGCGGATGTTGTTGTGTAAGTTGTGTTGTGCTGCTGAGTGCAGAATTCAGGTGCATGTTGTGTGGCGGTTGCTGTCTTTTTGTGCTTATACTTACAATACATTATTCACCTGTGGATTTCTGTGCACATCGTGACATTTGGGAGTCATGTAGGGCTATCGATAAAGTCTATATTAGCTAGAGATTTACTAGGTGTAGATATTTCCAGACGTTCGGTGAAAACAGAGACATTATACATTGTTGAAGTGTATGTAATGTATGGTTAACTCACAAATGGTTCAGGTCAAAGTATGATTAAGTACTGTCCTAGTGGTGTATGCCATTCTGCTAATTTCAGGAATATAAGAGAGGTATTTATACAAAATATAGAGGGCTGGACTGTACATATGATCTGGTTGAAAATGCCTAATCAGTGTCTAATGCATTGAAGTGACGCAGTTGACTTACAATTCTATATCAGAGGAGGGATTTAAGAGGTACATCTCTTTAAGGTAAATAATCAAACACTCTTAATGGCATACAATGTTTAATAAGTTACTGATTGCATTAATGTCTACAGAGACATTACTTATCTTACACACCTGAATGCCTAAAACAAAGGACCATAATATTTACTGTAGGTTATTTTGCAGACATGGTTCATGTTCTGCAGGTTACGAAAGGTCACATACTTTAGCACTACATAGGGTATAGAAAGCTGTGTCTAGATGTATGTCACAGAATACCTTCGAATATCATTCACTGGATGATGTCATCAGTGATGCCATGGATGATGTTGGACTTGGCCCTCTCTGCAGGGTCACTCCCAAACGTTTTGCCTTAACCCATCCTCCTTTGCTAAATTTGTGTCATTGTCCTTAGAACTCTGTGCACTTTACCACTACTAACCACTGCTAAAGTGCTTGTACTCACTCCCAAAAACATAGTAAAATTGGCTTACACCGGAGTGGCATAATTAATTTACATATAAGTCCCTGGTAAAGTGGTATACCATGTAACAGGTACAGTAAATAAATGTTACTAGTGGGCCTGCATCACTTACTGTACCACCCACCTAAGTAGCCTTTTTACTCACCTCTCAGGTCTGCCATTGCAACCTGTAAGTAGTTTCAAACTGCCAGTTCCATTTGGCAAAATAAGCTTTTTGCAAAGCCTAAAACTCCCTTTTTAATACATATATGTCAAACATAGGGTAGGCCTGAAACAGCCCATGTGGCAGAGTGAATTGTATTTTAAAAGTTGGACATGCACTTTTAAGTTGGACATGCCCTGGTGGCGAAGAACTCACAATTTTGTTTTTTTTACTACTGGAAAGTCTACCTCTCCCATAGGTTAACACTGGGTTACCTTATTACATTTAATAAGTGTAAACTTTTGATTGGTATCAGGTAGGAGAGTCATGTTTAGTGTCTAAGGATTTGTAATTGAAACCCCTCTTTCATGATAAAGTTGGATTGCAAGTCACAATTCTGAAAATGGCATTTTTTTAAAGTTGGTATTTTCTTGTCCTAACCATTTGATGCCTGCAGCTTGTTCCTGGGTCACACCACTAGGTGTAGTTGGCAGACGGCCTTTGTGTATTCCTCCCAGACAGTGTCACAATAGAGGGTCATTGTGTTGGTAGGCTGGGCCATCTCTGGCAGGGTGAGGGGGCAGAGCTGATGCCTAGTACACTAGTACTTCAAAGGTACTGGCTCTGTTCACTCACAAAGGACTTCACACTAGCCTATTGTGCCTCTAGACAGACTGGGACCAGGACGGAAAGGCAGGAAATCCCTCACCAAAAATGTAGGGGGTAAAACTCCAGAAGCTTCTCCTACTTTAAAGTTATAAAAGGGGGGCCCTGAAACTCACTCTTTAGTACACGCCTGGGCCTGTGGATACTACAGAAGGATGTCCTACTGCCATAGTGCTTGAGGCCTGGCCCCCTAGATGAGAAATCTGGACTTGCACTTTTCATCTCAGACTGAAGTGACTCCTAGGATCAAGCTGGATGACGACCTGTTTTAACCTAGAGACACAACAACCTCCAGGTGTCTCTCTACAACTGCCCAGCTGATCTTCTGCAACTGGACCTGCAAATGGACCTGGCTGAGCCTTGCTGGCCTCTGCTGGAGTGAGTTCCTGATCCCTAAGAGGTGTCTGTCAGGCCCTGAACCTCTGGTATGGCATCATCTGAACTTCTTGAAGAAAAAGGAGAAATCCGTAAATTTTGGGCACTTCGCAACAGTAAACAGGTCCGTTTGCACCAAGATCTTATCTCCCGTGCCAATGGGCAACACAAAACTCCAGTGAACCAGACTCTTCGCGCTACAGCAACACCCAGTGACAACCAGCCACACAGGATCTGGATTTCACACTAGAGCATCAACAGTCAACATGAAACTCCAGACATGACCGTCAGTGATGCCCAACAGGATCAGCGCACTATAGCGACGACGGTCCACAACACTTAGCCTGCTCTTTGTGCTACAGTGATAACCATCCCTGCTCCTCGCTGCTTCCTCCATCACAAATGTAACTCTTCACACCACCTTTTAGAAAGTAACTTTTTCAGCAGGCCTCCTTGTTTCCAGCCAGTGCTCTAAAGCGGTTGGCCAGAACTTGTCACTTCCCCCCAGTATTGCACGACTAGATTGTCACTAGTGTTGCTTTGTTCTTTAGGCGTAATACTTACATTAAGGGCCTCATTCCGACCCTGGCCGGGGGCGGTAGCTGGCGGTACCGCTGCGCGGTCAAAAGACCGCCGCGGGTATTCTGGGTTTCCCGCTGGGCTGGCAGGCGACCAGCACTGCAGGGGCCCCCAGGGGCCCCACGACACCCCATACCGCCATTCTCTTCCTGGCAGCCAAAACCGCCAGGAACAGGATGGCGCTCGGAATCCCCATGGCGGCGCAGCAAGCAGCGCTGCCATGGAGGATTCCCCAGGGCAGCGGGAAACCGGCGGTACACCGCCGGTTTTCCGTTTCTGACCACGGCTGTACCGCCGCGGTCAGAATGCCCATGGGAGCACTGCCAGCCTGTTGGCGGTGCTCCCGCGGTCGTTGGCCCTGGCGGTTTTTACCGCCAGGGTCAGAATGACCCCCTAAATCTTTAAATCTGCATATCTCTGGCTCTACTGATTGGAATGTTGTCATTTTGGTATCAATAATACTTTAGAGCTTACTCCTTTTTCCTAAATTGGTTAGGGACTTTTCTTGTGTTGTGCTTTCATTTTATTGCTATTTGGGTGCTGCTTAAATTCATTACACATTACCTCTAGCTTAAGCCTGACTGCTTTCTGGGAAGCTACCAGAGGGTTAAGCACAGGTTTATTTAGTGACTTTTTGTGGTTCAGCTTGAAAGGGATTGTGGTTGTAGAATCACTCCCCACACAAAACAAAAAACACGGTTTCTCATAGATGCCATTTACCATGTCATGAGGGATGTAATATATAAGGTCATAAGCAGAGCATGGCAGGGGTACAAGATACATTTAGTTCACTGAACTATAACTGGTGATTTTTAAGATTCATAAATAAATGTTAGGTTTTACCTCATTTCAACACCTAACTATAAGGTCATGTTAAGCTTTATTTTTTTCAGTTCATTTCTGGGTTTTTTTAAAGGGAAGATCATATTACCATACAGATTATAATTCTTTTTTTTCAGTGAATTTCAGTTTTTATTTTATCATATTCAGCCAACAGTCCTGCTGTGCACCACCTTCAGCCATTCACAGCGGGGCTTGTCCTAGGCCCATCTCCCTGTGGGTGGCAAACCAACAGCAGCATGGCCTCTGTGGTCTGCTTGGTGCCCCTGCCCCTGCCCTGCCTATCCTCCATTCTCTGCCTGCAAGCCAATGCCCCCTCTCAACTGTCCTTTGTAATCTGCTTGATGCTCCTGTCTACCCTTCCGCCTGCTGTACGTTCTCTTTGTGCACGCCCTTTCCCCTTCTCTCCTGCTGTCTGTGGTACGCTGTTCTGTCGATGCAAATGCACTGTTGCCCGCAGGGGACAGCTCGCTGTCCTGCCACTGACTCCTCACCTGCCATCCATTCTGTGTGTGTTTACCCCTTCCCACTCCCCCTCCTGCATATGTGGCTGCTGCCCCTGCCTATGCCAGCCTGCCTGCCATGATCAGCTTGCTGCTACTGCCTGCCCTCCATCTTTGTTCCGATGTGCTGCCCCTCCCATTCAGGCCTGCCTTGACTGGTGTGCTTGCTGCCCTCCTCCCTACCGACTCTCTCCTGCTCTCCATGGTCAGCTTGCTGCCCATTGCCATGCTGCCCTGCCCTCAGTGGTCAGCTTGTTGCCTCTGCAAACCTGACCTCCTTTCCCCAACTGCATGCACCTGCCCCCTCCCACCTGCCTTCTGTGGTGTGCTTGCTGCCCATGTCGAAACTGGCCTGCCATCTGTGGTCAGCATGCAGCCCCTGCCCTCATCTGGCATGTCATAACCCCTCCCTCCTGCTCTCTGTGGTCCAGTCTATTGCACCTGGCAGCCAGCCCTCTGTGGTCAGCTTGCTGCACAGACTCATCCCCCTGCCTATTGTTCTCCATGTGTGTGGCCCTGCCCTCTTCCTCTTGCCCTCTGTGGTCTGTTTTGCTGCCCCTGCTCATACCGACCTGGCCTCTATGATCAGCATACTGCCCCTGGTCAGCATTCTGCCCCAGCTCCTCACAGTTTGTTGTGCTGCCACTGGTCCTTCCACCTGCTTGTACTCTATTTATCTTTTTAGAGCACCAAGCATAAATTCTATGACAAAAGAACCTCCTCATTTTGTTCACTTCTAAAGGAAATGTTTTAGGTTTTAGAGCTATGATGTAATCAAGACGGCTTCATGAGCCCCACATTTGTGACAGAAATATAAATGTTAGTGCTCTAATTGTTTATTAGAGCACAGTTAGAAGCTGTAATAGCACAATGGGAAGTTAACTGGCAGACTGCTGGTAATGTTTGCAGTATGTTTCAGTCTGCATACCAGAATGCTTTTCTGATATAGGTGAAAAATACATTTGAGAACTTGTAGAAAATGTCTCCTCACTTTAATCTGAGGGGGCATTAACCAAATCCTCTATGACAAAATAAACCCCCTCATTCTGCTCATCTGTAAAGTCAATGCTTGCAGTTTTACAGTTGTGAATCCATAAAGTTGACATTGGCTGTTCCACTCTTCTCTCATAAATAGATTTAATTCTCACATGGCTTCGGGTGATAGTGTGAATTTATAGAAAATGTGCTCTCATGTTAGCTTCTGGAGCAGCTTCCATAACCTCTGAGAAAATTATGGGAAAACACCTTTCCCCTCAAACATGATTCATCAAATATATGCAGAGGATCAGCATTTTATCACTGGGTAAAATCAGCTTAGTACACACTACAATTCGTAAACTCAGGTGCTACTGACAAATGATCTATATTGTGACTAAAATCTTCTATCACCACTTACATGTGCTCTTGCCAAAACCTGGCAATCAACACAATGTATGTAATTCATTGGGGGTCAAGACCCCAAGTCCTGTGATGCCTGCCACAACATACTGTTTGGGTTGTGGCTAGCCAATCAGGATTGACTAGTCCCCTTTAAAGTGACCAATCAGATCATATCTGGACACCAACAGTCTATATAATAAGAGTGGGCAGAATATTCAGTCCTGCCTGAGGAACTGGTGGAATTTTACTGACTCAGTTCATGCTAAATTTCACCAATTGCTATGTGGCAGAATTATTTTCTCATGCATGGCTACACAACGGTAAGTGAGTGAGCAGCATATGACATCCGCTAGCACAATTTCTGGTCTCTGTCTCTAGGTGGACATCCAGTGAGATTTTTCTAATGTGGGCAATTGTGAGCATTTGCGGTCAAAAGGCTGCCGCTCGAGCAGAAAAACCACTTTAACAGCAGCAAAATCAACTTGAGTAGCAGCACCTTCTGGTGCACCATGTGGTGCCTTTTGCTCTGATTGTTCAGCGCAGAACGCGCTACCACCACTAAATAACAGTATGGGCAGCCTAGTTCCACCCACTGGCGGAACTCTGTGGAACCTTACAGACTTTTAATGCAACTTTGTAGAATTCCAAAGAGTCAAATTCCGTGAGTTCCACCCACCCCTACTACAGGTACGTATTTTTTAAGCCCTTAATGACTGTACAAGCACCTCTTTAAATGTGAATTTCCTGAAAATGTCTGAATATTTTTTTAAAAAGCTGGGTTTCTGAGTAAAGTTCTAACGTTCTGCCTAATTTGGTGTAATTCCATTCACCCATTTTTTCTGAATCTCTTTCCAAAATTTCTTATGGTAATTAGCATGGGAAATCAATGTTTTGGGGCCCCCACTTTCTGTTAGTCACCACTAAGCTTTCAAGGAAGGTGCTGAAGGCAGCAATAACTCTTGCTCCCGCC
This sequence comes from Pleurodeles waltl, assembly GCF_031143425.1. Classification (NCBI taxonomy): domain Eukaryota; kingdom Metazoa; phylum Chordata; class Amphibia; order Caudata; family Salamandridae; genus Pleurodeles; species Pleurodeles waltl. The sequence continues at coordinate 317,233,992 of NC_090437.1, read as the reverse complement.
ATGCAGTCTTTTCATGAGTAATTTTATTGCGAATGTTGCAGTGTTATTATCAATTATGTCATACATGATGTCATGACTGATGTGATATGTGGGGTAATTAGCAGTGCATGGTAAGGGCGTAAGTTATAGTTACCTAAGGGCATGAGCAATAATTTCTTGAGGTAAGTACTAAGTAACTATAACTGCTGAATTTCTATGGTTTTGTGTGTGTAACATCTGAACCTCACTGTAACGCCCCTGTAACCTTTGTTTTTTTTTCCAGTGACTTTCTACCTTTTTAATGCCATTTTGTAACTATAGCATCCCTTTGACCTTTGTTTTCAGTGAATTTTTAGGTGTTTTTTTTTTTAAACATGAAATAATATTTAATTACCAAACATCAATCCAACTGCCGCTGTGCATGCAGCTGACCCCACATGGCGGGGTACTGGCCGCAAGGCCATGCAGGGCAGGGCATTCGCTGCAGGGCCTGGCAGCCCCCTCATGCAGCCAACCCACGCTCTGCAAGGCCTTCGGCTGCTGAATTTCCATGATTTTGTATAGTAAAACATCAACCTAGCTATGAAGCCTTTGTAACCTTTTGTTTTTCAGTCAATTTGTATGGTTTTTTTTTAACGTAAAATAATATTGAATTACCGCACATTAATACAACCACTGCGGCGCACGGTCTGCAGCCAGGCCCTGCAGACAACCCCCCTATATGCGTCCAACCCCATGCTGCGTACAGCCTTTGGCTGTGCGCAGCGCGTTTTGGTGTGTTAGTGGGTGTTTTTTTCCACTTTTTTGGGGATCTGCGGATCCTATGCATGTTTACATGGGGGGGGGTGCACTGAGTGCCGGCAGTAGAATCACTTTTGTGTGGATTAGCAAAACTAATTTGGGGCAATATTTGCCCATGAGAGGTCCCTCGGGACCCCTCATCTCTCCTATGGGGTCAGGATACCTGTATCCTGACCCCTTATGTTAGTTTTTCATTCTCCACCACACAGCCCGATGCGAGAAAGAGAATAGCAGCCACAACTATCTTCTCCGGTTGTGGCCAGCCAATCATGACCTTGCTTTTCCTCGGGATCCATGGATCCTCCGCGAATGGATCTGCGAAGGGTCCGCATCCCTAGATATTCTTTTCTCTTTAATAACTCAAAAACTACTGAAGGGATTAACACCAACTTACAAAATGAGGTCTTTCAGGACCAAGATCTAGCTTTCTGCCAAATTTGGTGTAATTCCGTTCAGTCAGGCAAAATTTTTAAAAAATAGGTCCTAACTATAACTATTTATCACCAATAGGTAATATATATATATATATATATATAAATATATATATATATATATATATATATATATATATATATATGTATATATATTTATATGTACACACACACACACATACATATATATATATATATATACACACACTCCACAAACAAAACACTGAAAATAACAAAGGTTACATTGGTGTCATAGTTGGGTGTTAAAATAATACAAAAAAGTATAAGAACCAAACAAAACACTGAAATTCATTAGTTATAGTTTACTGACCTAACTATAACTTGTGCCCTTGCTATTCACTACTTATAACCTCACACATTAGATAAATCATGAAATCTTAAATGATATCTTAAATGACATAATTGATGACATCACAGATTAAATCAGTGATAACACCATAGTCATATAGAGTACAGAGCATCTGAATGTACATGTGTGGGTCAATTGGATGGAAATAGTGTAAGCCCTGGAGAAAAGTGTAATTGGGCTTTTTAAAATTTATATGTTACACTTTCTACAAATCACTAAAGTTTGGGGTGGAAGAAGTGCTCTGTGTTAAACAAGATAAAAGCTGAGAGCACATTATGTGGGTTGCGGAGGTATGTTTGAAAGTTGTGGCTTACAGCCAAAGCCTGACCTATAGAAAAGGCCAAAGCTGGTGTTAATAATGCATTATCCATCAGTGGATACCTAGGCATGTGGCGATGTTAAATATTAGAAAATAATACAGTGATATAGACAATGATTTTGAGGCACTGCCAACTACTGAATAATGTAGAATGATGGTGTGTCTCACTTACCAGTGGTTCATTTTACACTGGTGTAGTAAGCATGGCTCCAAGGTTATATGTCCATCTCTGCAATGTGCCTAGTGTAATTTGCTAAACTATGGAGCATCATCCACTGGGTCTGACAGAAAGTGTCTTTACACCTGTTAACCTACTGACTTAAAATTGCAGATCATGTGAATTCTTTAAGAGGGTAATTCCATTAAGGTGAATACAAAATTATCTGTAGGTGTAGCATGTTGAATTACTTCAAGTCCACAAACCGTAGAGTATGGTGTCAAAATGACTGTATGATGCCATCATTGAGGGCATCAATGTCATTTGAGATATCACCCTGGTTTTGACACCCACATTGGGCAGAGTGCAATGTGTGGCCAGTTGCTGGGCACCAGCGTGGTGTTGGGTATCCTGTGGTGCCTCTGAGGAGATGGATGCAGTGGGGTTGGTTACCTACAGGGAGATATATGCCGGGCCTCACCAGAGGCAATTCTCTGCACTCACACCACTGCTGATTATGTCCGAAGGCCATTCACAGCGCGGTTTAGACATTGAGGGTGGATAGTTATAGAGTCTGGCTGGTGGTTTGGCACCATTGGGTGTTGGGTGCTAGTGAGGGGTTTGGGAGCAGGGCCTACTCAAGTCTCAAGTATGGCTGAATGATGTGCACAGTTGATGTACCCTGGCTCCAGAGGCGTGGGCGTATGACCTGGCAGGACACAGGGGCTGCAGACAGCCCTCTGCTACACACAGCTGAAGCTGTAGGGTTGGTGCCAGCAGAGTCCAGGTCCTGCACAGAGGCTTAACCTTTTGGCCAACCCTCTAGCTGGCTGAGGAAGGGTGGGCAGAGGAAGCACAGCAGAGAGGTAGATTAGCTGCAGAAGATTGGGTGCACGCAAACTCTCCAATGTGCATGGGCAAATGGCATGTGCAGTGGAGAGGTAGCCTGGTTCTGCAGAGGTGAGTGCAGACACTGGCCAGTGGCCAGAGCCTTAAGTCGGCCCTCTGATGTACATGACTGCAGGCTATGTGCAGCAGAGTGGTTGACTGCTAGCAGGTGGTTAGGCCCTATGACCAATCCTCCGGCTAGCTGCAATGAAGAGGTAGCCTTGATATGAAAGTCAGGGCACATGGCTTGGCTAGAAGCCAGGCTCTATAGCCAAAGCTTTTGGAGTTAATAAGGCCAGTCAGGCGAAGGATTGGCCACAGGGTGTGAAATCTGGCCAGGCCCAGTACCCACCCCTCCACATGCAAGCAATCTCTCAACTGCGCAAGTCATTATGCCATGTGCAGAGGGCCGTTTGGGACAGAGCCTGGCTTCTGGTGAGGCCCTGTCCCAACCCCCCCCCCCATAAAAGTAAGTGGGAAGGAAGAGGTCACTGTCTACCCAGCACTTTTAATGATAAAAAGTAAAGTACTTTATTATGCACACACTACTTAACTCTGCATATTGTTTTACAAATATGTAAAAGTAGGCAGGAGGTGACACCCTCCTAATAGTCCCCAAGCCTAGAGAGCTCAGAACCCTAAGATCAGATCCTCCTACATTTACTAGATAGAATTAAAGGGGGTGTAGTTATCAAAAGGCAGGACTATTGGCTTTGTCATGGAATCACCCCATTCACAAAAGTAGAAACAAATTGCCAAACCAGTGCAATACCATTAAAACTGTAAGATATGGTACCACCTTACAATTATGGGCATGCAAAATTAGCATAATTTGCTTTTTGCACAATTATGTGAAATGTGGGCAAAATTACGCCTAATTACGTGAAATACAAATCCACCATTTAACGCTATATTAGAGCAAAAACCGTGCTCATTTCAATATTTGGTGTGAGGACACATTCTGAGCTCGAACAAAATAGCGCAAAAATACAAAAGCAGTGCAAACAGCTGCTCACATTCGGTTGTAATTTTTTACTGCAAATGAAGTATACTTACGTGAAGAGGAGTAATTTGGGGATATCACAAAACAAGCATAACAGAAAATTCCACCAGCCAAAATTAAATTTTACACAGGCCTACTTACGGCATTCATCAAAACATATAAAGACTCACTTTTAACTTAGTGATAATTAGTAAAATCTTTTTTTTTATCATTATTAAGATACAGAGATATCACTGTGAATTTTGTCATTTTTAATGAATCATCACAATTTCAAAATATAAGCATCAGTCTTTTAATTTTAGTGTGCCAAAAGCGGAGCCACAGGACCCACAGGACCCACCACAGGGCCCTCACACCTTTGAGAAAATGTCAAAATTGTAGGAATGGTTGAAATTTGTGTTGGGGGACACAGGGGAAACCTACAAATATGTGGACCCTGCCAGCTTCCCACATGCAGGGCGCAGCTGTTCTGTGCGGGAGCTGGCATCTTTTCTCTGATCCTGCTCTCACCGACTGGTGAGGGCAGAACAATGCAATTTTAACAAAGTAAGTATGGGGAGGAAATTTCAGGCCTTGTGCTTCCCACTGCGAAAAACATGGCATGGAGGTTGGGAGAGTGCTCAGCCTTTCTTCCTGATCTAGGTCCAAAGTTACATGTTGGACCCTCAAGAGAGACAAAATTAAAGAGCATGGCTGCACGCACTGCATTCCATGACTCCCAGCAAGATGGGGCCACTTAGAGCAAATAGAGAAGTGGGGGTAGGGGGGCAAACTCCCTCCTACCCTCTATCATTGTTTAAATTTCCTTGTGCTTTCCAAAGATGCTTGGCCCTCTCCAGGGCATCAGCCCTCACAGCAATAAGTGTTTTTCAGTGTTTTTTGCTCACAGGCCTTTTTGGGTGCTTTTGCTCCTGGTGGTCTGCTCTAGCTACCAGCAGGGGGTCTCGTCGTGACTCCTGACCTCTCACATGGCCCTGGAGGGTGTCCCCACCCTGCCCCCTTATGTGGCCTTTCATATTTTTTTTAACAAGTCCTGTAAAGGCTGCAACAACATATTCTCCATGCTGTGACAAGCCCATGAGGATCCACAGACTTCAAACGGGCCATACAAAGCATCGTTTTTGACATCTTGCTGTCCAGATAATGCAGGTGTCAACTACTTCATGCCCACTGAGCAACTCTGTAAACATTAATTTCTCAAAATTATCTAAACTGATTTAAACAAAATCACACAAAGCATGCTTTCTAAGTAAAGTTCGAACTTTTCTGCTAAATTTGTTGAAAGTCTGGTCTGCCCATTTTTCTGCATAAGAGAGCAAAGTTTCCTTTGGGAATTACCCTGGGAAATCACACTTTTGACACTCCTACCATTTCCTTGACCTCTTGTTTGAGGAATCAGTGCAACACATTCCATGATTGAGCCAAAGTGGATGAACATCGTTATTGGACAGTTTCATGCAGATTCACCAATAACTGCCAAAATTATTAAAGAAACTATAACTACATAGAGTAAACTATCTAGCGTTTTTATATTTCTTCATGAAATTTTCAAAACTAGTGTGCAAGTCATTTCAGTTGCTATCTGGAAATTTTCGGGATGATTTGTCAAGCGGGTGGCAAAGAAAAAAGGGGGCTCCCAAAACACGTTTTCCCCATTGCAATTATAGGGATTTGGGGTACAAGTACAGCCTGAAACGCTGGACGGATTTACACCAAATTAGGCAGAAAGTAGATATTGGTCCAGAAAGAGTGCCTTTTGTAATTTAGTGTAAATCTGTTCAGTAGTTTTGGAGTTATTAAAGAAAAAAGATTTATGTATATCCAGAGACACAAATCTACTGCAGATCCACAACAATGGATCCGCGGATCCACGCGCCCACAGCAATGCTGTGATTGGCTGTCCACAACCTGAGAGAAAAGTTGCGGTCGCCATTTTGTGAATCAAGACACGGTTCGGGGGGAAAATAAAGGGTAAACAGATATAACAGGCCAGGTTGGAGATAATCTGACCACATGGGACTGATGAAGGGGTTCGTGAGAGACTCCTTATGGGCAAGAAATTGACCAAAATAGCCCGCCTTGTGAATCCACAGTGGATCTGCAGATCCACACTGTTGGAAATGGGGTCTTTGGTTGACATTCAGGTCACAGTTCAAGAAAGGACCCTCACTCTAGTCAGGGTAAAAGAGAATCACCCACACCTCACCCCTGCTTACCCCCTTGGTAGCTTGGCAGAGCAGTAGGCTTAACTTCAGAGTACTAGGTGTAAAGTATTTGTACCAACACACACAGTAACTCAATTAAAACACTACAAAATGACAACACCAGTTTAGAAAAATAGGACATATTTCTCTAAACAAAACAAGACCAAAACGAAAAAAATCCACAATACACAAGTCAAGTTATCAACAAAAATGCAAAAAGAGTCTTTAAGTAGTTTCAAACACACACTAACGCTGTCAGCGTGAAAAAGTACATTGGGCGCGTCAAAAATAACCCCGCACGGGTGAGTGCATGTCAAAACAGGCATGCAATGAGTTGATTCCAATCACGAGCGGGACCGTGCGTCGTTTCTCCTTTCGCCGGGTCAGGGCGCGTTGTTTCTTCTCTCCGCAGGAGAGCAATGCGTCGATCCGGTCAGCACTCTCGGGTCCGGGCAGCCCTTGCGTTGTTTTTCTACGCACAGCGGTACTTGAGTCGGAACTCCAGCCGCACGATGATCCGAAAACCCCACAGCGCGGGTAGTGATCTCCCAGCCTCCGTCAGCGATGCTGCGCGTTGTTTCTCCTGCTCCGTGCTTCGATTCTACGGTCACGTTTACTGCAAGCATAGTTTCTCAGCTGCGGAGCCGGCAGCGCGTCGTTTCTTCAGCCGCAGATCGTAGTCGCGTCGATCTTTTCCCTGCACGGCGCTCTGTGCTTGGATTTCCATGTCTTTAGGCTGCCAGCTTCTCCTTTCAGGGTCCCAGGAACTAGATGGGCACCATAGGGCAGAGTAGGAGTCTCTAACAGAGACTCCAGGTGCTGGCAGAGAGAAGTCTTTGCTATCCCTGAGACTTTAAACAACAGGAAGCAAGCTCTAAATCAAGCCCTTGGAGATTTCTTCTCAAGATGGAAGGCACACAAAGTCCAGTCTTTGCCCTCTTACTCTGACAGAAGCAGCAACTGCAGGATGGCTCCACAAAGCACAGTCACAGGCAGGGCAGCTATTCTTCCTCAGCTCTTCTTCTTCTCCAGGCAGATGTTCCTCTTGTTTCCAGAAGTGTTTCTAAAGTCTGTGGTTTTGGGTGCCCTTCTTATACCCAATTTATCCTTTGAAGTAGGCCTACTTGAAAGTAAAGTCTCTTTTGAATATGAAATTCTGCTTTGCCCAGGCCAGGCCCCAGACACTCATCAGAGACTGCATTGTGTGAGGACAGGCACAGCCCTTTCAGGTGTAAGTGACCACTCCGCCCCTCCCTCCTAGCACAGATGGCTCATCAGGGAATGCAGACTACACCCCAGCTCCCTTTGTGTCACTGTCTAGTGTGAGGTGCAACCATCCCAACTGCCAAACTGACCCAGACAGGGAATCCACAAACAGGCAGAATCACAGAAATGGTATAAGCAAGAAAATGCCCACTTTCTAAAAGTGGCATTTTCAAACACACAATCGTAAAATCAACTTTACTAAAAGATGTATTTTTAAATTGTGAGCTCAGAGACCCCAAACTCCAAATGTCCATCCGCTCCCAAAGGGAATCTACACTTTAATCAGATTTAAAGGTAGCCCCCATGTTAACCTATGAGAGGGACAGGCCTTACAACAGTGAAAAACGAATTTAGCAATATTTCACTGTCAGGACATATAAAACACATTACTATGGGGGTCATTACAACCCTAGCGGACGGTGTTAAAGCAGCGGTAGGACCGCCAACAGGCTGGCGGTCTTTTTTTTAGTATTATGACCATGGCGGTTACCGCCATGGTCATCCGCCGCTTCACCGTTCCGCCCGCCAGGGCGAAGACCACCGCTGGGCTGGAGACCTGGGTCTCCAGCCCGGCGGCCGTCACAATACCGCCGCCGGTATTTCGACCCGGCTTACCACCGTGGATTTCCAGCGGTAGGATCCGCCATGAAATCCATGGCAGTAAGCCCTATCAGTGCCAGGGAAGGAATTCCCTGGCACTGATAGGGGTCTCCCCACCCCCCACCCCCACCTCGACTCCCTCCCCTACACCCCCCACCACCCGTGCCACATCCCAAAGGTGGCAGGGCCCCCCTCCCCACCCCCAACATCACATAACTCACACACACACGCACGCAGGCACCACCAACACACATACATGCACACACACCAACATACATGTCTACATCCACACACTCAGTCAGACACGCACACCCATATACAGACATACACGCACACATCCATACATACATACAGACATACACGCACTCATTCCCAACACACGCAACACACCCGCAAGCATGCACGCACTCACACCCCCCTCTACATACACAGACGCACACCCCCATGCACCCACACAACACGCAACACTCCCCCACCCCCCTCCCCTAACGGATGATCGACTTACCTTGTCCGTCGATCCTCCGGGAGGGGACGGGAGCCATGGGGGCTGCTCCGCCGACACCACACCGCCAACAGAACACCACTGCGCCGAATCACAGGACGTGATTCGCTGGGCGGTGTTCTGTTGGCGTGGCGGTGGAGGTGGAGCAACCTCCACTTCCCCGCCAGTATGGCTGTTGGCGGCTCTCTGTCGTAAAAAGGACGGAGAGCAGCCAACAGTCATAATACGCCGAGAGGCAAACCGCCACTACTGGCGGTCTTCCGCACGGCGGTCCCTCAGCGGTCTTGTTAAAAGACCGCCGAGGTTGTAATGACCACCTATATGTCCTACCTTAACCATACACTGCACCCTGCCCTTGGGGCTACCTAGGGCCTACCTTAGGGGTGTCTTACATGTAAGAAAAGGGAAGGTTTAGGCCTGGCAAGTGGGTACACTTGCCAAGTCGAGTTTACAGTTAAAACTGCACACACAAACACTGCAATCGTAGGTCTGAGACATGATTACAGAGCTACTTATGTGGGTGGCACAACAAGTGCTGCAGGCCCACTAGTAGCATTTGATTTACAGGCCCTGGCACCTCTAGTGCACATTACTAGGGACTTACTAGTAAATCAAATATGCCAATCATGGATAAACCAATCAACCACACAATTTACACAGAGAGCATATGCACTTCAGCACTGGTCAGCAGTGGTAAAGTGCTCAGAGTTCAAAAGCCAACAGCAACAGGTCAGAAAAAATAGGAGGCAGGAGGCAACAAGATTGGGGATGACCCTGCATAAGCAGAAAAGTCCAACACACACCCCTATTAAAAAAAAAAATACACCACTTACAGACCTACTCACACTCCCACTCAACCACTCACACACTCACTCATACACCCATCTACCACACACTCACTCACCCACTTGCACACCCAAACAGCCACTCACACACCTACTCAGAGACCCAGAAAACCACTCACACACATTCAGTCACATAGTCACACAGCCACTCACACACCCGTACAGTCCCTGACATATCCACTCAGACTCAGAGAACCACTCACACACCCACTCACAAACCCACACAGTCACTGATACATCCACTCATGGACCCACACAGCCACTGACACACCCACTCAAACAGCCACTTACACATCCACCACATAATCAAACGCCCACTTACAAAACCAAACCACACACATCCACTCAGAGACCCAGAAAACCACTCACACACCCATGCAGCCACTCACACTGATTCACAAATTCATATAGCCACTCACAACGTATGGCAATTAAATATTACTTTACGTCAAAGAAACCCTAGTAATTCACTGAAAAGAAACCAAAGGTTACAAGGACTTTATAGTTAAGAAACAGCATTAAAAAAACGTAAAAATGTACTGAAAAAAACAAAGGTCACATGGACGTTACAATTAGAAAATAGCATTAAAAAACCTTTGAAATTCACCACAAAAAAAAAGGTTACAAGGACATTATAGCTAGGAAACAGAATTAAAAAAACATAAAAATGTACTGAAAAAAACAAAGGTTACAGGGACGTTATAGTTAGGAAATAGAATAAAAAAATCCTTAGACATTCACTAAAAAACCCAAAGGTTACAGGGACGTTATAGTTTTCAGTTTTCTCACCAATAATTTCATTACAAATGTTGCAATGACATTATCAATAATGTCACAGACGATATCATGACTGATGTAATATGTGGGGTAATTAGCAGTGCATGGCGGGGGCGAGGTATAGTTACCTTAAGGCACAAGTTATAGTTTCTTGAGGTAAATATAACAATAACTGCTGAATTACCAAGGTTTTTGGGTGTGTAAAATCTGAACCTCACTATAAGTCCCTGTAACCCTTAATTTTTTAAAGGCAGTATATATATGTGCAATCCATAACAGTGACAAAGTGAGCTCGTTTTAAAAGATTGCATGCTTATTTCCAGACGTACTGCTGAGAGAAATGTGTTCCAAACATAGGAAAAACTACAGGAATAGATTTTTGAGTTTTTTTGTTCTGCTTTGTGAATTGGACCCGGCATTCTTACCACCGCTGCCCACCTGCCATAACAAAATTATTATCTATTAATGGCCTCTGTATTTTTTCTAGATGGTTGCACTGGGCGAGTCGATTATGTACTCAATAAGAGACTATGGCGGTCATTCCAACCCTGGCGGTCGGTGTTAAAGCGGCGGCAAAACCGCCAACAGGCTGGCAGTAAAATAAATGGAATTCCGACCGAGGCGGTAACCGCCAACAGAGACCGCCACTTTAACACACCGACCGCCACGGCGGTACAAACAAACAGCGCGGCGGTCACCGCCAACAGACAAGCGGGAGTCAATGTACCGCCCACAGTATCACAACCTACCAATCCGCCACCTTTTCCGGGGCGGTAGCCCCGCCGATAAAAACACGGCGGAAACAGCCATTTCGAAGGGAAAACGCTCACCTCCATACACCCCACGAGGAATCAGGACAGCATGGAACCCGAACTCCACATACTCCCAGCAATAGACTTCCTGCTCCTCTACCAGGAGCACGAACGCTGGCGCAGAAGACAACGGTGAGTACTGCACCTACGACACATGGGAGGGGGGAGGGAAAAAATTACGGGGACACACATACGCGACACACCCACCCCCACCCTCACCCACTACAACACACACATCAATGCATAGCAATACATCACAGTTACAGCCCCCAAACCCCCCGGAAGAATGCAAAGACAAAAGGAAATGATTTTAAACATTGAAATATATTGCAATACTGCCAAAAAATATATATACACATCAAAAACTCTTATATACAGAAATGTACAAGTCCGAGCATTGTAGCAGGCCTTGTCCGTGGACCACTGGGCCCAAATCACATGGGCAAAGCCCACACAGGATACCTGACTCTAACGGAGAGAACACTGCAGGGGCATCAGATAGCAAAACTACAGGCACCTCAGGGGGAAGAGAAGGGGGGGCACCTCAGCCAGATGAGTGCACGACGCCAGATCCACGAGGGGCCTCCATGCCCACTGTTCAATCCTGGGGAGTGCAAAGCCACAGTCTCACAAGTCCAGACAGTGGGTGGGCTGCCCACTGTTCAATCCTGGTGAGTGCAAAGCCACAGTCTCACAAGTCTATACAGTGGGTGGGCTGCCCACTGCTCAATCCTGGGGAGTGCAAAGCCACAGTCTCACAAGTGGATAACAGTCTCCACTGGTTCTGGAGGGGGCCTGGTGCCCAGAGTGCCTCGTGCAGCCCTGCCCGACACAGATGCAGCCCAGCCCCTGCCGCTCATGGGCCAGCGGTGCCTGCGATGGAGTGGCCAGTTCAGCAGTGCTTGAGATGAAGGGCCCAGTGCAGCGGTGCTTGAGACGGTGGTGCCCAGTTCAGCGGTGCTTGAGATGAAGGGCCCAGTGCAGCGGTGCTTGAGACGGCAGTGCCCAGTTCAGCGGTGCTTGAGATGAAGGGACCAGTGCAGCGGTGCTTGAGACGGCGGTGCCCAGTTCAGTGGTGCTTGAGATGAAGGGCCCAGTGCAGCGGTGCTTGAGACGGCGGTGCCTAGTTCAGCGGTGCTTGAGACGGCGGTGCCCAGTTCAGCGGTCCCGGCCATAGCGGGGTGCTCATTTGCCACCTGTCCTGAGGCTGGCGGGGCCCTCCTGCCCATCTGTCCTGTGGCTGGCGGGGCCCTCCTGGCCAGCTGGGCTGATGGCGGTGTTGTCGTGCGTGCTGCCCTTCCAGCCTTCCCTGATCGCCTGTGGCCCTTCCCGACCTTGGGCGGTGTGCCAGCTGTCTCCACACTCCCTGCCGGAGCCCTGGTAGGGGTTTTAGTCCCTGGTGTTTTCACCCTCTCCCGCCGGCCACTGCCTATCTTGGGATGTTTCTCCGGGGGTGTGCTGCCCGTGCCTTGGCTTCACACCAAACTGGCTGCCCTGGTGGGTGGGGCACTCCACTGTCCATGGCAGACTGTGATGACAGGGGCCGATTTTGTCATGGCTGAGGTGCTGACTGTAGTCCTATGACATGGACGGGGTGGGGGAGTTGGTGGAAAGAGGTTGAGTTTTGACAGGAAAAACTTTTTTGGAGCAGTGGGACGGGTAGGTGTAGTGGGTATGGGAGTGGAGGAAGAGGTTGTGGTTGTAGGAGTTGTAAGTCTGGTGGCTTTGGGTGCAGGTGCTTGGGCTGGAGGCTGTCGTGAGGTGGATGGCTGTTGGGTGGGTGGCTGCCTGCGTTTGTGTATCTTGGAAGGGGGGGCACAGACACACTGGGAGAGGACACCGGGGGCGTGTAAATGGCAGTGGGGGTGGTGACTGCACGTGTGAGGGGTGTTCTGGTGTGTGTGCTGCTGAGGGACGTAGTGGCTGAAGATGTTGTGCATGCAGGTGTGAACGGAGAGGTGACAGGGAGGGAGGAGGGAGACATGGAGGAGGGGGACACAGTGGAGGCAGTGGGTGTTGGTATGTCTGTATGTGGATGCTGCTTGTGTGACTGCCTGTGGGATGTGTGGTGCTTATGTCTGGCTGAGCTTCCCTTGGGTGTTGAGGTGGGTGCAGGCTGGTCTGATGGTGTGTCTGGGATAGGCAGAGGTACAGGTGATCGTGTATGGGTGGAGGAAGTTGGAGGGGGGAGGCTAGAGACAGGGACAATGGCTGCCATCAGTGCCAAGGCCAGAGTCTGGAACGATCGCTGAAGGGCCGCCTGACCAGAATGAATGCCCTCCAGGTATGCATTACTCTGGTGCACCTCCCTTTCTACACCCTGGATGGCATTCAAAATGGTAGACTGCCCAACAGTGAGCGTCCTCAGGAGGTCAATGACCTCCTCACTGAGGGCAGCAGGGGTGACTGGGGCAGGGCCTGAGGTGCCTGGGGCGAAGGAGATGCCCACCTTCCTGGGTGAGCGGGCACGGGCCAAACGCTGAGGGGCTGCTGGGAGGGCGGTGCTGGTGCAGTGGGTGGCGGCTGTACCTGTTGTTGCGGGGGGCACAGATGTTGCCGCCACCACAAGGGAGTTCCCTTCAGAGGACGAGTCGGTGTCACTGATGTCTGCCTGAGTCCCCGCTGTGGAGCTCCCCTCGCCCTCCGTCCCACTGGTGAATTCGGAGTCTGTTGCGTGGCCCTCCATGGCCATGTGGGATGCAGCTCCCTCGTGCTCCGATGCCACTTCTCCTCCGCCTGATGATGCTAATGCACTCATGAACAGGAAGACCACAAAAAGGGGGGGGGGGGGGGGGGGGAAACAGAATATAGACATGTTGAGTGCATGCATTGGCGACACTGTTGGGGGACAGGACAGACACAGAAGCCCCCTGCACTACGCCGCGCACTTGGGGTCGACTACTCAATCCCTGGGACATGGCCTACAAGCCTATGGACGACATCTGCACACATAGATGACACAGGGCCATGAATAGCTGTACTTGGCACCCTACAGAGGTGGGGGGTGGATGCATTGGCGACACTGTTGGGGGACAGGACAGACACAGAAGCCCCCTGCACTACGCCACGCACTTGGGGTCGACTACTCAATCCCTGGGACATGGCCTACAAGCCTATGGACGACATCTGCACACATAGATGACACAGGGCCATGAATAGCTGTACTTGGCACCCTACAGAGGTGGGGGGTGGGGACACAGGGCCATGCCTTACGGAGGGGCCTAGCCTACAGAAATCGCCCTGGCCTAGGGATACCCACAGCCCTCGTCCCCCACCCAGACACCTCTACTGCGCGCAAAGTCAGCAGAATGAGAGTGTACTTACCCCCTTGTGTCTGCTGTGATGCCCTCACGCGCCCATCCAAATCGGGGTAGGCCACCGCCAGGATCCGGGACATCAGGGGGGTCAAAGTCCGACTGGCACCCCTCCCACGTTGGGAGGCCATCCCCAGCTGAGCCTCCGCCGTCTTCCTGCTCCAGCGGCGGATGTTCTCCCATCTCTTCCGGCAGTGGGTGCCCGGTCTGTGGTGGACCCCCAGGGTCCGGACGTCCTTGGCGATGGCACGCCAAATATCGATCTTCTGGTGGGCGCTGACCTATATGAAATGTACAGGGGGAGAAGAATAGTCATTACCTTCTGCACCCTCAATGTGAGTGGTCCCCCATCCCTACCCTAACCATGTGGCACATGCTTTCACCGTCGTTTGATGCACACCTCATTCTCACCCCCCCTATCTTTCATCCACTCCACACAGGCATTGCCCATACAGCATGCTCCCTGTGTACTTACCTGTTGGTCTGGAGGACCGTAGAGTATCGCGTACTGGGGGAGGACCCCATGCACAAGTTTATCCAACTCCTCCGCAGTGAAGGCAGGGGCCCTTTCCCCAGTCGCTTGAGCCATTGTCTCTTCCAGACTGAGGTCACAGCAGCACTTGCAGTGTAGGTCCTCTCCTGTCGAAGATCAGGTATCGAGTGATTAAGCAGATAGAAAATGGCGGTCACGTCCGCAGCAGTGCGTACCGCGACCGCCGGCGCACATCGTCATTGGCTCCTGAGACCCATAGGGTTCAATGTTAACCAATGCTGTATTGCGCCGCGGTCTTCGACCGCCTACTGCCACGGTGTGCAACGCCAGCGCAGTTACCTCACATCCCATTGTCGCACTTTACAGGTCAGGCAGCCGCCATTTCATGGGCCCACATGGCTTACTTTTTACTGCGTCACACATACCTAGGCCTTGCATCAACACTCATACAAGCCATTCTATGGATTAAGAATCGTGTTCTGTGCAAGCTGTGGTTACGTACCTGTGGGTTGATTGACTCTGTGCTCGCTGTTGTCCTTCATAGGCACCGTCCCCTGGGACATGGGAGGAGATGGAGGCATCCTCCGGTGTACAGACCGCTGGTGGACCTGTCGACAATGGAGGAGAGACATGTCATACTGACATACAGGCTTGACCGTGCCACTATTCAGGAATTGTGTGCCCAGCAGGTAATATGCGCGTCTAGGTGCTCGGTTCTCTATTTCTCTGTGCGTGGTCCCGATTTTTTAGGAGTGGGGGTTTGTGGGTGATGTGGGTGTGTGTTTTATATTTAATTGGGTGTGTGGGAGTGGTGTGCGTATGTGTATCAGGTGTGTGTATTTGGAATTGTCCAATGTGGCTGTGTTTTGTAAGTGTGTGTGTATTTTGAGCGCGGCGGTGTGTACCGCCAATGGAATACCGCGTTTGAAAGACCGCCGCGTGGAATCGTGGGTCGTGATAGTGTGGGCGTATTTCTGTTAGCGTGACGGTGTCGGTTTGGTTATCGCCAGTTTCTCGCTGGCCTTTGGTGTGGCAGACTTTTGTGGGTGTCTGTATTTTGGCGGTTTCCGTGTTGTGGGTCAGAATGACCGTGGCGGTTTACCGCGGCCGCGGCGGTATGTTGGCGGTCTTCTGACAGCGGTATGCACCTTTTACCGCCAATGTTGGAATGACCACCTATATATTTTACAAATAGAAGTAGCATGTCTGGAATAGCCGTAGTGACACCTGCATCTTCAATCGCTACCAAGAATATCCCAAAAATACTACTACAAAGCTAACAAAATAGCTATATGGTCGAACAATATTTCCCCATCTTCTATAACTCAGGATTATCACCATACCTCTTCCATCACCGATACTACCATGCTTCCAGTAATCACACATCTGTTTCGGTCAAGATTTACCATGCTTCAACCAATAACTAAGGAACCACAGAAATTAGTGTCTATGCTGACTGTAGAGTCCTGTCCAAACACAGCCAATGACAACATTATTGAACATACAATTGTAATGCCTCTTTTGAAGCAACAATTGGGAAACCCAAATGTCATGCCTAAGCACTGGATGATCTCTAGCTTATCCTAGCCCCAGTTAGCGCACAGAAAGGAAGATTACCACATAACTTCAAGGAAATGTGGAATGGAATCATGCGGCTCAACCATTAACCCCAGTTCAAACTAGGCACGGACCTTGAACTACCTATCATTCGACATGAACTCTGACACTTCTGGGGCTGAAGAATAAAAATCAGCCCTCCACTCTCCTACTCTTAGCAGACTACAATGCTGTGGATAAGTTATTCATAACTGAAATTTAGGAACTGAGCAACAAGAAAGGATTGGTTCAAACAAATCATCAGAAATGGTGCCACATGGAGTGGCAAATGAGTCATCCTTTTTATGACTGCTATTCAATAACCATATGTCTATTGGTTTTATATTTGTATTTTACAGTCAGTGCTTAACTAAACTGCTTCTATGTGCATATGTAAGAAGCATACATCATACTGGCGGGGCATTATCACACCATTTAATTTTTTTTATATGTTAGTGTATATGTGTAAGTATGTTATTAGATTTTCTTTTGCTATGTAGTTACGGAGTACAGATAGTCCGTGGTTACAAAGTTTTAAAGTACACAGCATGTCCAAGGCAAACGGAGGCTATTCAGTGAGTGGCTTGAAATGTGACAGATGAGGTGAGAGCAGGTTAGTTTTGCATTAGGCCATTATTAACTAAGGGTCTTTGTGGATGTTGGAGAAGTTCATTCGGGAGGCGAGAACCTTTGACTGAGAACGGCATCTACTGCCTTTGCTGGTACAACTGTTCCCAGGGATCATTTGGAGCTTGGTTTTGTCAGAAAATAGTTGGTGAGTTGATTTGTGGTGATTGATGCTATTTTGCATTGGAGTGTGACTGTTGGTAGTCTTTAAGGGCACAAATTAAACTAATTGTGGTGTTCTGTGCTTTTCTTAACCTACTGACTTGGTAGGAAGGTAATCTGGAGTGCAGGGCATGGCCATTGACACAGTTTTTTTGGCAATGACAACTCAACCTCCAAATGTACCCTGATGACACCTAAACCAATTTCCTGTTGGAAAACAGTACCATAAACCGGTGCATCATCGCCGCATGTTTCCTGGATGAAAGAAAATATAGTCTGGAACACTCTTAGTCCAAGACGATGTTCCTGATGTTGGAGGGGCAGAAGCATTCACTATCCTATAACTGACTGCTTATCTTTGGAGTGGTTCCACTCACAGAACTGAAAGTGATAAATCTGAGAAACTTGTTCAGCTGAGACCTCCGCTTCATTCCTTAAATCAAGGCAATGGACCCTGGCATCACCTTGCGCTTTTACTGCTCTGTGCATATTCTGATTCTGTCAAATTGACCACCAAATGGAGCTGTAAAGAACCCACATGATGAGATTGACTGAGCAAAAACTGTAAAACCAGACTCTCAAAGCAACTTGTCCACATTCTTCAAAGGCTTCAAAATCAGGTGCCCAAAATGTGCTTGAGCCTCTGCAAGTGTCACCACATGACATTAACAGTGAAATTATTCCTTTGCTTCCGAGTAAAAGCAAGGCTCAAATTATTTTTTTTTTACAACATACATGGCCTACACTATGTATGTATGCATGCATGCATTTATATATGTACGTGGTATTTGTATAGGGTGCACCTAGCCAAAAAGGCAGTCGAGCACTGCACAGGGGCAAAGGCAAGCATACAGTCAATGAGTATTAGGATAGGTAGCTGGTTTTTGGATTGTTATTGCATTGTGATGCAGTGTTCTTTAAAGAGGTGCATCTTCAGCTCATGCTTAGTTTGGAGTAGCGTTGGGGCTTGCCTGATGCATATAAGGATATTGTTCCAGATTCTGGATGCATATATGGAAAATACCTGCTGCTTTTTAGGTCAAGCACAGGCAGCGGACATGCGCTGTCTATCGAGTACGCTGTATTCATTTTGTGGGCTTACATCCCGCCCACTGCTTTTCACTGGTTTGTTTCACTCTCCTTTAAGAAACCTTGCTTGCTGATGGTCTATCTTCCTCCCACCTTTCTCTTTTTAGTTAACTCCCACAGAGCAGGGACTAACTATAGTTTCCTTACCCTTTGATTCTTTATCAGTTGTTTGGTGCAACTCTTTGTTTCCTGCTCGTGTCGGTGCCCTTCTCTGCCACCCCCCCTTCACTACCCGCCCGTCACTGCTGGTTTCCTTTTGGTTTTGTTGTCACAAGTATTCTCGTGCTGCACTGAATCTGTCTGCCATCCCCTTTGAAATCACACAAAGATAGAGATAAATAGCAGGCTTTCGCCATTGTTTACTGAAGTTTCAAAACTGGACATGCGTCTTCATTTGATTTTGACTGGTGTGGATGTTTATCTTATTTCTTCTGTATTAGATAGTAGCTAAATGTGCTTTATATTTCATCTGCAACACGTTTGCTTCTGAGTGCCCTTATTTGTGGAGGGGTTTAATTTTTCTCACGCGCCACACCTTTCCTGTACATAATATTTGCAAATCTTGGCTGCACCAAAAAATGCAGGCATTAAAAGAAATATGTACATTTAACATACAATATATATACCAGAATGAAGATATTAATCTTTTGTTACTATCAGCTTTAAGAATCCATGCATTAAAGAAATGTTCTTGTTTGGTTGAATAGTATGGGTTGTGTAAAACTGTTGCTTATTCTTACTACAGGAATTCTGCTTATTTAGTGCAAATCTGCCTCAATATGTTAGGGCAAAGGGAATGGTGTGTGATGAGAAAAATGCTATTTCGTTTATACGTGATACCATTTTGCTGCAGTCATTAATTCTCGCTATTAGTGACTTTATATGGCAACCTTCTTGCAATAGCTTATCTGCTCTGGTAGGTGGGAGCATCTGCCTCTTTCTTTCTGTGGTAGCTCTTCAATGCCTCCTTTACTCTGGTAGGTGGCACCATTTGCATCTGTAGCTACTCCATCCTATACATGAACATAATGACAAACAGCCCCATAAAGGCTCCACTTGCGTGTCCAGACATCAGTTTTTCAATTTTATTGAAACCAAAAGACACAGATCTAAAGCAATCCTACATATCTGTTTTTTCCCACACCACACATACAAAACTATCCACAGAGTTCCATGTCACACAATTCAACTCCACATACTTCCAATCCACACAACATAATTTAACACCAAACCACATAAATCAACTCAACAAAACAATTACAAAACACATCACATACATTCAATCCACAAAACAAAATTCCACATGATGTCACAAAATTCAGCAGCGCACCACATAATTAACCTCCACTACATACCATCCCACAGCACAAAATACCATTCCACATAATTACACTCCATAACACACAATCCCACTGCACATTACAGTACATTCAATACCACATAATTACTATTCACATAATTCCACAGAACACCATGCTACATAATTCCACTACACAAAACGACTCCACACCATACAATTCCTTGACACACAATTCCACAACTATTTAATCCAATCCAACCCCCGTACTTCCACTACACACCACATACATACACTCCATAACACACAGGTAAAAGATATTGCAATTTGCAATGCCAATAGCTCTAACTCATTCAAATGCAAGCCCTTTTGCATTTCCAATGCTTGTTTCATTCTTTTTTACACTTGCTAGTCTCCGGTCAACACCAGAGATGGTGGGCATGTCCACAAAATAAGCAGGGGTGCTGGTAATGCTGGCAAATCCCTGTGATAGTTAATTAAGACACACCACATAACGCATAAAAGGTGTAGAAAAATACACCAAATATATAAATACACCAACTCCTGCAATTCAGATAAAACCTGAAGGCATCTCATTATGGAGCATTACCCCCTCAATTCACAAACACACAAACACACCTATAAACCCGCCCACCCAAACCCCTACCTGTTAACTTTTGCATTGTACCAGTTTGTATTGCCCTCACAAACTCCTGCCTGCTGTTCCGTACTCTATTGCTTTCCACTGCGCTACACAATATCACTGCAGACATACACAGATCTATGACCGGCCCCATGACTTACCAGATCCTGCACTAGCCACAAGCAAACTTCATAGCCAAATATGCTATCAAACTGATGACACATGGAGGCAGGACCTTGCAAATACTGGGATGAAGAAGGCAGAATGTGGTAAGCCCAAGCTAGAGGGATATAAAAGATATGTGCATCAGGGAATGTCTGGAAATTGATTGTTCCAGCATGCCTTCAGGAAAACACCAGAAAAATGTGTTAGGGCAGAAAAATATGAGATTGGAGACAAACCCCTCCTCATATGGATTCTATGTTCTCCACTTTTTACGGAATACAACCATAACTACGATTCTGTCAAATCACCAAATTTAAGAAAATGAAGATATCCACAGACTGTGGAGTTTTATGCCTAGCCCCAGACAACTGCGAGTGTGATACTAACAGAAAGTAAAAACCCAGAAAATACTTTCAAGAAATAGAAACAATTGTCTTGAGATCCTTTCTGCTGACAAACAGAATTCGTGTGTGTAAAGGAGGGCCAAGAAGAGAGTTCAGCCACAGCACTACTGGCTGGTGGGAGCCATTAACAATGTATGTAGAACCACATTTTCTCAACCCATGGAGGACACTACATACGAATTTGATGGTGGTTATCATGCAGATACCTTGTGGCGATTATTACTTATGTAGGATTGGGGTGAACGTGATTGGAGTTATAAAGCATTTATTTCGTAAACGTTGCCTCTCCTATTCACATTTCAAAAGGGAATGTGTTGTAAATGATTGCCCAGAATAATCTGGACAGATCAGCATCACACAAATGCAAAAAAACAGATCTTGCTCCAAGTCATAATTCTTTTTTTCAGTGAAACTTGGACCTGTGCTTTTTACCTTCCAAAAACTAATTTCAGAATTACAGCTGTCTTTAAGGTGGGTCCTTAAACAAGTTCAACGAGGTACGTTTGAACAAGAGCTGGCAACGTATTCAGTTACCAGGAGCCAAATATGTTTACACTCTTTACACTTTTAGGATCTGCAGGTGGTGCTGTGACAAATAGTTGAGGGATCGTTGGGGAAAAGGCCAAAATACCCTATCCCCAGGACACACAGTCAAGACAGATGTAAAAGGTTCTGTTTTGATTTTTCAAGTTTAAGTTTGGATCGTCACAGTATGCAGAAAACGATGGTCACTCTTTCACAAGTAACATGAACAAACAATTCTCCAGATGACTATAAACCACTGTTTCCAGATGTGTAAAAAAAGGTTTGGAAATTATTGGAGATGGGGAGAAAAACTGGAATGGAGGCAAGCTTAGCTCTATAAATACCATGGGCACGGGTACGAACACCATGGGGTTGCCTTATTTCCATAAATACCTAAAGGATATTCTCTTTATTTCTTTTCCTTCCTCAACACTGTTAAATGTTGTTATGCCAAATATCCCTCCTGACCCCTAGGATCTTCAAATTTACATGGAGTCCCACTCGCTAATCCAGAGGTTCCCTTCAATCAATACACTGGTGTTAGACCTGTCAGTCTTAGAGTGGCCTTACCCCAAATATTTTGCCTTATCCACGCTAGTGGTGCTGAATTTGTTTTCATAGGCCTTGAGCCTGTGTGCAGTTTAACCGATCAATTCAACTTGGCAAAATAAACCTTTTGCCAAACCTAATGGTCTCTTTTCAATACAAATTAGTCACTCCTAGGGTAGACCATAAACAACCCATAGGCAGGGTGCATTGCATTTAAAAAGTTGGAAATGTACTGTTAAGTTTAGCATGTCCTGGCAGTGAAAAACTCACAAATTTGCTTTTCGGAACTGTGAGGTCTAACTCTCCCATAGGATAAAATTGAGTTATCAAAATGCCATGTTTGGTGTCTAAGGAATTGTAATTTGAAATTCTCTTTAATGGTAAAGTCAGATTTTATGTCACAATTCTGAAAACACCACTTTTAGAAAATTGGCATTTTCTTGTCCTTATCATTTGGTGTTTGCAGCCTGTTTCCTGAGTCACATCATTAAATGTAGTTAGCATTGTTGTATGTATTCTTCTCAACAGTCATATCTCAGAAGGATTGGGTGTTGGCAGGATGGGCCATCTGGACAGGATAGAAGGGGTGGAACTGCGCATAGCCCCACTAGCACTTCAGAGAAGCTGTCTCAGCCCACACACAAACATTTTCACATTGTCCTTCTGTGCCCCCAGATATCACGTGACCAGGGTAAGGAGGAAGGAAATTCCAACACCATTTGTGGGGAGTAAACTCTAGAAGTTCCTTCCACTTCAAAGCTGGTGCCAGGTATACAATTAGGACCCTCAGACCCACTCTTCAGTTCACTTCTGGAACTGGGGGACTCTCAGAGGACTGCCCTGTTGCCTGATAAGTACTTCAAGGAACTGCCTTGCTGCACCAAGAGGACTGATCTGCTGTCTGAAGCCTGCCTTCTGCCCTCAGAGGACTGCCTGCACCACGAGACCTGCTTCTCTGCTTGAACCAAGGACTTTCACAATGACTCCAAGGGCAAGTTGGCTGGCCTCCTGATCAGAGCTCAGGGACAGAAAAGGCCCCAAATATCTTAAACCCACACCTAGACCCAGCCTGAGTGAGTCCTCATCCTCCAATTGAAGCGCCTCACATTCTGGACCCTTAGAAGTGTTTTCAAGGTGCCCAGATAGCCCAAATCCAATACTTGGGACTTAAAAGTTTTCAGCCACAAATTACCCTGAGAACCAAGAGGCGACCGGGACCTACCAGCTCAACGATCAGCCCAAGGTGTATCGCTGACAGCCTGACTTTGCAGTAGCTTCCACTACTTTCTTCTCCCCAGCAGCAAATCCTATTCAACAGTCCATTCAGAAGGGGTATCCAGTCTCGTTGGCCCCTTATGGGCTACAGCCTGCAGCTTTCTCTTGCTGGAGATTTTCGACTTCCATCAAACAGCGCAAGTGCAAACATAGAATTTATCACTACAATTTAATCCGACGGCTCCCCGATGAAGATACCTCTTCCTTGCACACCGCCCGCTGCCTTGCCTTGCTGAATCTTATCTTTGGAGATATGTTTCTACAAAAATTCTGCTAAGTCCTAAGGTAATCGGAGACTGGGCCCAATTCACTTTGTGTATCTAAACCGTACTCCACTGTGGTCAGTTAGAACTTTCGACTTTGCCCTGGTCTCGAGCAACTATATGCTTGCGTTTGGGGCTTGGGCCTTTTAGGCGCGGTTTGTCACTTAAAACTTTAAAAATTCATAACTCCAGCTCTACTGATTAGATTATTGTTGTTTTGGTGTCAAATAATTTATTAAAATGTATTCTAGTTTTCTAAACTGGTATGGGCTTTCTCTTTTGATGTGTTTTCACTTGATTACTGTTTAAGTGCTGCATAAATACTTTACATATTGCCTCTAAATTAAAGCTGTCTGCTTATGTGCCAAGCTAACTGTGTTAGGCACAGTTTAATTTAGTGAACTTTAGTGACTTTTTTGTGGTTCACCCTGAGGAGAATTGTGGCTGTTGCTTGAGTATGGGTTCACACTCCCCAGACAACTATCCAATGTCTCACAAATAGTAATACTCTATTCTATTTCTAAGGAGTTGTCAAAGGAGGACTTCCACTGTCAACAATCAACCCTTCACTGTACTGTGATCTTAACATTAACATTTCTACCCTCTTGAAATCCATCATTCCTGGCAAAAACTAAACCCAACCTTAACTTTGGCTTGTCAACATGGTAATAAATTGTTTCCTACCTATCTTAGCCCCTTGAATAAATTTGTGACTGTCATTAGTTTTGACCGTCTTAAAGAAAGAAGAATCATTTTCTTGGCTGGAATCTTTAATTTTCAACAAATTTCAAAAGTCACATTTAGGTCATTATTTTCTCAATCTCCCTCTGCCCTTTTGCCATATGTCCTGAGTTCTCCAATCTCATAGAGGAATCCATTACTTAAAAGCTCATGATGGAGCCATCCCTCATCTTTTCCATCAATCCAAGTTAGCACAGTCTTCTGAAACAAATATCCAGAAATGACAAGTTTTTTTAACAAAGAAATCTGAAAAACAAAGACTAAATTGAAAAACATTTAACCATCAAATGCGGTCTCCTAAAAGAAATACTTCTATCTGAAGAAAGACAAAGTAAGCACTCTCATCAAATTTAAAGATAAAAAATACAGTAAGGGAGGATTGTCAAGTTGACAAATCACCACCTGCTGCTATTTCCTATATGTTTTTCCAGAAACAGATCCCCCAAAAATATTTTTTGAGAGAGAATTCCCACTCTAAAAGCAAGTTTGTTGATGGGTTTGCCAAAAAAACATTATTTTATGAGGCAATTTTCCTCACAAACAAACTTCGTTTTTTTTTCAACCACAATTTGTTTACTTAATGTATAATCCAGATTAAATAATTCTATAAACATGCGTTCCTTCAGAATAGAACAAATGTAGTAGCAAACCAACCCAGAAGAAACCATGCCTTTTCTACTTCAATCACCAGCCTCAAAAACAGTGCTTGGTTGAACTTTTAAACACTACTAAGCCACTTCCTTAGGTGACACTCGCCACGTGTACCCCTGTTCATATCACCATGGGGTGCACACACACAAAACAAATCTGCAACTCACCTTCAGATTCACCTGCAGTAGTACTGTTTTACATTGCTAAGCAAGCTGAGACATTTCACCCAGACACAGCCTAGCACTAAGTTTTGCAATAAGAACTGCCTGCAAAATGTGACCTGGGTTCCCCTCCAGTCCCAATGCACATGCACACAGGGACACATGATACTAGCCGTGTGTCATGCTGTGTACACTGGTTAGGAAGACTGCATAGTGAAAGCAGCCAAAGTCAAAACCCATTTTAAATATTTAATGAATTTCCTGTTCAAAATATATGTGGTTCTTGAAGTTTTATTAACACAGATTGAGGAGGACACTGCACCCAAGCATATGGTTTTCCAATAAATGAACGAAGATTGTTTTAAAACATATTAAAACATGATGTGTACAGGAGGTATGGGGAGACAATATAGTAGTAGAGATAGAATGATTGTTAAAGGGATGGAGGAAGAGATGCAGAGGAGGAAGCACACTGGGAGGAAAAAGATATGCAAATAAAACCTTCACCTTAACATGTATCATGGGGAAAGGGCACTTTTTGGATCCGAAAGGTTCAACTAAAATTAATGCAGTACTGGAAAATAGATTAATAAAATCACATGAATTAATCATGACAATCAAGAGATTTGATGAATAAAGCATGTTACATGGGCTGGTTGCTCACTCCCTCCATATTGACGCATATTAATTACAGCGTAAAGAAAGAACTGAAGTACACTCTACAAGAAAACACATGAAGAGTAATGAGAATTTGCAAAAAAATAATACAATAGAATCATGAGTGCAAAGCAAATAAACAGGCTTTGAGAATATGCTGATGGCTCATAGAAAACAGAGTGGCAAACAATTTCACTAATGCTAAGTAGTAAAGACTAAGTAGTATGTCTTTCCGCAGTGTGTCAGAGGCATTATTATTGGTGTTGCGATCATTATTAGTAATATTCATGATAATGTTTGTTTTGGCATGTGCCAGGCTCAAGAGGGCACTGGACCACAAATTCATAATATAAGACAAGAGAGTGTTACATCTTATTTCACGTTATTACATTCCAGTTGATATGAGAGAACAGGGATGAGAAGGCTACAATATGGTTTTAGTACAGTTTTGGAATTAAACCAGGTGGAATTAGCTTCTTTACAAGCTAGTATAGGTTCAAAAGAGGAGTGCTTAGTTTGAGTGAAAAAGGTGGGTAGCTAGGAGAGGTGCACAGTTTAATGATATGGAATTCCAGCTTGGGCTTTCACAAAGGATGCCAGTGCTTTCGAAAAAGGTGAGTACTTCTAGTTAAGTTATTGCCTTGCAGTGAAAACCAACCTTCAAATAATGACTAATGCATATGTGAGTAATTATAATTTAGCTCGAATATCATCATCTATTTCACACTGGGACTCTGTTAAGCTTTATTTCAATTGACTTATTCAAACTAAGTGCACAAGCCATCCACATACATCAGTTTGTACAAGCCAACCCAAATGCTAAAGTTTTCAGAATGCCCACTGGTTTCCTAAGTGAAGAAAACTCAAGGTTGCTGGCTCCTCAAGGTGGGTTTGGATACAAATGCTATTTCCTCAGATGACAGAGAAGCTCATTTCTTTTAAAGGGAAGAGAATTCTCACGTACAGCTTTCATTCTGCATGTGTTAATATGTCCTATATATACAACATGCCTCATTACATCTTTCCCCACGATGCCCTCATTACCTGCAATGGTCAAACATTTGATTTGCCCTTCTAGATTTCCAGGAAATTACCTAAGTGAATTTCATGGAGGTTTGGATAGATCATCTTTCTCACATGGTGGTAGTGAACCTATTTGTATTAAATCTGCATAACACAATCATAACACTAATATGTATACGCCTCCCAGTCATAGCAATCAAATAGCCCAGTGTCAACTGTGACATCCCAATCTGTTATAGCATTTAACCAATATCAATTTGCACTATGGGGAGTAGAGATTTTCCTTCACCCTTTATGGTCCAGGAAGTCCCAGAATTTTAAATACAGTTGACAAACGAGTCAGGGCAGGCCTAAAGTGTGACACCTGCCATGGGAACACTTGCAGCTATGACTCTACTCACCGATTACATTTAGTGACACCGGCACTACAATCAAAACAAAAAAATGACAAAGCATACAGATCCTACCTTGTATGATTAAAGAAAATTACAAGGGAGAATACGCTGTAGTTGAAATGGAAAACAAGTTTACTTCATGGGCTCACTTACAAATGCTGTTACAAAATAGAAGAACAAATGTAGCCCCAACATTTGTTGCATCACAATTCTATCTGACCGCTAAATCATTCATAGGTTTAAGTTATTTTAATAGTTATTTTGAAACTTACTCTACTTTCTACTGTTCAAGATACGAGGAAAGTCCAAATGCACTTACTTTCGAATCCTCTTCCCTTAATATCAACACGAAGAAACGTAAAATAATTCAGTCTAAAATTCTGAATTAACACTTCTAGCAAACAGAAATGTTTTGCAAAACTAATGATGTACAACCGTGAAACATATATGACCAAGTTTGATGGTCAAAATAGTTAGAAACAAGCTAGTTATTGGTGTTCCTCCCAAAGAAATACGGCAAAGAGCAAGAAAAATTAAGCAACATTTATGCAAATTTGAAATAATGATCATATTAGGGGAGAGTTGATAACCAATTGAAATTAAGGGCCCAAAACACAAGTGTTGTCCTCTAAGACTTAACAAAAAAGAAGGTATCATATGAAAAGCTTGACTAAGGACTCATGCACCTGCCTACATAAATGCAACCAGTACATTAAATATCCCACAACACATCAGTTCATTAAAACCAGCTTTGTTTACAAACAGTATTCAATGTCTGCATACAGCAATTGTGCTTCATGCCCTAACACCCAGCAGCTAGAAAAATGTAATCACTGCATGCATTTGAGAAACATTCTTGAGATGTGGTTTACTCCAAACACCACTCAGAGCATAAGGGGAACAAAGAGCACAACTGCCTCCCAGATCCTAGATGCCTAGGTCCTAATCAAGCTAAAATGTTGGATCAAAAAATTGCAGGGTTCAAAGAAAGTTGGTTTGTCTCCCCTTTGTCTGAATTGTGAACATGTGAAATATGACTAAATCAGAATGCAAACCAGCACCTAAAAAAAAGCAATTTTTGAAAAATTAACAGTCCTGTCTTGCATTCGTACATGCTGATTTACACCGAGGGGGTATCCCTTGGCAGAAACTAATTTGAATGCCGAGCCAAAGGAAACATAAGAAATGTGAAGCCAAGGTAACAAGCTGGCCACATCTATGCCGTTTCGGCTGTTACATCAGTTTCTGGTGCCTTCTTCAGGATAGGATCAATTTGTTAGATTATGGCCAAGCAAATTAAAAATCCACTGAAACATAAGATGGTATTCTGCTTTCTTCTACGTGGCTTAAATGTAGAGAACAACTCAATAAGCTAAAGGTGATCCTCAGTCAATAGAGTTCCAAAGCTCTGTGATTGAGCTCTCCTCATTAACATCATTTATCTCTCTCTATTCCCATATCATTACAGATGATATACTCCACATCTGAGCATATACCATTACAGCAGTCCAGCTAGATTGTAGGAAACAAACCTATCAGTGTTCAAACAATCCAATTGAGTGGGAGTGTGCAGGTGTGAGCTAGATTTTCAATTATTTATTGAATATAGGTAATTGTTGAGGTGGTTGTGTTCATATTTACCCTCTTTCTACATAGATGTATTCACATCTTTATTTTTACACCTTGTATTAGTTTCTATTTTCAATTAATTGTTCTCATGAACAAAATTCTGTGAAAGAAGACCAGTATCCATATACATCAGAATTTCTTTTCACATTTCTAATACTGTTTTTGTTAGGTCTTTAAATGAATAAAGTAAAAAAAATATTTTGTAAAATTCCATTGCCTCTTAAAATGTAAGACATTGCTTATGATGAACTATGGCATTGTCCATCTTAATTGGGGTAGCACTGACTAATAAATGACTGCAGTTTTCTATTTATTTGTGGAACATACTTGTTGTGAGGCTGGACACTCTACTCAAGTTTAACAGTTTTACTAGTAAAATCCTACTAAAATGAGAGGGCGGATTTAGCTTTTTGGTCAAGTTGATCACAGGCTCTTTCTGTAAAGATCTCTTCATACTTGAGCTTTCATTGTGCTAACATTAACCATTTTCACAATCCTTATTTCCCTTCGCCCCCCACACAAATCACATCCTGATTTCTGTAATCCATAAATCACATATCATACTGTTCTAGGTACAGCACTATGTAAAGTGTTTCTGCACCCTGGAGTCAGGACTATGCTTTATGAAGTACCTAAATCTTTCAATAAATATGCAGCTACAGCTAAGTGAAAAATCGAAATCTCTGATACTAAAGTTATAAAGTCTAGAACACCTAATTCAAAATGCAGCAATCTCTAAGAAGAAACTTAGGACCAGATGTACGACCTTCAGTGTTTGCGGCCCGCAATTTGCGATTTTTAGCGACTTGCAAATTGTGAGTAGCAAACACTGATGTACTATAGTGTCTGAGACACTGTTTGCATTTTTCAAATGGGTCTTACAGGACTTGGCTAATATTCATGAGGGAGATTGCAATTGGGGATGGCCTGCAGTAACAGGGATGGTGGCCTGATGTAATCGGCAAACCAGTATGTCTGGGATTGCTTTTTAAATAAACAATTAAAAAAAAAAAAACACCCTGTTTTCCTTTAAGGAAAAAGGGATGTATTTAAAAAATAAAAATGAAAAGTTTTCTATTCATTTATTTTTTTTGTTAGGATTGGGCAGTGGTCCGTGGAGACCTCTTCGTGTTTGTGAATGGGTTACCACCTCCTTCACGGAGTCGATAAGGTATGAATGT
Organism: Pleurodeles waltl; assembly: GCF_031143425.1. Lineage (NCBI taxonomy): Eukaryota > Metazoa > Chordata > Amphibia > Caudata > Salamandridae > Pleurodeles > Pleurodeles waltl. The sequence goes on along the minus strand of NC_090437.1, from coordinate 317,204,198 downwards.
TTTGCAACCGCACTCCTGGTCGCACTACATTCACATGCCCCTTCCTAATAGCAATTCGCAAACCCTACTTTGCGAGTCGGTAATAGGTTACCAACTCACAAAAAAGGGTTGGTACATGCCAAAATACATTTTGCCAGTTGCAAACCACCCAATGGCCCTTTGCAACCAGTAAAATGCACCATACATCTGGTCCTTAAATCTATAAAAAAAAACAGGTAGGATTTCCGTGCATCAGGGCCAAAAACTGTCCACATTTCAAACAACATCTTATTGTATTAACTGGCTTTTCTGCTCCTCTAATCATAACTAAACACCCGCCTGCAATCCTGAGAACATGAAAAAAATAACGTTCATTAGCCAAACCAAAAACTTAAGAGATGTTTTCAGAGAAATTGACCTAGCTCTTGTCACTCATGCTATCAAGAAATATAAGAACCATGAGGTGGGACTAGAGGACACTATACCAAGAGTATTCAAGCCTCTCCCATACCTGTAATAGCATGGAACACTCTGAACCGCATTCCAAAAACAACACAAATGTAAGAGAAATGTACAAATGCAAACAATACTGGCAGATAGAGAACCCCATTATGGGTCATTAAAAGGACTAACAATTAGCACATGTTGGCAAAAAAGCAAAACGAGAAGGATAGCATGTGGTCCTCAAAAGGAGTGCAAAAACACAAATGAGAACTACTACAATCCTGGTTCTTGATATAGCACCTGATAAAATAACACAGAGCATAGCATAAAGTCTGCCACAACTTATGGGCTGTCCCAGACAATGCAGAAATGATATACCAACCAACATAAAAGTTACCCATGTGCATAGAAGCAGCAACAAACACAAAACTTATACTGCACTAAATCTAAGCAGTATGAAACATAATGCTATGTCAGCCATGCAGACACCCAAATTTGAAGGCAAAGGGTAAAGTAAAGATGTTTCAGGAAAGTACGTATGTTGAAGGATTAGTGCAGTGGTTGCCAACCTTTTGACTTCTGTGGATCCCCACTTTATCATCAATGGAACCCAGAGATCCCACTGAATCATTACTGGAATCCGGGGACCCCTCACTGAGTCAATACTGGAAGCCAGGAACAAGGCCTAAAGATTGTCAATGATTTGAAAAGCAAAACAATACGCAAAAGGTACAGAAACCAGCATTCCATCAAATACACACACAAATGATAACACTTCAGTTTGCAAACAAAAATTAAAAAAAAAAAAGTTTTACATGAAGGTTGGACCTTTTCTAAATTCAATTGAAGCTATCATCGTCCATACTATAGCCGGTTTGATGCACCTCACGAATCAATCTGAGGATACTAATTTAATTTTTAGCCTCCAATTTATAATTCCTTGACACTTACAGTATGTTTTAAAAATTTCAATTTTACATGTAGCCACTTTATATACACTATATTAATCAGTTAATATTAGTTAATTTTTTAAGCATTCACAGGCCCCCTGACTCCCAGGGGTTCCCGGACCACAGGTTGGGAACCACCGGATTAGAGCATCATGATGTACAGGTTACACTTGGCTAAAAGATGGCATAGCAACAGAATTAAAATGTCAAGTTGAAATTTGTCTACTTAATCACTGAGGGCAAAGTTGCTTGCAGTACAACACTTTTGTGGTAGTGGGTCTCATGAGACCACAGGGACTAGGGCAAAACCCATTCAACACCACAGTCACATCAAATGTGTGAAAGATCATGCCAGATAAAATGTAATTAAGCAAACCGTGCATGTGTTTGGACGGGAAACAAGCGAGAGTGACCTGGGAAACACTTACACTTCACTACCACCTTGGCGGCACAAACCCCAAATTATACTATTGAAGGCACCAAGGCCCACATGCGACACTACTGGCACTACCCCACCCCGTATGCAGCGCATATGACAGTTAAAACAGAGTCAGGCCCACTTCACTTACCTCACTAATACAAAAACCTATTTCACAACTTCCTTATAAATACTCTACAGCGGCCTGTACCGAGAAAGGTCTGGGAGGGCATTCAGAAGCAAACCTCACATAATATCATATACTCCCCACAACTTTCACTGTGGGACCAGCCACCCTTAATGGTAACACATGAACCTAGAGCATGGATGCAACTCTGTTGTTTGGAGTTTAGATGATTAATGTAAAAATGGGACATTCCTAACATTCACATTTTGGCACCCCAGCTAGCCCTAGCCCCTTAGATATATTCTTATATTTCTGATTGAGAGGTGTGAGCTGCCTAACTTATACTGGATTCCCTTCTGAATCAAAGTCGTTGCTGGCCCTAGAAGCACTACTTACCAACATATCCACTAAACATTTAATAACACCTTTACACCCAACAATGCTCGAGGACCTGCTGGAAAAAGAGCAGTCAGCAAAGATGGTCTTGGAGGTCTACAGGGGGATGGAATTGTCCAGAATGACTGGAAATTCTGCTGTACACAAACAAGCTGGGCATCTTCCAGCAGTAGATTATCCTTTTTACATTTTGGAACCTAGCATATTACATCCCCCAAAACTCTGCACCACTTCGGTCTATGAGCAGATTCTAACTGTCTAAGGTGTGGGGCACCAAAGTCGAATGTCCTATACCTGGCGTATTCTTGTCCAGTGAACTTAAACAATGGCTATTAACAATGATCTATTGTAATGAACAACTCGAAACGGATGCAGAACTACCCCTTCCACTCTGCACATTGACCCAGAGATATATGGGAACCTGTACCTAGTGCAATCTCAGATGGACATGTGGAGATACTAGACTGATTGCCACCCCTCCGGAGGAATTCTGGGAGGCACAGAGGAGGTGATCAGTTGGTGTCAACAGACAGTGAGGGGGAGAGTCTGATGGGATACACCTCGGAGTGCCCTATCGTAGCCATTACCACTGCATCTGGTATTCAAAATTAGTGTGCTTGATGGGCAGTGATATCCCAGTGAGGATATGGTCCTGCGGGGTGATCCTAATATGTACCTGCGAGTTCACTGTTTTGCATTACCTTTCCATGATTATCGAAGATTTGACACTACGCTGTAGGCGTGAAGCGATGTTTTAGAGGCTCTTTATGCTGTAGTTAGATATCATGTAGTTTATCATTGGATGAAACCAATAAATACATAAAAAACTGAAACAGTGGATGTCTTGGCGTGGTTTCAAAATATAATACAACCGAAGGCAAGATGACTCATGTTTCACGAACATCATGAGGCAACCCAACATAAACATGCAGACCACCTGTTAAATCATCACATATTGCTATATGCCTTGTTTGCGGGATCCATGCAAGATACTATAACACAGAGTAGCATACTCGTCACGAAGATAAATCACCAATCCTTTAGGACACAGATGCTGGAATAGGGAAGGGGTGATGCAAAAAACATTCAAAATAAAACAATGACAGTGCATGCAAATTATGTCATTCACTACGTATGTATGGATCTTGCCCATCTCGCTTCTTTTCTGGTAACACACCCATTTTCATGGCCGAGATAGATCAAAGCTGTGGTCAGGAGAAAGGGACGAGGAAGGCTACATTGTGTCCTCCACAGGACACTGACTAGTGTCACAGGGGAAGAGTGCAGTCAATATAGCATAAGACAGCAATCAATATTCATGCAGAATTTCATATTTGAAGAAGATTGTTTGTCATCGTAGTTTTTTCTCAGTATTTGGGGAAGCTTTCAATGTGCTGAAGTTCAGCAACGACATTAAAATGAAGGAAATAATGTTAACCAGTAAAACCAGGAATACGTAAAGCCACATGTGCGCCTTTGAGCACATTTAAACATAGTAAACTAGTGGCGCATGAGAATGAACATAGGGGCTCATTCCGACCCCGGCGATCAAGGACCGCCGGGGCCGGGGATGCGGGAGCACCGCCAACAGGCTGGCGGTGCCCCGCAGGGCATTCTGACCGCGGCGGTTTGGCCGCGGTCAGACCAGGAAAACCGGCGGTCTCCCGCCGGTTTTCCGCTGCCCTGGGAATCCCCCATGGCGGCGCAGCTTGCTGCGCCGCCATGGGGGATTCCGACCCCCTCACTGCCATCCTGTTCCTGACGGTTCCGACCGCCAGGAACAGGATGGCGGTGAGGGGTGTCGTGGGGCCCCTGGGGGCCCCTGCAGTGCCCATGCCAATGGCATGGGTACTGCAGGGGCCCCCGTAAGAGGGCCCCACTTTGAATTCCAGTGTCTGCTTAGCAGACACTGGAATTCGCGACGGGTGCAACTGCACCCGTCGCACCTTCCCACTCCGCCGGCTCCATTCGGAGCCGGCTTCCTCGTGGGAAGGGGTTTCCCGCTGGGCTGGCGGGCGGCCTGCTGGCGGTCGCCCGCCAGCCCAGCGGGAAAGCCAGAATGGCCTCCGCGGTCTTTCGACCGCGGAGCGGCCATATGGCGGTTCCCTCTAGGCGGGCGGCTCCCACCGCCCGCCGGGGTCTGAATGACCCCCATAATGTGCTGTAGAAAATCATGAGATAGTGGGTGAATTTAGGAACTGCCCTTTAGAACAGTCTCTAGGACGTATCTACTTTTGACTAATGTGTGCGTGTATGTATATATATATATATATATATATATATATATATATATATACATACACACACATATATATATATATATATATATATATACACACATATACATATATATATATACATATATATATATATATGTGTATATGTATATATATACATATATATACACATATATATATATGTTTGGCTAAAATTTATATGCATTTTCTTTTATATATTAGTTTATTAGAACAAAAACTTAACTCACTTCAACCGACCCTACTGTACGTCCAAGTCTGTTAAATCGACTTGCCAAAGTGAACTTTTAAAAAATACCATATATGTAAACCATTTTTATTAAAACGACCTACAAAACAGACTGCAATCCAAAACCCCGAAACAATGATTCTAAAGCTTCTTCACAACTTCAGCTCCACTCCAAAAAGGCAACATAAATGCTAGGAATTTGGATCAAGGTGGGAACTACTGTTTTTTGGCTCCATAAGCATTTTCCTCTGCACTTAACTGAAAAACTATCGGAGTTGAACTTCATTAAGGAAACAATAGTGCTGAAATGCAATGTTATTTCTTGATGTTTATGAAGAAAACTTAAAAGGGAATTTGCAAAATGTTGTCGTACCAGCATCATAGACGTGTCCAACTGACCTGCAGAAGAGACTGAAGGATGTAGTTTTAGAGCTAAATCCAGGATTAACAAAGCGAGTGTGGCTAAAACAGTATTATGTACAGTATGTGTCAATCTCACTAATGGAGTCCATACTGTTACATTTGATTGGCATTAATTTTCTGCCAATGGGTAAACTTAGAGACCAGAATTCAACCTCCATTACCTGCACAAACGTCAGCGCGGCTTTTTGTAGTAAACATTCAGCATAACAGAGCTCTGCATGCATTTCCTCTAGAAGAGAAAAGGGGAAGGGGGCAAGAAGTATATATATTAAAGACTGGACCAGATTTACATAGGCTAAACACTATTTACCTACAATACACATAGCACAGGTATAACTACAGTTGAAAGAAAGAATCATTGTGGAGCGCATGGCCAAGTGCTGATAGTCTGAGAAAAGATACACAGGTTTCTGTGTAATCAATAACACATACTGTACAACAGCACATGACTCCTCCCCTTCGGATCCACTGTTTGTTAATCACATGAGTAGGAACTGTAGTACAAACCAAGATTTGGCCTTTTCGAACCACTATGAAATACCCATGATAGGGGATACCAACTCACTTTATGACCCTTCATGCCCCATCACACCGCTTTACAGGATTAATATAACCTTATTGTTTATAATGGTGCACGTCTTCATAGAAAAACATTCACTACAGTGGCACAATGCATTAAGAAGGCACAGAAACAGAAAGATGCGCCCACAATCATAACCTTTGCTGTATGAAACCACAGACAAGAAAGGACCACCAGTAATGCTCTCATCTTCCTTTGGACTGATACCACCTATTGTAATGCTAAGAGCAGAAGGACACAATTATAACTTGTAGCGAGTGAAGGCCCTCTAAAGTAGTCATTGATCACCCAAAGATTGCCTAAATTAGGTTTTCTTTCTAGGTTGGTGTACATGCATAACCTAGGTTTTGCATGAATGTGACAGTGGCTATGAACCTTAGCCCTGAGAAAGAGAAAGGAGCTTAATACATCACACTTCATCCAGAATGTCAACTCATTTTGTCTTGATGTGGTTACTCATAGCTTCAAGCTCTGTGAATATTGTTACTTGAGTACTTTCAAGTGGTGTGACAAACAGGAGAACTTTATTAAAGTCCCCGTGCAGCAGCAACTATCTAGCATAACTGATGGGACGAAGGAAGGTTGTGGGCTCAGTTACTTCCTAGAATCTTGAATAAATCGCAGTGGAACGGATGCTACAGGATCACTCCAACACCTGAAAGTCATTATTTATCATCATCTGTCATTACTCTCCCCACAGAGCAGCGTTTGTGACAACACAACGGTGTTAAAATGATGAGGACATCACCACTAAAATCACCAAGCACTAAACAATTTGCATCGCATGTTACATCACAAGATCAGATATGATAAAAAATATGTTTTCCTGACACGTAGACACTAAGGGCCCGAAGTACTATGCGATTTTGAAGTCACAAAAGGAGAATTTCACCTTTTGCTACCGCAAAATGGCCTTTTCTAATGTGCCATCGCTATTTTGCGAGCCGGCATGCAAATACCAACTCGCAAAATAGGGATTGCAACTTGCAATTAGGAAGGGGTGTTCCAAGGGCATCCTCTTTCTAATTGCGAGTCGCAATGGCATGTATGATTCTTTTGTGACCGCAATTATAGTAGCAAAACAACTGCAGTTCGCAATGGAGCCCCTGCCCCTTTGTGAATGTAAGCAAAAATATTTTTTCAGAGCAGGCAGTGGTCCCATGGACTGCATTTAAAAAAACTGCTTGATTTAAAAAGCAGCCACAGACATGGTGGTCTGCTGTCCCCAGCAGGCCACCATCCATGTGAGTGAGGTCATTCCCAATGCGGTTGCAAATTTCGAACTACCTCATGAATATTGTTCAGGTAAGTCATTTGCAACCCCATTGGGAATCGCAAACAGTGTAGTTGACACTGTTGTACATTTGGTTTTGCGACTCGCAAATTGCAAGTCACAAAACATACAGTTGTACATCTGGCCTAAATAAGGACACGTCCACTGAAAGGGCACCATATGTGGCTATGGCCTATCATTATTGGCATAGGCCATGTTGGCTCCCACCTCTGTACACTATATCCTGGATGGCATTTATCACCGGAATTTATAAAACCTAAGTGGATCCACATATGCTGTATAATAGGTGCTATCAAATCCTAGCTGATGAATGGATCCACATATCACCAAATCAGCATGACAGTTTTTGATCATTCATTGATGTGTTACAAGCAGTGAGGCAACTAGTATACCCATTCATCGAGCACAAGCGCTACGCACATTACACTCATCAGCAACACTTCTTGCAATTTGTCCTCCTCAAGGGAATTCAGCAGCAATAAGACAAGGGACTTGAAGGGGGGTGGGACTAAAGAGTTGGAGGAACACATGGTGAAAAAGAGAACATTCCATCTCATTAGATAAAGAAAATATGCTATTTTCAGTTTGAAAGATACTGTGTTTTAAACATTTCTTTTATTGAATTCATTATGCGGAATACTGAAATTACCTAAGATATGCTTCCCGAAACAGCTGCAACCTTTTGATATTGTAAAATGAAGCGCAAACTACAATGTAAATGTATCACCACTACACATCACCTATGCATGGGGAAAAAAAGTGATGGAGGTAAAGTCCAAGCAAGAGATTACTAGCATGAAATTATGAGTTTGGAGTTCACATTGCCCTCATGATCATATACAAACCCCTTTTACCTACTGATACACAGTTATTGGCACTTCTGGTGGTTAAATGAGAACATTCCACAGTACCATTTCAAGTAGCAGCTCTCTGCCTCCTGAATCTCTGGCAGGACATTCAATCGATATTGGATATTGCCTCTTTGTTCTTAAAAAGTTCTGGTCACCACCTCAAGTAAAAAAAAAAAAAGGCTGATCTTTGACTAGGTGTTAAAAACCTTATGCATTGCTCACAGTCAGTGCGAAAGATGTGATCAGAGCTTCATATGTGTTGGTGATGGGGACCGGCACTCATGTCTGGGGATCAGGACGTGTAGTTCAGCATTAGACTGACTTTGAGCATGAGAGAGAGAGAATAGAAGAAAGGGAAGAAGAGAAAGTAAGGACAACAGTGAAAAGGGAGACAAGCAGGGATGAAAAAGAACCCCCAAGACTGAGACAAAGTGACATAACATGTAGGGAGGTAGAAGAGAAGGAATGATTTGGAATTAAGAGGCTGCTTAAAAATGCATTCATCCTTTGGTGCGTTTGATATCTTTCTCTAAGGCTTTTATTTTTAGTTCTAGTTGGTCTAAGGTTTTGTTGTCTAGTTTGTTTTTCTTTGACATACGTTTAATCATGTGCCAGTGGTTAGTGCATTTCAGGGTGTCCCAGATTTGTGCATTTGGACCAGAAGACCTTTTGAGTTCTAGGAATTCATCAACCACTTTCTTGAATATTTCCTTGAAGGAGGTCGTTCATTCTCCATGTTTTTGTTCCTGATTAATTGCAAGCAATGCCATAGGGTAATGAAATACAGGCATGGACTGAGACTAGGATTGGTTCAATGGTTGGGAAAGAGGTGGCTGGGATGTGAGTTTTGTCAATTAAGATATAATCGATGCGAGGGAATGTATTGTGCGGATGGGAGAAAAATTAGTAATCTTTCCCTGTGGGATTGAAAATTCTCCCATATGTCTAAGTTTAAGAAAACTGCACATGCTTAGCATTTGTTTATGGGATTTGTTGAGTTTAAATTGACATGCAGAATTCCTGTCAAGGGTGGTGATTCATTGTAAATTGAAATTTCCTTATAGAATCATTCTGCAATTGGGAGTTAAAGTTGAGAGTTTTTTATTGAGATTAATCCAAAAGGTAGGGTTGTCGTTATTGGGGGCATAGATGTTCATGACTATGATTTTAGTGTTGTCCTCGTGTATTTTAGTAAGAAGCCATCTGCCTTCAGTGTCTGCTTCTGAGGACAGGATAGTGAGGGCAGAGGCTTTCAAGATAAAGGTGAACAGCCCATTTTTTTGTTCATGGCTGGGGCGTATGCAAGGACACTAACCCATGCTTTTTTTTATTTTATTTTTTAGGAGGATCGCCTCTTTCTTGGCCACCTTGATTTCTTGAAGGAAAATTAGGTCTTCCTTAAATTTATGTGTATAGTCTAGGACTTTCTGTCATTTGGTTGGATGATTTAGACCCTTGACTATAAGAGAGAGTACATTTACGTTCTGCATTTTTGTGGGAGGGGAGTCTTCTTGTTGATGTAACCAGCTAAATGCCAGTTCTTGCTTGCCGGTGAGGTGGTGATAGGAGGGCGGGGTGGGAGTTGCTTTTGAAGGGATGGCATAGGTGAGGGGAAACAGAATGGATGAGAGAGGAAGGGGAGGGGGCAAGGAGGAAGGAAAGGGGATAGTAGATTAGTACTGTACAGGACAGGAGGAAATACATGAAAGTTAAAAAGAAAATGGAGAAGAAAATGATAGTGTAGTGACTGATTAAATATTTGTGCTGAGAATCTAGATATCATGGAGAGGTATCTGACAAAATCTAACTGGGGAGAGGCCATGGAGGCCATGAGTGGTCAAGCCTAGATCCGAAGTGCAGTCTTGCCTTGCCCTGTATAGAATATAAGAGTCTAAGTATGTTATGTTTACCTTTATTGTTTGGTGGCTGGAGTGCCTGGTGTTGTTTCCATAATGGTTCCTAATGAGCTAGTTGCCATTTAGTGGGAGTGGATAATAATGTGTATTCTGTTATTTATATTAATGTATTTGCAGGTATAGTAGTCATAGTATATAGAGAAAGTGTAATATTTGTAGTGAGTGAGGTGGCTATTTGTGGAATGGTGTTAGTTGGAGACATATGTCTCATTATTTCTGCTGAGTTAAGTTAGGGTTGTGAAAAATGGTACCCGATGTGTTTCATAATTATGGCGTACAATGTACAGTTTACAGTAAATTCTCCATTTACTGTCATTATAGTGCTAACATAATATCAACATAGTGTCAACGTAGAGCTAACAGAGTTTCAACGAGTTATCAGTAATGTGCCTACCTAGAACCAACATATTATAAACCTAGTACCAGCATAATGTTCAGATAGTGCCAACATATTCTCAACATCAATTCAACACATATCGAAATGAGTCGGTCGAGTGACCCAGGTTACTGTATTGCAGATAGTGAGGGCAAACATTAGTAATTTTTGTATTGCTCAACCTGTGGGTCAAAATGCAGTTTCGATAGCAATTGAACAACAGCTAAGTTGGATGGCACTAGATTTGTATGATATTATCAATGTAAGGCTGGTATCAATATTAATCAATGCCAATATGAGATTTGATAAATCTAAATTATGTTGAAAGTGAGAAGATGAAACATTGCAATAAATCCATCATGGGGTTGAAAGCATTTATAAAACATCCTATTTAACCAGAGCAGGTTAAAGGTCGTTATAGAGATACAGTACCAGTCATTGTAGAAGAGAAATCTTACCACTGGTTAAGATTAAAATTAGGCTGTTAGGTTTACTGTTAGGTTATTAGTAGGTTAGCAAGTGCAGTTAGTTAGTTTAGACAATGTTTTGTAGGTTGCTGACCACTTCATTTATTCTGCCTCGGTTTGAAGAAGTGGTCAGAAGACAAGAATAACCTCTATACCCAATGAACATGGCGTCACATCGACAAACGAGAACAACATCCTAAATACCTTTGAAAAATATTACCATACACTCTACTCCAAAACTGATATGTTATGACATATGCTTAAACTACCTCAACAAAATTTATGTAAGTAAGATAGATGAATCAATAAAAGAATCACTAAAACAGCTGATTTCTCGCCAAGAAATCAAACACAATCAAAACAATAAAAAGCCAGGAAGGCCCCAGGCCCAGAAGGCTTCCTGGCGTCATTCTAGCAAACTTGGGGTACCTCCCTAATCACTCCCTTGAAAGACTCATTCACCCACTTCTTCACTGGCTCCGTTCAGGGCTCAGCTGTGGTGGCAACCATATTTGTTATACCCAAAGAAGGGAACAACCCATCAAATCCCAAGAAGTACCAACCCATATTCACCATAAACACAGACTGCAAAATATATGCAAAGATCCAAGCCCTCAGAATTGAGCCCAATCTCAAAAACATAATACATCCCTCTCAATCAGGATTTATCACGGGGAGATTCAACACAGATAATATTGGAATTTTTAGCCATGTGATTGAAATAGGCAAACTCCTGCAAAACCCAACCTGCAGGATAGCACTAAATGTAGAGAAGGCCTTTGATATTGTGGACCTTCCTCGAAGCCGCACTTGGCTCCTTCAACTGTGGCCCTGGTCTCTCAAAAATGATCCTTGCTCTATACTAAGAACCAAAAGCTAGAATAAATATCAATGGAAAGTTGTCTAATCCCTTTTACCTCCAACAAGTAACCACACAAGGATGCCCTCTTTCCCTCCTACTATTTCTACTACCGCTAGAACCCCTACTTATATTGAGAAGAGAAAATCCATTCATCCCCGGTATCCCTTTCTCATTAGGCCCACAAAAACTAGCCACCTACAGGCATAACATTCTCCTTCCTACCACCCAGACAGACTCAGCCTTGCCACACATCATATCCACCATCAAAGACTACTCTAACATGTCAGGCTACTGCCTCAACAAGGAAAAGAGAGAGGTTTTTCCTCTCAATGTGTACTTCACCAGTTCACACATCAGTCCCTATGGGCCCAAATGGGCCCCAGAAAAGATAAAATACTGGGTACATGGTTCACCCATAACCTTAAAGACTCCATCGATTTCAATGAGAAAAAGATGCTAGATAACATCAAAGATAGCTTGGACAAATGGTCAACCAGGTTCATTACTTGGTGGGGTAGAATAGAATCTCTCAAAGTGATGATTACCCCATCATTAACTTTTTAATCAGCAAGTCCTCCATATACCTCTCAGACACCTTTTTTTTTTAAACTAAAATTGGCACGCTAGTAACCGAATTCCTCTGGAAATCTGAAAAGCCCATAATTGCCCTAAAGAAGCTGAGACTTCCTAAAAAACTTGGCGGCCTTAACGTACCCAACTACCGGAGATACCAACATGCCTTCCAAGTGAAGCAAGGGAGCCACTGGCTCCTAACCACCACCAATCCCTTGTCGCCAGGGCTCGCTAATGAAATCACCCTCGCTAAACCCTTATTCCCCACTTCATTTCTAGCTGTCAAAAAAAATTAAATACGCTACTCTATAAATATTCTATCCAGCACATCACAGGCACTCTGAAAAATTGACAACAAGCTACCAAACAAAATTAAACACTCATGTCTAGCCTCGCTATAGCACATTGAAAATTTTCAACTAGAAGGGAGAAGGGTTTACATAGAGAAATGGGCAGAAAAAGATATTCTCCTGGTGAGAGATATCACTACTCCCTCAGAACTCATACCATTCTCTCAAATAAAAGACGAATTTGACTAAAATGACCTAGACTTTTACAATTTCCTTAAAATAAAATCACTTATAGCCAAACAAGCCTCCAACACCTCCTGACTTACCGAACACATTAGAAAAATTTACCAAAGGAGGTCACCTAGCTTCCAATTGTTACTCCCGCCTATCCCTCACAAAAACCTCACTAAATAAACCAGCAGAAGACAAGTGGGAAACTCTACTATCAGACTCCAACAACACTCCTAAAGTCTCACTGGACTGGTCATCTACCTTGAGTAACCTCACTTCCAACATAATAACTCCATCACTAGCACAAAGCAGATACTGGATTGCCAATATGGCCTACTGGACTCAGGCCAAACTTTATACACTAGGCCTCGATCCTTCAGCATACGCTGGAACTGTGAGAAGGAAACAGGAAACTTAAAACACATGCTAATGGAGTGCCTCTCCGCCAAAAAGTTCTGGGAGGACATCAGTAATACAATATCTCAAATTCTTCATAGAAACTGGACTCCTACTTAAACCTCTATTACACTGGGCATCCTCCCCACTGATATTAAACAGGACAAAAAAATAGTCTTCTGTGGGGCAATTTAGTCACAACTGGCCTTAAAGTCATCCTCAATGAATGGAAAGACTCATCCAAACTATCCACCCACATGGTGGGAATGGGTCCAATTCATGAGAACTGCCTGTGACTCAGTGCTTAGCTTGTAAATAAGAAGGTGCCGGTGCCGGTGCTCAGAGCTCTCCTCTTAAACATGCGGCTGCTGCTATTAAATGTGCGAACATGGAATACTGAGGCAGTGTAATCCTGAATCCATCTCCAGCCTCTTCAATCTATATAAAGCCACACCCTGCCACTTCAGCTCACTCTTGCAGCTTTCTAATTTCTCCCTTTGTGGCACTTTTTCATTTTTCTCTTCCTCCATCTTTCCCATATGTGTCTTTTGCTTGCAGCAAATGCTTGAGGCAGAAGAATAAGTGCCGGTGCTCAGCACTGGAAACAACAAGCACAAATTAAGCATTGCTGTGTCTCACTAAACTTATACTTGATGACCACACCAATGAAGAATGGTAAACTCTGGTGCAAACTAGACAACTTTATGTCTCACTCGATCATTCATGCATTCACTCACTCTTTCTCTAACCCTCCCCCTCCTATCTCTATTTGCCCACTTCCTCCTCTCCCTACCCATCTCCTCACCCCCATGTACTGCCTACTTTTCACCCCCATCACCGTCTTCTTCTCTTCTCTCATCTCTGCTCTTTTACTATGATTCATTCATCTACAACTGAGGTACCTTAATCATTTACCACATCATCAAAAACCCCTCGTCACAATACATACACTGAATAACCTCACCATTGCAAACAAATACACTTATCTCTACCCTCTACTTTTGTAAATGTGGACCGACTCGTCATGCTATACCCTAAACTATAATTTCCACTTGATTTGATGGTACCATACAATGTATTGTTTCTTTTTATTTATATGATTTAATGTTCCTATTTTATAAAATCCCAAGGGAACACTCTTGAAATGAAAAAAAATGAAATGTAATAATCCAGATATCTGGAAACACCTTCAGTGGATTCTTAAGAAAAACTTTGAGCCCCTGGACTTATTTGTTTATTTTACAAATTATCCTTTGACTGGCCAGGTTTCATCCAATGCAAACTTATACTTTACAGCCAGTGGGAAAATACCAAAGCACACATTCTTCACTCCTGATAATTCCACATTTTCAAAACAAAACGTGTAGAGGAGGAATCTCCTGATCAGTACAGACAAGTAATTTGTGGAATATGCTCTAAAGACAATATGGACCATCAACAGCCATGAGAAATGCAGAGAAACAAACAATAACGGCCTGGCTTTCTCTCCAAATTCAGGACTCAAGAGAACCTCAGACTATAACCCTGGCTGAGTTGTGTAAGCAGCAAGAAAAGGTATCCTTCACCCCTTCCCTCCTCCCACTCTTACAACTCCAAGCATAAAATCCTCCTACACACTGATGCACAGTCGGGAGCACACTTCCCACGCCTCACCCAATACCAAAACACAGCACTAACAGATGCCACTTCAACTGACACCCTTGTGCTATAAAGAGAGTGACTACTGACTCCACCATCTAAAAAGTTGTTTGGGTCCTCGGCAAGAGTTAGTAAAGTGCTATAGAAATGCTACAATAAAATATTTCAGAATTGTACCCCACCTAGAAATTCACAATCAAGGAAATCGCAAATTGGGTATCAAATGAATATTCCATTCCCCATGATTTCACTAGTTACCTCTCACCAAAAAAACTAAACGCTTTAAAGGATCACTCAATTTTTATTAAGCTATTGAACACATAGAAAGTGGCACTGTCGGGGGTGTCATTAAAAAGACTTAGGCCTCAATCTTGATAAACTGAGAACATTTCCATTGCAGTTCTTTCACAAATAAGAGAAAATAAACAGGTTGTATACCATCACTTTGCATCATGGTGGCTGCATCACAGAGAAGCAAATAACTCATTTCAAAATCAGTCATTGTTGCAGCGTCTTCTACTGCAGTACTGGTAGCCTTTTCCTCTCAAATGGAGAGCTTGGCTTGTTCTTCAAACTAATATTTGAGATAATGGGCATTAATCAAACCTTTTGTTATGAGAAGTCATCATGCCAAATGGGACTCCACGGGCAGCACACCTCTGCTAGCACAATAGTGTGCCTCATCTCAATTGCTGCTCAGAAGTGATGTATTACAAAAGCCCTGGTTATCTCACTTCCACATGGTCTCAGAAACAATGAATGGGCGCCGTGAACACTGTACAAATCATCCCCACAGTGGACAATGCAGTGGAGAGCCCGGTACCTCCTCATTGGAAAGCCATCTACTCTTCATATTCACACGTCCTTTAGACTGAGGATAGCAGATGTTGTTTTGATCTACCCATTGACTGGTTGTTGCTCAGCAGTCCTCGACATGCAAAAGTAAAAGAGGGAATTTCGCAGCTTTTAAATAAAAAATGGCATTTCGCTCACTGGACTAATACAGTCAATGTACAAAGCTGTGCTTGAGACATGGGAACAGATTTTTGTGCCAGTGGGACTACACAATCTTTCCTCATTTAAAGATTCCTAAAAGGAGCACCGTTGGGTAATATGCTTGATAGTCTTCAACAGGGGTAGGACAACCTTTGGAGCAAACGTGTGCTCTTTAAATGCTTTGGTGGAGCTATGTCCATTGTAACCTCAATTCCAATATGCACTAATACCCTTGATGTCAGATGTAACTGAAGTTTTATATATAAATACATATTGGTAAAAATATCTTTAATGCAAATTTATCACATTTATTTTGTGACTTTATGAGGCACAATTCAGGGTCTACCTGCTGGAAAAAATGTTTTAGAAGGAAGATACTGAGGTATAAAGGTATACACAATCACTTTGTTCTACAGCGGGCTATAGTTATATACAAGACTGAAAAGTAAAACAAGGATCAAATAAGGGACAACTAATTCACAAGAATAATAAAAACACTAAATATAGTTACTAATGGATCACGCTTTTCCATTGCCTTACTCTACTATACATATGCATTTGTTTAATTTATCTATTATGTAGTTTTGTATGCAGGAGGCATATCCTGCAGGTCCTCAGAGTGCCAAAGGGGAGTCCGATAGTTTACCAGGAAAGTGATCGTCAGTAGCAATTTTAGGCTCAAGTTAAGATGCCCATAGAAAGGAATAGCTAAGGGTAGCTATTTACAAATGCAGGAGAACAGTTATATTGCCAAATGGTAACCGTGATAGCATTGGGACACCTAGAGATGATGTACATTGCAAGGTGCACCAGGGAAGGCAAGGGTGGAATCTGAATGCAGTCTTGCGAAATGTTTTAAAACTAGCTCATTACTTCGCTGAAAATAATTATCAATAGAAGAAACTTTTTCTCTTATTACTGCATTAAAGTAACTTTTAATACACTGGTGCATCAAACTTCCCTTGTTGGATTTAATATTTGTATTTATAAAACAGGACTGTATAGTTATGCTAAATTGTACTCCTCAATATTACAGTAGTGGATAGGTTTATTACATCATACCCTTACGGACCACTGCCTACTCTTAAAAAACATAAAACTTCAAAGTTTCATTCTTTCTTTTTAAACTCATCCCGTTTTCCTTTAAGGAAATCTGGCTTCATTAAAAAACAAAAAAAAAGATTGCTTCATTGAAAAGCAATTACAAACATGATGGACTGATGACCCCAGCAGGCCACCATACGTGTGATGGCTGCAATTCCTAATAGGTCGCAAATTAATATTAATATTCAAGAGGTAAGTGAATTTGCGACCTACTTGGAATCGCTATTTGAAAATAAGAGTACTCCATACATTAAGAATACTGATTTCCTAATTGCAATTTGGAAATAATCGCAATTAGGAAATCTATATTCCTAATGTTTGTATATCTGACCCTAAGTCCTTTATTTGTGCAATGGCTAAACTTTAACAACCACATGGTTGAGGATTGTAGCCTTGTCTCATGCTTGAGCCCAGATCAAAACTTAGATCAAAAAATCACTGCTGGAGATGGGGGTGACAAAGATATAACAACTTCAGCTCATTCACATGTACTTCGGGGTAGCTATCTGCTGAATACCTGGGGCAGCGATTCCTCATCAACATAGTCAGGTGTTAAGGCGGCAGCAGAGAAATGTCAGTATTGCTCAGTTTTCTTACACTAAACAGAAATTTCAGAAATTCCATTTCTCCCTGAGGTCTCCTGGCCAATCATCCAGGGGCATGTGGTCTGCACCTACAATTAGGTGCCTTATTATAGACAGAATCTACATGTTTAATTACTTAGGGGGTCATTCTGCCGCCAGGGCCACCGACCACGGGAGCACCGCCAACAGGCTGGCGGTGCTCCCACGAGCATTCTGACCGCGGCGGTTCAGCCGCGGTCAGAAGCGGAAAGTCGGCGGTCTCCCGCCGACTTTCCGCTGCTTGGGGGAATCCTCCATGGCTGCGGAGCGCGCTCCGCAGCCATGGGGATTCTGACACCCCCTACCGCCATCCTGTTCCTGGCGGGTCTCCCCCCAGGAACAGGATGGCGGTAGGGGGTGCCGCGGGGCCCCTGGGGGCCCCTGCAGTGCCCATGCCCATGGCATGGGCACTGCAGGGGCCCCCATAAGAGGGCCCCGCAAAGTATTTCAGTGTCTGCCATGCAGACACTGAAATACGCGACGGGTGCAAACTGCACCCGTCGCACCCCTGCAACTACGCCGGCTCAATTCTGAGCCGGCGTCCTCGTTGCAGGGGCATTTCCTCTGGGCCGGCGGGCGCTCTTTTGGAGAGCGCCCGCCGGCCCAGAGGAAATGTTAGAATGGCCGCCGCGGTCTTGTGACCGCGGTGCGGTCATTTGGCGGCGGAACCTTGGCGGACGGCCTCCGCCGTCCGCCAAGGTTAAAATCAGGCCCTTAATGTTGATTAACTGAATTTAGATATTACATTCTTTTCAAAGCCCTGGAAAGAAAGTTACAAGTACAGTCATACAGGTATATATCATCATTTACAGACAAAAAACGATTTTTGCTAAACTTGAAACTTTCTGAGTCCATTTCTTCAATTGCTTTCCAAATGGAAAATCCATATAGAGATTACAAATTATGCGGAGGATAATTTGGAAGGGGCATAGGTTGCATGTAGTTGCAGCTAGACACACTGCAGCCTGCGTGGCTGGCAAACTTTACACTAGGCGAACTAAGATTGTTGGAATGGGGATCGACTGGTCACACAAACATCTTCCTATCGAAGGAAGCCCTGACAGATAATCAGGAGTCAGTCTAAAATGTCCCACACCCACAAATACACCCGAAAGCGTGTGAATAATCTAAGTATACATGTTTTTGCTGTTCAGTTGGCGGTCTAGTGTTAGGTCACCTAACGACGAACAAAGCAAAACTTTTTAAAACTGCTTGCACACTACTGTGGAGGCCACCAACCTAGTTAAATCGTTTTTTTTTAGAATATTTTCACACAGAGACAAGGTGAAATAAGTAGCTGGATTTTTCTTCCCCACTTTGGGAAAGCTTCAGCAAAGAAATGTCATCTTAAGATGTGGGAAGTTAGCGTTGATGGCTAACACAAATAGTTGCAATGTTTTACTTCAACAATCACTGCCAATGCCAAAAGGTCTGGCTTATAATTCAAACTGCAAGCCAGACATATTGCCTTTGCCAAAGCAGGCCTCTATTGTGGGCTGCAACTACTGACTGATGACACGGAGAGAGTGAAGTACTGTTTGTAGTTCTTTTAACTAAGCATTTTAGGCCTGGCTGGACAGTAAGTCAAGGAGGGGTGGAGGAGTGCTTCTGGCATTGTGTGACAGCTTCTTATGGGTGTGTGAGTGCCATCTTTAGAGCTAGTTGTTCTGGTAGTGTTACTTTCGCTCTGTGTGGCGTGTAAGATTGTTAACTAGCCTGTAGGGGATGAGTGCTACTGGTTTTTAGGAAGCTTTGCTTTCCAACTACAAGGGCTTTGCAGGCCCCTTTTTGTTTTCATTGAGGATACTGCTGAATATTTGCTTTGTATTTATTTAACAATGGACAAGTGTTAATCTTGAAACCGCCCTGCAACAACCACTATTAAAGAGGAGTCCTCTTCTTCCAAATATAAGCCTTGATGGACTGCCTGCCTAACAATACGGTGCAAAGCCTGACGGGGGGGGGGCATAAGTAACCATGTCCATGGCGTCCATTTCCTTTTTATTTTTTGAGTACCCTTGACTAGATACCACTGGCAGCCACCAGCCACACACCACCCCTCTGCCCTCTGGCAAAGACCAATGTCCTCCAATCACTGCACAACTGGTTATGTTTACTGGCATCAAACACAAGTTACATCAGTTAACAGACTCTCAGCCCCATAGGTTGGGGACTTCTTAATGCTTGTAAACACTGAACCCTGCTCTGGGACTATGTCTCTGGACACACATGTACACCTCTGCAGAATTGTCTTGCAGCTTTTAACCCTGGCTAATGAGAGTCCTGGTGCATCAAACCTGATGCTACTTCAGCTCCCCTCTTCAGATGGACAAACAATGGTCAAGTTTAGTGAATAATTCACCCTGCAAAAGGCGTGTAGATGGCACAATGACAATGATGGGAGCATCTGGCTCACCACCAGGAAGAATCATTATACTGTGCTTGTGCTGAAGACCACAGTCTCACACATGCAACAAAGAGCACCATATTAGTAGAATAGATTAATCCATTGTAGCACAATATACCTCACTATATTTGCCCCTGGGATGAAGGGGCAACAGCAATAGGGGAGGCACCACAACGGTCAAAACAATAAATATTGTGATTACGGCAGGGTGGAGGCAGGAAGGACATCAAGGCTGCTCGGCCATTTGTTTGTGTACTGCAATATGCACCGTTGACCAGCGCAGTTCGTATTGTGTCACTAAGTTTAGACACAGCATTCATCTGAGGAGTAGAGATTCTAAGATGTACTATGTCGCAGTGCACTGGCCTTACTGCTTGCAAATGCAGCATGATGCAGTACTGCTGTTTTTCAGTGGTGACTGGCACTGCAGTGGCTCTCTTTGCTACTGCACAACAGGAAGCCCTCGAGGAGTAGAAAGGCTGGCTATTTCTGGGGCAAAATGCAATAATAATGCATATTCTAAACAGTTTATGTGAGAATGTAAAAAGTGGTTTGGGGTAGGTCCAGACACTTTGGGGTTACTGGCTTCCAAACAAGTCAACTATATTCTTTTACCACTAGTGTCCTGAAGCCCCTTTAATATTGGACTGAAAATGAGCATCTATTACACCAATGAAAAGAGTCTCAGTGCCTTCCTTCCTGGCCCCTTAGTACGCACACACTCACCATCTGCTCTAGGACCTTGGCCATGGTCTCACATGAACAGCTCCACAGCAGTTTCTACCTGATGCTCTGGACCTTCAGGGTAGCAGGATAGAGAAGTCGAAGGCTTAATTAGGGAGATTGTGGTTAGAAACGCTGAACATCACACAGCGCATGATACCACTTACTAATCAATGCCAGGTCAATTATTTTACTTCCAAAAAAAGGTGCCTTAATTCAAATGCGTCTAAATAATAAATGAAAATCAGACCTCTCTGCCCTTGATGAACTGAAAATCTGTGTAAGGAGGTCTTTCAGTGTTATACAATGTGGCAACCTCTCCAATGGCGTCTGTCATGTATTTCACAGCGTAGAACCCTTTTCTATTTTATGTGTTCCTGTTTCATTAGTTAGCGCTAACAATGCAATACCCCTTCATCTAGTAATCACCAGAGAGTTCATAACGTAGAACTCAACTACAGTGTCATCATCAGAGAGTTCACATTTTAAAACCCCTTCTTAATTAATGTCTTTGGCCGGGAGTTCACAATAAAAACATCCTTTCTACTCTATTTGTCATGTTGTACCATGCAGGGTCCTTTCCTACTGTATCTGACACAGAATCTGCATTACCGATGTCACTATCAGTTATGAATGCTCATAAAGAAGATAATATTTGGCCCATCCCACTATTGGACACACACTGAGCACACAGTACACGTTTAGCAGTTGACCCTTTGGATAGAAAGGCAAAGCAGTCCAAGGCTTACTCAGGGAGGTTTATTGTGGTTAAAACTCAAAGCTCCATAGAGCACACAAAATTCAAGACCCAATCAGTGCTTTTACAGCTATTAAGAGTAATAGTAAAATTCACAGCTGTCCAAATAGTTATGCAAAACAAAATTATAAATGTACGTATCCATCTCTCTAGCCCCTCCTGAACTAATGATTTGTGCAAGAAGGTTTCTCGGTATTAAACAAAGCAAAGCTCCTTTTTCTTGCATTCCTCAGAGCGTTTAACCTGTAAAACTTCTTTCCACTGTATTTGTCACAGATTTGCACCATGCAAAGCTCCTCCCTACTGTATTTGCCATGGGGTGAGAGTTAGCAATGTCTTATGAGAAAATGAACAACTTCACAGGCAGGTAAACAAAACTGCTAACCAATCAGCTGCCAGTCCAGATGAACACATGGACAGAGAGAGAGCCTTGAGATCCCCTCCCTATTGTACCCAAAGTGAGCATCAAGTGCAAGCTATTCGCACTTGCTCCACAGGGTAGAGAGGTGGTGTAGGGTCAAAACTCTGAACTCTTCAAAACACATAATAACACTAAAAGCAAAATCAATGCCCGATCCATACTCCCTACTGCATGTGGCAGAGTTTTCAACGCAAAACCCCTTCCTACTGTATTCATCACAAGGTTACATCACACAAAGACCCTTCCTGCTTTGACTGAGGGTCTGTGCAAATAATGTCACTATCAGTCATGAGAACTAGAGCTACCTACATGGGCTAACACAACTGCTGCTCAATAAGTGAAAGAAAATCAACATAGGGGTGGAACCAAAACACCTTTGATTAAATGAGCCTTGACACACTCCACTGTAAAGCCCAAATTTGTAAGAAACAAAAGTTAGTGGGATTATTAATTGAGTTACATGTAAGCTCAGGCGCGGCTCCTCCGCTAGGGCGGAGGAGCGTTGCCCTCCCGTCAGCAGCAGCTGCTGCAAACCTTTTACTAAAATCGATAATAATCTATGTTTATTATCATTTTTAGTAAAAGGTGCAGGGCCACAGGCTCTTACGAGCACTGAGGGGGAGCGCACAGCACTCTCCCTCACTGTGCATGTATGTTTGGCCGGCCGTCTCATGCACGCCAAACACACATGCGCACAGGGCTCTCTCCAGCCTGGCAACACTGTTCCCGAGCTGGAGAGAGCCTGCACAGGCTCCCAGTCTGCCTAGAAGCGCCCTGGCTGAGAGCTCCCAGACAATCCTGAAGCTGCTCTGATCAGCATCAGGATTGGCGCAGGGCAGGCTGGGAGCCTATCTGCATGAGAGGAGAAGCGAAGTGGAGATGGAAGCGGCCGCTGCAATTCAGGTATGTATTTTTTTCTTTTTTAAGTAATTTCACCGCACCAGCTCACCCCCCCCCCCACGGCGTGCCGTCCTGCCCTCTGTTACTGCCGCGAGCCGCTCCTGATTAAGTGCAGAGCAAAAATATCCTAGGAGTGATTGTTTTCATGGTTCTAGGTGTATTGCACAGTGGTGGTTGATATGGTAGAGCAGGAATTTATCAGGATGTGACGCACAGCTTATCCTAAAGCTTTAAAATCGACCAAGGAATCACAACAACACTAACTCATCAGGGTAAACTGCAAAGGTCACTAAATTATTCTGAGGTAAACCACCTGGTAGCTATGGCACAAGGCAGACAGGCTTAAGTTAGGGCAATGTGTAACATAGTTCTGAGAGATCAAATGACAAAATCAAAACACCAAACAATAAAAATCCCAAACCAAATTAGAAAAAAAGGGAAAACGGTGCGTAAAACAAATTACCTCAAAATGACACAAATTCAATAAGAGGAACCAAGATATCAATTTTAAACATACTTAAGTGAAAATACTACCAAAAAGCACTAAGCACCCATGACAGTCTATGGATGCAGCAGTAGAGCAGGACCTAGGCGTGATTTCAGGCTGACTACCATGCAGCATGGGTTGGATACACCAAGTTTTTTCATCTATGTCAAAGATTTTACTTTCTGACATTTTTATGGAGCTCAAAATACTCCATCTGATACAGCTTTGGGGTTGCCGTACTGATGTTGCATCAAAATCAGACACCTCTGCTACGTGTTCCTGTAGACACTCTGGAGGTCTTGTAAGCTCAATACATTTAAAAGTACCAACTTTTCAGGGCTTCTGAAGCAGCGCCTGAAAGTCCCTTTTAGGCCCCCTCAGGGGCAGAATTTAGGGGCCAGGGGTCATTCCAGCAGGGACCACCAGCAGGCACCAGTCCAGGTCCAGTTGTTATTAGTCAACCAGTCTCTTCAGGAAAAAGGTAGTTTGTTGTGTCCCTGTAGCTGCATACGAGCTCAGCCAAAAGACTCTTAAAGTCCACTCCTACGTCCTGGGTATGAATGGGAACAGGGCGAACCATTCAGTTCTGCAACCAGGACACAGACAGCAGTGCCAATCCTCTTCTGATTTTCAGGAGATTACTCATTAAATCAAACTTCCACAGGAGCAGATGCCTTTTACCCAACTCCCTCCAACAGATGCGTGCTCAAACTTTAATGATGATCTGAACCCTGCATCCGCTAGGGGGAAAGGGGAATGGAAATAGAAAAAGAGAGACCGCCTCCAGATCCAGTTCCAGCCCGTGCTTCCCACTTGATAGGATATTCAGTGTGTGCTTCTGTAACCTGCACCTTTCTCCTTATTGGGATTTCTTTAAAGGAAGGACCTGCAGTCGGGTGATAAGAGCATAGATAAGTACATTCCTAGTGCACATTCATCTGTTCAGCCATTCACATTCACCCAATTCTATCGTTCTCCTAACCTGGATCTTTTGAGAGACTAGCCTCTCTCTAAGAGAACAATGTTAACTTAATATCTTATTTTCTCCAGGAGTCAGAGGTATCCAAGGTTCCCTGGAGAACAGTTCAAAGGTTCACAAATATACAATCTACTAATGTCTTTTACAGGAAAAGACAACTCCTTCTCAAGGTTCAGTTTTCTCAATCACAGTCTCGAGGAATTAGTCTGAGCACTGAGGTTTGTGTTAAAGACTGTCAAGTCTGCAAGGCGAAGAGTTTTTGAATATATATGTACATAAATATATTGGCAAGTCTGGAAATCATCCAAAAGTATTCCTTACTGCAGTTGATTAAAGTTCTGTTAAGCCAAAAAGAATTCTCTTCAGAAAGCCGATAGCCAGTTGTTGGAAGAAGGAAACAATTCAGCATCTCCAGAAGGGGAAAAGTAGCTGGTGTGCACACCGTAACAAGAAAAATAATTAATTACTCAAAACTGGAAGAATTCCCTAAGAAACAAAGCGCCTCAGGAACACTGCTCATTCTCCTCAGGATGACAGTTGAAGTGTACAGCTCCCAGAGAGAAACAGCTGGAGGGAAGCTTCAGCACGAGACTAAGGTAGAAACACTAGAGTGCTGACCTCACAAAGATTTGCAGCCACCATCTTGAGTGGCAGTTAAACCTGAAAAAGCTAGTTCTAAGAACAGCCTCTGCAAGAGTCACCGGGAGTGAGGATGCTGCTGCAACCAACGTAGGTACAAGGAAAAGGAGGCAACCCTGGCAATAGTTTTCCTGACACTGATCTTCCACAGATCCAGAAAGATTTCTGAGGACAAGGTGCTAGATTTGTGGATTTTACTAGCCGGTGGATGGAAGTGACTTTGGGACACTTAACTGATGAGGAAAAAGTTCCTGAGACAATTCTCCCCACTTTTGCAGCTCATTCTATTGGCCTTATTCCAAACTAATCCTCACTGCACCATTCCAAGGGAAAATCCAAGGTGGCACAGGCCTTCTGCCCTTGGATGGACTTGTGTACCAGTCAGGGGTGTGCTTAAGGAAATGAGTAGTCCCCTCCTCCTAGGCTATACCAAACTGGTTCTGAGGCTAGCTTCCCATCCTATGAGGACTGAGCCAGGCTGACTATCACGTGTTCAGGGATCAAAACGTCTCCCCCTCTCAGGTCTCTCCTTCCACTAAACTATGAATGGATTTCCTTACACTAAACTACTAAACTATGAATGGAGAGAAATCATCTCTTCCCCTTTCAGGTTAATGAGGGTCCTAGAACCTGCACAGCAGCCTTTCATGCCCGATACTAGGCCCATTTTGTCACCAGGCCAAAGCCACTGCTCTGCTCTAGTAGCAGTTTTCACACATCATTAATGTCAACCACTGGCTGTGCAGGTGCTTGCAGGCTAAACCAGATTAGGCTCCAGGAGCTTCATCCATGGAAAAGGTAAATTTCTAAAAGTGTATTTTCCAAAGTATTTGTTAAAAAGTTAACTTCATTAATGAATTGATTTCAATATCAAACAATAGACTTTGAATGACTAATCTAGCCACTTGCTGTCCAAGGTTACAGATTAAACTTTATACTGTGCACTTTGATATTTGTTAGGGTCCAACTAGAGTCTGTCAGTGAAAATAAAATAGGTTTTTGGGGCTAGTCACTGGAGGAACATACCAATTCTATTTTGCACATGTTCCACTTTTAAATATGAGGCACCATACTTGTGGTCATTGAGGAATCCTTAGGGATGACCTAAAATTTTAAAGCAAGGTTTTTCACCTGTCAAAGAAAGTTATTTTTGACAGTTTTGACAGCAGTTGTTTACGCTGCTAAAATCAGACTACATGTGATAGGCCTGAACTCATGTTTTGTGGATGGCACAATATGTTCTGAAGACCACAGGGGTATTTAACGTCCAGGCCCTGGGTCCATTTGTTTTACACCATATATCAGGAACTTATAGGCAAGTTATACATGTGAATCAGGGTTAGGCTAATTTAACCATTTTTAAAGGGTGAGCAAAGGCATTTTACTCCTATTTGGCAGGGGTAAAGTGCACATAGTTGTAAGTCCAGCAAAACAGACAGCCAAATTACACCAAAGATAGTCATATCCTACAAATGGAAATACGGGAAGGCAGGAAAGTGAGATAATGTGGTCACGTATCAAGTGAACACTGTACTGTTCTATCATAAATATAAAAAAATATTACAAATGGCCCCAGAATTCCATGACCATATAAAGGCATTAATCCTTCAGTCTTATTGATCTATTAGGTTGCTGACCTTAGTGACTTACAGTGTCCTTCTAACATATTTTAAGGAATATTTTATTTATCATATAATGGAGTTTTGTGGCATGTCACACACTCGCAACTTCAGATTACTCAGTGTAACAACAACAGAGTATGTGTTGAAATAAAATAATGTTCATTAGAAGTTAGCATCCTGATGGATGCATCAAGTACCCAGTCAGAAGTAAATGTGAACACTTTAGGTTTTGGAAGTGTCCTGAAATACAGACATCTGTGGCTAGCCAACAGATCAGGTTTCAAGTTGTGTCATTAACTAGGGTCACAGATGCCAAGTGATCTGCCTCTGGTCTGTTGCCCACTGAAGATTCACTCAAGGATCTGGTGAGAGGATGCTAAGGAATGTTTTAGGATGGAATCCCACGAGTTGACATATTATGGAGGTAACCAGCCTTTCTGCCCAGGATGGGTTAGTTTGATAGAATCATAGCTATGTAGGATCAGGCACATCCTGTTCACCTAGTTATTCACTTTTTGCAAACCACTGGCACTTTGGATTCCAGTGGAAACAATTTATAGATGGGATTATCAAAAGAATTATTTCATTGCTACCTCGTTCAGATGACACAAATAAAGAGCCTGGGACACTGGAGTCTGAGTATCATGCTTATCAGTGCCCAGTCAACAGTCAAGCCCATTTGTGGTTTTACTTTTCATCCCAATGGAGCACATGGCATGATTTCTGATTATGTTATCACTAAAGGAAACAATAACCATACCAATAATGTTTCCAGGCGAGTGGCTGAACACATCAGAAGCCTCTCTGAGACTGTCATGGTTTTTGTCCCAATATTCCCATCCATCTGCAGTTACTAAAACTGGATTAATATGTAATTCCAGGGAGAATATTGGGGGTCTTAAAAGCTATAAACAAAGTACTCTCAAAAATTTACAGGGGGTAAATAAGTAATGCTGCACCTGATTCGTCTAATATTTCTTCATTTGCCATCATTTACAGCAGGTGAATTATCTGGCTGAAAAAATCCTGATCCTTGGAATTACAATAGACTTCATGACTGAGATGAGGCGACTGACTCCTATCACCAGTTCCATTGGAATTACCATTACTTGTACTGTGGCCCAACGCCTTGAGCACACAGATCATGCTGCTTTCAATTCCACTGTACATTACAGAGTGTGCAGTTCAAGACCAGATCAGAGAAATTGTGACTGTTTTAACATTCCCGCCTTTGCACACCAAAGACACAGGCTAGCAAATGGTAACATGCTAAAGAGAAACAATAGCTTAATTTATCATCAGTCATGTGCAACAGATTCTGAAGGACAGAGGAGGACATATCTAAATGTGGTCATCCGAGATGGTCAATAAAAAGTAACTCGTGCAATACACAACCACAATGGAAAGGTTAAAAACAATCAAATGATGTAATTTGTTGTGCATCAAGTTTACACCTATGTTGCATTTCCATAAATAATAAAAGGGGGGGTTCTTTATTGTGGCATTTAGGATTCGGGCAAATATAACCCCCAGGACACAAGCATTTTTGTTTCTCTTCGTGTAAACAAAAAGCTTACTTAGTTTTCTTGAAACCTTAAAAAATAAAATGAAATTAAACGATTCAGACTGAATAGCTGCTGTCTGGATAGGGCTTTGTAAAAGAACATTTATTCAAACTGAAATACAATTGCAAACCTCCTAACAGAAACCACCAACTGATGTGTCCTACTTCTGACTTAAAGACTCACAGTTCTGCATTTTTTTTTAAATTGGTCTATTTAATACGGTTGCAAGATCAACGATCACCGTGGCCGTGGAAGATTAATTTTTTTCTAGCCCAACTACACCAAAACAATAGCAAAGCTTTATAGCAGTTTATGACGACATTAGGGAGGTTTTGATAATTCGACAAATTTAGCATTAAGAGGTCTCAGTTTATCTCCATTACAAAACGTCACCTGTAAGAGACATTGCCAGCATTTCCCCCCCACATAAATGTATTCTGTATTCAAAAAATGCCTCCAAAACAGTATATGATTATGTTTTTTTACTGTAGTATCTGATTTTTCAGTTTTTTCAACTTTGAGATTGACTTTGCTATCTTTATGATGGGATAGGTTTCTAAAGTTTTGAAAAACGCTTCTTGAACTTACTGCACACAACCCTAATAGCAATGAGCTCTACGCAGTATTACAATGATTTCCTCCAAACGAGGGACATTTATATTATAGGTCGTAGGCACTTTTCTTATTCAAGGTAATATAAAGGTTCAATTAAATCCGTAAGTTAAGGTCACATCAATTAATGTACTGTGCAACCGCAGTAACAATCCTTCAGTTAAGACAGACAGAAGTACATAAAATGCAACGGAATTTCATCTTGATGCAAAAATAACACGCTTATATTTAAAAGTACACGAGTGAATTTAGTATATCTCTTTTTTTTGCGAATCGTGCAAGGCAAAGACACAGAAGCAGCTTACCTTCAGAGAGCTGTTCCACTGACTGCTTGGAGACGAGGCTGGAGAGTGATTCGACGACTGTGTTTCTTTTTCTGAACCTACAAATGGAAGATCCATTAGTTATAGACATTCATCTCCAGTTATGGACGGAACGATAATGTAATTGACACGAGGAAATGCAAACATATTCCTGACAATCTTTATTCAAAATCCATAATGGATTTAAGCAAGAAACAAATCCATCAGCTCCAATATCACAGCAATGTTTTGAAACTAAAAGCGTTTGTTCTCAATTTAGACATTACAAATTCCTTTTGAAATTTTACAAATTGAAAAACATCAATTGGGTGTATGGATGTTTTTTTTAATTACTCATGGATGGCGGCGTGGCGAGCCAGCGGCTAAGATGGCTGCTTGATTCGGAGCTTAGATGAAGCGGGCCTGGTCCTTGCTACTACAATGGACCCAAACCACTGGAACATCAAAATCGTGATTGTGGCGCATTGAACTGAGTGCTATGATCGACTGGATCCCCCTAGGGTGGCTGTCCCATGCTTCCGGACCCGTTTCTCGGCTGGTGATGTCTGAAGGCCCAGCCCGTATCAGAGGCCCAGTGGTGACAGGGGCCGGGGATGAGCCTGAGGCTGACGGGCCTCCGACACCTCGCCCCTCTGATTACCGCCATCTACCTCTGCCCACCTCTGACCCAATTCCTGCTGGGGGTGTGGCCTAGGGTACCTCCCTTTGATCATCAACCTTGTTGGGCCTTTGAGTGCTACATTGCGGCCCCCTCTTCTAGGGGATGTGTACAGCGAATCAGTCAGACCTCACTAGCCCGCTTTGCCAGTCTGTGGCATGTAGGGGCCTGCAGGGGGAGAAATACTACACGTGCTGTGACCAGTTGCCTTTGAGGTGTATGCCACCTCCTGTTGCCACCATCACCATCTGCTTCTGAGTGTCTTCACCTCACGTGCCAGTCCTACTCTTTGGATGGGGGATGCCCCACCACCTTTGATGATGCCAACCGCCATCTGCACTGCTCAACGGCTTATACTGTTCATCAGGACCAGATGAGACTGGGAGGCCTGAACTATTATGGTGTGGACCCGTGCGGCTCTGGCTCCACACACAGCCATTATCATTTCAGCTACCCACAGCCACTTTTTAGGGTCAGGACCCGCACCCACTGTTAAACATCCCGACTGGGGCATAAAGCTGACTGGTGACACTTCTGCGTTGTAGGCCTATGATATGAACCTGTCCTACATTAACACTCCTTCTCCCTGTCTTCCTAGATGGGACCCCCACCTCTGGCCTCGACTCTTGTGAGTAAGGCGCCCTCTAAGCTGCTACTCTGCTGAAGGACATGTCCAGGGGGCCTGGCCATGCTCAATACCCAATCATGGTCTGTGGCAACATCCGACAGCGCAAACTCCCTTTTGCAACAACCAAGGTCACAGAGACACCGGCTGCTCCCCCTGCGATGGACCTGGTGCTCACTGCTGCTTCGGAGAGTGCCCCACAAACCTGAACGGAAGCCATCATGGCAGAACTCCATGGACAACAGTTTTGACACCCTGGTCGGCGCAAAGGGAAGAGACTGCACAGGCACCAAACCAGACTGGAGGTGGCGGAGGTCCGAATCTCCGGTGTTGAAGACACCGCCACATCGGCAACTAAAAGAATAGACAAACTTAAAAAATTGCTTATAACATTGGCTATAAAAAATGAAGACTTGGAGGCCTGTGGGTGATGCAGTAATATTCACATAATCGGTGTGGCGGAGTCCAAAGACACTGGTCGCCTAGACCTCTTTGTAGAATGCTTGCAAATGGACCTATTTAACTACCAGAGCTTCACACCCACCTTCATGGTCGAACTTAGCCACCAATTTCTTTGCCTCCCAGCCCGCATTGAACTGCACCAAGACCAATCATGGCCAGACTACAGAATTTTTGGGACTGGGACACTGTGCCCTGTATGGCTTGGGAGCATGACCTGTTGCAATGGCAGGGTGTTGCCATTTAGATTTTTCCAGACTTCACCATGACGGTGCAGGAGGCCCGACGCAAGTTTGCAGAGGCTAAGTTGGCCTTGCGGAGACTTGTATCCAGCATGTCTGCGGGTTGATGATCAAAGCAGGGCACATTTTTTTGGCACACCTTCTGACACCCTGAGTTTCTGCAAGCACTATTCGAGGCCGGCCTCCTCACTGTGACATGCAACCCCTGACCACCCTTTGCCTGATGCTGACCCTGCCTTCAGCACAGAGCTTTTTCCACCAGACTGAGGCACCACTTGACATGACATCGAACCTCCCCTTTGCCACCCACCCCATCCCTGAGGTCCTGGTCGGTGATCCATAAACTTACATCTTAAGTACGATTAGATTTCCTGTTCTTTGATCTCGCACACAAGTACTACAGCTTGGTCCATACATGAATTTTCTGAGGCCGGGGTGTCGCCTCTACCCAGTGGTACACAAACCTTCTTGGATTGTTTTGTTCTTAAGTGATGTGGGGGTATTGCATGCCAGGGACTGCTAGGCTATTGTTTGTCTGGTCTAGAGGAGGGGTGGTGGTTTGGGAGTTTTGGGTTTTCCACACTTTTGATTATTTATCTGCTGTCACACACACAAAACTTCATGAGGCACTTCTCACACCACTTCATTTTGTACCAATCTGCTTAGGTCTGTGCAACATGACCGTGGTCTCCAGACTCTAGACTTAACACTACTCTCTTGGAACATACGGGCCTAAACGACCACCACAAAGGTAGGCAACTACCACACTATCTTACTACACATAATGTGAGGGTGGCATTCCTTCCTATCCCCTGGTAAATCCCACTCCTTTGCATCCACAAGGGGATCACATCGCTGTTTTTCCTGTTATGGCTCCTATTCTCATGGGGTCAGCATTCTCATACACAGCAGCCTCCCATTCCACCATAATAGTCCCTAGGAGATTATGACGGCAGGTGTGTCCTGATTGCGGTGACACTGACAGGACACCATGTCCTCCTGGCCAATATATACACTCCTAATGTGGACACCGCAGATTTTTTCAGTGCTCTGATGGTGCACATCGGCTGCAAGGAGTGTGACCATATCCTCCTGGGGGTAACTTTAACCTCCTACTGGATCCTCATTTAAATTCCACTGCCACAAACCCAACAACTAAGCCCAAATCAATGCAAATAGTCTGTGATATCTGTAACACTTTTCTACTTTGTGACACCTTGTGACTGCCCTGTTCCAATACCCCAGCCTACATGCACCACTCTACACCCCATGACACTTGGTTTCGCCTACATTACTGGCTGCTATCCCCCACACGTACCTCATTGCTAAAGGGTGTCACCCACCTGGCCTGTACACTCTCTGACTATGCACCAGAGGCCCTCTCCCTCAGACTACCATATGGCAGTTGTATAGATTGGCAGTGGAGGTTCCCGGACATGGCCCTGCATGATGACCTTTTCTGCTCCGAACGTGATCTATACGTGATCTTCACTCCAACCTGGCGCAAGTGGAGGCACAATTGATGGAGATAGATAATCTCTCTCCACAGCACTGTGGCTCACCCTTGGCCATGCAAAGCACCTCGCTGTTGACTGAATATTGGGACCTGGAGGGATATGAATCCGTCTTCCTATGGATATACGATAGGGACCGCAGCTATGATGAGGGTAAGAGACCTCGGTGCACTTTGGCTAGACCCCTGCATCCCCCACAGGAGGTCCTTATACATTCCTGAGTTACTGCTACCAGACGGCACTCATGTCACGGATAGAGAAGACGTTCTGGCCACTCTTTTGCGATATTGCACACATTTATACTGCACCAGGCTTCCTGCTGGCAATACCTCCCTAGCCTCCTGCAGAGAGGAGGTGGCTATGGTGTGGACCACTAGGGATCTCCAGCAATTCTTGGCCAAACCCATATCCTGCGATGAGATCAAACCAAAGTTCCCGGCCTGGATGGTTTCACTGGTATCTTTTACAAACAATTTAAGCATCTACTTGCACCCCCATCTTTTAGCCATGTACACAGAGGCTCTAACATCAGGAACTTTGCCATCCACACTACGTGAAGCAGTCATTACTTACTACTAAAACCCAGCAAGGACCCTCGCAACTGCAACTCCTATTGGCCCCTCTCACTTTTAAATTTTGATAACAGGATCCTCGCCAAGGTGCTCTCCAGCCGGCTTTCCCTACTTATGGAGCAAATCATTCCAACGGTGCAGTCTGGGTTTGTCCCTCATCGCTCAAATTCCCTCAACCTGCGCACCATGTTTTCGGTCCTCAATCATATATCACATGATACCCCCGCAGTGGTGGTGTTACTAGACGCTGAAAAAGCTTTGATTTTCTAGAACGGCCCTTCTTGTACGCCACTCTTACTACCACCTACCTTTACCTCCATGATTAAACTTTTATACTACCTCCCCACAGCCCACATTCGCATCACTGGCTCCCTGTCTGAGCCCTTTATAGTCACTAGAGGCACCAGACAGGGCTGCCCACTTTCTCCCCTTCTTATAATTGCACTGGACTCTTTGATCCATCACCTTCAAGAACGCTACAGACACTGCGTACTACAGTTTCACAATGGTCCCCTACTTCTTTCCCTATATGCTGATGAATTTTCTATTTTTTTGGGCTTGCACCCCACTGAGAATCTCCCACTGATTCTGCATGAAACCATCCACATTGGGGCGCTCTGCATCAATTGGTCGAAGTCCGCACTGCTCCCACTTAACGACTCCACCAAATCCATGGGGAATTTCCCCTATCCTGGGGTTCGAGGCTCGTGAAATATATTGGCATTATGCTCCCTCAAGATAAGGAACAAATGCTCAGACTCAATTACGGTCCTGCCATTGAAAAGCTGACCTCCCAAATCTACTACTGGCTACGTCTCCCCCTTTCAATTGTGGGGCGTATTGCTATGATAAAGATGATAATACTCCTACAATTCCTATACATGTTTCTCAATATCCCTATTCCGCTCACCAATGCTTTTTTCCCCAGATTGCGCTCCCTTCTTTTGAAACTTATTTAGGCAGATCATCGCCGACGGGTGGTTTGAGATGCGCTGGTGCAGCCATTTGTGCATGGTGGGTTCAGAGTGCCTCATATACAAATTTATTATGTGGTGGGCCAGTGCCAGTATGCTCACCATTGGTTTCCCCAGATGCCCGGATCCCCTATACAAAACCTAAGGCTGATCTTGCATCATCCACTCCACTCATATCCCTATTCCCCACTGGATGTCCCGTGGACCCTGTGGACATCCAACCCCTTTCAACCACTAGTTGGGCTTGGAGAAAAGTAACATGCCTGCTAGGGGGGTCCTCTCTTATACTCTCCACTGTTACCACTGTCATCCAGTGTCCCTTGGTTGCCCATAACTGCTGAAATGATAGTTTGTCGCACCCTTCAAAAACATGTTCTACACACCTTTGCCTCTTCCCCACAGGTCATTTGGTGGATGTAACGGACGAGACCCGTTTCCCTGTAGTCACTCAGGTATCTCTAAAGTGCACACTGTGCTGTGATCCCAACATACCCTCTTGCCCCCACCCGAGTTTCTTCCCTTGGCTTCACTAACAGAACGAGAGTGGGCAATGTCTGGTGTCCAAACTTTACCATATGTGCATTGTGCTACTTTCCTCTCATGATGCTAAACTCCGACAGGCTTGGGAATCCAACTTAGGGCACCTGCTTAGTGATAAAGTATGGTCTGCCTGCTGCACAGAGTCACGCCTTGCCCAACTACTACCACAAACGTTTACGCTTTAAATTTCTTTGCAGAATGTATGTTACGCCCAGCTTCCTTGCACGCCTAGACCCTTCAAATCCCCCACTTGCCCACGCTGTTGTAATCCTATGGCGGATTTTGCTCACCTATCCAGGACATGCCTGATGATTGCCTCATACTGGCAATCCGCTTATATGTTGGCCCAAATGATAGAGTGAACACTCACTC
Source organism: Pleurodeles waltl (assembly GCF_031143425.1). Taxonomy (NCBI): domain Eukaryota; kingdom Metazoa; phylum Chordata; class Amphibia; order Caudata; family Salamandridae; genus Pleurodeles; species Pleurodeles waltl. Next base: position 317,169,389 of record NC_090437.1, on the reverse strand, counting down.
CCAACCCTGTGTTGGCCCTGCTTGGCTACGTGCAGGACACCCTCAAGCTTCACTGCAATGGCTTTTCTTTTGGCCAAGTGTGAGGTGGCCCTGCACTGGAGCTCCCGACACTCCCCTTCTGCCAAAGCATGGCTTGACAGCCTGGCTTACTGTGACACCACGGGTAAATTATACGCCATGCTTCAAACCCCTACCTCTCGCCCTAAAAACATTTTGTATCTGCTCCATAAACTATCAGTTATTAGTGACACACCCTGGCTCACCCCCAAAATTCCCCCCTTCATCACTTGCAATAGCTTCCCCACCTCCCCTCGTCTCTACGACCTCATCGTCTTACTAGTCTAGTACGTTACATGCTATCACTGTCCTCCCATATACGCACACATCTCTTACGGTACACCTTCCTCCCCCCACTCATGGTATGTCTAGTAGGCACCAATATGCCTATGTTGTCTGATCCATATTTATGTATGCACCTATGCTTAGTCCACATTTTAATGAACAGCAAAATTGAATTAAATGTATTTTTTTGTACCATGCTTGTTGTCTGAAAATTCATTAAAAAGTATAAAACATACTACTTATGGGTTAAGCTTCTCTTCTGTAGATTCTGTCTTCTGTATTTTTCTTTGTGGGCTCCAGTTGTGTTTTTACTGTGTTTTCTGAACTTCTGAAAATCAGTGATTATCTGTGCTAATGAAGCACCACCCCTGAGTCAAAAGAAATAAAGACTGGGTGTTAGAAATGGGGTTGTTGGTTGGCAGTCAGGTTACCCTCTGTCCAAGCAAGAACCCTCACTCTAGTCAGGGTAAGTCACAAACAATCCAAATTATCCTGTGCCCACCCTCTGGTAGCTTGGCATGAGCAGTCAGGCTTAACTTAGAAGGCAATGTGTAAAGTATTTGTGCAATAAATCATACAATAACACAATATAGAACCACAAAAATACACCACACAGTGTTTAGAAAACTATAGAATATTTATCTGGATATTTGTAGATCAACACAATAAAAGATGCAATAAGAATGTGTAGAAATATCACTGAAAGGTGATATAAAGTGTCTTAAGTCTTTAAATGCAAACAAAGTCTCTTTCAAGCACAAAGTACCTGGTTTGGAGTGGAAAATCTCCGCAGAGGGCCGCAGAGGAGGAGATGCGTAGAAAAATGGTGTGTGCGTCGGTTTCTCCCCTTGACACACGGACTTGCGTTGTTATTTTTCACGTGGGGAGATGTGCGTCGTTCTGTGGGAAGAAAAACTGTGTGTGCGTTGGTTTTGCCCCTTCACACATGGACTTGCGTCGTTATTTTTCACTCGGGGAAGACGTGCGTCATTTTCCGGCACGCGGGTCGACTCCTTCTATGGTTTGCGGGATTACCAGATGTCCCGTGGTCTGTGCGTGGAATCCTAGACTTGTTAACTGGCTGAGCGTCGTTCCGGGGAGCTGTGCATGGAATGTTCTTCCTCATGGCAGGCGTCGCGTTGATTTCCTCTCTGGAAGTCGGGTGGCGTTGTCCAGGCGAGGCCCTGCGTCGAAGTTCCGGTCGCACCATAGGCGTTGTGTCCAATTTCTCACTGCGGAACAATCTGTGCGTAGAATTTTTCGGCGCACACGGCGTCCAGTTGAAAGAAAGAAGTCTTTTTGGTCCTGAGACTTCAGAAAACAGGAGGCAAGCTCTATCCAAGCCTTTGGAGAGCACTTTTACAGCCAGACAAGAGTTTAGTAAGGCAGCAGGCCAACAGCAAGGCAGCAGTCCTTTGTAGAAAGCAGACAGGTGAGTCCTTTGAGCAGCCAGGCAGTTCTTCTTGGCAGGATGTAGGTTCTGGTGCAGGTTTCTTCTCCAGCAAGTGTCTGAGGTGATAGGGCAGAGGCCCTGTTTTATACCCAAATGTGCCTTTGAAGTGGGGGGGACGTCAAAGAGTGGCTTAGGAGTGCACCAGGTCCCCTTTCAGTTCAATCCTGTCTGCCAGGGTCCCAGTAGGGGGTGTAGCAGTCCTTTGTGTCAGAGCAGGCCCTCCACCCTCCCAGCCCAGGAAGACTCATTCAAAATGCAGATGTATGCAAGTGAGGCTGAGTACCCTGTGTTTGGGGTGTGTCTGAGTGAATGCACAAGGAGCTGTCAACTAAACCCAGCCAGATGTGCATTGTAAGGCACAGAACGATTTAAGTGCAGAGAAATGCTCACTTTCTTAAAGTGGCATTTCTAAAATAGTAATACTAAATCCAACTTCACCAGTCAGCAGGATTTTGCATTACCATTCTGGACATACTAAATATGACCTTCCTACTCCCTTCAGATCTGCAGCTTCCACTTCAACAATGTATGAGGGCAGCCCCAATGTTAGCCAATGAAGGGAGCAGGCCTCACAGTAGTGTAAAAACGAATTTAGGAGTTTTACACTACCAGGACATGTAAACTACACAGGTACATGTCCTGCCTTTTACCCACACAGCACCCTGCTCTAGGGGTTACCTAGAGGTGACTTATGTGTAGAAAAGGGGAGCTTTAGGCTTGGCAAGTACTTTTAAATGCCAAGTCGACGTGGCAGTGAAACTGCACACACCGGCCTTGCACTGGCAGGCCTGGGACAAGGTAAAGGGTCTACTTGAGTGGGTGGTACAACCAGTGCTGCAGGCCCACTAGTAGCATTTAATCTACAGGCCCTAGGCACATACAGTGCACCTTACTAGGGACTTATAAGTATATTAAATAGTCCAATTGGGTATGATCCAAAGTTACCATGTTTAAAGGGAGAGAGCATATGCACTTTAGCACTGGTTAGCAGTGGAAAAGTGCGCAGAGTCTAAAAGCCAGCAAAAACAGAGTCCAAAAAGTGGAGGGAGGCAGGCAAAAAGTTAGGGGTGACCATCCTAAGGCATGTCAGGTCTAACACTGGGCATTTCCAGTGTTTCCAAATAATTTTGCTTTCACTGAAGCGTGTGTAACATGATTATTTCAATTAAAGGAGGACTATTGCTTGCTAGGTAGTGTGTTCTCCCCCTTGGTAGTTTGTGCAATAGACTTGTAATTGAATGTGCTAAGAAAAGTCTCTGTGGTTTGAATGATCTATCACACTCATTCTAACTCTGTCACTCACTCACTGCCTCCCACAAGCATGCCTCTCATACTAACCATTAAAATGCTATGTGGCTTATAAGACTATCAATGACTCAAATACCTTGTTTAATGCAGACATTGTTAAACAACAATGTCTGCAACTGGTTGGAGGTCATTTAGGTAAACTATTATAAATATTATTAACTTTGTATGGGTGGTCACAAGTTGGTACCAGAGTCAGGTTAATCTACTGTGAGCCTGGACTTTCTAAAACCTAAAAAACATGGTTATTGTATATTAATTTCCTCTGCTTTTCTGTATTCCTACCCTGCCAGCATAGAAAAGGTGCTGCTGTGTCTGGATATTCAAATCTAGTTAGGGTCCATGTCAAGGTTGTCACTTTCAGTAAGTCCTGACTTAAGCCTTTAGACTGCATTTTGGGACTGTGGTTTTGATTTAGACATTGTAAATTATGAGGTCAAAAATGTTGCATTCAAAAGTACTTGTTTACTAAGAATCCAGACTTGGCTGAATGTGTCACACATGGTACTGAACCATCTAATACCTATTAATCTTGGTACTATGTCTTTGTATGTGAAAAGTGCTGACTTAAGCTTTCACTGCTATCATCCACAAGGTTGCAGAGAGTGGGAAACTATATTTTAGCAAGGATTGTTGTCAACCAGCCATTTGCCATCTGGGAGAACAAAATAATTGCCAAAAGATGAACCATTATTTTAATCTTCCCAAACTTACTGCGGTACAAAACAATACATTATATAAATATGAGAAATGGGACTAAATCCCTGCATCTGTACTCCAAACAAACCAGAATGGGAGAAACAAAGGAAAAAAGAAACACTGTGTTTACTGACAATCCCAACGTCAAAACACTAGCAGGCTAAATTTTGACTATTCCTCCTACTGGTTTCCTTCTAAAACATAGCTGTGATGTGTTGACTCCTTACGACAAACTAAAAAATTACACTCCCACATACTTGCATCTATTAGGATGGCATTTTAGCCCATGGGAATGCATAGAATTCTGTTTCTCAAGTCAAGTCAAGATTTTATTTATGATTTCAGAACTCCGAAGAGGTCCACATAAAAGAAATATAAAAAACACCAATAATCACAAAAACATTAAATTCACAGAATAAATCTACATAGTTCTAATTGTCACTAAATCAATCAAGCTATTTCAGTCATATCAATACAGATTTAAAAAAACATTTAAAATAGTTGAAAATACTATGTAATACATGTCATTGGGAGACATGGTAAGAGACTGTAGTACTTCCATGGCCTATCTTATAGAGAGTCACAAACACATTGGCCTCAGTCATCTAAGTCATAGTGATAAAAGTGCTGGGCCAACAAAAAGGACATGCTTCAAATCCTGATACCCATTACTGCATAGATTACAATTTGGAGAAGTCCGATACAACTTGGCCAGAAAGGCATTAAGCGGTAGCATCCCCAGCCTCAACAGGATGCAAAATACCTCAAACCATGGGGTAAGTACCAGCCAAAGCATGGTTTAACTCTCTTTACAATAAGTAAATTACTTATATGCTGAAAATCCCTATTTTTTGGCACCTATCACTATCCAAACAGAAGCTTAACGCCCAGGTGGCCTTCTTTAGGGCAGCTTTTAATTGTACCACTGTAAGTGACAAGACAAGGTCAGGATCTATGTTTAGCTGATCATTCGCCAATAAAAGAATTCTATAGATCACAAGCTGTCCTTTCTTCCATCCAATAGTTCTTTCTGCATTAAGTGCCATAAGCAGTTTTCTTTACTACTTGCTATACCAGCAACCCAACACACCACCCCAGCCAGACCCTGAACATACGCACTTTGTAATCCCATTTCCAGACTCATGGACATCACTGGGGTAGCAGGGTTTAATGAAGTAATATTTTGTAATAATTGTCCCTCCATTATATATTTTTTTTAAAACACTTGGGAACCTCAATTGTCTCTGTGCTGTACAATAGAGTAGCAGGAATTTTTGCCCGATATACTTCTAAAAGGTAAAGAAAGTGTCTTCTGCCTGTAGCCCGATAGAGAGCACCCAATCCTTTAGCCTGGGTCCGGGCTTTGTTCTTGTTATCCTCTATGTGGGACCTATCGCTGCGGTTACTACACATTACACCACCCCTCAAAGAAAGGATAGGGCTTTACAACTTCTATTTTCTGAGTGCCCATTGTCCAGGGGAAGTTATTAAATGTTGGTTTCTTCCTACTGTGAAAGCACATGAGTTTAGTTTTGGAGCTGTTAATCTTCAAATGAAGAATAGCACAAAACTGTTGCAGAGTTTTCAAATGATTATTTAAACCTTTGGGGGTGAGGTCTAAAAATACTATTTCGTCTGCGTATAGCACGCAAACTATCTCTTTTCCCACAATCAATCAATCAAAAAATATTATATAGCGCGCTACTCACCAATAAGGTGGTCAAGGCGCTAGGGGGGCAAGGAGGGGGGGGGGGGAGGCCGATTACTGTTCGAAAAGCCATGTCTTGAGGTGTTTCCTGAAGAGCAGGAGGTTCTGAGTCTTGCAGAGGTTGGTGGGGAGTGAGTTCCAGGTTTTGGGGGCAAGGTAGGAGAAGTTTCTGCCTCCTGGGGTGACGTGTTGGATGCGGGGGACTGTGGCGAGTGCGAGGTCAGCGGAGCGGAGGTGGCGAGTGGGGGTGTAGAAGTTCACTCTTTCGTTGAGGTAGGTTGGTCCAGTGTTGTGGAGGGATTTGTGTGCGTGGATGAGGATTTTGAAGGTGATCCTCCTGTCGACTGGAAGTCAGTGAAGGGCTCTGAGGTGTGAGGAGATGTGTTCATGGCGTGGGAGGTCCAGGTAAGGCGGGCGGCTGCGTTCTGGATCCTCTGGAGTTTTCGCTTGAGTGTGGTGCCGGTGTAGAGGGTGTTTCCGTAGTCTAGCCTGCTGCTGATGAGAGCATGGGTGACGGTCTTTCTGGTCTCTGTGGGAATCCATTTGAAGTTTTTTTTGTAGCATGCGGAGGGTGTTGAAACTGGAGGCGGTGATGGTGTTGATTTGCTGGGTCATGGAGAGGAAAGGGTCTAGGATTATGCCGAGGTTGCGTGCATGGTTTGCGGGCGTTGATGGGGATCCTAGGGCGGTGGGCCACCAAGAGTCGTCCCATACAGTTTTGTTGGGGCAGAAGATGATGATTTCGGTTTTGTTGGAGTTTAGCTTGAGGTGGTTTGATGTCATCCATTTAGCGGTGTAAAGGAGTCCAGCGTGGAGGTTGGTTTTGGCGGTGGTAGGGTTTCGGGTGAGGGACATGACGAGCTGGGTGTAGTCTGATTAAGAGATGATGGTGATTCCGTGTGGTCGGAGGATGTTGGCGAGTGGGGCCATGTAAATGTTGAAAAGGATGGGGCTGAGGGAGGACCCTTTGGGAACTCCGCACATGATCTGGGTGGCTGTGGAGTGGAAGGGAGGGAGGTGGACTTTCTGGGTTCTTTCGGTGAGGAAGGAGGCAAGCCAGTCTAGGGCCTTGTGTTAAATACCTGCGTTGTGGAGGAGTGTGCGAGTATTTGGTGGCAGACAGTATCGAAGGCAGCGGAGAGGTCCAGGAGGATGAGTGAGACAGTTTCACCCTTGTCGACTCTGGTTCTCATGTCGTCAGTACAATCGATGAGGGCGGTCTCAGTGCTATGGTTCTTGCAGAATCCAGACTGGGAGGCGTCAAGTGCGTTGCTTTCCTCTAGGAAGTGAGACAGGCGGGTGTTCACTAGTTTTTCAGTGACTTTGGCAGGGAAGGGGAGAAGCGAAATTGGGCGGTAGTTGGTGAGGTTATCATGGTCTGCTTTGGGCTTTTTCAGGAGTGTGGTGACTTCTGCGTGCTTCCAGGAGTCTGGGATGGTGGCGGCGTCGAAGGAGCTGTTGATTATGGTGCAAAGCTTGGGTGTGATGGTTGGGCTGGCTTGGTTGTAAATGCGGTAAGGGGTCTGTGGGGGAGCCTGAGTGGATGGAATTCATAGTTTTTTCGGTTTCTTCGTCATTGGTAGGGGTCCAGGTGAGAAGTAGGTTGGGGAGAGGGGTGAGTCATTGTTGATTGTGTCGGTGGTGGGGGTGTTGAGTGCCTGTGGTGTGAAGCTGTTGTGTATGTCTAAGATTTTGAGGTGGAAATGGTTGGAGAGGGAGTCGCAGAGGTGTTGTGTGTGAATGGGGTCGATGTTGCTGGCTTTGGGTTTGGAGAGCTCTTTGATGATGGTAAAGAGTTCCTTGCTGTTGTGTGAGTTACTGTTTATGTGTTCCTTGTAGTATGCCTTCTTGGTGGTGCGTATGAGTTGGTGATGTTTGCGTATGGTGGTTTTGAGGGCGGAGAAGTTGTTGGTAGAGGGTTCCTGTCTCCAAGCTTTTTCTGTCTTGCGGCATTCACACTTGGAGTTCAGTGGTGAACCAGGAGGCGTTCTTGATATTGTGGGTGGTGATGTTTTTTCTAAGAGGGGTGAGTGAGTCTGCGCAGGTTGTGATCCATTGTGTGAGGTTATGGGCAGCAATGTTTGGGTCGTCGGTGTTGGGGGGGGGCTCTGTGCGAGTTGGGCGTTCAGGTGTTCTGTGGGGATCTTGTCCCACATGCGGAAGGGTGTGGTGTGTTGGTGGTGGTGTGAGGGGGGGTTTGGCGAAGGAGAAGTGGTCAGTCCAGTGGAGTTTGGTTGTGTGAATGTAGGTTATGTGGGCAGACAATGGACAGAGCGATGCCCACACTCAGCAAAACATAGCCTGGGAGAGTCCAAATATACCTTGAGAAAAGGGTCAGGGCTAAGGGGCAGGCTTGCTTTAGGTCGTTTGAAGTTATTTTCGCAGAAAGACCCTGATCATCCCCCAATACCACTCTGAACCATGTGGAGGAATGAAAAGCAGTTATCAGTTCTAACAAAATGTGTGGCATTCCCAGCCTTAACAGCTTCTTCCACAGCAAGGGGTGATCCACTTTGTGCAGAAGTCTATAAAGGCTACATAGATAGTTCCCCCTCTTACCTATACATACTTTTCATGATTAACTGAAGGGCCACTATATTATCATGTGTTCCATGATTTTTCTGGAACCCTATTTGATCCATGGGAATTATATTATTGTCTTCTGCCCATTCATTTATTTGAGTCAGAAGACACTTTGCGAACACTTTAGCCATAGCATCAAGGAGGGCTATCTGTCGATAATTCCTAGGGAATTTCCAGCTCCTTTTTATATAGCAGGACTATATTACTTCTTGTCCAAGGGGTGGGGGGGGGGGCATTACCATTCTTATAACAGCCTTTAAAGACCGAGAACAATATTTTACTCCATAATAGCGTACCTTGCTTTATAACTGAGATGTAGACTTCATCAGGCCCTATCGCTACAGATGTACGCATCCCTTGTATGGCTATTTCAATTTCTCTTACTGAAGGGGTAAGGTAAGAACAATTAACCCTTTCTAAATCAAAGTATTTATCATTTTCCCCATTTGCTTCATATAACTCGGTAATGAAGGTGGTCCAATTAACGTCATCTATTTTTGAAGGTAAAGACCTTACTCTTGAGCCATAGCCCTCTGCAACTAAGGACCAGAGCAGCCTCATCCCCCACTTCAAAACTGCCTCTGTCAAGTCTATCCATAGTCAATACTGCCTTTCTTTTCCCAGGTGGCCACATGCTTACTCCCTCTCTGCTTCTATAAAGAAATCCTTGCCTCCCTTTCCAGCGAAAATGTCAGATATGGTTTCCAGACTAAGCTGTTAATTTGTCTGTGCAGCAGCAGAATAGCGAGGGGGATAGGCTTAAAGTTACTTTTCAACGGACTTAGCTTCACATTCTTTAGTAACAGCTTCATAAAAACCACAAAACATTCCATTTCAGCCCCATCCCAAGTCTCTAATTTTGCAAGAGTGGTTTCTAGTAGGTCTTTTAATTCAATGAGCATCCTATGACTCCACTGCGTTCTTCCTGTTTTTTTTTAAATTAAATTTAGTTAGGGACCTGTCAAATCTCCAAGAACAGGTAGATGTCATCCTCAAGCCCAGAGTATAAATCACCAAACTGTGATCACTAATAGGAACATCTACTATTTTTAGATCACCTAGTAGATAGAATTAAGTACAACCAATCACCACGTAATCCAAAATAGGGTCACCCTTTAGGGACTTACGTGTGAACAGCGCCGGAATATCAGAACATAACCTCCCATTTACAATGATACAATCTCTATTCTTCATGTGATCTAAGAGGAGAAGCTCTCTTTTATTAGATTTAATTTTTGGCCGAAAAGAAATAGAAGGGACTAGGAGGTCTTCCTCTTTTTCAATATCCTGTGATTGATTCAAAGCATAATTAGAGAGTTTTCAGTTCAAGTCCTCTATTAAAATTGCTTGGGGAGGCTGGTCCTTGTCAAGATAATTTTTAATAAAGAAAAAGACCTGATGTACAAGGGCATCATATATAGCCTCTGGAGGATATAAACATTAAAAAATAGAAGGGGAGAAAATCCCCTCAACCCACCTGTGTGTTGCAGAATTAACTTCATATATAGATCAGAGGGTTCTCTACAGCACTCATACATCCAGAAATACCTATTAGTTAAAATAAATGCTACCTCCCCCTTTGCATGTCCACTTCTAGAAGGTTTAGATATACAATCAAGGAAATAATCGGCACACTGTATCTCCGTATCACACCAGTCAATCAATCAATCAGAATTTATAGAGTGCGCTAATGACCGGTAAGGGTCTCAAGGCACTATGGGGTTCGGTCCTCTGTGCTTCAGTCAAAGAGCCAAGTCTTAAGGTCCTTCCTGAATTGAGGTAACAATGGTGACTGCTTGAAGTTGATTCTTTTCTCAAAGGGGAGCCAGTGGAGGTCTCTCAGTTGTTTGGTGATGTGTTTGTGGCAGGGGATGTTCAGGATGAGTCTGGCAGAGGCGCTCTTGATGTGCTGTAGATTCTTCAAATTCTTCTGGGTAGTGCCAGCAAGAGGGAGTTGCCATAATCAAGCCTGCTGGTGACCAGAGTGTGGGTTATGGTCTTGGGCCGTTGTTTGGAATCCATTTGAAGATTTTCTAGAGAAGTCGGAGTGTGTGGAAACAGGAGGATGCAACAGTTTACCTGGATGAAACCAAGGTTGCATGCGTGGTTTGTTCGGGTGAGGGGATGCTGAGGGGATGCTGAGTGTCGCTGGCCACCAGGAGGCGTCTCAGGTGGATGTGCAGGGCCACAGGATGAAGATCTCAGTCTTGTCTGAGTTGAGCTTGAGGTAGCTCTCCTTAATCCAGGAGGTGACAGATTCCATCCCATTGTGGAAGTTCTTCTTGGCAGTTGTAGGGTTTTCGCTCAGTGAGGCGATCAGCTGGGTGTCATCACCACAGGAGACGAAGTTCAGTCCATGGCTTCTGTTGATGGATGGAAGCGGGCCATGTAGATGTTGAAGAGTGTGGGGCTCAGGATGGAGCCTTAGGGCACTCTGCAGCTGATCTCTGTAGGTTCTGACAAGTAGGGCAGGAGTCTGACTCTGTGTTCTGCCAGTCAGGATGGAGCATATCCACTCTAGGGTCTTGCAGCAAAGGGAGACCATGTCGAAAGCAGCCGAGAGGTCCAGTAGGATGAGGGCTGCTGTTTGACCTCGGTCGGGGAGTGAGTGAATGTCATCTGCGGCAGCAAGAAGGTGGCCTCTGTGCTGTGGTAGCTCCTGACGCCTGGTTGGGAGATGTGTTTGCGGCCATGGGTTTCTTCAGGAGCACGTGGATTCTAGTGTGCTTCCAGTCCTCGGGGAAGGTAGCTGTCTCCATGGAGTAGTTGCGAGTGTGGCGGAGCTCGGGTGCGATGGAGGTGTTGGCTTTGTTGAAGATGTGATGGGGGCAGGGATCAGTGGCAGGCGCTCTGGACTGGATACTGCTCATGATGGATCGGGTCTCGTCCATGGTGAGGGTGGCCCAGCAGTGTAGGATCTGCAAAGGTTTGGAGTATTCGAGCTGGAGGGTTGTTATGGGCTTGGAGGGTACTGGGGTCCAAAGCTTTCGTAGATGTCCTTGATTTTTCGATGGAAGAAGGTGGTTAGACTGTCACAAAGGTCCTGAGATGGAGGGATGTTTGTAACTCCCTACTGGGGTTTGGCAAACTCTTTGACCACGGCAAAGAGCTCTTTGGTATTGTGGGCAGTAGTGGTTATACAGTCCTGCACGGCGGCTTTCCTAGTGGATCTGATGAGGTGGTGGTGAGATTTGATAGCAGATTTGAAGGCCGCGAGATCCTCTGGGGACTTGCTGTTTCCCCATCTTTTTTCTAGATGTCTGCAGGTGCGCCTGAAGTCCTGGAGTGCAGGGGAGAATCAGCTGGCCTTCTTGAGGTTATGTTTACCCAACGTCATTCGGAGTGGCGCTAGGGTGTTGGCACATTCGGAGATCCATTGGTGGAAGTTCTGTGCTGAGATGTTTGCATCAGTGGTGGGGAAGGGTGGCAACTTGTTGAGGGTGTTGGGGAGCTGCTCCTCAGTGATCTCGTTCCGTTTTCTATGTGGGGAGTGGAGGTGGGCGTGGTGATGCAGAAATGTATTTGGTCTGTCCTGTGTAGCGTGGAGGTGTTATCGAAGGTGATGATGTTGCCAGCGGAGAATATGGGGTCGAGTTTGTGTCTGGTGATGTGTGCAGGCAAGGTGACCAGATGCTTGAGGCCGATTGTGGTAAGGTTCTCAAGCAGGGGGGTGGTGATGTGGCCGTTGCAATTTCTTTGCTGCAGATTGTTTTAAAAAATAAATGCATACGTTGACTGTGGAACTCTGCTTTTAAAGCTATGTCCATCATGGGCCCAATCTTTACCTTACCTTTTCACTACAGTAAAAACCTATCAGCGTTTGGGCATATAAATTCCTTGTGAATGAATGCAGTTTAAAAAAAGTATGTGCAGTTGAAAAAACAAAAAGAAAAAAAAAACAAATCACACCTGCCTCCTACCTACTACCAAGCTGTTCTCTGGAAAATGCTGAGCAGATCACACGCTCAATGTATGAGATCAGAGACACCATGGGGGTCATTCTGACCCCGGTGGTCTAAGACCGCCGGGGCCAGGGTCGGCGGGAGCACCGCCGACAGGCCGGCGGTGCCCCGCAGGGCATTCTGACGGCGGCGGTTCGGCCGCGGTCAGAAGAGGCAAACCGGCGGTCTCCCGCCGGTTTACCGCTGCCCTTAGAATCCCCCATGGCGGCGCAGCTTGCTGCGCCGCCATGGGGGATTCTGACACCCCCTACCGCCATCCTGTTCCTGGCGGTTCGCCCGCCAGGAACAGGATGGCGGTAGGGGGTGCCGCGGGGCCCCTGGGGGCCCCTGCCCTGCCCATGCCACTAGCATGGGCACGGCAGGGGCCCCCGTAAGAGGGCCCCACAAAGTATTTCAGTGTCTGCGTAGCAGACACTGAAATACGCGACGGGTGCAACTGCACCCGTCGCACCTTCCCACTCCGCCGGCTCAATTCTGAGCCGGCATCCTAGTGGGAAGGTTGATTTGCCCTGGGCTGGCGGGTGGCCTTTTGGCGGCCGCCCGCCAGCCCAGGGCAAATCTCAGAATCACCGCCGCGGTCTTTCGACCGCGGTGCGGTGTTCTGACGGCGGAACCTTGGCGGACGGCCTCCGCCGTCCGCCAAGGTTAGAATCAGCCCCCATGTGTCTTGGAGACAAATCACATCCATTTGTAAAGCACTTAATAACTGAAGCATTTCCCTACTATTCTTTATGCCACAGTATTCCCGGAGACAATTCTTAGTTCATTGCTAATTATGAGACCGAAGAGGACGGTTATTCATACAGGCACTCTTTATGACCCCGGGCAACCAATTCCATCTCTGTATACCCTTGTGGGTTTTTAGACCAATGGTGCTATAGGTTCCCTATAATCCACCCTTCTGCCATTTTTCCAAGGGATATTTGCAAAACCTGGGTGTCGGCTTTTGAAGTTTTCCTATTGTGGAAGGACAAGGACAAGTCTCTATTCTGAACATTACCCAGAGAAGAGTACTTGCCAACATCAAACCCACCCCTTTCTTCTAGAACCGGAAAAACAAATTCTTCTACATTGTAAGCATTCAGCATTTTATAAGATAGTTTTTACAATAATTCTAAAAAAGAAAGAAACCCTTGATTAGTTCCAGCCCCTGTGCTTTGTGAAGAAATAAAATTGAGATCTCTACTCTGAATTAATATATCCAAATCTGGAGTTAACATGAGCTGATAAAGGAAAGATAAAAAAATTGCAAACCAATGGGCAAAACTGGCAGAGAGCTTAGGCACGGAGATTTAGAAACCTTATCCTGACATCCATATTTTTTACACAGTTCCAGATCAATATTGGGTAATGTAAAATCTTCCACCAAACTATTCAAGGTGACTCTCTGAGGGGATCGGGGGCTCCCCTGATGGGAGCGCTGCTGCTACACCCTCTAGAGCAGAGGCTGAAGTTGGCATGTCAGAGGGTTCAAGAGAGGGTGTATACTCCTGGCATAATATGCCCATATCTTTGACGGGGGCAGGGGCCTGGCTAGAAATTAGCGAATACTCTTTCACCAAGTATGTTGCTTTCAGGGCCGTCTCACCAACATTAGGGTCAACTGCGCTCTGCCATATAAGCTCTCCTGTTGATACTATGGTATCCATATTAACCAACTGAGGTGTCTTCTCTATTTTCCAGAGAGAGAAGATTTAATTCTTGCCTTTAAAGGTGTAACCAAATGGTTTCTATTACTTAAGGGCATAGCTCTGGTCTTTGCACAAGATTGCCCTGCTAACAGGTGCCCAGATCGTTGCTGTCATTGTTCTCTGAGTTCCCAGCTAAAGATGCTGGGATTATGCTGTGTCCCTTCTTAGTCTTTAAAACACCGGGTAGTAAGCACGGGCCTTTTAAGGACTGGCCTTCTTTTATGCAATAAGCCAAATCACCTTTTTAAGAAACACTAGGGGGTAAGACACACTTTTCCTGTGGTCAGCACGGTGTGAAGCTATAAGGTCCCCTTTTTATGAGAATGAAATTTGCAAAGCTTAAGAGCGTGAGAAAAGGAACTTTCAAACGATGCACACACACAACTAGCTCCCTAATTCCAGACTCCAAGTATTCAAAAAGTAGGGGCACCTCTATTGCTGGCACAAAGAGTAGGAAAGAGAGGGAAAGAGGGGGCAGGGAGGGTGAGATGTAAGGCAAGAAGCTGCACCGCTACCAAGCACAGCTGCCTCGGCTTCCAAACACACTCTCCTCCTGGCGAGGACCCCCCTAATGGAAAATCACAACCATGTCACTGCCACCCCTGCTCACCTCGCTCCTGCCAACTTCCACAAGTATTTTGAGGCCACATAGAGTTTTTGGGCCCTCAGAGAAATGTCACGGGTCCAATGCAGGAAGGCCGGAGGGGTGTAATCATACACCTCACCCAAGTCAGAAGCTTAAAAGTCCCATCTAGGCCAAGGCCTAGTCACTTCACACCCTCCAGGCCATCCATGGCCGTCCGTTCTGCTGCTATCGCCCAACAGCTGCCACCCAAATGTGCACGAATGAAAAGGAGGGCACCGTCCTGGGCCGCCTGGACCTACCGTTCACTGTTTGTTTCTTGCTGTTCGCTACTTGACACGAGCAGGGTCCTCACAGGGTCCTCCATCCTTGCGACTTCTAACACAGTGGCTGGAGCAGTGTCTGGTGTGGCATCTGCGGCTGCCTTTACATCTCTGCGTCCACTCTGTTTCAATGGCAGAATAGCACAACCATCCTGTTTCTCAGTTTTTACCTATATGGACTGATGAAAGCTATCTCCCCTTTCATTGGAGCTTTACTAAGGTTTATAGGCTTAAATGTACCACAGGAAAGCCTGCTTTTGCTGTTATAGTTTTTTAAGAGTGGTAGAACATACTCTAATTCCCTTTTAGACTTTCGGATATACTGTTAAAACATTTTTCATTTGATCAAACACAAACCTTTAGTATGCTCCAATGGAATGCTTATTTCCCATTGTTTATGTTCCTTTCTTTTCTCTTAAAAAAGCCTTGTTAGGTCTCTGCTAGACAACGCTTGTGCTGTTTCTTCGAGGCATGCGCATACTTTCTGTGTGTCAGCCCGCCCATAGGCTACCCATTTGCAGGCTCCATCATCACTCTCATATTTTTTCCCCCCGTTTGTCCATGGCATGCATTTGTCATGCTTCTTGCTGTGTTTAGCCATTCCAGAGAGCAGCAAACAACTGCTTATCCATCCACTGGTCACCATTTTAGCTGCTGTTTCAGAGACAACTTTTTTCTTTCTTGAAAAGCAATCCACACAATCAGACCTGTTTTCACTCCCTCCAAGCTCCGCTTCCTTTCTGTAAATAGGTCTGTTAATCTCGTTCTTGTTAGATTTGCTGTGCATTCAAAGACTGACAAAATGTCAGACGCTGTTTCTCCAAGAGCGCATGTTTACTTAATGTCCTGCGCTGCTTGTTCCACCAGCTGTTCGTCCACCGCTACAGCCAGGATCTACTTCCTCAGCTCCCAGCTGGGATCATCCATCAAATGCCGGTTAGCATTAAGCAAGCTAATCAGCGTTGCATACTGTAAAACAGCTGAGAGTTATTTACTTGGTTACTTTCCTTTGTGCTGTTGCTGGCTCATTAATGCACACTGCCATCAGGTTAACCTCACGATTTGGCACAAACACAGCCTCACACTGTGGAAGCACATTCACTTCAATGCACACTTGTAAACAATTGCTGCGGCACACACTCAGCCTCGCGCTGTGGGGGGCACTTTCACCTCAGCACGCACTCATAGACCAGGCACAGCCTCACACGCATCACATCCAACTGAATTGCCTCATCCCCCAATCACCCTCCCCCTGCTGTCGCTTGGTCCCTCCCACACACCAGTGGCTGCTAGCTCTGTGTTTCTCGGACCATCCTGCTCTTGGATTTTAGTGCAAGACTCCGTGAGGAATGTGCCCTGGGATCCTGCATGCTATCGGCCTCTCCTGCTTCACTTATGATTTGCCAACCTCGCAGCAGGTCCCAGCCTTTCACGTGAGGCATAGTGGCTCAGTGGAGAAATACAGAAAAGTGTACTTTCAACATTATGTATTTTCACATGCGCTTGGATTTAGGGTCATACTTTGTATGGATGATTAATGGGTCACAGTTGACAAGTCGTTTAGGATGTAACCCAATATATATATGTAGGCTTCAGAGGGTAGGCTTTTTGCCTGCTGCACATTACCTCACCACTGCTCAATAACTAGCTTTAATCTTCCTTAAAGTTTGATGTTCATCCAAAGGCAAATGTTGATGAGATGGCCTTGGTGCACCAGAAGCACAAACTCTGGCTTAACTGGTCAGACTTCTCATCTGTTCTGCTCTGTTGCAAGAAATATGTTGAGTTAAAGGCTTATTTTTGATCATTTTAAATTGTAGGTATGTTACCAAAGTCAGCATTATATTCAATAATTATGTTTTTCATTGCTTCTCTTTTTAGTTACCTGAACGATCAAACAGTCATGCCCAACTATAAAGTGCCAGTTTTTTTAAGAAGTAGTTCCTCAGTATGCATTTTGTTTGTTTTAAGGACAGTGGCACGCTGTTTGACAATCTGGAAGGATATTTTTGGTTAACAAAGCTACCCAGAAGCAATATTAGCATGTGGAGAGCGTGATAAGCACTCTCCATGTTCTTTCAGCAGCTGCTGTGTGTTGCATCCCTTCTCCCACTGCCGGACTGTGCCTATTTTATTCACCAGCTGCTGTCCCATGCTGATAGTTTGAGCGCTTCACCTGGAGTTATTTTTTTCAAAGCAGCTCCCAATATAGATGTTTGAAGATTATTTTGATTTTAATGGCAGGTATATTGCTGAAGTGTTATTGGTCTGGGTCCTTCCAGGTCTCAGACCTCGCAGTAATTAACAAGCATTGGCAAAGCCAATAGGTCTGGACAATCCAATAGCTATAGGCATTTGCAGTGTTAATTCATTTGTGTGTGTCTTTGGGGCTGATTTTATTGATATTCCAGTGGTAGTATTCATTCATGGGCAGTGTACCGCGGCCTCAGAAACCCACAATGCAACTTGTGTGCTTTCAGTTTCGCAACTGCTTTCACTTGAACCTAAAAAATGTAAAATATCTGTTGGGACAGTTATTTTATGCAGAATTTCACAAGCAGAAGTAGACTCTGGAACCCACCTCAGTGTCATCTAGGAATGGAACCATGTGTTTATTTTGAATGAGGGAACCCACAATTGAAACAAAAACATGCCACTTTAGGCTCAAGTGAAAGTAGTTGCAAAAGTGAAAGCAAGAAAGTTGTAATGTGGGAGTCTGGGGGCGGGGGTGAGCGGCACATCTCGTGAATGAATACTACTTCTGGGATATCAAGAAAACCAACCTCAGAACCATACACAAATGCATTACCTTTGCCAATGCTTATAGCTCTTGGATTGCATACTTATTGGCTTTGCCAGCACTTGTTTTATTACTCTAGGTACTCAAAACTAATATTTTCCAAAAAATAAATAATAATATTGTGTTAGGAGGGGCAGAATCCATGCAACAAAATAAAAAAATAATTTGGAGAGTGTGAAGGTGGAAGTGGAGAGATTGATGCAAAGGAAGAAAACTGCTGAAATATTGTAAGAATCTATGGGGAGAAGAGTGATAAAGAGCAACAAACGGAGAGAAGATGCCAATGTAAGAGGGGCTGGTTCTAAAGGGAGTTATTGATGTAAAGAGAGCAGAACCAGCAAACATGTTGAGGTGGGAAGTTGGGTGGTAAGATGAGAGGAAAAAAGAGTAGAGCATTGAGGGGAAAGATGGATGCAAGAGTGGCAGGATCAAATGGAGAATGTAAGATGCTTGTGGAGAGATACATGAACATGAGATAATGCAGGAGCGGAGTGGATATAAGAAGGGGCTTCAGCAGCAAAAGTAGGTAATAGGCTGGGCAAGAAATGAGGTCAAAAGTAGAGCGTGGAGGGGTGAGGTGGATATAAGTGTGCAGAATAAGCAAAAAGGTAGAATGCTGGAGAAGAGCTAAACAAATCTCTTTATTTTCCTGTAGAAAATGTAAAAAATGTCTGTTTGAAAATGCATGATATCCTTCAGAAAGAGTTGTGATTTTGAACCATCCTCAATGTGTTTGTTGAATTTCAGCCTGCTCTCGATGTATTCTATTACACCTCTTGACCATTCTTTTAAATCTCACCCCCAGTGTAATCCTTTCCTGCATATGTGCTGACTAGAGATATAGAGATCGCAGCTTCTGCCATCACCTCCCTTTGCAATATCTTGCTTGCCTTGTAATATGTACCTACCAATGTAAAAATTAAATAAGTTGTGGTTGTTTCTCTGCTCAAAAGGCCTTCACCAGGCTCAAAACTTCTCTGCGTCGTCTGACATTTCTTTGTTACCTTTTTTCTCAAATGTCCCACAATATTTTTCTGTAAAAGGAAAAAAGCTGAAGTATATTGTGAGACCTTTTCCTTAGGTCAGGGGCAATGGGTGATTAAATTGTAGCATCTGTTGAAGGTACGTTGTTCACGAATGCTGTTTCAGAACTTGGGACTATTTCACTCCATACGTTTAAGAATTATTCCTTTGGTAAAAATGTCTCTCCAAAAGTGGAAATATCGAGCAGACAAAGCTTACTCCAGGAAGTAATAACTGTATTGGAACTCAAAATTTGTATATCATATTTATCATACTAGATTAGCACTTTATTCAGCCAGCCTAGCTATGTCTTTTAAAAAGGGACTGATTTAGAGCAGGCAGAAATTAAATGAAACAACAAAAAAAGTGTTCTATGACTAATAGTCCCCCAGTGCCAAACAAACATCTTACACTATATCTATGTTTGCAAATTGTACCGCAAAGTGATAACGGACAGCAGTCACCCTGCAAGAATTAAGTGTTGCAAGGCCCAAAGTAGAGGGCACAAAGAAGGGGCTAAACTCAACTACAAAAGGTAGAGAATCCACAGTTGACTAACAGGCCTATGGTCAAGCCACTTGGTGAGAAGATGTTTTTGTTACTGTAGATAAACTCCTTGCTTGGGCTGGCTTGGCCGCTGAGGCACAACCCAAAAGAATGCAACAGCCTTAAGGTTGGTGTGCATAGAGTCCGTCTGACTGTGCTCACAAAGACACCTGGCTCATTGTCATGCGCAGAATGACAATGGGCCAGTCTGTGCAAGCAGAGTATAATGGGCGTCTCTTCCTACAACAAACAATCCCAAACCTCAATGAGTGATAGGTAGGCCGGAGGAAGTGACTGGTTTTCAGGAACTCAGTTAGAACTGGCCTACTGTGGATGGTGAGGGGAAGAAAGAGCAGCGTACAGAAGACAGAGGGGGAGGGAGAGGAGAGCAGCTGAAAAGCAAGTGGACATTCCATAGCGTACATTAATACACACAGAGTGATCTGCTAAACACTGAGCTTGTGCAAATAGGTAGCCAGTAGGTTCAGGGAGAGAGATCTTGCATTGGAGGTTGGGCCAAAAGTGTATTGATTAGATACCTTGACAGTGACTGTATAAATTCTACTTTATTGAGCCCTTTTTGTTTTGTTGCTTTATTATATCTATTTAGTGACTGGCTCCCACTACAGCTTTGACACTCTTTTTGTTCCAGGTCACAAACTGTTGTCCCTTTAAGCCGTCCATTATTGTACATATCTTTAAGTCATTTCAGTTCTTTGCATCTTTTAAAAATGGAGTTTGAAAGTAACTGCTATGTTTAAGTGCTCTGTGAGCAGGTGCAGGCTAGCCTTTGGTGCTTCTGCCTGCCAATACATATTAGCCACCTCTTTTTATATTCTGTTTGCTGACGTTCTTGCAGGTGCCTTACCCTATCTAGCACATAGCTAGCATAAAGGGGGCTCAGAAGTCACCCTGAAGCCCCGCTGTATAGTCCAAGGACATTCGGACCTAGGCCAAGCTTTTTCACCCAGTGTCATTAATGTTATGTATTTCCACTTGATTCAGCTTCAAAAATATATACATTTTTTATTAGGATTATTATTTATATTTTAAGCCATTTAGTGATATACACACTAGGTATTTAGTTTCTTGCAAAGCTGCTTCAACAATTCCACAACATTAATGTTCAATTGATGTAGCTTCCTATGCTGTCACTTCCTGTGATGTCACATCTCAAAGGGGCCTCACAGGTTCCTGTTCTGGGCCCCACAAACCCTAGGATCTCCCTGGATGTGGAGAGACAGTGCTGGAGGGGCTGGTATCCGGCATGCAACTGCTGGAACAGTCGGGTCCGATGCCTTAATTTAACACTGTATAGCACGCAAGGTTAAACCATTCTGAGAAACTCTTCGGGGTGCCACCTGATCACCCCTGTGCCAAAACTTTTATGGACAACATTACAATCTTGTCAGGATCTTGCTGTTCTGTTATAAATTTGGCTGCCTGCTTATTTACTTTTACATATTAACTTCAACTCCGCCCACCTAAATTACTAGTGATTATTATTTTTTTGGGTTGTGCCATCTTTGTTTCCAAAGTGAATGTCTATGAATTTCTCTGTGCATTTGTGTTGTTATTATTTTAGACTCTACTGCCACCTTCTGGCCACCACCTGTATTGCAGCCAATGTTGTTCCAGCTTCTTGATTCCGTTCATGTGTGCACTTTTGGTTATAATGTAGTGCAGTCCTTCACCTTTATTTATTTCCTGGCTCACCTGGTGACCCCTAATGAAATGAGACTCTGGGTTCAAGGTATGTAATAATTATTTAGTGACGATGGTCGGAAAACATTTGATTATGAGAGAAAAAAGCTTTACTTTTAACACTTCTTGGAAAGGAGGTTGAAAACATTAGCCCAAATTTACCAGCTGCACCACTCCTTAAGGATTAACTGCAGGTGATTTGGGTGACTACTCAGAAAAAATTGACAGACTACAAGCACACTTTATTGATGAGCCTCGCAATATTTTACAGATACATATGTTTTACAAAAGAGTTCAATTTCTAAACAAACTAATCAACTCCTACATTGCATCTCTGAGAATGCTGGCTTTACAATGTGAGCTTGATGGTACTTTAAAACTTTACATTGAAGAGCAGATTGCTACTCAATGTTTTAATAATAAAAAAAAAGAAATCAAGCGCAATTACTAATAAAAGCCCACTCTGAAAGAAACTGTGGACATTAAGACTGTGGGAATGTCAAAGCGCTCAGTGAAGCAATTGTTTGAAACTCATCTAGCTCAGGAATTTCCGCTTTGTTTATAAGAAGGCCTCGGAAGAAGTAATTAAGTCCAAAAACAAAGATCAGGATTCGTGTGAAACTGATTTTCAATAGTTTAGAAAACACTTATGAAGTTAATTTGAATCGCAAATGTTTTTATCATGGCTTCTTACATACGCATTCTGCCAAATACAAAGCTAAAAAGCATTAACTGGGTCATTGTGGCAATATGCAACTCCTCCTCCAAAGAAATCAGCACTGTTCAAGGTTTTGACAAGGTTCCATTGTATTCCAAAATCAATGTAATCTTAGGGATTTTAGATTTGTCAGAGTAGGATAGTCCGGACAATGGGAAAACGTTCACAGTTCCTAACGATCACAAGGCATGGATGAAGAACCATATTTTTCTCTAATTCGTTGCATTTCACTGGATAACGCTGAAGTTTGCATAAACTCGGACTCTCCCTATACTGCTGATAAGTTATTACAGAAAAATGAGGTGCTCTAACAATCCAAGATGCTGATGTAAGAACATTTTCCTAGTCCAGAAATTGGATTGCCGTGGTTGGAATCCTGATTTCTACTATTCGCTTTAATAACAGTTTCACCTTAGAAGAATACATTGCTAAAAAGGCTCGGCAAGTCTCGAGATGGCATCATAATGGCACTCTTAGAACCATCCCTTTACCAGGATCGGATAAACCTATTTCGTAGGTTGATGGTTCCTCAGCTCAAACAGACAACATGCTTTTTGAACAAAATGATTTGTTGAAGTGCAAATTGTAAAAGGTTGACTGTTTGACATCAAATTTAACTCAACAATAATACAATACCTATCAGACATAAAATGCGTAAGGCCCGTTTTAGCATTACGGGGGACTTGTCCAACCTTTTAAAAGAGTTATGTGAAGATGGAGTTATAGAACTCATTGATCCGTCAAAGTGGGTTGCACCTGTAATTCATGCCTGTAAAACGTCAGGATGTTTGAGCTGTGTGCAGATCTCTAGTCTTTGATTAAGCTAATTCTGCCATTTGGGAAGCATGTTTTACTTTGTGTGGAATCCATCATGACTAGTTCACTTTTTGTGATATTCAATGATGACAATGGTCTGCAAAATTTTTCATTGAAATGACTGCAGATAAATGTACCCAGACAAATAACTTGTAATGCAAGGCTTGCTCAAAAGAGACAGCGCACATTAAATGTATAGCTTTGTTTACCCACCAACAGCCAGATATCTGACGTCCACATAGATCTGAGGCCAAAAGCCTGCATTTGATTGGACAGGGGTTGTGAAGAAATTGTTTTGTTGATGCCTTGGAAAGTCCTAACCATTTGAGTTAGGTGAATGTCACGCTTGTGGTCATCATATATCCCACTGCCATCATAAAATGCTGTTTTACTGTGATTGGTTAAATGCTTAATGTTTGTGTAACTCCGTGCATCTTGTGATCAATATCACACCATGTGTTTGCCCATAGTAATGAAGAAAGCACCTTTTACTGTATCATGGTTGCATACTGTGTTTCCATGACATTGTGGTTTTCATGCATAAAAGTTCTGACAAATGTTTTTCTTACTAGACATTTCATTTGTAAGATGCATGGCCCCATGAATTCACATATAAAGCTACTTATAAAATATTGGCATTTGTCTGTGTTTATTTAATTAAGTTTCTACGCTATCTCCTCCTAAAAATTCAAGAACTGTTTGCTAACTTGTGTCATATCAAATATTTTTCCACTTTGGACATGCAGGTGGTTATCATAAGATTTGTTTAATACAAAATTGCAACGTTTATTGCCCCCTGATGGTGTGTTCTGTTTCCTTTCCATGCAGTTTGGTTTAGCCTCGGCTGCGTCCATGTTCCAGAGACTCATGTCTTCACTGTTTATGGACATGGACGGAGTTGAGGCATTTCAAGATGAAATCTTGATTTTTTGGGTATTTTTCTCCATGACCACAATAGGAAAAACAAACGTTTTAGCATTTTACAAAATAAAGGTATGTCTTTATATACAGATAAGCACAAATTTCAGAGAAAGGAGTAAGAGTATTTGGGGCACTACATTCTGTGAGAGTATCAGAACAAAAGGCTCTCTAGTCCAGGCTCTACAAGATGAGAAATTACACAAGAACAGACATCAATTGTCCTCTTTTCCTTGGTTTGGTAAACCTTATTCTAGCTTTGTAGATCAGTTTTCTTCACGTATAGCTTTGTGCTCATGAAGGAACATGTCAAATTCTTGCGGACAAGTGAAATGACTTCTGACATTAACTGATCGATTACAAAATTGTGACTGTCCCCACTTTAACACCTTTTCTAAAAATAAAGAATTGCACAGTCATAGGTATGCAACCGTTGTGTGTCTTGGAGCTGCACTAAATGTGCTGATGGGCAAGTTTGAGGTTTTAATCCTGTCACTTTTGCCTGTAGAGTTTTGCCTCACATGGAGCAAAGATATTCCACCATCCAAAGGAGACCTTGGGGCGCATGTGCGTGGTTGAAAACTATAAAACCTTCCTTTTGGGTAGGCATCATGTTCTTATAACTGGACACAGACCCCTTACTTTTCTTCTTTCAAAGCATGGTATTGGAAATGTGTCCACAAGATTGGTCAGGATTCTGCCAAAGTTATTTGAATTTAATGTTGATATAGCGTATGTCTCTGGAAAGAACAATTGAAGGGCAGATTGCTTGTTGAAGCGGTCTGCAAATGCTTATGATTGTGACTTTGTTTTTTATTTACTCTGTTGCGGCTTCTGACAATGATTTGGCTGGAAATATGTTAGACAGGAATAAGTGAATAAAAGGTATTAAAGGTATGATTGAACATGGTAATTTGACTCAGGGTCAGTGGTTAATTATTGACAACTGGCCCAGGGAAAGATGTTTGCCTTTAGAGCTTCGACATATTTGGAGCTGTGATGAAGCGTGACAATGGTCCACCTGTTAGTTTGCAGCACAGGGTCATAGAACTCACAGACATGGGCAATTTTGGTGAATGTTCTGCTAGGAAGCTGTATAATGTTGGGAATATATGGATAATAGATTGCTTGTTTTATTAAGAATTGATCTGAATATACAACAGCTGATACATCTTTTTCATGTTGCAGACCTTCACTGATTTCCAGGCCTTTTCCAATGCGTCCTCAGTGGCATTTAGGTCTAGATCTTTTGGGTCTCTTTTACATCTTTAATGGTGACAAGAAATACATTATTTACGTTGGTGGATTACTAATCAAAGTGGGTTTAATGGAAATGTATAAATTCAACTGATACTGACACAGTTACTAAATCAATTGATACAGACACAGTTACTAGTTTTCTTAAAGACCATTTCTTGAGAGAAGGTTTTCCCTTCTCTACCACCACAGCTAGTGCTATGCAATTTACCTTGCATAACATAAAGACATTTCTATTTTTGGTTTGGAATAATGTACTAATGCACGTCATCTCCACAACATAATAGTTTAGTCGACAATGGTTAACATAATTTTGACGTGCCACAGCAACCTGTGGTCTTATCACTGTACACCACAAAAAACTAGAGGGTTCTTTTCTTTGGCATGTTCTGGAAGCGCAAAACATGTTCTGATTTGTATCCGTCTTGGCTGGTGAGAAAGAGAGGGAAGCTTGTGCATGTATGTAAAATATTGTGTGCAAGAATAATTTAAGAGACAAAGTTATGAAGGATTGGTATGACAAAAAAGCTGGAGTTAAGGAAAGTAACATTGGAGTGGGTGATGTGGTCAGAATAAAAAAAAACGCAGGAATTGCATGTGTTTATTAAAATATATGTACACTAAACAGCTGTATAAAAACACATTCTTCTGACAAGTTAGTGTTGGTCGAATGTTGGTAGGGTTGTCAACGTTTTGCACGAAGGTGTGTGTGCAGATTTAAGTTCTGATCATATGATGTGGGACGCCCATGTTTACCACGGGAACTAGTATGATTCCAGTGTTAGCTCTGATACGTTTTTTTCACAAATCTGGGAAGATACTTTGATGAGCCATGATGATTCCTGTTGAAAAGAAGTCATGTGGGTTAACTCCACTGCAGCTTCTCTGGTTCCTCCGAGGTGTAGATCTAGGTAAGATAATAGACCTGCAAACCTCAAGGATTTGGGTTAGTTATGTTGTTAAGCGAAGATATGTATGTTTTATGTGTGTTGTGTATTGATACACGATTCCATCATTTATAAATGCTTCCTCTAGATGCATTTACTTTTTTTGTCAGCAATACTACATCACTTTATTATATTTCGTTTTGTGTCATTTTCATGCTAATCATTATTGTACCTCTCATATACATGTCATACCTTGCCTCATTCCGTGCTTGATGTAATCCCCCAAGTTTCTCCACATAGAAGCACTGTAAAGGAAATGCTGGGCACAACAGTACTACTCTGCCCAATACTAAAGTCAACAACCTGAGTGAGTGAGATCACTATAACCCATAGAAACTGGGGAACAGATAGTGGCATGTGTGCAATCTATGACCTTTACAATAAATTAAAGGCATACAAGAGGGACTTGTGACAGTCACAAATTCAATAGAATGTCATAGAGAGTTGAACTGTCAAACGCAAATAGAGGACCAAAAATTCAGTATATGACAAATGCAAACAAGAGAAGGGAGATGACCTGATTCCCTTTCTAGACGACAGGCTTCCTGAGACACTAGGTGATTTGAGACAACCTATGCTTCTGCACATTAATAAGTGCGTTGGCCACTCCTAACAATGCCAACTCCTGTAAGGAAAAAGGGACAATTAAGGAAATTGTTAGCAAAGAGGAATGATTTACTAAATGGCTGGAGCTTGGGAGGAAAGGCTCGACCATGTGAGTATATCAGCTTATTTGGTACCTCAAGAACAAACATAGTGGAGAAAACATTAAATTAGTCAACGTAGGACAGCAAGCAAGACATCTTTAGAAAAATTAAATATCACATTAAAGAGAAAAAGATGTGCATAGGTGCTGCAAGTAGGGCTAAGGGGATTGGGGCATTCCCAAAATACCCATGCTTGAGTTCAAAAGGTGAATGAGCTATAAAGATGCATTTACATTTTGTTTTTATCTTTTCACATTTGCTGTGTCTTCAAAGACAGAGGTCAAATGTCTCGCTTTGCCTTCTGACAAACTGCTACTTATTCATTAAACTTGGACACTGATGTTTACTTTCTGCGACTACAAAGTTGGAGCATTTTGTAAAGTGAACTATGTGACATTCTTTTTGGGATATAAGAGGTCTGAAAAGAAATGCTGTAGGATGCCAATTTTTGTCCAACACACAACAACATTTAAATGCCTGTAAATAATCTGTGCATGTATTTCAATATATATCAGCAGTTAGAAAAGCATAAATGAAGCACATTTTTCTTGTAATTCTGAAGAGCGATGGAAACAAAGATTTTAGTAGGATCAAAACAAATTTCGATATTTAACTTGGTAATGCTCAAATAATAATTATTCACTAATATCCAATTCTCACACATTGTGTGTGCGCTATATTGTGTTTTATCAGTAAAACTAAGTCTGTGACAATTTACTGGCTATTCCATTGGAAGATGTGCTCTCTGTAAATCACAGTGTACTACCACACGATATTTTAGAAACGTATTTGTGACAGTGCACTCCACCATCAACTACATGCCACACCCTTACCACTATCTGGTTGAATGACCGTGGTTCATTTGTCACACCTGGTTCTTGTGTGATTCTTGTATTTTTTGCAATCTCAATAACTTAAGTAATATATAACATTGATGGTAGCACCCTCACTCATAAAACTTATCTTGCACTGCTATGTTCCAAAGTTTCTGAATAAAGGGGCACCGAGCAGAAGATCTGAAGTGCTTGCACTCTATAAATGCTATCAACTGGTATGCAAAAGAAAGGAAAAGTGACAGTCAGGCCATGGGAAAATAGAAAACTGTCCCTGGTTTGTTCTTATAGGTTGTCACTGTGTCCCCCTACTAGGCAAACAGAGACTGGTAAGTGACACCTAGTAAGGTCTCTTTGGTTCAGTGTGAATAACAGTTATTTCACTTGTTTTGCTACAAATATATATATTTTTTTAAATAGAACAATTACCCTTGACAGAAACATAGTACTAAAATAGACAACAAGCCAACATTAATGGCTTGTAACTCGTAAAGCACAAATAGGTGACTCCACCAAAATACACAGTAGAAATCTGAATTACACTCTTTTGCTTGGTGCCTGTGCCTCCGAGAAGCTATGGGACATCCTATTACCTCCCGTCCTCTCTTCCATATTCAGACAGAGTCATTGAGCAGAAAACTGGAAGCAATGTGTTTTTTTCCTCAATGAAAATAAATGTATGCAAAGGTTGTCCCATGATTTGGTTATGTTCATGAAAACCTGTGGATGTAGTTGCAGATCTACCGATGAAGGAAAATGATAGCTCAACTGACATTTCACTACATTCTGTTCCCATGGCAGGTAAGACGCCTTAAGGAACAACAGCTCTCATCAGATCAGAGGAGTGAATCTCTGTAGAGCCAGACACCTGGCCAATAATTCCTTTCAATTGCAGGAAAGTAACTGTTCCTCTGGAGATCATTTTTCCTGAAATCTACTCTCCAAAACCACCTTCCTGATTTTTGCAATGGCCTCCCTAGTTATAGCTATTGGATATAGCGCAACAATGGAGTGCCCTTGCTCAAGCGATTCTTGCCCAACCACCAAGCCATTTGCCCAGTCAAGTTCTCTGTTACAGGAATTAAGGATGGCATGTACTCACTGGCTGGATTTAATGTGCTGGACTAATGCCTCTAAAGATAATCTTGGCCAAGGGACTAATGTTGTTGTAATTGACATGTATCCTTGAATTTGTAAAAGACTTGCTTGTAGAGGCGTTTGCTTAACAACATCTGTAACTGGTTTTGAAGAGTGACAATGCCTTTCACAGGGCCTTCCAGAACCAATCTTCCATGAAGAGTCGATTTTGTGCAGGCAGTAAATGAGATTTCTAGAGATTGAAAAGAAATTTGCATCTTGCAGATTTCAACGTGCTTGGTTCACTTGATCTTGAGCTTTCAAAAAATTGCTTAGCTACCAGCACGGGACAATCCAGCCCACTGTTGCATGGCGTAGAAATATATTACACATTTATTACACAGAATCTCCACAAAATGGAAAATGGCACATTGCCATGTTGTAGACCGAAAAAAAACACAGGTCGGCCTGTAGAGGAAGCGGGCAGTATTATGGGTAAGAGGAGAGGTGCAGTGTCAACACTAAGCAAGCATTGGCAAAGCTGATAGGTCTGGCTTATAAATGCATTGTCAAGCCAGACTTTAAAAATCCATGAGCGTTAATGATTACCCTCCTACCATCTGTGCTGCTGCCAGGGAGAAACACCAAATGTATCTGGTCATCTAAGACATTTTAGCAGCATTCCAATGGCAAGAGTGTACCACTAAAAGTTCACGATCAGGCAGCTGGATAAATTAACAAAATGAATACAGCTGTGCAAGGGCAAGCACTTTTTTTGTGGACGCACACAACGTCTGCCCAATCAAAACATGTACTCCTGGTTCCCACCAAGTGGGTGAAGTAAAAGCCCCTCAATAGCGATACTTACATAATTGTCTGGCAACAGCTGCGTTATCAAGCCAGACCATAAAAAAGACTAAAGGCTTTAGTGTTCATCTGTAAATGACCTGTCTTTGGGTGTAGAGCATATCGTGGGCAGGGAGGACTGTGATGGATAAGACGTGCACCAGGAGTGATGAAGCTTACTAGTAAGTAATCATGCCAATACATGAAAGATGTTAAGCCAAGGAGGCACTTTAGAGAGGAGATAATAAGCAGTTGCATTTAATATTTCCTCTCTTAAAAAAAATCTAATCTTCTCATTCAAATGCAAAAAAAAAAACCAAAAGGCAGCAAGTTCATTTTAAAGAAACCTCTAGTATGCACTTATCTTCTCTCATAGACGATCTGTGACCTCACAAGATGATCAGTTTTCATAGGCCATGAAACCTCTGTCTTCCTTGCAATTCTCCTACCCCCTTATCTCATTTCCCTATTTATAAGCTCTGAAAGTATCAATAACTGGTGAAAACACTCCATGGTAAATGTTAGTGGTCAATGTGCAAAGTATGGAAATGAGAGGATGAATTTATCTTATGTAAACAGGATAAGCTAGCTAAAAAACAACTGAGGACTCAGAGTACCACATGACAGATGCAGTGAGTGCAATACCCCCAAAACTAACAGAATTCAAGCTTACCGTTGGCATGTATGCAGTGCGTCCTTCATTGTAGAGATTCCCATTTGGATATCCTGGTGTTCAAATGTCATGCATGCTTGCATGACTATGATGGAGCTGTAACCAAGAGCGTGGTACATGCTGCCTTTAGCCCTAAAGAGGCAAAACACACGTTAAAACTTTAAATTCTGTTCCAGACGCTCAGTCATATTAGTTACAATTGGTGCAATCACAGCGAGAGAGGAGCCTAGCTTGACCATGAAACATCTTTGTATCTTTCGTTCTTGGGTAGCTGGCATTTGTATTTAGACTTTAGGGCTAGAGAAAGAGCTACTGAGTTCTAGCATCTCACTTACGTAACCATTCTTCAGTAAATGTATATATTCTTATAACATTAGAATATATCAGACAACACAATACCATGTACCATCGGATGCATAACAAGTGAGGTAAATAATAATAGCTATTCCGGTAAAAAGATGGTCACCTACCATAACAGGCTCCACAGATTGACTAAATACTCACACATTCAGTTACATAGGATGTCTAGGAGTTTACGTAAGAAAGGTGGTTTGTAAGTGTCCATGCGCATTACACTTGCCTGTTAGTGGTTAGGGAGTCACCCCCTCAAACACCTAACAATGACTTCCCCATCCAGTGAGACCTGATGTAACTCCTGGTTGCTCACCATAACAATAGTGAGTGACCCTCCCACCCCAACCCAAGTGGCCCAGCTAGCTGGAAGTTCAAGCAACACTCTTGCTAAGGCTGGTCAGCGTTCTCTACCAAGGTCATGGGAGACCACACCTTTCTCACTGAACTGTATCCAGGCTTCCACTGGTGATCAGTGCAAGGAGCAGTGAGCAAATGATACACTTGTCAACATTGTAAGACCTTTAAGTATTGAAACCCCCACATATGCGGTCCTCTGGAGAAAAATGAGGAAAGCAAGCCATCAAATAAGCAGCAAGCAAATGAGAGTGGCAAGGCCAACCAATGGATAGCCCCTGAGCCTTCTGTATGTTTTTACCATGTACCATAAGAGATCTGTCGTGAACATTGCTCAAAGCAGTCTGTGGATGAGACCTATATCAGGGTCCAAATAAGCCACGTTCCACTGCTGTGGAAGAGGGCCCCAGAAAAACTTCAAATTAAACTGAGTGGTTAGGAGTAAAAGCCGTCCTGCTACCCATACACAACTTGGGCCCACTGTACTGAGCATACGTTTCCATGAAGGAAACTATAAATTATTCACTATATAAATTATTAAATTCACTCATTAAATTACAAATAAATAAAATTACAGTTGACAAAAGAATTCAACACCTACGAAGAGTGGTGAACAGGGATTATCACAGTAAAAATCTTCTACACTACAAATTGTTATCACTACTAACCACTACTAACCTGGAAACAATAACTTCATTTCAGAAAAATATTAAACTTATGACGAACACCAATATTTAGATTACTGCTTTTAAATGAGTATTGGTACTCCTGACGCTAGTCTGAGAGCCATAAAGCCTCTCAATAGTGTTGAAAAAGTCCTTTGGTTAGGTGAAAAGGTGTTGGCTGTTTTAGTTATCCTGATATTACCAAATAACAGGACTGTTTTATGGACAAGACTGTTTTGATAAAATGTCTACAATAAATAGAATAGAATGTAAAAGAAAGAGGAAACATTTATAGAGTTCAAACATTCATCCCTCAAGTCATCTTGGCGCTAACGACCAATAGAAGCAGGGACAGAGGCTACACAAGGGGACACTATCTTGACTACAAAAATAAGTTTTTATCGCCTTCTTGAATATCATATATGAGGAGATTGCTTTAATCACAACTAGCAGCTTCTTTCACAACTTATTCACAACGTATGTCCAATTACACTAGAGTTCAGTCTTCTATTCCTATCTTTTTAATCTTCGGCACTGCAAAGAGTATTTGAGAGCTAGAAGGAAGATTTCTCCATGAATGGTAGGACTGCAATTGATCCACTGAAGGAGACTTTATAAGGCCAAAAAAACTTGAAAGCAAATTAAAAAAAAAAAAATGCAACCATCTGCTTAACAGGCAGCCAATCCAATGTAGTTCTTGCTTGCACAACATGATAAAAATATTTTTAACCCACAAACCAGTCTGCCAAGTTCTTAATTGTGTGTAAAACTGTTAAAGAAGATTGTAGCAGGCCTAAATATAGTACATTACAATAGCCTATGTTAGACATAACAGTTGCAGAAACCATGCGTGAATGCATATGTTACTGTAAGAAAGGGAAAATCTTTTTCGGGATCTTCAATTGGAAGAAGCAGGATGAAGAGACAATAATGATCAGGTGATCAATTTGGAGGCAATCTTCTAAAAGGACAACTAAATATTTAACTTTGATTGAAGGCCTTGTTCCCAGCAACCTGCCCAGATGGTAATATTCCATCTAGTCACCTGTTAACCCACTAACAGAAGCTCAGTCTTGCTAGAACTGTGCAGCAGGGAACGCTTTGCAACCCATGACCAACTGCCAACAAACATCCCGTCAAGTTGGGTCTAACATCAGGGGCTTCTTGCTCCAATCTTGAAATTGTAGTGAATCCTAGCTTGTTTTAATGGGATAACAGGAGTTAGCTTAGCCTTTGGCTTGAAGACTCGTGCCCCCGTCACCTAGTGACTTTTAACCTACTTAGCTTCCTCTGTCTTAGCCCATTTATTTAATTAATTCTTTTAAGATGGCTACCTTGTTTATAGTTAGGCCATTTGTTTAGGTTTATGTTATCAGTGCAACCATGCTAAGGCGTCAAATCAAGCGACAAACAAACTGTAGGTGTTCACATTAGGGACTTTCCCTCTTCACGCTTTTGAGGTAATTGTTTATATTAATTGCCATCCCAAGCATGCTGTGTTATCTATTGTTTGGGAACAACCTATATCAGGGGTCCAGGTAGATCTGTATAAATACACCTCACTTTAAACAGATAATCAGAGGGATTCCGACCAGATACCATCGCTGCTATCGATGCTGCACGTTGCCTTGACGCAGACCCGGACTTCGTGTTCCCACAGAGTCTGAGCTAGAGATCTCAATCCAAGGTAACAAGGGTTGGGGGCTCTTCTCAGAGACATGGCATTGGCAGATTAGGTTTCACATACCCAGCTCTCCTTTAGGTAGAAGGTTAGGCCTATCAGAATAGGATATTAGGACATATTATACACTCTATGTCTTTCTATGTTACTGCAAGATGGTGGGGGGCTTTATAATCATGACTTGTTTTTACCCTTCTGTCTCTTGCACTGTTCATTATCCTAATCATTACAGCCCATGCAATTTACCGCAAATTGCAGATTGTGTTGAATAAAAAACTATTGAAACCTTCCTGCATCTTCGTTATTGCCTGTGTTTGGTTGAGACATGATGTATCTGTGAGAAAGCGGTAATCTCCGTTTAACCACGACACTCCCTGAGATGTCACACTCTTGAGTCCATGAGTAACAACTGCCACAAATCACTTCTAACTGTTTGGGTTTTTGGTGAGGTACTGCTAGTGAGGCGGAAGGGTTTGTACTACATTTGCGACTTGTTGCAGTATAGGCATAGTCACCTACAAACATTAGTACTGTCATCCTTAAACCAGCAGTCTTGCCTAGCGCAAGAGTCCAACTACGAAAAAAACAGTTAGGTGTCATCAACATTCAAGACAGCAGAGCACCCAAATAATTTAACAAGGAGACTATTATGGTACTCACACAAATCTTCTAAGATTAGGTCGAAATGGAGAAACTATCACTGAGCAGCACTAGAGTTTGAAAAACAAACCAATTCAGCACACTACCCCGTAGTCCTAACTCCACAAGACGCTTTATTAGTGTAGCAAATTGTACTATATTGAATTCTGCAGACAAATTCAAGAGGATCATGGCCGCAATATTGTCCTTGTCTGCAATCATCCGCAATTAATCTAGCATAATGGTCAGGATGATCTCCGTCCATCTTCCTGGGTAAAAAGCCAGTTGCTATGCATCATGGGAATTATTATTCTGATGCAGTTCTTTTCCTCCAAACGAGTGGCCAACTGTTTAGAGACCACAGGATCTGTTATTATACTTTTACGGGTAGTGACTAATGGGTCTATATCGATCCGCAATAAAAGGTTCTACATTGTATTTTTTTCCAAATGAGATTTTAGAATCCCGCCCTTCCAATCACTGGGGAGGGTTCCTGTCAGTAATAAAAGATAAACAATATTGGTGCCAAAGGAAGCTAATGCCATGTGCACTTAATGTGAGAGCAGTAGGAGAGCGAGATTTGATCTTTATAAAGACACTAATGATTTCTTCTTCCAATGAAAAAGAGCCCAGTTAAGGTAAAGAAAAGTAAAGTACCAGGCTAAGAGTCTTGTGTAGTGAGAAACTATAAAAGGTGGTGCTTTTTCACAGAAAATGTTGGGCTAGATCACTGCTTTCACAGCGTTCGTTT
Organism: Pleurodeles waltl; assembly: GCF_031143425.1. Taxonomy (NCBI): domain Eukaryota; kingdom Metazoa; phylum Chordata; class Amphibia; order Caudata; family Salamandridae; genus Pleurodeles; species Pleurodeles waltl. The sequence goes on along the minus strand of NC_090437.1, from coordinate 317,135,431 downwards.
AAGCGAAGGACTCAGTTTACCGTCATCAAGGTTAGCCCCTGCCATCTTTTACATGGATTGAGATTAATAAGGAGTTGTAAATAACATTAAATATCATAACAATTTCTAGTCTATCAGTCAAAACGATAATGTTGTATGAGTTAAAAGATTTTATTAATCAAATAATTTTGATAGTTAAAGTCTCAAGGTAAAATTCATTAAAGTTGTGTCAGAAATCAATAATTAAAATAAGTAATTAATAAATCATAAAATGCATTAAGCGTGTTCCATACAGGAAATAATCCCTATTTCAAGGAATAAGAAGGAAAAGGTGTCAGTCCAGAAACCCATACAAAGTTCTGAATTCGAGTGAAATCATAAAGCAAAACTTCAGCATCAAAGGTCAGCTCAATAGTTCAAATAATCAATCAAAGCAGAACTTCTTATGAAAAGAGGTTCAAGAAACTCAGAGTCTCTAAACAACGTGCATGAAAGGGATCAAGGGGAAAGTGAAGTGACGTACTCTAGGAACACACACTATCATGGACAGACAAAATCAATGTTACAACTTCATGTGGCTTCTTCTTTCATCATTTGAACAAACACATTTTAATTTTAATGCGACCATGGGTATGGGTTCACTCCATTTTCTTACATGAACACAATATTCTTCAGACAGCAACTTCTAAGACCGCAACTATGCCTTATTGAATAACTATTTCTTCTAAGTTCTCATTATTCATCCTCCCATACAAGACTTCATTCTTGTGTGTGAACTTTGATATCTCACCTTCTAAATAACAAGTCTATTCATTATGTAAAAGTGTTCTTTTTAGAAGTAGAAACAGCTGCATAAATGGGAAGAAAAACATTTTGCACAACTATTCACGTTTAAGTATGATTGGCTACTACGAATTTTGCATTTTTAACTCTTTTTCTTTTAGTCATCATTAGCTTACACATTATTTCAGCATTATTGTTGAAAATATTCTTTTTAAGCTTTTATAATTCCCCCTCTGATGGTTCTCATACCATCACCTTTTCTTCACAATGAATCCCTAGATTACACTCTCATCCTCTGTTTATCAGATCCTTTCAAGCTTTTGAATTATTTATTCTTGTTATTCCAATTCTTTTCTAATCTGTTTGTTTCCTTCACTGTTCTTTCTCTCATCAAAATAACATCTACAGGCCTTATAAAAAGCAAACAAAGTTAATATGCAAAACCCAGCTATTAGTATTTGCACAAATATAGCTCTGTAAATTCCTCCTCCACTGGTAGCAAACCAGTCACTAATTGCAGAAACTCATTTACCTAAATTCTGTAAAACAGTAGTTGTTCCTAATGATTCTAACTCAGGTTTTAAATCAGAAATGTTCAGAAATGTTCTTTGTTAATTCTAACATTTTCAGACTCTTGTCTGATACGTCTGAGCAGCAATGCTGTGCTTTCAATATCTTGCACACTCCACTTATTTTTGTAAGTAAAATGTCCAAGGCTAAGCAATTTTGTACAGTCACTAATTCTGTGTTAACAACCAACAAAGCTCCAGAAGTACTGGTTGCCAATTTATCAACTACTGTTGATAGCGTTCTAATTTTCTCATCATTTAAGACAACTCCCATTGGTAGAATGACTGTTCCACAAATGTCTCCAACTACTTGTGTTCTATCACTTATACCACCTATATGTCTGTGTGATGGTGTCATTGTCAAAGCATCTATACTATTCAAATGATACATCTTAGGAAACAGCAAAGCTAAATAGCAAATACCCTCCCAATCAGCTAGTAATTGAAAATAAGCATCCAGTACACAAATAAAGTAAGCTCCTGGAATACCTGCTTCTTCTCCTTGTAAAATGTGCCATGAACATCCCATAATTTCGAATGTGTGTTCACAACTGCCAACTCCTACAGTTTTTTTTCTAAACTGATTTGTTTGTAAATACATATTTTTCACTTTTGTCGTCTGTCTAATCTGAACTAATGAGATATTATTTTATTTATGTATTTATCTTCTTCCAAACATTTTCCAAATGTCTTCCCCTTTGCTTTTACTATGGAAATGTGTGCCCTCCTTTCTTCTAATGCCACGAAAAATGCATTTTCTAATGGTCTCATCAAGCAGGGCAAGCTGTTTTCATATGCATTAACTGTAGCTATAGGTGTGGATGATCTACACCAGGTGTCTCCAACCAGTTGATAGCGACCTACCAGTAGCTCCAAGACGCTTTCAGAGTCGGTCACAGTCTAGAATTCATTTTTAAAAAGCACAGAGTCATATTTTCCTTTTAAATTTAAGAGAAGGCTGTGTTTATTTTACAATCGTATCATTAGGCTGCAGATAGAAGGGTCTGATAAGGAGCAGTGCTGGAACAGATTTATGACACAGGGCACAGAGGTGAAGAACTGAAGCACTAAGGTATTTAACTCTTAAATACAAGTCCTTGCCAACTCAGTATTGAAGGTGAGAACAAAAGTATGTTTCTCAATGCTTTTAAATCAGAGAAAATTCAAATGAAATGTTATCTTATAATCAAGTTAACGTCTCATTTTAATTTTCTCAATTTATTTTTTCAAAGTGTTGCATTTACAAACCACAGATCTCTTGCTCCCAGTAGAACACTGTGCTATATTTTTAACTGAAAATGCTGTCATTTTTTAAATGGGAGAAATTTAAAGTGGAGAAAAATGTCCCACATTATGAACATTTTTGTACTTAAAATTTCTCCCATTTAAAAAAAAAATGGTTGCATGGTTGTGTTATCCATCTAAGGTTCCACATATGGCAAAAGGTATGTCCTGTGCCACAAGTACATACGATGCAGGGTCTCAGTTACCCATACACATATATCGCATTTATATGCACACATGTTCATACATCCCCAAAGACCACTCTCTCACTGACACACATGGAAGCCCTATCATAGTGCTCCTAGTCAAAGTATTTTGTTCAAGCCACAGTATTAGGCTCTATGGACATTAGGCTTAAAGTCAAGGAAGCTGGGCATCGGGGTGTAATAACACACAAGTTGTTTAGCCTTCGGTAGCTCACAATGATTTTCACTGATCAAAAGTAGCTCTCACTACAGAAATGGTTTGAGACCCCTGGTCTACACTAACACCAAGCTGTGCCTGTTTCTGTTGCCTGTGAATGTAGATTCATGCTTCTTCACAAGACAACTACTGAAAGAATCATGTTGAAATTGGAAAAATAATATTCTAAGTGTTTTTGCCTATATAATAAACTAAGTAAAATGCCACATGTACTTACATATGACAAAGGTATGTGATGGTATGTCACCTCCTCTGCAGCTGCCGAATTAAGTGTGCACAGATGTAGCAATCCTTTGTATCTAATGCTTGTGTGTATTCCTAAACTAACCTAGAATAAACATTTGTTATATAATATTCTTTCATGTAATTCACAAATGACACCTTCAATTTTGCCTCAACTATTGTTTGTAGATGTCACAGGAGTAAGTATAGAATTAGGTTTCACTATCTCTGGTACACTATAATCAGGACATATCTCAGCCCATTATAAACAGGCAGACTGATGAAGTCCATTTGCATTCTGTTGAAGGGACTATCTGATCTTCATATGAGACTCAATGTTACTGGTGTTCTTTTCCTGACTCATCTGTTGGCATGTCACACATCCATGGGACATTTCTTCTGCAAGCATTCTAAATCTGGGGTTAAACCAATTTTGTCTGAAGCTCACCATTGTGTCTCTCCCAGGATGTAAAGGACAATGAAAATGTTATGGAAAACAGTTAGCTGTCTGGCAACACTGGTCTTCCATCTGCTAAAATCCAAATGTCATCTGCATTTTTACCACATCCTGCTCTAATCCAAACCTTCTGTTCTACTTGTGACACTTCTTCCTGCAATCTCCTTAGTTCTTCCCAAGTATCAGACACTGACAACAATGAAAAAGCAGTGTCCTCTTCAGATTCATTTGCATATGCCGCCCTGTTAAATGTACAAGCCACATGTGCACAATACTGTGCAACTTATTCCGCAAATCTGTTTTTAACTGCAGAATAATCATTGCCAGTTAGGTGAGTGGTACATTTGACTACAGCATCTTCTGTAGGAATTTGTAGATCGCTATTTCATATAGGCTAGGCAGATGATGTAATGAGACCTCTCTGTGACCATAACTGTCCAAAGTCATGGGCCACACCAAAACCATACTATCTGTAGATATAACCACACTCAATGCTGATAGACTACAAGCTCCTGTAAGGGCAATCAATTCTGCCACTTATGCTAAAGTAATACTTTGAAGCCACAAAGCTTCCACAACTTCTTAAATAGTATAGGCTGCTCTGAGTGTACCCTCATTGTTTCTCAGACATGAGCCGTCCACAAAAATTACATTATCAGGCTCTTGTAAAGGTTCATCTCTTAAGTCTGGTCTTGGCTTGGAGCATAAATCTGGGACATCTAGACAATCATGTACTACATCATCATTCGCAGTTTCAGGTATCAGCAAAAAAGATGCCAGATTTAATGTGTGACAATGTCTTAGTTCCAAATTTTCAGCAGCAAGAATCTGTTGTTCATACTTTGTAAGTCTGCTATTTGTCATATACTGTGTTTTAGTTTGAGTAAGCAGGACATTAACGGGTTGAGGGACCATAACAGTTAAAACAAAAAATATATATCTCATCGCTATATTGTCACACCTCTTGATACTGACACCAACTGCCGCAAGCCCTTAAAGACAACTGGGCAGTCCTGCAGCTACAGGATCAACAGTAGCTGAAAAATATCCCACAGGTCTTTCTGAATCTCCATGGATTTGAGTAAGCACAGAGAGCACATCCCTCCCTCTCCTTGCAAAACAAAGTGAACACTTTACTGTAATCAGGCATTCATAGAGCCAGGGCACGACAGTGACCTTCTCTCAGGTCTAGGTAAGCATTCAAGCAATTGTTGTCCTATGGAAGCAAATTAGACACATCCTTCTGCGTCAGCCCTAGTAAAGGCTTGCTCACTAAAGAAAGTTTGGTATTAACTGTCTAGGGTAGCCAACCATTCCCAGGAACATCCTGACTTCTTTCTGTGTTCTTGGTGGATTCATCCTAAGGGTAGTTTCCACTCTTTCTTGAGACACCTTCCTCATACTTTTCTCAAAAGTATGTTCCAAGTAATTGACTTTTTTTTTTACAGCATTGCAATTTACTCTGAGATACCTTATGTCCATTCTCAGCTAGGTGATTCAACAAAGCAATCATATCTTGTCTGCAATCTTCTCATGACTCTGATGCCACAAGTAGGTCATCAATATATTGCACAAGAGTTGATCTGCAAGACATCTGCAGAGACTCAAGATTATTTTCCAAGATGTAGTTGAAAAACAAAAGACCTCAATATACCTTTGTGGAACTCTGTGCCATGCCAATCTCAGAACACAAATAAGAAGACTATCTGTCCTCCTGCAATGGGATGGAAAAGATGGCCTGTAAGAGATCCACAGTAGTACACCATTCTGTAGTGCATGGAATTTGAAAAAGTATTGTAGCTGTATGTGGTACAGCTACAACAATGGAACAACAATGTTGTTAATCTTTTGAAGATCTTGCACAATCCAATATTTACTATCTGGCCTCTGTAAGCCCAGGATTAGAAAGTTGCAAGAGCTTCCAACAATTTCTTAAAATCTCTTTCCTCAAAATGTCATTAATTACTGGTGTTATTCCTGCCACCGTCTCAGGGGTCAAATTATATGGTGGTGTCCTTGGATACACTGCATTTGGGCTTCACTGTAATTCAGACCAGTTCTACAGCCTTGATTAGTCCAATGTCCTTTCCTGTAAAATCCAATACTTGTGGGTTCACAGTTTCTTTAAAATCAGGAGATAAATTATCTACTATGCTCACCAGCTACAATCATACTATTCCTTGTTGGGACATTTTAAATTAATCATCTTCATCATGTATTTGAATTTCAACATCATCCGTAGCACAGTAAATTGTGTAATATACCTTGCACAGCAAATCTCTTCCCAAGAGATTTACAGGACTCTAATCATCAACAACAAATTGACAATTTTCCTTAAAATAACCTTTTTTTACAGGGATTTCCTCTTAAGTGGGTTTGCACTTTGTTTATTTGTAACTCCTACAATTTAGATCTTAATTCCCTAGAGGTGTAGGTCTGGGACTTCCACCGTTCTAAGAAATTACACTTGGTGGCCATTAATTTCTTCTACAATTGGCCCACTCCGGTCTACCTCTAAGACTGGCCTGAGTATGCAATATTCCTCCCACCTCAGGAAACTAAAACTATCACTGTCCAACATAGGGTACTGTTGAAACTGGTTCTGGTTCCGATTCTGAAATGTAGCTAGATTTGCTCTGGGCATCCAATTCACATTAAATCTAGGGGTTCCCATATTTCTGTGGGCCCATCAGAGCTTACTGTACCTGCATCATTGGAGCCTGTGTCTGCATTGGCACTTGCATTTTGCCGAACAGCTAAGTTTTACAACCGCACTTTCATTTGGCCATCTGCACTTAATCTATCAGGATTCAGCCTCACACTCCCTCCTCCAATGCTCAATGTTGTTACAGAAATGACAGGGTGTCGACCTCTTCAACGTTGCAACATCAACACCAGAAATTGGAACACTTCTACCCTGTAAAACACCAACTCCTCCTTGGACTCCAGCCTGCAAAGCAACACCTTGCTTTTTATTTTGGTTCCCTGCAAACTACTGATTCTGAAAACTCTTCTGTGCAAACTTCATTTGGGCAAGCATGAATTTCTCCGTAAACCTTTTCTGCTTCATCTCTTGTTCATCACTACAGTATTTTGCATACCTCAGGATCTCTTCTAAAAGTTTCAACTGCCAGCAAATTACGTTCTGCTGTTTGGGCATACTAATGTTGGTCTCAACCCAAGAACAAATTGCTAAACTCAGAACCCCATATCACTCCCTTCAGGATTTTCTTGCCCACTGTGTGTTTAAACACCTGCAGCATTCACTGATAATAGGCATGCAGTGACTCTTTTGCCTTTGCTTCAGAGTCCAATAACCTCTTCAACATTAAACGCTTAAGCATTACCAATTCGTTCAACACACATACACCTCCACATGAGCAAACTTAACAACAAAACAATTGAGATGCATAACTCTATTGATGCTTATACCTCCAATACTGCAACTGCCTTTAAAACCGCACCTTGTCAGTCTTTAAAATGTGGGCTTTAGACCACAAGGCATGGGCATTTCTCTAAGCTGGGGCAATAACGTACAGCTCTTCTTTGTCTCAAAGTAAACCGTCCTCCTGCTACCAACTTCTCTGCTGGTGAGAGGATCGTTTCAGTTAGGGTCTCAGTTTACTGCTATCAGAACTAACCCCCATCGCCTTACTTTTCTCGGGTAGATTGATCTTTGAAGCTTGCTTATATTAATCAGGAGCTGTGCATCACATTAAATTATTTTAACAATTTCTGGTCTATTTCAGTCAATAATGAAAGTTTGTTATGAGTTAAAGGGCTTTATTAATCAAATGTATTTAGTAGTTCATCTTTATTAGAGTCACAAGATAAAATTAATTAATTACTAAATCATAAAATGCATTAAGCACTTTCCATACAGGAAATAATCCCTATTCAAGGAGTGAGAAGGAAAAGGTGTCAGTACAGATACCCATAAAGAGTTCTGAATTCAAGAGAAATCAAAGTATAAAACTTCAGCATAGAAGGTCATCTCAATAATTCAAGTAATCAATCAAAGTAGGACTTCTCATGAAGAGAGATTTGAGAAACTCAGTAGAGTCTCTATGCAACATGCTAACACATGCATGAAAGGGATCAAGGGGAAAGGTAAGTGACCTACTCTAGGAAGACACACTTTTACAGACATACAAAATCAATGTTGCAACTTTATGTGGGCTCTTCTTTCTTCAGTCGACCAATCATCTTTCAAGCACCCATGGGAACGTGTTCACTCCATGTCTTCTCACAGGAACACAATATTCTTCAGACAGCAACATCTAAGATCATGACTGTCTTATTGTGTAACTATTTTGTCTAAGTTCACATGACTCATCCTTCCATATAGGACTGCATTCCCGTATGTGAACGCTCATATCTAATCCTCTAAATAACAAGTCTATTCATTAGCTAGCAGTAGTCTTTCCAGACGTAGAAACATCTGTATAAACAAGAAGAAAAATATTTCACACATCTATTCATTATGTAAAAAAAAAAAAGTCTCAAAAGGTCAATATCGGGCCTTATGCTGACTCTCCAATTTTCTGTAAGATTTTCAGTGCCTTAAAGTTTCAGGCCTAGCAGGTTTAAGTATGATTGACTACTACAATTTTTGCGTTTGAAACAATTATTAGGTTGCAGCCTACCAGACAGCACAGAAAGACATATTGGGGAGTTCCATAAAGTTGACCAGGGAATGCATTCTGCCCATTGCTTGCCTGCAGGCACTAGGGTTATGATTTGAATGGTGCAGTAGGTGGAGTGGAACAGGGGCCAAAAACACTAGAAAACCCACTGAACACTGACTATTGCTATAGTCACAAAAACCAAAAGAGTACACTGTTCCAAAATAGAAAAACAGGGAAACCTGACTCTTCAGGAGCAAGAGCCCTCACACATCACAATGGATGTTTAGCTTCATCATTGGGAATGCTCCTCGTCAGACCGGCGCTGCAATGTCTGACAGGCTCCCCAATGGGGAAGGCTCATTGCCGAAGTTCTCTTATAGTGACTGACGTGATTGACTATATCGCAGTCAACACCTGTCTACAGGCACTTAGAAAATCAGGAGAGAAAAAAAAAGTTAAAATTGGCTCTAAGTCTCAAAAAACATCACAGGTTTAATCAGCTAGAATGAGATATAGGCCAAGATTAAAAACAAATTGAAAGTAAAAGTTGAGTGGTGATGCTCATGTACTTTCGGAAACATAACTTAGAGGCCGAAACTATCATGGAACCTCTAATCTAAAGGTCAACATGTTTCACGTCTAGTGGTTCAGCTGGATCCATTGACGTGTCATCAGGACCAAAATACAACTTCTCCTATAACACAAATAACTACAACACCCTAGTCTATGAGCTAAGGTACAGTCACTTACATAGAGTCAACTGTGAGCCTGGTCAAAATAATAGATCAGAAGCAGAAAGGCAGAAACAACAGGAAAGAAAGAAGAGGAAAGGCACAGGGGGCAAGAAACAAGCAGAAAATGAACGGTACAAACAAAAGGCAGACTCAATGGCGCAGCTCATGAAACACAAACAGCAATGTTAAACATCCAAGCGTACACGGAAAAGAAAGCAGCCATATGAAACAAACCGAGCGACCGGAACAACAGCACAGACTTTTCCTTTAGCAAACACTGTCTCTTTAACATGTTTACAATCTCACAGACTCATTGGCACAGCTAATAAAACACAAATGGCAATGTTCAACACTCAAGCCTACTCGGAAAAGAAAGCAGCCGTATGAAACAACAGTGCTCCTAATGTGTGGTGGGACCGGTCACCCACTGAAACCAAAATAAAAAAGTAGTTCCAAAACAATCGCTAAAAACTGGCTGCTGCATATGTAAACAGTAGTTGGCCTGTGCTCTCGGGGAGAGATAAACAGTGGAAATGGCAAGACGTATGCATGCCTTTGACGAATGGGGATACTGCAAAATGGAGAGACGATTTTGCCAGCAAATGGGAAGGCTATGGGCACGCTGAGGATGAGATGTAGATACAACATGACTCAGTTTGAGACAGTGCATGCACGCCGTCTAAAGCTGAGACCTAAAAAGCACTTAAAAGTTCTATAAAGTACTTCTGCGCTTTATAAGAGCACCAGTTACATTGCACAAAGACACTTTTTTTATGGCACTGGGGAGATTACATGATTTGATGGATTTAGCCAACACCAAGACTCAAACTCGATTCCCCAAGTCAGCAGCTCTTTAGATTACTTCACATCTTTATTATAGTCATCTGCAACATGTACAAAAAACATTGACAAAGACAATAGATTTCGCATAGGCAAAACCCATAGGCTTTGCCAATGCATGTCCTTTATCATTACATATAATACGATCTTGAAATACATACCTTCAGGATGTGCTCTGTATGAATGTACGAAAACTTCGCCAACTTTTGTTTTACTAAAATGTTGTCTACGTAGAATAGCAACCCAAGCCATCCAAAGGGTGCACATAACAGACTTGCCTCTTAGTTCACTATTGGCATTATCATGGTGGATGGAAGCATGAACGTTTCAAAATTAATGTTTGAAAACTAATCCTTAAAAAAAATACTTGCACTGATTTAGTCTGATGTAATGCTACTACTGAGTCAAAACAGTTCTGCATGTGAATAAAATACTTTTAGGGAATTTTTGAGGAGACCTTTCCATATTTTTGTTTGATGCAGAATGTTAATAAAAAATGAAGGTGGCCTAAAAGTTCAATGTGCAGGACACCCTAGTTACTTGCTTTCTTTCACGTCAATTAACTTGTAAATAAATGCCTACCCGTTTTGAACAGGGGGCCGCATGCAAAGTTCAGGAGTGAACTTCCAGCCCCCACACTTTAGATCTACAGGGATGCTACAGTATAGATCATACAGCAGTGCTGGTTTCAGTGCAGCATAGCTAAAAGTAATAAAAAGAACACTATAGTGCAGCCAACGCTGGATGTGTCACAAAGCGTTTTATCTTTACTTTCAGCCATGTGCAACATGGCAAAAAAAACATTGGCAAAGCCAATAGGTCTTGGTCGACAATTTGTTTTATGCGGCTACATCACTATAAACTTTTAGAAGATATTACAGCTCCTGTAGCACAGCTACGTTGAATAAATTAAAAGAGCAGAAACCAGTTCTCTATTTGCATTTAAATATCCAAAAATAGAATAATTCAATAATCAAATTATACCTAGCACACTTCATCACTTCATATTGTACATTTTTATTTGTTGTTCATAATTCACTGCATCAGTATCATTATTGGTTGCCTTAAGGAATCAGAATACCATTTGAGGGACTTTGATTTACGACAAGTTTTAAATACTTTTTCAGGTAATTCTTGCTCTAAAATATCTAAGGCATTTTTATTCAAGCACAGCTATGCATTAGTAACAGAGTCACAGTTCAGGAAACCAAAGCTTTGTCTGCTTTTCACAGACACTGACTCTACACTGAGCTTGTTCCAAGCTCAAACATGTCTTTTGGTCCAGGCCTACAAGAGGGTTTATAAATATCCACAAATGTTTGGAAACGAATCAAAGAGTGATCCACCCATAGCAACAAGTAACTTGAATTGATGTGGATCAGAAATGATGTGCTTTACTATCATTGATATCACTGAAATGTATGTTTGAGAGCCCCAGAAGTTTCATATTCTGATAGAAGAGGAAAACACACCAATCATATCGAATATTGTATTCCAAGAATTATCCGCTAATGTAGAAGAAGTTAAAAATAGGCGAGCTCTGCTGAGCTATAACATTATCAGACTAAGGATTTAACGTCTCCCTCAGTTCTTGAGTCAATTAAACAGCAATTTCAATTTTCTCTAAAAATAAAGGCCGTCCCATCACCTCTATGGACTGTTTTATTTGTTTGTAAAAACTTAAAGCTTTCAGGTATAGCTAATTTGTTCAACATTGTTTCTACTAGGCAGATAAGGTCCCACTGACCCTTGCTTAGAACATCAAAATTCTGAACCAAATGTGCTGGGAGGGAGCGTACATATAAAAGGTGCTCTGAACCCCATATCCTGTGCTTTTGGCTCCTAATTCATAACTACCAGGAGCCATGCTTCTTTACTAGAGGTGCTACCATCATTATTACTGTAGTTTATCCCAATTATGTTATGTAAAGTAGGCTCTTCATATTTATTATAGTAAAAGTAATACACAGATGTACAAAAGTTAAATAGCTTACTATCTTGAATGCATGTCAGTAGAGGGCCAGCATCCTGTACTGACAGGAAAAGTCAGGCATCCGCCTTTGCTACGCAGCATTTCCAGCAGCCGTGTGTAGGAGGCTGGACTGGCTTGTAGTGAGTACCAAGGGGTACTTGCACCTTGCACCAGGCCCAGTTATCCCTTATTAGTGTATAGGGTGTCTAGCAGCTTAGGCTGATAGATAATGGTAGCTTAGCAGAGCAGCTTAGGCTGAACTAGGAGACGTGTGAAGCTACTACAGTACCACTTAGTGTCATATGCACAATATCATAAGAAAACACAATACACAGTTATACTAAAAATAAAGGTACTTTATTTTTGTGACAATATGCCAAAGTATCTTAGAGTGTACCCTCAGTGAGAGGATAGGAAATATACACAAGATATATATACACAATAGCAAAAATATGCAGTATAGTCTTAGAAAACAGTGCAAACAATGTATAGTTACAATAGGATGCAATGGGGAAACATAGGGATAGGGGCAACACAAACCATATACTCCAAAAGTGGAATGTGAACCACGAATGGACCCCAAACCTATGTGACCTTGTAGAGGGTCGCTGGGACTATCAGAAAATAGTGAGAGTTAGAAAAATAACCCTCCCCAAGACCCTGAAAAGTGAGTGCAAAGTGCACCAAAGTTCCCCTAAGGACAAAATAGTCGTGATAGAGGGAAAATGCAAGGAAAACACAAATCAGCAATGCAACAACGATGGATTCCTGACTGAGGGTACCTGTGGAACAAGGGGACCAAGTCCAAAAGTCACAAGCAGCTCGGAGGTGGGCAGATGCCCAAGAAATGCCAGCGGTTGGTGCAAAGAAGCTCTTACTAGGATGAAGAACTGTGAATACTGCAGGAACGACAAGGACTAGAGACTTCCCCTTTGGAGGATGGATCCCCCACGCCTTGGAGAGTCGTGCAGAAGTGTTTTCCCGCCGGACGGACGCCAACAAGCCTTGCTACACGCAGATCGTGCGTTTGGCGTTTTTTTGGACGCTGCTGGGGCCCAGGAGGGACCAGGAGGTCGCAAATTGGACCTGCAGAGAGAGGGGACGTCGAGCAAGACAAAGAGCCCTCGCTGAAGCAGGTAGCACCCGGAGAAGTGCCAGAAACAGGCACTACGAGGATGCGTGAAACGGTGCTCGCCGAAGTTGCACAAAGGAGTCCCACATCGCCGGAGACCAACTTAGAAAGTCGTGCAATGCAGGTTAGAGTGCCGTGGACCCAGGCTTGGCTGTGCACGAAGGATTTCCGCCGGAAGTGCACAGGGGCCGGAGTAGCTTGCAAAGTCGCGGTTCCCAGCAATGCAGCCCAGCGAGGTGAGGCAAGGACTTACCTCCACCAAACTTGGGCTGAAGAGTCACTGGACTGTGGGGGTCACTTGGACGGTGTCGCTGGATTCGAGGGACCTCGCTCGTCGTGCTGAGAGGAGACCCAAGGGACCGGTAATGCAGCTTTTTGGTGCCTGCGGTTGCAGGGGGAAGATTCCGTCGACCCACGGGAGATTTCTTCGGAGCTTCTGGTGCAGAGAGGAGGCAGACTACCCCCACAGCATGCACAAGCAGGAAAACAGTCGAGAAGGCGGCAGGATCAGCGTTACAGAGTTGCAGTAGTCGTCTTTGCTACTATATTGCAGGTTTGCAGGCTTCCAGCGCGGTCAGCGGTCGATTCCTTATCAGAAGGTGAAGAGGGAGATGCAGAGGAACTCGGCTGAGCTCATGCATTCGTTATCTAAAGTTTCCCCAGAGACAGAGACCCTAAATAGCCAGAAAAGAGGGTTTGGCTACCTAGGAGAGAGGAAAGGCTACTAACACCTGAAGGAGCCTATCACAAGGAGTCTCTGACGTCACCTGGTGGCACTGGCCACTCAGAGCAGTCCAGTGTGCCAGCAGCACCTCTGTTTCCAAGATGGCAGAGGTCTGGAGCACACTGGAGGAGCTCTGGACACCTCCCAGGGGAGGTGCAGGTCAGGGGAGTGGTCACTCCCCTTTCCTTTGTCCAGTTTCGCGCCAGAGCAGGGGCTAAGGGGTCCCTGAACCGGTGTAGACTGGCTTATGCAGAATTGGGCACATCTGTGCCCAACAAAGCATTTCCAGAGGCTGGGGGAGGCTACTCCTCCCCTGCCTTCACACCATTTTCCAAAGGGAGAGGGTGTCACACCCTCTCTCAGAGGAAGTTCTTTGTTCTGCCATCCTGGGCCAGGCCTGGCTGGACCCCAGGAGGGCAGCTGCCTGTCTGAGGGGTTGGCAGCAGCAGCAGCTGCAGAGAAACCCCAGGAAGGGCAGTCTGGCAGTACCAGGGTCTGTGCTACAGACCACTGGGATCATGGAATTGTACCAACAATGCCAGGATGGCATAGAGGGGGCAATTCCATGATCATAGACATGTTACATGGCCATATTCGGAGTTACCATGGTGAAGCTACATATAGGTAGTGACCTATATGTAGTGCACGCGTGTAATGGTGTCCCCGCACTCACAAAGTTCAGTGAATTGGCTCTGAACAATGTGGGGGCACCTTGGCTAGTGCCAGGGTGCCCTCACACTAAGTAACTTTGCACCTAACCTTTACCAGGTAAAGGTTAGACATATAGGTGACTTATAAGTTACTTAAGTGCAGTGTAAAATGGCTGTGAAATAACGTGGACGTTATTTCACTCAGGCTGCAGTGGCAGGCCTGTGTAAGAATTGTCAGAGCTCCCTATGGGTGGCAAAAGAAATGCTGCAGCCCATAGGGATCTCCTGGAACCCCAATACCCTGGGTACCTCAGTACCATATACTAGGGAATTATAAGGGTGTTCCAGTAAGCCAATGTAAATTGGTAAAAATGGTCACTAGCCTGTCAGTGACAATTTGGAAAGAAATGAGAGAGCATAACCACTGAGGTTCTGGTTAGCAGAGCCTCAGTGAGACAGTTAGGCACCACACAGGGAACATACACATGCCCACCTATGAGCACTGGGGCCCTGTGTGACAGGGTCCCAGTGACACATACATATAGGCCACAAACCTATGAGCACTGGGGTTCTGACCAGCAGGATCCCAGTGACACATAACAACCATACTGAAAACATAGTGTTTTCACTATGAGCACTGAGGCCTGGCTATCAGGATCCCAGTGAGACAGTGAAAACAGTGACAAACACCCTGACATACACTCACAAACAGGCCAAAAGTGGGGGTAACAAGGCTAGAAAGAGGCTACCTTCTCACACCGTGGCACGTCCTTTGGGGCTCCCCCTCACATTTTGCCCCTTAGGAAGAGTGTCTGTCAGGGTGAGTAAAGGTCAGCCTGACAGACACTCCTCATTTTCAGGTCAGGCAGCCAGAAGCTAGATATGCGCTATTTGCGCAGGCTCCTGGTTGCCTGGGATGAACTTGGCTGGGCTGAGGAAGTCACAGCTCCTGTGGGTATGACCTCCTCAGGTCAGCAAAGGTCCTCGAGGCCCTCCCCGTTGGTGACAAGGGATAGTGTCACACACGGACTCCGACTTGGGCGCTTCAGTTTTAAGCCCTGAAACTCCCAGGGCCAAGTGTCAATCAGCATCACAGAGCCTTACAGACCCCATCCCACTCTGTGACGAGGCTGGGGTTGCTGCCTTCCCTCATTAGCTGACCTAAGGAAGGCAGCAGTCCCAACCGTCCTGGGACCTACGAGGCTCAGGACTGCTGTCTTCCCTAATTGGCTGACCTAAGGTAAACCAATGAGGGAAGGAAGCAGTCACAACCCTCCCAGGACCCCCAAGACTCAGCTGCAGAAAAGTGTGTGTTTTTTTTTTTTTCAATTAATGTTTGGTGCATGTGTTCTTGTAGGTTTGAATATTTGGTAATGAGTGTTGTGAATGGATGTGTGTGTACGTTTGTGTGTGTGAATGAATGAGTGTGTATGTGTGCATGTGTGTCCCATCCGCATCCTTCCCTCCTAAAATTACTGGTCGCCACTGGTTTCCTGCTACATAGTTTATGTTGGGCTTGCATATGGCCGGTGACATTTCAAAACTAGAGCGCTAACTTCTAATAGGTCATTCAAATTCGATTGCTTTATGTTCTGCATGCTCCTTCCACAGATTCACTGAGGAACGAATGCCGTACCAAAGAGCAACATAAATTAGTAAACGTCCCTAAAAATGGCCCATACAAATTCCTTTCCTGATAATAGAATGGTGACCTAAATCTAAGAATCATCAAATGCGAGCTAAAATTTTCACGCAACAGAAACTCTTAAAAAAGAAATAAAAAAACTATCAGCAGCAACTGCGGAAAATATGACCTCATAACACCATAAGGTATTTAAGAAAAATGATGTACTTCCACCGACCACCATTAATTTTTGAATTATTGTTTTTTTACAGTCAATCAAGAGACGCTTTTGATGAAAGCATGTTTCAATTCTATTTCTAATAAAATCAAAGGAAAAACAAATATTCTTATTGTTAACTTTTGACTTTTTAACTTTGACAAATACATTCTACTTTTTGTAAAACGTCAACACTATATTGTCTCCACTGCTAGCATAGCAATATTCTATCTATACACAAAAACTCCATCTGATGTAAAGTTTTCAATCTCTGCTGTCCAATGAGATGATGGAGTCATCTGGATGGATGCACAAATCCATAGTGGTTTGAGATGAAGATTACATATGACGAAATGTGCCAACAGTCTCTGTATGGTGTTTGACTGTTCATTTGCAACTGTGAGGTAAAGGTGGACTCTAGAGGAACCTTATTTGGATTCATGGGTTCGATATTTTTCCAGGGCACTCATGCAAGTATTTGAGGTGATATGACCTAAAACACCTATAAAGCTAGGAGTATCTAATAGTTATGGGGTTGGTGTGCTGAAAGTGGTCAGAAAGGGTGTGATTCGGTGTTGCTCCTTGGGATATTTTGAATAGCCATGGATTTGTTCCAGAGGAAATAAGTAGTATCTCTTTTTTGCCTCTAGACACCATGGTAGCAATACAGGTCGACAGACAGTAGTTTGAGTGTGTTGAAGAGATTGTCCATTTTGACTACGAAGGAAATAATGTATGATGGAAGTGTAATACAAAAGTCTGTAGAAGTGCAGTGACAGAACAAAGTGGCGCAGTTCTGTGAGGAGTATGAGGAATGAATGAGACAGAAGGATTGGAAGCAAAGGCTGAAAGGATGAGGAGGACTCAGTGCCTAGTCGAATAAGTGGATGTATTGAGGTGAGACTTGACATTTCCACAGTCTAGAGCAGTGATTCCAACCTTTTGACTTCTGTGGACCCCCACTTTATCATTACTGAAGCCCGGGGACCTCCAGTGAATCATTACTGGAATCCGGGGACCCATCACTGAGTCATTACTGAAAGCTGGGGACCTAATCTGTTAATATTACTTAATGTTCTATGCAGTCCGTGGACCCCCTGAGGAGGCTTTGCGGACCCCTAAGGGTCCCCGGACCACAGGTTGGGAACCTCTGGTCTAGAGGTTTGTAGATATGCAGGTCAAACAGGTCTAATTTTTTTTTTATAGTGATCATCACTACTGAAATTTTATGATTCTGCGGCTGCAGTATTTTCTGCATAATTATGGATTAGCTGCACTTGCCACATAATCCATTGTGTTCTTCAAAATGTGCAGATTTTAATGAAAATATGTTTTTAGCTTAAGCAGATTAAAAGGTTACTAAGAATGCTACCACGCATGTTGCCACACAGTAGCAGCCCTTTTTTGGCAGAGACAGGTACCCTTTGCATTGCAGATTGCTGTATTGAGATATCAAACTGATAATTATGAGGTGAAAACTTTGCCCATACAGTGTTAGCATGTGTAAATATAGCATAATAGTAAAATAATACTGCTTTAAAACATGCTGCATTCTGCCACATAATTTGCCTTTTCTTACTGCTTAATTTAGTAAGCTTTGCCAAATAATTTGGTCCTCCCCACCACATAATTGCAGTAGCCCTGTCGGAGACCAAAGAGGTCATTTAGAGCATGCCAGGGATTCTGCAAGATAGGTAGGGACCTTACTCTCTCCCTTCTCAACAGAAGACCACCTCCCATACTTGGAGATCCCGAACCAAGAAAGCAGACATATTGAACATGAGGTGCTTTCGACAGTGCAGAAATAAACCTTCAAAGCATCGATTTCTGCACAACAAAAAAAGCCATGACCCAGATGTGCTGATAACTTTCTCCTGGTGTGTGTAAGTAATTTCTGTTTCCTGTTTGGGACCGCAGGAATTCCACGACTTCCCTGAAAAAACATGTACATCGTGACTGCCCTAGGTAGTACTGGCCACCAGTGGAAGCTTTTGGCTGGTGGAGCCAGCCAGGACTCTGCCAGCAAACACCAGACACTTTGACCATCTCTAAATGGAGGTGGGCGAATATCAAATTTAACAAACCAGGCGTTCGCAGCTTTTTGTCCAATGCCCTGTTAAACTTTAAATGCCACACTACGTCACACTTTTTTTGTTGTGAAAGATGAACATTGTTAAATAAGTTTTGAGTTAAGCAGAAGAGGAAATCGCTTATGATGAAAAGGAGTTTTAAAAGCGGGGTGGGGCAGTGATACAAGCATCTTACAACACAACATATTAATGAATCAATTTTATTTGCTATTAAAATTCTTAAGAAGGTTGATTTATTTTACATTTAAGCAGTGGGAGATATAACTCATAAGGTGTGTGTTTAAATAGAATACCTTGTGTGTAATGGCTAGCTAGGAAAGAATGCAGAATAATTAATCCCAAATATTTAATTATTACAGTTTAAATAAGGAATTGCAATTTCTTGAACGCAAAGTTTGTTAATAAATATTAAGTTAAAGGTAAAAAATGCTTAAACTGTGAAACTTGCAACAACATTTTGTTATCTTCGGTTCAGTTAGATTTAAATGAGGTGAACAGCCTAGAGTACCATCCCTGTGAGATAAATACTGAGTATACTCATGGACAAATGTAGATAAAACATTTTCAATTACATTTTATAGTTTTCTGTTTGTTTGAATATCTTCCACTTGTATGCCTCACCCTCGTGCCTGCTGGAATGGCAAGGCCTACAATAATACTTTATCCTCCAAAAAGGGGGCTCTACAAAAAGTACCTCCAATAACCCTATCAACACCAACATATAAAACTGTTGAGCAGAATGAACTTACCATGGACGTAACAAATCCAGTGCTTCCGAGAATTTATTATTTAGAAATAAATTAAGTGCCATTGTACACTCCTCCAACGCACATTTGAGGTCCATCTTGGAAGCCCTAAAACAAGAGATTGAGGCACATTAAACACAACCTTCGAAATTTAAAAATTGCTTCACATCTTACAGTGTCTAAATTTGATACTAGGTCGCAATTATATCTCTTGATGAAGGTCTTCAACCATGTAATAGTATAACAGCTACATAGAGCAGTCACCAAATGTTAGAAATTGGATCTCTAGTTGGTAGAGGTATGCATCCTGTCCAAGTGGAGACCACAATCCTTATCAGGGTAAGCTAGATACACACTTTAAATTAATCTGTGCTCACCCTCTGGTAGTTTGGCACACAGCATATAGGCTTAACTTAAGAGGCAAATGTGTAAATTATTTGTGCAATAAACACACACAGCAACCTTATGAAAACACTTCAAAAAGACTCCTCACCAGTTTTCGGAAAATAGAGAATATTTATCTAAGTAAAATGAAACCAAAACGACAACAATCAGCAGAAGTTCAGATATTATTTTTTAAAGAATAAACTAAAAATAGAGCTTGAAAGTCACTAGGGGTCAAAAGGTTACTTGAGGTCATGAGAAAGGTACAATTCCAAAGTTCAGGCTGAACGTGATGGAGGGTAGGCCGGCTACAGAACCCACACAGCATCTGCTGAAAAAGCACCTTAGATGGAGCAAAGTGTCCAGATCGAGGCCACGATGCGTGGATTTTGCCCACAGTCAGGTCACAGCGTCGTGGTCGGGCTCCGTTGGAATATAGGCAATGTGTCATCTACGAGCCACACAGAGCATCGCAGTTGGGGAGCGCAGGCTGTGGATCTGCTGTCGAACAGCATCTGCGTCAGCTTTGAAGGGCGATGCGTTGGTTCTCACAAGCACAGTGGTGACAATGCATTGGTTTTTGCTGAAAGCAGTTGCAGAATCAATGTTTGGGACCCAGGACTGGTGGGAGCACCTCAGGCAAGGGTAGACTTTACAGATGGCAGAGTCCAGCAGCACCAAGAGAGTTGCAAGAAGTTGTTTGTGTCCTTGGGTGTTCAGAAAACCGGAGGCAAGTCAGCAAGCCCTTGGAATCACTCTGTGTTCAAATGAGATAGGTCCAGTCCTTGTGCTGAACAGGGCAGAGATCAGCAGGGAAGCTCAGCAAAGCAGCAAAGCAGTTCCTCAGAACAGTTAGTCCTGGCAAAGTGACAATCCTTACAACACTGCAGTCTTTACTTCAGCAGGGTTCTTCCCAGGTCTGGGAGTGTACCTTCTTGGTGGGGTCAGAGCCCCAGTACCCATACCCAAATGTGCCTTTAAAGTGGGGGTGACTTCAAAGCAGCTCCTTGAAGTGCACCGGTCCCGCTTTCATCCCAGCCCTGTCCCAAACTATCAGTAGGGGGTAATCCGCCATTTGTGAGGAGAGAGGCATTTCCCTATTCAAGTGTGTCAGCTCCCCTACACCCTTCCTGCCCAGGAAGGCCCATCAGAATGTAGATGAGTGCTCAGGCACACCTAACCTTCCTGTGTTTGTGGCTGTCCAGAGGGAATGCACAAAGGGGGTCATTCCAACCCTGGCGGTCATCGACCGCCAGGGTGGATGACCACGGAAGCACTGCCAACAGGCTGGTGGTGCTTCCCTGCCCATTCTGACAGCGGCGGTAAAGCCGCGGTCAGAAAAGGGGATCCGGCGGTTTCCCGCCGGATTTCCCCTGTCTGGGCTGAATCTCCATGGCGGCGCTGCAAGCAGCGCCGCCATGGAGATTCCGACCCCCTTCCCGCCACCCTGTTTCTGGTGGTTTTTACTGCCAGGAACAGGATGGCGGGAACGGGTGCCGTGGGGCCCCTAGGGGCCCCAGCATGATTTTCACTGTCTGCTTAGCAGACAGTGAAAATCGCGACAGGTGCAACTGCACCCGTCGCACCCCTGCAACACCACCGGCTCCATTCGGAGCCGGCTTCTCTGTTGCAGGGACTTTCACGCTGGGCCGGCGGGCGCCCGCCGGCCCAGCGGGAAAGCCAGAATGGCCTCCGTGGTCTTTTGACCGCGGAGCGGCCAAATGGCAGTGACCGCATGGCGGGCCCAGTCAGAATGACCGCCAAAGTGTAGCTGTTACCCGCTCCAGATGTGTATTGAAGATAGGCTGCAAGTCACAAAGAGCAGTAAGAGTAGAGAAATGCCAACTTTCTTAAAGTGGCAGTTCTAAAATAGTAATGTTAAATCAGACTTTACAAGTAAAGAGGATTTATTATTACCATTCCAAAGATATTAATCATGATGTAACTACTCCTTTCTGATCAGGAATTACAGCTTAAAGGTACATTAAGGAATTCCCAATGCTGGTCTAGGAGAGGAGTTAGCCTCACAGTAGTGAAAAAAGACTTTGGGAGTTTTTCACTACTAGGACATGTAAGACGTAAAAGTACATGTAATTCTTTTTACTTCCATAGCACCCTGTCCTATGGGCTACCTAATAAAAGAAGATATTAAGGCTTGGCAAAGGGGTTTTAAATGCCAGTTTGAAGTGGCAGCATCACACAGTCTCGGCAATTGCAGGCCTGAGATATGGTTAAGGGCTAATGAAGTGGGTGGCACAATCAGTGCTGCAACTAGTAGCATTTAATTTATGTGCTCTGGGTATATGGTATACCACTTTGCAAGTGACTTATAAGTAAATTAACTATGCCAATTGTGTATACACTAATGTTACCATGTTTAGGGGAGAAGCACGTGCACTTTAGCACTAGTCATCAGTGGTAAAGTGCTCAGAATCCTAAAGCCAATAAAAAAATACCGTAAAAAGTGGAGGTAAAAGGCAAAATGTTTGGTGGTGACCACGCAGAAAGGTCCATTTCCAACACCATCCGACTTTCACATTAGTTAACTGGCATACCCAAACAGATTATTTAGTGATTAACCAAGCAGGTATTACTTGATTGATGACATGGTGATTAGAGAGTGCACTGAAAATGATCATGCGCCCTTGGTTTTGTACTTGGAAGGAAGCCTGTTTGAACCCATAAAATAAAATCCGAAATTGTGATTAGATTAGCAGTAACCAGTAATAGAAAAATACTGTAATTTAATTCTTTAAATAAGGTTACATTTCTCCCTACCATTCAAAGACTGGCTCCATTTGGTATGTCTCCATCATAAACGATTTGAACCCAACCAGTACACATCATGCAATAATGCATTGAATGATCTGAATCTCTGTTAATGTCTATATCTTCAGTTAAGGTCAAGGAATGAACAATCTACATTTGTAGCACATTTAGAATGCGGTCAAGCTAATTTGAATTTGTTGGCAGCATTAAAATCTGGGTACACCGAAGATGTGAGGGAAAAAAGAGAACATTTTACAGATCCATGAAAAGATATTCATCTGGGAACACAGTCCATTATTGGATCTCATGGAGGTGGCAAGAAATGATAGCACGTATATATATTTTGGTTCCTAATTGCAAAGGGGGACAAGGCTTCCACTATCGAACCAGAAATCTACATACCAGAAAGCAGACGACGCATGCATTTTGGAGATGTATACACTGACAGCTCTGTAGCTTCAGGGGAACCATGTGTGGTGTCTTTATACTCTTCACAGGATCCTGAATGCAAACCAGAGGATATGTCACATTCAGCAAAGTTTTGAGGGCTATAAACTAAAAAAATGGGGGAAGGCACCAGGATCTGATGTCATTCGCAATGAGGTTGGTTTAAGAATGTACTGGATTTTTCGGGAACACTGTGCCTCGCTAATTTGTCGTTTGAAGCAGGTACTGTCAAGACTTGATCAATTTGATTTACAGAGATAATTCTCGTGTGAGTAGGTGGTTTAAAGGGCAATTTTCACATTTAAATGTGTGCCTGCATTAGACACCATAGACCCCTAATAATAAAAACACTATATTTAATTTCACCTGGGCACACTACTAACAGAATCGTTTGCCAAGTCATGATGCAGTCTGACAACTGTTGTAACTGCCTTGATTGTGTTGAACCAGTAATTCACTCTTTTACTACCCTAGATAAGATTTACCCAGGTACAAATGGTAAGGGCAACTATGAAAATACATTGAGACTATGTAAATCTGATATTTCAAACTGATCACATTTGCTGTTTCACGTTTTTTGTTGCATAAAGAATGCATGGTTGTTAACAAACTTGTATTTTTAAAATGATGAACTTTGGGATATGCGAGTACAAGGGAAATCATTTTATACATTTTATTTTATGTAACTATAATAAGATTTCTTACGTTTTTAAGTTTTATGGATTCTTCATCCAAAATGAAGATATTTTGACCTGGCTTGACCTGTTTATTAGAAAGAGTGAGCTCTAGTAACCAGTGTATATGCTGTGGTAGGAGATGTTCCAAGCTTATTTCACAGAACTCCTGCCAAATAACTGCTGTGCTCCTTTCCCAGCCACGGCAAGTTAGGGTGTCACTTAGAGCTCATGCCACCAGCATCCCATACTACTAAAGAACTCCAGTCAAATAATGACAGCAACTTTGTCATAACAGTGTAGAAGAACTAGTGTATGTCTGTAACCTTGGCACATTGAAGCACAATCCTCTAAATAATATAGCTGTACCCCAACATATCATGCTGCACTCATGGCAACAACACCTAATACCACTGCAAGCACATTAACCATTCCCCTTCTCATAGCGGCAGCACTGTGATATGTTGGTAGCTAAACAAGGGTTTTATCTTTTTGCTAGATGTACTCTTACTGTAGGTTTGATTTTTCTATTCTGATTTAATGACTTCCAAAGAAATCATCAGGGACATAATGTCTGGAATGCAACTTCTGCTCTTATGATTGTGTTGTATTGGAGCAACGTATTGCATTTTACTATTTTTTTTATTGATTTTTATTATTTGCAGTGCAAAGAAAAACAGAGATACATATATTACCCCCCCCCCCCTTTGGTACATCTTGTCACAGCAGTTTCATAAATATGGGGATCTAGCACTATGGACATTCAATGTCTGTAAGCCTGAGCCTCCGCAGGCCCTTCAGTGTACTTTGGTTGCCATGTGGGCCATTATCTCTGCCTCCATATCTGGGGTCTTCCACCAAGTCCTGGAGTCCATCTGCGGTTCCAATGATTCACCTACGCCACCTCCCATCCGCCCCACATTTTCTCATACTTCTTTTCCTTGCCTCTAACCCTGTCAAGTTCCTTTTCCCGGATTTTGCATCTGTCCATACCTTCCCACCATTTGTTGTATCCTGGCAATATCCCCGATGCCCTTTTTCTGGCTATGTCTCTTTTAGCCACCATGAGACCAAGATTAATCAATAGCTTCTGATGCCTGATATGATCAGTTTGTTCCCATATTCCTAGGAGTGCTGTTTCTGGTTTCAGTTCCAGAGGGTTCCCTGTGGCATCCTCCAAGGCCAGCCCTACCTACCTCCAAAACCCTACAATCTCAGGGCAGCTCCATAGGGTGGATAGAATGTGCCAATGTCCCCACATCCCCACAAGCAATCCGCAGTCACTGCCTTCCCTATTTTGTGCAGCAAGGATCGTATGTAGTACACACGTTGCAGTATTTTGAATTGTATTAATTTGAGCGATGCTGGAATGGCTACTTCCGCAGGAAACATAAGCACCTCCACACAGTCTGCTTCCTCCAGCTCCCCACAGTCCCTTCTCTACCTCTCCCATAATGTGTTTAGTGAGGGTTGCGAATTTCTCATTATAGTGACGTATGCAGAAGAGATTAGTTTCCCTGGTATCGCGCCCTCTAAGAGTCTCAGCTCTAGGGGAGCATCCTCTTGTGTCTCTGACTCTGCAGGGATGCTTAGGTATAAAGCCGCTCTCAGCCAGGCGTACTGCAGCCATTGTGTATCTGACATTTACTATTCTTTTTTCAGGTATAAGAATGGCACCACCTCGCTCGCGTCCCACACCTCCGCCAGAGATTATATCCCTATAGCATCGCAGGACTAAAACCCACGCAAATTAGTCACCTTGGGCAGTCGTGTGCCCCCCCCCCAGATAGGTGTTTTCAGGGTCAGACGATTAGCCCATCCCATTTCTCTGGTGAGCGTCTGCCATATCTTGATGACCTTTGCTGTTGCTGGGCAGATTGCAGGTCCCAGTTTTTCCTCATAGAGAGAGTGTGGGTTGCTACTATTATGCCCTTTCCACATGAAATGCAGGGTCCTCTCATGGGGCAAAGGCCCAATGGTTAACTATACTCACTTATGCGGCTTCATAGAATTTCTGAATATTTGGGAGGGCGATGCCCCATCATATTTTGACCTCTGCAGTTAATGACAGGCCACTCTAGGCTGTCCATCTGACCAAATGAGTGTGTGAACTAGTACGTTGACTTTGAATAAGAATGTCTGGAATAAGGTAAGGGAAGTTCTGGAGGACATAAAGGAAGTGGGGAAGGTCACCATCTTAAATAGCGTGGCCCTTTCCCATCAAAGAGACCAGGAGAGACCACCAGTGTTTAACATCCTTTTGAAACCTTTTTAGAAGGGAGGACAGGTTGGTATCATAATAATGGGTGAGTAATCCAAATTCCCAAATATGTTAACCTGTCTAGCTCAATCCTCAAAGGTAATTTCAGTGTTTGACTTGGCATCCATGTGCCCACCAGAACAGCAATGACTTGTCCCAGTTAATCCCAAACCCAGAGACTTCACCAAATACCTGGAAGATGCCTCCCAGACATCCGACCGAAGAGGGAGAATGTGTCAAAAAAAGCAGGATATTATCGTCGTACAGAGAGATGCGTTTTTCACTGCCACTGCTAGTCAGCTGTCCCCACATCCGTCCTAATCCAGTTACCCAGGCCCTCAATCACCAGCGCAAACAGCATCAGCGAAAGAGGGCAGCCCTGTCTAGTCCTCCAATATAATCTAAATTCTCATGAGGGGTATCCTTTGGCCTTCATTTTTGCTCTGGGGTTGTCATATAGAAGCCTAATCCACCTCCTGAATTTTGGGACGAAGCCCATTTTTGCCAGGACTCCAAATCTATACCTCCATTCCACAGAGTTGAAGGCTTTGATAGTGTCCAAGGAGAGTATTGCCTTCCCTTTGGCAGAGTTTGTTATCAGGACCAGGTTATGATGAAGCCTCCTGAGATTCAGTGCCATGGAACAGCCAGGTATAAAACCACTCTGGTACGGATGAACCATAGTCGTCATTACTTTCCCATGTCTGGTCACCAACGCTTTAGCCAGTATTTTAATATCCACATTTAGCAGTAAGATCGGGTGATAGGAAACACTACGTTCTCTGGCCTTGCCCGGTTGGTGCATCTGAATGATTGTTGCTTATCGCATATCCGTAGGGAGTTCCCCAGTTTCAAATGCCTTTAGGAATGCTGCATGTAAGTGTGGTACTGTCCACTTACGGAGCTCTCGGAAGAACTCTACCGGGTTCCCCTTAGATCCTGGGGTTTTTCCTGCCTGCATTTTCCCCACCGCCTCTGTCAATTCTTCCTCATTGATATCATCCTCTGGCTCTGCACTCTGGATAGGGGATAACTGTGCCCTTGGGCAATCAGTGGTGAAGCTGTCTATTTCCTCCTCCCGGATTCTCTAATAAATGAGTCCCTTCATTCTCTTTTACCTGTCCAGGCTAATAATTTGCCTGCTTTATTACCAGCCTCAAGGAGGCATTTACTTTTCAAGAGGTTTTGGCATTTTACTTCTTCTCTGGCCACTACGCTGTATTCCTCCCTTTTGTGCAATATCTCTCTCTGTCTCCTGATTTGGTGAAACTGTATACCTGTTCTCTAGTACTGTTAATTCGCTTTCCAGGCACTCTCTTCTGCCTCTCTCTCTCCTGTCCCCCTCCTCCCTAGTCAAAGCCACCCCTGGAGGTGGCCATGTACGCCTGCCATAAGGTCATCGGCTCTGCACTGAACCTATGTTTTCGTGAAATATTATTGGCATGCTTTCCCTAGACATTCTACAACTTTTGGATTTTGGAGTCACCAAGTTTCCATCCTCCAACCCCCCACTGGTGGTAGGGCTCCCAAGGACATGGTTACCTGTAGCGGGGCATGGTCACTGACTCTCTGTGCAAAGTAGGTTGCCCCTGACCAGAGGCCATCACTGTGAAAGACCTCCCAGGTACCTGTAGTCAAGTTCCTCTGCCATGTCCCTTCAAGGGGGACTCCAGTTCAAGCATTATTGATCCTCCATTGCTCAGCCCAGCAGGTTGGTCATCATCGGGGTCACCTTTGGGAGCTGTTCCTCCTCTGACCCCTGTTCGGATCCCGAATGTTCTGTACCACTGCCTCTCGTGTTGGGAGGAGCTTCCTCCACCAATTGCTAGTTGGGGTCCCATTTTTTTCAAGTTGAGATCTTGGAAAATCTTCGCCTGTGCGGCCCTGATTTGGTCCTGTGTTGGGGTGACGATGGACCCCTTTCAGGCTTTCCGCGCCCTTCATTTTGTTGTTTGCCTTGTCCACCACTTGCTGACCTCCTCTCCTGGCCAGGCTTTGCGGTGAAGTCCATGTGTTTCCAGCCAGACTAATGCCTCCTGTGGCAACAATCACAGAAGGCTCCCCTCACCCGCGAGCGCAGCAACCTGTCTCTCCAGGGCACTCTTGGTGTCTTTGATTGCCTCTTAGAGTGCTGTTGTATGCTGTGCCGGACCCTTACTCTTGTCTCCAGCTTCTCGTGAGTGTCCTTGGGGGGCACTCTCTGACGGCGCTTCTCTGCCAGCCCACAGCTTCCTCATGGTCCTCCGTTAGTGCCACTTCTGAGAGGGCCCTGACTGATGAGGCAGTGGGAGCTGCTACGTGGTATCTGACTAGTTCAGCCAGTGGGGAAGAGAGAAGCCCAGTCAGGAAGACCACAAGGGCTCCGTTACACCATCACCTCCTGGGGTGGGCGGAGGCCCAACCACACTCCAGGCCCCACCGTTGTCCTCTGACACCCGGTCCTGCACACACCGGGACTACGGAGCACCAGCCCCTTTCACACCTGCACCCCGGGCACCACCAGGCCGCCCATGGGAGGTGGGTCTATGGGAGGGAACCCTCATCGCCCCCACCAGGCCAGGGCATCTCCTGCACCAATGTCCATCTTCTGCGCTCTGCTACTGCTGACTGGACTCGCCCAGGCGGCCCCCCGCAACCCAGGTGGGCTGAGGGTCACACCTTCAGGTCTCAGCCACCCCCAGTGGGCCACGATCTTCTTCTGTGTCCTGGGCCGACCCATATTATACCTGCAAAGCAACTGCCACTGTTGCGTCACGTACTGTTGAGCAGTCCAGGCGGGGGTACGGTGGGGTGGGGCCAGAGTGGAGGCCGCCACCAAGCTTGAACGACTTCCGCTTCAATTTCTGCCCCTATGTGACACTGTCCCAAGAGAGGGGTAGGAAGACATCCACTGCTAATTCCCGCCAGAGCGGGGGATGGGGGGAGAAGGAGGAGAGCACAGTACCCCGGCCTCCGCTGGTCCGTTTTAGCAAACTCGAGGCCACCACATCTCCTCAGGCCTGGCTGGGCTTGCTCCTGCATGCGCTGCCAGGCAGAACAACCACCGGCCCTGCAGGCCACCAAGGTTCCTCTCCACCCCCGTGGCGCAGCGCTCCCCGGGCTTTGGCCCGGGCAAATGGATCCTCCCTCCGCTACTTCCCCACCTCCCCACTGAATCCATGTGGGCCCCTGCAGCCCTTGTGCAGCCCTGTCAGCTACAGTGCACCCGCCTCCATTCGCTTTTCTCAGTCACCAGCTCCACAGTCCCTTCCGCAGGTGCCCGGGACCCAGCAGGGGACAGAAACAGCATTTGTGGGCTCAGAAGGAGTCTGGTCAAGGATGATGTTCCCCCCTTTTTTGGCCGATGACGAGCGGAGCTCCGGACTATGCATCTGACTCCATTGCCGGCTTGGCCACGCACCCACATATTACATTTTTGATAGGTATCCTGTACTTAATGTAAGATTTAACACACTGAGATCAACAATCAGGATTCAGACCTGTCAAATAGCAAAATGTAACTGGACAGATAAAATAGAAAATGTGTTAATGCCTCTTGGTGAGGACCAGCAGTCCTGATACCCCTAACACTGTCAAAGGCATATCATAATACTGCCCATAGTCATGTTTGTAACCCAAACATTTGCACACAAGGAAATATGGTAGAAAGGACTGGAATGGAGTATAGACTAAATCAGTTTATTCTACCTAATAGAAGCTAACAAGAAACAATTAACAAGCAAGAGCAACTAGTTCAGATTGCAGATCCATTATTTGTCGATTGTGTGCTCATTTCAGCTGTACATTCTAATGAAGACAAACGTCAGTTGGATTAGTTTGTAGTATGGCAGTTGCCTATAAATATGTAATGCACTCTCACATGTATGTCATAATATGATGTACCACATAATACAATCACCCTTGTCACTCAACAACAATGACCACTCTTATAGCGCCCAACCATCACTCTAAATCAACCACAAAGACCCCCCTTTCCATGTAACACCCCAACACAGCCAAGCTACAGGATATTACCCGATACAAGACCCCAACCACAACACAACCCCATACTACCTCTATTAACCACAACTTTAAAGGTATTTCCACTTTGCATACATGATCACTACCTCTTCAACAATTCAATTGACCACCATAATACACTGTTCTCTATTCGCTCATAAGCTCCATACCAAACAAACCACAGTGAGGGTAATCACGCTTCTTGCTCTAGATGTGTCACAACGCTTCTCCTAACCCTACAATACCCATCCCATACACTCTCCTTTGAGTCACAGTAAAATAAATGTAAACATGGACTACACCACAAACTTTTATGATAACCCTAACTCAGCCAGTCAACACCCCCACTACCCCCCCCAATCCAGCACATTCTACTCCTTCCAAATAGAAGCACTCAGCTGAGGTAGGAAGAAAACTGACATAAAAGATACATCTAGCTGGGGAATTCCCTTATCCCCTGCATTCACAATTAAGCACACACAGGACATCCAGCGAATATGTCATCTTAACACTAACCATTTAAAAAGAAATATGTCTCTTCTGCAAATCCAAATAGCTAATACACCACTCATCTGCGAAACAACAAACAGTTCACCTACTGTAAGACATCAGATACTATTCTTTCCCGTCACCAAAATAACAAGCCCACCATTCATGCCAAATATTAGAACAGACAGTTCTTACCTCCTGAAAGTACAAGATATTCGGGGTGATCAGCAACCCAGAAGGCGTCCCCATTTTCGGACAATCAGTATGGAAACCCTACACCTAATACAACACTTTATAGCAGGCACAGTGTGTTTACTGATAATCCAGAAGGGAGGCAAACACATCTTCAGACTTGTACTTTTGTTTGCAAGAGCTCTACGGTCCCAAGTAGTTGGTAGGCGTGTGCTATATACAACAGCACAAGAATGCATAACGTGAAATAACATTCATAGCAGGATTTCCTAATCCATTTGGCCCACTTACCGGGTGAAAAACCCCACACCGACGGGTTCCATCACTTTAACAGCATGCATCTTAATGGAGGTTAGCATTTTAACTGGAGTTAATGTTATTATGTGTGGGTTAAAGAAACTGCATGTGACCTCATGATGTCACTGTTTGCAAGATTAGCAAGTTTGTACAAGCAACCGTCTAGTGACTGCATTCCGGTATCTCGTCTCCGATTAAGATATGACAGATTTTACTGCTTCAAACACGTGTTTTTTTAAGGCCATACATTATTGGGAGTTTACTAAACAGGTTACAGAACAGTAAGCACCGAGAGCAATAATAATGTCAGGGGCACTGCACTTAGACCCATGAAATTATCTATGGAATAAAGACAACCATATTACAAGACTCAAGCACAGATAATAGGACACGTTTTAGCATCAAAAGCACCAATCAAGACCATCCCAATCACGCCACAATCTAATAAGAACACGGATGAACTGTTGAGAGTTGATGCTGGAAGCCGGTGTCTGAATTGAGATACTGTAACAAATGATTAAGCAGAATTTATAGGTTTGTAACGCAGATCAAAAGTAAATCATAGATATGGGTGACAACTGTTGATTTGTGTGAAAAGAGTAAAAGAGAACTAGTCCGACAATAATGTGAAGACCTAAAACATATGTATTTGGTTTCATTTTAACTAGTGTCTCAGGAAATACCCGGAGCTGTAGAAATACTGTTAGACCATGCATCTTGTCTTAAAGTAAAGACCTAAAATAACACAGAGATAATAACTACATTTTAGATTGGCCATTTTGTATTTACTTATAATGGCAAATCTTGTAAAAAACATTCTTAATAGAGTTTTATGATTTAAGAAATACACACACATGAAAGCCCTTCCACCCCGTGGATTCCTTTCCGGCCTCTAGTGCTTTGTTAATTTGCTGATCTAAACCACCTCTGTGCCCATACTTTGGACAGTTTAAGTGCAGCGCTTCACTATATCAATGCCTTCTTCTTGTTGGCTTTAGTTTTGTTTACATCCGGGCTGCCAGTATGGGAAGGGACCCATGCACTGTGGCATTTGTTTCCCTGTTTTGCAATACTAATGTCGTAGTATTCTCCCTTGCTCCAGAGACAGGTGATCTACCATTTAGGTGTGCATAGATATTGGATTGTCCTCCCTTTCCATGGAGTGGACGCTGATGGAGGGGCTAAAGAAACCACGTCTTATTCTTTATGTGATGCAGGTGGAGGCGTGTGCCTCCCCACTTCATAGATAAATCCAATTTCAGGATTTTGAACCAAAGTAAAATACAAAGGGGCCAGAGACTATTTCGAGGTATGTTTTAAGAACTTCTCAATTGAACGTTCTTCATTTCCAGCACACATTATTCTAAGCTCATGATTTCCATTACAAGCCAAAGACTCCCTCCTTTATCAACTAACTTCCTTCCACTGCATTTGTTCTCATCTGTGCAGTCATTCTTCTGGGTGACTGAACTATTAATCTCTCTAATAAATCTCTCTGAAAATCGCCAATGAACCGTTTGATCTCTACATTTCGTCTTACTATATCCTTTCTACACTTCCTGCAACCCTCCCTTTGAACAGCATTTACTCTCATCTCAATTCACACCTCCTGTTCCTCATCTATGTCTTCTTACTGTAGATGCACATTTTTTAATGGCATGATTCACGTAGTGTGGTCTCATGGGTTTTCACTTCTACACCTCTACACTGCCTGCTGAGTTTCTTCCTAAATAGTTTAATTAGTCTGTTAAACCTTTACACCCCCATCTTATCAGCCAAGCTATGGCAACAGAGGTCACACAGCTATTTTGAGATACTTTAGCACAGACTTCTCAAACGAGTAGCTCGTATACTACTGGTAGCTCACTGGCTCCCTGCAAGTAGCTCTCCGGCCTGCAGTCTAGCCTACTACATTTGGAGCTTTTGCTTGGTTGAATTCATATATGCATCCTAAAATTGAAAAGCATGTATTTTGGATAAAATCATATGCTCATAAAGTGATGTTTTAAGAAAAATTGATTTCCGAAATATATTTAAAGTGATATTTGCATTATAATCAGAAGACTTATTACAAATGCTGTTAACTTGGTGCTTTGGGCACTGCAGCTGTGGCTGTCAAGTATAACTTATGTGGAGGCATTCCAAATTGATTGCATCTGTTTTTACATTACTGCTTGCAAATCTGCCAGATGCACTGAGGTAGCACCTACCAGTAATCTAGCATGGTGTGGCCGCTAATGTAATAGTGTCTGAGCAGGGCACTTTTCACTGAAAAGAAGTAGCTCTTAGTACAGAAGTAGCTCTTACTACAGAAAAGGTTGGAGATCCCTGCTTTAGAATGAACAGAAATCTCTATTTAACCTCTTGTGTGTCCTTGCTCTACACAAGCCATGTTATTCCAAACTCAAGTCAGCTTCACTAGCTTTATAATCCTCAGCATCTGATTCTCCCTTCCATTGTTTGTTTGCTCCTGTCCTCGAACTGCCCTTTCATTCATCATCAGACTGATGACTTTGTTCTTTATTTCAATTTGAAACTAATGCAATACAGATCTCCTTCTCATCCGTTTCAGTTCCCTCCTGTAATATATAGTTCTTAAATACTAGAATTTGAATGCATGTGTCTTATAAACAAGGCTGACATTTTTTACTTTCGCTGGGTTTAAACCCAACCTGTTTCCCAATCAATTATTTCCGTGCCATTTTGATAAAATCCGTTTATTTTTTTGGGATCCATCCAACTTTTCGGCCTGCATCGAAATACAATTATGTTTATTTTGAGTGCTACCCGTTAAACTAAAAGCTAAACCAGAAACTGATATAAAAAAAATACATTAAACATTTTACAACAGTCGTCAGCATCAAACGACATCTCTCTGCCTCCGAATAAGCCAGGCTGTAAAGAGGTGAAGAGCCACCATTTCACTTTGTGTAAACGTCCCCGAAGCAGGTTTCAAATTTTAAACAAATGTGACTCTCATTAAGGGCAGCAGTTATTTATGCTTTGGGGCAATATATGATAGGAAAAGCATAAACACTGTAGCTTCATCTGTAGCACAACCAGTACAAATTGGGCAACAGGGAGTTTGGAGTAGAAAATGACTCCATTTAGTAATGAAATTGTTCAATGAGAAAATGCACATCGCGAACTTGAGATACCAGGTTTCAGTGAAAACTGGTGTAATATAATCTAAACATGGTTCAACTTTAGGCGTACATTTCTACAATAAAAATGCCTTGGTCAAAATGCTATGATGAGTATTAAGAAACTCCTTTTCCACAGCCCAGAGCTTATAAGCTGACTTTATGGCAGGGATGCTATCAAGAATGATCGTGTTAGGACATTGCCTATGACGCTGAAGACCAGTTTGACCCAACATGTCCCTAACATACCTAGACCAACCCAAGTCTCTACTGTCAGAATAACCCAGTTCATCAGCAAGTGCACCCTTAAGGTGGCTAGGTTCTGGTGTACTCCATGCTGCTACCCAATATAAATGGGGGTCTAAATTTAGCAGATGAGGTCATATCAACGATGCCCAAATAAAAGAGAAATGTTGGTGAAACACAGGGAAGTTTCAGCAACCTTTTCAAGAATCTTCTTTCGCAGGTCAATAGATCAGCAAGGAACATACAGCCACAAACTTCCACTTTCTGAATTCTGGTGCTGTGCATTTCTACACATCTAGGGCAGAGGACACACAGTGACAGGCAAATCCATAGATAGGGAAATACATCCACCTGCTGCAGACTACAGTTGTTCATAGTAAAATCATTTCTTGCACATTTATGTGATCGGAAGATCATTCAGTCAGTCAATTTTATTTAATCGGCAGATTGCCATAAAATCACAAAACCATTTAAATACACATTAAAAATTTTAAATTTTAAATTTGGAACATTGAAAACATATGACTTTACATTAATAATCATATATATAAGAAAAGGTTGAAACAGCAAAACATAAAGTTAAAATGTCATCCATCAAAACAGATTTCCTAAATACTAGAAGAAACTAGTGAAGCCTTTTAAATTCATGGCCTATATCTAAATCAACTTATACATCTACATCGAGCAATTCATATTGTTTCCTAATAAAAATGGGAGATCTAATAAAATTTAATATAGACTGATAATTTTTTAACAAAGCTCAGCGCTTCCTTATAGTGTCTACCTTTTGCCCTATGTAACAAAGGCAGTTTAAAAGCATACCTAGGGGGCAGTATATAGTGTGCAAAATAGGAGAAAGTGGCATGTGCTCTGCTTGGCCAGAGCATTACAAGGGCAGGTGGGCAGGTCTTTTTGCCAAGTACACCGTGTGGGAAAGGCCACTCTAAAGTGTATTAGATTTAACCTAAATAAAGTTAGGCAAGCGCATACTAATGGACTCTGAAACCAGGCAAAATAAGGTTCCATAGTGTCTGTGGTTGAAATTTGGATGTAAGGCTCAAAAGATTTCAGCTTCAGCGCACCATGGAGTCTAACACCCATTCATTTCACCTTGCCTGCATTAACCAGAAGACCCTTATTCCTTCAGAAGCCTGCAAATTAATCTAGAAGTGTCTGTACATAGGGGACTTGGAATCCAGAATAGTATCATCAGCACATAAAATGGTGGCAATCTTTATTCCACCAAGACTGGGAATATCATTTTTCCAATGGCTGACCTCCTCAATACCTGTTTTCTATAAACAGAAAAAGGAGGTGAGCCAAGGAACAGTTTTGTAGTACGCCTTTGTTTACTAGGTAAGATTGAATGGTTTCCTCTGCGGCTTCCCATCTAATGGTAGAAAAGTGTCTACTGTGGCTGTGAATCAAGGTGTTTAAGAGATCCAGGGAAATACCCATCTCCTGAAGAGAGTTCCATAATGCGGACCTTTGAACTTTATTGAAAGTGGATCAAAGACCCACGAAAATAAAGGTAGTCTTTTCAGTTTTACAGACTTTTCCAAAATGAAATGGAACTTAAGGACCTGATCATGTGTGCCTATCCTTTTCCTAAACCCATCCAGATTTATAAAAAAGATCAAGTTGGACTGTGCCTATGCATCGTGCCCAGACAATACTAGAAAGGCATTTTTTTTGTAAATTCTCCAAAAGACTCATGGGTGACAACGGTCACAATAACATCTATATCCCTTCTTGTATATTGGTACCATTTTCAGTATTGGGTTCAGCACTAAGCCAAGAAGGTGATATTGGAGACACTCCTAATATGCTGTTAGACAAAGAAAGTAGAACGTCATAGAGATAGGTCTGATTTGTATAAATCAGCTGAAACTTTTTCAAGGTGCAGAGCCTTGCCACTCTTACAATAATAAGGGGAAAGATTTATTTTAGTGTTTAAGGATCTATTTTTAACATTCCCTGCCGGTGCTTCACAGGCAAGGTACAGACCTGTAAAATGTTCAAACCAATGTTCTTTATCATATGAACATTTGGTTTTACCAGATATTTACTGCTGTTGGGTGTAATATGCCAAAAGGTTCTTATGTTTTGAATATACTGCCTTCTTTCTATCTTGCATTAAGAACAGTTCCTTGCCATTTTTTGCCATTCAGTAGGCCCTTGTTGCTTGCTCTACTGTCGATAAGTAAAATGTTATTGTTAAGTTACATGTCAACAGTCAAACCAAAAGTGTCAGCCATGTTCGACTGTCAAACAGTGAACAACTGTTTTAGAGAAAGTTTGGCTACTTTATTGAAAATGGACATGTGCTGTTTCATGCTTTGTTGAGATTCAGGTATTGTTGATACATCAAATATAATTTATTGGTTTGACAATAATTCAAATGGCAGCCCATCCCATTTGATTATTTTCCTATTATTTCCTGTTTATGTGTATATGCTGTTACTGGGGCCTTTTGGCTTCCCAGATAGTGAGATAAAAGATTATGGTGACAGTTAAAGGGTTGTGAGCGCTTTCGAGGTGTTCAATCAGCCACAAATCAAAGACAAGGTGAAGCTAAAGAGATCAACAATTATGTAATCTATAATGCACTTACACAGACCATTGTGGAAAGTATACGAGGCAAACTGATTTGGCTCTGCTATTACATGCCTACAGGCCAGGTGCTCAGGTTAGGTGAGCCAGTAGGACTCTACACTTTGGCAATACTACATGGAGTGTACCCTAAATTATGAACCAAAACAACAACCAAGGCTTCTTTGAAAATACAGAGAAATGTGATGCAAGATCACACCAGTTAGACAGTATGAATTCCAGTGTGAGGCCGGATATATTCCAATTTAAGATTTTTAACAAACTACTGACAGGTTCACACTCTTACCCTACCGAAAGTAACATGGGAACTGCAACAAACAGGGGTAACATAGTATGGAAAGTACTAAATTTAGGCAAGTCTGGTGTACAATTTTTGATTACGTGGGGTATGAAAACTTTGTTAGGGGATGCTGATGTTTCTCCAATGCATCTGTTAGGGACTACATGGAGATCTTCCAAGCAAGGAAGGAATTTACCCATTTGTCTTCTCTAAAGGAGTCATTCAGTCTCTTCCTCATTACCTTATATTGACCGAAGCTTATTTGCAGTTGTTAACCCATAGTAGTTGAAACATGTTCAGCGTAACTTCGGTTGATAAAGCTGCTGCTAACTGAACTTCCACTTCTGTTACTGGAGTTGGAATTAAAGTTGCCTGTATGATTGTTCTGAGGACTCCACAGTAAAAGAAAAGTATACTTTCTTAAGGCCACTATATTAACCTCAGTATCTAGGTTTGACAGCTGCAGTCTGTGAGCGCTCAAGAATCTGCAGTGTTCCCAAGACACCCAGTACATACTGGTTTTCTCTTTGTTGCCTGCTTCAGCACTCTAAAACAAAAAAAACGACAAAAAAACTCAATATAGGGAACATCATTTGGGGTCACATCTTGGAGCATAAGCCCTTGTTCAAGATATCAAGGGGCTCTTCTGAAATATAATTTGGAACTAGATCTAGTTTGAATTGCTCAACTATGACCCAAGGGGTGCAAACTTACCCGGATGGTGAACCTGCATTTTTGTTCACTTTGGCTGGAGAGAAAACTCCATTGGCATTTTGCCTTGTGGCTAACTTAAAAGAAATAGTGTGATTTGCAGGATTACCCTTAAAATTAGGGGTACGATTAGTGTCTTTGGTGTCAAATACCAGCTTGTTGGCCAGGCCAGTGGCAAAGTTTGGGTGCAACAGATTTTGTAGGGTATCACCTTGGAGCACCTTCTCCATATTTCCTATAAATGCAACCTAGGGTGGTAAAAAAGGTGGTCAGAGTTCCCAAGGATTGATAATTAGTGGGATCAGGTGACAATTGCCATGGTTCCAGATTTAGTTTGCCCTTCTCAGTTGTTTTGGGTGTTACAGTAGCAAACAGGAAACAGAAGCAGCAGTGGATAGTTTACCAAGTGGGTTGAAGTGTACTCCCCTATGGGGCTGACTGATCCGACTGTGTCATCAATTCAAGGACCTTCCTCAGCTCCTTTTGCTACAGATCAGGGAAACAGCCATCTACCACCTACTTCGTTATCCAAATCCTTGTTTCTTAGCACAGTGTCCCATTGCAGCTTATCACTCTAGTTTCCTCAGTGTATGTTACATTTCTGGCTCTAATGGGACAGCACTAAAATCACTTGTTCTGCATGTTCCCGGCATCAGTTGCCCCGGCATCTGACCAGGTTCACTTCCCAAAAGTGGGAAAAAAAGTATTGTCCTATCAATTCACGTGGTCTTGGTGTCTGTTGTCCAGCATTTGGTGGGTTTAATTTCCCCGGCTTCTATCCTGGGTGAGCAAGACTGGACATCTGGGATAGGGGACTCCTACCTGCCTAGCTCTGCTAAAAGATACACATTTTTCAGCTTTGTATTTAGGCTCATCTATAATATCATTAGCCGTAAGGTGTTCATGAATACTTCTGGCCAGGCTGGGCAAGCTTTTCAATTTCAACTCCATAGGTGAGTGATGTTTAACTAGAGAATCAGCAATTCTTCTTCGCTCTATCAGTTGTAAACCGATTTTCTGAGTCTGGGCTATATATATATATATATATAAAGAGATACAGTAAGGCATTTTTGCAAATGCACCCAGGACTGTGAGAAATAGGAAGGCTGGCAGAGCATCATTCATACTGTGATTTCTGGTACTACATAAGGAATGCAGGGGCACCCCTGCCTGCGTTGAGTTGCAGATCCAAGTACCCACTGCAGACTGTGGGTGTATTGACTAAGGTGCATCTTTGGGAATGACTGAGATCTTGCAGAGCCTATAAGGTCTTATCAGTGATTCCTTCACCTCCGTCAAGTCCTGGAAATTACTGGGAAATCCATGTATGATTCAGAGCTATTAAGCGTCACGGCAGAAGGGATTCCCCCCTGGTGCGGTAGAGTTCTCTGTGACAGACTTGTTTGACACAGGCCATTTATGGATACCTGGGATCTTCTGTCAAGTTTGGAGGGGAGCAGTAGGCAGTACAATTGAATATGAAAAAGCTTTATCGGGTCATGTGAATACATTTCTCAATACCCAATTTCTTATTAGAGCCTGAGGCTATTGGATTTCCACCTACTTCAGAAATAACCCGCATGAAAGGGCTTGCCTCTGGAGTGATCCTTTCATGTGTTAAATATCTGAGATGGAGAGTTGGAGTCAGGAATATTCAAGGTATCAATAGTATCAACAGAGTCAGAATAAAAATTAGCCAGATTTGGGATCATGTAACAAGGCGCTGTGTTAACCATACAGGGAGTGCAGAATTATTAGGCAAGTTGTATTTTTGAGGATTAATTTTATTATTGAACAACAACCATGTTCTCAATGAACCCAAAAAACTCATTAATATCAAAGCTGAATATTTTTGGAAGTAGTTTTTAGTTTGTTTTTAGTTTTAGCTATGTTAGGGGGATATCTGTGTGTGCAGGTGACTATTACTGTGCATAATTATTAGGCAACTTAACAAAAAAAAATATATACCCATTTCAATTATTTATTATTACCAGTGAAACCAATATAACATCTCAACATTCACAAATATACATTTCTGACATTCAAAAACAAAACAAAAACAAAAACAAATCAGTGACCAATATAGCCACCTTTCTTTGCAAGGACACTCAAAAGCCTGCCATCCATGGATTCTGTCAGTGTTTTGATCTGTTCACCATCAACATTGCGTGCAGCAGCAACCACAGCCTCCCAGACACTGTTCAGAGAGGTGTACTGTTTTCCCTCCTTGTAAATCTCACATTTGATGATGGACCACAGGTTCTCAATGGGGTTCAGATCAGGTGAACAAGGAGCCCATGTCATTAGATTTCCTTCTTTTATACCCTTTCTTGCCAGCCACGCTGTGGAGTACTTGGACGCGTGTGATGGAGCATTGTCCTGCATGAAAATCATGTTTTTCTTGAAGGATGCAGACTTCTTCCTGTACCACTGCTTGAAGAAGGTGTCTTCCAGGAACTGGCAGTAGGACTGGGAGTTGAGCTTGACTCCATCCTCAACCCGAAAAGGCCCCACAAGCTCATCTTTGATGATACCAGCCCAAACCAGTACTCCACCTCCACCTTGCTGGCGTCTGAGTCGGACTGGAGCTCTCTGCCCTTTATCAATCCAGCCACGGGCCCATCCATCTGGCCCATCAAGACTCACTCTCATTTCATCAGTCCATAAAACCTTAGAAAAATCAGTCTTGAGATATTTCTTGGCCCAGTCTTGACGTTTCAGCTTGTGTGTCTTGTTCAGTGGTGGTCGTCTTTCAGCCTTTCTTACCTTGGCCATGTCTCTGAGTATTGCACACCTTGTGCTTTTGGGCACTCCAGTGATGTTGCAGCTCTGAAATATGGCCAAACTGGTGCCAAGTGGCATTGTGGCAGCTGCACGCTTGACTTTTCTCAGTTCATGGGCAGTTATTTTGCGCCTTGGTTTTTCCACACGCTTCTTGCGACCCTGTTGACTATTTTGAATGAAACGCTTGATTGTTCGATGATCACGCTTCAGAAGCTTTGCAATTTTAAGAGTGCTGCATCCCTCTGCAAGATATCTCACTATTTTTTACTTTTCTGAGCCTGTCAATTCTTTTGACCCATTTTGCCAAAGGAAAGGAAGTTGCCTAATAATTATGCACACCTGATATAGGGTGTTGATGTCATTAGACCACACCCCTTATCATTACAGAGATGCACATCACCTAATATGCTTAATTGGTAGTAGGCTTTCGAGCCTATACAGCTTGGAGTAAGACAACATGCATAAAGAGGATGATGTGGTCAAAATACTCATTTGCCTAATAATTCTGCACTCCCTGTAGAATCATATCCTATATACAAGTGTTTTGCCTGGTGTTGTGAATTGGCTGGAGCAGTCATTTCTACTAGTTTTTACTTTGGCTTAAATGAGCTAAGACTGCACCCTTCTGGGAGTGGGTACACATGATGGCTCATTTAACAGTCCTGTTTAACGTTTTTTTGGCACTAACTTAAAAGAGCTTTCTGAATATCAAAACTACTGTGCACAAAGACCAAGGCATAGAGAATATTTCTAAGGAGTCCTAAATCCAGTATGGTTTGTAAAACCTGTACTGAGTTGTACTATACTTACTGCACTGCTCATCCAGATTGTGCAAAATATGTGGAATATAGAACAAAGCTGCACAATACACTTACCTCTGATGCCCTGCCACAGTGTTCTCCCCTCTTTTCTCCCCTGTGTCCAGAGAATCATCCAGTTGAAGGAACTTGAAACAAACTCACAACAGGTCCTTAACCTTCAGTCAGTTCCAAATGACTTCATTCTATTCAATAGATGCAAAATGTTTCCTTGCGGTACCTTGACAAGGGGACTCCTACCTGATTGTTAATGAGGCAGCGAGGAGCAAGAAGCAGAACAATGTGAGGTCCAATCTTGAGGGCCAGCCAGTAGAGCAGTACCAGCAGCCTGCTGCTCACCTTCCACAACCTTCCAGGGGGTAAGGGCAGGCTGACGACAGCCCAGCATGGAGGCTGAGCCTCAATCTCAGACCTAGTTCAAGATGCCAGGATTGATTCCAATGCCACTGCCGGTCGGCAATTACTGAGTTCCTTCCTGCCCCTGGTGTAATGTTTGTGGGTGACCATGATTACCCGCACAAAAGAGGAACACTAAACTTGATAGGGGCTGGCAGCATCTGTACCAGAGGAGCCATCAATGGCATCAGTAGTACTTTGTGTGTTCAAGGGTGGGCAGGACTACAGCAGCAGCAGCAGCAGCACATCATCAGATAGACAACTCACAGTTGCCCTTCAGTCCCTGTGTCTGCAGTCCCCTGTTACAATGTCCACCCCTTAACCCGCTGTCCTCCTTCAGATCATTAGAAATGGAAAAGTCGCCTACCATCTTTCCAGCTTCTAAGGATGCATTATGGTCTATCCCTATACTAAAATTCCTCTCCTCATTCCTCCGTTTCTTAAGTCTGACCCATTTCACTGCTATTTACAGACTCATGTTTTCTCATTTTTTTCACTCTTTAAATGTTATCTCCCCTGCAACCTTTCAACCTGGGAATACCTCAGAAATAATTTTGTTGTCAGTTTAACATTTTGTCCATGAAGCTTCTGACAAGTTATTATTTTGTTTACTTACCATTTCCATTGATGTTGAAACGGTGCAATATTATTCTTTTCATAATTCACTCTCTCTCTCCTAGGCATTTTGTCTCCACGTATAATGGATTGATGTTCCCCATAAGATCACGCCCTCACTTCAAGGAAAGGTTCCTAAACAAAGTTAATTGCTCTCACTACAGTGTCCCACGAGGCTCTTTCATAGCCAACTTATTTCTCCTTGAGCTGTTCCTTTGATTTTCATTATTTCGTCCTTAAGCTTTTATTATCATGTGTTTGCCAATGATTCACGCGTTATGTTTTCCTACTTTTTCTGTTTCCATTAACACTAGAGCGTCCACTTGTCTCTTTGCTGTCAACTCATGGATGGCCATTCATTTCTTAAAACTCCACTAAATATTATTATTTTAGTAATCCTCCAGTTCACGCTGCCCACTCTAATGTTGCTCTGATCTGGCATCCATCTTTGCAATGTCTAGAATTAGTTTTCACTAATTCGGTTTTCAATACCGAAACTTCCACTTGAGACTCTTACTCTGTCCTGTTTATATTATGTAGCACTATACGTGGGTCTGCCCAAATATGGATCTGCTCGATTACAAGTCACTCAAATTTCATGCATCGTTTTGCTACTTGAATTTTTGAATTTATCGCACTACTTCACATTATGCAATTTAAAGGAAGTTTCCATAAAAATGACCTACCAGCTCTCTGGTTGGCCAGTGAATAGTCATGATCTAAACCTGCCTATCTGGAGCCTCAAACCTGAATTTCTAGTGCATCAGCTGGTAGTGTCGCTTAGAGGCCATTTGTCCTCTAAATCGAGGCGCACATGTGGCACATACCAGATACTGAGCATGCATAGTTATGAGGCACATCAGCACCACCTTCATCATTATAGTCCCAAGCTGTAGGAAAGTACCATCTTGCCTGGCATGTTACCCCCATTTTTCACTGTATATATGTTGTTTTAGTTGTATGTGTCACTGGGACCCTGGTAACCCAGGGCCCCAGTGCTCATAAGTGTGCCTGAATGTGTTACCTGTGTAGTGACTAACTGTCTCACTGAGGCTCTGCTAACCAGAACCTCAGTGGTTATGCTCTCTCATTTCTTTCCAAATTGTCACTGACAGGCTAGTGACCATTTTTACCAATTTACATTGGCTTACTGGAACACCCTTATAATTCCCTAGTATATGGTACTGAGGTACCCAGGGTATTGGGGTTCCAGGAGATCCCTATGGGCTGCAGCATTTCTTTTGCCACCCATAGGGAGCTCTGACAATTCTTACACAGGCCTGCCACTGCAGCCTGAGTGAAATAACGTCCACGTTATTTCACAGCCATTTTACACTGCACTTAAGTAACTTATAAGTCACCTATATGTCTAACCTTTACCTGGTAAAGGTTAGGTGCAAAGTTACTTAGTGTGAGGGCACCCTGGCACTAGCCAAGGTGCCCCCACATTGTTCAGAGCCAATTCCCTGAACTTTGTGAGTGCGGGGACACCATTACACGCGTGCACTACATATAGGTCCCTACCTATATGTGGCTTCACAATGGTAACTCCGAATATGGCCATGTAACATGTCTATGATCATGGAATTGCCCCCTCTATGCCATCCTGGCATTGTTGGCACAATTCCATGATCCCAGTGGTCTGTAGCACAGACCCTGGTACTGCCAAACTGCCCTTCCTGGGGTTTCACTGCAGCTGCTGCTGCTGCCAACCCCTCAGACAGGCATCTGCCCTCCTGGGGTCCAGCCAGGCCTGGCCCAGGATGGCAGAACAAAGAACTTCCTCTGAGAGAGGGTGTGACACCCTCTCCCTTTGGAAAATGGTGTGAAGGCAGGGGATGAGTAGCCTCCCCCAGCCTCTGGAAATGCTTTGTTGGGCACAGATGTGCCCAATTCTGCATAAGCCAGTCTACACCAGTTCAGGGACCCCTTAGCCCTGCTCTGGCGCGAAACTGGACAAAGGAAAGGGGAGTGACCACTCCCCTGACCTGCACCTCCCCTGGGAGGTGTCCAGAGCTCCTCCAGTGTGCTCCAGACCTCTGCCATCTTGGAAACAGAGGTGCTGCTGGCACACTGGACTGCTCTGAGTGGCCAGTGCCACCAGGTGACGTCAGAGACTCCTTGTGATAGGCTCCTTCAGGTGTTGCTAGCCTATCCTCTCTCCTAGGTAGCCAAACCCTCTTTTCTGGCTATTTAGGGTCTCTGTCTCTGGGGAAACTTCAGATAACGAATGCAAGAGCTCATCCGAGTTCCTCTGCATCTCTCTCTTCACCTTCTGATAAGGAATCGACTGCTGACCGCGCTGGAAGCCTACAAACCTGCAACATAGTAGCAAAGACGACTACTGCAACTCTGTAACGCTGATCCTGCCGCCTTCTCGACTGTTTTCCTGCTTGTGCATGCTGTGGGGGTAGCCTGCCTCCTCTCTGCACCAGAAGCTCCGAAGAAATCTCCCGTGGGTCGACGGAATCTTCCCCCTGCAACCGCAGGCACCAAAAAGCTGCATTACCGGTCCCTTGGGTCTCCTCTCAGCACGACGAGCGAGGTCCCTCGAATCCAGCAACTCTGTCCAAGTGACCCCCACAGTCCAGTGACTCTTCAGTCCAAGTTTGGTGGAGGTAAGTCCTTGCCTCACCTCGCTGGGCTGCATTGCTGGGAACCGCGACTTTGCAGCTACTCCGGCCCCTGTGCACTTCCGGCGGAAATCCTTTGTGCACAGCCAAGCCTGGGTCCACGGCACTCTAACCTGT
Source organism: Pleurodeles waltl (assembly GCF_031143425.1). Classification (NCBI taxonomy): domain Eukaryota; kingdom Metazoa; phylum Chordata; class Amphibia; order Caudata; family Salamandridae; genus Pleurodeles; species Pleurodeles waltl. The sequence continues at coordinate 317,090,490 of NC_090437.1, read as the reverse complement.
ATTGCACGACTTTCTAAGTTGGTCTCCGGCGACGTGGGACTTCTTTGTGCAACTTCGGCGAGCACCGTTTCACACATCATCGTAGTGCCTGTTTCTGGCACTTCTCCGGGTGCTACCTGCTTCAGTGAGGGCTCTTTGTCTTGCTCGAAGTCCCCTCTCTCTTCAGGTCCAATTTGCGACCTCCTGGTCCCTCCTGGGCCCCAGCAGCGTCCAAAAACGCCAAACGAACGATTTGCGACTAGCAAGGCTTGTTGGCGTCCTTTCAGCGGGAAAACACTTCTGCACGACTCTCCAAGGCGAGAGGGATCCGTCCACCAAAGGGGAAGTCTCTAGCCCTTTTCATTCCTGCAGAAACCTCAGCTTCTTCTGTCCAGTAGAAGCTTCTTTGCACCCGCAGCTGGCATTTCCTGGGCATCTGCCCATCTCCGACTTGCTTGTGACTTTTGGACTTGGTCCCCTTGTTCCACAGGTACCCTAGATTGGAAATCCACAGTTGTTGCATTGCTGGTTTGTGTCTTTCCTGCATTATTCCTCTAACACAACTTCTTTGTCCTTAGAGGAACTTTAGTGCACTTTGCACTCACTTTTCAGGGTCTTGGGGAGGGTTATTTTTCTAACTCTCACTATTTTCTAATAGTCCCAGCGACCCTCTACAAGGTCACATAGGTTTGGGGTCCATTCGTGGTTCGCATTCCACTTTTGGAGTATATGGTTTGTGTTGCCCCTATCCCTATGTTTCCCCATTGCATCCTATTGTAACTATACATTGTTTGCACTGTTTTCTAAGACTATACTGCATATTTTTGCTATTGTGTATTTATATCTTGTGTATATTTCCTATCCTCTCACTGAGGGTACACTCTAAGATACTTTGGCATATTGTCAGAAAAATAAAGTATCTTTATTTTTAGTATAACTGTGTATTGTGTTTTCTTATGATATTGTGCATATGACACTAAGTGGTACTGTAGTAGCTTCACACGTCTCCTAGTTCAGCCTAAGCTGCTCTGCTAAGCTACCATTATCTATCAGCCTAAGCTGCTAGACACCCTATACACTAATAAGGGATAACTGGGCCTGGTGCAAGGTGCAAGTACCCCTTGGTACTCACTACAAGCCAGTCCAGCCTCCTACATTGGTTGTGCAGTGGTGGGATAAGTGCTTGAGACTACTTACCACTCTTGTCATTGTACTTTTCATAAGAGAAAAATATACAAAAGAAGGTCAGTGTATATACACATAGCCAAAAAGTTTTGCATTTCCTCTTTTCACTCTTTACTAAGAGCTGAAAAGTACTTCTAAACTTTCTAAAAAGTTCTAAAAAGTTTAAAAAGTTTATTTTCTCTGTCTTTCTAAAAGCTCTGACAAACTTTTTATCTTTTACTATCACTTTAACTCTCTCTAAAAATGTCTGGCACAGGCCAAAATGTTGATCTGTCCAAACTTGCATATGACAACCTTAGCTGGAAAAGAGCAAGGAGTCTCTGTATAGAGAGAGGTTTGAGTGTAGGGAAGAATCCTTCCTTGGAACTGTTACTTAACATGCTTAGAGAACAGGATAAGACCATAGGTGCCTCATCGGTTGAAAAAGTACCTAATAGTTCTCAATCTGATTCAGGGACTCCCCCAGGAAAAGATTCAGGAAAGAAAATTCCTAGCCTGCCCATTACTAGACAGTCTAGCATAGTTGGTAATGATGATGAGCCACACAATACAAATAGTGTTGTCTCACATCATAGCAAAAGCATTTATTCTCACCATACTGGTAGTAATGTTTCTGTTAACCAAGCTGTTAGGGTGGCTTCTGTAAGGGACAGGTCCCCTTCTGTTCATTCCCATCATACCTCTGTATCTAGGAATGTCCCTCCCACCAACCCTGATGACAGAATGTTAGAGAGGGAACTCAATAAGTTGAGGGTGGAACAAACCAGACTGAAGCTTAAAAAGCAACAGCTGGATTTGGATAGACAGTCTTTTGAACTAGAGAAGGAAAGACAGAAGTTGGGTTTAGAAACCCATGGTGGCAGCAGCAGTATTCCCCATAGTCATCCTGCAAAAGAGCATGATTCCAGGAATCTGCACAAGATAGTTCCCCCTTATAAGGAGGGGGATGACATTAACAAGTGGTTTGCTGCACTTGAGAGGGCCTGTGTTGTACAGGATGTCCCTCAAAGGCAGTGGGCTGCTATCCTATGGCTATCATTTAGTGGAAAAGTTAGGGATAGGCTCCTTACTGTAAAAGAAAATGATGCTAATAATTTCCAAGTTCTTAAGAATGCACTCCTGGATGGTTATGGCTTAACCACTGAACAGTACAGGATAAAGTTCAGAGAGACCAAAAAGGAGTCTTCACAAGACTGGGTTGATTTCATTGACCATTCAGTGAAGGCCTTGGAGGGGTGGTTACATGGCAGTAAAGTTACTGATTATGACAGCCTGTATAACTTAATCCTGAGAGAGCATATTCTTAATAATTGTGTGTCTGATTTGTTGCACCAGTACTTGGTGGACTCTGATCTGACCTCTCCCCAAGAATTGGGAAAGAAGGCAGACAAATGGGTCAGAACAAGAGTGAACAGAAAAGTTCATACAGGGGGTGACAAAGATGGCAACAAAAAGAAGGATGGTAAGTCTTCAGACAAGGGTGGGGACAAATCTAAAAATGAGTCTTCATAAGGCCCACAAAAACACTCTGGTGGGGGTGGTGGGTCCAAATCCTCCTTTAATCAGAACAAGGAAAAGAAACCATGGTGCTATTTATGTAAAATAAAAGGCCATTGGACAACAGATCCCAGTTGTCCAAAGAAAGGCACCACTGCTCCTACCACTACAACCCCTACTGCTACACCTAGTGTCCCTACTAATAGCAGTGGTGGTGGGAGCAAACCTACTAATAGCCAATCCAAGGGAGTAGCTGGGCTCACTTTTGGTAATTTAGTTGGGGTTGGCCTTGTTAGGGAGGCCACAGAGGCTGTGTTAGTCTCTGAGGGGGCTATTGATTTAGCCACCTTAGTTGCTTGTCCCCTTAATATGGATAAGTACAAGCAGCTACCCCTAATAAATGGTATTGAGGTTCAGCCCTACAGGGACACTGGTGCCAGTGTGACTATGGTCATAGAGAAACTGGTCCACCCTGAACAACACCTACTTGGTCACCAGTACCAAGTAACCGATGCTCACAACAACACACTTAGCCACCCCATGGCTGTTGTAAATCTCAACTGGGGGGGGTTACTGGTCCAAAGAAAGTTGTGGTAGCTTCAGATTTACCTGTAGACTGTCTATTAGGGAATGATTTGGAGACATCAGCTTGGTCAGATGTGGAGTTGGAGGCCCATGCAGCAATGCTGGGCATCCCAGGGCATATTTTTGCTTTGACAAGGGCTCAGGACAAAAAGCAAAAAGGACAGGGAAGCTTGGATCCTGGAACAATGGACCAAGTGCTCCCTAAAGCTAGGGCTAGTAGAAGCAAACCACTTCCTACTATCCCTCCCTCTACAGTGGATTCTACTTCTGAGGAAGAAGAATTCCCTCCCTGTGCAGAACCTACACCAGAGGAGCTGGAAGCAGACACTGCTGAGCTTTTGGGTGAAGGGGGGCCTGCCAGAGAGGAGCTGAGTGTGGCACAGCAAACCTGTCCCACATTAGAGGGTCTCAGACAGCAAGCTGTCAAACAGGCTAATGGGGATGTCAGTGACTCTCACAGAGTTTACTGGGAGGACAACCTCTTGTACACTGAGCATAGGGATCCTAAACCTGGAGCTGCCAGGAGATTAGTGATTCCTCAGGAGTACAGAAAGTTCCTCCTAACACTGGCACATGACATTCCCCTAGCTGGGCACCTGGGTCAAATGAAAACTTGGGACAGATTGGTTCCATTGTTTCATTGGCCTAGGATGTCTGAGGACACAAAGGAATTTTGTAAGTCCTGTGAAACCTGTCAAGCCAGTGGCAAGACAGGTGGCACCCCAAAGGCACCCCTTATCCCACTGCCTGTGGTTGGGGTTCCCTTTGAAAGGGTAGGGGTTGACATAGTTGGCCCCCTTGACCCTCCTACTGCTTCAGGCAATAGGTTTATCTTAGTGGTAGTGGACCATGCCACAAGATATCCTGAAGCTATTCCTTTAAGGACCACTACAGCACCTGCAGTGGCAAAGGCCCTCCTGGGAATATTTTCCAGGGTGGGCTTCCCAAAGGAAGTAGTATCAGACAGGGGAAGCAATTTCATGTCTGCATACTTAAAGGCCATGTGGAAGGAGTGTGGTGTAACGTACAAGTTCACAACACCCTATCATCCACAAACAAATGGACTGGTGGAGAGATTTAATAAAACTCTCAAAGGCATGATTATGGGTCTCCCTGAAAAACTCCGCAGGAGATGGGATATCCTTCTACCATGCCTCCTTTTTGCCTACAGGGAGGTACCCCAGAAAGGAGTGGGCTTCAGCCCCTTTGAACTTCTTTTTGGACACCCTGTTAGGGGTCCACTCACACTTGTAAAGGAGGGTTGGGAACAACCTTTAAAAGCTCCTAAGCAGGATATAGTGGACTATGTTCTTGGCCTCAGATCAAGGATGGCTGAGTACATGAAAAAGGCCAGTAAAAACCTTCAGGCCAGCCAAGAGCTCCAGAAGCAATGGCATGATCAGAAGGCTGTTTTGGTTCAGTACCAACCAGGGCAGAAAGTGTGGGTCTTGGAGCCTGTGGCCTCAAGAGCACTCCAAGATAAATGGAGTGGACCCCACACAATTGTTGAAAAGAAGGGAGAAGTCACCTATTTAGTTGACTTAGGCACTGCCAGGAGTCCCCTTAGGGTGCTCCATGTCAACCGCCTGAAACCCTACTATGACAGGGCTGATCTCACCCTGCTCATGGCAACTGATGAGGGACAGGAAGAAGACAGTGATCCTCTACCTGATCTCTTCTCTTCCACAGAACAAGATGCTCTTGTGGAAGGTGTAGTTTTGGCTGATTGTCTTACTGCTGAGCAGAAAGATAATTGCATAAATCTCCTAGATCAATTCTCTGAACTCTTCTCTAATGTGCCAGGTACCACTTCTTGGTGTGAGCACACTATAGATACTGGAGACAGTTTACCTGTCAAAAGTAAGATCTATAGGCAGCCTGACCATGTCAGGGACTGCATAAAGCAAGAGGTCCAGAAAATGTTAGAACTAGGAGTAGTTGAGCACTCTGACAGTCCATGGGCTTCTCCTGTGGTACTGGTACCAAAACCCCATTCCAAAGATGGAAAGAAGGAAATGCGGTTTTGTGTAGACTATAGAGGTCTCAACTTGGTAACCAAAACTGATGCTCACCCTATACCCAGGGCAGATGAGCTCATAGATACACTGGCATCTGCCAAGTATCTAAGCACTTTTGATTTGACTGCAGGGTATTGGCAGATCAAATTATCAGAAGATGCTAAACCTAAGACTGCATTTTCTACCATTGGAGGACATTACCAGTTTACTGTAATGCCTTTTGGTTTGAAAAATGCACCTGCCACTTTTCAGAGGTTGGTGAACACAGTCCTGCAAGGGCTGGAAGCTTTCAGTGCAGCATATCTGGACGATATAGCTGTCTTTAGCTCCAGCTGGGATGATCACCTGGTCCACCTATGGAAAGTTTTGGAGGCCCTGCAAAAGGCAGGCCTCACTATCAAGGCTTCAAAGTGCCAGATAGGGCAGGGTAAGGTGGTTTATCTGGGACACCTTGTTGGTGGGGAACAGATTGCACCACTTCAGGGGAAAATCCAAACTATTATTGATTGGGTTCCCCCTACCACTCAGACTCAGGTGAGAGCCTTCCTAGGCCTCACTGGGTATTACAGGAGGTTCATTAAGAACTATGGCTCCATTGCAGCCCCTCTTAATGACCTCACATCCAAGAAAATGCCTAAAAAGGCATTATGGACAGCAAACTGTCAGAAAGCTTTTGAGGAGCTGAAGCAGGCCATGTGCTCTGCACCTGTCCTGAAAAGCCCTTGTTACTCTAAAAAATTCTATGTCCAAACTGATGCATCTGAATTAGGAGTAGGGGCAGTCCTATCACAACTTAATTCTGAGGGCCAGGATCAACCTGTTGCTTTTATTAGTAGAAGGTTGACCCCTAGAGAAAAGCGTTGGTCTGCCATTGAGAGGGAGGCCTTTGCTGTGGTCTGGGCTCTGAAGAAGTTGAGGCCATACCTGTTTGGCACTCACTTCATTGTTCAGACAGACCACAAACCTCTACTTTGGCTAAAACAAATGAAAGGTGAAAATCCTAAATTGTTGAGGTGGTCCATATCCCTACAGGGAATGGACTATACAGTGGAACATAGACCTGGGAGTAGCCACTCCAATGCAGATGGACTCTCCAGATATTTCCACTTAGACAATGAAGACTCATCAGGTCATGGCTAGTCTTATTGTCCTTCGTTTGGGGGGGGGTTGTGTAGGAAAGTACCATCTTGCCTGGCATGTTACCCCCATTTTTCACTGTATATATGTTGTTTTAGTTGTATGTGTCACTGGGACCCTGGTAACCCAGGGCCCCAGTGCTCATAAGTGTGCCTGAATGTGTTACCTGTGTAGTGACTAACTGTCTCACTGAGGCTCTGCTAACCAGAACCTCAGTGGTTATGCTCTCTCATTTCTTTCCAAATTGTCACTGACAGGCTAGTGACCATTTTTACCAATTTACATTGGCTTACTGGAACACCCTTATAATTCCCTAGTATATGGTACGGAGGTGCCCAGGGTATTGGGGTTCCAGGAGATCCCTATGGGCTGCAGCATTTCTTTTGCCACCCATAGGGAGCTCTGACAATTCTTACACAGGCCTGCCACTGCAGCCTGAGTGAAATAACGTCCACGTTATTTCACAGCCATTTTACACTGCACTTAAGTAACTTATAAGTCACCTATATGTCTAACCTTTACCTGGTAAAGGTTAGGTGCAAAGTTACTTAGTGTGAGGGCACCCTGGCACTAGCCAAGGTGCCCCCACATTGTTCAGAGCCAATTCCCTGAACTTTGTGAGTGCGGGGACACCATTACACGTGTGCACTACATATAGGTCCCTACCTATATGTGGCTTCACAATGGTAACTCCGAATATGGCCATGTAACATGTCTATGATCATGGAATTGCCCCCTCTATGCCATCCTGGCATTGTTGGCACAATTCCATGATCCCAGTGGTCTGTAGCACAGACCCTGGTACTGCCAAACTGCCCTTCCTGGGGTTTCACTGCAGCTGCTGCTGCTGCCAACCCCTCAGACAGGCATCTGCCCTCCTGGGGTCCAGCCAGGCCTGGCCCAGGATGGCAGAACAAAGAACTTCCTCTGAGAGAGGGTGTGACACCCTCTCCCTTTGGAAAATGGTGTGAAGGCAGGGGAGGAGTAGCCTCCCCCAGCCTCTGGAAATGCTTTGTTGGGCACAGATGTGCCCAATTCTGCATAAGCCAGTCTACACCGGTTCAGGGACCCCTTAGCCCTGCTCTGGCGCGAAACTGGACAAAGGAAAGGGGAGTGACCACTCCCCTGACCTGCACCTCCCCTGGGAGGTGTCCAGAGCTCCTCCAGTGTGCTCCAGACCTCTGCCATCTTGGAAACAGAGGTGCTGCTGGCACACTGGACTGCTCTGAGTGGCCAGTGCCACCAGGTGACGTCAGAGACTCCTTGTGATAGGCTCCTTCAGGTGTTGCTAGCCTATCCTCTCTCCTAGGTAGCCAAACCCTCTTTTCTGGCTATTTAGGGTCTCTGTCTCTGGGGAAACTTCAGATAACGAATGCAAGAGCTCATCCGAGTTCCTCTGCATCTCTCTCTTCACCTTCTGATAAGGAATCGACTGCTGACCGCGCTGGAAGCCTGCAAACCTGCAACATAGTAGCAAAGACGACTACTGCAACTCTGTAACGCTGATCCTGCCGCCTTCTCGACTGTTTTCCTGCTTGTGCATGCTGTGGGGGTAGCCTGCCTCCTCTCTGCACCAGAAGCTCCGAATAAATCTCCCGTGGGTCGACGGAATCTTCCCCCTGCGACCGCAGGCACCAAAAAGCTGCATTACCGGTCCCTTGGGTCTCCTCTCAGCACGACGAGAGAGGTCCCTCGAATCCAGCAACTCTGTCCAAGTGACCCCCACAGTCCAGTGACTCTTCAGTCCAAGTTTGGTGGAGGTAAGTCCTTGCCTCACCTCGCTGGGCTGCATTGCTGGGAACCGCGACTTTGCAGCTACTCCGGCCCCTGTGCCCTTCCGGCGGAAATCCTTTGTGCACAGCCAAGCCTGGGTCCACGGCACTCTAACCTGTATTGCACGACTTTCTAAGTTGGTCTCCGGCGACGTGGGACTTCTTTGTGCAACTTTGGCGAGCACCGTTTCACGCATCCTCGTAGTGCCTGTTTCTGGCACTTCTCCGGGTGCTACCTGCTTCAGTGAGGGCTCTTTGTCTTGCTCGACGTCCCCTCTCTCTTCAGGTCCAATTTGCGACCTCCTGGTCCCTCCTGGGCCCCAGCAGCATCCAAAAACGCCAAACGCACGATTTGCGACTAGCAAGGCTTGTTGGCGTCCTTTCAGCGGGAAAACACTTCTGCACGACTCTCCAAGGCGAGAGGGATCCGTCCACCAAAGGGGAAGTCTCTAGCCCTTTTCGTTCCTGCAGAAACCTCAGCTTCTTCTGTCCAGTAGAAGCTTCTTTGCACCCGCAGCTGGCATTTCCTGGGCATCTGCCCATCTCCGACTTGCTTGTGACTTTTGGACTTGGTCCCCTTGTTCCACAGGTACCCTAGATTGGAAATCCACAGTTGTTGCATTGCTGGTTTGTGTCTTTCCTGCATTATTCCTCTAACACGACTTCTTTGTCCTTAGAGGAACTTTAGTGCACTTTGCACTCACTTTTCAGGGTCTTGGGGAGGGTTATTTTTCTAACTCTCACTATTTTCTAATAGTCCCAGCGACCCTCTACAAGGTCACATAGGTTTGGGGTCCATTCGTGGTTCGCATTCCACTTTTGGAGTATATGGTTTGTGTTGCCCCTATCCCTATGTTTCCCCATTGCATCCTATTGTAACTATACATTGTTTGCACTGTTTTCTAAGACTATACTGCATATTTTTGCTATTGTGTATATATATCTTGTGTATATTTCCTATCCTCTCACTGAGGGTACACTCTAAGATACTTTGGCATATTGTCATAAAAATAAAGTACCTTTATTTTTAGTATAACTGTGTATTGTGTTTTCTTATGATATTGTGCATATGACACTAAGTGGTACTGTAGTAGCTTCACACGTCTCCTAGTTCAGCCTAAGCTGCTCTGCTAAGCTACCATTATCTATCAGCCTAAGCTGCTAGACACCCTATACACTAATAAGGGATAACTGGGCCTGGTGCAAGGTGCAAGTACCCCTTGGTACTCACTACAAGCCAGTCCAGCCTCCTACACAAGCCACATGCTTTATGGTGCAGAAAAGGAAGCAGGTAAGGGAAACGTATTCTGATAGAAGTGTGTTTAAATTTGTGGCATTTCATATACTGTCACGCCAAGTTATTCTGTGTTAAATGTATGTTACCAGCATTTGTGCACAGCATTAATGCCACTTTTATGGGCTGACAGTCTTTCATTCCATCAATTAATATTACATTAACATTATTGTGTTGGATAAATCTAGCACTAATTATAGCAGCTCTTGACTGCCAAAGTTGTTAAGCGCAAATAAAAAAAAGTTATTGCCTTGCAGCTATATGCCAGTTCAGGTCACGTTGTAGAGCTGAAAATGAATGGAGTCTACGATACCGGCGTGCGATGGGCTCATTGCGATGTTATGCTGGATTTAGACTGCACCAGAACAGCACAATGTTGCTTCACGGCACTGCAGAGTGTACAGTTCCGACGGGCAGTGCTGATGTATTCATTAACGGCGAGGGTTTGGCGCTACTTGTTCATTCTCAGGGAATAGAGAATACATGAGAAGAAAAAACAAGCATTTACAATGCAGCGGGGCTCGCCTTTGCTCATGTTAGAGCTGATCGCGTTGTAAACTCCTAACCCGACTTTTCACCTATCGGGTAAAAGTGCATTTGTGTACACAACCCGAAAAAGTGAAATTAACTATGTAAAGCGCTTGACTTCTGCCAAGCGAGATCGCGCTCGTAAATTAGAGAAAAAGAAGTCCATGAGCCCGATGGACAACAGCGAGCCTCGCATGTTTTTCTGTACTTGGGCACTGGAGGAGGGCTAGCCACCGGAAAAGGCATGACGTATGCGTGCCTTCGACTAATGAAAGCAAGCAGATTTTATTAGGCAAGCCCACGAACCAATAAAAAACACTGACGTGAAGTTGACAGGGCTCTGAGCCCTTTTCTAAATACAAAAGCGTCTCGCTGCGATACGCATGCGCAAACGCATGCAACGCAGGCTCGACCCTTAAAACTGCAAGCACAGCTTTTAAGAATGCTCACCCAGACCTGAGACCGGCGGGAGAGTGTGCCCCACTGACCTGTGGCGAATAAAAGTACTTCTATTTAAAAAGGGCATCACAGCATTTTCAACAGAACTACACAGGAAGATCTGGGAGACTTCAAGCAGAAAAGGGAGTCTGGAATCGTAGTTAGAAAAGGATGACTGGAATTCTGTTTTATTGGTGGTACACAGCCTACATGTGCTGAATAAGATCTTACAGTATAATCGTTACCGGCTGACTGCAGATTCATTAATGTATCGTTTTATACAAAACTGATATTTTCTATATAGGTGTGACCTGTAATGAAAAAGAAAATAAAAAAAATCCTTAAAAAAAAAAAACTAGGGTTTAGCGAAAAGGGCTTTTAAAGATAAAACTTGAAATGAAAGGGTTGTATTTGTTTTTCATGCACGGTGACCGGCGCTAGAAATGCAGTAAGGAGGAAGGCATCGCTGCTCAGGTGAGTCAAGTCACAGGTGCAATACCACAAGCAACCGGGTGGCGAGCTGCTAGTGGGGAAAACACTCCGCATTCAGCAGACTCTGGCAGCAGGCCACACTGGTTTTAAAGCTGGTGACTTCTGAGCACTTCAGTTGTTGACAACTTGATTTTCAGAGCCCTGCAATGCATTTACATGGGGCTCATTACTTTTCGTAAATTTCAGAACTCCTGAAATTATGGTATTGCAATATTTAACAAAATATCTTGCCCTGTGCATCCTGGCAGTACAGGTAGAAAATCTCTCAACCTTTTTATTCTCCTGAGACTTGTGAAATAATGTGTTTTCTAGGGTTAGCCCACTGAAACCAACAGAGAATACACACTTTATGGAAGGCGAAGAAGGTCTTCAGGGTGGGCACTTTGTTCAAGTCAATGGGTAGCATTTGGTTTGAGGATGAAGATGAGTCCGAGGGGGGTGACCACTATCAAACGAGCGTAGCTTCAGAGACATAGCATGTGGCAATTACAAGCTGACCACCCGATACACCCACTCAAGATCTGGCTTTAATGCTGCCACTCTATGCCCGGTGGTTGTGTCAAGTTGCTCTCCGGGATGCTGTGATCTGCATCTCAAACCCTGTCTGTGTGGCCCGTGATGAATACATGAATCCAGAGAAACTGTGTGTACACAAGAAGATTACCCTTGCTATCAGAATAGGTTGCTGTATCATTAGTAAACAGACTCAAAACATGAGATTGAAAACTGAAACGGCATTAAGGAATTACCCCTTCACTCAATGCACCTGACGAAGCCCAGAGAGGCCAGTCGGGACTGAGGCAGACTAATGTATTACAATAGATGTGTCAGCTTTTAGTAATACTTGGTAAAGTTCTGAGTGTGTGATTCAGAATTACTGATGCCTAACTCACAAAAATGGGATTTATTTATATAAGACATTGTGTTTTTTCGCTATGCCCCCACAGAGCTAGGTAAAACTCCTGATTTTTGGTTCTTTATAGGCAGGGGGGTTGCTTGGTCAGTAAAACTGGAGGGGCTTGGCTTCAGATTTTCCGACAATCAGACCAGCATATAATGTAAACACACATTACACCAGAAGCAGGGTGCATGGGAGGGACCTACTTGGCAGTGGAAAGAGAAAATAATGTGGATTGTAGGGGTGCTAAGAGAAGAAAAAAAATATTTATATTTTGTAAATTACCAATATTTTTGATGATTTTAAAAACTGAGAGGGAGCAAGCGTGTGCGTTTTTTTCTGAATGTAAAAAAATTCCAGGTGAAATCCGACTGAAAGCATCTGTACCAAACTATTTATCAGAAAATTCACTTATTAGGGGGGTGCAGCACCCCCACACATCCCTCAACTACGCCCCTGTCTGTAGGTCATGAGTTGTAGCCATTCTAACAACTGTTTGTACAAATAAGGAAACTACTTTGCAGTCGTTACTGGCGGCATACTCAGGTTTTGTCATTAGTATTTTTGTTCAGGAAGAGCTGTGTTGGAGATGTTAATGTTGCCGATTTTACACAATTCCAATTTTGTAATCTAATTTTTTATAATGTCCTCTGATTCATAGGACTATGATTATTTCCTACAAATCTGATTTTTGTCACATGCCATTTGATGTCATTTTCTGTAATGTCGTTACAAGTCAAGTAAAAAATCAAGTGATGTTCTTTCCTTTGATGTCATATTAGGCCCATTTCCATTTCTGAAAAAGAATGACCCCACTTATTTGTTGGTCCCAGCATGTCGGCAAGTATGGAAACTGTGTGTGAAAAAAACTCCAGACCACACTAGGGCACAGAGGGATCACCTGCTTTAATCATAAATATGGGAATCTCATCCCACATCAGGGATATGGGTGCGCGAGATTCTGTAACAAAAGCATCTTTCAACAAATGAAAACAGGGAATTCTTTCTTTACTGGATGGCGATTTCTTCTAAAAATGTAATCTTAAGTAGGTCATTACAATTATATTGACGGCGATTCAGAGAATGGGCACTGTAGATACGTGGCGCAGCGCTATAAATGACCACCTGTAGACCTTGTGAGTTGCTGCCACCCTCGGAACTGCGTCACCGCAGTTCCTTCTTTATTTATAGGCTCGTGCTCCGTGCCCCTCCCGGGCACGCCGAGCACGCTGTTAAGCACGGAGAGCCCGCATGGCTCTCCGCTCAATCTTTACATCCCCCCCATGTTTTACTCCACATGGACAGGGATTAACAAGATAAACTTAAGCCATCGATTAAAATATTATCACATGAAAAGTTTCAAAATAAAATTGAAAGAAATATCCCAAATAACGAATAACTGAAAACACGCTAACTTTTGTTTCTTAACTCCCTAGATCCTCGTGTCGCTCACAGAGTCAGCTTTAAACAGCTGTAGGTCAGTTCACACTGTCTACACCGTTCTTCCCACAGTGTGCTTGCAATAACAGACGACACCAACATTTACTTTCCAAGCAATCTATTCAACAAACAAAGTCTTTCAGCTGACTGCTCGGCACAGGATTAGGGCGCAGGTCATATCTCGCACTTCTAGTACTACCAGTTCCCAGTGCTTTAAATGGAAAAATAGAAGTGCAGGTACTCTGTACCAGAGTACCTGCTTGTTTTTGAGAAGTGCCGGTACTCTCCAATTAAAAGTATTACGTTTTTCTTGAGATGTGCCGGTACTCTCACTCTCAAAATAAAAAAGTGCCGGTACTCAGTACCGAAGAGTACCGGCCCATTTAAAGCACTGCCAGTTCCATGTTCAAGAACAGAACTAGGCCGGGTTTGCTCGACCATCATTGGCTCAGCAACACCCTTCCCTTCTTCAGCCACTGGCGGTGAACCATAGGTTATGTCTTCGATTTCTCCTTCTTCAATGGTTGACTCTCTCAGACCAGCCCTCCTAAAATGTGATACATTTCGTGTCACTCTTTGTCTCCCTCTCGTGGCAGTTATCATGGATCCCTTTATGCCAATTATTTCCCACATATCAGGCTCAAATGGCGTTCTAAACTTCCCTCCTCCTCGCCGACATCTCACTACCACTCGATCTCCTTCTTGAAACCCTCGATACTTAGCTCGCCGTTGGGCACTCGCCCGCAAATTAGTAGCTTCTCGACGGTTTTGAGTGGCCTTTGCGTCCAAAACAGGAGGTTTCCATTTAGGACCTGAGGGAATACAGTCGCATGGAGATACTTTGAACATCAAAGAGGAGGGAGCACAACCAGTGGTGCTATGAGGCGTTTGACGGTAAGCACTCAAAAATTGATACAGACATTGTTCACTGTTTTCCTTTTGTTCCACTCCAATCCTTAGAGCCCTGTTCAGAGTTCGCATGAACCTCTCCACGTCCCCATTTGCCTGAGGCCAGTAAGGCATTATCTTCCGATGACGAATTGCTAGACCGTCAAGGTATGACCTGAACTCTTGCCCTTGGAACGGAGGACCATTATCAGTTCGAATTTCGTCAGGCAGACCGAACAAGGCAAATGTTTTTTGTAGAACTGGCCGTACATTCTCAAACGCTGTTGACGCTACAACTTCCACCACTGGGAATTTGGTATATGAATCAATCAGAACAGCAGTCAATCTCCCGTCTGGGAAACTCCCAAAGTCCATGCTCACTTTAGTCCAGGGTTTCAGAGTGGCTGGTTCAGTCACCACTGGACAACTCGGAGGCTCTATTGACGTAATGATGCAGGAATGACATCTCTCTACCATCTCATCAACCTGAGTATCCATACCCGGGAACCAGACCTTAGCACGTAATCTCGCTTTGGTTTTAGGAGGCCCTTGGTGCCCTTGATGAGCCAACTCGATCACTCTCGACCAGAGACATTGTGGAAGCACGATTCGCCTTCCCCTCAGAACCAGCCCATCATTATCGGTAGACAGCTCATTGCGTACCTTCCAGATACTCTGCATAGCCACCTTTTGATCAGGGCAGGACATGTGGGTCTTCTCTAGAAAATATTTCCACCTTTTGTGACTTAATGCTTCTTTGACATAACTCAACATGGCATATTCTTGGGTAGCATTAACAATGTCAGTTATGAGAAGAGCATTAGGGCATGCCGACTGCACAACCATGCTAACAAAAACTTCAGTACTTTCTTCATCTTGTTCTTGATGAACATCAAACACCTGCGGAGACGGGTGTCGAGACAGATAATCTGCAGGATTATTAGCACCAGGGCGATATACAACTGTGAACCTATAAGGTTGAAGTAGAACAGTCCATCGCTCAATTCTCGGACGTGCAAGACGTGTGCTACCTGCAAACAATGGGACCAAAGGTTTGTGGTCAGTCACTACTTGAAATTCATGCCCATACAAATACAGGTGGAAATGGCGGCATGCCCATCGAATGGCTAAGGCTTCACGCTCGATCTGTGCATACTGTGTTTCCACCGCCGACAATGCCCGACTGGCGTATGCAACAGGGATCCACTCTTGATGCCTCTGTTCCTGTAAGAGCACAGCTCCAAGCCCGACGGGGCTCGCATCCACCACTACTTCAGTTTTCTTACTGGGGTTGAAATAAGCCATAGTCGCCTTATCGAGCAACGCATTTTTAATATCCATAAACGCCTGTTGCGCGTCCGGAGTCCAGTCCCAAAGGTGTTGCCCTTTCGTGAGTCGTTGAAGAGGTTCAGACATGGTGGCAAGCTGTGGTATAAATCTTCCGCAATATGTGGCCATCCCTAGAAAACTACGAACTTCCGTTGGATTTTGCGGAACAGGCGCTTGACGGATTGCTTCAGCCTTCCGTGGGTCCACTTGCAGACCATCTTTTGAAAACACATATCCGAAAAACTCCACCGAGTTTTGATAGAAGGCACACTTCTTCTTATGAAGTGTTAGCCCTGCTTCAGTCAACCTTTTCAATGTCGCTCTTACATGACGATGATGTTCTTCTCTAGTCTTGGAGTATATCAAGATATCATCACTTAAGTTGATTACGCCCGGTAATCCTGACAACGTTTCTCGAATCGCGTTCTGACATACTTTGGCAGCTGAGGACACTCCAAAACTTAGTCTCTTGTACCTTCTTAATCCCACATGTGTCGAGAAGGTAGTAATGTTCCGGCTCTCTGGATCTAGTTCTAACTGATGATACCCCGCGTTGAGATCCAATTTTGAAAACCACTGGGCCCCAGTCAGATCCGCAATGATGTCGTCCATAGTGGGGGTTATGTGTCTCTCTCTCCGGATAGCCTTATTCGGCAGGCGCATGTCAACACAGAGACGAATCGCTCCCGGCTGTTTAGGTTTCGGTGCTATCACCAACGGTGACACCCAGGGCGTAGGCCCATCCACTTTTTCAATGACTCCTTGCTCTTCCAACAACTGCAACTCCTTCTCAACGACTGGCCGTAGATAAAATGGCACCCGACGATGTCGCAAAGCCACAGGAATCACGTTGTGGTCTATGTGCAACTTAATGCGTTTTCCTTTCAAACGTCCTAGTCCCTCGAATAGTTGCGGGAATTCATGGAGAAGGCGTTCCACTTGAGTGTCATATACTTGACGCGCAAAGAACACTAGCTCCAACTCTTCAGCCGTGTGACATCCTAGCAAGGTGCCACGATCCCCAGCCACGACATAAAACTTTGCCTCCGTTGATCTGTCTCCACTGCTTACAGCCACTTCCACGGTTCCTTTTAGGGGAAGGGGGTCTCTCCCCCCATAATTATATATTTTAGTAGCTGTCGAGGTGAGTGGCGGGGCGGGTACTAACTTTTTGAAAAGGGTTTCATCCATGACATTGACAGACGCTCCTGTGTCAATGAGTACAGAGACCAGTGTGCCATTGACGTGAACATCACTCATGGGCGGCGGTCTTTTTTTCTGGTTTCCCTCCCGTAAAGGATATTACAAAAATTTCCTCTTCTTCATCTTCCTCCAAGACCGGACCACTCGCTGTCGCATGATCCCTTACTTCCTCCGCACTTCTGGATACAGCTCTGACATTCGTGTCTCTTACTTTCTGTTCTCCTGGCTTGGTCCTCCTGGACCTGCACACTTTAGCAAAATGGTTTGGCTTACCACAGCGGTTGCATGATTGCCCTTTTGCCGGGCACCCTGCGTTCGGTCGATGTTCATAGCCACAGCTTCCACAGGCTCTATCACCGGGTTTAGCGGGGTTCAGCTTACGAGATGTTGCCTGACGCGTCTGGACGGCATCCACTTGTTCCTCTTTGACTTGAACTGCACGAGTCGATGACGCAGCAGCTAACGACTGACCTCTCACTGCCGAGATAGCATCTGCTCGCACAGCTGACAATTCATGTGACCTCGCCAGAATCAGATCATCATCAAGGGACATGCCCTGTTGCCGAAGAATAAGCTTTCTCAAAGCATTAGACCGACACCCTTGAATGATCTGTGCTCGGATCTCTTCTTGTTGGTTGAGTCCTGTGCACGAGCTCACCAGTTTTCTCAACCTGGCGTAAAACATGTCCATTGACTCGACCTCGGTCTGTTGCGCCTGTCTCAGTTTAAAACGTTCGTAATGTGAGTTAAGTTGAGGATCAAAATGCCTATTCAAAGCGGTCACTGCTGCATCAAAATCGGCTTTATCTCCTGTATCAGGGAGAGAATCAAAAAGCTCCTGTAGCTCATCCCCACCCATCAGCAACATTACAGACCTACGCACTGCTCCATCTGTCTCTCGGGTGGCGCAAAAATAGTTTTCTAGGCGATTTATCCACAAACGCCACCTTGGCGCAGCTGTGGCTGGGTCAATCAGTTGACTAAACGATGGTAATGAAGCAATTGAGGAGTGAACACTATTATTTAGCTGTGCTGGGGGTTGCGGATTCCCTGGTGGTTGAGGAGGATTGGCATTGTTAGCATTGTATTGCTGTGGGGCACTCATTTTCACACTCTCTCACCCCAGTGCTTTGCAAGCATTAATGATGTCTCCTTCTGTATTTTCCTTATTTTTTTTTTTTTCCTTTAAACTGTTCTGTATATTGTTTTTTCACTCTCCCTCTGGGGGTCCACCTGGCAGCTACACCCCCTCCTGTGCTCTCCCGTTGTCTTTGTCTTTGTTTTCCTTTCCTTTTTTTTTTTTTTTTTTTTTTTATTTATTTACGCGCCTTCCCCATTTTAACGAGGGTTTCCCTGGCCTCGGGGAAGACGCGAGTCCGATTTCCTTATCCTCTCAACACAGAGACGGTCATAAACAGAGCGCTCTGCTGAGAGAACACGCGCGTCCACTTCAGCGCGTCAATTTCAGCTGCTTCGTCGGCAGCAAGGACACGCCCGAAGGCAGGGCGCTGTACGGAGCGATCCGCTCCACTGGCCAATCCTCGTCTGGGGGCGGGGCAGGGCTCACCATCTTGGGCTTCCCCGACCGGGAAGCCGGGCAGCACCACCTTCCTCAGATGCGATGCCCAACACGAGGCGATCGGGCTCCACCGGCGGCCTTCGCCTCCTCACCGCGGCCGACACCGCACCACGTGGTCTTCTTTTTTTTTTGATAAAGCGGCTGACACTACACCACGTTTCGGGTACGTTGTTCACCGCTATGCCTTCCTCATTATTTTTGTACTTAATGCTAGCGCGATGTCACGGATCCCGCTCGTCGCCATTGTAAATACGTGGCGCAGCGCTATAAATGACCACGCGTAGACCTTGTGAGTTGCTGCCACACTCGGAACTGCGTCACCGCAGTTCCTTCTTTATTTATAGGCTCGTGCTCCGTGCCCCTCCCGGGCTCGCCGAGCACGCTGTTAAGCACGGAGAGCCCGCATGGCTCTCCGCTCAATCTTTACAGGCACCATAAAAAAGGCCCCCAGTAGCAAAAGCTACACTGCATCGTGTTGTGGGATTCCAGTCACAGAGTTTATTATGCAAAGCAAGGAGGGTAGGGCAGAGATGGTTTGGTTTGCCCCATCAGAGACATATATGCTTCCCATTTCCTTCAGGGGGAGAAAGGGGAACATATTTATGCACAATCTGGGATATGGTAATCCCCCCTCTTCTCGGTTACGGGCTGTCCGGAATAACATATTAGGAAATTGGTCTTAAAATAGTCCCTGCGCAGTGGAGTCTGATCCCATAATTAAACTGAAAGGATCGTGGAACTTTTGACTACAACGGAATCTGCCGCATCTGTTCCTGTTAATGCTTTCTGTCGCTGCAGGACGGCAAGAGCGAACCTCATATTGTGTCACTTATACTCTGGGCCACTGTAATTATGCGGCAGGGGACCACATTTTGCAACAAGAAACGGTAAATTATGCGACCCAATGATGCACGTTTACTTCATCAATTGTCACTTTTATCAAAAAGATTTCACCTAATTAAAACCATCTAAATGTCCAGATAAAGCAATAAGCAAAGAAAGTCAACTTTTGTGAACGGCCTACGAGAAACACGTGTTGCCATGCTTTTATTAATCTTTGGTCCGTTTGAGCTAGAAACATGTTTTTGGGTAAAAATCGGCAGATTATGCAGCAGAGAAAAGATTATGTGGCAAATCCATAATTGAGTGACTCTGCTTCCGACACGCAGGAGAGGAAGCCTGCATGCAGGAATATAGTACACGAAACTTCACCAAAGATTGAACAAAAATGACCACTTTCTAATCTAACGGGAGAAACGAGCACGTGGACAAGAAGGCTCAACTGTAGAAAGATACAGCTAACAGACATGCTGTCAGAAACGACCGACATGAGCTTCTTTGTAGGGCAAGATTTGGCAACTACAGGAGGGAACTCAATGGCATTTTTTTGGGAGCAAAATCATAACATGAAAGCTACCTTGTTCCAAAATCCCCTGCCCGCCCAACCACCCACACACAGTGCACGAGAAACGCGTGAAGTAAAGGCTACCAAGGGAGGCGCAGGCCTCAAGCTGCAGCGTCTCTGTCAATAATGACATCGCTGTGCCTCATTACACAGACAGGATCAATAAAGCGCCTCGCGAAGCATGATAAACTGGAGCGGACAAACGAGGCTTCTTAACATTGCGGACGGCAAAGACACAGTGCACAATGTTTTAGCAAGGGAAAGTAACGATCCCGCACAATGGATAACCCTCGAGCACCACAGATAATAAATAGTATCGAGGGAATGAGCAGTGAAACTTCATTTTATTATAAACAATTCGATTCTCAACACTTACTCGCTTGTAATTTGCTTCTGTTTTCACTCATCATGTATTTAATCGGCCTGATTTAGGTGCCTAAGTAGGCTCAACAACTCCATCATCTACCACACCCTGGCTAGACATTGGCGCTGACCTTCAACAGCCTCCTTCTCATCAGAGGAGTAGCTTCAGATGGGGTGTTTGGAATGTTACATCCCCCCACCCAACCAACAAATGTACTCTGTAGTAAATTATTGGGCACAGGTCAGTGCATAATTTGTAAATAAAAACGTGCCGGTGCTCAAACCTCTCCTTTGAAACACGCGGCTGCTGCAATTGAATGTGCAAGCACAGAATGCGGAGGCACCGTAATACTGACGCCACCTCGGGCCTCTTCAATCCATTTAAAGTCACTCACTGCCCCTTCAGCTCACTCTTGCAGCATTCTGCTTTCTAACTTTGTGACTTTTTTCACTTTTCTCTTCCTCCGTCTTTCCCATATGTGTCTTTTCCTACAAGACCTCACAGCAAATGCTTGAGGCAGAAGAATAAGCCCCAGCCACAAAAATAAGTGTTGGTGCTCAGCACTGGAAACAATATGCACAAATTAAGCACTGGTACAGGTGCTTTCAGTCATGTATGGTGAGGGACAATGCTTAATTTGTGCTTGTTGTTTCCGGTGCGGAGCACCGGCACTTATTTTTGAGGGCCAGCACTTATTTTTATGCCTCAAGCATTTATTGCGAACAAAAGACACATATGGGAAAGACGGAGGAAGAGAAAAACGAAAAAGTGTCACAATGGGAGAAAACTACAAGAGTGAGCTGAAGGGGCAGGGAGTGGATGTAAATGGATTGAAGAGGCCCAAGGTGGCTTCAGGATTACGCTGCCCTGGTATTCCGTGTTCCCACATTTATTTGCAGCAGTCGCGTGTTTAAGAGGAGGGCTTTGGGCATCGGTATGTTTTTATTTACAAACTAAACACTGGTGTGGGGTCTGTTGGATTTCACATGGGATTTTTGCATGCCTGGTACACGCAGACAAAAACATGCACGCACACACACATTCTCGCTCTCCTCTGTTTTGAAGTTATAAAAAATGTTGGTTCTTTTACAGCAGGGATCTCCAACCTTCTATGTTATGACAGCTACCTAGGATCAATAAAAACTGTCCTGAGCTACTATTATTATTATAATAATGATTATATAAGACAAGATTGTTAGTGGCCACCCTATGTAAAATTAACCTCAGTGATCACCTCTGCATTAAGCAGGGTAGCCTGCAGTAATGTAAATAAAAAGGCTTTGTCAATTTGAAATGCCTTTACATGGGTATAACAGAACAGACATAGCTTGAAAGCCATTGGCACAAAGGTCACAAAGATCATTCAATTACCAATAAACCTACCGTATGCCACTTGATTTAGCACTCAAATATCAGCTTTAAATATATTTTGGAAATTCAGCCATCAGCTTATCATTTCTGAAAATACACACATTCTCATTGTGAAAACACATTTTTCCATTTTGGTCCACATATATTAATTTGCTCAAGCATAATATTTCAATTTAGTAGGCTGACTGGACACAGGATAGCTACTTTGAGGCAGCTAGAGGGCTATCAGTAGCGCACAAGCTACTCGTTGGAGAAGCCTGTTTTACAGAATATTGTGTTTTAAGTACCTCTAACAATCCACACTGCTCTCCCTTTCCACTGCCCCTTAAGCCACCTCATGTCCTGCTTCTCATTAATGTATTTTGTTATGAGATGGTGGAGTGATTGTTCGGCAAATCTGAAGCTCCCCCCCTTCTGCCCCTCCCCTCCTCTAATCACCTTGACGACCAAGCTACACTCCTTCTCTTCGTCCGCACCCCATGCATCCACTGGGCATAAACTTTAGATCCAGCTTTTTTCTACCTCATCCCCAAAGCCTGAAACAAACTCCCCTGCCATATAGGATCCACCATCTCAGTCCCTGAATTTCAAAAGAAACATAAAAAAATAATCTTTTCCAACATACCCCCAGACAGTTTAGTACCCCCAGTTCACAGGCGCTAAAATACCCTCCTAGGTGATATGCACACACTCCAGATAGAAATTAACCCCCCACCCCCAAATAGAAATTAAAACAATCCAACATGCATTCACTCCAGAAACTTGTGTTTGACCTCATGGCCACAAACTTGAATCTCAATAAATTCCCTCAGCCTTTCATCCTTCCGAGGTTAGTAAAATACGTCCCTGGACTTGGGTAAAAGTATACACCTGTTATCCAGCCCCAAGGTGCCCCAGAGAATTAACGTGCTATATACAAATACATGTTATGTATATATTCTAGAATATTTCAAAGCTGTAATGAACATGCACATCAACCTTAAAACGTGACAGTGATCTCAATCTGAACATGTCTTCTAAAAGGTCATGTGTCAATGGTTTACACATTACGTCGAATAAATAACCCCTTAAAAAGAAGGTTAAATTAATGGGGACTTCCATTTCTTGCACTCTATCCTGATATCAACTTGAGTTAGTGGGAGTGCCTGAAACTGCTTCATAAAGAAAGTTGTGCAGCTGGTGGTGCATGCATGATTGCAACCAACATCACTTCACTACGTTTTAGTGCAACTGCACACCACCCCATTCCCCTTGACAGAGAGAATCATAGCAAGCGTCTAAGATCCATGGGGATGTTAAGGAGGGGATTCTGTTAACTGGACAGGACCCCAGAACTAGAAATCCAGGGTTATCTTCAAGACAGATTTAGCTCATTCCGGAGTCTTTCCTATTCCCAACTAACATCATACTGGAGGAAGAAGTGCATCAAGAGTGTTGGGAGGGAAAGTCCCCTGCATAGTTCTGGAGAGTGTGCTCCCCTGCTCAAAAACACATTTTCTCAGTGTGCTCAGTTTTTTTCTCTTCAGTCAGTTGGCCTGACAATCATGCCAGACCCAGGGGAGACCTAGACCCAGGAGAGAAGTCACAGGCTATATCATGACTTGGTGAGCTACTTTGTCCCTGATTCAACTGTTCGCAAGGCTCTTCCTCTTGCTGTTATCTTCTCAGGGTGTGTACCTATACATGCCTCCAAGAACCTTGCAAAGTCTCCAGAAGTCCGAGAGGTAACTAGGCCAGGCTTCACAGAGGCTGCTGCATCAGCTTCCCCTAATTCTGTTGCACTGTGGCTTAGATGTACTTAAGTGAACCATCAGCCCCGATCTCCATCTCTACCCCTGATCTCAGACAACACGGGATGTTGCTCTCCTTTCACCACCCTTCAGCGACTACGTACTACTAGGCACTCCACTGCATGTTTGAATGCATGTCAGCAGGGAAAAGGTTACACATAAAAGAGGTTTCTGGGTTTGTACTCTGCAACATTATCAACTCTAACAAACCTGAAACTGTTGGCCACAATTTCAGCAAGGTAATCACAAAGACACCAATGCTTTGAAGTGCATCCGCACACTGGCCATTTGGTGGGGGGCTACATACACTAGAAATTCAGCACGTAGATTGTGCACTGGGATTTTGGCTGCCTCGGCCATGCTTGCAAGCATGTTGTAACTTTCCCCATTGATGACCTTGGTGACCATCATATCATGGGGTGACTCTTGCTACTAAAGGGGCCACAACAACTGCCCAAAGTAGAACATGAGCAACAGGCATCCAAGCGCTTAGGACAAAAGTGCCATGTTATAGGATGAAGTAATATTCAATGCCAGGAAAGCTCTTGAGAGCTGTTTTTCTTTGCTCATCATCCTTGCATGTAGCATTAATGTCTATGTCTTTTATAGTACTATTCATAAAGAAAAGAGCTGTGAGTGGTAGTCAGTGTTTGAGTTCTGAGTGTCTAATCCCTACCATGTCTTGGAGCAAGCCTGGGTTTGTGCTTTCTCACTACTCTGAAAACCAAGCGCTAAAGGGGAGTACTCTTTGATCCAGTGTGGGAACCAATAGTTTACTGGGCCCATGAAACCAGTGGCAAATGGTTCACTGACTACTGGAATTGTCCCATCTCCTCTGCTGTTGTTAACTCCTTAGCTGCTGGACCTCAATCCTCCCTCTAAGCCCACACCCAACCCCACCCCAGTGCTGAGCCCTTTTATGACTGTTTGGGGTAGTTTGCGCTTAGGCCTTCATAACTTTTTGTCCACATAAGCTGTCCATAAGCTGTCCACGCCAAATTTGCGTCCTTTTTCCCAACATCCTATGGATTCTAAAGGTACCCAGAGTTTGTGGGTTCCCCAGAGGAGACCAAGAAATTAGCCAAAATAAAAAATAAAAATCTTTTTTTTGGGGGGGGGAAATGGGAAAAAAGGGCTGCAGAATAAAGTATGTGTTTTTTCCCTGAAAATGGCATCAACAAAGGGTTTGTGGTGCTGAAATTACCATCTTCCCAGCTTTCAGGAACAGGCAGACCTGAATCAGAAAACCCAATTTTTCAACACAATTTTGGCATTTATTTCTTGTGCTTTCAGCCTCCTTCCAGTTAGTGTCAGAAATGGGTGTGAAACCAATGCTGGATCCTGGACAGCTAAACATCTCTGAAAAGTAGACAACATTCTGAATTCAGCAAGGGGTCATTTGTGTAGATTTTGCAAGGTTTTCCTACAGAAATTAACAGCTAAAATAAAAATAAATTGAAATTGAGCTAAAAAAAACAGCATAGTTTACCCACATTTTACTCGAACTTTTTCCTGCGATGTCAAATTTTCAAACGCCGTATTCTATTACGTCTGCTGGACTCTTCTGGTTGTGGAGATATATAGGGCTTGTAGGTTCATTGAGCACCCTAGATACCCAGAGCCAATAAATGAGCTGCACCTTGATATGGGTTTTCATTGTATACCGGTTATACAGCAATTCATTTTGTAAAATATAAAGACTGAAAAATAGGTATCAAGGAAACCTTTGTATTTCTAGAATGGGCACAAGATTAGGTGTTGAGAAGCAGGGGTTATTTGCACATCTCTGAATTCTGGTGTCCCCATACTAGCATGTGAATTACAGGGCATTTCTCAAATATACGTGTTTTTTTACACACTGTCTTACATTTAGAAGGAAACAAATGTATTGAAAGACAAGGGGCAATAACACTTGTTGTGCTATTCTGTGTTACCCCAAGTCTCCTGATAAAAATGATACCTCACTTGTGTGGGTAAGCCTACTGCCCACGACTGGAAACGCAACATGGACACACAACATGTTTACATTGAAATCTGAAGTGTTCTTTGGAAAGCGCCTAGCTGCAGTCTTTGGCCTCTAGCTCAGCCGGCACCTAGGGAAACCTACCAAACCTGTGCGTTTTTTTAAAAACTAGACACCTAAGGGAATCCAGGATGGTGTGACTTGTGGGACCCTCACCAGGTTCTGTTACCCAGAATCCTTTACAAAATTCAAAATTTTGCGAATAAAACACTTTTCCCCTCACATTTCGGTGCTGCAAAGTTCTGGAATCTGAGAGGACACACAAACTTCCTTCCACCCTGCATTCCCCCAAGCTTCCCAATAAAAATGGTACCTCACTTGTGTTAGTAAGCCTACTGCCCGTGACAGGAAATGCCCCAAAACACAATGTAGACACATCACTTTTTTCCAAAGAAAACTAACCTGTTTTGTGCAAAGTGCCTAGTGTGGTCTTTGGCCTCTAACTCAGCCGGCACCTAGGGAAACCTAGCAAACCTATACAATTTTGAAAACTAAACATTTAGGGGAATTCAGAATGGGGTAACCTGGGTGATCGCTGCCCCCAGGGAAACCACACACAAGTTCACTAAAGTGATCTATATATATATATATATATATATATATATATATATATATATACATATATATATACACCCACTACTCATGCCACCAAAGGGTACCGAACTTCATCGTGAAGGTGGCATTCACAAGTTACATCAAAACTTCAAAAAGAAACTTCCAAGCACTCACGGGATTCACAATTTACGATTTATTTAGGCTTAGGCAGGCGCGTTTTGGCAAACATTGCCTTTTTCAATGCCAATTGGTAATCAAGAGAT
Organism: Pleurodeles waltl; assembly: GCF_031143425.1. Classification (NCBI taxonomy): domain Eukaryota; kingdom Metazoa; phylum Chordata; class Amphibia; order Caudata; family Salamandridae; genus Pleurodeles; species Pleurodeles waltl. The sequence continues at coordinate 317,064,457 of NC_090437.1, read as the reverse complement.
TTCACATTTGATTTCCTTTTAAATGTTTCATACTGCTCTCATTGGTGCACCCATCATTGTCAGTAAAAACGGACTAATAGTTCACTTTCAGTTCTTTCATCACTTCGCCGAGATCTGCACATAGTTCAAAAGCCATAGATTATTATTTGCTTTTCACCCGTGGACATTTAAACATTCTCAATAGTTCGCATTGTTGAGTTATTACCCAAGCCACAGGGTGTCCATTTTACCATCACATGCGGTTAGTGAAACAGTTGTTTAAACATCACGAGAGCAGGTAAAATAAACTGTCCCTTGCAACCCTCGTTCAGACCGTTTGTGCCATGTCTGGTTTCATTGCAGCTGCAAGCATACGTTTGGTAATGATGGCTTTACATTGTAGTAATGTTGACTTCATGTCACACAGATGCAGTTTTTACCTTCCTTGGCTCCAGTGGTTCTGGCTTCCTTTATTGAAAAAAATCAACTACTCCTGCCACCTAAGGCTACTGAACACTTCTGTTTGAAAATGGCCAATTAGGTTTAGGGCAGCGACCCTTACCACAGGAAGTGGTCACAATAGTGGGTGTAGCCACCCAAAGTTAAGTGTCCAATTGGACACTACCAGGTTGCCCCTAAAATGACCACTAAATTCATAGTTAGTGGGCATCCCTGGACCAAGAAATTAGATTCAAAAGGACAAAGAAGACTAGCCCAAAGAAGATCCAAGGCACGAGAACTATGGACCTGCTGCACAAGAAAAAGGCACCAAACCCTGCCTGCTGCACCCAGGACCAGACAATCACCACTGCAGAGGAGCTGGACACCGACCTGATCTCAAGAAACCCAGAGGACTTCCTGCTTCACTAATCGCTCAAGATCTCCCTTCTAAGTAGAGGTACCACTCTGCAACCAACAAAGAACCAGCAACCCAGTGAGGATCACTTCACTGATCAACAGATATCTTCCGAACCAGAAGTCACAGAGGGACCAGACGACACACTGACAACTGCCATGACAAACCCTGCAAGTGTGGCAAGTTTTGTGGCACTGTGCCCCCTGGTGGCCATACCGTACCATGCCCTGGGCACTGGACAGTTGACATCGGCCCCCTAGAAAACCAGCTCTCCCTGGGCTGAAAAAGGATCAGGAGGAAGCAACAGTCAAGGGACTTTAGAACACCCTGGAACTCCCACCAGAGTGCCCCCATTGTCCTGTAAGCAGCCCTCAATGGGACTACCTCCAACTCCAAGTGACTCTGTTGCTCAAAGCTCCTAGATCAACAATTCGGACTGCACCTGGCCCCCCCTGTGCCCTGCAACAAGGAACCAGCTGTGCCTCCTGGGTCCCACATCCCTTGCAACCTGAACAACACAAGGGGACCCCAAGGCACCACCTTCAAATCTGCAAGAACCACCCTTTTCCAAGTGGTCCCCCTGAGCGGCCCTCACCTGCTCCAAGAGACTTTCAAACCCTGCTCCTGCCGGAACCGGGAGCCACCCGAGCCTCTCCTGCTGACACAGTGTGCCCATCGATGACCCCGACCAACCTGCAAAAGCAGAACCTGGTAACACAAGTGTGCGATTTTAAATGTATTTTTAAAAAGTGACTGCCTATTGATTCCCATGGTGCTTAAATACGCACAGAAAGACTACATTTATTAAAACTTCAAAAATCCATACCTTAGAAAGTACTTAACCAATTTTGATAATCTTGGTCTTAAAATTGATATAAAAATCTGAAGTATTTTTATAAATTGGTCTCGAAATATTCCTTGTAATATCTGAGATGCATGATTGATACTGTAAGTACAACAAATGCTTTCCACCTCTCCAAGATTGGCCTAAATGCTCGACCAAGCTATCTCACAAATTAGAGCATTAGGTGATCTAGTTTCTGGCTCTGGAAACCAACGTGTGGTTGCCTGGACCCCCTTCACAGTGTGCCTAGTTTTACACTCTACATAGAGGGCCAGCCTCCTACATTCTTCATGTTTACTTTATAGGATTACATATCCCTAAAAGGCAACAGCACGAAATGCACTGAGATTATTCAATATGTACATATACACAACGATGTTCCAATTAAATCATTCATATTGATGTATATCAAGTTTTCCATCGGAGAATACAAATAAACAAATTTGGGATCAACTAATCAATATGGATGGAACATAAATTATTTAATCTAAGGAACTTTGAGATAACATTCAAACTTATGTTAGAAGAATGAGGAGCAGGCGTCTAGTAGTGCAAAGAGGGACACTGCTCCTGAATCGTTAGCAATGCTGTTTTGTAATCGCCAATTGAAAAACCTTCTTTGGATACAGACTTCTTGGCAAACTACTAACTAAAATCTCATTTACTATCCCTCATAAAACTCTCAGAGCAAGCAGCCTTTCAGCAGCTTCAGGTGTTTTCACAGCCAGCTTGTTTAGATCCCGCCTAACTGGGGTTTTGATCAGATTCTACTACAGAGCTGGCCTTGTTGCAGCTCTACAGAAGTTGTGCCGTTGCCCTGACTGAAATATGCCAGGTGTAGTAATCCTTCTAGATCTCTCCACAGCCTCTGAGACAGATAGCCATCATATCTTATTTACCAGGCTCTCTTAACTTAGTGTAAAAAATACTGCTTTCCTGAGTGTCCTGTTAGCCAAAAAGCTGGAAAACCAAGTATCAATCTCTGCTTTTATGTCATCAGTCAGGATGTCCCGCAGGAAAATATCTCATGTCCTTTCTTGTTTAATATGTACATGACCACTCTGGCTCACCCGATTCAGTCTTGCGGTTTGGATCTGTTTCTTTACACTGATTGTGCTAAAGACAACGCAGGATGTGGCTGCCACTGCTACACTATTATATGATTGTCTCACCAAAACTGAGTGGTGTATGAGTGTAAATTGCTCAAAACTGAACTGACAAAATGGAGTTTCCTGTCCAGCAAGACCTTCCACTTTCGGCCCTTTATTTCTTCCAACACTTGGCCAGATAGCAAGGTTGTCTACCTGGGTACTGAACCTGGGGGCAAAGACAGTCGCTGCCTTGTCACTTGCCAATCAGGTCATCTCTATAGTGAAATCATGTTGCTCTCATTTGTGTATTTTCAAGTGTATCTTGCACCTATTTACTTTCTCACAAAGAAAACATTTTTAATGTGTTAACTTCGGCCCAGTTTGGGTAGTACAACTCAGTAAATGACTATGTGGCCCACAAATACCAAGAAAAGTGACCTCTAAAAAACAGCAAGACCGGGTATCACTCATGGCACTGAAGTACATTCAATTTCAGGCAGATAGGCACGTAATCAAGCCAACTTGTCATTCAGATAGCAATAGAATGAATGGCAGAAATGGACGGACCAATTATCCCATTCTATGCTGTCATGAGCGGTAACAAAATGTGAAAGATACTCAAGCAGACAAATGGCTGTAAAGGGATGATCCAGAGATCATCTTTGAATATGCAGGTCGCTATACCTTATGACTTTGTTTTTTTTGCTGGAAGACACCTAAAGTATGTTAATACACAAATAACAAAATACAACGTAAGAAATTACAAATATGTAAAAGCGTAGATTTCACAAAAGCACATACAACTCCTGCCAAGTGGGTCTAGCAAGAACTATCACAGAGCAAATCTTCTATCCAATCGTTCTTTCAAAGGCAGAAAACAAACCCCAATGTTCTTGCCTCCTATGATAAGCTGCGACATTTGGTGTTACGAAACACCTCTTGACAGGCTTTACCACAATGTAATAACAACCCACCCTTAAAGGCCTATTAGCTTTAACATCTGTTCTTTACAATAAATAAGTCAGGCCAACTGCATTTGTTATAACTAAACAGTTCAACTTATGTCACCTGAAATATTTGTTTATCAGTGAACCAATCAGGCCTAACACCTTTATCGTTAGCTTGTTACTATAACGAAATCTGGCCTACTGCAGTAAGCATAAAGTATTCCACAAGGAAGGCATGAGTCATGCAGTCACAACCTAAAGAAATATGTACAAAATTACACACAATGTACAGCCTCTCTTCAGGGGCCAAATAAGGAATATCACAGTGCAAATATTCTAACCCCAGGATTTGTCAAACGGGGAAGCAACACCAAAACCTGTAAAAATCTGTGTCACAAAATCTCTCTTTAGGCTTTAACACAATATAATACTAATCCACCTATAAAGACCTATTGGCTTTAAAATATACTTTTAGCAAAAAATAAGTCAGACCTACCAGTCCTACTGCCTTTGTCGTACCTTTTCATAATAAACATTTCTATGGCATCTGGCATAACTTTTACCAATTAACTAATCTGTCCTATACACTATGATTGACTTGCCACCTTAGTAATCAAAGACTTATGCCCACAAAGCAGCAATGAGGAATTAGTAAAAAAAAAAAAAAAAAGTACAAATCTGTTCAAAATTATAGTTGACCAAAGGACATACAATGAGACCTCCAGCTAGAGCATAACAAAGGTTATCCGGTGCATACTTTTTTATCTTTATGATTTGGCAAGGGGTAATCTTGCACCAAAATCCTTGCCTACTGCAATAATATGATAGATTCCTTGTAACAAAATACCTGTGAACAGGCTTTACCAAAGTGTAAAAAACAACCCATCTTGAAAGGCCTATTGCCTTTGGCATGTGTTTTTCACTGAAAGTAATTTAGGCCTACTTCACCTGTCATAACCTTTTCATAATAAACCGGTCAGATCTATGGCATCTGCCATAACTTTTCTGAATAAGCCAATCAGGCCTACAGCATTGTCATTGGCTTGTCATTATAATGATCTCATGCCTACTGTATTGACCATACTCTTTCTTGAAAGGCAACCACATGGCTTACAGACATTAAATTACTGATCTCTACAAAATTACAGTTGTCCTCAGCCAGCGAGCTCCTCCTTCCTGTGCCACTCACATGTCACTATGTGAAGAGAGTACCTAGAAGTGACTGCACAAGTTTGCACCCCTGGTTGTTAAGTCTGCCGACTGCCACTTGCTGCCGCCAACTGATACACTGCTGCGTCCCTGATGTGCTTTTTCTCACTGCTCTCACCTTCAGTCATACGGGCTGCCTGTTTTGACATTCTTAAAGGCTGCAGACTACCCGTGCATACAGTAATTACCACAGATACTGCTAATGCTGCTGTGTAAAATGAAAGCCCTCGGACCCCAGAGGTGGCTAGTACCCCCAGGATGGGTGGTGAGGGTTGTGGCCAGGTGCGGATCCATCCGGTATGGCAGCAGCCACCGCTGAAGTAGCGCAGTAGGGTGAGATGGGGGCACTGTGCGGGCAGAAGACCGTGTTCGGGACAGCTTGTGGCACAACAGAAGTGGAGCAGAGCCATCAGGTTCCCATTCTGCCACTATTATCATACTGTGCGGCATCCATATGCCTTAGAGCTACTGGGACGATAAAGGCAACAAGGAATGGCAAGCCTGCTGTGTACACTAATAATGGCAACTGATTATGCACTGATAGTGCACACAGTTTGGAGCACTGAGTATTGTGCAATGGTTGGTGCGCTAATACTTGGAAACTAATTCACCTCCATACCTCCCCATGATCCTTCCTAATTCTTCAGTATTTGACTACATGTGTTACATTTACCCGATATTTACTTAGTCCATCAAGTTAATGTCAAGGACTTGTTGGAACTACCAATAATCACCTAAACTGCACTAACTATGTAAAACTTTACATAGTAGATTAAATTGCATTTTGAAGCAGCAGAGGTGACCTGTGCTTTATTGAAGGTGAAGCTTGGTAGGCTTCTAACCTGAAAAAGAAGAGTTGCCAAAGTTACTTTAATTAAGGAGCTTACAAACCAAACCAGCAGAAGCTGGAGACACATCCATGGGGCAGGGGAGAAGGCAGTGGAGGAACAGGGAATAATGCTCTAACGACGCAAATGGAGATTGTGGGGACTGTGGCAATTATCCATTTTACACCTGTGTGCCCAAATGCATGCAGGATTAGCATCAAGGATGATGATGCTGGAGTGCAAGGTATAACAAGTTTAAAGGGGATGCAGAATTCTTTATGTGATCAGGAGAATACCCAAAAGCTCTTCCCGACCTACCAAGCATACCGGTTCCTCTGCCATTAACACCCCCCAAACCGAAACTTCAGGCAAGGTGCCATCGCCAAACGTAGAAAAGGGAACGAATCAGGCTGAAGAGAAGGAAAACACCTCAGAGAGACCTTGATACCACACTGAGTGATTACGACCTTTTATTCTTGGGCGTTCTTACAGCTAAGAGCAAACACCTAGAGCAACTAGAAGTGCAGTATCAGGTTATATCTCAGCCCTAACAAGCATTGCAGGATATCCTCAATTCTATCCTATCTCTGTTAGGAAAGACAATAATTGAATTTGACCACACAGCAGCAATCGATTTTCAATGTTAAAAGTGCTTGTAAATGGTGGGTCAAAGAGGCCTGTATCAGTGAAAACAGGTATGTGCAGCCTCGATTTAGCCAATAAATCATCTAGTTCATTGGAAGGGTATCTTACAGTATAGACACGGGTAGCTGATGTGGAAATGGAGGCCATTATTAAACAGTAAGTAGGTATAAAAAGAAAGGGGTGAGAAAGAAGGGGGTCATGAAGGACAAGGAAACTGCCGAGCATATATCTACCTTGAAGTCCCCTTTCTAAGAGAAATGGGAAGATCAGCTTATGTATAAGGATGCAGAGGTGAACATGAGTAGTTTTATTTTAAAAGCTAAAATAAAGGGGCAACTAGCGAAATCATCAAATCAACACTAACCAAAGTTGTGCCCTAAATTATACCCACTGTTCCTAAAAGGGGCTGCAAATATTACCACTACTCTGTGTGGAACAGAAATGGAGATTTGTCCCCTACATATGACAACTAGACCAGCACCAGTGCACAACAGGGACAGAGGCCGAAAGCAGAAGCAGCTAATGAAGAAACCTGACAAGGCCCATGTCAGGTGCCGTTTGCAACACTCGTAATAGAATACACTAAAGCAGAGTCATTAGATGGAACTGGTGGTGCGACAAGAGCCCCTGCGGCATTAGTTACCTTATCTACACCCTCAAATGGTACGAATCATTTAGCACATTCCATGCATGTGACAGCAAGGGATTTGGATAAAACAGCAGCCCTTTCTCCGTACCTATGTCAGCAGTACAAGTGGCCTACGAGGAGGACATTGTAACTACTGGGTTTGACTTAGAATGTATTAACCTACTTAAGGGCGACCTACATTCCAGCTCTCTAAACAAGGTCACAGGTACTTACTATCTTCTACGATATTGCACCTTTAAGGCTATGTTCAACTAAAGAGTTAGGTAACCCCCGAGGAAATTCATAGGCCTAAGAGAAAGCCAAGGTGGTAGAGGTCAAACTGAAGTCCCAGAAAGTGAGTAAAACAATTATGTAGAATGTACACAAATTTTGTGTAACAGGCATTGATATCATCCCCTTGTGACAGGTCAAGGCAGGATAGCTATGTTCCACCTAATTTCGATTAAATATCTATAGAAGGAACACTACAGATTAACAAACTGAGGGCGTAGATGGCATACCGCAAGAAGTGGCAACAAATATAGTGGTCTAGAAAGTTGACAATAGGAGATTTGTAAAAATCTAAAAATACACAAGAGGCAACTTAAAGACAGTTTAAGATGCTAATAAATAAATATGGCTTCCGTCGTATCTCTGCCTGAAAAATACAGGGGCCACATTGTCTGGGTTTTAGCCCATTAAACGCCATGTCTCCACGTTTGATAAGAAAATAAGGCGGTTTACGCCTGAAGTGCTATTCCGAGAATGATTCCTTTCTTCTCCTTTCATGGAATACTGAAGGCTCATATCCAGGCTAAATTGCATGGATGGCACATGTTTATGACAAGTTTTGATATATGTTGTTTCCAAGAAAATGGCTGATAGAGGAACGAATGATAACCGTTTTTAGTACATTTCATATACCATCAACAAGAAAAACGTCAGGCTGATCTATTGGTGGTTCATTAACCTGAATCCAGAATGTAATCCAAGTAAAAGTGCAAAAGCTATATTTGAAGTCAGCACCTGATAATATACAACATTTATGACGGACCTTCCTTAATGAAGTACAATGAAATCCAGATTCATTAAAAAGTCTAAACATGTATGTTGCTCCTGGCAGTTACACGACAAGAACAGCTCTAATTAGAGAGCTACAAAAGCGAATAATGCGGATAAGGGCTCTGCCAATCCATTAATAAAACAAAAAATTCTGGCAGGCAGAGATTTCATTGTTGCCCCAAAAAGAGCATTATATGAGAATGTGGTTAGAGATATGGATGAGGCTTGGCCTATTCCTCGCCCCGGTTTTGATATGGGGGAAAATGCTCTAGGGAAGGTAGATGTTTCACTGAGGTGATTCTGAACAGTGGTGTGCAATTTCTGAATGGTCGAACCAGTGCCAACACTCCTGCACCAATGAGAGAGGTCTGGTGAAAGGGCAAACACAATAGATTATATACTGAATGATAAGGAATATTGCCATTTTATTTTTGTATATGTTTTATTGCTCTCGACAATGTGAAAACAATTGAAGAAGAAACATTTCAACTCATCCCCATCCAGCATTTCCCATTCCATGGGGAGCTCAATCCATCAATCCAGTTAAATAGAAAGCAGATTACAATCCTTATCTGATTTAACATTGAACAGTACAATATCTTCATTTCAACATTTGGAACATTTCTTGTGATATTGCTGCATTCCAAATAACTATGTCCCTATAATCTTTTCTATCTCAATATTCCTCCTCATCTAATTCCTGCTACTCAAGCTCTACATCCACTTCATTTCATACAAGCATGCCACCTGGCCCCAGGTCAGTTTAACAACGTCTTACATACTCCACATTCTGCCTTCACCCATTTAATCTTTTCATCGTCCCATTGCTACAATGTCGGAACTGATCCACTTAGTAGCAGTGCATGTCTCAGCTACTGAAAAACATACCTCAAACAATTTGGCCTTTTGTGTAATCAATATATTTCTGAGGATCAGACCCAGCAAGCACATACGGATGTTTACTTGCAACATTATGCCTGTTAAAGAGATTAGTTTGTCAGCTACCAATTTCCAGAACCTAGTTATATCCAGGCATTTCCACCACGTGTGTAGGTACCCAGCTCTATTTTGCATTTAGGACATATTTCTGAAAGCCTTGTGAAACTATTTGTAATTAACATGGATGTAAGTGAAAGGGAAGAGAGTGATCACAATCTATTGGCTGTAATCTTTGAAAGATTCTTCCTACCTATACCTAGTTCAGAGTTTAAAGATCACTTTTATATACTAGATTTTACTCTCTCAACCAAAAGTCGTGGTGTTAAGTGGCGCTCACTACAGTAGGACAATGTATGACAAAAGAGCACTCATGTTAATGGCAGGCTTGTCCGAAGATAATTTGTATACTAGGGGCAATCTTGTATTATTTTGAGGAAATAATGAAGAATACAGTCGGGTATATGACAACAGCAAAACCTCCTAACAGTTCTGAAAGATTCGCAAAATATGAATGGTTTGACAGGGACTTTTGGTAGATGAAAAAAGGTCTGTCCCATTTACTAACGACACACCAGTGTAGTGGTACAAAAGAAACGGCTTTAAGAGCGGCAAGGAGAAATTATTTTTAAAAAGCTTAGTTAGAGAAGGAAAATGAATTTCAATAAGTGATCATGGAAAGAGATCAAACAAACCTCAAGCAAAATTAAAATAAAATAAAAATCTGGGAACTAATATTTTGGCGTCACAGAAAAAGTTGCACTATGGAATACCATCATTCTGTCCATGATCAGCTTTGCCACTTTAAAGCCCTATATAATGAATTAAAACCAGCCATTTTCACCCCAGAAGAGGGTATGGAGAGAAGAAATCATAACTAAGAATAGGAACGTCATGGGTTTCTATCATGTGGCAGAAATGCTAATAGGAGCCAGAAGTCGAACAAAGCCACAGGGACACATGCTGTGCCAGGGGTTGGGATGTTTATTGATCCAACCTAAACTAGTGGTCATGGCTTATACAAAAGGTATTTAATGCCGTTCTCAACACAGGGAAGACTGCAGCATCATAGCAATCTTCCATTACAATTTTGTTGCACAAGAAAGATAACAAAATTGACCTGTAAATTACAGACCCATCTCTCTACAAGATAGCTTGTAAAGATGTATTGTAGAGTGATATTTAACCACTTTTAGGGTTGTGTAGAAGCAAGGAGATGTCCTACGGGTGTACAGGTTAGTTTTAGGAAATGCCTGAGTTCAATGAAGCAGATCACGTGGCTTTATATGATCTGTATAAAGCATGTAGCTATCAAGAAGATGCCACTCTATTTGGCTTTTATTGGCCTTATATTGGGATTTGACCTGGTCAGTAGGGACAAATTATGGCTACCCCTAGAGTGTAAAGGGGTCGAAAATAAATCATTGGAGGCATTGAAATGTATATACCAGGGAACTAATACTAGGGCACGTGCTATTAAGAGAATGGGGCGAGTTCAAGTAGTTTCCAAGTTTTACCTGGAGTTCACAAGGTTTGTGTCTTATCCTTGCTACGTTTTAATTTGTTCATACATGATTTAGTTTATGTGGCTTCATTAGAGGCTGCTGTGCCAAAACTTGAATCTAAAGATACCCATATTGCTATCTGTAGGTGATGCTGTTCAGCACCACCTAACGGCGAATTCTATGCACAAGTTGATTTAAGGTTTTGCACAATATTATTGTAATAACGTTTTAACAATATATATTAGGAATTCAAAAGCGCTGACTATGAAAAAAGCACAGCTACCCAGAAAATCGTTTGCTATTAACATAGACCCATTGGAAAGTATGACCTACTTTTATTATCCGTGGATACATTTTAGCCACAAATTGGATTGGCGGCCCATATTATTAAATCTGCTAGCATATTAAGCCAGGACATTAATGCAATTTTACCATGCACACATAGTTTAGGTAGTCAATCAATAACAACCATATTACAGGTCTAAAGGCAAATTATGGAGCAGGGCTATGTGGCTGAGAAAATACAAAAAGACCCAGGAGGTTGAAAATAATTTCCTAGGACCTTTGTTAAGATTAGGAGAAGGAAACCCACTATTGGCACACTATCTAGGGCTGGGTATCAAATCAATTAATGATACATTGGCGTTGCGCCCAGTTCGATACAGTTAAATATAACCTGTCCCAATATAGGGACAAATATGAATAAATACCAACAGTAACCCAAAAGATTTGCACTTTCCTATTAGAATATAACTCATTTACAAACTATCAATTCAAATTCTTTAACCATCCTTCCCAGCTCAGAGGAATGCCACACTTATATATGTATATATATTTTACAAAGAACTGGTGTGTTGCTTAGAAATTCATTTATATTAATCTTTTCTTCATTCATTTAAGTTCATACCGCTATAAACACGTTTAAACATGACAATGCAATATCTGCATAAACTTGTCTCAAAAAGGTAAATATTACTTAACAAACATTAATTTCACATAACACACCACACACGACAATTTCCAAGATACAGATACAAATGTGGTGGTACAATTCTATACTGGGCCCGGTTGAATAGGAACCAGCATGAGAGTACTCAATGGAGATAACGGATAGCTGTTTACAGTGCAACACAGATGATATGGGGGCGATGCTGCCAGCTCAATTGGTGATCCAGGCGTTGAAGTTTTTCACTCCCTGTTCGAGGTTAGTGGCAATAGCGGGGTTGGAGGTGCGGAGGGCATCTGCCCAGCTGGTCTCTGAGCTTTAGTGTGAATGTGATCGCTGTGTTGGTGTGATCGCTGAATTAACCAAGCCAGTGGGCAGGGGAGGAGAAAGGACGTGCCCCCCACACAACAGGGCTGATTCAGAGGTGCCAAATACAACTGCTAGAGGTCAAATGGGTAAAGCCACAATGAGAAACACCTCACAGCCAGAATTGGATGAAGACCTTGAGGAGCTATTAAGGAGAGTGAAGAAGCTGCTGGTCAAGCAACGTAGAGGCTTGGGAAACAAAAGGGAACTAGGACCACCTGAGCTGGGCCTCGTGAAAAGACAGATGATTGTGCAGGGCGAGGGAGTGGTAACACAAACAATGCAGGGCACAGAGAGCAATGCCCACCACTCCTCACACAGGCTCAGGGTGCAAGATGGTTGCAGCCAGAAGAACACCTCTTGTCAAGCACACAGCAGCCCAGGGTCCCAAAGGAGATAGAAACACAGTGAGGGCCCAGCCCACCTATTGCTGGGTCACACCACAGCAAGGTGATTGGGGAGGGGGATGACCCTCTTGCCCCTCTGGAAAATGAGGGGCCAAGCGAGGTGAGCAGTGGTAGCGACCTGGAAGAGAATCAGAGCGGGTGCATGGAGCCAGTACGGTGGCAGCCACAGAACCAGTTCAGGAGCAGTAGACGGTGCAGGAGGGTGAGCAATCCGCGCAGCAAGAAGGTCACATGCAGTGCAGCACAGAGTCTATAATGGGAGCATAGCAAGCTTTGGCACACAGGTGGGGGTAGTGAACAACACCCAACAGGACCCTTCTGTGCAACAAGGTACCCTCAATCATGCTCAGCATAGCCAAACAGGCCCATGGGCAAGAGGGATGGGATTATAGGCCCAGCAACTGCACCCTCCAACATTTCCCGCAGGCAGTCAGTGGTGGACTCAGCCACCGACTGTTGCCCACGGCTATGCACCATTCTGCTGGCCAGGCATGGTTCTTTGGAAGGGCCAGGATGCGGGAGGGGGCACCATTGAGCAAACATCAGGAAGGAGCAGGCAAACAGGGATAGAGTCAGGAGTGTCCAATACAAATAATAAGGAGAGGCAGACATCTCGGAGCAAGTAAGACAAGACCAATGATAGCAGCAGGGAGGATGGACAAGGGGCAGTTCAAGACGACCTCCCTAAGGCCTTGGCAGGTGGGGCAACCCAGGTGACGGGGTTAGGAAAACCAGAAAGCGAATACATTAGACCCTCCCAGGGAGGGTCTGCCCAAAGCCATCAGAGAAACAGGATTTGCTAGTCTCATCCCACTGACAGTGAAAAAGGATCTGGAGAAAAGAGTTTCTAGTTATATTCTCCCTCCTCGAGGTATGACAGGCTCGGTTAGACTTAACCACGCACAACAAAAAAAAGAAGAGGATGGAATGAAAAGACATCGCCCAAGGGTTGAAAGATCGATAGAAAATTGGCTCCAGGCATTCAAAACCCTAGCCTGCATGTTTGCAGAAAAATTCCCTGAGAGTGCGGCAGAGCTATTCCTACACAGAGTGCATGCAGCACAGTTGAAGCACCAAGGCGATGCATAGCTGCGTTATGATGAAGGGTTGTGTGAGAAAATGCAGACATGGCAAGTTATTGAGTGGGACAAGCAGGATGTGGAGGTTTCATTACTCACGTGGTGGCAGAGAGGGAGGGTGTGAGCACATGCCAGCATAATTTTCGACCCCCGTGGGTAAAAGCAAGCAGCAAGGATTCACACATAGTGGTAGGGCAAGGAACCAGCCGGGAAACAAGCAGGTCAAGCCTCGCTCGACAGTATGTTGGAAATATGACAAAGATTAATGCAAGTGGGGGCAAGCCTGAAAATGTAGACATAGCTGCAGTAACTGTGGAGGAACGCACCCAGCAGTCGAGGTCAAAAAAGCCAAAGAAACAGGTGAAGGGATGGACAGCACCACAAAATGAATCATCAGAGAGGGGGTCCACGGGCACCACCGTGTCTTTACCCATACCCATCTGCATGGGTCAGCTGCTACACTTACTTGGTGGGTATCCCAGAAAGAGAGAAGGGGGATTCATGGTAGGATTCACCATTCCATACAAGGGTCCTCCAGGTCATCGCATGTGCAAAAACCTGACAACAGTCAAAAACAACTTAGCAATGACTAAGCAGAAAGTGGAGAAGGAGCTCTCTTTGGGAAGTGTGGCAGGCCCATTTTTGGACCTCCCCCCCCCCCTTAGAACACTTCATAGTATCTCTCCTTGGGGTGTTTCCAAAGAAGGAAGAAAGTAAACTCAGACTTATTCATCACCCGTCGTACCCCCGGGAGGGTCCATAAACAATGGGCTTTACCCAGGCAACTGCTTAGTATACTACGCAATGGTGGATTATGCGGTGGATCGAATAAAAGTGATGTGAAAGGATGTGTTGCTAGCAAAGACTGATACTGGTCTGCCTTTCGCCTCCAACCAGTACGTACAGATAGCTATCATCTGTGGAGGTTTCACAGAGATGGCCATTTTTATTACAATAAATGCCTGCCAATGGGTTGCTCCATTTCGGGCGTGTATTTTGAAACATTTATCACCTTCTTGGAATGTGTCTTGCTGACAAGGTGTAAAATAGGGGAGTGCATGCATTACCTAGATGACTTCCTATTCATTGGGAGGGAAGGCACCAGTGAATGCGAGAAGCTGCAACAGGCTTTTGTGACATGAATGGCCCGTCCCCACGCCTATCATTCATAGGCATAGAACTTGACACAATAGAGGGAGTGTGCAGGCTTCCCCAAGTCAAAGTAGAAGAACTATGGTGTGGCATTGAAGCCATGCTCGCAAATAGAAAGATGATGCTAGAGGAACTCCAGCAGCTCATAATCAGACTCAATTTCGCAAACAAGGTGTTCCTGGCAGGCTGGCCTTTCACCAGGCATTTAGCATGGCTAAGCAAGGGGCTCAAGTAGAAGCACCATAGGGTACGCCTCACCCAAGGAGTCAGCAGGGACTTGGAACAGTGGCTGGGTTTTCTGAAAAACTTTAATGTAACACTAATCTGGAGAGAACCCTGGGTCTCCACAAGGCAACTCGAACTTTAGCAGAGGACTAGGGTTTCGGGGCAATACTGGGATCAGCATGGACAGCAGCACGCTGGGTCAGGTTATGGCCTTTGGGTAGGGTGACCAAGAACATCACGGTGTTGGAATTCTTCCCCATAGTCATGGCCTTCACCATATGGGGGACATTCTTGCAGACAGGCAGATCACGCTATGGTCAGACAATCACACGGTGGTGCAGGCAATGAATCACAGGACAGTCCGATGCCTCCTACTTGTGCACCTATTGCGCCACCTGACGCGATGTCAGCTGAGGGACAACACTGCAGTAAGGGCTTGCCATATTCCAGGTTCAAATAACTCAGTAGCTGATGCGATATCTCGTTTCAAATGGCAGAGGTTCAGGGAGCTGCCACCTCACACGGACCCGCATATGACCCCGGTGGCCAGACAGCTGTGGGGACTAGTGGACCCGTCCTGAAGATGTTGGTGAACAACGCATTAGCCCCAAAGCAGCAAGATAGAGTAGGTACTGGGAGATCTTCCAGAAAGTCACCGGCTCGAGGGGTCAAGGCGGGGTCACTATTGAAGAAATGCAAAGGTTCATACACTGGGCTTTCTCAGGCGAGAGGGGGGAGGAGCAAGGCATGGGCACAGGCCCACCACAGCGCAGTCTCGTATTATGCTTAACTGGCTGCACAGATGGGCCCCACCAATTCTTTCTGCTGCGGGGTAGCCATGAAAGGGTGGGGGAAGGCTAAAGCCAAAGCAACAGGACCAGCGCCTGACCATTGAATTCTCCACATTAAGCACCTGGTAGAAGCACTACCCGAAGGTATGCAGCACAGGAAACAAAAGTGTGCTGTTCAAGGCAGCTTTCATGCTGGCTTTATTTGGGGCCTATCATGTCTGAGAGCTCTTTGCACCCTACAGGTCAAACCCAGGGTAGGCGTGCCTCCAGGGAACGGATGTGCTTATGGAGGACAGGTTTATGACAGTCCTCTGCGGAAGACCAAGACAGACCAAGGGGGTAAAGGGAAGTACTCTCACCTAGACTGCCTAGACGAGGACACACTCTACTAGGTGTGCAGCATGAAGGATTACATGGAGCTAAACATCCAAAAGGGCTTACTGCTTTTCTGGCATGAGGACGGCTTTTCCCTCCATCGCTTTCATTTCACAGCAGTGCTAAAAATGGTCATCACCAAAGCTGGGCTTCCATCTGACAGGTTTGAGTCCCACTTCTTTCACATAGGCATGGCCACAACAGTGGCAGCAAGTGAGCTAAGTGATGAACGAATAAAGAGGTTAGGCCACTGGGCTTCAGGCGAATCCAAGGGTTATAGTCGGCCTGCAGGCCCCTGAGGCTTATTCCCATTTCTCTCACAGAAGCCCCTCCGAATATGGATTGTTGGCCACTCATATGTCACATGCAGGCACAGCAGTGGGTATCAGTGTGAAAGAACTACAAAGGACTTGGGCTATGAAACACATCTGTGATGTGGCTGGGACAGCCTGGAATGAGCTGAGCCCAGCTGCTTCCACTGTGCAGAGCCCGTTGCTATGGGATGGAAGGCCAGACGCTGTGGTAATATCCCTGGGGGGAAACAACCTAACTTGCCTGGGAGGAAGGACTTGTTTCGGACCAATGGTATCGGGTAGCACGGATGTTATGCCTCGTTGACACCCTGTGGTACGAAGTCATAGCAAGGCAAGAGTGGAGGGGTGCCAAGGATCATGGGGCAGTAGAGCGATCCAGGAGAAAACTGAACATATTCATGGTGAAGGTATGCAGGGCAAACTCTTGGGATCTTGTGAGACATGGGTTAATCAATCTCTGGACACTGTGGTTTTAGTAGTCAGATGGCGTTCACTTGACCAGAGTAGGCATGGATATGTTCTTATTAAACATATTAAGAGCTCTAGAACAAATAGGTTTCTCGTAGGATAAGCAGAAAGGGGGAGCTGCAAGAGGTCGGGAAACCACAGGGAGCGTGGTGGAGGCAAAACAGGTCAGCCGGATAGCACAATAGCCTAAAGAAGAAGAGCTGCTCAGGTAGTGTCCTTGGGATGCCTCACGGCAGGGAAACGGGGGAGTAGACAAGGCAAATAAGGGTTAGCAGCGTGTGGACACTGCACTTGCTGCCCCGGCAAAGCCGGGCTGGAGGGGCTGCCCACTGTGATTTGGTAGCAAGGGAAGCCGAGCTGTTAAACGCTGACTACCTTACCAAAGGGCTGTCGTGGAAAAAGGCTGTGCAGGAAAACTTGCGGTCAGGAACATAAACACTATGACACTATGATAACCTGAAGGATAGAGACCCTTCATTATGCCCTGAACTTGTATAAACAGAAATTGTGATCTTATTATGTGTTTTGTAATGTACAATTTAATAAACTGTGGCTGTTTGCATCCCAGTAATGTCTTCCCCTGTTTCTGTCACTGGAAAAAGGGGGAGCTGGGGTATCCAATGAACTGCTGGGAAGGGGCTGATGGTCTCTCGCACATCTGGGAGGGGTTTGGTCTCCTATCTCTGCTCTTACATACCTAGTAGCATGAATGTCAATTCACCAAAATGTCAGGGATAGCGGAAGTGACATCACACACCACTTCATCTTTACTTTCACTCACACACACATGCTTAAACATACACACACTTTCACTCAAACACACTATCTCTTTAATAAGCACACCGTCACCCGCAAGCATGCGCACAGCATACATTTAAAAGTGTTTTTACCTACCTCAGCTCCCCAAGAAGGGTCGTATGCCAGCTAATTGTACTCCATGTTTACTGTACTAATAGTGAATAACATTATATTCGCTATTAGTGTAATTAAAAAAAAAACTGACTGAAAACAAGGGAGTGGACACCCAACCAACATCCATAAGGACAAGCTGCCGCTGTGATCCTGACACTGACTTTGTCACCTCTGTGGCCAGGGGTCGCAGGCTCAATGCCAGAGGTCGCAAGGGGTAAGCCTGGGGTCGCAGCTTCGACCGACCCCTGGCGACTTCTAAATGGCGTCCATGCCTAGCAGTATAAACTAAGGCCAACCAAAAGACAATTTACATTTAAAAACCTTTCTGGAAAGTTTGATGGCTTCCCTGTGAACCATACATACCACTTATGCTGAAGGGTTGCTGCTTTAAGAATCTACATTTTAACAGATCAGGTGAGTATATCACGAGCCAACCGTTTAACGCGCTGGCAGCGTCTCACAAAAATACGGCTCGGGTGTCGTGCAGTCTGACCAAAGGCAGGTGTCACTGTTGCTCTGACTTGAACTCAGGTGGTATGCAGCTGGTGCAATCTGAGGCGACATCTCGTGCGAAATTGTTCCTATTACCTGATAAACATAGCAGCTGCTACCCCGGGGGCCTGCGAAACGCTAAATCTGGAAGAGTAAGAAATGAGCTTTTCGCAGCACAGCTGCGTGCCATTGTCTCTTCCAGTGTTCTGGGCTACCACTGTCCCTCGCCCCACCTCACCATCGTCACGTGACTCTCCATCTCTGGAGGGGGCAGGGCAAAGCAATATAAAGATCACCAAATCCCTCACCAGGTCGTCGTGGCAGACGCTGGGACCAAAAGATGAGTTTTCAGTTGTACGCGTGCGCTCAGACCGCCCACTGTCCAGGCACCACGAAAGATTTTCATCAGTCAGGTGCCGTCTAAACTGTCAGAACTTCACCTGACAGTGGGAAGCAATGCTCCTTCCTCCTGCCATCACGCTGCAGTTTCAGACAAACACCCGGCCAGCGGCACAGTCCATCAGCAGAGAGTAAACTGAAGGATCAGACCACTTCTGACCTACCAACCAAAGCCATTTGACGGCTTCACCAAGGTGCAAGTGCGCACTAAATTCATAATACAGCGGTGCCCTATCAGAACAATCCTAACGAGTACAATTATTATGATACGACATCGTTGCGTTGTGCAACAGTAACACGAATGAATTTATTGCAAACTTGCTGCACCATGCTGAATGCTTTTATCTTCGTATCAAGCACAGTGCTAACATTGTAACTTCGTAAGAAGCATTTCTGTGGTATTTTCTCAAAATGTGTCATTGCACTAAATCCAATGTAAACGCCACAGTGTGAAAAATTATGCTAAACCCCAATGGAGAAAACTGAAGCAGAGGACAACGAAACTATGTGAAAATCTAAGGATGATTCATGTTTTCGTTTATTTTCTGGGCTCAATAACACAATCGTAACATACTTAGCCTGGTAAAGTCATCATGTAAACAGTGTTAGGCTGTGATACCTCCTGACACTTACTGCACGAACTTGGTGACTCTGAAAGAGCTCTAGCATTGTAGGTGCATTATTTGCAGGCTAAAACGATTTGCCACCAGTTAATGTTATTATCAGCACCGTGTCCCTTATGTCAGAGTGTTAATTAAAGGTGGGAGTGGGGCTGATCATGACCATGAATAGAGTGGATTTGAGGATTATGCCAGGTGAGCAGCGGTTTTATCAATGATCTGGGCTTTGAATCTGGACATTATCTATTGCTGTGAGTGAGTCTGGTCTTTATCAGTTATGTGAGGTCATAGCACTCCTAGCTCTGGGTACATATAAGGGACGGAAGGCTCAGAGTTGTCTGAGGTTCCCTTTCCAGAAAGCCTCCGATTCACAGGCTCCATGCGACTGCTTGAGTACCTATGTCCCAGGCTGCTTTGGATGGAAGGATGGATGTGGCCAGGGGAAACAGACAGCCAGATAGATAATCAGACAGCTAGGTATGACCAAGGAAGACATCACTCCGCTGCCTATGACCAGTTCAGGATAGCTCTGCTGTCAGTGACGTGTGAGAAGCTCCGCTGTTTCCAGTGAATGAAAAATCTGCCAGCAAAGCAGAGAACAGCTAAAGGTGAAGAATTGTTCATCTGTCTGTGACAAGCGAGATAAAGCTGTGTTGCCTGCCTTGAAGGAAATGTAGAATAACTAAAGGTGATGGGTGAAACACTTGGAACGGTCTCAATCCTCCTAGCCATGTTTTAAGTACAGTTCTAGACAAAGAGGAGAGGGGGTGGGGTTGATCTGGTCTGTCATAAGCACTCCCTAAACTTAATTCTCTCTCTAAAGGCGTGACATTCCCAATAATGCCCACACCTACAGTGGGGAAAAGAAATGGCATGATAAGTTGTTTAATAGTCTTTCACCTGAGGCTTAGGACTTCTTCACAAAAAATGTTACAATACCCACATAATAACTTACCATAAACCGTTTATCACACATTTAAAACTAACCTACACACAAATGCAGATCTGATTTTTACACTATACGAACACATTGCTCCATTTCAATATGGCCATCACGTTGGTCACCAGATTGTGTTAAAGCGCACTCATGTGTTTGCACATGTTGGTGAAAACAGTCAGCTGCGATGAACTGTCTAATGTTGAAGCACATAAAAAACCTGCCCTGTAGTGTATTTCAACACTGAGTCGTAACAACAGGGGGCAGGTTCATAAAGTGGGTACAATGTCAGGATAGAGTGGGTCAAAAACTACCCTTTGACCCTCAGGTATGTTACAAGACCAGATGCTTTTATTCATATTACATTTCCCCAAAGCTTACTCCTGTAGTTGTTTTTATGCTAATTTGTTGGGTGGGTGCTGAATTATTGCATCCTATGGGGGCCCGGTAGGGTCACACAGGGGTAAGGACTATGAGCCATCACCTATAGCCTCGCATTATGCGCTAGAGCATACAGGAGAAACAATCATATTTTACAGTGTTCAACTAAGAGTTGCATGTTGTATGGGATGAATTTGCTCATGTTTAATCACGCAGTGGTTTGCGTCAGCAAATGGCAGTTCACCACAGCAAATTAGGTGTTACATATTTATGTTGGTTTGTCTCTTAATCCCACAGCTGCAGAGATACTGGATCACATGAGTTCCTTTTGTGTGGGACATTCCGGCCATGTTTTCACAATTAGCTTGAGGACAACTGAAGTTCAGGTTACCAGCCTATATAATAGGGTACTCCAGTGCTGGTCCTGAAGAATTGCCACTTGACCTGGATAGGGAGATAGGTGTGAAATATGTAGGCCAGTTTATAGAATCAAAGAACAATTAGGTTCAAATGGTCCCTTTGTTTTGAGTCTTGCTGTAGATCACCATACAGTAAATAAAGGGACAGTCACTGGTCTCTACAAGCAATTGCATCTTTTATCTCCCCCATCCTACGTTCACTTAAAGAGGGCAGGAAAAATATCTCCACCAAAATGACCCCATAAGAGAGCCCCTCTGGGCTTGTACCGCTTGCTTAGCATGGAGCAGGGCCCAATGATGAAGCATACCACGTAGGTGGGTGAGGCCCCTTGCATTCTGAATACTGTATTCCCAGTCCCAATGGAATAATAAAACATTGCGATTAAGTTCTTGTTCCCGATGTAGGTGTGGGAACTATTTGGAAGGTCTCACCTTTGGATACAGCACATTTCAGGTACACCCAGGTATTTGCTCTGGTCTCACTGTGCAACAGGACTCACTAAAGAATGCCGAAACCAACCACCAGTTTTTAAATAAAGGATCGGGCCCAGCAGTTGGGGCTGCCCTGTTCCTACTGGAGAAGGATTGAGTCTGATATGAACATATCTGGTCTTTGGAATGGCACAGTGGAAAATACTATACAGTGGTTTGCAGTCCAGAGTAATTAACAGCGACAGGTTAATTCAAAATTCCATCCGTCATTTTTATGTCAAAGGTAAGACACACTAGATGTGACAGGTGTGCCCAAACATGGTACCAGGGCTCACTCTGTTACACAACGAACGCTGCAACTCACTGATTAAGCCCAATACAGCAAAATCTATCTGGAGTTCTTTGTGCTCCCAACAAGAAGGTCTGGGTCTGACTGAGTTCGACTATTCCTATTGGAGCAAGATGAAGTATAACTTGCAAATGGCAATTTATTATTTACAGTATTATAAAGGGCAAACATGTTGTTGCACTGGACTGTGGCTTGTGTATTTCCTGGTTGCTGCGATTAATCCAAGAATGTCAGCTGTCATTTTTTTTTTTTTTTTTAAATAAGTGAGTAGGGACTAAGGGCCAGATGTATCAAAGGGTTTTACCCATTCTGTGTCTATGGAAAAATGCTTTAGTACATATGGCCCTAAGTCATCTATGTAAGAAATAGGTCTGTTGTTAATGGCAGATGCAACAACAAGGTGATGAAAAGAATGCCTGAACTAATCTTAGCTACTGGCGATTGCACGGGGCTGCACTTAGACCATCATTTTAAAACCAACTATGCTACACTAGACTGAGAACTGCCATATGCAAATCAGTCTTGGTCCTGCTCCAATAGGAAGAGGGGGCATAATGTGCCTGGCCAGGTTACCTCCTGATGGGAATACAAGTATCGCCATTATGATTTTTTCCTATGAGGGCCCTGTCAATGAGTATAGTGTGAACCTTGTAGCACAGTAAGCATGGGACCCATGTCTGGGCATACCCATCACACTTAGAGCACCTACTACAACAAACAACATGGTGAAGGAAGAAATTCTTGAATTAATCAAAGCCACTTGCAACTGCATGAGAGACTCATTGTGGGATGCTGTTCGTTCAAATTCAGACAGCACCGTGATGGAGTGCTCAATGACAATTCTCCAGGCCTATCGCCTTGTCCGTAAGCACCTGTTGAAGGTCAAATCACAGAAAGATTGTGTGAGGCTAAGTAAAATACAGTGAAGTATAAGAGAACTAAAACTGCATATGGTACACTCAATGTAAACAACATAATACAGGAGGCACATCTGACATCCATATAGTGACAAGTAGTTATACTGGAATCATCACACTTTCAAAAAGTATATCACTTTAGAATGATTACACCTTAGTACATGCAGTTACTCCATAAGTGCATGTCATTCATTAGTCCCAGCTTTTTAACATCCAATTTCCTCTTTAGTCTGTGGCTGTGCCTAATTTGTGATGGTGTTTGCAGGTGGCCCACTGGCACCCATTTTGAGTCCTAGCACTTATTTTTCCTTTCAGTCTTTGGCCGGGACAAAGAGAAAAGAGCACGGGTGTTGGGGGGTGGGGGGGGGGAAGAAAAACAGAACAACAATGGCAACAAAGAAAGCAAGGTTGTAAACGAACCTGCAAGAGTGAGCTAAAGATGCATGGAGAGTCTAGTGGGGGAGAAATAGGCATAAGGCGGTCTCAAATTGTGTAGCATTGATATTCAGCACCCATGATCATCTTAGCAACGACTGCAGACGTCTGACCAAAACTCTGGGCCCAGCACTTATTGTGTTACAAATTAAGCACCGGTTCTGGTTCCACATCAAAATTAATAATGCTTCAGACTAATCACATATGTTCAACCAACACATGTTTCATGGACGTCAGCTTTATCTTTTTGACATTCACACTTAAATATCCATTGTCAGCATAATACACATCTTTTGTTCTTGGTGCAGAATTGTAATTTTAAGGCAGCTGTCTAATCTTCTTCCCTCTTGCTATCTTGGGAAATTGTCTTTGTCCTTGACACCTGGTACATTAAGAAAAGCAAAGCAAAGCCCAAATACCGAGAGTGTGTGAGTGTGTTTGCTTTTAAAATATTGTGATGACCAGAGAGGTTCTCACAGAGCTGCTAAATCTAGAAAAACACTGTCTCTTTCAGAACAACAGCACTGCGGGGTCCAGTCCCGATACAGACTCTTAAGATACATTCAAGTGATTGCATCAAAAAACTAAAGGCACACTTATGTTGGCTTTAGTGTGCTGTGTAACTACCACAGTATCAAAAACGTACATGGAGTTACAATAGTGAATACACGCACCATGAAGGACAATAGTCAATCCTCATATAAATAGGTATGACATGCTGGGGTGTGGGATGTAAAAACCACTACCACATACACCAGGCAATCTCGACATGTCCTCAATATCGGTAAACAGCGAGCCAGGAAAGTCCTTATAAGGACAAGGGAACGAGAAAGCCGGCCTGCATATCGTGCAAAAGTATTTTAGAGTGTGTGTTTTCAATGTTTTCAAAATCTGTTACAACATAAATATTTCATGTGGACCTCTGACCAACGTATCCTATTTTCCAAGCCTATGTGGCGTCAGAATAGTATGGCGTATGTGTGAGAAGGGGGGTAATGTTTCTTTAAGGGGACTGGGATGTTTTGCTTGCTCTGCATTACTGCTGCAATAGTCTGCACCGGGGGAGAGGCAAGTTCCAAGGTCATACTTAAGAGCTCGGTGGTACATAACAGATACATCAGCAATCAGGCAGAAAAGGAAGGGAATAGTGACGCTCCAGGCTGCTTAATGGGTTAACAAGCAACCGCATCCAATTCAGCAGTCAGAAGACGAAACCTGCAACAGCCCAGGGTCAGCAGGACTCTGATAGCTTGACATTTACAAACACCTGCTCATCACTAGGTGCTGTGGAATTATGGTTGGTAATAAGCACAGCTGCAAGTCTTATCAATATGTTCAACTTTACTGAAAATAACCCCTTCTGATCACAGTTCAAAAAGATAGTGAAACAGTATGTACAGTGTTGGTACATTCTGAGTACATAAATTGAGTGCGTAAATGTAGGGCACCTAGAAATGTGACATGCAATCACTAATGCGCTGAAAGAGCCAGATGTCCCGCTGCTGCTGCGTCACGCAGCTGCCGGCCCGGATACAAAGCGGCATGAGAGAGGGCGGCCGGCCCTGCACCGTAAGCCTGTCTTTCCGTCTCCTGGGAGAGCGACTGCACTCTGTCCGGGCCCTGCCCTCCGCTGCCACCGCCCTCACGTCTGACCGAACAACACTTGCACGGACGTCTATTTACCAACACACACAGCAGCCGGGGCCCCGCAGCTGGCTCGCCGTTCTAAAGGAGGAAGGTGGACAGGGCCAGCCGGCTACAGCAGCAAACATTCCTACGAATCACCCAAGCGTCCATGCACTAGTGCGCGCAGCGTCGTAAAACATACACATTTAAAGATTTCCGGGGCCCACATTCGCCTTTCCTTCCACCTGGAGGGGCGAATAATTTTTTTTTTTTTTTTACCACAACGCCTTGGAGAACAATGCAGGATGGCAGACACTGTCCTTGTGATAAACTGTTATTCTGAGGATTTCTCCAAAAACACAATCCCAGAAAGTAAAGCAGCTCAACAACACGGATATTGAAAATAGAAAGGTAAATGCCGTAATATGCATAACCACGGCACCTGTCATTTGCAAACACCTCTCGTTAGTCTGCTGCCTCCAGCCGCCACACAGCCACCATTTATAATCAAAACGAAATCTGGGTTAGATGCAGCGAATGCACTTACAGAATCGGACTGGCAAAGTAGTCGCGTCGAATGACTGCAGTCCCAGCAGAGGATGTCCTGCCTCTCCAGCTCCTGTGTCCTCTGATGTCTGCTTGGCGCAAGCACCAATACAATATTCAATGTTCTTTTGGTTTCCAGACACCCATGGGGCGCGCGCTAATTGATTAGAAAAAAGAGAAAAAAGACGACAGCAAAGTTCACGAGGCAGCACCTGGCATCGCGGGAGCTCTTCATAGCCCGGTCTACGAGGAGATGTCAATTGAAGCGGCGGCGGCGGCCGGTGCTGATAGCTAATGTCTCTGAGCGAAAGGGATGCTGGGAGATCATCCCAATCCGAGCTGCAGCCTAACTCTAATCCATCAACGAGGGGAGGCGATGAGCGAGGAATACAGAATGAGCTGCCCTAGGTGAGCAGTGACACACGCTGCCTATTGCCCCAGTATTCATCCCGGCTGCAGAAACAGCGTTAAATACCTTAGCCAGGCCCCTACAGACCCTGCGGCGCGGTGAAGTGGGTTAGGAGGAACCAAACCACTCAAGGGCCCCACACTTAACCGCACGCCAAAGAATATCTGTGAGATATGGGAAACTCAGGGTCCCCTCAGCATATTATGCAGGGAGCCCCATCATTTTGTGTCGCGCCACTGACTTTACCATCAACAAAACAGATCGGATGAAGTTCAACCTCAATACTAGTGGGAAAGCTGCTTTAAAATAAAGATTCGATGAGGATAAAACAAACCAGAAAAAAATTCTCATAGCAGATTTACCTGAAATTAGGACAACCGCCACAATCTAGAAGCATAGTGCTTTAAAACGACCAGTACTGTCTAGTACTCAGTACTGGCATTTTATTTTTCGGAGTGAGAACCTACACTTCTCAGCAGAGGTGTGATACAGATAATTGGAGAGTACGGGCACGTCTCAGAAACAAGCATGTAATGTGGTACACGGTACCTGCACTTGTGTTTTTCCATTTCAAGCACTTGAGTACTGAGGCTATAAAAACGCTGGCCCTGTCAGTGAAACTTATGTTAACATGGCTCTCGTTGCTCCTGTCATGCTCAACATTCTACAGAACCAAAAGAACTAGGCACTGCTTAGTCAACTGACCCCATGTCAGGAGGGTGATCTTTATTCAGTCTAGGTTTTTCGTCAGCTACTCTCTGCATGCTGAGGCTTGTGGGACTATGCATGTAATGGAAAACGGAAACTACAGGTTTCAACATGGAAATTGCTCTGGCCAGCACTGAATCATCCCCACAGCACAGGCTCACTAACAGGTATGCGACTGTTACCATAGTCACTTGCTCCTTCGTTTGTGATCACTGTGGAAGAATTATTTTATTTTAAATTAATCCCTGGTGGTAGTTCGACTGAGGATAATTATTTTTCCTACCAAAGAATACTTCGCAAAGGATGTCAAAACGAATACTTCCCGAGTGTAAATTCTTCTGAACATCGAGAACAAAGACAAAACAAAGGCTTAAAAGCCCAGTCTGTCCTTGCTAACACCATGTACGATTAACTTGCAATAAGCTGCAAACAATGATCACACTTCACTAAACTAATGAACTGATAAAGACAACCTAAAAGCACTCTTCGAAGTCACCATGGTTTAAATTAACTGGAGGGCAAGAATCCTTAGACTTAACTTTAGAGCCAAACCACAAAAAAAACATATCTAAATCCAAAACTCGACCTGGTCTTGATATGGGGCAAAGAAGTGGAGCATACACTGAAATGCTTGTATAACAATTTTTAATAACACTTCAACCTGTACAGCATAGCTGGTCGGGGAAGACTTGGCCCCTGGTAAATGCTGCCAGGTTAACCTGTATTGGCTGTGGAGCAACTAGACCCACTGACTAGAATTTGCAAATGAGCTCCAGCACATCCAGAGCCTGGAGGCCCACTTGCCAAACTGGTCAATTTGTATTGAAGAGGCACACTTTCAGTTTGATCCTGTAACCAAACAGCAAACAAGTTTTGATGAGGAAAACGTTGCAGTGGACACCCTACACGTGTCACGTCCAGGAAAGCAGTCAAACCCACCCAGCTGGACAGAAAATGCATACGAGTCCCAGGATAACCAGGGCCTAGAAACCTAGTTGTAGAATGAGAATTGCATATCCCAGAGATCACCAGCTTCCAATCTGCTGTGTTTTAAAGAGCAAATGAGCAACTAGAAGAAAGGAGAAGGATCTTCCTCATTCACTCTACCATGTGCAGAGGACCAACCATGCACGTCTGGCTGGTCAATATATTTTTAGGAACGCAGGCTCCTGAAGGCCTTTGAGCCCATTTGCTGAATCAAGGACTATACATCTCACAGGTCCTGTACATCATATTGAGCTGTGTACTACACATGTCAATTAGTAACTCATCTTTCTATGTAAAGGAGTACACGGGCGCGTGGTGGCACTTGCTTGTTCAAAGGGTGGGGGAAGAGGATAAGGTATATCAACACACATTTGTGCATGGTAACCATGGTCAACCAGCAAAGCGTGGAAAACCAGACCATGGACTGCCATAGTGAGGATTACTCATTTCTCTCCAATAACCTTACTTACTCAGATACTTTATTCTTACGAAGGAGGAATACTTCACCTCAACCGCCCCTCAAGCTGCATCTTTTAATTATGAATTTTTACCCATGCTGGCACTATTATTATTGCAGGTCTTCACCCCAATCTGAAACATACACTTACAACACAATTTAAAACATCTAGGCAAAATGAGCCAAGGTAGCAGAGTCTATTGCACTGCTCTCATCTGCTCCTGCCATCTAGGCTCATCCCCCAATCCTGTTTCCCAGGAGTGAGCTCAGGTCTCACTCACATTCCTTTATCTCAATCACTTTGTGGTTTCAGGTTCACGTGCCTCTTGCAGCCCTCCAAGGTGGCCCTTTCAATGTGTTATTTCTTCATGTTTAAAAGTATTTGGGAACAGTAAAGACAAGATAAACACCACTACTCCCAGATTTAGCCTGCGAGAATAGGGGTACTACATTAGTCAGTTCCACAGACGTAGATTTGTTGTTTGCTGCCCTGTCTTTTATACCAGGAAGGCAAACAGAAGGGCCCTGACTCTGCTCACAGGGTGGTGCAGACTCTGCTCATGATTAAACCAAGAAAATGCATGTCGCCAACTGCAAAGGATCCATAATACACACCAAGTGAAAACAAATCTGCACAACATGGACACAATCAGTATAAAGTAGTGTTTACAAGAAACTGGAATGTTTGTAAATAAGATAGTGCAGAGTACTTTTAAAATACTTCGAGTTGGAGTGCTGGGAGTCAGTCATGAGTGGAAGTGTAATGAAGCAAGGAATCGGTCTCCTCCTAAAGGAAAAACTCTTATACAAGAAAAGGTCTCATTTGGGAAGCAGCATTAGTGCACCCACGAGAAGTAGCTATTAAGATGCGTCTGTGTTTAATACAATTAAAAATACTGCACAGAATATACTTTGGCCGCCGCAGACTGCACCTTATGGAAAGAGCATCCTCCTCCGCTGTGAGGCAGAAAAGGATCCTTCATTCACACATTATGAGAAAGCCCAAGAATTCAGGCGTACTGGTCTGAAATTATCGGAGAGCTTTCGGCTACACTGGAGAGATCACCCCAGCTTGATCCACGTTTGTGTTGCTGGGGATCGCCAGTGACGTGGACCTTCCCTGATTCAAACTTAACTTCTGTGAGTTGGGCCTGGTGGTAGCTGAAAGAGATGTGGCTAAGTACTGGTGTGCATCGAAGCCCGCACTCTACAGGAATGGATTTATATATGGCAGCTGAAAAAATAACGTACCACAGCAGTGGTTGCACCTGAAAATTCGAGAAAATATGGGGTGGTGGAGGACGTACTATGGATTGGGGCTCCAGGCGAAGGGTTCACTTCTTTCCTGGGTGGGGCACGGGGGGGGGGAAGGGGGCCCTTCCGTGGATATGGTGATGCCTATTATGTAATGTCTTGATTTCACTTTAATACCACACCACTGTAAATGAGCTTCTTGGTCCCAAATATGAGATATGAGAAGTTGGTGTTGTCAATATGTGACTGCTATGCCTTTAGTGGTTTATGTTTTCACGTTTTAAAAAGCAATAAAAACAGGGTTAAAAAAAAACCATTACCAAGAACTACAAATATCAGAATACACCCATAGATCTTTAAGATTGTGCAGCTAATGTTTGGATGAAGATGAACAAACTCTTCAAACCCCGCAGCACATGTACAACAGAAAAGAAAGGTATGCACACCTTTATTAACATTCACATCCCTGTGGTGACAAAAACAACATTTAACATCAAACTGGATTCTTCAGAACTGATTTGAAAACGTCATCATGTGTCTAAATTTACTTGAGTGATAATAACAAACACATTTCCGCTAGATCAAATTTCATGTAGGGAATTACCAAGTGGTGCTATACTTTAAACAAGCATTGGCAATGCCAAAAGACCTTGTTCTAATGTTTTGAGCCCCGCACTCTCACAGGTAGATACACCACTCACCCTCCACTACTCAAATGGGCAGAGTCTTATCAGTGGTGAACAAGGATTAGGGGTAAGAACCAAGACAGTGTCTATCTGCCCTGGTGTGATGCAACATGGGTATAATAAAGAGTGCAGAAGAAGAGAAATGAACTATGGCAGAGGGCATATTGGGTTGAAGCCAAGGCCAGTGCCAACAAGTGCCTTGTGCACCATGCAAAGTGTCTTAAAGAAGATGCATAGGCTCACTGATACCCCGTGGAGGAAGTCCAACAAGGATCGACAGAAGCTTCTTGAACTAAAGCAAACAACAGACATGGCAAATGCATTTTGCACAGTCTGAAAGTGAGGGACATTTGGGTAAGGCCAACAAAACGGAATTCCTAGAATACAAAGAGTATGAGATAGCTGGCAGGATCACCAGCCTGCTCCCTTCAACATTGAGGAAAGAGAAACTTTTCCTTAGGTTATTCAAAAGCATGTAAAATGTACTAGAGCTCTTGCTGGCAAGTGGGCAATAGGTTAAGATCTACAATGATATTAACACCAACATTTTTTTTTGTTAGAGGGAAACAACATGTCTGATCTATCTGTATTCAACTTCAAGAGGTGATGAGCCATCAAACATGCAAATGAACCAAGATATTTCTGAAGTATATGAGGAAAGTCAGTGTTACTGCAAGTTTTTTTTTGTTTCAGAAACTGAATAACAACAGCTTAGAATACAATAAAGCACTGAAGGGGTTAAACAAACATTAAATAACTCCACACAGTGCACAATAATTTCTAATGTGATGTAATGTCCAGTGTTTTTAACTTTTAAAAAGGAAAAGTACTTTAATTCAGACACAACTAAATAATAATAACATATTTATTAAGGAATACACAGTGAAACAAAACCTCTCTATCACCACTTGAGCTAGAGATCAGTTTAAGAAGGTGCCTTTTTAAACAAAATATAACCTCTCCCTATGGTGTTTGACAGGGAGTTCACAACAGGACATTTTCTCTTATCGTAGGTGTCACAAAGTTCTCATTAGTACACCATTTCCTCTTCTATTTATTAGAGTTCAGAAGGTAAACCTCCTTCCTGGTGCACTTATCAGAGTTCAGAATTTAAAACCAGACTCTAGGTATTTAGGCAGATTACTCAATGGCAAATATTGACTTACTTAATGGTCTGTAATACATGGTACCCAGGGCATGATACACAGTGTCCTCCCAGGTCTGCAGCACTGATTATGCAACCCTGTGTGTGACAAAGTACAAAATGGCTCACAGCCGGCCACTGCAGACTGGAAGGGCTGTAATAACACTGCTAGTTCAACGTTGCCATTGCAACTAATGGCAAAGCCCCCACTTCGCTTAAAAATATGTCTCCCCTATGAAAGCCCTATCAAGCACCAAGGCAAAGAGCTGTATATTATTAAGGAGGCCATGTATTTTATATATATGTCGTGACAGCAACACTTTCACACTGTTGTTTTGCTGTTTAAGGGTTAATATCCCCATTGGCTAACACAGGGTTACCAGCTGACCCCCCCAGCCTGGCTAACTTATGAATGGGACTACTTAGATGGGTACTATAAAGTATCAAATTAATTGTAGCATTAAACCAGACTTGATGCCAGGGCTGGCTTTAGGACTGGTTGCACCCTGTGCGACAGTTTATTTTGGCACCCCCCACCCCATGACCTCCCCCTCGGTTTCACTCAATACCACCTGGCAAAGGTGCCCCTCATCTCTCCATCGCTCCCCTTTCACATACATTCATGTGTTTTAAAGCACTTGTAAAGGCTGGCTTTACTAATCCACTCAGCTATCCACATAAAATATAGGGGCATATTTAAGAGCCCCTAGCGCCATTCTAACACCATATTAGCCTCATTTTGTTTATGCTAATGTGGCGTTAAAAGGCCAAACACACTGCGCCATATTTACAAAGTGGCACAATGCATGCATTGCACCACTTTGTAACCCTCTGTGCTACATTATGCCTGCACCAGACAGATTTCTTGCGTAATTCTTTTCCAGCACTTTTAACGCCTGCTCAGAGCAGGCATTAAAATGAGGCGTCCATTGGTTACAATGGGCCTTTGGGTGCTTTGCAGGATTAGTGTCAACATTTTCGATGCTAATCCTGCAAAGCGCCAGACTAGCGTAAAAATTCTGACGCTAGTCCCCTAACTACCACCACATGGTGCGTCGTATTTTAAATATGACGCACACATGGTGGCGTTAGTGGGCTGCTTAGGGGCGCAAGAAAAATGGTGCAGCGCTGTGTGCAGCTCCACTTTAAAAAAAAATAGTGGCATATTTAAGAGCCCTTAGTGCCATTCTAACGCCACATTAGTGTAATTTTTTTACACTAATGTGGCGTTAGAATGCCAAAAACGCTGCGCCATATTTACAAAGTGGTACAAAGGGGTGCAACAAAAGCGGCACTGCACTATGTGCAGCACAACTTTTCTTAAATATGCACCATAGTTCTGTTCGTGCAGCAGGCATATTAACCCTCTACGCTACTTTATGTTGAGTCAAAGCTGCCGCTAGACAAAACTCCCATCTCTCTACCTAGCAGGAACATTAATCACAAGAGGTATCCTGACATATTAATTGTTTCATGTAGGCTGGACGCACAAGGAACTTTTTAGCAGGTGCTTTTAAATCGCAAGTTTCAGAAGTTATTGCTAAACACAGCGCCCCCCAGAGGTCAGCGCCCAGTGCGGCCACATCGTTCACACTGCCCAAAAGCCGGCTCTGCTTGATGCCCAAGTTGAATTTAATGTCACTATTAATGAAATGCAATTTTTAGAAAGTTGCCACTCTGTGACCCAGTTTGTCCAGTGCCCTCATATGGTCACTGGCCACCAGTCAGATTTTTCCTTCCTGGGGAGTCGTGTGAATGAATGTCTCCCTGGCATAGAGAAAATGGCAGCCTGCTGCAGGCCAAGCTGATACTTTCCCTTTGCAGAAAGCCACTCAGGGTGTTGGCCTAAAAGGCAAGCTTGAAAGGGGAGCTGCCTTTGGTGAGTAAATGGCTGCCCTGTGTTCAGGTAGATGGGCTGCCGGCGGCAACAAAGAGGGGGGACCAAACTGGTTTTCCAGTGGGTGTGTAGTCCCCATGTAGCCACACTTCTAGGATGGGCTGCCAAGCTCCTAACATCGGCCATTCCAGCTGGCCTCTAGTCTGAAGCACTTCCTCAGTACTTCCAGAATCTGCCTATCCATTGCCACCTTTCTACCTTCATGCAGAAACAACTGTCACTGCTCAGCACCTGTAGCAACATGTATTTATTCACTGCCCTTTATGGGCATATTCTCTTGTTAACTGACCTGCCAATCTTCACCCATGACCCGCATCCCTTCTGGTTGATTTTGCTTCTCACCAAATGTATCTAATGATCACCATTTGATAATCTCACATTCTTCCATTACACATCCCCAAAGCACAGGGTGCTCAGTTGTGACCACTTCCGAAACTCTGAATGCTCCAAAAAACATCAATGCAAAAGCCATACTTCCTAGGCAGATGCCCATGCAAATATCACCTGAGTCATGTTGCCCTCCAAAACCTCTGCTGTGAACATCTTATGCTCATCTTTTATGCGTGTCCCCTTCTCCCGTTCTCAACCTCCCACAATTCTCCTCAAAACTTCTCCCCCTTGTGGTTAGTGACTCCAAACCATTTTTAAAGTAAAATTACACTTCTACTAGTTTCCCCTTCAATTGTTATTGGAGATCTGCCTTTCACACCATCAACATCACAAACTTCACCATGTCCTCATTCCTCTATTCCACCCCGACCCTGTGACTCCATCTTAATGTGCTCATCTCCCTAGTTCCACAGCTCGTCTGGCACCTTCTCCCCTTCCTGTGCTGCTTCCAGTGCCTACCATGAAACCTCAACCCAAAATCAAGACAAACATCCGCCAACTGGGTGTGTTCCTTGCTCTGAAGAGCACATTCCACCGCAAACATCTCAACACCATCTATCAAAGCACCCAACGCTCAGCCACAGGCAGCCTGTTAATAACATGCACAATGACCACACTGTCAATCATGAACAGCAAACTCCTGTTCACAAGCCCAGCATCCCAGAGATGAATGGACAGCAATATTGGAAAGAAATCCAGAAAAGAGATCTCTGTGGCGTATCCAATCTTCTGGCCAAATGTCAGCACATAAGCACCCCTCCCAGTACAGGCCTAACCCATTAGCAATAAAATATCCAGACATCCCCTCACAATTGCTCTAGGGGAAACCATATAGTCACATCTTTGTACTCATCTAGGAATCTCAGCCAAATTTCCATATCCTCCCATACCCCTTCAATTATTCAGGCCCTGTGATGTGGTTTTGTTACTGCCTTCATGGACAGGACCATGTGCCTGCAAAATGCCTGACCCAGTACCACCACTCTGCATGCGAAGTTCACACAATAACTTCCTCAAGGTCATCAATTTGTCTGCTGGCAACCAATACTGCATAGCCCTGGTGTCCAGATCCATCCCTAGAAAAGTCAGTGTTGTGGCACGGGCTTCCAGTTTTCTCCTCTGCTATTGACATGCCTAAGTCATGTGTTAACTGCTGCACAGTAGCCCTCAACCATTCCTACTCCCCCTATCTGTCCAACCCACAAAGAAAAAGGCATCTAGGTAGTAAATCACTTACTCAGAAACAGTCCTGTTCTTATCACCCATCCCAGAAACCTGCTAAAGCTTTCAAAGGCCACACAGGCCACGAGCACCCCATGGGTATACCCATATTTACACAGTAATGACCGCCAAACTGGATCCCTAATAGAGAAAAATCCACTGCACTCTATGCCACTCGAATCTACTCTGTGCTACTGCCGTCTGCAACACTCAACTCTACGCCACTCCATTCTCCACTACTCAACGCCACTCCACTCCACTCTGCGCCACTACACTCTATTATGCACCACTCAAATCTACACCACTGGATTCTACACAGCAATTCAATGCCACTGCACTCTATGCCACTATATGCTGCAACATTATGCCAATGCACTCTACGCCAGTCCACTATACCCTATGCCATTCCAGTGTATGACACACTACGCCACTTCACACTATGCCACTCCAATACACAACACTCTCTGCTACTCCACAACACTCTACAACACTCAACGCCAGTCTCCTTTATGCCACTAACTTTTAGCCACGAGGAACAGCAGCCACGTTGATGTACAGCATGCCTAAAACACATTGGCAAAGTCAATAGCTCTTGCATAGGCGAGACCTATTGGCTTTGCCAATGCTTGTTCCTCTTGTGGTCCTTCCATGGTCTCGAGCTTAACTGCTTTTTTTGCTTTTCCAGGCTCTAACCTATGAAGTCTGGGACTGCAGTTCTTGCTGGCTCTGCGTCTCCTCCCATGTACCTCTCAGGCCATCCTGCACTAGCTGCACACCCCATTTTGAGCCTCCTTGTTACAGATGCCAATATCCTTTCCAAATGGGTAGTCTAAATACCCTGCCAGGTTACTCTCTCCTCAAGGTGCCCACCCTACCCAAGTTGCCCTCATCTGCCATAATTGTCTATCCAGCTGCTCTGATGCCACCCTTCTCTACCTTGACTTTGAAGTTCTGCACTGGGCCTGCTTCTGAGGACTCCTCTGTGGGGGCTTCATGGGGGACTTTCTGCACCCCATTCATAGACATCAGTTAGGGATCACCAGGGGTCACAGCTGCGACCCTTAGCTTGTCCCCTGTGACCTGTGGCATTGCCTTTGGAACCCCTGCCCTCAGAGGTAGCAAAATCAATGCCAAGAACTCAGGGGTGACTTGCATTATCAGAGTCAAGTTCCAACTTCGTTTTCTGCTCCTTTCGATTACATTAATAGTGAATAATAGTGTATTATTCACTGTTAGTGTAATAAAACGTACAGCAGCCAGATCTGGAGCAGGACCTTTACTGGCATCTTAGATGAGAAAAATAAAGTGGCTTCAAATTTACGTTGTGAGTATGCATGTGGGTGAGAGTGAGTTTCAGTGAGAGCATTTGGCAGTGTGAACATATATGTTTCTATGTAGGCTTGTGTATATGTGTGAAACGAGTAAGTATAATTGAGTAAGAGTGAGTAAGTGTAAATGAGTGAATCAAGGTACGAGTGAGTGCAAGAGACTGCCTGAAAATGGATGAGTGCTAATGAATGAATGAGTGGGAGTAAGTGAATTTAAGACCATGAGTGAGAACTCGTTGTTATTCTTGCAAATCTGCTGTTGGAGCTGGCATATGTCTTGGCTTATAGAGGCACCCTTGGCAAAATGCCGACACTGTCATACTGGAGGCAATCCTTGCATAAGGGATACCAGCTGCAATATGCTAGTGCTAGCAAACTGTAGGTACATTTTGGCATGAGGCACCCTCGAACATATGCAAGTGCTGAAATAGTAAAGAAAAATCTTGGTATAGGTAGCATTTGTGGAAAATTGATTGTGTTGGTACACTGGAAGACATTTTGTGGCATCCAAACATTCAACAGTGGTCAACAGTGGCAATATCATGGGGGCATTCCATGACCAATTGTGGTCTTCGACATATTAAATGTAACTTTTGACATAAGGGTCCTCCATATTATATTAACACCAGTAATAACACAATTCAGGCACTGGCATATTGCATATAATGCTTGGACAAAAGGGGCACAAAGGCAGAATGCTAGTCCTGGCAATGGTAGTAATGTTTGACATAAGGGGGCACTCCTAGGTCATTTTAAAAACACAGTCAGGTCAACTCATGGGGACTGTAGAGTTTCATTAGGTTGTGTTAAAATGCACTAGTAGAGACCATTTTTCCAAATATTGTTCAGTGGAGAGAAACCCCCAACCCTTGATCTCCACTAGAAGATGTCAGACTCACTTTGCCTGCTTACTACAAATCAGCTGACTGCTCACTTGACATATCATGCACGCACATTTGTATAGATGATACCTAAAATAGACATTTGTGTTGTGGTGTTATATTAATTACATAAGTTCAGCTTTGTTAAATATTGTTTCATCTGGGTTAAGGTCATGTGACATCACTTCCTAGGAAAATTCAGGCTCAAATGTCATGATGTCACTTCCTGTCACACCATTAAGGTCAAAGGGTATATGATGTCACTTCCGCTACCCCTGACATTCTGGTAAATCGACGTCCATGCTCCCAGTACCAGTCTTGTGCCTCATTCTGGCTGGAGTGTGTCACTGCTGCTCCTCATTGTCTTCTTTTGTGGCGCCGTGTCCTTTCCTTCCTTTGGCCAACCTTCTCTTTTTTTCTTTTGCTCAATAAAGCTCCCCATCCCCAACTGTCCTGGGGAACACCTCGACCTTACCCTCGTGGGAGGAGATATGCAGCTACCTGTTATCGCAGAGACCCCTGTTGATGCTGCACTCCTGGGCCTCACTCACATCCTACCCCTGCGTCTGAGGAACCTCTCTGTCACCATTATTGAGGAGAGAAACTGCCTCCAAGATTACCTTGGCTGCCTGCACCTGCTCCACCTTAGGGGTGTAGGTCAAGGTATCTTCTTTGTGCTGCAAAGGGAAAAGTGTTTTCCATCTGGGCATGCCCTGTGGATGCAAGGACTCACACTATCGTCCCGAACTCCCTGCGCGGAGATGTGTTGTATAGCCTTTTTAGTTATACCTCCATGCACGTTATTTTAGCACACTAGGCCTGCCACTGTGCACTTTAACCTAGATATATTTTATTCAGCTTTGTTTAGTATTTTAACAATAGCCACATTTGCAGTCTTGTTTTATTTTTCTCTATACAGTTGTTCTTTGCCTAGGACAGCACTGCGTTCTTAAACAAGACATTTCTTTCACTCTGTGCTTTCTCAAGGCTACAGTAAGATAGATTGCCGGTAAACGTAATAACACTATCTCCAGTGTTGATAGAAACATACACATCCTTATGTAGGACATTTTCTCAGAACATCAGCTGTTTTATTATAAAAACACTTATCTGTCCCATACACGTTATAGGGAGATTCCAGCCAGATGACTACAACTGTTGCTTCGCTACAGCTGCTTATGCAGACTTCAGGCCTCTTGCTCAGGTATGAGGGATGATGTTTTCTCAAGGGAACCTGAAGGGCAGAACTAGAGCTTAACATGCTGTGCTCTAACATAGCCTAGGTGGGAATTATATTAATGACTCTAGTGACAATATGGTAGCGTTATTTTTATGCTTCACCCTCCTTGTCACAATTTTAATCCTGTCATGCTTCATTGCCCTGGTTATTGCAGTACATGCTTTATTGTCTAGATTCAGTTGCTTCATTAAAATCTTATTGAAACATATACTGCCTCTGATTGTCCTTGTATATGTGAGACTAATGTAACTGAGAGAAACGGATGTGATCTGAGTGACCACGATTTCCCTGAGGAGTCAACTGTGTCATGCGCTCGGCTGCCAAATCATCCCTGCTGTTGGGTGGAGATGAGGCACTGCTAGTTAGCCGGAGCAAAACCCAGTTTAGGCCGACAGGTGTCACCTGTAGTAGGTTCAGACTCAGTCCCCCACGCCGGAGGCGATTCTGCCGCTCAATTCCAGTAGTCTCATTAGGATAATGAGAGCCTACGCGACAGAGGGCGGTTCCCTTCTCCACACACAGGGCCCTCCATCTCCACCCCCCCAGCGATACTGGCATCAGAGCTGCAGCCACATCAACATGTCTGTCTTTGTTACTCAAGTGTGACAAGTAGTTATACCTGTAGCTTTTCACCATTCACTTGTGCTACTTGCTTTGAATCTGTACACCTCACAGGGCGGCCGTCTCATCCAGGGGGTTCAGACTCACGGGGCATGAAGTCCACCTTCAGGGGCTGTCTGAATACTAGTGATCTAATTCACCACCCGAGGTCTTCTTTTGCCATGAGGTGGTGGCGTGGGAGAAGCCGGAAAAGCAGTCTGGGTTGTGGCAAGATTTATCTACTGATCATGCCAGAGAGGGAACACCATACCAGTGGCGTAATGAACACTGACCCCCTGACCCCCTGCAGAGTACCTGGTGGGTGCACCCTCCCCGCCTGGAATGAGTCAGTGGCCTGCTGCCAGTGCACAGTGTACTGTACTGAGGACGCCCCATGGAGGCCACCCCCTCTCCCCGCACCGCAGGGGCTACGAAGGCCTTTGTTATGCCACGGCACCATACCTCACTTGCCAGTCTCTTTCCCCTGCCATGAGATCCCTCATGGTCTGTGTCACCTCTATGTCTTTTCTCTGACCCTACTGATGAGTTTTCCAAAGTCTTTATGTAAGACATATCTTGCTGCAGACAGAGCCCTCTTTTCTGCAAATGGGCTCCATTGTCAGTATGGGGCGCTGACTTGCTGGAGGGTGCGCCTTGTCTGAAGAGGTTTCTTTGTGCTGCAACAGACTTTGAGCGGGTGGGGACCCAAGTTTTGCTCAATTCGGTGCCGTGACCACCAGCTGTGGAGAAGAAAGCAACCAGATGAGACCAACGAGGCATGGACATAGAAAATGAGCATCAAGGGAAACAACATCATGGGTGAAAAAGGGAAAGGAAAAGCAGTAGATATTCCCAAAGGACAACTCCAGATAAAACAGAGTGACCAGTAAGAGGCATTAACTAAGCCAGCAGGCCTGGCTTTTGTAATACATAAAAGTGATTCTTCACTGATTGTCAATTTTGTGTCAGGCTCTGTGGACTGTTGAGTGGGTAAAACTGAAAATGAGCCAAAGTATGGTTGGATGAATGAGTTCAGGGACGGATTTACTGGTGAGAAACTGGCTGCATGGCTGGGTGAATGCATATTTTGTGTGTATGGGTGAGCACATAGAAAAGTGATTGAGAACGTCGATGAATGTCAAAGTGAGTGCAAGGATGAATGGGTGAGCAAATGGACGGATGTCTGAAGAGATGTGTGCATGGATGGATGAAAGAGTGATAAGTGAGTGATTACTTGGCTGGCTGAATGAGTATGAAGAATGACTGAATGCAGAGATTGCTAGAGTGCTGGAAAAACTATGCTCCCTTTGGCCGCTAATAGCTGTTCTCTGCTAACAAAGCTACTGCTCACTCATTTATCCATGTATCCACGACCAGGACGGGATAGCTGGGGGGTATTTCTAATTTAGCATTATACCCCAGGCCTAACGCTGCTGCTTCAAAATCTAGAGATATATAAAGCTAGCCAAACCTTTTTTTTTATAAATTAATGATGAGGCAGCTAAAATGAAATGGCATTAGATGGTGCCAGATGTAGCATAAAGGAGTAGGAATAACAGTTCTTTCCGTGGAGGACATTTGTTTAAATTTTGAATAGGGTGCTCTTGCCACCTACTATGAATGGAAGAAGCTAGTCCCTAAATGTAGCTTTAACATCGGCCTCACAAAAGCTTCCAATCAGCCTGCATGTGCCATCACTTATTCAACCATCCATCAATCAATCAATTAATCCTGTCACATATGTACTCGCCTATCCAACCACCCACCAGTTCATCCTCCCATTCATCCACATGACAATACACACTCAATGAAGCACTTTCATCTATAAAGATGCCAAATCTATTGACTATGTGCTTACTTGATTTGCCGTCAGATCAGTGGGGGAGATTTAGTTACTTTAAATGCTCAGTGATTTATTTGTTCTCAGTGTGTTTCCCTTTGAAATCACGCCTTTGATGTTTATCTTCACAAAGATCAGTGCTTAATTTGAGACCGTGGTTTCGGGGCTCAGCACCGGCACTTAGTTGTGAACACAAGCACTTATGATAGTATGCCACATGGTGGCGCTATTTGTCCAACAACAGTTATGTATTAATTCAATGCACATAAAAAATTACTAATACATGCAGCCAAAGCCACTCTCATAGCTTTGGGGGACTGGAACATTCAGAATTGTCACACTTGTAGGAGTGTGATGGCTAGTAGTTGAGTTGGTACTGTCATTGGCTGTGCAAGCTGCAGCTCTCTCTTGACAAGTGCCCTGGCACCTATTGTTTTACAAAGTAAGCACTGAGAATGACTGAAGATAAAAAAGATCAGAGATGAAGGTCCTGCTCTTACAAATAACAAGCAGTTGGGTGTAGAGGAGTTTTGACAACTGATTTGAAAATAATTAAACTTAATTGTGTGATAAATCAGTTTACTTTTACATGACTCAACAGGTCTTCTAATAAGATGTTAATAACAATGACTTGGTTTCTGATCTGGGTAACACCAATTCAAGTGGAAAAAATGATAGAGGGACCGTTACCACCAAGATTTAAATCAGGCCTTATGTCTGCAGGGGGCTGGACCTTTTCATGACTGTTGCCTGTGCAACAGCACTGCATCATGATAAAATTGACAAGCTGCTGAATTAGATAGCTTCCAAGTTCTCTAAGTGGGTGACACCTGCAGCCAGCACTGACCGATTTAGCCAACAGCAATAGGCATTTTGGGACTTGTAGTTAAAGTCTTTAACATTAAAAGTATGGAAAGTTAGTTAGCAAGACAGATGCGGGTGATGAATGTGACACACACCAGTTAATCTAAACTGCAATGTGTGGCACTTCGCAGGGCTGTAAATAAGTATTCTATAGTTGAGGTGAGAGTGAGATATGAAAGTTTCTCTTCTCTTGGAACTCCTTTAGAATCTGAGACAGCAGTTAATTCATTGCTTATAATCAAGACAACTAATAATCTGAACCAGTAATTCATATCCCTTAAAATAAACAGTGGAATAGCATCTTTAATTTAAATTAAGACTAGTGGGGCCAGATGTATCAAAGATCCATTTTTCATTTCTTCAATAGCGAATTTTAAGAAATCGCTATTTAAGAAATGCAAAATGGGATGTATGAAATTTGCGATTCGGTAATAGCGATTTCTTAAAATTCGATATCACTATTATCGAATTGCAATTAGAGAATGGGACTCCATTCAAATGCGAATGGTTTTGCATTTCCCAATTTGTGAATTCCAGTTAGGAGTTTGCAAATTAGGTAATGGAAACCCCAGGGTGCTGGGGGCCTAAGGCCCCCTCTGACGCACCCCAAAGAATATTTGAGGACATGTGAAGCACACACATTCCCTAGGGGTATGTGTGTGCTACATGTCGTTTTTAAAAATGCATTTATAATGTATTTTTAAAAATTGCACATGCTTACCACCAAATTGGATTTGGTGGTAATTGCATTTCCTAAATGCCCAATTCGTATTTAGGAAATGCTTGATACATGTGCTTTGGAAACCGCAAATAGGAATTCCCTATTTGCAATTTCCTATTTAGAGAATCGCAATTTGCGATTCTCTAAATGGGGTCGCACTTTTAAGGAATCGCTATTTTAGCGATTCCTTAAAATTGCACAGCAAATGCTGTTCATACATCATGGAAGGCATTTCTGCATTCGCAAATGGCCGAACTTTGCGATACGCACCGTTTGTGAATGCAAAATTGCTTGATACATCGGGCCGCGGTTCCTAAATTGGTGCTGATTGAATCACCCTATCAACATGTGTTTGCATAAAATGTTAAACTTGATCTTTATATGTTATATATTTATATTGCACGACTGCCAAAACAATTATGGCTACTGCCTTTTCCATGTTTTCATACATTACCCACCGGCAGTCGTCAGTAGGTAGTTATAGTTAGGACCATGTTTCCATAAGCAAAGCATTTTTTGACTTGCCTAAATCTTTGGCGATTAAACCCAGATCTGTGACTGGGGGTGAATGTTTGATTGGTTCTGCATTCCGTCCATCCAGATACGCTATCCCACAGCGTTTGTTTTGCTTTGCTTTTGCCGCCCTAAGTGCGCCGGGTATGCCCAGACGTGGGTCCCGGGCTCACTGTGCCACTGGATTCAAGCTAGCCTGGCTGATGAGGGGTGAAACCCCGAAACCGGTCCCAGGATGCTTGTTTCCGGTCCAGGGAGAACCTGGCCTGGCAGTTCGGGCTGGACTGTTCCCATGAGGAACAGGGTCAAGACTGATTTGCATATGGCTGGGTTCAAACTGGGGTGGCATGGTGAGCAAAATAATGGATGGATTAAACCCAGATCTGTGACTGGGGGTGAATGTTTGATTGGTTCTGCATTCCGTCCATCCAGTTACGCTATCCCACAGCGTTTGTTTTGCTTTGCTTTTGCCGCCCTAAGTGCGCCGGGTATGCCCAGACGTGGGTCCCGGGCTCACTGTGCCACTGGATTCAAGCTAGCCTGGCTGATGAGGGGTGAAACCCCGAAACCGGTCCCAGGATGCTTGTTTCCGGTCCAGGGAGAACCTGGCCTGGCAGTTCGGGCTGGACTGTTCCCATGAGGAACAGGGTCAAGACTGATTTGCATATGGCTGGGTTCTAACTGGGGTGGCATGGTGAGCAAAATAATGGATGGATTAAACCCAGATCTGTGACTGGGGGTGAATGTTTGATTGGTTCCGCATTCCGTCCATCCAGTTACGCTATCCCACAGCGTTTGTTTTGCTTTGTCATTTCATGAATCTTCAGGAAATTTTCCAAAAAAGGTGTGCTGGTGATTCTTGCTTAGCATGGAAAGTTTCGGGGTGATCTGTCAAGTAGGGGCCGAAAAAAAGTGTGTTTCCCATGTTAATTGCCATAGGAATTTTGATCATGTCTACAGCCCAAACCGCTGGACAGAATTACACCAAATTTGGCAGAAAGCTAGATTTTATTCCACACATTGTGCTTTTTGTTTTTTTATTGTAAATTCATTCAGTATTTTGAGATACTAAAGAGAAAATAAATTTGTATATCTAGGGCCGTGGATCTTTTGTGACAAATTTGCGATTACTGTACTGAATTCACAAATGCACGAATGGCCAAAGGCCAGGTCCTGTAGCCAACCCCTGTGGCCGTGCGCAGCAATGGTTGGATTAACGTATAGTAATTAAAATTGCATTTAAAAAAACAAAAGGAAACAATAGAAATTCACTAAAAAAAACAAAAAACAAAGGTTAGCGGGTCGTTATAGTTAGGTTCTGAATTTACATGCACAAAACCATAGAAATTCAACAGTAATAGTTACTTGAAATAAATCTAATTAACTCGAGCCCTAAGGTAACTGTAACACATGACCAAGCCATGCACTGCCAATTACCCGACATATTACAGCACTCATGACAACTTCTACATCATTAAAATATAAATGAAACATTAGCAGTCAAATTATTGAAGAAAAAAACTGTGCATGTTTGGGCGCGAGTTCTAATTACCTTAGGGAATGAGTTATAGTTACTAAAAAATAACTAACTATAACTGCTGAATTTCTATGGCTTTGTGCCAGTAAATTCAAAATCTAACTATAACATCCCTGTAACCTTTGTTTTTCAAGTGAATATATATCCCCAATTCAGTAAAGTTAAACTGACTGCTCCATGGACAGTGGCACGAGAAATGCAAATTCCAGACACCCAGATGCAAATAATTCTCACCGGTATCACATATCCTCCTTGCGGTAAAAACTAGCTATTCAAGAGTTGCTTATATGTCTTATTTTGAGTGCTGGCACACAGATGATCTAAAACGCTTGGACCCCCACAGGTCTTGTTCACATGATTGTTAACACAAACTAAAAGTGCTTTTAAAGACCAAAACTGTAGAAAACAGGCTCCTCATAACTACCCAACTAACAATTTTGAGTACTTTTGCATCAACCTTAACTGGTTATCCCTCCAGCTTAGTAAAAACTCAGTGCCTTTGTAGCGATATAAGAATTCATGTCAAATTCAATCACTGTAAAAACATTCAATTAATTTCCTATTTTTTCACATTTACGATTTGCAATTGTGATAACCTGGGATACTGGCTGATTGGGGTGTGAGCCCTGGCCAAGCAGCAACAACAGTCCTTGTCAGGGTGAGGCACAAGCAAAGCCCAAATTAACTGTGCTCAACCCCCTGGTAGCTTGGCACAGAGCTGTCAGCCTTAACTTAGAGGTGATGTGTG
The DNA here is from genome assembly GCF_031143425.1 of Pleurodeles waltl. Classification (NCBI taxonomy): domain Eukaryota; kingdom Metazoa; phylum Chordata; class Amphibia; order Caudata; family Salamandridae; genus Pleurodeles; species Pleurodeles waltl. Next base: position 317,019,915 of record NC_090437.1, on the reverse strand, counting down.
AAGTATTTGTGCAACACTTCAAACAGTAAAGCAGTGAAAACAGCACACAAAACAGATCCCACAATAGTGCCAAAAAGCATGAAGCGTCAACTCAGGATATCTAATCATGCTGGACCGGGTCAAAGTCACATTTTCAGGCCGGCTGCAATAGAGCGAAGGTCAGATACAGTCATGAGGTTAGGTCTGCTAAAGTTTTACATTCTCAAGTTCATGCCAAGAGTCCTGTTTACGTGGCAGAAGGTTAGGAGGAGCAGGGAGAGCATCAAGGGGGGCTGTCAGCAAAGCAAAAAGAGGCAGGCGGCATCACAGGAGTGTGTGGTTGGAGCTTTGCGGTGGTGGTCCCCATAAGCAGCCAATACTGAAGTTGCTAAGAGTCGAGTTGACAGAGCTTTGCGATGTTCGGCAGTGTGAGGGATGAGGTCTTGGTGCGAACAGGCCCATTCTCAATTGCAAAGAGCCCAGAAGCATGATTTCAGCCTCCATGTGCCACGCCAAGGGTTCAGGACCTGAGAGGCACCACTTATGAGTCAGGAACTCACTACAGCAGTCCAGGGACTGGTGCAGGAAGTTGGGGGAGCCTTTTATGTCCCTGGTGCTCAGATCAGGAGGCCAGCAGACTAGCCCTAAAAGTCACTCTTGAGTTATGGTTTCAAAATGAAGTTGTAGGTCCAATTCTTCTTTGCCCAGACAAGAGGGAAGCAGTCCAGCAGAGTGGCAGTCCATGAATCAGCACAGCAGTCCTTCTTCCTGGCAGAGTAGCCACAGGTCCAGAAGTGTACTAAAAAGTTGGTGTCTGAGGTCCAGTATTTAAATGCAGTTGTGCCTCTGAAGTGGGGAGAAACTCTAAAGGTATGCCTTTGAAATGCACAGAAGTGCTGCTTTCCTGGCCCTGGCTCCAGACTAACTACGTGGAGTATGTTGTCCTTTGTGTGGAGACAGAACGCAGCCTTTTCAGGTGTCAGTGAGGCTGGGCCCACCTCCTCCCACCCATCCTGAGAGTGATGGCCCATCGAGTCACACCTAGGCTCTCCATTGCATGTGGCTGTTAGACACTGCAGCTCTCGCCATGGTTTCCCGTCATCTTGCTTCTGTTTTTGATCCTGTGCTGAATTTAATTTTTGCTGGTTTTAGGACTTTGGGCGTTGTATCACTGCTGACCAGTGCTAGTGTGCAAGTGTGCCCTGTCTATATTATATTGGTGATTGGTTTATACAAGATTGGCATGTTTTATTTACTAGTAAGTCCCTGGTATAGTGCACCAGGTAGGTCTCAGGGCCTGTAAACCAAATGCTACTGGTGGCACTGCAGCACTGATTGTGCCACCCACATGATTAGCCATGCAAACATGTCTCTGGCCTGCCATGGCAGTGTCTGTGAGTGCAGTTTTAAGCTGCCATGTCTACCTAGCAAGTGCACCACTTGCCAGGCCCAAAAAAACATTTTACTACCTGTAACTCACCCCTAAAGTAGGCCCACGGAAGCCCTTTTGGCAAGAGCAGTGGGTTTACAGGTAGGACATATACTGGTGTGTTTTACATGTGCTGATAGTGAAATACTGCTAATTTTGTATTTTACTATTGCAAGACCGATCTCTCCTATAGGGTAACATGGTGATTATCTAGAAATATCTTTTAAGTGTAATTTCCCATCGGGGCAGATGGAAATATGGAGTTTGGAGACTCTGAATTCTCAATTTAAAAATACAATTAAAAAATCAACTTTACCAGATGATGTAAGTTTTAAACTGCCACTTTTAGACAGTGGACATTTTCTTGCTTAACCACTTTGTGCCTCTGCCTATCTGCTGCATACACGTCTGAGTCAGGATGACAGTTGGGCTGTTTGTGCATTCACTCTAGACAGTAACACAAAGGGAGCTGATATGTGCCCCTCATATCCTGGGGGCCCATCATCAGGTTGATGAGTCTTCATGAAGTATAGAGGTGGGAAGGGTGAACACTTGCACCTGAATACGGCTGTGCCTGTCCTCACACAAAGCAGTCCTCAACCCCCTGGAGTGTGTCTGGGGCCAGGGCAGGGAAAGGCAGGGTCTTATGCATTACAAAAACTTCTTTGAGGTCTGCCTACTTCAAAGACAGAAATGGGTATAAGTAATGTGCCTTTGATACCACATAGTTAGAATCCTTCTGGACTCAGGATTGAGGAAATTCTGCAAGGAAGAAGAGCTGGAGGGACTGCCACTGCCTGATGCTTTGTTGTGCTGGCCTGCTGCCTGCTGCTTCTGCCTTGGGAGTGAAAGGACTGGACTTGGCTTTCCACATCCTGCTTCCAAAGGTTGTCCAAGGATGTGGACTGAGCTTCCCTCCTGTTAAGAAGTCTCAAGGACATCAAAGACTTCATCTGCCACTGCTTGGGCTCTTCGGCTGAGAGTCCTAGTTTGCCAAGTGGTGTCAACTCCAGTCCCTTGGAAGTTCAAGCTGGTGATCTGAAGGAGAAAATCCATGCATCAACGTGCTGTGCCGGAAGAATCAACTCAGCGCCCGCCCGCAGCTGGCAATTTGACACAGCGCCTGCCCTGTGCCTGGAGAATCAGCACCTGTCTCACGGCGGCAGGATCAACGCAGTGCCTGTTTTACCAAGTTTTCATCAACACAGCACATCTGGATTTTCAACGCATCATCCCTGGGTGATAATGTTTCATCTACCCGCACCACATTAAGGAACCAAGGCTGCATGTCTGGAAATTGATGCATCAATTTACCTGTGAGGAAAAAAATAATAATAAATCGACGCATCACCTCCCTTGCGCAGTAAGGAACCAGCGCATCACTTTGCTTTTCTGGTGCCTAACCTCTGCGATAACCCTAACTGCTATGTCAAGCTACCAAGGGTGTGAGCAGGGGTTATGTTAGCTGTGTCACTCCCTTACCTGGTCTAGAGCAAGGGTCTCTACTTGGGCCACTGTCAACTAAATATCCCATTTCTTACAATGGCTGTCTCTTGTAACTTAAAATCCGACTTCACCATAAGTTACGATTTTAAATTGTGACGCCAGAGACACCAAACATGAGCTGGTCAACTATTCCCATTTGGAAATCACACTTCTAAAAAGTAAAAAGGCAACTAATGGGAGTGACAGGCCTTACAGTAGTAAAAAACAAACATGAGAGTTTTTCAGTACCAGGACATGTAAAACATATACATGTCCCACTTTTTAAATACATTGCACCTTTCCCTCTGGACTGTCCAGGGCCTACCTTAGGGGAGACATATGCATTAAAGAGGAAGGTTTGGGCCTAGCAAAATGTGTACTTTGTCAGGTTGAAATTGCAGTTTAAAACTACACACAGAGGGTCTGCAATGGCAGGCCTCAGACATGTTTAAAGTGCTATGTAAGTGAGTGGTACAACCAGTGCTGCAAACCCACTAGTAGCATATAATTTACAGGCCCTTGGCACATGTAGTGCCACCTTACTAAGGACTTGCATGTGAAATAAATATGCCATTTTGGTATATGCCAATTCTACCATGTAGCACAAGCACTTTAGCACTGGTTAGCAGTGGTAAAGTGCACAGAGTCCTATGGCCAACAAAAACGAATTCGGCAAAAATAGGAGGAGGAAGACAAAAGGTCTGGTGATGACCCTGGCACACCGGGGTCCAACAGCAACGTAGACAGACCATCTTCTTACAAGATTATATATCATAAATTCTAATGGATGGTTAGAGAGTCAGTTCAAAAACACCCTGTGAACCTCTATAAATATTGGGGGAGCAATAAAACGTTTTTGATCATTCATGCCCTACTTCACAAATAAACTTTAAACAAAACTGTAGATGTTAACTAAAGGGCTTGGCACAATAATAAAAAAATTATCAAAGAAAATACCGACCCAGTGATCGTAAGGTATGCAAGCAACTATCAATGTACATCTTAGGAGTATTTGTACTGCCAATATCATTATTTTTCGATTATTTTCATTTTTTAAACAAATAATTCGCTCAGGATAGAAACTGTAAATTAAGCACGCCCTTGATTCGAGAGATGTTCTACATTTAAGTTTGTCAGATGCTGAGAAGACGCACAACAGGCGCTATCCGCAGGCGAGCAGTTCATGCACACATGCCACAGCAGTTAACAACCAGATAATATGTGCGCCAGTAATTACAGCCCACGATCAACATTCGCAGCAGTTAATAACCGAGCAAGACCGCGCATCCGAACATCAAAATGTAAATATCAGAAGCACCCAGCAGCTGCTCGATGATTAAAAAGAGAAAATTAGCGCCCAGATTATATTCTATTCCCGTTCAGAAGATTGTTTTCACTTGGGCCACACTATAGAATGGTGTAGTTGCACAGCCTTGAGCCTGCATCATAATTTCTGTTAAGTGGTAATCTTTTAGGAATGTTTCACGAGTGCTTTCCATACAATGAGCAGACACTGACAAAGCCAATATGTCATGACTTTATGTGCCAACACATACAAAAACGGTCATCCAGAAATGCTCTTTGCTAGTGCGTGTTTGAAATGCTGCTTTCGAGTGTTTTAAAAGTTATATTTTGCTACAATGGTAGAGACCGAAGCATCCCTTAGTTCAGCAAAGTTAAAGATTTAGAAGATAAAACCAGAAAGGAGATTTGCATTCAACATGGTACAAAGTGTTTAGGTTCTGCCCAAAATCTGGGGGTTTCCGCAAATATTGTAAATGTGCAGGTCCCTGAATTCACATTATTAATACAGGAATGGAGAGGCAATAACAAAGGACAGGATGAAAGCACCACCAATTTAGGACAAGCTAGTTGTCTTCTGCGGGAACAATGCCAATGGCCATTTTACATCAGCTGCAACTCCTATACATATTTCTTTACTATAGTATGAGTGTTAGTAGGAACTAGAATTACAAGCTATATTTGTTCTTATATCCAAACTAACCATATTACTACAATTGTCGACCACTAGCTAGCTCGCATCCCCTCAACCAGAGGGGCGAGCAACATAACCGGTAAATCCCAAACAACTTGAGTGTGTGATTGGCATTCTGCTGTACCAGTATAAATCCAATGCCCCCCCCACCCCCGATTAACAGAAAAACTCCATTATCTTTTCAGCAGCTCAATTGTCACCGCCCTCTGTTTGCAAAAACGATGCTGTGTTGTCAGAAGCAGCACACGTGAATCAAGGCAGGATAAGCTGATGATCAAATAACTGAAGATTGTTTTGCTCTAGACACGCACTGCTAGACCTAACACATCCACCCCCAACTCATCAGCAGAGATACCTCACACAGTAAAAACCTAGAGTGAGAATACATTTCACATGGGCAGCTATATTTATTCTTATTCTCTCCTCGCACCCATAGATAACGCTTCTTATATCCAATTGCCTTGCTGCAAATGAACCAGGGCTGTAGAATCCATTGATAATGTAACGGGACAGTGCCACTAAATAGCCTATTACATAATGTAGGTCTGATCGCAGTTCGACATAGCGCAATGTAAGAGTGAAAATGCTCTAGCCACCAGCACAAAGGAGCTTGAACAGGACCTATGAACTTGGTAGCTGTGTGCCTCCGCAGCCACCCGAAACTTTCCCAGGCAACTGGGGAGGACAACATTTGATGAGATGGTAAGGAGCCGCGCCTGAGGTGTTCTTTCGCCATCTGGTAGACTAAGAGCCCATTAGACCACTACAGTGTGCACCTGGCATGAACTGCAAGTTATTCTTTTGACTCTCGAATGCATAGACTATGCACTCACCTGAGCACAATGCCTATGGAGCGGACAGGAGAGTGCATCATGCCCTGGGGTGCAAAGGGGCTCTGACACTGCAGCATAATCAGAATGTAATCACTGTAGTGGAATTGACTATGTTAAGTGCGACTGAAGTACATCCTGGATCGTTCTCTGCACCTACGACCTCCACATGAGCTGCTACCATGACACTGTGTGTACCTCTCATTTTGTGTGGTTGTCACAACTGTAAGTCAGCTGCCCTAAACTGCAGTGGATGTATCACAGTCTATGGCTTCGCTGCAGCTCCACAGAGGAAATGCAGAGAAGCTGAAGAATGAGTCCTTTACCTCTGGTGAAAGGAAGGCTGAAGAGTAGGATGGTACACATGCAAAATGCAGTCACTCAACCATCACTGACACTGCAAACACTAAATACCTGTTTCATGGGTTGATACAAATTGTGAATGACACAGACAATACTGCCCATGCACAAGGGGGCAGACACATAGCCACACATGACGTAACTGTGGGTTGATCCAACATTTAAAAGCACACAACTTCAGCAATGTCTGTAGGGGGAGGTTACACCAGCGCCTTTCATTGTACTACTATTTTTGTAGTATTTTCAAAAACTGTGCAAACAAAAGTTGCCTTTATGTCAGACCTAAAAAAAAAAAAAAAAAAGTATTTTCGGGGCTTTCTTCAGGAATCGGGATGGTGTTATAATGTTTCTAACTCACTTACTGCAAATGTCAGAACCTTCCAATTTGTGATTCCTAATATATTTTTAATTGAATAGAACTGTTTTGTTAAGGCCCCTGTTTTGATTCTGATTATTATGTTATATTATATTGGTTTGTATAGTGCACTAATAACACAAGAGGATATCCAGTCTCTTGAATGAAAATTGTTTAGGTTGCTGTGTATTATTCACATTTAATGGGATGGGAGACTTCTTTTGATCCCTTTCATAAATCCCATCCACCGGAATTTCTGTTGTGTTCTCTATCACAATTCTCCAATTGAAAGAGGTTTATGAATTGTCTGACGTCTGCTATGATAACTTTGTATTTGGGACAGGCGCAGCCAGTCCTTTAGGGCGGAGACGCCACCCCCCCACCTTTTGCCCCTCATGAAGAGTGTCTGTCAGGCTCATGTTCAAGTCAGGCAGCCAGGAGCAGACATGCGCGATTTGCACAGACTTCTGGCTGCCTGAGCTGAACTTTGCTGGGCTGAGTGGGTCACAGCTCCTATGGGCGTGACCTACTCGGCTCAGCAAAGGTGCCTCGAGGCCCTCCCCTGGGTGACGAGGAAAGCGTCACCCATTGACTTCGACCTGGGCACCTCAGGTTGAACCCCCGAAGTGCCCAGGTTGTCAATCAGTGACACTTTGTCACAGAGTGGGGTGGGGTCAGCAGTCTCACTGACCCCATCCCACTCTGTGACGAGGCTGTGACTGCTGACTTCCCCCACTGGCTGACCTAAGGTCAGCCAACTATGGAAGGCAGCAGTCCCAACCCTCCTGGGACCTCGCGGCAGAAGGTAAGTGTGTGTGTGTGTGTGTGTGTGTGAATGTGTGATCTTTTAAAATGAATGTTTGGTGCGTGCGTGCACGTTTGAATGTTATGAGTGCTAATGGATGTGCGCGTGTGCATGTGTGAAAGAATGAGTGTGTGTGTGTGTGATGTTTTAAAATTAATGTTTGGTGCGTGCGTGCATGTTTGAATGTTATGAGTGTTGTTAATGGATGTGCATGCGTGTGTGTGTGAAAGAATGAGTGTGTGTGATCTTTTAAAATGAATGTTTGCTGCGTGCATGTTTGAATGTTATGAGTGTTGTTAATGGATGTGTGTGCGTGTGTGTGTGTGTGTGTGCTTCCCGCCCCCCGCACCCCTCCTAAAGCTGCCGGCCGCCACTGATTTGGGATCATGTTCTGCTGCAACTCAAGAGCTAATTCCTATTGAATGAGGCGAGTCTGTTGTGCCAAAGTCCACTTCGTGTGTCGTCCTGCAATTTGTTATTGAAATTCCGCTAAACTGACAGCAGGAACAGTGTTATCCTTTCTATATGCACGAGCAGCAAAACACTACAAAATCAGATTGCTCCTTTATTTATGAAGGGTTTATCGACCAACGTTTTATTTAAAACATACTCTGCACATGTTCTATAAACAAAAATATTTATGTAAAATGCACTAAAGCAAAATTTGTTTGCCCTGATCCCATTCAATCATCAAAAATAATACTTTTTTTGCACCACTGCAATCTTACATATTTTGGTCTCTGATCTGAACCTCGGTTTAATATATATTTATATAGTCATTCTTGCCTCGACAATGTAAAACATTTTTGGTTTGGTTTTTGCACAGCTTTTCTAAAATGAAGTAAACTTTCATAATCAGTTTCAAGAAATAAGTCAAACACACTGTACTCGGCCCCATCCTAGGCTTAATTCTTCAAATTCCACAGTGGAAAACATATTTTTTATTATAATGTAAACAAAGAACACAACTAATTTCCCAGTTATTTGTTACCCTGACACCCTGTCACTTACTGTTTTCCCTGCTCTATTAAACAGCAACTGTAAAAACATTAGGTTCGTGCTTACAACAGGTGCACAACTTTATGAATGTTTGCCCATATTTCAAAGTCAGCAGAATTACTGAAAAGAGGAGGAGGGTCCCAGAAGCCCAGCAGTGATTGCAAAGGGCCTGACAACGGCCAACCTGCTTCTTCATTCTTTCTATTTTAAGAGCTAAGTGCCAGGACAGCAACAATAATGCAATAATGGCGCAACATGGATCCCACTAGGGCATCTAAGGCATTGGCAATGTGGGTTTTCCCAGGCCCGGTCACTAATCCATATCGTGATAGGATACCAGCAATCTAAGCTACAATATTTAGCTATTTATTCGGATTCCCAGGGAGAAATATTACGCCACACTCGCAGAATTTGGGAGCAATCAAATGACCAAAAAAGTTTGGCCACAACTAGTAATATATTGTCTGATGTCTAAATGTGATTTACAGTTTATAGCACACCCGATACCAAAAACATATCAGCTGAAAAAATGTTATCTAATTAATGTAGCTGAAATAAGCCATAAAATATTTGATAAAAGGATGAAAGGTAAAAGTGAAGGATGAATTATCGGAAGCACCAATGCTGTACCAACTGGCGCATACTAAGGCCTGAGATTCAGGGCGAGAGAGAGAAGCTTCGTATTTGCAGAGGAGGGCACTTAAGACGCATCACAAAAGGCAAGTTTTATATTTGGCCTTTCGGAAAGAGAGAAGTTTGACTCTGTTGGGCCTAAAAGCAGGACGAGAACGGAGATGTTAGGTTCTCTTATTGAGGGAATGGAACTTTCATGTGGAGGTGATGTAATGCAGAATGTTTAAGAAATCACAGTTGGAGATAGTACCAAGAGGTTCCTGCAGCTTCTATACTCTCATCTTGTAATCTGTGTATCTTAATAAAAAAGTTACTTGCCTGTCTACACACCTCAGCTTCTTTTTTACAAGACGACCTTTCATTCCATGTTGTGATCCCACTTGCTGACAGTGCTTAATTTGTAAATAGAAACGTGCCAGTGCCCAAAGCCCTCCTCTTAAACACGCGCGGCTGCTGCAATTAAATGTGGGAACACGGAATACTAGGGCAGCGTAATCCTGAAGCCATCTCAGGCCTCTTCAATCCATATAAAGCCACTCCCTGCCCCTTCAGCTCACTCTAGCAGCTTTCTGCTTTCTCCCATTGTGACGCTTTTTCGTTTTTCCCTTTCTCTGTCTTTTCCATATGTATCTTTTGCTCGTAGCAAATACTTGAGGCAGAAGAATAAGCCCCGGCCCGCAAACATAAGTGCCGGTGCTCAGCACCAGAAACAGCAAGCACAAATTAAGCACTGCTTGCTGACCTGATGATGTGCGCTAAACCTCCTTCACAATTGCAACAGTTTGTGCAGTGGCGGGGTTGGGATCAAGACTTCTTTATGGTACTGTGTGGCTGTTTGAGAACTTTGGTTTTCTTGGCCCAGCGCAGACCAATGTGCGCTGTGAGTTACACTGCGAATATTAATTCCTAACACATGTGTGCCAGTGGAGCATGCACGCTTTATTCGTAGACGCCATCATGACGGTAGTGCATCAATTGTTAAGCGTAGTGCAATTTCTGAACAGCTCAGATACTGGGAATCGCTCTCTCTCATTTTGTCAGTGATATACACACACCTGTGGTGCATATTTAGGATATACCGTGTTTCAAGGCTACCACACCTTAATAGTTTTTGCACATCTGAGATATTCACACCCAGTAAAATAAAAACTGAGTGGTACTAATCATTTCCTAAGCATATCAGTGATATGCACAACTTTTGTTAACTTTACAGTGAACGTCATCTTCTGTTCTGCACATATCACACTAACAGTTCCTATGCACATACTGGGAATATCTTTCTCTGAAATTGTCAGTGATACACACACCGGTGGTTTATAAGTGTATACTAAAGAACATATTTTGTCTTTCATATACATACATTTTCCCTCAAATTTTTATCATACAGGTGTATTCTGATCATTTAGCATGTCTCTTTAAAATGTAGTCATTCAAAATGTAACCGTCTACTGTACCCCTTCATCCTTTTCACAGAATCCTATTAATCCTTATTCTGATGGGGAACAGTGGAAAGAAGGATTTGAGGCATGCGTAGATGCATTAAAATGGGATTATTTTACATAAAAGGAATAGTATGCTATTTTACAACATTGTCTTGGTTCTGAACGACTGGAAATTTTGAAACTCATGCATACTGAGTCTGTTGCAGGAGCGGGTGACAATAAAGATGAGTATGCTACAGTTAATAAATCTCATTACATAAGATTTAAGGCACGTAAAAATGTTATAAGGGAAAGGCATAATTTGTACAAAAGAGCACAAGTTTAGGGTGAAAGTGTGGCATGTTTTGTAGGAGCACTGAGTATTTTAATTGTGTCATGCAAGTCCAAAGATTCTGAGGAGATGATAGCAGATCAGTTGGGGGAAAAACTTCCAGCAAAAAAATTCAGAGGACATTATCCACATGCCATCTAACTTCAGATAAAGCCACAGAAACTGCAGTCGGCATAGAACGTATAACCTTATTTATGGAACAAGTGATTTTAAGGTATTCCAAGCAAAATACTCCAGGGATATTACCTATAAATTCAAAGAAAAATAAACCAGAGAGTAAAACGAATGTAGAGAGGAACAAGAAGACATTAGAATGTAACAGGTTTTGGAGTTCTAGGCAATTGTGAATCTTGTTCAGCCATTGAAAGTACTTGCGCCAAATTTTAAAAAGGGCCATTGTTTCAAAGTTTGCAGATCTATCTCCTCAAGCAAAATATTGTCTTAAAAGCTCCATAAGGGTAAATCAGACAATACAGTGGATGATGAGATCCTTTCATTTGAAGAGGAACTTATATTAATCATAGACTTAGCAAGCTCATCAGGAGTAAAATCAACTATTAAAATGGAAAAAGAGGACACAATGACTACACTCAACACAAGGACATTTTGTGACACAAATTGATGGGATAGAGGTCAATGTCATGGCTGATTCTTGTTTGCCATTTGCTCTGATTGGATAAAAAGTTTGGGAGCATGCTTTCAATGGCATTTTCTGGAAAATTTGTCATATTCATCCTGTAGGTAGTGGTGTTAAACCAACTGATGTAATAGGTGAATTTAACACCAGCCTTAAATTTCAAAAGTACTTTGACTGAAGGTGTTGCATACGCAGCCAAGGATGATTCCCGTTTGTTAGAATGGGCAGACCAAAGGAATTTAGTGATACTCCTAGATCCTAACAACCCTGAATAGGTCGTTTCAGAGAAAGAATATTGAATGACTGATCCGATTAACAAGTCAGTGTGGATCGATATGTATCCCAAAGTTCTCCAAAAGAAAAAGAATAAGTTCATCTTAAAAAAGTGTGCAAACAGTGGGATCCAAACTACAAAGAGTGCTCTTAAGGTTAAGAAGTGAGTTGACACACTATGTCCACTAGAGTTAAATGAACTGATAGAGATCTCTGACCCGTCATGTTGTCTTGTAAGGCGAATAGATCTCTGCAAATGAGTGTTGATTGATGACATGGTTCCAAGACACTAGAAGACCAGGCAGAGGATGCAGAGAACAGAGCCTGATGGAATAACCTCTGCTACCAGAAGGGGCTGAGGAGACCGCACTGGAGACATTTCTTGAACAATGGATCCTATCCTGGATAGAGGCAAGAGCTCTGCTCCTATGCTTCATCCTTGAAATGACCCACAGATCACTGGCCATGTAACCGCCCCCGGATGCTTCCCGAAAGCTGACCATAGCAAAATTCTGGAATTACAGAGACAGAAATGAAGTACTGAGTGGTGTGCATCAAAAGGGCAGTTTCTATTCAACTCAAGCCGCTTCCTGATATTCTCAGACTACACTCAACAGGTTCAGACAAAGCATAAATTATACGAACAAGTGAAGCAGAAACTACGTGTGATGCACACAATCTACATGCTCCTCTAACCTGCCCGGCTGTGCATATTCCATAACTCCAAACAGGCCAAAGGAGGCTTGGACCTGGCTCACCCAGCAACGGCCCCTGACTGTGAACCAACCTCCACAGTGGCAATCGGCAACACTTTCCAAAGCTGGTAGGCATAGAACTGATGGAATAAAAGCATCCCAATGACATAAACGTTCCCGGAAGGGGTGAGGAGGTGCTTCATAAGTGGACGCCTCTGCGGACTTGGATGGGGAGCAGTAGGACATTGCCAAAAGACGGGGTGATGACGATCAGGAAAGATCCTTGATTAACCCGCCTATTGCAGACGGAGGAGCCACAGCCCAGGGACCACAAAGATGTCTAACGTTTCTCCATAACCCCATGGAAAAGTGTGTGTGGGGGAGTGTCATTCTCTTCTTTTTTAGCATGCCAGCACCACTGCATCCTCATACCAGACATGGGCATAACAAGGTTGCGGGTGAACGTGCCATCTGGACCACTAAATAACATCTCTCTCAAGTTAGTTCTGTATTAAGTTAGGCATGAGCGACAGATGCTTCTTCAGGGTGGTATGCATAGGGTGGGGGAGTTGGGGGATTATGCGTTTAGTAGCTTTACTGTGTTTCTTTTGGTCAATTATTTAGTTTGTTCGCTCATCATGGCTGAATTCACAGTTCGCCCCTGACCTGCATCTTCGTGGCACTTGACTTCACAGCCTACATGGGCCCCATGGGTCCTCATCACAAGGTGGGGCTCTCACTGCAGGAGACTATGCTTAGTACCGCATTCACAGAGGTAACATGGGGGGCCAATCTGTTATGACTTGGAAATGTAACAGGCTGTTGGACCGGCTCACAAATACTCATTCCAAGCCCAAAGGGGATACAACAGTACATACCAAGCGGGGTTCTCACAAGGATCATAGGGGGTGGCCATCCTTCTCCATAAGTCCATGCCCCTGGTGATCACAAATGTTATGAGGGATACCCAAGGTTCATACATAGTTATTGAGGGCAGTATAGGGGGGTTTTCATTAATGTTAGAGAACCACATAGCTGGCACAAATTGACAGACAGACCCCTAAGACACAGGAGGGGCCTGGCTGACTGGGTAGGGAGGCTGGGGCTCAGTGACTTATGGTGCATTTGGAATCCAGGGAAATAGGAATACACCCACGGCACATTGTTCAAGAGCATGCTTTGATTATCTGTTTTTGCCAGCATCAAGCCTACTGCACTACACAGGGTCCCAAATTTTATCCCAAGGCATTTCGGATCACACCCCGGTCATAACTCACTTTGGGACTTTAACAGCCGGACGATGCCCGGTGTAGAGACTCAAAGTCTGGCTCCTCATTGACTGACAGTGCACTGACCACCTTCTGGGGGAATTGAAAGAGATCCTTACTCCTAATGTAGGCTCAGTGGAGTCAGCCAGAGTGTTGCGGGCGGCGTGTAAAGCCTCAATGTGATAAGACAAGTGGACACACAAAGTCCGTACTTGGCTTTCTCCAAGCTTGGTTAGGAGCAGGAATTGTCTCCTTAAGCCTGAGAACTGTAACTTACCAATTGTCACTAATGGCACAAAACATGCAATCTTGTACAAAGTGATCAAACTTTCTGTCCAACCCTGGCCACCAAAAATATTCTCTTCCTTTTCATGGCACAGATGCTAATATGCCCTTCAAGGGCTAAAGACAGCACATTGTTTCATATGGCCTCTAGAATTACCAAAAGTCTTATTGGGAAGGCACACAGGAGTATGTCATTGTTATGATGGATTTCTATAGTTGGTGGCCTGATCTAAACATTTCAAAGGTTGTTTCTGAGACCTAAATAATGGCATTCCTGGAATCTATTTTTGCTAGGGAAGGTATTCCAGATGGAATTCTCAGTGAAAATGATAACCAATTTACGTCATCTCAGTTTGAGGGGATTCAGAGTAATTGTGGCATAAAGTATACTAAAACATCGTTATATCACTGAGAAGTAATGGTTTAGTTGAGAGGTTCAACTGAGTTATCAAGGATAATGTACAATTGGCTAAAATAAATGGTTTAGATCTAATGGAAGACTTAAAGATGCTCATTTGAGCAGTTAGGACTACCTCACATGACAATAAATGTGCATCACTGTAGGACCTGTCAGCCTTAGGTTGGTCTTCCCCCCCCCAACTTTTTGCCTTCATCCTGCATTTTACTGATCTCGTTTTTGCTGGCCTTAGGACACTGCACACTTTAGCACTGCTAACCAGCTAAAGTGCTTGAGCCCTCTGCTCTAAACATGGTAACATTAGCTTATACTCAACAAGCATAATTCATTTATTTATAAGTAACTAGAAAAGTGGCACTACATGCCCAGGGCCTGTAAATTTAATGCAATGAGTGGGCCTGCAGCACTGATTGTGCCACCCACTTCAGTAACCTCTTAAACTGTTCTCAGGCCTGACATTGCGAAGCCTGTGTGTTCAGTTTTAAATGACTATTTCGACCTGCCAAAATAAGCCTTTTGCCAGGCCCAAGCCTCCCTTTTTAATGTATATAGGCCACACCTGGGGCAGGCCCTGGACAGGCCAGAAGGCAGGGTACTTAAAAGTACATGCCCTACTTTTTAAGTTTTACACATCCTTGTACTGAAAAACTTTTACATTCGTTTTTCACTGCTACAAGGTCTATCTCTACCATAGGATAACATTAGAGCTGCCTTATTACATTTTAGAAGTGTATTTTCCAAATGGGAATAGATAACCAGTTCATGTTTGTTGTCTCTGGAACCACAATCTAAAATCCTATCTTATTGAGAAGTTGGATTTTAGATTGCACTATCAAAAATGCCTCTTTTATGAAGTTGGCATTTTCTTGCCTTAGCCATTTAGTGCCTGTGGCCTGTCTCTGGACGCATGTAGATGACAATTGAGCTTTGTATATTCCTCCTAAACAGCTACACATAATAGGGAGCTTTAGTGTGCTTGGATGGGCCATCACTGACAGAATAAGAAGGAGGAGCTGGGCACAACCTTGATTACACCTGAATAGGCTGTGTACTGTCTCCACACAATGGGCTGCATACCCCCTGTAGTTAGCCCAGAGCCAAAAGAGGGAAGGAAGGATGCAAAGGGAATCTAGAGGGGAACCTCTAGAAGATTCTCCCCCACTTCAAAGGCACAACTGGGAATAAATGCTGGACCTCAGACACCACCACTTCATTAAGCTACTGGGCCAATGGAAACACTGCCAGGAAGAAAGAATGCTGTTCTGCTGAAGGACTGCCACTGTGATGCACTACATTCTGGTGGACCTCTGCTTTGCCATTCTGACCTGCTGCCTGCTACCCTCTTGCCTGGTTAAGAAGGACTGCACCTGCAGCCCTTGAACCTAAAATGCCTTCAAGGGCTGTTTGTCTGGCCTCCTGATCTGAAGCCTCGGGGAAATAACAGGTTTCCAACAACCTTGCATCTAAACCTGGATTCTGCCATCTGTAAGTCTACACTGCCAAGTGGTGCCACCTCTGACCTGACCCTTGAAAGTGTGCTTAAGATGCTTTACCAGCCTCTGTGGATCCAGCGGAACAGATGCATCTCCTCCACTGTATGGCAAAACCCCAAGCAAAACAGACGCATCTTCACTGCTGAGTCGATTGGACCCGTCGCAATTACCAGCATCATCCCCACAACCTGCAATGCCTTTGGAACCACCACTGCATGACCCATTCTAAGTGCAGGCCCTCTCATCCCTTGCAGCCTCGACAACAATGCTGAACTGTGCATCTCAGCCTCGCAGCTCTTCGAAACTGGCACTTCGTCCTAACTGCACACTGCATCCTCGATGCCACAACTTAGCATTGCAAGCCCAATCAACGAGATCCTCTACAACGATGCAGGCCCCAACATCACAGCCTCACCGCATCTCAAAACTGACGCATTGCTTTGACTGCATGACGCATCTTCGGCGTAGATCCATGCAGTGCTCTGCAACCCAGGATTGAAGGTACTTTGTTCAGCTGGCCTAACAGGGTCCTTGTAACCGGCTCACACTCAACTGCAGTCGTCCTGAACTTCTGATATTTCCCAGTCCAGTAGAACCAAGTATTTACAGTTAACGCTTTACACTATTTTCTCAAAAAGTTTTGAAATTCAATAACTCCAGTTCTACTAATTGGATTTTTGTTGTTGTGGTCTTGTTTTATTTACTAAATTAGGCTCTATTCTGCTAGCCTGATGTGGGATCCTTTTTGCATGGTGTTTTTACTGTTTTACTGTTTGAAGGGTTGTACAAGTACTTTAGGCATTGGCTCCAAATTAAGCCTGACTGCTTTGTGCCAACCAGCAGGGGTGACAAATTAATCTGGAGTTTGCTTGTGCCTTACCCTAACACGGATTGTGCTGCTGCTTGACCAGGACTCACACCCTAGTCAACAAGTAACCCAATTTCTTACAATCACCTTTTGTTTTGTAGAGAGGGAGAGTTCCAACTTCCAAACTGTTGAGATCTCTGACTGGATAAATTCTTCATGCTAGCAAATAAGGTGCAAGAAGTTGAGAGTAAAAGGATAATTGCCAAATCCAACTGTGTATTGAGAAGGGACATAGTTTCTAAAGTTACGTGAGAGTTACAATCTCAAGAGTATTACTTAACTGGGAATCTAAATGTTCTTCTCTCTAAGGCAGATGTCTTCAAATAGGGGGTGGAAGGGGGGTGCCAGGCTCTGGCCAAAAGAAGCATTATACAGATAACAGGGTTTTGTTTTAAGCAGAAGCATGTTATTGCGTTTTTAAAAGGTAACAGTACTTAAGTGCAATGTTTAAATAGGTCGAGACATATTTAAACATTGCCATCTTTATAAAATAATTTTGAAAAATTCTGAGGGGGGCCCCAATGATTTTTATTTTTCAATGGGGGGGCGCTGCATTAAAAAGTTTGGAGACCACTGCTCTAAGGGGTTGATGACGTGAGGAAGAGTACAGTGAAATTTAATGGTGGTAAGTGGTGGAACAAGGATAATATGTTCATAGTTCATATAAATTCTGATAAAAAAGGATGGCAATGATTATGGATTTGGAAAACTAAACAAGAGTTGGGAACCTGGAAGTTTGGATAGAGGGTTTAAAGTTGGTGTACTGAAAGTCTCCCATAGAAAAAACATCTTCAGATCAAATTAAGTGATTTTGTATTAAATATTTAATACAGTTACTACAATAATGTTTGGTAGAATATTCACAAATTAAAAATGTATGTGTTTTCAAGTTGGAGTATAAAATTTAAAGTGGAAAAGAGTTATATTGTTATTATTATTTTATATAGATTAACGTGTTCATCTATTGTCTATTGAGACAATCTATTTCTTGCATGTTATAGTCTGTAAAGTCGTAATGTGTTCCATGAAAGTGTTTAAGGGGGAAGGTGTGTTGGGGAAGTGTGGCTCAATGGTTAGAGCGGCAGACCCTGATGCAGAAATATGGCCCGGGACCAGGGTTCAATTCCCGCCTCGGTGGGTCTTGGGCTCAATTTCATCAGACCTGATAATTCTCGCATCGGTGCCTAATCTAATTCATGGGCCCCACTCTGTAACTCTGGGCAATAGCTTGCTTAATCTCCACAACTGCCCCAACAGCGCTGGGATGCCTGGCTTCACCTTGGAGGTTGCACAGGAGTGGGCACCTCACAGGGAAAAGCCAGGAGGGGTTCCACAGCGGTATGCGTACAGCACCTTGAGACCCTAACGGGTGAGTAGTGCGCTATACAAGTACAAAGTTGTTTTACAGTTTTTGGGTCTTCTTACTGAGGGAACAGACCTTTCATGTGGAGGCCATGTAATAAAGAAAGTTGGGGAAATGACAGGTCTGTCTACAAAACTCACTTTTTTCTCAGAAGGTTCCCATGAGTGAGGCATGAAAGAGACGAGTTTTGAGCTTATTTCTAAATGTAAAACGTTGACGGGTGAGCCTGGTGAGAGGATGGTTTTTCAGTTTCTGGGTGCATAGCATGAGAAGGCTTGATTTTTGTGGTTGCCTTTTTGTGCTTCTTGATTTCAAGTTTAGCAATGTTGTGACTTCTTACATTGCATTCATCTCGTATAATGCAGAGGATTTTTCCTCCGATATGGTAGTGCAGTGGTTGTTACTGGCTTATGGGTGATGAAGTTTTGAAGATGCAGCAGGCATGGCGTGGCAATCAACACATGTTCATCAGGATGGATGAGACATGTTTTCCCTCATTGAAGTCACATAATATGAATCTCTGTGCTCATAAAAGTAAACCTTCTCAACAAGAACACTTTCTAGTGACATTTTACAAGCTGTAATTGCTTAAAATATAGTATAAGTGAATGGTTTGCACAATTGTTTATACTGCAGCAGCACAGGCTCTGTTGTATTTACTCTCCCTTTTCCACACTATTTAACTGTCTACACCCAAGTCTCCCTTTCTCCCAAACCTTCTGCTTCAGATAGTTAAGGCTTTGTTTTTAAGACAACAAGAATGGCAAGGAGCAAGCCTGGCTCTTCTTTGTTCTTCTAAAATACACTTTGGCAATCTCAATTCAACTTGGACTTGAAACATTGCATTTTTCAGACACAAACATTAAGGATTTGAGATGCCAAATGATTTCAGGTATGATCAATTTCTCATTACACCATATTATTTTATTCATTCCACAACTTGTCATCTCTTGCCTCCCTTTTAGCAATGCACAAGCACCTCCCTTGTGCTCATCCTTTTTTTCTTTCTTCGTGATGGAACAAACCATTTTTCATAAGTAATGGATTAAAGGGGTAAAAAGACACATGTGCAACACTGGGTCTTGGGCATATATGGGAGATACCAAACTAGAAGTAAACGTTATCAGGCAAACATAAGATTATTCAGATGAGAACAAAGGTGAGAGATGAGGTCTTGTGAAAAATAATAACAAAGTGACCCAAATTCATGATGGTGATAATGTGGGTGGGTTTATGTGACTGAACAACATTGAGTAACATAAAGAGGAAGCACTACATTTGGTACATGAAATATTAGAGTCCTCCCAGGACCTGAACCTTCCAATAGAGGAAGAAGATGCATGTTATAATATTACACACAATACAACTTGTGATAGTAGAACAAAAGACACTTGCCTAAAGATGCAAGGGCTGGACATAAATCTTTGGCACCTTATTCCAGTTATTCCATGGAGTAGTGATAGGAGCCCCATCATCATTTAGAAATGGACAACAGATGAGGAAAACTGATCTTTAATGCTTGCGAGCAAGCTCAATGTGGATCAGTTCTGTCTGATCAACACATATGCAGTCAATGAGGAAGAAACACAGTTTTTAAGCCATCACCAACCTTTGTAACAGAATACTGTGTGGAGAAGATCTGAACTTCTATACAGTGGAAAGGCAAGTGGACAGATCTAGACCTGCAATCAGGCAGGAAGTCAGAATTCATACACAACTGGAGGTTCTCCCTTATCTGAAACCTTAGTAGTTCAATTTCACCTTCCAACATTTATTAATTTGGTAATAGAGTTGCCACTGTTTTTCACACAGAGGAGCATACAGTTTTTTTAAGACTCTTCAATTACATTGAAATCATATACTTATCTGTTATTACAAAGTTCATGCCATGCCACCTAGTGCATATAAATGTCATCTGTGCGTTTCTCCTTCATAATGAATATCACCTATAAAATCTGTCTCCAACAAGGCAAATATAAAACACAACTTACTTTGGCCTCCGTATCTTTCAGTAGTTCATGCATAACGTTGACACTTTGTTGTCAAGTTTGCTGAGGAACAATTAAAATCTCTGCTGTGTGCAAAGCTTGTGCTAGGTAAACATCACATTTTCTTACCTACACTTGCCTCATTACATTATACTGAGTCTAGAATAACATCATAGCAACCCTAATCCCTGATGCTAGTGAGTTCAGGCTTCCCAAAGAACAAATGTTTCATCATTCAGTCCTATCTGCTGGCTCATCAGACAACATCTTGAATTATACTATCTACTAATTACATAATCTGGAAACCTGGTGGTTCACCAGGCATCCTGGATGATTCACAGGGCCCACCTCTCATCTCAAAGTGCTAAATTAATGTAAGAGTTTTGCTCTACAAATGCAGGTTAAAACTCTGGACCTGCAGACCCTTCTCTTGGTTAAACATGAAAGTGATGTGAGGTCAAATTCTTAAACAAAATCTCTAGCCCTGGGGCCACTACAAATGAAGGCTCTTTAGGAGTCCTGGTATGCTCTTCTCTCCTATTCAGCTCTATCCCAATCTTCATGACAAAGAGACTCACATCCAGCTTTCAGTCAGCTTCTGCCTCATCATTCTGTGATGACATTACAGACAAGTTACTGTTCCTCAAGCAAAAGCATGGATAGCATTCACAAAGACAGACCCAATGAAATGGAAGATACCAAAATATACTGATCAGAAATCCGATCTCCAAGCAGACCCAGACTAAAGTAGAAAATAGAATGCAGTGTAGTTGTAACCCAGTCCCACTTTCATCAAGAGTTTCTCACACACTGCGTTCCTTAGGGCACCATATAGAGATTCCAAATTACTTGGAGACTTATTTAGAAGACAGAACAACATTGGGTGCTAAATCTTGATGCTAGGATTACTGCTGCCTAAGGGGTTTACCTCAGTACCTTTGAGTAGTGCTGAAAAAACATAATACATGGTAACACCTCTACCTTGCTCTTGAAACAGGTTTCCTCTACTCCAGGACCATAAGTCTCTTGTTGATGGTAACGTGATGTGGTATAACTGTGCCGTGTTGCAGTTTTGCTGTATCATTGATATACTAACACCTCACACAAAGCTGTTTTACCACTGAACTCTACATTTATTCAAAAATAATGTGTTCAGTAATGAAGTAGCATAGGTACTTACTACTTGTGCTGTGCCCTAAATGAGCAACATAGAAATGTCATTGCTCAGAGGATACAGAAATGATTATGTTGGTAAACAACAACCTAAGAAGATATACCTGGACTCAGCATCATTTTGAACGTCAGGAGAATGGAACATAAAATACATAAACAGAAGATGGCACTACAAACAGGCTAAGACTTCAACGGATACTGATAAAACATTTAAGCCCATTTGTTGAAGGCATCATCATAATAACTGTTAGACTTTTCATCCTTGGCGTGGTCTCCCTTAACTTGCCTCTGTTCCCCAGGTTGTTGATATGTGCTGGACTCTGATTTTACTGTTTTTGTTACTCTGGGCACTTTACCACTACCACCAGTGATAAAGTGCAAGTGCTCCTTTACAAAATGTCTATGTAATTGGCTTATCCATGATTAGCATATTTGGTCTACTAATAAGTCCCTAGTAAAGTGCACTAGAGGTGCCATGGCCTGTAAATCAAATGCTACTAGTGGGCCTGAAGTAGCTCTGTAATCATGTCTCAGACCTGCCATTGCAGTGTCTATGTGTGCAGTTTTAACTGTAAATTCGACTTGGCAAGTGTACCCACTTGCCAGGCCTAAACCTTCCCTTTTCTTACATGTAAGACACCCCTAAGGTAAGCCCTAGGTAGCCCCAAGGGCAGGATGCAGTGTATGGTTAAGGTAGGATATGTAGTAATGTGTTTTATATGTCCTGACAGTGAAATATTGCTAAATTTGTATTTCAATGTTGCAAGGCCTGTCCCTCTCATAGGTTAACATGGGAGCTACCTCTAAATCTGATTGAAGTGTAGATTCCCTTTGGGAGCGGATGGACATGTGGAGTTTGGGGTCTCTGAGCTCACAATTTAAAAATATATATTTTTGTAAAGTTGATTTTAAGATTGGGTGTTTGAAAATGCCACTTTTAGCATTTCTGTGACTCTGCCTGTTTGTGGATTCCCTGTCTGGGTCAGTTTGACAGTTGGGCTGGTTGCACCTCCCACTAGACAGTGACACAAAGGGAGCTGGGGTGTAGTCTGCATTTTCTGGTGAGCCATCTGTGCTAGGAGGGAGAGGAGGAGTGGTCACTCACACCTGAAAGGGCTGTGCCTGTCCTCACACAATGCAGTCTCCGTCCCCCTGGTGAGTGTCTGGGGCCTGGCCTGTGCAAGGATTTCACATTCAGAAGAGACTTTACTTTGAAGTAGGCCTACTTCAAAGGAGAAATTGGGTATAAGAACGGCAACCAAAACCACAGACTTTAGAAACCCTTCTGGAAACAAGAGGATCCTCTGCCTGGAGAAGAGCTGAAGAGCTGAGGAAGAAGAGCTGCCCTGCCTGTGACTGTGCTTTGAGGAGCTATCCTGCAGTTGCTGCTTCTGCCAGAGTAAGAGGGCAAAGACTGGACTCTGTGTGCCTTCCATCTTGAGAAGAAATCTCCAAGGGCTTGATCTAGAGCTTGCCTCCTGCTGTTTGAAGTCTCAGGGACAGCAAAGACTTCTCTCTGCCAGCCCCTGGAGTCTCTGGAGAGACTCCTACTCTGCCCTGTGGTGCCCATCCAGTTCCTGGGACCCTGAAAGGAGAAGCTGGCAGCCTAAAGACAAGGAAATCCACGCACAGAGCGCCGTGCGGGGAAAAGATCGGCGCAACTCCGATCTGCGGCTGAAGAAATGACACGCCCCCGGCTCCTCAGCTGGGAAACAACGATCGCAGGAAGCACGATCAACGCACAGAGCAGGAGAAACGACGTGCAGCATTGCTGACGGAATAACAACTCCTAACAAAGCTGCAAAGAATCCAGAACGCATCCGCCCGCCTCATTCTGGACATCCCACGCCGCGACCACATTTCCGCCCACCTCAGAGACCTTCACTGGCTACCAGTATCAAAGAGGATCAACTTCAAACTCCTCATCCACGCACACAATGCCCTCCACGACACAGGCCCAGCCTACCTCAACGACAGACTCACCTTCCACACCCCCATCCGCAATCTTCGCTCTGCCAGCCTCGCCCTCGCCTCCATCCCCCGCATCCGCTGCACCATCCTTCTCTCACCTAGCCGCCAAGACCTGGAACTCCCTACCGCTCCACCTTCGCCAGACTCAAGACCTCTTGACATTCAGGAAATGCCTCAAGACTTGGCTTTACGACCAGTAGCTCCCCCCCCCAGCGCCTTGAGACCCTAATGGGTGATTAGTGCCCTCTATAAATCCTTGATTGATTGATTGACGGAGGCTGGGAGATCACAACCCGCGCTGCGGGGTTTTCTGATCATTTCGTGGCTGGATTTCCGACTCAAGTACCGCTGTGCGTGGAAAAACAACACAAGGCCTGCCTGGACCCGAGAGTGCTGACCGGATCGACACATCGCTCTCCTGCGGAGAGAAGAAATGACGCAGCCCGACCCGGCGAAAGGAGAAACGACGCACGGTCCCGCTCGTGAGTGGAATCAACACCTCGCAAGCCCTTTTTGACGTGCACTCGCCCGTGCTGGGTTATTTTTGATGCGCCCAAGGTACTTTTTCACGCTGACAGCGTCAGTGTGTGTTTAAAACTACTTAAAGACTCTCTTTGATTTTTAATTGATAACTTTACTTGTGTATTGTGGATTTTTGTCGTTTTGGTTTTGTTTTGTTTAGATAAATATTTCCTATTTTTCTAAACTGGTGTTGTGTCATTTTGTAGTGTTTTCATTAAGTTACTGTGTGTGTTGGTACAAATACTTTACACCTAGCACTCTGAAGTTAAGCCTACTGCTCTGCCAAGCTACCAAGGGGGTAAGCAGGGGTTAGCTGAGGGTGACTCTCTTTTACCCTGACTAGAGTGAAGGTCCTTGCTTGAACAGGGGGTAACCTGACTGTCAACCAAAGACCCCATTTCTAACAATAACTGTCTTTATGTATTTATTTTTTCTGTTGGCATCCAAGCACTTTGTGCAATAAAATATATTTGAACTATCTCCCTAGAACAGTAGTGTCTTCAGCATCTGCTGGAATGCTCAACCATGCACAACAGTTCACAAAGGTTGCTCCACAGGGTGTGTACCCGAGTTTGAAAAAAAAAACACTGCCCACTACTAGATAAAACATGGTTTATATTTAGAGGTTGTGGAAGGTGTTTATCACTAACGAGCAATTTTCAGTGACACTGATACAAGTTGATATAGTATTTTTAAGTACTCAGGTGTGTTTCTGTAAATTGATTTGTGTGCATATATAGAGACATTCAATTTGACTGTATTCTCAAATCAGAGCCAACACATAAATCTAGTATCTGATGTGAAAGATTTAGACAGTCACCCATACTTTCCCAATTGCCTTGAGGAGGTACACCAAAAATGAATGTTACTTTTCTTAAATGGGTCCACAAATGGATTCCTTACGGCAAGTGGATCCTTTCTCAAAAAATGCCACTTTTCATGGCCTATCACTTTCCAGAAAGTAAAAAATCTAGAGTTCATATTTTATGCAGGGTCCCCCTTTGCAGCACAGATAAATGCAGAAGTTAAAGATATCCATGTTAAGAAGAATTTACTCTTTATCCCATTTCCAACACACATTGAGCTAACTTATGATTTGGCAAGCCTAGGGTACTGCAGCATATTTAGGCTATCCTGTTTTAGGTTTAAACCTATTATAACTGATAAAACTCCATTGAAGAGGTATCGGCCCTTACCAGTGTAGACACCTCCACAAATAGACTAAAATGCCAGTGAAAGCAAGGAAAATGAGAGAGAAAATTAGTTGTTCTTGTTTCTTTCTGAAGGGATGTTAGACCTGACAGCCTTGTGGTCCTCTTCCCCAACTTTCTGCCTGCCTCCCTCCCTCTGTTTTTCTGATCTCATGTTTGCTGGTTTTAGGACTCTGCTCACTTTATTGGTGTTGACCCATGCTAAAGTGCTTGTGCTCTCTCCTCTAAACACTGTCTCCTACCCAATTGGCATATTTAATTTACCTAGAAGTCCCTAGTAAAGTGCATTAGATGTGCCCAGGGCCTGTACATTAAATGCTACTACTGGGGCTGCAGTACTGATTGTGCCACCCACATATGTAGCCCCTTAACCAAGTCTCAAGCCTGCCATAGCAAGGCCTTTGTGTGCAGTTTCACTGCCACTTCAACTTGGCATTTAACACTACTTTCCAAGCTTTAAAGTCCCCTTTTATTACAGATGTCACCCATAAGGTAGTCCCTAGGTAGCCCACAGGACAGGATGCTGTGTGGGTAAAAGGCAGGACATATACTGGTAAGTTTTAACATGTCCTGGTAGTGAAAAACACCCAAAATTATTTTTTCACTATTGGGAAGCCTGCTCCTCTCATAGGCCAGCTTTGGAAATTCCCTATACTTTTAAGTGATCATTTCTGTTCTGAACGGAGTGACATTGGCATGTTTGCTATGGTCGGAATGTTAGTGAGAAATCCTGCTTACTGCTGAAGTTGGATTTAACATAACTATTTTAGAAATGCCACTTTTAGAAAGTAGGCATTTCTCTGTACTTACTGCTCTCTATGCCTTACAGCCTGTCTCCAATTCACATCTGATCTGTGCTAGTTGACAGCTCGCTTTGCACATTAAACCCAGACAGCCATAAACTCTAGTGGCCTGACCCCACACAAAAGACTGATAACAACCCTCGCCCCAGCAGATCTTCTGGCAGACAGGACTGGGTTGAAAGGGGAACTGGTGCACTTCAAAGCCACTCTTTGAAGTCTCCTCCACTTCAAAGGCACTTTTGGATATATATATATTGTGTCTGTAACCCCCTAAAATCAAGACACTTCTGGACCAACATCTGGACTATGTCATGAGGCCTGCAGTGCTGCCCAAAGGACTCATCTGGACTGCTCTTTTGGAAGAACTGCTCTCCTGCTTGTTGCCATGCTGCCTGCTTCTCCCAGACTCTGCTGGAAGGACTTTGCCTTCCCCCCCACAAGTGATCTCCAAGAGCTTGTCAGCTTGCCTCCTGTTAAGAAGTCTCAGGGCCATCAAAGACTTCACCTAAGAGACAAAACCTACAGCACTGGAAAAAATTGGCAAAACGCCTGTCTCGCAGCTGAAAAACTGATGCAGCACCTGCAGAATCGTTGCAGTGCCTGTTTCATCATCAAAGTGCATTTGGATTTTCCACGCATCGTCCCTGAGCATCAATTTGTAATAAATCTCTGCACCGCAGTAAGGAGTTGAGACTGCATGCCTGGAAATCAACGCATCACCTTGCCTGTGAGGAAAGAATACACACATCATCTCGGCCACGCCGAAAAAACTGACGCATTGCATTACTTTCTAATGCCTCACCTCCCCCTAGTATCTATTTTTCACACATATCAGGTACTTTGTGCTAATGAGATACATCTATTGATTCCTATAGATTAAGACTTACTTAAACCTCTAAAAAGTGATATCTTGACTTGTGCACATTGGATTTTTTTTGTTTTGGTCTTGTTTTATTCCGATAAATATTATCTATATTTCCAAACTGGTGTGGAGTACTGTTTGTGTGTTTTTCGCTGTGTTACAGTATGCATTATTGCACAGATACTTTAACATTGCCTTGTAAGTTAAGCCTGCCTGAGGGTGAGTACAGGATAATTTAGGTTGTGTTGTGACTTACCCTAACTAGGATTGTGATCACTACTTGGACAGGGTGTATACATCTGCTAACTAGAGGCCCAAATTCTAACAAACCGGCAACACAATTTCAAGCAAGCAAGACTGGTCTACAATTATTCTGCTCGAGTTTTATTGTTTAGGGATGTCACAAAAACATTGCTTCTTCCTTTTGCTTCCTCCAGTGGTTGGGTTAAAAGTGCAGGGTTTAGAATCATATTTGGATGATATTATTATTTTATACACTCTAGACTGTCTCAGAATCATAAGATCATACTTGATCCATTGGCAGTGGTTAATTATTTCACTGCTTGGTGAAATGGCTGACTCATAAGAATCTTGGTCAATACGTACTAACACATTTAGTCACAGACAGATAATTGGTAAACTTTGAAACACCTTTCCTCCTTTCCCATAAATCAGTAATGATAACAGATCACTTGGCAAACACCCCAAGCTGTAAACATCCAACACAAGGTGTAGTGACAAGTACCTGTGAAAAGAGCGCTCATGGAATAGTGGTGAAAACTTGATACAAGACTTTCCACAAACCAACAAAATTCATAACTGCATGGTATCTCATTGATATGTGTGATATCTTCAGCTAATCCTGGCTCTTTACCCAACTGCACTTCTGCCGCTGGGGTTTTTGACTCCATTTCTACAATATTAACATCAAAATGGAAAGTCCCAGAATACAATGTACTGTCTGTAAAAAGGTCTGGACTGACAAAGTGAAACGCTTGCCATGAGAACACTTGGAGGCTATGAATGTCCACACAACAGCATCACTGTCTTAATGAAGTCAGACAAAAGTGCAGGAATGCAGTGATGGTGATGCCTAAAGCATCACATATCTAGAAAGCAGAGAATTTGGTTTATTTCAAAATTGTAAAGTTTGCACAAGGTATCATATACAGTTGCCAGGGTTGACCACCCGTCTGAGTCATGATAGTCAGTAAGAACAAGGTGAATTTGACTCTCAATTGACTCCAGAAGCTTGTTAATTAAAACATTTACACTCTTACATTTTTAATCCTTTAGTAGTACTGTAAACCAGACATAGTCCTGACAGAGGGAGGGTGAGAAGTAATAAAATGTGAGAGAGGGTAAAGAAATGTGAGTGTGAGTGCAATGCACAGACTTTCTATGCTTAAAACAGTCTAACAAGTCCACTGGACACACAGCCAGTGGGAAGAAACTACAACTACATACCCTCCTGCACGACTCATCTTTAAAATTAAATGGGTTTTGTAAACAATGAAAAAAACTCATTTTTGTCTATTTTGGGTTAACACTAAAGTACACAAAACACAAGGGATGGAATGCTTGAATCAGCCACTGGTAATTACTCAGGGCCTCATCCCAGCACATTGTTACTTTGAACACCAAGCCACCTCAGTTTGGATCCAAACCATATGGATATCAGTCTTGGCACTCATCCAATGGAATGGGAACAGTCGTGCCCAAACTGCCAGGCCCGGTTCTCGCTGAATTGGAATACAAGCAACCCAGGACTGGTTTTGCTCTAGTTAGATCTCATCAGCCAGGAACATCTTGGTTTAATTGACTCTGTGCATATGACCCACGTCTGGGCATACCCATCCCACTCAGGGTGACACACCAAAGTATTAAAAAAAAAAAAAGTGATGGGTGGAAAGCTTGAATTAATCTCAGCCACTGGTAATTACTCAGGCTGCAACCCAGTTCATCCTCACTTTGTGCATTAAGCCACCTCAGTTTGTACCAGGACATATGCAAATCAGTCTTGACCCTGTTCCAATATGAATAATCTAGCCTGAACTGCCAGGCCTGGTCCTCCCTGAAATGCAGGAACTCCATCCTTCACCTTTTTGTTTTTGTATTTTGGGGTACAAGGCAGTTGAATAAACACTGATTTCAAAAGGTTTGGAAAATACTGAGAAAACACTTCTGAAATCTACAGAAATTAACACTGAAATCAGGAAAGCCAAAATATATTATACATCAACCTAGTCAATAACTTTAATGACAGCTTACAAACAGTGCAATCAAGCTGCCAGACCCCACCACAACTGCAGGAACAGAGACCATGTGAATCAACTCTAAAAACTCTCCACTGACTCCCGGCAGAATTAAAAACGTATTTAAAAGGTCTATGCAGGAGACAAAATGGGCAAAGCATATTGGGGCAAGATCTAGGACAAGTAAAAAAAAAATTGAGCCCTCACTAACGCCAGCCGAGTACCTTTACTCTTCCAATTCTGACCAGATTCCATCAAGAAAATTCAAATTTCTAAAACAAAGGAAGATGCGTTGGAGATCAAGGCCCCAAACTCTAGATGAAGCTGAATCCCACTCTAGGATCTGCACTTTTGTGCTTTAGGAAATGGAGCTTTCCTACAACCAAGGTTTGCAAACAAAGAGCATTAGACAGGGAAAGCTTGCATCCAATTAAACTAACTCCCTCTGCTTGTAGGACCATTCAATAAATAAATAAACAACATGGAAATAAATAGGGGACGGTCCTTCTTGTCTGGGTGGTCCAATGACAAGAACATTTAATAGAAAGAAACAAGTATTTGCAATGCAATGGGTCTCGCATTTGCTCGAGTTAGAGCGATTACTGTTGTAAAATCCTAACTAGACTTCTCTTGCCACAAAAATTGAAAATGAAAAGTAAAACAGTTGACATAGCGAGCCCATTCAAAGTGCCATGGCAGCCATGAGCATGAGCACGAAGGAGAGACATAAAAGGAAAAAGAAATTCACTCGCAGTCAAATGTATCTTAAAACAAGCAATTATCTATGTAACAGGGTCGATGGCTAAGGCGGTAACAAAACCGCCCCAAGGCGGGACAAACGTAAAGCATTTGCCAATGATAACAAAGGATTTTTGGAAGGCAAGCCCATGAACGAGTGTGGTTAAAAGCCCACAGATAGATTACAACACGATCGCTTGCACACTCGACCTAAAAAAGAAACGCAAAAGACAGCAGCAGTTGACCTAAGCAGAGACATATTAACAGGTAATAGTGACACGGGACCCGGAAAGAAGCGCATGATGAAATCACAAACAAACTCTGATTCATATTTTATTTACACAGTAGCCACCTACGAAGGCTTATGCACTACTGCTAATCGCTCTCACTCTCTATTTACATGTCTCTAGTTTCACGGTTGTAATCCTCCTCGTTACCTTTAGCTCTTGGATCAATTAACTAACTGAGCACGAGGAGGGAAGGGGAGAAAGTAACAGAGTGATTCACTTTAACCACCACAAACAGCCAAATAATTGCTGAAAGACAGAAGTAAGGTGTAAATGTACTTACACTGGAATGCTCTCAAACGCATCTTCGAAGTTTTCCTAGAAAAGAAAAACAGGCGTTAAGTATCCAAAGAGGTTCCCTCGAGGTGTCATAAAACATTTATTTTCAAAAAGGAGTACTAGAAAAACGAACATTTGAAGGTGCCCCAGCTTCCTATTTCACTTAGGGCCAGATGTACTAAGATTCCATTTACAAAAGGTCCTTGCGAATTGTGCACTGACTTTCGCAAACAGAACCAATCGCAAGGGGTCTTAGAACAGCCCGCCTAATGAATACTAATTAGGCACGCCGCAATTTGTGATGCCATGTGACTGGCTCCAAACACAGGGATGGTGGCCTAGAAGGCCCAGCAGACCCCCTGTTTCTGTGCTCAACATGTTTTATTTTGTTAAAGCAGCCGGGGTTCCTTAAAGGGACTGGTACTACTTTGAAAACAATTAAAAGATTCCACTTTCAGAAACCTTCAGAAGGAGCAGGCAGCAAACTGGACCATTGTCTACATCACCTGAGGCTGTCAACATGAATCCCAAAGGAATCTTTATTTTTTCGAATCAGTTACCACCTTGTTTTAGGAGTCAATGAATGGTCAATGGTTTCTGACCAGAACTGCAGTTGCAAAACTGGCACATACCATACTTAATCACAACTGGAAGAAAAGCCCCTTTCATGTCTCTTCCAAATTCTGATACAGTACGGGTTGTAAAACACACTGTACAAGTTGAAAATATGACGGGTTTTGTACTTTACAAATGGGGAATTTGCTTTTGCAAACTCTGTGATTTTGTGAATCTCAGGCTGTGCAACTACAAAATCCTACAGTACATCTGGCCCTTAGTTAGAACATGTCTTTCGGCAAGAATCCACCAAAAATCCACTGATTTTATGACCATTGAGTACCCATGGTTACTCTCAGAAAAACATGAAAATCTGGATAGTAGATTGTTTGACGAGGGTTTTAAACTGGGTCCAACTCAAAATAAGCAGACCTTTATGGAATGTTCCTCTAAACTTACTTTTATCCAACCAAGTAGTAACTAGAAGTGTCAAATTGAAATGAAAGTTTTGGAAATCACTTCTACTTCTTGTTGTTTGACCCATGAGCAGTTGCACAGGTTTGTTCTCTGGCAGAGATGCATCCGGTGATTGGTGCAGTGTCTTTATACAGTTCTACTGTTGTAGGCCATTATGAAATCACAACTGTGTTGAATTGATAAATGCATCTAAGTGCATCTGTGCTGAGCATGATTAATCGGATAAGATTCTACTACCAGACGAGCGCACATTTTCAACAAGCACCTATGGTCATATAAGGAGATTGGCTCCTGGAAAAAAGCACTATCTTTTGTGTCTATTGTGTGGGGTTTATTGCAGGAACGGTACTTGATTATCTGTGGATTAATGTTTCTGCAGAAGGGGCTGTAAAAGGAATGTAGTACGTATTTGGCAAAACATTCATTGGAATAAGTTAGCTAGCCCAGCACCAGTTTTTTGTAGTACAGTTTTCAACTTGGCCGCTAAACAAAGTGGAAAGAAACACAAGTAACAGATATTGGCAAAGCCAATAGGCCTGCTTTTAATGTACAAGTACATGTAAACAAAGGTACTCATAAATGTGGTTAATCTGTGCTGCATGCATAAATGTTGTTTATCCTATTAATGTCTGCCCTACTGCCTTTGGCAATGGTGCAAAAGTATTGCTTTTTTAACATTCGGTGCCTACGTGCACTTTTCAGATGTAAAACAGTCCTTCGTGCATTTCACTAGAAGGTGAAATGTTACACCATACAGCCAACATCATGAGGCGAGAGAGTTATACTCTTCTGGGTGTAACGAAAGCCCACTAAATGTATAGTTTAAAGAACTGGTAACAATGTATCTTGCAGACACCGGTGCTGTCAAGCCAGGTATATGGAAGATACAATGAAGCATTTTATCAAGCCAAGCTTCCATGAAACCATTTCACAACCTAGTTCAAAATGACAAGGCGATCAAGTATTTTGACCATAAAATGTGTGTGTTCGTTTGTGTAATATAAGGTGTGGTGGACACAACTTTGCATCCTTGCCCACAAGACAAAGAATTCTTGACAATGTTCGTGTTCTCAACATAAAAATGCTACTCACCCACTTTAAGGAAGTTATCTAGATAAAAGGTTACAAATGTAGAACACCTGTTTTCTAGCTTTTTACGCAGCCAAACTGATGTCATGAATATAATTTAGCAATGAAGCGAATATCACGAAGAAGCAAACTATTGCTTGGGAAGCCTACAGACAAATACATAACAAAGCATATCATATGGTCACTACACATTGAAGTGTCAAGTAGACGTTGGCTTCAAACATAAGAACTTTGTAAAACGAATAGACAAGAAACACTATTTGTCAGACCCAAGTAACCCGAGCCCAGACTGTGTTCGTTTGTCAGTGGTAGGAGCACAGACTGAAATGCAGTTGTATTTTGGTTTTACGTGGGACTGGGGGCCACCTCACGAGCCAGGCTCTTCCTGCGCTTGCGTGTTCTAACACTGCAGAATGAAGCTTTTAACGAATGAAGCATTTCTCTGAATCTTCATTTCATTGCTACAAGTCATATTTTCAGCGGTGCCTACCATCTCCAGTTACAAGTAGTGGTTTCCTTCAATACGCCCAAGGCATCTCACGCAAGACTTCACTGTTAGACAATGTGCATCTCTTTCCACCCCCACCCTCCTCCCTAGGAGACAGAATTCTTTTTGGTGGTGCCAGTATGCATATTTGTACATACATAGTTTTTCTTATTAACACTGTTCAGTTCCTGCCGAACATGCTCAGTATGAAAAAAAAAACTGCAGAGATTTTGTACTATCTGAAAATAAGCATCCTACATAGTCAGGAAGAGAAAACGCAGCTTCAATTTAATAATATGAGTGTCAACCTGGTGGTCCAGTGGTCTCATGCACCAGTGATGCACTCTTTAATATTAAAAAGGAGGACGGATTCTTCCACTTTATGCTGTGGTTCTAAAGGCTGAACGTTTACAAATTAGTACTTGTGAGGAGTGTTGTGCAAGAGAAACTTCACAACAAAGATAATATTCAATTAATGATGAAAGCTGGATGAAGAAATGTTTGAGGAATTGGTGCTGTCATGCATGCACCACAAATATATCCAGAGCTAATAGATAACCAAAGCAAGGGTTTGTTTTTTAGAAATTTTAATTATTATTTGATGCGGACAAGCTCGCTTTAATAAATACTCTTTCAAAACACTGGGCAAAGCAGTATAAATTTCAAATTTTTCAACCAGACCATAATTAATGACAAATGCCCTAAGATCCTCATGCCTAAATTTCAGGTTAGCATTCCGTCTTAGAAAGAGTAGACAAAAATAGGGAGCTAGATGGAGAGACAGAGCAATTTGTAGAGACCGAGATAGAATTGTTCCATTCTCTTGATGACTCACACAACTTCAGCTGCACTGTTGTGCTTTGCTCCTTCTACACATAATTACCGGTAATACCCCAACTGGGCGATTCTTTGCCACATGTTATAAGAAATAAAATGAAAAGCATGATAGCGATTACTTCTGCGCATATACCTGTGGGATGATTCTTGGATCCTGTGGGAAAATCTTGAAAGATTAATGCTCCCAATGCCAAACAAAGACCAAGGAATTATTTGGACTGGGCTCATGAGTAAAGAGCATATCATTTAATTAATGACTGAACAGATGTGGTATCAGAATTATTATCAAAATAGCCAGTTAAGTGCTGGTATGAAGAACATGCGAACATTTACTATGTTAAGCCTACGCTGGAGAAACTGAGACGAAAATTATTGTTCAACTCAATTAACTCACAAGGCAATACCAAGTCCCAGGTTTCTACACATTTCAGTGAGACTAAACAGAACAAGAATGAACTACGTTTTCGGGTGCTGAATGTAATCCTGAAAAGAGATGATAGCACAGACAGGTTGAAAAGCCTTCTGCAAGGCAATGTTTTTTGTAATAAACCATTAGATGCACTGTTACTAAAAGGTTCCAGTTCGACTGACCAGTTCGATTGGAGTTTCTTTTTAGGTTGAGAAGCTGGGAGAGAAACAAAAAAGGTAGGCCTTTCACATGTCCTATAACTGAACCACAAGGGTAATGGAAAGAAGAATTATTGTGAAGGGACATTTGTACTGTCAGGCGTGAAGCACAGAGCAGCAAAATTGGACTGACATGTAAATATATGTGGGCAGCAAGAAAGATGTGGACAAGTTTCACCACAGAAGATTCCTGAAACGTCTTTACGACTGAATGAAGTAACAGATGCTTTGTATTTACTTTTGCAGATTTAAGATCACTTGTTTTTGACCATTTAAAGATTGAGGACCAGTCTGTTGAAGTGCCAGTCAAGGCACAAAATACGTTGAGGATTTCAAAATATAATTCTTCGATTGGTACAACATTGAAAATTCATGTAGGGGATTACACATTGGATGCTGGAATACTGGAAATGATTGATGCTGAAATCAAATGAAATATGTGGCATATATTGAATAGAACTTATAATTCATATTTTAAAATCAATCCAATGGAGTTAAAAATCATTTAGCTGTGCATTTCGAATGAAATTATGTTCGAAATAGGTCAGAATTCTTTGCCTGAGACACTCAAACAAATATTTAACGTGCCTTGAAAAACATCTGCTAGATTGTCGAAGTATTGAGTGATAAAACGTTTTTCCATACAAAACTTAAACCCAAATTGTAATCCTACAAGGCATGATTGTACAGATTTGTCTACATAAATTTGATCTCAATCGCCACTGTATGAAAAACACTTTAGTTCAAAAATTTCATTTGCAGTTTAAAACCTCACATACCTTTAGGGACTGTTCAACAGCGCAGGGATTGTCACATTAAGATGTGTAAAAAGGCGTAGAGTAAGGCTATGACCATAGTAGCCACTACTCATGTGCCATCAGCATGCAAACAAAACACATAGACCTTCATAGCATAGCGTAGATGATTAAAACTGACAGAGCTCCCTGAAAAAAGGCTGAAACCTAATCCAAAGCTGGTCGGCCTGACAAATCTTCTCGAGGTGTAGCCAATGGTAAAAGACCATGCTGACTGCCATGCACCTACGATAGTCTGCTATACCAGTAGGAAAGGAGTAATAGATACATTTAGATAGTTGACTGGAGTCACCCCCTTATTCACCAGGGAGGTTTCCAATGGTTAAAGTTAACTAAACCTCAGTAGCCCCCACCCTGCTTTCCAAGCTTACTGTGTTGAGTACACAATGTCAGTCAAAGAACAGAAGTTTGTGTGACAGTTTAAGTTAGCTCCTTTGTGTTGCATACAATGAGCAACACCTTCGAAGTCCACAGTTCCATGTGAAGAGTCACATCACCTTTGGAAGTTTTTTTTGCTTATGTAAAGGCATCATTGCTAATGCGCTAATACTCTGTAAAAGGTAGAGCAATAGTCAATACGATGTATCACTCTATATTAAACACTCACTAATAAGGAAAAAATGTATACCCCAAAGGTTGGCATTCAGTAACTATCACCTTGCAAACAGTGCTAAATCGGGAAACACACTTGTTCTTGCGCAGCTCAACTTATTTAAGGGCAAGGTGATATTCTGTGGATTTTCTGTGCTGCAAGTTAACACTGACTTAATTGGGACATGCAAAAATAGAACACGTGTCAATGCAAGAAAATAGTAGAGGACACAATTATAGTTATTTGTCTGCAATGAACTTCAGATTGTTTACTTTCACATTCAAACAGCTCATAGCAAAAAAAAAAAAAAAAACTCATGATGGAGTTACAAAGTTGATGAACTTTCTTTTGGAAAAACTGATATGTTGAAGCATGTTGTTAAAAAAGAACAGATGGGGAGGGCACAGGTCCTGGCGAACGTCTGAGAATCTCATTAGACAGGGCACTGAACAGGCAGTAACATGTCAACATGGTTCTCAGGTTTATTTACACCCCATTTGTCTTTTTCGCTCTACGATTGTGGGTAGAAATAAAGGTTTGTAGTCTACCAGGGGATAATTTTAAATGCACTCTCCTCCTCTGCCACTCCTTTACTTGTCACCTCTAAACCCACACTTATGCGTTATATGCAAGGATACACACCCATCCTGAAAAGTAGACATCAAGAGCACCCCTCCAAGAGGGTAGCGGCCAAAATCGGTACCCTGCTAAGTACCCGTGTGTGCAGGGCCCCAGCATAAAGCATGCTGGCTAAGTGTGGGTAAGGGCACCCAGGTCTCCAGTGCCACAATATAGTCCCCTATACACATATACATTCTTCGACCAGGAATACTCTGTGTTATTGTTAATAAGTTCATGTGAATTCCATGGGGTGCAGATTTGTACATGCACCAATACTGAGTTTTTTGGCAGGCTTGTGTAGGTCACATTGGAAATATCTATGCTCGAGCTCTCATCAACTCTACTCGCTGTATATTTACAATGTCATTGAGCATGGAGGGACGGAAGTCAAATCCTTTAACCACTGCATTAATATACACAGTGTGGAACTATTTATGGTCCAGCAAAACTTAGTTGTCTTGCATGAAACATCAGCTGTATGTAGTGTAATGTCAGGTAAAACGGCTGTGGAACACAATGTCATCACAGCCAGGATCCCAGTGGAATCTTCTTGCCATATGGAACATCTATCATGAATACGGAGTCCACAAAAGTTCCTGAAGACATAAGATGCTCCCTCGGCCTTGAAAAAATACCAGTAGGCCTGAAGCAATTAGACATTTCAATTTCCTGTCCAGGTAAAACATCTTGCTCTTGTTTTTGGAATAAAGAATGCCCTGTGGGCAAAGTGAGTTGGTACTACCGAGGAGCAATTGTGAGAATCTAGTGTAACTGGACATTGTGCTTTGGACCTGAACTGGTCCTGCAACTTGAACACATGGACTAGGGCCTCTATAAATTTACACTAAAGTTTGGGAACTCTGAACGATCAGAAAATAAGCTAATGGATGCTTTCCACGATGTGGATTTCTCTGGAGAACCAGGACATGGTGCCATACCTCCCTGAAGAAGCCACGCCCTCTCGGCTTTTTAAAGTGACACTCATGATTAGAGGACCACAAACCTGAAAAGCATGCCTAGTTTAGGCACTTTTTGGCTACAGCTTCCATCCTTGCCCACTAAAGAGTTTTGACCTCCAAAATGTTTTAAGTATGGAGGTAAACTTTTTTCATTAAGACAAACCTGTCTGAATGCCAAGAGATTCGATGTATGCATCAGGGACTCCACTGTGAGATAGGCCTTAAAGAAAGTCAGCAGCAGTTCCTCATCAGGGGCTTTAGGGTACAGCCCTCCTGACTTCCTTGACCCCCTGTGCATTTAAAAAAAAAAAATAGTAGTGTTTATAAAAACACAAGTTTTGTGTTTTCATGAACACTGCAGTGCGCAGGTCAGCCATCTCTCTATCGTTTCAAGGCTCCTGCTGACAGGAGAAGAAGCAGGAGGCTGAGGGATAATCCAGCTACAGACTATTCCTTCAAAATATAACGCTCTGTAGCTGGATGTCTGGATTACGCATTTCTGAAGAGCGTAGTTCAACTGCGATCTCCTTACACAGGTACAATCTACTTTATTTTCGCAGATGTCCTGCTCATGGCTCAGGCAGAAGATATTCTATCTGTTAAAATGCGTCTAGCAGGGTGCACAACAGTGCATCCCTGAAGCCAATGAAAAGCCACATATAGCAGCAGGGACAAGATCCCTAGCGCCATCTCAGCACCTTACATGGTGTTGCTTCCAGTCCTATCAAGAAGCTGGGAGAGGGACTGAGGCGGGCCTTGCCCTTTTCAACCCTGGCCTTCCTGCTCCATCTGGCTCCTCACTGAAAATCATGGCTTGCTGCTTCCAATGCCCAGCACCAGATTCCTGCTTTGCTGCTGCCATGGAGCCTCTGAGTTGCCAACTGAGTGACCATGGTAAAAAAAAAAGTTATTTCTCTATGCATGTGCGTATGTGTTTGTGAGAGATTAAACGTGAATGGGATTGAGTGAAAGTGTGTCTCAGTGTATTTGAGAGTGTCAATGAGATTGAAACTGAATGCGAGTGAGTTTAAGAGTGCATGAATAAGTGAAAGTGAGTACTGGGGAGTGAGTGCAGTATGAGTGTGTCAGAACAAGTGATTGGAGATTATGATAGGAGAGAAAGCGAGTCAGCGGTGTGGCTATCAATGGTGCAGCAGGAGAATTTGGTCCAGCGCTCAGAGTCTGAGTATGTGTGTGAGAGATTGATAGTGAGAATTAGGGTCAGAAAGTATGAGTACGCTAGTGAGTGAGTAACAGTGAGTGAGTATGAGCGAGAATGAGCAAGTGAGAGAATCTGAGTCAGAGTGAGTGAGGAAGAGAGAGTAAGTGAGAGGGAGGGAGTCTGAATGAGGCAAATTTCTAAAAAAAAAAATGGGGTGAACTCCTGGCCAGTATTACAGCCCACCAATTTTAAAGATCAACATCAGCCATTGGAGAGAGTAAAAGCCAGGTTCAAATGTTTTGCACTTGTGCAGATTATGTGAGAGAGAACTTTTCACAAATGACTGCTTCTGTGTGGAGACATCTACCAGAGCATTGGAGTTTAGCCCTTGATAGAGGAATTCTGAGGTGAGGTTTTCTTATATGAAAGCAACCTGTCTTGCATTTTCAACAGAACAAAAGAGATTCAAGTACGTACCTTTCTGTCGTTCTATTTTGCTGACTTTCCCAGTTTATGGGCTACTTTGCCGACCTCTTCCGCCACTCTGCCCTATGTCTAGGTGCAGCCTGCATACAAAATGGATGCAGAAAAGTTAAGCCACCATTCGCACCTCCATCACAAGCCTCTGGTTGCTTGATATCATCCTTTTGAACAAAACATATCGGACCAGGTGATACTTGAATCAATTAGGCCATCGAGGAAAACCTTTTCCTTGTCACCTCCCTGTGCCATGTGAGGCTCTGGGAAGGCTAAAACAGCTCCGGGAACAGACCACTCTTTTAGAGGTATGAAGCCACTATTCCTCGATCATGGGTTAAGGCTGTACATATTTCCTTTAACGCTTACGGCCATATGTACCTACAAGCGAATAAGGTATTATAAATGCAGTTCCTGCCCATGGGCAGGGTTGCAGATTTGCTTATTTGTTTGGTCTACAATGAGTCTTTTAGGGATGGTCCTTTCTGGCTTACTTCAATAATTACAGCGAGGTCAAGACCTAGAATTAAAAAAAATCTGCTACACTACACACAATGAACGTAAGTGGTCTTTCCTTACCTTATTTTTCTTTGCAATGAAGTCCCATAACAAATAAGTCAGGGGCGCAGCCGTGGGGAGGGGGCTTGCGGGGGCGGGATGCAGGGCAGAGAGTGAGCTTCAGATTTTCTAACAATGAAGCTGGCATATCATAGCAAAATACATACATGAGAAGCAGGACACGAGGGAGCTTAGGGGGCAGTGGAAAGGGACAGCAGTGCAGATTGCTAGGGTACTTAAAACACAATATTTTGTAAAATAACCAACATTGTTTACGATCTTCAAAACAGAGCGGAGAGAGTGCATGTCTGAACTTTTTTGTTAGGGGTGTGCATGTAAATAACCCGAGTGAAATCCAACATACAGCTCACCGTACCCGACTGAAAGCACCTGCACCCAACTATTTACTAGAGAGAATACATTTATTAGAGGGTGTAACAACCCAAACGCCCCCGGTGAAGCTACACTGCTGAAGCAAGTCTCCATATCCCTTGTACCTTAATGGCTCCAAATTCAAAAGAATCTCCACAAGACCTAGTTAAAAAAAGGCCTTAGCACACAGTGAGTACTATATAAACATGCTTTCCCAAGTTTTCCCTTTAAACATAAACACGTACCCACAAATAAAACTACCGCATTTCTCCCCCGTCCTGTCCCGAATCAGTGTCCCAGTTGTTCCCTTGGTCTTTAAACATCAATCCCTACCTCTCACTAATAAGTCTATCAGTGGGGTCCACAGTGTCTGCCATCTACATGCGTTCGCAGTGGCTAGAATGTAGGACTCCCAAACATCACCTCTTCCAACACCCACACAGGCCGGTGCCTGGCCTCACTTTCATGGCCACTAATTAAAAAAACAAAGTACTCACTGCTCCTTCTCCCATTAGAGAGAGAGAGTCTGGCAACAATAAATGTCAGGTGCCTAAATTCAGACTTGTTTGCAATAAATCCCTCTGGCGGCACCCAGTAATCCTACTACAAACAATCACCACTTTCATAAAAATGAAAACACTGTGTCCTAATGGCCTGTCACAGGTCGAACAGTATGAAGACCACTGAGGCGTATTTTAGGTGATGGTAAGTGGTTTATTTTTCTTAAGATAAGGGGGGGGGGGTTGGAGTAGTTTGCACAAAATCACAAGTTTTATCGTCTTTCTTAGTCACTTTGCTCTTCCTTCGTATTGTCCCAGGTTCGTGATGGTATGTTCTTGCTTCTTATTTTACAGGTAACCCAGCTGCCTTGCTCGCTCGTCGGAGTCCAGGATGGTGCCGGAAATAGAAGGGAGAACGCCAAGGTAAGTAGTGGTTTTTGTAATAGGATTTTTCCTATACTCTTAATTTTGGACTGGGAGGTGGTGCACACAAAAGGAGGGGGTTGGTGCCAGTGAGGAGTGGTCAAGGGACTAGTGTGCACACTTCTATTATTAGTGTAGGAATAAGTGACCCCGGTGAGTTACTTATAGTGCCCTTCCCTCTACCTCCCTTTCCAACCCTCCTCTATGACCCCTCCCCAGTCCCTTCTGCCCAATTTCCCTTCTTCCTGTCCAAAAGGACCGTACCTTGTTAAGCCACGAGCCTCCAGGGTCGTGGCTGGCTTGGTAGTGTTCCTCCTGCTGGTGTCCTGTTTCCAGGATCAGGAGCTCTTCTCTTCTCTCTCTGTCATCCAGTTCCTCGTCTGCTTCTTTCCTGGTGCTCTTTTCCTCCTCGATCTGCTCTTGCCTTGGTCTCTCCGTGTTGCCTTTTCTCTCCGCTCGCCTCTCGTTCTCCGCGTTTCTCTCCCCCTTCCTGTCCCTC
This sequence comes from Pleurodeles waltl, assembly GCF_031143425.1. Taxonomy (NCBI): domain Eukaryota; kingdom Metazoa; phylum Chordata; class Amphibia; order Caudata; family Salamandridae; genus Pleurodeles; species Pleurodeles waltl. The sequence continues at coordinate 316,978,832 of NC_090437.1, read as the reverse complement.
GCGTCTCCTTTTTGTTCCTCTTTAACCCGGGAAACATACGTCGTTTCCCGGGCAACGCCGTCCTGCCGGTCGCGCTCCGGCCACGTCTCCCTGACAACGGTAAGACGCGGAAATGACGTATCGGCTTCGGCCGATACGTCATTTGCTGTGTCCGTAGCCGGGATCGCCCGGCTACACTCCCCTCCCCAGGAAAGGTCCTGCTCGAGGACCGCAGCAGCGTCCGGGAAGCGAGATAAATAGTCAGCTGGGGCCTGTTGGCGACCTGGGATGTGACGGACCTGAAAGGAAAATGGTTGCAGTTCAAGGAACCATCGCAATATCCGAGAATTGGTATCCTTGTGGGCAGATAACCACGTGAGGGGAGCATGATCTGTAAAAAGTATGAAGGGGCAGCCTAGAAGGTAATATTGTAATGTATCCACGGCCCATTTTATGGCCAGACATTCTTTTTCAATGGTCGGATAGTGTTGTTCCCGGGGAAACAGCTTCCTGCTGACGTACACTACCGGGTGGTCTCTACCGTCCCCGTCGGGTTGGGCCAATACTCCCCCTAAACCCACATCTGAGGCATCAGTATACAGATGGAAAGGTTTCGAGAAATCTGGGCAACGGAGTATCGGGTCTTTGGTTAGGAAGGATTTTAGTTGTTCAAAGCTGGACGTCTGTTGGGCCGAAAAGGGTGCTAGCCTATTAGGATGGGATTTAGACAGAAGGTCCGTGAGAGGGGCAGCCACGGTAGAATAATCAGGTATGAATCTTCTATAATACCCTACTAACCCTAAGAAGGATCGTAACTCTTTCGTGGTTGTCGGTCTAGGGGCATTTAGTATGGCCTCTACTTTTTTTGTTTGGGGTTTTAGGTTCCCTTGACTAATTTTGTATCCCAAGTAAGATATGTCGGGAGTTCCTATGACACATTTTTTTGGATTGGCCGTTAACCCTGCGGTGACAAGGGTGTGGAAAACTAGCTGTAAATGTTTTAAATGATCATTCCAGGTTTCACTGAAAATTACTACATCGTCTAGGTAGGCCGCTGCAAAAGACTGGAAGGGATTTAAGAGTTTATCCATTAACCTCTGGAATGTAGCTGGTGCTCCATGTAAACCAAAGGGTAGTACAGTGAACTGATACAGACCGGACTGGATGGCGAATGCTGTTTTCTCTTTATCCTCTGTGTCTAAGGGAATCTGCCAATACCCTTTTGTCAAATCTAGGGTAGTCATATATTTGGCTTTTCCTAGTTTCTCTAATACGTCATCAACTCTGGGCATAGGATATGTGTCAAACAGGGAGTTTTCGTGAAGCTTCCTGAAATCAATACAGAATCTAATAGTACCATCGGGTTTTGGTACTAAAACCACCGGGGAACACCAGGGACTATTTGATGGTTCAATCACCCCTTGGTCTAACATTTTCTGTATTTCAGCCTCCATAATCTGTTTCCTTGCTTCAGGAATACGATATGGCCGTAACCTCACAATTTTCCCTGGTATGGTTCTTATTTTATGAGTTATCAAGGTGGTCCTACCTGGTAAAGCTGAAAAGAAATCCCGGAAATGTTCTATTACTCTGTATACCTGTTCTTTTTCCGCTTTTGTTAAGGTTTCATTTACTGGGGGTAGATCTTCCCCGTTGCTGTGTTCGGTTGGACAGAACTCAATACTTGACTTATTATTTGGACATAGGACTCCTGCCAACACGCTGGCAGTGTTCGAGGGGTCTAGGTCTTCCCATTTTTTTAGAAGATTTATATGATAAATCTGTGATTTCTGGGGAGTGCTCGATAACTCAACCAGGTAGGTAACTGGAGATACGGCTCTTATGATCTTATATGGGCCCTGCCATTTGGCAATTAGTTTTTGTTCTGAGGTCGGACGCATAATTAAGACCTGATCCCCTGGTTGTACAACCCGTAACCTGCTTCTGCGGTCATAATATCGTTTTTGAGTGTCTTGAGCTTGTTCCATATTTACTTTGACCGTATCCCATAGATTTTGTAGCTGCGACCTTAAATTGTGGGCATACTCTAGAAGGGGTCTTCCCCCTTCTTCGGCCTCTTCCTCCCATGTTTCGATCGCCATGTCAAGAAGAGATCTTGGCTGTCTTCCAAACACCAACTCAAAGGGGCTGTGTCCTGTAGAGGACTGTTCATGTGTTCGAATAGCGTATAACACTAAGGGTAGTTTTTGATCCCAGTCTCTCCCTGACTCTTCCATCACTTTTTTCAGTAAGGTCTTTATTGTTTGGTTATATCTTTCCACTAGTCCATCTGTCTGAGGATGATATACCGAGGTACGGATTCGGGAAATACCTAAGGTTTTACATATTTGCTTCATAAGAGTGGACATAAAAGGAGTCCCCTGGTCAGTAAGTATTTCATGCGGGAACCCTACTCGGGAAAAAATGTTAATCATGGCCTGGGCCACTGTCTTAGTTGTCATACTTTTTAAGGGAACGGCCTCGGGGTATCGTGTGGCATAGTCAACCATGACTAGGATATACGTATAACCTTTTGTGGATGGTATTACAGGTCCAATTAGATCCATTCCTATCCTGCTGAAGGGAATGTCGATAATGGGTAGGGGTATCAGAGGGGCTTTCTTAAGTCTGCCGGGTTCAGTGAGTTGGCATCTGGGACATTGGGAACAAAACTTACGTATGTGAGCAAATACTCCCGGCCAATAGAACCGTCTAAGAAGGTATTCTTCTGTTTTTTCCCTCCCATAATGGCCTCCCCCGGGTTGACAATGTGCCATCGTTAGGACCTGATTTCGATAATGATTGGGTACCACTAATTGCTGTTTATGTTCTCCGGTACCGGTAGTGGTTATCCGATATAAGAGGTTTTTCTTAATGAGGAAGTAGGGACCCACCTCTTCGGTTTCTTCTTCTCTGGCCGACTTCCAAGCGTGGGCGAGAGAAGGATCTATTCTTTGCTGATGGGGAAAACTGACAGGGACTTCATGGGTTTCTGCAATAATGCCTGTGTCCGGTCCTGCTCTCTCCTTCCCCAAGTAAGTCAATTTTTCTATTTGTTTCTCTCTGCGTGATAATTTCCTCCGGATTGTGGGGCTTTCTATACTGCTATTGGAGAAAGGAGCTTCTCTCCACCAATCCTGTGTCAGTTTGGGTTGTCGAACATAATCTAGTATTTCTTGGAAATGTTCATAATCAGTTCCAATGATACACTCCTCAATCAGATTGGACATTATACCCATCGACAAGATATCCTGGTGTTTTCCCCATTCGACTGTAACGTCACATAAAGGGTATTGTTCCTTATCTCCATGTATGCAACATATATTCACCCATCGTTCTTTTTTTTCATCTACTATGGGGACTACGTCTTTTCTCACCACCGACTGGCTACACCCTGAGTCAATAAGGGCCCATATGGGTTTCCCGTTGACTGTCAGAAGCTGTTTAAATTTTTGGTTACCTTTTCCGGTACACAGTACCCGTCGCCTAGTAACTCCGATTTCCATTGGCTCACTACTATCCTGTTTTCTGGGGCACATTCGGGCAATGTGGCCCCATTCCCCACAGCTGTAACATTGGGGTCCTGCTACCGAGAGAGGGTTAGGAACTCGGTGAGGTACTGGTTCCTCCGGAAAGGTTCTTAGTGCAATTTTAGGAGTGGGAGGTCCTGGTTTTAGGCTGGGTCGGGTGGACATATTTCTTACATCAGTGGAGCGATGATAAGCACACGCTAAATCAATTGCCATGTCAGTAGTCACTTTTGGATGTTGACGGATCCAGTGTTTAGTGGGGGTAGGCAGGGATTCTAAATACTGTTCAAGGACGATTGTTTGGATCACTTCCTCCCTACTATTTCCGGAAGACCCCAACCACTTTAAGGCCAGGTCCCTTACCCGATAATAAAAGGTTCGGGGGTCTTCATTCGGTCCCCATTTGATTTTTCTAAATTTAACCCTATAGTATTCCGTGTCATGTCCCACGCGTTCCAAAATACTAGTCTTTATCTCTTGATATGGCGTGGTTCCAGCCGGGTTTGCTGCTTGATATGCTGCTTGTAAGATCCCTGTAAGTAAGGGGGCGACATACTGACCCCATCTATCCTCAGGCCATTGGGCGGATGACGCCACTCTCTCAAAATTAGTGAAAAAAGCTTCGGGGTCTTCTCCGTCTTGATATTTCTGTAACACGGAACTTGGGACATTGGGATGTACTTTACTACTAGCAATGGTCTCAGTCAATTTTTTCATGGCCGTCTCATGTACCAGTTGATTATTCGCGAGGATGGTTGCCTGACTTTTCAAAGCCGACTGCAATGCTTCCCTGTCCTCTTTGGCCTCTCGCTGGTGGGCCTCCCACACCAGTTGGAGATGACGTTGGCCCTCGGCCAATTGCTTTATCATATCCTCCAATGAGGGTTGGTCACTCATGGTTATACTGTTCGATTACTGCGAGGGGGCTACACAGGTTTAAATCCCACTTCTGACACCACTGTCGCAGGTCGAACAGTATGAAGACCACTGAGGCGTATTTTAGGTGAAGGTAAGTGGTTTATTTTTCTTATGATAAGGGGGGGGGGTTGGAGTAGTTTGCACAAAATCACAAGTTTTATCGTCTTTCTTAGTCACTTTGCTCTTCCTTCGTATTGTCCCAGGTTCGTGATGGTATGTTCTTGCTTCTTATTTTACAGGTAACCCAGCTGCCTTGCTCGCTCGTCGGAGTCCAGGATGGTGCCGGAAATAGAAGGGAGAACGCCAAGGTAAGTAGTGGTTTTTGTAATAGGATTTTTCCTATACTCTTAATTTTGGACTGGGAGGTGGTGCACACAAAAGGAGGGGGTTGGTGCCAGTGAGGAGTGGTCAAGGGACTAGTGTGCACACTTCTATTATTAGTGTAGGAATAAGTGACCCCGGTGAGTTACTTATAGTGCCCTTCCCTCTACCTCCCTTTCCAACCCTCCTCTATGACCCCTCCCCAGTCCCTTCTCCCCAATTTCCCTTCTTCCTGTCCAAAAGGACCGTACCTTGTTAAGCCACGACCCTCCAGGGTCGTGGCTGGCTTGGTAGTGTTCCTCCTGCTGGTGTCCTGTTTCCAGGTTCGGGAGCTCTTCTCTTCTCTCTCTGTCATCCAGTTCCTCGTCTGCTTCTTTCCTGGTGCTCTTTTCCTCCTCGCTCTGCTCTTGCCTTGGTCTCTCCGTGTTGCCTTTTCTCTCCGCTCGCCTCTCGTTCTCCGCGTTTCTCTCCCCCTTCCTGTCCCTCGCGTCTCCTTTTTGTTCCTCTTTAACCCGGGAAACATACGTCGTTTCCCGGGCAACGCCGTCCTGCCGGCCGCGCTCCGGCCGCGTCTCCCTGACAACGGTAAGACGCTTCGGCCGATACGTTATTTGCTGTGTCCGTAGCCGGGATCGCCCGGCTACATGGCCCCAAACCTTTTAAATCCAACATATACAGGTGCTCCTAGTCTGTGCCCACAACCAGTCTAGCCCTAATAAAATACTTCAATGTCCACCCAAAAACGTATGCTGCGGCATCAGAATACCACAAAAACCCACCTGCCACGCAGTTCTCATGGAACTCCCAAAGAACAGTTTCTGCATCATGTGTACTGTGTACTGGGACAAAGGGGCACAGTTGCTGGGACAAGTTGGATACGGCATGTAACAATTAAGCTCATTTTCATATACGATTGACATTCTCTGTCAGAGCTCACCTTACCACCAGGCAACAAAATACACTCATCATCTCAGTTAATGGTTAAACCTATAGGCTTTGCCACTGCTTACCTCTAATCTTGAGGTACGTGTCTTTCACAATATATGTGCCATAATTAAAAGATGGCAACCGACCAATCCCAACTCATTAGAATGTATTTCTACAGACCGCGCAGCCTCAGTCAGGTCTGCAAAAGTACTCTTCGGACTTTGCAGAGAATGCATTGGTCGACTATTTTCACATTAGCTATATACTATTTATATATTTCCAATTTTAAACAAGAGCCATTTAAGGGAAACATGCTTAATTTCTATATGCACTATCCATTTAAAAAAACGAAAGTATCATCACCAAATGCCCTTTAAAAACATTTGCTCTTGGTACGGAAGGGGCATTGGCAGAGTTGGGCATTCCTTTTCATCCACCGGCCATTTCCCCACTGGGCCGGAGCCATTGAAGACCGTCTTTGAAAGCTCTGGGAAGCTCCTGGCGCCTCGGTCAGTACCCTAAGCACAAAATAATAAATGTTGAAGGGACAGGGAAGCTTCAAGAGAGGGAAGGAGATGGGGAGGTGTAGAGAGAAAGCATCAAAGAGGGAGAAGAGAAAGATTGGATGGATGGAAAGAGATTGAGTGAGGAGGAAAAGGGAGCCGGGCTGCTTTGAGCATTTTTGCCAGGGCTGCTGGTTCCCCAGTCTGGCCCTTGGCAATGCATTAAGAGCATCAAATTGGACCACATCGGGTTGTCATACCCTTTGTTTGTTATCAATTCAACAAATAGGTACACGTATATAAGGCACAAGAGCTTTCGTCATCACACAGGTAAATTGTAAAATCCCATCTGATACTTCCAAGAAAAGTATCAACATTTTAACACGACTGAGCATCCTAATACGATTACTATCAGTCATACCCTGAAAAGAAACCAGACCATTAAAATAAATAGCTCTTGATGTGCTGGCAGGAAATACATGCTTCGCATTCCCTTTAGAGCCATGCAAAGGAAAGTTTACAAAAGTAATCAGAGCGGCAAAGAAGCTTCACATCAACCGGAAACAGGAAGAAGATGTTAGTACTCTGAAAGCGCTTAAAGAGATGTATGTGCTACGCAAATACCAGAGTCGCAATTAATTCAATTTAAAGGGGATTTCTTTTCCCACGGAGATCAGTTTCATCAGTGAAAAACAAGTGGAAATTTGAGAAATCATTAAGGATTTTTAGACCGTATATAAAGGGCCCTAACTTTTGTGAGAAAACATTTGTCTGTTTACCTCTGGGTTTTTAGGATATGCTGTGACTCAGGATATGTGTCTGTGTAATAGTTTTATGAATGTGTGCATGAATCTGGTGTACATTCTATTAAAAGAGCTAGACCTCAACTTGACCTCAAAAGGGGGCTGTAACTAGCAAGATGACGCATTTAGAAAGCCAGTCCTCTTAAATCGAAGTGTGAGTGTAACAGTTTCAAACCGCGAGAAAGGAAACGAAGAAGAAAAATCAAGAGAAAAGAGCGGAGTAAATGAAAATGAAACAATGAATGAAAAAGGAATCTTTAATTTGAAAAATTAATGACATGGCAGGGCACTCTCGGGAGCATTTTGTGAGAAAGAAAGAAACAAGAAAAAAGAAAACAAGAGAAAAGAAGAAAAGTAGAGATAGACAGATAGTCAAATATATCCTTGTCAATCTCCATCTCCAAAGACCTTGTCCTGACTGACACCTTTGGCCTTCCTTCATCCGTTCAGGACCTCTGCCAGAAAACAGGGGCGACCACATAGTTCTGAATTTCTAGTTTGCAATGCACCTTGTCAGTGACCCCTATGGTGCTACTTTTGCACACAAGCAAGGCTGCACTTGGTGCCAACTATAATTCAGGTAATATACTTTACAGTAGTCTCAAGTGTAGTCTAGGCAAAGTTTAGATTTCCATAACTTTCTAACATATGCTTGTTTAACGCAACCCTTCGAATCCGGATCAAACACAATGGAAATTCCTCAGCTGTCGGGTTAGGATAGCCGCACAATGTCACAGACATGTTTTCTTCACGTTAAACTCAGATACTAAGGGGCATATTTATACTCTGTTTGCGCCGGAATTGCGTCGTTTTTTTTTACGCAATTCCGACGCAAAACTAACTTCATATTTATACTTTGGCGTTATACGCGTCTAGCGCCAAAGTCCATGGAGTTTGCGTAATGTTTTAGCGTGGACACCTACTTTGCGTAAATGATATGCAAGGTAGGCGTTCCCGTCTAAAAAATTGACTCCGAGGCATGTGCGCCGTATTTACACTCCCGGCCAAAACTCACGCCCGGGAGTGGGCGGTCCAAAAAAATGACGTCCAGCCGCTTTTGCGCCGTTTTTTAGTGCCTGGTCAGGGCAGGCGTTAAGGGACCTGTGGGCTCGGAAGGAGCCCAGAGGTGCCCTCCCATGCCCCCAGGGACACCCCCTGTCACCCTTGCCCACCCCAGGAGGACACCCAAGGCTGGAGGGACCCATCCCAGGGACATTAAGGTAAGTTCAGGTAAGTATTTATTTTTTATTTTTTTTGTGGCATAGGGGGGCCTGATTTGTGCCCCCCTACATGCCACTATGCCCAATGACCATGCCCGGGGGATATAAGTCCCCTGGGCATGGCCATTGGGCAAGGGGGCATGACTCCTGTCTTTGCTAAGACAGGAGTCATTTCAATGGGGGTTGGGAGTCGAAAAAAATGGCGCAAATCGGGTTGAGGCGAAAAATTTGCCTCAGCCTGACTTGCCCCATTTTTTGGCGCCCAAGCTCCATATCCCCCTACGCCGGCGCTGCCTGGTGTACGTCATTTTTTTTCACGCACACCAGGCAGCGCCGGCGGCTAACGCCGGCTAACGTCATTGATTAAATACGGCGCCCGCATGCCGCTTCAGAATGGCGTTAGCCGGCGCTAATATTTTTGGCGCAACACTGCGTTAGCGCAGTTTTGTGTCAAAAAGTATAAATATGGCCCTAAAAGACTTCGCTTTCTTTACACTCCATGAAGCAAAGCGATGTTGACTTTCACATACTTCCCTGCACTTGTGTGTGCCAGCAGCTCTGAAATGTAAATAGTAAAGCAAATGTGAATAAGTGCACCAGCATGCCTTAGTTTAAAAAAGAGGGGAAATCCTTATTCACAAAAAGGATTTTTTTAAAATAATTCTCTTAATTCTCTATCACATGTCTAGAGTCTGGAAATCAGAGACACTGAAAAACTATGTATGTAATTAGTTATGCTGAAGCATAACCAAGCAGAAGGGGTCAGATCTGCAACCATCCACGGTAATCCCACTTAGTGCAATCCAGAAAGTCTTACTCAGAAATACCTTAGCTAAATTCGCTTGCATACATATCAGATTGCATGGTTTGCCAGGGTCGCTGAAAGACTTACAAGCACAGAGGCACTAGTGCAGGTTAGACTTCCCTTTTGATTCCTATTGCAGGATCATCGCACAGAAAGCCTTTCTACTGGTCTCTGTCCTGGTCTGTGACCTCTGATCTACATCGCCAGGTTGAAAGATACACTATTGGTCAAGAACAGATTAATTGCCATGTCCTCTCCCCGATCTACTTTACAAACCTATCACACTTTAGAAAAGCCATACTAGTCTATACATTCAGGGTAACGCATGGAATTCCCCAATTACATTTCCTCACTGCACCTTAGGGATGGATACTGAAACATCACAGGACCCATTGCGACAGCCTTGCAGTTTTCTGAGGTTTATCTGTCACCTCAGAAGATATACACTATCCCTCCTCAAAACAAATTCAGATGTCTACAGACAGAGGCATTATAACACTAGTCAACTTGAACAGAATGGCTGAGGTACCTGGTAATGACACTCATCAGTTGATTCTAAGAACAGATGTCAGCCAGAAAGAAGCCAATTCTCTACAGACAGAGGCATTATGACACTGGTCAAACTTGAACAAAATGGCTGAGGCAGCCCCTAATGACACTCACCAGTTGATCCGAAGCACCGATTCCTTTAGCATTTAATTCTATTTCCAGTGACCCTAGGAAATGCTCCTACTGAAGCGTTTTTTGCTCAGCATCTGAAGGGTTCCTGTGGGAGAGAGACTGTCTCGATGCAGAAATGGTCTAGACTTTCTGGCCAGAAACTAGAGGAAGGAAGCCCAGACAACCCCTTGATACTAGTGATTGTCCCTACTTCCAGATTGCAGGAAAACCCTACCAACACTCTTGCAAGCATTATAATCCGACCAGGAAGTGGAATGGCTGGGTCTTCTTGTAACAGGAAATACATATAAGATACATTCCTGTATGTTTAGTGTTGGATTTTGAGGAGCAGGAGAAGGAGAAAATGGAGCAGAAACCGATACCAGCAGAGGAGGCGAAGAGATGAAACGAGAAACAAAAGGAGGAGTGGAGAGAGAGATCAATGAAAGAGTGGTGCGAAAGATAACAGAGAAGGTGGTGAAGGAGCACAGCAAGGGACAGCCATATGGTAAGGTTGCCACCACACCCATATCCATCATGAGGTGCCAGATTAAGGGTTATCAGAGACAGTCCGAGTCCCGGGATGCCAAGTTCCCCTTGTGTCATGGCCTGAAGCTAGTATAGGAAAGTGGTGGGAATGGGCTCTGCACTAAGCCATAACTACTGCATTGGTTACTGCCTAGGAATAACACAAACAAATGTTTTGGGGTAATTGAATCTAAACCACAAGAAAGGTGTATTTTCTATGGTCCTACCTAATTTAAACTTGCTAGATCTTGTGAATTGTTGAACACCACTAAGAAGATAATTTCTCCTGGTATATTTGGTGAATATCACTAATTGTTGAGAGGGGAAGAAACTTAGTGTTGTTGGGCCAATTCCTAGTATTTGTAGTACACAGATAGTCTCATCACAGATTTGTTCCAAGTGTGAAGATTGTGACCAGGCGGGTACTGGTGTTATGATGCCTTGAAAATGAGAAGAAGCACTCTTGGACTAGATCAAAACATATGTATACTTAGCTATAGGCTCTAGACCTTTATGGACTAGTACCAATGAAAGGAGGCACTATCTTCATTTAACCCCTCTGTTGCCTCTTGAGTTTCTGGTACATCATGCAAGGTCACTAACAAAATTATCTTTTAAAGTTGTAAATTCTACACAAGCCTAAAACATAACCATCAAACCACAAACAGCCATTTATATTCGTGGAAAAGCATGGAAATGACTATGTGGATTTTTTAACTCAAAAAGGAGCTCTTGCTTTTTAGGAGGTGTAGTTAGAAAAAAACTAATATGGAACTCAGAGTAAACTGAGGTTTGTTAAAAACCTTTTGACCTTTCCCATATAAAATTATAGGCTATTCTCCAAAGAGGTTCAAAAAGGTAGAAGTTGCGCAGAAGTGTAGCAATAGAAACCGTTCCCCACACAGGTTCTTGAACAATGTATTTATTTAACGACAAGGTAAACAGGAGCAGCTTAGCAACCACCTTCTACTTTCCACGATCAACAGCCTCTCTTATCCCTCCTTCCAACATACATTCCATTCCACCATTAAACATTCCAACCGTTAAAACAATGTAGACAACCTACACAATACAACATACTTTTTCCCCCTTTTGGCCAAAAGAAAATGACTTATGAACATACAAAAGAAAAAGTACTTATTTAACTTTATGAACAAAAAATAAGTTTCATATTACATCTTCGAATCCTTTCACTTCTGCACTGAACTTGGTCAACTGAAGTAAAACCAACCAACTGAGAATTATTTACACCATCATTGACACCTTCACCATCAACATCAGATTGTGACAATACCAGAGTATATTCATGGGCTACCTTCTTCCGTCCAGCATCAGATTCATTACTTGATGCTTCATAACATTCAAGCATGGTCCTATTTAATCTACAGTTACTCTCACAATCATACAAAAATTCTGACTAGATTCACCTATTCTATTCACCTTTCCTTGATGCAGTTTTACTTTCTTCCATGGAACCAGCTTAGTCCCTAGTCCCTGGTCTCCTACCACTCAGCATCTTGAATAGTGACATATATGTAAAAGAATTTGGTAAAATCATACAAGTTAAACGTGTGGCCTGTAAAGCTTTCCTCCACGATAGTCCCCTCCTGGTCGCAGCTGTATAGAATCCTTGTGAACTCTAATAAATCCTTCCACTCAACCATTAGCTTGAGGGTGATAAAAAAGTAGACAAACCTTTACTAATAAACTGTGACCCATTATCTGAAACTAACTCTTCAGGCAAATGTACTCTTCAAAATACTTCATTCAATCACACATTCCATATTCACCTTCTCCACTATTCTCTATTCCAACCACTTTGTAAAGTAATCAACTAAATCAACGGCAAAAGCTAATTTCTTGGGCAATACAGCAAAAGGCCCCAAAATATCCACACCTAACCTCCTTCATGGTTCATCAGCATATTATATTGTATGCACCCCTGAAACTCAAGCCTCTGCCTATTTATTACTGGAGACATTTGGCACATAACCCCCTATTTTGGTAGTAGACATGCTGGGATGTTCCTCATGCACCAGATTTTTTTTTCTTCATTCCTTATCCATCCTCAAAATACTCAAATCGCAGCTCATCCATTCATTCCTGAATTTAAAAAATGAGGTAAGATGGCCACTCAATTTCTGTTCCTCATGCCATCCATCTAGCAAATGTTTCTGTACCAAAACTAAATCCTGATCCCTTCCAAACAATTCCTTCCATGCATCTTTAGTGATAACACACTGTGACATAATTTTTTCACACCCTTCATTTAAATCACTTACAGTATAAGCCACATGACATTTATTTGCATCTCCAAATTCCTCATAGGACTCTCTTGGAAAACGGGACATACAGACAGCATTAACATTATGACGTACCGGAACACACTGCACCACACATGATAGACTTGAAGTTTAGCATCCAACAGTGCAGTCAGACTTCTTGCTCCCCCAGCCAATAACATATTCACAAAGGGTTTGTGATCTGTCATCAAAATAAACATGGTTCCCCATGGAAATTGCCTAAAATGTGGTCCAGCCCAAGAGCACAGCATCAACTCCTTTTCATTCACAGCATAACTCCTCTCTGCATTCCTCAAAGTGTGTAAAGAATAAGACACAATCCATTCTCTTCGTGTATCCCATTGCATTAACACTGCACCAAGACCTACACTACTAGAATCAACGGACACCACACACTCCCTAGCCACCACATTAGACTTTAAAGAAGGTGCCTCAGATATTTTTGTCTTCAAACACTTAAAAGCTCTTGGCTGAGCTGCATACAATACAAATTCTAAATTATTTTTCAACAAAAGTCTCAAAGAAACAACTTTGGGAGCATTGTCTTGCACAAACTGGTCATAAAATTCTGTTGAACCAAGAATATACAATAATTGATCCCTGGAAACAGGTGCATTAGCGTTACTGATGGCTTCTACATAATTTGGTTTATGTTTAATTTGACTTTCGGAAACCTAATGACCCAATTATTCCACCTTCAGTCTCCTGAATTTGCATTTATGTAAACTTAATGTCAAACCTTTCAATTGGAGTTTCTCTAGTACAACACACAAATTCTTGTAACGTTCCTTATATGACTTTCCAAACTCAAATATATCACCCTGGAGAGCCACTGCACCTATTACTTCTACATGCATATTCTTCATGAAACTTGGAATATTAATGCACGTTGGCCAGACCAAAAGGCATTCTTAAAAACTGGAACATTCCCTCTGGAGTCACGAATGCTGTGAGATATTTAGACTCTTCATGAAACTCAACTTGATTACAACCACTTGTGAGATCAACAACTGCCCCTCGAGAGTCAGCACCATTTCATGGAAAATTGGTAAGGGATGTCTGTCAAACCAGATTTTATTAATCAAACTGTGCAAATCCACAAACAAGCGTAATTCACCAGATTTCTTTACAGAAATTACACAGGAGATATACCCATGGAGACTACTCAACTGGTTCAATTCTGTTTTCCTCACACACATTTTTGATTGTCTTTTAATTTATCCCGATACGCTAAAGGCATTTTCCTAAGCTTATGTCTAACAAGAATCTCCTCATTCTTGAGAATTATTTTGGGATTAAAGCCTTTACACCTTCCCAATTTCTTTTGAAATCACCTAGGAAACAACTTTATTTAAGAAACAAAATCAGAATCCCGCACTGCCCATTTGATGACATACACTGGAAGAGGTGCATTTGGGTCTATTTTTATTACCAACTCCTGTTGATGATGATTCCAACCTGAAATGGGTTCTTCCTTTTTCACTACAAAAACGTTCCCTCTTGTTCTTTTCCCTCTAAATTCTAACTCTGTACAAAAATACCATTCCAAATCATTCTTGTGCCCTCAATACCCATCGGTTGTACGTCAGAAGGCAACAAAATTTATTGTCACACAACTTCTGAAATAAAGCTTTACGACAATACTGTACCATGCACAAAAATCCATCATCATAGAAATGGACTTCCCATGTATTTGCCACACACATTTTGGGAAATCCTTATATTGTTTATTGCCAAAATGGATTTACAATTTCCCAATTAATTTTGCAATTCGTCACATGTAACACAATTGATTTTTTTAGACGCAACAGCCCTAGACACCATTCCAAAATCTCCTTTTTTATGTCTCATACACACTTTACCCAGTGCAGGACATTACTGGAAATTCCCAATGTGGTAAGAACTCCCACACCTTTAGCACAAACGCCCACTTCTCTTTTTGAAGCTTTTGTTCTCAAAATCCTTCCTATTCTTAACACAAGTTATTTTTCACAACACTGATCTCTTTAATTATTTCCACAGTTTGGACATTTTAATCTCTAATATCACTCACAAAATTTCTCTGATTTTTATATAGTCTTAGCTATGCTTATAAGTTCAGTTCCTGTCCAGAACCTTTGTTGTATTTCCTGCTCTTCCTCATTAATTGGTCACATAGAACTTGGTCATAACGAATACTATCAAATTCACTAAAAACCTGCCAATGTTGTTAAAGCAGACATATAGTCTTCTTTTTGTGCATGGAAATAAAATTTAAATGTTCTCATAACCGTATTTTTTTTTTTCAACTCTTATAGTCATCTTCTTTATTGGCAGTTCAAAAACACTCACATCACTACAAGGTTCAAGAAGTGGTAAATTGTTAAATTCCATTAAACCTACTCCACATAATCAGGGTTTCAATAAAGCTAGCTTCCTCGGAGTTGAATAGTCTTCACCCTCCAAAGCTTCAACATTTGCCATAATACAGGATACCACAGGTCCTATTCCATTAGAGGTTCTCCACTCATTTGTAAAATAAATATTTAAAGAGAGATAGTGGCGCTATATCGGCTTAGGTGGTATTCAATATAAAAATATCAAGAAAAATTAACTACTGGATAATACAAATGTAATTTGTATACGTCTGAATTGAACATCTTTCTTTAAAGAACATTTCTGCATAAAAAGAAACTCACAGTATCATTGTACTTTTACTCATCAATGAAATTCCTCCCAAGTCAAAATGGCTGCCAAAATGTAATGTGCGCTTGTTCTGCATGAACCTGACCTTTTACCTTACCTTGTGCCCAATCCAAGTTGGATGATCGTGTGACATCACGTGCACCTCCTCTGCATCCTGGGAACACACTACAGAAGTGTGAGCACTGGCATCCAAAGGGCACGAGGCAAAACAGTTGGTAACAATAACTTACTTTCTCCTATTAAGCCACAAAATTGTAGTCTGATGACACTTACCTAGACATTCAGACACCGAATGTAAAGCGAAGACCGAAGCACAGGTACTGACAAGTATGGTAAACCGCAGTTAAAAAAAGAAGTGGTGAACACTGCCCCTGACTCGCCTCTCCTTCCAGTTCCCGCTAATCGCCACGTGTATTAATCAGTGGTGACCGGTAGTTTTAGAAGGGAGGGGGTGGCCGGTAAGCACACTCACACTTAGTCATTCACACACGCATGCACATCCATTCACAACACTCATCAACATTCAAACATACATGCACGCACCAAACATTCATTTAAAAAACACACACACACACACACACACACACACTTACCTTCAGCTCGGAGGTCCCTGGAGGGTTGGGTCTGCTGCCTTCCCTCATGGGCTGACCTTAGGTCAGCCCATGAGGGAAGTCAGCAGTACCAACTTCGTCATAGAGTGGGATGGGGTCAGTAAGACTTCTGACCCCTCCCCAATCCGAGAGGAAGTGTCACTGATTGACACTCGTCCTGGGCACTTCAGGGCTTAAACCTGAAACGCACAGGTAGAAGTCAATGGGTGACGCTTCCCCTCGTCACTGAGAGGGAGGGCCTTGAGGCATCTTTGCTAAGCTGAGGAGGTCACGTCCATAGGAGCTGTGACCTCTTCAGCCCAGCAAAGTTCAGCTAAGGCAGCCAGGAGTTTGCGCAAAACGCGCATGTCTCGCTCCTGGCTGCCTGATCTGAACATGAAGAGTGTCGGTCACGCTGACCTTTGCTCAGCCTGACAGACACTCTTCAGGAGGGGTAAAAGGTGGGGGGGGTCGTGGACCCTCCACCCTAAAGGACGGGCTGCGGCTGGTAGCAATGGAAAAGGTTCCTCATACAGGTTCCAGAACAATGTATTTAAGCGCAGGGTAAACAGGAGCAGCTTACCAACCACCATGCTTCTTTCCACGATCAACCATCTCCCTTGTTGCTTCTACTCAAATAAACATTCTATTCCACACCCAACATTTTAACCCTTAAAGCGGTAAAAACAACCTACACAATACATCAAGAAGTAAATGCAAACATAATGCACACATGCCGTGGTGTGAAGATATCTTTCTCATCCATACATCACAGGAGTAGATCATTAAGCTATATCATCTTGCAATCAGAGGTGACTGAACTGGGGCCAATGCATGGAGAAGCCATAGATGGAGAAGATCTATTTGCACAAGATGGGCACCATCCACAAGACAAAGGACACTGTAGTGGGAGTGTACACTTTCAACCAGTTTGAAGTACACGACCCTGACCATAGCCTTAGTGATTTTCCATTGATCTCAACTCTTTCAAGCACAGTTGACCAAGTGTCACTGTCATCCACTCTACCTAGTTAATGTCGATGAAGTAAATGCCTTGAAGGAACTTAGTGAGATTTCTGGATCGAATCCTTCCATCCCTGGGGTTTACAGCTTAGTTGCTACATTAACCACCCGGGTTTGTAGGCAGTAAATGTTATCGAACATGGGCCCTTGTGTGCTAGAAGTAGCCAAAAATCTCCAAAGAATCTATTATCTGCATAATTTGCAGAGGTCAGTGATGTTATAAACACCATTGGCTGCAAGTCTGTCTCTTTGTGGTCGCAGAACTCCTAGTATGTGTTATGTTAACCTGTATTTACACAGGAAAAAGGGAACAAAAGTGCACAGTTTAACTGAACACCACATGGTTAGTAGTCATTACAAAAAAGGTTTCCAATTTGCATGGCCTTCAGTCTGTACCCAGTGGTACAGAAATGGAAAGGTCTTTTTAATATATACTTTACACCATTAAATCACGAAATAGCAATCACTCATATTATGGAATACAACAAAGTAAAGTATATTTCTCACGATCACCTGGGTAGGATATCCTAAAAGTATCAAATTAGACAGATTCTCTGACAGAGGCTTATCATTAATGAAGACAAG
The DNA here is from genome assembly GCF_031143425.1 of Pleurodeles waltl. Taxonomy (NCBI): domain Eukaryota; kingdom Metazoa; phylum Chordata; class Amphibia; order Caudata; family Salamandridae; genus Pleurodeles; species Pleurodeles waltl. The sequence goes on along the minus strand of NC_090437.1, from coordinate 316,961,452 downwards.
ACATCATTAGTAAAAAGTTCATCAAAAGTGGGGTTTACTGATGCAACAAAACTGACAAAAATAATGTAACGCTAAATGCCATGAACAGCTCACACCTTCACTATGAATTTACATTATACAATATTCCAACAATGCAAGCTTGCTGGTGGATACTCCATTTAACCACAGGTTCCTAACCGTAGACTCTCCAGCCTCCACAATGGGCCTGAAAACGTTTCTCCAGCAATACGTCCTCCTGCTGCCAGGTCATGCCATATGGTTGTGTTGCTCTCTACTGTCCTGAACGTGATAGGGCCACCTATAAGCTCTCTCCTTGCTAGCGGAAGCCAGTTTCTCTGATGCCAAGCGTGAAGAACTTTTAGTACCAGTGTGCTGATTTCTAATTTGGGACTTATTTTTACATGTGATGAAAGGTGGTTGCACATAAAGAGGTGGTAGTGAGGAATCTGCAGTTCGATAGAGTATCCACAAGAAAGAGTGTTACCTAAAGTAAGTAGCTTGTTCTTCTGATGTCTACTTCTAACCACATATTTCTTACCTTAGTACAGATACAAAAGCGTGAGCATCTGCTCCCCATACCAAAAGTAATGCAGGACTAAGCAGGTGAGATGCCTTTCCTGCTATGCACTAAAGCCCGCATTGTGGCCTGGCAGATATCAAAGACAGGCAGCGCACATGCTAGTGAAGTGGTAGCAGCCTTCCCTCTGGAGAAATGGGTTATCAAACCTACCTGGAGCTGCTTTTTTGGCCAGTGCATATATTAATGCAGAAGACTAGCCACCTCAACCGGGTCCTCTTCCTCTTCTGTACAGTCTTCCATTAGTCACCTCAAAAAGATGATCATCCACAAGCTTAGTATGATCAATATAAAAGTCTAAGCATTTTGGGGTACAACCAATAAAGCCTTCCCTCCCCTTTCGAGGAGTGGGTGGTAGTGGTGGTGGTGTGGGGCAAATTATGCTGGCAAAGTGATGGATTGCTCAATGTAGAAAGGAGTCATGATGTTTGGCAAAAAGGCCATCCAAGTACTCAACACCAGTTTACCAGGGAGAACAGTGGTGTAGGGTGGTTGCACCCATAATTCCTGAAGCTCACTCACACTACAAGCTGGAGTAATCATAATAAGTACGATAGTCTTTAAAGTCAGGGAATGCAGTGAAAAGATATGCATCATCTCAAAGGGCATACACATGAGAAACATCAAGACCAAATTAAGGTCGTACATTGTCATCACAAATGGTCTGGGAGGAACTGTGTATCAAGCCCTTTAAAAGCCTCATCACCGTACATATTTTATACAAGGACAGGTGTGTCAGCAAACTTCGACAGGCCAAAAGGACTGACAAAGAACCTTTAATAGTGCCCGCTACAAGGCTTTGCTGAGCCAAAGACAAAACTAATGTAAGAGCACCCAATAGGTCGGCTTGTAAAGGGTCAATCTTTCAGATAGCAGAACAAGGCCACTAACCCAGCATAAATGGAGTTCATGATTGGGTGCCTGGCGGCGAGGATGGCATCCATCAATTCTGGTGGCAGATCAAATGCAGTTAACTGCCTCCACTCAATTTCGCTTCAAGCAGGTGTAGCTTGCAAAGGTTCATGTAGAGTACTCTGCCCTGCTGCTGCGACAGAAGATACTCTCAAAGGGAGAGCCTGACCAGAGAGCAGATGCTCACGCTCAGAAGTTCCAAATACACTCTCCTGGCCCACTCTGGAGCCCCTAAGATCACTTGAACCTATTCATTCCTGATCTTTTTCACGATTCTGAGAAGGAGGGGCAGAGGCAGGAGTATAGGAGTCCCATTTTCCATTCCAGCCAGGACGCATCTTCTACAAGCGTTCTTGTGGAAACTTCAAGATGCAAAGCTTATGAAATTGTGCATTTGACAGAGTGAACAGATCTAGTCAGGGTTCTCCCAACTGTTGGAAGATGCCATGCTCCACCATGGGGAGCAGGGTCAAAACCGATTTGCATATGGCTGGATCCAAAATGGGGTGGTGTGGTGAGCAAACATTTTTTAGATTCAACCCAGTTCTGTGACTGGGGGTGAATATTTGATTTGTTCAGCATTCTGTTCATCACTTGTTCTTTTTGCATTTGTCACGCTAACTGGTAAGTGTATGCCCAGGTATGGGTTCTGTGCTCACTGTGCCACTGGATTCAAACTAGCCTGCCTGATGAGGGGTGATACCTCAAAACTGGTTCCAGGAAGCTTGTTTTCAGTCCCGCAAGGAGCAGGGTCAAGACTTATTTGCATATGGCTGGGTCCAAACTAGGGTGGTGTGGTGAGCAAAAAAAAAAAAGATTGATTAAACCCAGATCTGTGATTGTATGTGAATGTTTGATTTGTTCAGCATTCTATCCATCATCTGTTCTTTTTGCATTTGTCACTTCAAGATGTAGACACCATTTGTAATCTGCCAAGCACTGCCTACTTAGCTCATCCATTATGATATTCAAGGATACTGCCAGGTGGTTCATGATCAAGAAAATGCCCCAAAACTCCAACCAAGTTTACAGGTACAGAGACTCATGATCCCTCTCCACCGTGCTTTTACCACATAGAGGTGGTTGTGTCAACGAGAACCTGCAGCAGTCTTTCGTTGATGGAAGGAGGGCAAACAAACTCCAGAATTAGACAAATGCCCTGCAACTCCAACAAAGTAATACAGAGTTGAGCTTCCATTGAAGAACTAGGGTCCTCTGATTTCCACCTCCTCCATATGACCTCCCTAACGGAGCAGTAATGCATCCATCACCAGGAGAGGGGCCTGCTGCTGGACCAATTGCGTTTGAGCAGCCACCACTGCAGAATGTGACATCTATGATGAAATTTGGATGCTGGGCTCACCAGAACTTTGGGCTTACTTGTAAGGCATGTGCCACCTGGCATAATCTTCAAGAAGGATGAAGAAGGCTAGTAGGTCAAAAAGCCTCAGAGCTGCTCTCACTGAGATCTGCTACTGAAACATTGCCTGAATGTCCTGGACTTGTTGCAGCAGATCTGAATGTTCTGAACTTGTATCAGTGAATGGAAGTCCCTGCATTGCACCATATCTGGGATAGCACCAATGAATTGAAAACTCTGCAAAGTAGTCAGGTGGAACTCCAGCTCATTGATCACCCCAATAATGTCAAGACATTCTTAGTTACCTGGAGGTAGTCTACGACTGGTCAGGTGAGCCTGCCTTCAACAGCCAGTCAACATAGGGGAAAATTGGTACACCTGACCTCCAAAGGTGGGCAGTGACCACAGCCATCAGTTTCGTGAACATCCAAGGGACTCTGGTGAGGTAGAGAGAGCACAGTAAACTGAAAGTGCTCCTAGACTACCTTAAAGCGCAGGTAACATCTGTGGGATTGCAGGACAGGTATATTCAAATACACGTCCTGTAGGTCCAAGGACATTATTCAGTATCCAGAAGAAACAGGATCTGGGCCAGTGTGATTTTTAATTGGTCATTCCGCAGGAAGGCGCTCAGAGGTCAAAGGTCCAAAATATGTCAGACCTCAGTCTTTCTTCAGCACAAAGAAATAGTGAAAGTAACAACCCCATCCTCTTTGCGAGTCCAGATCCCTCTGAGTAGCACCTCAGGATAAGAGCACCTGCACTTCCTGTAACAGAATTGACAGGTGCTCCTTTGAAATTTGCTCTAATGTGGGCTGGAAAGACTTGGTGGGTCAAAAAGAAAGGGTAGGGCATAGCAATTCTGAACGATCTGTAGTACCCATCTGTCAGCCATGATGGATTAACATTGTTCCAGCGCACTCATTTATTACACTATGATCATATAGTGTTAGACCTAAAAATACTGTGTATGCTTTAAAATGCCCATGTGGCAAAATGTACGGTAGAAACAGAAAGAAAGATCAAAGTTTGCATTACAGCAGCAGGTCATAACATTTCTCAGCCACGATTCCAGGTTTTGGAAGTTGTCACAGTGAGGGTAGACATGGACAACCATAAAAGCTTTCCTAAATGGAAATTCCTAAATGGAATTCTACCGGATAAAAAGACTGGATACCATGCAACCCAACAGGATGAACGACAAACTGGAAAAAATGTGCTTTCTTTAAGTATTTTCATGTTGCGTTCATAGATCAAAGCACTGAGTTGAGTTAGCACTAATTCATATCAGCATGATAGGAACATGTTCTTACATTTAAAGCATCATGATATAGAGTTTCACATTAGCTTTGGGATTTTGGTTTGTGTTTATACATAATCCGAGGTATTGAGGTAATCTGAGGAGTGATACATGATCGGTATTACCATGGTCCACACACACAGCATGCCACATAGGAACACGGATAGTGCTGTATTTATACATCGTTTCAATAATAATCACTATTCTTTTTTCGTTGTATTCACACCTTCAATATCACAGTGCATGTTTTGTTAAATTTGAAATCTATATTTTGAGGTTTCGTCCCTTGAAGGTAAGGCTGCCTAATGGTCCATTTAGCCTCTGTATTTAATATCCGGGTTCATGGACCACCACTAAGGTTTCCACGGGAAGGAGCACGCTTTGTGGGCATTCAATGCGGCTTAATTACCAGTATGCTTTACAGTAAGTGGCAATAAAAAACGCCGGTATGTTTTCACTAGCACGACATTGCAACTTAAAGTTATGTAGAGCCACCTACGATTGGGGTGGCGCAGCACGTGTGTGACGAACCGGCATTTGCCACAAGATTGGGTATTAGTGTTGGGGCACGCAGCATAAGGCCATCACTGCACTACCCTTAGTGGTTAGATGTGAACACTATCGATGCTCGTAAACCACGGCACGCTTAGGACACCCCGGCGTACCACCGCACCAGTACATTCCTTTAGATTAATAACACCACGATTTTCACATTGTTAGACGTGGACACATCAACATGCGAGCCTCGGTATGTACGGGGATTCCATGCCCCGGTCAAGTGGTGATTAAAGCACAAGCTTTTGAGTCACCAGGAGAGGCTGAGCTTGTATTCTCAGCATGAGGTCTGTATGATCCACACAGTGTTTTAGGGTCGAGCCTGCGTTGCGTGCTTTAGTTATTAGAAAAGGGCTTGGAGCCCTGTCGACATCACGTCAGTGTTTTTTATTGGTTCATGGGCTTGCCTATTAAAATCCGCTTGCTTTCATTAGTCGAAGGCATGCACACGTCATGCCTTTTCCGGTGGCTAGCCCTCCTCGAGCGCTTCGACCAAGTACAGAAAACATGCGAGGCTCGCTGTTTTCTGTCCGGCTCGTGAACTACTTTTTCTCAATTTTACTAGCGCGATTTCGCTTGGCAGAAGTAGAGCGCTTTACACAGTTAATTGCACTTTTTCGGTTACGTACATAAATACACTTTTGCCGATAGGTGAAAAGTCGGGTTAGGAGTTTACAACGCTATCAGCTCTAACATGAGCAAACGCGAGACCCGTTGCATTGAAAATGCTTGTTTTTTTTATTTTGTCGATGATGGACGTTCACACAAAGAAGGGTGATATGTTTGACTCCAGTCACAGAGCGGTCACACGGAGGCTATACAAGGTTTGTGGTGTGGAGTGACAATTGCGGTGTAGTAAACATCTACACGGCTATATTGTTTAACTTGTAGATACCCCGGATAAAGGGTTATTGACCCGAAAAGCATTGGGAATTGAGAATCACCTGATAATAAGTAAATAAAGATAGCTCAATACAATCTCTGGGTACAAAATAATTAAATGAAATTGCTGCAAAAAAAAACCTTGGGTTTGAAGTAAAGTGCGTCTGGGAGCTTGCACGGGGGGCTCCACAGCTAGCACATGAGCTGATTAGCCTTGATGGATTCTTGGACGAAGTGTCAAACCCTGCCCCTCATAGGTGTGTGTCACTATTGTCAAACTAAAGCAGCTTGTGGCTGTTGCCATTGCGGAAGGGACACAGGACTGGTGCCCCTACTGACCTGCGAGTTGAGTGCCAGAAACATTTTTCCAGCCTTGAAAGGACTACAGTGGGTGGAAGACGGCTGTTGCAATACGCCAACCTCCTTGCATTGCCTGTGAATTTTCTGAACTGATGTGGGAACTGCTTTGTAGGAGTAAAGAGTCCCAGCAAGCACGCTGTGGCTCTATTATCTAAAGCACGGTAACACAGAATCCACTTTTTCAATAAAAAGGCATGACCCATCAACAGGCATATTTATGAGAAAGGCTTGTACATTTCCACAAAATACTGTGGAACGCATCCATGCATGATGGCAGAGCACAACTCTGGTTCAAACAGTCTTTCCCAAGCAATCTGTAGTATCTAGGCCAGCACAAATCACATATTTGTCTGCATCTAGTATGTCATGAGTTGTCTGGGGCCAGAGTGCCCTAAGCGTTCCGGAACCCCTGTTAAGATTTTGCTGGCCGGGTCCCAGAGTGTATACGTGTAGCAACCTAAGAAACAGAACTGATTGATTTTAATGCCAGGCTAGCAGAACATACGTTTTCCGATTTGGAGCAGTGGTAGGGAATGAACTGGGGTTCACGTTGTTAGATGAAGCCTGAAGCACCAGGCTCTCTGAAGTATATTTATTGAGAAAATCAGAATCACCAAGGTATTCACAGGTGGGCAGGTACAGGGCTTTGACCATGTGACTATCAAGGTGGTGAGGGACTCATTAAAGGGGAGCCAGGGCTCAGATGAGGCTGTCTCAGGCTGCAGAATTGCCTGATGCACTTATGTTTTGGTCCCAATTGACAGCAGGTTCAAATCCAGGACTTAAGCAGCCCACTGGACTACTAAAAATGATACACTCTCTTCCGTTGGTGGTCTAAGTAGTAAGCCAAACTCTGTTTCGAGGAAGTGTCAAGCCCAGTGGCACATTGTAAGTCCATGTAGAAGTAGTCAACTGTTTACGGAGGATGGAGAACCCCCCCCCCCCCCACTATCATCATCATCTTCTTGGGGTGTAACATGTTCAAAGTTTGAGCCAAAAAAAAGAATGGAGCCTCTGCAGACATGTACAGGCACTGTATCAGAATCAGGCAGTGTGACAACCAGTTGCACTTTTGTAAGCTCACAGCACAACATCAGTCGGGATCAGTCATTTAGGTGTTGAACATCCGAATGCCCATTGGATCCTCTTTTATAGTTGAAGGCATCAGTACCAGTGTCAATAAGGAAGGGCCCGACACAGGTCGTGGAGCCAGACTGAGTGCCTGTACTGCAGTCAATACATAGCCTGGAGTGGGTTCCAATGGGTCAGGTGGCACTGGGATCCAGCAGCGGTAACTTTGCTGAAGATTCCTGCAGTTGCTTGGGGTCCAAAGGCATGCCAGAGGGAGCCAGAAGGATGCTAATAATCTACAGATTACCATCCTCGAAGTTGTCAATATGCTACGGCGTCACCAATAGCCTGGGAAACTCTGGCCACACTGGAATCAGGTGGAGAATCAGCTCCGCGATTGGGGAAAAAATGACATCACAACTCTCTCAATCTTTCTTTCTGCACACAGAGAGATGCTATGGGGATGAGACCCACTTCACTATGTGTTCATTTAGACTTTGGTTTGAACTTAGCAGAGGCTTTCACCCACAAAGAAGCCCTGTCATGGGAACGGCCTCAGGAGCTCTATTGGGTCCATGCCTGTGACTTGAAATGGACATACCCATCACGAATCCTTATTTTCTGAGAAGTACAGCTTTTGTCTTAGTTCCAGATAGCTTTCAGGTTAACTTGTTGCACAAATTAGAGCTGTGTCTTGTGTTCAAACACCAAAGACACATCTTCTGCCGGTCTGTGATTGACATGTGCTTTCTGCACTCTTGCCATGGTTTTAAACCTGTTGTTTTAGGACTGGACATCATTCCTTAGCACACTGGTTTGAGTTGGAAGTCATCAAAAGGCCAATTAAATTTGGAGTGGTACTGCAGAGCCACATCAGAAGAAGCGGTAAAAAAGAAACTGATGTCAGTGTACAGAGGTGGCTTTGTGCTGCTTCAACACTTCTGGGAAGTATGGAGTAAAAACAAACCCCACCTAGAGGTACAAGGGAGCATAGAAGCAGACAAAATTCCGGATTCAGTCTGGTGTCTCAGAAGTATTTTAAAGTGAGGAATCTGCAGTTAGATGTATCCACCAGAAATAGTGGGTCAGCACTGAAAAGATGCTTATTAGAAACAATGCCACAAAGTGATTATCACAACAAAAAACAAAAAATATTTGTTATCCATTTGTACACTTCCTGATTGCAGGCAGGTGAAATTCTGCAAGGCAACAAAGACAGAAGGAACTGCATGTCTTCAGTATGCATAACTACCCACTCAGGTGTTCATCTCTTTCTTCACAGGAATTGGGGGGGTGTAGAATTTGCAAGTGAAAATGTTCTTTCCAAGATACTTCTAGTCACTGAAATGTGGCAATGTGGTGCTGCTGGGTGTGTGTGTGTGTATAAATATATCATGAGTACTGTTGGAAATCTCCATAATTTACAGAATAACAGGTGCATTATTTGTATAAAGCTAAGGCAGAAATGTACTGCAAACATAGGTGCTAGCCTACGAAGACATATTTCCAACTTTTCATCGCAGAACTTAATTAATCAGACTTCTAAATAACTATCAAGTTAAAGCAGAGAATGACTGAAGATTAAAGTTGTATCATAGTAACTAAAGTAGAACTGCAAGTATTCTAGGGAGGCTGTTTCTTACATTGTGAATACTGTTCTTTATTTTCTCCAAAGAAAATATCGTTGCCATGTCAATGTTTGATGGAGGAAAGAACAGCTTAGCCCATCTCATGAAAAAAGACATTTTGTTTTAAAATGCATCACAGAAGTACCTTGAATTGAATTCCTCCAAAGACACCATTGCATGCATCAAGGTGTTTCACAATCTCCTTGATAAGACGTTGTTCACATAATTGAAGCAGCCTTGGACCTTGGAAAATGGACTATGATCACCAAGAATGGCACCCATGTTCAACTCCTATAACCAGTGAAATGGTACAAGAGTAACTGACTATATGAGAGAGAATCCCACCCAGATGCAACACGTACATGAAAAAGTGAATTACAGACAACCAGCCAAGCAGTCTCTGATAAGAGTAATTTAATTACTTGTTATGTGCCACAAATATTGAGTACCAATCTGCTAAACTGACAATCCACCCGCTCTATTTAAAATAAGGGGGATTGTCATGTTTTCTGCACCATGGCTCCCACAAGTTCTACTGGTGAATAGCTTACACTAACAGCCCCACAGCCTTAAGGTCACTGACCTATTTACAACAGACTTTCTGAGGTATATTTTTCCTGTCCTGGATGGGCAAAACAAACGTGTTGGTCCTGAACAGAACAACATTTAACTTACCCATACACCCTGCGAGAAAACTGTCAGGGTATGAGGTCCATTAGTTTTTTTGTTTTTCTAATGCAGAATCTTGGTTTGAGAATTCGAAAATTGGCAAATGACAGCATGACACCTGGCAGCTGCCCAGAAAACTTGCAGTGCATTCAGAGGATCTGCCGCTGTGATGGCTGCTCCTCTGAAGCCACAGGCAGGCAGGGAAACCTAAATAAGTACGGGTGTAGTCCGCCGGGGCATCAGAGGACAAGGCGGTTCACACAGCAGTCCAACAAACTCTAGTAAGCGCCTAAAATTGAGTCATAATTTCATTTACTTCTTAAACCTACTGGTAATACAGCACATGGTACTGCCAATACCATGTGGCACAATAAGGGCAGTATTTATGTACTATTGCACATTTTATCCTATGGATTTAGGAATGTTTTCACCATCTTTTTTCGAATGATGCATTCTCCTCATTAAATGCAGTTTTCCTCATTACCATTTCCACACGTTTTTTTGTTTGTTTTTTCTGTTTTTTGTTTTTTAAATCAAACTTGTAATCCCGATCCAGCCAGTAGGAATTATCAAACACGAATTACAAGGACACTCTTAATGAGGACCTTAATCTGTGTGGTGTTGCAAACATTGGGATTAATATAGCTTTATAGTCCCTGTAGCGGGCTATTTCGGCCATTAAAGGACTGCTCCAGCATTAAATGACCGCCTGAATGCAAGGGCCTTTAACAAAGGAGTGGGACCTTTTTTGGTCAGTATAGCTCATCTATGAAGAGCTATAAGGCTATTATAACATTCCACCACTAGAGGGCAAAATGTTCCAATAAATGAAATAAAGGCCTCATGGAACGCAAGAGGATTGGGATTCCCTCGGGCTTTGTTCACGCTGTTGCTGTGTAAAAACATTGGAATGCTGGAGCTCTGGGATTTTACTAGCCATTAGAAGCCCAGAGCACTCCATTGTCTTGAACGGAGCTTCCAACATTCCAATTTTCTAATAAAATGTAGTGCTTCAATAACATTTTAATATTGAGAAAAACAAGTTTAAAAACTAGGGTGACATGTTTTCAAAACTCTAGTATAAGAGTTACATTACAGCCACCTTGCTCTGTAGGGAAGGCATATGGCCATCTTAATCATACAATTGTAACATCAAGAGCTCTAAAGGATTGTTTCATATTGAACATTTTCACAGGACTGGGCATACCAGATTTGACCTACGGAATAAAAACAGGGTAGGCTGCAAGACACGCTGCTGCTTTGAGTGCTAGGTGGTCTGACCGATTCACCCCACATAGCATTGAAAGCCGTCTGAGGGAGCAGCACACAATATTCTTTCTGGCGCATAAATATTTTGCCCCTGCAGAAAAGTAACTCTTCTGACCTGGAATTACGGACTGTTTCCTGGGTTTCTCTTTCTATCAGACTGGAAAGCCTTTGGCTCTTACTCAACAACTTTAGAAAATGTTCTTTCAGATTTATCATTTAGATCCATTAAAAAAATATTTGCTCAAATGAGCAGTTGAAAGACTTTAAATAGGGTTAGAGTTGCTCGAAACACTTGCCTGGTATGAAAACAAATACCAGGGCAACTTTGAGCTCCCAGTCTGGTTCACGTAGCCATCTCTGACAGTTTAGTTAGGATTAATGCAGCGTTTTTTACACCTGAGACAAAAAACATTTTGCAGTCTGTGCTTACCTATATGCTGTTTGCAAGGAGTGTCTGCCAAAAACTCCTAGTGGTACTGTGGGCACTAGTGCACTCCAACCAGTCCCCATCTTGTGGGAAATTCTACCCCCAGCCTTCCCCACAAGTTGTCAGGAGTAAAGGTTGAGAAATACAGACAAGTCATTCTTCAAAAGCCACCCATTGTTGGTTAAGTACTCAACACCAGCACACTAATGGAGAACTCTAGTCCAACACTGTAGGTCTGAACTAGCTACATAGTATGACTGCTTCCATACATCTCACAATGATAATCAGATATAGAATGATACTAACAAAGTCCATCCCAGAAGACCTTCCCACTTCTCCTCTTTCAAACTAGCCATGACTATTGAGGACCATAACTTTTAAAGAAAATATCTCATATTTGACAGCAGTGCAGTAACCAGCTAATTGTTCTGTGATCTTATGAAATACCACAAAGGGACACAGTGCCTAATTTGTAAAATATTAAGTGTCAGCATCCAAACCTTTGCTCTGAAGCTTGCGGCTGGCATTATCAAAAGTCAGGGATACCAAATACCAAGACAGCGTAGTTTTGATTGCACATCATGCCTCCTGCAGCTACCAGCGACACTCCCTGCCCTTTTATCTCACTCTTGCATGTTCTTTTCCAGTCCTGAGTTATCACTTTTTTTCAGTCTTCCTCTTCCTCTCCCTTTTTGTATTTCACTTGCTCTGGGCCAAAGTCTGATGAGTAAAAATAAGTGCCCAAAAATGTGTGCTGGTGTGCCCCACCAGCAACCACTGCCTCAAATTAAGCACTGGAGCAACTTTCAGAGCTGCTCAAATCTGCCAGCTTACTGAAAGCAAGAACTGCACCTCCATCTCTCAACCGTCTTCACCAATCACACTGCTACGTGCTGCATCCCACAACACTACAACTGCACCTCGATGGTCATCACAAACGACTGGCAAACACTTGCTACATAGGATCAAAAACAAAGAAAACACTTCCAACAAAACACCCTACATGGCGTAGCATGCTGTCCATGTAGGCAAGCATTTCAGTGCCCCCATGTAGAGGTAGTAAGCGCTATGTAAATGTTGCACTACACAAAAATACAATTTGTTGACTGTGTTGTGCTTATGTTTAGAGGATATAAATTGCAAGCAAACTCATTTGCCTTCTATTAAAATCCCATTTCGTTCGTTCGTTCTTGTGCATCCTGCGTAGTAGGTGTGCATGCTAGTCATCTAAACGTGTTTCACAAGCTATTTAACGGACTTTCAACTACTAAAATACATTTCAAACGTAACACACTTCAGCCCATACTGATGAATCAAATTTATATGCACCTCGTGATTATTTCTGACATTCACCAACAATCAAATTAACATAATTCTTGGTCAGTAATATTTTTGTCACAGTACCAAACCTCAGTTTTCTTGCGTGGCTTACTGTACTAGGCATGACGAATTAATGAGCTTAAACTTTAAAAGAGTGCATTCACTTCCAAATACAATGCGTGCAATTTATTAACAAAAATGGCCCACAAATTCGGCTGACGTGCCAAGATGCAGTAACACGATATGGGGACCTTTTTTCAGTGTAGCATTTTGTACAAGCACCAAAGGTAGTACAACAGAACCTATATTGAATATCAACTTCAAACTTAAGTTAAGAGGGGAAAATAAAACAAATAACACAGTACCAAACAGGTCAATAGCACCGTCTCAGATAAGAATAGAAAATCCAGGCACACATTTTGAAGATTTAAATGTTATTCGCCAAGTATGTCGTGCTTTATTTGCCAGGTCAGCAAATGTGTACTGCATTATCATTAGGCCATAAATTACATACACTTCTGACCTCCATTTTCAGGCATGTATGTGGTCTCCAATTGTGGGGACCCTTGCAGGTCCTTTTACAGAGGTGTCTCTAGATGTGATTTTGTAGAGGGTGGGCACACAATGGGTAACGGATACTACAGGGAGGTTATCTATAAAGGGCGATCATGAAGACTGTGTATATGGACACACACACACACATATATATATATATATATATATATATATATATATATATATCTAGAGAAAGAACGAGAACTTTGGGTAGTTCACAAGTTTAGATGGAGAGCAGCTCCAGTAAGGAGCACCCTGCAACACCAGCGATACTCTAGATTTGCTCACCACAAATGTCTGTTTATTTAGCAATGCTTTTAAGCATCGGATCAGCACACTGCTATTCAGGCCGAGCTAGATAGTGAAAAAGTATTTTGCCATTTGTACAGCAAAATCTTTGAGCATAGGATTGACACAGTGTCATCTTCGCCGAACTGTAAAATGACAAAAGCCATTTACCTCTCCAGGCACAGTATTACAGCTTTGGACTGGTAAACTACCATCCAAGCCAACCTCGAATAAGTAAAAGCAACCCTTTGCACGTGTTTAGCTCTCATTAGAGCTCTTCAGAGTGCATATGTATTAATTCATTTCTAGGTCGAGGGTAAGAGAACCACCTCTTGTATACTTTTAAGTATACTTCTTCTGTGGGCTTCCAACTATTTAATTCGTTAGTTTCAGTGTCATTTAAAAAGCCTTGCTTGCTAGTGGTCAGTCATGCCTCTTTGTCCCTCCTTCTGTGTGGGAGCAGTGACCAACTACTGTATAATAATGCTTTGTCCTGTTTCTCTGGTCTGTAGGGGACCTTTTTTTTAAACTTTGTTTTCTGCTCCTGTCCAGGAACGCTTCCCTTTTCATTTGCAGAGCACTCTTGCTCTGAGCTTAGCTGTAAACAAGGATATCAATCAGGCTGTTATCTTGGTCACATTTGGTCTTTGTGGGCTCTCTGCACCCTCCCTCAGCTGCCTGGCTCCCACCCTTCATTGCCCCGGTGCCAGGAATCACACACATGCTGTCTGCCAGAGCACCTCAGTTCCTGCAATCAGTACAAACTGCTGCTCCAGTACTGGTACCTTGGGCGCAGCTCCATCAGTGCACCTCCGTTCATACACTCCAAGCCCTCAGCCGTGCCTGTGCCAGGAACCCCACGCATGCTGTCCGACAGAGCACCTCAGTTCTTGCAGTCAGCACACTCTGCTGCTCCAGATCTGGGACCTTGGACACAGCTCCATCAGTGCACCTCCGTTCACACACTCCAAGCTCTCACCCCTGCCAGTGCCAGGAACCTCACACACACTGTCTGCCGGAGTACCTCAGTTCTTCCAGTCAGCACACTCTGCTGCTCCAGTACTGGGACCTCAGGTGCAGCTACATCACTGCACCACCATTCACACACTCCAAGCCCTCAGCCATGCCAGTGCCTGGAACCCCACGCACGCTGTCTGCCAGAGCACCTTAGTTTTTACAGTACACTCTGCTGCTTCAGTATTGGGACCTCGGGCACAGCTCCATCAGTGCACCTCAGTTCACAAACAGCAAACCCTCAGCAGTGCCAGTGCGAGAAAACCCACACACACTGCCTGCCAGAGCAACTCAGTTCTTACAGTTAGTACACTCTGCTGTTACAGTACTGGGACCTCGAGCGCAGCTCCATCAGTGCACCTTAGTTCTACCCCGGCAAGGTCACTTCCTTTCCTGTACTGGAACCCCGCTCACATACAGTTTGATTACAGCAGCTCAAGTCTAATAATCAGTCCCACTGCCAAGCCAATGCTGGTCCTAAAAGAGCAAAACACAGCTCAGCCAGTGCACCTCAAGTCTAACATCCAACGCCACTGTTGATGGGAAACACTGCAGATCCACCAGCATCCATCAGTTCTAAAATTCTGTGCACATTTCTTCTCAGTACTAAGGCTCACGCACACGCCCTTCACGAATCCTCACTTCTGTGGTTCAGAGGCAATGCCACTCCCATGCTTGGCACCACCTGCAGCTTCAACAGGGCAACTTCAGGTTAAAACTCTGCAACACTGGCACACCAATTCTAGGTTCCGCACATAGCTCCATTAACATACCTCACTTCTGACCTTGTCTGCCCGTTACTATTCCAGTACTGCAGCCCACATACAACTCTGTCAGTGAACCTCAACCCTAAACTGCAGAGCCCCATTATTCCAATACCAGGAATTACAGGGGGCTAAGTTTCTCATTCCGCACTTGCTGCCTTTGTGTTATTCCAGCACTGGGCCAGGGCTCTGTCTATACCCTCAGTCCTGATCTGAAGCACCCCAATATTGCTGTATTGGGGTTCACATACAACTATGCTAATGCATCTCCTACTGTTCTGCAGTGCCCCTGCTGTTCCACACTCCGCTTTCTGTTTGAGGACGTGGGGGAACCAATTAAATCTATTCTTAGCTGCCATCTTTATTTGGGAGGGTCAGTTTCACCTATCACACTCCGTTCTTTCCTTTACTTGGTTTACTCTCAATGTGTTCTCCCTCCCCCACACTTTTCTCTTTCCAGCTCTTAAAATGCACATATCAACAGTTTCACTCTTTCAACTGTTTATTTCCACTCCTCTCCTTTTTTTTGTTTCCCTTTTCCTCTTGCTACCTTCTCTTTCAGACTCGTAAAAACTTGGTTACTTCTTGCCTTGTTTTGTTCCTCTTTTTTTTTCCTTCATCATTGTTTCACTATTTTTTCTCTTCCCTTCATTCTTTCTTTGTCTTTTTTATTTGCCCTTTCCTTCGACTCAGTATACGTCCTTTCACCTTTTTTTTTTTTAGCTCTTCCTTCTTTCCTTTCTCTTATCTTTATTTGCAAATTCACGTTTCACTATAAATCCCTCTTATTCCTGTCTGTATATGGAAGCCACAAGTTACTTGTCCGGGTCTAAAGTGCTAAAGAGGTTTTCCCATTCTGTGTCTGTGAGAAATGTGTTAGTACATACATGCCCTGGTTCTTTCACTGCTTGTTTTTCTCACCATCTCTCTTTTTTCCCCTCCAATGTTCATTTTTCTCTTTATTTTCACACTTTTCATTCTTTTTTCCTCTTTCTCTTTTGTTTGCTAGCTTCCTTTCCTTTTTTTTGTCTCACACGTTTGCTCTATTTCTTCTTAGTTGTGTTTTCATTTTCTCATTCTTTTTTCCCTTCTTTCTTTTATTTCTTAGTTCTATTCCTTAGGCTTCTCTTTTTTTACACCATCCGCTTTCTCTCCTGAGGTCTATTATCAATGGAGCAACATGTGCTGTGGCACTGGGGCCCAGAAACCTATGGACCCCACTCAACTCTAATGATCAGCTGTATTTTCCTATTGAAATTCCAATCAACCATTTTCCTTTCTTACTCCAGGGCCCCTGACACAGTTTCTACACCACTTGTCCTCTCCATCTTTACTCCCGATGTTCTTTTTCATTTCATCCTCCAATCTGTCCCAAATTATAATTTTGTTACGGTGTTTTGAGCATTCCACTCTAATGCAAAAAGTGCATTTCTGATAAAAGTTTACATAATTGCATAGATTAAGATAGAGGAAGATGGTAAATGGAAGGTTTTAGTTAAATGCTGGGCCACTGGAATTATATGTCAGGAAAAGACTAAATTATGAGACGGGGTTGACCAATTTATGTGGCAAGAAAAGGGCAGTTATGAATTTACAATGCCAATAGCTCTAACTCAAGAAAATGCAAGACCTACTGCATTGCAAATGCTTGTTAATTTTTGCTTTTCTTAAGACTATGGGCGGTGTGCCCGCTCCTGGTAAGAGAGATTTTTACATGTTTTCCTCTAAGCAGGACATTGGTCAATTTTTTTAAGGGCACTGAGGTATTAAGCCCAGAGAATTTGCATACAGCACTTGAGCAGCACATTGTGGGAGACGCATACAAATGCAGGCTGTCTGTGAGTGATGGTGCAAGAATGTCATGCCATGTGGTGTGACCTGCCACAACATGTGATGGAATACGAGTTACCTGTAGGAGTGTTTAACCTGCCTGCTCCCTGACTCAGACTGCTTGAAACGACAGAGTAATTGCCATGAACTCGTCCGTGTGGTTTTACAGGTCAGAGTGCGTGAGTTGGGTCACCGTGTTTCAGACACGCAGAGGAACGAGGAACTGTCGATGCTGAGAAGGCTTGCCAGCACAGATTCTGAGAAAAATGCCTGCTTTTGGGAATTTTGTCAGTCACCCTAGGCATGCTCAAATGCTGACGTCATCCGAGTACACCCAGTTCGAGAGAACCTCGGGCCATATGTACAAACACTTTTTCCCATAGACACAGAAGGGAGAAAAGCCTTTGCTACATCTGGCCCCTGTTTCTTTATTCTTTTTCCATAGAACAACACTTTCGCGCCACTGGCTGGGAAGGCAGGCTTGTCGACTAGAGCGCTCCGTGCTTCGTTATGGAAATCGTTTCCGACACCAGACAAACATGTACAACTATTGCTCCAAAAGGACACGCGAGGATGGTTACAGGCATGGTTGTAGCTCCATATTTTACGAATTTGAAATTTATCAGGGGTTCGCAAAGGGTAATTTAGTATTCCAGGTAAATATATATTTTTGAACTTCTATGTGTTCAAATGCACTTATGCAGATTTTTCACCAGGTAAAAAAAATATGCATGTGTCGCTCAGAGGCAAAGGTTTTAGTGTTCTTGTAGTAGATCCACGTTTTTTTGTTTCTGCACAAGGACAATATTTTTCCATGTGGAGAATCATCTTCCCTACACCCTCGTTATCTATGGGGCTTTTGCTCAGGGCCACTGGAAATATGCCTCAGGAGGCCGAATTATGCGGCAGATTTGAATAAAGTACGCAGCATAATGCAGCACATTTTGTAATAGTATTACTCAGTTCGTCATTTTTTAACTTGGTAGCACTGTCTGGGCATTGCTGGCACCTCAATAGTACTAGTTTAGCACCGAAATATAGAAATAAGCAACATAAAAGTGACTAGTCAACCTTTGCAAAGGGCCTTCTACTGCACACCAACACGCGTTGCTGCATGTTTTGTAACTTTTGAACTGTTTGAACTACAAACAAATATTTTGTGTTAAAATCTGCACATTATGCAGGAGATGATGCTGCATTTATATGACAAATGCAGCAAATGTATAATTATGCTAAAAACGCCACAGCCGCATGATAGATCATTTTTATTTTTCTGCTTCTGCCGCAGCTAACGGTGCAGGGAGGGGCGGGGCGGGGCTGGGCCATGGAAGGTGAGAGGGGGGAAGAGGGAAGAGTGCACCTAAGTGCGCATGTGTGTTTGGCCGGCCATCTGAGGCCGGCCAAACCCACATGCTCATTTAGGTTTCTCCAGCCTGGCTGTGTACAGAGCCGGGCTGGAGAAACTGCACAGGCCCCAAGGCTGTGTCTGAGCGGCAGTCACTCAGACCAATCCTGGCACCGCTTTCACGCAAGGTGTGCTGGTGTCCCAGCAGTGAATGCTGGGACACCAGAAGAAGAGTAGTGCGAGGCAACAGGAGGCGGCAGGGATGGAGGCAATGTAAATTCTTTTTATTTTTTTATAATTTTCATCTTGGGTTATGCAGCGGGCACCGTTGAGTGAACTACCTACAAGAGGTATGCGAATGCCCAAGAACTTACAAGATTGCTCATGGTAACCAACTTTTTCAGGGTGTCCACAAAGAACCACCCACAGTCAAAGCTGGCATTTGCTATGATAGTGCCCTGGGCAGAAATACATTTGACAACCTCCATGCTGCAGTTTAATAAAATGAGACAGCAGGGACCCCCTTTTGTGTTCACAGGTCAGGTCCTGCCCAATAACATATCAGCAATGACTGGCCTCTAAACCAACATCGTAACTCCCCCGATACCCAACTCCCCTGAATCACTCATAGCTCAGGGCTTTCACACTGGTGCCAAACTGTTTGTTGGGGAGGCGGTGGTGGTGGTGCTGCAGGGCGTGAGAAGAAAGGGCAAGGAAAAAGACTGATGGGGTGTTGAAAAAGCACCTGCAGAATGTTAACAAATGATGAAAAGCACTTTAAAATTAATAACTTGAGCCAAGTGAGATGGACACTTCTATTTGCATGACCTTAATGTAGACAGCTCTCTGCACCTCTCTGAAGATTGGTGTCCAGCCTTTACTTGTTAAATGGTGAATGTGAATTATTTTATAGTGGTGGAACTTTCATTCGTGCACTTTCTAAATGTAAACTTCCACCATTTCGGATTCTGTGAATCAGACCTAGGAATATCCACATGCATGCTGCTTTGAGAATTGCGTGCCAGTGATCATGTGGCACTGTCATTTAACACGTCAGCAGTTGCGAAGGACATAGAACACAGCCTAGCCAGCACAACTAGCTTGAGAGCACAGCGCACCTCACACTGGCCAATCACCTAGACACTGCAAAAAACACCTACTTTAAGATGCCCTTAAAAGGGGTGAACTTGCAGAAAACGTATTCCCTTATTATTACGTCTCACGTCGGAGACTTTGCACAGTTCATGTGTGGCACGGTTACACTGAGTAGTGTCACATTACACGGAAGCAGTTACATGCTAGTAATTCCATACTGTTGATCGTTTCTTAGAAAAGAGTGAGTTAGGACTTCTCTAATTCGATCTGTTGTTAGTCTGCATTGGCCAAAACCTCATTTTACTAAAACTATATATAATGACATGCAGGCGCTCTCAGCCCGAATTCTACATTTACTGATCTGTTGTTGTTTCATTCACATTTTTCTTCTGCCCACTTCATCATGAGGAAATACATAAGCCCGACCATTGGCTAACTTCACTGTGAGTGATGGCACTCTGTTCGCTCACAGGGAGAGTACCCACACACAAAAAAAACGCCCTTCAGGCTAGGAACAACTACGGCAAAGTGTGCTGTTTGAGTCTAAAAACAATATTTTTACCTTTAGCCACTGTTCTTTTCTTTATATATTAGGGATGTTGTGGAAACTCCCCCAGCAAAGTTTTGCAAAAAACCATGCCAAAACTAAAATACTGACACAGCCTAAGGCTGGTGGCCAATGAAAGGCCTATTGGCTTTGCCAATGCTTGTTTTTATAAAGCGCTTTATTGTGCAGAAAGAACTGTAAATAAAACGAGTTACAGTTATCTAATTTACTTGCGCTCCATTTACCATCTCAGAAGAAGAGATGGGCTAGTGTGCCTTATAGGATTCGAACTCGAGACCTCCAGGTCACTGTATATATACTTCATTGCCAAGTTCTGATGCAGTTTGTTTTATGGGGGTGATATGAACAGTTACAAACGATGATCTAGTAGCAGAAAGATATCTGTGTTGAAACAAATATTCTATTGCACACAGATAAACAAAGGCATCCTTGAAACGCTTTCCGTTCACTCTACAATGCTATCAGCTCGGGCTCCTACTGGGAGGTATGGGAAAAGGCAAATAATTAAGACTACTGCTCCAGCAAGATTCCCTTTCAAAATAGAGTATTTCAAGCAGACTTAAATAAAATGTGCGGGTACATTCCCTGCCCCACGCGAAAAATAATTTATGTAGAAAGAGTAATTCGATAAAACACAAGCACAGACTAAGTGGATTCCTGCAGAAGCAGATGGGGCCTAGTAGCTAGAGTTGCTGACCTTGGAATTGGGAACCAAGTTCGAATCCTGGTCTTAGATTAACCTTCCTGTAACGCTAGACAAATCCCTTAACATCCCTGTGCCTATAAACAAAGCCCAGTGTAGTGTGGTTCTTGTGTAAAGAGCTCTAATGCCCACGGATCCATATTCACGCTTCATGAAACTGCAGAAAAAAAAAATCCTGGTTGCAGTATGCCTCGCTGATAATCCCATACACGACTCTGGAGACAGAAATAGAAATACCAAGGTAATAATACATTGTTGTTCCTCACTTTGAGACGCAGCATTTGTAACAGTAGCAACTGAGCCACCCAACAGCATGCAAATGACAACAATCGTTCCGGAAAAAGGCTGAACAAGCAGCAGGGGACCTCTTAAAGTGGCCTCAGTATAAAGAGCTCTAAATATAAGACAGGATTTTTTTGTTGCTGTTTTATATAGCACAAACTCGGCTCAAAGGTATTTGAGTGCTTTGGTTACATTACAGATGGCAGAATTAATGTTTTTTTCAGGCAATCACAGGATGTTGAGCTGACACAGACTCAAAGCTGGCTTCCCTGTTGCAAAGCAAAGTCAACAGCTCTGGCCGTAAGACCACATCCTCTCCCCACTGGCATTGGGTCCACCCCTGAGTATTAATGCACCCAAAGAAGCAAATAGAAGTCAACCCTATGTGACCATTTTTTAGGTCTTGCCTACACAGTGCATTTGCTGTGCTATGAGACATATTATTTACTATCCAGTGGGTTTAGAGCCCGCCTACAACGTATCATTAGTTGTTGTACAATGTCACTCTCATTTGCAATGTTTTTATTGCTTAGCTCTTGTAGCCTTCCATTTCTTTCTTGTGTTAGCTCCTCCCTGGACCACGGACCAAGTGCATGTGTTCTTCCTTGCCTCTGCTCTTTGCTTCAAAAGGCTTTTTTTTTTTTTTTTTTTTTAAAGCGATGCAGTATTATTCCTGGATGTGCAATGTGCTTTTCTATTTTTAACACAGGCATACGGCTCCTTATTTATGTTGCTTTCACCCTATGTGCCCTCTCAACTGACACTTTAGTTACTTATACCCGCCACTGTACTTCTTTATGCCAAGCTACTCTACCGTACTCCACTCTATGCCACTTCACAGTGCACCACACTACAGCACCCTATGCCACTCCATGCTACACAATTCCACTCTACTCAAAGCTACTTTATGCCACTCTAATCCACTCTATGCCACTCTATTCTACATCACTACCCCATACCACTCTACTCCACTTTATTCCACTGCATGCCACTCTACACAACCCTACACCACTCCATGCCATGCTCTTAACTTTAAGCCATGATGAAAAGGATCCACACTGCTGTACAACATGGCTAAAAGTCATTGGCAAAGCCCACAGCTCTCACATAGGCAAGACTTATTGGTTTTGCCAGTGTTTTTTTTTTGGTTTCTATGTTTACACCTAAGTTATTTGATGTCCTGGTTTTGAATTTGTATTTTGTATGCAGGGTAAACATTTTCTTGATGCAAAATGCAACACTGAGTGCCGATCTATCTCTTTGTGCTTTGGGTAATTTTCTTTAGCATACTGCTCAGGTTTCATTCACTTTTCTTTCACTACGTATATTATACGCAGAAAATATGCAACAAAATCAAGGTCTAGTCTTACATTATTTTTCTACAAAGCTTTTTTTCAAGAACATGGCTTATGCCCCGACCCAGCTTTTCAGTGCGAGACTATCAAGATTTTAGCAAAAATCTAATTTGCAGTAAAATCGTGAATGGGATTAAATTAAGCCAGTATGGTTAATATATTTATATGGTTAAGTAGATATAATTTTATTGCAAAAATATTAAATTCACAATATAAAGTCTTTATTTTATAAATCTCATTAATTTAATATTTTGACAAATTGTCCAATATCAAACACTCTGCTGCCTAACACATTATGCCACTTTATGTGCAATAAACTGACACATCTATGTAAGATAATAATATGGAAGCTTCCGTTACTGGCCTTTTCTGG
Source organism: Pleurodeles waltl (assembly GCF_031143425.1). Classification (NCBI taxonomy): domain Eukaryota; kingdom Metazoa; phylum Chordata; class Amphibia; order Caudata; family Salamandridae; genus Pleurodeles; species Pleurodeles waltl. Next base: position 316,938,950 of record NC_090437.1, on the reverse strand, counting down.
AGGAATGTAAGGAGTTTTCATATGATTTTCTTTTAGTAGTGAAATAGTCCCAAAACTTATAACATCACGATGGATGGCAAACATGTTGTTGGTTTTTGCGGCTTTGTGCTTCATACAACTTTACACCTGTTTGCTCTTCCCCATGTGTTCTTTTTTCATTCTCTGTTACCCCGTTTTAAGTTTCCTTCCAGTCCCTCTCTCCTATTGTCAGTGGCATAACAAAGGGGCGCCCTGCAAAGTACTTTGAGGGGGGCCCACTCCCCCCTGGATCCAGTCAGGGGCATGCTGCCCGTGCACAGCATACTGTGCTGCGGAGGCCCCCTAGAGCTCGGGCCCCCGCACCGCGGGGACCTTTATTACACCACTGCCTACTGAGCAGCTTGCTGTGCTTCATGCCTTTGGGTAGTATGCTGCCACATTCCTTCTCAGCTCCTTGCTGGCCTAGTTTGAGGTGGTGGCCTGGGTTTTCCACAGGGGTGGGGGTGTTTGGGGTGTTACACACCCCAATAAATGTAGTTTCTAGTAAGTAGTTGGGTACAGGTGCTTTCATTCAGGTATGACGAGGTGTTGGTCAGGTTCCACCAAGAAGTTTTATATACAGAGACAAAAACACACATACACTGTCTCTCTCTCTCTCTGTTTTGAAAGTCTTCAAAAATGTTGGTTATTTGGCAAAATATGCGTTTTCTCTCACTTAGTACTCCTGCCAGGCTGCATTCATCTCCCTTTCTGCTGCCCCTCAAGCCCCGCACATATGCCTTGCTTGTCATATAATGTATGTTAACATTATATGCCAACATGATTGTTAGGAAATCTGAAGCTCAGGCTCCAACCCGCCCCCAACCCACAAGCCCCAACCCACTTAATCTTGTTGACAAAGCTACAAGCTACGCCCCTTTCCCGTCTGGTATCCTGCCCTACTCAGAATAGAAACATACGCTGTGAAACTGCTAAGCTTGCTTTGCTCATGTTGAAATATTTCACTCTGGCCTGTACATGTATCCTTGACTATGGTCTCCTATTTACCCTATAGTCAGTTCACTGATGTACCTGTCCTCTAACACAGAAGTAGCCCTGTGCCATTCCAAGCCTCTAATGCAGGGGTCTCCAACATTTTCTATAATAAGAGCTACTTATGTTCAATGATATTCAAAGAGAGCTACTAATGCTATTAGTGACCACAACAGACAAGAATACATTACTGGCCACCATGTCCAGGATTACTGCCAGTAATCACTACATTGCAGGAGTAATACAAAAAAGCCTTTGGCAATAAGTTATGCCTCTACATAGCTAATATGGCTATATTAGCTATAGCTGCAGTGCCTTCTCCCCAATGCCACATGATTTATCATTCAAATATCAGCTTGAAATATATTTTAGAAATTCAGCCATTTTCTTCAAATATCAGCCTATGTGTCTGAAAATAAACAAGTCTTGAATATACACTCTCAGTATTGGTGTATTCATATATATTCATCCAAGCAGAAGCTTCTGATTTAGTAGGCAGGCCTGCACACAGAGGAGCTACTTACAGGGAGCTGGAGAGCTACCAGTAGCTCACACGCTACTCGTTGGAGCAGACTTCCAGGATGTTTGTACATTCTTGATGACCTGAAGTAGTTAACAAAGGTGAAAGTCAATTGGAAGGACATTGCATCTCCACATTTGATGAGACACAGTAGTTTAATATAAAACAAATGCTAGGTATGCCATTTTAGTACTCACAGAGAGGGGCATTCATCCAATTAAACCATGTTGGTGTGAGACGTCTCTTTGCAAACTACATGTTTATAGAATAGTGTAAATAAATAACAGTTTTCTCAGATATCCTTAACATTGCCTGGCTAATGAAGGCTTAGTGATTCAGAGTTTATCACTCAAACAGGACAATGAGCTGCTTTGCATCTGAACCTTGATAATACTTGGACATTTTAGTAAGTGTTCTTCAAAAGATCATCGGCTTATGACAGAGGCTTAAGATGCCCATTTTCATCCATGAAGGAGGATCCTGATAAGACAACAATGCTCAAGATCATAAACTTAACCCTCTGTAAAAATGGAAACTACTGCAATAAATAAAGTACAGCTGATCTGAAGGAGTTTAATAAAAGATTCAATGTAATACATACTATGCAATTAATTCAATAAAACATATTGGGGTGACTAAGGTAATCAGCCTAACTTGTTCTGAAGTTCCATTAATCTGTTGGAGAAAACTAAATTTCAAACAATTCACATAAGCATCTAAAGATATAACTAGAAGCTCTGGACTACAGCTGTAATATGCAGCGTGTAGGAGAGACACCTCTCCAGTTTTACCCAAAGTTTGTATTCTTACAGTAGATATTATTTGTGAAGCTAGCTATGTATTTAGTTTATGGATGGCTGTGTGGGCAGAAGATGAACACTTCCTACTAGGAATGAGTCTCAAACAATGCTCTGAAGTCGAATAGAGCTGTAGCAAACAACTTACAAATGTTATCTCTTGAGAAACTTCTGGAACTAACAGACTTAACGTGACCAGGATGTTAAGTCCATGAGATCCATGACCATCATAGTCAAGACCATAACATGATGGTCAGCTATAAAGTAACTGTAGTAAGAAGTATGAGGTGGCATGGTACAAAAGATGTATGCTTTTCCTACTCTAGTTCCAGAAGAAGGTGCAAACATATTTACAAGACCATTGTCCTGCTTGCCCATAATAGCTATACTGCGGGAATAATTTTGCGTATGCCCACCCTCCAACAATAGAAATGGGAGTTTGTTGGCAGTGAAGGATAAGTCTATGTGAGTACCAACTTTGTTTTTGGTAGAGGTCGCCATCGATTTTTGGTTGAAAGCCCTCCGCTTTATTCTAAGTTAGCCGAAGCTGATTGCAATTTCTGTCAGCAACCGCACCATGGAGGGCTCTCACTGCATTCCTTGTGTGTTAGATCTGGCAGCAGTAGGGTGTTAAGAGGATCAGCAACTGAGACAATTGTGTGTGATGGGTTGGGGGTGCAACAGGTGCTCTCAAGGAGGTTGTCCAATTGATCACTGACACATTTTGAAAGATTTCTAAAAAGCTCCATAGTTGGAGAAAATTTCCAAATCCACATAAGGATTTTCTGCCCCACCTCCCCACATAAACAGGGTGACCTCTATTGTGCGATCCTAGATGTACCAGACAATTAGAAATGTCTACTTTTTAAAAGAAACATGCACATTTTGTAAAAGAAAATATAATAATGTATGCTATTCAATACACTGTTAGAACGGTTTTTGTAATATGTTTTCGTACGAGATGCCCTCTATGCTATGAACTGAAACAGAAAGTGACAGAGGAACAGCAAAGGTACAGATTTTTGCTTGAGAAATCGGACAAATTAATAATAACTAACATTCTATGTTTGCAGAAAAGACTATTTCCCCTTTAATGTGTGGTGGCGATAAACATACAGCCTTGATTCACACAGCATAAGAAATTACAAAGCACTTCAGCTTTTAATGGAGAAAACCAGATGCCACTGCAGAAAACACAACCAGAAGGCATATAAATGAATCTTATGAAGCTACTCCCTCAGCACTACAGCATCCATTTTAGGACATCCTCATTCCTCACTCGTCATCCCTACTTTTCATCCCTGCTTCTCATCCATCATTCCTACTTCTCATCCATCATACATCATCCCTACTTCTCATCCATCATACATCCTCCCTACTTCTCATCCATCATATATCATCCCTACTTCTTATCCATCCATCCCTACTTCTCATCCATCATCTCCTCTTCTCACCCATCATCTCTACTTCTCATCCATCACCCATCATCTCTACTTCTCATCCATCACCCATCATCTCTACTTCTCATCCATCACACATCATCCCTACTTCTCTTCCATCATGCCTACTTCTCATCCATCATACATCATGCCTACTTCTCATCCATCATACATCATGCCTACTTCTCATCCATCATACATCCTCCCTACTTCTCATCCATCATATATCATCCCTACTTCTTATCCATCCATCCCTACTTCTCACCCATCATCCCTACTTCTCACCCATCATCTCTACTTCTCACCCATCATCCCTACTTCTCACCCATCATCCCTACTTCTCACCCATCATGCCTACTTCTCACCCATCATGCCTACTTCTCACCCATCATGCCTACTTCTCATCCACCATACATCATCCCTACTTAACATCCCTGCTTCCCATCCCTACTATTCATCCATCATCCCTACTTCTCATCCATCGTCCCTACTTCTCATCCATCATACATCATCCTTATTTCTCATCCATCATCCGGGGGGGCCTCATGAAAACAAGCAAGGGAGCCCGCACTTTTTCATTTTTTTCCTTTCTTTAATTTTCGGCGGATCCATTGTAACGCCTGCCGAACATTTTTAAAATGCTTTTTTGCTCTTGGGTGGGGGGAAAGGGGGGGGGGGTGGTCATGGTGTCCCTACCATGCCCCCTTTTTTTTGGGATAGTGGAATTGTGACATGAGAGGGGGTAGTGGCAGTGTGAGGGAGAGATAAGAGGGGCAAGTCGTGTGGGGGAGAGATGATAGATAGGGTTGGTGGAAGACCGAGTTAGAGATTTGTTGTTTTGGGTTTGTTTGTTGCAGAATTGTGTAGTGTGGAATTCTGTGGTGAGGTCTGGGGTCTATAGATAATTTGTGTTTGTTAAGTAGGTGAATAGGAGTGAAAAGAGAGCAGCACATGCGTGCAGGTTTAGAGAGCAAAGAAAACCCGTGGGAATGGCAAGCTTGGATCTACATTTCAAATCCACACGACTCTTGTTGCAGCTGTCAGCCCTAGAGTTCTTTTAAATTATATTTTATTAGGAAACAACAATTCTCCACTGGAGCGATTAAAACTAACGGAGTCACCATAACTGATAGATACACGAGGCGTGCGCCAAGAAAATCCATACTGCTCCGCCTCACTCCATGCATTCTTCTGTCAGGCCAAGCTGTGTTGCAGCAGAGTTGGGGGGGGGGGTAGTTACGTACCCTCTGCCGCTTCCACACAGTAGGGCAGAGCAGCTGAGACCCCTGCACCCGTCACAGAGGGCAAAGGTTAATGCACACAATTGAAGCATACGGTGCTGCCACAACCGGGCAGAGACTGCACAATATTGTGTCAGAATAGGCTTCCTCAGTTTGTTGTTACCAGACACTGTGCCAGAGAGTGTTTACCCAGACCACGGTTTCTTATACTTAAGAACATGTGAACTGAGCCAAGACTACCACCTCCATAATGCATGTGGCTGCTAAATGGCCGAAAATTATACAATGACCCTACCAGAATGATACAGCATGTCATGGCCTTTCACATAAATGCCTGCGCATAATTATCTCACACTGTAGTTTCCTTTTCCGACTTGTACTTGGAACCCTTTAATAAAAAAGCACTGGGGGGGTAACAAAGGGCACACAAAAAAAAGAAAGAACTCTTCATGTGACTAAATTAGTCCAGGCACAGCCCAGTGCCCGTGGCCCACACAAGTTCCCGGCGCATACAGTGCCATGCTCACCTGCCCATAGCGTGTGCTCCTCAGCAGAGGCCTACTTCCTGCCGCCATGTCTGCAGCTGCTGGGGTGTGTGAGCCCTATCCTTGGGGGCTGCAGCGGGAGCAGCTCCTCTGTCTTTGTCGTAGGCTGCCTGCCAAGGGGCGGCGTGCAGGCAGCACACCACCGGCTCGCCCCGCAGGCACTGCACATATGCAGTCACAATGGTAGCTGCTGAGACAGTCAAATTGCCGACATTAGCATAACCTACCTAGCAACTGATGGTAGTTGCGTGCTGATTGGTTAAGATTGGATTTGTTTTTGCAAACTTGAACTTAATAGCCATTTAGTGTTTGGAAAATACACAGTTATATTTTATTTATTTTAATTTACTAGATGCTTTTATGTGTCTTTTTATTTGTGACTCCCACTGTGAGGCAATGAAAATGGTTCGACTAATGAAACTTCAGAGCGCCAAAGCCGCCATGGCGCGTGAGGGGGACAGACAAAAGAAAAAAGTAGTGCGCTCACACTAAAGTATATGGCCGATCGTGCAATAATCCATGTCACAGGATCAGTCTGTAAGGTGTAACATAACAGCCTCAAGACGGGACAACTGTAAAGCATATAGCAACAAAATCAAAGGATTTTTGAAACGCAGGGCCAGGAACAAATGAAAGTGATGGGCTTGAGATCCACCCACACAACCACTCACACACAGATTCAGACACTCAGATGAAATATGTTGGAAATAGTATCACTCATCAGTAGTACAGAAAGAATAGTAATTTGACTTATGAAGTCGCTTATCATTTATATTTCATTATCAGAAATGTTTTCAAAACACTTACACTCACTGGATGATGTCATTTGAGATGTCATCACTGATGTCACTGACTGTCATGAGTGATGGAATATGTGAGGTCATGAGAAGTGCATTGGGGGGGTGTAAGTTATAGTTAGCTCAGGTAACTATAACTGCTGAATTTGTATTGTTTTGTACGAATGAAATCTGAGCCTAACTGAAACGTACCTATAACTTTTGTTTTCTTCAGTGAATATAAATATATAAACGCACAAAAACACATACACACTCTACCAAGTTTGCTGTAATGCCTTTCAGATTTTTTTGCTGTATCAAGAAGCAAATAATTAATTTGGGAAATGTCATTTTAACTCTTAAAATTGTTTTGGGCCAATCCTTTGATGGAGCTGCATGAATTCTGCAATTCCAAACACAAATCGGATGACATTTTTTATTGAAATTACTCTCAAAGATTTGTCTGAAGTGCCAATGTTATTAGGAAAATAAAAAATGCTTTTACAATGTAAACTTTGACCCTACCATAACTATCTATATGTATGAGAAACAGCGTGAGAGACAAAGACACATGCATAATGGGTAATTGTGTAATAGTATTTTGGTCCTATATTATTATTGAAAGGTCTTGGGGACATTACAAACCATGAGGCTGAAGAGTTAGTGGATTTTAAGTTTCATCAGAGCCTAAAGATGTTATTATAGTTCAATATATACATTTTGTGTTTCACCATTATTTCGGGATAGTTGGCTTAAACAAACATGTTTTTCTGAACACGTAAGTGTTTAATGAAAACAGTGATGGAAATACTGCACTTTGGTTATTTGGAAAAAATGAGAAAACAATTATGAAGTTAAGGGTGCAGAAAATACATCATCCTTTGCTTTGTTAGAGAGCACGTTATGACTGTGGAAGGGGGGAGATGTTGAAACCTCTCTAAAAGGAGCAATTAACTGGGCACTGACTGGAAATTGGAACTTTTATGTTTTTATTTACCATCCATTAGTAAAAACGGAATTGAAAAATTGCAATAGTAAAGCTGTGTACAGTGGTTTGGGGTTCTCGTTATGACAATGAACCCCATGATTTCAAATGTAGCCATGAAATATTTTTTGACATGTTCCCCATTAGAAAATTAGATTTTGGATACTGCTTCAACACATTAGATAAATCATGTAAAAAATGACTCCCTGTGAAAAAGGAAAGCTTTTATTGAAACTGCTGTGTATAGTTCAGGCCAACAGAAGAAGCACTGGAATGTATATCTAGAACAATTCAGACAATCGAGGAACACAAAAGAAGCGGTAGGTCGCTATTTAGAATCATTTGAAACTTAATGGAAAGTGGGTGAGGTTGAAAACCTAAGCTAAATATTTAAAAGATTTTGGCTCAACTACAAAAACAGAAAGCATTGAACAGCAAACAGAGGACTTGAATACGGATGTATGATGGAACAGCGCATGCGCCAACCACTGAACAGTGACTGTGTTGTTTCCACGAATGCCTTTACCACGCATGCCTTTACGACGATTTTTCGTTGTAAAGGCATGCCCAGTAAAGGCATGTGTGGAACGGCATGTCTGGTTTTCGAATGCCACCCCCCCCACCCACGCTACAAACACAACTACCCTGACCCCCCCACCCGCCCCTAAAAACTACCCCGATACCCACACCCACTCTGAGCCCTAAAACCTACCCAACCTCTCACCTGCCCTAAAAACTGACCCCACCCCAAAAAACAAAACTAGCCCACCCGTAAACAAAATGTACCTCGTCCCCCCAACCCCGCACTAAAAATAAAGCTACCATGACACCCCCACTGCTCTAAAAATAAAACAGCCCCGACCCCACTCACAAAATTAAACTACCCTGACCCCCTACCCTCCCCTAAAAACTACCCCAATACCCCCCACCCACAGCCCTAAAACCTACCCCAACCCCCACCCTAAAAACAACCGACCTCCACCCCCAAAAATAAAACCACCCGGACACCCCACCCGCCCTAAATACAAAATTACCCCAACCCCCACCCCGCTCCTAAAATCTCGCCCTAAATACAAAATTACCCCGACCCCCCAACTCCAAAAACAAAATTACCCCCACCCCTAGAAATCCACCCTAAATACAAAATTACCCCAAACCCCCTCTTCGCCCTTAAAAACAAAATTAGCTCAAACCCCACCCATAGAAACCCACCCTAAATACAAAATTACCCCAGCAACTAAAAACAAAATTACACCGCACTTCCCCACTCCTGCCCTAAAAACAAAACTGCCCTAAAGCTAACCCCAGCCCCACTTACCTGTCCGCATCCTCTCCCGATGCCAACTCTCCTTTTCTCTGCCTTATCCAGGCATGGGCTTTGTTCAGCACATGCGTGGGTAAGGCAGAGAAAAAGGAAGTTGTTGTTAACGCAAGCGCGGTTCAGCTTGCATTAACAACGTTGTTGTGGTTCCGGAGTCATTCCGGACATTTCTCCTTGAATACCAGTATCCAGGCTAAACAGATCCAAAAAGGACATTATTCAATGTATCACTTTTCCAGCGGATGCCTGGACATGGACACCTACAAATCTTTGTATAGATAATCACACAACATACTCCCCCCTCCTAAGTCCTACAATCACCTAGCACGTCATGTGACCCAAAACACCCATTTGTCCCGAAAAGAGCCTAACATGATCTGTAAAAATAATCACAAAGCTTCTGTTGCTTTCTCAAAATATTTCTAGTTGGATAATAATTCAAGTACAGCCTGACTAATGCTGTCTGCCGGCAGCAGTAAAAGTGCAACATGCTGTTGGTGCATACTGCTACAATTAAACCACTGCGTCGTAATACCATAGAGCAAAAGACTTTTGTTACCAGTGTAAAAGTAGTGTCTTAAATATTTTTTTTACTTCAGAGGCACAAAATACATGGGCATGGATCTAGAATCAGTGCTTAACTTGTATCGGTGGTTGGAAGTGGTGGGCACCAGCACTCCTATTAGGGACCAAGACTTTTTTCTATCATCACCCAGAGCATGAAACACAAAGCAGAAATTGGTGACAGGCGGAGGAAGAGAAACACACAAAAAAACAATTGCAGAACGCAGGGATGAAAAGAATTTGCAAGAGAAAGATAGCATGACAGAAGTGTATGGTGGGCTCCTTGGAATTCGATAGCCCAAGCGTTCAACGGCATGGGTAGGGGGGCTCCAAGGAAAAACGCTGGACTTTGCATTCTTTTTTTGCAAATACAGCACTAATGAGCATTAACTAAATAATTTTCTGTTGCGAAAGATATCAATGGAACTGCATGGAATTTGGTTATCGTGAAGCAAAGCCACAAGGAAATACTGCATCCCTTGAGAACTGAGTATTGGTTCAAAAGATTCTGTAGAGTAAGGAAGGTCGGAGAGGGTACTTACATACTTTTAAAACAGATTTCCGCTCAGGACTGTAAGTAACAAACGACAAGCAGGCGGCAGCTATCAACTGCTTGAGCCTTAATCCTGCTAGGTATTTAGGGCCAGGGAAACTAGAAATGGCTGCAGTAAGAGGGATGAAATTCCAAACACCACGGGCTGCGCAGAGCTAAAGTGCAACATGATGAACGCTAACGGGTACATGAGAGCACTGTGGAATAGGATAGGTAATGTGACCTCGGCCAGCCTTGTGAAAGGGATTAACTCACAATAATCTTCAAAGGTCAATGCTTGCCTTTTCCTTCCACTGCGCATAACCAGGAGAGGTGTGCACCACAAAAAGAGGTGCTGGGACAATTTTCAGAGTGTGGGTGCTGCCACCAGTGTTACATCGCTGAAGTCATATGGACTGTGAAAAATCCAAGCATCCCACAAAGAACACCTGCAGCAAAAGAATCATGCCCTTTCAGAAGGAGTGTGGTAAGGGGGTGATATGTAGCCGGTTGTGCATTTTGGAGCACAGGGTCACAAATGTATTACTAAAGCTTTGTGGTGTAGAGCACCGCCATTTACAAACAGCACATTCCTCATTGAAATGACCACAAAATCTGCACCGACATGCAGCTTTACTGATAAAGATATGAAGCCAACAAATGATAATGTGTGGAAATCAGGTTTCAGCCATTTGCACATCCCAAAATAAAGTGTCTTGATTTATTTTGATCTTATTAAAATCTTGGCTTGTAGTTCTGAAGTGTGATGGAAACAATGTTGGTCACTTGTGCCTTACTAACTGCCGATATATTATTATGAAATATATATACTGTTCATATAAATGTGTTCACATGTTGTGTGTTAGAAAAAAAACTGACACTCTATAGTCTTTCCTTCCACACTCCCTCTACACTTGTCAGATATTTCACGCTACAAAATCCTTCGCACTGAAACAAAAAAAAGGAAACACCAATCTCGTGTTAAAATGACAAGTAGATTATTGTCAGAAAATAGCCTGAAGTTTGACATGTGCCTTTAAATGCACAGCACCAAATGTGACAAGATAGTAAGACAATGTAAAGGCATCGTTATTGCTCAATCTCTTCTGAACTCCAAAGCAGCAACGAGGGGTGAGGACTGGTACTTCCGAACGTTATAATGGCTTCATTTAAAATTGACAACAGTCAGTACCCCGAGGGGGGCAGAACCTCTTTCACCCACATCAAGTAATCAGATGAAATATACTAAGGGTAGGCAGTTGAAACAAATTTGAAGTAGAAAAAATAGGCCACCGATTTACTGCACTCCGAATTTGTTTCAACTGCCTACCCATACTAGATCTCACCTTCCTAACTCAGCATATTTATTTTGTGGGTGCTGCAGCATCCCTAGCTCCTCTACTTCCAGTGTCTATGACCAACAGCACAGATGTCAAAATCATGTTTGCTGCCTTTATCTCATGGAGACCCAGTGAGATTTTAATTGTGAACGTGCCACGGAAAAGGCTGTAACTCAAATGTTCATGCTTAATTATGAAATAGGGTTACGCCATGTCATAAGGATGTGTATGACCCATTAATATAGCGTTATATTGCTTTCTTCATCAGAATAACTTTTGGGGAATCTGAGAGCCATATCTCAGTTGAATGTTTGGTTGTGTATGGTTAGCCTAGAGTTGTTAGACGTTTATGTTTGTAATAGTCTGTGTGGGTGGACAGCGTGGTGTTTGTCTGCCAGTCTAGTTCTGGAACTCTGGGGATTAGAATGATAGAATGCTGAGGGCCTTCAGTTGGCAGTTGAAGGCTCAAGCGGTGGCTGGGGTTTTTATCCTTGCTCTCTAACTTGAGAAATAAATATCGTGAAGAAACCATCGCTAGTCCTGCCTCTTGTTACCGGACACAATTTGGCGACGAGTTCGAACTCATTGACGAGTCAAAGGCTTTTGGTTAGGATAAACCCCAACGCCTGGAGCAGACAAGATGCGACAGACAGGAACCACAGGATCCGTGAAGGCAAGAAATCGGAGTCCACCAGAACTCTCTTTGGACCTGGTCAGCCTGCGCGATCTCTTGCTTTTACCCTTGTGGCTTACCTTGGGGATTAGCGATCAGCCATCGCGAGCGCTCCTCCCCGTGACCACACTTCGGTTCTGGGTTTCTGTCCTGCGCGCGGCCCAACCATTTCCGCGAGCGCTTCACCTCGCGACCGCTCCTCGGTCTCCGAGTTACTGTGCTGCGCGCGTCATTCCACGAGAACGCGTGCGCACCTTGCGGCACAGTGCGTGGTTTCCCTTGACGACGGGAAGCTTTGTGACCATCTCCATGGCAACGGACTGACGGAGCCGAGACGGAAGAGTTATATATGAGTTTTTAAGCAGTTCAATGGAGATTTTAAAGCAATAAACAATTCTAAAAAAGCAATAAAACTATAAAACTAAACTATAAAGTATATAAGATAAAAATATATATATAAAAAAAAAAAATGCAGAACGTTCCAGCACCTTCTTTCTTTTTAACAACTCCTGGAAACCCACCGATCCCTTGGATCAAATGGAAAAATGTGTTTACACACTATGCAAGGGTGTGTGGAACTTCACTGAATGCAGAAAGAAAAACATCCCTGTTGTTACATTGTTTAGGATCAGAAGGTCAAGAAGTCTTTGAGCATCTACCTGACCTATCGGAACAAGAAGCTGCAGGCTTAAATTAATTTGAAATATGTATTAAAAAATTAGACTTGCACTACTTGCCAAAGATAAGCACCATTCTTGAACGTTTTCATTTTGGTCGCAGGCAACAACGCATAGGAGAATCCATAGAGGAATACATCACTGAGTTACGGAGCTTGGCATCTACCTGTAACTTTGGAGCTTCCCTCGAGGAAAGATTGAGGGATCAGTTGATGTTAGGATGTGTATCAGATAAACCATGGGAGAGTATGTGGCACAAAAATAACCCATCATTACAGGAGGTCATTGTTGCGGCGAAAATTTTTTAACACTCAAAAGCATGTTCAGAAGTATTGAAAAAAGACATACAGTCTACTGACAGTGGACTTGGACATCAGAAAGGAGATCTGGTGCAAGTAGTAAAGAACTCTAGACCTTTCCGTCAACCATTTGAGGCTGATACCAGCAGCATGAAGCAAGTGAAAGGAAAGTGTTTTTGGTGTGGGAATGAAGGACATTTTACCAATAGTAAAATATGTCCTGTTTGGAAAGCCCAATGCAAAAAATTGTGGGATGAAGGGACACTTCATGCGATGCTGCAGATCGATGAAGAAGCAAAGGGAAGTGCAGGAGGTAGATGTTATACACAATGAGGAGAAGATAGAAAATGAGCACTATATTTTTCAGATTAAAGGTTTTTCTGGGAATGGCCCGTTGGAAGTTGTTAAAGTGAATAACAGCTCTGTTAAAATGTTATTTGACTCAGGTGCCAAAATAACTCTCATTCCCAAAACTTTCTTTGACCAAAAGTTGTCTGGCAAGGTCCAGTTATCTGCTCCGGACAATAAACCAAGGGGATATGGAGGTGTTCCTATACCCTTACTTGGATACTTTTGGGGCACTATAGAGTTTAAAGACAGAATAGTTCCAGGGAAAATGTATGTGTCAATGAAGGGTGACTCCCTCATCAGTTGGATGCATCAACGTGACCTTAATGTGTATTTAGATCCCAATGAGGATCGGCCTGTATGTCTGAGACGAGTGTCTGACATAAAGGTGTGTGGTATAAAGGCAGGAGATGATTCAGTGGCTGGTGTGTTGGAAAGTAACGTGAGATGGATGCATGAATTCTCAGAGGTTTTTGCTACTAGCATTGGATGTCTCAAGAGTTATTGCCATTTGATAAAATTAAAACTTAATGCTACTCCAAAAGTTGCTAAAGTTAGAAATGTTCCGTTCTTTGTAAGGCAAGAAATGAAGATGGAACTGGATAAATTGGTGAAGGATGGTATCATACAGACGGTTGAGGCTACAGAATGGTTGTCACCAGTCGTCGTAGCACGGAAGGCGAATGGTAGTGCAAGATTGTGTGTGGATTTAAGAGAACTCAACAAAGCAGTAATTGTAGACCATTATCCATTGCCTAATATTTGTGATTTACTTTGTTCCTTGAATGGTGCTGAGCATTTCTCGTCTTTGGATTTGACTTCTGCATACCATCAGATTGCTTTACATCCTGATTGTCAAGATCTGACGGCATTTGTTACACCTTTTGGGACGTTCAAATTTGTAAGAATGCCGTTTGGATTAATATCTGCCGCTGCAGTGTTTCAAAGAGTTATGGAACATGTCGTTGATGGTTTAGATGGTGTAAAGGTGTATCAGGATGATCTGTTAATCTTTGGGACTGAGGTCATACAACATTAGTATAGCGTTATAGTGCTTTCTTCATCAGAATAACTTTGTGGGAATCTGAGAGCCATATCTCAGTTGAATGTTTGGTTGTGCATGGTTAGCCTAGAGTTGTTAGACGTTTATTATTGTAATAGTCTGTGTGGGTGGACAGCTTTTGTGTTCACTCGTATTAGATAGCAATGACAAATGTCAGGCCCGAACTGGTAACCAAAAGTAGCTGTGTCAAAATGTTCAAAGCAGCTCCTGCTCCTTTATGCCTCTTTTTAGTCTACACCCTTTCTCTCTCTTGCTGATTTGGTCTTCTGCCATTGACCTAGAGGCCCCAGACTTCAGACTTTCAAAACTAAGCATCCAATGACTCCAGCCACTCAGTATTCTCCCTCTTCCAGGGAACTGCTCGATGGAACAAATGGACAATCTGGCCCTGTAACTATTACATTATGTCATAAGAGACTATGCTATTGTCATGTGCTAAATAATTTATTATAGTAGTGATTAATCATTGCTCCAGTAATACAAAAGATACAAAGACACAAAATCATGTTTTGATTATGCACATTTCTTTAAAAAAAAACAATTTTTCTAAGCGTTCAAAAATTGATAATCAAGTGTTCAAAAATTAATAATCGTTTTGTAAATCTCAAACCGCCCAACAGCTGAGACCTGATGAATAATCATGAAAGGCTGGAGAGGCAGGCAGGGCAATCTTAAGGAACTCAACAAGGCATACATAATAAAATATTTCTAACACACTGATCTCAGAGGCATGTATGAGACAGACAAAGATGCGGGGTTTGACTTGGTGGTGTAAAATATAATCCTGGAGGTAGTAGACTATTACTTTGATTCACCAACATTCACACACATTCAGTGCAGAGGCTGTAGATTCTGTCACATGTGTAGAATTTGTTTTTATAATGTGCAATTGCGGGTGAATAATTATTGGTGATATTTAGTCATTTTGATGATGCATATGGTTGTAACTGATGAACTAATGATGTTGCACTTAAAACAATTTAATTATATTGCTTAGAAGTGCAATAAATAATGTAGTATATAATGATGTCATATGTTCGTGCGTGACACCATTTTGTTAAAATAGGTTTAGGTTCTGGTGTTCTGCTCATCTTGCTCATTCCCCCTCCCAATCTGTAGTGCGCTGCACATCTTATCTCCCCACAGTTTCCACAGAGCAGAGAATGCTATGATGTAGATGGCAATTGTCCCTAGAAAGTGTCTATTGTGAATGAAACTTTCCACTGTGTTTTATATGTACAATTTTGAAGGACTCCCACTGGAAATTCCGATGAAGGCTTGTAGAGGAACATACTTGCATAAGCCTTTCATTTGAGAATGTTTTATGTTGTATTCGCATCCCCAGAGTACAGTTGCTGAGGAGGCAAACAGGAGATTTCTTTTACCTTGAGAAATGGGTTATTGCTGTGAGTTTTAACCATTATGATTTTGCATTTGGCTTGCCCAGTGTGAGCCAACCATTATCATGCCATGCTGAATCTTCAGTTTTGCTAATTGATATGCTTAAAACGGGCATAAAAAGCCAGTTTTGAAGAATTGGGGCGACCGCTCATTTTCTGCCCTAGACTCTCTCCATTTTACCGGAGACTTTCTCTTCTTCCTTAGAATACTATCTGCACTCTTTATGAGGTTGACAGTTAGAATCTGGAGATATTAAACTGTTTAAATAGGAAATAGTGTTCTATTTTCTGGCTTTGTGTTCTGTATCTGATCCTTGATGGCAATGAATGTATGTTTTATTGCTTATATTAAAAATTCAGTAACAAACCTTTAAAACATACATTTGATCTAGAGCTCAGTCATTAAGTGGTCACAGTTTCTATTTGATTTTTACTCTAGTAGGTTTAATGTTATGGAAGGTTGTGTCTTTTGCCGCTAGATAACAGAAACTGCAGAGATGAACTGGCTGTGGCAGAAAAAGTGTGTAGAATATTGGGTTTCAGTAAATTATTGTGGTTCGCCTCTCACACATGCAGAATGCTTCACGTTGAGGACGTTGAACTTCATTGAGATTTTTAAAAGAGCTCACAGGAACGCTGGGGCAGAACTTCGATAACAAATAATATTGTCTGACAAATATTGTGAATCCACTATAGACTTTACAAAAATATTTTCCATTATTAAGTCCAATAGGACTATATTTTTGTAAACAATATTTAGGCAACAAAATGCTGCCATATGAGCGTTCCAGTTGTGACCAAAATCACTCCAGATGATAGGTACTAATCTGTGGAGTCTAACCGTAGAGCACAGGGGGCATTTTTCAAAAACAATGTTTACACCTGTGGTATCCTAACACAAAACAAATGAATGCAGCATCCTTCTTCTACTTTACTAGTTTATAGGCCCTGCTTTTCAATTATGACAAAGCAACGAAACTCTCGGTCTCGATTAAAAACTGGAGATTAAATCCTGACTCTGTGCAAACTTTTTGTAAATCTGACCTACACAACAGTTATGACGTCCCTGCAGTTTTCATTAACGGATTTTGGCAGGTCAAACATGCTGAAATTTATTCCGGGAAAGAGGCTGGAAAAAAACGCAAAACATTGGCGCCTCAAACCCCGATTCTGCGTGTTATGCCGCATTTTCAAGTGAAAACACAGAATAACAGGTTTTAATTACATTCAGTAAATGTATTACCCAAAGTTATGGTATTTACCAGGTGTGGTAAACACCAAGCACACATGCAGCCTTCTTGTAATCGAAGCATTGAACTTCTTTATCCTTGAAGATTACTGGATACAGACAGTGCTTGACTGTCCTTGGAGTCAAATAATTTATTTTGGGACAACATCAAGTATGGTAAGTGCTGTTTACTTTGTAAATGTTGGTGTATTTCCTTCTGCCTAGCTAGCATGTTGTCAACTGATGCATAATGTACAGTACAAGAAGGAAAACATGCTGCATCCTCTCAATCAATTAATTTTTTAAAACCATCGAGGGTGCAAGGATCCCTTCCCCCACACCTAAATATGTGAGTCATTATTGGTTAAGGCAAGGACTTGGTTTGTGATGTCGGTCTCGCTGCCACCCAGCTTTATCACAGAATCCCTGCTAGTGGCCTTCCCACCTGGGATGGTGTTCACAATCTCGAGGAAGGAATCTCTGCCAGCATGAGAAAGGGAAACTGTTCATTTTTATTTATGCTTTCTATGCACATTTTACCTGGGGGCCGATATATGGTCCCTTCTGTGCAGGCTGAAGCGCACAGGAGGCACTGTGTGCTTGTTACCAACAATTCATATGAAGGGGACTCTCATCTTGATGAATACTACAATTTATCTTGCTGAGAATGTAAACCACTCTTTTTTGGAATACCATCAGCACTGGATAAAGAGAAATGTTGGCTGCATGTGGGTGTGCTTAGAATAAAATATTTCTCACATTATATATCATTATAAAGGGAATTACAGGGTGCCCTGAGACCTGTGGTAGGACATTCTCCCATCCCAACCCTTCGATCCAAGGGGCTTATTAGCCATCCATGTTCTCACTTAACTATATGACTCTGCCGTAATCTATGAGAATTAACTGTCAGGAGAGGAAATCCCTGAAACTTCCACTACCCAGGGGCGGGAGAGGTGGCCGAGAAGATGGAGGCACACAAGCATCTGTGCCTTCTGAGGTTATGTTCTGAAATGCAGCATGGACGACCGTGAGGTGATGTCAAGGATGTCACTTTGATACTGTGTAAGATGAGGTTACCTCCTGCAACGGGATTCGTTGCTTCATCTGCCTTATTTGGGAGCAGTGATGCGGAACCCCTAGAGGGTGTTGAAGGGACTCGTTCATTTCTGCAGCTTGCGATAGTAATAGTGGATCCACTGTGTTGGGAATTGAGTGATGACAATATTGTGTCGTCAGCAGCAGCACAGGAAGAGTTAAATGCCTCGATGGAGGAGGTGTGACTCACGAATAGGCGATCTTGAGATAAGACGTGGCATACCGAGTGGCAGAGGCGATAAGAAAGTTATTTGCAGAAAAGGCCCACAATGCAAACAACCGCCTTCCGGGGCAGTGGTACCAGTAAAATCACTACCAGGTTTAAGTAAAGCATAGAAGTTAATGTTGGTGTAAAAGTTAAGGCAAGGATGAAGCCCGCCTACAGTGTTTACAGTAGGGGGCCCATGAGCAGGCTGGATGGGCCCAGAAGTCGACTACATCTTCACTAGCCACCCATATATGTTGGCGGCTTTATTCAGCACACACATTTGGGAACTTCTTGGTCAAGTGACATCTTACACACATCCCAGCAATGGTAAGGGAGAGGATTCCATCTCAGAGAAAATATCACCCCCGTTATGAGAAACACGGTTCTGTACGCATCCACTGTTGGCTGCCAGAGAACAAACAATGCTATGTGTTTTTGGAACATTTTTGGTGTGTCCATAAAAGGGGAAACTAAAACAAAAGCGAATGATGTCGTTTGCACATCTGCATTAAGAAAGGGTCCATTAAGCCCATCAATACACCACCAAACAACGTTTTCGGCAAGATTCAGTCCCTGTACATATTTGTTAACTCATGCACTACTACAGATGGTTTCTACCGGCTGCTGACGTAAAGTTTATCATTCTAGATCTAGTCATAATTTACTTTTCCCTCACATCAGTATGTATAGATTGATACAGGACGAAGGGTGAAGGTCCTGTGCCCTGCCACCAGTATGCAATTAGTAGGCAGTGTTCGCTGGACTTATATTTTGAATCATGAGTAGGAAGTACTCTCTACTGACATGAACATTTGAGGAATGTGGCAGTCTTAGTAGAACTAATGAGCTGGGAACCAGAGTCGTAAAAGGTGACATTCTGATTAACTGGGACCATCTAGCCCATCTTCTACTGCTTACAAAATGATGGCCTTGTCTTATGCTCACAGATCGTCAGACTGTGGCCCCTGTATTGCTGTTATCTAAAAGGTGCTCCGATTTATTTCTGCTCTGGATGTCTTTCATAGGAACCAATAAACACACTAGGAGAGAAGATGGTGCACCAGCAAGAACCACGCTGACTGAGCGACCTTTTAAACAGCCCTCAACAACTACCACCGCCACATCAGAGCGATAAAAAAAGATGCCCTGACCCACAGGATCAAGAACAGCGCCAACCAAACCAAGGAACTCTTCACCATCATGAGAGAGTTGGCCTGCACATCAGCCATTGAAAACTCCTTGCCCCCTCACAAGAACTCTGCGATGCGCTCGCCGACCACTTCCACAACAAGACAGAAACCATCTACAGTACCTTCGATCCGCAACCGTCCGCCCTCCCCAATATCCCATCAGCCTCCACCGCCTGTTCACCACATGGGGACAAGTCAGCACAATGAACATGATCACACTCCTAAGCTCCATCCACTCAGGAGCACCCACGGACCCAAGCCCTCACAGGATCTTCACCTCGGAAGAAACAAGATCAGCTACCAGCTTACCACCATCCTCAACACCTCGTTAGCCGTGGCCACTGTTCCAGAAGCATGGAAACACGCAAAGATCAGATCCCGCCTCAAGAAGCCCTCTGCAGACCTCAGCGAGCTCCAGTATTACCACCCCATCTCTCTGCTCCTGTTCCCCGCCAAAATCTGCAGAAGGCCATCAACCTCCAACTCACGAACACATGGAGAGAAATAACATGCTAGATCTCTCCAGATCAGGCTTCAGAGCCAATCACAGCACCAAGACAGCTCTGATCGCCGCAGCAGAAGACATCTGCACCCAGCAGGACAGAGAAGCAGCCGCCCCAATCCTGCTAGACTTCTCTGCCACCTTCAACACCATCTCCAACCATACACTGATCAACCAGCTATGCCAGATTGGGATCACAGACGATGCACTCAGATGGATGGCATCCTTCCTCATGGGACGCACCCAGAGAGTCCACCTCCCGTCCTTCACCACACAGGTCACAAACACCATCTGAGGTGTCCCCAAGGCTCCTCCCTAAGCCCAACATTCTTCAACGTCTAACATGATGCCGCACTCAGACACTGAGGGCCACATGTATGAATCTTTTTGAACCTTGCAAACAGCGAATCTGGCTGTTTGAGACGTGCAAAAAGCACTTCCCGTTACACAAACCCAGTTTTGCGATTCGGTAACATTGTTACCGAATCGCAAAACGGGTTTGCAACTCGCAATTAGGAAGGGGTGTTATTCATGAGGTGAGCATTTTGCGACCCTCTTGCGAGTCGCAATTAGTGTCAAGGACACTACCCTACATTTGGATTTGCGACTGGCAAATTGCTAGTCGCTCTGAATCGCAATTTGCGAGTCGCAAATCGGAACTTTGCTACATGTGGCCCTGAGATCCTACAACATTAACATCCTCTCCCACACTGACGAATGCAGCTCGTCCCCTCGCTCTCAAAAGACCCCACCACGACAAAGACCAACTTCCACAACTGTATGAAGAACGTATCCGTCTGGATGAAGATAACTGCCTGAAGCTCAACATGAACAAAACAGAGGTCCTGATCTTCAGTAGACACTCAACCCTCTGGAACAACTCCTAGTGGCCAGTAGGGTTTGGACCCACCCACACACCAAAACATCACGCCCGCAACTTTGGCATCATTCTCGGCAGTAAACTCTCCATGAAATACTAGGTCAATGCCATTTCCGCAGCCTGCTTTCACACAGTCCGCAAGCTCTGAAGAATCTTTAAGTGGCTCCCCATCAGCACGAGGAAGAGTGTGATGCAGGCACTCATCACCTGCCGACTAGACTACAGCAACTCACTCTACACAAGCACCACCACAGAAGTCATGTAAAGACTCCATACAATCCAGAACACAGCTGCCAGGACTCATTCTCAACCTGCCCAAGAGAGCCCACATTACCCAGCACCCGAAGGACTTCCATGGGCTCCCAATCCAGAGAAGATTCCACTTCAGGCTCCTGACCCATGCCTATAAAGCCCTCCATAACCAAGGACCCGCCTACCTGAACCATCGCCTTCACCTCTACCAAGGGACCAGTAACCTCTTCTTGGCACACATCGCCCTTGCAAAGATACCATGCATACGCCGCTGCTGCCCGCAGGACGCTCCTTCTCCCACCTCCCTGCCAAAGCCTGGAACACCCTCACCCTCCACCTCCGCACCCTCGCTGACCCACTTCAGAAAGGGACTGAAATCCTGGTTTTTCAACACCTGCAGCAAGCGCCTCAATACACACTCAGTTGACAAGCCGCGCTATACAATTAACACCTGATTGATTAAGTGAACAAACACTGGATATGAAACCTGGATATTTACTGCCCTCACATCAGAGCAGGCAGGAACTTGACTTAAAACCAGTGTTGTGACGCAGGGCCGGCTTTAAGTCGGTGCAATCAGTGCAGCCCCACCTGCCACTGACTTTGCACACCCCACCAATGTTTAAAAACAGCTTTAGGTTTAAAAGCACATGAACTTCCTTGTGCATTCAGCAGTTTTCAGGAAACAATAAAAATGTCAAGCTAACTCTGGTGATTAATGTTCTTACTGGTAAGAGATAAGAACTTTTATCTAATGGCAGTTATGGCTCATCATAAAGTAGCGCAGAGGGTTATTGTGCCTGTTGCAAAGAACGTCTACCATGCAGATCAGGGAACTGAATGTGAGTGAACTATGAGTAGCGCTATGAAAAAATGAAATGGGTGTCAGAGAGGGGCTATGGAGTGATAAGGTACACTGTTGAAAAGTGGTAGTGAGGAAATTCATGAAGCGGTCATGGTGGGCACCATAAAAAATTGTACTGTGCGCCACCAGCGCTAAAGTCAGTCTTGTTGTGATGGATGGCGATCGCTGCACCCAGAGGTCTTCAGAGACCTTATGGAGGTCAATAACAGTTGACTGCCATCTTGCCATATTTTTCTCCTGCTGCTCTTGGGCTTCTGCTGACCTGAGGAAGCTAGCAGAACACAAGTGGTGATTTTACACAGACAACCGCCTTCTTTCCTATCAGACACCGATGAGCAGCTCCCACAGACCCACTGTGAACAAAGCATCAGCTCTCTGCTTTAAAATGAGAGCAGAGACTGCAGCTTTGGCCAGTGAGAGCAAAATAAAATGCATAGAAGATGGTGTCGGAGGGTGGAAGGATGCAGATAAGTGTCTGTTTTACTTTGGGCAGGAAGAGGGTGGGTAGTGCTGATGAAGGTGGTTGAGGGTGGCTGGATATTTTAAATATTTGGGTGAAGGAGTGAAGAATACCAATATAGGGGGGAGAGAGTGAAAGGACACCAAGTAGGGTTAGCATTATTTAGGCAGTGAGATTTCCAAAGGGCGATGAGAGGGTGGAACTACACCATGTTTGTTTTCCTTTGAAAGTACAGCACAGTATGAGTGGCGGTGGCTGGAAAATTCAAGGCCATGTTGTGCATGGCTCTTCCATTATACCTCTACCCCTGCAATGGCCTTATTACGGTGTGCATTTGAGGAGAAATTACACAACATAAAATTGTTGGTTAGTTGTCAGTACCAAGCTTCACTTCGGTTGTCTACCTGGAGTAATCTGAAAACCCTCAGTGGAAATCATATAGAATTCTAGATATGTAACAGTGAAAAACAGGATATTTTTCACCAGGGGTCTGTGTGTGACATCAAATAGCCAACAAACTCTATCTGTCCCACATGCCATTCAGAACCACCCTCTGAATAATTTTCTGGTTATTCATTGGCTACAAACCTACAATTGTATGTTATGTATGGCTTCAAAATCATCTTCCCCGCTTCTAAGAGCTATACAGGCATGCATGAGTCACTGGGAATCTAAACATAACCCAGCCTCTCCTCTCTGTCCCAAACACCTGGTCTCCTTCTTTACACCACTACCACCCTCTGTGCCTTCCCTATGCCCGAACCAAAAGTGTGCTCTCCGCTCGATGAGAACTAAGGGTCTTTGCCGAACCTGTAGGTTCACTGAAAGCCCTGTCAACAATTTCTTTATGACTGGCAACAGTGGGAAACAGTTTTGGTTTATCACTGTTGAAAGGTCACTGCAGTCAGTAACCAGACTTAAAATCTGGTGTCCATGCTACTGGTGCCCAGTGAGAGCCATACATAACATCCATTAGAGGCTACTACTAAAGGCAGGAATGTTTCAGAAAATACTGTTAACTAAAGACATGGAATATTCACAGAGACAGCCTAAGGCTGAAAGCATCCTGCATAATTAACCTTCACACGAGACTGGACAGTTGCAATGTCCATTCTCCAACGGTGGAATTTTACAACTTAAGGTGCACTTACAAATGCAGAATGATCACATTTGCAAGTTTAGAGTTAGGGATCAAGCTCCAGTCATTTCTGGGAGGATTTAACTAAGGAAGCAGACAAACATCCACAATGGCTTAAGCTGTTAGTATTCCCATCTCTCCTGTATGAGATTTCTCTCCCTGGAAACTGTCAAATTTGCTCCTAGCTGGTTTCCAGGAGGGCAATGAGGAGGGAGCATGGCCTCCATTTGATACTACTTAGGACACATGTACAAAGGCTTTTAGAGGTCACACACAGTCAGAGGCCCCTGATAGCACTGTACAGGTATATTACTCCGCTGCTGGGGCCATGATTATAGGAAGTAATATGCCCTCCCACCCAGTGCGAGCCACGCAGGCAAAAATAAAATAGCACTGAAAAGATTTCATTGCCATTTTATTTTTACTCGCTCAGTGCACACTCCAGCAGTGCCAGCCCCGCAGAGCACAGAAGCAGGGCTGACTGGACGCTCCAAAGTGCGCAAGTCACTTTGGTCGGCTTTTTTGCGCAGGCCAAAGTGACATGTGCACTTTGAATCTCTCCACTCACCAAGTACAAGCCTCCAGGGCCTGAAGGAGTGTCCAGCCAGCCTGCGCCATCCAACTCAGGCACTTCTCTCATGCTGGTTAACAGCATGAGAGCAGTGTCTAGATTAGTTAGGGGAGCTCTTCCTCTATTGAACAGCAGAAGAACACAGAGGAGGATGTGCACCCTGTGGGTAAGTGTTGTTTAATTTTATTTTATTTCAAATGTGTAATGCATGTACACGTGTAATACATGTACGCGAAGTGGTTGTGTTTATTTTGTAGATAGTGTTAGTGTTTATTTGAGCTTTTGGAGGGAGGTGGCATTTTATTTTAGACTTTTTTAGGGAGGCGTGGTTTACTCTAGGGTTTTGGAGGGGGTGTTTTATTATTATTTTTTGGGAAGTGGTGGGGCACTTCACTCGTCCCACCACTTTCAAAGGATACCAGGTGGCCCTGCCCTACACCTCTTTACAAATAGGACCCTGTGATATTAATGAAACCAGATGGTGACAATATGGCTTAAGGACTGCATGCTGAAAGACCATTCTGCCCAAAATAATCTTATATTACTTTCTGTACTGTTTTGCAAGAGTCTTGCATCCTCATGACTGTTGCACATGCAAAACTGCCAAGGGAGCAAATCGGATTTATTTTGGCCCAATCTGTTTATTATAGCTGTTAGAGGAATAACATTTTCGAAAAAGATGCACAAATAAACATTGAGCATTTAAAACAACGTGACATAAAAATGATCAACAATACACTGTTCTCAGCCGGACCTCTGAGGGGAAACAAGAGAGAAACAAACAAAGCAAAGGAATTAATATGAGATCGGGAAGGCAGGGACAAGGACTTGAAAATGTTCTGAAATGTACGACAGTGCTAATGTCACAGGTTGTGACTGTATGGCTGAAATTCAATAAAAATGTTAAGTAAAAAAACCCACAAAAAACACAAAAAACAATACACTGTTCTCATGTCGTTGGTCAGCGATGCAAGAAAGAGAAATCTGATCAGGTTGGCATTGAGGAGGCGGCTCCACCTGACTTCCAGTGCCCAGGCCCCGAAGAGGAACTTCATGAGAAACGAACATACGGATGGCAAGACACAAGGAGCTAGATGTGTGGGAAAATAACACTGGCATTATTAGGCCATTGTAAAGAGACAGAGGGCCTGATTCTAACTTTGGAGGACGGTGTTAAACCGTCCCAAAAGTGGCGGATATACCACCTACCGTATTACGAGTCCATTATATCCTATGGAACTCGTAATACGGTAGGTGGTATATCCGCCACTTTTGGGACGGTTTAACACCGTCCTCCAAAGTTAGAATCAGGCCCAGAGTCTTTACTGCTTGCAAACTCATGTCTCCTTCAAACTGGCAGAGGCGCGAGGAGCAGACCCGCATGCCTCAGAATGCCAGACAGCTGCACCACATATGCACCAAAGCAACATGCAGCAAAGTGTGAGCACAATCCAGACATCAGTGGAATTCCAAGTGTGACTGCGCTTCAGAAGCCCAAGCCTGCTCCTTCCTGACAGACGATCTAGGTGGGAGAGTCAAGCAACACCAATTGCAACACGGAGTGAGTGCCTTCGTCATCAACAAAAGCATCAATCTGCAATCCAAACAAAAAAACAAGCATGACAGGAGACCAAAGTGGGAAGCCCTGGACACACAAATTAAAACAAAGGCCCAAGCTAGAGCACAAAGCAGATACACCGGCAGAAAGACTCAAGCAGCCCCAGTGCCATCTTGAAGTCAAATGCCACCACAGGACAGTACAGAGGCAGTTATTTTGAATACCAAGGACACTTGAGCACTATCTTGAAGTCAGCAGCCACCACAGGACAATGCAGAGGGAGCCATTTTGATGCCAGTCAGTAATCCCATAGAAAACAAAGGCACCATCTTGAGGACAGACATTCTCAAATAAACAAGAGAAATCTCCAGCACTGTTGAAAGAACAAAGAACAAATGTCCAGAAAGAAAGAACCACTGAGTTGTGGGCCCTGCTGTCACCATGTCAACAGGGACAAAATCAGAAAGAGGATACGCACTGTAATTCAAGCTATTTCCAACATCCAGAAGCTGCATGGGACAGAGATGGCTAGAAGATCAACAAGTTCAGTGTGGCTTTAAGAGCAAAAGATGAAAGACCAATCCATTGACAATGAAGAACTTCATTATCAAGGAACTTCACAAACTCATATGAGTGGACACCGACTCAACTCACCACGTTCCAAAAGGCACGCAAAGCCCCTGAAGGCAAATCCTTACCAAAGAAGAAGGTGGACTGCAAATGATACACCTTTAATTTAGCCTCTCAAGAAAAGGGAAAGCCTACTTTGTCACAAGACTGCACTGCCTAGTCAAGCACTGCAAATTCAACAAATTTGCAGATAAAGAGGACAACCGGCTGTGAATTATAGAAGGTTGTCAGTCTGAATCACTTGAATATCACCTACTCAGAAAGAATTATAGCCTAGGAGACATCACAAAGCTAACATGCATAAACGACCGAGCAGAAATGCAAGCAAAATAGAAAAAAGTGGCGAAGGTGGAAAAGAGGGAACATGCTTTCTGGTTATAGAACTACACTCACAGCAGATTAACTACAAAATATACTCAACAATCCAGATCAAAAGACCGGCACAGATGCAAGAACACACTCCACAGCTGACACAAGAAGATAGCGTGTTTTCACTGCAAACAAACCCCAGCACGAAGGAACAAGCCCTATCATGGGGCAGGAGTGACACAAATGTGGCTATGATAATCACTTTGGAAAAGTATGCAAACGAGCCCGAAGTGGAATACCCAAGAAAGCAAATGACTAATTTCGGAGACACCATGCAAGAGCAGTCAAGGTCAAGAGCAGCAGCTCGTCATGGTCATGAGCAACTTCACACAGCAGGACAAGTTCGAGGATATCACCATCCAGCAACTCTGCCAGCAATTCCATGTCTTCCTATACCCAAGGAAGTGACAAATATTTGCCATGGTTGCCCATGATCATAGTGCAAGAGAGAAGTACCCTCAACTAAATTTTCTAATGTGAAACCACCCTGCCTGTTTCGTGCTATAAAGTGCTGCACCACTAAATTATATCTGTATTGTCAAGTACCATAAAATGAAGCCCAAACCAAAGCTGTAGTCTACAACTGGCGAAGAAACTCCCTTCATGTATCGGCAAATTCACAATGACATCAAGCTACAAAGACCGCACTGTCAAGGTTTAAATACACATGATGGATGGAACCATTCTGGAATCCTGCCACTCAGTTTGCTGACAGTAGAGGAACTGAAGCTTATCGCTGTCCTCTGGATGGTGGAGGACATACCACTCATGGGAAAAGTCCTTAACCACACTTGCCGGAACAATGACTGCCTTTTCTGTGCCTTAACCACACATGTGCCAAACTACGCATATGCGTGGTTAAGGCACAGAGAAAGGCAGAGAGCAGGAGAGGATGCGGTGAGGTAAGTGGGATTGCAGCAGGGCTGGGGTAGTTTTTAGGAGTGGGGTGGATAAAGGGCTTGGGATAGGTGTGTGTCAGGGGTTAGGGTATTTTTTTGTAGGAGATGGGAGTTTGGGGAAGTTTAGTTTTTAGGGCTTACAGTGGGTGGGGGGGACTGAGTACTTTATTTTTTAGGGTGGGGTAGTTTTTGTAGGGCTTAGGGTGGGGGCAGGTAGTTTATTGTTTAGGGGCAAGGTGGGGGGGTCGGCACAGTTTTATTTTTTAGGGCTTATGGTGGGCGGGGGGGTCCAGGTGGTTTAGCTATTAGGGGTGTGGGGTAGTTTAGTTTTTAGGGGCAGGGTCGTTTTTTTTTTTTTTTAGGGCTTAGGGTGGGTGGGGATAGTTTGTTTTTTAGGTGCGGGGTGAGGGTGTTGGGGGGGTTAAGTTTTTAGGGCTTGGGGTTGGTGGGGAGGTTGGGGTAGTTTAGCTATTGGGATGGAGGTCATTTTAGGGGTCAGGGCAGGTTGGGGGTGCAGGGTAGTTTCGTTTTTAGGGGGAGTTGGGGTAGTTGAGTTATTAGGAGTGGGGGGAAGGTTTTAGGGCTCAGTGTGGGTGGGAGGTGTTGGGGTATTTTTTTTTTTTTTTTTTTTTTTAGGGATGTAGATGGGGGACAGAGTAGGTTTTTTTTTAGGGCTTAGGTTGGGTGGGGGGGGTCAGGGTAGTTCAGCTATTAGGGGAGGCAGTAGTTTTGGGCCTCAGGGCGGGTGGGGGGTGTCGGGGGAATTTTGCTTTTAGGGGTGGGGGTAGTTTGGGGCTTTGGGACGGGGTGTTGCATGACAGAGCCACAATGCTGTTTCCACATATGCCTTTACTAGGCATGCTTTTATAATTAAATTTGTTGTAAAGGCATGCGTGGAAATGACGCAGTTGTGGTTCCGACCACGTTGTTAAGGTATGCGTTGTTTCGGCATTAGTGGTTCTGCCACCACCCTTTGTGCATAAACGGAAGCTTTTTAAAGGACTAGGAAAAATGAGAGATTTCACTGTACAACTACACATAAACTAAAGTCAGTAGCCAAGCACCACCGGAAGACACCATCTCACCTACAGAAGCCCACTGAAAAACAACTACAAGTGCTCCTGGCAGCACATATTAATGAGAAATTCCAAGCCCAGCCCTGTGGGTATCCCTGCTAGCAGTAGTCCCAAAGTGCAATACCAACAAAAAGAAAAAACTGTGTTGACATGGGGCTCCCAAACACACCTAGTCAGAAGGAATGGCACCAGAGTCCACACCTCACGGACATTATCATACTCCTGAACGAGGTAAAGATATTTTCCACGTTGGACCTCAACAAAAGGAACCATCAACTGAAACTGCATGAAGGCTCACAGCACTCACTTGGGGCTATCTTGCTTCAAACGTCTCAGTTTTGGGGAATCCTCGCCACTGAGATTTTTCAAGTAGTTATTTGCATAGTCATCAGTTTAGTTGTAAATGCACTGACCTTCAATGGCAATATAATAATATTTGAGACCACACTCAAGAACACAGCTGTGCACTAAAGTGTTTGTGCTAAGGCCATTGGAAAAGAAACCTCACTTTGAATGTAGCTGAGTGTGAACTCCAAAAGATGCAACTAAAATTCTATGGGTACGTCTTCTCAAATAAAGGAATACAGCTAGAACCAGACAAAGTCAAAGACCTAAACAACATCATTGCTCCCAAAGATGCAAGGCTTTCCTGGGGAATGGTCAGCTAGTCTTACATAAAGTACTACACCGCAAGTAATGGCACATTGTGAGACTCAACAACCAAGAGCACAAGTTGGAGGGAACCTCGGTTTTTGAAAAAGACCTCCAGGAAATCAAAAGGTGAGACGGCTGCACCACCACCATATCCTATTCCAAACTGAAGCTATACCCTAGGCTCACAGAGGATGTCATCCTGCCATAACATTGCAGATGTGATGACCCGTGGCAAATTGTGTCCTATGTCAGTCCCAGTCTCTCATATGTTGTGGTGTTCTACTCCCAAACAGAAGAAGATAGTCAGGCATAGTGTGGGCTTGTGAGCACAATCACATCTTTCTCTATGTGAAACACTTCAACCATTGACTGACTGCTAAATGCTACTGGCCATCTTTGGGAACCCTAGAACCAAGATGCCACTGTGGATTAAAAGGTGGGGCTGCAAGACTATTCAGGAAACCATCACCTCCCCACCCCCATCTGGAAAGGAGGACAACCCAGCGGATTACAGGTCAAGACAACACATAACATCACACAGATGGACCACACCACCAGTGGAAGAATATCTCAACTTCATTACAAGCCACGCTGTAACGCTGTCAATGTCACTGCGCTCCAAGAAAGTAGATATAGATGCAGACACCACACTGATTGAAACCAAATAAGAGCACAGCAAGGTGTATGGTGTCATGCTAGTGAAGCCATACTCCCAATGGGAATGAACCATAAATAGCTTAAGGCACTTCCATAAATTTATGAATAATTCACATCAACCACTCAAAGCATCCTATGACGGGACACCCGCACATTGGTACCAATGACACTCCACAAGCAGGTGGTTGACCCGGCCCATGAGGGACATTGTAGAGCAGTGCCTCCAAGCAAGAACGAATATTGTACCCAAGACTAGATCACGAGGTGGAGGAAACACTGTGGTACTGTCATCAATGCCTACTAGTCAGTGAAAAACCCAAACCACACTACTACAAATGTCTCCGCAACATTGCCATCCAATTCATCTCCCTGTTACAGTCTGTCACATATAAACTGATTTTGATGGATGAATACTCATGGTTCCTGATCGCCAAACAGACCGCATCCTCAAGTGCAAGAATGGTACTCCCAAACCAAGACTAGACAGTCGCAGAATGTGGAGTTCCAGAACTTCTCAAGAAAGACAAAGGACATCCCCTTCCCGTTCAAAGGGCAGGACTTTGCTGATTTGGTGAGGCACTTAGACTTCCAAAATCAGTCTAATGGTAACTCCACTGTGGCCAAAAGCAAATGGCATGGTCGAAATGTTCATCAAGACCTGGCTCTTCAACTGAACCAACCATCCAGCAATTTGACTAAGCCACAGAACCCCCCCAACCCCAGCGATTTGAGAACTGAACGGTCCATTAGCCACGCTCTACAAGAACTTTGATTGATCGATTGCGATGCAGACACTAAAGGATGCTGCAGCATGCCGAAAGTGAACACAGACTGCTGCAACAGGTCTATCTTTTATACCACGATGCAACAATTGTGACAGAGTATTTTGAAAAGAGTGAGTTTAACACAAAATATAACAAGAACGAAGTGATCCAAGGTAGTGTGTGTGTGTCAAAATCTAGGCTGGCCACGTAAATCATTTTGAGTTGTGCCAACATTAATTAAAATAAGAACAATGACCCAGACAAAATAAAAAATCTAGTAAGGGTAAAGAGATATACAAAATTAAGTAACTTCTCACAACATGAATAAAAGTGAATAACTGAAATAAGTTACAACAGTGACCCTTGTTCTTAGAACAAGACAGTTTATTCACTTCCTGCTGGGTAAGGGGTTAAGAAAGAAATATGCAACATCAGTTTTTAGGATCTAGCCTGCGAGTGCATGCGCTAGCCTATGTGTCTCACTTGCAAGACTGCTGTGTTCAGTACAGGGCTTGGAGCCTGCCTGTCGCTCACCATTTCTTGGTTTGCGTGGCACTCTTCTTTAGAGCCTCGTAATTTGTGAAGGCATGCCTGGCATCATTTCCATTTCTCTGTGTGGAGCAGGGATCCAGCACTAATTGATGCAACTTAATTAGTGCCAGTCCGCTGCTCCCGACGTGATCGAGGTACTATTTGTTCTTTTTAACTTCTAGTGCCCCACAAACCGAAGGCTTATGACTGGCAAAAACGTGCCCAGCAGGCACAAAATTGCAAAGTTTTAGTTTGTAAAGCTAACATTCTGTTATTTTGCTAAGTCGTCTTTTCTTAATTTCGTCTCATGTTTTCGTTTGTTTTTACTCGTGGGCGCTGTTGTCAAAAGATGAAAATTAAATTATTCAAAATATGAGAGACCTATTGCATTGAAAATGCTTGTAATTTTCACTTCTCAGTGCAGCTCCTGTTTCTTGCCACGACATCCTTTATGGTGTCACACCCGAACTTCAGCAGAAACATAAAACGCGTGTTTAACCAGTCGCGGCTCACAGGTGTGAAAGGGGGCAGGGTGGTGTGGCGCACGCGGGGAACAGTAATACAATTTAAAAAATAAATAAAAAAACAAATAAATAAACTTACCTTGGCTCCCGCGCCGCTCCACTGATGGCTGCAGGCACAGGCTCCCAGCCTGCCCTGCAGCCAGTCCTGATGCTGCTCAAAACAGCTTCAGGATTGGCTGGAAGCGCTTAGCCAGGTCGCCCCCCATGCATGCTGGGAGCCTCTGCAGGCGCTGCCCAGCCCAGCAACAGTGTTGGTGGGCCAAACACACATGCGCTCGGAGGGGGAGTGCTGGGAGAGTGCTGAGCAGTCCCCCAGCACTCTCCCTCAGAGCACATCACCCGGTGGCCCTGCACCTTTACAAGGAAACAATAACAAACACTGTTTGTTAACGTTTCCTTGTAAATGTTTTGCAGCTGCTGCTGCCTGCTGGGGGACAACGCTCCTCCACCCACATGGAGGAGCCGCCCCTGTGTTTAACCATCTCGGTAATATAAACAAAAACACAAGATAGAATAAATTTGACTCACAGGGAAAGCTAATTAATATGAATCGCCGCAAGCATAGTGACACTTCAGCTTCTCAGTCGTCTGGCTTTGACTGGACATATTACAGACCAGGGGCTGTCCAGAGAGGGGGCTTCCTGGTTTAAAATGCGGCCACACTTTAAGCTCCCATACAGACCCCACTCTGCACAGAAACTGGAAATGCACCTTACAAATCCACACAGGTGCGGTTTAATCAGCAAGTACTTTAATTAAATTATGACAGATACAGACAACCAGAGAGAATCTCATCCAAGCCTGTCTAGCTACCACCGGACGCCAACTGACCAGAATCTGCACTGCAAAAATAACATACGATATACTACAGTAAAAAAAGTACAATATTAAAGCCGCTAACACTGACATTTCAGCACCAATACTCATGGTACATAAAATTTCAGCATCATGTATACAAGCCCCAAAGGCACCAATGTCTCTTGTGCACAGTCCCTTATAATCTAGCCAGCTTTTTTCAAAGAGCATGTCACCATTACCATGTCCTGTTGGGCTTATCTTCCAGGACATACAGGATTCCTAACAGGCCTTACAGGGAAAAGCAACTCCTACATTATATATGCGGATCAACAAACAATTTCAGCAGAGACCTCTGTTTGATGTGTACCTCATAAGAGCACCTGAAGGCATTCAAGTGTCATAATGACGGACTGCTTTGCAGTAAAGTGGCATAATGATGTGCACACAGCCTCAAGCCATGAACGGCAGCACCTAAGTGAAATTTAACTACACAACAAACACACATACAAAGGGGACGTGGGACATTCAATCAATAAAGCATGGGAAGAAATTAATTCGGACATGGTTTCAGGAAGCTATGGATCAAAATTGTGGCCAAAACGTGTTCTTAGGAAAAATTGTGTTACTCCTACTATACTCCTGACAACATTTAAAAGCAGAATAAAATAATGGCGGTTAGAAGGTCATCATGATCACAAACACCAATAGATGAAAAAACAGGAGTGTCATTTCATACCATCCTTCAGAATACATGAAATGTTCATGAAAAACTAGCTTTTAAGAGTGCACATACATAGGACACTCTTAGGCCTCTTGGAAAACCTTGATGACCTGGCAGAGGCCTCTCCCAAGGGTGGTATGGCTGGATGTCAGACAATCTTTGTTCACAGTTGTAGGAAGCCGGCTCTGTTTATACTATATCAAAATGAGATATAGTGTGCACAGAGTTCAGGGGTTCCCCAGAGGCTTAACAGAGGCTAAAGTAGATAATACTAATGCTCTATTTTGTGGTAGTGTGGTTGAGAAGGTAGGCTTATCAGAGGATAGTGCAAAGCATTTGTTGTACACACACAGTCAATAAATGAGATAAACACTCAATGATTAACTCCAGGCAAATGTGTTTATATTGAACAAATATACTTTGTTACTTTATTTCGAGAAACAAAAGGATCTTTTTGCAGGTAAGTATATTTGCAAGTAGGTATCGAACATATGTATCAATAGCACTTTGTTTAGAATTGCCACATTAAACGATTTACAGGCAAGTAACACTTTTCAGTTTTAGAAATTGATAGTGCCATTTTTCAGAACAGTCCTTGTGGGGGTGGGGAGGGGTTAGTTTTAGTGCAGTTTTGAGATAAGTACTCAACTTACAGTTCCAGTCTCCAGGGGTTAGGATGTCTACAGGTTGGGGTCCAGGATGACCCCAAACTTACACCACCAGCAACACGGGGCGGGCAGGGTGCAGAGGTCAAAGTTGAAGTTAAATTTTAAATGGGAACCTATGGAAACTGGGGCACTTGGTAATAGATCTGCCAGCAGGTATGTACTAGCGACTTCAGAAGGCAGGCCTTGGGGGTTTAGCGAAGCACCACGGGGAGCCACAGGTCAGCACCAAACACACACCCTCCACGGCACAGGGGTGGCCGGGAGCAGGGTGCAAGCGCAGCGTTGGGCTCCCAATGCTTTTCAATATGGGGACCCTGGGACTCACAAGTAGGGTGCAGGCGGAGTCCAGGGGTGTCAGTTCCAAAAAACCACGGGTTGGACAAGGAGGGGGGTCGCCTGCTAAACGTTGCTGTAGTGTGAGATCAGATTCTCACATTAGTGACCACCAGCTTCATTCTGCCTATTGACTTTATCTTCGCATTAGACACTGCCATGTTAACAGCTGCAAGTGATTTTCCACATTGTACAATGTGCTCTATCTTGTTTTTGTGTATTTTTTCCCACCAAGAGCATAGGCTGATAAGAATGTACTCAGACGGCAGGGAACTGACTTGTTTTGGATTATCACCTTGGAATTGTGGCCACGTCCCAACGTGTTAATTTCAAAGAAGGCCTAAAGCAATCAGAATTTTTTAAATAATAAACTTATGCAGGGAGGGGGAATTTCTAGAATCTTCCTCTCTTGTTTGTTCAAAGTATAAGAGGCCAGAGAGGGTTTGCAGGTCTCAGGCACATCCAGGACGCTGGAGTGTGCCATCCTTCCCGTGAGGATAATTGATCTCTCTCTCTCCTCGATCAATTCTGGGATCTGGTGATTTGATGCTGATTAGGAGAGAGATGAAGGAGTGTTGCCCTTGCCTCATGGTGATGCATACTTTTTAATTCATTTTTTGCTTTGCATTATTATATAGATACATATATTTGCTGTGTATATTGCAGGGGAGAATTATTTTTACATTATTGCTGTGACCATTTTTAAACGTGTGCTTTCAACATGCTAATCTCATTTTATGGACCTTGCGTAGTGAAATAATAAATGTCTTCTTTCGACTAAGAAGCACATTCCAGAGATTTTTGTCAGTGCTTGAATGTTTCAGCTCGGTCCTTAGTGGAGCAAAACAGTGCCCCTAAATTCCCTGTCCTCCAAACCAAAAACAAGGATTTTGCATGGGTGGTGGGGGGGTCACTTTAGCTCTGGACACGTTAGGGGTGTTTTTTCCTAATTTTTCCGTCAGACCTGCTGCCAAAAGTGGGGCTTCATCTGGGGGGGGCGGGGGCGTCTCCACTAACACCGCCAAGTGTTACAGTTCCTGCAGGGAGGAGGTGTGAAGCACCTCCACCGAGAGCAGGCTTTGTTTCTGACTCCAAATGGCACAAAGGCCCTCACCCCATCGGTTCAGAAACTCGTCTTTTAGTAGGAGGCTGGCACAAACTAGTCAGCCTTACAATAAAGGGTTGGTTAAAATACAGGAGGCCTCTCTAAGTTGCACTCTGGGTGCATTGTACAATAAATCCAACACTGGCATCAGTGTGGGTTTAGTGTGCCCAGAGGTTTGAAACCAAACTTCATAGCCTTCAGTGAAGGCATCATGGAGCTGTGGAGTTCATAATGACAACTCCCAGCCCATGTACTTAATATATCCACACTGCAGTTGCAATGTCTAAGAATTGACTTAGACACTGTAGGGGTATATTGCTCATGCAGCTATACCCTCACTTGTGGTATAGTGCACCCTGCCTTAGGGCTGTAAGGCCTGCTAGAGGGGCCACTTACCTATGCCACAGGCAGTGGTTGGTGGGCATGGCACCCTGGGAGGGATGCAAGGTCGACTTTACCTTTTTCTCTCCACCAGCACACACAATCTACAATGACAGTGTGCATGTGCTTGGTGAGGGTCCCTTAGGGTTGCACATTACATACTGCAGCCCTTAGGCACCCTCCCTGGTCACAGCGACCTTGGTACCACAGGTACCTTTTACAAAGGACTTAGCTGTGTGCCAGGGGTGTGCCAATTGTGGGAACAATGGTACAGTTTTAGGGAAATAACACTGGTGCTGGGACCTAGTTAGCAGGATCCAGCACACTTTCAGTCAAGTCAGCATCAACATCAGGCACAAAGCGGGGGGTAACCATGCCAAAAGGGGCACTTTCCTACAACAGTCATGTCCCACCCAGAAAATCAGACCTACCCTCATTCCCAGAGAACAAAAAAGCAAACACTCCTTTTCAGTGTTCACAGACATGAAAAAATGAACTATGGTGATGGAACATGACATTGGTCATTCATCTTCCTACGATCACCCACCAGTGTTTAGTTTAAGCCGGTGGTTTCCGGTATGAGCACCATCCCTTATTTCCTGCCTCACACATTTACTGCAAGAAAAAGACACATATGGGAAAGACGGAGGAAGAGAAAAAATGAAAAAGTGTCACAAAAGGAGAAAGCAGAAAGCTGCAAGAGTGAGCTGAAGGGGCAGGGAGCGGCTGTAATTGGATTAAATAGGCCCGAGATGGCTTCAGGATTTAGCTGCCTCTGTATTCCGTGCTCGCAAATTTATTTGCAGCAGCCACGTTTCAGGGGAGATCTTTGGGCATCAGCATGTTTTTATTTACAGATTAAGTACTGTCAGGGGAGACTAGCGGTGGAGGGCCGACCCAGCGTGGAGCCAAGTGTCTGGCTTAGCTCTAAGAGCCAATGCACAAGCCTTGTGTACATCATACCAGAAACATCCTATAAAAATAATAGTCTCTTCATAATTCGGAAAAATTGTTTTTTTAACATGCAGAAGGGTTTCACTTTGGCATATTAGATTATATCACTGCACTGAATGACACCCTTTAAAAGTGACAGCTTTCAAACATGAACTTACACACTTACAACACCACCACCACCCCCCCCCCCCCAACAACAAAGCCCAAGGGGGGCAGAAAGCTCACCAGAGACCAGGGAAGATTTTTTTTTTCAAAATAAGAGGGTGGGGTTATGGTCATACCCCCACCCCAAATAAATGGGGTCAAAGTTGTTCTGCCCACCAGTGGGCAGATGGGGCAATTACCCCGATCCACACCCCGGGGGAAGAAAGTCTACTATTTGCTATGAAATTAAAAAAAAAAAAATAGTGGGGTGGTGACTACCAACCAGTATGGGCCTGGTTATGCCCTCACCGAACTGGAGGGGCTAACAGTCATTCAGCTCTCCCCGCACACTAAAACATCTTATCCCATGGCAAGCAAGAAGACATTTGATTTTTTGTTTTTTTGTTTTACATTTGGGCCATGAGAGCTTGGTAACTCTCAAAATCGTCCCAATTGGAATGGTGAGGGCTGCACTTTTTTTTACTTTGGGACGCTGCCATGTAGAAAAATCCACAAGACCTAGACACATCTGAAAGCTAAACATCTAGTTGATTCCAGGTTGGTGTGCTTCACATGCACCCCACACCATTTCCTTACCCACAATACCCTGCAAACCTGCAACTTTGCTGGAAAGCACACATTTTTCCACATTTTTGTGATGGAACCTTACGGAATCTGCAGGAATCCACAAAATTCCTACCACCCAGCATTGTCTCATCTATACCGATAAAATTTCTGCTGCACTTGTCAGCCTAAAAATGTTTTCTTTCAAACTGCCCTTTTGGACCCACTTTGGTTCCCCCTCAATTTCAAGGTGTTTTTGGCTCTTCCCTGTCACAAACACTTGGCTCACCTACACAAGTGAGGTATCATTTTTACCAGGAGACTAAGGGGAACATTGGGTGGTAGTAAATTTGTCACGGTGCAGTGATCCCACACAGAAATGTGGGGAAAATGTGATTTTTTAGCTAAATATGAGGTTTGGTGAGGATTCTGGGTAAGAAAACATTGGGGGATCCACGCAAGTCACACCTCCCTTGAATCCCTCAGGTGTCTAGTTTTCAGAAATGTCTGGGTTTGGTAGGTTTCCCTAGATGGCTGCTGAGCCCAGGACCAAAAACTTAGGTGCCCCCCCCCCAAAAAAACATGTACTTTTCTATTTGATAATTTTGATGTGTCCAGATAGTGTTTTGGGGCATTTCCTGTTGCAAGCAGAAGGCCTACCCACCCAAGTGAGGTACCATTTTTAT
The DNA here is from genome assembly GCF_031143425.1 of Pleurodeles waltl. Lineage (NCBI taxonomy): Eukaryota > Metazoa > Chordata > Amphibia > Caudata > Salamandridae > Pleurodeles > Pleurodeles waltl. The sequence goes on along the minus strand of NC_090437.1, from coordinate 316,901,011 downwards.
CGGGAGACTTGGGGGAACACTGGGTGGAAGGAAATTTGTGGCTCCTCAGATTCCAGAACTTTCTGTCACCGAAATGTGAGGAAAAAGTGTATTTTTTCGCCACATTTTGAGGTTTGCAAAGGATTCTGGGCAACAGAGCCTGGTGAGAGCCCCACAAGTCACCCCATCTTGGATTCCCCTAGGTCTCTAGTTTAAAAACATGCACAGGTTTGGTAGGTTTCCCTAGGTGGCAGCTGAGCTAAAGGCCAAAATCCACAGGTAGGCAACTTTGCAAAAAATACCTCTGTTTTCTTTGAGAAAATGTGATGTGTCCACGTTGTGTTTTGGGGCACTTCCTGTCGCTGGCGCTAGGCCAACCCACACAAGTGAGGTACCATTTTTATCGGGAGACCTGGGGGAACATAAATAGCAAAACAAGTATTATTGCCCCTAGTCTTTCTCTACATTTTGTCCTTCCAAATATAAGACAGTGTGTAAAAAAGACGTCTATTTGAGAAATGCCCTGTAATTCACATGCTAGTATGGGCACCCCAGAATTGGGCAAAAACGAGCAGGGCCCAGGTGCTCTAGAGTTAATGAATGGTGTGGGGCATGCTGCAGCGCCCCAAATAAGCCTGCGGAGGCAGGAATAGGAAATAAACAACAAATAACTATTTACATTTTTTTTCCTCTGGCAGTATTTGATATCTGTCAAAAGAAATTTTCAAATTTTAAGCAGTTTCGGGCAAACAGCTGGTAATTATTGTGGCACAGATATCTTCCTTTAGGTTTCCCTTCTCTGCCTGCAAATTAGTATCGATGTCTATGCTGAATCAAATAACAGTTTAACTAGGGTACAATAGTCTGTGAAAAGAGAAGGCAATAACATGGTAGGCTTTCTAACACATACAAACAAAACGACTGCCTTAGCCCTGAAACGTGAGGTAACAAATATTGTAGCAGGTTCAAAACAAACTAAGACCCAATCGCTATACTTTGCGTGACGCACACAAATTAAAAACTGCTTTGATCTATTTTCCACTTTAACGTAAGCCTTACTTTCACAAATCCCTAAACACGTGCATGTTGTGACATGAGAATTACGTGTGATTCATTATTGATATATGATGCCATTTACCTTCCACATTATTTTAGTATGGGCAGAAACCGGATTTGCATCTGTTGCCATCCTTGTGCATTTTGAGTTTGTCGTAAACCCACTAGCGTGGTGCCGCTTTCAGCTTTTATGCAAGAAAGTGCCACTTTACCACCAGAAACCTGCTGGTGGTAAATATAAACGTAAAGATGTACAAAACCATGCAGTACCAGTGCAATATCTTTCCATGTCTCATTCTTACCTAATTACGAATTAGGCAAATTTACTTCTCCTATGAGAATTTACCATTCATTTGTTGCTCTGATCTATAAGAGCACTATAGTTTTCCTTTAGACTTAGGACCTTATGGAGGCGTGGCCAGCTATGGAAAATGGCAGAAGGCAGATTCTGGAGCTCCTGCCCCACCGCCCACCATCCACATGTATTCTACCTGATCTACTCGGCGGCTCCATCGTAACTGGCCTGCTGGGTCTCCATCGAGTGAGAGGAAACTTATGCAGAATTTGAGGAGGAGGAAGCTCGCATTTTAGAGTCCCAGAAGACGGAGCATAGAAGTTGAAGAATGCAGCGGTCTCTATTCCCAGACCATATCGTTGTTGTGGATGGTGTGAGTGAGTGAGTGCCAACAGGGGAGCATACAATACTCTTCAGTTGTGAGGTGGAAGAGGAGGGTGGCATATAATTACCACAACCGGGGGGCAACAAGATACATGTGAATCCAGTGTGCTCTCCTTTATCTGCACCTACTACTATAGAGATCTGCTGTTCAGCAGTTGAAATTGCTCGGTCCCCACTCTGGACTATGAAGATATGACCTGCATTACTGGGGTCATAAGTAATTTTTCATAGCAAATGTGCCTCTGAAACAGCGCTCGGGGAGCCCTATCAATTCATGGCAAAAAGGGTAAAAGTGATGGTGAATGTTCCAATAGAAAGGGTGCCCCGAGTGTCGGGTTGCTCTCCTGCCTCAAAGTCCCCCCCCAGACCGATTGTGGCTCATCTGCTCAACTGTCATGATAGAGATAATATATTGCACGTGGTGAGGAAATACGGCCCTTGGTAAATTGATGGACAGAAGGTGCATAACTTTCCAGAGCATACTGCCATGGTGCAATGAAAACAGAACAGCCCTCTGAAAGTTAAACAGGCAATAAGGACACTTGACATCACATTTGGAAAGATATACCCAGCAAAGCTTCATGTCATCACAGAGAACAAAACACTTGCTACCTGTCCTGAGGATACATGGACATGGCTGGATAGCAGAGGACACGATTCACATGTAGAAACACTACCATGGGAGGCTGAGGAATCACAATAAGTATTCAGGTTCTCATCTCCCGCCACCTGCCAAGAGGCCTAAATAAGGAACAAGTGTCTAATGAATGGGTCAGCTTTGTGGTAGATATCCAGAACATGAGTTGTCCAAATCAAAAACACACTAACAGTGACTAGGAAACTCTGGAAGGGGTAGGTCAAATAGTTCCTCATCAGAAGGCACAACGGGCCCTACGAGGTGCCCTTTGGTTACCCCTAACAGATAAAGATATCATTCAATACTAGCACTGCCAGGGTAAATGGACCTCGGAGTTGAAGTAGATCCTGGTAGTCAAGGACTTAGTGACAAGTACAGCAGGAGTGGTTCCATATGTAGCTCCCCATGATACATGTTGGATGCAGGCATGTAGGACAGGCACCAGTATGTTATGGCAGGTCAACCTCATCATTTCATTTTTGAAAAATAGGTCAAATCAATATCTGTTTCCTTTTTATGACAGTTGTTTTATGGTGGTCAAAGCGTGTTTAGCAATTACTTGGGATAATGTATTTATTTTTTTACCTGACCATAAACTATTTTGTAACCATGGAAAATGCAATGCAATATGATATAGCTAGATATTTAGCATTTCCCAGCTTACATTGTTCGTCCATGTACTGTCATAGAAATACACGTTACCTGACTTTGCATAACCCCTTCACACCCTCCAACCACCCATGACTGCTTTGCTTTATCAATGCATCACTAGAGATACCCCAAGAAATTATACCGAATCCATGCTTTTAGTCATAGGAGGCCCCTTGGTCCTTGGATAGCAGTCACCTAAACGTTGCAAGCGTACACATGGGGTAGAGCAATTTCTAGATGCACTGTTGCCACACCCTACTAGGACATAGATACCCAGAGTCTTCAGGTGATGATTACAATGTAGTTTCCAATCATGATAAGGATTGATCAATTCCCCTCTGGGAAGTACATCATGTAGGGCACTGTCTTACAGATTTCAACAATGCTCAAGACGATTGGGGTTGCTAGACATTTGAAGGGAAATGCAAGCCAGAGGATCATGAATACTCCAAGTACTCAGAATATACACCAGACTAGACCTGTTTATGGAAAATGTAGGAACAGTACATAAGGTATGCAGCACAGAATATTTATATTGTACAGATTCCTCTTATAAGCTTCTCTCACTGAAGCGTAAGGTGGTGCCAGCTATACCCAGATACAGGCTCCATTCTAATACTGTGCTCATTCCCAATTTTACAGCTATGATCAGGGAATATCTTGACCTATGTTTCAGAGAAAACAAGAGTACGTCTTCTGATTCAGCCATAGAGTAGGACACATTCAAGGTCATAATCAGGGATATTTGCAATAAAACAACTTATGGGATGAGAGGGATTTTGAACTGACGACATACTGCAGCTGAACAATCTTCCTACACACTTGAAAAGAGTACAGTTTTTAATGGCAAGACCAAGAAAGAGGTTTTGGAGAGCAGAAAGAACCATAATGTGCTCTAAGATTCCCTGCACTGTCTTGACTACGAGTATGTTGACAGGCAGCATCCAGAAAGCAATGAAGCAAGCAGCTTGATTGCCTGGCGAATCAAATCGGAGGTCCCCTGACTGCCTATTTCAGACTGGAAGTGTACTACCACTCCTGATTGAGTATGCATGGCACAAATAAACGCAGCATTTGCTACATATTACCACAAAGTAAATGACTCATCAGCAACATGTCAGTTCAAAATATAGAGGAATTTCTAATTTAGACAGGAGCCTTTTTACTAAGTTAATTACTGAAGGAACATTAGCATTAGAGTTGGCTCTGGTACCTCAGGAGGTTAAAAATACAATTAATAAACTGGAAAAAGGGAGAACACCAGGGGTAGATGGGTTACCCCCTTGAATTTTACACCACATACAATCAGTGCTTAGTTTGTAAATACAAACGTGCCAGTGCCCAAAACGCTCCACTGAAACATGCAGCAATTAAATGTACGAGTACGGAATACTGAGGCAGCGTAATCCTAAAGCCATCTCGGGCCTCTTTAACTCATTTACAGCCACTCCCTGCCCCTTCAGCTCTCTTTTGCAGCTTCCTGCTTTCTCCCTTTGTGAAGCTTTTTCGTTTTTCTCTTCCTCCATCTTTCCCATATGTGTCTTTTGCTCGCAGTAAATGCTTGAGGCAGAAAAATAAGCGATAGCCCTAAAAAATAAGTGCAGATGCCCCGCACCGAAAATCAACGGCTCAAATTAAGCACTGCATACATTGCAAATATTGGTACTGAGCTTCACATCATGTATATCAATGTCTTTAATGTAGGGATGTTACGTGAGTTGACTAGGGAAGTCATGTTAGCTGTAGTATCTAAACAAGGACGAAATCCTTGGTGTCACTGATGAACACCAAGTGCAAAATATTGGTTAAGATTATTGCCATTCTTCTAATTCCATACCTCACAGGTTTGATACACCAGGACTAATGTGGTTTTGTGCATCTTTAGCCCCTCGGGTGCCATCGACGAGCTGGGCTCAGCCACAGTTGCCATGTGCCGAGGACAAGCCCAGCTCGTCCTGCACCCGGCCCATGGGGGGAGCGCCAGCGCTCGCCCTGTGGGCCTCCTACCCACACACCCCCCCATCGGGGATGGAAGGGGAATCACTTCCCCTTCCACCCCGACCCACCCCCAGCAATCTGATGACATCAGCGTGCTCAGAGCCACGACGTCATCAAATGCTGCCGGGGACGAGCTGGAAGCAAATAGTTAGGGGAGAGGACATGATTAAGGCGAGTCCTTCTACCGGGGGGTGGTTGGGGGAACAGACACAGGGGGAAAGGAAAGAGTTGTTCCTTTCCCCCTGTGCCTGTTTTCAATGGATTCCTGCTCCACGAACGCGGGCGAGGGATTATATGTATTATAATGTTTTAGTTTCTGGCTGATCTTGCCCCCGGGGGGAGGGGAATTGAAGCCCACTAGGCCCCAGGGATTGTGTTGTGTGAGTGTGTGTTTGTGTGTTTTGTGTGTTGGGGCACCCCTTGGGCAATGGTCACCCCCCCCCCAAAAGGGGGACAATAGTGTTGGCCATTTCTGACCTCCCTTGGGGACAGATCAGCCAATTTTATTTAGGCCCATCTGCCCCCAACAGGGGCAGAATCCAAGACACGAAGGACATTTTTTTTTTATCCCCCTTTGTTTTTTTTTGGGCAGGGGGCACCCCCTTTGGCAAGGGCTGCCCTCCAAAGGGGGACAGAATTGTTGGCCATTTTTGTCCCTCTTGGGGCAGATCGGCCTATTTCTTTAGGGCCATCTGCCCCTAAAGGTGGCAGAATCCACTTAGGCACCAGGGATCTTGTGTATGTGTTGTGTGCGGGGAGACGTCCCCTTTGGCAAGGGTGTCCCCCCCTCCCCCAAAAGGTGGCACATGACTGATGGCCACATCTGCCCCATCGGCCGATTTTCTGTAGACCCATCATCCACCAAGACGCCAGGGATTTCTTTTTTTGTTCCCCTTTGTTGTTTTTGAGCTGGGGGGGGGGGGCTTTTGGCAAGGGTCACCCCCCCACCCCAAAGGGGGCACAGAACTGTTGGCCATTTCTGACTCCCTTGGGGACAGATCAGCCTATTTTTTCAGGGCCATCTGCCCCAAAGGAGGCAGAATCCACTTAGGCACCAGGGATCTTGTGTATGTGTGTGTTTTCTGTGGGGGGCCGTCCCCTTTGGCAAGGGTCACCCCCCAAAGGGGGCACATGACTGATGGCCATTTCTGCCCCCGTTGGGGGCAGTTAGGCTTATTTTCTGTAGACCCATCTGCCCCCAAAGGGGGGGCAAAATCCACTTAAGCACCAGGGAAATTTGGAAATGCTTGGTAGCGGGGTGTTTGTCAACTGTCGAAGTATTTGAGATTAAAACAGTTTATTTCTCCTTTTTGTTCTAGTTCCAAGCTTTTGCTTTTTTTCCTGTGGATCCTTGCTGTTTTGGCAGTAGTTGACCTGCGGTTTGCATAAGTGCATGTTTTAGGTAAGTAAAAGCAACTTACTCCAAACGATTGTTGACGCACATGAATGACATCTTTGTAGGTGGTGTACTCAGTGCAGGTTTGTGTGTGAAATTGTCCTTAGATTTTTGCACAATTCTATTTGTGTTGTATTAGGTTTAATTTGCTTTTCTTTTTTCTTTTTAGTGGGATATCGTTGGTGATTGCTGTGTCTGTGCAGAGTAGTTGCTGGTGAGTCTAGCTTTTTCACGCAAGTGACTGGTATAGTTTCTGAGTATATAACTCTTTTGATAAAGCCACACTTTGTTTATAACTTATTTTAGACAGTGCTGGTTGTTGTAGGCACATTTGTAATTGTACACTTCTTAGAAAGGATCATGGCTAGCCGCAGAACGACCACTTAGCAGGTTGTTGGCATGCTTTTTGAGTCATCTTCTGACCATGATTATGAGACTGACTCTGCATCTGCGGCAGAGGAGGAAGTGAGAGTTTCTGGCAGTGAGTTTTCTGTCCGAGAGGATTCTTCTGATGAGGAAGCCATTCTTAGTGCAGATGAAGGGTCTGTTTTAGAGTAGGACACTGATGTGCCAATAGTGCAGCAGCCTGGGGCTGAAGGGTTTCCCATTGGAAGACCTGACACCTGGATTGTCCCAAACATGGAGCAGCCACAATTACCTGCATTTACTGGTCTCCCAGGGTGTAGAGTCACTACGGGAAACTTTTTGCTTGTCAATTTCTTTCAGTTGTTTATGGACAACGTATTTTTGGAAGAGATTGTTAAGCAGACTAATATGTATGCGGAGCAGTATTTGAGGGACAACGCTGCCAGTCTTATGCCTCAGTCTAGAGTTACCCAGTGGATTTCCACAAATCTGGAAGAGTTGAAAAAGTTCCTAGGTTTTACTTTTTTGATGGGGTTGATAAGGAAGCCATCACTGGCTTCTTATTGGTCTACTAGTCCCTTGATGGCAACGGCTATATTTCCTGCAAATATGGCTCGTAATTGGTATTTTCTTCTTCTTCGGATGCTGCATTTTGTTGACAATGCTTTAGCCTTGCCACGAGACACCCTGCCTGTGACAGTCTTTTTAAGATTAGGCCTGTCCTTGATCATTTTGTAGATTGGTTTTCAGAGGTTTATGTTCCAGGAAAGTAATATCTGTAGATGAGTCTTTGGTCCTGTTCAAGGGGGGGCGTTTGGTTTTTAAGCAGTACATTCCTAGCAAGAGGGCACGGTATGGAATTAAATTGTATATGCTGTCAGAAAGTAATACAGGATATTTGTATAATTTCCAGGTCTACACTGGTAGGGATTCCAGTGTTGACCCCCCCTGGTTGTCCGCCCACTTTTGGAGTTACTAAGAAAATTGTGTGGGAACTTAATAGACGACTATTTAACAAAGGTCACCATTTGTATGTAGATAACTTCTACACTGGAGTGCAGTTGTTCAAAGAATTGTTCAGAGTGGACACTGTTGCGTGTGGCACAATTTGCTCTAACCGGAAAGGCTATCCAAGGGAGCTTGTTTGTAAAACACCTGAGAGGAGACAGTGCAGTGCCTTGCGGAAAGATGAGCTGCTGGCTCTGAAATTTGCAGACAGAAGGGATGTCTACATGTTAACTACCATACATGATGAGAGTACTTCACCTGTGGCTGTTTGGGGTCAAGTTGCTGAAGTGCGCAAACCTGTGTGCATTTTAGACTACAATAAGCACATGGGTGGTGCTGATAGAGTAGACCAGAGGTAGGAACCTTACACTGCTATTCGTAAGTCTTACGTTTGGTATAGAAAGTTGGCCATCCATTTGTTTTATTAAGCAACTTTTTATGCTTTTATTGTGTTCAGGGATTGTTTCCCTGAGTCAAGGATGAAATTTGTTAAATTTCAGGAGTCGGTGATAGAGAGCCTTATTGTGGCGGAACAGGCAAGAGTTCCTATAGCCGCATCCTCCACCACTGCTACCAGATTGAAAGATTGCCACTTTCCTGATCACATTCCTCCCACTCCCAAAAAAGACTTACCCACTAAGAAATGTATAGTCTGTGCCCAAAGAGGTATCCGGAGAGAGACTCGGAACTACTGCCCTGATTGTCCTTCTAAGCCTGGGCTGTGTGTGGCCGGCTGTTTTAAAAGTTACCAGACCCAAAATAATTATTGGGAGCTACCATGAGTGAAAACTGTCTGTTCTATTTTGTTTTATATATTTTTTTCAGTTTCATGGTTGGCATTACTGTCATGCATTTAGTTAGAGCTTTTGAGTGTGTAGTTTTGTACTTATTTGTAATTAGCTAGTGGTCTTTTTTGTTTACAAAAAAGTGATGGCGGTGTGCGTAGAGTGGCGCTTGGCCGGCAGTATAAATAGTGACTTGCTGTTCACCATTGTAACACACTGCCAGCCAAACACCAGTACACGCACTCCCATTAGCTGGTGTGATCGCTTTATCAGGCATGTGGGCGTATGTAAGTGATGGGCCCTTGAATGGCGCTGTCTGCTGATGCAAGTCTTGTAATGTGCTGGGCCCGCGGATGGCGGTGTGAATGGTCTTGTGCTTGTCATCCAAGAAAGGTGTGTGAATGGAAGTAAAGCGGTTGATGCCTTGACCCGGCTTTACAGCTCACGAGCTGTGAGTCATTGGTTCAGTTTTTTGGCCTTTCCATTATTAACAGTGAATTTCATTTTTGTGAAATCTCTTAGCAACAAAATATGATCTGCTGAACCATCACTCACCCTCATGCCAAATCCAACCAGTTTTATGTGGTAAAAATGACAAAACCTGCTCCGCTGTAATCAGGTGTCGGAGCACACCCGTGACATGCTAGGTGTCTCGGGTGGGACCCCGATGATGAAGCATGCCACCAACTGTGTTGGTGGGTGAGGGGTTTTCTTAATATAACCTAAGTGTGTTTCTTTTCACATTTTTAGTGTTTGGAACATCACAGAAGGACGTGGACACATCAAAATGATGTATTGCAACACTACCTTTTTTTCAAGGGGGAGGTGGGGTCACCTGTGTTTTTGGTCGCGGGTGCAGCGGTCATCTAGAGAAACCTACCAAACTTAGACATTTTAAAAAACTAGACACCCAGAGGAGTCCAGGGAGGTGTGGTTTGCGTGGATCCCCCAACATTTTCTTACCCAGATTCCTCTGCAAACCTCAAAATTTGCTTTAAAAAAAGCATATTTTCCTCACTTTTCTTTCTAGGATCACCGTGCCGGCACACATTTCCTACCACCCAGCGTTCCCCCCAGTCTCCCAAGTAAAATGATACCTCACTTGTGTGGGTCCCCAAAGCAGACTCAGTCTAAAAATGTATAAAAGAACAAATTGTGCTTTTCAACTCGCTGTGCTATCCCCTCAATCTCTACACGTTATTGGCCTTTTCCTGTTGCAGGCACTTGGTCCACAGACACAAGTGAGGTATCATTTTTATGGTGAGACCTGGAGGAACACTGTTTTTTTTTTACAAATTGAGGTTTACAAAGGATTCTGGGTAACAGAACCTGGTCAGAGCCCCACAAGTCACCCCATCTTGGATTCCCCTAGGTGTCTAGTTTTCAGAAATGCACAGGTTTGGTAGGTTTCCCTAGGTGCCGGCTGAGCTAGAGGCCAAAACCCACAGCTAGGCACTTTCCAAAAAACACGTCAGTTTTCAATTTTCAAATGTGATGTGTCTTTGTTGCGTTTCCTGTCGCTGGCATTAGGCCTACCCACGCGAGGGAGGTACCATTTTTATCGGGAGACTTGGGGGTACACAGAAGAGCAGAACAAGTGTTATTGCCCTCGTGTCTTTCTCTACATTTTTTTCCTTCCAAATGTAAGGAAGTGTGTAAAAAACATGTCTATTTGAGAAATGCCCTGTAATTCACATGCTAGTATGGGCAACCCGCAATTCAGAGATGTGCAAATAACCACTGCTTCTCAACACCTTATCTTGTGCCCATTTTGGAAATACAAAGGTTTTCTTGATACTTTTTATATTTCACCAAAGGAATTGCTGTATACCCAGTATAGAATGAAAACCCACAAGTCCTATATATTCCCGCAACCAGAAGAGTCCAGCAGACCTAACAGTATATTGCTTTCAAAATAAATTCTGACATCGCAGGAAAAAGTTAGAGTAAAACGTGGAGACAAATGGCAGTTTTTTTACCTCAATTTCAATATTTTATTTAAGCTGTTATTTTCTGCAGGAAAACCTTGTAGGATCTACACAAATTACACCTTGCTGAATTCAGAATTTTGTCTACTTTTCAGAAATGTTTAGCTTTCCGAGATCCAGCATTGGTTTCACACCCATTTCTGTCACTAACTGAAAGGAGGCTGAAAGCACCAAAAAAAGAGTAAAAATGGGGTATGTTCTAGTAAAATGCCAAAATTGTGTTTTCTGATTCAAGTCTGCCGGTTTCTGAAAGCTGGGAAGATGGTGATTTTAGCACTGCAAACCCTCTGTTGATGCCATTTTCAGGGGAAAGACCACAAGCCTTCTTCTGCAGCCCTTTTTTCCCTTTTTTTTTTTAAAACAACATTTTCGCTGTATTTTAGCTAATTTCTTGTTCTCCTTCAGGGGAGCCCACAAACTCTGGGTACCTCTAGAATCCCTAGGATGTTCGAAAAAAAGGATGCAAATTTGGCACGGGTAGCTTATGTGGATAAAAGGTTATGAGGGCCTAAGAACGAACTGCCACAAATAGCCAAAAAAAGGCCTGGCATCTGAGGGGGAAAAGGCCTGGCAGTGAAGGGGTTAATGGGTGTCTGGTTTTCCAAATTTATGGGGTGCTAAATCCCCTGATGTTTTCTTGTTTCCTCTTATGTATCCCAAATGTATGAGAAAAAGAACCACTAATGGGGCAGTAATATTTTTTTGAAGTCGCTTTTATTTATTGCCATGGTATTTACAGAATTTATTCAATCCAGGTGAATCCAGCCAACACGTGTTTCGCCCAATTACAATTCCACGTCAGGAGAGGGTAAGGTTAAGTCTCTGCGAACACCAGTACTGACCACAGATACTTTACCTCTCCCTCTCCTCACACGGAATAAGCTATAACGTATTATACTATGAAGTTTTTGGCAGGAATTCACTATACCTTGAAGACAATGTATTTCAAAAGAGTGTAACTTTGAGCCGTGAGAAAGGGAGACAGTACGCCCCATTAGTTTTGGAAAATAAGACACTCATTAAAGATACACAAGTTACCTAAGATGGATAGTGAGCCGAACAAAAAACCTCCAGGAGTTTTGCCGGTGTTTTCCAACATAAAAGAAAACAACGAATAGAAGGCAAAAGCAACTAAAAGGCCTAGTGGGATGGGAGTGGGAGTGCTGGGCCTGTGAATTTTCACAAATTTTGCAATGTGGTTTTGTGTCTGGTAGAAATATACACATTAACTTACAACTACTATTTCACATTACAGATCAATCATGCACAATGCACAGACTACCAGCAGTAGCTTATCTATTCACAGAGAAGGCACTGGCACCTTATTGTGGCCCTATTTTTTTGTGGTGCTGACAAGGATGGGAGAGATTAGCTAGAGTTACTGTGTTTTTTTCATTTAGATAGCAAATTAGAAGAGGTCCAAGACAGGAATGTCCCTTGTCCATGATTTAATTTTTATCAGCTATGGAACCACTGGCTTCCCTACTGTGAACTCTAGTGAAGACCTGAGGTGTTCGCTTACATGAAAAGGGAATACATGTTGGCCCTGGTGCTAATTTGATCACAGTAATTTCAGTTCTGATGGACTTCAGAGTCGCATAAGGTTTCAAAATAAAATGGGATAAATCCTGCCTTTTCCGTGACACCAATGGCTCCAATGGAACAGATACCAGATACAATGAGTCTGTTAAGATGGGAATCCAGTAATTTCAAAAACTTAGGAGTAGCGATATATTGCATGCATGGTGGAGGTAACTTGGCTAAAGTTATTTGGAATATTAGGCAGACAATGCCATTTTAGGGTTGGCTTTCATTGTCACCAGTAGGAAGGGTAACGATTGCAAAAAATGATAATACTACCTAGACTGCTTTACATCTTCACGGCATTACCTCTGAACCTTGAAATAACCTATTTTTAGACACCCAGCCTCTATTGTAGATCTGAACATGGGATACACACAAGAAATGATTATCAAATGAGGAAGCCATGAGGCCAATTGATGGAGGAGTGAGTGTTGATTTTCTGTTAATAAAGAGAGGATATCGTAATATCTTAACTCCCACATTACATTTGCCTAGGGCTGCAAAGAAGACGACTGGGAACAGATTAGGTAAGGAACTCACTGACACAGAAGGGACATATAAACAGAAACACAGGTTTGCAATTTACTGAATTCAACTACTTGCATAACACCTACCTTTCTCTATGGAAACAAAGCAAAAAGTTACCTGGGAGGATCTCATTCTTGCCCCAGGTGTGGAGAAATCCTATAAGATTTTTTCCTATATGTCTGGGACTGCCCCGATATCCAACAATACTGGCCATCAATTATATTCTTCCTTTCGAAGTTGACTAGACATGTATTGAGGCCAGCTCAACCACCTATTAGATAGATATGTTCGGTAGACTGAATGAGCCAGGAATGCATGCACGTTTATTCATCTAACCTCGGTCACATGGAAATGCAACCGTTCTATGGATTGGAGGCCACCCAAAGCACCTGATGTCATGAGATGGTTGGAGAAGATGGGGGTCATCACAACATAACAGAAATAACAAGGGGTTGGTACTTCATTAAATGACTGGGACACTATCATGGAGAGAATATCAAAAACGGACAACCGACCACTTTGAACAAGATAAAAGATCAGACTTTTTTCATTTTCCCTATAATTTACCATAGGAAGACTCAAACATCTCCCTATAGTCAAGTACAGGGAAAAGTAAAAAACTGTTTTTAACTAGAAAAAATGTGAGTAAAGTTATTTGTATGTTACAAATTACTGTAAAATAATTTTATATATTTATTTTAAATGAACAGCAAAAGAAAAAAAACGCTAAATTTTATGTAAAGAATAAAAATGATTTAGCAGCAGTTTAATGTATAAAAAGTTCACACCTAGAGGAAATAAATATTTGTTTTATTGTGCATTAATAATTATTAAGTGATGTATATAAATAATTAAAACTAGTTCAATTACATTTTAATAAAAAATGTTTCATTGATTAGAAAAACTATTAAAATATTTTAAGACATATATATATATATATATATATATTACATTACATTATATGCATTTCTATTTTTAACTATTTAATTTAATTAACATTATTTCCTAGGGGGTTTATTTTTAGTTCCTAGCTTCGTTATTTTCTATTGAAGAGTATTGCAGTAAAGTGGATGGCGATGTGTGGTGTTGGACTTACTTCAACTCTGAGCTGGAGTAATTTACTCCTGTTTTGGATTCCCTTTTTGATTGTAATACTTTTATAAGTGCAGTCTGTGAAAAGCAATAGGCTTACTCTTTTGTGGGTGGATGCACATCCCTCCATAAGACCCTAACCAGGCCTCTCTAAGCCCCCATTAATCCTCCCTAATCCTCTTCCCTTTAGTCATAAGTATTCACTATTTTCCAATCACTCCTCTCTGTCTCTCCCATATTTACTCCTAGAACGTATACTTAAGTGCACATAGACCCTGCAGTCAGGGCAGAGATAGCCACATATAGTTTATGAATAGCATTTTGCTGTATGTTAGTAGTACTATTGTGGTTATACTAAACATACATGAAAACTGCAATGGAAAGGTTCATTAACAGGAAAGAGGAAACTGCTTTAACAGACCTATAATTGCACAGCAGCCCCTCTGAGGTACAATGAATAAACTTTCTGTATATGCTTGACTGGTAACAATTTTTCATGGATGAGACCACTACTCCAAACAGGCAAAGCACATCAACCAGTATTCTTCCTGAGGCCACTGTACTCATTTAATTTACTTTAAGTATACCAATCAATAGCCATGGCAGTGATGTCTCCACATGCGTATTACAATGTTGACCAGCCAGAACATTGTAATACGTGTTCCCGCCAGTCAGTCCTTCGGGAACTGTGCCACAATATGGGACTCCGCTCCCTTAAGGGAGCGGAGTCCTGTATCATAGCACGGAGGGAGCCATCCAGCACCCTCAGAAAGCACACTGTCTGCAAAGCAGATAGTGTGTATTTCTACGGTGCTGGGCATGGGCAGTACAGGGGCCCCCCTGTGAGTCCCAGCACTGGCTTTCCACCAGCCTTTTCATGACGGGGTACCTGCCATGGAAAGGCTGGTGAAAGGTGGCGTTGTAATCAGCCAGGCGGCACCGCCATGGCTGATTACAAGCCCAACCTCCGTCACCCTATCAGGATCTATTATCCTGGTGGGGATGGTGGTCTTTAGGTGAGTCTGCTTGCCAAAGTTGTATTTTGGCAATCAGACCACCACACCTGCGGCACTCTCACTGCCACTGCAAGGCTGGCAATCCTAGGACTGCCAGCCTTGTAATGAGGCCCTTAGTCTTTTGTACTGAAGTCGAAAATCTCCAGCGGGAGGAAGCTGCAGGATGTAGCTGACAAGGGCTCCACGAGGCCAGATACCCCTTCTGCGAGGAGCCACTGAACAGGATTTGCTGCTACACAGAAGAAGGTAGAGGGAGCTTCAGCTAACTGAGACCAACTGGTGATGCCCCTCAGGTGGGTTGGTGAGCAGGGGGGTCCCAGTCTCCTCTCAGTTCTCAGAGCACTTTTTGGCTGAAACTTATCTAAGTTTCAAGTTTTGGATTTGGGCTAACTGGGCACCTTTAACATCACCTCCAAGGGTCCAGGACTGGGAGAGTCAGGACTCACTGAGGTTGGGTTCCGGTGCAAGTCAAGATGGTTGGAGTCTTTTTTTGTCTCTGAGGCTCTCATCAGAAGTCCAGCCCACTAGCCCTTGGAGTCACTATGGAATTCCTGTATGCAAGCAGAATAATATGTCTCAAGCAGCAGGCCAGTCCTCTGAGGGTACAAGGCAGGCTTCAGACAGCAGGGCAGTCCTCTTGGTGCAGTAAGGCAGTTCTCTGAAGTACAGAGCAGGGAACAGGCAGCAGAGCAGTCCTCTGACAGTCCTTCCGCAGGTCCAGAAGTGAACTGAAAAGTGGGTCTGGAGGGTCTTAGTTTTTTACCTGGTGCCAGCTTTGAAGTGGATGACATTTCTGGAGTCTTCCCCAAATAAGTGTCTGGAATTTCCTTCCTCCTTGCTCTGGTTGCAAGAGGTCTGGAGTCACAAACGTCTAGTGTGAAGTTTGAAGTGTATGAACTAAGGCAGTGTCTTTGAAGTGCAGGTGAGTTTGTGCAGAGCTCTGCCCATCATCCTGCCAGAATAGGTCATCCTGCCAACACCCTGTCCCCCTTTTGTGTGGCTCTCTGGGAGCAATACACAAAGGCCAACTGCCAACTACACCTAATCATGTAAGCGAGGGACAGATTGCATGCACCAAATGATTAGGAGAAGAAAAGTCCTACTTTCTGAAAGTGGTAATTTCAGAATTGGTATGTAAATCTTATTTTACCATTAAAGAGGATTTTGAATTATAATTCCTTAGACACCAGACATTACTTTTCTACCTGGTCCTGAACCAAAATCATCACTTTATTAAATGTAAGAAAGTAAACCAATGTTATCCTATGCATGAGGCAGGCCTCACAGTAGTGAAACACAAAATTGTGAGTTTTTCACTACCAGGACATGTTAAACTTCAAAGCACAGCCCACTTTTTAAATACTTCACACCCCGTCCAATGGCCTGTTATGGGCCTATTTTAGGATTGAGATATGTATTAAAAAGGGAGTTTTAAGCCTGGCGAGAAGTTTGCTTTGCCAGGTCAAATTGGGATTTTTAAACTGCACACAGGCTTAAGGGACTTCAGTAAATTTAATATGCCAATCAGGTGTAAGGCACTTTTACCAGGTTTTAGGGAATAAGAACAAGCACTTTAGAACTGGTAAAGTGCACGGAGTCGCAAGGTCAACAAAAACAAATTCAGCTAAACAGGAGAAGAAAAGGTAAAACGTTTGGAAGAAGACCACCCAAAGCCTAACTGGCTCAAAACATTTTGAGTGTGTGCTCTACAAATGACAGTAACGCAACATCAAGTTTGGCCATATATTCATCAACATATGCTCCACAACAAACCACTGTACTTTGTATTACCCCTCTTACCATCCCACTGAACTGGGATGACTTCTTTGGTACACCCAATCTTCTAATAGCAGTTGAATTTTTCACAGCTCTTATTACAAGATAAATGAGGTTGATAGCCAGCACACCTGTTCCAGAACCACTGAGAGAGAGAGAGAGAGAGGCAGGCTCACACACATGGACTAAAGCAAAAATGGATAGACACACAGATATACAAGCTGACACAGCTATGAATAGTCTTAGATGACCACACACAACCACAGACACACACATCCTGTTCCAAAGACTAGCACACATGCACGCAGATAAGTTAGTTGCATAACACAGACACAGACCCAATGAATGTACATGCAGACACATACACACCTACAGAGCAACGCAAATACTCTTATGTATAAATGTTCACACAGGCAGAAAGATGCACAGACAGGCATACTGGGAAAGTGGCAGATAGGAAGATAAAAGTTATAAAGGGAAGGGGACACAGAGTGATGGGCAGACAAACTTCATGTAAAATCACTGTACAGACCATTAAGAAACTCACCATGAGAAAATTAAAGTATTAACAATGATCTATTCAACACAGAAAACGGGCTGCAACACAAATCTACTGATTGTCACTAAAATGTAAATCTGTTGACCTGTACACTCTGCATTGTCAGTATCAGCATTACTACTCTGCTGCAAATAAATAGATATTTGCATTTTACAATGTCGACAGGGGCACAGCAATTTATTGCATGTTTTAGGTTGAATTCATCTGGTCACCTCAAAATAATTATTACAGCTACTGGCATGACTAAGTGAAACATGCAATGCTTGCAACTCAATTTTTGGAGGAAAGAAAATATTGATGGGTTAAACATGGTACTCAATCAGAATAGTTCACAGATCTAGCTATAATACATGGAAGTTTGCAATGAGTGTTTAAAAGCCTGTCTATGATGATCTTAGAATACATGGAATGCAATCTCTCTACAACACGTCTCCAGTTTCCCTATTAGAGTTGAGTCGAGCGTCACAAGAGAATGGCATATCTACTCAACTGTAAACATTGATAATGGAGCTGTGATGTCACAGCACCTGCTGCTCCAGAGCAAGCAGACAATATGAACGGGAGGTCAAAGAGCAAAAGAGCAGAAGAGCAAAAGGGAGTGCTATCTTTAGGAGCTTTCTTCTGGACGTTGTTCATAGAGATTAATTTATGGTTGCTTGTTTATTGATTGCTTTCTAGAGTTCAGTAAAAGAAAGCAGGAGTTGTTTCTGCAAATTACCACACGTATTGAAAAGGACTTTCATTAAATTGTTTTAACATAAGCGTGTGTGGCATATTACAAACTACATATTGGTGTTTTTTCGTAGTTTTTTTACACAGTACAGATTTCTTATTTTTTTTCTACATACCTGCACCCAGAGAATGTTTCTCATTAGATTATTGGGACGGTGATGGTACGTATGTGTGACCGTTAACTGCAAGGAATTCAATACTCCCCTGCCATACAAAAATTTGCAACTCACTTCAGAGTTCTGCTATATTATATTCAGAGTTATAAATGGGTAACAATGAATAACAGGGATGTTTTTCAACAAGGGGTTTGGAGTGACATTAAATAGGCAACACACGTGTACCCCCAGTTGTCTATGATGTTGTCATAGACAATTTGACCTGGCAAAGCAAACTTCTCGCCAGGCTTAAAACTCCCTTTTTAATACATATGTCAACCCTAAGATAGGCCCATTACAGGCCATTGGACAGGGTGTGCAGTATTAAAAAAGTGGACTGTGCTTTTAAGTTTGACATGTCCTGGTAGTGAAAAACTCACAATTTTGTGTTTCACTACTGTGAGGCCTGCCTCATGCATAGGATAACATTGGTTTACCTTATTACATTTAAGTGATGATTTTGGTTCAGGAGCAGGTAGAAATGTCATGTCTGGTGTCTAAGGAATTATAATTCAAAATCCTCTTTAATGGTACATCACAATTCAGAGGTGAAACACAAACCTTGATTATTCATATTTTACCCATCTACAATTTTATGTTATGTATGCCTTCAAAATCATCTTCCCCTGCTTTCTTTTTTTTTCTAAAACAAATTTTATTAATTTCTCGTATATTCAGGTTGATGCAAAATATTCTAAAATAATGACAGTTTAATCACACCCATTAATGGAAACATCCTAATATTGGTATTCATCTCAATTTACATAAGTCAAGATCAGGTCGCGTGGCCTGTAAGCTGGCCTACCTCCACTGCTTCTCTTCGCACACACTAGTTGTCAAGTATTAATAATCAAATGTGCTAGTTAATGCAGTTGAGGTGTTGTCTGGTGTTTGGTGTATAACTGCCATGCTACCTAACTCTAAACACCCCTCTATTTCCCCGCAAACTCCCCCTCCCTGCACCCTAGTAGGAACAGTCTGCAATCTCTCCCCAAACTGCCCCTGTGTCTCAATGATCCCTCAGAGTGGGATGATCAGGTGTGCTCCTTGCTGTGATCAGTGACCCTCTCAGGAGCTGCGGTGTCTTGTTAGTCATTGGATGTGGGAGCTAATTCTGCATCCCCCGCGGAGGGGGGTCCGGGTCCCTCCTGCAGCTTAATCAAGAGCTGGTCCCAGGCCTCCTTCAACTCTTGGGAACCTCCACCCCTCCTAAGGTCTGTGTGTATAGCCATGCCCTCGCTCTCCAACCACTTTCGAAGCTCCCTTCCCCAACCAGGAAGGTGGGGGCCAGCCACGCTCTTCCAGTTCTTTGTCAATTCTCGATTGGCCAGTATGAATGCTAGATCTTGAAATCTACTAGCTGCTCTGTTTTTGGGGATGTGGGGAAACCAGTGTAATAAGCAGTCAACAGGGACCTCGCGGTCTATAACCACTGCCACTTCATTCACCACTGAGCTCCAGTATGCCCCCAGCTTCGGGCAAGACCAGAGTATATGGAAAAAGTCTGCTGCCTCTGTCCCACAATGAGGGCCTTTCGCATCTAGGATCTGAAAATGATCTCGGAGCCTCCGCGGGGTGAGGTATGCTCTGTGTATGATGTAAAATTGGATGAGCTGAAATCATGAGTTCCTGGATATCTTCGGGACCCTCCCCAGGACCTGTTCCCAGGACCTGTTCCCAGTCATCTTCCGGGATCTGGGTCCCCAGGTCTGTTTCCCATTTGTGCTTCAGATCCACTAGAGGTCCCTGTGACCCAGCAGTAATTGCTCTGCATAGGTTGGTAATCGCCCTTCGCGTGCTGTTCAAAGTTATAATGTAGGTGCTCAGGCGATGGAGGGCAGGTTCTTCTGCCCCCATCCGCCAATATGCCCGAACCCCTTGAGTGATCGCCCGGTGTAATAAGAACTGGCCCTGCGATAGGCCATGTTCCTGTCGCAAGTCCACAAAGGGCAACAGGGTACCCTCTCTATAAAGGTCCCCCATCTCCAGGGCTCCCGCTTCCTCCCACGCCAGCAGTCCTCTCCAGTCCCCAGCCCTAGGTTGCCATCGAAGCCAAGTCATCGGGATCTCCGGCGCGAAAGGCACCACCAATCCGGAGCACCAGAGACAGCGCCTCCAGCATCGAGCCAGCACTCCAGCCTAAGGGGAGAGCCCAAGTCCCAGAGCAGCGCAGCCCAGAAACATCCCCGCCAACGAGGATTCAGGAGGTGCAAAGGTGTCCTTGCCCCCCTCTCCGGCCCCTCTTGCTGCCTCCCATCGGGTCAACCATTGCAGCTGAGCAGCCAAATAATAGGACTCAGAATCAGGAACCGCCAAGCCTCCTGCCGCTTGGGGTTGCTTAAGCTTAGCAAGTGCCACTGTGCATCTCCCCTTCCCCCAAATAAATGTCGTAAGCATTGAGTGCAGCTCTCTGAATATTGCTGCAGGGACCCAGACCAGCAGGGTCGCAAAGTAATAGAGCAGGCATGGGAGTGCCACCATCTTAATGACCGCCACTCTCCCCGCTACTGAGAGCGGGAGTGTGCTCCAGAAAGCCATGCTGGATCTTCAAGGCCTTATGGCGTTGCCGATGTTGCCATCAAATAGGTCGGAGCTGGAGTGATATATTTTAACCCCCAGGTATGGCATACATCGTGGCTCCCATTGCACACTCTCCAGCCCTTCCGGTAGGTCATCACGTGGAGAAAGGGGGAACAGGAACGACATCTGCCAATTGACCTTTAATCCTGTCAGTCGGCCAAATAATGCTAAAAGGGACTGGGCTCCCTTCAATTCACTACCAGCATTCTGTAGAAAGAGCAAAAGATCATCTGCATTTAGTGCAATGGTATGCGCCCTGCTGTAGCCCCTGATACCAGTCCTAGCCTGAGCCGCCAATGGCTCCATCGCCAGCGCAAATAAAAGTGGAGAGAGGGGGCATCCCTGCCTAGTACCCCTTTCCACTGGGTATTGGTCTGATAAAGTAGCCCCAGTTCTAACTCTCGCCTTTGGGTTTGTGTATAGGAGCTTTGTCCAGCGGACGAAGCCCTCGCCCAGTCCCATGCGGAGAAGAACCGCGTAAAGGTAATCCCATTCGAGGCTGTCAAATGCCTTCTCGATGTCCACCACCAGTATCATCTTCCCCTGCTTTCAACTGCTGTACAGGGGCAGAGGATTAATGAGGCAGTTCTACCTAACATAGCCTATCCTCCCTGTCCCAAATTGTAAAATAACCTTACTTGCAATCCCTAACCAACCCCGGCCACCTTGATGGCATTCCTTCCCCCTTCTGCAGCTGTGCTTTCAGCTTTCATTCAGAGCACATAAGCAGAACTGTATTGGCAAGTTCTCAGAGCTGATCATTTAGGTTAAATAGCACATGCAGTGGGCAGGTCAGAAAACCTATGCGCAGAGCTGAACCAGTAGTTTTTCTTTGGCATCAAGAGTCTAAGTGCATGAGGTATTTAAGGTAAATAGTCAGGGACCGAAAAGATTGGAAGGAACCAAGGAAAGAAGTGACACTGGCACAAGAAAGATGAAGCAGTGCCATCTTAAGGATTTTAGGGGTTTCAGGCAAGACACATTTTGAGGCTCATGTTGAGAACAACATTTGAATTTGTTACCCATTTTTATTAAATTCAATCTCAAGGATGCCACAAAGTCCTGAATTATACCTTAACCCCTCCGCTGGCAGGCCTTTTCCCCCTCAGATGCCAGGCCTTTTTTGGCTATTTGGGGCAGTTTGCACTTAGGCCCTCGTAACTTTTTGTCCACATAAGCTACCCATGCCAAATTTGCGCCCTTTTTATGCCAACATCCTAGGGATTCTAGAGGTACCCAGACTTTGTGAGTTCCCCTGGGGGAGACAAAGAAATTAGCCAAAATATAGCAAAAATGTAGTTTAAAAATAAAATGAGAAAAAGGGCTGCAGAAGAAGGCATGTGTTTTTTCCCTGCAAATGGCATTAACAAAGGGTTTGCGGTGCTAAAATAACCATCTTCTCAGCTTTCAGGAACAGGCAGACTTGAATTAGAAAAACAAATTTTTCAACACAATTTTGGCATTTTACTGGGACATACCCCATTATTACTATTTTTTTGTGCTTTTAGCCTCCTTTCAGTTAGTGACAGAAATGGGTGCGAAACCACTGCTGGATCCCAGAACGCTAAACATTTCTGATAGTAGAAAAAATTCTAAATTGAGTAGTGGAGTCACTTTTGTAGATCCTACAAGGTTTTCCTAAAGAAAATAACAGCTGAAATAAAAATATATTGAAATTGAGGTGAAAAAAAACAGCTATTTTTTTCCACATTTTACTATAAAGTTTTCCTGCAATGTCAGATTTTCAAAAGCAATATACCGTTACGTCTGCTGGACTCTTCTGGTTACGTGGATATATAGAGCTTGTAGGTTCATCATGAACCCTAGGTAACCAAAGCCAATAATGAGCTGGACCTTGCAATGGGTTTTATTGTTTACCGGATCTACAGCAATTCATTTGGTGACATCTAAAGAGTGAAAAATAGGTATCAAGGAAACCTTTGTATTTCCAAAATGTGTTGAGCAACAGTGGTTATTTGCACATCTCCGAATTCCAGGGTCTCCATACTAGCATGTGAATTATGGGGCATTTCTCAAAAAGATGTCTTTTTTACACACTGTCTTAAATTTGGGAGGAAAGAATGTAGAGAAAGACAAGGGGCAATAACACTTGTTTTGCTATTCTGTGTTCCCCAAGTCTCCCAATAAAAATGGTACCTCACTTGCATGGGTAGGCCTAGTGCCCGCAACAGAAAACGCAACATGGGCACATCACATTTTTACATTGAAATCTGACGTGTTTTTTGCGAAGTGCCCAATTGTGGATTTTGGCCTCTAGCTCAGCCGGCACCTAGCGAAACCTACCAAACCTGTGAATTTTTTAAAACTAGACCCCTAAGGGAATCCAGGATGGGGTGACTTGTGGGGCTCTCCCCCAGGTTGTGCTACCCAGAAACCTTTGCAAAGCTCAAAATGGGGCGGAAAAAAAAAAACACTTTTCCCTCACATTTCGGTGACAGAAAGTTTTGGAATCTGAGAGGAGCCACAAATTTCCTTCGACCCAGCATTTCCCCAAGTCTCCCGATAAAAATGGTACCTCACTTGTGTGGGTAGGCCTAGTGCCCGCAATAGGAAATGCCCCAAAACACTATGGGGGTCATTCTGACCTTGGCGGTAAAAGGCCTATACCGCCGGTCAGAACTCCGCCATACTACCGCCGCGGCCGCGGTAAACCGCCACGGTCATTCTGACCACCAACTGTGAATCCGCCAAAAACCCGACATCCAAGGAAGGCCGCCTCATCAGCGGGCCGCGGAAAACTGGAGATGACCAAACCTCCACCGCCACACCAACACAAACACGCCCATGCCATTCTGACCCACCAATCCACGCGGCGGTCTTTCAACCGCGGTATTCCATTGGCGGTACACACTGCACCGGTCAAAATACACACACAGCTCCAAAACACTGCCACATTGGGCAATTTGAAATACACACACCTGACACACATACCAACAACACTCCCACACATCCATACAACTATAAAACACACACCCACATCACCCACAAACCCCTACGACCGAAGATCAGAGACGAAGGAGAGAGAGACACATCACAGAATAGAGAGCTACATCACACAGAGGCACACTACACCATCACACACACCACATAGAAGCACAAAGCACCACACACCAACACACTCATCACCATATACACCACCCCACACCTCATCCACACCACCCCATGGCACCCCAAAGGCACCCACGCTTTTCGGACCAAGAACTCCGGGTCATGGTGGAGGAAATCATAAGAGTTGAACCCCAGCTCTTCGGCTCACAGGTGCAGCACACCACTATAGCCAGGAAGGCGGAGCTATGGCAGCGGATCGTGGACAGGGTCAACGCGGTGGGACAGCATCCCAGAAATCGAGACGACATCCGCAAACGCTGGAACGACTTAAGGGGAAAGGTGCGCTCGATGGTCTCGCGACACAACATCGCAGTGCAGAAGACTGGCGGGGGACCCCCACCCACTCCACCCGAATTCACAGCATGGGAGCAAGAGGTACTAAACATCCTGCATCCTGATGGCCTCGCTGGAGTACACGGAGGAATGGACTCTGGTAAGTACAATCTCAACTACTTCACCCCCACCCAGCATGCTAACCCCCACCACCACATCACACATCCTCCCTGAGAATGTCTCTCCAGCACAACCCACCCAACACCAACCCCTGCATGCCACCACAAACTATGGACACCCATCACCCAAGCATGACCACTGCACATACCCCCCCCCCCAAAACACCCCCACAACACCTCCCCCAAGGGAATGGCAGCACTGGGGGACAAGGGCACCAATCAATGGCACGCAATAGCACACACAGAAACAATAACCATACTCTCTTACCCCATGCAGGACCCGAACGCCAACACACCGGCCAGGAGGGTCCAGAAATGTCCATCCCCACCCCGGAAGAGGCCCCCAGTGATGACAGCAGCTCTGTCGACCTGGAACCTGATGACCAGCCCGGACCATCGGGGACCTCTGGACAGTTGGTTCCCCACACACAGGCCACAGCAGACCCAACCCCCTCTGGGACCAACAGCACAGCTCCCACCCAGCGGGCCCATGCCTCTGTCTCTAGGACAGGTCAATCAGCGGTGTGTCTGCCACTACAGGGCACCCAGGCTAACCCACCACCCCAACAACAACAGGGACCTGGGGGCAGTGGTAGTGGGCACACCGTCCAGGGGACAGAGGCCGGGGGAAACAGGGCAACTCGGAGGGCTGCTGTGCGACAGGGGGGGGAGGAGAGGCCCAGGGAACCCACTCTCCAAGAGGCTCTCACCACAATCATGGCAGCCTACCACCACTCCCAAGAGACGATGGCGACGGTACTGGCCAGGTTCCAGGAGATCCAGGCACAGCAGGAGGAACGCTACATGGGGTTCACCAATCAACTCACCAACATCTCTACCGCTATGGGGAGCATAGTCCAGGCCCTCAACTGGATAGAAGACACGTTGCGGGACCATGTGGCACCACACAGGGCCCCTGTCACTAGCCAGGAACAGCCTACCACCTCCGCCGGCGCTAGTGGACAGGAGGCCCCACCACAACGACAGGCCACCAGAACCCCACCTCCTGCTGAAGAACAACCACCCTGCAAGAGGAGCCTGAGATCAAGAAAATCGACAGAGTAGGATGTCAAGACCCCCGCCAGCATGAGACACCCCCTGAAGTCATCCCACTGTCCCACATTGCCACCCTGTCCAACCTTGAACTGCCCCTGCTCCATCCTTCCACAGGCATATGGACAATGCACCTGTGAGACTGAGAACTGGACTCTGCCATGGCCATTACTCCACCCCCACCCATCACCGTGTTTATATCATGTACCATCACATAAGGGATGCTGCTATTATGCATCACATACGCGTCATGCACTGACCCAGGGAACATGGCATTCACATGGGAGATGTACTGGTCAGCCAAACAGACCACCTGGACGTTCATAGAATGGTAACTTTTCCTGTTTCTGTACACCTGCTCATCGTCTTTTGGGGGGACTAAGGCTACATGGGTCTCATCAATGGCACCAATGATGTTGGGAATATGTACAAGGGCATAAAAATCACCCTTCACAGTGGCCAAATCAACCTCCTCAGGGAATATAATGTAACTCCGCATGTGTTTCGTCAGGGCAGACAACACTCTAGACAAAACTTTGGAAAACATAGGCTGAGACATTCCAGATGACATGGCCACTGTTGCCTGGAATGAGCCACTTGCAAGAAAATGGAGGACTGACAGAACCTGCACCAGAGGGGGAATTCCTGTGGGTTGGCGGATGGGGGACATCAGGGCTGGCTCCAGCTGGGCACACAGTTCATAGATAGTGGCACGGTCCAGTCGGTATCGTAGTATGATGTGGCATTCTTCCATTGTCGACAGGTCCACCAGCGGTCGGTACACGCGAGGATTCATCCTTCTCCTCGCAAGTCCCAGCGGACGGTGCCTAGGAATGACAACATGGAGCACAGAGTCAAGCCAATCACTGGTACGTTCACCACAGCTTGCATAGCACACGGTTATCTATGTTTTGAAAGGCGTGTATGTGTGGCAATGCAAGGCCTAGGCCTGTGTGTCGCAGTAGAAATTATGCCATGTGGGCCCTTGAAATGGCGGCTGCCTGACCTGTGAAGTGGGACAATGGGATGTGAGGTCAATGTGCTGGCGGAGCACACCGTGGCGGTAGGCGGTTGAAGACCGCTACACAGAGCCGCATTGGTTAACATTGAAGCCTATGGGTTTCAGGAGCCAATGACGAGGTGCGCCGGCGGTAGCGGTACGCACCGCCGCGGTACGCACCGCCTGCCTAATCACTCGAGACCTGATCATCCACAGGAGAGGACCTATACTGCAAGTGCTGCTGTGACCTCGGTCTGGAAGTGACAATGGCTGCTGCGACTGGGGAAAGGGCCCCTGCCATCACTTCTGAAGAGTTGGAGAAGCTCGTGGATGGGGTCCTCCCCCAGTATGCGTTACTCTACGGTCCTCCAGACCAACAGGTGAGTACACCGGGTGCACATGGAATGGGCGATGCCTGTGTGGAGTGGGGTGGATGTAAGTTGGTGGGGTGGGGGGCGAATGAGGAGTGCAACGCACGACAGATGAGAGCATGTGCCATATGGCAAGGTTGGGGAGGGGGGGCCAATCACATCTAACATGCAGTAAGTTGATGAATGTTTCCTTCCCACCCTGTACATGTCACATAGGTCAGCGCCCATCAGAAAGTCGAGATTTGGCGTGCCATCGCCAAGGGAGTCCGGGCCCTGGGGGTCCACGTCAGACGGGGCACCCACTGCCGCAAGAGGTGGGAGGACATCCGCCGCGGAACCAGGAAGACCGCCGAGTCACTGCTGGGGATGGCCTCCCAACCTAGGAGGGGTGCCAGTCGTACCCTGACCCCCCTGATGTCCCGGATCCTGGCGGTGGCCTACCCTGATTTGGATGGGCGCTTGAGAGCATCACAGCAGACACAAGGGGGTGAGTATCAGCACATTCTGCTATCTTTCTGCGCAGTGGAGGTGTCTGGGTGGGGGAGGAGGGTTGTGGGTGACATTAGGCCAGGGCGCTTTCTGTAGTGTAGTCCTCTCCCTTAGGCATGGCCCTGTGCTCCCGGCCCCCACCTCTGTAGGGTGACAAGTACAGCTATTGATGGTCCAGCCTCACACATCTGCGCGTTTGTCGTCTCTTGACCTGTTATCTTAGTCAGAAGTACTGAGTAGTGTACCCTGAATGCGCGGCTTAGTGCATGAGGCTCCTGTGTCTGTCCTCTCCGCCAACGGTGTTGACATTGCATGCACTCAACCTGGTCTTCTTTTTTCTCCCCCCACCCTTCTTCTTCATCTTCTTGTGCATGTGTGCATTAGCATCATCAGGCGGAGGAGATTTGGCTTTGGAGCACGAGGGGGCTGCAAGTCACAAGGCCCCGGTGGGCCCAGGAACAGACACCGAGGGCACCAGTGATCCGGAGGGTGAGGAGAGCACCACAACGGGGACCGGTGGTGAGAGCAGCGACACAGACACGTCCTCGGATGGGTGCTCCCTAGCGGTGGCGGAAACATCCGGGACCCCCGCCTCTACAGGTACAGCTGCCACCCAGCGCACCAGCCCCGCCCTCCCTGCAGCCCCTCAGCCTACGCTCCGTGCCCGCTCGCCCAGGAAGGCGGGCGTCTCCTTCGCCCCAGGCACCTCAGCCCCTGCCCCTGTCACCCCGGCTGCCCTCAGTGCGGAGCTCATTGACCTTGTGAGGACGCTCATTGTTGGGCAGACTACCCTTTTGAATGCCATCCAGGGGGTAGAAAGGGAGGTGCATCGGAGCAATGCCTACCTGGAGGGCATTCATTCGGGTCAGGCTGCCCATCAACGATCGTTCACTTCTCTGGCCTCAGCACTGACGGCAGCCATTGTCCCTGTTTCCAGCCTCCCTCTTCTGACTGCCTCCAGCCTGTCTCTGTCTCCTGTTCCTCAGCCTATCCCATCCACACCATATGACCAGCCTGCACACACCTCAACACCCAAGGGCAGCTCATCCAGACACAAGCACCACAGATCCCACAAACACTCACCCAAGCAACACCCAGATGCAGACATTCCAACAGTCACTGCCACCCCTGTGTCCCCCTCCTCCTCGTCTCCCTCCTCCCTCCCTGTGACGTCTACACTCACACCTGCATGCACACCAACATCAGCCAGTGCTTCCATCACCACCACACCCTCCTGTACAGTCCGCACGCGTGCAGTCACCACCCCCACTGCCATTTACACGTCCCCTGTGTCCTCTCCCACTGTGTCTGTCACCCCCTCTTCCAAGACACACAAACACAGGCAGCCACCCACCCAACAGCCATCCACCTCACGACAGCCTACAGCACCAGCACCTTCACCCAATGACAGCACACCTGACTCTCCTACAACCACATCCTCTTCCTCCACTCCCATCACCACTTCTCCTACCCTTTACCTTGGCCCTAAAAAACTTTTCCTGGCTAATCTTGACCTCTTTCCCTCCGATGACCTACCCCCTCCATCTGCAAAGAGTCCCAAGAGCACCACAGCCACCACCAGCCCAGCTTCGGGTGTCACTGTTGTGCATGGGTTCTGGAGTCCACCCTTTGCCAGCAGTGACACCTCAATCAGCAGCAAGGACACATCCAGCCCCCCCCCAGCAAGAGGACCAGGAAACACAAGGGCCGCCGTGCGAGGACTGACACGGCTGCCCCCAAGGAGCAAAGTTCGCCCACTTCACCAGCCACATCATCTAGGGGAGGCAAGGGCCCGAGAGCCCCATCTAAGGAGCGTAAGGGCAAGGGCGGAGAAGTCAGGCAGCAGGAGCGCGGAGCAGGTGGGCCCCACATGCCACATCCCAGCTGGAAAGGAGGACACCAAAGGGCCCAGGACTCCGTCCCCGAAGGGTCCAGAAGCATCACGGTCGGAGGGCGACTGAGCAGGGAGTCCAGGCCAGGTCTGGCTCCCTTGACCTACTGGATGTGCACCGCTGAACAGGGCCTGCCGTGGAGAAGAGCACCGCTGAACAGGGCCCGCCGTGGAGAAGAGCACCGCTGAACAGGGCCCGCCGTGGAGAAGGGCACCGCTGAACAGGGCCCGCCGTGGAGAAGAGCACCGCTGAACAGGGCCTGCCGTGGAGAAGGGCACCGCTGAACAGGGCCCGCCGTGGAGAAGAGCACTGCTGAACAGGGCCCCGCCCTCTCAAGCACCGCTCCGCTGGGCCCCGCCGTCCAAGCACCGCTCCGCTGGGCCCTTCCTGTCAAGCACCACTCCGCTGGGCCTCGCCGTCTCAAGCACCGCTCCGCTGGGCCCTTCCTGTCAAGCACCGCTCCGCTGGGCCCCGCCGTCTCAAGCACCGCTCCGCTGGGCCCTTCCTGTCAAGCACCGCTCCGCTGGGCCCTTCCTGTCAAGCACCGCTCCGCTGGGCCCCGCCGTCTCAAGCACCGCTCCGCTGGGCCCCGCCGTCTCAAGCACCGCTCCGCTGGGCCCTTCCTGTCAAGCACCGCTCCGCTGGGCCCTTCCTGTCAAGCACCGCTCCGCTGGGCCCCGCCGTCTCAAGCACCGCTCCGCTGGGCCCTTCCTGTCAAGCACCGCTCCGCTGGGCCCCGCTGTCTCAAGCACCGCTCCGCTGGGCCCTTCCTGTCAAGCACCGCTCCGCTGGGCCCTTCCTGTCAAGCACCGCTCCGCTGGGCCCCGCCGTCCAAGCACCGCTCCGCTGGGCCCTTCCTGTCAAGCACCGCTCCGCTGGGCCCCGCCATCCAAGCACCGCTCCGCTGGGCCCCGCCGTCTCAAGCACCGCTCCGCTGGGCCCTTCCTGTCAAGCACCGCTCCGCTGGGCCCCGCCGTCCAAGCACCGCTCCGCTGGGCCCTTCCTGTCAAGCACCACTCCGCTGGGCCTCGCCGTCTCAAGCACCGCTCCGCTGGGCCCTTCCTGTCAAGCACCGCTCCGCTGGGCCCCGCCGTCTCAAGCACCGCTCCGCTGGGCCCTTCCTGTCAAGCACCGCTCCGCTGGGCCCTTCCTGTCAAGCACCGCTCCGCTGGGCCCCGCCGTCTCAAGCACCGCTCCGCTGGGCCCCGCCGTCTCAAGCACCGCTCCGCTGGGCCCTTCCTGTCAAGCACCGCTCCGCTGGGCCCTTCCTGTCAAGCACCGCTCCGCTGGGCCCCGCCGTCTCAAGCACCGCTCCGCTGGGCCCTTCCTGTCAAGCACCGCTCCGCTGGGCCCTGCTGTCTCAAGCACCGCTCCGCTGGGCCCTTCCTGTCAAGCACCGCTCCGCTGGGCCCTTCCTGTCAAGCACCGCTCCGCTGGGCCCCGCCGTCCAAGCACCGCTCCGCTGGGCCCTTCCTGTCAAGCACCGCTCCGCTGGGCCCCGCCATCCAAGCACCGCTCCGCTGGGCCCCGCCGTCTCAAGCACCGCTCCGCTGGGCCCTTCCTGTCAAGCACCGCTCCGCTGGGCCCTTCCTGTCAAGCACCGCTCCGCTGGGCCCCGCCGTCTCAAGCACCGCTCCGCTGGGCCCTTCCTGTCAAGCACCGCTCCGCTGGGCCCCGCCGTCTCAAGCACCGCTCCGCTGGGCCCCGCCGTCCAAGCACCGCTCCACTGGGCCCCGCCGTCTCAAGCACCGTTCCGCTGGACCCCGCCGTCTCAAGCACCGCTCCGCTGGGCCCCGCCGTCTCAAGCACCACTCCGCTGGGCCCTTCCTGTCAAGCACCGCTCCGCTGGGCCCCGCCGTCTCAAGCACCGCTCCGCTGGGCCCTTCCTGTCAAGCACCGCTCCGCTGGGCCCCGCCGTCTCAAGCTCCGCTCTGCTGGGCCCTTCCTGTCAAGCACCGCTCCGCTGGGCCCCGCCGTCTCAAGCACCGCTCCGCTGGGCCCCTCCTGTCAAGCACCGCTCCGCTGGGCCCCGCCATCCAAGCACCGCTCCGCTGGGCCCCGCCGTCTCAAGCACCGCTCCGCTGGGCCCTTCCTGTCAAGCACCGCTCCGCTGGGCCCCGCCGTCTCAAGCACCGCTCCGCTGGGCCCCGCCGTCTCAAGCACCGCTCCGCTGGGCCCTTCCTGTCAAGCACCGCTCCGCTGGGCCCCGCCGCCTCAAGCACCGCTCCGCTGGGCCCTTCCTGTCAAGCACCGCTCCGCTGGGCCCCGCCGTCTCAAGCACTGCTCCGCTGGGCCGCGCCGTCTCAAGCACCGCTCCGCTGGGCCCTTCCTGTCAAGCACCGCTCCCCTGGGCCCCGCCGTCTCAAGCACCGCTCCGCTGGGCCCTTCCTGTCAAGCACCGCTCCGCTGGGCCCCGCCGTCTCAAGCACCGCTCCGCTGGGCCCTTCCTGTCAAGCACCGCTCCGCTGGGCCCCGCCGTCTCAAGCACCGCTCCGCTGGGCCCTTCCTGTCAAGCACCGCTCCGCTGGGCCCCGCCGTCTCAAGCACCGCTCCGCTGGGCCCCGCCGTCTCAAGCACCGCTCCGCTGGGCCCCGCCGTCTCAAGCACCGCTCCGCTGGGCCCTTCCTGTCAAGCACCGCTCCGCTGGGCCCCGCCGTCCCAAGCACCGCTCCGCTGGGCCCCGCCGTCTCAAGCACCGCTCCGCTGGGCCCCGCCGTCTCAAGCACCACTCCGCTGGGCCCTTCCTGTCAAGCACCGCTCCGCTGGGCCCCGCCGTCTCAAGCACCGCTCCGCTGGGCCCTTCCTGTCAAGCACCGCTCCGCTGGGCCCTTCCTCTCAAGCACTGTTTATGGTTCACTGTGCCCACCATGCCTCCTCCTTGAGCAGTGGACACTGTCATCCACCAGATGGACTGTGGCTTTGCACTCCCCAGGATGGTGAAGTGGGCAACCCACCCACTGTAGAGACTTGAGAGACTGTGGCTTTGCACTCCCCAGGATGGTGAAGTGGGCAACCCACCCACTGTAGAGACTTGAGAGACTGTGGCTTTGCACTCCCCAGGATGGTGAAGTGGGCAACCCACCCACTGTAGAGACTTGAGAGACTGTGGCTTTGCACTCCCCAGGATACATCAATGGGCATGGTGGCCCCTTCGTGGATCTGGCGTCGTGGACTCATGTGGCTGTGGTGCCTGCCCCTTCCCTTCCCCCTGAGGTGCCTGTAATTTTTTCATCAGATGCCCCTGCAGTGTTCTCTCCAAAGGACTCAGGTCTCCTGTGTGGGCTTTGCCCTTGTGTCGCTACACTGTAGCCCACGGACTGTTCCATTTAACTTTCATGTACAGGACTAATTGCCTCGGTTCTCCATGGCAGTGTATATAGTATCATTTTGTTATGGATATTTTGCATAGTTGACCGCTCCATATCAGAGTCTATTTTCTATATAAATTTTTCGGCCCAATTTATTTCTGTCTTTGCATTCTTAAGGGGGGTTTGGGTGGTGTCACTGTGCATTGTTGCTCTGCATTAGTGTGTACATAGTTTGGGGGTCGCATATGTGTGTGCCGTAAGCTTCCCTCCTCCCCCCTCCTGTGTGTCGTAGGTGCAGTACTCACCGTTGTCGTCTGCGCCGGAGTTCGTACTCGTGGTAGATGAGAAGGTAGACGAGAGCAGGTAGGATGTTTAATTCGGGTTCCATGCTGTCCTCCTTCCTCGTGAGTGTGTTTTGGTGCGCGTTTTCCCGTTCGTAGTCTGTTTCCGCCGTGTTTTCATCGGCGGGGCTCCCGCCCCGGAAAAGGTGGCGGATTGGTGAGTTGTGATACTGTGGGCGGTACATTGTCTGCCGCCTGCCTGTTGGCGGTGACCGCCACACTGTTTGTCTGCACCGCCGCGGCGGTAGGAGTGTTAATGTGGCGGGCTGTGTTGGCGGTTCCCGCCAGGGTCAGAATTCCATTTTTTAGACCGCCGGCCTGTTGGCGGGTTGGCCGCCGCTTTATCACCGACCGCCAGGGTTAGAATCACCCCCTATGTGGACACATCAAAATTGGTGAGTGGAACTACTCTGTCCCCATTTATTTGGAGTGGGGGTATGGCCATGCCCCCACCCTCTTTTTTGGAGAAAAAAAATCTAACCTGATCTCTAATGGGATTTCTGCCCCCCTTGGGGGTAGATGGGCCTTACAAAATTAGGCTGATCTGCCCCCAAGGAAGGCAGAAATGGCCAACAGTAATGTGCCCACATGGGAGCGATCCTTGCCCAGTGGGCTACCCCCCCCAAACTAAACACCCCCCGCCCCCCAATCCCTGGTGCCTATGTGGTTTCTGCTCCTCGGGGGGCAGATCAGCCTAATAGAAATAGGCCTAAAATAAATTTGCCCCCCAGGGGGAGTGACCCTTACGTCATGGGTTACTCCCGATCTGTAAAACAAAACAAAAAAATCCCTAGTGCCTAGTGATTTCTGTTCCCCTCGGGGACAGATCGGCCTAATTAAAATTTATCTTCTGGATCGCTCTGGAAGCTCGGCTTCCAGCGCAATGGGAGGTGACCTCTGATGAGTTCAGCGTGCGATTTGCGTGCTGACGTCATCAGACGTTACTGGGGGGTGAAGAGGTGGAAGGGGAAGCAATTCCCCTTCCATCCTTGAAAGGGGGGGTAGATGGGAGGCCCATAGGGGGAGCGCTGGCCAGGTGCAGGACGAGCTGGTCTCGTCCTCTGCACACAGGAACCGAGGACGAGACCAGCCGGTACCGGGTTAAACATTCAGAAAAAAGGACATGAAAAATCAGCCGAAAGCCAAAGCTCCCTATTGGCACAACCATTGAAAAGACATTTATTTTTGCACTTTGGTCTTCTTTTTGTTCGTTTTGCAACATTTTATGTGTAAGTCTCCTTTCCCTTCCTTATAACTGCCAGCACTTTTATGCAATGCCAATAACTTTCTCTCATCCTCATGGCAGAAAACTCAACCAAACTGAGCTCCCCTTACAGCTGTAAACCTCTGCCATAATTCAAGTGGGAACACACTACTTTGTATACTGTTCACAACAATTGTCAATCCCTTCCTTGTTTGATCTGCCTGAGATGTCTTCAAATACAAACACAATTGTTCCGACTTCACCTCAACATTCACCACCCTCAAACCCCATCTTTATCCTTCAGTTCAGGGATCCTGAATGCTCCATAAAACAACCATATAACATGTATGTCTTAAATAACTGTGTCTCAAAGGTAGATGAACATATTTCAATCAGACCTTTGGCCAAACCCATCAACCTCAGTTTGCCATCTGTTTGCTCTTTTCCCTTACCCTATTTTTTGACCACCCCTGCAATAGCCTCCTTCGCCTTTTCCTGGCCGTTGGCATGTATCCCCAGAACAAACTTCCATACAAACGTATCCCAACCAGCTTCTTAGTGATACTCACTGCTGAAATTACCCTGTCAATAATATTTATGATGAAACTGAGCTTACAAGTTGCAGAATCCTCACTCTTCCAATTCCCAGATCTCCCTCGATACCTCTGTCTCCCACAGATGTGCTCTGGGCACCAAACCATGGAATTTCTGCAGCTGTGAATAAGGCAAGGCATCTGCAATGATACTGCCCACACCTGGAATGTGTTTGGCTCTAAACACAATCCTAAACATTAAACACCGAGCATGAAACGCTGCAACAATTTCAGAAGTTTCTTTGCTTTCTGACCATTCACCAACGCCACCACTGTGCTGTTGTCCACATTAAAAGTTCCAGTCCTGTTGACCAGTTCTTTGTCCCATAAAGCAATTTCCACCAGAAGCAGAACAAATTTGAAGGCAATGCTCTTCCCTTTTTTTTATCATTTTACCAGCCACCACTCTGATTACCGTCAACCTTCACACAAAAACAAAATTCTTGTCCTGCTGCGCCTGAGAAAATCTGAAACTGCCACACTAAATCCTCCTCCAACGATCACACTGTTACTCCACTGAAGCACCACAGAAACATATGGCAAACCTCTACGTCTGCCCTCACTGCCGCCGATATTCATATGCAGTGATGAGGCATGGCTGCGTCAGCTAATGCAAAACCAAGTCCACGACAATAAGTCGAGTCTGCTCGCACCAAGCAACATGCAGAGTTCGGGTAACCCAGTAGCCTCTGCACCTTCTGAAGCCGTAATTTCGGCACTACAATTGCTTAATCCAATAACTACAACATCTCAATTTCAGCCTGACACAATCTAGCCTCCTTCAGGACTGTGTCCAAGAAAACCAAGATGGTAGTTGAACCTTCTGTTTTCTCCCCTGTCAGTGGCCCTGAATTCTGCAGACATCTGCTGAAAACCCTGCAGTGTGAGACCACATTCTCCTGTACTACCAACACCAAATAAATCATCCAAATACTGTGTCACCAATTCATGACCTGTTTATACTAAAGCACCGTTGAATGACTGTTCTAAAAAGTCTGAAATAATTTGCAAGATACAGTGCAATCCATGGGTAGTCCCTTGTGTACATAGTATAGAAAATAAAATAGTAAACACAAACAGATAGGTCAAGAGGGTGGACCAAGGGGGAGGGAGCCGAAGGGCTCACTTGAATTCACATTTGCCACATCCACTGATGCAAATTGAACAGCGGTGTCTTCTTTTGTAATGAAGTTGTTTATTGAGGAACCCTCGAGCAATGGCAAGTAACGGATCATCTTAAATTTACCAGCCGTTTTCTTAGGCACAACACCTAGAGGTATGGCCATTAGGTCCTGCATTGGCCAAAATCAAATGGGCTAGCCGTTCTCCCTTCTGCTACTTTTTTACAAAAGTTTTCCCTCACCAGCTGTTTTCTATCAGATGTCAAACTGTCCACAAACCTATTATGTCTCTGCACCTGGAAACCCAACTAAAAACCTTCCAGAAATCAAACGTCAATGCCCCCTCTCTGTTGGGATAAAATGTAGACTATTTAATCAATACATACATTTTAATTGGTGTAAAAGCCCTTGTTCCCAGGCTGTGGTGATATCCCCCTCACCTCCCACCTTTTGCCTTGTCCACTAATCTGGAAACATGCCTACTGCAAGGCCTCCTCATTTAGCATATTACTGCTTGTACTACAGGGATTTCTTAGGTAACATCCTCTGTTTAAACTCCAGCATGTTCCTGGGTTCTATCCCATGTCCCCATCCCTCCAAGTGTGGTCATCCAACAAAGAGCCAGTGTTGAACTGTCAAACCACTTGCTGTAAGTAAAGTTGAGGATGGGAGCAACTGGTACATCCATTGTCCACTACCCCCGCCACCCAAGGTTTGCCCGGTTTCAATCCTAGAAAAACTCTAAACTCTTCATCATAATGCAACTAAGCCAAACTCCTGAAGTCCATTCTTGCCTTCCTGATCGTGTCCATGTATTTAAAAATGGACAGTGAGCAGTCTGGAAAGTTTTCACAACAGAAACTTTTGTAAATCAAAAACATTGATGTCCATGTGTCAATTGTGGTGGGGACACTAGGTCTCTAGGGAAACACTCATGTTCTTCCTTAGACCCTCCTCCTTTGATTGTAATTCTCTGTGAAGTAGCTTGTAGACATCTACAAGTTCTCCCTTCCATACTTTTTCGTGGCCGTAGAAAGGTGTGCCCCCAGTGTCACAGCCACCCCCATGAAAGGCAACTTCTTAAACCCTCCAAACTTACTCTTACTTTCACCATCTTTAACCTGTACTTCATAATCCTTAGTATTTCTCTCCTTATGTAACTTACCCCTGTCCTCGTTCTCTTTAGTATCCTCTGGCCCACTGTCAGAATACTTATTCTGAAATTCGACATAAGTTTCAACCCCTTTGTCTGCTATAGCCATACCCACACCGTTTTCAACCACAGATACACCTTTACGTTTCTCTCCACTCCCCAGTAATGCCACCACCTCACCTGAGTTCAATATTTTTGTTTTACCGAACCTCACGACACCATGATTGTGTTGTTGTCACTGTACAGTGTTCTGTAAATTTCAATATCTGCAGTATATTAGTACTCTGGGACACATTAGTAACCCTGCCTTTCTCCAATCCCATAGGCCTCCCTGTAGTAATCACATCATGCCAGTACATAATCTGACCTCACAATTCATCCTCATAATCCAACTCAACCACCTCATCCATATCATTTTGCCTCAACTCAGCCATGCTTTCACTCCGACATTCTCAGTCACCCACACCACAATCAAAATAGCCTCAATTAATCTTTGAGGTTCTTACTTGTGTGTTGTGTCTTCTCTTCCCATAATGTCACGATGGCTGCTCTGAGCCTCTTCCTCTCTTCAGTCCGGTGGACTCAGCTTCCAGGACTGGCCCAGAAGCACCCTCCAGGTAGCTCCAACCTGAGGAAACTGTGATACTGCTTCACCCTTCTATATTCCCTTGGTCACCCTGAAATAACACACCTGACATAGGTACCCAAATCCATCTCCCCAGTTGACCTTCAATAATCTCAACATTCTTACTAGTCTGCATCTTTGTAACAGGTTTCCCTTTGTTAATCTCCGAACCATATCTCTCAAAAACTGTCTTGAGCCTAACTTCTGGTTCAGCCTTCACTTTCTTCCCTTTCTTGCTGTATGGAATATACATTTTATCTGCCCAACTTCACTGGTTCGCAAATACTGGGGACATCTCTTCCCCCACAGCTGCCTGCTGTTTTACATACACCAAGGCTTCTTTGTATTTCATTATCTGCCCAGCATCTCTTGTAGTGAATGCACGCTCTCTCAAATAACCTCTCTAGTGCCACCTGGTGTGTTATATGTTCAAACATGCTCTCACTTGAGCACGTTCCCTCTTGTGGCCAACTTGCATCACCGTGGCTAATGCAGATGGTCGACCCATCCCTACCACGGAATCACCCGCGGCCACCTCCTGTCTCTGCTCTGCCCATGCTGGACATCTGCTTCCCCTTCCCAGTAGAATTTCGAGCCCATCCATGTACAGCCACAACCTGCGCCACCGCTGAGCATATAACATGTAAGCTCTCCTTACCATGGATCGCACCATGCCGCTAGGGCATGACAACTGCCACATCACTCCTCCCGTCACTTTAATTTTTTACCTTAATTTTTCATTTGGGAGGGAGGGCATGCCAAAATGGCGCCCGCTACCCCACTTGCAACTTCTCTTCTAGGTTTCTTAAGGCCAACCCAGGCCTGCGACAAGACCCCTTGCCTTAATCAACCTGCATCCACTAGCATCTTCAACGCCTCCCTCACCACCTCACAGTCCTTTACCATAATAATAAGCAGTCTCAATTAAACCAAAGCTCTCCAATGAAAACACAGTTTTCACTTTATCCCAGCAAAAGAGCAAATGAAATCCATAATTCTCCTACCTAGCATGATCATAGCACTCTATGTCTCCATCACCAACCGCCCATCCAAGTCCATAACTACCACTAACACACCCTCCCATGGCACCCAGCTAACTAATCTAGTGCCATCTAGGGCATGGGAAAAAGCAGCCCTCAATACTGCTTGTATAACGGCCATATTAAAGTAGAAAGCCCATCACTATATTACAACGATTTAGAGAGGCAAGGTTAGAGGAAGATTTGAAAATCTTTTCTAATAGTGTGCTTTGGTAGTGGATTGCTTATTTATTTAGTGGTATCTTAAAGAAATGTATTAAAATAAAGTACTATACTTCAAGAGCAACATATTAACAAAGAGATGAGATTTCTCAGGCTCCCAGGTTGGTCTGAGATGTTCTACAACAGCAAGTAACCGTAGCTTACTTCCTCTTAGGCTCACGGCCCCTGTATCCCCGTGTCCCTGTGTCCCCTGTAGCCGTGCAATACAAGTTACAAGACTATGATGGACATTTTGGATTGGGTGATAAAGAATTACACAAAATGAAACGTATGCTGCCATTTTCTGCTACAGAGCCAATATGTACCAACATGGATGCTGTGGATGGGGGAAGGCAGCGCTGCAGGCTGCTGTCTCCCCACCCCCCATGTGCAAATAACAGTTCAATAGAGAACTAGTGTTTGGAATTGTCTCAGTTTTTTGGAAGTACACGCCTCCACATGTGGACTCGAAGAGCAAATAGGCAAAATGTAATCACTCACAGTGACTGACACAACAGATGCCTAATGGCTGTCCTGAGGGGCTGAGTCAAAATAGTGAATGACCTTGGCCATAAAGCCATTTATTTTTTGTGTGTGTGGGGTGGGGTGAGACGACTCAATGTCCACAGTATTTATGTTATCCTCTGGGGTGAACCAACATTTGAATGGCACTACAACAGACAAATGGCTGTAAGAAGCTGGCTTAAAGCTCTTTTATGTTGGTTTACCACTATAAATATGATCTATTTTTTTTAGATAACATGAGCCTGGGGAGACAACTAAAGCAGTCTCGGACTAGACCTAAATATGAGGCAGAATCATAATAATAGCCACAATCAGCCAAGGACAATAGAGGAGGCGGGTCTTCCTGCACCATAAGAGTACGTGTTATATGAAAAGACAGAATAAAAAAGGCTTACTAACCAAAACTGCCACTATCGATTGTAAACAACCTTCAATAGCACTGCATCTGCACAGTAAATTAAAAGACAACGCCTAAAACCTAAAATATATAAATGTCGGGGGGGCAGAGAGAAGGTTAAAATGCGAAAACAGAGCACTGCACAGCCGAAAAAGCTTTCTGAAACTGTCGAACGCGGCTCATTAAACCGGGCACTTACGGCTATGTGGGCTGATGATTTCATCACACCTTTTTTTCATAGCCTCGGACAAGGAGTAGGTGGCAGCAGAACTATGAGAACACCTTCTTAACTTTTAGAAATACATAATGTAACTTTTGTCCAATACGAATAAATAAAAAAACAAAGACATAAACCAATCTTGCCAACATACTATAACGCTGAAAACACACACTATGAGCAATGGCACGACAATAAAACTTAACATTTACAAATATTTGGCTTTTGCTAGACTTCCAATTTTACAGTCTGAAATACCTGGTGAAACTGGTGGCATCATACAACAGCTATAACTAAGAGCAAGGCAGTGATGCAACTACACCTCTACATAGAGTATCACCAGCACAATCAATTCTTCATCTACAAAACAGATACAGTGCCTGCCATGTGCACCTACAGGGGATACTCACTCTGTGCCACACTCAGAAAGTCCCCTATTTCGAACAATCTTTGCTAACTACTGGTGTTTAGCTAAACGTGGGGCACATAAAGCTAGTCTGGAAAAACAAAATCTGAGTTTTCCAAGAAAAGTCCAAATTAACGGAAGTACACTAAAGATTTTCAGTAAGGATACTAAATTCGAGCACATGCTGCACTGTGTGTAAATGGGCATTGCAACAAAAGCATATGATAGCTTCAAGAGCTGTTCAGTCTCTAACACACAGTTTTTAAGCTAAAAAATAAAGAAACGACAGGGATAAGACAATGTCTCACGGGAGCTATTACCAGAGTATTAACGCTACAGTTCAGATAACTGAGGAATGGGGCCTATTACAATATTGCTATTTCAATACACTCCCCTACTGGGAGATCTCTATCGTGTCCCCGTTGTAGTAAGAATACAATTCAAAATCTGCCCAAAACACCTGCCCTTAATACACCAGTGCATTACCATACATTTATGTAGCTGCGTTTCTAGAAGTGATATTTAGGTGGAGCACACACTGCCACAAATAAAACTTGTGGGCCACCTGCAAAGGGTGATTGTAAAGGGTGGCTGTGTTTGCGTAATATATTTTAATCTGACGTTGTATGGATATGTTTATATAGCTTTAACTATATGTGTATATATAAATACGCTCAAACACACAAACATATAAAATCCAATTTAAACACTGAAAGCAAAAATGCAGGCTTGTGTACTGCTTCAAACATGCACTGCTTTGTAGTGAAAGGTAGATGAACGAAAAATGTATGTGGGAAGATGCCCCATTGTGTTTTTTCTGTGTTGCCTCTTGGCACATTCAACAGCTTTGGTGGGATTGGGTGAGGTTTGGGGGAGTTGGTGGACAAATGTAGAGCTGGGACCTGGACCCCATCCTGTAACACAATTGCATTTATGGTGGTGCAAAAGGACTCCGGACCTAAAGTTGTTCAAAACAATCTCTCTAGAAGACCGCACCGCAGCATAGAACTCTCATCACCAAAACTTGAAATTAGCACCACTGATCGCCTTCAGAAACACCTCGAGCACACATGTTCAGACAATCCCTGTCCTAGACATAAGATAAATACATAGGGTTATCAAAATTGCGTTTCTTCCGAAAAAGGCCACAATGTGCTAAGTTTATTGCTTGTGTTGATTCGTTTGATTATTTACCGCACAAAGTGACGTAACCCTTCGGTTTCATGTAATGTGCCTTGAGGCCCTTTGGTCCAGGTGGGCTATAGAAATTATTCAGCTACAGTTGTACAACAATACATAAAACGCATACATAAACCGCTTAACCTTTGAATGCAGAATATTCATTTCTGCTGAGCCTACAGAGACAGTCAGTGAATTCGTGCTTTCACACAAAACCAAATACCAAAAAATAAACTAGAGGGATCAACATGAAAGCAGCCACGGGAAAGTGCCCTACAGAATAAAACATAATCAACGGAGTGCTGCAAAAGGTGTGCAACAAGGTATGTAATCTTTACTGTGCCCAGGTTAGATCAGCGTAATAGGATGCACCCTTTCATAGAACCAAATGAGCTGATGTACATAGTACAGCTGGGCATTACAGAGCAGCATGCTGACATATGCATGGGGCAGGCTCCTCACCATCCTCCACCCCATGCAAATTCTGGGGTGAAATAATATGCCCAAGCCTATATTTGCCTGACTCGTACAAGAACAATGTACATTTATGTTTTACAATTAACACTGAAGTTAACTCACCAGCACAGAGGGAAGACTAGAGTATTTTACAAAAGGCACAAACTATAAATAACTTACATTAATGCGACTGGACCAAACATAGCAGCAGGTCTATAGTAGGCATAAAGTGGAATGCGAGCAGCTCTACGTAAAATGGGTTTGAACATAGCACCACCATTTTGTAACCACTACACTTGGTGCACATTGGCTTCGAATGCAGTTCCAGTTTGTTAAAGTTCTTTATACAGTATTGCTACATGACTTGGGTCCAGTTTCTGTTGTCATCTACCCAACAGAATCCTAGAATAAGCACTGAAAAAGCATATAGGTATATAGTCGTCTGCCAGCCTTCTGGCTGTGAAATGGTGGTTTTGTCATGGTTTTTCCAAAACATCTTTGTTGGCACACCCACAGGGCCCTCGTCAATTAAAGAAAATAGATAAATGAATAAAAAAAACATATGCTTAAGGCAAAAATATTCAGTCACAAAAAGCACATATTGCTTCAGCAGCCACGGCGCTAAAGGGAACTGCTTTAAATGCGGATCTGCTCCTTGTCAAGGAGCAAAAGGTCATCACTCACAAAGAAGTTAGCCAATGATGACTTAAGTGAGCTGATCCACTGACCATGCTGTATGCTGCAGTGGACAGAAGAAATATGTTAATGACACAACAGACTAATGGCTGGAGACTGCAGCTGAATGCCCCTATATGTATATTTGTATACATATAGTTTTAGTATCATCAAAAAGTCTAAGTTAACCCCAGAGCTAAACACCATCCCACTGCCTTAAATATGCTGATTAGGCGAAACAATGCATATTGTAATTGTATTTATGTAGCACTTTTAACCCCTGACGAGGCACTGAAGCACTTTGCAGCAAGTAGCTCGCTGTTCTGTTTCCCAAGATTAGAGGTTAGTAGATTAGTAATTTTAGTTTCTTTCGGTTCTGCAGTGGTTGTGTTAGGTTTGTGTTCTTCATTTCTTTTGTGTTTAGTAGTTTAGACTAAGGATAAAATGATGGGAATGGATTTTAGAGAGGAAGTAGTAAATTGGTTTGGTAAATAGTGATCATGTGTTCATGTTAGTTTGGTGACATGGCTAGAAAAAGAAAACGAGGGGAAACTGTAGAAGGATGTTTGTGAGTTCAGAGTAGACAGAAAGGTTTGGGATGAGCAAGAGAGAGGAGGGATGGGACAAAGGTTGAAATTAGTATTTTTCTGTATAAAAAACCTGAAATTAATCCATGCATACACATATGCACATGACATTTGGTAAGTTTGTGTTTGCTGGAGAAACGCCTCTACATAAACACCCATATGTGCACAGAAGCAATAATATTTACATGCTCGGAAATGCCCAGTTATGCAAAAGCTTTCATGTCATTCCCTACAGCTTTAGAAGCAGGCATGAACTCCTAAATATGCACCTATATGTACATTTATATGAATGTATCTGGTTATAATATATATATATATATATATATAGAGAGAGAGAGATATTAAAGATATCTAAGGTCACAAGGGAACAATGTTTATTCTCTCATGGTAAGACTGGGAATTCGGAAGAAGGCACTCTCTGTTTTATCTGTACATACAACAAGGTGAGTAAAGAGATCAGTAAAATTATGAGAAAACATTGGCATCTAGTTAAAACAGATTCAATTTTTGGATACAGACGTACTGAGTAATTCTAGAATTACTTACCACAAAGTTAGAGCACTGAAGGTCATCATGACATCTACTTATTTACAATCCAGCAATGGCACTAATTGGGTACATCCAATGAAGGGTTGTAGTGTAATAATTGTAAGGCCTGTAGGTTCTGTATGAATTGCAAAGCTTTCAAGTTATCTACAGGTAAACCCAAAGAGAATTAGCAGCATATCACATGTCCTAGTAATTATTGTGTATACGTGATAAAATGCCTCTGTTGCTGCATTTACATAAGAAGCCAAATCTATCTGGTACATAAACAGATTTTAGAACACTTGCACGTCATAATTAATTAGGTTAATGCATACAATGTAGTAAGACATTTTGGCAGGGAGCACAACCGGAACCCTGACCGTTTCCAATTTTTTGGCATTGACACGGTACAGCGAATGACAGGAGGAGATAATAGAGAGAAAACCCTGAGACAGCTGGAGTACAGATAGAGTCTGGATCTCGATACAAAGTACCCGAAGGGTCATAATGCAGTTGAGAAACTATCAGTATACACTTTTTTCCTCTGACTTTCTGATGTATTGTTGTTTCATATTTGACAGTTCTGTTTTCGGATTTAATTTCAACAGATTGATGGATGGTTAAAAACTGTATGGTCAAACAGCTCAAGACACTGTTTATATTTTTGTTTAGTTTTTTTGGCTGCATTTCATTTTGGCCTATCTTCTTGTGTCTTTTTTTCCTTGTAACACTTATTGATTGTTAGGAGTTCAGTACCACTAATTCCCCAATTGTGCATTATGATTTTAATGAAAAATATTGTGAACATGTATATTAATTAAAAATTGTGCACCCACAATGAACTTGAGATATTTCAATATATTAATTTAAAAATGGTAACATACTCCTCCATTCAGGTTATGGATTGGGAATAAGTTTACAGACAATAGTGACATTACAAGGGCATGTCACCCACTGGGGCTGTATTTTGAATGTATTATTTTGGAGTATTTGACCATGTGATGCAATCAGTGTATTTTCTTTTTTATTTAAATTGAAGGAATTAATATGAATCGAT
Organism: Pleurodeles waltl; assembly: GCF_031143425.1. NCBI lineage: Eukaryota > Metazoa > Chordata > Amphibia > Caudata > Salamandridae > Pleurodeles > Pleurodeles waltl. The sequence continues at coordinate 316,856,447 of NC_090437.1, read as the reverse complement.
GAATTACATAGGCTGTATGAAGTGGTGGTCAGGACATTGTTACTGATTTATACTTTTTTGTGTAATGTAAATATTACACCTTTGTACTGTGGCTACCAATATTGAATGAAAGGTTCTCTATGTTAATGGAGCCATATTTATTTCTATGGAGTGGTGGGGAGCTCTGGCTTGAGAGACAAAGGCGTCTATGCCGAAACATGTTACGCCTGTAACTGTTTGAAATAAATTTCTGTACGAAAGCAATTTTGAAGGGCCGGTTTATCTTCGTACTTGTGAAGTCAATAGAATATGTATATATATATATATATATATATATATATATATATATACACACACACATATATGCACACACACAAAAACATATATGCACACACACACACTATATATATATATATATATATATATATATATATATATATAGATATACATTTGATAAAAAAAACGAAAGGTTACAAGGACGTTATAGCTAGACTCACATTTTAAACATACGAAACCAGAGAAATTCACCAGTTATAATTACCTCACATAACTATAACTTGTGCCCTAAGGCAACTATAACTCACCGCCTCGCCATGCACAGTTTTTTGTCAAACATTGTACTGCAAATATTACATTAATATTACCAATGATGTATCAAAGATGTCATGAGTGCCGTAATTTGTGGGGTCATTAGCAGTGCACGGCGATGGTGCCAATTATAGTTACCTTAGGGCACGAGTTATAGTTACTTAAAGTGATTCTAACTATAACTGGTGAATTTCTATGGTTTCGTAGGTTTAAAATGTGAGCCTAACTATAACGTCCCTTTAACCTTTTTTTTTTTTAGTGAATTTCTATGTTTTTTTTAAACATATAGTCATTTTCATTACTAAACGTTAATCCAACCACCGCCATGCACAGCAGATGGCCATCCGCGGCGGCAGTTGGCCACAGGGTCTGGCCTCTGGCCAGGGCCTGAGACCAAACCTCTATAAGCACCCAACCTTGCACGGCCTTCACCTGTGCACAGTGGAAGTTGCTCGCAAGACCTAGCCTGCAGCCGGACCTTACTGCCAACCCCCCAACCCCTATAGGAGGACTCTTGTTATCACAGAATTTTCGGGAAAGATGCACTAATCACAATCACATTGGCAAACGCACACAAGGTCGCTGGAGAGATTTCCTCATGGTCCACTACGAAGATGTATTGTAGATTACGTAGTGAACATTTACCCAAGGAGGCAGAAAGAACTCCACGTGGGTAGATATTTTGTGCGAACCCCGCACCCTACATTGACTATAACTCGCACCATGCATTGCTAATTATCCCAGATATTACAGGACTCAGGACAATTTTTATAATGTCAATAAAAATAGCAATGAAACATCAGCAGTCAAATTATTGAAGAAAAAACTGTGCATGGCGGGGGCGCGGGTTATAGTTACCTTAGGGCGTGAGTTGTAGTTACTTGAAATAACTACCTATAACTGCTAAATTTCTATGGTTTTGTGCAAGTAAATTTACAAATTAGTAACCCAACTATTACTTCCCTGTAACCTTTGTTTTTAACATTGTTGAAATAACCACGAGACCGACACTCTAATTGCTACAAAAGATGCTTTATTTTCAATGGCAGTGGCTTAAGGCTAGCATTTGTGTGTTGGCTGTACCTGGCCTTGGTCACGTGATCAAGGCTTGCGAGTGCACCCTAAACATGTAGATGCTAACGTTCAGCCATTGAAAATAAAGCACCTCAAATGGAGTGCTGGTCTTGTGGTTATTTCAACAAGGTTTGCGATATTCAGACGCGCTAGCATGATCGCTGTGGCCAAGTACCATTGACGGTTTGGTGCACGCCTGCAACCACCGAAGGTCTGAAAATTTAAATATATATATATTTTCACTGAAAAAAACAAAGATTACAGGGATGTTATAGTTAGGAAATAGAATTTTCAAAAACCTGAAATTCACTTAAAAAACAAAGGTTACATGGACAATAAAGTTAGGCTGACATTTTAAATGTACAAAACCCTAGAAATTCACCTGTTATAGTTCGAGTTACTTCAAGTAACTATAACTCGTGCCCTGCCATGCATCGTTTTTTTGTCATATTTTACTGCAAATACTACATTCATATTATCAATAATGTTATCAAAGATCTCATAAGTGCCGTAGTTTGTGGGGTAATTAGCAGGAAGACATTCCTCGCCATCGTTATAAATTAAATCATCTATGTACTTTCGCTAGATCTCAAGTGTTGAGATTTCAATTATGTAGGTTTTCAAATGCTTGGTTTGTGCACAGGCACCAAAGCAATACATAATATGTAAATACTTTTAGGAAAGATTGGATGGCCTTTCATTTGATACAGACAGCACGGAGCTGACTCCGTGATTTACTTATATTTTTGAGATCATAGGAGAACCTGGTAGGTAGGAAATGTTAGAAGTTAACAAATCTTGGGAATAACATTCAAAGGACTGGAATTCAGAAAAGGCGAGGCTGGCTACCAGTCTCCTGGCTACCATTGCCATTAGGGGGGGCGATTGTGAAAACAGTGGAAGCTAACTGTTTTTGCCCATTTTCCCTGTGTGTCATTGCTGGGATGAGGCCAGAAGAGAAGGCTGTTGACACTGAACAAGATACAGTGTGTCCGCAGTGAAAAAACTTGAACTGTTAGATCTGGCCTTAGCAGTGGGCAGTGCTTTAGAGGTACACTTCATGTGGTTGTGTTTCCTGAAATGACTTAGAGAAAACCAAACAGCTGATCTAGGATGTTGTCAGGGAAAACAAAGTAGCTTAGCCATGCATGGTTTAAATACTATTCTCTCAGTCAGCATATTTAAAAAAAGGATCCATTTGCAGTCCCTGCTTCTCCTGCTGTCAGGTGGTTCCTGGTCCCAGGGAAAGAGAGAGGCTGCCCTAGTTTCTCAGAGAATGGGAAGCTGGGTTAGTGCACTGTGGGAGAACTGGGGAAGTGGAGGACTGCTGGTGCAGACTGAACTGAGATGTGCGTAGGTTTCAGCATAAAATACAGCAAGCGCAAAAGAATTTCGATTGTAACGATATTTTTAAAGTCGCATGTCAGTGTTTTGTTTGGTCTTTTAATGGGGAGGAAGCAGCAACTCCTTAAAGGAGCACAGGATACAAGGCTGCTGCTGTTTGGCAATCGGAGGCTGTTGTGGGAGAAGAGTGGCAAGGGTGTGAGAAGTGGGAGTGGAAGCAGTTATGTGAAGGTTTTGAAGTTACTCCAAGGACTACCTTATGGGTTGGATATGTAGCTTAAATTATTGTTATTTGGCTTTGGAGGCCCAGTTGAAACAGGGCCTGCACAGCAATAAATAACTAAGGGGCGCAAAACAACACGAAGTGCACGTACATCGACCCAATTGTACTAACGTTTGTAAATTATAACAGTTGTTAGAAGGTAACACTCAACTGGAATATGCTGTTCTTGGACAGGTAGAGTCATCTAGTACCCTTAACACTTGAGGAGAATAGGTCAGGGCACAGGAAACTGAGGGGGCTAAAAAGAAGTGAGCAGCACCGGTGGAAAATAGTTTAGAGTATTTCCATGGATTAAGTGGTTCCTGATGAGGATGATGGGTACGAGGGGCTCTGGAGAACCTTAGCTGCATTAGTGGTGTTAATGGGAGGGCTGGAGATGAGAAACGTTAATGGGGTGATAGAGAGGGGTACAAATGGAGATAGGGAGTGCCCCTGGGGATGCTCACACAAGCCTTTTTCTGAGACAATGCTTCATGGATTGTTAAAGAGTTAGTCAGGTAAGCATTCCCACTATCAAAATATTCTGCATGGGAACCAAACCAGATCTCCTTCAACTCCATGGGTTGAACAGGATGCGTCAAGAGAGATGAAGGAGACTGAAGGTTTTACGTACATAAGACACATACACAGAGTATTTACAGAACCCTCCTGCGACGCAAATGAAAAGATCTAACTTGTATGATCTAATGCATATGCTTAGCCGACCCTCAATACAAAAGCCACATGTTCTGGAGCAATGGTCAGATAGAGTTAGACCTTTTGCATTTGATAACACTTGTCATGAAATGGACTGTTTTGTGTGAGCTGAAATCAGTGAAGACTCCTGCTCATGCAGAAGTTAATTGAGCAAATGAACCTATCCGTTAGAATGGAAATACATTCAATGATTACCAGTCTGGGCCAGTTTTGAGCAAATAACCAACAACACATTTTTATAAATGGGTGTTCCTTGCTTCTGCATTTCCTGAACATTATACAGTATAAAAAAAACTGCTGTTATGTAAGTCAGGAGTATCCTGATCATACAGCTTGTGGAATCATTGGCCAGCTCAGGGAGCTTGCTTGCGTTAAATGGATGAGCACACTTTGGAAAAGCAAACACATACTTAGGGTATTTGAATACTGTGGTAGGCAGCCGAGCCATTTAAACAGTGTCTTAAACAGAGTTTTGTGAAGGATATTGTTGCTGAAAGGAGATCATCATTTAACCAAATGCCACACTTTCTTCTTCGTTGGCTGCCTGTGCTCTTACCTTTTCATTGGCTCTGCATCAATAGGACCACAAAGCTGCTGCAATTCCCCTCAAGTCAAACTTTGCATCTTTCTGCCTCCTGTCTAAATCTAATCTTGACACCTACTGCCAGAATTGCAGTAGATAGACCTCAACCACACAATCTTTGAAGACACTTGCACTCCACCACAAAACCCGCCATCATCTTTTGGCCGTCAAAAGCCTGTTTGCTCATCGTGCTCTTTGGCCTGTTTATCCTCTGAAACCCAATCCTCATCTCGGCTTTCTTCACATCAGCTTTCATAACAATCTCTCCAAACCTCATGTGAACTTTATTTCTCATCCCTGTTGCTTTATCGGAGTTAAAGTCAGAGGACTCTTCAGCAAGGGTGCTTCATCTCTACAATGCCAACTGCAATGCACCAGAGCGATAACCACCACTGATATACCCCAGCTTGGCACTTCCCGATTATCCTCCTTCCTTCAGCCCTAGCATCCAACTCTCTGTTCCCTCCATCCACCCAGACAGCTAAGTCTGACCCACACTATATATGGTCAAGGAAAGGTGTATAGACCCTTCCATCATTTATAAGGAGCCTTACGTAATAACTTTGAATTAGAATTATTGTATTGACATAAAACAAGCTATGATGTAGATGGACACAAATACGCGACTACAGATAGGCTTTCGCACCAGTGGCTTAGAAGAGAGACATTCATAGCAAAGATTTGAATGATTATTAAGCAATATACCTATAAGACAGTCTCAGCGAATAATCACTCAATGCTGACAACCAATAAATGCTGTAAACTAACTAAATGTTGAATAACTAATCAGTGGTACATGTGTAGTCATATTTATTGGGATAATTTATTCTCACTAATATCTTACCAGTTTCTCCATGACATCCCAGAATAAGCTTTAGAAAATACAAGTGGGTCGGTTGTTTCAAAGTACTGGTTTGTTGATCCTGCGCATACCAAACATAAACAAAGGACTACGGTCTCCCCTATGTACACCCATCATCTCCTTAGTAAAGTGGGAGAGGTGCAAGATACATCAGCTCAAGGAAAAAGAAGGCAACACTCATAGAAACAGAAAAAAATAATACATGTGAAAATAGAGAGACCTCCTGCTAATTCTAGTGCAAGCACGACACACGGTAAAAAAACACGTTTCCTTATAGTAAGTCTAAATGCCTCACACCTTTACAAATATATATAAAACCCCTTAATAAATCTAAGATATCGCTATTTCATTTTCATATTCAAATAAAAAGTGGAATAAATACACATGCTGTCATAGTCCACATTATTAGATTTACAAGAAAATTTTAAAGGAGTTGATAAAATAGGACCTATGTACCAAGAAACGTGTATTCCTGCCAAACAGCAACAGTAAAAGCACTTAAGTAGAGCTAAGGCAGATAGAGGACCTCCAAAACGGATATTTACAGACAACATATGGAAATTAAAGATATCGTATATTGCAGAAGACAATAATAGGGCAGAAGCAAAGCCAGTGCGTTTTAGGAAAGGAAATGCTATTTTGCTTCATAAAATATAAACTGGGACACTCGAAGCTTTTCTCAGTTCTTATTCACCTGGCACTTTAAGCCATTCTGTAGAGTGCACCTTTTACGCAGATCCCAGTCTCCCTTACCATCTCTGCAAGAGGCACAACTCTAGATTCCTCTTCATTAGAATCTCTGTAATCCTCTGTAAATGGAAGCCTGCGTTAAAATCGCTCAAGAGCCTGTTGAGGCGTGGCTGCCCCGGAGCAAGCACTCGTAACGTGATCGCCTCGGCGTCTGTTCTACATGATATGTAATGTTACATCACTAATAGTGAACCAAGACGTACCAAAAAAAGGTGAAAGGCATTCTGGTTAAAAGGACTGCACATCTCTCACCTATCTGAGAAACGCTGGAGAGGTAAATCTGTGCACGCTATCGGGTGTACATAGGCATATATGGTCAGACCACCTTTTTCTCATGTACAGAAGTTAATAACAAAGGTACTGAAACTGAACCTGAGATCACGGGGTTATTAAATCCGAGCAGAGTTTAAAAATTACAAACTGATCCTCAATAGGGCCAATCTTATCCTTGTAAAATGATAGCTAGTATGGGAGGGACAGGGGACGGGTCGGGGGAGGTGAATGGGGAGAAAGTAGGAGGGGGGGGGGGCATGACGGTGTAGATCAGTGGTCTCCAAACATTTTAATGCCGCACCCTCCCAGTTGAAAAATAAAAATCATTGCCCCCCTTCAGAATTTTTTCACAAATATTTTATAAAGATGGCAATGGTTAAATATGTCTAGATGTATTTAAACACTGCAGTTAAGTACTGTTACCTTTTTAAAAAAATGCAATAACAGGTTTCTGCTTAAAACAAAACACTTATCTGCGTAATGCTTCTTTTGGCCCGACCCTGATGCACCCCCCCCCCCCCACAGCTCCCTCCCACCTGGGATCACTTGAGGCCCCTCTAGGGGGGCCTGCCCCCCCCAGTTTGAAGACCCCTGGTGCAGATAGAGGGGGAGGGAGAGTGAGGGAAAGAGGGGGTGAGGGGCACTGATACAAGCCAATATGTATGTTTTGCATTTTGAGCTCTGACTAAAATATATACAAAAAAAAAAAAACATTGCTTCAGTGAAAAGAATCCTTTTTTCTGAGATGAAGAATTTAACGTGTTGTGACGGAGTATTTTTAAGATTTAAAGCACTTCCTCATGCATTATAACAGAAGCACTCAATAGGAGGTGGAATGATACACAAAACAATCTATAGCATCAGGTGAAAGATTCCTAAGTCGTCCGGAAAGCTGAACTGTCAAGCCAAATCTAAACAAGTGTTAGCAAAGCCAAGTGGTCTGGTCATGGCTCTGCCAGTGCTTGTAATGCTGGAGGGAAGTAGTGATTAGTCAAATATTCCAAAATTATTCAAAGATAGCCCCAATGCGTGCTCATGCACGGACAGCCATGTTTGAACGTTTCTGAAATCCTTTTGCCAGGGGCGTAGCTTCAAGGGGGTTGTTTGGGGAGTTACACCCGCCCGCAAATAAATGCATTTTCTGCTAAAACGTTGGGTACAGGTGCTTTCTGTCGGGTATGGTGAAGTGTCCATCAGATTTGAACAGTAATGTATGTTAACATTCTATGCCAGCGCCATTGTTGGGATATCTGAAGCTCATCTTCCCCCCCAATCTTACTGACCAAGCTACGCCATAGCCTTTTGCTTTGTCCATTGTTCCAAGGTAGTCATCCACTGAAAGAGCTGGGTTTCCTGGAACGCGGAAGAAAAATAACGTATTGAAAAATATTCTAAGATGACCCTAATGTATGCACAAGTATGGGCAGTCATTTTGGAATGATTTCGTAATAGATTTTGCAAAAAAAGTTCAAAGATGGCTGTAGGAAGCGGTCTCTGTATATAGTATATCAAAATGAGATATAGTGTGCACAGAGTCCAGGGATTTCCCAGAGGCTAAAGTAGATAATACTAATGCACTCTTTTTGTGGTAGTGTGGTCAAGCAGTTAGGCTTATCAGAGAGTAGTACAAAGCATTTGTAGTACACACACAGACAATAGAAGAGGCACACACTCCATGACAACTTCAGACCAATGCTTTTTATATAGCAGAAATATCTTTTGTTAATTTATTTCTAGAACCACAACATTAAAGTTACAGGTAAGTACTTCAATACATTTGTATGTCACACATATATCAATAATAGTTGGTTTGAATTCGGTAAATTATACAGTTTTTGAAATATTGGCAATTATCTGTTTTAAAAAGTTGACCTTGCACTTTTCAGAAACAGTTCCTGGGAGGAATAAAAGTTAGTACCATTTACAGGTAAGTATTTGACTTACAGTTCCAGTCATTGTGGGTTAGGAAGTCCACAGGTTGGGGTTCAAGTTAACCCCAAACACCCACCACCAGCAACACAGGGCCAGCCGGGTGCAGAGGTCAAACCTGAGGCAAATTTAACATGGGCTCCTATAGAGACTGGAGGCACTCGGTTTCAGATCTGCTGGCAGGTAAGTACCCGCATCTTCGGAGGTCGGACCTCGGGGGGGGTTAGAGGAGCACCAGGGGGGGCCACAAGTAGGCACCAAACACACACCCTCAGCTGCACAGGGGCAGCCAGGTGCAGGGTGCAAACAGAGTGTCAGGCTCCCAATAATTTTCTATGAGGGGACCCCAGAGGTCACTTAGATGCTGCAGGCTAGGTCCAGGTGGTCGGTTCGGGAAAACTACAGGCTGGACAAGTAGGAGGGCTGTCTGCTGAACATTGCTGCACTGGTGTTCGGGTTCTTCAAGGCCTGGGGGCTGCGGGTGCACCTTTAGGCATTGGATATCTTCGTCCGGAGCTTTAGCGGTTGGTGGGGGGGGTCCTCTGGATTCACACTGCAGGCGTCGTCGTGAGGGGCAGGAGAGATTGATCCAGGGTGGGTACTTGCTCAGAATCGCCTCCAGCTGGTTGGGCCACCTGGACACGAGCTGTGGGCACCAGTTGCACAGTGGTCAGGACTCGATGATCTGGGAAGGCTCTGGAGTCCTTAGTGGTCATTTCTTCTTGGGCAGGGCCGCTGTCCATCGGAGTTCTTGGTCCTTTGTGATGCAGGGCAGTCCTCTGAAGCTTGGCAGAGGTCGATGGTCCCACAGGATGGGTCGCTTTCTTGTTGCAGGTTCTCTGAAGCAGGAGACTGGCAGGTAGGGCTGGGACCAAGTCAGTTTCCGTCTTTCTTCTTCTCTGCTGGGGGTTCAGCTTAGCAGTCCTCCTTCTTTCTTGTGTGCTCGCCAGGAATCTGACGATCTGGGTTCAGGAGAGCCCTTAAATCCTGATGTAGGTGTGTTACAGGAGTCAGAAGGCAGTAGCCAATGGTTACTTTCCCTGAGGGGGGCCATACCCTTCTTGTGTCAACTCCCTTTGGGAAGGGGGACACAAACCTAACCCTATTGGCCCCTGACCTCCAAATTAAGATGGAGGATTCTGCAGGGAGGGGTTCACCTCAGCTCTAGACTCCTTAGGGGGGTCCTAGCTGGGGTGGTCACTCCTTCCTGCTTTCCCTAATTTTCCGGCCAGACTTGCCACCAACAGGTGGGGTGGGCAACTCCACTAGCTGGGGTGCCCTGGGGCACTGTAACAAGAGGCCTTAGCCTTTGAGGCTCACCACCAGGCTTTGCAGTTCCTGCAGGAGGGAGGTGTGAAGTACCTCCACCCAGGATAGGTTTTATTTCTGGCCACAGAGAGCACAAAGGCTCTCAACCCATGTGGTCAGAACTCATCTGGAAGTGCCAGGCTGGCACAGACCAGTCAGTCCTGCACTAGCAGTTCGGCTAACATACAAGGGGCATCTCTAAGATGCCCTCTGGGTGCATTTTTCAATACATCCCACACTGGCATCAGTGTGGGTTTATTGTGCAGAGAAGTTTGATACCAAACTTCCCAGTATTCAGTGAAGCCATTATGGAGCGGTGGAGTTTGTAATGACAAACTCCCAGACCATATACTCAATATGGCTACACTGCACTTATAATGTCTAAGAATGGACTTAGACACTCTAGGGGCATATTGCTCATGCCCTCACCTGTGGTATAGTGCACCCTGCCTTAGGGCTGTAAGGCCTGCTAGAGGCGTGGCTTACCTATGCCACAGGCAGTGATTTGAGGGCATGGCACAGTGAGACGGTAAACACACACAGGCTGCAATGGAAGTGTGCATGTGCTTGGTGAGGAGTCCCCCAGGGTGGCATAATACATGCTGCAGTCCTTGGAAACCTCCCCTGGTCACAGGGTCCTTGGTTCCATGGGTACCTTTCACAAGGGACTCAACTGTGGGCCATGGGTGTGCCAATTGTGGAAACAAAGGCATAGAATTCGGGAAAGAACACTGGTGTTGGGGCCTGGTTAGCAGGATCCCAGTACACTCTCAATCAAAGATGGCATCAATAATAAGCAAAAAAGTGGGGGGTAACCATGCAACAACGGCACTTTCCTACAATAGCTGTCTGTGGGTGCACATGCACAGGTGCCCATTCTTAAATTATTTTGTCAGATTATTATGTTACTGATATAGGTGGTAAATTACTATTCTGAACTGTAAAATAAAAATAAGGTATGTATGGGATACCACCCACATTAAGGCGAAAGTGCAGCCTGCATGGTGGGCCCCTGCGGGAAAAATAAGCTACTGGCAAAGCCAAAAGGTCTGGTTTATTTCAGGTGAATGTGTTTTATGTTGTGTTATATGAGTGCATGCACAAACATACGACACACATATAGGTACCCAGGCAAATGGACAAATCCTAAAGAGGCACATATACAAACATTATTTAATTTTTGACACTGGACTTTAAAATCAGGCCCTTAGTTGCCTTCCATACACATGCCACACAGTTGCATTCTATAAGTAATGTAACTCACATCTGACAGTCTGACACCCTAAACTGCTGAATATCTCCAGGACAAACAGATAAAGTGGTATTGTCTTTAGACCGTATAACTGCCCCTTCTGGCCTTATCTAACATTACAATAGGCTGTTGGTCCATATCAAAACATTTTTAAGTTATGTATATCTAGAAGCGTCACTTCATGAGCAGCAGAGATATATCCAATATACTGCAAACCTCACTGGTGTAGGTCCCACACCAGCAGAGCCAATCATTCAGCAGAAAAGGACACACAGACCTGAATATGAGTAAGAGAAGATGTAAGCATATGGGTGGCTGAGTCAAAGTGTTGAGGAACAAATAAATTATGTAAATGGCTATGTGTTACTTTGTGGTGTGGTGTGGTAAATGGATGAGCAATATGTGATTGATGTTGAAAGTGAGGGATGTTGTAAAACAGTGGTTGTGAGTGAGGGTAGTTAGAAATTGGCTTTGACACAGTAGGTGATGACGGGAATATATGGGTGAGTGTTGTTGTTAAGGACTATGTTTCAAGTAGCTGACTGATTTCATCAGCTAAGTTGCAATACGAGTGGCTGTGAGTGAATATGAAGTGGGTCAAGTGGAGAGCCATGTTGCAAGTATCATTGGTTGATGCAGTAGGCCAGGATGAATCAATGTAAGCATATGGTGCTGAGTAGTATATTTAGTTGATGCTAAGACTATTGTGTAAGTGACTCAATGTTGTGACTGAGTGGTATGGGCTAACAAATGTTGTGACAGTGGTGTGTCTAGGTACGAGGATAAGTGGCTGTGAATGATCAATCATTTAAGACACTGCAGGGGGTGCTGTTGGGTGAAGGATGAGCTTGAGAGTAGTATTGATTGGTTGTGAGTGAGTGGTGAGAGAAAGTGATGATCAGAGTCTTCAGCCCACACTTTAATTTTATTTACTATGTAAGAGCAAAGATGCACTTGAAAAGACTGGGCAGAACTTGAATGGCAAACCTTTCATACCCATCTACCTTTTCTAGACCACCTGCTTAGATACCCAAACCTAGGAAGAAGGAGATGATGAAGAAATGTGGGTGCGCGGGCAACCTCTCTTAAGGCATCTGCGCAACCAAAGTAATTTGTAGGCTCCCCATCATACTTCTTGAGATCAACATGCAAGGCATGTCTCCTATTTTAATAAAGCAAAGCAACTGTTGATAAACAATCCCTTTACTGCCTTCATAGAAAAAAGTGACTAAGGGCCTTATTTACAGTTTTACCAGACGAGTACTTCATCACAAACATACCAGATATCTCATCCACCTTATTACAAGAGCCATAGGATGTAATACACTTGTAATAAGGCAGGGGGGATAACCAAAATGTTTATGAAAGAGTAAGACATCCGCCAAACCTTAAATTTGGCCCTTAGCTGCCTTCTATACAATTCTTTGTTGAGTGCGCTGTTGGACTTGGCCCTTTCTGCAGGTCAACCCCAAACTTATTGTCTTCACCCCTCCTGTTTTCTGAATTTCGATTTGGCTTGTATTAGGACTCTGAGCACTTCACAGGTATAGTGCTCGTGCTCCCTAAAACATGGTAAAATTAGCTTACTTCTAATTGGCCCACACAATTTACTTATAAGTCCCTAGAATATGGCACTTCATGTAATTGCAAATTAAATGCTTTAGTGGGCCTGCAACACTGAGTGTGCTACCCACTTCAGGAGCCCATCAAAGCATGGCTCAGGTCCGCCATTGCAGCCGGTATTGCAGTTTTAGACTCCCATTGGATAACACTGGGCTACCTTGTTACATTTAATAAGTGCTAACTTGTGACTGGGAGCAGGTAAAACTGTAATTCTTGGACTTAAATTACTTGTAATTTAAAATCCTTTTAATCGTAAAGTCATATTTTAGATCACAAGTTTGAAAATGCCACTTTTAGCAAGTTGGCATTTTCCTGCCCAAAAGCTTCTAAGGCCTTCTAGGGGTTTCCATCTACCTGGACCTGTTAATGGCTCTGCCATTAAAAATATTTATAGGTCCCAGACAGTGATTACCAGATGACTAAGTGTGGGCAGGATGGGTCATCCTACCAGGTTTGTTGGGAGCATAGCTGTTCCCTGCCCCACCTACATTTCAAAGGCTTGCCTCTAGCACACACCAAGGAACCTGGCACTAGTCTTATGTCACCTCAGACTTCTTGGAGCCTTGGCAGTGGAAAGGAAGAAATTTCCAGAACCAGATGTGCGGTAGCCTAGAAAATTCCCCCACTTCAAAGGATAACACCAGGAATAAATATTGGACCTCCTGAGCTACCCCTCAGTATATTCCTAGACCTGTAGATATTACAGAGGAAAGATTGCCTTGCTGCCCAGAGGTCTGCTCTGCTGCTTGCCTTGTATTTCAAAGAACTGAACTGCTGCTTGAGTGCTACCTTGCTCTCTGAGAAGAAAAGTTCTACTTAGGTAGCTTCACCCCAAGCTACCTAAGGGGCTCCAATGGTCAGTTGGCTAACCTCCTGTTCTGAGCTATGGGGACATAACAAGCTCCACAGGCCTCACTGCAACTGCCCAGCAGCCCTGCTGCAAATGGACATGCAAATAGACCTGCCTGAACCCAGCTAGAATGAGTCTTTCATCCCCAACTGGTGCCTCCCAAGGCCCCCAACACTTGGCTGGCATCAGAATGCACTCTTCTACAAGAAAAAAAGAAATCCTTATGTTCTGGACATTTTGCTCTCCATCATGGCCAGTCTGAACTTATAACGTTCTCCTAGTCTAGCATGAGTAGATGACCGTGAGTGGAGCTTTGTTCTTTTAGGCAGCATGCCTACCTAAAACTTTAAAATTGCACTTCTCCAGGTCTACCGTTTGTATGTCATTTGGATTTCATTTCATTTAATAAAATTTACTCTGTTTCTCAAATGGTTTGGGATTTTACTGATGTTATGATTTTACTTTATTGCTGTTTGTGTGCTGCATAAACACTTTACACATTGCCTCTGAGTTAAGCCTAACTTTTATTGTACCAACCTACCAGTGGGTTAAGCACAGGTTAACTTAGAGACTTGTGGTTCACCCTGACAACCAATAACCCAGTTTCTTACATGCACGATATCGTGAATGAAGTGAAGATTACATACGCATAAACGAACCCTTAGTGTATTATTTTTAGTTTGTACAATATGTGTCACAGTCTATAAAGTGAATTGAGGATTTTTAATTGTCTATAGCACAGCAGACAACTTTTACATCATTCCACTAAAAATATGTAAGCATCGATACTTTGGCCCATATTACTATATGGCCTTTGTGGCGCAGGGCAGCACAGCAAGTTACCTTGCTGTGCTGCCCTGTGCCACGGGGAAAGGGCAGGAATGTGCTGTATTTATTCAATACGGTGCATTCCTATCCTTTCCCTCCTGCACCTGGTGCCCTTTTGGCTGCCTAGTGCCAACACAGGCACCCTTGCACCATGGTGCAAGGGTTCCTGCGTTGTATGTAGGATTGTTTTTGTGCTGGAAGGTGTATCTTCCTGCACAAAAACAATCACGAGAGGCTTTTTCAGTGCAGAATGCAGCACACATAGAAAGAGGGAGAAAAGGAGAAATTAAGATATTTCTCCTGGTTAAGCCTCACCTCTGGAGGCATAGGATTTTGATGCATTCTCAGTTTTGCCTGGGTTGGTAAATCTGGGAATGCACCACAAATCACTGGAGTTGCGTGGGAACACCCACGCAAGGCCCACAGAACGCCTCTCTGGGGCAGAGTAAAACAATGCAGCAATTTGCGCTGCTGCCTTACTCCATATTTTTGAAGCCATTCAAAGCCACACAAAGTGGCTTTTTGTGGCTTCAAAAATATGACTTAGTGGTTTGCACAACCCATGTACCACATTGCGTGGTGCAAGCATGACTCAGCTCATTTATAAATATGCCTCATACATGTATATATCACAGGTGCTTGTGTTTTGGTCTAAAATAATACAATGACTCATCATTACAAAAACACAACATGCAATATATCAACACAGTAAAACACTGCTAGACGAAGAGTCACCCCAGACAATAGCATTTAGAACCAATTAGAGAAAATGTAGCTCTATAAATGGCCAACTGATAATTATGACCACACACAATATGCACATATTAATACATTGACAGACATAGCTGATATGCAACCTGTACATATAACATAACCAGAAAGACTACACTTCGTGTGCATGAGGAACAACAAGGGGCATAAAAGAACTGATTAAATGTAACTAAGTCAAAGGGTTACTTAAAAAAATATTGCAATGACTCCTAACATAACTGTTCCATTAAAAAGACATTATGAACGTATAATATAATAGGAAGGCAGTGAGATATATATTTATACTGCATACGATTATACCGTTTCACACGTTTTTATATTTGGCATTAGCCAGGACATTTTGATTTTACAAACATTATATGTATAGTATACATACTTAAAAGGGCTTTCAGCCAGCTCTCTTCTTTCATTGGTCTGTTGTTGTGTCATCTACATTTGGCTTACGCCCACTACCCCACACAACAAGGACAAATGGGTCAGCCTACTTCAGCCACTGGCTAACTTTATTCTGAGTGACTGCATTGTGCTCTTTCACAAGGAGCACATCGATACAAAAAGGCAGCTCCTTTCAGTGGCAGAGTTGTTTGTATTTAATTATCATTTTAGTGCTGCTTCTGTGTTTACAACTTGATGTAATAGCAGGATGCTTTCTACCAGTTCTTCACAGCGCATGGCACATTCCAGCTTTATCAGTTCCTGACTCTTGCTAATGATGTTTTTGGAGCTGCCTTTTTTGTCTGATTGCTGCTATTTCAGTGTATACCAATTTATTTCCATTTGAATCAATTCTTTATAAAGTAATTCTCTTTTTATAACAGAATCAATTGCATTCTTAACTGCATTTCTGTATTTATTGTAACCAGTCGCGGCTCACGGCATGCAAAAGAGGCAGGTGGCGCTGGGGGAATGACATTTAAATTAATTAAAGAATAAAAAATAAAAATAAAAACTTATCTCCACTCCATCCGCTCCTCCCACTCCTCTGCAGGCACAGGCTCCCAGCCTGCCCTGCACCAATCCTGACGCTGCTTGGAGCCGCGTTAGGACTGGCTGGGAACACCCAGCCTGTGCAGGCTCTCTCCAACTGGATAGAGCACACTGCGCATGTGTGTTTGGCCAGCCCAAGGCGGACGGCCAAATATACAAGCGCTTTGAGGAGGACTACACAGTGCACTCCCCCTCACTGCTTGTCACCCCGAGGCCCCGCCCCTTTCCCCCAAAAAACGATAATAAACACAGTTTATTATCTCTTGGCAGATCGCAGATCTCTTGGCTTTGCCAATGCTTGTTTTATGTGTGCAGTACGTGGTGGGGACCAGCAGGGACAGCAGCAGCGTGAGGCACAAGATCACTGTAATTGATATTCAAGAACTTTTACAAAAAAATACTCGCTCCTTAAAACAGAGAAAAAATTGTCCTGTTCAAATCTCGATACTTACATTTTGTGTTCTTGTAACACTCCAGTGACTCTCCGAATCCACATGTTGTATGTCTTAAGTTTCAGGCCATTGGTAGTGGGAGGAGGGTACAACAGAGAAATTAGGTGAGTGCTTTACTACCCTGAAGTGAAACGTCCAAATGTCTGTGAATGACGACTGTTCTGCTTCAGGGATTACGACAAGGAAGCACGGGACCTTACTAAGGGGCGAGAATGTACCTTTCCTAGCAAGCTAGACCTGTCACAGAGAAAATAAACAAACACTGTACTCTGGAGTCCCGTGACTGCTAGTGTTTCCCTGGTCTTAACAAAAGCCAATATTTGGAGACTGTCATCTCCGGGTGGGGGACGTGCTGTAAATATTAGCGTGCAGCTCCTGGAACACATGCCACACCACCCACATTTTTTTTTTTAAATAAACAGTGCCTCGCATGATGAAAGCCCGGTTGGATTCTGCAAACTCTGGAGAACTAATGAAACGTCACACGAACCAGCAAGGCCAATTCAGGACTCTTGCAAGCTGTCATGATTAGAACTCTTGCAATCCCTGGCACTGAAGTGTACTATTTTATGATGTGATAACCACGCTGTGGACAACCAAAGGCCAGTCACTCAGACAGATGGCAGCCAATGGCTCATCTTCCCATTCCGTGGTGGGCAGGAGTAAAGTGTGACTGACAACTTACCAGACCAATGGATACTGACCAAAAGCCACTTAATGTATGTATATACTCTTATGAGTGTTCTAACCAACAATAGCCTGGCGAGACAGCAAAAAGAGAGACCTAAAATGTGCTTCCTAGGGCTCTCCAACAAATCTTTTGCTCCCGTTCAGTGAGACATCTCCCAACCTTGACCCCATGGCACAAACTCCACCTACCCTGCTACAAAAGCATGCATAAGCTTTCAATCACAGCTGCACGGAAGTTAATGCTTACACTAAACTAACGTGACAGCAAAAACGAGAGCCTTTACTGAGATTTAAAGAAAATTTATATTTATTTCTATCTACGGTGATTTGTAGAGAAGTGAAGATTTCCACAAAAGAAGAATCCTTGCTCTAAACAGATTCTTCAAAGACCAACAACAATCTTATTTATTGTTTTCAGGAACATACTATACTCCTTTTTTTCAGACTCCATCCATTCATCTGCATTTCTCGAACTTTTTGTGAGACTTTCAACTTCGTGATGTAATCGCCACTCTGAAATCCTTTCAAGTTGTAGAATTTGTAGGCACTTTGTATGTGCATTTTACAACAATATCCACATGGGTGGAGGACTGCAAATGAATGCAGTCTTGTGCAAAAAGAACCAGATCAGCTCACTCAGCTATTTTGTGCAATCCTACCCAGTTAAGGTTGTACTTTAGTTGGTGCCCATTTTAAATAGACTTTTTATGCTGATACTTCCGTTTTCAAATTGAAGCCACCAGAGGCCTGCGCACACTCGACCATCTAAGCAGACCAGGTACGCAGATCCTGGCACATAAAAGCACATGCAACACACGATCATTTAACCTAATCTATATTTTGCTATCATTTTAGTAATTGTTTTGTCAGCTTCACTTGGTATAACTGGCTTACAAGGCCATGATCCCACCACCCCTTGAAGATATGTTCAACCTACGGTCAATACTAAAAGGTAATGGGGAGAATGTATTCAGATTTAAAAACTAACATCTGTAGTTGTTGGAACTATTTGTTCAAGGAAGCTTTTTTTTCAAGATGTTCCCAAAGGTTGCCCCTTATTTTTTGTTTGTGTTCAAGTGATATCTAATATAAGGAAGTTTCTTAACACCAACTCAGTTTTTCAAAAGGAAAGCCTAGGTGCCTCTAGAAAAGGAGGAAGAGTCCTTTTGCTGTGAAGGGAGTTGTCTACCTCAACCCACAGTGTTGTTAACTCGGGATAGTGATCACTCATTTTGTAGTATGCCTTCATCCAAGAAGTTGAGAGACCTACCATCTCCAATCTAAGGCCAACAGATCCCAGCACTCAGTGACCCTTCCAGCACTCAAAATGCAAATTAGCTACTGAAAAAGAAAGGTAAGCTAGGTATCAGCCAAAAACAAACCAAATAAAGACCTGAAATGTGCAAAATATAGGGAGGGGGTTGAGTTATGGTGAATATAACAACTGGACAATATAAAGGCTTTCATGGTTTTGTGTTAGCTAAAACATAATTGACCTTTATAAACAGATTTTCCATTTAATTTCAAGATGTACTGCATTCACCTGCAAGGTATCCAGCCAGGTACCGAACTCAGCCTGCTTCATCTGTGTGCAGCAGAAGTTGGTCGCAGGGCTTTCTTGCCTTTTCACTGGGCTTAATCTGCTAGTTGTCACATTTCATGTAGGTTCATCAAACAGGGCCAAGAAATAGAGAAATCCAAGAATAGGCTAAAAATGCTAAGTCTATGCAACGTTTCATGCTGATCCACCAAACGGTGCCGAAATTATGATCAAATTAAAGATATTTTGACCCCTTTCCTCTACTCCCCATTCCTCCTCCACGCACTAAACCAGTGATACCGCACTGGGGGTAACTTGCTAACTACCTGTCACATTTAAATCAGATTCATTAAACAGCACTAAAGTAAAACAAAGGAATTGTTATCCTCCCCCCCCTCCTTTAACTTTCCATCCCCCTTTATGAGTTGGCGCATAGCTTGACATAGTAATAATAAAAAAATAAAAAAACTTCCAAGCTTCCGCCTAATGTTGAGCAGATTAGTCACAGAGTGCCAATGTTATGAGCCAACAAACTCATTGCCCCTTTTTAAATGCCCCATCCTTAATGGATGTGCACAAACGTAAGAATGCTAAGAGAATGCTAAACATGCTTAGTCTCGGCCACATTTCATGAAGAGCAATCAAATAGTGCCACAGTTATTAGTAAGTCAAAAATATTATTGACCACTTCCCCCACTGGATCTCCAATAAACCCCAAATATTTGCATTGGGTGCAACTTTGTTTTTAAAAATGTTATGTATTATTTTTATAACACATTTAAGAAACAGAACATCAGCCCAATACAGGGATTGTGGAAACAAAAACATCAATTAACAAAAGGATGGAGGAAGGAAAAGTCTGTGATAGAGTGTGCCGTGCTTAATCCACATTTTTAATAGAGAGCAAAAGACATGTCGACAATGGTATAAAAATAAACAGTGCAATAACAGGCATTACTGTTGATACCTACACACACCCCATCTG
This sequence comes from Pleurodeles waltl, assembly GCF_031143425.1. Lineage (NCBI taxonomy): Eukaryota > Metazoa > Chordata > Amphibia > Caudata > Salamandridae > Pleurodeles > Pleurodeles waltl. The sequence goes on along the minus strand of NC_090437.1, from coordinate 316,836,800 downwards.
ACAATATAGAGCAGAGGACAGGAAGCAATAGCCCGGTTTATACATAGCAATTTAATCAGATTCTTGGGATTCTAGCTGCAACAGTTAATGCCCGAGTGGCTCCAGATATCTTTTGGTCTGGCCGTGGGAGGCACCATTGTGGCATATATTTCACGACTGATTATCACAGTGGGTCAAGCTTTTAAGCCAAGTCAGGACAGTTGGGGGTCTCTGGCTACCCCCATGCAAGGCGATTTCCTACTTCGTTAAAAATAATGCCATTGCTGTAAACCTACGGAACCCCTGTGGCACTTCCCATACATACCTCAGCAGGGCAATAAGAGGGTCAGCTTCCAGAGCAGTTCCTATTATACAGGAGAGATGGGAAAAGACGTACCTCTAGAAATCTCCCACGTAAGTGCAAGTCCAAGTTAGGTGCGCAAAGTCAGCTTCTTTTACTTGGCACTGAGGGCAATGTGAAGATCTGGAGGGGTCAAGCTTAGCCATGGTGCAGGATGTAGTGTATGCACATCATAGAAAATTAAAATGTATGAACTTATGTTTGTGGTTTGGAGATATGATCTCTGTTGTTAGCAACAGCAGTACTAGAGTTTGTCCGTAAGCGGACATTGCAACTCCAGATGATATAGTTTGGAAACCACACGCCTACTGGCCGGGTCAGTTACTATTGATGTCAATGGGATAAACTCTTCAGGAGCCAGAGGATAAGTGGAGATCTGGGCGCCAAGGGCACTATGAATACGACCTAGTACAAAGTGGTCCATAGGGTGACATTGGCAAACCAAACATCAGCAGTATGTGTTATGACGTGCCCGTCAGAGAAAAGATCGCCCAGCGTGTGCAATGTATGACGGGACAGTGTGTGCATGACTCACAAATCATGTGCAGAGGCTAAGCACTGGTTGTCAACGAGGGGCTAAGGGGGGAGAGAGTACAGCACATCTTTGCCTAGAAGCTGCACTAGATGCCTAGTAACTGCACCATGCCCAACTGGTGGTTGAGAGTGTTGGATATCAGTTGGGTCTAGCAGTATTCCTTGCGGTAGTATGGCGTGTAAGGGCACCACTTCCGCCTGGTTACACTCAGGCTTATTATACTGTAGCCGCGTATCCCTGTGATACCAATGGTATGCAAATTGACACTGCGCCACCAGGTAATAGAGATGGAAATGCAGCACACTGAAACCTCCTCACTCATAGGGGACACCAATGTGTTCTAGTCGACTCAGGGTCTGTGGCCCGCCCATATCAGTGTAGCAAAAAAAAAAAATTGTGAGGGGGTGGGTACGTGTAAAAAGAAATATTAAAAAATGGGGAAGGACTACCATCTTGATGATGGTGATCTGGCTTATCATGGAAAGTGGCAGCCGGATCCACCGCTCGACCTGTGTCTATGGCAGGGCCGTAGTTCAGCTGAATGATCTGTTCCTTCTTGTGATGAATGTAAACACCCAGGTATTTAACCGAATCAGGGGACCGCTTTAGGGGGAATTCACCTGCTTGTGGAGTGGTGGGAATAGCTCAGATTTGTCCCAATTGATATTTAGGCCAGAGAACTGACAGAATCGTAAAATCTTGCACATTATTGGGTCCAAGTTTTCCACAGGGGGATGCACAAATAGCAGAATGTCATCCGCATAGAAGAACACCAGCGGAGGACTGGGCTTAGATTGCAAGTCACGGTGAAGATGTTTCTCCTGCAGATGGTAGACGAGGGGGTCCATGGCTATGATAAAGAGTAACAGGGATGGGGGCAGCCCTGTCTTGCCCCTCTGGTGATATCAAATGGAGCAGTAAGGGTACCATATCCCGGCCATTGGTTGGGAGTATAGAAGCATTATAAGGGAGAATTACCCATCTATGTAATCCCAGTTTTTAAAAGCATGGCGCACAGGAAAGACCGCTCCAGTGAGTCAAGGGCCTCCTCTGCATCGAGTAAGGCCGCCACCGCAGGAACTTCTGGGGAGATTCTCTGCAACACCGAAAACGCACCGGGTGTAACTTGCTAACTGCTTGGCACATTTAATGCAGATTCATCTAGTCAAATATATAAGCAAATTAAAAAGTTATTAACTCTTCCCCCTTTTTAATATTGACCCTTTAATGGATTGCTACAAAATTTGCAGTAACAAGAGGAAAATGAATCCTTTCAATCTACTGGAAAATTAAGTTCACATTCATCACACAGGACCCTACTTTTGAGCAAAAAAACATTTGTGTTCTCCCACAACCTATTTTTTTTAACTCTGCTTCCCCTGATAGATCTATAGGAGTTTGACAATACCAAGATGAGTCTAAACATACTGCCGGGCAATGTTAATGCATATTGATCAAACAGTGGCAAAGGTTTAAGTAAATCAACAAATGGCTGACAAAATATACAGACATTTTAACCCTTTCAAGCCCACAGGGCACCTTTTTCCAATACTAATGTATCAAATTGTTCAGAATGAATTTACATGTAACCAACAAAAGCATGCTTTCGGAAGGAAACCTACACTGATTTCAAGTTTGGAGTAAGTCTGTTTAGTGGTTTTGACTGTGGGTACAAGTAAAATGTCCTGTGGGAGCTAAAATTGGGAAGCATATCCTTTTTGACCGAGCTCTTAACTTTTTCCCCTTGTAAACCTTAGTTGAATATGCTAAGTGAGCGCCAAATTTGATGCAAATCAGTTGGGGGGGAGCAAAATTACAGGCAAATTAAAAATGTTCAAAGGAATGTGCAGCTGAACCATACATCCACAGTCATGACGACTGCGAGTGTATACACATATTAGATAGAGAGGGACAGAGATCAACAGATTTGGAGGGAACGTGATGAGCCCATCTCAAACACATTCCTCAGGAGAACTACCTGGTTTGAATATGCAGAACAGATTCCCTAGATATGCGACTGGCAATGGAATGGATTTGTGAGGGCCACAGCACTCGCTAAAAGCCAGGGAAGTCTCCTATGCCTAGAAACAACCCCCCTCCACTCCAGGGTGACTGAGAAGCAGCCTTTTTATACACATCTGCTGCCCTGAGCAGGAAGCAGTGTAGTCATTCAATCCATCATGTATAGATTGTACAAACAACTTTGAAAATATAATTTGCTCCACTGGAATGAGGGCTGTTACCCAAATGAAGAGGGCTTGGACTAAACGCTGGGGCTTACATCCAGCTAATTGAAGAACCTCCCCCACACAAGATCTAAGTGGACCTGCCTTGGAACCATCCTTGATGCCTAGAGCGACAGGCTGGCCATCTAGCTAGGCTGGGATCAAGCAGGATGCTATGACCTCCGCTTTGCTACTGACTTACCTGTGTGAACTGCTTATCCACTACAAGTTAGAACCTATCACACCCTGCCGCCACCCGAGTGGCACAAATAGCCTAATTTTGGGATCCTGGGTCATGGCCTACAGGGGTGAGCCATTATTTAGGCACAAACCTTTCTCTTCTTCACATGGCAAACAAGTAAAAACCTCTTTTTGTGACTTAGGAAGGAGTCAGCTGCTTGTGTCACTTGTCTTCAATTGCAGTCTTGGGTAGGTAATGCCTGTTCTTTCTAGCATCATGCTATAAAACAGTGGTTCCCAACCCTGGGGGTCTGTGAAGCCTACTCAGGGGGTCCGTGACTGCTTAGAAAATTAAATAATATTAACAGATTAATAAAGGGTATATAAATTTAATAATTTCAAAATGTAACTATGAACATTTTAAAATGTTCTATAAAAAGTGAAGGAATTTAAAACTGGGAGGATAAAAGTTAAGCTGGTGTCCTCATTTTTATTTGTAGAAGCAGTGCAAGTGCATCCAACAGATTGTAGTATGGACGACTAGTGGCCTCAATTGAATTGAGACATGTCCAACCTTCCCATTATTATATATATATATTTGTGAATTAAATAAAATGATTAAATATTTGGTGTATTTTGTGTATTGTTTCGCGGTTCCAATCATCAAAAATGCTTAGGTTGATCTCCTGCTTCAAGTAATGACACAGCTGGGGAGGTCCCCGGATTCCACTAGTGATTCATTGGGGGTCCTTAGGTCCCAGCAATGATGAAGTGGGGGTCCACAGGAGTCAAAAGGCTGAGAACCACTGCCTATAAAATGACTGCCTCAATAGCAACCAGGGTAGGACTAGGACAGGAAATAGCTCTGGACACCAAAATAAAAAAAAGTGGTCCCGCCATTTGCAAATGCAGTTAAAAAAAAGAAGATTAAAAAGGTGGTCCACATTTGTAAAGCCCCCAGTATGGTTCCTCCAGTATGTCTCGTGTGTGGGACTCCTACACCAAAGGAATTAAAACCATACACAGTCATTTAGCCACTGCTAGCGTTTCAAGGGGAATTTGGCAATAGCCATTGTTTGGTAGTGCATTTAGCTATCTCATCAGTACAGGAAGGATAGAAAAGGAGCAGGAGTAACTTGAGGAAGGTACCTTTGCTGCAGCTTCCATGGGTCAGGGGGCAGTTGATTTATTTGAAATTGGAACTGCACCACCTGCTGTGGCACACCCACGGTGCATGATGCAGCTCCCTCCATACGAGACGCCCACCCAGTGCTGCACTGTGTACCCAGAGCAACCTACCATTGCCTGCACATTGTGTACACCTGCATCCTACTCGTTATACAAGGATGATTACAACAGCAGCCCACAAATAGTGACCAATTTGGCCTACACACTGCAGAGACATTTTAAGGCATGGGCAAAGTAGGCTCTGCCCCAGGGCCCCAGCCTTCCAGGCAGCCACCTGATCGCACCTTCTCTTTACTGCAGTCTTGCCCTGGTGACCTTGAAACATTCTTACGCGTTTTCCTTTAATCTATTCTCAATGTGGGTGATGTGTTAGAGTGTACTACAGATATTCTGGAGAAAAATGTGTGTATGTTTCATGCAACACCCATAAAATGAAATTTATTTTAGATCAAAACGGGACCTCACATGTAAGGAAGGATGTCACAGATTATTTGTTGGAGTATTGGTGAGCTGCTGCCGTGTTACTATTGAAAACACACGTCGATATCCCTGAAAATTAGCTGTAAACACATTAAGAATTCGGACAAGTGTGTCACTGTCGGTGACCTGACCAAAAAGGACATGAAAGGGCTGAAACTGTATCATAAATTCAAAGCTGTCCGAAAGGAGGTGGGGGCAAAAGACGTTTGTCCCAGGGCCGCCAAAATCCTTAAGATGTCCCTGACACTCTGGCCTGTCAGACTGTCCATCTGGCACTGCCAGAATGCAATGTGAGCCAGACCGACCCTGATAGCGTCTGAAGCATCTTCCGCATTATCGACCCTGATGGCGTCTGAAGCACATTTGCCATTATAAGTCTGAGAAGACAATTCTTTGCATTCCTTTGACGTCATATAGGGGCCCGGCAGCCAGATAAACCAGAACTCGAGTGGAGCACGACCAAACTTGCACTAAGGTCTCAGTGAATTCAATTGAACACCTGGAGCCCGACAAGACATCAAACACCTCCTTGACTCGATGCACGTGCTCAGCTCAAGTATAGCTACTAAATGAGCAACAGGTGTACACCCTCGCCTCCCACCCCCGTTCTACAGAATACTGTTTACTGGTGCCAGCAAAGCGCAAACAATCTGGTCTCGTTAAAACTCGCACCCTCTGATTTCATATGAACAAATTTGAGACCTCACAAAAGGGCTACTCTAAGATACCACGGAGGGTGAAAGGAAAACTTCAGCCATACCTTTTCCAAGCAAGGAATTGGAAACATGAACATCTGTGGCAAAGGCTGTCTCGCTGTAGGTTTCAGTTATTACTCAAACTATATACAAATAAAAGCTGCATTCAAAAGCATATTCTAAGTGAGGTCACATCATGCTAGACTACACATATAATGTGTTGTTGTAGCAGTCGAAATAGCATCTACAAAGCTCACATGTCTGGCACCCCAACAAATCATGCTGAGAAGCTCACCACCTCCAGTGGCTCTTGGTACTCCAACAGCCAGGACACCATCAGGCTGGAGACAAAAGTATTAAAAAAAAGGAAAAAAGAAAAGAAAATCAACAAGCGTTCCCCATCTATGCACCCAGAACTGGATCCCTGTATCTGTAAGGAATGTCTCAACCCTGCACCAAATGTTTGGGAAAGAGCCACAAGAGCACCATTTCATTATGTTGTTGCAGTCCACCTACCTTCTCAGAACCCAGTTCCCCTCCAGTTGCTTGTTTACTGTATCTTTTCCTTTGAACCTATACAGCGCTGGGCCGCCTCCTGACTAGGTTCACACCATAAAAATACCACAGTACTGAATGTCCGAAAAGCCGAAATCATAACTCTATAAAGTATGATAATTTATTGTAAGAACCTTCATAGTAACCAGATTGAAGACCCCATTATATTACTGGGGGATAAAACAAGCCAACCAAGTTTCAAGCAACACATAGATCAAAGACTTACCTTCTGATTGGGCACTACTCAAGTAGACAGTCTCACATGAAGGACAAGTCTTACCGAGTGGCGAATTTTGGTCGGTAAGACTGTGGAGTTTGGGCTGGGGGCTTCAGATTTTCCAACAATCACCTTGGCACAGCCTATTAAAATATATTATGCGATAAGTGGGGCATGAGGGGGGCTTAGGCGGCAGTGGAAAGCCAGAGGCGTGTGAGTTGTTAGGGGTACTAAGTTGGAAGCAACCTTTTGCAAAATTAACAACTTTCTTGAACACCTTCAAAACAGAAAAAGAGAGAGAAACAGACTGTGTGTTCTTGTCAGCGTGCATGCGTGTAAAAATTATCTGAAATCCAACAGAGACCTCACTCACTGCAAGCACCTAAAACCCAAAGACTTATTAGAGGAAATATTTATTAGGGAGGGAGCACACCCCAAACACCCCCACTGAAGCTACATCCCTCGTTATAGCAGTTCCATGAATAAAACTAATACTGCTGAGGCAAGGCCAGAACAGCTACACAAAGCAGTCCTCACAAACAAAAGCTGATGCACTATATATAGGCCACTCAAGAGAGTGCACTGCTGTGACAAAACCTAAAAAACAAATTAGGTCAAGGCTCACAAACAAGTAACGTGGTCCTACCCCTTTAACATGCCTGTGCTGGCACGAGAGAAGGGCCATCAAACTTATTTAATCACAGACAGCCCTTTCATCCTATCCTAGCTGCACTATTGCCAGGGTGCACACATTGGAGTGAAAGTCCATGTAGTGATTAATGATACATATATGAATAATTATCTGTGGGTTTCCTCATTCTGTGTGTTCCTGGGTGCTTGCCCATGCACAATGACAGGATAGGTGTAACAGATGTACGTAATGTATGCCAGTGGTTGCAGACCATGGGCACCAGCACTCATTTTTGGGCATCAGGGTTATTTTTCACCAAGGTAACTTGATCCGGGACAAGAGATAAGGGCGGACAATGGAGAAATGAAGATAGGAAAACAGTGACAAAGGAAGACAGCAGGGATATATTAGTGCTTGCAACAATGGAATAAAAGACAGACAGTGGAAGATTGAGGCATGAAGTGAAATCAAAACTATATAGCCCTGGTTTTCAGGAACGGCAACCATACTAATGAGCTTTAAAAAAATAAACCTTGAGCAAAGAATGGTTTTTATTCATTTTAACAAATGAAGCTCTGTGTAGGCAGTGCACATGAGCCTTTTCATCTAGGCCAGCAAATACTTTAGCATCAGCTCAAGAATAGGCAGTCTATAGTCAAGGCAAATTAAATTATGTGATTCTGCAAAAGCAGTGTTTACCGAATAATTACAAATTTACCACACTTGCCACAATCTCCAGATAACGTGCAGATTTCAACAAAAATGTCTAGCTCAAATTTTTTTATTACCTTTTGAAGGGGGGACACGTGGTTGACTAGAATATTAAGCAGAGTAAGCTTCTGTGTTGGCACTCCAACTGAAATAATATACACCACTCAGAGAACTGAGATGTAAGCATAAATAAAGCACACAGTAGTAATCTGTATACAACACAAAAAAAGAAGGAAGGCAAGCAAGTGTAATTTTAAAAGCGAACTTTCAAACAGAACTTCAAGTTGTGCAAATACAGAAAACAGCAATTATTTGTGGTGCTCTCAGAAGTCACTTGAAAACAACACTCTCTAGCCGCCCTAGTTGTAGTCAGAAACGAATTGATTCAATAACTTCACTAAAAATAGATTTTCACTCCAAATCACTATTATTTTCAACAAGGTAAATTAATGTAATTGGAGAGTAAACGTTTTTATCTTGATGTATTATCAGAGGATCAAGGTGAAGGGGTTGTGGCCAAATGCCGCCGACTTTGAATCTGTGAAACGAGGTTCGAGCCTCTGCGTCGGCTCAACATCTTGTGCTTCTGATACAAATCCCTTGATCCCCTGTACCGACAAAAAATGTGACCTTCCATTATATAATCTGGTACTCGTGTAAAGCACTTTAACATCGTTGGGCCAAGTTCATGCTATACAAAAACTGAAATAAATAGGATTAAAGTGTTGGGCGAGACGCAACCAGTCCACCATCTGAAAACACACTGTTCTGCAAGTGTAACAATACAGTGTGCACTGCAGCCATTAGAAAGGGTATTTTGTGTCGGGGTAAAATAAATGATGAAGTCAATTCAAGGGGGGATGATAGGAGGGACGTTAGCTTGTGCTTGCAGATCACTTAAGCCCAGGTCACAGCGTTCCTAACGTCTCTCCTCACGAAGGAACCACAAGCCAAACTACTAGACATTATAAACTTCCTGAAACGGTTACGGAAATACAAGATGTAATCATGAAACCTAGCAACCGCATACATCACCTTTGCAAGGTCGTTCGCTTTCTGTTTCACTTCACGTAACAAAAAAATGTTCGCACCGCCTGCAAGCTGGCAGAGCCTTCTGGTTGCAGAGGGTCACACTGATTCAAAGGGGCGCGAGGTGATAGTGAGAGGCTGCTTAGTCTATCGCAGCCCAAGGATGCGCTCCTGACGGCGCGGAGGGCTGTAGGGCAGAGAATTACCCTCCGCCCCCTGCTTCCCTAAGAGGCAGCTTACGGAAATGACACTGGGTGAGCAAGAAACCTGAGCGCCTCTACGGGGGCGTCCGGCAAGGAGAGTCCAGGCACCGTCAGCCCTCACCCCGCAGTGAAAACCCTGCATTCCCCAGGGCGCCGGAGATGCCATTTAAAGGAACCGCTCGGGCGCCTGAGCCGCGCCACACCTAGAGGTGAAGGAGCCTTCACGGGAGAGGTCACTATCGGACACAGTCGTGCACCTGTCCTCACCGGTGACCTCCCTCGTCGGCACTGGAGGCTCCTCTCTCCCTGGCTCCTGGGCGCCAGGCGCCCCCAGGTACCGTCGCTCCACCACACCCAGCCACCTGTGCCCCCATCCGCGCGCCTTTCTTCCAAGCACTCCCCCCCGTCTCTCTTACCTCGTCGGCGTCGTGCTCCGCCATCTCCCCATTTCCAACAAACGCCATCGTTCGTTGCCCTCTCCAGCAACTACTGATGCTGCCCTGGACCCTCTTCCTCTCGTTCTAGTGCTGCTGCTAGCGCCACCGTCTGCGCCGAATGAGGAGCAGCGCTAAGCCTCTCGCTGCCGTCACCTCCCCTAGGGCACTGACAGCAGAGCACCTCCTCCGCTCCCTGCTCGTTCACTCACGCACTCCCCGCGGCCCTGCTCCCTCCCCGGGGCAAGGCGGAGGGCGGTGCTCCTGTCACTACCTTCTCATTCACTCACGCTTCCTTCCCTTCAGGGAGGGGAGAACCGAGACACGACAGAAGGAACAGGCTTTGAAAAAGGCAGCGACACACGCAAACCGGCCTTCGTTACAAGATGGGAGGTGCCTGCTTCACTTCACGCTCATCAGGCAGCGCGTGAGCATTAACTGTGCTGCATACAGACGAGCTCAATACTCGAGCGCTTGGTATTTGTTTCCATGCACTTGGACTTCTATATCTGTTCAGTTGTGGGAGGTACATCAGTAGGGTGAGTGACCCCGTAGCACGAAAGCAAATTCTGGGCAGTGACTATAAATTCGGAACAAAAAAGTCAAAATGCAGGGAAAAAGTTGGAAGAGGTCAAGCTATTTATAACTTAAGTAATTAGATGTCCAACACAAGTACAGGTCTAAATGGGGTTCTTTTCTTTGGTTTGTATAACATATGACAGTTCCGAGCAAACATTCATATGTAACCGAGTTTAGTTGAATATTAAAACCTGGCAGACATATGCACACAAAGCAAAATTTGACAACCGATTTTAGGGACAGTTGCAACAAGATTTTGCACACCTGCCCAATTAACACTAATGATGGGACCTGAAGCAAAATAAATCAAACCACTTTTCCAACTAGGTTATAGAGTACTCTAAAAACTCATAAATCGCCCTGCATGCTTATGCCTAAATAAAATTTCCTGCAAGTAAGGCAATTCTGCATTAGAAAAACAAAGAACTGTTTTTTTTTTCAGTCAGTAATTTTGAGGATGGCTAGAACCTCAAGGGCACTCAACTCAATCTTTTCAAGCTGTAAGACAAAGCTATTGCCCATCTCAACCAGCATGTCATAGTCATTTGAAAATGTGGATTGGCTTTTGAAAAATTCAGCAGGCTCACAGTACCTATTGTTCTAGGTGCTTATCTGAGACCTCAGGCTTTTAACCACAGTTTGGTTTTAGTTTTCATGTAAATAGCACTGCAACACTTATACTAACACATAATTCACTCACACTGCACCATTATACAGGAGCACCTTGATTACTTTACTCCAAATTGTGGAGATTAAGTTTCTAATAAATGTGATATATTACTCACAAACTTCATTGTTACAGAAAGTTCTTTATGGTACAACCACTATCGTGGAAGTTAATTCATATCCTTCCCCCAGAGGGACCAAAACATTTTTTCTGTTACATTATTCATCTACCCAGGTCCCAGGGTACTGGGTTGCCCCATTTTTTCAAAATAACTTTCTAAAAGTAGCAGTTTCAAAATTATAACAATAAATCCAACTTTACCATTAAAGAGGATTTATCATTACAATTCTGTAGGTATTAAACATGGCAAATTTACCTTCTCTCAGTCAGGAATTACAGCTGGTTTAATGTAATAAGGAATCCTCAATGTTATCATAAGAGAGGGGAAGGCCTCACAGTAGTGAAAAACACATTTGGGAGTTTTTCTCTACCAGGACATGTAAAACCTGCAACTACATATCCTTCCTTTTATTCACACAGCTCTTGCCCAGTGGGCTATCTAGGACCTACCTTAGGGGTGACATATATGTAATAAAAGGAGAGTTTAAGGCTTGGCAATGGGTTTTAAATGCCAAGTCAACATGGCAGTGTAAGACTGCATTCAGGCTGCAATGGCAGGACTGGGACGTGTTTTAAATCGCTACCTAATTAGGGTGGCACAAGCAGTACTGCAGGCCCCTAGTAGCCTGCAATTTACAGGCCCTGGGGACATGTAGTGCACTTTACTAGGGACGTATAAGTAAGATAAATTTGGCAATAAGGTATATACCATGCAAATTATGTTTTAGGGAGACAGCACAAACACTTTAGCTCTGGTTAGCAGTGGTTAAGTGCACAGAGTCCCAAGGCCAACAAAAATTAATTCAGGAAAATTGGAGGTAAGGAGGCAAAACGTATGTGGGAATACCACCCTAAGGCTGTCAGGTGTAACACTTGTCCCCACAGCTGAAAGTGAGGAGAACTACTCAGCCTCCTCGGACGTCTCATCACTAAGGCATAGGAACCTAGACAGACAATCAGCATTGGCATGGTTTGACCCAGGTAAGTGTCCACTGTAAAGTCCAATCCCTGTAGGGAGATGGGCCACCTCAACAATTTTGGATTCTGACCTCTCATTTGTAATAGCCACATGAGGGATCTGAGGTCTGTCTGAATCCGGAAGTGAGTTCCAAATGGGGATGATCTCAACTTCTTCAGTGCCCAGACCACAGCAAAGGCTTCCCTCTCAATAACATTCCACCTCTGTTCCCTGGGAAGTCACTGCGTAGAGATGAAAGCTGCAGGTTGATCTAGACCCTAACAATTAAGCTGTGAAAGCACTGCACCCATGCCATGTTGTGAGGCATCAGTCTGAACAGCAAATTCCTTAGAAAAGTCAGTGGCCTTGAGCACAGGGGCTATGCACATGACCTGTTTAAGGGAGTCAAATGTATTCTGGCAAGCCTTAGTCCAAATCACATTTCTGCACCAGTTCTTAGAAGTCAGCTCAGTCAAGGGGGCAACAATGATGCCATATCCCTCGACAAAATCTCCTGTAATATCCTGTGAGGCCCAGGAAGGCTCTCAATTCTGTTTGAGTTTTCGGGGACTCCCAGGCCATTCCAGTCTTTTTCTTGGCCTGGAGGGACTGCACCTTACCCCTGCCCACCAGGTGTCCCAAGTACACTACAGACTTCTGCCCTGTCTGGAACTTACTGGCCTTGATAGTGAGGACTACATTTCGAGGAACCTGAAGCAGTTCCTGCAGGTGAAACAGGTGGTCCTTCCATCTGCTACTGAGGACAGCTATGTCATCCAAGTAAGCACCACTGAAGACCTCAATAACAGTCAAGACTTGGTTCACCAGCCGCTGGCAGGTGGCAGGGGAATTGTTTATTCCAAAGGGCATCACTCTGAATTGGTAGAGGCCCTCTGGAGTGCAGAACACTGACCTCTCCTTGTCTTTTTCAGTCAGGGCGATCTGTCATTATCCTAAAGTCATATCAGAGATACTAAGGAGGTGGACAGCCCCTAACCTGTCAATCAGCTCATCCGCCAGGGGTATGGGATAGGCATCAGCCTTGGTGACTGAACTGAGCCCCCTGTAATCCACACAGAACCTAAGTCCGGGGGTAGCAGCTCAATAGGACTGGACCAGTGGCTACTGAAAGGCTGAGTCACACCTTAGTCCAACATCTTGGAGACTTCCTCCTTGATGCTTGCCCTCACTTTGTCTGACAGCCTGTATATTTTGTTTTTGATGGGGGAGACCGTCTCCTTTATGAGTGTCGTGGGTACACAGATGTGTAACCACAGGAGTATGGGAAAAAGAGAGGAGAACTGTGCCAGGAATTGGTGACAGTACCTGTGCTGTTCTGAAACCAGGGTAGGGGAGCACTTTACAATTTCTACTGACCCATACTTCTCTTTGGAGGTTAGGAAGTCAGGGAGAGGTTTACTCTTCTCTTTCTGCCCACCATCTGTCACCAACAGCATGGTGGTCCCAGACCTCTGAAAGTGGGGTTTGGGGCGGTTGATATGGAGGACCCTTAGGGGGTGTTTGAGGGTCTTGAGGTCCACTGATTAGATGACATCCACCTTCCTCTCAACCACCTCATAAGGCCCAGTCCAATGGTCTTGTAGGGCTCTAGGCTCCACTGGCTCCATCACCCACACTTTCTGTCCAGACTGGAATTCCAGAGGGGTAGCCACCTGGTTGTACCAATGCTTCATTACTTCCTGGCTTGCCTTTAAGTTTTCAGAAGTTTGCTTCCAAAACTTGTCCATCTGGCTCCAGAGGGCTAGAATGTAGCTAAACCCATCCGGGGGAGTTTTCCTGGGAGCTTGTTCCCACTACTCCCTAACCAGGCCGAGAAGTCCCCATTCAAGGTGTCCATACAGCAATTCAAAGTTGCTAAAACCAAACCCCTTCTGTGGCACCTCTCTGTCAGCAAAGAACAGCCATGGCAAGAGGACAACCCACTTATGCCTCATAGGTTCTAGTAGACCCTTGACCATGCCCTCGAGGGTCTTGTTTAATCTCTCAAGACCATAGGTTTATGGATGATAGGGTATGGAAAACTTATAAGAACTCCACACTCCCTCCACATTGACTGCATACAAGCAGACATAAAGTTGGTGCCCCTGTCAGACACTACTTCTTTTGGGAAACCCACTCTGGTAAAAATCCCCACCAGGGCCTTAGGCACTGCAGGTGCAGTTCTCAGAATGATGGCCTGGGGATACCTCGAGGCATTGTCCACCAGAACCAGGATCAACTTGTGGCCAGAGACTGCCTGGGGATCCATGGGCCCAAGAATGTTGATGCCCACCCTTTTGAAGGGGGTTCCAACAGCAGGTAATTGATTCAGGGGAGCTTTCAGCTTCTGCCTTATCTTCTCACTGGCCTGTCAGGACAAGCATATCCTATAGAAAGCATCAGAGGAAATCCTCATCTGGGACCAGAAAAAGTGGAGGGCAAGCCTTGTAAAGGTCTTGTCATGGCCCATTATGTCCTGCCAGGGGTATATTGTGTGAACCAGACCCAGTAGGAAAACCCTGTAGCATTGGGTGACCACCAGACTCTTGTTGCCACACACACATCCGCTTTAAGCTCACAGTATAGGTCATCCTCCCAATAAATGCGATGACTGCCTGAGGAATTATCAGCTGACTGGGCTTTGGCCTATCACCTCATGCCCTTCAGGGTTGGGTACTTTTTCTGTGCTTTACATATCAACTCCCTGGTAAGTCCCCCTCTACTTGCCATCCAACAAGTCCAGGCAGGTGACCAAGGGAGATAATGCCCACCTCAATGGGCTCCAGGGCAATCCCTTCTGGCACCACATCCACCTCAACTATGAGACATTTAGGGGCTGGTTTCCCATGTCCCTTGCCCTTTCCTCTCTTCGCAGTTGTCTGGGTTATTTTTCATTGCTCCAGACTGCTTTGACTCCCTTTCAGGGTAGCTATGGTTCCACTAACTCACTCTGGCAACCCTAGCATTTCCAGATGTGACCATGTTGCAAAGTCATCTTTTTGCCCTGTTCACCCCCATTGTTTTTGTAGCTGACTGGTGCTGATGGTAACTGAGTCTGACTGTGCCCTGGGCTCTGCTAGCTGAAACTGATCGTTTCATTTTTCCGCCCATTGTAGATACTGGGCTCCATAGGCTTTCAGTGCAATATTGTATTTTATTGTAAATATGGAAAGGAAAAGCTTGGAAAAGTCATTGAAGGACTTGAAAGATTTGTTTTGATAAATCCAGCAAATTGACATTTGTGAATTGATCACAACTTGTACAGAAAATAAGTTATAAGGCTTTTCTTTCTGTGATCCAAAATCCAGTCCTCTGAAGATCTCCTGATTGGTAAGTGCTAAGAGGATTAGCAGAGCTGCTTGATTAAGCGATAAGTCACTGTCTAGGGAAGAGAGCCTGTCTGGTGAAGGGCAGCTCTGGGGCTACACAGGAATGCCAGAGCAGGGGGAGGGGTAATAAAACCTACAGCTTCAAAGGAGAGCAGGACAGTGGAGGATGCCAGATCACCTAACCCCCACCTTCTGGATCCCTGAGCCAGATACCAGGCTTAAGGGTGTTAGAAGGAGGAGAGCTATGAAAATGAACACACTGGGGGTTGGTTAGTCAGGTCTTACTGCTCTACTGAAGTTTTAGCCATCATGGATTTTGGAAGAGTGGTGCTTTCTGGGACAGGAGTACGCCACACTTTGGAGAAAGTAATCATTCAACTGGGTGTCACTCTGCATTCTATTGGTTGGGGTAACCCTTTCCTTATGCCGAGTAGCTGGGAATAAATATGTAAGAGGTGCATAGCCTTTCACATCTGCAGCCTGAAGCTACAAGAGAAAGAAGGACTGCCCTGCTAAAATCTGGATCTGCACCCTTGGCCTGCACTTCTAAGTGAACTGCGCCTGCTGCACACTGGGACTACAGCCCTGGAAACAGTGCCTTGATTCAAGAAGGACTCAGGAGTGGACTTCCTGTAGCTACTGGCTAACAGAGCTTCACCTGCATCATTTCAAGCAAGAGCCCCCAGCCTGGAGTGCATCTGGTGTACCTTTAAGGATTTGGCAAGGTGCATTGAAATAACTGTGGTCCAGCTTTCGAAGGACTATCCAGGAGATTCCAGACCCTTGGATTTGTGTTTTGGACCCTCTGTACCTGCAAGGAGGACTTCAGGAAACACCTCCTGAAGTTTGGAGAATTTTGGTAAAGCTGGTGCTTTGTGTTTCTAAGCACTAGAAGATGTTTATTCTTTAAAAAGTCATGTCCCGGATCCCCACATTGGATTTGTGTTGTTTTGGTGTATATTTACTCATAAAAATATTACCTATTTTTATAAATTGGTTTGGGATCTTTATTGTGTGTTGTGTCTAACTTATTTACTGAACTGGTGTTTTTGAATGCTTTACAGCATTGTCTCCTAAGTTAGGCCTGCCTGCTCGTTTACATCTACCAAGGGATGAGCAAGGGGCTAATTTACTGAGACCTTTACTCAACCTATATTTGGTTAGTGGCCTTATTGCCAGTGGTAGGTTCATACTTACCACTACGAATAACCCACTTTCCAACAGACCTGAGGTCCACTTCCTTCCAGGTAGTGCGGTCAAGATAATTCCCTAACAAAGTTCACAGGCATGACCCTCCCACATTTCTTGCTCCTAACAGCAAGTTTACCATTAGATGAACTTCACAAGTTGTGATTTTTAGTGTCTTTACATTCAACAACCTATTGTTGTAGACATCCTCTGTCTTTTGCCTGCCAACCAAATAGACCACTTTAATTAAGGTGTTTTGTTCCAAGTATGCACAACCTCCATTTTTTACACCTTCACTTAACAAGAAGCTGCAGGGTTATCTTTACTTCTCTTAATACCAAAACTCACAGCATGAATGTTCCCTTGGAATCCATTTCCAGGCTAAAACACCATCCGGCATGCTCTAGTGGTAATTCAAAACATTTTAGGAATTATCCTCCTGCTCCCATCTCTTCACCCACAACCCTATGCCAGGCAAAATCATTAATGAAATAGGAGCCTTGCAGCTTTTCTTGAAGGCCACTAACGACCAGAAGCACCAAACTGAGGACGGATGGGTTATGCATTATGGAAACTACTAAAATGAAGCAGCAAATTAGTATGGGTAGGACCTGGCCTCTTTGACTGCTGATTTGGAACTTGATTTCCGTGCCTTATCCAGCATAATGTTAGACAGTAAATGAAGAAGAATTATGCCCTCTTGGTACAGGAAAACTAGAATTAGAATTCAGATCAAGGAATTCAAGAATGTGTCTAGCAGGCAATGGAACAAGTAATGTACCCCTGGTACACAGAGTAAAAATAGGAATTCATAGCAAGGTCAGAACAGTAAATCAGTTCAAGGAAACCGCTGCCACCTCAATGAATACGTGGTCAGAAGCCCAACAGTGATAGCAATGAAATCAGGATAGAAATAATAGGCAGAAAGAAAAGTGAGACTGTAAAGCAAGGAAAGCCCATAAGCACAATACTGCAAGGGACACCACAGGAAAGCAGGACACTGCAAAATGTAGTACTGAGAATCAGGACTCCTCTCAGGATTTTAAAGGTTCAGCAGTGCAAGCAACGAGAAGAAAATAGGAGCTCCTAGCAACTGCAGTTGAAATACAAACTCTAAATGCAGAGCTCAATCTTATATTCCTCCTCCCAGTCACAGCAACACACGGTGATTGGAACTCAGAAGAGGTGTGAGCTACCTGGAGCACAGTGGAGGTTACAGCTTAAGTCCCTCCTACAGCTGTCCACCTAAAGGAGTGCACTCAAGTTATAGGAAACAACCAGTGGGCAGAAAAAAACATCCAGAGTGGAACAAGGATCGGGTCGTGTTACAGAAGATAGCAGGAATTGATGCAAGAGAGCACATGGGCATGCTGGAAACAGTAAGACAGAGTTCCAAATACAATAAGATTCACAAAAAAGCACCTCTCCTCCTCTCACACTTGGTGAGGAATATAAGTACCATAATGCATTAGGAGTTAAGTAAAGTCTGGAATGGAATCTAGACTGGATCTGATTTCCATGAGGACTTGTAAAGTCTATGAATGAACACTGAAGTGCTGCACAGGCTCACAACTAGCATTCATGGTGGAAGTAGGCTCACATAAGGTCTTCAAGTAGTGCCACCAGATGGCTGGAGTGAAGGATACTGACAGAGGAAAGTCTCAAGCTACTCAGCAAAGGCATCAACACAGTCAGTCACAGCATTATGGAGGGGGGAATGGGGAAGACAGCAGAGGCAGCTCCCCCACCAGTGCAATGGAGGTCGACAAAAAACCCCAATGTGAGAGGAAAAAAGAAATTAGATCAGCTATGATAATCTTACTGTTAGAAATAGGGTTTCGGGTTGGCTAGGGTAGGCACCCCAGCGAAGCAGTAACCATCACTCTAGGCAGGGCAAGGGAGTTACAAACCCAAGATAACCCCTGCTCACCCCCTTGGTAGTTTGGCACGAGCAGTTAGGCTAATCCCAGAGGCAATATGTAAAGTGTTTGCATAACACACACAACCCAGAGACACAATAAATATACCACAAAGAAAACTCCACAACAAGTTATATAGATATAAACTGTATTGCATAAAACATCATTAGACCAAAAACTAAATAAATCAGTAATACCCTGCTAAGCAACTAGTGGTCAGACCGTCATCAGTATGAATGCAAAACCAGGAGAAACATTTCCATATTGCATAGGTCATAAACAGAACATTACCCTCCCACTGCCTATGTCATTATGAAATCCTCCCTCCAAGTGTAAATATACTGTAGACTCTGAACTACTCCTTATTGCCACACCGCAAAAGGGCACAATAAATTACTCCAGGTCATAACACACAGCATACCAGGGCTACGAGGGCATGAGACATATCACAGGATTGTAGAACCTTAGGTAATCATTAGGGTCATATCTATCACAACTAAAATAAGGTCACCAGATCATGAAGGGCCCTCCACGTCCGAAAGCAGATGGTGCTGCTCGCCTTTTAGAAATAAACTGGTAACCCTGGTCAAGCCTCCCTCAAGGTCTACCCCCCACGAGGCTGCATCAAGCCAGAGTCCCCAGATATGCTTCCGTGGTGAGCCTCCACGCAAACAAGGCCCCGTGTCCACAGATAATCCCACTGTGAATGGAGAAAGAAAGCCCACACACCTTCCTTGTCAGCGGGGAGAACTCTCCCAGTCTCCCCGCATAGGCAGCAGTCCAAAGCAGCTGCCTACGAACATGCCGTGCAGCTGCCTTTCACAGACGGCTCACTCTTCACCTTACACAGGTCCCAAGAGCAAGTCCAGAGCCCTCCAGGGCCCCTGGACTGATACCTTGCTATTCGGGGGCCCACCCAGCCCGGTAAAGCCTCTCGGCATATTGAGCAGTGGGCCGGCTCCTCTGATGCTCTTGCCCGGGTCACGGCGGTGAATTGTCCTAAATAAGTGCCCGTCTGTGCCCCAGGGGCACCCACTGATGCATGCTTCATCCGCACTTGACAACGTTGCGCTCCAGGAGCCAAAACGCCGGTTAGCCCAGGTGGATTCTCGGCGACTCCTCTTTTTTGGAAAGCTACCCCTGCAAGCCCCTCTCGGGCAGGTTACAGCACTCACCAGGCGCTGATGACCAGAGGGAGAAGCACACACTGGCAAGTTCATGTCTTAGCAGGACGGGGGTGGGGAACACACCACCCTGCCCCTGGAGATCACTGAGGAAAGGCTAAAGGAAAATAAATTTCAAGCAAGCAGTGGACCAGCACATAAGGGTTCTTGGGGCAAAGCAACAGTTCTTCCTATGACCCAGCAGGCCACAGGTACGTGCAACAAGCAGGTCAGTTCTAATGGCGGGTCCTCATAGCGGCATAACAGGCTCCTCTGGCAGGTCCATGCAGTGTCTAACAACATGGGGAACACTCCCTATACTAATACTCATGTGCTCTTCGATCCCAGGGGACACTTCAAAGGAACCTCAGAAGGGCACAACACCCCCTTCATTATCAGCCCTGGCTCTAGACATCAGTAGGGGGTAAACATGCCCTTTGTGTGAGGGAAGGACACAGCCGATAAAAATGCAAGTGCACCCCATCTCTTCCTCTCCCAGCCCAGGGGAACCATTCAGTATGCAGATGTAAACCTGTTACACCTCCACCCTCCCTGTGTACTGGCTGTCTGGAAAGTAAGCAGAAATCCCAGCTGTCACTCTTCCCTAGATGTGGATTGGAGTCAAGCTGCCTAGCACAAGTCATAAGCACAGAGAAACTCACACTTTCTAAAAGTGGCATTTCTGAAATTGTAATAAAAAATCCACTAACACCAATATGCAGCATTTCGCACTACCATAACAACCATATCAAACATGCCCATGCTGCTCTTCATAGGTCAGAAGATACCACTTAGACTTAGGCAAGGGCATTTCCTAATGCAACCCTATGGGAGAGGCAGCACTCAGAGCAGCGAGAAACCAAATAGGCTGTTGGTCACAACCAGGATATGCCACACAATAAGGCACATGCCCTACCTTTTCCCTACACCGCACACTGCTCATAGGGCTACCTAGGGCCTACCTTAGGGGTGACCTTTATGTAGTAAAAGGGGAGGCCTAGCAAGTAAATTTAGATGCCAAGCCACTGTGGCAGTAGACTGACACAGGTTTGAAAGGCTACTTCAGCGGGTGGCGCACGCTGCGCCACAGGCCCACTAGTAGCATTTAATTTACTGGCCCTGGGAATAAGGGATATCACTGTACAAGGGACTTGCAGGTAAATTAAATGTGCCAATCAGGTGTAAGCCAATCATACTAAGTTTAGAAGGGAGAGCACATGCACTTTAGCTGTGATCAGATCAGCAGTGATAAAGTCCCCAGAGTCCTAGAGCCAACAAAAAGAGTTCAGAAAAACGGGAGACGGAAGGCAGAAAGTTTGGGGATGACTCTGCAAAAAGGGCCAGGTCCAACATTCACCTTTACAATGCATCATCTAAAGCCCATCAGAACAATTTGACTGACAGGAAATGCAAGACCCCATGAGTGGTGAAGAAGGTAAGACCTCAAGACTGAAACATGTTAAATAGAAAGCACATTACGATTACAACCACCGGATGAAACCACATCAGACCCGACAATTAGACTTGAATGCATCCACCAAGAGAGGGGGAGTGGCTATTCTCTTAACCACATCTTTTGAGGTGATAATGCACGAGGCACTGGCAGATAAAGATGGGAGGTACATGATGATAATAGGCACATATAAAGGGGAAAGGATTACAATAGTGACCCTATGCACACCAATTCAAGGTCGTTAGGATCCTAGAGAAGTTACTATGGAAATCACCAGAGTTGTAGAAAGGCTACTAATACTAATGGGAATATTTAACACAATCCTAAACAGAGCAATCAATAGCTCCACACCTAACAGGTCCACTAATAGGGAAATGTCCAAAGAGGTTTAATAACAACTTTGGGTGTTGGGGTTGGTTGATATGTAGAGGGTGACACATCCAGGAGACAGGGATTACACTTTTCAGTCACACATTCACCAGTCCTATTCTAGAATAGACATGATCCTCAAGCCTAGTACATCGATGCACCCTGAGTCAGATATAGGTAAAGGTGTCATAGCAGTTTCTGATCATGCCCATTATGCAAAGACTTACAGATACAACAAGGAGGCTGGGGAAGTGTCTGCTCCAGAAAGTAGTGAACAGTGCGGAGATCTCTAATGCCTTAGATCACTATAGGGACAAAAACAATATAGTGGATACCTTTCCTAACATGTACTGGATGCTCTAAAAGCAGTAATTAGAGGCAAACTAATAACCATGGGAGCGAGGGGCAAAAGGGAAAGCACAATCAAACAAACTCAACTCTAAAATGAATTACAAGCTGCATAAAACAAGCACAACAATCAGGCACTAAGGCAGACATAAAATCCTTCAGAGCAATAAGAGGCCATCGGGCGAGCCTTGAAAGAGCGCTGCTAACTCTAAAAAAGAAAAGTGACTGAGATGTGAGATAAAGCCCATCACGTGTCAGCTAATAACCTAAAACCTAGGGCTCAGAAGGCTATCATGATACTTCTAGCGCGCCTTGTCCTTAGTAAGCAGACTTACAAGGGGACGCGTATAGGTCAATGAATCTTTTGGATCGCATAGAGTATCCTAGCCAAGTGGTGACCAGTGGGAAACATCAACAAACAATTCCAACCAATAATACAATACCAAAAACTAGACTACTAAGAAAATACCATCACTCACAAAAAGTTAGTTTGTCTTATTCCCTATTAATTACAATTCTAATCAAAACCTTTATTCAATGAATCCATGATTAATTAAACTTTATTAACAGCGTGAGCAATAATTCATCAAGATTTTATTAATAAGCAAATCAACATTAACCTAGGCGTGGCAAATTCATAAATATTGAATAATTCAGCAATGTGAGCCAGTCAGTCTCATGTCAAAGTCACCCTATAGTTACCCTTTGTCAGCCTACCTATCTCAGATTAGCATCAGCATGTGGGTCTTCATGCGAAAACAATTTAGTCAAAAAAACAATAATTCGGAAAAATCTAACTAAAAGAGAAAAACATTTTTTTAAGCAGCGCAGTTGGTACCTAGAAGGAAAACGCACACATTAGTCAGTCAAGTTATAGCTACCTATCCAAGATAGATCAGCAACGAGTCAATCTTCGGATCCAGGTCCTCAGTCATCAGCTAGGCTCGGGCTCACAGGGAGCAAGCCCAAATTTCAGCATTTCAGACAGCGTCTCCTTGCGTCATCAACTTTTGCCTCTCCGTCCTGATTTCTCCTCTCATGTCATGACTTTTATTAGGGTCTCTCAGTCCGTCCCACAAATTGCTAATTGGTCAACCTTATCAGGGGTTATGACTCTAAACTATAGTTTTTGTTTACCACTTGTCTGCGTTATTTCAAGCATCAAGTTCCATTAACATGATTGGTCCTTCTGTCGATGAGAACATTATCCGGCTCTTCAGGTAACGAAATTGTTGCCCCCAGCTCTTAGTCAGTAGCTCCATGGTTCAAGTCCTAGGAAAGTACATTTAGCCTACTCTACACATAATTGTATCAATTTGTTCTGATTGTCTCCTGTCCGCTGGTGAGTTTGCAGATTTCTCTAGCAGAGCTCATCACTGAACTCTGTACAGTTCAAGGTCCTTTTCTCCAGTTCCAATCCTCGGCAGATCATCGCATCTCCACGTTCAAGGCAAGCAAGGCCCAGCGCTGACCAGCCCTCTAGTTCAGCTAAGTTAAGAATACGAAGCATCACAAAACATAGATTTATACCATTAATTATGACATATTAATACATAATATTAAAACTTTCACATTATTTAGTACTGTTAACACATATGGTGACCACTCCCTGTGGGCACATTTTGCACATTACACGTTATTCTAAATTATTGGTATCCAAATGTCATTTTTCTCATTAGTATGTATACGCAAATCATTAGAATATTCTCATATTAGCATATCTGCTGCAACAGTCCCTCCTCTGATGACTAAATATGTCATCACAAAAAGAACAAGTGATGGACGGAATGCTGAACAATGTCAAACATTCAGACCCAGTACAGAGATCTGGGCCTAAATCCATCGTTTTTTTGCTGCCCATGCCATTCCAGTTTGGACCCA
Organism: Pleurodeles waltl; assembly: GCF_031143425.1. Lineage (NCBI taxonomy): Eukaryota > Metazoa > Chordata > Amphibia > Caudata > Salamandridae > Pleurodeles > Pleurodeles waltl. The sequence goes on along the minus strand of NC_090437.1, from coordinate 316,813,403 downwards.
GCCATATGCAAATCAGTCTTGACCCTGTTCCCCATGGGAACAGTCCAGCCCGAACTGCCAGGCCAGGTCTTCCCTGGCCTGGAAACAAGCATCCTGGGACCGGTTTCGGGGTTTCACCCCTCAGCAGCCAGGCTAGCTTGAATCCAGTGGCATGGGAAGCACGGGACCCACGTCTGGGCATACCCTTCCCACTTAGGGCGACAAGTGCAAAAAGAACAAGTGATGGACGGAATGCTGAACAATGTCAAACATTCACCCCCCAGTACAGAGATCTGGGCCTAAATCCATCGTTTTTTTTGTTGCCCATGCCATTCCAGTTTGGACCCAGCCATATGCAAATCAGTCTTGACCCTGTTCCCCATGGGAACAGTCCAGCCCGAACTGCCAGGCCAGGTCTTCCCTGGACTGGAAACAAGCATCCTGGGTCCGGTTTCGGGGTTTCACCCCTCATCAGCCAGGCTAGCTTGAATCCAGTGGCATGGGAAGCACGGGACCCACGTCTGGGCATACCCTTCCCACTTAGGGCGACAAGTGCAAAAAGAACAAGTGATGGACGGAATGCTGAACAATGTCAAACATTCACCCCAGTACAGAGATCTGGGCCTAAATCCATCGTTTTTTTGTTGCCCATGCCATTCCAGTTTGGACCCTGAAACCGGTCCCCGGATGCTTGTTTCCGGTCCAGGGAGGACCTGGCCTGGCAGTTCAGGCTGGACTGTTCCCATATGGAACAGGGTCAAGACTGATTTGCATATGGCTGGGTCCAAACTGGGGTGGCATGGTGAGCAAAAGAACGATGCATTAAACCCAGATCTGTGACTGGGAGTGAGTGTTTGCATTGTTCAACACTCCGTCCATCATCCTTTTGTGTTGCTAAAGTTGCCCTAAGTGGGAAGGGTATGCCCAGACGTGGGTCCCTTGCTCACTGTGCCACTGGATTCAAGCTAGCCTGGCTGATGAAGGGTGATACCCTGAAACCGGTCCCAGGATGCTTGTTTCCGGTCCAGGGAGGACCTGGCTTTGCAGTTCGGGCTGGACTGTTCCCATGTGGGACAGGGTCAAGATTGATTTGTATATGGCTAGGTTCAAACTGGGGTGGCATGGTGAGCAAAAGAACTATGGATTAAACCCAGATCTGTGATTGGGGGTGAGTGTTTGCATTGTTCAACACTCCGTCCATCATCCTTTTGTGTTGCTAAATATATTATCACACCTTTCTTCTGTCAATCATAAATTACTTTCAGTTACAGTTTGATTTCTTCTGTTTCTGTTTTCCCTATAGATTCTTCTTCTGGGTGGTTCTTCCCTCCTCTGATTATTTTTAGCTCTTTTTAATTGAATTTTGTGCCATAATTTACATACCCCCCATAATCCTAATATAACAATGATCACAATTAATATCCTTGACATTTTTTCCACAATATCCCACCCTAAATTTGACTAAACCAATTGCCTAGTGTGACAAATCCATTTCCTACATTTTTTCCAAACTCCTGGTTCTTTCAACTCCTTTAAATCCTTACTTGCATTAGTTAAATTAGTAAGTAGTTATTTTACTTCCTTCTCATTTGCAGGCATGTATGAACAACAGTGCCTTTCATTAATCATTTTGCAGACTCCTCTGTCTTTCGCCAATATTATGTCTAAAGCAAGCCTGTTTTGAAGTGTCATAGCTCTATCTGCAGCTAACTCAGTGTTTAGTAATAGTATAGCTCCTGTAAAATTAGTAAACATATTATCTACTATAGCTGACAACTTTCGAATCTGGTTTGCGTTAATTATAACTCCTACTGAAGGAACTACTGCTCCAAAAATATCCCCTACTATTGCAGAGGCTCTTTCTCTTCTTTGTCTCACTCTGTGAAACTCAGTCATTTTCGGTATTTTCTTTAAATCATCTATTTGATAAATCTTAGGGAACACTATTCCCAAGTAACATGTCCCATACCATCCCTTAGGGAGACGGTAATAAGCATTAAGTCCACAAATATAATAGATCCCAGGAATCACAGGGTCGGCCCCATTCAACATGAACGTCCACTTACTCTGAAACAAAAACACATGCCTACATTCACTCGTTCCCACAAATAAAGTGTCACTGCGTGACTTTGGCCTATATATACACAAAGATTCCCTACATGTAATGCATCTAAAGCTAAATTTCCTTGTGTTTTAATAGCAGTGTAAGCATAATCATTCTTGTAAGGTTTTTTTTTCCAACCCTTTTTCTAATTTTTCTTTAAGTGCTTTTCTTCTGTCGTCATTATGCCCAATAAAGCTCTTTTCCATAGGTGTTAATAAGCAAGTCAAATTCTTACGATGCGCATAAGCTATACCAAAGGTTAGTGTAGGCTCAAAGAATCCTCTAACTAATTCTATATCATGATCCTTAGCTATCTTACTCAAGTATCTAATTATAGGGACAAAGGAAAACACTAGGTCATAATTAGAATAAAAGTACTGAATATACTCCTGGCTATAGAAGCGAGTTAGTAGCAAACTACAACAATTATACCGTAAGTCAGAGGTCGACTATGATAAGTGACCCCTTCCTCCACATAGGAAGGTATTTGCGTACACACGAGACAATCCTTAGCATCTATCGTTTCCACATACTCACTCAATAGACGATAAAAGATGTTAGAAGACAGCTCTCCCTTTGCGTTAGTATAATCATGCAAATATTGCTCATCTAGTTTAAACTTCTCTATAGCTGTTAGTGTAGTAGTTTCATAAACAGATGTAACCTTTGCTTCTCTCACCTCATGAATTGACATTCCCCCATTCATTATTATAAACAATATTCCACACACAATTGACATTCCTACACTCAAATATCTACAATACCTAATGTTCCTAACGTTATTATCTAAACTAGCCATGATCTGTAAAGAATCAGAAAGCAGAATTATAACTCTTAGTTAATATGCAACATAAAAAATAGAAAAATAATAAAATAAAAAAATACACTTCTTCTCTTCACGTTTCAACTTCACACAACAGGACCCTTTTACTTCCATAGTCAAAATCGGGTGGCAGCTGGTCATCTCCAGGTTTCTAAGTGTCACATAAGGCTTTTAATGTCTTTTCCAGTAGAATCAGTAATCTCAATCTCTGTTCTTTTGTTCGACAACACAGTCTAGTGTTTCTCTCCTTCAAGTTGCATCAAAATACTGGTTTGGAACTTCTCTCTCAGAACAAAAGGACATAAATTTGCTCTGCCAATCACTTGTTGTGGCATATGCCCACTCTGGTCCCGCGTATTTTTGACTTGACAACCTCCTTTCCCCTGGTAGTTCTCCATCGCTCAATTCATCTTTCTTTGTAGTGTCTTGTTCTTCTTCTATTGTTTCATTTATTACCAAGTCCTTTTTCTTGCCTATTTGAGTCTCAGGCCAAAGATCTCCCTTTCCTACTCTTTCTGTCAACAATCTCTTCAAGATCGGACTTTTCTCTTTCACCTTGTCTGATGTGCCCTCTCTTGATGGCCCTGCAACGGGTTCAGGAGGAGTCAGAACACTTTTGCCTTGACCTGCCTCAACTCTTTCCCCCTCATGCTCTGGCACTGGATCTTTTTGTGTCTCAGTCCCTTTTGTTTGTGCTAGCGCCTCTCCTATACATGGATCTCTTGTCACTTCTGCTGCATTGCTTTCTCGTTCTGCCTCTTGATTTTCCACATCCTCGTCTCTCACCGGGGTGATTGATCCTTCTTCCGCCAGCTCTGGATTCCATTCGGGCTCAACTTGTTCTGGCTCTGGTTCAGGTAGAATTATTCATTTTGCTGCTGCTGGTGTCCTCAGCAACACCTCTTCATGATCCTGAGGACTCACCACCTTTTTTGTATGGCTTGCATGTATCCAATTAGGCAATCCTGCACACTTCACAGCTGTGGTAGTCGTCAACACCACTTAGTATGAACCTCTCCAACGTGGCTCTAGGCAAGTCTTGCACACATGCTTTTTGATCACAACCCAATCTCCCGCTCTTAGATTGTGGATAGGTGGCAGGGTAACAGCTTGTACCTGCTGAGAAAAAGATCGAACCTCATCAGCTAGACCCTTGCAGACGTCCAACACCATATCATCTGTAATATTGACAAGAGCATTGGCTGGTATTGCTGGTAATCTTATTGCTCTCCCCATAAAAATCTTGTGTGGGTACAATCCTGTTTTCCTGTCAGGTACATTTCTCATTGACATCAACACTAAAGGCAATGCTTCCGGCCATTTCAGATTTGTGGCAGCGCACATTTTGGCAATTCTTGATTTCAGGGTACCATTAATTTGCTCTACCAATCCTGATGCCTCTGGACAATAGCTACAGTGGAGCTTCTGTTCAATGTTCAGTGCTGCACATAAGAGTTTAATCACTTCGTTATTGAAGTGTGTTCCCCTATCTGATGCTAAAGAGATTGGGAATCCGAATCTTGGTATCAGTTCTCTGAGGAGCAGTTTTGCAACTGTGAGACTATCATTTCTACGTGTGGGGTATGCTTCAATCCAATGACTAAACACACACACAATCACCAACACGTACTTCAGTCCACCGCATGCAGGCATCTCAATGAAATCCAATTGCATTCTGCTGAATGGTCCTCCTGCTCTTCCAATGTGGCTCAAATTTACCACTGTCCCTTTTCCCACATTTAGTTGCTGACAGATCACACACCTGTGACAGACTGCCTCAGCTGCTTGCCTAAATTTCGGATTGAACCAGTCAACCTTGAACAATCTAATCATGGCATCCCTTCCAATAAGTGCCTGACCATGGTAATACCGAGCCATCTGGGACAATAGACAATTCTGTAATACGATCTGGCCCTCCTCGGATACCCAGATCTCATCTGGTCTTTGTACACATTTCAGCTTGATCCACAATTTCTTCTCTTCCTGGTCTGTATTTTCTTGCAATGTTTTTAATTCCTCTAGGGTGTCAATTACTTTTAAAGCGAAATTTGCACAACTGTTTTTTTCATTTTGCATTAGTTCCCACTTATTCTTGAATGATATACAGTTCAGGGCGCAAAACCTTGCTAACTGATCCGCATAACCATTTCCCAAGGAAATGTAGTCTGGTGTTTTCTGGTGTGCACTGCATTTTACTACAGCAATCTCTTCGGTAACTGTATTGCATACAATAAATCTTTTATTCAGTCACCATTTCGTACTGGGGTTCCACTGGAAGTCATGAACCCTCTTTGTGACCACAATTGACCAAAATCATGAACAATTCCAAATCCATATTGACTATCTGTGTATATTGTCACTTGCAGTCTGGTAGAGACATAATGCTCTAGTAAGAGCTACCAATTCTGCCACTTTGCTGAATATACACCAGGAAGCCAAGATGCTTCTAGGGTTCCTGTAATAGTACATACAGCATATCCTGCTCTCAATGTGCCTGTTCCATCTCTGAGGCATGAACCATCAACAAAAACAATTTGATCATTTTCTTTTAGTCGGGTGTCTCTGATATCAGGTCTAGGCTTTGTGCAAAGGTCTGTCACTTCAAGACAATCATGCTCTATATCTTCCTCTTTTTCAACTTCAGCAGTATCAGTCGGTAATAACGTTGCTGGATTCAACACTGTACATCTTTTCAAAGTAACATTTGGATCTCCCAATATGCCCGTCTCATACCTTGTCAGTCGGGCCCCTGTCAAATGTTGTGTTTTTGTTCTTGTCAGTAAAATTTCAACAGAATGTGGCACCATTACCATCACTGGGTATCCCATGACCACCCCTTCACATTGGGAAAGACTTTGACCAACTGCGGCTACTGCTTGCAAACAACCTGGTAAAGCTGCTGCGACCGGGTCCAAGGTACTGAAAAATAGGCTACTGGGCGATAAGCACCTCCATGGACCTGTGCCAAAATAGACAAAGAACAAGCATCACGTTCATGACAAAACAATGTGAAAGACTTTGTGTAGTCAGGCATTCCCAATGCTGGAGCTCTGCACAAACTCTCTCTCAATTCAGTGAAAGCCCTCATCTTATTTTCATCTAGAGTAATGGGGTCTGTAACTCCCTTATGTGTCAATTGTTGTAAAGGCTTGGCAATCTCAGCAAAAGTCAGAATCCATTGTCTACAGTATCCTACCATTCCCAGGAACATGCACACATCCTTCTGGGAAGTTGGTGGATTTCTCTGCAAAATCATTGTAATTCTTTCTTGGGAAATTCTCCCCAGCCCTTTCTCAATTTCATGACTCAAATATTTGACAGACTTCTGACAGTATTGCAACTTTGTAGGTGAGACCTTGTGACCAAAGTCTCCCAAATGATTCAACATGGCAATCGAATCATGTTTACACTCGTCCTTTGTTCTGGATGCAATCAATAAGTCTTCAATGTACTGCACAAGAGTTGATTGGCAAGGTAATTCTAATGACTCCAGGTTATTTTTCAGAATCTGATTAAACAAGGATGGTGACTCCATATACCCTTCTGGAAGCCTGCACCAGCTGTAGACTTTATCTAGGAATTTGAAACTGAAAAGAAACTGACTATCCTCATGAAGTGGCACTGAAAAGAAAGATTGTGACGGATCGACTACTGTGAACCACTCTGCCTCACATGGAATCTTAAACAGTATCACTGCTGGATTGGGCACAATTGGACAACACTTAACTACCATGTCATTCACTTTTTGCAAATCCTGCACAACTCGCACTTTCCCACAAGGCTTTTTCAATCCCATTATCGGTGAGTTACATGGACTGCTCAACACCTCTTTTAGAACACCCTGTTTCAGGAAATCCCCAATTATTTGCGCCACCTTCATCATCACATTCTGTGGCATATTATATTGTGGAAGTTTCAGAAACTCAACATTTGGCTTCAATGTGATTTTAACTGGTTCCACTCCTTTGATCAACCCCACTTCTTTCCCTGTCAAATCCCAGACTCTCTCTTTCACTGTTCCCTGCAAATCTGCATGCAACTCCTTCAGTGTAAACATTGGAAAAATCTCGATCAAAGGATACTCTTCAAACGCGTCATTAAGAACCATGTCTGAAGCCTGCTCTTCCTCATCATCACTGTTTGTCTGGACTTCTATCCCTGCATCTGTACAATTTATGGAACATTTGGTTTTGCACAATAAGTCTCTGCCTAACAAGGATACAGGACTTGAGTCGTATACCACAAATCGATGCAATCCCATATAATTTCTAATTTCGATCTGCACTGGTTCTGTGATAGGGTTCGTTAACTGCCTATTCTTGTCACGCTGCGGCCGCCGCGGCTCCTACGGCGGCCACGGGCTCGGGTCGCCGCAGCGCGGCATTCCCTTCATGCCGCGGCCTGTGTGCGAGCTTCGGGAGAAGCCGCGGCTGGCGCACAGGCCGCGGGAGAAGCCGCGGCTTGCGCGCAAGCCGCGGGAAGATCAAGAGGCCTGGTCAGGGGTCGTGGCACTCGCCGCGCCCCTTTCTTTAAGTTCTGCCGCAAAGGCAGACGCGGCAGGGCTTGAGACCCCGAGTGGGTTTCAGGCCTGACCGCGCATAGCGCATTTAGTGCGCTTTACATCAAGTCTTCCTGTACTAATGAATTAAACATCTGCTCACCACTTACCAATGTCTCCAGGCAAAAGCCGAACCCTTGCACATGGTGGTGTTTTTATGCCTGCCTTTTCCTTTCCCAGCATGCTGCCCACTTCCTCTCTTCCCAGCATGCATTGTTTTTCTTTGTTTAGACTCATGTACCTGATTCACTATTATACTCTTTTCCCCAATCCAAGATGGTGGTGTTTCTACTTCCTGTCTAGAGGTATATAAGGGGAATTCAGCTGCTTGTTCATTGCGTTGCAACACTCCTTGGTGGTAGTCACGCTCTGACTGGTTTCTTCCTGTGAATCCAGTATTTCCTGACCTGTCTTCGTTTCCAGTCTTCCTGTACTCTGGATCTTCAGCTCTAACGCCTTGGTGTCCTCCTTCTGTTTCAGGGAGTTCCTGTTGGAGGTTTTTTACCCTACTGGGGTTTTTCCTCTGGGACTCCTTCTGGAGGGCACGGACTGTAGTGGCTTGCTATTGTCAAACAGCACCGTGGCTACCGGAAGGGGTCGCCCCTACCTCGGCCAGATCAGAACCTGCCGGAACCGGGGTCGTTCCCCAACTCTTCTCAACTTCGACGGTAAGCCCATTGAAAACCGTGACAGATTGCAACGCCCAAAAATCCAGTTGCAGTCAGGAACCATGGATAATCCAGTGGCAAATACGGAACCTACGAGCCAGACCATGCTTATGACAATACAACAACAGGCTCAAGAACTCCAACAGCTACGTACTGAAAATACCGTCTATCGACAAGCCTTTGCATCCAGGACCACAGATGTACCCTCAGTAGCTGCCACTACACCTTGTTTCTCCGGGGATCCTAACAAATTAAAAGAATTCCTGGATGCCTTGACGGTGTATTTTGCCTTTCGCCCCTCGCAATTTGTACAAGACAAGACCAAGGTGGGGTATTTGATTAGCGCCTTATCGGGGCCAGCATTGGCTTGGGCCACTCTTTTAGTGACAAGAAATGATCCTTGCCTATCTAATTATTCCACCTTTATCACTACTTTTAAACAGATGTTTGAACGCCCTGGACTCGAGGCGTCGGCAGAAGAAGCTCTTTGCGAAATCCAACAAGGGAATCAAGATGTATTACAATACATCACCCGTTTCAGACAATTAGCAGCAGAAACATCCTGGGTGGAACGTACCTTGGTGACACTGTTCCGTAGAGGTCTCAGAGAGGACATTAAGGACGAACTGGTGCACTCTGCTAGAATAGAGAACCTTAAAGGATTGATGGATCAGACTCTGACGATAGAATATCGGTTGAACGAACGAAGAATGGAGAAAAAGAAGAGTCGTTTGCCATCTCACTCAGTGACGTCTCGCACCTTCTCTCATCGTACCGAGGAAGTCCGTCCTGAACCTAAGGGGAATACCGAGGAAGAGCCAATGCAAATTGACACGGCTCGAGGACCTTTATCAGCTAGTGAAAGAGAACATAGATGAAGGAAGGGGCTTTGTCTATATTGTGGTGCAGCTGGTCACCTAATTCGCACCTGCCCCATTCGTCCAACCAAACCCTTGGGAAACACCAACTCCCGTCCTCAGTTAGAAGGGTGAGGACGGGATATCGTGAAATACCTTCCATTTGTTCTTCCAGGGAGGAAGGAACTGCTCTTTTTCTTTTACCAGTTATCCTTCATTTAACTGATGGCCGGGAAGAAAGAACCTTGGCCTTATTGGACAACACTCCTTGGTGGTAGTCACGCTCTGACTGGTTTCTTCCTGTGAATCCAGTATTTCCTGACCTGTCTTCGTTTCCAGTCTTCCTGTACTCCGGATCTTCAGCTCTAACGCCATGGTGTCCTCCTTCTGTTTCAGGGAGTTCCTGTTGGAGGTTTTTTACCCTACTGGGGTTTTTCCTCTGGGACTCCTTCTGGAGGGCACGGACTGTAGTGGCTTGCTATTGTCAAACAGCACCGTGGCTACCGGAAGGGGTCACCCCTACCTCGGCCAGAGCACAACCTGCCGGAACCGGGGTCATTCCCCAACTCTTCTCAACTTCGACGGTAAGCCCATTGAAAACCGTGACAATTCTCCACTCCCACAACCTGCACTGTTCTTCCGGAAAGGGGTAAATCTGGTACTTCCACACTCCTTATTGTGGAGCGCGTAGCTCCAGTATCAACCAGGAACGAGACCTTGTGTCCCATTACCTTTCCTTTTACAAAGGGCCCTCTCTGATCTACTTCTAGGGATGTGGCAAGAATGCAAGCTCCTTCATGCGAAATGTCACTCATCCATTCATCGTTTATTACATCCTCACTGTGAAATGGAACTTGGTGTACTGTATTACTACTGTTATCTGGTCTCTGGCCATTAACCTATTGAGTAAGCATAACTTGTTGCTGCTCCATCGGGGCTTGGGGTAAGTGCATTTGCTGTCTAGGCACCATAGGAGTCTGCTGCTGTACTGGTGTTAAGGAAGTAAATTGTGCTCGAGGCACCTGCATCTGTTGTACGGCAAGAAATTCTGACCTCGGTTTTCAACATTCGGAATTTGGCCCCTCATTCTGGTGACTCTTACAGTCTGAACTGTACTGACATCACCTTGCTAAACCATTCCTTCCTGCACCATCAACGGGCACTCCCGCTTCCAGTGTCCCACGTTTCCGCACAGGTGACATGGCAACATCCTTTTCATGCCCTGCATGTCATTTTGAACAACTACAGTACTCAGATCTGAACCATGCATCACATCCATACCACGTCCTCTACCCCTCACTTGAGGCTGAAACGCAATAGCTCTCTGTTGCGGTGGCATCGGCGGCACTAAAGCTCCTTGCACTCCTGATTGTGCTGCCTTAATCTGCATCACCACTGCCTTTTCCTTCAACTTCTTTTGTTTTAATTCAATCTCATTGCTACAATATTTAGCAAATTGCAACACCTCATCAATTGGCTTTGCCTGCCAACAAATCAAATGATTCTTGATCATCTGCCCTACTTCAGGTCTCAGCCCTTCAACAAATCTGAACACAAAATGCAGCATGTCTTTAGGCTCAACTGCTTCCTTGCCACTGTACTCCTTAAAAGCCTTCAACAATCTCTCATAATAAGTATGTATTGACTCCTTAGTTTCTTGGACTGTCCTGTCAATTCTCTGCCAATCAATGTTTTTGGGAGAAATTCTAGTTTTCAGAAACTCAATCACCTTATAATAATTTTTCATTATCTCAGGTGACGGTGCACCTGTAATCTTATTCCTCTCACGTTCACTTGTTGGCCAATCCACTACCCTTTTGCATTCGACCCATAAATCAGCTGGCACAACTATCTCAAACAAAGTGTTCAAGTCTTCCCACAAACACTTGGAAAGTTTCACGAACCTCTCAGTTTGCTAATACCATTCAACTGGCTTCTCTCTCAATTTGGGATAATCATTTGTAAAAGACAATATATTGCTTCGATGCCATGGGACATGAACAATCTGCCCTCCTGGAATTTCTCTAATCAGTAGCATTTTAACTGCTTCTCCTTTCTCAGCTCCCTCTGTTTCTCTTTCTGAATCTCGTTTTCGTTTCTCTTTTTTTCTGGCCCATCTGCCTTCCCATTTTTCTAGTGCTCCCCAAATCTGCGCACTCTGCAGCAAGTCCCTCAAATGTGCTTTCATTCCTGCTGATCTCATGTGTTCAAAATCTTTTGCCTCAAAATCTAATCTGTAGCTTTGTCTTACATTTTTTGTTGACTTAAGATCAATGTCATGCTTCTCTGCTACTTCTGCTAATTTCTGATGTATTTTCCCTACTTCTTTTGTAATCCTCAGACACAAATACCTCAGCTCTTCTTCAGGATAGGATTCCAACCTGTTCAATCTCATTGTCCCCTCAACTAATTAATTTGCCTCGATATTTAATCCTACTCAATTCAGTTGCTCTTCCCCTTTTGAGGCTCCTTGTGAAGAATTTAAACTATCTAGCCAACTAGTTAACTGCTGTTAACCCTTGTAATGAGATGTTACTCGCATTAGTCGCTGGCAGCTGTTGTACCCCTGTTCCCAAAGCTTGTGGTGTTAAAAGTCTCAGTCTCTGATTTGCATCTGGTAATGCTACTAGAGGACTAAATCCCACAGGAGATTTAAGCTCGCCCAGACAAGTACTTGAGGATGAAGTCATCTGTACTGAATCTCCCACTCCCCTTCTTACCAAATTCTGTGATGTCTCAACCTGTCCCCCGGCTTCTGTCTTCTTCTGGGCATATAATGGTACCGCCGGACCAACAGTGATCGGTAGTGATATTGCATCTGGGGCTGCTCTGGAACCTGTACTTTGTGTAAGTGGTACTCCCATTGCCTGATTCATAACTGGTGTGAGATCCACTGATGTCCCTGTTAATTGGTTAAACCCCGACATACTCTGCATCTGTGCTGGTGGCAGGAACATTGGAGTCGGGTCAGTCTGAACTAGCATTGGCTGCGGATGCACCTGCTCCCTCGGCACCACAATATTTGAAACAGTCTCAAGAGTTGGTACGTCTGGGTAAATTCTCGGTGCTGAAGGTGTAGGTACCTGCACTTGAGCTTCCGCTCTCGTCCTGCAACTGGTGTACTCTGCACTGCCCCTGGTATCTGTCCTCCTTCTGCTTGAACAGCACCCGCGGTTCCCTGGGATGTCCCAGGAGTAGCAGGAGGGGCTGCAGCACTAGTCCCTAGACCCCCTGCATAAGTCATCATAGGTGGAGGTCTATCTCTTAGTAACTGCGTAATATAATCCTCAACATCAGAATCGTCATCATCCACATAGGACTTTTTCCTTTTCTTCCTTTCCTCGCTCTTCCCTTCCTTGCTATCATCCCCCTTATCTGAATCATCACCTTCTGTGATTGCAAGGAACTTCTTAATCTCTTTCATGGTTGCCATTCTCCATCTCTTTTGTTCCCAATCCCACCTAGCCTCAGCTAGTGACTTTTCTATCTTCTTTATCCTTCTGTTGGTTTTTAGCTCATGCTGCTGTCTGCCACTAGCTCCCAAACTGCTAAAGCCTCAAACTGTGCCGGTCTCGGTAGTGGTCTCATGTCATACAATGATAATCGCAACTGATCCAAAACCCTCAAATTTAATGTTCCATGCTCTGGAAAAGCTAAGGTCCCTTGATTCTTAGTCAATGCACTCCATTGCTTTAACCAAAGACACAAAGCTATGCCCTTCTCTGTCATTATGAGATGTGCTAGACTGTCCTCAGGAGGGGTTGGTTCCTCCACTGATGCTTTAATGTAAGATTCACCCTTCATTGCACTCCTTAATGCCTTGAAAAACTTCATTTTTGCCTGTGTTATGTACTTTGAATTCAATAAATGAAATGACTTTCACTCCCAAGATTCCCTTCACCCGTTTTCTCAACCAATTGCCTCTCACGGACGGCTGCCAATCCGGTTGCGGCTCTTCTCAGTAATCGACCTATCCCAGCGCAGTACACACTGACGTCACACTGACTCACAGCGGCTGACAAAGTCTTGCGGCTTGTCCTCCTTGACTCAATTTCACTCAACTATTGCAATTAATTGCGAGCGTCTTCACCAAATAATAACAAAAACAAACCTGCTGATTTTCTACAGGAAAAGGACACAATCGCTTCAGGGACCTTACAGATTTTCACTAATGGCTTTTTCTAATTCCCTAGCTATTCCACTTTCTCAGTCCCCCACATTCGCAAGTAAAATTCGACCCGCAAACTTTACTCTCAACTGGTCTTTGGATCTGTCCTGGTGCACATAGGAATCACCAAATCTCAGTCGAAGCTTCTTTTATTAATTTAACATTCTCTCTGACTTGTTGACCACGCCCGATCAACCTACTAAACCAGACAGATTACAACATATACCCAAGTGTCTCCTGCACTTGTCAATATACTCCGGAGTCTTAGACCACACAGGGTCCATACATCACCAACAACCATGTGGACAATTTTCGAGCATAAAGCGCCACACACTAATGAAGTTCGACGAATTCCCTGCTCTCATACTTTGGAGTACGCACACTCCTACTAACCCTTAACCAGAGTACGCAGACTCCCTACTTTTACCTCACATACATCACAATTCACCTGCGGTCTCCTTCAGCCTAGGCAAGCGCAATCTACTACTCTCATACTTTTTCAAAACACACCGGGAACATACTCAATTTTACCAACGGGATCCAGGATCTGGGAAAGTAATTTCTGGATTTAAGTGGTCATCATCTTTGCTACCATTGTCATTTCAGAAAAACAAAATTCAAACCTCATAAAAATCAAACAACTGTACTCAACTTTAAACTAGTACCATAACCACTACTCACCACTTAACTAGTTCCCTAAGGAAACTAACCATCAAGCTGCTACCAAAAACTACTAGCGCAACTTGTCCTTAGTAAGTAAACTTACAAGGGGACGCGTATAGGTCGATGAATCTTTTGGATCGCATAGAGTATCCTAGCCAAGTGGTGACCAGTGGGAAACATCAACAAACATTTCCAACCAATAATACAATACCAAAAACTAGACTACTAAGAAAATACCATCACTCACAAAAAGTTAGTTTGTTTTATTCCCTAATAATTACAATTCTAATCAAAACCTTTATTCAATGAATCCACGATTATTCAAACTTTATTAGCATCGTGAGCAATAATTCATCAAGATTTTATTAATAAGCAAATCAACATTAACCTAGGCGTGGCAAATTCATAATTATTGAATAATTCAGCAATGTGAGCCAATCAGTCTTATGTCAAAGTCACCCTATAGTCACCCTTTGTCAGCCTACCTATCTCAGATTAGCATCAGCATGTGGGTCTTCATGCGAAAACAAGTTAGTCAAAAAACCTGGGGGAGTTGAATCAGGTCAGTCACGGCAACAAAATTAGCTCATGAATTTGTCTTGGCATGCATGCTCACTGAGCACCTTTCCCCATCTACAATGTCACCCCACTCAACAGTCCAGTGTCCACCTGTCCATAAACCACTGTCTGGCCTCCAATATGCCAATCAAACACACCTGGGGGAACAACAACTCTGTATAGTGAGTGAAGTACAGGGGTTGACAGCACTACAAATCCCAGCAGGCACTGTCCTACAATCACCAGTACCATAATAGTGTAGGCCAATCTAAATGACACCCTTTGTCAACTCCACACTGGAGTGTATCCACCTGAGGGGATTTAAACTGCACAGTGTATGAGTGGGACAGGCAAAGACAGCAATGCCAAGGTCAGCACGCTCTGGTAATGTCACTACAACCAGCCAATACTATGTTCTCTACTACTAGGACCATTCCCCCTCTACTCAGCCTTTGCCAGGTACTCATCTATGGGGATATCAACTGTATTTTGTGTGGGTGGGACAGGCAAAGACAGCAATGCCAAGGTCAGCAGGCACTCGGACTATCACTACTACCAGCCAATATTGTGTTCTCTGCTAGTAGTGCCACTGTCCCTCCAAATCCAATTCCAGGACACTGTCCACACTGACATTGTGCTGCTGTCTGTTAAATCACGAATGCAGGTCACCTTTCTGGGAGAGACCAACAAACAGATCATAGTACACTCTGTGATGTGCCTCATCAACTAGATCCATCTTGAACAGCTATGCCAATAGGAAAGTAATGTGGACAGCAAGGACAGCCCAACCTTTGTACTCAATGAATGAAGGACAACTCAAAGGTAACAAGATGCTTCAGCTAAATGCTTGTGGCAAAACACATATACACAATGCACTGACCACATGATGACAACTAATATACACAACAACAAAGATCCGGGACTGCCCACATAATAGTCTAGTAGGTCTTGAGATGACCTAAGCCACATCATGCCCAGCCACTGTTTTGACTGCACTGCTGGAAAGGTATGAGTCTATGAACAGACATCCAGGTGCCAAGATACTCAGGCATCCTGTAGTAAGCTGACTTGAAATGGAATTGGTCTGTTCCACAAATGTCAGGTCCATAAAGTTGATAGCAGGTGTGCCTCTCACATAGGTGAAAAATGCAATGCCAATGTTTACATTGCCCTAGTCAAATGTCTCAGTAAACTGTTTGTGGTATATGTCACAATACAACCTGTAACATTCTGTCTCTCACTTCCACAGGTCTACCTGCCACTGAGTACACAGACACCACTCAAGAGACTGCCAGTCCTCCCCCATGGATGAAGCCCTCAGTGAGGATATCACTCCTGGATGTGTGGACGTTGAGGACGGCACTGGCCCATCTGGGGAACCTGGTCAGACGACATCTGTCAGCCTCACCCTGACCACATTGACTCCTCCCAGCCCTGTTGCATCAACATCTCTGATAACCAGTTGCCCACAAACCTGTGCCCGAGGACAGATTCAACAATCTTGTGCCCCCTAGTCCAGGTACCTGAGTCACATCTAGACACCTCTGACAATGATGGATCTGGACCCAGTGGTAGGGGCCAAACTGTGCCAAGGGTGCAGGCACGAGGGGGTAGGGTACGTGGGAGGGATGCTGTGGGCCATCAGCATGAAGCTGATGGAGATGGGTCTGGCCAGGACACCATCACCCAAGTCTTGGGAGCCTACCAACAATCCCAAGGTGTGATGGGCCAGGTACTCACTGAACTCAGGGAGATCAAGCAGCTGCTGAGGGATAACCACCATGAAATATTGCTACAGTGGGAGACCCACACTGCCACCTTGGCCGTCCCTAACAGGGATGCTGAGGTACATCAACTCCACCCTGAGTAGGGATTGAGAACAACACCAGACCCTTCCCATTGGCCATGTAACATCAGCCCCTTCAACCTCTGTGGCAGCCAGTAGAAAGGAGGCCCTGCCAGGGGAAGGGCCTGCCTCAGACACCCCTGCCTCTGTAGCTGCAGAAACCCCCCCAACATCTGTCCACCCAAACATCTAGGAGGTGCCGATGCCAAGACCTCAACCACTGCTAGGAAGTGACCTCTTCCTAGTGGACCCCCTTTGTGTGCCACAGATTCATTCTGGTGACTGTTCTTCAAACACTAACCATTTCCAGGATAGGAGGACACTGGACTTTGGACTTCAAATGTTGTGACAGCTACTCTAATGATTACACCCACCATGACTGATCCCTTCAATGTTTGACTTCTCTTTTTGATTTAACTTCCACCTTTATGCTCTGAGCACATGTGAATAAACACAACTAGCACACAATCCATGCCTACATTTGATTACTCATCACTGTGGGATGTACAATGTGAAAATCATGTGATGCAAATGAGGTACTACTAAGATGGTAATGTAAGGAGGGATATGTCACAGGCAGTGTCAGGCTGAGGATTACTAGCAACACAACAACACATGTGGTCACTCGCAGCAAAATGTTTATTTATACTGTACAGACCATAGGCAGCAACAATGTATGGACTGTCGTTGCCAAGAATGAGAAAACATTGTTGCTTATGGCTAGATATCTCAAAGTACCATCCTCCTGATGACAAAAGAAAGGCCTTAGACAGACCCTGTCCCATAGCACAGGCAAACAGATTGGTGGATGTTGTTACCAGCTTGACCCTTATCACACCAAAACAAGGTCCATCCAAGTTTACATACCACCTGACACAGACAGAGGACAGTACAACAGTCCCAAGTCAGAGGCCCATCCTATCACAATCGTTAGGCATCTACTGGCATGTTACACACCTATGTCAGAGTTGTGGCACAGGCACTATGGCCTCCAATGAGAAAACACATCAACAGCTACATACAGGGCATACAGGATCATTATCAACACAGCGTGAAGGGAGAATGGCTGGACTGCACAGGGTTAGGTTACTAAGCCACACGATCACACACATGAAGCCACTGGACCAATAAACCATGGCAAACAGTTCAGATCTGTAGCTCAGATTACTGCCTTCCCACTGTCCAGACAGCCTGGGCATAGAACTCACACAACCCAAATTTGTGGCAAACAGTCCCTGGATCAATTCATTTCAAGTCCCCTTCACATGTCAGACCAGCTACAGCCACCTGCCAATGACACAACTCTGACATGCCACATGAGGATGGCATGGTGTAGAGACCTGGAATTAAACAGTGAAATGCAAGGAGGATAGGCAGGCAAATGAGACACTAAACTAATTTTACGCTTCTGTTTTTTTCTTTTACAGTGCAGCGTGATTGCCCCAAATAAAGGAGATCCTCAAGACAGTCACACCTTCAAGTCTGATGTAGCCAGAAAACCATGGCTGTATGATGTGTAGCATGGGATGCCTTGTCTCATGGTGACAGAGATACCCTTCTCAACAAATCCTGACCCCTACAGTACCCCATGCAGTCACAGTAATCACAGAACATCACATACTTACATTCGGGTGAAGTACTGATTGATGAGATCTGCCCACATGTCTTCCCCTTCATCCTCATCACTGTCATCCTCACTTGGCATTTCAGGATTCTAATACAGTGGTACTCATCAGGGATTTATGGGATGTTTCTCCTCAGGGCAAGGTTGTGGAGCATGCAGCAGGCAACAATGATCTTACACACTTTTGCGGGTGAGTAGCGGAAGGCTCCACCTGATTTGTCTATGCTGCAGAATCTTACCTTCAGGAGCCCAAAAGCCCACTTCACAGCACGGCATGTTCTTCCATGTGCCTCATTTGAGCAGACTTCCCCTGGCATAGTTGGGTTCCTCACTGGTGTCAACAACCAGGGACGATTTGGGTAGGCAGAATCCCCTGTAAGGAAAAGCGACATGCGTGCAACCATCAGTCCAGAGCAACATTTCACTAGCAGCAGACATAGCATACAAACACACATGACATATGTGGCTTACCAACCAGCCAGGCCCTCTCTGGGTACAGTTGTGTTATCAGCTGGGGAATAGCACTGTTCTGCGTGATGAAGGCATCATGGACTGAACCCAGGTATCGGGCACATACTTGGGAAATGTAGAGGTCCACCAAACACACTACTTGGACATTGAATAAATGGAAGTTCTTCCTTTTCCGATAGACCTGTTCATTCCCATGCGGTGGAACTAGGGCTACATGGATACCATCAGTGGCTCCCACAACATGTGGGATGTGTGCCAAACCATTTTGCTCTGCTTTCACATGGGCAAAATCCTCACGCTGAGGAAAACAAATGTAGGTGTCTGGGTATTTCAACAGTGCTGAAAGAACATCCTTCAACACCAAACTGAACATAGGCTGGGATATCCGAGCAGCCAGGGCTACTGGAGGACCCTGTGGCCAGGAAGTGCAACACTGACACGACTTGTACTATGGGTGGTATGCTATATGGATGACATATGGCTGGTATCAGATCTGGCTCCAACTGATGACATAGATCCATGATTGTCTGCCTATCCAGGTGGCAGATGGAATGACTTGTCGGTTCTCCATGCTCTGCAAGTCTGTTAGTGGATGGTACACAGGAGGGTGTCTGATCCTTCTCCTCCCAGAAGAACTATGTGGGCCAAAAGAAACAAGGGCAGTCACTCAATGTGTCCCTGGCAATTTAAATTATACATGTCAATGTTGAAATGACACACAACACACCAGGGCTAACACATGCACCATTGTGAAAGGTTAAGGTGTTGCTTATCTACATATGTGTACAAAACCTCTATTTGGACAGCAAGTTCATGTCAAATTAACTCCATATTCTGCCTGTGAATCAATGGCCCAAATCCTGGATTACACATGGGGGACGGGGTGGTGGCTGTACCCCTAATAATGCTGTCACGTCTGATGAACCACATAACTGCATGATGACAAATATGATTGACCTACATGACAGGACAAGGCCAGCCCTCAATTTTCGCCAGGACATCATTTGTGTTATTTTGACACTTTCAAATATTTAATTTTTATAGCATTGTATGTCTCTAAAATGGCTTCTGTCTGATCTACTCTCCTGGGCACTTGGAACCGCCCACGACCACCTGAGGAAGTCGTCATAGCAGTAGGCAGATGCCACCGCGGCAGACACTGGCATAGGATAACACTGGTGCCTGTGGCGCTCTTGGCCCAGTTGCAGTGTCCACCAGCGGTAATGGTTGCTTACGTAGCAGACGTGACCGCCATTTTCTACAGAATTCTCACTTGACTCCTGACACTGCAGCCAGCAAGACCTCCACAACCTGAGCTGTTGTGTACCGCCTCTGGGAGCTATCATGCCGTGTCCTACAGTTCATAGGGCCCCTGACTTCTCACCAGAGGAGGAGGTAAGTGACCATGTGCACACTCTACTATGTGCCTCTACTTATCTTAGCTTAGTCAGCCGAGGATTTAACCCAGTTTTTTGGTTGTGTCTGCAAAGCTCTGTAGGTGCTGTTAGTGTGCATTAATGGTTGAGTCAAATGGCATGTATCAATGTCATGTGACAGGTATGTAGTCCTGAGAAAATGTGGCGAGTGTGCATTGAGTGATTGAGTGTTCCCAGAACCAACCTGCATTTGATGCACATGGTTAGGTGAGGTGTTGAGTCAACCATCCCCAGCATAATCTTGCCCCTAGATGTTTGTAATGGGTAATGTGTAGTCACATGTGGTTGCATGACAGCAGGAGGGTTGAAAACATGTTGTATGTGTTGGTTGGCCACCATTTGAGCCATTCCTGTGTTTGCACAGTGATCTCTGGCTACATCTGGCCTTGTTGGACTGTTGTTGTGAAGTCAGGTAATGACTCACTATGCCTCTCAGCTCTGCATGTAGACGGCCACTGTTAATTGGCTGTAGGCTGCATTATGTACAGTGATGCAATAGATTTTATGGGCATGGTGTATTGTGTAGGTATGTCTGATTAGCCTCCATAGAAAGGGAACTGTATATTGTTACTCACCCCATTACTGGACATCTGGCCTTGTACTGATTGCCTTTTCCACCACAAGTGTGACACTGTGCCCACACCCTGGATCCCTGGACAGCATGTGATGGTGCCGCATCATGCCTCACTGCCATTATGCAACTTTTGGAGCCCAGGTCCAATGATTACTATGGGAATTGCTTTGGGGCAGGCTCATAATCTGTGACTAATGTGCTCATATCACCTCTGACAATGTGTGTCACATAGCCTTGACAGATCCCTTGATCCCACAGCCCTGTTGTCTCTTTCATCCAGCTCCTTTTAATTTTGATTATGTACACCTGCAGGCAGTGTGCTGATGAGTGATGTGCCATGAGTTTGGACTCAGTGCTTATGGTAATGAAGCTGAACGTGTACAATGCATGGCCAGGTTTCTCTTTCAGTACCATAGGTTTTGTGAACACACATGTGTGGATGTGTGTACTTCAATGTTGATGTGACACGCAGACCACCTCCACAAGAAGTAGCAGGTCCCTGCATATGTATCTGCACTTGTCCACACATGGACAGGCTTGCCTCTTTGTGTGCTCAACATGTCACTTCCTTCAATGTGTTAGAAGCAGAATGGGTCTCTAAGTAGTACTGCTGTGACATGTCAGAACTGTATGGAGTGGTGACATTTAGAGGTGGTGGATGTTTCTGTCCATTGTACGTAGTGTGCTTTACCTGTCACCTTCCACTTTGTGAGATGTGTGCCATTGTGTTCCTAGTCAATGTCATGTGATTGGCTCATGTCCCACCAAAGTCAGAGCTTTTCTACCTAGTCAGTGCAGGGCCTGAGCTGGGGGGTATATAGTGCACCCTAATAGGAAGCGTTTGCAGTCATGTCCACTGGTAGACAGGATGGTCAGGACAGGATGTCATTAGCTAGGTGCTTTGACAAGTATGTGACTCAGCCATTTCGTATGGGACTTGTGGACATAATAATCTGTCTTGCCTTTGCATCCAGGCGGGTCAAAGCTCATCAGAAGAAGGGGAGTTGGAGAGCCATCGCCAAGAAGGTGTGGACCCTGGAGGTCCACAGCCTGTGGAGCGCCCACTGTCAGTACAGGTGGGAGGACCATGGCACGCTGTGCCCGGAAGACCGAAGAGGCCCAGCTGGGGATGTCCTCCCAACGAGGACGGGGTGCCCATCAGACAATGACCCCCCTAATGGCCTACCCAACCTTGGATGTGCGTTTGAGGCCAGCACAGCAGCCACAAGGGGGTGAATACATGGCAAAATCATGATTGGACCTTGAGCAGGTGATTGAGAGGGGGACAGACTGTTCCTCCTGACAATGTGGCATGTGTCATCTGTCACATATCTTCTGGGATCAAATTGTTGTAGACAGGCCATGTGTTTCCAAATGTCATGCTTATCCATTTGGAGATGAGACCTAGTTCTAAACTAAGGTGAATCCTCAGTCGAATTGCCCAGCATGGAGCAGAAATTACTGTGTTTAGTGTACAGATCAACTGTTTTAACTGCCCTGGTGGTTATTAAGTTCCACCAACAGATCACTCCTGACAAATGTTACAGTCCAAAGGTAAGTAGGATATGGGTCAGTGTCCTCTGACATGTGTCTGGGGATATGTGTAGGTTGACGTCAGCAAACCAGGTGCAAGTTTTCTCCATTGTGTTCTGGGTGCTGGTGCTGGTGCCTCACACCAGCTTGTGATGCATTAGTGTCCATCATAGATGTGACATGACTTACATTGCTAAGGCTTAGCAGCTGTAGCATACCACTTTCCCTTGTTAATTAAGAAATGTGCATTGGCATGGGTGATTTGTCATCAGTGTAGCAAACATACCTTGTGCCACCTTGTCTGCATGTGGTCCTTTCCCACTAGGATACATATCTATGAGGCAGATGTAGACCTGTGCTAGCCATGCAGATGGGTTGATGATGAGAAACTCATACATATATGTTCATGAGGCCATGTTGTTGTTATACAATGGTTGTACAGTTAGAAACATTCATGCCTCATGGTATGTCATTAGTCATGTGTAACGGAAGTAGCTATGATGGATATGACAGGTATTGGCAGGGTATCGATTCACTTGATGATGATTTTTACCCTTGATGTGGTATGATGGTTGAAGGAACACAGCACCTGTGTGTTGTTTGGGAGTGGTACCCTGATTGCATGGATGCATCACGGATTGCCTTGCAGTGATGTTTGCATGACATGTGTTTGGGGTCAAGGATTCATCTACAGACAGATGACATGCTTGTCATATCTGAAATGTGGGCAGTGATGTTGTTTTTCACTGAGCAACAATTTGGTATCCTCTTGATAGTGATAGCAAGGTCTGTGTCCCTCCTTCCTGCACGGTACAGTTGTATACTACTGTTGTGTAGCCATTTTAGTTATAGCTTCATACACGGTATTTTAGCCAACTAGGTCTGCCGGTGTGCACTTTAACCTAGACATATTTTATTCAGCTTAGTTTTATTATTTTAACAACTGCCACATTTGAGGTCCTGTTTTATTTTCTCTATCTAGCTTTTCTTTGCCTAGGCCAGCACTGCGTTCTTAAACAAGACATTTCTTTCACTCTGTGCTTTTCTCAAGGCTGCAGTACAAGAGGTTGCCGGCAAACGTGGTAACGCTTTGTCTTTAATGTTCATAGAAACATACACACTCTTACGTAGGGATCCTTTCTTGGAACATCAGCTGTTTTATTATTAAAACACTACTTTGACTCATGTACGTTAGAGGGAGATTCCAGCCAGATGACCACGACTATATGCTTATTTCTGAGTGCTTCGCTGCAGCTGCAGCTGCTTATGTAGACTACAGGCCTCTTGCTCAGGAATGAGGGATGATGTTCCCAGGGGAACCTGAAGGGCACAATTAGAGCTTAACATTCTGTGCTCTAACATAGCCTAGGTAGGAATTATTTCAATGATTCTAGTGACAATATGGTAGCGTCATTGTTATGCTTCACTCTCCTTGTCACAATTTTAATCCTGTCATGCTTTATCACCCTTGTTATTGCAGTACTTGCTTTATTATCTAAGATGCAGTTAGTTCAATAAAACCTTATTGAAATATATTCTGCCTCTGACTGTCCTTGTATATGTGAGACTAATGTAACTGAGAGAAACCTGATGCGATCTGAGTGACCACGATTCCCCTGAGGGGTCAATTGTGTTGTGCGCTCAGCTGCCCAATCATCCCTGCTCTGGGGTGGAGATGAGGCACTGCTAGTTAGCCGGAGTAAAACACGGATTAGGCCAACAGGTGTCTCCTGTAGTGGTTTCAGACTCAGTCTCCCACAGTGCAAGTGATTCTGCCGCCCAAATCCAGTAGTCTCATTAGGATAATGAGAGCCTACGCAACACTACAACCACGCTCATAAGTAAACATGGAAATGGGTGTGAGACATTGGTGGGGGATATCCTGGGCCTAACAGGACCATTCATGTGTGTAATCTGGATACATCTCTCCATGAGGTTTGGGACCTGACTTCATTGTTGTTCCACACATAGCCGCATGTGGTGCAAATCTGGGTGACCTTGCTTCTACCTCCTTGACTCATTTTGGAAAAGTGTGACTTGTGGAGCAGTACATTGTTGTGAGGTGTCCAGTGTGACATGGGTTCCCATTTCACCTATTCCAGGTATAGCAAATTTGAACCAGTGTTGTCTGCTTTTACTTACCAACATCACTTGTTGTTGAGACATCATTTTGGTGCATGTTAGATGTGTGACTGGGCTTGTATCAGTGTAATCGGTAGGGTAATTTCCTGAGGGATCCAATTCTTCGGTGTTGGTTCACAGGGGTGTGCTGTATGTGGCACAGTTTTGAGGTGGAGAGGTCACCTAGTTGTGTTATGCTTAGTGTGGTACCCTGAATTCATCCATGCTGTTGTGGTTATCTGAGGACATTATTTGCTCATGTGTTACCTTTTTGATTCCAGATGGCATGCATGGTTTTGTATTGGCACATGATTGTGCCATACTTTGCTGTCAGCTCATGCGGTGGGCGACTTGACATGATGGTAGGTTGGGACTCAAAGTTATGATTGATGTGTCATCATGTACATGTTATGACCTTACTCCACTTTTTTTTGCAGCATCAGCACTGGCAGGTGAAGGAGACAGGGCCGAGCCAAGTGGGGAAGCATCGGGCCACGGGACCTCAGGTCACGAGACCATCCACAGTTTGCCCCGAGGGGGAAGAAAGTGCTACAGGGAGAATGGATCTGGCTTTACATCATCGGATTCCTCCTCCAGTGGCAGCTCCCTAGTGGTGGTGGACGCATCAGGGACCCCCCCCAGTACCATCTTTGTTCGCAACCCCTGTTCTATCAACACCCTCCCTGGTGCTCCCCACCCAGTTGGCCAGGCCAGCTCAAGGAGAGGTGTTTCCTTTGCCACAGGCACCTCTGCCCCAGCCCCTGTTAGCCGTGCTGCCCTCAGTGAGGAGGCTATTGACCTCCTGGGGTTGATCTCTGTGGGTCAGACTGCCATTGTGAATGCCATCCAGGGACTGACAACCCAAGTCCAGCAAAGCAATGTGTTGCTGGAGGGAATTCACAGTGCAATTTATGGCCTACAGAGATCTTTTCAGGCTCTGGCCTCCACACTTATGGCAGCCAGTCCCCCTGTGTCTTTAGTCCTCCCTCCGCCTTCCTCTTCCCAGTCCAAATCCCCCCTTCCCGAACCCACCTAAAGCACAGAGACAGACTTGCATACATCCACCTCAGCAGACAAGGCTAGCGCACACAAACATAAGCACCACAAGACACACCACTGGCATGCACACAAACAACATCCACCTGCAGCAGCAGTCACGACTTCCTCTGACACTCCCCAGCCCCAGCATCACACACATGACATCTGGCACACCTACAGACACCGCATCAACAGTCACTGATCCAGCCACCGAACCTATCATACCCACAGTCACCACCCCAGCAGCCTTCAGACATCCCCCAGTCACCACACCCGCAGACACCACAACCACAGACACACCTACATGCAGAACATCCACCATATCTGCAGTCACCACCGCAACAGACACCCACCCACACACCACAGCATCCCCCACACCTCCACCCTCATCAACCCAAAACACAAACGCCCTCATTCACCCACCCAGATACAAACCACACACAAACACACCTCCACAAACACGCACCCAAGCCATTCTCACCTACATATCATACAACCATTCCCTCAACCTCCATATCCTGTCACCCTTCTGGTGACGGCCCGTGTGTCAAAAAAAGTTTTCCTTTGTGCCCATGACCTTACCCATGTTCTTTCCACCACCGAACCACCCACAAAAGGTCCATTTCCCGCCTCAAGGCCATCCCTTCCACCTCCAAGACTTTCCCTGCCCCCTGCAAGCACCCATGCCCTTTCTGCTGCCAAGGAGTCTACACCTCCCAAGAAGGTTCCCCCAGCCCAAACCCCCCCTCCCACACCACCTGCCCCCAGATCATCCCTGGCGTGCTTCCCTGCCTCCTTGATGCCCCTACCTGTGGAGGTTACTTAGCAGTCAGGAGTTATGTTTGGGTCTCTGGAATGTGCCTTTAGACCCTTGGACTGTAAGGACTGGCCTATGGCCTTGACTTTGCATTTCTCCACATTTTATATATATTTAATAAAAACCTACCTCTTGTTGGTGTTTTGGATACACCTTTGTCCTGCTTTTCCTTTCCTAGGTTACAGTTCTTCCTGGCTGACATTGCTTGTGTGCCTGTAGTTGTGTGTGTTTGTGCTGCTTGCTGCTCCATGTGGTGTTTTTAGAAGTATGGGAGTTTGTGTGCAGTGCTGTGTCCCCTAAGGGTATGGTGTATGTTGTGTGATGGGTATGTGTATGTAGATTGTATGTTGGTGTCATGGCATTGTGTTGTGTTTGTAGTGATATGTGTTTCTTTTTGTGTGGTGTGTTGAGGGTATGTATGGTGTCTGACTTGCACCCTGATATGGCTATTGTCTACATGTGGTGTGTGTGTTATTGAGTTTTTTCTGTGCAGACCTGGAGTGTGTTGAGTTGTGGTAGTTCGCTTAGCATTTGTGTGCACATGTGCCCATTTAGGTGTGTGTCCCTCACAGCTGGTTATTGTAGAGGTATGTCCCATGGGGCATGAGATGTGTGTGCTTTGTTGCTTTGCCCTTCCTCACTTGTATGCCTGTGCATGATAATTGATATAGGTAATTATTGTCCCGGATGATCAATTGTGGTCAACTGCTCTGTTCATGTTGTTTGTGGCCTTGTTCAACATGATATGTGTCCCAATGCAGTCTCCTCCCAATTATGGTCCTGCTGCTCCTATCGCAGCTGTGCAGGTGTTGTTGTGGTGGTGCACTTTGTGTCTTTTCTCTATTTGTGTCTGTGTGCATTGGGCATGGCATTGTTGGTCTATTGTGCTGTGACTGTGTGTGATGTGTGTTGATTGCAGTGTTGTTTTTTGGTGGTATTGTGGGTGTGCCATGGTAGATGGATGTATTTGTGTGTTTTATGTGTGGGCAGTTCCTGGCTACTGTTGGGTATGAGATTGTGGAAAGTATTTGTATATGTGCAGTAGTTCTGTTCTTGTTGCTGTGTGTGTGTATGTTGTGTGGCCTTCAGTATCCCTGATCCTGTGTTGTGTAGCCATGCATATGTGTGTTGTACTGCTGTGCATTGTGTGTGTGCTGGCTGATAAGTGCGTGTTGTGAATGTGTGGGTGTCTGTGTTTCAGAATGTGAGTGTGTGTCAGGTATGATAGGTGTAGCTGCTGTCCTTGGCGCTCCACCCCTATTATGTGTTTTGTGGCGGTACGGTTTTGTTATCCATGTTAATAATAGAGGTAGGTGTCAGTACTTGGTGACCTCCACGTCGGCCTTGGATTCGTTGTCTTTCAGCAAGTAGGAGCAGCGTTATGACGTTCTCGAATGGCCCCATGGCAGCTCCAGAAGTGTATTGCTGTGTGCAGGTGAGTGTCTCCCTTTATACTGATTGTTTTCACCTGCTGACCCGTAGTGGTTGGCCCACAGTGGTCACATTGGCAGTGTGCAACCTCGTAATGAGTCCCGCAGAAACATGGTCTCCGCCGGCCTGCTTGTGTCTCCAGGAGACAGTCGCGGTCTGTGCTGCCTGGCGGTGGTGGCGGACTGCTGGTGGACTTCAATTTCCTCGCCCGCCAAACTCATATTGCGGCCACTACACCAAGACTGTTGGCGGTCGGGCCGCCAACGTGGCAGTCACAGCACCGCCAAACTCGTAATCAGCCCCAAAATGCTGTCAAACTAGAGCCAATACTAAAAGAAATGTTCCAGTCCTTCAGAGTTGCCGGTAGAATCACTCCATCGATAGAGGATGCCACAATCATGGTGATACCCAAACCAGGGAACGACCACAAAGCATGCTTGGCCTACAGACTGATCACTCTTTCATTCTGCCACCTTTTTTTCCATCACTGGACCAATCAGGATTCGTGGGAGGCGGACAGACTTTTGATAGCATATGAAGGATGGCTCACTTTATCAAAAAAAGAGAAACTAAAGCAGTTTTTTGGCACTTAGGTGGTCATTATGACATTGGCGGTGAGTGATAAAGTGGTGGAAATACCACCAACAGGCTGGGGGTAATTACCGCCAAATTTAAACCATGGTGGTGATAACTCCCATAGACAGCCAATGTATCACACCATCCACCAGGGCGTTAACACCATGCATCACAGCGATAGCCACCAACAGCCAGGCGGAAGACAAGGTACTTCCCACCATATCATGACACTGCAATCCACCGCTATTTCTGGGTCGGTACCAACGCCATCAAAAGCCTGGCAGAAACATTGCACTGAAGACCAAGACTCACCATCAGGGACACGGAGAAGAACAACGCTGCCATGGAACCGGAACTGCAAGTCTTCCTGATGCTCTTCTACACCATGCTCCACCTGAAACACCAACGCTGATGAAGACGACGACAGTGAGTACAGCCACCTAGCACAGAAGCGAGGGAGGGAGGAAAAGGAGAGTGACACACACATGCACAACACACAGCACACACACACACACACACCATACACACAAGCAGCTGCAGACGAAAAACAATGGCACACGACACACAGCAGAATAATACAAGGACTAGAGTTAGGAAGTATTGAAAATGTATTTGAAAGGCAAAAGCCACCATAAGAACCAATTGGAAAACAAAGAGATATGTACAATTGTCCACAAAGGGCCAATGCCCAGTCCAAAGTACTAAGGGCTCAAATGACCACAGGGCACAGTCCAAGGCCCAACTTGTTTCCTGACAGCATCAGCACAGAACTGTGCAGAGGCATCATTATTGAAGTGGGCAGGCACCTCAGGGGGAAGGGGGGTCGGGGGCACCTCAGACGAAGTCAGGAACTTGCTCCATGCCCATTTCCCAATGCTGGGGAGTGCGAGGTCACAGTCTCAGAGGTGGGGGACTTCCCACTGGTTCTGGAAGGGGCTCCATGCCCATGTCCCAATGCTGGGGAGTACGAGGTCACAGTCTCTGAGGTGGGAGACTTGCCCACTGGTTCTGGAGGGGGCTCCATGCCCATTTCCCAATGTTGGGGTGTGCAAGGTCAAAGTCTCTTAGGTGGGGAACTTGCCCACTGGTTCTGGGGGGGGGGGCTCCATGCCCGTTTCCCAGTGCTGGGGAGTGCAAGGTGACAGTCTCTCAGGTGGGGAACTTGCCCACTGGTTCTGGAGGGGGCTCCTTGTACAGCAGTCCCTGGGGGTGGCCTACATGCCCGCTGCTGGAGGTGAGGGCTGCACTGCCTCAGCTGGAGGTGAGGGCTCCGTGACCACTGGTGGTGGTGGTGGTACCCTGCCAGCCTCTGCTGGAGGTGAGGGCTGCAGTGTCTCAGCTGGTGAAGGTGCCTCCCGGCAGCCTCTGCAGGAGGTGAGGGCTACTGTGTCTCAGGTGAAGGTGAGGGCTCCGTGACCACTGGTGGTGGTGGTGGTACCCTGCCAGCCTCTGCTGAAGGTGTGGGCTGCTGTGTCTCAGCAGGGGAAGGGGCCTCCTAGGCAGCCTCTGTTGGAGGCGAGGGCTGCTGTGTCTCAGCTGGAGGTGAGGGCTTCTTCCCTTTCATGGTAGGAGGTGAGCACTTCTGCCCTTTCATGGCAGGAGGTGAGCACTTCTGCCCTTTCATGGCAGGAGGTGAGGGCTTCTTCCCTTTCCTGGCAGGAGGTAAGGGTTCCTTCCCCTTCCTGGCTGGTGGAGTGGGATCCTTCCCCTTCCTGGCTGGTGGAGTGGGATCATTACCCTTCCTGGCTGGTGGAGTGGGATGCTTCACTGTCTTGCCTCCACGACTAGGAGGTGCCTCCACTGTCCCTGTGGACTGTTTGGCTTGTTGTGTAGTCATTTTAGTTATAGCTCCATGCACGTTAGTTAACACACTAGGCCGCTGTGCACTTTGACCTAGATATATTTTATTCGGCTTTGCATTGTTATTTTAACAATAACCCGTTTTACAGTCTTGTTTTATTTTCATCTATCTAACTGTTTTTGCTTAGCCCAGCACTGTCTTCTCAAACAAGACATTCTTGATCACTTTGTGCTTCAGTCAAGGCTACAGTTCAGTACATTGCCGGTGAACGTGGTAGAAGTTTAGTCTCCAACATTCGTAGAAAATACACATCCATACGTAGGGACATTATCTTGGGACATCAGCTGTGTTATTATAAAAACACTTCCTAGTCCCATTACACGTTAAGAGGGAGATTCCAGCCAGGGAACCACGACTGAATGCTTCGCTGCAGATGCTAACGCAGACTACAGGCCTTTGCTCAGGTATGAGGGTTGATGTCCTCCCGGGGGAACCTGAAAGGGAGAATTAGAGCTTAACATGCTGTGCTCAGATTATGACTTAGATAAGAAATAGTCCATAAATCTTAGTGACAAGATGTTAGCGTTATTCTTATGCTTCACTCTCCTCGTCACCATTTTAATATTGTCATGCTGTGTCGTCCTGGTTATTGCAGCTCACGCTTTGCTGTCTAAAGTGCAGTTGTTTTATTAAACCAGTCATTAAAACGTATACTGCCTCTTATTGTCATTTATATATGAGACCGAAGTGTGAATGAGAGAACCGGATGTGACCTGAGTGACCACGACTTCCCTGAGAAGTATAATATGTCATGTGCTCGGCTGCCCAATCATCCCTATCTCCTGGTAGAGATGAGGCACTGCTAGTTAGCCGGAGCAAAACCCGGATTTAGAGCGACAGATGTCACCCGCAGTGGGTCAGACTCAGTCTCCCACACTGTGGATGATCTTGCGGCTCAAAATCCAGTAGTCTCATTAGAATAATGAGAGCCTACGTGACATGGCGCCACCAACGTTTGGTCAGGCTCTAATTTTCGGGTACTCCGGAGTATCTCCGTCTCATTATATATAATGACACCGCAATGCCGTATGCGGAGACGTCCGTGGTGCTGAGGAGTTCCACCACAGCTGTGTAGGTAATCCTACTACAACTGGCAGTTGTTCAAGCTTGAACTTTAAAAGGAAACCCTATTTTGGTGTGCCTTCTCTGAACTCATAGTGTTACTATCATGGCGAATCCCCAACAGGTACAAATAGCTGTTAATATGAGACAACCTCTAACAGCACACTTACTAGCAAATGGCCTAACGGCCCAGGGAGGTCCAGTCACATTCGTGATGGACACCCATGCAGCTTATAGAACAGAACTTTTTTATTCTTGGGTCACATTTCCAGCAGTTGATGGGAACACAAATACATTTCATCAATATACACCTGCGAATGCGTCTGGACAATACAGAGCATACGCATATTTAGAGATACCTCTATCTTATCAAGAACATAATAATTGGCTTGATGGCGCCCTACCCCACACAATATTACCAGTAAGGTTAGGTCCATTAAGTAATGACGGTCCTACTTGGCCTTTATTGCCCACCTATACACCACATCCTGCAGTTGCAAATTTAGCAGTAGCTGAGGTTCGGCGCTTATATATTGAATTAAAAGCAATATATATACGATTAGTACAATTTGTGATGCAAACACTAAATACAAACCCAGCACGTGCTGCTCCAGCACATCCACATGCAGTAACGCCAGGTATAAATCCTGCGACTGTACATTCGATTATGGGTAAAGTACCCGCCAAACAAGAGGAAACTCCGTTTTGGTTAGCAGAGAAAATTAACACGCTGGAGGCAGTGTTTCCCCATACGGGACCTCAGGATAAACATAGAATATTAATGATGTTCTTTCCCTTTGGGATGGTCCCTGCAGTAGAAAACTGTAATACTTGGGGCACGGTATTTGCCGCGCTCTACACAACCGCACACGGTACACCAACACTTGCCAATTTACCTGAAGTGTTGAAACAAATTCAAGATGAATATGGGGCTGCCCCGGCCCTAGATTTGGGGATGCAACTGATGGGCAATTTTGCCACAGTATCCTCAATCATTTTAAGTAACCTTAAAGGGTAAGCAGTCGCCCTTGCAGTGCGCATGCTGCTTTGTGACGTTCCACAGCAGGATCAGGAACAAGAGCTATCTAAAATAATAGCATAGACCTACTCAAGTATTGGTCGAGATAGCTTAGGGGCCAGACCACAAAACCACAATTTCAGGGTAAATCAAACACAGATACCCCCAAGCAGGCACCTAAGGGTAATAAGAAATGCTGGGATAAAAAAAAAAAAACTCCTAAGAAAGAGAGGGGAAAATCTCCACGTATGGAGACCCCACAAAATAGGTATAATCTCAGAAACAGAGATAATATAAAAATGCCTGATAGATATCATTATACTGATACACGCCATTCTCGTTCCTTTCAGGACTCAATGGAAAAAAGAAATGAGAGAGGTGGGCGATCAGAGCGAAGAACAGAGTACGTGAAACTGAGACAGGAATCACAAGGCTCTTCGGAGGTTTCTGTTAAAAAGGAAGAGAAACCCGCCCAACAAAAACAACAATTTAAAAAGAAAAAAGTGGCAGCAGTCGCAGTTTGACATGCCACACAGGAAGAGGGTCCTCTTTAAGAACAAGAATTGGGCTCTAGCCTTGCTAGACAGTGCGGCTGAGGTCACAATAGTTCGCCGAAATCTTCTAGAGCATCTGGAGGTGAAAGCAACTGATGATTTTATACAAGTAGAAACTGCGGACATGCGTGTCTCCATGCCTGATAGGGTGTAAAAAAGTAACGCTACAGTTAGAAGGAGACATTGAACGCACAATAGACGCAATCTTTTGGGATCGCATAGTAATAGTATATGATGTCTTGTTGGCCGAACAATATTGGCTGCCTGACTTTGTCCGTACCTCCCCATATGGAGATGATGTCATTAAGCCTTCTTTCTAGTTCCTTGTTCCCGAGGAACTCGCTGAATCCTATTCCATTGAATGGGCTTTGGCACAAGCACCTGCATTATACAGAAATCACATGGGATGGGATAAAGAATCCCTCTACCATGTAATACCAATTAAAAACGAACCTCAGCCACAACCGCAGTATCCCATAAAACATGAAGCAAAAGCACCAGTGAGAGATAAACTAACGCAATTAGAGTACCAGGGGGTGATTGAACCCTGTGTCTCACCAATGAATAACCCATTATTCCCCGTAGCTAAACCAGACCATTCAGACAGAATAGTCTTAGACTCCAGACATTTAAACAGTCATACACATACCTATGCTATCCAAAATTTGCATAGCACAGCATTAATGAGCAACATAGTACGTAAAAATCACAAAACAACACTAGATATTTCCAATGGGTTTTTCTGCCAGAATATAGCACCTGAGATTAGAGACTTAACAAGTTTCAGCGTACTAGGCGCTCATAAAAAATTTGGTTGTTTACTTCAGGGGTATAAGAACAGCCAAGGACTGTTCGCAGCTCGTGTCACTGCTATATTGCATGAGATTGACCCTGAAGCATTGTCCTATGTAGATGATATATACCTCACGGATGATGAACTACTACAATATTTAAGAGGGTTAGCCCGCATTGTTGTAGGGTTTGCCGAATTTGGCTACAAATTTAACTTAAAAAAAACAAAAATAGCCTTCCTCAGCATCCTGTTCCTAGGATATGAGCTGTCAAGTGAAGGGAGGAGCCTAGCGCCGCAATTCTTAGAGAAGTGCGCACAGTTACAACCACTGAATACGATAAAAAAACTCTGAATTATTATTGGGTTTTTAAAATTTTGGCAGAACCTACATTCCAGATTATGCTACACGCATAAAACCTTTATATGACTTAATACGTCCTGATTTTTCAAGTAAATTCTGGACAATTGAACATACACGCATTCTTCGAGAGTTGCAGACAGACATGCTTGCAGCACAACATTTACACGCAAGGGACAACAAAACACATTTGGTCATCAGAGTAATAGCTGGGGCCATCGGTTTCACCTATGTGACATTTAATGAAGGGGACACAGTCCCGATTGCATATAAATCGCACTTGTACTCAACGGCAGAACAACGCTTTGCTCCCACTGAGAAAATTCTCACTGCTGTACAGATGGCTGTCCTTAAAGAAAGACCTCTTGCCCAAGGAAAACGCATTATTGTCGTTTCTCCAATCCCAGCCCTATAGACTGTTACTAAAGCTAGCATTCCAAACGCAAAGGCATTACATCCACGTTGGATACAATGGGCTACGTCTCTGACAGCCACTGATGTAGACTTCATTTTTGACCCAAAGCTACAAACTCAGGAATTCTTACAATATGAAATAGAATATCCAGTTCCAGCAAATACTTTGCCCATTGATCAGTAGCATAGAGTCATGTACACCAATGGCTCTTCACAACCTGCAATTAAAACTAAACATCAATATTCTGCTGCTTGCGCAGTCGTAAGTGGCTATATGGAGGGCGATAAATGTTGCCCTCTACATACCTTTACACAGACCCTAGGGGATTGCACAGCACAATTGGCTGAGCTAAAAGCACTGCTGATGGCACTAGAATACAAGAATCCGGCACAGCCTACGCTGATTGTTTGTAATTCGTATTACTGTATCTAGTCCTTTAATGAATACCTGCATTATTGGCGCCAGAATGGGTTCAGAGATTCCAAAGGCAACACCATTAAACACAGACTACTGTGGGGGAAAAGTAGCTGACCTGAAAGAGACGCTTCTGAATGTCCATGTTGTACACACACTTGGACACCAGTGCGTTGGAATACACGTTGCTGGAAATACACTGGCTGATGAAGCAGCAAAGTCAGCAGTGGCTGTGGCCGCTGTAGCTGCAGTGACTCGTTTGAGTTCAAAACCGGATGCAGACATCTGGGCTGCCGTGACAGCTACGGCTAATGGTACGCCCTATCCTAAAGGATTTCCTAACAAATATCGTATGGGAGGTATGCTGAACACTGAGGTTAAGATACCAGGCGTAGGTGTACGAGACATCCCAAACAAAGACATAAGATCACAATTGATTAAAGCATCACATGAGGGGATGGCGTCTGCCCATGCTGGTGTGGCGGCTACAATTTTGATCTTGCAGGCCCGTTATTGGTGGCCAGGTCTCTACAAAGAGACTAAGCAGTACGTCCTTTGTTGTGACATCTGTCAACAAATCAAAGTTTCCACTGCAAAGCGCCTGCCGCAGACACCCCTCTTAATTTCAAACAAACCACTACAATGTGTGTACTTGGGCCACTGTGGTCCTTTAACACCTGATAGTGCATACAAATATATTTTAGTTGCTGTTGATTCATGCTCCAGATTTGTATGGGTGTGGCCATAACGCTCGGCTGACGCTTGGACTGTTATTAAAGATTTGCGAGTCTTTATCGGTACATATGCAGTTGCGGCCTTCCATTCGGACCAGGGCCCTGCTTTTGCTTCAAGGGCATTCAGGGACGCCATGGCTTTGTTAGGGGTCCAACTCCAGTACTCGTCTCCATTTCATCCTGAGGGAAATAGTATTGTGGAGCGATTAAACCGTGATTTAAAGCAATCCTTAACACCAGTCTTACTCTTAGGTACGGGTCGTAGTTGGCTTAATCACCTGTTTGGAGTCCAGAGAGCACTAAATAACCTGCCTAGAAGGTCCCTGGGGGGTCATACTTCACTATGAGTGCCTGTTCGGAACTCGAATGTATGTTCCGGATCTTGATGACCCTGGTGTGGAGGCAGCAGAAACATCTTTTGACATAAATTAACGTGTCACTGTCTTACAGGAATTGCAACAGTTCAGTGATGATAATTCTTCCAAAAGTGCCGCCTCCACAGGAATTAAGGATGTGCCTGGAACATCTACCAGCTGGATTCCCAGAGTTGGGGATCTTGTACATGGAAAAGTCGCAGTAAAAAAGGAATTTGGCCCTTCTTATCGAGCACCAGTCCCTGTACTAGGGATACACGGTACCAGAACTGTTATTCTGCCACCGTTGGAAGGTGCCAAAGAAAATCGTTTTAACCTCCATTGACAATGTCAAACTACACCATGTGGCCGATCTGCACAGCCGACCAAGAGGAACATTCAGTAGTTCCTGAATCCCTCTCACTACTGGCGAAGAAGTTCCTTTACAAGTTGTTTACACCAACACCAACACCTCTCCAAACTTGGGGAGGGTGGAAGATAATCTTGCATTAGTTCCACTAACGTCAACTAATTTAGAAACATTTGACGAGGTCAACTCGACTTCAAGCCAAACGGATGGTGCTGTCTATAGTGTACCACCGCAGGAAACACCAACTCCACCACTAACAATGGCTCCACCATTTGCACGAACTGCCTCTGGTTATTTTGCCGACTTTAACGATGATCTCTCAGACTCATTCGCCTCTTCGTCAGCTAATCTGTCAAGTACACGTAAGCTAACAAACTGGCTTCAAGAAACGTATTTTATTTTTCCATGGAATTATCTATGGCTCTCTTTGACTGTCCTAGCCTTTCTACTATGGATTGGTTTTGTTACTACCTTTTTCCTATTAATACATGGTCATTTTTTACCTGAAAGATCGACAGTTGAACTGGTGGAGGAGGTTTTGAAACCACATTTTTCTTCACATAAAGTCCGAAGAGACTTATCTTTTGTGAACATTTCCGCAGTGCCAATTCCTGATGGGATTGTGTGGGACAAAGTAATGTTTGATATATATGGTCCCACTGAAGTTATTCAAATACCGTATGTGTTCAAATTATCAATGAATGATATAGTGATACCAGGCATTGTTTCTGATGATTGGGATGTGAAAACAGTTGATTCTATGATGACTGAATTGCAATATTATACTGTCTTTGAAAACGAAGATGTTTACCAATTCAAAGAAAAGTATGGTGATATGTTTTGTTATAATTACTATGGGCACCATTTCATACATAGAGCGAGCAGTCCAAACACTGTATTTAATTACACACAATGGGAACATTGTCCCACTCCACCGCAAGGG
This sequence comes from Pleurodeles waltl, assembly GCF_031143425.1. Taxonomy (NCBI): domain Eukaryota; kingdom Metazoa; phylum Chordata; class Amphibia; order Caudata; family Salamandridae; genus Pleurodeles; species Pleurodeles waltl. The sequence goes on along the minus strand of NC_090437.1, from coordinate 316,776,683 downwards.
AGTTCCAAAACTTATTCTGAAAAGTTTGCATATTTTTCTGGGCATAACCAAAAGAATGCTGAGTTCTATTATTTTAAGGTACCACCTACTAAGAATATACATATGTTATTGACCAATACGAAATTTAGATATTCGGAATCCTTTGTTTCCTGGTTATCGATAGAAGGCTATGAATATTGGTCCAAATCAATTGATCTGAAAAGTGTCTGGGGAACAAAAAACTGGCAAATTAAGTGAAAAGAAACATTGTTTAAAGCATGCCTCATTCCTGTACAAATTATTTTTTAAATGAAACAGTGCAACAAACAAGTTGTTTAGTCTTAGCAACAATCAGGGAATTAAACATGCCTAGTATACCTGCCCCAGCAAAATTTTACAAATGACAAAAATATACGAATGTCACTGAAGATGAGCTCGATGGGTGGGTCCAGAATGGTAAGTTTAATGCTTAACTGACACGTCCAGGCGGGTGGTTGTTGTGGCCAATAGATACCAATGGGTCCCATCAACGTTTTATTAGCTCCTCGGGGGGTTTTAAGATGAGTAGGCCAGACCCTCGCTATATATCACCAGAGCATGCAGATATAATTAGAACATATAGGGTGTCATTACAACACTGGCGGTAAAAGCCGCTTACCGCCGTGCAGAAGACCGCCAATACACCGCCGCGGCCGTGAAAATCAGCCGCAGCTATTATGACCCACATCTCTGAATCCGGCGAAATTCAGACACCCACACAAGTCCGCCACACCAAAGGTCAGTGATAAACTGGCGGAAAAAAAAACTATACCGTCACGCCAACAGAAACACGCCCATGCTATCACGACCCACGAATCCACGCGGTATTTCATTGGCAGTACACACCGCCGCGCTCAAAATACACACACATCTCCAAAATACCGCCACATTGGACAATTCCAAATACACACACCTGATACACATACAAACACCACTCCCACACACCCAACACAATATAAAACACACACCCACATCACCCAAAAAAATCCTACGACCAAAAATTATTGACGAAGGCCAGAGAGACTGCACAGCATAGACAACCCCACCACACAGAGGCACACAACACCATCACCCACACAACATCCATGCACAAAACACCACACATCACTACACATCACCACACTCATCACCACATACACCACCCCACACGTCACCTACACCACCCCATGGCACGGCAAAGACACCCCAGGTTCTCGGAGGAGGAGCTCAGGGTCATGGTGGAGGAAATCGTACGGGTAGAGCCACAGCTATTTGGATCACAGGTGCAGCACACCTCCATAGCTAGGAAGATGGAGCTATGGCGAAGAATAGTCGACAGGGTGAACGCAGTGGGACAGCACCCAAGAAATCGGGAGGACATCAGGAAGAGGTGGAATGACGTACGGTGGAAGGTGCGTTCCGTGGTCTCAAGACACAACATTGCGGTACAGCGGACTGGCGGCGGACCCCCACCTCCTCCCACAACTAACAACATGGGAGGAGCAGGTCTTGACCATTATGCATCCTGAGGGCCTCGGAGGAGTCGGTGGAGGAATGGACTCTGGTAAGTCAAATCTTAACTATCATATCCCCCACCTTACCTGCATGCTATCACAGACCCCCACCCTCACCCCTCCCCTATCACTCCAACTCCTCACTAATGTACTAATAACACAAACCACACATCCCAACACCAAGCCCTGCATGACACTACAAAGCATGGACACCCCTCACTAAAGCATGCCCACTGCACATACCCATAACACCCCCCCAACCATCATCACAAAAGCCCCCACACAGGAATGCTAGCACCGGGGTACACGCTCACCCACCCATTGCACACCATGACACACAAACATGCAATAATCATGCTTTTACACCCCTGCAGGACCACTACCCAACGTCACCAGACAGGAGGGTTCAGACATCTCTACCCCACCCACAGAAGAGGCCCACAGTGATGACAGCAGCTCTGGCCAACTGGATCCAGATGACCAGCCCGGACCATCGTGGGCCTCGGGACAGTCGGTTCCCCTCGCACAGGCACAGCCCAACACAGACCTTCCACCCTCTGGAAACACCAGCACAGCACCCACCCAGCGGGCCCATACCTCCGTACCCAGGACACGTCAATCAGCTGTGTGTCCACCACTACAGGGAACCCAGGATAACCCACCACCCCAACAACAACAGGGACCTGGGGGCAGTGGTAGTGGGCACACGGTCCAGGGGACGGAGGCCCAGGAACACAGGGGAACTGGGAGGGCTGCTGTGCGACAGGGGGCGACAGGCCAAGGGAACCCACTCTCCACGAGGCTCTCTCCTCCATCATGGGAGCATACCACCACTCCCAGGAGACGATGGCTACGGTCCTGGCCAAGTTTCAGGAGACCCCGCGCATGCAGGAGGAACAGTATTCAGGGTTCAGGGAGGAACTCAGAACCATCAGCTCTGCCCTGGGCACCATCGTAGGGGTGCTGAAGGACATACTGAACACCATGAGGGACACCGTGGCACTCCAAGGGGCCCCTGACACTAGCATGGACGATGAACAGCCCACCACCTCCGCCGGCGCTAGTGCACAGGACGCCCCGCCACAGGACCACCACACCAGCACCCCCCCCCCCTTGCAGATGGAGAACCACCCCACAAGCGGTCCCTGAGATCCAGGAACAGGACAGAGCACAATGGCAAGACCCCCGCCAAGAAATGAGACCACCCTGATTGTCATCCCACTGTCCCACTTTGTAACCCTGTCCATATTGGAACTGCCCCAGCTCCACTTCCTATGCCCATATGGGCAGTGCACCTGTGAGACTAATAGACTGGACTCTGCCATGGACATTCCTCCACCATCACCCCTCACCATTTTACCACCCCCTCCAATATTGAGCACTTCAATAAACACCCTTGAAGCACAGAACAATCTGGAGTCAGTCTGTGGTTTTGAAAATGTGTATTAGCTATGACAGTGACAAAATCCGTTCTCAAATGTAATGTCAACATACCTATGTCACACATCACAAGTCCATGAAGAATGCAAGCAGATGACACACGTTGGTAACCACACCTGTGAAACCGTAATGGAAATGTACAACTCAGTTACCAAATACTGCTTGAAATTGTCAGACAGGATAGAGGTAGAAGTGTGAAAGTACTTGTAGTAGGCAAGAAAGTGTTCTCACCTGTGTGTCACTAGAAATATTGCTGGATGACTGAGTCTCTGTTGTCAATGTCTTCTTCCTCTGCTTCATCCTCATCACTGTCCACAGGCTCCACAGCTGCCACAACACCGTCATCTGGACCATCCTCCTGCAGAAAAGGCACCTGGCGTCGCAAAGCAAGATTGTGAAGCATACAGCAGGCGATGATGATCTGGCACACCTTCCTTGGTGAGTAGAATAGGGAACCACCTGTCAGGAGGCTGAAGGTGCGTTCGATCACCCTCCTAGTCCGCCCATGGGCCTCATTGTAGTGTTCCTCTGCCCTGGTCCTGGGATTCCTCACTGGGGTCAGTAGCCATGACAGGTTGGGGTAACCAGAGTCCCCTAATAGCCACACCTGGTGCCTCTGGAGTTGACCCATCACATAAGGGATGCTGCTATTCCGCAGGATGTAGGCATCATGCACTGAGCCAGGGAACATAGCATTTACCTGGGAGATGTACTGGTCTGCCAAACATACCATCTGTATATTCATCGAATGATAACTCTTCCGGTTCCTGTACACCTGTTCACTCCTGTGGGGGGGACCAAAGCCACATGGGTCCCATCAATGGCACCTATGATGTTAGGGATATGTCCAAGGGCATAGAAGTCACCTTTAACAGTAGCCAAATCCTCCACCTGAGGGAAAACAATGTAGCTCCTCATGTGTTTCAGCAGGGCAGCCAACACTCTGGAAAACACGTTGGAAAACATAGGCTGGGACATCCCTGATGCCATGGCCACTGTTGTTTGAAAAGACCCACTTGCCAGGAAATGGAGCACTGATAGCACCTGCACTTGAGGGGGGATCCCTGTGGGATGGCGGATAGCTGACATCAGGTCAGGCTCCAACTGGGTACACAGTTCCTGGATTGTGGCACAGTCAAACCTGTAGGTGATGATTAAATGTCGCTCCTCGATTGTCACCAGGTTGACCAGCGGTCGGTACACCGGAGGATTCCACCATCTCCTCACATGACCCAGCTGACGGTGCCTAGGAAGGCCAGCAGTGACCACAGAGTCAAGCAACTCAGAGGTGTGTACCCATAGCTACACAGAACACGAAACATAATCCAAAAAGTAGTCTGTATGTGTGTTGAGTCCAGGCCTAGGTATGTGTGACGCAGTTGAAAATGAAGCCATGTGGGCCCCTGAAATGGCGGCTGCCTGACCTCCAAAGTGGGACAATGGGATGTGAGGTAACTGCGCTGGCGTTGTACACCGTCGCGGTAGGCGGTCGAAGACCGCTGCGCAATGCTGCATTGGTTAACATTGGACCCTATGGGTCCCAGAAGCCAATGACGAAGTGCGCGGGCGGTGATGATACGCACCGCCGGCGACGTCACCGCCGCGGACGTCACCGCCATTTTCTATCTGTTGAATCACTCGATACCTGATCTTCGACAGGAGAGGACCTATACTGCAAGTGCTGCTGTGACCTCGGTCTGGAAGAGACAATGGCTCGTGATTCTGGGGAAAGGGCCCCTGCCTTCACTGCACAGGAGTTGGAGAAGTTCGTGGACGGGGTCCTCCCCCAGTACACGCTACTCTACGGTCCTCCAGACCAACAGGTGAGTACACTGGGAGCAAGTTGTATGGGCTATGCCTGGGTGGAGAGGGCTGGTTGTAAGAAGGAAGGGGCAGAGTTCGGCGAGCATGAAGGACTGTGAATGCATGTGCCACATGGCAAGGGTAGGGATGTGGGCCACTCACCTCGACGGTGCAGTTGCTAATGACTTATCTTCTCCCCCTGTACATGTCATGTAGGTCAGCGCCCACCAGAAGAAGGATATTTGGCGTGCCATCGCCAAGGACGTCCGGACCCTGGGGGTCCACCAGAGACGGAGCACCCACTGCCGGAAAAGATGGGAGGACATTCGCCGCTGGAGCAAGAAGACGGCGGAGGCTCAGCTGGGGATGGCCTCCCAACGTGGGAGGGGTGCCCGTCGAACCATGACCCCCCTGATGTTCCGGATCCTGGTGGTGTCCTACCCTGAGTTGGATGGGCGCTTGAGGCCATCACAGCAGACAAAAGGGGGTGAGTACAACATCATTCAGCGGACTTTGCGCACAGTGAAGGTGTCTAGGTGGGGGAGGAGGGCTGTGGGTTTCCCTAGGCCAGGGCGAGTTACGAAGGCTAGGCCCCTCCGTAATGCAGGCCATGTGGCACTCCACCCCACCTCTGTAGAGTGCCAAGTACAGGTATACATGCCCCTGTGTCATCTATGTGTGCTGATATCCACCATAGCCATGTAGGCCGTATCCCAGGAACTGCATCAGTAGAGCCCAACAGCGCGGCGTAGTGCAGGGGGCTGCTGTGTCTGTATTGTCCGCCAACGGTAGCGGTAAGCCATGCACTCAACCTGTCTTTCTTCTGTCGTCCCCGTCCCCCCTTTTTGTGCTCTCCCTGTTCTTTTGTGCATCAGCATCATCAGGCGGAGGTACAGTGGCACCGGAGCACGAGGGAGCTGCATCCCACATGGCCATGGAGGGCCACAACATGGACTCTGAAAACACCAGTGGGACGGAGGGCGAGAGGAGCTTCACGGCGGGGACAGGATCAGCAACCAGCAACACGGACTCGTCCTCCGATGGGAGCTCCCTTGTGGTGGCGGCAAAATGTGTGCCCCCCACTTCTACAGGTACAGCTGCCACCCCCCTACCAGCACCCCCCTCCCACCAGCCCCTCAGCCTTCGCCCGTGCCTTCTCACCCAGGAGGGTGAGCATCACCTTCGCCCCAGGCACCTCAGCCCCTGCCCCTGTCACCTCTGCTGCCCTCAGTGAGGAGGCCATTGACCTCCTCAGGTCACTCACTGTTGGGCAGTCTACCATTGTGAATGCCATCCCGGTGTAGAAAGAGAGTTGCAACACAGTAATGCATTCCTGGAGGGCATTCATTCTGGTCAGGCTGCCCTTCATCGAACCCTGCAATCTCTGGCCTCAGCACTGATGGCAGCCATTGTCCCTGTCTCTAGCCTCCCCCCTCCAACTTCCTCCACGCAGACCCAATCCCCTGTACCCCAGCCTATCCCAAGCACACCATCAGACCAGCCTGCACACACGTCAACACACAAGGGAAGCTCAGGCAAGCATAAGCAACACACATCCCACAGGCACTCACGCAAGCATCACACACATACAGACACACCAACATCCACTGCCTCCACTGTGTCCCCCTCCTCCTCGTCTCCCTCCTCTCTCCCAGTGTCGTCTACACTCTCACCTGCATGCACTACCACTACAGCCACTATGTCCTGCACCAGCACACCCACCAGCACACCCCGCTCACCTGCACTCACCACCCCCACTACCATTTACACGTCCTCCATGTCCTCTCCCAGTGTGTCTGTGACGCCCCCTCCCAAAGTACACAAACGCGGCCACACACCCACCCAACATCCATCCACCTCACGACAGCCTCCAGCGCATGCACCTGCACCCAAATCAACAAAAGTTACACCTCCTACAACCACCTCCTCTTCCTCCACTCCCAGACCCCCTCCAGCTACCTGTCCCAGTGTTCGTCAGAAACTTTTCCTGAGCAACCTTGACCTCTTTCCCACCACCCCCCCCCCTCCAATTTATAGGTCCCGTACTAGCACCTCAGCCAAAACATCTCCAGTACCAGTGGTGCCTGTTAGAGGTATGTGGAGTGCACCGGGCACCTGGGCAGCCAGTGTGACACGGAGCCACAGCACAGCCAGTCCCCCCCCCCTGTGAAGCACCAGAAGTTGGACAGTGCCCGACGGGATAGGGGGAAGACTCCAGCCAGCAAAGCCGCTCACAAGGGTCCCGGGGGGACTGTCCACTCAGCCGTGACTACTCCCAAGGTGGGGAAGGGGCAGAAGAAAGCACCAAAGTCTGGGAAGAGCAGCACGGCAGAGAAGCCCACCATCATCCCCGCTGCCCAGGACGCCACCGCCAGCCCCATTGTCACTGACCAGGAGGCCACCGCCAGAGTCAGTGCCCAGAAGGGCAGTCCCATCGTCACTGGCCAGGAGGCCACCGCCAGAGTCAGTGCCCAGGAGGGCAGTCCCATCGTCACTGGCCAGGAGGCCACCGCCAGAGTCAGTGCCCAGGAGGGCAGGAGGGCTTTCCCATCGTCAGTGGCCAGGAGGCCACCGCCAGAGTCAGTGCCCAGGAGGGCCCCGGCAGCCACAGCCCCGCTGGGCAATGAGGGACCGCCATGGCAAACCCCGCTGCACAGGTCAGAGACAGTTAAGTCAAGCACCGCTGAACAGGGAAAGCACCGCTGAACAGGGCAAAGACCGCCATGGCATGCACCGCTGAACAGGTCAGAGACAGCAAAGTCAAGCACCGCTGAACAGGGCAGGCACCGCTGAACAGGGCAAAGACCGCCATGGCATGCACCGCTGAACAGGGCAAGCACCGCTGAACAGGGCAAAGACCGCCATGGCAAGCACCGCTGAACAGGGCAAGCACTGCTGAACAGGGCAAGCACCGCCAACTCAAGCACCGCTAGCCCATGTGCAGCAGGGGCAGTGACGGAACTGGGACCGTCACGGGGAGAGTGATGCACTCTGGGCACCAGTCCCTCTCCAGAACCAGTGGAGAACAGCATCTACGCCGTCTGTCCTTAACAGGATGAAGCACTCTGGGCACCAGTCGAGAATATCATCCACTCCGTCTGTCCTTAACAGGATGAAGCACTCTGGGCACCAGTCCCACTCCAGAACCAGTGGAGAACAGCATCCACTCCGTCTGTCCTTCACAGGATGAAGCACTCTGGGCACCAGTCCCCCTCCAGAACCAGTGGAGAACAGCATCCACTCCGTCTGTCCTTAACAGGATGAAGCACTCTGGGCACCAGTCCCCCTCCAGAACCAGTGGAGACTGTTATCGACTTGAGAGACTGTGGCTTTGCTCTCCCCCGGATTGAACAGTGGGCAAGCCACCCACTGTAGAGACTTGAGAGACTGTGGCTTTGCACTCCTCAGGATATGGCAGTGGGCAAGCCACCCACTGTAGAGACTTGAGAGACTGTGGCTTTGCACTCCCCAGGATATGGCAGTGGGCAAGCCACCCACTGTAGAGACTTGAGAGACTGTGGCTTTGCACTCCCCAGGATACATCAATGGGCATGGAGCCCCCTCGTGGATCTGGCGTGGTGCTGTCATCCGGCTGAGGTGCCCCCCCTTACCCCTGAGGTGCCTGTTGTATTTCTATCTGATGCCCCAGGAGTGTTCTCTCCGTTTTGCTCAGGTATCATGTGTGGGCCTCGCCCATGCATTTTGGGCCCAGTGGTCCACGGACATTGAATGGTGCATTACCTGGAATACTATTTGTGATGTATATTTTGTTAATAGAGTACATATGTATATATTTGCTAACTGATTTTTGATATATTACAATGGTTCCACTCATTTCCTTTTGACTTTGCATTCTCCGGGGGATTTGGGGGTTGTTACTGTGATGTTTGGATATGCATTGGTGTGTGTGTTGTAGTGGGTGAGGGTGGGGGTGGGGGTGGGGGTGTTGCGTGTGTGTGTCCCTGACTTTTGCCTCCCCCTCCCTTATGTCGTAGGTGCAGTACTCACCGTTGTCTTCGGCGCCGGCGTTGCTGATGATCGTACAGGAGCAGGAAGACTATCGCAGGGAGTATTTGGAGTTCCGGTTCCATGGTGTCCTCCTTCCTCGTGGAGTGTGTAGAGGTGAGCGTTTTCCCATTGAAATGGCTGTTTCCGCCGTGTTTTTAATCCACAGTGAATCCGCTCCGGAAAAGGTGGCGGATTGGTAGGTTGTGATACTGTGGGCTGTACTTTGTCTCCCGCCTGTCTGTTGGCGGTGACCGCCGCGCTGTTTGTTTCTACCGCCGTGGCGGTCGGAGTGTTAAAGTGGCTGTCTTTGTTGGCGGTTTCCGCCACGGTCATAATTCCCTTTTTTTTCCGCCAGCCTGTTTGCGGTCTTACCGCCGCTTTAACACCGTCCGCCAGGGTTGTAATGACCACCATAGTGTGGGTAAATTATGCCAACAGTGGCTAAAATCATCCTCACTGAACGCGGTTAGAGAACACCTGAACCTCCTGTCTAACTCCACTGACTTACAAGATTTCTTGTCAGGCCCCAGAACACCACGTAAAAAGTGTTTTTTATATGCAGTATACAATTATATTTGGAAACTTTCTCAACAAGATGCTGCTGCCCGGTTAAGGCAAATAGACCAGGAAAATTTAAAAAAGGCATTAGCTGTTGTGGATAATGGGATTAACACTTTGTCTGACCAGATATATACCATTAATAATATTGTCTCTTCTGCTATAGACATTATACAATCCGATATGCCTTCCTTACATCATGGACAAAGTCTGATCAGGTCCATTATGCAGTTGGGTTGGACGCTTCAAACATTGAAGGCGGTTCGCGTTCCATGGCAGCACGTCAGTGCAAGGGAGATATTTTCTTCTTTTAATTTAACGCGACAACAACAACTAATGGCTAAGAAGGAAGCGACTTATGTCATGCTTAACATCGAGAAATTAGAAAAGTTGCCTTTTACCGTGGCCGAAATACCATCGGCTGATTGGTTAGTACATGGGGTTATTAATCTGCCTATTTCCACGCTACAATTCACCTCCTAATTAAAACACATTCCGGTAGGCAGAAATTAAAAACTGGGAGATAGTTACATTCATGAGGTGTGGTAGCTTCCCTTCTCGTACAAATGCTTCAATGGCATAAAAGAGGTCTTTCTTAGCGGTAGTGAATGCGAGACTTCAGTCAGCCATTCGATGATTTGTAAACAGCTGTCCTTGCATGGGGCATGTAACACCTCAGCTGCAAACTTGGCTTGTTACCTTAAGGGAGTTCCAGTTCCCTTGATTAGACCTTCGTTCCAGGTGCTTTCAAACGGCAGCTACGTCCTTCTCAATAATGAAGGTTGTTGTGGCATGGGGGCCGGAATAGTTTACGTTGTTTCGATCTCTAAGGTCGTTACATGCTCCGGGAACGTACTGTTTCCCCCCACTAAATTTAAGGAGGTGGCTGATATTTGGCCTTACATTGCTACTTCAAACGTGAATTTTGACAAGTTAAGTAGACTCAAGGCTTTATTGTTTCAAAAGCATGTGGCTCTTACATCTGCGCGCGAGACCTACGCACTTCAAGTGGCAAGGTCATCAGCAGAAATACAGTTCCTGTTAAATACGAACTTTCCGAGACACATTGGTGAACTCGTGGGACGAATATTTAATGCGTCCAGTCGGTTATAAGTCACATGCTCATGTTTTAAATTGTCACGTAGCATGCTTGTGTGTCCTTTTAACTTGTCAAAATTGACCTGGGTTTTATATATATCTTAGGTTGAGCTTCTAGCAATGAAATTTTAGTTTTGGCTTTGAACCACTTTCAACCGACAAGGGGAGGGTGTTGTGTAGCCATTTTAGTTATAGCTCCATGCACGTTAGTTAACACACTAGGCCGCTGTGCACTTTGACCTAGATATATTTTATTCGGCTTCGCATTGATATTTTTAAAATAACCAGTTTTACGTTCTTATTTTATTTTTTATTATCTAACTGTTTTTTCTTAGCCCAGGACTGTCTTCTCAAACAAGACATTCTTGATCACTTTGTGCTTCAGTCAAGGCTACAGTTCAGTACATTGCCAGTGAACGTGATAGAAGTTTAGTCTCCAACATTCGTAGAAAATACACATCCGTACGTAGGGACATTTTCTTGGAACATCAGCTGTATTATTATAAAAACACTTCCTAGTCCCATTACACGTTAAGAGGGAGATTCCAGCCAGGGAACCACAACTGAATGCTTCGCTGCAGATGCTAACGCAGACTACAGGCCTTTGCTCAGGTATGAGGGTTGATGTCCTCCCGGGGGATCCTGAAAGGCAGAATTAGAGCTTAATATGCTGTTCTCAGATTATGACCTAGATAAGAAATAGTCCATAAATTTTAGTGACGAGATGATAGCGTTATTCTTATGCTTCACTCTCCTCGTCACCATTTTAATATTGTCATGTTGTGTCGTCCTGGTTATTGCAGCTCACGCTTTGCTATCTAAAATGCAGTCGTTTTATTAAACCAGTCATTAAAACTTATACTGCCTCTTATTGTTATTTATATATGAGACCGAAGTGTGAATGAGAGAACCGGATGCGACCTGAGTGACCACAACTTCAATATTTCATGCCCTTGGCTGCCCAATCATCCCTATCTCCTGGTAGAGATGAGGCACTGCTAGTTAGCCGGAGCAAAAGCCGGATTTAGAGCGACAAGTGTCACCTGCAGTGGGTCAGACTCAGTCTCCCACACCATGGACAATCTTGCTGCTCAAAATCCAGTAGTCTCATTAGAATAATGAGATCCTACGTGACAGGCTGAGGTGCTGGGCTGGGTCGTTGGGACCCTGCTCTTACGAGCAGGACGGGGGGACGGAGGGGGAAAGAAGAGGTCAAGTTGGGCAAGGAAAAGCTTTTTAGGGACGGTGGGGTGGGATGAGGGAGGAGGGATTGGTTGTTGGAGGAGTACGACTGCTGGACTTGGGTGCAGGTGCATGGGTTGTGTGCTGATGTGAGGTGGATGGCTGTTGGGTGTCTAAGTGTCTGCGTTTGTGTCCTTTGGGGGGGCAGAAAGGGTTGGAGAGGACACCGGGGCCACGTGGATGGATGTTGTGGAGGTGTCTGCTAGTGAGGTGTGTGTGCTGCTTGGTGTGGTAGTGCTGGTGGTGGCTGTTGAAGCAGTGCATGCAGGTGTGAGTGTGGACGTGACTGTGAGGGAGGTGGAGAGGGAGGCAGTGGATGTGGTTGTGTATGCAACTGTCTGGTGTTTGCATGAGTGCTTGTGGGCTGAAGTGTGGTGCATGTGTTTGACTGTGCCACTCTTGTGTGTTGTCTTGGGTGCGTGCTCATCTGTATGTGTGCCTGGGATGGGTTGGGGTTGAGGAGACTGGGACTGGAAAGTGGTAGTTGGAGGGGGGGACGGTAGGAACAGGGACAATGGCTGCTATCAGAGAGGATGCCAGAGCCTGAATAGATCTCTGTTAGGCTGCCAATCCACTGTGGATGCCCTCCAGGAATACATTGCATTGCTGCATCTGGGATGCCAGCCCCTGGATGGCGTTCACAATGGTTGACTGCCCTACAGAGATGGAACTCAGGAGGTCAATAGCCTCCTCACTCAGGGCAGCAGGGCTCACTGGGGCAGGGCCTGGGACGCCTGGGGCATAGGAGATGCCCACCCTCCTGGGTGAGCGGGCACAGGCAACTCGCTGAGGGTCTACTGGGAGGGCGGTGCTGGTATGGGGGTCGCAGCTGTACCTTCATTTGGGGTGGTCACAGAGGTGTCCGCCACCACCAGGGAGCTTCCATCGGAGGAGGTATCTGAGTCAGTGTTGTCACCTCCTGTCTCTGCCGTGGTGCTCCCCTCGCCCTCCGTCCCACTGTTTCCCTCGGCGTTGGTGTACTCTGCCTCCTGGGTCCTGTGGGATGCAGCACCCTCTGTAGCCGGTGCCCCTGCTCCTCCGCCAGATGATGCTAATGCACACATGCCTCCTGGGTCCTGTGGGATGCAGCACCCTCTGTAGCCGGTGCCCCTGCTCCTCCGCCAGATAATGCTGATGCACACATGGACAAGATGACAGAAAAAAAGGGGGGGAGAGAGGGAAAGGGAACCCTGGGTCAATTACGCACCAACGCCACAGTTGGCATACACAGCACCGTCACACACAGGGATCAGGATGGAGCACTATGCATTGCACTGGCATTAATTTGGCTAGACGCCACAGCAAGATGAGGGCCAAACACCACCAACTGCACACCTCCTGGGACCCACAAAGCCCTGACTGACATGGAATGCAAACAAGCTAGGTTACCTGCATTTGCCATATACACATTACCCTTGAGCTGGATCACGCTGCAATGTCTAATCTGGCATTAAGGGGCACCCACTAACTCACACGCGCCACCCGGATCCCATGCCACCTACAAAGTTTTGTAGTAACGCCCACTGTACTCACCCTCTTATGGCTGCTATGATGCCCTCAAGCGCCCATCCAGCTCTGGGTAGGCCACCACCAGTATGCAGGCCATCAGGGGGGTCAAGTTCCCACGTGCACCTCCTCCTCGTTAGAAGTCCATCCCCAGATGGGCCTCCACGGTCTTCCATGCCCAGTGTTTCAGGTCCTCCCACCGTTTCCTGCAGTGGGTGCTCTGCCTGCTGTAGACCCCCAGGGTCCACACGTCCTTGGTGATGGCACGCCACAATCCTTTTTTTTGATGGGCACTGACCTGCAGAGGGAATGTAGACAGGAGGACACTATTATACATACAATCCAGCCTGCCACACATATGGCCCACCAATTCCATTTCCATCACCATTGGCACACACATCGTCCTGCGCCCACCATGTACACTACCACCAGACATTCACCCCCCGATGACACGATGCTTGCACACATATCTCCATGCATCCTTTCCACATGCATCGTGCCCAAGGTGTACTCTCCTGTTGGCCTGGAGGCCACACAGAAGTCCATACTGGGGTAGGACCCCATCCACCAGTCGCTCCAACTCCTCCGAAGTGAAGGCAGGGGCCCTTTCCCCGGTAACATAGGCCATGGTAGGTTCCAGACACAGGTGCCAGCAGCACGCACAGTGTAGGTGTTGTCCTGTGGAAAGTCAGGAAACAAGTGAGGATTTAGATAGAAAATGGCGGTCTCGTCCACGGCGGTGAACATCATCACTGCCGCCGCTGATCCCACTGTACTCCATAGAGCCCCATATTAGCCAATGAGGAATTGCACAGCGGTGCAAGACCGCCTTCCGCCACGACGCCTAACGTCGGTGGAGTTACCTCACTTCCACCTGTCCCCAGCTTCAGGACAGGGGGTCACCATTTCATGGTGGTGGACAGCGATCAAATAAACCATAACTGCGTCATTGCCTAAAATTGGACATACATTGCCATTCCCACTGTCCCATCACATTGATGTAATATGTACACTGAGGTTGTGGTTCCATTGTTCAAATTGTGACAGCCTACTCACTCTTGTGTCCCTTAGATACCCACCGCTGTGGATGAATAGGAGGAGGAGACAACCCCCAGTGTACAGACCCCTTGTGGACTTGGCTAAACTGGAGGACAGGCACATTATAAACACCTATAGACTGAACAGGGCCACAATCACAGAGCTATGTGCCAAATTGGAGCCTGACCTGATATCAGCCATCCGTCATCCCACTGGGATCCCCCATCTTGTGCAAGTGCTATCAGTGCTCCATTTCCTGGCAACGGGTTCTTTCCAAGTGACAGTGGGCTTGGCAGCAGGAGTGTCACAGCCAATGTTCTCTATCGTGCTGGCAAGGGTTTTGTCTGCCCTGGTGAAACACATATGCAGCTACATTGTTTTCCCCAGGTGGAAGATTTGGCCACTTTGAAGGCAGGATTCTATGCAATGGGGCATATCTCTATATTATTGGGGCGACTGAATGAACACATATTGCGTTCGGCCCCCCACCTGCCAGAATGAACAGGTGTTCAGGAATCTGAAGAGTTTCCATTCAATGAATGTGCAAATGGTGTGCCTGGCAGACCAGTATATTTCCCACATCACTGCCAAGTATCCTGGGTCAGTGCATGACGCCTTAGTCTTGAGGAATAGCAGCATCCCAAATGTGATGGCCCAACTACAGAGGCACGGGGTGTAGCTAATAGGTGAGCCAGAGTCCCCACCCACTGTATGCAAGTGTATGCCTTCAGGTGTTATCCCCATAGCATTGTGTTAGGCTAATGTTTGTCCCTGAATACTTGCAGGTGATTCCGGCTACCCAAACTTGTTGTGGCTCCTGACCCCTGTGAGGAATGCCAGGACAGGGGCTGGGAACCGTTATAATGAGGCACATGGGCGAACCAGAAGAATAATCGAAAGGACCTTTGACCTCCTGAAGGCCAGGTTCAGGTGCCTTCATCTGACAGGTGGATCCCTGTGCTACTCAACCTGAGAAGGTCTGCCAGGCAGTAATGGCATGATGCATGTTGCACCACCTGGCCCTCAGATGACATGTGCCTTTTCTGCAGGAGAAGGAGACTGGAGATGCCCCTGTGGCAGCAGTGGACCTTGAGGACAGTGAGGATGAGGAGGCAGAGGATGAGGATGTGGACAGGAGAACATTAGTTATATGTCAATACTTCCAGTGACACAGGTGAGACAGTGGAACTGATCATTTCTCTGAATATTGCGTTCATCTGTGTGACTGTAGCATGATGACATTTGCTTCCTTTGCATCTCAACTTACTGTCACCTATGGCTGGTCATTTTACAGATGTTAGTGATGTGACAACAGTCTCCTGATGTGATTACTACAGACAGTCACAGGTCATTAATTGTATGCTATCACAGTGTTCATATCATTTGCACCAGATGTTCCCCTGAATGCACATTCTCAACACATAAAATACTATCAGTCAAGTTGTGTTCAAGGGCGTTTATTGTAGTGCTATAAAATTGAGGGTAAAGTGCAATGGAACGGGGTGATGGTAGAGGAAAGTCCAGGGTATTGTTCCAGTCTGTTTGTAGCACAGGTCCAGTGTCCCAGGGGCCATAGGAAGGGGAGCAAAGGCAGTTCAAAATGGACAAGGTGACAGGGTGGGACACAAGGGGGACATTCAGGAGAGTCTAATTTCCTGATGGTGGTTTTGGTCTTGGCAAGGGTCTGTGTCCCAGGGAACGTTTATGGGGTGGTTCACCTTCTGCAGGGGGAGGGGTGCTGGTGCCCTGTGAGTCCTGTGGCTGGACCTCCTGGCCATTAGCTGCAGCAGATGTGGTGGGCTGGTCAATAGACTGGCTAGTGGTAGGGGACCGCTGGTGTGTTGTCAATGTCTGCCAGCACCCCTGCTATGGACATCATGGTGGTGTTGATAGCCTGCAAGACCTCCCTGATCTCCTAATGGTGTTCCTCTGGAAGCCGCTTGTTCTCCTGCATGTTGTCAAGGATCTGGCCCATCGTGTCCTGGGATTGTTGGTAGGCACCCAGGATCTTGGTGAGTGCCTTCTGGAGTGTCGGTTCCCTGGGCCTGTCCTCCCCTGGCGCACAGTGGTCCTCCCAGTGTCTCTGTTCCCCTGTGCCTCTGTCCCCTGAACTGTGTGCCCACTGCCACTGACCCCAGGTCCCTGATTGTCTTGGGTGTGAGGTGTGGACTGGGGTCCCTGTACAGGTGGGCACACTGCTGATTGACGTGTACTGGGGACAGAGGTGTGGGGATGCTGGGTGGGTTCTGTGGTGTTGGATACTGATGGGGGAGGCTCTGTGGTGGACTGTGAACGGGCTGGGGTGACCGACTGTCCAGTGGTCCCTGATGGGCCAGGTTGTTGATCCAGATCCAGAAGTCCAGTTTCTGTCATCACTGGGGGCATCTTCTGTTGGGGGACTGGTGGCACCTCCTCTCCGCTGACATTGGCTGGAGCACCTGCGGGATGTAAGTGATGAATTATGATTCATGGCTATGACATATTGTACATCCCTAGCTTCCTCTCTATCGCAGCTGTTGCACTGCCACCTTGGTTTGTGTATGCTGCTGTATTGTTAGTTCCTCTGTGCTGTGCATGCTTTAGTGATGGGTGTCCATGCAGGGCTGGGAAGGCTGTCCATGCATTGGTATTGCATGCAGGGCTGGGAATTGGGGTTAGTCATATATGTAGGTACAGTGTGTGGGATGGAGTGGAATGATGAAAGTGAGGGTGAGATGGCATGCAAGTATGGGGTTGATAAATGATAAATATTGACTCACCAGTGTCCAGTCGTCCAGCAACTCCAGTGAGTCCCTCAGGATGCAGTATTGCCAAGACTTGTTCCTCCCATGCTGTGAGCTGTGGGGGGGGGGGTAGATGGGGGTCCACCGGAAGTCCTCTGTATGGCGAGCTGGTGCCTTGCTTCTATGGAACGTACCTTCCCCCGAAGGTCGTTCCACCTCTTCCTGATGTCGTCCCTTGTTCTTGGATGCTGTCCCACGGTGTTCATCCTGTCCACGATTCTCCGACATAGGTCCATCTTCCTGGCAATGGATATTTGCTGTACCTATACTCCAAACAGCTGTGACTCTACCCTGACTATTTCCTCCACCATGACCCACAACTCCTCATCTGTGAAATGGGGGTGCCTTTGTGGGGACATGGGTGTTGTGTGGTGTGTGTAAGTGTGTGGGTGCTGGGTACTGTGGTTGGGTGTGCATAATGGGGTGCGTGAGGGATGTATGCGTGTATGTGGTGTGTGTGTCTAGTTGTCACAGTGGTCTTGGTGTCCGTCTGGTGACAATTATTTGTATTCGTAAAGGGTTGTGGGTGATGTGGGTGTGTGTTTTATAGGGCTGTGGGTGGGTGGGTGTGGTGTTGTATGAGTGTAAGGTGTGTGTTTTTGGTATTGTCCAATGTTGTGCAGTTTAGTATTTGGGTGTCCATTCTGAGCACGCCAGTGTGTACCACCAATGGTTTACCGCCGTTGAATGTCCGCCGTGGTGATTTGTGGGTCATGATGTAGTGGGCGTTGTTTTGTTAGCATAACGGTATGGGTGTTGGTACCGAAACTTTACCACTGACCTTTGGGCTGGCGGACTTGTGCATGTGGCAGTATTCTGTCGGATTGGTGTGTGTGTGTGTGTGTCATAATATGGCGAACAGATATTTGCCACCGTGGCGGTATGTTGGCAGCCGTCACCGTGGCGGTAAGTGGGATTTACTGCCAATGTCATAATGAGGGCCACAGTGCTGAAAAAGCCTTCAATGGTGTGGACTGGCTATACTTGAAGGAGGTGACTGCTCAATTTGGACTGAAAAACACATTTATACAGACATCACAATGGGTGGTTTTGTCTACAAGGGTTGTGTAGTGTTGTGGCTTGCGGCAACGGCGCGCGGTGTTTTCTTTGATCCGCGCGCCGCTCTCGTGAACCAGTTCGGCACGAGACGCGTTCTTTCAACGCTCCGTGCCGAACAAATTCGTTGGAGAAAAGGGGTTGAGAGCGTCGGAAGAAGCTGGATTAAGGAGCTTCCTTCATATATGTTGCCAGGGTGGTTTCTACAGATAAATAAACCTGGATGAAATCTACTTATGTTTTGTGACTTCATTACTACATTTTGTGGCGACGAGGAGTAAGAAACCACCCAGCGAACCCACAAGTCAAGATTTGGAGGTGTTTTCCTTTCGTCTGGAGCAGTGCTGTGAGTCTAAACTCTGCCCCTACAACTAGACAGCTAACTGTGAGACTTTAATTCAGTATTATTTGTGGTCTCCCCAACAAAGCCTCATGTTACAACTAGAGCGCTAACTTCTTTTTGTGAATTTGATGTGGAACTGAACAAACGCCATTTTTTTTTCTTCTACTAAAGATTTCTGAACTTTTATTTGTTTAAAGCAGAAGATTTATTTTTTAAAGTGGTGTTTGTTACCTACATAAAGTATTTGCGCAGGAATCAGTATGCAGGCTGTTACACCTCCACCACCTTTCTTAGAAACTCCTGGTGAACCACCTATCACGTGGAAACGTTGGTTTGATGCTTTTGAAACATATTTAGGAGCGTTAGGAGCTACTAGATTTAGACCAGAAAGAAAGAAATGTCTTTTATTACACTCGCTTGGCTTTGAAGGGAGATCTACGTTTAAACATCTACCAAATATAGAAACACATCAAGATGAAGAACTTGATGAATTCCAAGAAGCAGTTAACAAACTGGAATTGAGGTTCAATGAGCCCCCGAGTTTAGTCGTTTTAAGACACAAATTCTTCAAACGAATACAGAAATCTAATGAAGACATTGATACCTACATATCAGCTTTAAGATCTTTGGTAGCTGAATGCGAATTTGATAATTTTAGAGATCAGCTTATAAGAGACCAATTTGATTTGCCACTGTTTGGACAAAAATATTCGTCAGAAGCTCTTGACTTTGGGGAATCCTAGCCTTAATGAGTGTATCAGAATTGCTAAAAGCATTGAAACTTCTGTACGATCTGTGAAGGAACTTGAAGACAAGCCTCAAGAACATGTCTGCCCTGTATATTATAAAGAGACCTCAGTCTTTAAAAAAAAAGGAGATTCTTTGAAAAACACCAACTCCAAATCGTTTTTTTCTCAATCCAATTTTTGTTTCAGATGTGGAAATAATTTTCACAAGAAAGGGAGTAAACCTTGTCCAGCAAAGTTTGTTACTTGCAGATTGTGCAACAAAGTTGGCCATTTTGCTAAGGTTTGTCAAAGCACCAATGGTAATAAAATTAATGTTGGTGCTATCAAAGATGAAACTCAGGATTTTCAAGAAAGTGATCTCGTCTCTGATTTACAAGACATGGTGTTAGTTGTTAATGATGATGTTGTCAAGTGGCGTGATCCTTCAGACTGTGTTGATCTGTATGTGGAATTGGGCGTTGGAGACAAAGTTATTCGTCTGTTAGTTGATTCTGGTGCACGAATTACAATGATCACTAAAGAACTTTTTCAAGATACATGGAATGATAGACTTCTTCATCCTCCAGACAGATCTCCTGTGTCATACGAAGGACGGAAAATTTACTTGTTGGGATATTTTGAAGATGTTCTGAAATTCAAAGGGAGAGTTATTTATGGAAAAATTTATGTAGCTGTAAAGGGTCTTAATATTCTTGGTTGGTTTCATCAAGGATTGTTCGGTATGATATTAAGACCAGGTACACGCGAGCAAGTGCTCGCCGTGAGGGATTCAGATATGGTGGAAGATCTATTAAACGATTTTCCCAAAGTCTTTTCTGGAGAATTAGGGAAAATTAAAGGTTTTAAGCACAGAATTAAAGTGAAAGAAGGTGCCCTGGTCATTAAACTCAAGATGAGGGGAGTACCTTTTAGTGCACGGAATGATTTGGAGAAGGAATTGATTTCTTTGACCAAGGCAGGTATTATTGAACAAATTGAATCTTCACTTTGGCTTTCTCCTTTGGTCGTTGCTAAAAAAAAAAATGGTGAGCTTAGGGTATGCATAGACTTACGTGCTCTGAACAAAGAGATTTGGGTAGATTCTCATCCTTTACCGAAAATAAATGATTTGTTAGCTCTTGTCGCTGGTGCTAAGTTTTTTACTAAATTAGATTTAGCATCTGCTTACCACCAAATTGAATTGGAACCTGATTCCCGACATTTCACCGCTTTTGTTTCACCGTGGGGTACCTATCAGTATTGCAGGTTACCTTTCGGTTTAGCATCAGCTGCGTCTGTGTTCCAAAGAGTAATGGAAAGTTTACTCAAGGGCATTGATAGAGTAGCCATATTCCAAGACGATGTGTTGATTTTTGGGCCTGATCGTCATTCTCATGATGCCACACTCAGACAAGTTCTGTCTATTTTTCAGCAACGAGGAGTTGTGTTAAAAAGGGAAAAGTGTGAATTCCTCAAAGACGAGGTAGAATATCTGGGTCATATGATTTCTAGTTCAGGTGTCAAACCAAAACCTGGTTTGGTTCAGAACATTCTCTATGCGGCTCCTCCCTCTGATAAAAGTGGTGTTAAAAGTTTTTTAGGCCTTTGTGAATTCTATTCTCGGTTTATAAAAGATTTTGCTTCCAGAGTTAGACCTTTTTCAAACTTACTGAAAGCGAAAGTAGATTTTAATTGGAATAATGATTGCAGTGAAGCATTTGAATGGATTAAACTTCAGCTTTCCAAATGTGTGGGACTGAAACCGTTTAATCCTGAGCTCAAATCTGTGCTCACTGTTGATGCCAGTAATGTGGGTTTAGGTGCAGTTCTTACGCAACAAACTCCTGATGGAGAAAACACTGTGGGTTTTGCTTCCAGAGTCCTAAGAGATTCGGAATGCCTGTATTCTGTTATTGAAAAGGAGCTCTTAGCCTGCTGGTGGGCGATAGAGAAATTCCGCACTTATCTCTGGGGTACTAAGTTTTTGCTCCAGACAGACCACAAACCTCTCATTTTTATATTAAGTGGGAAGAATGTGAAAAATTGTTCACCTAGGATTGCAAGATTCTCAGCTCGCCTCCTTCAATTTCAATTTGATATTCAGCATATTTCTGGAGGGAAAAATGCACGAGCTGATTTTCTGTCCAGGTTCCCTGCGGTTTCCCCATCACAGGTCTTAAAAGATGAATGTGACGATGAGAGCTGTATTATAGCTTCTCTTGAATTGGATGATGCTGGTCCATTTTCTGAAGCAGAATGGATTTCGGCTACAGATAATGATCCTGTCTTGAAAACCGTTTCTAAATTTATCAGTGAGGGGTGGCCTAAAGAGAAATCTTTGGAACCGGGTATTCAGCCTTTTTTTAAAATTAATGAAGAATTATCATTGGAGGGTGGATTGGTTATGAGATCGGACAAGTTGATACCTCCTCATATTTTCAAACAACAAATAATAACAAAAGCCCATGAGGGACACCTAGGTTCGACTTTCACTAAACGTAGGGTACGTTCTTTTTTCTGGTGGCCCCAAATGGATACGGAAATAGATAACCTAGTCAAGGGTTGTGTTATTTGCTCATCTAGCGATAAAGTTCTTAAAACATGTGTACCTCCCTTAATGCCCATTGAGTTGCCGGAGCGACCCTGGGTGAAACTAGGTGTTGATTTGATTGGTCCTTTTTATACCTTGCCGTCAAATGCTAAGTTTGCTTTAGTTCTGTTAGATTATTACTCAAAATGGCCAGAGGTCAGATTTATTAGTGAACCAAATTCAAAAGCGGTGGTGAAATTTATTAGAGATGTGTGCATGAGGGAGGGTTTCCCCGAATACATTGTTTCTGATAACGGAGTGCAATTCGTTTCCAATGAAGTGGAACAGTTTTTCAGGAGTAGTAGTATTAAACACCTAAAAAGTTCTTTGTTTCACCCTCAAACTAATGGCCTTGTAGAACGCTTTAATCGGGTCCTGGGTGATTGTATTAAGTGGGCCATACAGAACAAAGTTGACATTCACTCTGCTACTCAATCAATGTTGTGGTTCTATAGGACTACACCTCAGTCTTCCACTATGGTTTCTCCTTTCGAATTATTACGAGGTAGGAAACCAGCCACTGAGTTTAAGCCTGCGTGGATGTTCAAGTTATTGAAACAAGAGGTGTGTGTCCAAAGCTTAGATCATTTTGTGAGAAGGAATGTAGCAAGGGCTCAAATTTCACAAAAACTCCATTATGATGAAAGGAGGAAAGTGTCTGATTTGGAGGTGAATGCGGGAGATTTCGTGAAAATTAAATTTGGGGGTTTCATCAAGAAAGGTGACTCTAAGTTTTCGTCACCGGTTTTAGTCAACAAACTATGTGGAAATGCTGTCAGAGTTGAGGGGGGTCATTGGTGGAACAAGTCTAAGGTTGTGAATGTTCCTTGTCCAGCCAATATGAGCCTGTTAGTTGGTGAAGCTGAGCGTCATAAAAATTGTGATTTTCAGGATGATTGTTCGAATGAGCGTGTGGATGCAGGCAAGGTTCGAGATGATTTCTCCATGGTACGCAGAAGTACTCGTATAAGACGTAAGCCTCACAGATTTAGATGAATATATGTATTATTATTTTTTTTGTATTCCTTTGGAATGTTGTTGTTATAAATTCAATTGTACTTTGCCTCTCGTTGTTCTATATTTTTTTTTGTCAATACTTATATTTCATTGTAATTGTATAAATAGTGTTGTTAGTATAACTACATATGGAACTAGTGCTGTATTCCGTATAGTTTTTCAATGTGTAGTTATATCTTTTTTCTTCCTTTTTGTTTTTTTTGGAAGAAAACCCATGTAGTGTTGTGGCTTGCGGCAACGGCGCGCGGTGTTTTCTTTGATCCGCGCGCCGCTCTCGTGAACCAGTTCGGCACGAGACGCGTTCTTTCAACGCTCCGTGCCGAACAAATTCGTTGGAGAAAAGGGGTTGAGAGCGTCGGAAGAAGCTGGATTAAGGAGCTTCCTTCATATATGTTGCCACGGTGGTTTCTACAGATAAATAAACCTGGATGAAATCTACTTACGTTTTGCGACTTCATTACTACAGGTTTCAAGTGAGTTAAGTTGTGAGAAAGAGCTACTTTCTCCTGCCACTACTATATGTTTTGGTGAAAGAACCACTAGCTATGAGAATAGGTCTAGCAAACAACAATAGAAGAATTCCTTTCGGATGGGGGAAAGCCATAAGCTATCACTCTGCTGAAAACATACTTTTAGCACTGCTGGAATGAAAGAAAGCATTATACAGACATTGTACCACACATTGTTGGAATACGGAATCAATTCAACTGAATCCAAACGTGTCCCTGTGGGTCTCATGGAAAGTTTCTCATTTCAAGCCCACAGTCCCGTTTAAAATAACCACGGAGGTGGTATTACAGTTGTGGGTGCTCTTTCTCACTTGGTTTCGGGATGGTATCAGGCTAACTTGCCTAGAATTAACTAAAATGTATTCCACGCAAAAGCTTTTATTTTGTAGCCTGAACAATTTATTAAAACGGCTTCACTGGACTGGACCCGTACCTTAGCTACAGCAGGGCAAGTAGTTTTCCAACGCAACAATGACATTGAGCGTTTACAAGTTCTAGCAAATTAAAATGCAAATTAGGGGTGTGAACCATGTTTGGAGTGTTCTTTCAGATACAATACTTCGGAATAATATTTCAGATTTAAACAGTGAACACAATTTGTCTTATTTAACGGTTCAATAAGCGTTTTTTATCAGGACAAAGCCTGAACCTTTTTTTTTCCAAACAGTGCCCTACTGACCGGCAGTGTAAATCATGCCAAGGATTACATTTGCATGAACTCAAAAACAGTGTAAATTAGAATCTGCCAAGCAGCCCCTGGAATTCTGTATACGTCACTCCTGTAACGACCTAACTGCGGAAAACTTCTGCCGCTGCGGCTGATGTTCTCAAAACATTTCCTTGCAATTAAAATGACTTGATCTGCAAATCTAGCATCAATAAACACAATTCGGTCACTTTGTTTAGTGTAAAATTGTAAACTAACAAGAAGCTTGATGTAAACGAGCAAGCGTCACCTCACAGTTTCTGGATTCATCATCACCTGTTCCTAGCCTGGAGAGGTCTAGCTGGGTCAAACCAACATGAACTATGTGACTGCAAGTAGTGAAGTTAGGCTCACAATTAAAGCCAGGTGCTTTGATATTTTGCCAATAAGGGCGACATATCTGTTCACGAACAGAATGCAGAATTTTGACATCACTTATTAACTGTTTCGACTTGGCTGATAAAGGTGTGGGATTAGGGCTGCCATCGTTCCAAAAGAAAAGTACAGGCTATTTGTTGTCGTTTTAGGAGTCTGCAGAGGCCCAGACGTGATACTAAATGAGACTTTAAAGAAGGTCGCAGGTATTCTTTCCAACATGACTTTTCTGTCTTTGTTTACTTTAATTATTAGTCAGAGATCATTAACGCTGGTTAAGAACATATTTAAAAGTGCTTTCTGTTTATATGAGGGGTAAAAATACCAGCTTTAGGTGATTTTGCTCATTTTTGTACCGGGTAGGACAATAAAATACCAGCCAGGCGGCAACCTAAAGTGGGACCTGAATATCCAAACAGGAATATCAAGTGGTCATGGCATCATCGCCAGAATATCAAAACCCAAAATACAGACAGGTAAGTATGTATAGATTTTCTGCACATAACTCCAAATATATTTACCTTGACTATATATATATATTATATATTGCTTCATGGTACATATAGATGTGCGTTAAGAATAGTAAACCTACACTCCCTCTGCCCACTTACATTCTCAATATTTTGCGTTTCGATGTTTTTGTCATGATATTGTGACCACTCGATATTCCTTCTGTGATATTCCAGACTACAATCCTGATGCACTAGAGGGGGTATGCACTTTAATAACTAGACTTGAATAGGGATTACCATTGACAAAGAATTGTTGGAAATAGCAGAAAAATAAGAATTTGCAAGCAGAGAGGAGGGCTCTGGTCTTTGAGGCTGGAAAGTTGTCTTTGGTTTCTTAACTGGAATTCTTTGGTTCTGGAATGAGCGAAGGAATTGGGCTTTTTGGGCTCTAGCTCGAAATCCTGTTGTCTTTTGCTGGAGAAATGGTCCTTATCTGGAGAAAAGAACCCATACTATCTGGATGGCAGGAGTTAAGCTAGAAGCTAATTCACCTAGAGGCACTGACCAAGAGAAGAGAGAGGACAAACCATTGAGGGTGGACTTGGAACTCAGATGAGATTCCAGCCAGTTCTTCCAAATGAGATAGAATGACTGGGATCTGGGCAAGGAACTTCAAACTAATGGTTGTCAGAGATCAGAAGCAAAACCCCAGTCATAAGTGGCCTCATTAAATTATCAACAAATCCTTTAGCGACTGGGCATATGACCCTTCAATTAATGGAGAAATATACAAACCAAATGCTCTGCCACTCATGATCAGCCCCTTTAAACCTGGATGCACAGGTGTCTCCATACGGTCAGTGTCTTCTGATTAATTACATTCCACCATGGTCATGCAGAGCAGAGTTGCTAATTTGTTGATCACTAATTTGAATCAATTACCGTTCCACAAGTAGGATTCCTTAGGTCGCTAATAGGTGCATAAAGCTCCACAGGCCATTTAGATTAAAATGTTTCTTATTTTGATAACATGCAATGCTAAATAATAAAAGGTTTTTTGTTTTTCACGTATTTGAAGGAGCACTGCTGAAAATAAAATGTTATTTTATGTGTTCAAATAAACTGAATGCAGATAGTTTTGGGAGCAGCAGAAAATGAGGCATGTGTGTGGATTGCAAGGTCAACATAAAAGCACTTCAAATTAAATGAGGTTTTAATCTGTGCCAAGATAAACAGTATAAACTTCAGGATCGAAAACAAAGCCAACGTTTTGTTTTGAAAAGTGACATGAACAGATGTTTAGCTTTGAAAAGAAATATAGAAAATGCTGTCTTTTTGGTTTTATGCAAGCATTAACTGTAGTCTGTGGCAAGAAGCCAAGTAGCAAGCTTGGTGCGCCTGCAGTACTTCATTTAGGAGTAAAGTAGCATAAAGTATTAACAGAATTATTTCTATTAGGTTGGTGTCCATGTTTGTGAGTTACATATTTTGAAAATGCAGCAATTAATATGTTCTACTGTGGATATATTAAAATGTTTTAATCAACAAGCCTATGTAGTGAGGTTAGTAGTTGCGTATAAACAAGGCAAATATATGGGTTATGTATGTTTCTTATGTGAATCAAGTTATTTAGGTTTGTAATGCAATCTGAATAAAGAGGTGTAGTGCATTAACATTAGTTTTGCCAATAATGAATGTGTATGGTAACTTGGTGTCAAGTACCATTAATCAGATGATATTCAGAAAAAGAGCCTGATTTAGAGTTCTGGTTACCTGGCACTTGTAATAAGGCAGTCGGGACAGCCGTCACATTCATGACGGATTAACCCATCTGCGGAACTCTAAATCAGGCCCAAAGGTATGTGCTCTGGTTTATATATATTTAATAGACTATGCATTTGATGAGTACCTATGTTGTGTATTAGAATTCTAGACTACAAATTTATATTTAATTCAGCACGGTACTGTTTCTTTGGCAAAGTAATTTTTAAATAAGGTTAGAATCTTTATTGATAAGGTTCAATAACACTATGCATGACTTAAAGCTATGCTAAGTTAAGCTATTGACAGCATTGCCTTTGGGAAAATTCACACTTGGTGTAATAGTTGATGCAAACTAGAGAAACAAATATTACAGTGTGCCGGTGGAGTCTACTTTTGACGCAAAGTTCCCCTATGGAGTGACATGCTTTCTACATGTGCAATGTCATATGATGAGCTGGACACAATGCCCCTGGTCCCATCCTGTGCTGAGCACCTAAGAGAGTGCAGAGAGCGTGCTGGGAAGCTATTTCCTCGTGGAACAGAACACAGAGCGGACACATGGGCCAGACGTGACAACTCTCCTTGAAACGTTTTTCAAACATCATGAAGGGAAAGGGGTCCAAAGCATACCCGTTCTCATTTGTGAATAAGTTATGAACCCAGTTTGGGAGTCTGTAACTTTTCAAAGTTTTGTGAGCAGATTACAGTTGGTCTAAGCCCATTTGGTAATTCAAAACACATTTTCCAAAGCGCTAAATGGTATTAGTACATTGGAAAAGGGGTTTTAGCATTCACAAACGTGCTGATTAACTGACTGATTCTCAGGCTTAGCAACTTCTGAAACCCTTCAAACTCAGGGCCTAAGGGCCAGATGCACAAGTACCCGGTTGCAAAATAATTGTAAAAAAATATGACCAGTATTTTTGTGACCACTAAAGATTTTTAACAACCAAGCTATTTACTAACAATTCCGTTCTTAAAAATCCGAATCATAGTGGGTCAAAATCAGACCTACCTCCCCCTAGGGTCCCTTACCTTTAGCAAATGTGTTACCACCTCCTTTGAGGTGCTGCTAAATATCAATGTTTTGCAACCGGATTTCTGTTGCAATACATTGATACATTAGATATCGATTTGCTACTTGGAAAGGTGCACCTACAAGATGCTCCTTCCAGTTACCTAATCGGTATCCATTCCAAATCCCGTTTTAGGAGTCCTGAAAACGTTGCCAAATCATACAACGGGATTAGTACGTATGGAAAAGCATGCAGTCTCTTTCACACTTTAACACCCATCCCTTCGAAGTCAGAACTCTTTAAACTCATTGCACAGCTTCAGTGACTTCATCAGTAGCACTGTGGGTTTATGCTCTTCTGCATTCGCCCGCCATTCCAGTTTTAGGGCACAATTAAACAGGTTGATGAGGATAGATTGTACTGTGTGTACTGTAATGACTAACTTTGTCAGCCGAATAAAGATGTTTGATGATGATGTACAGGATGTCTATTTTTACATACCCCTGTCTTGTTAATCTCACTATTTTCTAAAAGAAAATACTCTGTTGCATCTTTTCTAGAGGGTGAAAATGCAATAGGAAAGAGACAATGATGCAGATACAAATTAAAGTGAGGAGTAGCAGTGCTTGTTATTTACATGACGTAGAAACGCTAGAAGGGTGGTATGAACCACTGAGTGTTAAACAAGTTACAATAATTCCCTTTATATGTATATCTAGCTGCACATCTTGGTCTCTCTCTTCCTTCCTCTCCGTCTCCTTCACTTTATCTCCCTCTTTGTCTCTGCCTGTAGGCAAAGAAATTCCCTTTACCTTTGATTGTTGCCCTTTTATTGGAGTTCTGACTGTTATTAATAACTATGTGCTGCTTTCCTGCTACTCCTGGGGGCAGTGCATCCTCTGAGGTCTGATATCATATCATTTTAGTGTTGCTTATCTGGTGCAAAGATTGCCCCACCACTTGCAAGAATCAGACTTTGTGTGCTGATTCCCGTCATTCAAGTCATTCTGTAGTCACTGTTGCTTTAAGAAGGCACTGCATGTTTATGATCTTGATTTTATTGCCATCCCTCAGACTGGTCCAAGACAAACTCTTGCAACACTCAAACACCATGTACGGCATCCTGCTTGCTGGGCTTAGTGACATATTAACTACTTTTTGAGAATCTCCATCATGGCCGAACATGCCATTGGCTCGCCGACTTTTCAGGGTAAATCCACACCACTCAGACTGAGCAGTTCATTGAAGAAGGAAGAGGTCCCCAGCCACGGCTATTTAGCACCACCCGCCTGCCCAGCCACCAAGGCGTCTTCGTAGTGCCAGACTAGTGAAGGGCAGAGTAGTCAGAGATGCTCCATCGGACATGTGTGCAGCAAAGTTTGCATGTGGTTAGGTTTAGCTGCCTGGTACAAGGGCATATCAGTATGCGCTAGAGATCATTAAGCGCTACTCCAGATTCAAAACTGGAGCACAACTGCACCTCCTTCTATTTGGCGTTTCTTGGTTGCATGAGTTCGAGTTCTAGTTAAAAATAAATCAAATTTCATGTTACCAATAGTAAATGTGGGAAGTAACCAGTCTGGGTTGACGTTGATGGCTGCTAGACCCGAGCCCAAATTCTAGACCATTAATACTCTGTAAATGCTGAAGAGCCTGGGAAACTGGAATCATGGTTTCCAACAAATTGAGATGAGCAGGTTAGAACTAGAACAGAAAAACAACCGGGCATCATGATAAAAGTAGACTCCATTAGTGAATTAGATGGCTAAAAAAGTGACCCATGTTTGCAAACTGGGGCAATTTTGAACTATAAAGACACTCTTTATAAGTGTTTTGCAAGGTATTGAAGACTGCATGAATGTAAGCTTGCTGCTCGCAACATTTGTTTTAATATCAGGAAATGAACAGTAAAAACGGTCTCGGCAGACCATAACAGGCCCACAAACACCCAAAAAGCCGGCCCACACACTGACCTTTCAGACCAGCATGTTGGGCACTGCCTGACTGATCTACAAGGCAGACCGACCCTGAAGATGAAGGAAAAAGGTAGATTAGAAAACACGTGTGAATAGGCACTAGGGAAGGTATTACCGAGGTGATCTGCAACCTTAACAGATTCGGAAAGGCTTTTATAAATGGTTCCAGTGGATCTAGAAAAGAGCAACAACAACAAAATAGCCAAGTAAGAACCATTTGGCAGACTATAAAATTAGAGCTCAGCTTTCCGTGCCCAAGGACCGTAAAGGCCTGATTTCAAGTTATATGAAATTAAATAACACGTTAATTTCATCTTACATAATTATGAGATATTTGTTTATTCCTCACCTCGTTTAACCAGGAGTGGGAGAACCAAACACTATTTTTCCGGCTGGTAAAAATTGCTTGAGACTTTGGCTGCATCACCAGCCGAGACTCCTTCTGAGCTTTTTGTGTAACAGGAATTCAGCAATGCATGTTATAAAAAAAAAAGCTTCCCGTACGGTACCCTACTCTCTACAACCCTTCCCTTCCTCCCGCCCCACCCACAGGCATGTTGCACACATTTACCACCGCTGAGCTTGCAATGAAAGTAGACAGTAAAACAACATAAAATTGTGGATTTTGTTTGGTTTTGAACCCAAAACCAAAACAATTAGCCTCGTGCAACAATTCCCCTTTCTAGGAGGTCATTCTTGTAATTGTGCAGTACTGAGGTTATTTTACCAGGTGGTAAGAGTAAAATCACATCTAAACTTTTAGCTGCCACAACATCATTCATTCTTCAGACTTCATTTGTAATCCCAGTTCTTCATGTTCCATATTCAAATTTAATGCAAAACACTAGCAGAAAGTGCACCAAGATTTTGCAGGTCCATCTCAACTGGAACCCAAGGTAAGTTTCACAGAAACTAACCTCTCAAAGGGTGATATCATGTAGGGCTTTGTAGGTTTAAGCGCTCCATCTTTCCATAGCCTACCACATCTACTGAACATGTAACCCATTATATGCATTCACATGTAAATGCCTGTTTGTTTACTCGATCTTGAAAACACTAAAGCACAGTACCTGAAAATACACTTTAGCCAAATATTCCAATACTGGCATAACAGTAAATCACTCCATCCTCGAACGTTTGTGCATGTCCTGGCTTTGATTTCTAGAGAAAGTAAAAAATATGTCAACTTCCAGGAGGGGTGGCAGATGACTTAGCTTCAACTGTCCTACTGGTGCACCAGCCGCACAATGTTGGTTAATGTCTTCAAAATGGATCACAGATACTTCGAACTGAAATTGATATGACAGTATTTTCACTGGCATAGTGTAGGTCCAGATCTAAAAAGTATTGCCACTGCAAATGTTGAAGCAGATATGCTAATTAAGAATATTAATGATGATATATGTGTAGGAAGGTAGCCTCTTTCTAGCCTTGTTACCCCCACTTTTGGCCTGTTTGTGAGTAAATGTCGGGGTGTTTTCACTGTCTCACTGGGATCCTGCTAGCCAGGGCCCAGTGCTCATAGTGAAAACCCTATGTTGTCAGTGTGTTTGTTATGTGTCACGGGGATCCTGCTAGCAAGGAGCCCAGTGCTCATAAGTTTGTGGCCTGTATGTGTTCCCTGTGTGGTGCCTAACTGTCTCACTGAGGCTCTGCTAACCAGAACCTCAGTGGTTATGCTCTCTCTGCTTTCCAAATTTGTCACTACAGGCATACTGGTACACCCATATAATTCCCTTGTATATGGTACTAAGGTACCCAGGGTATTGGGGTTCCTGGAGATCCCTATGGGCTGCAGCCTTTCTTTTGCCACCCAATGGGAGCTCTGACAATTCTTACACAGGCCTGCCACTGCAGCCTGCGTGAAATAACGTCCACGTTATTCCACAGCCATTTACCACTGCACATAAGTAACTTATAAGTCACCTATATGTCTAACCTTCACCTGGTGAAGTTTGGGTGCAAAGTTACTTAGTGTGTGGGCACCGTGGCACTAGCCAAGGTGCCCCCACATCATTCAGGGCAAATTCCCCAGACTTTGTGAGTGCGGGGACACCATTACACGCGTGCACTATACATAGGTCACTACCTATGTATAGCGTCACAATGGTAACTCCGAACATGGCCATGTAACATGTTTAAGATCATGGAATTGTCACCCCAATACCATTCTGGTATTGGGGGTGACAATTCCATGATCCCCCGGGTCTCTAGCACAGAACCCGGGTACTGCCAAACTGCCTTTCCGGGGTCTCCACTGCAGCTGCTGCTGCTGCCAACCCCTCAGACAGGTTTCTGCCCTCTTGGGGTCCAGGCAGCCTTGGCCCAGGAAGGCAGAACAAAGGATTTCCTCTGAGAGAGGGTGTTACACTCTCTCCCTTTGGAAATAGGTGTGAAGGGCTGGGGAGGAGTAGCCTCCCCCAGCCTCTGGAAATGCTTTGATGGGAACAGGTGGTGCCCATCTCTGCATAAGCCAGTTTACACTGGTTCAGGGATCCCCCAGACCTGCTCTGGCGCGAAACTGGACAAAGGAAAGGGGAGTGACCACTCCCTTGACCTATACCTCCCAGGGGAGGTGCCCAGAACTCCTTCAGTGTGTCCCAGACCTCTGCCATCTTGGAAACAGAGGTGTTGGGGGCACACTGGACTGCTCTGAGTGGCCAGTGCCAGCAGGTGACATCAGAGGCTCCTTCTGATAGGCTCTTACCTCTATTGGTAGCCAATCCTCCTTCCTTGATAACCAAACCTCCTTTTCTGGCTATTTAGGGTCTCTGCTTTGGGGAATTCTTTAGATAACGAATGCAAGAGCTCCCCAGAGTTCCTCTGCATCTCCCTCTTCACCTTCTACCAAAGGATCGACCGCTGACTGCTCCAGGACGCCTGCAAAACCGCAACAAAGTAGCAAGACGACTACCAGCAACATTGTAGTACCTAATCCTGCCGGCTTTCTCGACTGTTTCCAGGTGGTGCATGCTCTGGGGGTAGCCTGCCTTCACCCTGCACCAGAAGCTCCGAAGAAATCTCCTGTGGGTCGACGGAATCTTCCCCCTGCTAACGCAGGCACCAAAAGACTGCATCTCTGGTCCTCTGGGTCCCCTCTCATCCTGACGAGCCTGGTCCCTGGAACACAGCAACTATGTCCAAGTGACTCCCACAGTCCAGTGACTCTTCAGTCCAGGTTTGGTGGAGGTAAGTCCTTGCGTCCCCATGCTAGACTGCAAAGCTGTGTAACTCATGATTTGCAGCTGCTCCGGCTCCTGTGCACTCTTCCAGGATTTCCTTCGTGCACAGCCAAGCCTGGGTCCCCAGCACTCCGTCCTGCAGTGCACAACCTTCTGAGTTGTCCTCTAGCGTCGTGGGACTCCCTTTTGTGACTTCCCGTGGACTCCGGTTCACTTTACTTCCAAGTGCCTGTTGGGGTACTTCTGCGGGTGCTGCCTGCTTCTTTGAGGGCTCTCTGAGTTGCTGAGTGCCCCCTCTGTCTCCTCCTCCAAGTGGCAACATCCTGGTCCCTCCTGGGCCCCTGCAGCATCCAAAAACCTTTACCACAACCCTTGCAGCTAGCAAGGCTTGTTTGCGGTCTTTTTTGCGTGGGAACACCTCTGCAAGCTTCATCGCGACGTGGGACATCCGTCTTCCAAAGGAGAAGTTCCTAGTCCTCTTCTTCTTTGCAGAACTTCAAGCTTCTTCCAACTGGTGGCAGCTTCCTTGCACCTTCAGCTGGCATTTCCTGGGCTCCTGCCCCCTCTCGACACTGTCGCAACTATTGGACTTGGTTCCCTTGTCTTACAGGTACTCCGGTCCGGAAATCCGTTGTCAGTGCACTGCTGGTATGTGTTCTTCCTGCAGAATCCCCCTATCACAACTTCTGTGCTCTCTGGGAGTAGTAGGTGCACTTTACTCCTACTTTTCAGGGCCTTGGGTTGGGGTATTTTTCTGACC
Source organism: Pleurodeles waltl (assembly GCF_031143425.1). Taxonomy (NCBI): domain Eukaryota; kingdom Metazoa; phylum Chordata; class Amphibia; order Caudata; family Salamandridae; genus Pleurodeles; species Pleurodeles waltl. Next base: position 316,743,222 of record NC_090437.1, on the reverse strand, counting down.
CTCACTGTTTTCTTACAGTCCCAGCGACTCTCTACAAGCTCACATAGGTTTGGGGTCCATTCGTGGTTCGCATTCCACTTTTGGAGTATATGGTTTGTGATGCCCCTATACCTATGTGCTCCTATTGCAATCTATTGTAATTCTACACTGTTTGCATTACTTTTCTTGCTATTACTTACCTAATTTTGGTTTGTGTACATATAACTTGTGTATATACATTACCTTCTTACTGAGGGTACTCACTGAGATTCTTTTGGCATATTGTCATAAAAATAAAGTACCTTTATTTTTAGTAACTCTGTGTATTGTGTTTTCTTATGATATTGTGCATATGATATAAGTGGTATAGTAGGAGCTTTACATGTCTCCTAGTTCAGCCTAAGCTGCTTTGCCATAGCTACCTTCTATCAGCCTAAGCTGCTAGAAACACCTCTTCTGCACTAATAAGGGATAACTGGACCAGGCACAAGGTGTAAGTACCTCAGGTACCCACTACAAGCCAGGCTAGCCTCCTACAATATGTGCATTTACTAATGAGAAAAATGTGTAGAGAAATTAATTGCAGAACATACTGTGCACTTTTGAATATGTGCCCTCGGGGAGTGATCACCATGTGTACTAAAACGACTAAAATGTGCAAAATAATGAAAATATACGAGAAAAATATAGTAATATGTCATAATGAGACGCATAATCTCTGTTTTGTATTATTAAGTTAGCTGAACTAGAGGCATAGTTCCACTGGGCCTTGCACACAGTATAACATGCCACAAGATGTTTTGATGAAGGTGGCACAAATAATTGGAGACTTTTTAAAACAAGGAGCTCTGAAGGAAGTGTTGAGCAGACCATGTAATTCACCAATAATGGGCTTGAAAAAGCCATGTGGGAAAGTGCGTGTTGTTCAAGACTTGCGAAAAGTGAATAATTTGGTGGTTAAATGTTGTCCGGTAGTGCCCAATCCAGCAGTGATACAGTTTCAGATTCCTTGCGATGCAGAGTGGTTCACAGTGGTAGATCTGTCACAAGCTTTCTTTTCCGTGCCACTTCATGAGGATAGTCAGTTTCTTTTTAGTTTCAAATTCCTATACAGAGTCTACAGCTGGTGCAGGCTTCCACAAAGGTATACGGAGTCACCATCACTGTTTAATCAGATCTTGAAAAAGAACCTGGAGTCATGAGAATTGCCATACCAATCGACTCTAAAGCAGTATATTGATGATTTGTTGGTCGCATCCAGAACAAGGGACGAGTGTAAACATGACTCAATTGCCCTGTTGAATCATTTGAGAGAATTCGGACACAAGGTTTCACCTGTGAAACTGCAGTATTGCCAAAAATCAGTAAAATACCTGGGACACCAGATTGAGAAGGGATTGAGGAGAATCTCCAGGGAGAGAATTACCATGATTCTGCAGAGAAGTCCCCCGACTTCACAGAGAGATGTCAGGATGTTTCTGGGAATGGTCAGGTACTGCAGACAGTTGATTCCAAATTTTGCTGAAATTGCTAAACCTTTGCAGCAGTTGACACATAAGGAAGTTACAGATCTCATTACCCTAGATGAAGATCAGATGAAAGCATTCACTGAACTGAGAGAGAGTTTGTGCAGAGCTCCAGCGTTGGGAATGCCTGATTACACAAAGCCTTTCACATTGTTTTGTCTTGAATGTGGTGCTTGTTCTTTCTCTGTTTTGACACAGGTCCATGGAGGTGCTTCTCGCCCAGTAGTCTATTTTTCAGCAACCTTGGACCCGGTCGCAGCAGCTTTACCAGGTTGCCTGCGCGCAGTAGCCGCAGTTGGACAAAGTCTTTCCCAATGTGAGGGGGTAGTCATGGGATACCCTTGTACGTGTTAGTGATTGTGTGTGTATTAGCCATTGGATTGAGGCATACCCCACCCAAAGAAATTACAGTCTCACAGTAGCAAAGCTGTTGCTTAGAGAGTTAATACCACAGTTCGGATCTCCGATCTCTTTAGACTCAGATAGGGGACACACTTCAATAAAGAAGTGATCAAACTCTTGTGTGCAGCATTAAACATAGAGCAGAAGTTACATTGCAGTTATCGTCCTGAAGAATCAGGGCTGGTGGAGCAAATGAATGGTACATTGAAATCAAGAATTGCCAAGATATGTGCCGCAACTAATCTGAAATGGCCAGACGCATTTCCTTTGGTATTGATGTCAATGCGAAATATTCCTGACATGAAGACAGGACTGTAGCCCCATGAGATTCTCATGGGCAAAGCAATGAGGTTGCCAGCAATTCCAGCCAATGCTCTTGCCAATATTACAGATGATATGGTGTTGGACTACTGCAAGGGTCTGGCTGATGTGGTTCGCTCTTTCTCTCAGCAGGTGCAGACTGTTACCCTACCACCGATCCATGACCCAGGTCACAAATCCGAGAGCTGGACATTGGGTCGTCATCAAAATGCATGTTCGAAAGACTTGTTTAGAACCATGTTGGAAGGGTCCATACCAGGTGGTGCTAGCAACTACGACAGCTGTGAAGTGTGCAGGACTGCCGAATTGGATACATGCGAGCCATACAAAGAGAGTGGTGAGTCCGCAAGAACATGAAGAAGTGTTGCTGAGAGCACCAACAGCAATGCAACAGGTGGCTGTACCTGAGCCAGAACAAGAACAAGTTGAACCTGAGATTGATCCTGAGCTGGTGGAAGATGGGTCAATCACCCCTGTAAGAGACCAGAGTGCAGAATTACAGGACGGTGAGCAAGAGTCTAACTCAATAGATACAGCAGGAGAACCAAGTACAGCAGGGGCTCTCCCAGAAGCAGACAGTGCTGAAAGAGAAGCAGAACAAGTGCCAGATCCAGAGGGTGAAAGAGTTTAGGTGGATCAAAGTCAAAGTGGTCCGACTCCTCCTGAACCCGTTGCAGGTCCCTCAAGAGAAAACAGCATAGAAAAAGAAAAAGAGAAGAGTCCAATTCTAAGAAGAATATTGACTGAATGAACGAGAAAAGGAGACAAATGGCCTGAATCGCGAATTGGAAAGAAGAAGGAATTGGTTAGAAATGAACCAATAGAGGAGGAAGTGGAGCTACGAGAAAAGAGGAGCTGAGTGACAGAGAATTAAGTGGAGAACAAAGGTTGAAAAGAAAAAGAGTGGCAAGTCGACGATACGCAGGTCCTGAGTGGGCATATGCGGCAACAAGTGAATGGCAAAATGAGTTTATGTCCTTTTGTTTTGATAGAGAAGTTCTGAATCAGTATTTTGATGCAACCTGAAGGGAATCAATAGACTGGGTTGTTGAGCTAATCTGAAGAAACCTGAAAAGAGATTGTTGAAATAAAACCGGAAAAGACTTTGATAACCTGATGTGACAAATTGAAAACTCAGATGTAACAAGCTGCTAACTGTTTTTTTCTTACAAGGGAGAAAAGGGTTCCTGCGTGTGAAATTGAACTGTGAGAAAGAAATATTTTTCTTTTCTTCATTTTTTATTTTTTCTGTTGCACTTTATCTAAGAGTTGATTCTACTTTCTGATTCTTTACAGATCATGGCTGAATTAAATGACTGCGTTAAAAATATTAGATATTGTAGGGATTTGAGTGTTTGAATAGCAATTATGTGTGGAATAAAGTTTATAATAAAGATTGTGGGTATGTCTGTTCATGAAATGAGGGAGGCTACTATTGCTTCTGTTCCTGAGACTGTTACACAAACAGCTTTAGAGAGGTTTAAGTTAGATGAAAAATACTTGCATGACTATACTCATGCTCAAGGAGAGCTTTCTTCTAATGTGTTCTATCGGTTGTAGAGTGAGTATGTTGAGACGATGGATGCAAGGAATTGTCTTGTGTGTACGCAAATTCCTTCCTCTGTGGAAGAAGGGGTTACGTACCATAGCTTGCCTTTAACTTATGACATAACTTGTAGTTTACTACTAACCAGATTCTATAACCAAGAGTATATCCAGTACTTTTATTCTAACTATGACCTCGTGTTTTCCTTTGTTACGGTTATTAGATATTTGAGTAAAGTAGCTAAAGAGCATGATATAGTATTAGTTAGAGGCTTCTTTGAACCGACATTAACATTTGGCACAGCGTACGCTCACAAGAATAATCTAACCTGCTTACTAACCCCATTAGAGAAGAGCTTCATAGGGCATACTGATGATAGAAGGAAGACATTGAAGGAGAAGTTAGAGAAAGGATTGGAGTAAAGGACTTATAAAAATGATTATGCTTACACTGCTATTAAAACGCAAGGGAAATTAGCTTTAGATGCATTACATGTAGGGAAGCTTTGTATATATAGGCCGAAATCACGCACTGACACCAATTTTGTGGGAACTAGTGAAGGTAGGCATGTGTTTTTGTTCCAGAGTAAATGGACTTTTATGCTGAATGGTCAGCACCCTTCGATTCCTGGAATCTATTATGTTTGTGGACTTAATGATTATTACCGTCTTCCTACAGGATGGTATGGGACTTGCTATTTGGGGATAGTTTTCCATAAAATTTATCAGATGGATGATTTAAAGAAATTCCCGAAAGTGACTGAATTACATCATAAGCGACAGAGGAGAGAGACCTCTTTTGCAATTGTGGGAGATATTTTTGATGCAGTAATTCCTTCAGTAGGAGTAATTCTGAACGCAATCAATATATGAAAGTTGTATACTATTGTGGGTAACATGCTGACAAACTTTACAGGGGCAATACTCCTGTTAGATACTGAATTGGCTGCGGATAGAGCTGTGACGCTTCAAAATAGGCTTGCTTTAGACATACTTTTAGCAAAAGATTACAGAGTATGTAAAATGATTAATGCTAGGCATTGTTGCTCATTCATACCCGATCGTGATGAGAAGATAAGAGACTTAGGGACAGATGTAGGTAGGTTTCCTTTTGCGAGTTGCAAATTGCGAGTCCCAGCGACTCGCAATTTGCAACTCGCAAAAGGAAATGCAGAAAGGTGTCTCAGACACCTTCTGCGACTCGCTATGGGGTCGCAAAGACCCACCTCATGAATATTTATGAGGTGGGCTGCAGTTTGCGACCCCATAGCAAGTCTAGGCACTCACGGGGATGGTGGCCTGCTGGAGACAGCAGACCACCATGTCCGTGACTGCTTTTAAATAAAGCCGTTTTTTTTTTCTCTTTGCTTAAAGGAAAACGAGCTGCAAATAGAAAAAATACCGAAACCTTTTTGTTATGGTTTTTTCAGAGTAGGCAGTGGTCCACAGGACCACTGCCTGCTCTGAATTTTTTTTTTTTTGGGCATTCACAAAGGGGAAGGGGTCCCATGAGGACCCCTTCCCGTTTGCGAATGAGTTACCATCCACTTCAAGTGGATGGTAACTGCGAGTTGATTTGCGACCGCTTTCGCGGTCACAAATCAACTCTACATCGCGATGCGGTCGCAAATAGGAAGGGAACACCCCTTCCTATTTGCGAGTCGGAATCACACTCGCAAAATGTGATTCTGCATCACGTGAGGCCATTTGCGCCTTGCAAACAGCGTTTTTTGCCGTTTGCGAGGTGCAAAAGGCTACCTACATCTGGCCCTCACTTACTAATTTAACTAATTCAAGTAAGAACTCGAAGGAACTGAAGGAACCAGGAGTTTGGGAAAAGGTTGGAAATGGATTTGCTTCTGTGGGTAATTAGTTTAGTTAATTTTGGAATGGGGTATTATGGAAAATCGTCCAGGGAATATTAATTGTGATTGTTTCTATATTAGGATTATGGGGTACATGCAAATTATGGCAAAAGATAAAATTAAGGAAATCTAAGAATGATCAGAGGAGGGAAGAACCACCTAGGAGATGAATTTACAGGGAAAACTCAGAGAAAGCTAAGTACATCTGAAACAGAATTGTAAAAGTGATGTTAAAAAGGTGTGATGACATATTTAGTCATCAGAGGAGGGACTGTTGAAGCAGATATGCTAATTAAGAATATTATTGATGATATATGTACATTTACTAATTAGAAAAATGTGTAGAGAAATTAAGTGCAGAAAATAATGTGCACGTTTGAATATGTGCCCTCGGGGAGTAATCACCATGTGTACGAAAACGACTAAAATGTGCAAAATAATGAAAATATACAAGAAAAATGTAGTAATATGTCATAATGAGACGCATAACCTCTGTTTTGTATTATTAAGCTAGCTGAACTAGAGGCCTAGTTCCACTGGGCCTTGCACACTCTGAACATGGAGAAACCAAATGTCTTGCAAAGGACTGGTAACCAGGGACTGCAACCGTGAACCGCTCAAAGTTCAAGTTACTTAGCTAGAACATTCTGCAATGTACCGGCGGACAGGAGATGATGAAGACAATTTGATACAATTATGTGTAGAGCAGGATAAATGTACTTTCCCAGGACTTGAACAATAGAGGCACTGACTGGAGAACCATATGCAACAATTTTGATACCTGAAGAGCCGGATGGTGAGGGCATCGCATGAAGAACCAATCCGCTTTCTGTGATTTGAAATGTAGGAAAATTAGGAGATTCGGTAAACAAAAACTATAGGTTAAAGTCATATCTGATTACTGACTGACCAACTAGCAATTAGTGGGATGGACCGGAAGACCCTAATAAAAAGTCATGACAAAGGGCTAAGACTTCAGAATTCGAGGAGAAATTGATGACGTCATGAGACACTGTCCAAGGTGCTGATATCGGGTTCATACTCTGTGAGCCTGATCCGTAGCTGACTGATTGATGACCAGAAGACGAAGACTGAATTGCTTCTGCTCCATCTTCGATAGGTAGCTATGAAAATGTGACTGACGATTTTGTGTCTTTTCTTCTAGGTACCAACTGCACTGTTGTTAGAGATCCTCACTAGGTAGAATTTTTCCAAATTGATGTTTTCTCTAAATTATTTTTGGCATGAAGACCCCCATGCTGATGCTAATCTTGGTTGGTAAGGCTGTTAGGGGTGACGTTGACAGTGACAAATGACTGACTAACTTAATTGCTGAATTACATTATCAATTGCTGGTATTCATAGCTTATGGTATTACATTTTCGCATATGTTTCCTTTAAAAATAATGTTTTGCTATTAATGGATTAATAAAGCTTTATTAATAGAGATTGAATTAACAGATGATTAGAATTGTAATCAATAGGGAATAAAAATTGTTACCTCTTTCCTGAGTAGTGGTTATTCTTGAGTATGATGGTTTAGAGTTCTTTTACATAGAATGTTTTTCAATTATTGATGTTACCTATTGTTCCAGTGGTCACTGCATGACTAGGATACTCCATGCGATTCAAAACATTCATCGACCTATACGCGTCCCCTTGTAAGTTTACTTACTATGGATCAGGCGTGCTTGCACAAGAAATAATATTTTCATTAAAAAAAAAATGTTTAACATAGGTATAGGTTTGGCCCTCGGCCACATTATGAAAACTGAATGTTAATATTTTGTGCACAAGCAATATTTTTATTTAGCTTTTTAGAAAATCTTTGAAATTCAGCTCCAGCCACAGACTGTCTCTGTACGTGAATTAACATTTTTCATTAACTTCCTCAGCCAATCCAACATTACAAGTTTATGCGCTGAGATCTCCGTTGCTACGTTGGTATAGATACGCAGAAAAAGTCATTTTTGGAAAGTTTAATTTCTTGATTATTTTGTTTATTTATTACTTAATTTCTTGTTAGTTCGTATGTTGAAAATTATTTGCAAGCAGGTGGTTTGGAAATAAACAGCCTTATTGGTTTAATGCACAAGTAACATTTTAGTGCCGTCTTTCTACATAAAAACATGCTATGAAATTGTGTGCCGTCTGTGTCTGAAGCATTACAAAGAGATGCTACTTGGGGAGGAGGTAGCTCGGTCTGTTGTACTAGAGAGGACTAGATGCTGTCTGGTTCTAATGTATTAGGACTTATAACTAGTTTGACTTTTGCTATATGTCACCCCACTTCTGAAGAAACCGTCTCTTGACTCAGGGATCGTATCCAACTATCGGCACACCTCTCGTGTGCTCTTTGTCTCCAAAGTCTTATAGAGCTGTGTTAACTCTCAGCACACTGAAAATAACTCTCTGCTGAATGTCGTTCAGTTATGTTTTCACCCCGTGAGAAACACTGAGAGTTTGTTTATTGATGCGGCCAATGACATATGTATAATACTAGATACTGGAGGCTCTTCGGCTCTCATCCCCATTCATTTATCAACAGCCTTCGACAGGGCCTCACACCAAATCCTTCCAAACAGACTTTCTGTAGCTGCTGCGATTGGAGGCCTTGTTCTAGCCTGGTTCCCCTCTTTCCTTACCCCTAGATCACAGTCCCTTCAGTTATCATCCTCCTTTCACTCTGTTTTTACGGGTCTTTCCCGTGGACTGCCACATGGCTCTGCACTGAGCCCTACATTTCTAAACCTCTAAACTGCCCCCCTGGCTGACCTGATTGCCTCTTTTGGCTTTCAATTTTTTTATGTATATGCTGATGACAAACAGGTTATCCTCAGACTAGACCAAAAACACCAATCCTATTCAAGCAAAGTCCAAAGTTGTCTGGAGTCAATTGCTAGGTAGATCCCTCAGACATAACTCTGACAAGATTGAGACTTTAGTGTTTGGTGACCCCTGCTTGGTTCCACAGACTGCCAGCCATCAGGCATAGGCGCCTGTCCCTCTCAAGTCACCAGTGCACGCATTCCTGGGTGTGCTTGATTACTGCAATGCACTTTCTTTGACGCCTTTTCTGCTTGATCCATAATCTCCAACCTACCACTGCCAGGCTTGTGTTGCATTTACCTAAAAGGGTCAGCATCTCCTCACACCCAAACTCAACACACTAGCTTCCACTTCATTATTACTCACTATTCAAAGCACTCTGCTTCAGTCACAAGGTTGTTTTCAAATCTCTTCCCCATCCAACTACAACACTTAGATGTTTGTGAGCTTCAGTCCCCCTTGTTTTTTTTTCCACAGCCGACCTTGTTTTTGCTCCTAATGCTTACAGAGGGGGTTGTATGATGGAACTACACATGCCATTACCACACATTCCTTTACAACGTGACCTTTACCACAAATTGCCTTTACCATGCATTGCCATTACCATACATGTCGTTACACCGAATTTTCGTTGTAAAGGCGTAAATGGTAGAGGCATATGTGTAGTAAACATTTTACAGGTAAGTATAAACCTGTGTGTGCGCGTGTGTGTATACACACATATATAAATGAGTGTGTGTGTGTATATATATATATATATATGTATATATATATATATATATTTAAACATAATTTTTAAAATAGACACACACATATATAAATATATATTAGCTTATTAACCAACAACCCAAAAACCCATACTCACCGTAAAGCCTAAAAGTCCCTTGCCAACCTAAAACCCATACCCTCCCTAAACCCTAAAGATACCCATATATATATATATATATATATATATATATATATATATATATATATATATATATATATATATATATATATATATATATATATGTGTGTGTGTGTGTGTGTGTGTTGGGGCTTGGAGCTATATTAGATGTATGCAGGTAAATAACCAAAGAGTAACACTCCCGGTATCAACTTCGAAGAGAGTGCCCCAGATAAACGTTTGTTAAGTGTTTTTACTCTTACGTGTCCTTCCCTGGCAACCAAATGTACCCGCATAAAAAACAGTGAGGATGGGCATCCCGGAAAACCACTTATGGGCTTCTTGCCCGAAAGTTTCACGCCACACAGTGTCACTTTCCTCCCACATTGACCCAGAAGCTTTCCATCTATGATTTCTCTTAATCAACAGTATACTGTCTGGATGGAATCCAGGCTCGGACACAGAGGGTGTAAGTGGTTGGGCCTCTCAGGCTTCGCTCAGTAATGCACTTCAATACAAAAAGTATTTTTCCCATTGGGGGACTAGCCCCATTCTGTTCCTAGACTGGACTCCACTCTGAGATTCCCCTCTGAGGACCCCTGCAGACAGACTGCTTTGAAAGCTTCTATATTACACCAGACGAAGAGCCCCAAGCATGTGGCTTGGCCCCTGGGTTTTGTGCAGCTTGGTAGGATTTGTTTTTTTTGGGGGGGGGGCAGTAGTGGAGTTTTCCTTGTGCCGATTTCCAAGCACCTGCTAGTAGTGATGACTTCAATGGTGACAGGCCGCATGCAAGAGGATGGCCAGTCCCTGTTTGTGGTTGCAATTAGGAGGGGACTGAGGGTAGCCACGAACTGTTGTTTGGGTGGCACCACCATTACCAATCCTTCTTCAGGTTTACATAAGTAAACTTTTGTGGAACTTCTACTCCTTTTTCCATAGTTAGGTTTGATCATCTTCATAGTACTCCACCTTAGTCACTGTTGATAGCAGTGAGGCGGTTCCACTATCATCACTGAACAATTCATCATCAAATACTGAAGGGCAGTGTCTAAAAAGGACGAGGATGTAACTTCTTGGCTCCCCTAATGGCCCATATTTTTTAAGACTAAGAAAAAATTCAAACTGTGTTTGACCTATCCTCTGGGACGTGAAAAGTACAAGAGTGCAATCATGGATATTGCAAGAAGGAAGCTTGGAGTTGGGTTGATTTTTAAGTATGTTGCTAGTTGCAGTGTTTGGCACCTGGGTCGATGAGACAGAAAGAAAACTACCTTGGCCAGACATTTCAGAAAACTACAGACCCGGGCTAGTCCTGGGTGGTGTGCTTGTGTTAACGCCACCCATTTTTTTTTTTTGCTCAGAATATCCTGCAAACTTCAAAACACAGAATTTCCCCATATTGCTGTGACTGAAAATTCTGGAATTTGTAAGGAACTGCAAAGGTTCCATCCACTAGTGCTTCTTCACTTCTACTGATAAAATCAGTATCTCACATATGCGGGCGGGTCTATAGTAAAGGCAAGTAATAGGCCAAAACTATAAATCTGTGAATTCAGATTACTGTCACTGTGGTCTTCTCACGTTCAAAGTTTTAGCCTATTCCTATCTCGAATTGCGGGCAGACACACACACACTGGCTACCAGATCCTGGGACTTGGAGAGGGTAATTTAAATCTGTAGCGCCATTGGACAAGGGGTGGGGTATCATAAATACTAACACCATCCTTGGGGAAGTCGAGAGAACAATTTATCAAATAACACCTCACACTTGGGCAATGTGGGGGAGGGGGAAATACCTTCAGTGTTCCCCCAGGGGAAGAGATTGATTTCAAACCATACTGCACTGTTTTTAATCTCGTCCAATGCCCATTGATATCAGGAGAGATTCAACCAAAACAGGCTAAGGGAATTGGGGTGGTGTTAGAGCAGGGTCTCAAACTTTTTTGATAATAAGAGTTACTTATGTTCAATAAAAATCATCCTGAGCAACTAATATTATTAGCACTGTAAAACTGACCATATTAAACATGATTACATTAGTGACTACTCATTCAAGATTGTCAGCAGTGATCACCTCAGTGCATCAGGGAGGGTTGGCAGCAGTAAATAAAAAATACTTTATTAATTTGGAATGCCTCCAAATGGGTAATTCATAAGAGCCAGAGCTGCAAAGCCCTAGTCACAGAGGAAATATTATGAATAAAAAGTTTCCTACTCACTACATGATTTACTCATACCAGCTTTAAATACAATTTACAAATTCAAACATTTTTCCAAGAATCAGCTTCTGAAAACAGTTCTTAAAATACTCACAATTCAGCTTGAAAATATGTTTTTCAATTTTCTTACACACACACACATATATATATATATATATATATATATATATATATATATATACACACACATACATATATATATATAGCCAAGCAAATGCTTCTAATTAGGCATGCCGGGCCGCCCACAAGAAAGCTACTTCCAGGTATCTGGAGAGCTACCAGGAGCTTATGACTTACTCGCTGGAGAAGCCTGTGTTAGAGTAACAGTCCTATTATTCCTGGATTCACGTTTCTTCAAACCTCTCCCAATATTTCTGAACATGAAGAGAGAGTAAAAAAACATGGGAGTAGTGGTAGAAGGGGTTAATATAAGCCCCACTACTGGGGAGGTGTGTGATCTTATGTCAGATGCCATTTGGGGTCATGGGGCAAGGAGAGGATACTGGGCCTCAGCCGCAGGGCCTGGGGTCCTTTGCCTCTGATGTCCTGGGGTAATTTTTACTATGGCTTTGCAAACTGGGGCAAGTACAACCCCTTCCACACTCAACTCACAGTGGTAGTGATGGTGAGTCATCACGGGCTTCCCAAGGAGGTAGTGTGGGGGTGAATAATTTTTAGGACTCAACAATCACCCAGCAGTGCAATATCTGATTGTTCAAGCCAGTGTTTATCCCTTTAGAAAAAAATACCCTTAATACACTCAAAATCAAGATACTGCACACTACAGTATACAGGCAGTAACTCACTGGCGGGGGCCACTGTACTCTGGATTTAAGGTACCCATTTTCCCCACCTTCTCTTTAACTCTGTGTAAAGATAGTGTGGTAGGTTTCATGTACAGGTGCAATGCTACTTGTCTGGCATTCAGAGGGAGTGTGCTCAGATTTATAGTTTCTCAACCCAATGTCAATCTCCCCAATCAAAGTATTATAATCCTCTGTTAGCTGTAGTGGGTATGTAGTATGTGTCTGATATATTTTCTATTGTGGAAGAGTGAATGTAACCGCACTCCAGTTCCGATCTTGGAAGTAGCTTCTGCGGGTCTGCTACCCAGGGATCAAATGTGGCCAGGCTCCAGAATCGCATATGGTTCTTAATTGGCAGATTCTATTCCAGGCATGTGGTGAGTCAGCAGGGCCAAAGGTCACAGGAGCACTACTGCAACATAACGTTGGTGGCAGGGATGCTCTTACTACACTCTCTATGGTGCTACAGCCGCTTGGTCCGTTTTGGGGCACAATGTTCATTAACAAAGTGGTGCAGACCACTTAGGCACACTTTGGCAGTGCCACGGTCTGCTGATTTGGAATCACAGTGGTGAAGTCTGCTTCTGGCATGCTTCAGGATAGGGCAACTGCAAAGGCCAGTGCAGGCAAAAGAGGCAATGCTTCAGTTCAGGAACACGCCTGTCACTCTCTCTCAAGTCTCTTCTGAGTGGACAGACCCACAGGTCGGGGATCAGCTGCTACAAGCTCACCATGGTAGTCAGCACTTCCTGAAGAGTTGGCTCACTCCTTCTCTCTTCTTCTCAGACAGGTTAGCTTCCAGGAATTTCAGCACAGGGAGACAATTCTCATCAAGGTTAGACAGCAGGTGATGTCCCCTCTCTTTTAGGATGCTCGCTGACAAGTAAACACCAGCTCTGGCTGCACAGAAGTCCCCTGGGTACTCTGCGAAGCATCCCTTTCCTTGGCCATAGAGCTCTTGGAACTGTAAGAAAAAGTGGTCAGCATCTCCCTCTTTTATACAGAAAAAGCAGAGAGGGGGTGTCTACACTTTCAGAACTACTTTGGAACGTACCTCCTTTCGTGGGCTAAAAAACAAAAAAATGCATGCATGGGAGGCAGAAAATCTGCAGGGGGCATAGGGGCGTAAAAGGGCCCGCAAAGGTGGAAGAGGCACAAAGGTGCTGCAGTGAAGGCAGTGAACACAGAGGAAATGGTGGTAGGGCCCAACAAATCCATCATATGACAACTCATCCAACAACATATGTTTTACTGCCAATGAACACACCGTTGTATGCTGACAACATTCACCAACTCTCTTACCTTCATATGTCCACACAAGCAACATCATACGCCAACACAAACATACCACGCAAACACAATGAACATCACATTCATAGAACACATTACATAACATCACACACCAACACATGGAGTTTGTAAGAAAATGTGGTGAGTAAGAATGCAATATAGAAATCTGTTAACCAACGTCGCTTTCATGTACGAAAAGCAGTTACTTATTATAACTTCAATGGATAGAGTGGTATTGAAATGAGTGTCACCCGTTAGGTGGCACCTTTGCCAAGCAACAAATCCTGCTTGGCACAGTAATTTACGCAAGGTACTTATTGTAGAAGGGTTTTCCATGTATCAATATCAATGAATATGTAAGCAATGTTGATCGTCATGTGAGAAAGGATGGTTAAAAACTCAGTAAGAATTTATTGACTGGAGGGTGGCACAGGTGGCCCATGATTTGGTGGGAAAATTGCATTGCTCACACTATATCCTCATACCACATCCTCCCTCGTAGGGGGGATGTGGTATGCTTGAAAAACAACATATATATTTCTGAGCCAATGTGCTTTTCATATAGGACTATTATGATTACTTATTCTGATGTAAATTCATAGGTATGCATTGCGGTGAATGACCTGTTTGGTACCACATGTGACAAGTTTTACTCGGCTCAGACGATTTATTCATGGGTAGTGTAGTGGGATGCTCCATTTATTCAGATTATTATGAAAATTTGTGAGTCAATTTGGTCTTCATTTCAGAAAGGCTTTGTGTGTAAACCCAAAGGAATACATTGGCTGAAGGGTTGCATGGTTGGCCCATGTTTGGTCAGAAAACATCCTCGGCTAAATCGTCATGTACTGTAATGGGATGTAATGTGTTTGAAAAACAACATAAATATTTGTAAGCCGAAGTGGCTTTCCTCTACGACAAATATGGTTACTTATTCCAGTGTAACTACATATGAATGCATAGAGGTGAGAGCTACCTACTGGTGCCATTTGTTCTGACAACGTCTGATTGGCTCAAGCAATTTACAAACAGGTAGTGTAGAGGGTTGCTCCATTTATTATGATCAATATGAATATTGCTGATCTTCATGTGAGAAAGGATGGTTGCTTATTTGGATAAACTGCATAGGAATGCTTTGAAGCAAGGGTGAACTGTTTGGTGCCACCTGTCGTGAGAAATATTGAATGGCTTAGGCAATTTACATTTAGGTAGTATGGAGGGATGGCCCATTTCTTAGGATTATTATGAATATTGGTGAACCAAGTTGAGCTTCATGAGAGAACTCATGATTACCTATTTATATCTAACTCCATAGGACTTTATTGGCTGGAGGATGGCACAGTGGGCCCATGTTTAGGTAGGTGGAAATGTTGCTTGGCTCAGTTTAAGTCCTCATGGATCTTGAAGGTGGATGTGGTTTGAAAAAAATATATACGTGAGCCAATTGGATCTTATCGGACAAGCATTGGAATGCATTGAGATGAAACTATAGGGTTTGTGGCACATATTTTGACAAGTTCATACACTACATATACGGGTAATATACAGGGATGCTCCATTTAATAAGATTCATGTAAATATTGATTATGGTAGAGGTGGCCTACGATTTGTTTGAAAATTGCATGACAGGCTAAATCAGTTTGGAAAAACATAGTATGGCAAAGTAAATCCTGATTAAACTGACTTGGTTTACATATTTAACGATCAGTAAAAATAATATGTTATGTGTGAAATGTTGCCTGTGAATAAGATGTTAACTTCAGCCTGCAAAGAAGATTTATCCGAATAAGGGGCTAACGTCAGCATTATTGCCAACAGGAAGATTTCCCCCTGATGGTACAAACCATTTTAAACAGGTACCGGAGTTAACTGGGTATGATTTCGTGATCTTTTCTTGCCAACTCCTTAGGTTCCCTCTCTCTCTCCGACAACCAGCCCCCTTCCCCGGTCACGCCCCACTGTGCTCTTTGGGAACTGCAGTTCATTTGGAAGTTTCATAAGCAATTAAACTTATGGGCAATGATCAAAAGAAGAAAACAGTTTCAATAAATACAGATCAGTTTCTAGTCACTTCCTCGGCAGCCATTAAAATGTATAGCCAAACCATCAAACTTGTAAACTATAATCCCCACAATGCAAAGCGCCTGGCTTTCCGTTGACGCAGAGATCCCCTATCTCAGAGGCTTAGAATCGAAATGCAGAGCAACATGGAAGAGATCTTCCGCGGGGAGGAGAATTCCCGCGGAGAATGGTGCACCGTGCCCGAATATGAGGTCAAGGATATTAGTAGCAAAACTTTCCACGTGGAATATCTGGGTAGCCTGTGGCGAGAGGTGCTGCTACCCCGGGACTTCGCCTTGGAGGAAGAGGAGGAGGAGGAGGCGGCGGAGGAGGAAGAGATCGCAGTGGTAGAAGAGCTGGGATGCAGCATGGAAATTGCAGCGGAGCTTCGCGCGGTGTGCAGGTAAGGTTACTACGTAGAAAGAAATCCTTACAGGAGAACGGGAGCAGCGTATGTAGAGTAAGTTACGTTTTGGAGGCAACACTTCCGCCAGTCAGCTACGTTGCTGGATGCCCACACCTAACATGGCGGCCATCTCTGACAATGTAAAAAAAAAAAAAAGTAACTAGTGGAGCACACCTGTAACACAGTTCCAAAAACTACATCAGAGGCAGTATCAATAAGAATATGTATAAGTATAGACTTATTTTTTTTAAATAACAAAATAATTTATACATAGAAATAAAAATGAGAAATGTGGTAAATTAGTTCAGTTGGGGAGGGTGGCTATGGTGATGGATGAGTTGAGAATGGAGGTGCGTTTGCTGCTGATTTCCTTGCTTCTGAGGTTGGTGGGGGCATATGGGTGTTCCAGAGTGAATGGATTTCATGATGGCTGTGGTGCTCTTTGTAGTGAGCTGTCCCCATGAGATGAGCAGAGTGGCATCAATTGCATGCGGAAGTTGTAGAGGTCAGTTGGTTGAGGTTCAAAGTTGTTGTAGATTGAGGATATCTTGTGGAAGTAGTCCACCAGGGTGTAGCAGATTTCCTGGGATGGGGGGATTGTATTCTCGATTGCTGGCGAGCATGAAAACCCTATGACGATGTCGAAGAGTTCCTTGCTGGGGTTGGAGCATGCTTTGATTCAGTCTGCCAGGGTGTGTTTTTGTGTATCTTTTAGGTGTTGATGGTATTTTTTGAGGGCTGATTTGAAGGTGGCTCTGTCTATGGGATCTTTGCTGGTACACCATATTCTCTTTAGGTGTTTGCAATTGCATTTCGTGGTCCTGAGTTCTGGTGTGTAGCAGTTGGCTTGTTTGGAAGAACTTCTGGTCTTGGACGGTGTGACAGGTGTGACTTTGTTGGCGCATGTGGTGATCCAGGTGGAGAGGTTCTTGATGGCCTGTTCAGGGATGGTTGTGGGGTCGGGATGGGTGATGTTGAGAGCACCTTTCCATTGGGTCTCTGTCACTTTGTTCCAGCTGCGGTGTGTGGGGTTTGGGATCTTGCAGGCCATGCATGGGGCACATGCGATAGTGCATGAACAATGGTGTGGTTAGTCCAGGTGAGTTTGGTGACATGTCTGTACTTGAATCTGTCACTGTCAGTGAAGATTGGGTCAAGCGTGTGTCCGTGTCCTGCGCTGTGTGTGGGGTTGGTGACTAATAGGTTGAGGCCGATGTTGTTCATGCTTTCCGGGAGGTTGGGGGTGTTAGTGTCCCAAGGTGGAATTTGAGGTGACTGAGGAAGATGTAACGTTCAGAGTCGATGGCGAGTGGGGCGATGAATCCAGGAATGGTGCTGCAGAAGTGAGGGTGTGGGCGTTGCAGAAGGCGGGCTGTGGGCCTTTGGGTCTGTATTTGTTAGTGTCTCTGATGGTTGTTCCGCTGTCGGTTTGTAGTTGAAAGTTGAGGTGCTCCATGATTGGTCTGGTATCATCTTCGGCGGTGGTGCCATGGATGGTTTCTCTGTAGATGACGGCGATGTGGTTGGTGCAGTTCCTGTGTATCATCTTGTTGGGCGCTGTGGTGGCGATGTCGGGGGTGACAGAGGAGAGTCAGGTTTCTGTAATGGAGACAGTGTCAGAGTGAGCATGGTCATGGTGTCCCAGGTTTCGGTGGTATGTTTGCAGAGTGATTGAGCAGGAGGCAGTGGAGTGGTTCCGTGGCAGTCGCAGTCAGTGAGGTTGGTGTGTGTTTACGTGAGAGCAGGAGGTGTTGAGTTGCAGGTGAAGAGACAGCGGTGGCAGGGAAAAGGTCCGACTGTTGATCACGGAGATGCGCAGCAGCAGTTGTTGTTGCGCCTGGGGTCCAGGGCTCAGATCTCTTCGTCAGAATATCTGTGGGTGACAAGAGGACCAGGGTTCCTGGCACTGGGCTCAGATTGGTGCAGATGTACTTGCCTTTGATGCGCCGGTTGCGTGTGCCCCGCTGTGCCGCCGTAGGTCCTGGGAGAGGTGCATGGCGCTAGGTGGTGGAGTGGCAAATTGGGCTAGAGAGGCGGGTCAGCAAATACTCCCTAAAGAAAAGGCGCTTTACAGGAAAGGAAAAAGTTAATCAAAAGTGCACAAATATGGGTACAAATATGCTGGCTATCTTTCTGAGGACACAAAAACAGTAAATGGGCAGTGATGAGGTACAGTAAAGGAAAAGTTCGCACCAATGTGGCTAAGATTAAAACGACTGTCTAACTCACCGAGGACACAGATAACAGATAAAACTGCACAAAGCAGCTCGCTGGCAGCAGAAATGTGGGGCAAACCCGAGGAGACCTGCAGCGCTAGGGGAGCTGATCGGAGATCTGCTTAATGGGGTCACACTGTGGCCTCCATTAAGTAACTCCCTGTGCTGGGTGGCAGGAGTGGCAAATTGGGCAGGAAAGGAGTGGGCAGCAAAGTTAGTTTGAAAAATGCAAAAATAAGGGTAAAAATGAGCTGGCTAACTCACTGAGGATATAAATACAGTAAATGGGCAGTGGTGAGGTACACAAAAGACAAAATTAAGCAGAACTGCGCTCTGTCTGTGCACTGTATAGTTTTATTATTAAAGCCATGTAGTATGTCTGTGCAAATGTAACGGTCATTTCAATTAAAATGTGTTGTCTGTAAAGGCAGTGTGCTACCACACCGTGAATACAAATCTCTGCGCCACTTCACACTACTGTGCACCACTCCACTTAACACCACTCCAATCCACTGCACTCTGCAGCACTCCACTATATGCCACTGCACTTTACCCCACTTCACGTTGTGCCTCTCTACCCTATCCTGTACACTGTGCGCCAAAGCACTCTTTGTCACTCTAATTTGCACCACTGCACTCTTTGCTGCTGCACTGTACACCACTCCAGTCTAGGCCACACCAATCCACTCCACACAACTTCACTCTAGGCTACTGCACTCTATGCCACTGTGCAACATTGCACTCTACGCCATTGCACTCTATGCGAATACACTCTACATCAATGAACTTAACTCTGTAATACTCAACTTTATGCCCCTGCACTCTATGCCAACTCTAATCTACACTGCACTCTACACCACTTTACGCCATTACCCTTTATGCCACTCTGTGCAACTGCACTCTATCCTGCACTACTCCACTCTATGCCACTTCACTCTGCTTTGAAACAATTGACTACGCCACTGCACTCCTCTGCACCACTCCACTCCACGCCACTCTACTCTTAACAACTGCACTCTACACCAATGAACTCTACTCTGCATCACTGTACTCTAGGCCACTGCTCTTTATGCCGCTCTACTCCAGTCTTACACTCTACTCTGCAACACTGCACTCTCCGACACTGATCTCTGTCACTCTGCAGTACTCCACTCTACGCCACCGCACTCTACACCCCTGCACCCTATCACACTATACTCAACTCTGCACCACTCTACGCTGCTGCACTCTATGCCACTTGACTCTACTCACTGCCCTCTGTATGGCTCAACTCTTCGCCACTCCACGCTACTTGCTCTATGCCAGTGTACTCTGTACCACTCCACTCTGTGCCACTGCACGCTGATCTGCGCCACTCCACTCTGCACCACTTCCTTCTACTCCACTTCATTGTATGCTGCTGAATTAAATGCCACTGCACTCTACACCACTATACTCTGCAATACCCTACATCAATGCACTCTACACCATTCCAATCTACTCTATGCCACTCCAGTGTTTGCCACTCCAAGCGACTCCAGCTTACGCCATTACAATACACAACACTCTTTGCCACTCCATTCTACAACACTGTACTCCACCTCTTCACCATTCCACTCTGTGACACCCCATGCCACTCTCCTTTATTCCAGTAATGTTTAGCAATGCTGCACAGCAGCCACGTTAGTGAACAACAGTGCCAAAATGCATTGGCAAAGCCAGTAGCTATTGCATAGGCGAGACCTAATGGCTTTGCTAATGCTTGTCATACTGCATATAGGATATTTATGCTTGAAGACTAATAGGGCCATATTTATAAAAGAAAATCATGCAACACAATAAGCCATCTTGTAGTGCTGCGTGAAAGGCAGGAATGTGACATATTTACCATTATACTGCGCATTACCTTTCTTTCCTAGCACTGGTGCACTTTTGCTGTGCAGCGCCAACATAGGCACTCTTGTGTCATGTTGCAAGGGTGCCTGCATTGAAGGCAGGATTGTTTTTGTGCAGGAAGGGAGACCTTCCTGCACAAAAACAATCCTCAAAGGCATGTTCCTCTTTCTAGAAAGGAAAGAGGAAAGGACAAGGAGAAATAAAGATATCTCTCCTAATTGCAGTTCTTGTGGGGAAGCGTACAGTTCTGACGCATTCCCATGTCTACCAATGTTGATAAATCTGGGAGTGTGTTATAATTCATGGGTGGATGCACAGGAATACACGCGCCACCAATGGTACACCTTCCTTCCGCAGAATAATGCAAGGTGGCAAGTTGCCATTCTTTGTGTTATTCTAGATTTATCAAGCCACTCAAGGCCACGCAAGGTGGCCTGATAAATTGCATTTAGGTTTTGTGTCGTCCTTGCGTTCCCTTCCGTGGTGCAAGGGAGACACAAAACCTTGCTAAAGATGCCCCTGTTAGTGTCTTAGTGCTGTCTCCTTTATGCTTACCTGTTTGCCAGTTTCTTATTTTTAGGCAAGAGTGACATTTATGTTTTTCAGCGTAGCAGATTTTTTTTTATTTAATGCACATTTCTGTATGACACAGCTACACTTTTGCTTAATGTGCAAAACATTTGTGTGCATATACTTTTGGTAATTTTGGAAAATAGCCGCATTTAAACGAAATCTGTTTGCATGGTCCTTAGTGGCAGTTTCTTAGAAGGCAACATTTTCAAAATAATCCCCAACCCCCAACTCCCCCCTTTGTCTAACATTTTAACAAAAAGAAAAGCGTTACTACGTTTCCAAAAGGCAAAAGAAACAAACTCCTTAATGGAGAAAATTCTGAGTTCTGGCTGGCCATGCCTTGTGTTTCCAGTGGCTGGTGGTATAGGAGCCTTGCAAGTGTGTCTTAAGTTAATTTATCTAATTAAATGATAGGTAAAGTAAGGAACATATGAACATTTACATAAATCTATATATAGAATAAAACACTTTTTGGCAGAATCTGAACAAGAACTGCATATGACATCGTAATACTTGATTCAAAGTGAAACAATAAAAGATCATTAAGACTGATGTATTTATTTTATAGGAAGGGGGTCAACTTTTAATACAAAAACTCAAAACAAATTTATGAACATTTTTAGTTTAATTAGTCCGGTTTCTTACAGTCATCAACCGTGAACCTCATGCCATTAATTGGTCATATCGGCCCAGTAGATTAAACTGCATTTCTACCAAATTCGGCTACTATTTCACACTAGTAAGTGGAAGTAGTGCCACAAATCAGTGTCTAAATAATTTTCTTAGAAAAGTCTCGACTCATAATTGCAAAAGGGTAGCGATGAGTGCAGGAACCACTGCCATATGAGCGGCCAGAGATTCATTTCATAAAACATGCTTATCAGCCATTTATAATAAAGCTATACAAATCCAGTAGAGTAGACAATAACAAATACCAAAAACTGAGTGAACTTTCATTTTGTACGTGTGTGTATTACATCGCATTACCACAGGCGAACACAACAGAATGCAGACCATCAACCCATGTCGTTTTCACTATCAGCAGCATGAAAAGAGATGTTTACTCTACATGTTTAAATACTTTATCATACAGGCCAAAAGACAATTTTCATACAGAAGACTCCTGATTTTCGAAGCCAAAAATGGCTTTATTTCAGCTCAGTTTTGCCCGAAATTGCTCCTGTTTAATTGAAGTCAATAGGGAAAATAAATTCCCCCGTTTTTTTGCACTGTAAATGTTTTCAGTGGGAATGACATACTGTATTTTATGTGAGAGGGATAATTGGTTGAAGTATGGAAATAACATTTCTTTGACACTGAACGTTACTTTTTGTTTGAAAAATTGCCTTTTTAAACGTGCGATTAGCAACAGCTAATTTTAGATAAAATTTGAATTTACATGTCGGATAAAGTATATTTGTTTAAATGGGAAATTATGGGGTACATATAATAACTGTTACAGTACAGTTTAAATACCTAATAATAACTGTTCTAATCTGCGGGAGCCTGTAATCCCTGTATAAAAGCTTGTCTCTAATTTCCTTGTTACTTTTGGGTTGTGACTGCTGTAGTCACTTGTAATAACTTAGTACAGTGGAGCTTTTACCTTATAATGGCTTCTGCAAGAGCCAGCAGTCAAGGTGAAAGCAGGTTACAAAGCTGCAGTTTAAACATGGAAAACGACAACTGGCTTTTTGTCCTTGTGATTTTGTTTTTTTTGTTAAATGTTTTTTATTTTTATTTTGTTATTGAAGAGTAAGGCAGTATTTATGGCAACATGTTTATTTTTTCCATGCTGTAGGTCATTACAGGAAAGATAAAGCCCCGTGTTATGAGTTCCACGGGCGGAAAAGGCGGCCCGCCAAACTCCAGCGGTCGGGTTACTGCCAGTGTGATCCCCTTCCCGCAGCCCCTATTAAGAGTTTCCCTCTTGCTGGCCCAGCAGGAAACATCCCACAACATTGACGCCGGCTCGCAATTGAGCAGCTGCAATGTTGCGGTGCGTAGGATGCACCAGCACCCATAACGCTTTTCACTGTCTGCAAAGCGGTCTTTGAAAAGTGTAAGGGGGCTGACCATGGGGGCCCTTGAGCTCCATCCCCACCAGCCTTTACATGGCGTGGCAACCGCCATGTAAACGTCGGCAGAGAGGGAGGTCGTAATCCTCAGGGCAGCGCTGCCCTGCTGGATTGGGACCGCAAGCACCACCAGGCCGTCGGATGGCTGAAAAGTGGCGGTGCCGGCGGTCCGACCGTGGCATAACCGCCACTGTCGTAATTGTGGATGTCGGACCGTCACATTGGCGGCGGCCCAACCGCCACATTGGCGGGTCGTAATGAAGGCCTAAATCTCTGCATGGTTCTACACATTCTGAGCAACCGCAATTTTTAATCTGATTTAATATGATTTACATTAAACTGGTTTCAATATCTTTTTGCAACTAGATAGTAAGTGCTTTTTGATGTTTTTAATTTCGTACTGGAGGTTCTAAGTATAATCTTCATTTAATAAACGGGAGCCTGCAAATTGTATATAAAAGTCCATTTTTAATTTCATTATTACAGTTGAGTTGTGATGTCTCTATTCACCGGTAGTTAAAAAAAAAAAAAATGACACAGTTGCTCATCTGTAATAAATTATTACCAGCAGCCAAGGTGAAAGGCACTACACAGAACATCATTACAGCTGAAGTCTAAATGAAAGAACTGGCTTGTACTTCTCCTGATATGTAAATAGAAACAGTCTGCGCCGAAACATTTTTAAATTTGATTTACATGAAACTCTTTTTAATGTCTTTTTGTAAAAAATGTTAACTGCTTTTTTGTTGTGTTAAATTTTACAGGACAGGTTCTGCTTTTATTCTTCATGTTTTTAGTGAACATGGAAAATCAAGATTCCAAAGATTTAAGTGATTTGTGGGAAGGATGATGGTGTGACCATGTGGCATGAGAAAAAAAATACCTTCTGCCGTACATTAAAAGGGTATTGTACTTCATCTTGGATGTCCATGACTGTATAAAATAACTCAACTTCTGCCTCATTTTTCGATATGGCCTTGCAACTGCTTGGTGACTTGTAAGATCCTTATAATGTGTGGTAGGGAGTACTTTATCCCATCTGTCTGCATATCTATTATCTCTTTCATATGAAGGAGAAAGACAACAAGGATTTAAATGACTTGTGGGAATGGTGAAGGCGTGACCATGTTTTATAAGGAATAAAATACCCTCTGCATGCATGTCACTTTGGAGTCCATGACCTTCCTAGGGAACTTGGCCAAACTTTTACCAGTGCTGTACAGCATGAACAAAATGCATTGGCAGAGTCAATAGGTCTCAAATGCAAGCCCTATTAGCTCTTCTAATGCCGGTTGGGTTAGCTGTCAAGCCATTCATTGGGAGGCGCTGCTAAATCGGTGTGTGGTTTCCTTTTTCCTTGAGTTACAGCTCATTACCTTTTTTTTTATCTAATTACCCTCTGGTATTCTTTATACAATTGAGAAACCCCATCAGTTTTTGGTGTCTCCATGAAGATCGAAGTACATAACTCTGAATTAAAGAGTGTATGAAGTGTTCAGAATGCTGTTTTCTTGCTATTACAAGAACAAAAGCGTATGTACCTATAATCATTTATGCAGTCTACAAAACAAATGGAGTAAACTGTTCCCAAATTTCCAACACATAATCCACTTAAACTATCGTGGAAATGTTAGAATGAGCTATATGGTCACCTTGCTAATGTCATGGCACAACATATATGAATGATGGTGGCTGACAGTTATTGTTGCTGTTTACATCTCTTGTCCTTTACTTGTTTTGAGCTGCAGTGCAGTATTTGGCATGCACTTACATACCTTGTGGATTGAGTGATGCCAAAAATACTTCAAGGTTAGGCAGAAAAATGAAGAATTAAAATCTGTACAAATGCTTGTTTGTATGATTAAGTGAACAGCCCAGTGTGCGGTTGAGGCTACTTTTGCATACACCAGTGATGGTTTTATTGGGTTCACGCCGTTGCTATAAAAGATTGTCATGCATGTTTTTAGGTTTTCTTGCCTGAGTATGAACGTCATGTCATTTAAAATTATAACCACTGTTATGTATAAAAGTCTTTCATGCTCACAGCTCTTTTTTTTTTTTGGAGCTGGCACTAACACAAACATTTCCCAAAATAAAAGCAGTACTAGAGAAATCATAAGTAACATTTAGTGCAAAAAATAAATGCAAACAGTAGCTTTTTTGTATAAAACTGCAAATCCTACCACGCAGATATGTTTATTTGATATGAT
Organism: Pleurodeles waltl; assembly: GCF_031143425.1. Taxonomy (NCBI): domain Eukaryota; kingdom Metazoa; phylum Chordata; class Amphibia; order Caudata; family Salamandridae; genus Pleurodeles; species Pleurodeles waltl. The sequence continues at coordinate 316,718,132 of NC_090437.1, read as the reverse complement.
CACTAACTCTGGCAGTCGTAAATGCCAACACTTATCGTAATGGACCAACTAGTGCATCTGGAAAGCAAAAGAAGGCTCAAGTCCACAATCCATTGAGACCCCTCTCCCAAAGTGGCTTTTCCTTGTTTGTGGCCCACATAAAGATGTTTTCTCTGTAATTTCGTTCAATTAATGGAGTAAAAAGCAGCAGTGCCTAATGATGTCTGACTCCATTTACTTTTGGTCCTTTGCAGTTCTCAGACTCCTCTTAAATCCCTACTGCACCTATTGGAACACACTAGGTCCCAGAAAGAGAGGGACCATGAGAGTGAGCACCTGCCTTGAAGCAGCCATTAATCTCTGTGATCACCCGGGATAGGTGATCATAGGTAGCCTATGACCCACTTTGAAGGTTTTATAACACTATGTATGCAGTAAGCATGTCAAATTTAGTAGTGGTACACTTCAAAATGGTATGCAAGGAAATAGTACACCCATTGGCCCTTTAAAGGGACGAAAATCACATCACGTGTGCGGCCTGCAGTGTGAGTCGGGTCAATTGTTCATTTTTGTACCTACGAATTTCTACATAGCAGGCAACATGCAGGGCCATTTGGCTCATATGGCTATCCACCTAAAGATTAATGTCAACATGCACTATTACTTGCTCCAAGACGATATCTGAGGACACAGGAGATTCTAAATTGCAGGTCTTGTAGGAGTCAGGTAGTCAATAGATAACTACAATGAGCAAGGAGATCTGGGTGACTGGCCAGGTCCCATTCTCACATCGAGGAAGGGCATTCAGCTAGAAAACGTTAACATCCACAATGAATCTCTTCAGCGATTACTGCATTTGTGATAGAATGATTAAGTAGTGTCAAGAAGGAGCTTGTGTTTTATGAAAGCATGTTCACCTATCGCAGGTTCATTCACCAACATTGCCTTTGTCAAAGCCAGTGCTTATTTTGTGCACCGGCTCTTATTTTTGAGGGCCGGGGCTTATTATTCTGCCTCAAGCACTTACTGCAACCAAAAGACACATATGGGAAAGATTGAGGAAGGGAAAAACGAAAAAGCGTCACACAGGGAGAAAGTAGAAAGCTGCTAGAGTGAGCTGAAGGGGCAGAGAGAGGCTGTAAATGGATTGAAGAGGCCCGAGATGGCTTCAAGATTACGCTGCCTCGGTATTCCGTGTTCCCACATTTAATTGCAGCAGCCGCGGGTTTAAGAGGAGGACTTTGAGCACCGGCACGTTTTTATTTACAAATTAAGCACTGGTCAAAGCAGATGAGATCTGTAGTTCTTTTAAAGAGAGCTCAGTCTGACCAGGTGTGTAGGCACTTTTTCCAGTTGTCAGCTGGGAGGAGATTCCCTAAACCTCTACTTGTTTAAAAAAAAAAAAAAAAAAAAGAAGCTATCTTCCATGCAAGAACTCTTAAATACGAAGAAAATCCTTCATCTTGTCCCGCGTACAGTCTAGCTTGCATTTGGTGCAGAGGAGAAAGGATAAGGCAAACGGGGCACATATCCTCTGGTCCACCTGCTGCAAGAAAAGAAATGGAAACGTGCATTAGGAAAGCCAGTAGGCCTTGCCTTTGGGACCTATTGGCTTTGTCAAATGTTTTTACCTGTGCAGTACAACAACCCCAAAGCTGCGCAGCATGGCTAAATAACAAATAAATGGCGAATGCGTTATTTTGTAGGCGCGTTCATCAAACATGCATGTGCTTACAAAAAAGCACCAGTGTGGTTATCCCTTTTATTTGCCAATCCAACTCAAAATGAGCAAATCAGAAGAAGAAAAAGAAAGCAGGTGGGGGCAGAAGCAACACAGAGGTTGCAGGGAGAACAAACGGGCAAGAAGGAGAGCGACAGAGCGGGGTGAGGGTAGAAACACAGGAGCAAGAAAGCAGTGAGGGTGGGGGAGAACTCGAGGTCAAGTGCATCATGGAAAGGAGTGTGAAGCACGATGAGAGAGAGCAGTGTGTAACAGGGAAGCACTAGGGACCGTTCTGGGAAACACATGCACTCACGTAGAGTGTTTTAGCAAAAAGAAAAAAGTAGCACCCGAAAAGGGAGCAGTGGGAGGACACAGTAATGTATCCATGCTTCAGCAGAGAAATAAATACATGAAAAGGACGGAAACCCCATCAAAACCATCAAATATGAAGCATATAAATGAGTGATAATGAAGCCAATCAATGGGAAGCAGTGTGGTGAAAACTACACGAGAGAATGTGAAACATAGCATAGAGGGAGCTGGCATGGCTTGGGGGTAAAAAAAAGCACATGAGGAAGAAAAGAATATGGGTCACAGGTGTGAAACGCACACAAGACAAAGAGCAACATGGAATTTAGGGTTTTTGTGGGGGAGGTAAAAAGCACACAAATGAGTGCGAGAGTAACAGAACAGGAAGGAAGCAGAGGAGTACAGGAGACAGACAGCTGGAAAACACATGCACTTTTGTGGAGTGCTTAAGCAAAAGGAAAAAAGGAGTTCCCTAAAAGTGATCAGTAGAAGAAAACAAGTGAAGGCTATGTTTCAGGGTAGACGCAGAAGCTATATGGCCAAGGCAAGCCATCAAATAGGAAGAAAACAAATGAGAGTGACAATACCACCAACCAGTGATAAGCAAGATGAATGCTTTATGCCCCTGTGAGATCTGATAAGCTGACAGTAGGTCTTTAGCAACCAGACAGCTTGCGGCTATCGGGAGGCTCGACCTAAAAATTCCAAGCAATCCTGAATGCACCCAGGACTCCCCTTTTGAAAAGAAACTATAACTATTCATAAATCAAACTTTAAAATGAAACCCAATAACAAAAAATAAAGTAAGTATGTGGGGCCTATTGTATCAAATGACCTCTTGAGAAACGTGGTCACATATTGACCCAACATTTCACAACTAGTCTTTAATTTTGTAATGCATCTCATGTACTAATAGGTCTCATTGCTACTTGTCCAGTCCAAGAGTGTTCCAAAATGACCTGCCACTTGAAGATTAATTAGGCAGTTTGCTATTTGTATATCCCCTGTGATTGGCTACAACCACAGGGGCAGTGACCTGCAATGAACAGCAGACTACAGTCCCTATCTTTGCATTCCAAAACGGAAAACTCATGTTTTTTTTTTTTTTTTTAGCAGCCTGTATTCCTTAATGGAATCGATGCTACTCAAACATGTTTTCCACTTAGGAAAACTTCAGGAGGAGCAGGCAGTGCTTACATGTACCACTGCCTATTCACCCCGTGGCTGCTAGCCTCATTTAAAAAAGGTACAGTCTCCCAGGAGAATACTTTTCTCTTTGTGAATCAGTGACTATCTCCTTTGAAATGTTGGTAACTGATCGATGGTTTGCGATTGGAATTGTGTCTGCAAACCATTGAAACATGCTAAGGAACACCAGACCACCATCCTTGTGTTTGCATCCCCAAACAACAAACTTGCAGCTCTTGTTCCTCACAAGAGCGAGTACAGCTTAAGTAAAAAAAACAAGGACTCCCATTTGGGAAACGTTTGCGGAAAGCAGACAGTAGCCCCCTGGACCACTATGGTTGTGTTAGGACAGGTAGTTAGTCATACAAGGAAATACTTGAGGGACCAAACAGAAATTTGGAAAGCGGCGATTAGAATGTTTTGATGGTAAATCATGTTTAGTCTGGTGAAAACATCCTCTAGTTTCACAATCGATACAATGAAATGGAAAGTGGAAAGTGGAAATTCGAAGTGATAAAATGACATAAAGTAGATACTTTTTTTTAAAACAGCTACTCCAATCAGTGTGTCAAACATCAAACAAAAAACGTGAATACTGTTTTTGAGGTGCATTAAAATACAGGAAAATTGAACAACATTAATTAGATGTACGCCTGGACTATCTTGTTGCTAGATTGCTACCCTGGTGTGTTACTAACAAAACAGAGGAGAGACTTTTAAAAGGCAGCTCAAGCTCTCTCGGCCTTTGGACACTGACAATAATCAAAGTATGTTTCCCTGTAGTTTTTCCTTACTGCATTGTTATCCATTGGATTCTGTAATCCCTGTATAAACGTCAGTCTCTAATTTCTTTATAGTCGTCGACTTGTAACACACCTAGTCGCCAATTATAAAGAAAAGGCGTCACAACTTGACTATTAGAAGTTACTACAGCTGAGTTCTGACTTCACAATGCCTGCTGCCAGGACCTGTAGCCAAGGTGAAAGGCAAGTCAGGTCACAGGAGCCTAACTGAAACAGCTGTGTAAAGCAGTAAAAATGGAACATTGCTTTTCTTTCTCTTGCTCTATATTAATAGCTTACAATACGAAGCAGACAGAGCATGTTTATTTTTTGCACTCTTCAGATAGAGAAAAGTTAAAATCTTTCTGCATGTTTCTACACATTGTAACTACTACAGCTTTTTTTTTAACTGACTTGTATTAGATTGTTTCTAATATATGTTTGCAACAAATATGGCAGTGTTTTCCATGTATTTAATTCTGCACTAGAGATTTTTATTTTTATTCCTCATGTTCGCAAATACGCTCACTCTTTGACATGAGAGAGCAACGCACCAAGGTTTTAAGTGGTTTGTGGAAAGGTGTTGGTGTGGCCATATATTATATGGGATAAAGTACCCCCTGGCATACATGATAGGTATATTGGGAGTCACCATGGAGTTCCATAACCTTGTAAAGGAACTTGGGGCCAGATGTAGCAAAGGTTTTTACCCATTCTGTGTCTGTGGGAAAAAGTGTTCGTACATATGGCCCTTGGTCTTCAACCTCGTTTCTCTAAATGGTTATGGAACTCCTCTGTGACTTGCAGTAGCCTTATAACGTACAGCAGGGGGTACTTTATCCCTTATGTCATACATGCATTCTCTTCAAGCTGCTAGGAAAAAAGTAGGTTTAAGCTACCTTCTGCGATTTGATTCTTAATTCTGACTTACCTAATTCCAGAATCTTTAACTGAGCAATAGTAGTTTTCAAAAAGTGTTTTAATGGCTTGTGGGAATGAACTTCCTATTTTAGAATTAATCTGTCCAGCAGTATCTTTTGATGTATTTTAACTGACTAATCCTACAACCCTCTATATTGCTGCACTTCTTAGTTAGCACATGCTAGAGACATCCACTATTAAGAACTGCATCTGTTTTACTAATTCTGCATGCACAGTTTCAACAGTCTTTAACACATCTAAATTAGGTTTCCGAATCTAGTTTAAAATCGACATTTATCTTCTAATGTAAAATAACATAATTTAATGTGGTTTCTTCTGCCTTCAGAAAAGAATGCCACATACTACATGAAGATACATTTAGGTACCTATCACAGCTCTATGTTTGCACTATACAGGTCCCAATATGTATGTGCATAAATGCATTTCCTCTCTATAAACGTGTCTCGACTGACCTCATAAATATAATTTCACGCCTTACAACCATAGTTGAGAAATGACTTTTCTATGGGAAATAAACGGGGCACTTCCCATTTTGATCTTTTGTTAACAAAACTGGATTATACCTTTACCTTCAGCTATTTGAAACACTGGACTGCTCTGAGTGGCCTGTGACAGCAGGTGACGTCAGAGACTCCCTCTGATAGGCTCTTACCTCTCTTGGTAGCCAATTCTCCTTTCTTGGTAGCCAAACCTCCTTTTCTGGCTATTTAGGGTCTCTCCTCTGGGGAATTCTTCAGATAATGAATACAAGAGCTCCCCAGAGCTCCTCGGCACTTCCCTCTTCGACTTCTGCCAAGGATCGACCGCTGACTGCTCCAGGACACCTGCAAAACCGCAACAAAGTAGCAAGACGACTACCAGCAACATTGTAGCGCCTCATCCTGCCGGCTTTCTCGACTGTTTCCTAGTGGTGCATGCTCTGAGGGTCACCTGCCTTTACCCTGCACTGGAAGCCAAGAAGAAATCTCCCGTGTTCGACGGAATCTTCCCCTGCTAACGCAGGCACCAAAAGACTTCATCACCGGTCCTCTGGGTCCCCTCTCATCCTGAAGAGCGTGGTCCCTGGAACAAAGGAACTCTATCCAAGTGACTCCCACAGTCCAGTGATCCTTCAGTCCAAGCTTGGTGGAGGTAAGTCCTTGCCTCCCCACGCTAGACTGCAAACCTGTGTACTGCGTGATTTGCAGCTGCTCCGGCTCCTGTGCACTCTTCCAGGATTTCCTTCGTGCACAGCCTAGCCTGGGTCCCCAGCACTCCGTCCTGCAGTGCTCAACCCTCTGAGTTGGACTCCGGCGTCGTGGGACCCTCCTTTGTGACTCTGAGCCAGCTCCTGTTCACATATCTTCTAAATGCCTGTTCGGGTACTTCTGCAGGTGCTGCCTGCTTCTGTGGGGGCTCTCTGAGTTGCTGAGCGCCCCCTGTGTCTCCTCCTCCAAGGGGCGACATCCTGGTCCTTCCTGGTCCCCAGCAGCACCCAAACACCTATATTGCGACCCTTGCAGCTAGCAAGGCTTGTTTGCGGTATTTCTGCGTGGGAACACTTCTGAAACCTTCAGCACGCCGTGGGACATCTTCAGTCCAAAGGAGGAGTTCCTAGCTCTCTTCGTTGTTGCAAAATCCTAAGCTTCTTCCATCCGGAGGCAGCTTCCTTGCACCTTCGTCTGGGGTTTCCTGGGCTCCTGCTCCCCCCCCCCCCCCCCGGACACTATCGCGACTCTTGGACTTGATCCTCTTGCCGTGCAGGTCCTCAGGTCCAGGAATCCGTCTTCAGTGCTTTGCTGGTGTTTGTGGTTCTTGCAGAATCCCCCTATCACGACTATTGTGTCCTTTTGGGGTAGTAGGTGTACTTTACTCCTACTTTTCAGGGTCTTGGGGTGGGGTATCTTGGACACCCTGACTGTTTTCTTACAGTCCCAGCGACCCTCTACAAGCTCCCATAGGTCTGGGATCCATTCGTGATTCACATTCCACTTTTGGAGTATATGCTTTGTGTTGCCCCTAGACCTATGTTCACCTATTGCATCCTATTGTAATTCTACACTGTTTGCATTACTTTTCTTACTCTTACTTACCTGTTTTGGGTTTGTGTACATATAACTTGTGTATATTACTTACCTTCTTACTGAGGGTACTCACTGAGATACTTGTGGCATATTGTCATAAAAATAAAGTACCTTTATTTTTAGTAACTCTGAGTATTGTGTTTTCTTATGATATTGTGCTATATGATATAAGTGGTATAGTAGGAGCTTTGCATGTCTCCTAGTTCAGCCTAAGCTGCTTTGCCATAGCTACCTTCTATCAGCCTAAGCTGCCAGAAACACCTCTATTCTACTAATAAGGGATAACTGGACCTGGCACAGGGTGTAAGTACCACAAGTTACCCACTATAAGCCAGGACAGCCTCCTACACAGATTCCCTGAAAGGCTAATAGTATGCGGTGGCAGCAGTATTTCAAACATTGTGATCCAGAATACCACTGTCAGGAGCTCATGCTTCTACTGGAGACGGCCAAGTACTCTCTTTGCAGTAGCAGAGCAAGCTTCCCCCTCATACAGAACAGTCTCAGTCCAGGGAACAGCTTTGTAGACTTCACTCATGCATAGAAGAAAGACAAGATGTTGAGGGAGAGAAGTGACCAATGCCTGCATGTGCTTCAGCTGGAGGGAGGTGTGATACTTGGCTTGGAAAGAGCATTGGACTGGTTTGATGTTTGTCTAGTTAGCATAGAGGATGAAAGTGACCCTCTCCTGGGTTGGCTGGGAGATAAGGGACCTGCACTTTGTGGCACTTTAAACTTGCGTTAATGGTGCATCATATGGCACAGTCAACTTGAACATTATTACACTGTTAATCTGAAAATATGTGGCACTGTGAACATCGACTGTATACTGTCAGGTCACTGGGATGTTTGGCAGCTTATTTACTATGGTCTGGTACGTTTGAGCAGCCTTTATGTTTTGACACTTTATTCCAGGCCCCTACCCTCCCATTATATGCGGGAACACTTTTTGGATTAGTTGTATTTCCGTTTGAGAAAGTGAGGAAGGGTAAATGGCAGTTTTAGGCAAAATTGATTTTATGCTACAGAATTGGATTAATTGAATTGTAAGGTAATTGCATTGATTTCTAAATGGCTACAATAAAAGGCTTAATTCTTTTAATAACTGATCATGAAACTTGCTGTGATTTGCACTAACATCAGAAACATTTTAGTATTGGTACCTATTTTGGAGAGCTCCTCAAGCTATTTTAGTAAATTCAGTGGTTTCATTCATTTATATCCATTGTATCCACTCGATGTAGCTATTTGATACCTAATAATGCCACTTCTGTGAACGTCGGCTCCAAAAGCCATACATTGTTTCTCCTTGTGATGTTACTGCATGGGTTATATTATTGCTCAAACCTAGGTTGGATAACTAGGTGTCTCCAGTTTATATGGCAGGAGGGTTCACAAAATGTGTAGTCCCCAAATGTGGGTGAAAGTTCTTACAATAATCCTCCTTCTTACTTATTACACCCACAAAGAAATGCATGTAAATTAAATGTAGTCTTGTATTTGAGTATGTATTGCATATATTGTCGGAAGCATGCTAACTGCTTACCAGCACTATTCACAAGTCACTTTATTTGTCTTCTGAATATGTCATCACCCTCTCATAGTAATCAGTCAGTGGGCAGCTAAATCCCCTTTGCCAATGATCTGTCCCTCTTCATTGAGAGTTTCAAGGCATTGAGCCCTTTGACTTTCTACCAGTTGGACAGCAGCAACAACTATCACCTTCACAAACAGAAGCCTCCAAGTTTGCACCAGTTGATGCAGTGAAGAAGAGAGCACATTGCCTGGGGAAGCACCCAATTAAATTGAGATATAATAATAATGTTTAAGTAGGATACAGCTAGACTCCTTAGATAACTTCCGTACATGGCTCTCATTTGTAGCGAATTGGATGAGCAATAGCTGAAATTGTACTGAGACAAGATGGAAATTCTGTTATTTGGGGAACAGCCTTCCATCTGGTCTAACCTGTGATGGTCTCTGATCTAGGTCAGCTCCCTCAGATTACATCATTTGCCAGGAACCTTGGTTTCTGTTTCAAAGCCTCTTGTTTGGAGATGTCCTCGACAAAAGCTTCTTTGTTTTCATTGCTGAACTCTAAAGAATTCCTACTAACCCCACACCCTGCTAGTAGGAAAACAGTAGTAGATGTCCTATTTATTTTGAGACTAGACTACTGTACTTCTTTCTACTTAGGCCTCACCACCTACCTAGTTCACAGACCTCAAATGGTTCAAAACCCGGCTGCACGTGTAATCTTGAATTTGTCTCCACCATGAATTGGTATCTGTAAATATAAATAATCAACATTGGTGGGCCATTCATAAAAGATGCATATTTAAGGCCTGTTGCTTAGTCTTCAAAGCACTAGCCAAAAAAGGGTACCTTGAGCATTCAAAAGCTGATAAAACCTTATTTGCCTTCCAGGTCTTGGAGATCTGCATACACATACCTGACCTGTAACTCCAAAGTTAAGCATACCCCTATGGGCGGACAGTCTCAATTTTAGCTCCCAAAATCTAGAATTCACCTCCTCTTGCTCTTCACCCATCAGATTCAGAAACAGCCTTAAGAAAAAGCTAAAAACTTTATTATTCAGCCTGTAGACCCATGCTGTTCTAGTTGTGACCGTCTTTCAGTTTAGACCTCAGAACTAGGGCATCCTGCTTGGTAACAGTGCTGCTGTATAAATCTTTGATTCATTCTTTCATTCATAGTAATTCTGAGATCAGTCAGTGGTACCCCTTAATACTTGACTGTGGGTGACAACATGTAGCTATGTAAAACAGAAAGTCCTCTGACAAGGTACAAAATGGTGTCTGTTTTATGAGATGAATAAATGTTGTGTGACATTCCTAATATAAACTTATCTAAATACTGGCAAAAATTGTGGATAAAAGCTGCTGTAGAAAAGTCCTCATTTGATTTTAAAAGTGGGTGCACTGTGCATTGGGCTTCTATTTTAGTAAGTATTCCTGCTTGTTAACATTTTTGTTTAAAAAAAAGTTGGTTATGCTTCTAGGTTGACACATTCAGTAGACACAAACTTCCCTGTCGTACCCTAACTTTCATGCTAAGTTGGTGCATAACTGTAGCTTATAAGACCTAGTGCTTGATATACTGCCCCATTCCTATCCTCCAATTACCCTCTGCTAGAAAATAGAAATTGAGGAGTCCGTGAGATCTTTGAATTTAGTAATGTCATGACATTCGCACACATTCAACACTCTCATGAAGTGAGCTCGAACACACCCTGAATCAAAATAGAAAATATGCACATGCCTATCCATAAAAAGACAAAAAGAGCTTGGGTTCATATAATTTATATTTACTTAATTCAGTATAATGAGAATGAAACATTTCGTAGCTAACGTAACAGAAAGTTTCAGTTCCAGTAAGGACACACATGTGAGGAATATGCTCATCTTTGTTTATTGCAACTCTCCAGCATCTCCATATAACAATTGTTTAAAAAACTAACATTCCCATGAATACTTGGCAACTTTCAGAACAAGTATTCAGCCAATAGTAACACCTGGGTTGGTACAGTAGCCCTTGGGTTCTGTCCACCACTCCTCTTTCTTCCTGTGACAAGAATTGTCCATTTGGTCCCCGTCCCTCCTGTTTTTACGCCTTGTTTCCTATAGCAAAAGGACCAGATGATCTATTGGACATCAACTGAACAAAAGCATTAGCAGACATCTATGCGTGTTGAGGAAATCGTGACACAGAACACCGCTTCATAAACAGGTATTCAACAACCGTCAAAGCCATCAAAAAAATTAAGAATGTATGCCCATAAATTACACTGTATCATAACTGTGACATTGGCACACAGGATTTCTCTCCTGTGTAGGCGGGAGGGTTTGGACATAACTTGTCCCCTGAGTGGGATAATCCTCACATCTGTGTTCTTAATAGAATTTAAACTTTCTGTTAGACTAGCTAGGAAATGTTTCATTATGTGTCAGGACAAGACGTGAGGATTATGCTTGCTTAAAACTTACTCGCCACCAAAAGGCGATATCTAACATATCTTGAAGTAGAACCTCTTAAACGTGGAGTCCACAAATCAATCCACTACATTCAAAATGTTCTCCAAACTGGCCCCTAAAGAGAAGACCTAAGATGCCATGGCCCCTCTGACGAAGTCAGTGCCAAAACCTCTGCCGTCATTACCTTCCTCTTGCATAATCCAGTGAACCCAACAAGTATTGGTTGAGGATTATACTGCTCCATGCTGTTTGTTCAATTAAATCAACATCTGTCTCCCACCTGCTGTATGTAGCTCCTCTGCCATGGATTCATATGCTTTAAGGCTCCGTATCAGACATAACTTCGGGTCTGCCTGAAAAGCCAGGTACAGCACCCACCTTGATCCATGCATTGTCATCCGGGAAAGATAAAATGTAACCCCATCTGGGGTAAGCTACCTGTAATATCCAGTGATCTGATGTCTGAGACTCACCCTTGGGATATCGGGCATAGTAAGATTGCCAACTTACAAGAGATCTCCTTCATGGAGAGGTGTTTATTGGACCTCCAAGAACGCAGGAAATTAATTATGACATTAATTACCCAGAGTGTTGAATAACAAGGTTCCAAGGGGATGGAGGAACGGACGCCCAAAGAGTTTCTGTACTAGCCTGTTCTCTCCCGCTGGTAGACCTCAATAGGAGAGTGCTGATGTGAAGGTGTTAACTGGCCATTATGCCTTGCCATTTTCTGCCATACTCATTAGGAAGTTCTGAATATGAACAACTTATGCCCCTAGAGGATATAGGTCCCTCTGCAGGCACCAACCCAACCATCTCACCTGTCCTGTAGCATTTGACTGTTCCTTCTGCCCACACCTTGGAGAGGAATATTTGCTTGTGTCCCGAAACCCCAGGGATCTGACCTTCATTCCCGGTAATCCGCCACACCATAACACAAAGTGTGCCCTCCATTACCAGGTGATGCAAGAACCCTGACGAATACAGGAGAAGAGATAGTCTGGAAAATCCCCGAAAAGTTCCATCAAAACCAGTTACCAGACTTGAGATTTCTCAATTGGGGACACCCTCACCATGTATGCTAGCTGGCATCGCACGCCTGCTGTCAGATGCATAATCATTGAGAAGGGAAAAGAAAATGTGTACCCCTGTTCGTTAGTCCAGTCCAGGAGAAAGGCAACCATTACAACTGCACCCAGGTCTGATCTCCAGCTGAAGAACTAGGGAAGTTGATGGTCCAACCTTGAAGAAAAAAGGTCCCCTGTGAATGGACCACACTGAATCGCTATGTACCTGAAGACATTTTGCTTCAGTTTCTGACAGCTCGAGTCATGCAAGTGCTGGGAGTTCCAGTCTGCCACAGTGTTGGATGCACCAAGAAGATACTCCGCTCTCATGATACATGATTGGTCCTTTAGCCTGGTGCCCCCCTAGATGGATTATATAGCACACTGCTGCCTTGTTGTCCATTTTCGGGATGATTTTGCATTGGATCCCTTCTTTGGTCCAGCACTGGATCGCAAAGGAGTCTGCCAAGACTTCCATACAGTTGATGAGTAGGTGCCTCGTGAGAGTGGATTGTTCTCCTCCAGTAGAGAACTCCCCATAGCACGCTTCCCAAGCTAAATGATTGGCATTGGACTTGATGACCACGTCCAGGTTGGAACCAAAGATTTCCCTCCCGTTCAGTGCTTCCATATGGGAAATTCACCAACCTTTCACCTCCTTGAAATCATGTGATATAGAGACCTTTTGCAACTACATGAGTCCCCTGTGCAGATGACAGGCCTTCAGTTTCTGTAAGACTCTGTAATGAAGAGGGTCTGTGAAGATGGCCTGAATGAACGATGAGATGAGGCCTACCAACTGGGCGAGCTGCTGCAATGCGATGGTTTGTCAAGCCAGCGTTTTACAGTACTCCTGTCGGATCGCCAATATTTTCCTAGAGTGGAGGCTGAGCATCACCACCACCGGAATCTACCACAAAATCCAGAAATGTGATTTGTTCCAAGGGTTTGAGAGGCGATTTCTCCACGTTGATAGTGAAGCTCAGGTGTTCTAGCAGGGAAAGCCCTCTGAAGATGTCTCAGTAGGTTTGCCTGGCATTGGTCAGTCATCAGGATGTCATCCAGGTAGATAATGAGACATGCTCTTTGCAACTGGAGGTATTCCATCACTGGTCTTGGCAGCTTGGTAAAGTACCAAGGCGCTGATGAGAGACAGAAAGGAAGAGTGAAGATCTCATAGATTTGAGTTCTCCATTCGAACTAAAGTAACCAGTGGTGGAGGGGTGGAATACGGGGACCGTGAGATACGCATCCTTGCTATCCAGCTACACCATCCAGTCACTTGTTGGTATAAATCCCTCAGAAGGTGTATGCCCTCCACCTTGAAGTGTCTGACTATTAGCCTCTTGTTAAATTCCCAGAGGTTGATTACCTGATTTAATTCTCCATCCCGTTTCTCCTCCAGGAATATGTTGCTTAGGAAACCCTTGGGGGGCAACACGGACGGGAGAATAGCCCTTATCCTTAGCAGGGATTCTATTTCCTTTTTTATTAAGGGTGGCATTCTGACCAGAAAAGACCAGGGACCCCTAAAACTGTATTTTGAAGCCTTGGATTGTCACAGTATTCATGCATCCGAGAGTAACTCCCCCTTGTTGTTAGCAAAACCAACCTTCCTCCCACCTTTAGCGGGGAAGAATGGAGTACACTTACCGTTGCCCACACTCGGAACCACGTAAGTGTCCTCTGGCACCACTCTGCTGTGGCTAGATTCTGGACTGGAAGAAGCCACCGAATCTAGGGAGATCCTGCCATTGTTCATGTTTCACCATCTGGCCTCTGCTGAGAAAGGGCACCCTTTCCTTCTAAAGAGGGGTGGGGTACTCCAACTGTAGGCGGTTGAGGATCTGCTAATTCAAGGGCTTGCGAAGCCTACCAGCAACGTAGGCTGAAATCTTGTCCACGGAGGCCCACTTGGAGGAACAGGGATATGTAGGATATAGTCCAGGTTCAGCCTGAAGTCTATTGTCTGATTTCCCTCTGGCTTGTCAGGGGCTCACTCCTTGGGATGGGATGAGGCATCTGGGTCAGAACGCCACGGCCATTCTCTGCCTCATCTGTCCTCCAAAGCCCCGGAAGTATCCCCTTCATCCAGGGACTGGGGAGTGTGAGTTTGAGTTCTCCAGTGCGCCTCTGTCTGCATCCAGACATTTTGCAGGGCAACTGTCCTCTTGACCATGTAGTTGGTTGGCCAGAAGTGCCTGCTGTAGCTTATTAGCTCACTGTTGTGGTACCCACTTTTACCCTTAGCCTTGTGGGAGGGATTCTCTTTTGGTTGGCCCTCTTCCTTATCATTAAAGGGTTGACTGCCCTTTTTCTCCAGTTGCAGGAGCTTCTTTTCCATGCGGCCAGAGCATGTGATACCACCTTGTGTATGGAGGCTTCCCCTGCCTCAGAGAAGTCACCGCCCCCCAGCCTAAGTAGGAGAGAATCTCCTCCTCTGTATATGACTCCACTGAGTCTTGCATGATAGGGCCAATTGAATGCACCTGGAAGAGCCAGCCACATTAAAGAAAGCCCAAGGCGTTGATCAGGTCCTATGCCCAGGGGACACATATGACCTGCATATATTTCAAGGGATGCTCCTGGGTCAGTATCCCAACAGAAAGATCAGAATATTACAGCCCCTGCGGGCGTGGTGCTTGTATACATACAGACCACTGCCAGAGACGTTGGACTCCAGGTGAAACGGGGCAATGTAGACTCTGCGATCTGCGCACTTCTCTTTTTTTTCCCCTGAGAGAAGCTCGTGCGCCGATCGGGGACAGCTGAGGACAATGCTGCCCGCGAAGCCAGACCACCCCTGTGGGGTCGGCAGACTGCATCACACCCCGTGGTCCCGTCTATATAAAATTAAAGCTACCGCCGCGTAAGGGGCATGCTTGGCATTTCTTCGGTCCCGCAAAGTGAAACCAACCAATAGCTCACAAAGTACAGGAACTTAGCTGTCAGCTGCTGCAGCAGCAAAGAAAGAGGAATATTAGACAGCGTCAAAGACTGCTATTGGCTTAATACTGTTTTTGAAATTTACCAAGTGTTCATAGGAATATTAGTTCTTTGAACTGTTGGTATCCTCGCCGCCTGTCCTGACATAGAATCTCTAACATGGCCTAGTTAGATTCTCATTGTATCCAAAGAAATAATTATTGGATTTTTTTTTAACCTTAAATAAAGTGTTGTGAACTTTATGGAAAAAATCTGATGCATTCGAATTAATATCACTTGAAACATGTTAGTTTTTTTCATTGACTTAATGAATATGAATTATATGACTTTGAGCTCTTGTCACTTCATTGTTTCATGTATGGTTCGAGGGGTATGACACGAGATTGAAGTCCACTTTTAGTCTAAAAGAGAGCCCCCTTTGCCAGCCCCCACATCCCCAAACGATTAGTTCATGTTATAAGCATTTCCAAATCGAAGTCTGAAGTCTACAGGTGTGGCCAACATGTTGGCCTGAGCAGAACATTACTGTAAAGCTCAGCAGGCTCTACAAATTACCTCAGTACATATTTTCACAAATCTGTGCGATCCAACCCTAACGAAGCATTCTTGGATTTCCATTTAAATGTATCCATTTATTCTAATGGCAAGTCATTTCCACAGCTGTAATTTTACATAGTGTACCACTACACAAACACAGGTGTCTTGCATGAGTGCAATTACACTTTGGAGTTTCCTTTTCTTTACTGACAGAATATTTTTCCCTAGCTGTCCACCAGTTTTGGTAATATTTCCTTCCACTTCCCAGTCTGAGACAGACTCACTCCTGTCCTGGATAGAACTACATTTCCGACCAATGCCAGTTTGTAAAAGGACAGGGGGAAAAGTGTATATAACCTTCCACCGCGTTCCGTACCTGCAACCTCTGCTTCCCGCCATTGAGAGAAAATGTACTTGTGCAAAAATGTTTAATTGACTGTTTTTTACTTTTGACACCATGTATGGTGAATAGCAAAACTGAATAGATTTGGACTCTGAAAAGGGTGATTTAATGTGTAGATTGAGACTGCATGCGTAAATAGCTATATGAATTGGCCCCAAAATATTTTTCTTCTCTTTATTCCAGTAGTCCGCCTCACTTACCACTTCTTGAAGACCATTCTATGATTCATTCTATGATTCTGAAGTGCAGTGTGATCAGTGGGACCATTTGTTGTCTTTTTATCATGACATAGTGCACACATTTGGTATTGTTATGCTGGAACTACTTGAGTTAGTGAGAGAACAATTTCCCAAATTCCTTTATTGACATTCATATGTGCCCACATGAAAAGTAAAAACTTGACCAAAGTTGAGCGTTTTAGGAGGAGGTAAGTGGTTATATTTTTCAATGAAATATGGTTTCATGAACTTTCCATTAAATCCACCATGGTATCGAGAGGGGCTGCCATTCACATACCAAGGTTATATTTGGTTTATCCATGCCCAGCCATGGATGACCATGGTTTAACTTAGGCTTTTGACATGATTAACCGGGCATTAATTAAACTAAGTGAAATATATATCAAAGGAAAGCCCTGAAAGTGTAAGTGGTAGCTTAGCGAACACGCTTCAGGCCCTGACGTGCGTAGTTTCTTTCCCTACTTTCAGAAGAGCAATGAAACGTATAAAAACGTCTTCAGTCGTTTCCCGTAGCCTTCATGCATTCCTTAAGTGTGCGCGTGAATCAGATGCGGAAGTTGTAACCACAGCATGGTAATTGAATCCCGTGGATAAATACCAAGAAGAGCATGTTAGCTGATCGCCTTATTTGATGCAGACAGAACACCACGCCCTAACGCGTGCGACCTGACTCTGCACGGCTTCATGGTAGATTATTTCTCAGTCGTGTGATGTAATTATTCTTTCAAATGCGTAGTTACTCTCATCAATCATGATCCGTACCGTTCCTCTGATTTGCACGACTGTTCGTTGCACATAGTTTATGCTTCGTATTGTGCTAAGCCCCTGCAGCCTGGAATTAATTAAATAAATTGAGAAGCAAATTGACATCGTGTAACACTAAGGTGGCACATTGTTAGGCCGGGGTCCTTTTGTGTGTTGATTATGTAAGGAGAAATCTCCTTGGGGTGGAGTATTCTATTTGAAGGACCAGCTTCACATTCTGTAGCAAAGCCAAACACTGAACCATTCAGGGAACTACTTTATGTGAACGCTCCTTGATGTGACCGTGTTCTTGAAAAAAAGAACAGGAGTAGAAATATGGGGGTGTAGCAAAAGAATCTAATCTCAAAACCTTATCTGCTATATGATGGGTTATATTAGTCCTTGTTGAAAAAATGCAATAAAATGTTCAGTTAAAAATAAAAGGTTTTGGAGGTTGCAAGTCTTAGTCCTCGCAATTGCTTTTAAAGAGTGTTCCAGGAGGCCACTGTTTTCCTCTCCCACTATACCATAACGGGGTGAGATTGCAACTGTTGCTAATGACCTCCGTCTTTATATCAAGCCCTTGGGGAACACAGTGCAGACTTATACAGTTGGCGTTTAAATAAAACTACTTGGACAGTGAACAAATTAAAGCAGGATTTCATTGAAATGCTCCAAAAATATTTTTTAGCCTTTTTGGATTTTTATTTTATTCATGAAGCTTTTGCAGTTTATAGAAAATAAAATGTTCCAGATTCATAACTCCCACAATTATATTTGTCAATATTATATGCACCAAATATTTTCTATTATATTTACTGCTGCCCCTCACCTCTCCAGAAGTCTTGTCCCACGCACACAGTTTATTTTCCGGGATTTGCCACCTACTCCACATACCATCGATACCACTTTTTAGGTTGAAGCCTACCAGATAGCACAGCTGTCGGGTTGCAGAAACATATTGGGGACATGCTAAAAGCTTCCCTAAGAATACATTCCAGCCATTGCTTACAGTTGGCTTGGTGTTTTGTAACTGTTTTCTATTCACTATTTTTATTTGAATTAGGCTGTCCTGAATTCTTTATTCCCTCCTGTAGAGCATAACCCATTTACCACCTCTCTGAATAGCCTCTTGAATTCTTCCAAAGTGCTTGTTTTCTGGGAACTCTTTCTTCTTTTTTTGTGAGGATGGGCAGGAGAGTACACGTGTTTTCACTTTTCTCATGTGTGCTGCAAGTTCACAGCAGTAAACATGCTGTATGTCGTTGAAAAGGTTTTCTGCCGCCTATCTTTCTACTTGACTGATTCTACTGACAATACATCAATCTCTCATGCCTTTGTGGAACCATTTTCTGTTATTGTCTTTGTTTATTTTGATCAGTGCTCTTTAACCCCTTTGCTCCTAGGCCTTTTCCTCCCTCAGGTGCCAGGCCTTTCTTTGGCTATTTGGGGCAGTTCGCGCTTAGGCACTCATAACTTTTTGTCCACATGAGCCACCCATGCCAAATTTGCGGACCTTTTTTCCCAGCATCCTAGGGATTCTAGAGGTACCCAGAGTTTGCGGGTTCCCTTGAAGGAGACCAAGAAATTAGCCTAAATACAGCAAACATTTTGTTTTGTTCCCGAAAAGTTGATAGAAGGGCTGCAGAAGAAGGCTTGCGTTTTTTCCCCTGAAAATGGCATAAAAAAATGGTTTGCGGTGCTAAAATCACCATCTTCCCAGCTTTCAGGAACAGACAGACTTGAATCAGAAATACCAATTTTTCAACACAATTTTGGCATTTTACTGGGACATACCCCATTTTTACTATTTTTTGTGTGCTTTCAGCCTCCTTCCAGTTAGTTACAGTTATGGGTATGAAACCAATGCTGGATCCCAGAAAGACAAAATTCTGAATTCAGCAAGGGGTAATTTGTGTAGATCCTACAAGGTTTTCCTGCAGAAAATAACAGCTGAGATAAAAAAATATTGAAATTGACGTTAAGATTTTCTCCACGTGTTACTCTAACTTTTTTCTGCCATGTCAGATTTTTTAAAGCAATATACCGCTATGTCTGCTGGACTCCTCTGGTTGCAGGGATATATAGGGCTTGTAGGTTCATCAAGAACCCTAGGTACCCAGATCCAATAAATTAACTGCACCTTGCAATGGGATTTCATTCTATACCGGGTATACAGAAATTCATTTGCTGAAATATAAAGAGTGAAAAATAGGTATCAAGAAAACGTTTGTATTTCCAAAATGGGCACAAGATAATGTGTTGAGAAGCAGTGGTTATTTGCACATCTCTGAATTCCGGGGTGCCCATACTAGCATTTGAATTACAGGACATTTCTCAAATAGGCGTCTTTTTTACACACAGTTTTGCTATTCTATGTTTGTCCCAAGTCTCGCGAGAAAAATGGTACTTCACTTGTGTGGGTAGGTCTAATGCTCGTGACAGGAAACGCAACATGGACACACCACATTTTTACATTGAAATCTGACGTGTTTTTTTGCAAAGTGAGTAGCTGTAGATATTGGCCTCTAGCTCAGCTCTCACCTAGGGAAACCTACCAAACCTGTGCATTTTTTAAAACTAGACACCTCGGGGAATCCAGGATGGGTTGACTTGTTGGGCTCTCACCAGGTTTTGTTACCCAGAATCCTTTCAAACCTCAAAATTGGGCTAAAAAACACTTTTTCCTCAAATTTTGGTGACAGAAAGTTCTGGAATCTGAGAGGAGCCACACATTTCCTTCCACCCAGCGTTCCCCCAAGACTCCCGATAAAAATGGTACCTCTCTTGTGTGGGTAGGCGTAGTACCCGCGAAAGGAAATGCCACAAAACATTATGTGGACACATCAAAATGATCAAATACTAAACTACCTGTTTTTGCCGAGGGGGGGCTGCGTTTGTGGTCCTGGGCTCAGCAGCCATACAGGGAAACCTACCAAACCCAAACATTTCTGAAAACTAGACACCTGAGGGAATCCAGGGAGGTGTGACTTGCGTGGATCCCACAATGTTTACTTACCCAGAATCCTCAGCAAACCTCAAATTTAGCTAAAAATCAAAATTCTCCCACATTTCTGTGTGGGATCACCGTACCGGGACAAATTTCCTACTACCCAACGTTCCCTTTACTCTCCCGGTAAAAATGATACCTCACTTGTGTAGGTGGGCCAAGTGTCTGTGATAGGGAAGAGCCAAAAACATGTCAAAATTGTGGGGAACCAAAGCAGGTCACAAAGAGCAGTTTGAAAAAAAACATTTTTAGGCTGACAAGTGCTGCAGAATTTTTATCAGTATAGATGAGACAATGCTGGGTGGCAGGAAATTTGTGGATTCCTGGAGATTCCATCACAAAAATGTGGGAAAAATGTGTGATTTCCAGCAAAGTTTGAGGCTTGCAGGGCATTGTGGGTAAGAAAATGGTGCGGGGTACATGTGAGGCACACCACCCTGGACTCACCCAGATGTTTAGTTTTCAGACGTGTCTAGGTCTTGTGGATTTTTCTACATGGCAGCGTCCATGTGCCCCATGGGGAGCGACCCTTGCCCAAGGGGCTGCCCCCCCAAACAAAACACACACATACACACACACCAATCCCTGGTGCCTAAGTGGTTTCTGCCCCCCTCCCCCTGGGGGCAGATCGGCCTAAATACAATTTGCCCCCCAGGGGAGCGACCCTTGCCTAAGGGGTCGCTCCACATACATAAAAACATAAAGTAAATAAAAAAATATATATCCTTGGTGTCTAGGGGTTTCTGCCCCCAGGGGGGGCAGAAAAGGCCTAAAATATTTGGGGAGCAGCCTTTCGCAAGGGGAGGCTCCCCTTATGCGCAGGTATTAAAAACAAAAAAATCCCTTGTGTCTAGTGGTTTCTGTCCCCCTTGGGGGCAGATTGGCCTAATAAAAATAGGCCGATCTGTCCCCAAGGGGGGCAGAAATGGCCTAAATACAATTCCCCCGCCCCTCAGGTGAGCGACCCTTGCCTAATGGGTCACTCCCCATACATAAAAACATAAGTAAACAAAAAAAAATCCCGGGTGTCTAGGAGTTTCTGCCCCCCCCCCCCGGGGGCAGATATGCCTAATTATAATAGGCCGATCTGCCCCCAGGGAGAGCAGAAAATGCCTAAAAATATTGTGCTTCCAGCGCGATGGGGAGTGACCTCTGTTGATATAATAGCATAACTTAAACAATCCTCTTTGTCAGTTTCAGGCCATGCCATATGCACCAGAAGTAGGGGAGTGAGTGGGCGCTGAAGCATCCCCAAAGCCACCATGCTGCAGTTCAGACCTTTACATTTTGTTTTTATCTTGTTGCATTCACTATGCAAAGAGAGAGGTCAAATGTGGTCTTCCAGGGTGCTTGTTGTTTACTTTTCTTCCTTTGACTGCAAAGTGAGAGGTTTTATGTGACAATCTTGATGGAGATGTGAAAAAAAGGCTTTAGAATGTTTTTCCAGCACACAAGAACATTATATGCCAGTAAAGGAACTGTATTGTTTAAAAATATATCAGACTTAGGAAAGCACAAATTAAACATATTCTTGAAACTCTGGAAACAAATATTGTTATACAGTAAAAACAAATTAATACACTAGATAATGACGATTTCCACACATCATCATTTGTGTGCTGTATAATTTTATCAATTAAACTGTATGTTTGAAAATGTAATGGTCATTTCAATTGAAAATATGTTGTCTGTAATGGCAGTGTGCTTCCATACCATGCATACTCCACTCCACTATATCATACGCAATGCCACTCCAAAACACTCTGCGCCACTGCACACCACTTCACTCTGCAACTGTGTACTCCACTCCATGCTGCTCTATGCCCCTCAGCAATGACACTTAATGCCACTTCACTCTGGACAGCTCCACTCCATTCCACTCTACGCCATTTCACTCTGCTACACTCTACAACACTCCACTCTACCCCACTCTATTCTGTGATACCCACTCCATTCTATTCCACTCCAGTCCACGGCACTCCACTTTGACACTCCACACCACTCTGTGGCACTCTATGGCCCTCCACTTTATGACAGTCTATTTCACTCTACACCACTTCCCTCAGTGATACTCCACTCAACTGCTCTCTACTCTAGTCCACTCCGTTCAGACACTCCACCCTACTCTGACACTCTTCCCTATTCCACTGTATTCTGCATCCCCCAATACCATTCCACAACATACTCTACTACACTCCACTGCACTCTGAAACTCTACTCCCTTCCACTGTATGCCGCTCCCCTCTATACCACTAATTAACACTCTGCTGTACTCCAGGTCACTCTACTGTACTGCACTCTGCGACACTTTACCCCACTTTATACCACTTTGCTCTATTCTATGATACTCCATTCAATCCTATGACACTCTACTCCGCTCTGTCACTCTACACCACTCCAGTTTACTCCACAAACACTTTACTACACTCTGCTGTGGCATCTATGTCACTTCTCTATACCACTCAGCTCTCTGACTCTCCACTCCACCCCACTCTACGACACTCTTTGACACTCTTCTCCATTCCACTGTATGCTGCTCACCTCTATACCACTCCACAACACTCTACTCTGCTCCAAGACACACTACTCCACTACTCAACACTCTAATCCATGATGCGTCATTGCTTTATGGCACTCTAATCCACTCTGTGACACTCTGATTCACTCTACACCACTTTACAATACTCCACTCTGACACTCTACCCCACTATTCGTATTATATGCCACTCCACGACACTACTCTACTCTGACACTCTAAACCTGTCCACTCTACACCACTCCACTCAACTTCACAGCACTCTAATCCACTCCACTCTACTCTGCACCACTATATGCCACTCCACGCCACATAACTCTACACCTCTCCACTTTATGCCACTCTAGCGTACGACACTCTACTCTGACACTGTATGACACCACACTCTGCTCCATTCCAGTCTCCTACACTCTGCTCCGCTCCACTCTGTTCCTCTCCACTCTGGCTGTGCCACTCTACCCCACTCTGTGCCACTCGACTCAACTCTATGCCATTATGCTCCACACCACTCTACTACTCCACGCCCCTCTCACCACTCACTTTTAGCCATTCTGACCAACAACCAGCTGGTGTACACATGGCTAAAACACATAGGCAAAGCAAATAGCTCTCATATAGGTGAGACCTATTGACTTAGCATTGCTTGTTCTAAGAGGAAGCTTGTTTTTATACTGTTGACCCATTCTATACCAGCCAGCCTTTTATCTGACCCTATTTTTCTTATTTTCTGTATTTGCTTCCTATAATAACCTCTTATCACAATTTTCTGGTAGTTACCTCAGAAGCCCTCCTTTGTCATAGCCACACAGAAATCCATGCCCAAGTATTTCGATTCTGTTTTGTTATCAGCCTTACCGTTGCTTCTCATCCTCTGTTTATCATCCATCTTCAAGTGCCCTGTATCCTTCTGAGTCTTCTACAGCATGTACATCTTAGCCCTCTGTGTGGTAAATAAATATTGACTTTGTAACATTTGTTACAAATAATTTTCTGAGAAATCAAGTTCATTTTATGTGAAATCTTCTGGTTGATTGTTGTGGTTCTTACCGATGTGTCTTTTTAAAAACATTTGTATTGTTTTATGTGTTAAACCTAGTGGAATATAAAAAAGGTACTGATACACACAATGCTCACAACATAATTATAGCAAATAATGCACAGCTTCTGCAAACCAGTCAACAAAGGTAATAGACAAAACACATATACAAGATTATGAAAAGTCATACCATTGGGCATAGATATTTTTATACTTGTAATGTGGCCCCCTGGTCTTGTATTCTAATTCTCCCTATTAAAGGTAAATATAAGCCCGTTCACTCAGTTCTTCTTGTTTTCTTAACAGGCTTAATATCCTGCAAAATGCAGTGACCAGTCCCATTCCTAGAGTATGCACTGTGCAAATGGTATAAGCAAATTCATTGGTTTCCCATCAGAGAGCACGTGGAGTTAAACTGTTGGCTGTAGTTCGTAAGGGCTTTTAGAGAGAGGCCCTGACTTGCCCATTTTTTCCCCTCTGGTTTAGTCCATCTAGAACAGACCTTAATGCTCAAGCAAAGCTTTTATTTTAATCACGCCATGTTTTTACTGATGAATGTGACGGGCGGAATTTCTAGTTTATATTTCCATCTATAGAGCTTTGATTCATTGGTTCTCTGCACTAACATCAATTCACATTTGTCTTGCAAAGGTTAAATGCACAATTTGCACCCCCCTGTTCATTTTTATTCTTCTTTTTTGTCTGACACATTCAGTCTTGCAAAATGAAACACAATTTCAATATTAATTCCAGAGACTTGAGAGACCATTCTGTGAATCAGCATTCTCCTCATGGACTTGGTATGCTGCATGGACTGGCAGGTTGTTGGAAGGGAGATTGAGCAGCAGCCAGAGACCTTGTGGCACTAAGGTGAACTCCAGATACTCCAAAAGTAGCCTCCACCTTTAGAGCCAGGCAAGCCAGTGTTGATATGCGTAAAAACAATGTAAATGAATATGTGTCGGCATAACAGTGAACTTGCTTTGCTATTATTGATTCCACCCGACATGACCGCCCCGTCAACCCCGAGCCAGAAATATGTGGTCAGGCAGGCCCTGCGACCTAGGCCTGAATCAGCTGATTGAAAGAGCATAGGTAGGGTGACACTTAGCCAGTAGATAAACATGCAAAACAGAAAAGACCCAGATCGATTCCCCAGACAAGCAGCAATACCACAAAGGTCCTAGGAAATTGGCCCCTAAACACGTTTGGCCAGAGGAGTACACGTTCCCAAAACACCATAAAGTTCGAAGTCACATGAGGTTAGGAACCCACAGCCGATCAGAACACAGCATTCACACTACGCACACTGATCACCTGCTCCCCATGCTGGACATCTGGACATGTTACCTTCTGACCCACACTATGTCCACGCAAGGTCGAGACCCACCTGCACACTTTATCACATTGTCGGATTTATGGCCTTGTGACTAGTCCAGGATTCCTTTTTTCAACAAATGTATTCAATCTTTTTATTGCATTTCAAGACAATGTATAAAGACACTCAAAACTCTGTAACTGTGAGAGACCTTCATCAGACCCCGACTCTGTACTGCACTCACCCCACCGTTGCATTTAATTAAACAGATTGTTTCTGCTTTGCCAAACGTCTTTTGTCTTTCATTTATTTAAGGTAAATCTGCATTGGAGCAATACCAGCACGTCTAAGCATAGAGTGCCCTGAGCTAAAGAAGCACTCCAGGAGCAGAGCCCAGACAAGCCCCCTCAGGGAAAGTGGCTAGCTAGTTAGCAATAAAGCAAGGCATGACAAGCAAATATAGAGAGCTAATCTAGATGGAAGAACCGGGGTAGGTGTGCAGTCTGGCTGCTCTATATTATCAGACCCTGAATTAAGGAGTGGGTGAACCTGGGCACATTGTTGGCCTCGAACAGGATTGATGTGTGAAAGTGGCAGCCGTAGAGGGAAGGATAGGAAAAAGCTAGTGTAAAGAACAGGCATTAGAAGAGAAGATAAGTGTTTTAGAGACAGGTGGGTGGTGCTGGAGAGTGGTACTGGGTGAACAATATCTAGATGATGAAAAGGAAGGCAATATGGAAGAGAAAAGTTTGGTAGATAGATGTATAGGTGGGGAGGGTAGGTCATAGAGGAAGATAGACGACATAGCCTTAACATTGTTTTTACATCGATTGGTGCCATGTAACTGCTAGGTTGTTGTGAAGGGTAGTCGGTGAAAGCCCACCAGTCAGTGAAAGGTTAATCAAAGTGGGTGGGCTAGGGTGTGACAGCAAGCTTCTTAAGATGAATGGTACCTATGCAACTCTTTTTAAGGAGCTTCTGCCACACCTGCTGTCCCACCTGATTCCAATGCTGCTAATCCACATTCCCCTGGGCAACAGTGGCCACACTTTCACCTCCCCAAGACAAATATGTTAAATGAAGTGGTACAGCTGTAGTGGGGGCACCCTGGACAGTTGTCCCTTCTGTAATTCCACTGTAGTTTCTCGTACCCCTTGGGCTGGTGCTATAGGATGCTGTTGGAGCAGAACCCATAGAGTTTGGTGTTCTTTTCATGGCCAGCTCTGCTACAGTGCACAAAGTGACAGCATAAGAGTACAGTGTGCATGTCGGTACCTGGGACCAGACATTAAAAATCCTGATACATTCTGAAGATCAGCCAGGATAACTGTTTACATATGGTATTAAACATGAAATACCAGCATTCCCTAGTGCTGTCAGAAGTCTGGGAGAAATACAGATGATTATGGTTTCTCAGTGCATGTGCCCGTTGAGGGCACTGGAGGGGAACTTCCAGAGGAGGAGTAAACAGATGGTGACTCTGGTCAGAAGCAGTAGGCGAGCAGTGCCTTTATGGTAAGCAGAAGGAAGAAAGTAAAATCAGGAAATACCTCTCTTGGCGTCACTAAACAAAGTTGACCTGCCTAACGTAAGTCATGCACCTGTCTTTTGGTGGCACAGGCCTGTGGAATGCAGACTTTGCTTGGGCAGGATAGACAAGAACATTGTGAAACAAAATCATGAGGAATTTCTGTAAGCCAGGTATTTTGAATGTTCTCTGTCTGTTATGGTCTAGCAATACTGCATTATGAGACTAGAATTGAGCCTTTTGTCAGGTTGATTCTTCTCAACATTAGTTTGTTTAAAACCTGAAGGCGAAGTGATTGATTCCCGATATCCTTCAGCAGTAAAAGGTGAATTAGGTAGGTTTGAATGCTGAAGAAGCTGAGGAGCACCTGAGTGAGGAGTCTTTGCTGTTTGATTTAACGAAGTACATTGAGGCGAAGACTGTATGAGAAAGAGTCTTAGGTCCTCATTTAGAGTTTTCAGGGAACATAAAGTCCTCCAAGTTCCAGAGTCCACTCTAAATACAAAGTATAATCCACCAGTTGAATTTCCCCCACCACAAGGATATTACTGTGGAGGGATTTTGTCTGGTGGATTGTATTACGCTTTTCACTGTCTCCAGATATTGTAAGATTTTCTGTTCCCATCAAACTATAAATGAAGCCCCTAGGCATTGCCAGCAGGGAGAAGCACTGTCCCTAATAAGGGAAAAACCCCACAAAAGACCTGTCCAGAGGATTGTTGTCTAAGATGATGAACCAAACACAGAAACACCTTCTCAGTTCTAAATCACCTTTGGGAGCCCTGGAACATAAAGCCCAATTTGAAGACCCGAAAGGAGTTAAAGCAGAACTCAAACGTTCTAACGGCCTCATGCTCTTGAAGAGCCTGCAGACCGGGGTACCTAGCCCAAGAGCACCTCCTTTAAGAGGTAGGGACTAGCCTAACCTTGATGGCTGAATGAAAAATGAAAATAGTCCGTTAGCATTTGCCTGCCTCGAATGGAAGGTTAAACAAGGTCACTTTTGCTAGAACATGAGATAAAACTGAATTGAAATGATAAATTATTATTATATTATTATTAGTTAATCTCTGTCTTTAACAAAATTAATGCTTGCCTGTCCATGCATGGGGAAATCTGGATTTTCAGCATGTTGATTGCCGCAAGCATACCCATTTATTTTTTTTAAGGATGGCAAGCTATCAATAACAAAATCATCATCTGACATAAATATCATGGCTTAAATATAATTACAAAAATATTGATTGATTGGGTGTAGACTTCCTATAATTAACTCCAATCAGGAGCATAGCTATCAATGGTGCATCAAATGTATGACACTTGGGCCCAGTAGTCTAAAAGGCTTACTGCACCCTAAATATAGCTGTTTTCTTCTACCAAATCAGGGGCTGAGTGACCCACTGTTATTGCTTGCAATAGGGCTTTTGGCACAGTTGCTAAGCCTTTGGCTCCAATGGGGCAATCTTTTTGCAAACAATATTTAGGACCCAATATTTCTGTCAGACAATATTAGGTCACATTTTTCAAGAATTCAGACAAACTGGCAAACCAATACACAACCAAATCAGACACGGTGGACTCCTATTTAAAACAGAGGAAAAACACCAGCACTAACCCATTTCCAAAAATCCCTTTCAAGAGTAAGCCAACCCAGCCTCTGCATTTCTTCAAACAAATATCACAATGTGAATTTATGGATCTGGTCAAAGCAAGCAGGCCTTCTGGCTGCCCTTTAGACCCTTGTCGACCACACATTTTCAAGAACATTCTTTTATCTACCTCTGCTGCCAAACCAGTAAGAAGAACCATCAATAATTCTTTAACTATGGTAATCTTGCCAGAAAACCTAAAAATGTAATACATATGCCCATTATTAAAGAAAACAAACCCAGAGCCGCATGACCCCAACAACTACAGACTGATTACAAAAGGACCTTTCCTGGGCAGATTGATAGAAAGAGCAGCATTTGCCCAGATGTGTCAGTTCATTGGAGATAACTCCATACTTTCAGACTACCAAACATGATTCCACCTAGGAAGAGACATAGAATCTACCCTCATCCCCATCTGGGATGACCTTTAAAATACAGTAGACCACAGTGGAGTTGCTGCTCTACTTCTCTTGGACCTCTCAGCTGCTTTGACACAGTGGACGATGAAGCCCTAATACAAAGACTCTATGAAGCCGGCATAGAAGGGACTGCTTTGGACTGGATCACATCCTACCTTCAAAACAGAACAAATGTCATTCATCCTCCCCCTTTGTCATCCAAACAGCACTTCATAAAAGTAGCAGTCCCTCAAGGCTCAATCCTCTCACCCATGTTTTTCAACATCTACATGAAGTCATTACCGGCAATGATCAATTAATTTCAGCTCACATGTTAGAACTGATACCATAAAAGTGGAAAGCCCCAAAGACATTGGAAACACATTGATCAGTGGATGGCATGGAGCCATCTCAAACCGAATGCTTCCAAAATGGAAATAATAACATATGGCGATTGGGAAAAATTATGACCCACTCTGAGCCTGGCCTGATGATCTGGGACCACCTCCTAAAGTATCTAGGGAAGTAAGAAACCTTGTAGTTACCATGGGCTCCAAGTTAACAATAAATGCCCAAGTAGATAAATTAGCAAGATCAAGCTTCAGCACCATGAAAACTCTGCAATGCATCTTCCCCCACCTGGGCTTTCCACACAAGGTCCAGGCTATTATCTCCCTTGTACTCTCAAAACTGGATTACGCTGATGGCCTCTACCATGGATCATCTCTATCTACTATGAAAAGACGACAACAGAGTTAGAGCTCTGCTGCCAGACTAATACTAGATAAAAAGCCACAAGCCCACATCTCCCCTGCCTTGAAGTCCATACATTGATTACCGGTTGCCAGAAGATTCACCTTCAAACTGCTTTGTATCATCCACAATGAAATATCGCCTAATACATTCAACAAAGGAACCTCCGCTCAAGATTGGCACCCCGTCTCAAAACCCCAACATTCAAGAAAAAGACAATAGATGGTACAGCTTTCTCTATTCAAGCGACCAAACTATGGAATTTATTAGCCCCAAATATGAGATCCAATGATAACTCTTTTATCTTCAGAAGACTACTCAAGAGTTGGCTCTTTCCTACATAACCACTATACTTAAATAGCAAAGTACTTCATATCCTTGTGTATGTAAACATTTATAATTTATTATCTGTACATATCTAGGTATGTGTATTTCTTTGTACAAATATGTATAATAACTATGTTTTGCTCAAATATATACATACTTTTTTAGGCCTGCTTAACAAATGTATACATTACTTAAGGTTAAATATATATATATAATACACCGAAAAAAACAAAGGTTACAGAATGTTATA
Organism: Pleurodeles waltl; assembly: GCF_031143425.1. NCBI lineage: Eukaryota > Metazoa > Chordata > Amphibia > Caudata > Salamandridae > Pleurodeles > Pleurodeles waltl. The sequence continues at coordinate 316,688,407 of NC_090437.1, read as the reverse complement.
GTTAGGTTCTGAAAATACTTGTTCAAAACCATAGAAATTCAGCAGTTATAGTTAGAGTTCTTTCAAGTAACGAAAACGTGCACCTTAAGGTATCTCTACCTCGTGCCTTCGCCATGCACAGTTGTCTCATCAATAATTTTATTGCAAATGTTGCAGTGAGAATATGAAAGATGGCATAGAATATGTCATCAGTGATATAATATGTGCATGCCAAAGGCACAAATTATAGTTACCTTATGGTGTGAGATTTCTTACTTTTTTCAGTCTTTTCTCTGGGGGGGGGGGTAGGGGTAGTGTGGTGGTCCCCGGCCGTTTTAACTATATATTTAACTAGAAGCCCTGGGGGGGGTGCCGGTCCCTTTTTTCAAGCTTTGTCCCGGGGTGGGCACGGGGCGCCAAGGTCCCCCCCCACATATATTTAAAGCAAAGTCCCATGGGTGGTTGTCCCCAGGACGCGGGGGCAGTTGCCCCCTGCATGTATTAAATTAGCAGCTTCAGGGGGTGGTTGTCCCCAGGGCACAGGGGGTCACACCCCCTCCCCCCAGATACACTTTCATTAGTTCCCAGGGAGGTGGTGGACCCCAGGGCATGGGGCGGCCATGGCCCCCTCTTCATACATTTAACTAGAAGACCTGGGGGGTTGGCAGGCCCCAGGGCAGAGGTACTTTTTTCAAGCTTTGCCCTGGGGGGGTGGTGGTCCCCAGGGTGCGGGGGCAATGTGCCCCTCCACATATATCTAACTAGAAGTCCGGGGGGGTGGCCCCCAAGGCAGCACCTTTTTCAAGCTTTGCCCCGGTTGGTGGTGGTCCCCATGGCGCAGGGGAGCCGAGGCCCCCGCATGTTTTTATTTAAAATGCCCGGGGGTGGTGCTCCCTGGATATACGCTCATTAATGCCCAGGGAGGTGGTGGTCCCTGGGCGTATATTTAACGAGAAGCCGTGGTGGAGCGGTCCCAGGGCAGCGGGAGTCCCATAGGGACCCCCTTCACTTTTTTAAAGCTTTGCCCCGGGGAGTGGTGGTCCTCTGGGCGCCAGTGGGAGGGGGGCACGCCCCCGGCATATTTTTAAATGGATGCCTTGGGGAGGTGGTGGTTCCCGGGGCACAAAGGGTCCACAGCCCACCTCCTCCCTGCATATATTAAATTGAAAGCCTTGGGAGATGGTTGTCCCTGGGGCTGTGTGGGGGCCGGTAGGACCCCCTCACAAAATTAGCAATGCCCCCGGGACCTGGTAAAACCCCGGCCTATTTAAAAAAAAAAAACAAGCACTTTAAAAAAAAAATGTTGCCGCAAATTCCTGAATTTTTTGCTAATTTTAAAAGATGCTTTTTTGCTCTGGGGAGGGGGTGTTCCATTTGGGACATCCCCCACCAGTGCTAAGGGGTCAGGATGTCTCTACTGTGGCCCCTTTTATTTTTATTTTTTACTTTGTTACTGGGACTCTGCTGTCAAACAGGTCCCTCTGTCAGAAAGCAGAGTTTTCATCTCTGTTCCCTGCATGCAGACGTACGTGTAGGGAACAGAGATGAAAGCATTGCTCCAGCAACCATGGAGCTGCTACTTGAAGCAGCTCCTTGGTTGCTGGAGCAATGGGACCACGTTCGAGGCCTTGAGGCTTCCTGCCACCCCCAGACCCAGATAGTCCATAAAAGGCCACCAAACATTATACAAAATAAAAAAAATTAGGTGAAGGACAAAGAACATAATCCTTAAAAAAAAAAAAAAGTAGAGTAATGGTGAAGGTAACAGATCTTCACATTGACAGTTCAGGGTTTGACTCTAGCTGTATCCGGAGTCATTTCCCTCCTTTAAAGATGTGAGGCAAGGGTGTGAGTTATAGTTACCTTAGGGTACTGTAGGAGGCTGGCCTGGTTTGTAGTGGGTACCAAGGGGTACTTACACTCTGCACCAGGTATCCCTTATTAGTGTAGAAGAGGTGTCTATCAGCTTAGGCTGATAGAAAAGGGTAGCTTAGCAGAGCAGCTTAGGCTGAACTAGGAGACATGCAAAGCTCCCACTATACCACTAGTGTCATATGCACAATATCATAAGAAAACACAATACACAGATATTCTAAAAATAAAGGTACTTTATTTTTATGACAATATGCCAAAAGTATCTCAGTGAGTACCCTCAGTATGAGGATAGCAAATATACACAAGATATATGTACACGATACCAAAAATATGCAGTAATAGCAATAGAGAGCAATGATAGCAATGTACAGTCACAATAGATTGCAATGAGAGCACATAGGTATGGGGGCAACACAAACCATATACTCCAAAAGTGGAATGCGAACCACGAATGGACCCCAAACCTATGTGAGCTTGTAGAGGGTCGCTGGGACTGTAAGAAAACAGTGAGGGTTAGAAAAATAGCCCACCCCAAGACCCTGAAAAGTAGCTGTAAAGTGCACCTAAGTTCCCCAGAGAGCACAGAAGTCGTGATAGGGGAATTCTGCAAGGAAGACCAACACCAGCAATGCAACAACTATGGATTTCCGGACGAGAGTACCTGTGGAACAAGGGGACCAAGTCCAAGAGTAGCGACAAAGTCGAGATTGGGCAGATGCCCAGGAAATGCCAGCTGAGGGTGCAAAGAAGCTGCAACCAGATGGTAGAAGCTGTGGATTCTGCAAGAACGAAGAGGGCTAGAAACTTCCCCTTTGGAGGATGGATGTCCCACATTGTGAAGAAGCTTGCAGAGGTGTTCCCACGCAGAAAGACCGCAAACAAGCCTTGCTAGCTGCAAGGTTCGCGGTTAGGGTTTTTGGATGCTGCTGTGGCCCAGGAGGGACCAGGATGTCGCCACTTGCGTGAGGAGACAGAGGGGGTGCCCAGCAAGACAAGGAGCCCTCTCAGAAGCAAGCAGCTCCTGCAGAAGTGCCGGAACAGGCACTACGAAGAGGAGTGAACCGGAGCACACCCGAAGTCACAAAAGAAGATCCCACGACGCCGGAGGACAACTCAGAAGGTTGTGCACTGCAGGTTAGAGTGTCGGGGACCCAGGTTTGGCTGTGCACAAAGGAAATCCTGGAAGAGTGTACAGGAGCCGGAGCAGCTGCAAATCACGCGGTACCCAGCAATGCAGTCTAGCGTGGTGAGCCAAGGACTTACCTCCACCAAACTTGGACTGAAGAGTCACTGGACTGTGGGAGTCACTTGGACAGAGTTGCTGAATTCCAGGGACCACGCTCATCGTGCTGAGAGGGGACCCAAAGGGCCGGTGATGCAGTCTTTTGTTGCCTGCGGTTGCAGGGGGAAGATTCCGTCCACCCACGGGAGATTTCTTCGGAGCTTCTAGTGCATAGAGGAGGCAGACTACCCCCACAGCATGCACCACCAGGTAAACAGTCGAGAAGGCGGCCGGATCAGCGATACAAGGTTGCAGTAGTCGTCTTTGCTACTTTGTTGCGGTTTTGCAGGTGTCCAGAGCAGTCAGCAGTCGATTCCTTGGCAGAAGGTGAAGAGAGAGATGCAGAGGAACTCTGATGAGCTCTTGCATTCGTTATCTAAAGAATTCCCCAAAGCAGAGACCCTAAATAGCCAGAAAGGAGGTTTGGCTACCTAGGAAGGAGGATAGGCTAGCAACACAGGTAAGAGCCTATCAGAAGGAGTCTCTGACGTCACCTGCTGGCACTGGCCACTCAGAGCAGTCCAGTGTGCCAGCAGCACCTCTGTTTCCAAGATGGCAGAGGTCTGGAGCACACTGGAGGAGCTCTGGGCACCTCCCAGGGGAGGTGCAGGTCAGGGGAGTGGTCACTCCCCTTTCCTTTGTCCAGTTTCGCGCCAGAGTAGGGCTGGGGGATCCCTGAACCGGTGTAGACTGGCTTATGCAGAGATGGGCACCATCTGTGCCCATCAAAGCATTTCCAGAGGCTGGGGGAGGCTACTCCTCCCCAGCCCTGACACCTTTTTTCCAAAGGGAGAGGGTGTAACACCCTCTCTCTGAGGAAGTCCTTTGTTCTGCCTTCCTGGGCCAAGCCTGGCTGGACCCCAGGAGGGCAGAAACCTGTCTGAGGGGTTGGCAGCAGCAGCAGCTGCAGTGAAACCCCGGGAAAGGTAGTTTCGCAGAACCCGGGTCTGTGCTAGAGACTCGGGGGATCATGGAATTGTCTCCCCAATGCCAGAATGGCATTGGGGTGACAATTCTATGATCTTAGACATGTTACATGGCCATGTTCGGAGTTACCATTGTGACGCTATACATAGGTAGTGACCTATGTATAGTGCATGCGTGTAATGGTGTCCCCGCACTCACAAAGTCCGGGGAATTTACCCTGAACAATGTGGGGGCACCTTGGCTAGTGCCAGGGTGCCCACACACTAAGTAATTTAGCACCCAACCTTTACCAGGTAAAGGTTAGACATATAGGTGACTTATAAGTTACTTAAGTGCAGTGGCAAATGGCTGTGAAATAACGTGGACGTTATTTCACTCAGGCTGCAGTGGCAGGCCTGCGTAAGAATTGTCAGAGCTCCCTATGGGTGGCAAAAGAAATGCTGCAGCCCATAGAGATCTCCTGGAACCCCAATACCCTGGGTACCTCAGTACCATATACTAGGGGAATATAAGGGTGTTCCAGTATGCCAATGTGAATTGGTGAAATTGGTCACTAGCCTGTTAGTGACAATTTAGAAAGTAAGAGAGAGCATAACCACTGAGGTTCTGATTAGCAGAGCCTCAGTGAGACAGTTAGTCATCACACAGGGAACACATACAGGGCACACCTATGAGCACTGGTGCCCTGGCTGGCAGGGTCCCAGTGACACATACAATTAAAAGAACATATATACAATGAAATATGGGGGTAACATGCCAGGCAAGATGGTACTTTCCTACAGGCACAAGTTATAGTTACTTCAAATAACTATAACTATAACTGGTGAAGTTGTGTGGTTTTGTACATTTAAAATGTGAGCGTCACTATAACGTCCCTGTAACCTTTGTGTAAGTGAATATATATATATATATATATATAAATATATATATATATATATATATATGAAAGAAAAGATGTCCTGATCTGCGTGTTACGGCGCACTTAATTCTCCGGTGGTGCTGGTTTGAGGCAGGACAACCATATTTTCAAAAAACAAGATTCTCTTTCTGTTTTAGCAAGAGAAAACCGCACTCTGTCGTTGTGCCAAAAATACCTTAACTTTTAATACATTAGTGAGATCATAAACAAACAAACAGGAATCCCCTGACGCGTTTCGGTCTCACCAGACCTTGTTCACAGGTGTATATATATTTATAATATGTGTGCTTAACATGTTCATAGATAAATGCATAGTTTCTATGTAAGTTGTTTGATTAGATACTTATGAGTCTATGTTTAATTTATCTATCACAATAGGTAAATATAATCTTAACTATTTAGCTACAAACATTTCACTATTGAAATATTGAGTATAAGGTAAGAAATAATGTTGTAAAAAGTACACAAATAAATTACCTTCAAATACAGCAACCATTGAAAGTCTGTGTTTATACAATACAGCTTTAGATTGCAATAACTTATCTTCCTTATACATATATTCCCTTTCTATGTAATCATATATCTAAATATGTAGTACTTTAGTCCTACTGTATAAGAGGAAAAAAGTAAGAAAAAAACACTATCTCCAATGTACTACTCTGTCTCACCCTATACCTCTCTGTCTGTTCTCTGTCTTCACTCTCTGACGCATCCCAAACCTAATTCTACTACTATGATCTCCCAAAAAAAACCTCCCTAGACTCTTCCCACCTCTATCTCACCTGGCTCACCCCAAACCTCAGCTTACTACCATGATATCCCGAGCAATCCTACGAAATTCTCCTTCATGTATCTTTCCTTTGACTCATCCCAAACCTACTTTTTTTCCCATAATCTCTATAATCCCTTTCTTCAAACTCTTTCATCCCCCAGCTCTCTTATACTCATCCTGAACCTCATGTTACTACTATGATCTCCCAATTAACACTTTCTGGATTCTTCCCTCCTCTATCCCTCCATTATTCTATTCAATCCGACTAACTTGTCCAGCACTCAAGTTCACCCATATTTCTCTATACTAATACTATACTCATACTTCCCTAAACTAATCCATCGCTAATCCTTTTGGGCTCCAGAGTAGCTTGCTACTCGCCGAAACGCGATTTGATGCCTCGTCAGGGGTAGTAAGTGCTATATAAATACAATTACAGTTACACTGCTGTGCAGTCCATACAAGCATACAGCATGAGGAAAGATTATTGCACTTGGAAAAGGTAAATCATAGTAATAAAGAGGAAAACTAAAGCAATTCCAAACGGGCACGTGGGGTAGGCTAATGCAATCTCTCCCATCCATTTAGGGGCACCAATCGGAGAAAAGAGGATTGCTCTTGCCAACGCTACATCAGGGTGTGTTGTAATAGAGAACCAATGGTTCAGTTTGGTTCTGCATCACTGATGAACCAATGTTAGCACTGTGGGATGCCGACAGCCAATACGTCTACTGAGCAAATTATTGTGTATAGCACATCTAGTAAACATGAGTTACCTGTAGGCACTAATATTTTTAACAGATGTTCTACGTGAGAAACAGCAATATAAACAAACTACTCGAGGATCATATAATGCAGTGGCTCCCAACCTTTTGACTTCTGTGACCCCCACTTTATCAATACTGGAACCCAGGGACCCCAACTGAATCGTTATTGGATTCTGGGGATCCCCCACTGAGTCATTACTGAAAGTTGGGTACCTGATATGTTCAAATTATAAATTTTTCTAAGCAGTCGCGGACCCCCTGAGGAGGCTTCCTGGACCTCCAGGGTCCCGGACCACAGGTTGGGAACCACTGATATATATTAAAATAAAATGAGGAAGCTGGGATTAAGAACCCCGTACGCCCATTGTCATAGTCTGCAAATTAGCTCCTAGATGACTACCACAATAAAGCAACACAGAGGAATCGGGTTAATTTTATCAAGCAGCTGGCAGAATACTGTGATAAAAAAAAAACACTGATGCTTTATAAGAAATGAGCATATATTGGCATATATTTCACCAATCTTAAACTTTGTGGTTTCATTTGGAGGCGCTGACCCTAATTTCACCCTCATTTCTAATAAACATCACAGTAAAATACTTTTCAGTGGAAAGTTTAAGATGCAGCATAATTTCTTCGGTTTACAGTTTGAGCGATTGACGATTATGTAAATGTTCAATAGGCCTGCGGTGCGAAGTGTTAAAAGGAGTGAAAAGTGTCATTTGGCCACTACATTTCAAAAGCAAATTAATGGAGAAGTCATGTGCGTTCTTATTCACGTTTATGTATGTCTCCTGGCCACTCTATTAATTTGGAGTTAGATGATTTTTAATTGATTTTCAACACATGGCACCAGCCGTTATAAAGAACTGAGCGTGAATACAAGAAAGAGTCAGTGGATGGTTAAATGGATTCATAATTGCAAGGATGAGTGACAGAGAGCATGCATGAAGCCTTATTGAGTGCCCAAACCCATCAATGGCAGAAAATGATGTTTCATTCATAAACCAGACCTACTGGCTTTGCCAGTGCTTGTTATTAGTAGATTCGAGGGAACAGTTGATATTTTTGTTTGTTTTGGTTTTTATTGATTGTATAGCTAGAGCGGCAATATTTTCTGTTTTTCTGTCCTTGGACGTACATTGTGGATAGGGAGACCTTACAGTATCTGCGTAATCAGCTTACCTTGGATTCCCCAGTTTGTCTACTTTTCAGAAATGCATGGTGTTGCCAGGTTTCACTGGGTGCAGGACTCCTCTAGTCAAGCAATATTGTGCTAGTTCCTGGTTGATATTAGCTAACCGTTCTGAACATATCCACAGTTCTGTGCATTCCTTACCCCATATCCTAGGTGAATTTTGTCCTGTGTTTGTGCCGGGGCAGCCCTTCAGCTGAATATCGAGAGCTGAAAAACGTGTTGAAAAGATGGGGTTGGCATAGGTCCAACTCTGTGCCAGGAGGACGGCCATTTCCCCCTCTGCTCCTCACCTCAGACACAGTGCTCGGGACATTTCCATAGCACCCTGAGCACACCACTGGGCAAAGGACCTAACCAGTGAAACATCTGAGATTTAGTTCATAAACCTGATTTCTGGAAATTCTCAGATCCTGGGTCCTAATACTTATATTCATCACCAGCACAATACGTTTTTCCCTCTCTAAATTGTTCTTTCCTTTCCAGAACTTATGGGCCAAGTCATGGTGGATCAGAGGGAGAATGGTCAATCTGTGCTTGCACATTTGATATTTAGCACACCTTCATCGGTTTGCCCACTACAAATTAATGTTGTGAATGTAGCCAAGCATAAACATAACTTTTTCCATGTGGGCACTCCAGCTGCAAATATACCTCTGTGAATTTGGCACTTTTTGCCCATCTGTGTTTTTGTAACATTCTATATTTGCTGAGACCAACTTACACTGTTTCTCCTTACGGATTGGGATGTGCAAGTTGCATGCATGATGCTAAATCATCTCTGCTATAAATCAATCAAGTCCTTGTAATTTGCTTGTCATAATTCTGACCCTTTTGTTGTTGAGGCCATCCTCCATGCCGCTTTTGGGGTCATCCATTTTTGTTGGTTCTTTCTCTGATCGTGAGGGGGGTAGCCGCTTACTGCTGTTAGGCCCAACTCGCTACCTTGTCTGTCCATTTTGTGCCCTGCCAACCGGCGGGTCTGGGCTGCGAGTGCCGTGCTCCGCTTACTCCCCCATCGGCCTACTTACCCTGCCGTAAGGCATCCCAAGGTAAATGGCCTTTCTCCGGCACACCGCCCTCTGGTGTGCCTCCTTTACCAACCAACGTACCCCTTTCACCGCCGCTCGCTTGCTGTTTCAGCCCTGCGACACTGCTGCTGTTCTGGTGTGGGTCTCGAAACTCCTGTGCGCTGCCCCTGATCCGCAAAGTACCTTCTGTAGGGGCAGTGCAGTCCTTTTAACCCCCCGTTCCCCGGCTGAGGGTGCGGTGTTGTCCCCCCATTGGGGCATTTAAAAGAATCCTTGTCCTTACTGGGGCCATCATTGGCCCAATGTCTTGGCGCGCTTTTCTTATCCCCGAGGGGGGGAGCGGGATGCCCATCCCTTTATTGTTTTGCCACTGAGGTGGCTTGATCCAGTAATTTCCGGGTCCTTGGCGGCTGTTAATGCGCCGGCCCCTGATGCCCCCTTTGGGGGCGGCCTCTGCCATAACCGCCGCACTTGTCCCACTCCAATTTGGGAATAGCCATCGCCCACAAATCTATCCTCAAGATCCACACCCACACGGACGACACCCTCAAGACAGCCGAACACCTCCACTTCCAGATTCACACGGACCCCAACACTACCCTCAGAGGAACCCGCATATACCGCCCTCCAGGACCAAGAGCCCCCTTCAGCGACACCATCTCCGACCTCGCAAGCACCCACGCCCTCGCCTCTTCAGACTACATCCTCCTGGGAGACCTTAACTTCCACCTGGAGAACAACAATGACGCCAACACCGCATCACTGACCACCAACCTCTCCAACCTCGGACTCCGTCAACTGGTCAACACACCCACCCACATCGCCGGCCACACCCTTGACCCACTCTTCACTGCAAGCAACCACATCTCATTCAGCCACACCTCCGAACTCCACTGGACCGACCACCACCATGCGTCCACTTCACGTTCAAGAAAAACACCGAACACCACCGCACCCCTCTACCGCCTTACCGCCGCTGGGGAAAAGTCACCGAAGATCAACTAGCCAGCACCCTCGCCAAAAACCCACCACCCGACCCCACCGACCCGGACTCCGCCGCTATCAACCTCCAACAATGGATCCTCAACTGCGCCAACATCCTAGCACCACTCAAGAGACCCACCGTCAACCAAGAAAAGAAAAAAACAGCCTGGTTCACAGATGAACTGACCACCTCCAAACGCACCTGCCAGAAACTCAAGAAAAAATGGATCCTCGAGCGCACACCGACAACCTTGCTACCCTCAAGGAAGGCAACCGCGAACACCACCAACGGATCCGACTCGCCAAACGCTCCCACTTCACAGAACGCCTTAACAACAACGCTCACGACTGCAAGGAACTCTTCTGCATCGTGAAGGAACTCTCCAACCCCAACGCCAACGTCAACGACGTCCCTCCATCCCAGAAAGTCTGCGACGATCTCTCCACCTTCTTCTACCAGAAAATCGCAGCCATCCACGACAGCTTCAACACCACACCTCCGCCAGACCCCCCCCCAACAACTCCTCCCACGGCGACCGCATCACCACCTGGACCCAAGTAGATGACGCCGAAACCCTAAAGACCATGAACTCCATCCACTCAGGATCTCCCTCTGACCCCTGCCCACATCACGTTTTCAACAAAGCCGACGTCACCATCGCCCCCAAACTCTGCAAGATCATCAACCTTTCCTTCAACACCGCTACCTTCCCAGACAGCTGGAAGCACGCAGAAATCCAACCCCTCCTTAAGAAACCTAAGGCTGACCTCAACAACCTCAAAAACTTCTGTCCGATCTCCCTCCTCCCTTTCCCAGCGAAAGTCATTGAGAAGATCGTCAACGCACAGCTCTCCCACTACCTCGAAGACAACTCCATCCTAGACCCTTCCCAATCCGGTTTCAGATGCAACCACAGCACAGAGACTGCACTCCTCGCCGCCACAGATGACATCAGACAACAAATGGAGAACGGCGAAACCTGAGCCCTCATCCTCCTAGACCTCTCCGCTGCCTTCGACACGGTCTGCCACCGCACCCTACTAAATCGCCTCCACGAAGCCGGTATCCAAGACAAAGCCCTCAACTGGATCTCCTCTTTTCTCTCCGACAGAACCCAGAGAGTCCGACTCTCACCCTTCCGCTCCGAAGCCACCAACCTCATCTGCGGCGTCCCCCAAGGCTCCTCACTAAGCCCAACGCTGTTCAACATCTACATGGCCCCCCTCGCACAACTGGCCCGCCAGCACAACCTCAGCATCCTCTCCTACGCCGACGACACCCAGCTCGTCCTCTCCCTGACCAAAGATCCTCTCACCGCCAAAGCCAACCTCCACAAGGGACTGAAATCCATCGCCGAATGGATGAGCAACAGCCGCCTGAAACTTAACTCCGACAAGACGGAAGTCCTCATCCTCGGTCGCACCCCCTCGGCCTGGAACGACTCTTGGTGGCCCACCACCCTGGGCCCCCCACCCACCCCAGCCAACCACGCACGAAACCTCGGCTTCATCCTCGACTCCGCTCTCACCATGTCCAAACAGGTCAACGCTGTATCCTCTTCCTGTTTTAACACACTCCGCATGCTCCGCAGGATCTTCAAGTGGATTCCAACAGGAACCAGAAAGATGGTGACCCAAGCCCTCGTCAGTAGCAGACTCGACTACGGCAACGCACTCTACACAGGCATCCCAACAAAAGACATCAAACGACTTCAACGCATCCAGAACTCATCCGCCCGCCTGATCCTCGACATACCCCGCCGATGTCACATCTCCCACCACCTGAAGGACCTCCACTGGCTCCCCGTGGACAAGAGAATCACCTTTAAACTCCTCACCCACGCACACAAGGCACTACACAACACCGGACCCACCTACCTGAACACCAGACTCAACTTCTACGTTCCCTCACGCCAACTACGCTCTGCCAACCTTGCCCTCGCCATCGTCCCCCGAATCCAGCGCAAGACCTCTGGCGGCAGATCCTTCTCCTACCTCGCCGCCAAGACCTGGAACTCACTCCCGACCTCACTACGCCAGACCCAGGACCTCCTCACCTTCAGGAGACTCCTCAAGACATGGCTCTTCGAACGATAGCAGCTACCCCCCCAAGCGCCTCGAAACCCTAACGGGTACATAGCGCGCTTTATAAATTTAATGATTGATTGATTGATTGATTGATAAGGACTGACCAAGCAGATGGTTGTCTTTGAGCCAAGTTAGAGCCAGTACAATTTTTTGACATAGTCACACATTTAATTCCCGTAGCAGTGTTTGTCGGTGACAACTACTGTTGCAGAAGCAACATTTTTAAATAGTTGAAAACTACAGTTATATTGGATGAGTCAACGTGATTAGCCTTCTCACATAAGACTTGATGTCAGGTTTCCACTTAGTGCCACCCACATCACAGAAAGGTGTTAGTTGAGGTGCAATAATGGCATGTGCAAGTTTACTCGACAGTCATCGAATTTTTCAGATGTGGAGTTTTGGTTGCCGGTTAGTAATGTCTTTTCTTTCGAATGTTTTTAGTTTTCTTCAGTGGGTGACGTCTATTTCAAAATCACAATCTTGTTTTACAGCTGTCAAAAACAAAGTGTTTACGCTGCTGGTGCAGTGTGTAGTTATCCAACTTGTTGTTCTGCATTTCCCATGCTGATTAACTCAGTCCCATGGTGTGTTGCGGTGAAAGGGGTTTCAGCCAACAAAGGCCTGCGTTTGTCTTTGGTTAATAGTTTGCAGTAATCTGATTTAAGCGTTTAAAATCTCTTTTAAGATTAATTCCTTTTGATAGAGTAGCAGTCAGTTTTTTAATTTGTTTTGTAAACTGGTTACCTAATATGACATTTTTGTACTTTTATTTCAAATATTGTCATAAGTGTAAACTTCAAAGGGGCTGCCTAGTGAGTAATAGGATGATAGGCTTTACAAGCCACCCAGACGTCAAAGGGACATTCTGAAACCTTTGTGGTTGGTAAATGTTGATGATGTAAGCGTGTGTAAAAGGGTAAACTTTTCTTTTCACAGGATATCCAATGAACATATGCCTTTGATGCAACATCAGTGGCTCAAGTGTTGATCTTCAGCTTATTGAAACCAGTATGGTTCAGAATGTCTGAATAGTGCATCATTCTTGATCACATATAGGTGCAACACTAGATCTTCCCCTCCTCTGCATCACTTATGCTGTTGCCTGCAGTACTTTAGATGCAGAGTTGTTTCTGTGAAAGCCGATTTCAAAGCACACCTTGGTTTAGGCTTGGAAGCATGGCCTTTGGTGCCTGTAAGACAATTGTGTCAAAAATATTCCTTTAAACCTCTTTATGGCCATTGCTGGAAGCCAATAAAGTGATCACAGCTTAGGCTGAACGTGTTCTGTTGGTTTGAAGTTGGAGCCAAACATGTCTTCAAATTTTCTTTGATATGCGTAGAGCTGTAATGCACTTTCTGTTGAATTTTTCTGTGCATGATTAGGAGTAGAGCTGTAGAAGGATGGCGATCACGCAGATCAACAGTGTTCTATTTTGGGTTGCAATTCGGGAATGGTACTCGGGTGGTAGTTATCCTGTTGTGGTTCAAAGAAGAGGTCACAGTCAAGTAAAAAATCATTAGTAGAGGACAGTAAGTCTTGATACTACGTGGCCTGTGGTGAAGTGACACTCTGTGGCAGTACCCCCCTCCCCCACTTTTTGCCTGGTTTCAGGATGCAACTTGGCCTGAAGTGCACTGGGATCCTGCTAACCAGGTCCCTAGTGCCAATGTTCCTTCCCTAAAAACTGCGATGGTATTGATAAAATTGGAAACACCTTTAGCTGCCTCTGTAAGTCCCTAGTAAATGGTGCTTAGGTACCCAGGGTACCAAGGATAGGCCCCTGAGGCCAGCAGCACAGATTGTGCCACCCTCTAGGGCCATGCATCCAGAAGCACCCAGCACTGCCATTGCAGGCTGTGTTCTGTTACAATCCTAAAATGCAAACTCAACACGGGATGCACAGCCTGTGTGCCCTGTCCACTACACACTCCATGCAATATAGGTAAGTCACCCCTCTGGCAGGCCTATCAGCCGTAAGGCAGGGTGCACTATAATGTATATATGGGCATAGATGCATGAGCAATATGCCCCTACTGTGTCCCTGCCAAACCTGGGACATAGTGAGTGAACAGGGCAGTCATGTTATTACATGTGCTGGACACTGGTCGGTACGAGTTTCACAGCTACATGATGGCCACTCTGAACCCTGGGTTGTTTGATATCAAACTAAATCAGAACGATAAATTCAAGATGGTAGTGGCATTGGATTTATCCCAAAATGTACCCTGGGGTCAGCTTAGAGGTGCCCCTTGCAAAAGCTAACTACTCTGGCATGGTTACTGGCTGGTCACAATCAGACTGTCACCTTCAGACAAGATTCTGGAATCCTGGCGTGAGAGATACTGTTCTCTGGGTCCCAGACCAAAGCCCTTCCTGGGCAGAAGTGCTATCACCCCCCCTCCAGGAATGTGCACTGCCCGGCTAATGAGCTTCGAAGGGCTTACCGTCTTTGAATCTCGACCCCCAAGCCTACTCCTCGAGGAAGATGGTCAATCCCTTTGCAAAACCCCACTTTTGGGTGGAACACCGGCGGGAAAACGCACAAAGGATGGGAGGATTGGTCAGCCCCAGCTTGCACCACCCCAAAGGTGTTGCATGCGAGGTGACCCCTTCATTTAATTTTCCTCCATCTTGCATGGAAGGAAAATAGCCAATCAGGTGTAGGGAAGTGACCCCTGCTCACAGGAAGTGGTCGCTTAGTGGGTGTAGCCACCCTAAGATAGATGACCAATTGGTCACCCCTAGGTACTCACCTAAATGCCCACTAAATACAGTATTTAATGGACATCCCTTGACCAAAAAATCAGATTCTAAGGACAAAAGAAGACCAGCAACAAAGAAGACTTAAGGCTAGAAAACTGAAGTCCTGCTGCACCAAGAAAAGGTGCCAAAACCTGCCTGCTGCACCCAGGACTCAACAGTCGCGGCTGAGGGGTTGCTTAGATGTCGGACGGACTCTACTTACCCCCACTGGATCTCCATGCTTTGATAATCACCAAAGATCTCCATCAAGTGTGAAGGTAGCATTCTCCTATAAACCTAACACTGAAGGCCACTTCTCTGACTGGCTGCTGACCAAGAAACCGGACGCCACAGCTGGACCAAGCTTCACCTGAATGACCACAAGGATAAACTCTGTAAGTGTGCCAAGGTTGGTGGCATGCGCACTCCAGTGGCCAAACCGAGCAATAGCCCTAAGTACTGGTCATCTCACGTCAGACACCAAGAAGGACAGTCCACTCTGGAATGAAAAAGGACCAGGAGGAAGCCCCAGTCAAGGGACTTCAGAAGCCATCTGGACCTCCCACCAGAGTACCCCCGCTGACCTGCATTTGACCCTCAAAGAGACATACCTCCTGCTTCTAAGGTCACCTTTGCGCACAGCTCCTGGCTCACTGATTTTCTGTGCACCTGGCCGCCCTGTGCCCTGCACCGAAAATCCAGCTGTGCCTCAAGGGTCCCCCACCCCTTGCTACATCGACACTCCAAGGTGACCCACCGGACTTGCTTTCAAGTCTATGTTTGCACTGCTTTTCCTAGTGGTCCCCCGCAGTGGCCTGGCACCAGCACCAATGACTTTCTGCAGCTGCTCCCAGTGAAACCGGGAGCTAGTCCCTAGTGCCCACTGAAGAACCTCAGCATTCCTGCAAAACAAGACATTGGTAAATGCATTGCCTGATATTACATGCCTTTTTAAAGTATTTCCCCATTGATTCCTATGGTGCGTAATTACGCACAAAAAGACTATTTTTATAAAAATTTCAAAAATTCATAACTTAAAAAGTAGTTACCCAATTTTGATGATCTTGGTTTTAAACATTGGAAGTATTTTGGTAAATTAGTCTCAAGTTATTTTTTTGAGTGTGTGGTCTAGGTTTGCAGGGCGTAGTCTGTGAAAAAACCTAATGGGATCCATGCACGTCACACCATCCTGGATTCCCCTACGTATCTAGTTTTTAAAAATTTTTACAAGTTGGCTAGGTTTTCCTAGGCACCGGCTGAGTTAGGGTCCAAAATCTAGAGCTACCCACATCGGAAAAATAGAATCAGTTAGATTTGGAAAAATGACCTGTGTCCATTTTGCATTTTGAGCCATTTCCTGTTGTGGGCACTAGGTATACCCACATAGGTGAGGTACCATTTTTATCAGGAGAATTGGTGGGGGGGGGGGGGTGCCGGGTGGAAGGAAGCTTGTGGCTTCCCACAGATTTCAGAACTTTTCATTACAAAAATATGAGGACATTTGTGTGTGTGTGTGAAAGTTTTCGGTTTGCAAGGGATTCAAGGTATAAAAATGTGGTGAGAGCCACTCAAGTCAGCCCACCCTGGATATCCCTAGGTGTCTAGTTTAAGGTTCAAATTTCTTTATTAGTTTTCAATGTAAAAAAGAAGAAAAAAAAGAAAACTCAAGGGGTGTCGCAGCACCGACCAAACCTATAAGGACAAACAGGCAACCAGCCATCGTCACCCCCTCCTCCCAACCCCCCTATGCTGGCCCCCAGTTGCACCAGTGTATTGTCGCATCAGCGTGGTTAGGAGTATGATCTCTGACAGGGCTACCCTCCGGTCCTCACTCTAGGGGCTCTCCCTGTCTTGTAAGCGGAGAACACGCAGGTATTTAGGGCAGGTAAGTTCTCTAAATTCTCCAGAAAGTAAGGACAGGAAAGGGTGCCATAGCTCCCTATAGGATTGCCTCCGTATCTTGAGGGTGAGAGTGAGCTTTTCCATCCCCAAGATTTAAGATTCCCTCCCAATATGAAGACAGCTTCAGGCATTCCCATAGAATATGAATCAGGGTACCTAGGTCGCTGCAACCCCTCAAACAGAGGGGTGATCGTGAGCGGACCGCTGTATGGAGCCGGGTCAGGGTGAGATACCAGTAGGTGGCGATCTTCAGTGCAGTTTCTGTGGTGGTTGCGCAGCATGCTGTTTGGCGCGTCCAGTAGTAGATCGCCTCCCAATCCCCGGGTGTCATGGATCTTCCCAACTCTGTCATCCAGCGTGCCTGACTCGGGATTTTGGGTATCTGGACCGCCTTTTGGAGCGGATCATAGAGCTCTAAAATGCCATGTTTGTCTGTCATATTTGTCATCAGCCAGCTTTCATATTGTGTGAGAGGTCTACATGCCTTCTCTGTAATTGAGGGTTGCGTTACCCAGTGGAAGATCTGAAGATAATGCATTCTCTCCGTTTCCTGAAGAAAGTGGGTCCTTCTTAAGTTTTCAAAGGGCAGTATTCCCTCTGCGTCAAACAGATGTCCAATACAGTGACATGAGGGAGATGTCCAAGAGCGGTAGGCACCGTCATCCAGGCCTGGTGTGAAATCCTGGTTCCCTACTATGGGTGTCGGGGGGAGGGAAAGGAGGTTAAGTTGCTTGTTAACTCTGTTTGGTCCCATATCCCCATAGTAGCTCTAGTGACGGGGGACAAGTACAGGCCCCACGGTCAATGGCGGTGCCATAGGAATGGGATCCTCCAGAGGGGGGTGCCAGCGCTTGTCCGAGTCTGGTCTGGACCACTCCACCAGATACCTAAGATGAGTTGTCTTGTATTATTGCTGAACGGATTCCCAGACCTCCCCCTCCCTAACCCTCCCTCCTGTGCTAGGGTTGGTAGGTGTCTAGTTTAAAAAATAAAATGTACAGGTTGGCTAGGTTTCCCTAGGTGCCGGCTGAGCTAGGGTCCACAATCTAGAGCTACCCACATCGGCAAAAAGAGGGTCAGGTTTGGGTGGAAAAACGTGCTGCGTCCATATTGGGTTTTGGCTGTTTCCTGTCACAGACACTAGGCCTACCCACACAAGTGAGGTGCCATTTTATCAGGAGACTAGTAGGAGCATAGAGTGATAGCACATTTGTTATTACCAGTTGGATTTTGTTGCATTTGTGCCTTTCAAATGTAAGCCAGTGTGTAAGAAAAATGGCATTTTGAAAAATACCATTCAAAACAAAACGCTAGTACGGGTACCTACAAATTCAGAGATGTAGAAATAACCACTGCTCCTAAAGTCTATATCGTGTGCCCATTTCAGAAATACATACATTTCCTTGATACCCATTTTCACTCTGCCTATTTCGAAATAAGATTTGGTCTGTACTCAGTACTCAATGAAAAGCCTTTGTGTGCTGCAGCTCAGTTGTTTGTTTGGATAGCGTGGGTTCTTGTAGAATGTACAAACCCTATATATCCCCACAACCAGAATGTTCTAGTGGACATAATGATATGCTCCTTTTGTCAATCTGCCACTGTGGCAGAAAGTTACAGATGAAAATGTAGTCGCAAATGCCTGATTTTTCCCAGTCATTTTCAAAATGTCAACAGTTATTTTTTGGGGGAAAATCTACAAAGTTCTACACGTAGGACCTCTTGGTAAATTCTGAATTTTGTCTACTTTTCAGAAATCTAAAGCTTTTCTGGTTCACCCATGGGTTTTATAATGGTTTCCACCACACACTGGAAATAGGTTCAGAGCGCAAAAATTAGGGAAAATAGTGTACCTCTGCAAGGGCGCGAGTTATAGTTACCTTAGGGCACAACTTATAGTTACTTGAGGTAACTCTAACTATAACTGGTGAATTTCTATGGTTTTGTATATTTAAAATGTAAGCCTAACTAAAACGTCCCTGTAACCTTTGGTTTTTGTAAGTGAATTTCTATGTTTTTAAGAAAAATTCTATTCCCTAACTATAATGTCCCTGTAATCCTTGTTTTTTTCAGTGAATTTCTTTTTTTTTTAAAGTAATTTTAATTACTATACGGTAATCCAACCACCGCCGCAAGGCCAGGCCCTGAGGCCAACACCCTATAAGCACCCAACCTTCACCCGTGCGCTGGGGAGGTTGCCCGTAAGTCCAGGCCTGCAGCAAGACTCTGCGACCAACACCCTGTAACGACCGAAATCCACACTGTGACCAGCCCTTTGGCCATGTGTGCGGGAGTTGGCCACAGGTTCTCTGGTTGTGAGAATAGGTGTGAGAGGGTGTATCTGAGGGTGAGAGTAGCAGTCAGATTGCCTGTCTGGGTGTGAAAGTGCATAGATCAACGTTTTAGTGGATGTGCTATTGTGTGCACGGGTCTGTGAGTGGGTGCCTGAGGGTGTCAGTGGGGGTTTATATATTTTTTTCCCCTTTATGGTCTTTCTGGGTCCACAAGGGAGCCCTCCAGGGCTACCGCGCGGTCCCTATTTTTTTTATTTTTATTTATATATTAAAAAATAATAATAATCAAAAGCCCTTACGGGCTACCTGACACTGCAGGGGAAACCTAAAGGCTTCCCCCTCACTGCCATTGCTTCAGCAAGCACGGAGTTGCTTTGAAAAGCAGCTTTGTGCTTGCGGAAGAGAGCCTTTCTTGGTGAAAGCTCTGTTTTTTGACAGGTGGACCTACTTTACAGGTCCTGCTACCAAAAACCAGAGTGTTTGCTGTGGTTTGACTACAGACAAGCCACAGCAACCCGCTATGTCCCAGGGGTGGGCACCCCGTGACATAGCAGGAGCCGACTCTGGGGGGAGGTGGTCCCCAGGGCCATCTGTGGCTCCAAGAGTATTGATACCCTAGGGGGGGTGGCCCTCGGAGGTACCATAGGGGCCCCCTTTCTTTTTTTAGAGATTTGCCTTGTGGGGGGTCCCTGGGGCAGTGGGGGGGGGGGCATGTGCCCCTCCACAAATAAATTACATTTTGTCCTGGGAGTGGTGGTCCCCGAAGTGCAAGGTGACCACAGGCCCTCCACATATGTGAATTCCCCAGAGAGGTGGTTGTTCCTGCATAACAGAAAAAAGCCCTGGCAAGGTGGTGGTCCCCAGGGCAGCGGGGGGCACAGCCCCCCCCCCCACCTACAACTAATAAGCTTCTGGGAGGTGGCGGTCCCTGGGGCAGCGGGAGGGGGCCAGGAAGCACCACTCGTTTTTATACACATAAGCCCTCGGGACTTGGCCCACCCGGGGGCTTTACAGTAATGAAGTGCTGGAGCCCGCACTTCATTTTATTATTATTTTTTATGGCGGATCTGCGGCTCCACCCAATCTCCGCTCGTAAAATAAAAAAATGCTTTTTAATCCGGGAAGGGTTGGGGTAAGGGTCAGGGTGTTCGAACCCTGGCCTCTTTATTTTTTAACTTTTTTTTGGGGGGGACTTGGCTTCTGCTAAGTCCCAAGATGGCTGACAACACTTCAACAACTTCCGTTGTTGAAGTGTTATCAGCCAATCAGATCTCTGCACGAGATCGGGAGGGGTTGTGAATCCTTCGCATCCATAGATATACACATTCGTTTTCCCGTTAATTTCTCAGAAACTACTGACTAGATTTACACCAAAACTGAAAGGTTTGCTTTCTGGACCTACCTTTTTGCCAAGTTCGGTGTATTCTGTCCAGTAGTTTTTGCGCCTTTGCTGTTCAAAATCCCTGTCGAAAAATGAATGGGGAGAACATCTTTTGGGACCTCCCCCTTTTTGCCAGCCCTCCTCTCTCCCCCAGAAACTTTCCTGGCAGCAGCTGACAGGACTGGCACATTTTTTTGGAAAGGTTTGTGAAGATTCGTCAAGCAGTGACAAAGATTTAAGGAAGAAAAAGAAAAAAAACACTTGTTACATAGAAACTAGGTCTTAACTATAACTACCTAGTGGTGATCGCCAATTGGTAATATGTATATATTATGTGTACTGTTAGGTGCTCCAGTTGTCATTCCCCCTAAACTCAGTTTGTGGAACACATTTCCAAGGGAAACAAGGGGTGTTCTTTCTAGGCAAAAAGGGATCTGATAGAATCAGAACCTAACACCATCTATAATAATATACAGCCGTCCTGGCCACATAGTAGAGGTGAACCGTATACATTTTATACCACCCAGTCCCCTATTATAAGCATCACAGTAGTTCTTACAAAGGAGCAATGAATCTGGGGCATAACGGGGAGTAGGTATTTCAGTATTGAAACCAGTAGTGGAGGCTAAGGGGAGGGTCTGGCAAATGTTATTTTGGCATTCAGTTTCTCGCCCTCCTTTCTGTTTTCTGCTCTCCAGTGGTACCAAAGTCTCTCCCACTTGTTTTCTTCCTTCCATTTATATTCTATAAGCTGTTGCCCCTCTTTCTGTTTCACCCTATTTGTCTACTAGCTAAGTCTCCTGTTGTTTGAGTCTCCAGTTCTCCCATCTGTTCAGTCTGCAGTCCTGTGCCGTTGCACACTTTTCTTCTCTGAATCTGAAACAATAAAAATGTTTTTTTCAGGATTTCACATGTATTAAATGGTGATTGGGACTAAAAACAGTTTAGTAACAATTACCCTCTTATTCATTTTTCAGCATTGACACATTAAAATATGAAAATGAAGACAAAGCAGAACCAGAGATCATCCCTGATGATACCAGCCTGGTAACACTCGGGTAAGTTTTACGAAGCAGCGCGGGTGTGAATTTGCCAAAGTTATATTGCTTGTTTTCCCAATGTGTATTTGTTAGATTTTTAGAAGTTCTTTTACATGTTAAACAAACACAAAAAGAAATCAACTTTGGCAAAGGCAGTCGCTCATGCTTTGCCAATGCTTGATAGTTGCTAGTATTGTTTTTGTTAGATCAACACAAGCATTGGCAAGGCCTATATTGGCAACCAGCTAGCGGTCTTGAATTGTCATTGTGTATACTTTCAAGACGGCCGAGCTCTGCGTGTGTATGGAATGTAGTGGTAATCATGGAAATATAGGAGATATGGCTACACATAACATGATAGTCATGTAGTTTAGAAAATAACTTTCCAGGGAGACCACTCTCTCCTTTTGACAGAGATTATGAGGTACAGAGGAAACGGAAAGAGACCACAGGAGTGAAATGAGCAGGAACAACAGTCTGGGAGTCTTTCAGAGTAATTGGCAGCTCATTGTCCTTTGACCAATGTTACTGTTCATTCTGATACCCAATGTTACACTTATTTTCTAAAAATGCCCTTAATCTAGAACATGAACCCGTCTGCAAAGGAGGTTTTACAGTTCTATTTAGACCTGTATAGTGTTATTTCTGCCATATTGCTGTTTAGTAACTCTACTAACAATGTAATTCTGCCCCACCCCTCCTAGTTGCTTGTTACTACATGCTTTTGTTAAGAAGTGCTGTAACTTTCTCTATAAATGCATTTCAGTCCTTCCTAGAAGTGTTTGTACTGTTGTTCAAAAGGATAGCTTACCTGTTGCAGGTACTCATTCTAACATGGAGGTGATATGATACGTGTGTAGCGTTTATTTACACTTGACCATCCACAAGGTACCTCGTATTGTAAAGCTGAGTTTTAGCTACACCCCCAGTGCTGCTCAGCAGTCCCTCTGTAAATAAACATTTTCAGTTTTCAGTACACAAGGAAACCTCTCAGGCTTTTAAAGTTACCATTCAGAGGAATACATGACTGTGCATCTAACATTAGCTATCTATTGAGTACCACCTTGAGGAGTCTACGCAACATACCCGCTGCACGTAAGGAGAGAAGTATGTCTATTCTTTATGGATGATTAAGTCCTCTCCAGCAGCCACAAGACAGAGACAGTAGAAGCACCACCAACGAGAGATGTCAGCATAAGACATGATCCTCGGTCCAAACAACGGAAGCGCCGTGCACTGGTTGCTGCAAAACCAATTAAAGGATGGAAATGGAGCTAGAGTCCCCAGCCAGTCCAATGAGTCAAGTAGACCTAACGCGAAGGCTCGCACATCCATGCACTCTTTAAATCATGCCTGCCTGTAATTTTGAAGAGTAAATGATTATGGTCTTCATTACAGGTTGGACGGAATAGGGTGTGTCTACTTACCACAAGTGGTAAGTACCATTACCCAAGAGTAAGCTATCTGCCACTTGTGGGTAAATACCTTCTTCTTGGTTTACAACTTCAAATGAGGCATACCATGCAGAATTGCTATTTAACACACTGAATTCATCATGTTTTCTCTTACTTTATGGGCCTTTCCCCCCAATAAATATCATAAAGTTTTACCTGCCAGAATCTTTCAAGGGAAAATCACGATGGTGTCGTAATTAGCAGACAGCTCCTTATACCGACCCGTGTGCATAATTCTGTGTGCTTTGAAATCGAAATTTAGCCCTTGTAAGGAGGACCCTTGTCAGTACCCCTTGTTTCAAAAAGCTTTTGAAATCCATGTAGTTCTAAGTGATGCTTTGATCAAGCTTAAAGCTGTCAACACAGCGTTTGCCACAGACTAAATCCAAATGTCTATGATGGCGATCCACCTAACTGTAAAGTTGTCTCTAAAGTAGGGATGAGTGAAGTTAGAACTTTGCCCATGAAGTTAGCCCGAGATGGAAAACTTCACCCTCAGCAAAAGTAGAAAAAGTTTTTTGACCATGCCTTTGTTGAAATTCATGCCATTTAATCTTCCAGTGATGCAAATCTCCCCATTTAGAGTGCAGTTGGTGAGCAGCATTAGTCCCCCACAGCCCAAGCAAGAATGTTTACACCATCACAAATCGCTGCTAAAATAACTCCTTTTTCCAAAGGAAAACTTTACAAGCTTTGCATTTCACGAAGTTTTCAGAATTTACAAAACAGTATGCAAAATTATGAGGCAGTTGGCTTTGCAACTTCGAACACCCCTGCTTTAGGGGTGAACAAAGTTATTGGTCCAGTATGTTTCAAAATGTACTATTTTTAGAAATATTTCCACCTATTCCTTAGAGTATGAAGACCAAATAATAAAAAAAGGCCCAAAAAACATTGTGTGCCTTAAAGTCTCAACATAGTGTATTATTTTTCCTATCGCATAGCAGAGAGAAAATCCATCTTTTGTGCGTCTCTATGTTTGGTGATTACTAGGACTGGGTATGTCTACTTAAAGATGAACCTCTGGGGCTAAAGACGTGATAGTCATAAGTCTGAGACATAATTAAAGATGGAAGATTTTCCAGTATATCTAGATAATATTAACATTTATGAGTCCGTTTCAATCAAAAGAATACTCCAGAGCCCTGCTTGCTGTGTGACTAAGCATCTGTGACTACATGTCCTGCATGTATAATTGCTGTATGGTTTTGGTATATGTGAGAAGTTGGCGCATTAGTTGACTGGGGTGTGAGCCCTAGTCAAGCACCAGCCACAGTCCCTTGCAGGGTGAACCACAAAGTTACTAAATTAACCTATGCTTAACCTGGGTAGATTGGCACAAAAAGCAGCCAGGCTTAACTTAGAGGCAATGTGTAATGTACTTATGCAGCATCTAAACAGTAATAAGGTGGAAACACAACACAAAAAAAAATCCAAACCAATTTAGAGCAACAGAGTAAATGTTAATACATTATTTGACACAGAAACAACAAAAACCCAACCAGCAGAATCGGATTTTAAAAGATTTTAGTGAAAATAGCACCAAAAAGGGCAAAGCTCCAACTATTGATATCTGGTCGTGTAGGACCGGGTTGAAGTCACAAGTTTTTTTTTTTGTTAAACTATTTTTGTTTTGTCAAAAAAACACACCCAAAACCCCATGTTGGCACTGTGAATCACACAGGATACCACAACATTATATCTGGCCAGTTCCCCGAATGTGCCCGCCCAGCCCCTCAAAACCCCTCTTCCCCACATATAAAGGATTTTCTATATCCACAATGTGCAAGAGCAATACATACCCTCATTCTGTCCCCACCGATTTGTCACTGAGGCCCCTATAGCTTCCCCACATTTGCCATATTTTTCCCACTGTCGGGGGCATCCCCTACCCTCAAACATCTGGCGTTCCACAGCCCTACACTTACACCAGCCCATATCCATTTGCCATTGTTCCACACTTGGTGGTTCGGCGTCCCCCCATAGGTGCACAAACTTTGTGTTTCACCACTGTAAATCTCAGAGTGGACAGTAGTCCAGGAGGAACTTGCCTGGGTTTTCTTCCTCCATATATTCAGAAAGATCTTTTTTTTCTGTGGGAACTTGCCTGGGTTTTCTTCCCCCATATGTTCAGAACGATACATTTTTTATCTGTGGTCTCGGTACAGAGACCAGCCCCGTGCCTAAGCCTTTCTGGGACCCCAGCCCAGAAGTCCCTCAGCCTCAGACAGTCCCAAAGAGTGCATATGAAGCCACCTTGCAACCCACACCCCCTATTGCATCTGTTGGTGGGAGCCCATCCTATCCAATGCATAAGCATCCTCGTACAGTAGGACCTGTGCTAAAAGCGCGATAGCACTAATCGAAAGATCAATCTTATGGCCACCTCCATGGGTGAACAAATGACTTCCTCCCCATTCATCATCCTCCATAGTTCCTACATCTTCCTCCCAGGCCTCCTGAAGCCTCATCAGGGGATCATGGGCGTTGTTTATAAATTTACTGTAGGTAAGGCATATTGCACTCCTGTGCAGTCGTTCAGTCAACAGCCTAACCTCTAGAGGTGACGCATCATCCAATAGCATGTTCTTCTCCAGATGAGCTAACAGGGCATGTATCATCTGATAGTATTGGACAAACTCTCTAGGTGTCATGTCATACTCCTCCCACAATATCTCCCAGTCAACCAGTCCCTCCCATACACACCTCTAAGAGCGGAAATCCCAATTAAGTCCCACCTAGCAAATCCTTTGAGCCTCCCCACCTTTGTCAGCATATCACTGTCCCAGAGTGTTGTCATCCCTGTGGGATTCCCCTGCCAGCTAAGAAATCTAGTAGCTGTCCACCACACTGACTCCATGACACTCATCAGGGGAGTGAGTGACCTGTAACCTCCCTTAAAGTAGAGTGCTCTCCCAGAGCCCTGAGGGCCCAGTGCTCTACGATCTGCCCTAACGGAGGGCTCCTCCTGAGGGGCGAAAACCCACCTGTCAATAAGGACCAATCGGGAAGCCCAGTAATATTTTTCTACATCAGGGAGAGCAATGCCTTCATCATACCACATGCTCAGGAGTTTGAGGAGTGCTATTCTTGCTGTTCCCTTGTCCCATAGAAGCTGATGAACCGTCTGGTTGACCCATCCAAAGAACTCGGGCGGAACCCGACATTGTGAATTCTGTAGGACATACATTTACTTTGGCAAGGTCATCATTTTATACATAGCTGCCCTGTCAAGAAGTGATAACAGGAGCCTCCGCCAGTGCTGCACATCATCTCTAATGCATTCCAATACAGAGTGCAGATTGGCCTAGACTGAGAGATCAGGGCGCCTTGTAACTTAAAGGCCAAGAATTTTAAAGCCCATGTGCTCCACCACTAGTCCTTCCGGGAGGTGCCAACCGGTAACTCAACGCACATAAGAGGTAGAGGAAAGGATTTCCCTCAGTTGATCCGAACCCCTGAGTGGGTCCCACTAAAATGGAATATATGAAGTAGCTGGGGAGAGTAGACTCAGATCTGGTCACATACAGGAAGATATCGTCAGCATACAGGGATATTCTGTCCTCCCAGCCCCTCCCCATTCCAGTCGCTCACCAGTGGGTCCGCCCATACCCAACACACTAGGGGCTCCGAGACTAGGGTGAAGAGCATCAGCGACAATGGGCAGCCCTGCCTGATGCCCAGGTGTAACTTAAACGGATTGGAGCACACTCAGTTGACTTTGACCTGTGCCAATGGTTCACAATAGAGCAGCAGCTTGATCCACCCTATATAATTAGGACCAAACACCATCCTCTCGAGGGCATCTCAAAGGCAATCCCATACCAGGGTGTCAAATGCCTTGGCTACGAAAGTAACAAGTTCAGGCCGACTGCAATGAAGCTCAAGTTGGCTACAGCCACCAAGTTAGTCAACCTGAAGTTTTAGCTTCTCAAATTCGTGGCAGTGGTCCCATTTGCAGTGGAGGGGGCCACGAGGAACAGGGAGCTTGAAGAAAAGGCCAGGCATCGCGGAAGCCAATGCTGGAGCTTCTTCTTAGTGGTCTTCACTAGTGGTCAATACTGTAGTGTGAAATCTGCTGCCAGAGCTTGGTGTTGAATTGTGACATGAGTGGTGAGGTCTCAGTAGGAATGGGCCCGTTCGCAGTCGCAAGAAGCCCATAGATTTTAATACAGCTCCCAGAGCCACACCAAGGTCCCAGGACTTGAGGGGCACCACTTAGGGGCAGGAACTCACTTCACCTGGGTCCAGGGGCTGGTGCAGGATTTTGAGGAGTCTTTATGTCCCTGAGGCTCAGATCAGGAGGCCAGCAGTCTAGCCCTCTGAGCCACTCTGGTGTTCTGGATTTAAGTATTCAAGGGTGAAGTTGCAGGTCTAGTTCTTCCCCAGGAAAGAGGGCAGTGGCCAACAGGCCAGTAGTGTGGCAGTCTTTTCAGCAGCACAGCATCCTTTTTCCTAGCAGAATATCCTCACATGCATAAGTGTACTGAAGAGTTGGTGTTTGAGGTCCTTTTTTTATACCCTGGTGCCCTGGTTCTTGAAGTCGAGGGGAGAAGTTTCTAGGCAGTAGCTTTGAAGAATATGACATTTCCTGCCTTCCCTGCCCTGGCTCCAAGCTAGCTGCAATGATAATGTGAGATTGCTTAGCCATTTGTGTGGAGGCAGAGTACAGGCTATTCAGTTGCAAGTGGGGCTGTTCTCCGCTCCGCCCCCCACATTCTGACTGCAACTGCCCCGTTCAGGCACATCTAATCCCTCTGTTGTGTGACAGTCTAGGAGGAGATCAGAAAGTCCAGCTGTCAGTTGCACCCAGTCGTCTGACCCAGGCCAGACTCCAGGCACATAAGGGCTAAGGGCAGGAAAATGGCAACTTTCTAAAAGTGACACTTTCAAAATTGTAATGAAAAATATGACTTCACCATCAAGAGTTTATCCTTACAATTTCATAAACACCAAGCATGACATAGCCACCTGCTCCCAATTGTTAACTCCAGCTTATTAAATTTAATAAGAAATCCACAACGTTCTCCTATGGGAGGGGTAGGCCTCACAGTAGTGATAAACAAATTTAGGAGTTTTTCAATAACAGGACACTAAACTTAAAAGTTCACACCCAACCTTTTAGTTAGAACCCACCCTGCCATATGGGAAACCTAGAGCCTATCTTGGTGGTGACTTATATTTAATAAAAGGGGAGTTTACAATTTTGCAAGTTGGCTTTAACGCCAAGTCGACTTGTCAGTTTAACACTGCATTCAAGTTGCAATGGCAGGTCTGGGCATGTTTTAAGATGCTACTTAGGAGGGTGGCACAATAGGTTCTGTAGGGCCACTGGTAGCATTTAATTTACAGGCCCGTGTGTATATGTTATACCACTCTACAAGAGACGTATAAGTTTATTCAGTATGACAATTCAGTATAAGCCAATTTAGCCATGTTTTGGAGGGAGAGAGCGCAAGCACTTTAGCACTGATTTTCAGTGATAAAGTGCAGAGTGCCAAGGCCAACAAAAACGAATTCAGCAAAAAGTGGAAGGTAAAAGGCAAAACGTTTGGGGAGTGTCCCTGCTGATTGGGCCAGGTCTAACAGTGTATGTGTGCAGACACATGCTGGTAGGGCCTCATGACCAAGAGATTACAAGACTTGCACTTCTTGGTTCGTTGTGCAAAAGTAGTCACAACCTAGCTCTTGTTTTGTTTCTTTGTTTGACGTGAGGTGTGGGGAGCTTGATGTCTTGACCTGTTGCAGAGTTTCTATGACTGCTGTTTGTTGTCTTTGTATCTGCTTGGTTATTGGAGAGTTTAGCAGGTTGTAGGTCGGTGAATGTGTAAACTAAACATGTTGGAGATTGAGTGATTATGAATGATTGTCCGGTACTTTATACATGCAAATTAGTGTCTTTTCTTTCTTTGTGTTGTTTGTCAGAAAGGAGGGTGTGTAGTCCCCCGGGTGGCCCCATTCCTTGTGTGCTGGAGCTGGTGTCTAGACTGCGGGGAGTGAATGATGTAATAAAATGTTGGTGTGGACAAAAAGCTAAGAGAGGGGGACAGTTGGAGGGAGAATGGAGCCCTGACAGGCCCTACCTGCAGTTGCTATAACCTAAGGGCCTATCATGGAATACAGAACGTGCATCCTACGCGAGTGGCTCCAGATTCTTGTATAAACACGTGGCTCTCCAACTTCAACATGAAGAGGTCAGGTAACAGGCAAGATTCCTGCACCCAAATAGGTATGTGAATGGAGTTCCCTTTAAGATGGTGGCTTGCCGAAGTCAGATGAATATCTTCTATTGCCAGTGTGCCTCTGCTATACATATAGCAGGTGGGTTATCTTGCTTGCAAAAGTCAACACATAGGGCCTCATTCCGATTCCGGCGGGCGCCGCCCGCCGGGCGGGAAACACCACTTGGCCGCTCCGCGGTCAAAAGACCGCGGAGGCCATTCTGGCTTTCCCGCTGGGCCGGCGGGCGCCCGCCAAAGGAGCACCCGCCGGCCCAGCGGGAAAGGCCCTGCAACGAGGAAGCCGGCTCCGAATGGAGCTGGCAGAGTTGCAGGGGTGCGACGGGTGCAGTTGCACCCGTCGTGATTTTCACTGTCTGCAAAGCAGACAGTGAAAATCCTGCTGGGGCCCTGTTAGGGGGCCCCTGCACTGCCCATGCCAGTGGCATGGGCAGTGCAGGGGCCCCCAGGGGCCCCGCGAAACCCGTTCCCGCCATCCTGTTCCTGGCGGGTTTTACCGCCAGGAACAGGATGGCGGGAAGGGGGTCAGAATCTCCATGGCGGCGCTGCTTGATTCAGCCCAGCCGGGGGAAATCCGGCGGGAAACAGCCGCGGTCAGAATAACAGAGGAAGCACCGCCAGCCGTGGTCGTTGACCCTGGCTGTCATAATTTTGTGGCATGGCAATGTGTGAAAATCGTAATTTTAAAATAGCAGGATGGTTCGAAGCTGCTTAAGGGGCTAGTGTCTAGTGCAATAATCATCTTCCCACGGTCACTGCCTGCATTCACTACAGTCCGCCATGAAACTTGAAATCCCCTGCGATTTCAGCTGTCTTCTCGCAGATGGTACATGCACTCTCATGTCCGAACAAATGACAGGATAGCTCTCGATCAGTTACCCCGAAATATCAAAAAGCCTGATTAGCTGTCTGTCTAGGATTTCCGCTGACCGTCCATCTTCTCGACACCTCCTCTTGTTACCTTCCAGCCCTCATCCCCTTGTCCCAATTTCACCCGCGATGCCCCTCTTCCTGTTTTTATAATCTTTCCCCTTTCCTCTCTTCCTGGTCGCTCTATCCTGCTAGCTGCCATCAAGCTGTCATAAAGCTGTCATATCCCCCATACAGCACTTGAAACCCTACACTGTGACTAGCACTTCTGTTAATATCATGAGTACCCCAACTAGTGCTGCACGTCTCCCTCTCTCACATAGGCTGTCCCAAGTATACCAATGGATATTTACGTGTGGTCCTAGTTTGTTGCTTCAGAATATTTACTATTCTACCCTCTGTCCCAGTTACACTTCTAGAGGTTTGTTTTAACAAATTGTTAACATTTCTCTCACCCAATCTTGTAAAACATTCAGGTGACCTTGTGGACTAGGTTAACACTATGGAATAAACTACAAAAACCTCAAATAAATAGCATCACCTTAAAGACCTTCAAAAAGACTAAGGGGCATATTTATACTCCGTTTGCGCCGAATTTGCGTTGTTTTTTTCGACGCAAATTCGACGCAAAACTAACTCCATATTTATACTTTGGCGTTAGACGCGTCTAGCGCCAAAGTTCATGGAGTTAGCGTCATTTTTTTGCGTGAACACCTTCCTTGCGTTAATGATATGCAAGGTAGGCGTTCCCGTCTTAAAAAATGACTGCGATGCATATGCGTCGTATTTATACTCCCGGGCAAAAATGACGCCCGGGAGTAGGCGGGACTAAAAAACACGCATTAGCGCCGGATTTTAGCGCCTGGGTCAGGGCAGGCGTTAAGGGACCTGTGGGCTCAGAATGAGCCCAGAGGTGCCCTCCCCTGCCCCCAGGGACACCCCCTGCCACCCTTGCCCACCCCAGGAAGACACCCAAGGATGGAGGGACCCACCCCAGGGACATTAAGGTAAGTCCAGGTAAGTATTTTTTTTTTTTTTTTTTGTGGCATAGGGGGGCCTGATTTGTGCCCCCCTACATGCCACTATGCCCAATGACCATGCCCAGGAGACAGAAGTCCCCTGGGCTTGGGCAAGGGGGCATGACTCCTGTCTTTGCTAAGACAGGAGTCATTTCAATGGGGGATGGGCGTCGTAAAAAAATGGCGCAAAGCGGGTTGTGGCGATTTTTTTGCCTCAGCCTGACTTGCACCATTTCTGGACGCCCATACGCCATTTTCCCCCTGTACGTCGTTTTTTTTAACGCACACCAGACAGCGCCGGCGGCTAACGCCGGCTAACGTCATTCAATAAATACGGCGCCCGCATGGCGCTTCAGAATGGCGTTAGCCGGCGCTAATTTTTTTGACGCAAAACTGCGTTGGCGCAGTTTTGCTTCAAAAAGTATAAATATGGGCCTAAATTTTGTAGGTTGCTGTAACACTACTTGCCTGATACGGCGTACACACGAGAGTAACGCAAACATGAACTATTCTTTTCTGTTTGTTGATGCACGGCCCTGGTGTTTATTCCCTTAGATGCTCGTTGCGCTGTCAAACTAGGGTGAAAGTAGAAATCTACACCTGTCTATCATGCAAATTTTGGAAAGTACCCATTTTTTAATTACTGTTGGAAGATAAAGTACATTTTCCAAGACTTTTTAATCTGGATGTCTTCACTTACTGTGTGAAAATCATCACTAGAATTTTTCTGACAGCAGATGTCGTGCACTTTTTAACTGTTTCTTATACTCAATTGAGCTAATACATTTTCAGTTTTTGCCCGAAGTGTTATTACTCCTGTATGTTGGTTAATTTCTATTCCTAATCTGTGTGCGTACCCTGCCACCCTGTGGTAGGACTGGAAACTGCGGGTCAAAGTTATTAATACTGAATCCTGTGTGAGCTGTGTGACACCCGATCACACACATCATGTGCGTCCACGCCCTTCCCGTCTATGCAGATGCACGTCTTTGCACCTTCCCTTATTAGGCCTGGTCTGAAGGTGACGATATTAGTTAGCTAGCTTCATGCTTTCCATAAAAATCCATAAATATGTACATACATACATGCAGGGGTTATAGCTCCGCCCATTTCATATATTGATCTGTTCAAGTGCCATTGACATTTTGTTACTACATTCTGTGATGTACAGCATTGGCTGGCTTGCACTGTGAGGGATGGCGTTTTTCCTGAACACTGCCGCAGAGCTGCCTGAAAAGTAGTACACTTAAGTGACAAGCCTGGCTTACCTGAGCTTTTGAACGTCTACTATAGTGCTATAGTTTTTACTTAATTTGTACATGTTTGACTTTTTTCTACACGTTGCATATGTTTGAAAATAATACATTAAAAACAAAACATCACCCTTGCCGAGGCCAGACCTATTGGCTTTGCCAGTGCATATTCCCAGTCTTGTAAATAGCTGCTCTTCTCATGCTCATTGATTCCGTTGAACATGGCTTCTGCCTTGCCTTCTTTTACATTTTTATTTCTGTTCTCCTCCTATTCCACCCTCTGTTCGGGCAGCCGATGCTTCAGGGCTCGAGGGTCTAGCCATAAACATTGTCTCAAACGCAGATTGTAGCAGTGGATCTGCATTTTTGTGTATTTCGCCTTAGCACAAACACTCGGTACTTTACTGGTCTGCAAGTGAATTTTCATTTCTTATGTTCACGCAGAGCAATGGCGACCCCATACCACAGTTTTAAGGGATTTATTTAAGTCAAGAGGTAAGCACGGAACCCATACACAGCACCACTTCAGCTTCACCAATACAGTAGTCCTCCAGCAAGGAGGTCACCAAGTGACAACTGTGCTTCCTGAATAGACAGATTTAAACCTAAACGGGTTGGGTGGACCCTGTATGCCTTGCCCCAAGTCGTCGGGTTCTGAGGATCCTTCAGAAAATCAAATACATCCCAAGCTGGTCGTAATCCAAGTAACCCTAGCTTGGCCATGTTGGTCAGGTCTCGGACAGTCCATATCTCCTTCAGGATGGGGTATTCAGTGTAGGCCCAGAAGGACTGTGGGACCATGTGAGATTTTCATACTCACTACCAATTATGTATACTGGTTCTATTTAGATTAACGAATGGAGATTTATCTTGTATGAATATCCAGAAAATGTGGCGTGAATCTGGCCCTCTTGGATCTACATTGAACACCCATGATCCAATGCAAGATCTGCTGCTGGACTAGGGTAGGGTCCTCCGCCCATACCTACAGTCTCTCAGCTTGAGCACCTATTACTCTGCAGCTAGTTTGTGTCAAGTTTTCACCTTTCTTTCCTCTGATAACTTAATTGTTGAAGGAGCTACCTGCCTATCCGCCACAAACTCTAGGAGCCAGTAAGAGGATTCTGTCACTGGGCTTTCCCCAAGAACAACACATTAATTTACTGTGTACACAGCATCTTCTCATTCACCGGTACTTGGCAGAGTGAGGCACACAATTTCAAACTTGTAAATCTTATTTTGCAGTGATTAAAGCCTGTAGAAATCGACCAATGTTTTTCTTTTTGACTTTCAGCTTCCTCATGCACCCTAATGTCTGACACACTCCTCAATGTTGTCTGGACAAAATCCAGGGACTCCATTCTTCTGACCAGCTTTTTGTCATATTTGGTAGTGTAGCTGCAGTCAACGCACATCCATAACCACACTGGTTCAATGTATCACCTCATTTTAAATTTAACACTCCAAGTATGCTATGTTGTTCTATTAAATATGTGTGCTCATTCAGTGGTGTAATGCAAAATGATGGGGCCGCCCTGCAGAATCCCTGAGTCTCATACTTCAAATATATTTATTGGCTTTTGGCTAAATGGGCCTCTCTGAAGGGTTGGGGGCCCCCAGAAGGCTTGGGTCCACCCAACCCTCAATCAATCAGGGTTCTTGTAGAGCGCGGCTAATCACCAGTTCCGGTCTGAAGGCGCTAAACTCTCATGGTATGTATCTGTCCGAGGCATTCAAGGTGCCAACATGGAGTACCCTGTACCCATACTGCACTCAGTGCCTCTTGTTGTTAGCTAAAAGGTCTTTAAAAATATTTTTACTTCAGTCCTTGACTTCTGATGTCACCTTTCTTAACTTGCTTATCTCATATATTTTATTGTGCATCGTATCTGTAGGACGAGAGAGCCAGCTCATATGAGTAGAGTGAAGTTGGCTTTATGGTGACTGCCTTGAGAAGCAGTTTCTGGTACCAGTACTAGGTAGCAGTGTTCCTGCGAGCTACCGGTGATAGATAACTGTCCAGAAGTAATTAAGTCACTGTACAAGAAATGTTGCTAAATACTGGAATATTGCTAAATTCTAATCTCACTTATCTTCTATTAGAATTAGGAAGAAGATGCAGGAGCGGCGAGATGAAACTATAATGATTGATCGTATATGCAGACAAGAAAAATTTAACTATGCTTGGGTAAGCCTTCTTTCTTAATTGCTATCAACGCTTAATGTTTACGTCCTTCCCTTGTTCCTGCACTTACCGGCTGCTCGGTGCAGCAATGATTTGCACCCAAATCTTTAAAGTGATACTGTGCAAATTGACCGAATAATTATACATCAGGTTAGATTCCACATAACATTGTGACCTTTTTTGTTTTGAGGCATATAAGAAGCGTCCATCTTTTGGATCATATAATCTACTAAATATGCTCATGGTGATTGGAGATCTTGATGGCATTAGGACTGGTCATATTTAGGTCTTGCCTAGGCTGTGCATGCGCTGTCTCTTTGAGACATGTATATTTGCTTTGTGGGCTTTTACCACACCCAATGCTTTTCATTTGTTCTTTCGTGTGCCTTTAGAAATACCTTGCTTTTTAGTGGTGAATCCATGAAGACTGGTCCTGTTACATGTTTCAATTAACTTCTGGCCATTTAAGTTACTTTTGGCGCACTACTTTTATTGGTTGCCTTAGCTCTTGTTCAAGAAATGTTGTGCTTGTTGGCTTACCAAAGCAAATACACTCATGTCTGTAAATCATGTCCTTATCTCATTTCTTCTCCTGTCCCCCAAACACCCTCCTCCCACTTGTTTATTTAGTTTCCGATCCACATTTTGTTCTGTTGCGACATTAAGTATTTTTTTCTTGATTGTGGCTAGCCCTTGTGCAGCCTCCTTCATCCATCCATCCCTTCCTCTGCCTCTGACCCTCTCTATCTCTCTCTCACTCTCCCGCTCCTCTCAGCTGTCACGGCATTGTATTAGTATTTTTCTGTGGCCAGTACTTGTGCAGGCTCCTTCCCTTCCTCTCTCACCCTCTTGCTCCCCTCAGCTATCTGCTTCTCAGAACATTTGCTGATTCTTCAGCTTTCGCAGTGCGGGAGCTCATTCTTGCAGCAAATGCATCATGGCCCAGTGCCCAGCCCCCTTATCAGCATCCAGGCCTTCCCACCCCTTGACCACACACAGCAGTGCTTCCACTACACCCTAACATCTTCATTATTGCGCATGAATGCACTTCCAGATATGCCCGTTCAGACTACCAGTTGTACAAAAATAACATTTTAAATCAGTACTTCACAGTGCAGTGCTATAATGTGCCTATTAGTGTCAAAGTTTACACATTAAAGAAGAGTAGATGTTGGAGAATCCAGGATAATGTAATGCATGGCTAAATACTTGCAAGGCCCCAAAGTCGAGACCTGTTGGCTATGCCAATGCTTGTTCTTGGGTGGAAGCTTGTAAGTAGGACAGGGACCACAGTACTCTGTGAGCTCTCACAGATTTCAATGTCATTGGTATTTATATTATCCCAAGGACCTGTGTATCAAGCCTAAGGAATTATGCTATGCCCCCAGCACTAATTGTATGTTTTTTGGCTAGTTGCCTAGTGCACGTGTTCTGAAGTTGCACTAATTGTTTTGCTAGTACTGTTGCAAACATGGTTTGCGAGAACTGGTTTTATGATAAATAGTAGCAAAAGCAAGCTTCCTTGACAACAGCAAGCTTGTGGGCTTGTAAAGGAACAAAGAAATAGAGAAATAGTTTGCCCCAAGAGAGTTTGGAAGTAAGAATAGTGGATGTAGACCTGAAAGAAGAAAACCATGCAAGAAAAGGAGGGGCCATGGAGAGGTGACTTTGAAATACCTTGAGCCACAAGACAAAGAGAGGTACACGAGGAAGCAAGAAATCAAAGTCCAGGAAAATCTGGAATAGCTGTCAGATTTGGAAGAAGAGGGCAAAGTAAACAGAATATGAACAAGGGATTAAAAGTGACAGTTTGAGAATATTGGAGTGCAAATTAGGTGTTTTCACATCTGAAGAGGTCAAACTCTGCAGATGTAAAAATAGATCACTTTAAATCCTCCCAGAACTCAAAGTTCGGAAATAATTTCAATAACAGAAGTGTCTAAACGATGATGAAGAGGGACTAATGCTATTAAATTGAGGTTTATTCGAAATCAATTCAGAATAATGTAAATACAAATAAACACTTAAAAATATGTTTTCTTTAAAAAGTCTACATTTATGTTTATGCACATAATTTTAGTTTAAAAAAGTCCAGAGTCTTAACTTTCCTTACCAAAGTGAACTTTTAAACAACGTGAAAATGAAATCGTGAACCGCCTATGATTTCTCTATCAAAACACTGCACCAATCCTTCCCAAAAGTACAGAATACCCAGCTTACCCATTGTTGAAAATGACATTGCCAGCTTCTTCTCCTGGAGATTCAAAAACTCCATAAGGACGTCAACAGTAACTCTCAAACAACATTTCCTGTTCACATACTGAAACGACCCACCCTAAAATGGTAATCCTGTTAATTGGATACACACTCCTCAAAATCAATAACTACACCAGTCACTCCTCCTTTGCCAATAATCCAGTCCCTGTCATCCTAATAAAATCCTGTTTGCAACACATTACTACATTAGTTCTAAGAAGTGATAGCTCTTCTATAGAAGACCACAGATCCCACTACACACTAAAATCCGTTCAGATAGCTCCTCTCCTCAGGAAATTTTTTTTTAGGAGCTAGAGACATCCAGAGTCTACGACCATTGAGAAATCAGTCTTAACGACTTTCTTGGGAAAGGGTAGACACTAAAAGTTTTCATCAGAAAATCATTGAACACAAATTGGATTCCATTAATTCATGCTTGCTGCAACAACTAACCCATGAATGTTTAGTAGAGGAATATGAGCAATTAAGTCATGCTATCTCTGAGGCTCTGGTGAGTGACAGGACCACCCGGGGCCCAGCGGTATGTCGTTGGTTCAACTCCGCTTGCACAACGGCCCATAAAGATCTAAAAACAGCCCTCAGATCTACTCCTTTTTCCGGTGATCTAGTTAGGAAGGTAAGGGAACAGAGCGGAAAAATGAACTCAGAACTAGAGCATGGGATGAGCTTTTGGCAGCCACCGTATTGAAGGATAGAACACAATTTTGGGGGGTGGTAAATCACCCTTAGTTTATGGGTCAGGATAATAAGGAGGGCGATTGTTTTATACCTGAAGCGGTTTGGGTGAACCACTTCACGAGGGTTTTTCAGCCTGATGGTGACATTGTACTAGAGGGGGGTGAAAGTAATAACCAGAGATCAGTGGAATCTAACCTGATTGTAATAGACTTGTCCTTTCAGTTACATGAGGTTATCACAGCAATTAAGCGATCAAGATCAGGGAAAGCACCCTGCCCGGATGGAGTCCCTGTTGATCTTTTTAAGTGTATGCCGGATTCTTGGTGTCCTTTAGTTACTAATGTATTAAGAAGTGTAATAAAGAGCAATATTCCCCCCTCATGGAAACTTGGCATTTCAAAAAGGGTAATATGCAAGATCCAACTTGCTACAGGCCAATTTCTCTTATAGACTCCACGACTAAGATACTGGGGAGCGTGATTCTGACCTGACTGGAGTGGGCAGTGGAGGCAAAGGTCCTCTCCCCAATCCAGTATGGTTTTAGACACGGTTTAGGTACAGTTGAACAAGCGTTAAACTTGCATTTTATCCTCAGTAAATATGTCACTGTTAGGAAAGAATCTATTCATCTGGCTTTTATTGATTTGTCAAGTGCTTTTGATCTGGTGAACAGAGCAAAGCTCTGGCAAATGTTTGAATCTTTGGGGTTGATTGGAACCTTCTGGAGTTAATCAAACGTTTATGTACCGATTTAACGGTTTCAATTCAGTATGGTTTCCATGGTGAGAGATCTTCCCCTTTTCCCTCCACGAGAGGAGTTAGACAGGGCTGTATTTTAGCACCGTTTTTATTCTTGTTATATATCAATGGACTTTATGATTTCTTAGTAAAAAATGGGAAGGATTTTCCCAGAATGGGTGTGAGACGGCTCCCTTTCCTTCTGTATGCTGATGATGTGGTTTTAATTGCCCGTACAGCTAACAGTCTCCAAAGTTTGTTAGACCTTTTTAAATTTTCATGCAGGACCTAGACCTGAAAGTAAATTTTACGAAGACGTATGTTATGACTTGTGGCCCCGAAATACAAGATCCAAACGTTTTACTATGGGTGGAAATAATATAAATAAAGTTAAAGATTTCTGTTATCTAGGCTTGCATGTATGTTCCACCATGCTATGGAATTCCCATCTCACTATTAAGATCCAACAAATGGTGAGAAA
The DNA here is from genome assembly GCF_031143425.1 of Pleurodeles waltl. Taxonomy (NCBI): domain Eukaryota; kingdom Metazoa; phylum Chordata; class Amphibia; order Caudata; family Salamandridae; genus Pleurodeles; species Pleurodeles waltl. Next base: position 316,650,031 of record NC_090437.1, on the reverse strand, counting down.
CTTGGAGGCGATATTCCGCTTCACTCGCAAACTAGGCCATAGACCAGTTCCCCAAATAGTAAGACTTTATAAATCAAAATGTGTATCAGCAGCTATTTATGGGGCGGGTCTGTGGGGCCAGACTAAAGTAGACTCTCTCTAACGTGTTGAGAATAAATTTGTGCATAGACTATTGCTGGTACCCAACAATGTAGCAAACATCATCTGTTAGGAAGAGCTGTGATTACAGCATATTGAGGATCTGATTGGTGTTGTCCCACTCTTACTGTGGTTGAAATCCTGGTCAAACCCTGCGGCTTGTTTGGTACAAGAATGTATAACCAATTGTATCCAACTAGCCAATTTTAATAGAATCCCATGGTTCACATATTTGCAAATTTTTTCCGGAATTTAGGCCTGGAGAACATGTTCACTCATCCAGAGTCCTTGCCTTCAAATGCTAAGACACTGGATAAAATACGTTATATCGAGTATATTTCGAATCTGAGATTACAGGGAGCCTCGAATTTGAAAAGTTTTGATCCCTATGTCCAGATCTCAACCACAATTCTGATGGAACCTTATTCAACTTGGTTCCCGAGCTCTTCGTCATATTCCCTCCTTGTCTTACTTAGACTAAATCTGATTCATTTTAGAGTGGCCTTCCCAAAGCAAAGCACTTGGCAAAAAGTGCTCCCAAACTGTCCGTGTGATACTTCTTCTAAGCAAAGCATATGTAGCTTTCTTTTATTCTGTTCACTTTATTCTGCCCCAGACGTACTTTTATATTGCCCTTTTTACGGAAAGCACAAATTACTTCCTATAAGGATGCATTGATGTATGTCCAAAAACTGCCGTCAATTCAAATTTGTTACTCTGTTTAAATTTTTTTTTAGATTAGCTATTGCTATCAGATATGAACTGGTGGAAGCAGTTGTATATTAACTTAAGATGGAATAGTATAAGTTTTTTACTTGATTATGATATTGTTATTGCTTTTAGGTAATATTATGGGAATTTTGATGTACTAATTTGAATTTAGCTCTGTATTTTGGTCATGTGAGTTATGCTTTGTTAATTCTTCTCCGGAGTTAATGAACTGTGTTTTAACCTTTTCTTTTCTGTGTATAATGAATTTGTACTTTTATGGCAATATGCCGAATAAAGAAATTTGACTGACTGACAGTCTTAACACAACTTTTGGCTCATGTTTGCAGTGACTTATTAAACACGTGTTCTATCCCAAAGGCAGCACCACACTGGTAACAATCTAGATACTCAGCATTGTTCTTCACATTCTGCATTAAAGTGATGCATGCCTTTTCGTACAGCTCGAACTCTCTGGAACCCTCAACACAATTTAACACAACAACCTGCTGAATCATTCTCATGGGAATGCAAAACAAAGCCTTGAATTAGTTTCAGTCCTTTCTCTCCTCAAAATAAGTGTTTGTAAAAATGGACTGTGAAGACTACCTATAAACCACAGGCTACCAGAAGGATCAATTTACTTTCCACACCTTTTTCAACATCTACATGGAACTACTAGGCACCATGCTTCAAGATGATATCTGCATTAATCAGTACGCCAATTACATCCAAATTTACCCAGTCTCTAAACTCACTAACATTAAACTCTGAAACACTTCCTTTAAAATTACATTGGATAACTGCGTTATTCTTTAAACTGAGAAATAATTCTTCCACATCTACTTTAATAATTCTTTACTTCCATCAGTAGATGTCATCATTTAAAAAAAAAAGCTTTATTTAAAAGCAGTCCCAAACCAGTACCCAAGAACACTATGGAAACATCCACAAAACAGATGCAAAAATGCTACGAATAGAGTTCTACCTTCAATATTATGAGCATGCAGGATAATTTAAATTTGTCATCTTGGAACATAGACCTAAAAATCTAATGGGGGCAACTGAAAACACAAACCCCTAACAAAGAGAGAGTGAATAAGTCTTACAATTGGCCTTCATACGATATAGAATTAACAAAGAGGCAGAGATGCACCATTGGCAGTAACACAACTGTAGCCATTTCTTAAGACACACTACCTCATCCAATTTCTAGACAAATAATAGAGATGAAATAGCCCAGTTTCTCCGTCCTAATGCTATGCCACCAACTATATGTGCTAGTTTGAAACATGCTCACATTCTCTCACGTACGGCCCTTATATTTAACACTTGTACCTCCATTAATTTGCTTTTGATTTTTTTTTATACCCCCATGCCCTTCTCAATTGCTTTTATTTACTAACATAATCTACTCAGTGGTTGCCCAGGAGCCAATTTGCTATAACATAGCCTGAAATGTATAAAAGTTACCTTAATATTCAGGAAACACACTTTTTTCCAACTTTTCTATTTTTTTCTATAAATAATATCTTTAAAAAATACGCATTAACCAAATTCCTGTAATATAGCCAGCAATGTATAATGGTTACTTTAATATTTCAGGAAACTCTTTTTCTTCCTAGTATTTCAAAATGTTCTCTTTGAAAAATGTTTGTTTACATGTATGTCAAGAGACAGTAATCCTACATTTTAAATGAATGCTCAGCTACCTATTTATTTTATAATTACCACTACTCTATCTATCCCTATAATTACCACATTAAACAACATTCCCTCGCCCTTATGACTGTCACCTTGGTTTAAAGTAATACTAATGTGGCTGCCTCCATCTGCTCCAACCTATAGCTGTCCCCACATTGCCCTATATAAATTCTTAATCCTTTTCTTTGCCATATGGAACACATCATCTCATCCCATTATTTCCACATTACTATGACAGTTTCCTCAATTGTCTGTTTTATTCCCCTTCAGTGTAAGACTCTGTAGCTATACACCTTTCCACAATGGCTGTTAAAACATAACTAAACCAATATGGCTATCACGTGACTAAGCACTCCAACTTACATATGCTGTCTTAATGCTTGATTACTCATTATAAATACTTCATGTCCCTCCATGTCCTGCAGTTACAGAACACACTATGGGCCGATAGCAAACCCCTTTTCTTATTGAATTGCTGACAGGTGTGATAGTTCAGTCCTGCCAACCGGACCTTCACTCTAGGATTACGACGAACTTGGCCTTCTGCCACTTTTGGACTCCTGATTTACCTTAGCACCTAGAGTTCTTGACCCTCTTCAAAACGTCAGTTCACAGCTCGGCACAGCATCTTGTGAAGGTATTTTTCTTAGTTCTATATTTTCCACGCATTATAACTTACTTTAATCCCCACCCCCTCGATGGACTTACCTTACCCGGGCATTCTTATCGCCCGAAGCCTGGAACATATTGTTTGGGGTCAAGGGCAATTAGTTTTCATGTTTATTTTGTCCTTGGGACAAGTAGTCCTAACCCCCTGCAGCACAAACCCTTTGGCTGCCAGTTTACAGAAAAGAGAACTGTCTGCATTTCAGGTAATGTGTGTCCATATGTTAATGCTGTTCGAACCTGTATTTATGGTTCATTAATGAAAAACCTTCATTATTAGGGTGAGCACTGTAAGTAAACATTTTAAGTTCACACTGCACTACTGATAGTGGTTCCAGTAACAAAAAAAAAAAAAACACAAATAAAAAATGTGAACACACATTTGACAAGTTTAACAGTATGAGGCTACGTATAATGCTCCCAGAATGCTCTCTGATTACTTGCAAATGTTTGCAGAAGCTTGCAAGCAAGAGTAATGGTTCTTTGCTTTCAAAATGGAAATAAAAAAATGCAAGTAGGAAAAAAAATGTTTCACTACTATGAAATTGTATGTGCTATTTTTTTATTTTTTTTTAAGCGTCATTTAGTAAAATATGTTGATGCATGCTAGTATTTCCAAAAACTATCCCTAATGGAAAATCAATGTAGCAGTTTTTAATAAGATTATGGGAAGCATGACAGTAAACAAGCACTGGCAAAGCCAACCAATCCGACATATTTTGTGAGTCTTTTGGTTTCGTCAGTGCTCATCTTGTTTTGACATGGCTTTTGAAATACTTTATTGTTGTGGGAGCTGCCAGGCCCTCACCATTGTAACAAACACTATCAAAAAGAAAAGAAAAACGTTTTTGATCTCAAAAAGCACACATTGTCATCAGTGGCCTAATAAAGGCCCCTCAGCCCCCCTCCAGGGGGCCCCCTCAGCACAGCACCTGCCCTGAGTGAGTCTGGGGTGGAAGGACCATGTTCTTTGCAAGGGATCTCCCTCCAGCTTTGATAAGCCACTGATTGCCAGAGTAGTTCCTGGCACCAACAAAACTACTTTGTGTGCCAATATGCTCCTTGTGGAAGAGCAAAATGTGATCACACCCAGTAAAGCCAGCCAATAGATAGAGAGAGAAATAGAAGTTTAATTAAAAAAAAAATGTTTTTGTTAATGCCAGACCTAATTAGGGACCCAATTATTAAAGAAAGTCACAAATGTGCACCCATGAAATATGTCTTTGAATTAGTGGCTATCATGAATTCACAATAACTTACAGAAATAGACTAGGAAATCTTACTCCTAGAAAATATTTGTGAACTGTATTTAAGCATGATCGAATAAGCATGTTTAGATTTGTTCATGTGAAAATCTATTGAGCGTTTGCTAATTCACTTTCCCTCCAACCCCTTTTTTCCCAATCTTGGAGGAGCTTCTGCTTTTGCCATTGTTAGGAGTAAATTTCCAACCTTTCTCATTATGGGAAAAGATTAGAGAAGAGCTGGTGAAAATCCTTAAAACATGCACGTTTGCAGACTCAAATGCATTCCAGCCCTGGAACTATTGCTTGCTACTTCCTCCAGCCCCAGTATGTAGATCTGCGGAAAGGTGGCAAAATATGGAAATTGCTATAGTACGGATTGAATTTGCAAGTATACAAGCCCTACTAAAGTAGTAGCCCTGGCATAATCAGAGCGGCTATTATCGGAGCTATTACATAATGAGATTGCCACACTATATGGCACCATAGGGACAAGTAGATTTTTTACAGGCACTTTAGATTTAAGAAGCAACCTGTCCCATGGACAAGTAGATATTTTATTAAATTCCACACACCTGGTTTTGTTCCCTTCTATAGTCATCACATGAGTAGGTCAAGGGGATTAGCCAGACACCTATTTGGACTGACCTAGTTGCCTAGGTATTTACTGCTCATTATGTGCATGTGTAAAATCACCTCTTAATGTGTGAAATTTCGCAAGTGCAGTGCTACACTAATGTGCTCACTCAGTTGCACAGTATTTCTTGACCTGTCTGAACACGTGTTTAATAATTTAATTGCAACCTCGAAAAAGCCTCAGGCCTCTGTACCATTGTGGGGTGTAACATGTGTTGGCTGTTGAACCTCCAACACCTGGAAACAGGAGGCTGGATAAACAAAAAACATAGCTAATAAACCTCTACTATGAAAATGAAGAAAGGGAATGTGTTAATGCCCATTACATGGAAACCTAAATATTGTTATAGATTTTGTGCTATAAATGCGTGGGGTGGTGCACTCATCTATTATTATTATTGTTATGTGGGCTTATGGACCCTAAACAATGGCTCTATGAATGCACTTATCCACGAGTTAGATCTCTGAGTAAACCAGACCGAGGCAGTGTTACAACATACCCCGAGCTCCTTTATTACAATACTTAATACACAACTTGACGTCTTTTGGAAAATTCCTCAAAAACTTCTCTTCTTCAGAACCTTTTCAAGGACCAATTCCTTCTTGTGTTCTTTTTACCTACCCCTCTTCTAACTTCCTCTGCTGTTTTGCTTCTTCTGGTTCCTGTTATTTATAAAGCACTGCCCCTATATGGGTGTAATGAAGTCCTACAAATAATTTACATCCACGTAAATGGACTGAAAAAAATTCTTCCTCCTCCATTTTGGGTACACTCTTGCAAAGCAGTATAAGTTCGAAATGTAAATGTAAAACCACCAGAGCATTTTGTTGGGGTTTGATTCCTGATAGCCTTCATCTGTGCAGTCACGTTGTTCTATGGGATCCCTTCAAATGAACAATCACGGAAAGCATAGTTTCTTAGCTCTCTGCCTCATGCAGTGCAATATGTGGCACATAATGTTAACCTCTGCAGTTCGATTGGGTAGCGGGGTGAGGCTCCTACTTCAGAGATCTGTGTGTGTCACAGTTATAAATATGGGCAGGGACTGCTTAGCCTTTCATCCTTATAAAGGCAAAATATATCAAAAGCATTACGCATGGATATAACAAATATTAAAGAAGCCAAGAGGCAACCAACTTTGTAGTGCATCACCTCAAGGTTTCTTCCACCTCTTCCTCTAGCTCTAGCTGTTCTTTGGTTAGAGTGATCTCTGCGAGGGCTTTCTGCACTTTAAAGGTTCCCTTAATAGGGAAGACACATCATCCAGGCATATAAAGATTTTAAAATGAGTAATGTTGATGGGTGCTATTGACATAGATAGATACGGTGTGTGGCATGCTGCTATTGTCTCAGCAGAAGGCCTAGAAGATGGACATTAAGGGTCTCATTCCGAGTTTAGCAGACGGGATTACTCTGTCACAAACGTGACTGGTATTCCGTCAGCCATATTACAAATTCCATAGGATATAATGGAACTTGGAATACGGCAGACAGGATATCCATTACGTTTGTGACCGAGTGATCCCCTCCTAATGAGGACCTAAGTGTTTTCATGCCTTCTCGTGTATTTAAATTGTAGAACAGGCACCTTACACAACTGGGGACAATAGGTATGTGTCTATGGTTAATATTATTATTATCATTATTAATTGACCTTTCCACTATTTATGTCCTTATTGTTTTTTTAAACGCGTACTTCTATGAAGGGCAATCAACAGCTATTAACTAACTTGCGCAACTAGCTGTTAACATTTATTTATTTGAAGCCTAAAGAGATAATTCTGTGGCACAGCCAGGAATCCTATTGGTGACTTACATGTCATAAAACAGTTTCCTTGTGTGTATTTAACCCTCTAGGTTTTTTTTTTCTTCTAATGGTAGCATTGTTTCATACTATCTGCAAATAATTATTTTGTAGGCCGCCTATCGAAACAGTCTTAAGACAAGGCCTAATTACGAGTGCCTTAGATGAGACTGATGTAATTATCACACAGTTTGCAATCTAATACCAGAGGGCTAGGGATGGGATACAGAATTTAACAGGTAATAATTAACTTTGATTCCAAATACTCTTTGTTAAAAAGTGCAAGACATGCAGAATTAATACTTTTCGCACCAAACTGTACTTGTTTTGGAATTTAACATCCATTTTTTTACTCTAAATTGCAGCAGGTTTGATCTGTTCGGAATTAGGGCTTAAGTGCGCACAATTAATTCTAATTTTTTATATATAAAATTGACGATGGTAATAGTTCCATGCATAAACAGCTTTGATTTTTCAATCCACAGCTTACGAAATGGTGAGGTGGACAGTGTCATCTGAGTTTTTCACTGTGCCGTTAATAATCAGAGAATTCCAGCTAATGGCAATTCGCCCAAATTTCATGTGATCTGGAGTTTATTATATAGTTCTGAGTTTGCACAAACTTGTATGCCCATCTCTAGTTACTGCTAAGAACTTTTATGCAGTATTACATCAACAACATGTTTGGCTCTACAATAAAATGGTGGATGTTTCCACTTTCTAGAACCTAGAGATCTATTGTGTAACCCTTTCTCACACAAAAATCTAGCATCATAGCCTGCTTTGGGTAGAATGGCAATATCTTATTTCTAATTCTGTTTGGTTGAAGTGAGATGAAAATTAGTTGCAGTTGGTTCTACCCATCACTGATTAATATTATGTTTTTGTATAGTCAACGTTTAGCATGTATACTGTAGATTGGTGGCCAGAATACGATCCTGTCAGGTAGGAGACCAAATCAGTTAGCGTGGTGTCCCAGAAGGGAGCTTGGGCACAAATCGCAGGGACCTAATTGTTCATAGACATTGATCTGCCTTTCCTTTTATGAGCCAGCTTGATGTTCATTATAGATTACAAAGATGTTACACAAGCTCTCTCTTATCCTGGTCTGCAACACCTTTTGAACATTGTGTCCCTTGGAATATGAACGGACAGGGGCCTGTATCACGAAATAATACTTCTTAACCTAGTCTGAATGCCATTCATGATGTAAACTGTTTAATCCTCAGGAGTCACATGCCGATGGAAAGAGACCACAGAATCCATCTGATTTAGTGAAAGAAGGAGAACTCGTCTTGACACTAAATATTATTTATCCCATCATATTTGAAAAGGTAAGTATCAAGCATATTGCTAATTAATTGTTCCTAAGCACACTGTCAAACTGTTAGAGCATTGTTAAATGTAGCAAAAAGTATGAAAATTGAAGTGTGTTTATAGCTCTCGTGTAGATGGGAATATCTTTTGTGTCAAGAGTCATTCAAGGTCACTAATGAAATAGTGAGATATGGGAGGAAAATGGTTGTTGTGGAAGTATTAAAAATGCTGTTAAGTTTGTGAATGGACTGTTGTGAGACTTAGAACAAGCTACCAGTGTAACTGGAAATGCTAAGAAAATGGAAGGATCACATGGGGGAAATTGGATACCAAAGTGCGGATATTCACAGGTTGGGATCTGGTACGATTTTTTAAGTTATCAGCACATTTTACATATTTTGTCATGTCTTCGCTTAGTATTGTTCTTCTTATCATCTGTATTGCCTTGTGTGTTAGGTGCTCATAGTGTCTCAACTTCATGTTTTTATGAGTTTTGTTTTGTTCTGAGGATTCATGTTCGGTTTCTGTTTATTAGAAGATGTGTTATATCCTAGCTTGTTCCATGGTAGGCCTTTAGGTTAAGTCACTTCAGGTAGGTCTTTTAAAGGCTCCTTTTTCCTTCCACCTCTAATCAACTCCCAGGCTTCACCCAGAACACTGGCACCAACTTCCCATGCATCATCACATTCTCACAGCCTCCACACTCGACATATTCTACAGCACTTTTTCAGCTAATGTTCTCTTGAAGATTAAAATACAATGTTTTATCACGAAATGTTAGATGAAACTTAAAAGTTGCAAAATATGATGCTATTCAAGTAGAGCAGAAGAAAGTATAGCATCAAGGATCTGTAATTTTGGGCCAATTGCAAAAAGTTTTTAAAAACCCAGTATCAGACAGGAAAATAATATATTTGTATGTAAGGCAATTATTATTTTGTATTCCACTCTGCTGTATTGAAAGCTTTTTCATGATTCGACTGTGTTCCAACACTGTCTTAAGAAACATTGAATATTTTTAAATCATAATGTTTACATTGAGGAGCCCGCTTCGTGCTGAATATGACATTTCAGAGCACCTCTCACTCGTGCCTTAGTAAAAGATGTTACTTTTGAGAAAGGAACTGCTGGGAAATGTTTTACTGTGTTATGTTGTCCATGGGTTATATTTTCCAAAGCTGCCTATGTAAAGCCCACAGTTGTTTTAACCTGATGCCATAATCGTTGGTGTTCCTATATATTTGTATTGTAGCATAAAGAGCACAAACCATATCAGAGAGTGATGGTGTTGGGCAGTCAAAAACTTACAGAGCTTCGAGATTTTATTGCATGTGTCAGCGACCTCCAGGTAGGAGGAGAATTCAGCAACACCCCTGACTTGGTGCCAGAAAACATTAGCAAGGTACGTTTTGGATGTTAATAGATTCACTATGAATTCTGCACATAACATGAGATCTTATTGGGGTTTGGATTCATTTTATTAGATAAACACAGTTATACATTTAGGCAATATTTTCTAAGGGTGAGGTTTCTTCCAGGCAGTTATTGAGCAGGGTGGAGTCAGAGGCCCAGCCCAAAATCAAGGGCCCCGGCCACATCCTGGTCAGGGTCTACATGGGAGTGCCCTAAAATGTGGAGAATATTGCTATTGTAAATCAGAGCTCTAAAATCATAGAATAAAATTCCCAACATTGTTTGTTAGATGATATGTGTTTCACTGATCTACTTATATGGAATCTTAAAAAAAGCATACTTGGCGCATGTGTGTTTTTATAGAAGGCTTTGTCTTTTTGTTGCAATACACTATAGTGGATACCTGGGTTTAGCTGTAACTAAAAGTAGCATAGAGAAAAGGTGATGACACGTTTTAGTGACCATAGAAATCATTTCTCAGCCATGCTAAACCTGTTTTATGAATTGTGATTAGTTTTAAGCTTATATCCCCCTTGAAATATGCTGTTCCTCTATTAAGATTTGATGAACCATGTGTGAGACAAAGAGGGTTTCTCTCATGATTTTTTCATGGAAATTATGGTACATTCCCCAGAACATAAAATCTCACCTTTTTTATAAATTTCCGACTATCTTTCTTGGCTGTGTGAGAAAAGTCTGACGTTCTGAGTATAGCCTGTACTTTGAAAGCAGTATAAGCCTGCCTGTTGGCTTCTCATTTTTCTATTGAACCTCACTGCAGAGTATTAATACAAAACTAAAAAGCTTACATTTTATTTCCATGACCGATCTGAGGCACAGATGAGTGTCATGTTGTAGGAATAGGGGCTGTGGAACAGAAAACATTTCCTATGAAAGAGGCTGGTGTAAATTAAGCAATAGAAATGATGACTAATGCTCTTAAAAGTTAAAACGAATACATATATCTTCTCATCCATGTCGGCAAAAACGTTGGCATACTCAGTAAAACATGTACTACCAGCAGAAGTCTGGAATTCCCTAGTGCTGTAATGTAGCGCTGTGTTAACATTCTGTATTCAAACAATTATGAGGCATCCCTGAATTGCTCTGAGGCAGAATAGGGGCTGTTGCATCTAAAGCCTTTCCTATGGAGGAGGCTGAAGTAAAGGAGCATTGAGGTGTCAATGCAGATATGAACGCAGTTGGATAAATATGTGAGGAGAATGATGGGTCTTTAGTCCTTTATGGCGAAATGTATTTTAAAGAGCTAGTTGATGAAAATTAGTTAATAATTGATCTCCCTACCCAAGTCCAGCATCCCCCTTCCACACCGTTTTCTCTATCTAGCCTGTCTGACGCTTTATACGTGTTTTAATTAGTAATGACAATATTTTGGTAGACAAAGGTTTTTTAATCTGTAATTTAAATGCATGGGAGGAGATATTTTAGAGGTGCAGGTGCTATTTGCAGATATAAAACAAATTTGAATGAATAGACTTGTCTTACAGCAGGTGCTAAGACCCTCGGAATGACTCGGAATGCATTCAAGGTTATTTGATTAAAAGATATTTTCAAATAAGTAACATTAAATCGGACAGAACATCGAGGCTGCTGTTTTAAAACAGTGCAAACTGTCCTGCATGGCTGGGTTTCAAAGATAGGGAAAACAATAAATGTACCGTACAAACATACAGGAAGATCTGTTTGTTTCCGGAAATTGTAGGAGATATCAGAACAATCTTCATGTACGTATTCAGTCTTCTGCACAGGAAAGTGAGTAATTTGAAAGCATTTTTCTCTAGCAGTGTGTTTTCCAGTGCAGTCAGACTATGTGGCCTAAGTAAACGCTCTAGTTGTTTAGCAGAAGAGTTCGATTTCCACAAGCAACTTTTAGAGGAAGAAGGTGTAACAATAGATAGGTTTATATGGTAATGAGGCTTGTCTCAGGTGCTGGCCATGATTCTCCTCAGGAGCTAATAACTGGATATGAACCAATCGAAATACAGAAATTTGATTTGTAATTTGTTATGCATTATGTTGGTGTATGTAGAATTTACTTGAATGTTTTATTAACAGGTGTAGAAATCTCAATATTGGTTAATTGTGTGCAGTGTTTGATAGGGCCCTGAAACACGTTGACCTGGGTTTTTCTGCCCAATATGGGATTTACATTTTTTTGAGATTGTGTTGTCTGACAAGTAATTTGAACCCATGACTCCCAGGGATGCTAACTTGGTAACAGGTATTTTCAGCAGATTTTGGCCTAGCCTTCAGGATCTGTGCAATACTGGATCAGCCACCTTGTGAACTTTAAAATATTTTTTATGTAAGGATAAGGCATTTTCATCCATTCTCTCACTTTTATGGTAAAGGTCTTCTTTGAATTTCAGATCTTCAGAGCTTTGTGCTACTTTTGTCTTGATAGCATGGAATTAGAAGGCTTATGATGGATGTCTTACATATATCATGTAATCTTAATAGACAATTTTGTTGCTTCAAATGGTCCTTACATTAGTTAGGGCCTGTTAAAAGCATCTCCTACCTGTTAGATTGTATCCTGTGTCCCAGAGTGGCATTTCTCTGTCTTGGATCTCCTTCATGAGTCTAAGTGCATGAAGTTGGGTGCCAGGTTGCTTGAGCGGCCTTTCAGAGACGTGTTTTTATTGCTGTTATCTCTCTGCAGCTTCCATGAACGTTTTGACCATCTTTTGTATAATCAATGCACAGTTTGGTCATCCTTGCTAAACAACAGTTTCAGCTTGACCATATCTGGGCTTCTCAACCTCTGTCTAGCAGTTCCAGTGCTTGGAAACCTCAGACATATGAAGGGATAGAGACTAAGACACACTGCAGTAATGCCAGTTGTCTTGAGCTACCTTCACATAAGTGGTCTATCATCCAATCTGTTTCTGTACGTGTCTTGACAGTGGATAGTTGAAGAACTGCCATTTTGAGGAAATCTGTTGGGCGCAGCGGGGGCAATGTGTCCACACACATGCGCATAGGTAGGCCTTTATTTTGTGTGCCTTGAAGTTGAAGGGTGCAGTCTGCTTATGAAGTGATGAAAGGTGCTTACTTTGCCTACAGTGTTATTACTGCATGTGACAGAATTCTGTTAAATTAGTTGATCTTGCTATGATCCATGGTAACCTACTATTCACAAGTTTGAGTATATCAACAGAATCTTTCAGAGGTTGCTAAATTCAGTGCAGTTAAATAGTGGCTAAGATCTAGCCACTGTAAAAAAATAAAAACATCAACCTCTTTTTATAGCATTGTGTGAACTGGAAATCTAGAAGACCTTTACTCATTTTTCCAGAGTACTTGTGTGCTGCTTAGCTGTTGAGAAGTGCTTGTACTCTTTCTTTCAAATGTAAGAAGTGCAGGCTCTCGGTACCTAACTGTACCTGCCCATTTAAATGATTGTATTAGAGTAACATAGTTACTACTCAAGTATCTGAAAAGTAACTTAAAATTACTTTTGCATATTTCATTCTGTTTAAATGTTAGCATCGAAGGACTTTCTTTTTTGTTCACTAGTGTTAATTGATTATTTTCCAAGCATTCTTCTAAAGCAGGTTATGAAAGATTTAGAAGAAGTTAGTAGTTGGCAAATTCCAATTTGTCTCATTACAGAAACTTACAGCAGAAGTGAAAACCCTAAATGCTTGACATTTGATTTTTAAGAGATATATTTGATTATAAGTCAGTCATTGTTGTCGATTATGGCAGTCAAATCTTCGGTGCACAAGAGTTGAGGATGAGCTCGACGTTCTTTGACATCCTATTGAATAATTATCTTGGTCTTCTTTTCTTCAAGGACCTGTTCAAATCGGCATTCTTTTATTTCAACGGCGTGTTCTACAACGACATGAGATACCCTGAATGCAGAGATTTAAGCAGGTAGTGTAATATTCTGTTTTCGGATATCCTATGTGGGTCGCACAGTGATCCTGAGTGTCTCTGCTAAGTGTAGCATTAAAAAAGCTGTAGTAACCTAGAGACTGAAGGATGGCTACAGATCAGCGCAGGTATACACCTGCAACCACTGTGTATTACCTAACGAGAGAGCTACTCCAATCAACTTCCTTGCTACCCTTCACACAGTGTCTACTGAAGGCTATGGTTGTCAGTATGATGACTGATAATCCATTGTGCCACAGGCAAGTATGAAAGTAAATGGATTGCAGGTTGTCGTCCCTCTTTCCGGATGGCTAGATAACTTCGACTCAATTCCTTCAAGTGATGTCAAAGAGGTGGTTACTGGCTGAAAGTGTAGAAATCCCAAAGTTGAAGTTTTCGTCTCTGAAGTTGAGTACCTTTTGGACAGATTTAGACTCCGGCAGCCAAACATTGCAACACAGAACCAAGAGTTCAAGCATATCAAGGGTGTGTCCCACAAGCTGCCAAATTTCTTCTTTATTTCTTCCTCATCATAGCATCTACAAAAGTGTGCAAATGGTCTGAAACCTTTTGCCAGGCCCAAACCTTCCTTTTTCGTACATATAATCCACCCCTTAGATAGGCCTCAAACAGCCCTTAGGGCGGGTTGCATTGTATTTAAAAAAGTTGGACATGTCCTTTTACGTTTTACAGGCTCTGGTAGTGAAAAACCTCTAAGTTTGTTTTTCACTATTGCAAGGATTATCTATCCCATAGGATTACATTAGGTTACCTTACGGGCAGGAAGCACACTGACATTTCTTGCTGACCTCAAAACGGAATATGAACTCCAGAACTCGCAGTTCTACAGGAACCTGTAGCTGCGTAGTCTTCTGGCGCCACTTTGTTATGGTTCTGAACGAATATAGGAGGCTTGGTAAACGGGGCATTTCCCAGCTGTACCAAGCTCTTATACTAAACACACCTGATCCTATGGCCCCACTGAGGGCCAGATGGCAGGAGGACAATGGCGACCTAGGTGATGATGATTGGAGGAAGGCATGCATAGCACTCGGAGTTGGCCATGAGTTGGCCATTTCAGCCTGACTGTGGTTGACCGAACTCAATTTTATCTACACAGGACATACCTTACACTACACAGCCCATGGACAATGGGGTACAGCGCATTAGGTGAGGTTAAGGAGTGGGGTACTTTCTTATATATGGTCTGGTCCGGCCCTTTGATTGAAAGATTCTGGCGCAGAGTTGAGGGTGCCCTTCAGGAGGTCCTGGGAGATCTGGCCAAGCTGCAGCCAAGGACACCCTCCTGGGGATACTGGAGAAGAAGGCGGGTTGCAGACACAGCCACATCTTTGTGGTTCTTGTCTGTATAATAGCAAAGAGACACATTGTGTGTAGGTGGCATTCTCGGAAGCCCCCTGCCTCCAAGTCAGTGGTAGAGGGGCAATGACTTCTGTGCCATGATGGAGTGACTTGTGTATGAAGCACGAAGGTGCCCACACCAATAAGAAAAGATCTGGTTCCTCTGCAGAGCTGGTCCAGGCCTGCCACTGACACCTATGCCACCGCAGGGGGGAGGGAGAAATTGCTTAACCATTGTCTTCTATCTTCCACTGAACAACTCTCAAAGTTATGACTGTTGTCATGTATCCATATCCCATGTACTTGTACTCTGTTTACTAATGCTCCTACTTGCAGAGTCTCAGCCCTCCTGCGTGTGGGTCTTCTGTTCTCAATGGTGTGGAATGTTTGTATTAAAGAAAACAATAACATTGGTTTAAAAAAACATAAATGCCTATTTTGGACCAGTCCTCAAAATATTTGTTGCCTCAAACATTCTTTGTGTGGCGCTCTGGCAGAAGAGCTGCAGCCTATTGTTTTAAACTGAATTGTTTTTTGAAATGTTTAAAGTTTGTGTTCCCTCGCACAATTCTGATTTATTTCCTTGAAAAATTGCTTTATTTTCCTATTAAAATCCTGTTGAGAATAGTAATCTCTATCTAATTGTGGTCATTCAGTTGATCTACATACTTCCTCTGTTAAAACAAGCGCACCATAGTTTTCTTTTTGGTGTCTGCCACCAGACCTTCTTGACCGACAACTCTCCCTGATCTTTACCATTTCTGCGAGTCCCGGTATGCATCCCCAAGCCCTACCACAAGACACTGAGTTCCTATCCCCCATCACAGTCACTGTGCTCGGCTCCTGGACAGAGGTTTCAATGCAGGGTGTCTGTTGGAATCACCCTATATTTTATGTTCTAACTAATCATTACCATGTAAGTTCTTCTTGGGAATTTATGATCCATACAATAATTACCATTCAGTTATTTAACTTGATAGCATAAATGAAACACTTAAAATTGTAGATGTTTTTCCTAAATGGATGTTATTGCTATCTGGACAAATACATGGTTGCAGATGGATGATTTTATAGTTGAGAAATGTGGAAATAAATTATATCAGTAAAGAGGCGTCCAGTAATGGTTCAAACAAAATGTTGTGGGATTTCTCAAAGCAATAAGAAATAACATTTGTTTTGTTCCTAACCTCCAGAACAGTAATCGAATGGTCTGAATCTCTTTATCGAGGCTATGGAAAATTCCAAACTGCAAGCATGGAGGACCACACATTTAACCACTTGAACATTAAAGTTGGCTTCCCATACCTGTACTGTCACCAAGGAGATTGTGAGCACCTTGTTCTTATCACAGATATAAGGTAAAGTAAAATCTTCAAGAAATACCAATATCAAGAAATACCAATATGCAGTTACTGCAATGGAGTGAAAAGCACTCTGCCGATTAATATAGGACAAAATAAATAATGTCCATACCTTTTCTCTTTTGAAAAAGATTGGACCATTTCAAGGCTGTCCTAGCGACCAGTCGTGGCTCGCAGCTCCTAAAAGGGGCAGGGCGGGTGCGGCACGATAGGAATGGGAAGGGGGGAACAGGGAGAGGTGGGAGCGGGGGATACATTAAATTATTAAAAAACTAAAAAACTTACCTTAACTTGCCGCTCCTCCATCTCTGCTGCTTTCTGCTGCAGGCACATGGTTGCCGGGCTGGAGACAGCCTACTGCGCATGTGTGTTAGGCTGGCCCAAGACAGCCGGCCAAATGCACGTGCTCTCTGAGGGAGAGTGCTAAGCACTTTCCCTTAGTGCACGTCACCCCCCAATACCCGCCCCTTTCAGAACGAAAGGATGATAAACAGTTTATCATCCTCTCGTTCTAAAAGGTTTGCTGCTTCTGCAGCTAGCGGGAGGGGCAATGCTCCTCTGCCCATATGGAGGAGCTGCCCCTGCAAGTGACATTAAATCCATTTATACTAAAACAGTTTCTGCTAGGTTGGGGAAGTTGGTCAAGTGTTCTCTAGGGTACACATAACTGTGAAAGAAATACAAAGGTTGCTATAGGTAAACTATAATTTTAAAAGTACTTAGATCGCAGCCGATTACATGCTGGTAGGACAAGATTTTTTTCATAGTTGTCGCACTTATTGTCATGATCCCCTATTTTCTGCAACAATATAGGAAACCATGGTTTATTTTTGTCACTTGTTTCAATACTACTAGAAAATATTAACTTGTATTGTTTGTAACCTTGTGTTTCAGTGCTATATTAAAATGTGAAAGTTGTCTTGGTCTATGAGGAAACTGCATTGAGTGCAGCTTATGGCCTAGCGGCTGTGCAAAGGAAGAGTGGAAGTACATCTAATATCTAAAGGCCAGTTATATTCCCTCCTCAGTCCCCTTTGCATTATTGGCTGAGCATGTTTAATGTGTCCACTGCCTTGTGGCAGAACCCACTGTACTCCTCCTCACTATACTTCCCCACTACACAATATATTTAATTTTCTGCTTGCTTCAGTGTTCTGGCTGTGCTGAGTTGTCTCTGACACGTTAGGTACTCATGGTATCTGGTTTGACCTTTCTCTAGCCTAAAATATTTACCTAGGTTTAATTCCCTTGGCTCATTGATTCATGCATGTAAGGCAACCTCTTTCCTAATAAGGACGTTGTTAGTGCTACAGCACAAACAAAGCAGCAGGGTACATAAATATGAACAAAGAGACTTTGCACCTTTTGAATCTCTCTACTGCATGATGCAGGATTTCTTTTGTTCTTGATAGTTTTTTAATACTACAGTGATTTCCTGTTGTAATTTGTTGTAATTTTTTTTTATTGTTTCTTGTTCCTTCAGAACGTTCCTTTTGAAGATCTCCGGGTCTTCACCGCAGCACTTCCCTTGTTACAGCACTTGACGTTTAAGGACCTTTGAGTCCTTGTAGCAATTGCCCATAATGAATTTCCCCTATATAATGGCCACAGTGTACATTCTTTTCTTGTAAACTCTGAACTCCATTTCCAGGTCAGGTGCCAACTTCTGAAATTATAGTCTTTGTTTCAGATTTAACGGGTAGTACCAGCCCATTGTTGTCTACACTAGGAATGTTTGTTAGCTCCTTGGTAATTAAAAGGTCTCATCTCATGTAATCTCGCTTCCCTAAGGTTTCTGGACACTTAAGTGATTGGTGCTCCGTGAACAGCAGACCACACACATTTTCCATATGCAATACTGAGAGTAAAGCTGAGATGCATTTTAAGTCTACCTATTTGACCTCAGGATGTGTGAGACCCTACCACCTTGAGCATTCCAAAAATGCCCCATGAATGTCATTACAGGTAGAGTCCTGTAAGTAATGAAGCCTAACACTATTATTGTGCATGTAAATAAAGAGTCTACTGATGCTGACCAGATGTTCTGTGAGCAAATTACATGCAGAAAATACCATTGGTATAGGGTCCTGGTATAGGGCATTCAGACACTTGAAACACCCCAAGGATACTTAGGATTTAAAATGAATTAAATAAAAAATGCACCAAGCATGGGAGTGGGTGGGATATCAAGTCTCTTCTTCTGTGACTCAGCTCTGATTAATTTTTTTGGAGCATCTTGACCACAAAATCAAATGAACGGTTTAGGTGCAAGAGTTCACTGCACTTGTAGCAAGATACGAAGTACAATTTCTCTGTTTGTCCTCTGCAACTATAATTAGAACCGTACGGAGTAAGAGGGAGATGAGAACTCCATAATCAGATTCCCTGTCGGTCCCTAATCCTTAGTTGTCTATGATAAGAAGTTTGTTTTGTCAGCATGGGGCCAATGTCTGTCCTCCCCTCCACCCCCGCCACCTCCCAAAGAGAACCAGCTTATGAAATTTTGAGTCAGTTGTTCTGGTTTTACTCCCTAGGAGTCTCCTACACCATTGTTGCATATGGTTTTCACAGTGATTGCAGTCATGAATTCCATGTCTGCCCTATTGTTGATGCTGCTGTTCCTGCTTTACTGGTCACACACCCTCAACAACTTGATGTATTTCCAGGGTGTTTTCACTCAAGGAGGCTGGAATGTTCTAGCTTCTTTGTCAGTGGGAACAGCCCTGTAGACTAGGGCCGCACCGTCTGGACAGAGACTGTCCAAGGCAGACAGCTTTTCAGCTTTGTGCACCACCACTGAGAGGAACTAATGTTGATGATTGTCTTCTTAGTCTCACTGCCACATTTGGGAAGCAAGATCAGTGGGTGGGCTGGGAGTCTGCAGGTGGCTGATCACATTCTTTCCCTAAGTAGTGTTTCCCTTTCATCGCTTTCTGGTATGCTCTGTAGAATGCTGACATCTGTGAGCAGTGTGATGTAGAGTTACAGCAGGTCCGGGTGTCATTCCACGACCCACAATTACCTAGACTGTTTGCCAGAAATAAGCAGCTTCATAGGCTGAGGCTGGCTGGGCCATTGCGTGCCATGACGGTTTTGTCCCAAAAACAGGGGGCACAGCATGCCTATAAAGGGAGCAGGTCCTCCAAAGTTAGAACTAATCAATGTAGAGAGGTAGGAGACAAGAGGAACTGGGTGGTACATAACCCACTTACCAGGGAACTAGCCAGAGCAATACAGGAGTGTCCTGATCAGTCCTTCTCTCTCTTACAGGAAGAAGGCCAGCCAGTGGTTAGATCCCCTATGAGGAGTGCCACTAATATTCTTATTGAGTGTCATTCCATAGATAAACAACCTACATCCTATTGGGAGATGGAGACTGAAAAGCCATACATAAGTATACACCATAAAGACTGAAACTGTACAAGAGTACCTACATGTGAATTTGAACATAATGTATCACATTATTTACAAAAAAAAAAGATTCAGTCACCCATTGAGAATTCTGAAACTTATCATTCCGATCATCATGAAACCCGCAAGCATACAACTACTCTTCTAGTTACATCTGATTCACAGTCTCCAATATCTAACCCCAACATATCCCCACTTAGAGGACTATTGCCTTACAAAGTGCTTTTGCATTTCAATTCATTGTATTGCAAGTCAGCAACACATGGAATGCGAATCCTTAAAATACAGGTATGGGTATTTGATCTTACCTGTGAGCGAAGATCTTGACCAATGTTGTCCATACTGATCCAGATTGTCCTAGTAGATGTTAGAACAAAAACCCTTCATCCTCTACTATAATATAAAACATTATGAATAAGATAAGCGATCCTGCTGATAAACACTGGTGTATTTTCCCACCTTTACCTTGTCCTGTGTAGAGTCTGATGGACCTAAAAAAGGGTAAAGTGCTGGCATCTTTCTCCCAAAGTCGGAAGTACAGTGATGCCCTGAGTAACAGATTTTATCCGAATGATGCACTGACATTAAGAGAAATAAACTCCTAAGATATTCTCCCCAAATGTTGTCTGTAAGTATGGTTGGACCTAAACCATGTTTAAGGAATGTCTTTCTCAATTAGTTCCTTTGATGTTCAAGCATTAAACTACAATGGTTGTAGGACCAGGAACCATCATATAATGCAGGGGTTGGTATCATTTTACTGTGAAAGTCAGACAGGAGGAGCATGATCAGTAAAGAGTTTCAAAGTTTGTACCAAAAAATAATACATAAGGCATCAGTGGGCCATTTGATGGCTGAACACTATTGTTCAGTCGTAGAATAATGTGGTCCTCTTGGGAACAGTTTGAACCTTAGAAAATAGAGTGGTGCCCTCACCTTGGATCATGGTGGGAGGTGACTGCCCCTACCACTATGCCTGGAGCATCTTTAAGTGGAAGGGTTTGGTAAAATCTTGTTATCATAGAACAGGGGCTGAGCAAGCAAATTGCTGTAGAGTGGTAAATGAGAACAAAGCACCTTCTCTTGGCGTAGGCAGAGTAAGTGGCACACAGTTTTGCAGGAGAGCTGTCTAAGATGGCAACATTCAGAACAAACATTTGCTTGTATTATATGGGTACTAAAAATTATCTCAAAGCCTTCTTGGCCCTTGGGAAGGTAAAGGAAGAGCTTACCTCAAATTATGATATTTCAGGTTTGATTGAGCTCTTTCCCGGACTCTGAAGCAAGGACCTGTCGTGTCCATTATTATGACACTTTTTTGAGACTGGCTTTAAGCGGGGTTGTTGTAAGGCCAGGAAAATGGCATGTAGTTGAGTCAGATACATATCCCAGTCAGGACTATAGACAATGTTATTGTCGAGGTAGGCATCAGACTAAAACTGGCAAGGACATAACACATGATACATCAGTCTTTGAAAAATTGGCTGAGGCTCAGAAACTGTAGAAAAGGCTGTTTTCTCTTGGTCTGTTTTGAGGTCTAGGGTGGTGTAATACTGGGCATTGTCTAATTATGTGATCAGCACCTTGACTAGTGGCATTGAGTATGCGAAGAATTGGGCGATGAAGTTTACTTGACTAAAATGTATACAGAGACAAATACTATAGTCTAGTTTAGCAACCAGAAAAATTGTTTGAGTTGATACCCTTCCTGAAGCATGTTTTCTATCACTTTCTCTAGGGATTATCTCCTGGCCTCTGGCATGCAATAGTCTTAAACATGTGACACTACCTAGAGTTTTTAGTATGTGACGTTGCAGTGAATAATTGAGGCCAGCTGCTTCCACAAATCAAATTGGGAAAGTAGTGATAAGGGTTTGGATGTTTTTCTCCTCGTCTTTGAATAAGTCAGAAATCTAGGATAACTCAAAACAGGGAGAGGAAGGCGATGTGGAGCAGAAAGTTTTAGACAACCTTGCCTCACTAAAAACTCACAAACGCAAAAAAAAGAGACCATCACCAGCCTGGAATTTGGAGAAATTAAGGGGTTTGAAGTTGGCAAAGTAAAAACTTAAAAATATCCTGGGGAAAGTTCTGTAACAGTTCTCATAAAACAGCAGGAAATCCACATTGAGACATTACCTTAAACAATTGAAATTAGTGCATTGCAAGTATCTTAAATATTTTCTCTTATTTCTGTAAGTCTTCTCACCAACTGGTTGACATAAATAATTTAGCTCAGCCCGGATCTTATTGGAAAGCTATCCACCCTACATTTCACCTCCTCACTTCTCTACCAGATCATTTGATTGAGAAGATCAAGAGGACAAACCTAATTTTGAGGGCACAACAATGGGAAAAAAATTGCAGTTTCATGTTTTGCTTTTGTCACCCTAAGTGGGAAGGGTATGTCCAGACATTGGTCTGGGGCTCACTGCACCACTGGATTTATGCTAGCCTAGCTGATGAGGGGTGATACCCCGAAACCGGTCCCAGGATGCTTTTTTCCAGTCCAGGGAGGACCTGGATTGGCATTTTGGGCTGGACTGTACCCACTGACAGCAGGGTCAGCACTGATTTGCATATGGTTGGGTCCAAACTGGGGTGGTGTGGTGGGCAAAAAAAGATGGATTAAATCTAGGTCTTTGTGACTGGGGGTGAATGTTTGCATTGTTTAGCATTCCGTTCATCATCTGTTCTGCTTTTGTCGCCCTAGGAGGGAAGTGTATGCGCAGATGTGGGTCCCGTGCTTACTTTGCCACTGGATTCAAGCTAGACTGGATGATATGGGGTGATACCCCGAAACTGGTTCCAGGATGCTTGTTTCTGGTCCAGGGAGGACCTGGCTTGGCAGTTTGGGCTGGACTGTTCCTATTGGGAGTAGGGTCAGGACTGGTATGCATATGGCTAGGTCCAAACTGGGGTGGCATGGTGGGCAAAAAAACAATGGATTAACCCCAGATCTTTGTGACTGGGGTGAATGTTTTCATTGTTCAGCAATCTGTCCTTCATCTGTTCTTTTTGCTTTTGGTTCACTTAGGTAGATCATATGTCCCCAGTGGTGCATCTCTAATCGAGTTCCAGCCCCCCGACTTGCAACACGTACACCGACTTGCACTCTCAATCCACTTAGGATCACCATTATCCTTACTATTTTCTATATGGCTATTAAATCTCTAGCCACTGTTCTTGGATCACTATGTGAATTATCTCTTGAAATACTCCTGTCCTCTCTTCCTGGTAACATGCTTCGGTTCATCCCTTACTAAAGAAGCCTTAAGCAGATCCCAAGGTAATTACTCACTACTGCCCAAGCTCACTTCTCTCTCTTTCAGCCCAGTTGCTGGAGAAAGTTAAAAAATCAGTGTTTGCAATATCTGGAAGCTAATTCACTCCTGGGGCCCATTTCATTTGGGATTTCAGACATCTCACAGAATGGAGACTTCCTGGTTGTCTGCCATTGATTACAGGATGACAATAGGTCAGATTACAGGATGACAATAGGTCAGTGAGGAATAGTAATTCTCATACCCCTTGATATATCTGCAGCTTTTGACATGTTGCACGTTGTTCTGTAACTCCTACATGATACAGAAATCTTTCTCAATCCACTAACATAGTTGCAGAATATCCTTGCGGATAGGAAACAATCCATACATTTGTCTCAACATTGTTCATCCTCTGTAGCATTGTCTTGTTGTGTACCTGCTGGATCCTCCCCGAGTCCAATCTTGTTCAACATCTGTTGACTCCCTTAGCTGAAATTGTAAGATCTCATTGCTTCAATGTGTTATGTTATGCAGACAATGCTCACATATTTGTGTCCGTCATATAGAATTTGACAGAGATTCAACCCAGAGTTCACCCCTGCATAGTGGATGATGCCAGATGGATTTCCTCAAAATGCCTTAAACTAAAAGTGGGTAAGATGGAAGTAGTTAAATTTGGCAACTCCTTTGAGGCCTGTTATGGTGGCTGAAAATTCTGGGAGATAGGCTCATTGCCTCTGAATCTGTTACAAATCTTAGGGGTTAACTAAACCAGGATTTAACTATGTCCTCACAGATCTTTCAGGTAGCAGCAACTGACGTTGACACCTAGAAAATGGTGAGGAAACCCTTTATATGACTCACTCAGAACATCAGCAAAACCATAATCCAAGCATTAATAATCACTTGTTTGGATTGTTTGTGGCCATTCCTGTCTACCTTACAAAACATCTGCAGATAGTTCTGAGCTCTGCAGACATCTCAGAGCACCTAAACAAATTGTTTTGACTCCATGAAAGCAACCAACAGCAAGACTCGTTCACAAAGCCTTATGTAAAACTTGCACTACCTATCATATAAACATTCTCACTTTTTATCAACCCACTAAGCACTTTGCTCGGTTCATCTTTTCCAACTTCCCTGCATCACTCTTTTACATTTCAGGTAGTCGTTTGCTGGAACAAGCTTCCTACACAGTTGTGCCAAATAAATTGCTGCCCTTAACAAAGCAGCTCAAAGCCTGGCTGATTTTATAATACCATTTAAATATTCACTCTTCTTTGAAGTACCGTATTTTCTACACTTATTTTAGCATACTGTCCTTTGTAGTGCCAGGACACTCTTCCTAGATAACATTGTGTTAATTAAGTGAACTAACAGTAATAATAGTGTAATATAAGGGAAGAACAACATCAGAAGGAGAGCAACACTGTATCGACAAATTAGAATGTATGAACTTCACTCCTGTATCCTGAGTTCTAGCCATCTCTTTAAGAGATTGACATAGACAGTTTGTTTGTACTTCCCTTTTTTCCATAAGGGTCTTCCTCTTGTAACAAGAGTGGCTTTCTTTACCACTGTATGAAGGCACTTTGCCTATGGCCAAATATTTTGTTTTCAGAAGTGAGTAGTAACAGTACCTTTTGTTGATGCAAAAATCCCCTTGTCATAGCAGCTCCTTTTTTGTGTTTTCCCTCTTTTGTTCCTGACATATTTTGTTGTTTTGTTTAACTGGCTGACATTCTGTATTCATTTTTCTTAGGAGTTGTTGAACGTACTCTACTATGGGGTGTTTTCTTCTTGTTGTTCCTCCCATTGCCATATCCAACAGGATTTGAGTCTTTCAAACAAAAGCTCAAATAGGGAAAACCTTGTTCAACTTTGGGAATTACATCAAACGGCAAACCGCACTAAAGGTATCATCGCAACCCAGTTTTCCCCCTATCTCCCTCTAGTGTTTTCTTAAGCAAGATCTTAATGATGCAGTTGAAGTGATCTACCAACATACCTGTCTGAGGGTGAAAAGCTGCAGCCCTAATCTGCTGCATGTCTAATATCTTGTATATGTGGACCATCATCTTGGACATAAAAGGAATGCCTTGATCAGTAAGGATTTCTTTTGGGAATCCCACCACCAAGAAAATGTCTATACTAACCAACCTTAACTATTGTGAAACGTGGGGTGTTTCTGAGTGGAACAATCTCTTGGTATCTAGTTTTGCAAACCACTAAAATCAGAATCTGTCTATATCCCTTGGTGAATGGAGGTAGAGGGCTTACTATGTCCCCCTGGGGGACACTGATGAGATGGAGTTGTTGGAGGGCAGCCTTGAGATCAGTCAAAGTATTGTATAATAAACACTCAGGGAAGTCTTGATAATATTTATGGATATGAGTATTTATGTACAAAATCCAGGTCAGAAGAATTTGTAATTTAGGTACTCTCACTTCCTAAGTGACAACCAGTGGGTTGGGTATAGACAGCCATAACACAAACAACCTAAATTGTTCTAGAACCAGCTACTGTCCTTTTCCTGTGCAATTGCCTATCCTCTACCACAGTCCTTTATTTTTTTCAAAAGTATCCTTGAGGGATTAGGATTGTCAACCTAGTGCAAAACATATGGCAAATTAGCTTCCTTTTCTTATGCAGTTCTAAAGTTTACTGGGTGTTCTGTCCTCATTGTCTCCAATAACTTCCCAGCTAATACGTCTTTCTCTAGCTGTTTCTCTTCTTTCTGGTCTCTTGTGTCTCTTGCGTCTTTGAAGGTTCCATGTTACTGCCCTCTTGGCAAAAAGGCAGACACCTCTTGTAGCCATTGGTCATCTAGGGGGTTGGCTCATGTGTTCACATAACCATGGGCCAGATGTACCAAAGGATTTTACCCATTCTGTGTCTATGGAAAAAGGCTTTTGTACATATGGCCCCAAGTGAGCAGTTTGGTTTATTTGTACTCACAAGTAAATCGTCAGGCAAAGCGGGCACTACTCCAGTCCTCATTATGTACATATCTTACTTTATTTATATCTTTAAATTGGCAGTGAGATAATATTTACAATCACTGTAAACACAGGTGATCAATACCCTTATCCTTGAATTCACAGCAGAGGATGGATTATGTAGTGTAGTGGCATCAGGTATCTAAGAGTGCCTCCACATCATAGATTCTTGAGTGGGTGTTTAAAGGTTTGACCTTCACTGCCCACATACCAGATAGCCTTTCAGGCATACCCCATTTCCACTGGGTCTGCTTCGATTCTTCAGGGACCTGCTGTAGCAGTGTGTCCCCGCTCTCTACCGCTGTAGCACTAGGGTCCTTGGGATACTTGAGGAAAAACATTAGAGCAGGGGAGCCTCAGGGTTTCTGTACCATGATTTTGTCAGGTGTCCTTCGGGTGACTCTATTTCTTCAGTGTTACGACCAATGCAGGACATGATGGTTGTGTGAGTCAAAAGCTCACTGGTATGCAATAGCACGCTCTACCTAATCAGACAAAAGTGATTTGAATTATCATATCACCCAGTTCTGGGTGTTCATGGGCAAGGAGTTCAGTCACAAGATCCATTATGGAGAAGAACATCTCAGGCTGCAGCTACTTTGATAACTCAGTCTTGTTTGTGGCATTAGATGGTTCTCCACAGGTATCCATTCTCGTTCCTGAACCAGGTCTTGTAAGTCTCTTCATCAGGGGCAAGTTTCTCTAAGATCGCCCTTTTGATGTCGGCAGAAGGGAGTCATCCTGCCTAGTCTATTCCCCTGCTGTTTGAGGGGCAGTGTACTGACCCCATGTCCCCCCCCCCCAGTCCAAGCCTCATTCATTGCAACTCTTTAAAAATTTGTGAAGAAGTGATCATGATCCCACAGAGTATTTTCCCGATACAGAGGGTGGTACTTAAGGGTGAACCATAGACGTAGCATTCAGATCAGTGAGGTATGGGGTGGCCATGTCCTGCATTTGTTGAATGGTGATACCTGTGCAGCTTAACACTTAATAGCATCCTGGAATATCTTTATTTCCTGTTGTGCAAGTTCCATCTGGCGTTTAAATCTCAGTTGAAGGTATCCCTGGGTTACAGCTTCTTGTGGTCAATAGTGATAGTTAATATGAGTTGATCCATATTACGGATGTTCTTTTGGAGTCCTCAAGAGCCAACTTCTGACACCATCTGAAGGCATACAGAATGGACTCTTCGGGTCTTCACAGACAGGTTCCAAGTTGGAGAATGGTCAGAGATATGGAAGCCAATTAGAAAAAGGTAACAAGATTAGGGTGGTATTGTCATAACCAAACCCTTCACCAGTCACCACGTGGCATCTCTTTTGACTAACAATGATTCCCTAGATTCGTCTTCAGGACATTGATACGTGTGTTGGAGAGGTTGTTTAATTATAGTTTGGAATAGAAAAAGATAAGAATAGCTTGACAACACCTGCTCCTTAACACTTAACTTAGGATAAGGTCTGCAGTAACAAAGACATTTTATTTGGTTTCTGCTGAGACTTGAGCCCTGGTGGTGTTGCTTCTGGGATTCAGTGACTCATGGTCTCAAAGCTTCAGTCTTTTGGGTTCCTTCGGTAAACGCCGCTGTCTTATTAACTGGTTTCCTGGATAACTTTGCCCTTCCTCTCCTGGGTACTGGCCCATCTTCAAATGTTTAAGAATGCTTGATTGCTGGCCTCATCCCATTCAGTCAAACTTTAACACTCTGCCAAGAGGGGGTAGTGATGTGATAAGGTTAATGGACAGCACCCTGTAGTCAAGACCCCATCACTGTGCCCCACAACATTTATGTTCATGCTGGATAGTATAGATGCAGAGGCTATGACTGTTGGTCATCTCAAGTTGTAATGCAGTCCTTCTTAGGTATAGTAGCTTTTTGTTAATTAAAAAAATCCCTCTAAAATCCTTCAGTTGACTTTGTATATTGGTGTTTCTTCTAGATTGTCTGCAAACCACTAAAATCTAAGTTACAAAACACTCAGACTCTCTTACCATTTTAGTCAAATATTGACTGGTTTTTAACTGTGAACAGGTGAACCTGTTCGCTGATGTATGTGTGGCCCCATTTTGTGCATCTAGGACTAGTTCTCTGTACTGCAGTGGCCCATTTCTACCTGACATGGTGTTGACCCTGATAAGATGCCAGGTGACCTTGACAGAAGGTAGGGTGGGTCTTGCTGGTTTGGTATGAGTTCGCCAAATAGCTTTTTTTTTTTTATTCCCCATTCCATTGCCATACTCTCACCTCATATCCTTGACCCAGGGAGAATGTTTCCTCTCTGGAAAAATGAATACACTGACTTCTAGGAATCCTTTTTGGGATTCCTACATGTAGGCTACTTTCTTCAGTCTTGCAGCCTTTCAGTAGTCATTCTGCAGAATAAATGGAAGCGAGGAGGGTGGGCTTCTCCAGACTAGGGACCAATCCAGAATGGCCACATCACTGCAAGGGCATGTCGGGCCTTCCTCAGATCAATCAGGTCTTTTTAAGGTCCAGCCAGGAAGTAGTTGGGCTACCTGTCCCTTACGTAAGGCCATCACTTCTACACTAGGGCAGGTTGCAGGAGATACTCACCAACTTTATTCCACTCCATTATTTCCCTCAGGGTAGGAAGTATTACAGGAGAGAACCTGGCACCTGGACACTAGGAACTCAGAGTAGGGGTGAGTGAGGACTCTATTAAATATCAAATATCAAAGAATATCCTGTACACAAATATTGAGCTATTTGATTAACAGAAGAGTATGATATTGTCCCAATTAACCTATAAAATAATAAAGGTTTTTAGTTAGAATTTGACAAAAAAACCTCTTTCCTGAACAGATTAGACTGTATGTGTGGATATTGTTATGACTGGGAATAAATCTAGCACACTGACTCCTACGTGGTTTCTGGCACAACATAAAGTGTTGTTACCTACAGGGGCCTTCCTTGTAATCCCTAGTTCTGAGAGTTCTTGCATTGGGTATTTGGTTGTGCAACATGGATGATGTGTTCAGTCCATTGGTTCCTCTGGAGTTCAGGCAGAAGATTTCCTGCAAGCTCAGAGAAGAGTTTCTTCTCAGTTGGTGCCTGTCCTTCAAATGTGGAGAGATTCTGCTTTACAAAATTTGCAATCCACAGTTTATCTTCTATTGTGTATTTATATTTATCCATTTGATGTCGTGCACAAATGCTGGAAACTGTCTGGCTTGAAGACGCTAGATATTTAACATCTCAGGCATAAAACGCCAGCAAAGAAATAAAACAGTTTTTGGAAATACCATAATGTCTTAAGGTTAAGCAGCCATAAAACTGATGTTGCCTAACCTTTACGTTTTGGACAAAGTGGACATATGATCAAGTGAATAAGGGAGAAGATTCCACAGCTTAGCATCAGCCGTACTACCTCATCAACTCTCTGGATTCCATTCTTGGAAATACCATAAAATTCTAGGGCACAGTAGTCTGTGATGACAAATTCATATTAAATGTTCCTATCAGTTGTCTTTTTTCTCCCAGTGAACAGATACTGTGTGTGTAATTGCTCATGCCATGGGTAATATATCTTGTTCTTCCTCAGGATGTCAGCCTTAGGGTAAAACGACAACATGTGCTGATTCACATGGATAGCCCAATTCTAATCTTAGACATCAAGAGAATGCTATTGAGCCTTGACGATGTGGATTTGGAGACAGTTAAATCAATGTCATGCTTGCGGATAATGCCAAGGGATATCATGTGAGAATTCCAGTGACTGGTCATAAAGCAATCTGCCTTCTAAACATGGAGCTGTTGCAATCACATGTTTTAATCCGGCATGTCAGTGTTCCCTCTATGACACTGATTCAAGCTGAGAAATAGATGGCCTTTTATATATACTGCCTGTGCCCCATTTTGGTACACTGAAGGTCAAGCCTCATCTTGTTATCCCACATTTGAGTGCTGTGTATTCTGTTTTTCAAACACTCCAACGACATAACTGAAGCCTGTAACTGCATTTAGGTTATCATGTTGGTCAACAACAGCATTGTTTAGAAGGACATTTTAATTCTACGAGCAGTATAGAGTAAATAACAATATTAAAACCTTAAATTAACACTTTACCTATTAGAATTATCTTAAAGATATCACATTAATATTTGAAAAAATAATTCTCTTCACCGACTAAATTCTACGCTTGTACTTACTGGCCCCTTTATGCAGATTTTGGAGTTGCTGTTTTTCCCCAAACATCTTAAATTCGTTGTTGCTTAGTTTCTCCTCAGAAACTGTGCCACCCTTTAAAAGGGCATTAATAAATTCATTCTGTGTAAGCCATAAGAGGAGCTGAATTGAAAGATGTGATCTATATGCTTGCTCACCTCTTCTCTTCTCTTCACTTTCTTTACATCAGCATCACATTTCCCTTCATCATGGCCACCATAGGAAGTTGCACACCTATTGAGTACAACCACCAGGAATTTTGGGGATATCTTGTCTGGATACTCTTCAAAGCCAAATTTCTCTTTTGCTTCAAAATAAGGTTGTCCAGAATGTAGGCTTTCACCTTAACTAGTGTTGTAGAGCCATTTTAATGTCGTCTGTGGGCATGTTATTTTAGCAACTAGGCCTGCTGCTTTAGCCCTCTAGCCTAGTAACGTTTTATTGTATTTCATTTTATTCTTTTAGAATCAGCCACATTTGCGATGGTGTTTTTTTTTCTTTATCTTGTTGTCCTTTCGCTTAGGAAAGCATTACATTTCTTAGCTTGACAATCTTTCACTATGTGCTTTCCTCAAGACTGCCTTGAAATAGGATTGTCGACACAAGTGGTACACTGCGTATCTGACATTCACAGAAACACACATATTTCGTGCCATTTTATCTAAGATGCAGCTGATTTATTTAATCTTATTGAACCATTTCCTGCCTCTGTTTGTCTTTGCATGTGTGAGACTAATGTAACTGAGCGAAAAGGATGAGATCTGATCCACCACAATTTCCCTGAGAAGTTACAATGTCATGTGCCCGATTGCCACAAATCGTCCCTGCTCTAGGGCAGAGATGAGGCTCTGCTAGCTGGTTGGAAACGGATTAGGCCGACAGTTGTCACATGGTGTGGGATTGGACTCAGTTCCTCCACAATTCAGGTGATGCTGCGGCCCAAATCCAGCAGCCCCATTAGTACAATGGTTGCCAACGGGATGCTAGGGCATGCACATGGTTGCATGCCTTAGCCATTTCTTTTTGTTCTCTGTAGTATGGCCTGCCAATTTCGGTTCACTCTTGCTTGAGTACCACACAGACAAACTTTGCAGAACCTGCTTTAATTTTGCCCAACCCCTGTTCCTCTGTTTTATGGAGTCTATTCACATCGTACATCACTGTCTATAATGAGAGGCCTTGTGTTCGGCATTACTATTGCACAGAACGTCTTAGAGACTTAAGGGGGTTCCCCTTAAGCAAGTAATTGTACCCTGGGCCAACCCATTCCTACATACAAGATGCTTCTTAAAGGTATCTTATCTGGTTCTTCTAACCAATGGCCCCAGCCTGATCCCCAGATTTCTGTCCCAAGTTGCTTTGCACCCAGTTTACTCTGGAGTACGAAGAGGTCCTCTCTCACTATCTAACCTGCATAGTCCAGGCAAAATATCTTAGGGATTTAAGGGGGGCTCCCCTTAAGCAAGTAATCATACCCAGGGTCTACCGATTCACACCTTAAAGATGTTTTTGAAAGGTATTTTATCTTGTTCTGCTAAACGATGGCCCCAACCCGATCCCCAGATTTCTGTTGCAAATTGCTATGCACCCATTGTTTTACTCTGGAGTACAAAGAGGTCCACTTTCACCATCTAATCTACATTCTCCATCTACTGTCTGCTTCAAAGCTTTCCAAGTGCCTTTAGCTGCAAATACAATCCCTAGCTGGCCCATAGGAGATTTTCTGTAGTTCCTGTTCCAAACTAGGGTTGGGTGTCAGGGTAAAATTTGTCCCTTACCGTATGTTTAGATGTAGCAGGCTTTATCCCCAAATGCTTTTGTTCTGCTGTAATGCCATAGAAGGACTATGCAATGCTCATGCAGGTATGGACATTGGTGTGGCTTCATCCGCTACAAGCATTGGCAATGCCAGTAGTGCTAGCTTATGAAGGGAAGTGTCTTGTGTGCCATAGATCAGTTTAAGCACTTAAGTCATCATACCCATGTTTGCACGCATGCATTCATCCAAACACTGACTCATTCCTGCGTTCACCCTCTGACACAAGCGCAATAATTCACATGAATACTCAAGAAGATATGTAAGACAATTTAGAAGAATACAAGTAAAAATAAGAAAAGTATCCTTGAGACAGAAAAAAACGTGTGCTTGCGCTGCTGTGAAAGTACATTGCCTTCAGATATTTCCAGTGATTACAAGGGGGTGCCAGCAAAAGCCGTGGTAATGTGAAAACTATAAAGCAAATATATTTAACACTTTATCCTCTCAGATACCCTAATCTTTCACTGCACTCATAGTCCCCATTAAGTATACATAAGAATTTTACTCTCCAACAGTATCTTAGCTTTAGCATCTATTTCTCCTCAAAATATCAAATTTAAGCTATCAGTGAACAGTTTAATATAGGGCAATTCATTTTAACTGCTCATTCATAACAATTCAAACAACATTTGTATAATCAATCCTTGGCAGTGTTGCCTAACCCTTTCACTGCTAGGCCTTTTCTCCCTAAAATGCTAAGCCCTTTTTTGGCTAATTGGGGTTGTTCACACTTAGGCCTCCTTAACGTTTGTTCCACATAAGATATCCACACCAAACTTTCAGCCTTTTCTTCCAGCATTCTGGTGATTCTAAAGGTTCTCAGGGGTTTTAGATACCCCTGGTGGGGACTGAGAAAATATGCAGAATACAACTAAAGTTTGTGCGGGGGAGGGGCGGTTGGGAAGAATAGGAAAAAGTGCTCCACAAAAATGTGACAGTTTTTCTGCAAAAAATTCCATTAACTAATGTTTTACTGTGCTCAAGTCATTATCTTCTCGGCTTTCAAGAACATGCAGAGCTGAATCAGAAAACCTGTTTTGTACCACAGTTTTGGCATTTTTCAAAGAAGTAGACCAATTTTCCTAATTTTTATGCTTTCAGCCTTCTTCCAGTATGTGGTGGAATCCGGGTAAAACCCTTGGGTGATCCCTGAAAGCTATAGACATTTCAAAAGTAGACAAAATTGTGGGTTCACCAAGGTGTCATTTCTGTAGAGCTCTCAAGGTTTTAACAAAGAAACTCACTTGAAATAAAAAGATTGAAATTAGTAGGAAAAAAAGTTGATTTGTAACAACGTTTTCATGTATAACTTCTTGTCACAATGGATGGCTGATTTACAAAAGCAATATACCATTATGTTTACTAGACCCTTATGGATGCAGAGATGTGTAGTGTTTGTAGGTTTTTCAAGAACCCGAGGTAGCTAGAGCCAATATCTGAACTGCATCTTACAATGGTTTTTCATTCTGCACCGAGTACAAAGCAATTCATATGTAAAATATAGAGTGAAAATTGGGTATCAAGTGAGAGTATGTATTTCTGAAATAGACATTGGATATGGAGTTTAGAAGCAGTGGTTATTTGTACATCTTTGAATTTGTGTGTACCCATACCAGGAGGTGATTCAGAGGGCAGTAATCCACAAAGTTCCTTCCACCCAGGGTTCAACCACTTGTCCCGATAAAAATGCTACTCCACATGTGTGGCTGACTGTAGTGCCCGCGACAAGTACATATCAAACCAAGGTCAACGGGAGTCTCATGGAACAACTCTCATTGACCCTGGTTTGATTTGTGCCTTTTGGGGGTATGAGGCCCAGCCACACAAGTGGGGTAGCATTTTTATCGTGAAAGTGGGAGAACGCTGCGTAGTAGGAATTTTGTGGTTCCCTGAGATTTCCAGACATTTTAGTCACAGAATTGCAAGAAAAACGTGTGATTTTAGTCAAAGTTTGAGATTTGCACACAAGGCACACCACCCTGGACTTTCCCGGGTGTCTAGTTTTCAGAAATGTCTTGGTTTGGTAGGTTTCCCCGTGTGGCCCCCAAGCCTGGATCCAAACACAGGAACTGCCCTAATTGCCGATTTCTCCACATTGTGTTAAGGGACATATTTGTATTACAGACTCTAGGCCCGGCAACACAAGTGGGGTAATTTTTTTATCGGGACACGTGGGGGATGTCAGAGTGGTAGGCATTTTGTGGATTCCTGTGGTTTCCAGAAGTTTATGTCACTGAAATGCAAGTTTAGTTTCAGGAAGACTGATGCACCTATTCTGGGGTGGGAGCATGGCGCGATGCATTTCTGTGCCCTGTAGGAAGATTTTGGGTAAACTCCCTCAACCAGCCTAGGGAAATGGCAGGGACAGAAGGCAGAAAGAATGATGCACCTATTCTGGCGTGGGAGGAAGCTGTGATTCCTGTGTGACCCGCCCCTTTCATCTTTTTTTTTTTTTTTTGCCCTGCATCAACAGTCTTTCTGCCCCCTGGGGTGGATGAAGGGTGTTTACTTAAAATCTTATTCCGGGTTACAGAAAGGCCACGAGACACCAGGAGACAAGTATTCCCAAAAATAAACGCAAAGAGGATGGGGCAGCTCACCTCGTCATCATGCCTTGCCCTGACCCCAGAAAAGGTGGATTGAGGGGGGTTTACCCCAAATTTTCCTTCAGGGGACAGAAAGACCACTAGACATCAGGGGAAATATAATCCTAAAAATAAAAAGGGGTATGGCAGCTCAGCCATCTTGCCCCGAGTCCACAGAGGGCACAACAGTTTTTCGGACCCTCTGGGACAGATTGTTAGTGAACACCCTCAAACCCCTTCTTTATATGGTATGGAAAAAACTCTGGTGGCTAGTGGACTTTCTGGGGGTTACTTTAGAGGGTGGGGTCTAGATCCAATGTCTGGGTGGGCCGCCGCCTCCACCAATTCATGCCCCTATTAAAAATCCTTGGGGTATAGTGGGCTTTCTGCCCCCCCCAGGGGAGATTGGAGGTAGCAACTGCCAGTCTCTATCCCCAAGAGGGGCAGAAAGACTTTCGGGCCTGAGGGGCACTAGCCCATTGCAACGGTGCCGCTCCACCCCCTAGTGGTCCAGTGGGGTACATGTTGGAGGAAAACACCTCAAATCTGCCCCCAACGGAGGGCAGAAAGACTCCTGGGGGTAATCTTAGAAGGGTGGGGGCTAGGCCCGATGCCTGGGTAGGCTGCCCCCACCCATTTATGTCCCTACTACAAATCCTTGGTGTCTAGTGAGCCTTCTCCACCCCCCTGCTCATCCCAGGGAGGGGAGGGCCAGAAAATCGTTTTGCCTGAGACAGGCGTCCAAGCACCAAAGCAGTGAAAGTGAAATGAGCTGCTCAGCTCATACCATCGCCACCACACTTTTGGTCCTGCAAGAATGGTGCCAGCATGACTAACGGCTCCCTCTTTTATTTGTTACAGTTGCTATCATACTGTGCTGCTTGCTTGTGTTGTGGACATACCATGGTTCTATATACATTAGTGAGCTTTATCTCATCGTTTTATAGGCTGCTTGATCAGTCACTATAATTGTGAGTTCTCGCTTAGCTAGTTTGACAACATTCCTCAACACTAAATCTGGTTGAACTCCTTGTTCCCGCAATAAAGCTCTTGTGTTTCATTTAAACTTACAGATCACATTCAAGGACTTTTTTGCCTGATCTTATTTATATGACTGTGAGTTTCAGGCAGAAGAGCCATTGGATTATGGTCACAGTCTATTTGTGCACATGCTTCCTTGCTTCCTTGTTGGCTTTGTAAAGGGATCTAAAAATGTCTGCCAAAACTTCCCCTTACATTTGTACAATTTAAAGACATCTTGTTTGATTCATAAAGTGTTTTTTCAATCTTGAAATAAATATCCTGGGTTACAAACAGGTTTAAAGATTTGAAATTACCACAGATTCGCTAACTGGAAATACAAAGACAGCACCTTCTGCTTTCCAGTAAAAATGTTCTGTGTTAACAGACGAGTGCGATACTGCAGTCTGTCTTCTGTTTGTGCCTTCACCAGGCATCAACATGTGCACTCTAGGATTCATGGCTTGTACGCAGTTGGCCAGAGCTGTTAGTCAAACTCTTAGAGAAGAGCTCGCCTGGGGTCAGCCATGCATTGCCCTTGTGGGTACTGTTGGGTTTCTTCTCTTGTCCAGCAGCTCTCAGGCCCTAGTTGGGGAGGGAGGGCTGCCTAAAATGCCCACTCCACTGTTGTTCGGCCGAGCAGCCAGAAGGACAGTGATGATATAGGTACAAAAGCTCCACATGTTGCATATCCCTAAAGAGTCAATGCTTAGATTCTACTTAATGTGTACATCTGCCTTCTGACCTCTACAGCCATTTCAACACTCATGTGCCGCAAGAACAAGACGGGGGGGGTTTCAAATTTTATTGTAACTTTCACCCTCTAAAACATGACCTAATATCGTCTTTCCAGTACATATCTTGTAGTTGGTTTGTTAGTGAATCTTAGGAGCAAACAAAAGTAATGTCCTTGGTTCTTTTCTTCTTGCAAGGCTTATTCATAAGGATGACTGCCTGGACCGGAACATGTATCCCTTGGTCACCAAGAAACCCTGGATATTGACCAGAAAATGCTTTGTTTGCAAGATGTACATAGCCAGGTATTTCCACTTTATATGGAGTTTAAACCCAGTTGTTTTGAATGGTTGTACCCTGTTAATTAGATTTATTTACCCTAACCCCTTAACCTTATAACAACAAACCGTTAGCCCTGCATTCTTAACTGTTTTACCCTCAACCATAACCCTGTAACTAAACCAATGTCCCTTAACCATATACCTATAGTCCTAAAACCTTAATCCCTGTACCTCATTACACTATCTCCCAAATGCTTAACCCTACCCCTAACTCTAAACAAATCCTTAACCTAGACCGTTAACCCCAACTTGTTATCCCTTTCTCATAACCTCTACATCATACTCCCTTAACCCTATAACCCAACCCCTTAACCGTATACCCTATACCCTAAAGCCATGACGCTTAAATCCATTTCATTAAGCTATTTTACCTGTGTCCTAATCCTTAACTCTGTAGCTTTAACGTCTTAGCCCTAATCATTGTACCCTATAGGTTTAACCTCATTGCTTAACCCCTTAAAATGTACTTTTTAACAGTGTACCCTTAACCTGTCAACCAGAACTTCATACCGCTGTACTCTATACCTTATATGCAAACCTCTTAACCCTATACCCTTAATCCCTAACCCATGTTCTAGATCTCTGTACCCTTAACCTTTAACTCTTTAATGTATACATTTAACCCTGAACCCAACCCCTAACCTTTAATACTCTTATTGAAACACCTAACTTTATGCCCTTCACCCCTTTCACATGGCCCTTCAGTATATTTTGGGCACAGGCACTTTGGGAAGTGTTAATTGGGATGTTTTATCTTTGGAAGTCATTTTCATTATGAAAAGCCTCCCATCAATTATATTGACAAGTTCATATATGCATTTAGATGTTTAAGGATTTTTAAAACTGTTTCATAAAAAGGAAACATGCCCCTATGAAGATTGCTATGTTTATTGATGATCAGTGGTTGGGACCTGTTTATATAGCACAATTCGGAAACAATATGAGTTACCATTGCCTCTAGGAAATGTTTGCTGCAGCAGTTACTGATAGCAAACAGTGCTGTACTATATTGTGTAGTATACCTCTCTCTTTTTTCAAGATATGTTTCCTTTGTTTCTTTTTTAAGGATCAATTTTTTTTTATTAAGAGAGTCACAAAGCAAGTAGGAGGGTACACAGCTATAAGCCTACAACCCCGAGGCGCCAGCAGCGTATTGTCACTAAGGAGGAAGGTGTACACGGCTGATGTTTAAGACCCTGGGGTGGGCTACATCGTTAAGTCAAGCAAACAATGTGAACGATAGAAACCCCAAAAACGAACCCCCTCCTCCTATTCCTTCTGAAAGTATGTGGAACTAGTGGGCATTGTAGTCAGTCTTGTTTAAGGTGAACTGGGGACAGCAGCGGTATTTCAGATGGACGGTGAGGGGAGATGGGCTGTTGGGGAATCTGGAGCAGGTAGCAAGCATAGGAGTTTCAAGTAAGTGGGGAAGGTCATTCTGATTGATACAACTACCTGTGGACTCCTCACCTTATGAATTCTCCCAGTGCGCCAGCATTAGACAGAAACTTTCTTCCCAGCTCTTCACGTTGACGAGGACGTCACAATTGCACGGCTCCACACGTGACTCCGTCTGACATCATTGTGACAATAAGAGGTCCTCGCCGGCGTGCTGACGTCAGTTCCCTTTTTTCCATGCCTTCGACGCTAACGTTTTTTTCCTAGCTCTTGAACAGCTACTGTTTCGAAGATGTCTTATTGTACTTGTTACAATGTCTCTGCCTAAGAAATCAGGTTTTAAAACTTGTCGTGAGTGCGGGGTAGTATGTCAGTCACAGACCCTCATGAAGACTGTTTGTAGTGTCTGAGTTCAGACAACAACTTGGAAGGGTGCGTGTCTTGCCAAAGGATGAATCCAAAGGTGTTAAAAGAAAGAGAGGCTAAGCTTTTCTTAGCAAAAGCGAAGAGAGGACACAAGAGTCATCGGAGGTCCAAGACAAGGGACTCTTCATCTCATAAGTCGTCGAGATCACAAAAGCAGCAGCGCCGGCATGATTCTCGACACCGTTCTTCTAGAGATCATTCTCGATCTCGGTCTTCTTCGAGACTACGACGTGGGAGGTCAGTCCGACTGTTACTCCCCAACCTCAGAGTCCTCAAGCTTCTCAGGTGCCATCACTGATAGAGGTGGTTGAGTCCCCGGTGAGTCCTCCGACTCACTTTTTACTTGTGTTGGATCCTGGGGATCCCAGATTTTTATCCCAACATCCGACTCCTGAGAGCTTGGTGGTCAAGGCTTCTTGTTCTGCTCGTTCTGCACCTGGCTTCCTGTTACTCCATCAGACAGGGAGCCCAAGAAAATGGAACAAGCAGCCAAGAAGACTTTCTCCTCTTGTAGTATGGCACTAAAATCAATCAATGCTACCTGTTTGCTGGGTATATATGTTCATGCTCTGATGGACACGGCTAGAGCTCTGGTGCATAACTTGCCTCAGGATATGCAGGGGCAGTTTGATGAGCTCCTTTTGGATACCCAAGCAGTGGCTAAGCAGATCATCCAGTCTGGTCTGGATACAGCGGACTCCGTACCCAGGGCAATGGGTACTTCGTTGGCCACCGGTAGACATGCGTGGCTAAGGTCTTCTGGGTTTTCAACAGACATCCAAGCAACTTTATTGGACCTCCTGTTTGAAGGCGATAAGTTGTTTGGGTCCAAGGCGGACTCTGCTTTAGAACATTTCAAAGACAGCAGGGCCACTGCGAGAACTATGGGGCTACAGGCTTCTGCATCTACTCCCTTCAGATCCTTTCGGAGACTTAGGGGGTTTGGCCATGGATCCACTTATCGTGGAAGGCCTCAGTCCAGCACTCAACAACCTGCCAACCCTCTCTATAGATCTTTTAGAGAGTGGGGGAGGGTTAGGACACGAGAAGCCACCCAGCAGCACTCTGCCTCATCCTCTTCCTCTGGGGGAGTACAACAAGGAAGCAGCCCTAGTTTTCCATCCATCTGAAATCATTCTTCTCCCGTAGGGGGCAGGATATTTCATTTTCTCCACAAGTGGGAGTTAGTCACATCGGACTCTTGGGTACTATGTATTGTAGGGAAAGGTTATGCCATTCATTTTCAGGAGTTTCCCCCTCCCATCCCTCACCGTCATTCATTTTGTTCTTAAGATCATCTCCTGTTGCTGCAGCAGGAGGTTTAAGTCCTTTTATCAAAAGGTGCAGTGGAGTTGGTTCCAGAGCAGGAAAGGGGTCAGGGATTCTATTCGAAATATTTCCTGATTCCCAAGAAGGATGGTCGATTGAGACCTATCCTGGACCTGAGGATTTTGAATTGGTTCCTCAAGCAGAAGAAATGCAAAATGCTGACTCTAGCGCAGGTGCTTCTGGCGTTGAACAAGGAAGATTGGATGGTGTGTGTTGACTTGCAGGATGCTTATTTTTATATCCCCATTCTGAAGTCACACAGGAAGTATCTCCGGTTTGTGGTAGGGTCGCAACACTACCAGTTTGCGATCCTTCCTTTTGGTCTTACTTCCGCACCTCAAGTCTTCACGAAGGTGATGGCGGTGGTTGCAGCAGACCTCAGATGGAAGGAGAGTATCTGTATTTCCTTACCTGGATGATTGGCTGATAAAAGCCAAGTCCCCAGAGCTTGTGCTGCATCACCTGCAAATGACAACACAGTTGTTGTTCAACCTGGGCTTTATGGTAAACATGCCCAAGTTTCACCTGGAGCCCTCTCAACGACTCCTGTTCATAGGGGCAGTAGAGGATACAACAGGATACAACATTGAACTGGCGTTGATTCCAATGTTTCAAAATGGAGCGGTTGTTCCAGTCCTCAAGGTCCTACGTCTGCTCGGTTTGTTCGCTTCTTGCGTTCTGTTGGTCACTCATGCACGTTAACACATGAAGGCTCTCCAATGGTGCCTCCGCAAGCAGTGGTTTCAACACAAAGGGGATCTCAAAGAGTCAATAATGATCTCCAGAGACGCTGCAACGGATCTACGATGGTGGGCTGTGGACGGCAACCTTTCCCAAGGAAGGCCGTTTTGTCTACCACCTCCAGTGGCCATGGTCATAACGGATGCTTCCACTCTAGGGTGGGGAGCTCAAGTGGGGTACCTGAAGGTCAAAGGTCATTGGTCTCCAGTGGAACAGATGTTTCACATCAGTCTGTTAGAATTGCAGGCGGTATGTCTGGCTCTCAAGGCCTTCCTCCCGTCCCTTCGCGGTCAGTCATTTCAGGTCTTGACGGACAACACTACCGCAATGTGATACATCAACAAGCAGGGAGGAGTAGGGTCGTACCTTCTCTGCATAGAGGCTCTGCTGCTCTGGTCCTGGGCTCAGGACCATCAGATTTGCATAGTAGCAAACCATCTAGCTGGAGTTCTCAACGCACGTGCGGAGAGTCTCAGTCGGCATTTCTTGGCCAATCACGAGTGGTGTCTCTATCCAGACCTGGTTCTTCACATCTTCTGGATGTGGGGTTTTCCACAGATAGACCTGTTTGCTACTTGGGAGAACGTGCACTGCCCGTCATTCTGCAGCCACCAGTATCCTGTGCAAGGAGCATTAGGGGACGCGTTTCAGATGTCTTGGTGCGGCCAGTTACTTTACGCGTTTGCCCCCATACCCTTGATTCCTCGTGTTCTGAGGAAGATTCGCCAAGACCAGGCCCAAGTCATTTTAATAGCTCCGATTTGGCCGAGAAGGGTGTGATACTCAGACCTTCTCCAACTCTCATTGTGCCCTCCGCTCCGTCTCACTCACAGGGCAGACCTCCTCTTGCAGTCGCTGGGGCAGGTTCTACACCTACACCTACAGAGCCTGCACCTACATGCTTGGAGATTGAACGGGCAATCAGTTCTTTTTCTCTCCCTCCAGAATTGGTGGATGTTATTTGAGTTGAGAAAGACTTCATCGCAAAGACCCGAGAAGAGCTCTGAGTTTTTATATTGAAAGGACAAAAGACTTTTGTGTTGATGACCAACTCTTCGTTGGATATGTGGACAAGATAAAGGGCAAAGCTGTCCACAAGAGAACCATATCTAGGTGGGTCATTCTTTGCATAAAGATCTGTTATTCACTGGCAAAGAAGGTTCCTCCTGAGGGTATTAGAGCCCATTCCACCTGAGCTAAGTCTGCCATTTCGGCCTTGGCTAGAGGTGTACCAGTGGTGGATATTTGTAAAGCAGCAACTTGGGCTTCCCTCCACACTTTCACGAAGCATTATTGCTTGGATTCAGAAGTAAGGAGGGACGGCCATTTTACACGTTCTGTGTTGCAGG
Source organism: Pleurodeles waltl (assembly GCF_031143425.1). Classification (NCBI taxonomy): domain Eukaryota; kingdom Metazoa; phylum Chordata; class Amphibia; order Caudata; family Salamandridae; genus Pleurodeles; species Pleurodeles waltl. The sequence goes on along the minus strand of NC_090437.1, from coordinate 316,608,165 downwards.
ATTTCTTGGTGTGACCGGTCAGGCACCCACCTCCGAGTGTGGTACTGCTTTGGGACTCTTCATAAGGTGAGGAATCCACAGGTAGTTGTATGCATCAGAAGAACAAGTTTGTTATCTTTGGTAACGCTTTTTCTGGTGAGTACAGAACCTCTTGTTGTAGCCACTCGACCTTGTCATCTCATCCAAACTCTTGATCTTCTATAGCAGAGACCCTATCGCCCACCTCTTCCAAATTACGTCTCACCAACGTAGGTCAGCGGAGAGGTATTTTTTCACTGCTTGCAGGTAGTCTCAGAGAGATGTGAAAAAAGCCTCTAAGAAGGACCTTGTCACCAGGCCTTCCCCATCTTCTGCTTTGCCTGGGCGATCCATGCCGTGTGTAAGTGGTTTGCTTTTCACCTGTAAGCCCGGTGGGTTTGGCAAGCATGTCACTGGCAGTGGACATGGGGGGGAGTCTGGAGCCATTAGCATAAAAGCGGGCAACCAGTAGTATGGCTGCGGGTAGTTATAACAGTCCTTCACGGGGCCTTCCGGATCCCCAGAGTGATGCTGTGCACTGGAAGGGATGGGGAGGGTACCTCCCAGGCTCTGTCCTCCAGGAGCGTATGTCCCAGCCAGTGGGATAAAGGTGCATTGTTCTTTTCCGGGACCCAAGTAACTGCCACAGTCCTGCTAAGCTCCTAGGGTCTTGTGTGGATGATTACGGTGGTTGCATATTGTGAGGGGACTAAGTGCCCTTGCAGATTATGCAGGAAAGGCACGTCTCATGTTGAGTGCAGAAAATGTACTGATCCGAAGCTCCTAGGAGGGTAGCCCATTGTTGACCTGTGCCCCTCCGGGGGAGTCGGGTCAGAGCCCAGTGCAGGCGGTGAACAAGGTATGGGTATGTGGAACTCCACTATGCCAGGCCCTCAGGGGTTGATGGTTGGCGCAGTTCTAGTCTCGGAAGGACTGGACCCCCCCCGTCCTGGTTTGGTGGGCTGGGGGGGAGTTTAGTCTCTGCTTCGCGGCGTCCACACGGCTTGATTGGTGTTAACCTTGTCAGTTCTTGGCATGGTTTCCACTGTATTTTTGGCTTCTGACCTCCTGTCATGATCCTGTGTTGAACGTTTTTGCTGGCTTTAAGACTCTAGGCACTTTACCACTTCTGACCAGTGGTAACGTGCAAGTGCTCTCTGTCTAAATTGGATTGGTAATTGGTTTATCCATAATTGGCATATTTGATTTACTAGCAAGTCCCTAGTAAAGTGCACCAAAAGTACCCAGGGCACGTAAATCAAATGCTGCTACTGGACCTGCAGCACTAATAGTTCCACCCACATGAGTAGCCCTGTAAGCATGTCTCAGACACCTGCCACTGCAGTGTCTGTGTGTGCAGTTTTAAACTGCCATGTCGACCTGGCAAGTGCACCCACTTGCCAGGCCCAAACATTCCCTTTTACTATTTGTAGGTCACCCCCTAATGTAGGCCCAAGGTAGCCCCATGGGCACGGTGCAGTGTATTTAACAGGTAAGACATATACTAGTGTGTTTTACGTATCCTGGTAGTAAAGTACTGCTAAATTCAGTTTTCACTATTGCAAGGACCATCTCTCCATAAGATAACATGGGAATTGCCTTAAAATAGCCTTTAAGTTTAATTTCCCATTGGGAGCAAATGCAAATACGGCATTTGGGGTCTCTGAACTCACAATTTAAAAGTACATCTTTTGGTAAAGTTGGTTTTTAGATTGCAAGTTTGAAAATGCCACTTTTAGCAAGTGGACATTTTCTTGCTTAACCGTTTTGTGCCTCTGCCTGGCTGCTGAATGCACGTCTGGGTTAAACTGATAGTTAGGGCCTGATTACAACTTTGGTGGAGGGGTTAATCCATCCCAAATGTGACGGATATCCCGCCCACCGTATTACGAGTTCCATAGGATATAATGGACTCGTAATACGGTGGGCGGGATATCCGTCACATTTGGGACGGATTAACCCCCTCCGCCAAAGTTGTAATCAGGCCCTTAGGCTGTTTGTGAATTCACTGTAGACAGTAACACAAAGGGAGCTGAGGTGTGTCCTGCATATCCTGATGGGTCTTTCTGGGCTAGAGTGGAGGGAGGAACAAACGATTGCACCTGAATAGGGCTGTGTCTGTCCTTACACAAAGCAGTCTCCAACCCCCTGGTGTGTGTCTGGAGCCAGGACAGCGAGCGGCAGGGTCTTGTGCACTACAAGGACATTCCTTTGAAGTTTGTCTACTTCAGAGGCAGAAATGAGTATAAGTATTGGACTGCTGACCCCACAATTTCAGAACACTTCTTGGTTAAGGATATTCTGCCAGGGAGAAGAGCTGGATGCTTGATGAGGACCTGCGACTCTGCCTGTTGCTTTACTATGCTGGCCTGCTGCTGCTACTTCTGCCCTGGGAGTGAAAGGCCTAGACTTTGCTTTCTACATCCTGCTTTCCAAGGTTCTCCAAGGGCTTGAACTGAGCTTGCATCCTGTTAGATGTCTCAGGGACATAAAATACTTCATCTGTCAGCACCTGTGCTTCCTTGCTCAGAGCCCTGACTTGCCGAGTGGTGTGAAATCCAGTTCCTGGTCCCTTGGAAGTGAGTTCTGGTGAAAACAAGAAGATCCAGACACATCGACGCCGGACAACTCCAGAATCAGCCCCACTGACCAACTCCACACCACTGCCTGTACCGAAGCCATGGTCCCCACAGGAGTGCAAAGACCGCAACTGACCCCTCAGGCCCAACGCTACTGCTGCACCTTTGAAGTCCCGCAACTAAATGAGTCCCGAGTGCTGTGTCTCTGACTTCCGTGAAACCCTAATCCGCTGTAGCACCTGTGGCCCTGTTGTGTGACCGTGACCCCGAGAGGCCTGAGTGCCGTGTCACTGATGTCTGTGAAACCCTACACCGCTGTGGCACCTTTGGCCCAGTTGTGTGACCTTGACGCTGAGAGATCGCCCCATCCATTGATCCAATGGATTCCTCGACACTGCCAGATCATGAGGAATTAACTCTGCATCACCTCCTCTGCAACCGTAAGGAACCAATGCCTCAGCTCCCCTGCCTCGTAGTAAGGAACCCACGTCTCAGCTCCCCTGCCTCGCAGTAAGGAACCCAAACCTCACCTCCCCAGTGGCAGTAAGGAACCCACGTTGCACCAACTCCAGCGACGCCTCACTTCCCCGACTCCATGCAACATCTTTGTTTCATTGTTTCAAAGGTACTGTACTGGGGGATGCGTGCGACTCTGTGACTGGTGCCACTCTCCCTCGCGAGTAGCGTCGGACTGTTGGGAACAACTCCATCAACATCATCATAGCCCCAGTTGGAGCTTTTGTGTTTCAAAGCCCTTTATTGGGATTTAATCTTTTAAAAAATAATATCTTTGCTTGTGTATGTTGGATTTGGTCTTGCTTTTACTTAGATAAATCATGGCTATTTTTCTATACTGGTGTGGTGTTCATTTGTAGTGTTTTCACTATGTTACTCCCTGTGTGCACAAATACTTAACATATTGCCTCTGAGATGAGCCTGACTGCTCGTGCTAAGCTGCCAAGGGGTTGAGCAGGGATCATCTTAGCTGTGTGGCTCCCTTACCCTGACTAGAGTGAGGGCCCCTACATGGACTGGGTGCAAACCACTACCAAGTAGAGACCCCATTTCTAACAATTGGGATCGGGCCAGAGGTGGCAGGAATGATGGTAAATTAGGGGGTTAGGGGCTCTTCCCAGTCCCCTGCCTCTCCTCCTTTTCCCCTCCCCCCAGCTGGCAGGAGGAGTCCCTGTTGGTGCAGCACACCTCCAGTCGTGGCGGGGGTCCTGAGGTCGGCTCCCCTCATGCCACAGGTCCACGATGAAACAGTGTCAGTCCAAGAGATGGGCCCGTGGTGGGTAGCACAAAGGCTTCTTGGCCCAGTCATGGGCTGGGCTGAAGGCCCTGGGCAAGAATCACCCAGACCCACGAGTCTGATGGGGATCTGGCCAGAGGCAGAGGAAATAACAAGTGAGAGGGGGTGGGGTTCCTCTCTGCCTCCCTTCCCTTGGCTGACAGGAGGAATCCCTGGTGGTGCCACGCACCTACCATTTTCTCTGGTCGCGGCAATGGACCCAAGGCCAGCATCCTTCATGCCATGGGACCCTTGGGAAGTGGTGTCAGTCTAGGAGATGGGTCTGCAGCAGCCAGCACAAAGGCTTATTGGCCCAGTCAGGGGTGTCGCTGAAGGCCCTGGACAGGATTTACCCAGACCCATGAGTCTTGATGGGCCCAGCTGAGCTGCCGCTCAATCTCCTGTTGCAGCGTCTGCCATCTTGGTGCTCAGCGCGGCCTTGCAGTTATTCAGGTCTTCGCTGCGGGCGCTAATGTAAAGTCGTTGTGTACCTCCCCTCATTCAGGCAATGCTGTGACTGATGGTGGTGTCAGCGAATTGATAGCCACGGGGCAAATGCTTTTTACCTGACAAAAAAATTACTAGCTCTTTCTGTTTAAATGTTTGTCTATTCCCCATAATTGTTGCCCCTTACTTTAATCATTTGAGTGACAAACATGAAGTTTTCTGTATGTACGTGTTGTGTGTGGTTTCCATGATGTTTGAGTGGTGTATTTGTATATGCTGCTCAAGATGGTATCCCTTCTTTCACAAGGCTGCCATCATCTGTAGTCAACAGGTGCCTAGTAAAACCAAACAGAAAAATCCACTTCTCTCTTACCCCAACCCTCCATCTTACCATACATTTATAAACTTAGTTGTCTATCAATTGTTAACATTCTGTATATCCTCAACTCTAGGTAGGAATGCCTTCTCTGTAGAGGTTCACAGATACATGAACAATCAGAGCAGGCTCCCTCAAGTTTTTTAGATCGAGCATAGCAGCATGCAAGGGCTGCTTTTTCGACGTGTTGGTTTGTATATGGACTTTTAACCACGCCCACCGCACGCCCATCACTATCAATTGCCTTTGAAAACTCCTTTGTCTTCATCGGTAAATGCTTTACGTTTGTCCCTCCTTGGGGCGGTTTTATTACCTCCTTGCCCATCGACACAGTTACATGGATAGTTGCACTTTTGCTGATAACTTTAGTTTCAAGCAAACTTCTTTTTCCTTTTGAGTCTCTCCCTGGTGCTCACGCTCATGACGGCAGTGGCGCATTGAATCGGCTATATTATGTCAACTATTTTACTTTTTTTTCAGTTTGACAAGAAAATACTTTTAAGTATACTTCTTCTGCATACTTCCAGCTATTTTATGTGTTAGTTTCAGTGTTGTTTAAAAATCCTTGCTTGCTAGTGGTCAGTCATGCCTCTTTCTCCCTCCTTCTGTGTGGGAGCAGGGACCAACTACTGTATAATTACACTTTGTCCTGTTTATTTGGTCTGTAGGTGACTTTTCTTTTTACTTTGTTTCCTGCTCCTGTCCAGGGAAGCTTCCCTTTTCATTTGCAGAGCATCCTTCTTCTGAGCATAGCTGTAAACAAGGCTATAAATCAGACTGTTATCTTGGTCACATTTGGTCTTTGTGGTCTCTCTGCCCTACCTCTCAGCTGCCTGCCTCAATCAATCAATCAATAAATTTGTTGAGCGCTACTCACCTGGTAGGATCTCAAGGCACTGAGAAAGGGGGGGGGGGGAGTGCTACTGCTCGAAGAGCCATGTCTTGAGGTGCTTTCTGAAGGACAGGAGGTCCCGGGTCTTGCGTAGGTTGGTGGGGAGGGAGTTCCGGGTTTTGGCGGCGAGGTGGGAGAAACACTTGCCGCCGGACGTGGTGAGTTGGATGCGAGGGACTGTTGCAAGGGCGAGGTCGGCGGAGCGGAGCTGTCGTGTCGGGATGTGGAAGTTGAGTCAGTCGTTAAAGGTAGGCCGGTCCGGTGTCGTGGAGGGCTTTGTGAGCGTGGATTAGTATTTTGAAGACAATCCTTTTGTTGATGGGTAGCTAGTGTAGGGTTCTCAGGTGGGCGCCGATGTGTTTGTGGCGAGGGAGGTTGAGCATGAGACGTGCTGAGGTGTTCTGGATGCGCTGGAGTTTTCACTGGAGCTTGGCTGTAGTTCCCGCGTAAAGGGCGTTGCCATAGTCCAATCTGCTGCTGACGAAGGCGTGAGTGACTGTTCTTCTTTTATGGGAATCCACCTGAAGGTCTTGCGGAGCATACAGAGGGTGCTGAAGCAAGAGGATGATATGGCATTGACTTGCTGGGTCATGGAGAGAGAAGAGTCTAGTATGAAGCCGAGGTTGCATGCGTGGGTGGTGTTTGTCGGGGGTGGTCCCAGGGTGGCCAGCCACCATGAGTAGTTCCATGCAGACTTGTTGGGTCCGAAGATGATGATCTCGTTTTTTTCTGAGTTCAACTTGAGGTGGCTAGCTGTCATCCAATTAGCAATGGCGAGAAGTCCGGTGTGGAGGTTGTTCTTGGCAGTTGAGGGGTTCCTCGTGAGGAAGAGGATGAGCTGGGTGTCGTCGGCGTAGGAAACAAAGGTGAGGCTGTGGGGTCGGACGATGCTGACAAGCGGAGCCATGTAGATATTGAAGAGGGTGGGTCTGAGTTAGGATCCCTGGGGGACTCCGCATATGATCTTGGTGGCTTTAGACCGGAAAGGGGGGAGACAAACTCTTTGGGTTCTTTAGGAGAGGAAGGAGGTGAGCCAGTCCAGGGCTTTGTGGCGAATTCCGGCGTTGAAGAGGCGTGTGGGAAGGGTTTGGTGGCATACGGTGTCGAAGGCTGCGGAGAGGTCTAGAAGGATGAGGGCAACGGTTTCACCCTTGTCGAGCCTGGTCCTGATGTCGTCGGTGCAGGCGATGAGGGCGGTCTTGGTGCTGTGCCTCCCACCCTTCCTTGGCTTGGGTTTTCTTTACCATGTTTGCCTGCCTATGTGCTGAGGGCAAGAGCTGAGGTTCGCTTGTAATTACTTATAGCCTAGGCACACAGCTCTTCCAGGGCTCCATAATCCTTAGAGAAAGTGCCGACTTCTGCTCCATACTGGAATCCCACTCACAGCTCCATCAATGCACCTCAGCTCACACACTCCAAGCCCTCAGCCGTGCCAGTGCCAGGAACCCCACACACTCAGTCTGCCAGATCACCTCAGTTCTTGCAGTCAGTACACTCTGCTGCTCCAGTACTGGGAACATGGGCGCAGGTCCGTCAGTGCACCTCAGTTTCCACACTCCAAGCCCTTAGCTGTGCCAGTGCCAAAACCCCACACACGCTGTCTGCTGGAGCACCTCAGTTCTTTCAGTCAGTACACTCTGCTGCTCCAGTAGTTGGACCTCGGGTGCAGCTCCATGAGTGCACCGCATTTCACACACTCCAAGCCCTCAGCCGTGTCAGTGCCAGCAACCACACACACTGTCTGCCAGAGCACCTAAGTTCTCGCAGACAGTTCACTCTGCTGCTCCAGTACAGGGACCTCATGCACAGCTTCAGTTCATACACTGCAAGCCGCCAGCCGTGCCAGTGCCAGAAACCCCACACATGCTGTCTGCCAGAACACCTCAGTTTCTGAACTTAGCTGTCAACAAGGCTATAAACCAGGCTGTTATCTTGGTCTGCCTGCCTGTGGTCCCTGGTGCTGAGAGCAAGGGAGGATGGCTTGTAATTTCATATGGCCAAGTCACCCAGGGCTTCTTACATCAGGGTCTGCAACAAAATTTGCAGTGCTATCTGCACACCACCAAATCACTTACATGAACTTTGGAGTAAACAGACTGCTTAACATTTCCTGTTTTCTTAGTCAGATGTCTGACCTTTCCTAATTAAGTAATTCAGTTGCGTTGAAAATTAAAATGGTACCTCCACTTTTGTCCCAACAAGCATACACGAACATTCCCCCATCCAGAGGCCCGTCCCCAGATGTAACCTGATGTCACCTTGGAAACCTTTGTGTGGCGTCCCTGCTCTTTCTGCTCTGCTACCCACATAAAGCTCAGCCAAAGCAGCTCCTTTCAAGCACTCAGTGCCCACTGCTGTTCCACTGCCAGGACCCATCACTCAGCTCTACTAGGGCTCTGAAATCCTTCGAGACAGTGCCCACTTCTGCTCCATACTGGTATCCCACTTGCAGATCCACCAGTGCACCTCAGTTCACACACTCCAAGACCTTCAGCCCTGCCCGTGCCAGAACCCCACACATGCTCTCTGCCAGAGCACCTCAGTTATTACAGTCAGTACACACTGCTGTTCCAGTACTGGGATCTGGGGTGTAGCTCCATCAGTACACCTCAGTTCTACCACAGCGAGGTCACTTCCTTTCCTATACTGTGACCCCGCTCATATACAGTTCCATTACAGCAACTTAATTCTAATATTCAGTCCCACTGCCAAGCCAATACTCAACCCAAAAGAGCAAAACACAGCTCAGCCAGTGCACCTCAAGTCTAACATCCAACGCTACTGTTGATGGTTACCACCACATCTCCGCCAGAATCCATCAAGTCTAACATTTAGTGCACGTTTCTTCTCAGTAGTAAGGCTCACACACATGTCCTTCAGGACTCCTCGCTTCTGTGGCTCAGAGGCAATGCCACTCCCACACTGGGTCCCACTCGCAGCTTCGCCAGGGCACCTCCAGGCTTACACACTGCTTCCCTGGCACGCCATTACTAGTTCCACTCACGGCTCCATTAACATACCTTACTTCTGACCTTGTGTGCCCATTACTATTCCAGTACAGCAGCCCACATACAACTGTCAGTGCACCTCAACCCTAACCTGCAGCGCCCCATTACCAGGAATTACACGGCGCTCCATTTCCCATCCCTCACCCGCTGCCTTTCTGTTATTCCACCACTAGGCGGGGACACAGCTCTGTCTACACACCCAATCCTGATCTGAAGCACCCCAATATTGCTGTATTGGGGTTCACATACAACTCTGCTAATGCACCTCCTGCTGTTCTGCTGTGCCCCCTGCATGCTCCACACTCTGACTTCTGTTTGAGGACGTGGGGGAGCCAATTACATTTATTCTTAGCTGCCATCTTTATTTGGGAGGGTCTGTTTCACCTATCTCACTCCGTTCTTTCCTTTGATCTGTGTACTCTCAATGTTTTTTTTCTTTCTCCCCCACTTTTCTCTTTCCAGCTTTTAAAATCCACATGTTAACAGTTTTTCTCTTTCTGTCAGCAGTTTATTTTATCTCCTGCCCCTTTTTATATTTCCCTGTTCGTCTTGCTACCCCCCCTTTCAAACTTGCAAAAACATATTTCATTCCTTTTTTCAGCCTCTCTTTTTTTTTTTTTCATCAGGCGTTCGTTCTTGCACTATTTTTTCCTCTTCTCTCTTTTTCTTTTCTGTATTTTTATCTGTCAATTCACGTTTTACTATAAATCCCTCTTTTTTCCATCTCCATGTGGAAGCCACAAGTTACTTGTCAGGACCCAAAATGTCAAAGTGGTTTTCCCATTCTGTGTCTGTGGGAATTGTCAGTACATACATGTCCTGGTTCTCCTGCTGCTTGTTTCTCTCACCATCTCTCTTTTTTTCTCTAATGTTCATTTTCTCTTTCTTTTTACACTTTTTTTTAATTACTTTTTCCTCATTATTTTTCATTCGCTGGCTCCCTTCCCTTTTTTCTTTTGTCTCACACATTTGCTCTATTTCCTCTCTTAGTTGTGTTTTCATTTTCTTGTTCTTTGTTTCTCTTCTTTATTTTATTTCTTTGTGACCCCTCCTCTTTTTTCCTTTTGTCTGTTGTATTCCTTTCACTTCTCTTTTTCCGCCCCATCTGCTTTCTCTCCTAAGGCTTAGTTATCAATGGAGCAACAGGTGCAGTGGCACCGGGGCCCAGAGACCTATGGACCTCACTCAACTCAAATTACTGCTGCATTTTCCTACCGAAATTGAAGTCAGACATTTTCCTTTCTTACTCCAAGGCTCATGACACTGTTACTAGGTCACCTGCCCTCTCCATCTTTACTCCAGACTTCCTCTTTACTTTCACCCTCCAGTCCGTCCCAAATGATATTTTTGTTATGGTGTTTTGAGCATTACACTCTGATGCCAAAGGTTTATTTCTGCTAAAGGTTTATATGATGATTGTATATGTTTTAAGATAGAGGAAGAAGGTAAATGGAAGTGCTTTAGTTAAATTCTGGGCCACTGGAATTATATGGCAGGAAAAGTCAAAATTATGAGGCAGGGTTGACCAAATTATTTGGCAAGAAAAGTCCAGTTATGAATTTACAATGCCTATAGCTCTAACTCAAGAAAATGCAACACCTATTGAATTGCAAATGCTTGTTGCCATTTGCCATCGAGTGTTGCCCCACTTTCCTACCATTACTGTGCTCTTTTTGTTTCTGTCACATTATATGTTGCTTACCGTGAATCTTTGAAATACTGTGTGAGTAAAGTATATAAGCTTTTGTTGTGATCCTGTTAAAATAATGGTCCATATTTTGCTTACAGGTGGGTAACAAACGAGGACAGCCTTGCACCGGAAGACCCATGCCTGTTCTGTGATGCTTGCTTCCGTATGCTCCATTACGATGGGGAGGGCAACAAACTCGGCGATTTCCTATGTTACCCTTACCTCGACCCTGGGACTTTTAACTGAGCACTTCACAAGGCTTTATCCAAGCTTGGATTTTTTGTATTTGATGGTTGGAGTTCAGTGGGAGGTTCCAGCAGACAGATGTGAGAGACTGTGGTTCCTCAGGGTGGCTGCTGTTGCTCGACCTGATGGACATGCTTCGAGTAGATCATTTCCTGCCGTTAAAAAAGACCAAAACTGAGATCCGAATTGAGTACTGTGCTGCAGCCAGAGGCTCTCCTGGTGTTCTGGAGATCAGACTGCATCTTGACGAGTATTTATTTATTGTTTTTTTCTGTGTATTTGTGAGCCACACTGAATCTTATAGTTGACCTAATTTTCTTGTTTTGTAAAAACGAGGAATGGAACGATTTTGAAATTTATTATGACATTTCAACAGGATTTGTTCAACGAAACAGAACATGGTCAGATGGTGTGCCACAGCTATATGAAAATGGCAGACAGTGACTTGAAGACTGATTGTACCTGCCACCTTCGATTGTTAAAGGTTTCTTAAAAGGCTTACTTGCGTTTACTGAGGAACTAGGGCACTGGAACCTGGAAGTCCTAAAAAATAAATGCTCACGGCGAAGGCGCATCTGCTTTTCCGTAAATGTGTTACTTGGCGTACACTTGCATCATGTGGCAACTAAAAGCAGAGGCATTTGCCACTAGCTGCGTCCTAGATTTACAGAGCACAAAAGATAATAGCAAGTTTTGGATTATTTTATTGTGTGAGAGGACACACTGCTCAAAATCTACAGTGACAGAAGAAACGGTATCCATGCAGTCCTTTCTGAACATTATCTGGGCTGGGGACAGGTATATAAACTCCACCACATTTGAAAAGAGGAGTGTGTTTTGTTTTTCACGTTATTGATGAGCAGTTGTCCTTTTTTTTTTGACCGAAGCCTTATGAATTCCAGTATTGTAACTTGAATGTTTAGTTGCAATACCATAACCTGAATGTTAGTTAAAAATGGCATAATACCTTTCAAAAGACTAGTAGGAATAAGGAAGATGTGAATTGGCTAGGAATCAGCAATTTAACTGTTTAGGGTCGGGCCTGCAACAGCATGCTCTAGTGCACGTGTATCAATAGCGAAATGTTGTTGTTAGAAAAGGGCTTGTAGCCCACCCATGGCTTACCATTTGTTGGCTTGCATGGTACTCTACTTTAGAGCCCCGTAATTCGTCACTAGAGGCCATATCATCATTCCCATCCATGGAGCAGGGACCAAGCAGTGACTGATTCAACTTAATTAGCGCCCGTTGCTTTTCCCGATGTGATTGTGGTACTATTTTTTTATTTTAACTTCTAGTGCCCTGTAAACAGAAGGCACATGAATTGAAAAAACGTGCCCAGTGGAACAAACAAAATTGCAAAGTTATGTTTTCTACAATTTTTATTTTATTTTGCCAAGTCTTCTTTTCTCACTTTACACTGATGTTTTGTTATTTTTCACTTCTAGTGCCCTGCAAACTGATGGTGCTTGACTGGCAAAAACATGCCTAGCAGGACAAAAAAATTGAAAAGTTGTATTTTCTATAGTTACCTTTTTTATTTTGCCTAGTCTTCTTTTCTCACTTTCCACTCATGTTTTGTTTTTGCTCGTTTAGTATTTTTTTCATTTGGATAAAAACAAATACAGCATAGGCGCCTATAAAACCACAATGGAATCTCTTATCGGAGCAGCACATCGCTTCTGCAGTTTCGTTGCTGGAATGCTTTTTACATACTGTATTTATACATGGCTTTCTAGCAGTAACAAGACCTTATGACGCTTAATGGCAGGGATGCATCCAACTGAGCATCGTAAATTTCTCACATCTATACACTAGAAAACGAACAGAAATACAACCTCCACAACTGATTGTCAAACTGCATTTGCATTCCAGTTGGACGTGGTATACCTGGCTGTTGGACCTGGCTTTTTGACAGGGACATCCCCAAACTTTTTGCCTCCTTCCTCCTATTTTTTCTGACCTGTTGTTGTTGGCTTTTGACCTCTGGGCACTTTACCACTGCTAACCAGTGCTAAAGTGCATATGCTCTCTGTGTAAATTGTACTACTGATTGGTTTATCCATGATTGACTATTTAATTTACTTATAAGTCCCTGGTAGAGTGCACTACATGTGCCTAGGGCAGGTAGATTAAATGCTACTAGGGGGCCTGCAGCACTGGTTGTGCCACCCACCTCAGTAGCCCCTTAACCTTGTCTCAGGCCTGCCATTGCAAGGCCTGTGTGTGCAGTTTCACTGCCACTTCGACTTGGCATTTAAAGGTACTTGCCAAGCCTAGAACTCCCCTTTTTCTATACATAAGTCACCCCTAATGTGTGCCCTAGGTAACCCCTAGAGCAGGGTGCTGTGTGGGTAAAAGGCAGGACATGTACTTGTGTGGTTATATGTCCTGGTAGTGTAAAACTCCTAAATTCGTTTTTACACTACTGTGAGGCCTGCTCCCTTCATAGGCTAACATTTGGGCTGCTCTCATACATTGTTGAAGTGGCAGCTGCTGATCTGAAAGGAGCAGGAAGGTCATATTTAGTATGGCCAGAATGGTAATATAAAATCCTGCTGACTGGTGAAGTCGGATTTAATATTACTATTCTAGAAATGTCACTTTTAGAAAGTGAGCATTTCTTTGCACTAAAATCTTGTTGTGCCCTTCAATCCTGGCTAGGTTTAGTTGACAGCTCCTTGTGCATTCACTCAGACACACCCCAAACACAGGGTACTCAGCCTCACTTGCATACATCTGCATTTTGAATGGGTCTTCCTGGGCTGGGAGGGTGGAGGGCCTGCCCTCACACAAAGGACTGCCACACCCCCTACTGGGACTCTGGCAGACAGGATTGAACTGAAAGGGGGTTTGGTGCATTTCTTAGAGACTCTTTGAAGTCACCCCCACTTCAAAGGCACAACTTAGTATAAAACAGGGCCTCTGCCCTACCTCATCAGACACTTGCTGGAGAAGAAGCCTGAACCAGAAACTACATCCTGCCAAGAAGAACTGCCTGGCTGCTCAAAGGACTCACCTGTCTGCTTTTCTACAAAGGACTGCTGCCTTGCTGTTGGCCTGCTGCCTTGCTGAACTCTTGTCTGACTGTAAAAGTGCTCTCCAAGGGCTTGGATAGAGCTTGCCTCCTGTTCCCTGAAGTCTCAGGACCAAAAAGACTTCTCTCTTCCTCTTGGACGCTCCGTGCGCCGAACTTTTCGACGCACAACTTGTTCCACGGCAAGAAAAACGCCGCACACCGATGCTGATCGACGCAACGGCTGCCGTGAGATCAAAACTTTGACGCACGGCCTCGCAAGGACAACGCCGCCCGACTCCGCAGGAGAAATCGAGGCGACGCCTGCCGTGAGATCAAAACTTTGACGCACGGCCTCGCAAGGACAACGCCGCCCGACTCCGCAGGAGAAATCGACGCGACGCCTGCCGTGAGATCGAAACTTCGACGCGCAGCCCCGCAGAACGACGCGCAGCCGGAAAACAAGCAGGAAAATCCACGCACAGACCCGGGACATCTGGTACTCCCCGCAAACCACAGTAAGAGACTATCCGCGCGCCGGAAAACGACGCCCGACTCCCTGCGTGGAAAATAAGGGCGCAAGTCCGTGTGTGCTGAGGAGAAATCAACGCACACACCAGTTTTCCACGCACCTCTTCTCCTGTGGCCCTCTGAGGAGATTTCCCACCAGAAACCAGGCACTAAGGCTGACCTAAGGAAGCTTTGCAGAAAATGGGGCCTTCCTGTAGCAAGGAGATCTACTAAGGCGGAGATGCTACATCACTATATAGTTTGGGGGGAGGAAAGATGGGCAGAGAGAGAGGCAGCAAGAAACCAAATGACTAAGTACCCCTCAGATGAGGAGGAGGGCTACGCACCTGAGGAGGAAGACTACTCAGATTTGGACAGTGACCCAGAAATAGATGAATGTCTCCGAGGTCAAAGGCGACAGGAGCAACAATTAGAGGAGTATCTTGCAGAGGTTGAGGCAAAAAGACTCTTAGCCCTGGAAGAAGAAAAGATTGCAGCTCAAGAGCTGAGCTGTAAAGAGCTGAAACTGGAGGCCGGAAGGGCTGAGTCCAGTTCAGATGGTGGCAGCAAAAATCTTGCATCTAGTACTGCTGAAGAAGGGCACAAGCCCAGAGATGTGGTGCCCAACTTGAAGAAGGGAGTTGACACACCCCAGGCGGTTCAAGGGTATGAGGTAGTTCCCGTTATGCACAGGGTCCCTGAGAAGGATTAGGGAACTGGCACAGGGAGTCATATTCCTACTGGGGGGAGGGACACTTTACTGACTCTAGCAGAGAGTGACAGAGAAAAGGGTTCCCCCCTGGTGGACGTCCTGGATATAGAGTGTAGAGACATCCCAGAAGAGTATGGGTTGAGTGTCAGGGACAGAAAGATACTGTCTCACCAGTCTCAGGAGGGTGAGGTAGAGTGCTTTTCCAAGGTTGAGTTACTGGGTGGTTGGGTGAAGGGTACTGTGGTTAATACATGTGAAGGGCAGAATGATGTAATTGCTGGAGAGCATATGTCTGGTCCTTATTTTCCAGAGCTACGCCAACACCAGGTGGAGTGTGAGTTCTCTGACCCCAGGGAACTTACAATGGAGGCAGACTTCTGTGTGAGTACCAGGGAGTCTGAAGAGGCATTTGGGGGTGCTCCTGAAGGGAGTGGTCTAGGTGGTTCCCAACCGAGTGAGGTGGGAAAGGATTGTAGTGTCCCAGGTAGGTCCCAGGTCCTAGAGGGTTCCATGAGGGAACACCAGGAGGGAAGCCTAGCCTGTACCGTAGGGCCACCTTTTGAGGGAAGCCCGCAGTGTCAGAAGAACTTGGGGGGGTGACTGTAGCCAGCATCCCCACAGTTCTGGTGTCTGGCAGTACCCCTCCTAATGAGGGGGTGCAGAAGTCCAGACATAGGGTTGAGAGGGGGTTGCAGACCCCAGTGGAGGACCTTGAGAGTCAGGGGACAGCTCTGAGAGCAGAGCCCCCCAGGAATGACCCAGGTGAAACCGTTTCTGGTTTGGGGGAAACCCAGACTCTGCCGGATGGGCAGAGGTCGGGAGACCTGCGCCAACCAGACTCTTGTGTGGCCCTTGGGGACGGTATGTCCCTTGTGGGGGGTGAAAGTGCCCCCCAGGAAGTCCTGGCATGCCAGGCAAAGATTCAACCTCAGGGTGGTGACTCTGGGTTGGATACCCAGGTTCAGAGGTTAAACTTTGACCTGGTGGGAGGTAGATGTGCCTCCCAAGAAGTCCTGCTGTGCCAGGCAATTGTCCAACCTCAGGGTGTTGACTCTGGGTTGGATGACCAGGTTCAGAGGTTAAACTCTGACCTGGTGGGGGGTAGGTGTGCCCCCCAGAAAGTCCTGGCGTGCCAGGCAATTGCCCAACCTCAGGGTGGTGACCCTGGGTTGGGGAACCAGGCTCAGAGGTTAAACTCTGACCTGGTGGGAGGTAGGTGTGCCTCCCTGGAAGTCCTGGCCTGCCAGGCAATGGTTCAACCTCAGGGTGGTGACTCTGGGTTGGCTAACCAGGTTCAGGGGATAAACTCTGACCTGTTCGGGGGTAGGTGTGCCCCCCAGAAAGTCCTGGTGTACCAGGCAGTGGTCCAACCTCAGAGTGCTGACTCTGGGTTGGATAACCGGGTTCAGAGGTTAAACTCTGACCTGGTGGGGGGTAGGTGTGCCCCCCAGAAAGTCCTGGCGTGCCAGGCAATTGTTCAACCTCAGGGTGGTGACCCTGGGTTGGAGAACCAGGTTCAGAGGTTAAACTCTGACCTGGTGGGAGGTAGGTGTGCCTCCCAAGAAGTCCTGCTGTGCCAGGCAATTGTCCAACCTCAGGGTGTTGACTCTGGGTTGGATGACCAGGTTCCGAGGTTAAACTCTGACCTGGTGGGGGGTAGGTGTGCCCCCCAGAAAGTCCTGGCGTGCCAGGCAATTGCCCACCTCAGGGTGGTGACCCTGGGTTGGGGAACCAGGCTCAGAGGTTAAACTCTGACCTGGTGGGAGGTAGGTGTGCCTCCCAGAAAGTCCTGGTGCGCCAGGCAATTGTTCAACTTCAGGGTGGTGACTCTGAGTTGAATGGCCAAGTTCAGAGGTTAAACTCTGACCTAGTGGAGGGTCAGTGTGCCCTCCAGGAAGTCCTGGCGTGCCAGGCAATTGTTCAACTTCAGGGTGGTGACTCTGAGTTGAACGGTCAGGTGCAGAGGTTAAACTCTGACCTGGTGGGGGTAGGTGTGCCTCCCAGGAAGTCCTGGTTTGCCAGGCAGTGATCCAGTCTGAGGGTACAGACCCTGGGCTGGAAGACCAGGTTCATGGTGTCCCCCCGGACCTGGAGGGAGGGGCTACTGATAACAGTGCCCCTACCATGTTGTCTTCTGAGGAGGCCACTCCTAGTTGGAGGGTGCTGGACCCCAGAAGGGAGGGCAGGGGGAGGGAAGCCTCACCCCGGGCCCTAGTCCAATCTGAAGGTACAGACCCCAGGTTGGAGGGCCAGTTGCAGGTTAACAGCCCTGCACTGGTGGAGGAATGGTACAGGGTGACTTCTGTAAGCACCCTGACCATGTTGGACTCTGGGGGTACCGCTCCAGGAGGGAGGGTACAGAGCCCCAGAGGGGAGGACCAGGTTCAGGCTGTCATCCCTGACCTGGTGAAGGGGAGAGTGGTTAAAGGGTGCCCAGCACCTGGGGCTACCGCCCCCCACTCTCCACAGCCACAGTGGTTGGAGAGCTTTGAGAGGCCTGGGGCTTGGCTCTCATCCCTGGCAGCTGTCAGTAATCACTGTGGCTTGCTGTCCGGGTGGACAGAGTTATCCCTGGGGAGGGGACAAGTGTCACACCCCAGGGGTAGAGTGGGCAACACCACTGTGTTGGTCATGGTGGTACTATCCTGCTCCTGGGATACATCTGTGCGCAAAGTAAGGTTAGGTGCTGCACAGATGGGATCCGCAGGCAAGGAGAAAGGTTCCCCATGGGTTGGCTTAGTGGGCCCTGAGAGTATGGACAGAGGGATCCAATTGGAGTCAGGAAGGCGAAGAACTGGAGCATGCCCCTGCTGTTGTGGGCCTGGGTCCTTGTTCTGTCGCCTCAAACAGGGAAGTACATCAGGATAGTGATTGTTCTCCCCTGGCTTTAGGCTGGTAGGGGGTCATGTTGGACCTGGCTTTTTGACAGGGACATCCCCAAACTTTTTGCCTCCTTCCTCCTATTTTTTCTGACCTGTTGTTGTTGGCTTTTGACCTCTGGGCACTTTACCACTGCTAACCAGTGCTAAAGTGCATATGCTCTCTGTGTAAATTGTACTACTGATTGGTTTATCCATGATTGACTATTCAATTTACTTATAAGTCCCTGGTAGAGTGCACTACATGTGCCTAGGGCAGGTAGATTAAATGCTACTAGGGGGCCTGCAGCACTGGTTGTGCCACCCACCTCAGTAGCCCCTTAACCTTGTCTCAGGCCTGCCATTGCAAGGCCTGTGTGTGCAGTTTCACTGCCACTTCGACTTGGCACTTAAAGGTACTTGCCAAGCCTAGAACTCCCCTTTTTCTATACATAAGTCACCCCTAATGTGTGCCCTAGGTAACCCCTAGAGCAGGGTGCTGTGTGGGTAAAAGGCAGGACATGTACTTGTGTGGTTATATGTCCTGGTAGTGTAAAACTCCTAAATTAGTTTTTACACTACTGTGAGGCCTGCTCCCTTCGTAGGCTAACATTGGGGCTGCTCTCATACATTGTTGAAGTGGCAGCTGCTGATCTGAAAGGAGCAGGAAGGTGATATTTAGTATGGCCAGAATGGTAATATAAAATCCTGCTGACTGGTGAAGTCGGATTTAATATTACTACTCTAGAAATGCCACTTTTAGAAAGTGAGCATTTCTTTGCACTAAAATCTTGTTGTGCCCTTCAATCCACGTCTGGCTAGGTTTAGTTGACAGCTCCTTGTGCATTCACTCAGACACACCCCAAACACAGGGTACTCAGCCTCACATGCATACATCTGCATTTTGAATGGGTCTTCCTGGGCTGGGAGGGTGGAGGGCCTGCCCTCACACAAAGGACTGCCACACCCCCTACTGGGACTCTGGCAGACAGGATTGAACTGAAAGGGGGCTTGGTGCATTTCTTAGAGACTCTTTGAAGTCACCCCCACTTCAAAGGCACAACTTAGTATAAAACAGGGCCTCTGCCCTACCTCATCAGACACTTGCTGGAGAAGAAACCTGAACCAGAAACTACATCCTGCCAAGAAGAACTGCCTGGCTGCTCAAAGGACTCACCTGTCTGCTTTTCTACAAAGGACTGCTGCCTTGCTGTTGGCCTGCTGCTTTGCTGAACTCTTGTCTGACTGTAAAAGTGCTCTCCAAGGGCTTGGATAGAGCTTGCCTCCTGTTCCCTGAAGTCTCAGGACCAAAAAGACTTCTCTCTTCCTCTTGGACGCTCCGTGCACCGAACTTTTCGACGCACAGCTTGTTCAGCGGCAAGAAAAACGCCGCACACCGACGCTGATCGACGCGACGTCTTCGGGACGACCGAAACTTTGACGCACGGCCGCGCAAGGACAACGCCGCCCGACTTCCCGGGAGAAATCTACGCAACGCCTGCCGTGAGATCAAAACTTTGACGCACGGCCTTGCAAGGACAACGCCGCCCGACTCCGAAGGAGAAATCGACGCGACGCCTGCCGTGAGATCAAAACTTTGAAGCACGGCCTCGCAAGGACAACGCCGCCCGACTCCGCAGGAGAAATCGACGCGACGCCTGCCGTGAGATCGAAACTTCGACGTGCAGCCCCGCAGAACGACGCGCAGCCAGAAAACAAGCAGGAAAATCCACGCACAGACCCGGGACATCTGGTACTCCCCGCAAACCACAGTAAGAGACTGCCCGCGTGCCGGAAAACGATGCCCGACTCCCCGCGTGGAAAATAACGACGCAAGTCCGTGTGTGCTGAGGAGAAATCAACGCACACACCTGTTTTCCACGCACCTCTTCTCCTGTGGCCCTCTGAGGAGATTTTCCACCAGAAACCAGGTTCTTTGTGTTTGAAAGAGACTTTGTTTACTTTCTAAAGACTTAAGACACTTTCTATCACTTTTCAGTGATATCTTTACAAATTCGTATTGCAACTTTGATAGTTTTGACCTGAAGATACCCAGATAAATATTATATATTTTTCTAGACACTGTGTGGTGTATTTTTGTGGTGCTATGCTATGGTGTTGTATGATTTATTGCACAAATGCTTTACACATTGCCTTCTAAGTTAAGCCTGACTGCTCGTGTCAAGCTACCGGAGGGTGAGCACAGGCTGATTTTGGATTGTGTGTGACTTACCCTGACTAGAGTGAGGGTTCTTGCTTGGACAGAGGGCAACCTGACTGCCAACCAAAAACCCCATTTCTAACACTGGCATATGCAGTTCACCAACAAAAACATTGGAAGTGTGAGCACTTCGTGCAGTCAAGGCTCGTGGCAAGCAGAAGTGGTGGGGCGGCGCACAGGGGGGGAAGGAATACAAATTAAATAAAATAAAAAAAATAACTCCATCACCGCCGCCACCGCACAGCTCCATCCGCTTCTCTGCTGGCTGCAGGCACAGGATCCTAGCCTGCCCTGCAGCCAATCCTGACGCTGCTCCGAGCAGCGTCAGGATTGGTTGGGAGCACCCAGCCAGGGCGCTCACAGGCAGACTTGCGAGCCTGTGCAGGCTCTCTCCAGTCCAGAGATTGTGTTGCTGTGCTGGAGAGAGCCCACTGTGCATGTGTGTTTGGCCGTCCCGAGACGGCCAGCCAAACATACATGTGCACTGAGAGGGAGTGCTGTGCACCCCTCTTCTCACTGGTCGTCACCCTGTGGCCCGCCCCTTTCACCCAAAAACGATAATAAACACTTTTATTGGTAAAAGGGTTGCAGCTGCCGCTGCTGAGGACGGGGGCGACGCTCCTATGCCCTAATGGAGGAGCCGCCCTTGCCTTCATGCCTCCCCCTGTGTCCTCCAAAATATTACTGTTACAGGTCTACCTAGCCCCCCTTTGACTCTTTAAAAACAGGAATTTATCTCCCTTTTGGAAAAAACGCCTAAATCACCCCCCTTTATGGCCATTTTGACAAACCTGTACAATTTAGGACACAAAATAGCAATGTTCCACTTGAAGCTACGATTCTAAAAGCTACCTTATAAAACACCCAAGACACTTGAAATACTGATGCTTTTCCTCTGCGTTCTGCATTTTCCGATGGCTAGCTGAGCCTGCACATAGAACAGTCTGAGGCCAAGTATACATAATTTGACTATAATCATTGCCTCATAATTCCACTCCTCTCCAAATAATTTCACTCAAATCAACGCAACATAATTCAACTCCAGTCAACACAATTCAACACCATACAATTTGAGGTCACACAATTTCACTCCATGCCACACAATTCCACGCCACATATCTCTACACCACACAATTTCACTCCACACCACACAATTTCAATCCGCACCATGCTGTTTCACAGCTCCACAATTCCACTCCATGAAATGGCACTTCAATCAATTTGTTTTTGTAAAGCGCAACTACTCACCTGTGAGGCTCTCCAGGCGCCGGTGGTGGGTCTGGGCCTCATTCGAAGAGCCATGTTTTGTGGTGCTTCCTGAAGATGGTGAGAGATGGGCTTTGTCTGAGGTGCGTGGGCAGGTTGTTCCACACAATTACACACCAAATAATTCTACACCACACAATATAATTTCATTCCACTGCACGTAATTCTACCTCACATAATCCACTCCATGCCACATAATTCCATTGCACTGCACATAAATCCACAACACATAATTCTACTCCACAGCACATAATTCCACAACATGCCACCTAATTCCACACCATGCTAAATAATTCCACTCCATGTCAAATAATCCTGCTCCAAGCCAAATAATTCAGCAACACATAATTGCACTCCATGCCACAAAATTCCACATCTCACTATTCCACGCCTCACAAATCCACGCCATGCAACACTTCTACCACACATAATAACTCCCCACTCCACATAAATTCACCACACGCTACTTAATACCACCCACACGATTCAGTTACACATTTCCAAACCACACATTATTCCACTCCACATGACATAAATCCACACCATGCCACATAATTCTACCCCGTTCAACATAATTCCACTACAACCCTTGCCATTTAATTCCGTTCCACATAATTCAAATCCACTAAACCTAACACAATATTACACCACACAATTCCAAGCAAAATAATTTTGTGCCACGCCACACCTAATTCCATGAAACCGAATTCCACTCCAATCCACACCACATAATTAGACAACAGTACATATAACTAAATTCCACACAATAAAATCTCAGACCGCCCAACATAATTGAACTCCGCACCACATAGGTGCACTCCAGTCAGCACCACCCAAATCCACACCACACAATTCTACGCCACACTACAATTCCACTTCACACCACTTAATCCACTGCACACAATTCCACTCCAAACCACAATATTCCACTCAATGCAATTTCAGAATTCTACAACAAGCCACATTTCATTCCATTCAACAAAATTCCACTACACTCCATGCCACATAATTCCTATCTACTAAACCCAACACAATACCACGCCACTCAATTCCACACCACACCACATAATTCCATGACATGTAATTCCATGAAATATAAATCTACTCCACTCCACTCAATGACAGATAATTCAACTACATTATGAATAAATCCACTCCACATAATTCCACCGCAGGCAACTAAATTCCAATTCGCCCAACATATTTCCACTGTGCGCTGCATAATTTCCCTCCAGTCAACAAAGCACAAATCCACGCCACACAATTCCACACTACACTGCATAATCCCACTCCACGCCACATACTTCCACTTCACACCACATATTTCCACTCGCACCACATAATTCCACTCAACGCCACATAATTCCACTCCACACAATTGCATTTCACATCGCACAATTCCTCTCCACTCCACACAGTTCCACATCTCACAATTCCACTCCACACACTTCCACATCTCACAATTCCACTCCACACACTTCCATGCTATTCCACAAAATTCCAGGCCAATACGTCCATATCATTTCTAAATAATTCCACTTCACTGCAAAACATCCACTTAATACCACACCGCCCCACATACGCCTAGTCCACCACATAATTCCACTCCACATAATTCCACACATGCCAAATAATCCCATTACGCTCCACATAATTCCACTACACTCATGCCACATATGTGCTCTCCACATAATTCCACTCCACCCAACGTAATCCATGCCCCCATCTTCCATGCCACACAATTCCACTCCACACAATTCCACTTCCTGCCACACAATTCCACAGCAAATAAATCCACACAACACCATACAATTCCACTTCATAGCACATAATTCCATGCCACATAAATCCATTACTCTCCATGTCCTCATAATTCCACTCCACATAATTCTGCTCCACACAATTGCACTCCACGTCACACAATTCCCTTCCACGCCACAACTCAATGTCTCAATTCCACTTCACATCACATAATTCCACACCACACAATTCCATGCCAAATAATTGTAGAGCACACCACATAATTTCACTCCAAAACTGGTAATTCTGTCATAATTCCACTCCGCTACATGCCACATTATTCCACTCCACTACACATAAATCCACTTCATTCCACATAATTCCACACTGCACCTCATAATTCCACTCCACCACATAATTCCTCTTCATGTCACTTAATTCCATACCACAACACATCATTCCATTCCACTTAATCCAACTACACTCCATGCCACATATTTCCACTCCACTAAACCCAAACCACTTCCACACCACACAATTCAACAGCACCCGATTCCACTGTAAGCTGCACAACTCCACACCAAACAAATCTACTCAACACCACGTTTATTCCACTCCACTGGACGTAATTCCATGACACAAATGTCCACTCAACTCCTTCCACATAATTCCTATCCACTACACATAAATCACTCCACATAATTTCCATCCATGCCACATAGTCCCACTCCACCACATAATACAACTAAATGACACACAATACCACACAACACAATTCCACTCCATGGAGTTACACATCACACTACACAAGAAGCCAAATGTAATACTGTGCAGGCAGACAACATAAACAATTAAAATGTGCCCCATGCTTGCACTCACTAATTCAGGTAGGGCAAGGCAGCAAGCTGGTGAGCTGTGTTGGGTTGTTTGAATGTTACACAAATAGTACCCCCCCCCAGTGAATACTGAGGTTGTGAGAAGAACATATATGTCTTGCCATGTGAAAAGCAACTATCGTACAACATGTTCATATACACTTGTAGAAACATGTGTTCCACTTATCCCAGCGTAATTGAAAGTGAAGAGAATTATTGTCTGACTGTTACAGAAATAACTTATGTCAAAATCATTCATAAAATCCTCTCAACATATCACATTTGTTTGCAGAGGGACTGACACCAAATCCTGGAAATCAGCCTGTCCATGATGGCCAAGCTGTTGAGGGCACCATCATGCCTCCATGAATGATGACACCTTCCGACAACTCCTGAACTCATTTGACAATTCTCCTCTGGAAATGGCAAGGGTAGGCAACGTTGATGGGTCTCCAGATGAACCGACACACAGAGAACATAGGCCATCAACCGATGACATTACTGCTGAGGACTCTGAGGAACCCCAAGTTGCTTTTCAACTACAAGTCCTAGGAGTCCATCAGGGGATGGCTGATGAGGACCGGGCAGGGATGGAGCCCATAGCAGGCACTCTAGAGAGAGTCTGTGAGTGTCTAGCCCTAATAAAGGGTTGTAAAAATGCTGTCACAGACACCTTTGTAGGAAGCTGGCCTGGTGTGTGGTGGACACCTATGGTGCTGTCACCCTATAATAGATCCAGGTATCCCCTATTAGTGAAGTGTAGGCAGTGTCTAGGAAGCCAGGGCTTTCTAGAGGTAGCTGTGGGTGAGCAGCCAAGACTTATCTAGGAGACATGCAAAGCTTATGCATTACCACTATAGTCACATAGCACTATCACACATAAAAGAACCACATAGTTACAAAAATAAAGGTACTTAATTATGGTAACACATATACTAGTGTATAGGGTGTCTAGCAGCATAGGCTGATAGATAATGGTAGCTTAGCAGAGCAGCTTAGGCTGAACTAGGAGACGAGTGAAGCTCCTACAGTACCACTAGTGTCATATGCACAATATCATAAGAAAACACAATATACAGATATACTAAAAATATAGGTACTTTATTTTTATGACAATATGCCAAAAGTATCTCAGTGAGTACCCTCAGTATGAGGATAGCAAATATACACAAGATATATGTACACAATACCAAAATATGCAGTAATAGTATTAGAAAACAGTGCAAACAATGTATAGTTACAATAGGATGCAATGGGGACACATAGGGATAGGGACAACACAAACCATATACTCCAAAAGTGGAATGCGAACCACGAATGGACCCCAAACCTATGTGACCTTGTAGAGGGTCGCTGGGACTATTAGAAAATAGTGAGGGTTAGAAAAATAGCCCACCCCAAGACCCTGAAAAGTGAGTGCAAAGTGCACTAAAGTTCCCCAAAGGACATAGAAGTCGTGATAGGGGAATTCTGCAGGGAAGACACAAACCAGCAATGCAACAACGATGGATTTCCAGTCGAGGGTACCTGTGGAACAAGGGGACCAAGTCCAAAAGTCACAAGCGAGTCGGAGATGGGCAGATGCCCAGGAAATGCCAGCTGTGGATGCAAAGAAGCTGCTACTGGGATGTAGAAGCTGAGGATTCTGCAGGAACGCCAAGGGCTAGAGACTTCCCCTTTGGAGGATGGATCCCCCACGCCGTGGAGAGTCGTGCAGAAGTGTTTTCCTGAAGAAAGACCACCAACAAGCCTTGCTAGCTGCAAGTCGTGCGGTTAGCGTTTTTGGATGCTGCTGTGGCCCAGGAGGGACCAGGATGTCGCCAATTGTGTCTGGGGACAGAGAGGGCGTCGAGCAAGACAAGAAGCCCTCTCAGAAGCAGGCAGCACCCGCAGAAGTGCCGGAACAGGCACTACGAAGTGGAGAGAAACGGTGCTCACCCAAAGTCGCACAAAGGAGTCCCACGTCACCGGAGGACAACTTAGGAGGTCGTACAATGCAGGTTAGAGTGCCGTGGACCCAGGCTGGACTGTGCACAAAGGATTTCCGCCGGAAGTACACGGAGGCCGGAGTACCTGCAAAAGTTGCGGTTCCCAGCAATGCAGTCTGGCGTGGGGAGGCAAGGACTTACCTCCACCAAACTTGGACTGAAGAGTCACTGGACTGTGGGAGTCACTTGGACAGAGTTGCTGGATTCAAGGGACCTCGCTCGTCGTGCTGAGAGGAGGCCCAGGGTACCGGTGATGCAGTTCTTTGGTGCCTGCGGTTGCAGGGGGACGATTCCGTCGACCCACGGGAGATTTCTTCGGAGCTTCTAGTGCAGAGGAGGCAGACTACCCCCACAGCATGCACCACCAGGAAAACAGTCGAGAAGGCGGCAGGATCAGCATTACAGAGTTGCAGTAGTCGTCTTCGCTACTTTGTTGCAGTTTTGTAGGCTTCCAGCGCGGTCAGCAGTCGATTCCTTGGCAGAAGGTGAAGAGAGAGATGCAGAGGAACTCGGATGAGCTCTTGCATTCGTTATCTAAAAAATCCCCAGAGACAGAGACCCTAAATAGCCAGAAAAGAGGGTTTGGCTACCTAGGAGAGAGGATAGGCTAGCAACACCTGAAGGAGCCTATCAGAAGGAGTCTCTGACGTCACCTGGTGGCACTGGCCACTCAGAGCAGTCCAGTGTGCCAGCAGCACCTCTGTTTCCAAGATGGCAGAGGTCTGGAGCACACTGGAGGAGCTCTGGACACCTCCCAGGGGAGGTGCAGGTCAGGGGAGTGGTCACTCCCCTTTCCTTTGTCCAGTTTCGCGCCAGAGCAGGGCTAAGGGGTCCCTGAACCGGTGTAGACTGGCTTATGCAGAAATGGGCACCATGTGTGCCCATTAAAGCATTTCCAGAGGCTGGGGGAGGCTACTCCTCCCCTGCCTTCACACCATTTTCCAAAGGGAGAGGGTGTAACACCCTCTCTCAGAGGAAGTCCTTTGTTCTGCCATCCTGGGCCAAGCCTGGCTGGACCCCAGGAGGGCAGAAACCTGTCTGAGGGGTTGGCAGCAGCAGTAGCTGCAGCGAAACCCCAGGAAAGGCAGTTTGGCAGTACCAAGGTCTGTGCTACAGACCACTGGGATTGTGCCAACTATGCCAGGATGGCATAGAGGGGGCAATTCCATGATCATAGGCATGTTACATGGCCATATTCGGAGTTACCATTGTGAAGCTACATATAGGTAGTGACCTATATGTAGTGCACGCGTGTAATGGTGTCCCCGCACTCACAAAGTCCGGGGAATTGGCCCTGAACCATGTGGGGGCACCTTGGCTAGTGCCAGGGTGCCCTCACACTAAGTAACTTTGCACCTAACCTTTACCAGGTAAAGGTTAGACATATAGGTGACTTATAAGTTACTTAAGTGCAGTGTAAAATGGCTGTGAAATAACGTGGACGTTATTTCACTCAGGCTGAAGTGGCAGGCCTGTGTAAGAATTGTCAGAGCTCCCTATGGGTGGCAAAAGAAATGCTGCAGCCCATAGGGATCTCCTGGAACCCCAATACCCTGGGTACCTCAGTACCATATACTAGGGAATTATAAGGGTGTTCCAGTAAGCCAATATAAATTGGTAACATTGGTCACTAGCCTGTTAGTGACAATTTGAAAGAAATGAGAGAGCATAACCACTGAGGTTCTGATTAGCAGAGCCTCAGTGAGACAGTTAGTCATAACACAGGTAACACATTCAGGCACACTTATGAGCACTGGGGCCCTGGCTGGCAGGGTCCCAGTGACACATACAACTAAAACAACATATATACAGTGAAAAAATGGGGGTAACATGCCAGGCAAGATGGTACTTTCCTACACAACCCCCCCCCCCCAAACGAAGGACAATAAGACTAGCCATGACCTTATGAGTCTTCATTGTCTAAGTGGAAATATCTGGAGAGTCCATCTGCATTGGAGTGGCTACTCCCAGGTCTATGTTCCACTGTATAGTCCATTCCCTGTAGGGATATGGACCACCTCAACAATTTAGGATTTTCACCTTTCATTTGTTTTAGCCAAAGTAGAGGTTTGTGGTCTGTCTGAACAAGGAAGTGAGTGCCAAACAGGTATGGCCTCAACTTCTTCAGTGCCCAGACCACAGCAAAGGCCTCCCTCTCAATGGCAGACCAACGCTTTTCTCTAGGGGTCAACCTCCTACTAATAAAAGCAACAGGTTGATCCTGGCCCTCAGAATTAAGTTGTGATAGGACTGCCCCTACTCCTAATTCAGATGCATCAGTTTGGACATAGAATTTTTTAGAGTAACAAGGGCTTTTCAGGACAGGTGCAGAGCACATGGCCTGCTTCAGCTCCTCAAAAGCTTTCTGACAGTTTGCTGTCCATAATACCTTTTTAGGCATTTTCTTGGATGTGAGGTCATTAAGAGGGGCTGCAATGGAGCCATAGTTCTTAATGAACCTCCTGTAATACCCAGTGAGGCCTAGGAAGGCTCTCACCTGAGTCTGAGTAGTAGGGGGAACCCAATCTATAATAGTTTGGATTTTCATCCTGAAGTGGTGC
The DNA here is from genome assembly GCF_031143425.1 of Pleurodeles waltl. Lineage (NCBI taxonomy): Eukaryota > Metazoa > Chordata > Amphibia > Caudata > Salamandridae > Pleurodeles > Pleurodeles waltl. The sequence goes on along the minus strand of NC_090437.1, from coordinate 316,579,871 downwards.
AATCTGTTCCCCACCAACAAGGTGTCCCAGATAAACCACCTTCCCCTGCCCTATCTGGCACTTTGAAGCCTTGATAGTGAGGCCTGCCTTTTGCAGGGCCTCCAAAACTTTCCATAGGTGGACCAGGTGATCATCCCAACTGGAGCTAAAGACAGCTATATCGTCCAGATATGCTGCACTAAAAGCTTCCAGCCCTTGCAGGACTGTGTTCACCAACCTCTGAAAAGTGGCAGGTGCATTTTTCAATCCAAAAGGCATTACTGTGAATTGGTAATGGCCTCCAATGGTTGAAAATGCAGTTTTAGGTTTAGCATCTTCTGATAATTTGATCTGCCAATACCCTGCAGTCAAATAAAAAATGCTTAGATACTTGGCAGATGCCAGTGTATCTATGAGCTCATCTGCCCTGTGTATAGGGTGAGCATCAGTTTTGGTTACCTGGTTGAGACCTCTGTAGTCAACACAAAACCGCATTTCTTTCTTTCCATCTTTGGAATGAGGTTGTGGTACAAGTACCACAGGAGAAGCCCATGGACTTTCAGAGTGCTCAACCACTCCCAGTTCTAACATTTTCTGCACCTCTTGCTTTATGCAGTCTCTGACATGGTCAGGCTGCCTATAGATCTTACCTTTGACAGGCAAGCTGTCTCCAGTATCTATAGTGTGCTCACACTAAGAAGTGGTACCTGGCACAGTAGAGAAGAGTTCAGAAAACTGACCCAGGAGATTTATGCAATGGTCTTTCTGCTCAGCAGTAAGACAATCAGCCAAAACTACACCTTCCACTAGAGCATCTTGTTCTGTGGAAGAGAAGAGATCAGGTAGAGGATCACTGTCTTCTTCCTGTCCCTCATCAGTTGCCATGAGCAGGGTGAGATCAGCCCTGTCATAGTAGGGTTTCAGGCGATTGACATGGAGCACCCTAAGGGGACTCCTGGCAGTGCCTAAGTCAACTAAGTAGGTGACTTCACCCTTCTTTTTAACAATTGTGTGGGGTCCACTCCATTTATCTTGGAGTGCTCTTGGGGCCACAGGCTCCAAGACCCACACTTTCTGCCCTAGTTTGTACTAAACCAAAACAGCCTTCTGGTCATGCCATTGCTTCTGGAGCTCTTGGCTGGCCTGAAGGTTTTTACTGGCCTTTTTCATGTACTCAGCCATCCTTGATCTGAGGCCAAGTACATAATCCACAATATCTTGCTTTGGAGCTTTTAAATGTTGTTCCCAACCCTCCTTGACAAGTGTTAGTGGACCCCTAACAGGGTGTCCAAAGAGGAGTTCAAAGGGGCTGAAGCCCACTCCTTTCTGGGGTACCTCCCTGTAGGCAAAAATGAGGCATGGTAAAAGGATATCCCATCTCCTGCGGAGTTTTTCAGGGAGTCCCATAATCATGCCTTTGAGAGTTTTGTTAAATCTCTCCACCAGTCCATTTGTTTGTGGATGATAGGGTGTAGTGAACTTGTAAGTCACACCACACTCCTTCCACATGGCCTTTAAGTAAGCAGACATGAAATTGCTTCCCCTGTCTGATACCACCTCTTTTGGGAAGCCCACCCTGGAAAATATTCCCAGGAGGGCCTTTGCCACTGCAGGTGCTGTAGTGGTCCTTAGAGGAATTGCTTCAGGATATCTTGTGGCATGGTCCACTACCACCAAGATAAACCTATTGCCTGAAGCAGTAGGAGGGTCAAGGGGGCCAACTATGTCAACCCCTACCCTTTCAAAGGGAACCCCAACCACAGGCAGTGGAATAAGGGGTGCCTTGGGAGTGCCACCTGTCTTGCCACTGGCTTGACAGGTTTCACAGGACTTACAAAATTCCTTTGTGTCCTCTGACATTCTAGGCCAATGAAACAAGGGAACAAGTCTGTCCCAAGTTTTCATTTGTCCCAAATGTCCAGCTAGGGGAATGTCGTGGGCTAGAGTTAGGAGGAACTTTCTGTACTCCTGAGGAATCACTAACCTCCTGGCAGTTCCAGGTTTAGGATCCCTTGCTTCAGTGTACAAGAGGTTGTCCTCCCAGTAAACTCTGTGAGAGTCACTGACATCCCCATTAGCTTGTTTGACATCTTGCTGTCTTAGACCCTCTAGTGTGGGACAGGTCTGCTGTGCCACACTCAGCTCCTCCCTGGCAGCCCCCCCTTCACCCAAAAGCTCAGCAGTGTCTGCTTCCAGCTCCTCTGGTGTAGGTTCTGCACAGGGTGGAAATTCTTCTTCCTCAGAATTCGAATCCACTGTAGAGGGAGGGATAGTAGGAAGTGCTTTACTTCTACTAGCCCTAGCTTTAGGGAGCACTTGGTCCATTGTTCCAGGATCCAAGTCACCCTGTCCTTTTTGCTTTTTGGCCTGAGCCCTGGTTAAAGCAAAAATATGCCCTGGGATGCCCAGCATTGCTGCATGGGCTTCCAACTCCACATCTGTCCAAGCTGATGTCTCCAAATCATTTCCTAGTAGACAGTCTACAGGTAAATCTGAGGCTACCACAACTTTCTTTGGACCAGTAACCCCCCCCCCCCAGTTGAGATTTACAACAGCCATGGGCTGGCTAAGTGTGTTGTTGTGAGCATCGGTTACTTGGTACTGGTGACCAAGTAGGTGTTGTTCAGGGTGGACCAGTTTCTCTATCACCATTGTGACACTGGCACCTGTGTCCCTGTAGGCCTGAACCTCAAAACCATTTATTAGGGGTAGTTGCTTGTACTTATCCATGTTAAGGGGACAAGCAACCAAGGTGGCTAAATCAATAGCCCCCTCAGAGACTAACACAGCCTCTGTGGTCTCCCTAATCAGACCAACCCCAACTAAGTTACCAAAAGTGAGCCCAGCTACTCCCTCGGATTGGCTATTAGTAGGTTTGCTCCCACCACCACTGCTATTAGTAGGGACACTAGGTGTAGCAGTAGGGGTTGTAGTGGTAGGAGGCTTGGTGCTTTTCTTTGGACAACTGGGATCTGTTGTCCAATGGCCTTTTATTTTACATAAATAGCACCATTGTTTCTTTTCTTTGTTTTGATTAGAAGAGGATTTTCGGCCCACCACCCCCACCAGAGTGTTTTTGTGGGCCTGATGAAGACTCATTTTTAGATTTGTCCCCACCCTTGTCAGAAGACTTACCATCCTTCTTCTTGTTGCCATCTTTGTCACCCCCTGTATGAACTTTTCTGTTCACCCTTGTTCTGACCCATTTGTCTGCCTTCTTTCCCAATTCTTGGGGAGAGGTCAGATCAGAGTCCACCAAGTACTGGTGCAACAAATCAGACACACAATTATTAAGAATATGCTCCCTCAGGATCAAGTTATACAGGCTGTCATAATCAGTAACTTTACTGCCATGTAACCACCCCTCCAAGGCCTTCACTGAATGGTCAATGAAATCAACCCAGTCTTGTGACGACTCCTTTTTGGTCTCTCTGAACTTTATCCTGTACTGTTCAGTGGTTAAGCCATAACCATCCAGGAGTGCATTCTTAAGAACTTTGTAATCATTGGCTTCACTTTCTTTCACAGTAAGGAGCCTATCCCTACCCTTTCCACTAAATGATAGCCATAGGATAGCAGCCCACTGCCTTTGAGGGACATCCTGTACAGCACAGGCCCTCTCAAGTGCAGCAAACCACTTGTTAATGTCATCTCCCTCCTTATAAGGGGGAACTATCTTGTGCAGATTCCTGGAATCATGCTCTTTTGCAGGATGACTATGGGGAATACTGCTGCTGCCACCATGGGTTTCTAAACCCAGTTTCTGTTTCTCCTTCTCTACTTCTAAGGTCTGTCTATCCAAATCCAGCTGTTGCTTTTGAGCTTCAGTCTGGTTTGTTCCACTCTCAATCTATTGAGCTCCCTTTCTAACAATCTGTCATCATGGTGGGTGGGTGGGACGTGCCTTGAAACAGAAGTATGGTGAGAATGGACAGAAGGAGACCTATCCCTTACAGAAGGCACCCTAACAGCTTGGTTAACAGAAACATTACTTCTACTGTGGTGAGAAGGAATACTCTTGCTATGATGTGAGACAACACTATCTGTATGGTGGGACTCTACATCAGTACCAACTATGCTAGACTGTCTAGTAATGGGCAGGCTAGGAAGTTTCTTTCCTGAATCTTTTCCTAGGGGAGTCCCTGGATCAGATTGGGAACCATTAGCTACTTTTTCAACAGATGGGGCCCTTCTGGCCTTATCTTGTTCTCTAAGCATGTTAAGCAATAATTCCAAAGAAGGATTCTTCCCTACACTCAAACCTCTTTCTATGCAGAGACTCCTTGCTCCTTTCCAGCTAAGGTGATCATATGCAAGTTTGGACAGATCAACATTTTGGCCTGTGCCAGACATTTTTAGAAAGTGTTTAAGTGACAGAAAAAGTGAGAAATTTTTTTAGAACTTTTTAAAGAACAGGAAAAAAAACTTTTTAAACTTTTAAAGAACTTTTTGAAAGTTTAGAAGTACTTTTCAGCACTTTAGAAAAGAAGTGAGAAAAGAAATGCAAAACTTTTTGGTTAGGTGTACATACACTGAACTTGTTTTGTATATTTTTCTCTTATGAAAAGTACAATGACAAAAGTGGTAAGTAGTCTCAAAGCACTTATCCCACCGCTGCACAACCAATGTAGGAGGCTGGACTGGCTTGTAGTGAGTACCAAGGGGTACTTACACCTTGCACCAGGCCCAGTTATCCCTTATTAGTGTATAGGGTGTCTAGCAGCATAGGCTGATAGATAATGGTGGCTTAGCAGAGCAGCTTAGGCTGAACTAGGAGACGAGTGAAGCTCCTACAGTACCACTAGTGTCATATGCACAATATCATAAGAAAACACAATACACAGATATACTAAAAATAAAGGTACTTTATTTTTATGACAATATGCCAAAAGTATCTCAGTGAGTACCCTCAGTATGAGGATAGCAAATATACACAAGATATATGTACACAATACCAAAATATGCAGTAATAGTATTAGAAAACAGTGCAAACAATGTGTAGTTACAATAGGATGCAATGGGGACACATAGGGATAGGGGCAACACAAACCATATATACTCCAAAAGTGGAATGCGAACCACGAATGGACCCCAAACCTATGTGACCTTGTAGAGGGTCGCTGGGACTATTAGAAAATAGTGAGGGTTAGAAAAATAGCCCACCCCAAGACCCTGAAAAGTGAGTGCAAAGTGCACTAAAGTTCCCCAAAGGACATAGAAGTCGTGATAGGGGAATTCTGCAGGGAAGACACAAACCAGCAATGCAACAACAATGGATTTCCAGTCGAGGGTACCTGTGGAACAAGGGGACCAAGTCCAAAAGTCACAAGCAAGTCGGAGATGGGCAGATGCCCAGGAAATGCCAGCTGTGGATGCAAAGAAGCTGCTACTGGGATGTAGAAGCTGAGGATTCTGCAGGAACGACAAGGGCTAGAGACTTCCCCTTTGGAGGATGGATCCCCCACGCCGTGGAGAGTCGTGCAGAAGTGTTTTCCTGAAGAAAGACCGCCAACAAGCCTTGCTAGCTGCAAGTCGTGCGGTTAGCGTTTTTGGATGCTGCTGTGGCCCAGGAGGGACCAGGATGTCGCCAATTGTGTCTGGGGACAGAGAGGGCGTCGAGCAAGACAAGAAGCCCTCTCAGAAGCAGGCAGCACCCGCAGAAGTGCCGGAACAGGCACTACGAAGTGGAGAGAAACGGTGCTCACCCAAAGTCGCACAAAGGAGTCCCACGTCACCGGAGGACAACTTAGGAGGTCGTACAATGCAGGTTAGAGTGCCGTGGACCCAGGCTGGACTGTGCACAAAGGATTTCCGCCGGAAGTACACGGAGGCCGGAGTAGCTGCAAAAGTTGCGGTTCCCAGCAATGCAGTCTGGCGTGGGGAGGCAAGGACTTACCTCCACCAAACTTGGACTGAAGAGTCACTGGACTGTGGGAGTCACTTGGACAGAGTTGCTGGATTCAAGGGACCTCGCTCGTCGTGCTGAGAGGAGGCCCAGGGTACCGGTGATGCAGTTCTTTGGTGCCTGCGGTTGCAGGGGGACGATTCCGTCGACCCACGGGAGATTTCTTCGGAGCTTCTAGTGCAGAGGAGGCAGACTACCCCCACAGCATGCACCACCAGGAAAACAGTCGAGAAGGCGGCAGGATCAGCATTACAGAGTTGCAGTAGTCGTCTTCGCTACTTTGTTGCAGTTTTGTAGGCTTCCAGCGCGGTCAGCAGTCGATTCCTTGGCAGAAGGTGAAGAGAGAGATGCAGAGGAACTCGGATGAGCTCTTGCATTCGTTATCTAAAGAATCCCCAGAGACAGAGACCCTAAATAGCCAGAAAAGAGGGTTTGGCTACCTAGGAGAGAGGATAGGCTAGCAACACCTGAAGGAGCCTATCAGAAGGAGTCTCTGACGTCACCTGGTGGCACTGGCCACTCAGAGCAGTCCAGTGTGCCAGCAGCACCTCTGTTTCCAAGATGGCAGAGGTCTGGAGCACACTGGAGGAGCTCTGGACACCTCCCAGGGGAGGTGCAGGTCAGGGGAGTGGTCACTCCCCTTTCCTTTGTCCAATTTCGCGCCAGAGCAGGGCTAAGGGGTCCCTGAACCGGTGTAGACTGGCTTATGCAGAAATGGGCACCATGTGTGCCCATGAAAGCATTTCCAGAGGCTGGGGGAGGCTACTCCTCCCCTGCCTTCACACCATTTTCCAAAGGGAGAGGGTGTAACACCCTCTCTCAGAGGAAGTCCTTTGTTCTGCCATCCTGGGCCAAGCCTGGCTGGACCCCAGGAGGGCAGAAACCTGTCTGAGGGGTTGGCAGCAGCAGTAGCTGCAGCGAAACCCCAGGAAAGGCAGTTTGGCAGTACCAAGGTCTGTGCTACAGACCACTGGGATTGTGCCAACTATGCCAGGATGGCATAGAGGGGGCAATTCCATGATCATAGGCATGTTACATGGCCATATTCGGAGTTACCATTGTGAAGCTACATATAGGTAGTGACCTATATGTAGTGCACGCGTGTAATGGTGTCCCCGCACTCACAAAGTCCGGGGAATTGGCCCTGAACCATGTGGGGGCACCTTGGCTAGTGCCAGGGTGCCCTCACACTAAGTAACTTTGCACCTAACCTTTACCAGGTAAAGGTTAGACATATAGGTGACTTATAAGTTACTTAAGTGCAGTGTAAAATGGCTGTGAAATAACGTGGACGTTATTTCACTCAGGCTGAAGTGGCAGGCCTGTGTAAGAATTGTCAGAGCTCCCTATGGGTGGCAAAAGAAATGCTGCAGCCCATAGGGATCTCCTGGAACCCCAATACCCTGGGTACCTCAGTACCATATACTAGGGAATTATAAGGGTGTTCCAGTAAGCCAATATAAATTGGTAACATTGGTCACTAGCCTGTTAGTGACAATTTGAAAGAAATGAGAGAGCATAACCACTGAGGTTCTGATTAGCAGAGCCTCAGTGAGACAGTTAGTCATAACACAGGTAACACATTCAGGCACACTTATGAGCACTGGGGCCCTGGCTGGCAGGGTCCCAGTGACACATACAACTAAAACAACATATATACAGTGAAAAAATGGGGGTAACATGCCAGGCAAGATGGTACTTTCCTACACAACCCCCCCCCCCCCCAAACGAAGGACAATAAGACTAGCCATGACCTTATGAGTCTTCATTGTCTAAGTGGAAATATCTGGAGAGTCCATCTGCATTGGAGTGGCTACTCCCAGGTCTATGTTCCACTGTATAGTCCATTCCCTGTAGGGATATGGACCACCTCAACAATTTAGGATTTTCACCTTTCATTTGTTTTAGCCAAAGTAGAGGTTTGTGGTCTGTCTGAACAAGGAAGTGAGTGCCAAACAGGTATGGCCTCAACTTCTTCAGTGCCCAGACCACAGCAAAGGCCTCCCTCTCAATGGCAGACCAACGCTTTTCTCTAGGGGTCAACCTCCTACTAATAAAAGCAACAGGTTGATCCTGGCCCTCAGAATTAAGTTGTGATAGGACTGCCCCTACTCCTAATTCAGATGCATCAGTTTGGACATAGAATTTTTTAGAGTAACAAGGGCTTTTCAGGACAGGTGCAGAGCACATGGCCTGCTTCAGCTCCTCAAAAGCTTTCTGACAGTTTGCTGTCCATAATACCTTTTTAGGCATTTTCTTGGATGTGAGGTCATTAAGAGGGGCTGCAATGGAGCCATAGTTCTTAATGAACCTCCTGTAATACCCAGTGAGGCCTAGGAAGGCTCTCACCTGAGTCTGAGTAGTAGGGGGAACCCAATCTATAATAGTTTGGATTTTCATCCTGAAGTGGTGCAATCTGTTCCCCACCAACAAGGTGTCCCAGATAAACCACCTTCCCCTGCCCTATCTGGCACTTTGAAGCCTTGATAGTGAGGCCTGCCTTTTGCAGGGCCTCCAAAACTTTCCATAGGTGGACCAGGTGATCATCCCAACTGGAGCTAAAGACAGCTATATCGTCCAGATATGCTGCACTAAAAGCTTCCAGCCCTTGCAGGACTGTGTTCACCAACCTCTGAAAAGTGGCAGGTGCATTTTTCAATCCAAAAGGCATTACTGTGAATTGGTAATGGCCTCCAATGGTTGAAAATGCAGTTTTAGGTTTAGCATCTTCTGATAATTTGATCTGCCAATACCCTGCAGTCAAATAAAAAATGCTTAGATACTTGGCAGATGCCAGTGTATCTATGAGCTCATCTGCCCTGTGTATAGGGTGAGCATCAGTTTTGGTTACCTGGTTGAGACCTCTGTAGTCAACACAAAACCGCATTTCTTTCTTTCCATCTTTGGAATGAGGTTGTGGTACAAGTACCACAGGAGAAGCCCATGGACTTTCAGAGTGCTCAACCACTCCCAGTTCTAACATTTTCTGCACCTCTTGCTTTATGCAGTCTCTGACATGGTCAGGCTGCCTATAGATCTTACCTTTGACAGGCAAGCTGTCTCCAGTATCTATAGTGTGCTCACACTAAGAAGTGGTACCTGGCACAGTAGAGAAGAGTTCAGAAAACTGACCCAGGAGATTTATGCAATGGTCTTTCTGCTCAGCAGTAAGACAATCAGCCAAAACTACACCTTCCACTAGAGCATCTTGTTCTGTGGAAGAGAAGAGATCAGGTAGAGGATCACTGTCTTCTTCCTGTCCCTCATCAGTTGCCATGAGCAGGGTGAGATCAGCCCTGTCATAGTAGGGTTTCAGGCGATTGACATGGAGCACCCTAAGGGGACTCCTGGCAGTGCCTAAGTCAACTAAGTAGGTGACTTCACCCTTCTTTTCAACAATTGTGTGGGGTCCACTCCATTTATCTTGGAGTGCTCTTGGGGCCACAGGCTCCAAGACCCACACTTTCTGCCCTGGTTTGTACTAAACCAAAACAGCCTTCTGGTCATGCCATTGCTTCTGGAACTCTTGGCTGGCCTGAAGGTTTTTACTGGCCTTTTTCATGTACTCAGCCATCCTTGATCTGAGGCCAAGTACATAATCCACAATATCTTGCTTTGGAGCTTTTAAAGGTTGTTCCCAACCCTCCTTGACAAGTGTTAGTGGACCCCTAACAGGGTGTCCAAAGAGGAGTTCAAAGGGGCTGAAGCCCACTCCTTTCTGGGGTACCTCCCTGTAGGCAAAAATGAGGCATGGTAAAAGGATATCCCATCTCCTGCGGAGTTTTTCAGGGAGTCCCATAATCATGCCTTTGAGAGTTTTGTTAAATCTCTCCACCAGTCCATTTGTTTGTGGATGATAGGGTGTAGTGAACTTGTAAGTCACACCACACTCCTTCCACATGGCCTTTAAGTAAGCAGACATGAAATTGCTTCCCCTGTCTGATACCACCTCTTTTGGGAAGCCCACCCTGGAAAATATTCCCAGGAGGGCCTTTGCCACTGCAGGTGCTGTAGTGGTCCTTAGAGGAATTGCTTCAGGATATCTTGTGGCATGGTCCACTACCACCAATATAAACCTATTGCCTGAAGCAGTAGGAGGGTCAAGGGGGCCAACTATGTCAACCCCTACCCTTTCAAAGGGAACCCCAACCACAGGCAGTGGAATAAGGGGTGCCTTTGGAGTGCCACCTGTCTTGCCACTGGCTTGACAGGTTTCACAGGACTTACAAAATTCCTTTGTGTCCTCTGACATTCTAGGCCAATGAAACAAGGGAACAAGTCTGTCCCAAGTTTTCATTTGTCCCAAATGTCCAGCTAGGGGAATGTCGTGGGCTAGAGTTAGGAGGAACTTTCTGTACTCCTGAGGAATCACTAACCTCCTGGCAGTTCCAGGTTTAGGATCCCTTGCTTCAGTGTACAAGAGGTTGTCCTCCCAGTAAACTCTGTGAGAGTCACTGACATCCCCATTAGCTTGTTTGACATCTTGCTGTCTTAGACCCTCTAGTGTGGGACAGGTCTGCTGTGCCACACTCAGCTCCTCCCTGGCAGCCCCCCCTTCACCCAAAAGCTCAGCAGTGTCTGCTTCCAGCTCCTCTAGTGTAGGTTCTGCACAGGGTGGAAATTCTTCTTCCTCAGAATTCGAATCCACTGTAGAGGGAGGGATAGTAGGAAGTGCTTTACTTCTACTAGCCCTAGCTTTAGGGAGCACTTGGTCCATTGTTCCAGGATCCAAGTCACCCTGTCCTTTTTGCTTTTTGGCCTGAGCCCTGGTTAAAGCAAAAATATGCCCTGGGATGCCCAGCATTGCTGCATGGGCTTCCAACTCCACATCTGTCCAAGCTGATGTCTCCAAATCATTTCCTAGTAGACAGTCTACAGGTAAATCTGAGGCTACCACAACTTTCTTTGGACCAGTAACCCCCCCCCAGTTGAGATTTACAACAGCCATGGGCTGCCTAAGTGTGTTGTTGTGAGCATCGTTTACTTGGTACTGGTGACCAAGTAGGTGTTGTTCAGGGTGGACCAGTTTCTCTATCACCATTGTGACACTGGCACCTGTGTCCCTGTAGGCCTGAACCTCAAAACCATTTATTAGGGGTAGTTGCTTGTACTTATCCATGTTAAGGGGACAAGCAACCAAGGTGGCTAAATCAATAGCCCCCTCAGAGACTAACACAGCCTCTGTGGTCTCCCTAATCAGACCAACCCCAACTAAGTTACCAAAAGTGAGCCCAGCTACTCCCTCGGATTGGCTATTAGTAGGTTTGCTCCCACCACCACTGCTATTAGTAGGGACACTAGGTGTAGCAGTAGGGGTTGTAGTGGTAGGAGGCTTGGTGCTTTTCTTTGGACAACTGGGATCTGTTGTCCAATGGCCTTTTATTTTACATAAATAGCACCATTGTTTCTTTTCTTTGTTTTGATTAGAAGAGGATTTTCGGCCCACCACCCCCACCAGAGTGTTTTTGTGGGCCTGATGAAGACTCATTTTTAGATTTGTCCCCACCCTTGTCAGAAGACTTACCATCCTTCTTCTTGTTGCCATCTTTGTCACCCCCTGTATGAACTTTTCTGTTCACCCTTGTTCTGACCCATTTGTCTGCCTTCTTTCCCAATTCTTGGGGAGAGGTCAGATCAGAGTCCACCAAGTACTGGTGCAACAAATCAGACACACAATTATTAAGAATATGCTCCCTCAGGATCAAGTTATACAGGCTGTCATAATCAGTAACTTTACTGCCATGTAACCACCCCTCCAAGGCCTTCACTGAATGGTCAATGAAATCAACCCAGTCTTGTGACGACTCCTTTTTGGTCTCTCTGAACTTTATCCTGTACTGTTCAGTGGTTAAGCCATAACCATCCAGGAGTGCATTCTTAAGAACTTTGTAATCATTGGCTTCACTTTCTTTCACAGTAAGGAGCCTATCCCTACCCTTTCCACTAAATGATAGCCATAGGATAGCAGCCCACTGCCTTTGAGGGACATCCTGTACAGCACAGGCCCTCTCAAGTGCAGCAAACCACTTGTTAATGTCATCTCCCTCCTTATAAGGGGGAACTATCTTGTGCAGATTCCTGGAATCATGCTCTTTTGCAGGATGACTATGGGGAATACTGCTGCTGCCACCATGGGTTTCTAAACCCAGTTTCTGTTTCTCCTTCTCTACTTCTAAGGTCTGTCTATCCAAATCCAGCTGTTGCTTTTTGAGCTTCAGTCTGGTTTGTTCCACTCTCAATCTATTGAGCTCCCTTTCTAACAATCTGTCATCAGGGTGGGTGGGTGGGACGTGCCTTGAAACAGAAGTATGGTGAGAATGGACAGAAGGAGACCTATCCCTTACAGAAGGCACCCTAACAGCTTGGTTAACAGAAACATTACTTCTACTGTGGTGAGAAGGAATACTCTTGCTATGATGTGAGACAACACTATCTGTATGGTGGGACTCTACATCAGTACCAACTATGCTAGACTGTCTAGTAATGGGCAGGCTAGGAAGTTTCTTTCCTGAATCTTTTCCTAGGGGAGTCCCTGGATCAGATTGGGAACCATTAGCTACTTTTTCAACAGATGGGGCCCTTCTGGCCTTATCTTGTTCTCTAAGCATGTTAAGCAATAATTCCAAAGAAGGATTCTTCCCTACACTCAAACCTCTTTCTATGCAGAGACTCCTTGCTCCTTTCCAGCTAAGGTGATCATATGCAAGTTTGGACAGATCAACATTTTGGCCTGTGCCAGACATTTTTAGAAAGTGTTTAAGTGACAGAAAAAGTGAGAAAAAGTTTTTAGAACTTTTTAAAGAACAGGAAAAAAAACTTTTTAAACTTTTAAAGAACTTTTTGAAAGTTTAGAAGTACTTTTCAGCACTTTAGAAAAGAAGTGAGAAAAGAAAAGCAAAACTTTTTGGTTAGGTGTACATACACTGAACTTGTTTTGTATATTTTTCTCTTATGAAAAGTACAATGACAAAAGTGGTAAGTAGTCTCAAAGCACTTATCCCACCGCTGCACAACCAATGTAGGAGGCTGGACTGGCTTGTAGTGAGTACCAAGGGGTACTTACACCTTGCACCAGGCCCAGTTATCCCTTATTAGTGTATAGGGTGTCTAGCAGCATAGGCTGATAGATAATGGTGGCTTAGCAGAGCAGCTTAGGCTGAACTAGGAGACGAGTGAAGCTCCTACAGTACCACTAGTGTCATATGCACAATATCATAAGAAAACACAATACACAGATATACTAAAAATAAAGGTACTTTATTTTTATGACAATATGCCAAAAGTATCTCAGTGAGTACCCTCAGTATGAGGATAGCAAATATACACAAGATATATGTACACAATACCAAAATATGCAGTAATAGTATTAGAAAACAGTGCAAACAATGTATAGTTACAATAGGATGCAATGGGGACACATAGGGATAGGGGCAACACAAACCATATACTCCAAAAGTGGAATGCGAACCACGAATGGACCCCAAACCTATGTGACCTTGTAGAGGGTCGCTGGGACTATTAGAAAATAGTGAGGGTTAGAAAAATAGCCCACCCCAAGACCCTGAAAAGTGAGTGCAAAGTGCACTAAAGTTCCCCAAAGGACATAGAAGTCGTGATAGGGGAATTCTGCAGGGAAGACACAAACCAGCAATGCAACAACAATGGATTTCCAGTCGAGGGTACCTGTGGAACAAGGGGACCAAGTCCAAAAGTCACAAGCAAGTCGGAGATGGGCAGATGCCCAGGAAATGCCAGCTGTGGATGCAAAGAAGCTGCTACTGGGATGTAGAAGCTGAGGATTCTGCAGGAACGACAAGGGCTAGAGACTTCCCCTTTGGAGGATGGATCCCCCACGCCGTGGAGAGTCGTGCAAAAGTGTTTTCCTGAAGAAAGACCGCCAACAAGCCTTGCTAGCTGCAAGTCGTGCGGTTAGCGTTTTTGGATGCTGCTGTGGCCCAGGAGGGACCAGGATGTCGCCAATTGCGTCTGGGGACAGAGGGGGCGTCGAGCAAAACAAGGAGCCCTCTCAGAAGTAGGCAGCACCCGCAGAAGTGCCGGAACAGGCACTATGAAGTGGAGAGAAATGGTGCTCACCCGAAGTCGCACAAAGGAGTCCCACGTCGCCGGAGGACAACTTAGGAGGTCTTGCAATGCAGGTTAGAGTGCCGTGGACCCAGGCTGGACTGTGCACAAAGGATTTCCGCCGGAAGTGCACGGAGGCCGGAGTAGCTGCAAAAGTCGCGGTTCCCAGCAATGCAGTCTGGCGTGGGGAGGCAAGGACTTACCTCCACCAAACTTGGACTGAAGAGTCACTGGACTGTGGGAGTCACTTGGACAGAGTTGCTGGATTCAAGGGACCTCGCTCGTCGTGCTGAGAGGAGACCCAGGGTACCGGTGATGCAGTTCTTTGGTGCCTGCGGTTGCAGGGGGACGATTCCGTCGACCCACGGGAGATTTCTTCAGAGCTTCTAGTGCAGAGAGGAGGCAGACTACCCCCACAGCATGCACCACCAGGAAAACAGTCGAGAAGGCGGCAGGATCAGCGTTACAGAGTTGCAGTAGTCGTCTTCGCTACTTTGTTGCAGTTTTGCAGGCTTCCAGCGCGGTCAGCAGTCGATTCCTTGGCAGAAGGTGAAGAGAGAGATGCAGAGGAACTCGGATGAGTTCTTGCATTTGTTATCTAAAGAATCCCCAGAGACAGAGACCCTAAATAGCCAGAAAAGAGGGTTTGGCTACCTAGGAGAGAGGATAGGCTAGCAACACCTGAAGGAGCCTATCAGAAGGAGTCTCTGACGTCACCTGGTGGCACTGGCCACTCAGAGCAGTCCAGTGTGCCAGCAGCACCTCTGTTTCCAAGATGGCAGAGGTCTGGAGCACACTGGAGGAGCTCTGGACACCTCCCAGGGGAGGTGCAGGTCAGGGGAGTGGTCACTCCCCTTTCCTTTGTCCAGTTTCGCGCCAGAGCAGGGCTAAGGGGTCCCTGAACCGGTGTAGACTGGCTTATGCAGAAATGGGCACCATGTGTGTCCATGAAAGCATTTCCAGAGGCTGGGGGAGGCTACTCCTCCCCTGCCTTCACACCATTTTCCAAAGGGAGAGGGTGTAACACCCTCTCTCAGAGGAAGTCCTTTGTTCTGCCATCCTGCGCCAAGCCTGGCTGGACCCCAGGAGGGCAGAAACCTGTCTGAGGGGTTGGCAGCAGCAGCAGCTGCAGTGAAACCCCAGGAAAGGCAGTTTGGCAGTACCAGGGTCTGTGCTACAGACCACTGGGATCATGGGATTGTGCCAACTATGCCAGGATGGCATAGAGGGGGCAATTCCATGATCATAGACATGTTACATGGCCATATTCGGAGTTACCATTGTGAAGCTACATATAGGTAGTGACCTATATGTAGTGCACGCGTGTAATGGTGTCCCCGCACTCACAAAGTCCGGGGAATTGGCCCTGAACCATGCGGGGGGCACCTTGGCTAGTGCCAGGGTGTCCTCACACTAAGTAACTTTGCACCTAACCTTTACCAGGTAAAGGTTAGACATATAGGTGACTTATAATTTACTTAAGTGCAGTGTAAAATGGCTGTGAAATAACGTGGACGTTATTTCACTCAGGCTGCAGTGGCAGGCCTGTGTAAGAATTGTCAGAGCTCCCTATGGGTGGCAAAAGAAATGCTGCAGCCCATAGGGATCTCCTGGAACCCCAATACCCTGGGTACCTCAGTACCATATACTAGGGAATTATAAGGGTGTTCCGGTAAGCCAATAAAAATTGGTAAAATTGGTCACTAGCCTGTTAGTGACAATTTGAAAGAAATGAGAGAGCATAACCACTGAGGTTCTGATTAGCAGAGCCTCAGTGAGACAGTTAGTCATAACACAGGTAACACATTCAGGCACACTTATGAGCACTGGGGCCCTGGCTGGCAGGGTCCCAGTGACACATACAACTAAAACAACATATATACAGTGAAAAAATGGGGGTAACATGCCAGGCAAGATGGTACTTTCCTACACTAGAATACTAATGGGTACGCAACTATGCAACTGGAGGTACGTAAAAACACTAATTATATACACAATAGCAATATATAGCATAAAAACAACAAGCATTGGCAAAAGTATTAGAAAATAGTGAGAGCCGTAGGGGAGGGTGACACTATATACTAAAAAAGTGAAATGTGAGATACAGACCCCCACCCTAGGATGTGGAAACATTAGAGGGGAGCTGGAGGAACTCAGAACCCCAAGAAGTGAGTACCAGAGTGACCCCCAGTGACCAGGAGAGCAGAGTAAGTAACTGTTTTTCCCTAAAACTAACAGGAGGAGTTAGAAAAAGGATTGTGCAAGACGCAGACCAGACTGGAAGAACCCAAAGGTGGATTCTGGCTGAAGAGGACCTGCAAAGGAAGGGGACCAAGTCCAGTTTGTGATGGAGTGCCTGGTCGTGGCAGGAGCCACTATCCACCCTTCTGTGGATGCAGGACCAGGTCAACGGGGGAAGATGGAAACAAGCTGTGCAGCGCAGGAGATGAAGAGTAGTCCCTAAAGTGATGCAGATGGTGTCCCACGTCAGCTGTCGGGATGCAGTCGGTCAGTGGTGCCGGATAACCACCAACAAGCCTTGGCAAATACAAAAGAAGACGAAGACGAATTGCAAGGCTGAAGAGGACCAGCAAGGCACAGGGGACTCGACCAATGGAGGGGAGTCCAAGATGACCTTCAGCAGTTGGGAGAGTCACTAGAAGCATTTGCAGCCACCACAGGCAGCCCATAGGCAGAAGGCACAGGAGTTGCAGTGTGGCCCGATCAGCACACCCAAAGAGGAGTCCCGCGTTGCTGGAGAAGCAGAGGGGAGACTGTGCTTGGCTGGAAGAAGTTCTGGGGCCAAGTGCTACAAGGAGCCTGAAGATCCCCTGGAGCAGGAGCAGTGTGTCAGTGCAGAGGGATACTGTCCTGCAAGGAGAGGGAAGGGCTTACTGTATCCCAAGTTGGACAGCTGGCAGAGAGGACCAAGGGGACCACTCCAGACCACCACCGGTGATGCAGGATCCATGCAGTTCTGGAGGAGAACAGATCCACGCAGCCAGTCGTTGTTGCAGTTGGTAGGAGCAATGCTGGGGGTCCACCAAGGAGCCCCAAGAGACATGGAATCATACAACCAACACTGACAACAGAATTGGGGTATAATTCTGACATGTTTGATACCAAACATACCCAGGTTCGGAGTTACCATTATGTAGCTCCAATACACAGGTAAAATGGCTTCCCCGCAATTACCAAGTCCAGTGTAATGGAGCTGGAGTTTGTAGGGGCACCTCTGCTCATGCAAGGGTGCCCTCACACAAAGGGTCCGGCACCCTGCCCTCTGGGCTAGGAGGGCCTACCATAGGGTGACCTGGTGCAGTGACCTTTAGTGAAAGGGTGCATGCACCTTTACACGCGGGCTGCAATGGCAGGCCTGCAGACACATTTTGCATGGACTCCCATGGGTGCCACAATACATTCTGCAGCCCATGGGGAACCCGTGGTGCCCAAATGCCCTGGATACCTAAGTACCATATACTAGGGACTTATAAGGGGGCACTAGTATGACAATTGTGGGGTGTGCAAAGTCCTAGGCAACCGAATTTAGAGGGAGAAAACACAACACTGGGGTCCTGGTTAGCAGAAGCCCAGTGAAAATAGTCTAAGCATACTGACAGCAGACACAAAGTGGGGGTAACCATGCCAAAAAGAGGGTACTTTCTTACATCCTTCAACTTGGCTCCATGGGATTGATGGGTCATTAGCCGACATCGCTGATGTCCTGATGCAGAAGGAACAACAATACCAGCCTTCTATATGTGACACCAGTGAAATTGCCAGGCAACTGGGAGGCATTAATACCTCAATCCAGTCCATGAAGGCCAAATTAGACTCCTTCCTGGCAATAATGAGTGCCTTCAACAGCAACGTTGTTGCACTGTTGTCCAGCCAGGATACCCTTGCCAAGAACTATAATGCTGCCTTACTGGTGCTCATAAATGTTGTTGGGCACATGGGAGTCACACCTTCTGCTTGTGATTTGTGTGTGCCTCCCATTCAGACCCCACAACATCCAGGGTAGGACAAACATTCACCAGAGGAGGAAGATGTTGGTTTCCCCAGTTTTTGAAGGTGAACGTCCCAATGAACATTTGTGTCTGCCCCTGGCCAGTTTTTCTATCTGTCTTGTGTAGGACATCATGCAACCCTATTTGTAGTTTTCCTGTATGTCCTGTGTAGTATATCATACCACCCTCTTTGTAAGTCAGGACAATGCTCTTTGTGTTGTACTTGATTTTCTCCACGTGTGCCCCTAAATCCTATGCAACAGCTGATAATGGCAATGATTTTGTCCTCATTGATCTCATATGTAAATGTGTTGTAACCTGTAAACTAAAGTATTTTACTCACAATACCTAATTATTTTACATATATCTATTGTTTTTAATCTAAGCATACTCACATGTTGTAATGTGAGGTAATGAACCTCTGTAAGCAATTATTAAACCATTATGAGATTAGTATGGTTGTTACCCCTAAAATCTACAAACAGAATGTGACTATAACATCCAATGTCACATTTTTTTTTAAAGCTGGAGAAGAGTGAGCTCAACCTCGTTGCACATGCTGTCTTTGTATGTACACCTATACCAATTACATCCATAGCAATGTTATGAAGGCCAGTGTGTACCTAAGCAATGTAATGCCAGAGTCTACCAGCAAGAAACACTTTTTAGATGGACACACAGAGATAAGGTTCTTGCAAAGTGCATATAAACGTATCACCTGTAAAAGGGATATGTGAGGGCAAAACACTGTGACAATATAAACATTCATGTTGCAATGTAAAGATTACAACATCATTCCCAAATCTGAAAACATCACTGCTCACACAAAAGATAAGCAAGAATACATAACTCTGGATGGCTGTACAAATGCTAGCCAGATACCCATTAGCATACTCCTCATGGATTAGCATTGTACTTGTGCCACAGAAGGAGGCACAAGGGCAAACCAATATGGTGAATGACATTAACCAAGGCATGCAAGTACAGTATGCCTCGCCTGTGTTTACTGATAATTGTTGAATAAGGCAACACAGGCCAAAATAGCTGTTAATATACCACAGAGAGGCCTCACGTGTTAAGTGTGAGTGCAGCCACACATTACATCACTTTTGTACACAATGCTGCATAAGTGGCAGACTAGGGAACCTGTAACAATGCTACACCTCCCCAGGGGAGGTGAATGACGGAGATATGCTGGCAAAAAAAAATCATGTTGCGTACTATAACTAAGTGAGCTCCATGATGTGACTCACTTAGCAACAACAAAATGACAGTGATGATGGATGTTGTCCAAGCAGGTGTGACTTTATGCACAATTAAAAAACACTTCCCATTTTTCAAATTTTTAATGTGCGTCTCAAATAATGTGTGTTATTTTTGAATTTTTTCTAAGAAATATCACATATACCAAATAGGTACCTCAATGTGTATATACCATGGTATGTTCTGTAGAACATCAGAACTCTTTTCATGGTTTGCTGATGTGACAGCAGATGTGCATGTAAACTTATCTGTCATCACCGGTCAGTGTCTACCTCCTTACAAAATACATGCCTTTCCATCAAGAACGAACTGTCAAAAAATGTAGGGCCTTATTTATACTTTTTGGTGCAAAACTGCACTAAGGCAGTTTTGCCCCAAAAAGTTTTGCACCGGCTTGCACCATGTTTTAGCACCAGCTGGGCACCATATTTATGGAATGGTGCAAGCCGGTGCAAAGGGTAGGCTAGCTTAAAAAAAAATGACGTTAGGCAGTTTTGAGTCAAAATAAATGATTCTGACCAGATTAACATCATTTTTTGACGCTAAGGGGCATATTTATACTCTGCACTGAATTAGCGTCATTTTTTTTTACTCTAATTCAGTGCAAAACTAACTCCATATTTATACTTTGGTGCTAGACCCGTCTAGCACCAAATTTATGGAGTTAAAGTCATTTTTTGGAAGTGGAAACCTACCTTGCCTTAATGAGATGCAAGGTAGGCATTCCCGTGCAAAAAAATGACTCTATGGCCTTAACACCATATTTATACTCCCATGTAAACATGGTGCAAGGGAGGGAGGAGGGGTCAAAAAATGGGGCAAAGCTTGCTTTGCCCCATTTTTTAAGACCTGGGTCAGGGCAGGTGTAAGGGGACCTGTGGCCCTATTTCCATGGTGGAACACCATGGAATAAGCCCAGAGGTGCCCTCCCTAGGCCCTAGGGGCACCCCCACCCACACTACAGGGACTGCGAGGATGGGGGACCCCATCCCAGTTAAGTACAGGTAAGTGCATTTTATTTGTGAAAGTGCCATAGGGGGCCCTGAAATGGGACCCCATACATGGCACCGGCTACAATGGCCATGCCCAGGGGAGCCCTGTCCTCTGTGCTGGCCACTGGGGTGGTGGGCATGACTCCTGCCTTTTCTAAGGCAGGAGTCATGTGGCATGGTAGGTTTAGCACCATAAAATGACGCTAATCTGGTTAGAGTCATTTTTTTTTTTACTCTAACCTACCTAAAGCCATTTTTTGGTGCTAAACCCTCTTCTTCCATACTGCCAGTCCCACCCGACTAAAGTCATTTTTTAAAACTCTAGCCTACCCTTTGCACCGGCTTGCACCATTCCATAAATATGGTGCCCGGCTGGTGCACAGAAATGGTGCAAGCCGGTGCTAAACTTTTTGGTGCAAAACTGAGTTAGTGCAGTTTTGCAGCAAAAAGTATAAATAAGGGCCAATATTTTGTACGTTTGCGCCACTTTTGTGTCATAAAATGACATTAATGCGGTGCAAAAAAAGTTTAAATCAGGGCCTTGATGCTAGATGGGTCTAGCACCAAAGTATAAATATGGAGTTAGTTTTGCACCGAATTAGAGTAAAAAAAAAATGACACTAATTCGGTGCAAACAGAGTATAAATATGCCGCAGAGTATAAATATGCCCCTAAATGTGGTGTTAAGGCAATAGAGTCATTTTTTGCACAGGAACACCTACCGTGCATCTCATTAAGGCAAAGTAGGTCTCCACTTTAAAAAAAATGACTTTAACTCCATAAATTTGGTGCTAGAGGGGTCTAGCACCAAAGTATAAATATGGAGTTAGTTTTGCACCGAATTAGAGTTAAAAAAAATGACACTAATTCGGTGCAAACAGAGTATAAATATGCCCCGTAATGTGTAGAAGCATACCAAACACCCATGTGAAATAGAGAAATATTTATTACAACAAACTTACTCACACTGATAAAACATTCCTAACTATCTAACTCTATACTACCTACTTTAATCTGCATTGGCCTATACCTAAAACTAGGCTAAATGAACTTAACTATCTTAGACACAAGACTTATTAAACATCAGCCCCCACATGCCTCTCAGGGTAAGTAGTGCATGTCAGTCAATACCAATAGGTAACACTCTACTGACATCTGTACATGCTGAAAACCCAGAAGGTGTTATTACACCCAAATAGCAGCCATGTCATGCATCTCGTGCTGAATAAAGGTAACTTTCACATAGGCCTGCATCCTGTCAATCCACATGTAGAAACTTAAGCCAGATCATGGTGTTTGTGCTGGAGTGGCTTTGTATATCAGACATGACCGAGTGTTGCCTTGCCCAGTGTCACTTTGCTGCACACAAGGCAAAAGTAAATGCTGCATAAGAGGCCCACCCTCTGACATCAGTACAAACGATGGGGTCAGATTAAACATGGTTTCATATAGCACAATACAGCAAGCTATCGTTCTGCGCTGTGATGTGTGAAAGCGATAGACCATGAAAGCACCATATGTACCTTTAAATGGTGCCTACCTGTCTTATCGTAGTGCTGGTACACACTGGGATGCCTAGCGTGAAGGCAGGCACAATTCCGTCTTGGGGCAAGGGTACCTGCTTTGTGTGCAGGAGCTATGTGTTGGTACAGGAAGGGACCTGCTACTGCAAACAGCCATCACTCACTGGGGTATACATTCCATCTCAATATCTAACGTGTTGAAGCCAGACACAGCAACACCATGGTGATGGGATGCTTGCCTTGCCCGTGGCTCCATTAGTAGGCAGTACAACACTTGCGCAGTGACAGGACTATACCCATGTCTCATCCTTCAGGATAACAATCAGTCCCTTTATACATCTGGTCACTATAGTCCACAGATCGTTACACACAGGCAGTACCTGACTGTAGAGGTTGCTCATGCACTTCTGTATACATAGAACATACCTTCAGCATTTAGAACAGAAAAGCTACCAATTTCCACCTCAATAAATGATTTGTGTCCACCTGAAAGACCTGATATGTGTGGAAACTTACATATTGTATAAACATACAATTTGCACAGTAGCTAGTGACATCTCAAAATACAATGTGTGACATAAGTAACATGTACACAGGTCCAATCATCAAGGGTCCAATTCACAAAGGTAGTTAGATCGCTGGTCTACTTTAGACCAAAAGTCTAACTTTATGACCTTTAGGTATTCAGAAAGGTAAGATACAAGTCATATCTTTAACTTCGCCCTTGGGCAGAATCTCTGCCTGAGATCAGAGATTCTGCCTAAAGGGGCGATGTAAAGATACAACTTGTATCTTACCTTTCTGAATACCGAAAAGTCATGAAGCTAGACTTTTGATCTGAACGTAGACCAAAAGTCTAACTTTACCTTTGTGAATCGGACCCTAAGTTTTAGGGCAATTTCTCCTCTGTCATTTGCATGTATACCTGTGCATTTCCAACTTTGTCAGACAACACAGAACTGCTAGAGTACTAGGTATTGATGGCTTTTTGAATTCTGGGGAAATGTCTGCAACACACAGACAAGTTTTAATGGCCTGTACCTCATCTGACTATGAATGGAACTGAACTTCCTAGTTTAGAATACTGTTGACTACAAGGTGATTGTATGTAGTACAGATTGTTATGTTGCCTATTTGTGCCACAGGGTTTATGTTGCAATCCAGTTTCCAGGTATGGCTGTTTGTATCACAGAACCCCTATTTGTTAGACTGGTGTTTTGTCCAGACAGGGGCCTTATACCCTATGATCAATGATTTACCACTACCCCGGTGCTGCTAATTACTTATCAATCATACTGACAGGAAAATCACATGGAAACAGTAAGTCCCTGCGCATGTGTCAGACAGCATTGTACGCTGCAACCAACAAAATGCATGTCTTTGGAGTTGGTTAGAGAGACACCCTTGCAGGCGGGTGAGTGTTTGAGTATGCAGGCAGATGTTTGTGGGTGCACGGGATGCCTATGAGCAATCCAAGTCTGCCTGTACAATGCAGATATATTGCTGGACTTATTAGTATTAGTACTTTCAATATGCATCATAAAGGCATGTTTGACACTGCGCACAGTTCCTATATAAATCTCGGGCCACAGTCTACATATGTCACTCATTTCCCTGGGACCTAGCGCATGTGGAATACACGGACAAACCTTATGATATAGGGGTGATGCACAAATATGTACATAAACCTAGACCTAAGTATCTCATTTTCTCACACAAAGCAATGCACCATGCCACCGTCTAGTGCTGCCCTGCGTGACCATTAATGGTCAGTCTGGTAATGTGTCAAAAACCATGTGTGGATGGGTATGGACACCCTTGTCCTCCTGTGGAACACGTACCTGTCACAGAGAAATGTACAGCATCAATTTGGGCAGCTGTGCATTACTACAGATTTATAAAGCCATGCCAGACTATGCAAGGCTGGCCTTGCGTGGTTTGATGAATTACACAATTTCTAGCCTTCCCTTGTCCCATGATATCTACATGATGGGTTGTGCAAACGTCAGTGCCACCTCCTCTAATAGGCTTGCTGCACCGCTTATTAGCATGATGCCACACACATTCTTAATACCCCATGGCACAATGTACATAACACCCCCTGGAGTAAATCACTGGCTCACTGGATCAACATCTGCGAATTCTACACTGTCAAGTATGAGAATGTCATATCATTATTTAAACAATTAAGTCTGACAGACATAATAATTTGATGTTGAATATGAGCTCATACATACCTACAGGTCCACCAATTTCCAGCCCAAGGAGGTCCAAAAGGTCTGCCTCCCTCGCAACGACATCTGCCCATTGGTGCTACAGCTGATGTACACTACAATCCACAGAGCTCACACGTGAAAAGACTTGTTGCAAATGCTCCCACCGCTGTCTTCTCTCTTCCAGGCTGTACCCCTGACTAGCTCTGCCACCAGCCCCAGTCACTTGAGAGAGGTAGTGGACAATGAGCCAGATTAAGTCTCCTACCTCCCTCTCTTTAAAGTTGCTCCCTCTCCCCTTCCGAGACACGATTCCTGCACACAAACTCCGAAGACCAAAAAACACAACTACCCCCAACTCTCCGGAGCTAACCTACTAAGAACCACCCCCAAAATCCCACAAACGGAAAGACATTACAAATAGCGCAATATTACACACTTAGGCACCCAAATGAGACATCAACAACACTATTTGACAATCATCGGACAGACTGTACACATTTAACACTTCACACACTCCATAACACTCTCCAAGATCTCAAGACATCTACAGACAGTACCTGCAACCACCAAACAGTAAGAATAAGTGAAACTAAATTCATAATCTTCCTAGCACGCTGCCACACTGTTGCGTCATTTCCTAGGTGTATCCTCCCGATTTGTGTTACGTTGCATCATGTTGTACAGACACATGGACCACGCAAAGCATTTTAACACTAGGGCCCATATTTATACTTTTTGACGCTAAACTGCGCTAACGCAGTTTAGCGTCAAAAAGTTTTGCGCCGTCTAACGCCATTCTGAAGCGCCATGCGGGCGCCGTATTTATGGAATGGCGTTAGACGGCGCAATCAGACCGGCGCTGCCTGGTTTGCGTGGGAAAAAACCACGTAGACCAGACAGCGCCGGCGTAGGGGGAAAATGGCGTATGGGCGTCTTAAAATGGGGCAAGTCAGGTTACGTCGAAAAAATCGTCTTAACCCGACTTGCGCCATTTTTTAACGACGCCCATCCCCCATCAACATGACTCCTATCATTGTAAAGATAGGAGTCATGCCCCCTTGCCCAATGGCCATGCCCAGGGGACTTCTGTCCCCTGGGCATGGTCATTGGGCATAGTGGCATGTAGGGGGGCACAAATCAGGCCCCCCTATGCCAAAAAAAATTATTAAAAATAAAATAAAAAAAAACTTACCTGAACTTACCTGAATGTCCCTGGGGTGGGTCCCTCCAGCCTTGGGTGTCCTCCTGGGGTGGGCAAGGGTGGCAGGGGGGGTCCCTGGGGGCAGGGGAGGGCACTCTGGGCTCATTTTGAGCCCACTTGTCCCTTAACGCCATGCCTGACCCAGGCGTTAAAAAGCGGCGCAAATGCGCCGTTTTTAGCCACGCCCACTCCCGGGCGTCTCTTTTGCCCGGGAGTATAAATACCACGTAAAGGCCTGGGAGTCATTTTTTAGACGGGAACGCCTCCCTTGCATATCATTAACGCAAGGAAGGGGTTCACGCTAAAAAATGACGCACATTCCGGGAACTTTGGCGCTATTCGCCTCTAACGCCATAGTATAAATATGGCGTTAGTTGGCGTTAGTTTAGCGTCGAATTTGCGTCGAAAAAAACGACGCAAATTCGGCGCAAACGGAGTATAAATACGGCCCTAGGCACCTTGGTATTTGGCCACGCAAGAGCTTCGCAAGGCGATTTTCACACTAAGCACATTACTATTTTGCCACACAGGGGCTTCACAGAGCATTTTTAACACTACGCACATTGCTATTTTGCCACAAAAGGGCTTCGTAATGCATTTTTAACACTACACACCTTGCTATTTGTCCACACAAGGGCCTAGTAAATCAATTGCTTCACTACGCACCTTGGTATTTTTCCATGCCATTGTATTAGTATGCGTTATTTTGGATACCATGTTTGAAAGCACGTCACATCTTACTTTGCGATGAATGGACATTTAGGGCCATATTTATACTTTTTGACGCAAAACTGCGGTAACGCAGTTTTGCGTCAAAAAAATTAGCGCCGGCTAACGCCGGCGCGGCCTGGTGTGCGTGGAAAAAAACGACGTACACCAGGCAGCGCCGGCGTAGGGGGATATGAGGCTTGGGTGTCAAAAAATGGGGCAAGTCAGGTTGAGGCAAATTTTTCGCCTCAACCCGATTTGCGCCATTTTTTTCGACTCCCAACCCCCATAGAAATGACTCCTGTCTTAGCAAAGACAGGAGTCATGTCCCCTTGCCCAATGGACATGCCCAGGGGACTTATGTCCCCTGGGCATGGTCATTGGGCATAGTGGCATGTAGGGGGGCACAAATCAGGCCCCCCTATGCCACATAAAAAAATAAAAAAAATACTTACCTGAACCTACCTTCATGTCCCTGGGATGGGTCCCTCCAGCCTTGGGTGTCCTCCTGGGGTGGGCAAGGGTGACAGGGGGTGTCCCTGGGGGCATGTGAGGGCACCTCTAGGCTCCTTCAGAGCCCACAGGTCCCTTAATGCCTGCCTTTTGCAGGCGCTAAAAAACGGCGCAAAAGCGGCCGTACGTCATTTTTTTTGACCCGCCCACTCCCGGGCGTGAATTTTCGCCCGGGAGTGTAAATACGGCGCACATGCCTCGGAGTCAATTTTTTAGACGTGAACGCCTACCTTGCATATCATTAACGCAAAGTAGGTGTCCACGCTAAAAAATGACGCAAACTCCATGGACTTTGGCGCTAGACGCGTCTAACGCCAGAGTATAAATATGGAGTTAGTTTTGCGTCGGAATTGCGTAAAAAAAAACAACGCATTTCCGGCGTAAACGGAGTATAAATATGCCCCTTAATTTAGGTACCTTATAATGGTGTGACAATAATTAACACATTGCACCAACAGAGGGACATTTGGCACATAGGGCTAGGATGCATGTGTAATGGCATTTTTGTGGCATTGATGTGAGGAGGTACTATCATCACCACATAGACATGATGAACTGACTGAACTCTATAAATCTGTGTAGGCTAATGTGGCACACGTGCTAATTATTAATTCCACAGACGCCATCAATAATTATTCAACCAATCGCCTTATTTGGAACACCCAGAAGTATGAAGCCCATTCAAACGGCCATGAGGCAGGTTGGGCTAACTGTGCCCAACCTAGGTGGATGAGTCCTTGAACTCTTGATATCCTGGGGCCCACCATACTATGTTAACTGCTAGGCAGGGTCAAGCACCCCCTTCAACACCCGACTGTCAGCTGGGAAGCGTATCATGAGCAGTCAAGCTTCCCTTGGAGGGAAGTCTAGTTACAAGTCAGTGAACAGGACTCATAACTCAAAGTGCAAGCAGCACCTACAAAAATAAGTCGACCGGTCAAATACTTGATTTTCACATATTTAGGAGTATTTTGATTAAAAATGAACACTTGCAAAGCTAACTGACATTCAATATCAATTTATACACTTCTCCCTTGAGTTTGGGCACTTGTAGTTGTCAGGTCACTCCCTATCTTCCTACACCCTACTGTAACAGCTTTGCTATTATTCAACATTCAGTTATGACAGCACCCAGGGAATGTAAACTGTTGGTCCATACTCAAAAGTTATCCACTTTTGGAATCAGGTATGGTATTGTAACTTAGAGTCCGGGGCGGTCTCCTTGCTGTGACGGGCCTCCTTCAGTGCAATCCACAGCATGCAGGCTGATCACATCTTGCTTGTAGCAGCTGTTCCAACAACCTGGACCACCGCCTTCGGCGACTCAGGCAGCCAACATCCAGCACACATACGTTGCTTGGGAGACTCATTTCCAGACTACCGTCTGGAGCTTGCTTCATCCAAAGCTGTCCTATCCCTCACAGGCACATCAGTCTTGGAAAGGGGCCAGGCACTGGTGCTCCAGGTCCAGTTCCGGTGTTCTTGGTTTCCCTGGGTGATGTCACCTCACCCAGCAGGAAGACTAGTAGGCTAGGCACCTAGTACAGGCCACAGGCAGAATTCATGAAGAGCTGCCTCTCCTCATGCAGCACGGCTGGCAGTTCACCATATGACAATATTTTAGATCTCAAACTCCCCTTCTTATTTTCAAAACACAATCAGTAAATTTGTGTCAGTTTATTTTAGATTGTATGTTGGGGTTCTGCTTATATGAAATGAATATCTCTTTGCTTTCTCCTTCTTCCTCAAGGATGTCTGTCACAGCAGACCGGACTCAAAATCTGATTAATCCCACAGCAATATTCATATGAGTTAGAAAGGTACACACAGGAATGACAGCCACAGTCATATGTGCATTAAAAGATTACTCCAGGACCCTCTACCACACTCATTTTTTTTTTTTTTTATTCCCTTCCCAGTCCAATCTCTCTTTTCCTGAGATGTGTCCAGGTCCTTTGCTTGTGATCTATCACTGACTCAAAACAGAGCTGGGAAAGCACAGACAGCCTGGCTCTCCCATGCACCAGTGCATGTTCCATCGAACCTGCAGCTTTGCTGGACTATCAAACTTGGGGCCATATTTATACTTTTTGACGCAAAACTGCACTAACGCAGTTTTGCGTCAAAAAAATTAGCGCCGGCTAACGCCATTCTGAAGCGCCATGCGGGTGCCGTATTTATTCAATGACGTTAGCCGGCGTTAGCCGCCGGCGCTGCCTGGTGTGCGTGAAAAAAAACAACGTACACCAGGCAGCGCCGGCGTAGGGGGATATGGAGCTTGGGCGCCAAAAAATGGGGCAAGTCAGACTGAGGCAAATTTTTCGCCTCAACCCGATTTGCGCCATTTTGTTCGACTCCCAACCCCCATTGAAATGACTCCTGTCTTAGCAAAGACAGGAGTCATGCCCCCTTGCCCAATGGCCATGCCCAGGGGACTTATGTCCCCTGGGCATGGCCATTGGGCATAGTGGCATGTAGGGGGGCACAAATCAGGCCCCCCTATGCCACAAAAAAATAAATAAAAAAAACTTACCTGAACTTACCTTAATGTCCCTGGGATGGGTCCCTCCAGCCTTGGGTGTCCTCCTGGGGTGGCAGGGGGTGTCCCTGGGGGCTTGGGAGGGCACCTCTGGGCTCCTTCCGAGCCCACAGGTCCCTTAACGCCTGCCCTGACCAGGCGCTAAAAAACAGCGCAAAAGCGGCCGGACGTCATTTTTTTTTACCCGCCCACTCCCGGGTGTGAATTTTGCCCGGGAGTGTAAATACGGCGCACATGCCTCGGAGTCAATTTTTTAGACGGGAACGCCTACCTTGCATTTCATTAACGCAAAGTAGGTGTCCACGCTAAAAAATGACGCAAACTCCATGGACTTTGGCGCTAGACGCGTCTAACGCCAAAGTATAAATATGGAGTTAGTTTTGCGTCAGAATTGCGTAAAAAAAAAACGACGCAATTCCGGCGCAAACAGAGTATAAATATGCCCCTTGGTCTGGTGGATCTACCCCTCATGTTTTTCCCAGGCAACCATGACCTTGCCCAAAAAGAAATCTAAGATCCTCCATGTTATATAGCAGTACAGGCATTTCTGCACCCAGTGTACAGTCACAGCACCGTAAGTGCCCAGTACTGTAATCCATATGTATTGTGCTACCACCAGCATACTGACATGTAGCACACACACTCAGTCTGCACACATTGTTCAGTACTACAATCCCTATGTACTGTTCTAGAGTGTGTCACTTAGAACACACACTACCAGCATACACACATTAACCGTGAGCACACTGTTCCATATTTCAACTTATGTGCTGTGTACATCTTACATTGGCACATGCATTCTGCACGTGGTTTTATCATGTTTACTTTTCCTGATCAACCTGATGTTGAGCTGTGGTGAGTGTAACACCCAGCTCTAGAATGTTTTGAGAGGTGAGTGAGCCAATAGGCTTCACTGCAGTGAACCAGAGTTAAATGGTCATGTTCACTACTACTGTTCACTACACAGCATGCTGCAACCCCCCCCCCCCCCCACTTTAGCTCTGTCTTACTCCTAGTGAAGGTAGCACCGCACATCTACTATGACGGCAGGACTTTGTGTGGCCCTCCTGGTGCTGGTAGACTGCAATCCATGACCCAAACCTAGGTAATGCCACACATGCATATTCAATGTTCCCAATTGTGATTATAGCAGTATTAGCGAGCCACACAACTATGCTGTTGGGCACTCAGGGGAAGGATAGACGACTCTTACCATGCATGTGAAAAAATCATACCCTACACCTCTTTTGCACCATGTTTAATGAAATTGTGAAGGCATACATCCCTTTGTGCTTGAAATTCTACATGGACGCTTCAAATATTAACCATCTTTGTCTTTCTGGCGTGATGTGATGTTTGGCAAACATCTCCCTTGTGTGACTTCTCTGGTTAATGCCACACATTGCTACTTTGTCAGTTTGTTATTTACATGCCTTTGACCTTCCTTGCATTGGTGTGCAAGGCATGGGAAATGTGTATTTTGTCAACTGTGGCCAGATGTGGGAAGGTGTTAGATGTCTTCTGGTTTGTATATCCCCACACATGCATAAATTATGTCATTTTCACATGTACACCAGAAATAGGCTTTTGACCATGACAGATTCCCATGATCTGTGATGGTATGTGCTGCAACATATGTACCAATGTGCTGTCACTCTGCATGCTAGTCCATATGTGATACACACATCAAGTTTTAGATTGACTCACGGACTGATTTATTGGGAGATTTGGGATCCATCATACACTGAGTGCTACATTTCACACTTGGTTGCATTACAACACAACAAGACAGTTGACTTGCCTTAAATTGTTCTGAGTTGGAGCTATACCCCCTACAATTAATAACATATTGAGGCCTACATCTAGTTGGCAAGATGTTAATGACTTTATAGGTACAATGACCTTCACACGTACACCACACAATCCATGATTTCAAAACAAATTATTATTATATAAGTTGACATAGTTTCTGTCATTCATGATCTAATTTCCATTTTACTGGGCAAAAAAGATTCCCACAATTTGGACGCGTCTCCGCCAACCTGCCATTGTGTAGAAACTCTCACCCTCAGGGTCTTCTGCCTCTCCATGATCTTGTGGGATTTCCCCCTCGTAGTTCCATGGGACATTGGTCCTTACACAAATATTGTGCAAAATTGCACAAACTGAAGTTATTTTGCACACCATGGCAGATGAATAGAGCAGTTTACCACCTAACATATCAAGGCAACTAAAGTGTTACTTGAGGACCCCAAACATGTGTTCCACCACATTGCGGGTTTTGGACAGAGCTGTGTTGAGCTTCTTCCGTCCATCTGTCTGTGGATTAGTGAATGGAGTTATCAGCCACGGCTGCAAACCATATTCCTGGTCATATGTAAATAGAAATTATCACAAGTCAATGACTGTATTCTTTGTGCACTAAACATTACTGCCTATGTATCATTTGTATACTGACATTATAAAATGCATTTCATTTTAATTGGCAAATATGTTTTAATTTTTGTTGTACATTGTTTCACACATGCTTGGTGCTAAATATTTGAATAGTTTTATTACTTGTACAGCATGTAAGGGATACAACACATCAACATGAACGTGTACATGTAGAGAGAGAGGATTGGCAACATAAGAAAATTGTCTATTTGTATCTTCTATATTTAAATTGGGGTCTATCTGTTTTCAATGTTCCAAACTTTAGTTGAGAGTCTCCTGCAGCCATATTGAGAATTATGGCTTGGAATAGTGACAATAAGTTGGCACTCACAAATCAATTTCACATATTTTGAACTATGCGTGGGTGCCTACTTGGTATGCCAAGGCCTTACATAATTTAGTTGCTTATTAAGTATTACGTGTTTCCATTGTCTGACGCGGGTCTTTAATTTTGGACTATTCATCCTTCAGGTATTGTTTTCACGATGGCAAGTTATTGGGATGAACATACATTGACACATAGGAATAGAAATATGGCCTTTTCTATAAGAAACCTACTTAATTTTAAAAGACTGAGGGGCATATTTATACTCCGTTTGCGCCGAATTTGCGTCGTTTTTTTCGACGCAAATTCGACGCTAAACTAACGCCAACTAACGCCATATTTATACTATGGCGTTAGAGGCGAATAGCGCCAAAGTTCCCGGAATGTGCGTCATTTTTTAGCGTGAACCCCTTCCTTGCGTTAATGATATGCAAGGGAGGCGTTCCCGTCTAAAAAATGACTCCCAGGCCTTTACGTGGTATTTATACTCCCGGGCAAAAGAGACGCCCGGGAGTGGGCGTGGCTAAAAACGGCGCATTTGCGCCGCTTTTTAACGCCTGGGTCAGGCATGGCGTTAAGGGACAAGTGGGCTCAAAATGAGCCCACAGTGCCCTCCCCTGCCCCCAGGGACCCCCCCTGCCACCCTTGCCCACCCCAGGAGGACACCCAAGGCTGGAGGGACCCACCCCAGGGACATTCAGGTAAGTTCAGGTAAGTATTTTTTTTTTTTTTTTTATTAATTTTTTTTGGCATAGGGGGGCCTGATTTGTGCCCCCCTACATGCCACTATGCCCAATGACCATGCCCAGGGGACAGAAGTCCCCTGGGCATGGCCATTGGGCAAGGGGGCATGACTCCTATCTTTACAATGATAGGAGTCATGTTGATGGGGGATGGGCGTCGAAAATAAATGGCGCAAGTCGGGTTAAGACGATTTTTTCGACGTAACCTGACTTGCCCCATTTTAAGACGCCCATACGCCATTTTCCCCCTACGCCGGCGCTGTCTGGTCTACGTGGTTTTTTCCCACGCAAACCAGGCAGCGCCGGTCTGATTGCGCCGTCTAACGCCATTCCATAAATACGGCGCCCGCATGGCGCTTCAGAATGGCGTTAGACGGCGCAAAACTTTTTGACGCTAAACTGCGTTAGCGCAGTTTAGCGTCAAAAAGTATAAATATGGGCCTGACTTGGTCCAACAGACCAGTATAGTAAAGTTTCTGTCAGAAAATGTATATTTGCAAAATTTCAATGTTGAATGTTCTTATAGATTTGTTTGTAGTAATTACACTGTGATACCTTTCTTTCACCCCAATGTGACCTAGGTCTGTCCCTAGTGTATGACGTCAGTGTTGGCCTATGTAAGCAACGTGTGACAGTTACTTCCATTAGGTGAGTGAGATGTGAGATAGCGAATGTAGACAACTTGCAGCATGTATGTAATCAGCTATTACTTTAATGAAGAATGTCAATGTGCCTTATTATGAATGTGCATTACATGGCTGTGAATAAAGTAATAGCTGATGTTTGCCATTTTATCTTTTAGTGTGACCTATGTGCCTACCTATTTGTTATATTATTTATCCAAAACCTTCAGTGCATGAGCCATTGCTATATGATGGTCCCTTCACATTTGTGAACTAAGAAGTTCACCAGCAAACAGATAAACAGCCATGTGGGAAACAGATAATTTGGATGTGAAGGTTTTGCATACAACTTTTTAAAAACAAGGGCCCATATTTATACTTTTTGACGCTAAACTGCGCTAACGCAGTTTAGCGTCAAAAAATTTTGCGCCGTCTAACACCATTCTGAAGCGCCATGCGGGCGCCGTATTTATGGAATGGCGTTAGCCGGCGCTAGCAGACCGGCGCTGCCTGGTGTGCGTGGAAAAAAACCACGTAGACCAGGCAGCGCCGGCGTAGGGGGAAAATGGCGTTAGGGCGTCTTAAAATGGGGCAAGTCAGGTTGAGGCAAAAAAATCGCCTCAACCCGATTTGCGCCATTATTTTCGACGCCCAGACGCCATTTAAATGACTCCTGTCTTAGTAAAGACAGGAGTCATGCCCCCTTGCCCAATGGCCATGCCCAGGGGACTTATGTCCCCTGGGCATGGTCATTGGGCATAGTGGCATGTAGGGGGGCACAAATAAGGCCCCCCTATGCCACCCAAAAAAAAAAAAAAAATGTAAAAAATTATACTTACCTGAACTTACCTGAATGTCCCTGGGGTGGGTCCCTCCATCCTTGGGTGTCCTCCTGGGGTGGGCAGGGGTGGCAGGGGGGGTCCCTGGGGGCAGGGGAGGGCACCTGTGGGCTCATTTTGAGCCCACAGGCCCCTTAACGCCTACCCTGACCCAGGCGTTAAATAGTGGCGCAAATGCGGGGTTTTTTGACCCGCCACCTCCCGGGCGTGATTTTTGCCCGGGAGTATAAATACGACGCATTTGCGTCGCCGTCATTTTTTTAGACGGGAACGCCTTCCTTGCATCTCATTAACGCAAGGAAGGCGTTCACGCAAAAAAATGACGCTCTTTACTCATACTTTGGCGCTAGACGCGTCTAACGCCAAAGTATAAATATGGCGTTAGTTTTGCGCCGAATTTGCGTCGAAAAAAACGACGCTAATTCGGCGCAAACGGAGTATAAATACGGGCCAAGATATTTAACTTAGACTCCCGCCGTCATACATCATTGCACACACACATTGCACACATTGTAGAGGTAGTTCTTTTATGTTGGCTCAGTACAATTGTGGGACACATGGCTGTTCATTTGCAGTCAATGCAATTACACTACTTGTGATTCTGCCAGCTCAGACAATATGACAGGTCTCAACAAATAGCACTATGTATTTTTCTGCATTCATAATCTGAATCTATGAGGTACATACATTGGGACATCATTGGCTACATGTCTGAGTGACATACTCCCACTAGATGCACATCACACATGATCCAAGCCCAAACATAAAGATGGGTATTTAGTCATTCATTTCAAAATAGGCAAGGTATTGTTAATTCTGCTTTCCTTAACAATAAGTAGGTTGTTTCCATAACGGCCATTCTCAAGCCGCTCATTAATCAGACTGTGGCAGAAAATGTAAGCATCATAGGCACTTAAAGGGTATTTAGCCAGAATGTTTTCAAAGACTACCTGATGGTCCACTATTGCCTGGACATTTATTGAATAATTATGCTTCCGGTTCCTGTATAGGCGTACAGTGGCTGCACGAGGCACAAATTGCACTTGTGTGTAATCTATGGCACCAAGCACATGGGGACTCCTGCAATACTGTAGAACCCTTGCCTGGTCTCCAATTGCTTTTGATGAGATTTGGGGAGGAGTAGGTACAGTGGGATCAGTTTAATTAAGGCATGCAACACAGATGGGAGTAAGGCAGATAATGCTCCCTGTGATATGCCTGCCAATCTTGCTGCTGTAGTCTGGAAGATTCATAGGTCAAGCTGTAGGCCAAGATGAGTAGCACAGACATCAATTGGGTGTGTGCTGGAATTGTATGGGTCCTTGTAGTTGCTGTCTGGAGACTCAGCCCCATCTTCTCCAATAATTTTATGATGATTCCCACTTGAACCTGTAAAACTGTATTACCTCCTCCCTGAGGTCAGAGAGGGGCATGCGTTGGTGGAAAATATGTTCCTTCTGCCTTCACTGTCTATGTGGTGATGGTGGCCACCTAGCTAATCCTAGTTGCAGTATGGCGACCTCCATCGCGTAGTTGAGCTTGCCAAAGTGTTTTTGTGATGTTGATGTTTTTATACCACAACGCTGCATCATTTCCACCACCTGGTTTGATGATGCACAGCAATTCTGGCTCATTCACAACTTTGCATCACGCTTCCACATAATCCATGACGCAGTACTACACCCATAAATACCAATACGCTACATTTACATCGGATTTTGCAGGGGAACGCCTACATTGCATATGTTAAATAATGTGTGACACAGCAGAATACAGCGCAAACATCTCTTTTAATTCACCCAGAGAGTAATTCACTTGTTCGTACACAACCTTTTGTGCATGTAGCACAATAGACCATTGGTAGTTTGTTCCCTACAGTGATATATATTTTAACTCTACCTCAAATAAACTTCAAGGGGCTTGACAGGCAGTGTTTGGAAGGTTTTAGGCTCTTCTCATTTCTCTTAAAAGATTGAACAGTCTTTATCAATAGCAGTAATGAAGCTGTTGGCTTACTTTCCTTAGACGTTCAACAGGCACACTTGTCTTTTCGCCTCTGAAAGAACTGGTGGAACATCCCTGGTCTTTTAAGTAAATATTAAAGTGAGTGGCAATACTATAGTATTAACAGCGGATTACATCTAAGTGTGTCGACATCAGAAGGTTACTGACCCCCCTACTAACTTTTAGTATTAGGCTTTTAACTATGGTGACAGTAAGATAAGGACCAGTCCTAACAAATTCCCTTAACTGTTTGAGTCTTGACTGAGTGCAGCCACATATCGACTTGCTGAGAGTCTACATTATATGGAGCTCTTAGGAACTCAGGCCTTCATTTAGGGGGATTTGGCTTAGGGCAATGCAGCAAGTCACCCTGCGGCACTGCCCTATGCCAAAGTGAAAGGGCAGAAATGCGCTGTATATATGCAATACAGTGCATTCATGTGCTTGCCCCCTGCACTGGCACAATTTCGACAGCCTAGCACCAACGCAGGCACCCTTGCTCCATGGTGCAAGGGTGCCTGTGTTGTTGGACAGATTGTATTTGTGCAGGAAAGGGCACGTTCCTGTGCAGAAACAATCCATAGAAAGAGGAAAAAATGAAGGACCTTATTTAAGAGGCCCTAGCACCGCCTTAGTGCCGCCATAGTGTCATTATTTTGAAGCTAAGGAGGCGCTAAAGTGGCTTTCTACACATGCCATGCGCCACTTTGTAAACTCGTACGCCACATTATGCCTGTGCCAGGCATAATGTATGCAAGGGGGGGGGGGCTGAAAAAATGGTGCAAGGAAGTCTAAGAGATTTCCTAGCGCCATTTCTTTCAGCAGTTTTAATGCCTGCTCACAGCAGGTGTCAAAAGGGGGTGTGCCAGTAAATACAATGGGCCCCTATGTACTCTGCAGGAGTAGTGCCAAAATGTTGGTCCTGCAGAGTACATCAATAGCGTCAGGAATTCAGACGCTATTGTCCCCCTACCCTGCGCCATGGTGTGCCATATTTTAAATATGGTGCACTCATGGTGGCGGTAAGGGGCTGCTAAGGGGTGCAAAGAAAGTGGCGATGCACGGGGCGCAGCTCCACTTTTTTCTTAAATAAGCCCCAAAGACAAATACAAATATTTCTTCTCACTACACCTGCCCTGAGAAGGTGTAAAGTTTTAGTGCATCCCTAAGATTACAGGCTCTTGTCAATTGGGGGATGTGTCAAAATCCATGGGTGTTGGGTGGGAAAACCCACGCAACAACCATGGAAAGCCTCCCTGGCGAAGAGTAAGGCAACAAAGTGACTTGCGCTGCCTTGCCTTACTCCGTATCTATGAGGCCATTCAAAGCCACACAAAGTGGCTTTATGTGGCCTCACAGATATGATTTTGTAGTCTGTGCCGCCTGAGCATCTCAAAAAGTGACGCTGCTGTGGCACACAGGATTATAAATATGCCCCCCTCCTGTTTTTAATCATGCAAAATCGAATCCAACAATAAAATTAACCTCACACATGACCTCATTCAATGTAGTTTTACTCCCTTGTCCCTTTTTCAGAGAGATTACCTTAATATTGATGGTTTCCCTACTCTCTAAACAGCGCAAACTGAGAACAAGAGTATATTACCCTTGAGGTGTGGTTTTGCAATTTTCACCACAAAAAGAATACCAAACACGTCCACGTCACTAAATGCCTCCAGGGAAGTCTGTTACTTGCCTGGATCATTGGTGGTAGCGAGGAGGTACTCACCGATGAAGCATACCACTGGAAGTGGGTGAAGATAACAGTTCTTTTTAAGAAATGTCTTTCCTTGGGATTTGGAGTAATCTGATAGTGAGAGAGGGCCTCTTTTTTACACGGTTATCCCCCCCACTTATTGCCTGATGTTGATGTGTCCTAGAAATTGTACTGCCTGGGGCCCCTGCTAACTAGGTTCCCTGGGCCAGAGCTCTTTCCCTAAATCAGTTGTGATGCACTGGCACAATTAGATACACACGTAGCTACCACTATAAGTCCCTAGTGAGTGGGCACCTATGTACCCAGGGCATGTGATATGGGTAGGGCACTGACGGCAGCAGCACTGATTGTGCCACCCTTTTAGGCCATGCATCCAGATGCACCCAGCACTGCCATTGCAGGCTGGGTGGTCTGGTGCAAACCTAAAACACAAATTTGACATGGCACACTACCTGTGTGCCCTGTCCACCATACACTGCATTTACTATGGGTAAGACACCCCTCTGGCAGACCTTACAGCCCTAAGGCAGGGTGCTCCATATTATATGTGAGGGCATAGCTCTTGCAAGATCTCGTTCGCAGATCGTTGAACTCGGCGGCTGTGAGCGCGTCTCCGGCTCCAGCGGACAAGTGGCCCCAGGCCACCTCCCTCTATTTTGGTCGGGGCGGGACAGCAGTCGGAGGAGCCCGGAGGTGCATGGAAAGTAGGTGAGCAGCGGGAGCCGCAGCGGTACAGCAAGGCGCCTAGGAGTGATGCCTGGACGCTGCCTGGACCGCCTGGCCCGCTAGACTGTTGGAGGAAAGTGGAGCACCGGAGGAGCCCGGAAGAGCCCAGAAGGAGCCCAGAGGAATCGTGGGAGCCGTGGAGGCTCGGAGGTTCGGAGGCTCAGCGGTGCAGGAGCGACAGTGACAGAAAAACCATGAGGTTTTCTCCACGATGTTGCATGGACACTTGCCCGGACTGCTAGAAGCAGGTGGCCTGTGGATCGCGACCTGGCTGGGGGCCGCGCTACGTTGGCAGCTAGCTGTTTTGTGGTGATTGAGAAGTGGGTCCTCTGGGCTTGGAGAACCCTCCGGATCATCTTGGCTTTGTTTTGCCTTACTTTGTCCTTGCTTCACTCTTCTGGTCACGCAGTTTGAAGCAACGTAGGTGCGAGTGCGGCTTATCGTCCTACGCCGTGTTTTCTGTTAAAGCTCCCCAGGAGTATCAGTCAAGGAAAAGCTGAAAGCACGGAACAAAAGGTCCCTGTTTAAACGAAGTCTGTATTGTTATAATCAGCCCTGGTAGTGCCCTGTTTGGCAACTAAAGTCTCTGGAAGTGATTCCGTTTGAGATTCTGCCTGAAGTACCTTTTGGCTTACCATATCCCTCCCTATCTTGGAAAGAATCAATACGCAGACAAAGAACCTGAGGGGTGCGTATACAGGAGCGGAAAGGTAAAAGAAAGGCAAATGAATTGTCGGCCAGGTGTCAAGGTAATCCCTTTCCTGGACATGACGGCTAAACGTCTTCGAATGGGCAGAGCCTTTCTTAATCGGGCATGTAAAAAGACTAAATCAGATCCCATAAGAAACAAGAGTATGTCCCACCTGAATACTAAAAATTGCTGTACAATCCTGCCTTTTCTGCATAAGGAGATCCCTGATGATTTCTCTTCCAAGAAGGAAGTTTTCTCAACTTCTGATGGTCTTGTTATTTCCGGAACTGCTTTGGCTCTATCTCCCCCTAACGGGCAGTCGCCCATTGCTGGGGGGGACCTGGATAATACAATGCTCTCTCCCGCCTACTCGGGTTCCCCCCCTCCCCCGGATATAGGGGATTTCACCTTACCAGACATTGAAGTGAAAGGAGCATATGACATAAAGCGCTTGTCCTCTTGCTGCACGTCCCCGTCCTTAGCCGGAAGAAAGGAATCTCCTCATCTAAGACTTATAAGCAGTACACCTACGAAGTGCTCCTTATCTCCAGCTTTTCCTTCTCTTTTCCCTGAGTTTTTGTTCTCTAGAAATTTACCAAGTGCTCCTTTGCATCAACATACAGTATTATCGGAGTTTTTTAAATGCTTAGAGAGAATACTATTTTCTATTTTAGTGCTGTTAGAAATATCGATAAATAGCTTTGACCATCCTCAAGACACCCTACTGGCTATTTTGAAAGCCCTGACTGGCCAAAAGAAGGAGGATCTAACTTTGATAGAGATAGCTCTGATGCTTGCAAGGGAAACTCCCAACGAACTGGAGGGTAGTCATCCTAGTATGCAGCTCTGCTCCTCAGATGTAATGTTGAACGTGAACTCATCTAAATGTCCAGTCCAGTCTACCAAGGGAATCCAGGCTAGTAAACCACGAGTGTTGCTTTTCCCCTTGAGATGTGAGGAAACTTTCAACTTTGAAAACATTGTCTATTCTCTGGAAAACATATTTTCTCCTGCACTTCCTCAGTTGAGTTCCTCGGTGCCAGTAAATCCGGAGTTAAAGCCACCCTCTTCAGTGGTCCCGTTCCCTGTTTTTTTTTACCACAGAATAAGATCCTCCCCATTCGCTCAACTGTGGAGCACAAGAGAAATTAATCTTTTAAGAAAGTAGACAATGTAGGCAATTTGGGAAAGCCTTTAAAAGGGAAAAAGCAGAGAAGAAAAGCTAAAAGGAGAATTTCCAAAAGAAGACCTAAGAAAGTAAAGGTCAATGTTCAGACTCCTACAGGAATTCCTTCTCCCATGGAAGACAACAATAAAGTCCCATCGTAGGATAGGCCTATTTATTGGAAAGAATCGGAAGACTTAGTACCCCCATCTTCTAGGGATTAACTTGATTTAGTTCCGTTCTGGGATCCTCCTTGGATGGATCAGATGAACTATCAACAGTAAAGAAGGTTACATCTTCTCTTAACCCATACGCTGATTCATTTTGTAATTCGCAAACAAATTTAATAACTTCGCATTTAATTCTTGACAATTTGGCTAGTGGAGCAGTCAGTTGTGAGGTGGAGAATCCTTCCAGTCTCTCTGAGATGACATCATGCCCTGAGTTTTGCTCTTCATTTGATTCCAATTTACTTTTAAACAGTTTTCTTTTAATATCTTGTTTTTGAGATATACCGGAGTTAAAATTAATTGAAAGCGATGACATCTCTCGTTTGCTCCTGATGCAGGGTCTCGACTCTGTAAAGACAAGAGTTTGGTTTTATTCCAAAACCATTGTAAATTTAATTTTAGTAAATTGTGAACAACTGTAACGTAGAGGCATTGATGTGGTCCCAGTCAGGAATAAGGATTCCCATCTGTGTAGAATGCAGTTCTCTACTGCTCCTTGTATGAATAAAAGTAATCTTTTGTGTGGGAGAGAATTCCCCCGTTCCCTCCCAGGAAAATGTTACGGTCTCTCTTTTCCAGGGAGGAAGAGTGGTGAAGCTCATTAAAGATGCTGCTTCCCCTTCCTGGTCTTTCTCCAAGGATAACTGGAGCTGGCTGGCAGGGGCCTTAAACAATACCAGGGCGAAGGGAAAACTACTACAACAGGGCGTTTAACCATAATCTCCATGTGGTCTCCTGGAATGTTGCTGGACTAGAGAAACACACAGGTAAATTAGATCATATCTGCTCGCTCCAAGCAGATATAGTTAGCATTCAAGAGACCTGGAGTGTAACTAATTTCTCTTACCTGGGGTACACAGCCCTTTGTCATAAGGCACAGCCGTCCAGGATGGGGGCATGCAAAAGGGTGTACCGCTGTACTTTTAAAAGATAAGTATAAATGGGAGTTCAAAATTATTCCGGTTTCGCAATATTCGTATCAGATCATTAGAATTGTTCCTACATTGGAGGATGGCAGGAAATGCCATTGTTACTGGTAAATGCTTATATTCCCCCTGAGAAGGATTATGATAGGATGTTACTGCACTTGCTGCATTGTATTTCTTCCTTTTTAAGTTCTCATGAAACTGCATTTGAAGTATTGATCTCGGGGGATTTAAACTGTAAAATATCTAACCTATCCCTTTCCACTTTTAGTGATACTGAGAAGGAATTTTATCTCACTATTCCTCCTATCCTATTTCCTACAAGAATTAGGACTGACAAAAGGGGGCATATTTTATTACAAGGCATGAGGGAACTTAGCTGTATAATTCTGAATGGTCGTTTCCAGTTGGATTCCCCTGCAGCCTTTACTCATAAATCTCACCTGAGTAACTCCATCATTGATTATGTCTTGGCCTCCTACCCCTTAGCACAAGTAGTGGAGGGTATGACTATTATTGATACTTTATTTAGTGACCATAAGAGTTTGAGCCTTATGCTATAACTCCAAATGCCACCTATTGAGACTTGGAATTTTAAGGGCCTCAATGTCAATCTTAATGGGAAAACAGGTAGAGTCTATTAGTCTCCTTTGAAACTTTTGTCTGTGAAAGAATCACTTGAAAGGGTCTTGAGAGATGTTGATGACTGGCATGAAGATCCATTAAAATGTTTTTCTGAATTTATGGTAAATTGCATTCAGAGAGTTCAGTCAAATTGCACTAAACCCCCACAGAAGAAAGTAAGGCTCCCTCTTCTCCTTTTGAATAGAGAAATTAATAGATTGGTTAGGTTGCAGCACGAATGGGAATATGCAGAGAGGAGTAGAGGAATTTCCCTTCTCAAGAGGAGACGAGCATGGGTGAAGGAGGGAATAAGGAAGGAAGAGGCAGATCAGCGTTGGATAGACCTGAGGGAAGCAGCCAGGGTTAAAAATATTTGTAAATTTTGGTCTCTCATCTCTGAAGGCTGTGGGTCACGTAAAACCTCCTCAGCCCCTCCGATAGCCGAGTCCGAATGGAGGGATTACATTGTCTCCCTGTATG
The DNA here is from genome assembly GCF_031143425.1 of Pleurodeles waltl. NCBI lineage: Eukaryota > Metazoa > Chordata > Amphibia > Caudata > Salamandridae > Pleurodeles > Pleurodeles waltl. The sequence continues at coordinate 316,537,411 of NC_090437.1, read as the reverse complement.
CGGAAAATGGGGAAGTTAAGCTAGTTGAACTGGACCTTAAGAGTGGCAGTTGGTTGGAGTTTTAAGCTTTTGGTGCACCTTCAATTTCTGAGATAGAGGGGTTTATAAGATCGATGAGGGCCTCGGGAGCAATGGGCCCTAACGAGGTCCGAATGGCCGTACTCAAAAAAGAGCCCCTGCTCTGGGCAAAGATTCTTAACCCAGTATTTGACCCCTGTTACTCGAATGGTATAATTCCGGGGTCTTGGAAAGGGAGTATGATAGTCCCCCTGTATAAAAAGGGTGATAAATCTTTACCTATAAATTATCAGCAAGTAGCCCTACTTGACACCATTGGTAAGATCTTTGCTAAAAGCATAATAGTGCATTTAGCAACCTGGGTTGAAGAAAATGCGATTCTCCCTATTGAACAAGCAGGCTTTAGGAAGAAGCACAAAACCCTAGATAATATCCTTTTAATGCAAACGATAAATAAAAAGTATGTCCTGGTTAGAGGTGGGGTAGTATATGCCGCTTTTATTGATTTTTCTGAAGCGTTTGACAGGGTAGACCGTAAGATATTATGGATAAAATTAGAGAGCAGGGTTTGTCCTCAGAATTCACGACAAAGAATGGTTTAAAACAGGGTTGCCTGTTGGCACCCCTGCTCTTCTCTTTATACATTCATGACCTCCCCTCAGTATTAGGAATACACCCAAGGTTTGCCACGTATGATTGGAGGTGTTTCAATCTCGAGTCTCCCCTATGCGGATGACAAGGTGGTGTTGGATCTCACCCCGAAAGGTCTTAACAGGCGGCTGGTTGCCTTACATGATTTCTCCAAACAGCATCACTTAAAAATAAATGTGTTAAAATCTCAAGCGATATGCTTCTTGGGGAATAAATCCCGGAAAAAAATAAGTTTATATGGTCTGTGGGTCAGCAGAGCTTGGAGCGGGTGAAATCCTATTGTTTTTTGTGAAAAATGTTATCCTGTTCCCTTACTGATCGACACCATATAGATAATAACATCAGCAAGGCTCTGTCGCAGTCCCATGGGATATTAGCCTTTTATAATGCTGTGGGTTGGCGGCATTTTTCCTACTTACTCCCTGTTTATCAAGCAAAAATTCCGTCCACCCTTCTGTATGCCATAGAAGAAACAGCAATTACAAAATGGGAGTTTTTTAATAAGATAGAAGGACAGATTTTAAGAAGACTGGTCTCCTGTAATAATTTGGTTTCGGTGTCAGCCTAAAGGCTAGAATTTGGCATCAAGAGTATTTATACCCAAGGCCCAGCGGTGGTAATTCGGAGAACCTTCTCCCTAGTGCAGAGTGCAGAGTCCTCTTTAAGATTCCTAGCATATAAAGAAATATTTGGCTCACTAAGAGATAAATCTCAGTTCTATAGAAATGTTAACCTTGCTATGCAACTACTGCAGCTAGATGTTCACTTGTTTCTATCTCAACTCCCCTTGTCCTTTAAAACAAGCCTAAAAGAGGTGACTAGGGGAAAAAGTTTCTATTTGGACATGGAGTTTTGTAAAAAAAAAAAAATGGAGGCTAAGCACTTTAACTAGCTTGGTGATTTTTAATTATCCGCAACCCTACTTACGGTGGAATTTACCTCATGGAGTAAGATGTTTTTTAATCCTGTTGAGATTCAAATACATTACCTCTCAAAGACGTAACTGCTAAGTGGGATGGATCCTCGAACATTTGTGATTTCTGCTAGCGGGGATACAAAACTTTAGGCATGTTTTATTTTTTTGTCCGAACTTAGTCGAGCTAAGGAAAAAATGGTTGAAACCGTTATGTGCTACTCTCAATATATGTTCACCAGTTGAGATACTGAAATTTGTGTATAATCCTTCGAACTAAATATTTTATTTTCAGATTTTTTAATTTTTTAAGTCTTTTTTAAATCTTTATTGAACTTATCTCTCATCTGGTGGACATATTGAGATTGAGGTTGCTACAATCTTAAAGCTCTAAGAGATTTTACAGCATGGGACGAATTATTTTGGGCTCTTCTAGGACCTATCTGTTTTGTCGTATGTACTATTCCTTTTAATATTGGGTCATATATCATAATCCTAGGCTTTGAACTTTATATGTGCAATCAGGCTGAGGGGGAAGCATACAAAAGTGATCAAACGATAGGCTTTACCGATTGTCGCCGCTTCCTATGGAAATATTGTATGATTTCTTAAGTTACAAGTGACGGGTGGCGACCTGCTTATATTGTATAGTAAAGACAACCTCGTTTTCCTCTGCTCCTTGTTTTTATGTACAGTATTTAAGTTAGTCAGTATATATTTGGTATGGATTTTATTCTTTTTATCTTCTGTATTGTAGATGAATGTACATGTGGACCTCTTTGGAGTTCCAAATCGTGAAATAAAATTGATTGATTGAGACCATAGCTGAATGAGCATTATGCCCCCACTGTGTCCTTCCCAAACCTGGGACATAGTTAGTGGACAGAGCAGCCATTTTAATGCACATGCTGGGCACTGGTCAACACGAGTTTCCTAGCTACAGGATAGCCACTTTGACCCCTGGGTTGTTTGATATTAAATTACTCAGAATGCTAAACTCAAATGGGTACTAGTATTTTATTTATCACTAAATGGACCCTGGGGGGCCTTTAGAAGTGCTCCCCTGCAAAAGCTAACTATCCTGGCATGGTTGCTGACTGGTTCTAGCCAGCTGCCACCTCCAGACAGCCAATATACAAACTTTGGGGGAGAGCCCTGCCTCTCTGGTTTGTAAGCCGATACACTTCCTGGGTGAAGGTGCTAACACCCCTCCCTCAGGGATGTGCACTGTCCTGGCAGTAAACTTTAAAGGGCTTACCGCCCTTGAAACTCGACCCCCAAGCCTGTTTCTAGCAGCAGCTGGCATCCCCCTTTGCAAACCCCCACTTTTGGCTGGGGCAAAGGCATGAAACCTAACAAAGGGTAGGAGGAGTGGCCTCATCTAGCATGCACCACCCCTAAGGTGTTGCCCTTGAGGTGGACCCTCTATTTCATTTTCCTCCATCTTGAATGGAAGGCAAGTATCCAATTAGGTTTAGGGCAGTGATCCTTCCCACAGGAAGTGGTCACTATAGTGGGTGTAGCCACCCAAAGGTAAGTATCCCATTGGACACTACCAGGTTCCCCCTAAAACGCCCATTAAATTCAGTATTTAGTGGGCATCCCTGGACCAAGAAATCAGATTCGAAAGGCCAAAGAAGATCAGCTCAAAGAAGAAACAAGGCACGAGAACTGTGGACCTGCTGCACAAGAAAAAGGTGCCAAAACCTGCCTGCTGCACGCAGGACCCGACAATCGCTGCTGCGGAGGAGTTGGACACTGGACTGCCCTCAAGAAATCCAGAGGACCTCCAGGCTTCACAAATCGCCCAAGATCTCCCTTCTGAGTGGAGGTACCACTCTGCAACCAACAAAGAACCAGCAGCCCATTGAAGGTCACTTCACTGACTGGCTGATATCTCCCAAACCAGACTTTGCAGCCGGACCCAATAATACACCAACAACCACCAGGACAAATCGTTCAAGTATGCCAAGTTTGGTGGCAATGTGCCCTCTGGTGACCAGACCATATTAATACCCTGGGTACTGGTCAGCTGATGTCTGAAAATAAGAAAAACAGCTCATCCAGAGCTGAAAAAGGATCAGGAGGAAGCCCCAGTCAAGAGACTTCAGGAACACCCTGGATCTCCCACCAAAGTGCCCCTGTTGTCCTGTAAGCATTCCTCAAAGAGACTTACCCCCAGCTCCAAAGGACTCTGTTGTGCACAGCACCTGGATCACCAACTTGCTTTGTACCCGCCTGCCCAGTGCCCTGCAATGAGGAACCAGTTGGGCCCCCAGGGTCCCACACCCCTTGCGACCTCGACACCACAAGGGGACCCCAAGGCACCACTTTTAAATCTGCAAGAACCACTTTTTTCCAAGTGGTCCCCCTGAGTGGCCCGGCACCTGCTCCAAGAGACTTTTCAACGCTGCTCCCGCCGGAACCAGGAGCCACCCGAGTCTCTCCTAGCTGGCATAGTGTGCCCACTGACGACTTCGACCAACCTGCAAAAGCGGAACCTGGTAACACAATTGTGCAATTTTATATGCATTTTTAAAAGTGACTGCCTATTGATTCCTATGGTGCGTATTTACGCACAGAAAGACTGCATAAGTACTTAACCAATTTTGATAATCTTGATCTTCAAATTTATATAAAAATCTGAAGTATTTTTATAAATTTGTCTCGAGTTATTCCTTTGAATGTGTGAGATGCATGATTGATACCGTGAGTACAACAAATGCTTTGCACCTCTCCAGGATTAGCCTAACATCAATTAAGAGATTTCATATAATTATGTAGGTAGCTGCTTATTCAGTATAACCACAGAACTTCAAGAAAGACTTTCAGATAACGATGGTGAGTACCTCACAGATTTCTTTATCTTTAGGACATAAAGACACTGACAGCGAGTGTACTCATGTAAAGAGCTCCAACGCCCTTAGCCGAATTCGAGCTACATAAAACTGCTAAAAAAATAAACATAATACCGAGACCTTTTGAGAACTGCCAAAAGTCATAAACACAACCTATACCTAGGTATGCGTTCTATTTAAAATTAGGAAGGGAAATCTCCAAGGGTACGTTTGGACATGATTTATCGAATGGGCTCTGAATATTTTTAATTGTGGGAGTACCAAGACCACATGTGAATCTGCCCTGACGCCACAGACTCATTTATATAGACTGGTTCTCTCAGTTTTGAAAGCTTTCGGGATAAATCGAATCCAAAAGTTCACATATATGTCCACTAGATGGCAGATGCGCCAAAACAATCCAAAATGTACAAATTTAATCATCTGGCTTTGCGTTAAGCAAACGTGTCGAGCTTGAAGATGTGTTGCCTGTATGTTTTATATGTATTTATGACAATCATCACGTTCTTTGTTTGTGAATCTGCACTTTGACGACAGAACATACCACAATCTAAGAAAAGACCATGGACTCTTCCAGCATCCATAATACGAACCATGCAATTTGGTCCAGAGCCCTTTTCTACTAATCTACTCCCCTGACAACCCACATTGCCCTTCGATAGAGTGTGATCGTTCCCTTGTGCTCACGCTGGGATTTCCACTGGCTGAGTTAGGAATGCCTTACATCGGCTACATCGGCTGGGTGTCCGGAGCCTGTTCCACTCACCAGGTGTGTCCCTGCCGCTTCATAGCGGCGAGATCCTGGCTGCTCGTGACCCCCAGCAGCCTCCAGTCACCGCTGCCTGCTGAGCCGCCTCGGGCGGCAACACCGAGTAGTATGTAAAGTGGTGATGTGCAGTGTGCGGTGTCGAGGGTGAAAGAATCACAAGCGCACACCGGTTGGAGACTTGAGGGGAACTGCAGCGCAGCCCCTGATTTATGACATACCCTCGGTTCCGGCTTCCATCGGAAGCGCAGAACCTGAAGCAACACAAAGGAGAGGCGGGGTGGCTCTCTACATCCCTCCCATGTTTTACTTCACACAGAAGAGAAAAGAAAAGTTCACATACAGGCCATATCCAATCAAAAGTAGTCCACCACCAGACGGGTTGAGACTTTAACGAACAAAAATACCAAAGAGTCAGAAACACAGGAACGAGAAGGAAACGCAATAATAACTAAACAGATCCATGCCAAAACATATAAGGTCCTTGGTATAACCCCCTTCTGGAGAGTAGGCAGGGATGCCCCGACATCCGTTCCTAGGGACCAAGGCTACAGACAAAGGCCCATATTTATACTTTTTGACGCTAAACTGCGCTAACGCAGTTTAGCGTCAAAAAGTTTTGCGCCGTCTAACGCCATTCTGAAGCGCCATGCGGGCGCCGTATTTATGGAATGGCGTTAGACGGCGCAATCAGACCGGCGCTGCCTGGTTTGCGTGGGAAAAAACCACGTAGACCAGACAGCGCCGGCGTAGGGGGAAAATGGCGCATGGGCGTCTTAAAATGGGGCAAGTCAGGTTACGTCGAAAAAATCGTCTTAACCCGACTTGCGCCATTTATTTTCGACGCCCATCCCCCATCAACATGACTCCTATCATTGTAAAGATAGGAGTCATGCCCCCTTGCCCAATGGCCATGCCCAGGGGACTTCTGTCCCCTGGGCATGGTCATTGGGCATAGTGGCATGTAGGGGGGCACAAATAAGGCCCCCCTATGCCACCAAAAAAATATATAAAAAATAAAAAATTATACTTACCTGAACTTACCTGAATGTCCCTGGGGTGGGTCCCTCCATCCTTGGGGGTCCTCCTGGGGTGGGCAAGGGTGGCAGGGGGGGTCCCTGGGGGCATGGGAGGGCACCTGTGGGCTCATTTTGAGCCCACAGGCCCCTTAACGCCTGCCCTGAGCAGGCGTTAAAAAGTGGCGCAAATGCGCCGTTTTTAGCCACGCCAACTCCCGGGCGTCTCTTTTGCCCGGGAGTATAAATACCACGTAAAGGCCTGGGAGTCATTTTTTAGACGGGAACGCCTCCCTTGCATATCATTAACGCAAGGAAGGGGTTCACGCTAAAAAATGACGCACATTCCGGGAACTTTGGCGCTATTCGCCTCTAACGCCATAGTATAAATATGGCGTTAGTTGGCGTTAGTTTTGCGTCGAAATTGCGTAAAAAAAAACGACGCAATTTCGGCGCAAACGGAGTATAAATATGGCCCAAAGTCTTTGAGCTGGCTGCTCGGCACCGGGTTGGGCCGTAGGTGATAACGTCCACCTCTGGGAATCAATTCTTCCTGGCCAGCTTCATCACCCTGATGGAGTCGGGCCCTGGGTGCCGCGACCTGAGCCTTCTCTCTCCATACCTCCTCAGCCTGGGGCGCAGTCATCGAGTCCTCGACATCTACTTCTTCCTCGGTTGTGACCAAAACCCTTGCTCTCCTGAAGTGCGATACGTTTCTGGTTACTCTCTGCCTGCCTCGTGCTGCTGTTATTATGGCACCCCTCACACGGATGACCTGCCAGGGTTCAGGCTCAAACGGAGTTTGGAACTTTCCTCCAGGCCGGTGGTTATTCACTACCACCATATCTCCTTCCTGAAAACCCCGGTATCGACCGCGCCGTCGTTCATTGGCCTTTTGATTTGTGCGTTCTCGGCACCGCTGGGTGGCTTCGACATCCAGCTCTGGTGATGTCCATTGAGGACCAGATGGCATGCAATCCCGCGGTGGGACTTTAAACATCAGCGCGGCAGGCTCATATCCTGTGGTGCTGTGAGGTGTTTGGCGATAAGCACCCAGAAATTGCTGTAGACATTGCTCACTGTCCGCTCTTTGTTCAACACCTATTCTGAGGGCTCGGTTTAGAGTTCGCATAAAACTTTCAAAGTCCCCATTAGCCTGCGGCCAGTAGGGCATGACCTTGCGATGATGTATAGCTAGCCCTTCCAGGTAAGATCAAAATTCCTGCCCATGGAACAGGGGCCCATTATCCGTTCTGACTTCGTCAGGGAGCCCAAACATGGCGAAGGCCTTTTGAAGCACTGGCCTTACATGCTCAAACGCCGTGGATGATACAACGTCAACACCAGGAAACTTTGTGTAGAAGTCCATGAAGACGACGGTCAGCCGCCCATCCGGGAAGCCCCCAAAATCCATACTAATTTTTGTCCATGGCTTCTGACTAGCCGGCTCAGTGATTATTGGGCAGCTGGGTGGTTCTCCTGATGTGATGACACATGAGTGTCATTTCCCCACCAACTCATCCACCTGACTGTCCATGCCCGGAACCACACCTTTGACCGCAGTCTTGCCTTGGTCTTTGCGGCTCCTTGATGGCCCTGATGTGCCAATTCCACGACTCTGGCCCACAAACTCTGAGGCAGTACAATTCTCCTTCGTCGAAGAACCAAACCGTGACCATCCGTGGACAGCTCATCTCGCACCCTCCACATCCCCTGCATCGCTGCTTTGCACTCGTGATTAGCCGCTTTTGTCTTTTCCAGGAAAAGCTTCCATTTCCTGTGATTTAGTGCTTCTAATCTTGATGTCCCTTCCTTTCTGGTTTCCTTGCCAGCCTCTTCCTGACCTGCACACTTTCGCAAAGTGGTTGTCTTTGCCACACTTATCACACGTCTTTCCCTTCGCCGGCACCCCATTGGTGGTTTGTGTTCATACCCGCAGTTTCTGCAGGTGCGCGCGCTCTGTCTGACAAAGTCTGTTTTGCGCCCTGGCCGTTGACGAGCTCAGATGGCGTCTATCTGCTCTTCTTTCACCTGGACTGGCCGTGCGGTCGACGCAGCTGCCAGTGACTGTCCTCTTACTGCCGCCATGGCATCCGCCCGCACCTCTGATAGCTCATGCGACCGTGCTAGAACCAGGATGTCGTCGAGGGGCATGCCTTGCTGTCGTAGGATGAGCCTCCTTAGAGCATTCAACCCGCATCCCTGAATAATCTGTGCCCTAATCTCCTCTTGTTGATTGAGGGCTACGCACGAGCTTGCTAGCTTCCTGAGTCGTGCATAGAACATGTCCATTGACTCAACCTCCGTTTGTTGAGCCTGCCGGAGTTTAAAGCGTTCAAAGACTGAGTTTAGCTGTGGATCAAAATGCTTGTTGAGGGCTTCCACTGCTGCGTTGAAGTCTGCCTTTTCACCTGTGTTTGGGAGTGCATCAACAGCTCTTGTAGCTCATCTCCTCCCATAAGCAGAATGAGAGATCTGCGCACGGCCCGTCTGTCTCTCTCGTGGCGCAGAAGTAGTTTTCTAACCGGTTTAACCATAGGCGCCATCTTGGCGATGCTGTGGCTGGATCAATCAGTTGGCTGAACGGGGGCAGCGCAGTCGCAGTGACCGCGGAGTGGACACTGGCGGCAGCTTGCACAGGCAGCTGGGGGTTTTCCTGCGGTGGGGCACTCATTGTGTCTTAGGTTATGTAGGCACTTTGCTGTTGTCATGCAGGTTCTTTACTTGTGTTCTCCTTTTACTGATAGTGGTGTGTCTTTTTTTTTTTCATTGTTATCTCCTCTCTAGAGTGTTCTCTGTCATACACATGGTGTGTCACCTCTCCCTTTTCCTTTTCCTTCTGGGCCAGCAATTGGTTATTCTTATTTTTGTTTTCTATTTCCTCTCTTTTATTTTATTATTTTATTATTTATTTTTTCCTTTGGGAGCTCTACTCCCTGTTCTCCTTTTGTAATGTCCTTCTTTCCCCCTTTTTTTTTCTCTCTTTTGGGCTTTCTGCCCCTCCTCCTTACTTGTCTGGGGCTCCTGCCCCTCTGGCTCTGTGAGCTGTGTTCCCCTCCCTGGGGAGCACAGCCTGAGCGTTGTGTTGCTTTGGACTGTTGCCAGGCCTCAGGGTGAGAGCGCCGAGTTCCTATCAGCGCCGGAGGTGAGGCCGTTTATATTTCCTTTGTATGCCCTTGCCGCATACCGGGGCTGGGAAACTCGCGCAGCAGGGTGCAGCGCGCTTCTTCTTTGTTTTTTTTTTTCTTCTTGCAAATCGACTTGTCATGCAGGAGTACCGAGACCCGCTCGTCGCCACTGTAAAGTGGTGATGTGCAGTGTGCAGTGTCGAGGGTGAAAAAAACACACGCGCACACCGGTTGGAGACTTGAGGGGAACTGCGTCAGCGCAACCCCTGATTTATTACATCCCCTCGGTTCCGGCTTCCATCCGGAAACGCAGAACCTGAAGCAACACAAAGGAGAGGCCGGGTGGCTCTCTACATAGTGCACGGCCCTGGGAAGACATCTATGCGGTGAGCGGACGTGCTCCGAGAAGGACACTACCAGCTGGGACGTCGTGCCAGAGGCCCCCAAAACGCATTTGCAACTCCTAGGAGGCAAGATTTGGCTCATGTGCCCTCTGCCTGCTGCTTCATGTACACCCACCTGTGTGAACTCCTTCAGGCTCAGGACAAAGACTGCTGCATCCACATATACATTTAAATAAAGGTGGAGCCCTGTGCACCCACAAGCCAGCAACAAGGTTGGACAGTGGAGAGTGTCTGCACAAACATACACAGTAAACCACACACAAAAAAAACATAATAATAATGAAAAGAAGAGAGACAGTCAGGTCTGCATACTAGTTCCATCAGAAGGAAAACTGCACTAAAGACCAGACACCACGGCAAATGTTTGACTTACTAGCCGTGATGCGCCAACTGCAATAAGCCCAATCATTTCACGAAAGTCTGTCGCTCTACAGCATCACAAAAGACCACCAAGGCCAATGCAGTCAACAGTGCTCAAACCACCACAATTCTAGAGGAGGAAGGGGACATGGATGATGATGATGACATTGAGGGTGCGGTACATGTCACCCATTTGATGCAGCCTGGAGGACACCCCAGAAGGTACTTCCCAAAGTGCAGCATCTCCTTGGCTGGCCACCAGATTTCTGCCCTCATCGATACATGAGCATCAATAAACATCCTGGCACAGTCCGCCTTACAAACTTTGCCCATTCGCCCAGTGCTGCATCCCAGTACCACTAAAGCCTATGCATTTGAATCATCAACACCACTTCCCCTGGCTGGAGTTTTCGCAACCAAAATTTCACACGAAACACAGCCCGTGACAAGGTGTACATCACCAAGACTGGATCAGGCATGCTGCTGAGCTGCAAGATGGCAGAGAAGCTCAACCTAGTTTCTTTTGCCTTCAGTGTCTACCTGGGAAGCGTGGATGAGTTGGTGTCTGAATTCTCACAACTGTTTAAGAGTATTGGATATCTAAAAGACAGACTTATACACCTCCATGTCCACAAATGTCCACAAATCCATCCTGCCTGTGGCCCTGAAGCACTGGCGCAATGCCTTTCATCTACGTCCCAAGGTGGAGGAAGAACTATGGAAAGTGGAAAAGGCCTACATCATTGAGCAAGTAGACGGACCAATGCCATGCGTCTCACCCACTGTAGTCAGCCCAACCAGTCTGGTGAGGTCAAGATATGTGTCGATATGCAACTACAGAATATGGCCATCCGATGTGAACACCACTTGACACCTACAGTGGACGATATAATTGCAGAAGTGATTGGGTCACAATGGTTCTCCAAAATGGATCTCCGGGCCGTATACCACCAACTGGTGCTTGCCCCAGAATCAAAAGCCATTACCACTTTTTCCACCCACATTGGGCTAAGAAGGTACAAACAGCTTAATTTTAGCATGTCAAGTGTGGCAGAGATCTTTCAAGACACCATTCAAGGAGTGCTGGCAGGACTGGATGGGGTCATCAATGTCAGCAATGACATCTTGTTATACGCTCCCACCATCGAGGAACATCTAGAGAGATTACAAGCTACATTCAAATGACTACATGACAATGGCCTAACTCTCCACCGCAAGAAGTGTGCATTCCTACAGAGAGAAGTAGCCTTCTTCGGCTGTTGCTTTTCAGAAAACGGAGTCATGACCAATCCGGAGAAAGTTAAAGATAATCAATCAGCACCTGCCCCCACCACAGGTTCCGGAGTCCAAAGCTTCTTGGGGATGGTTACGTACTGTGGGAGGCTCATCCAGAACCTGACCTCCCTTACTGCGCCCCTGAAAGAACTGACCAAAGCCAACACAGGCTGGGAATGGGGATCAGCCCAAGAAGAGGCCTTTCAGGCAACGAAGAAAGCGTTGTCGGCACACACAGCACTGGCATACTTCAACATGTGCAAAGACTCAGAATTCTCAGTGGTTACCAGCCCCACTGTTCTGGGCATGGTTCGCTCTCCAAAGGGAGAAAATGGCTAGTGGGCCCCAGTAGCCTATGTAAGTTGAGCACTAACGGACAGAGCAGTGATACTCTCACATTGAAAAGGAGGCTATTGCTGTCCACTGGGGGTGTTGACATTTCCATCTCTACTTGTAGGGCCAGCCGTTCACAGTGCAAACAGACTGTAAGCCACTCCCCTATTCAATGGGTCATTGTCCAAGCCGCCCCCTAAGATTGAAAAGTGGATCCTTCAGCTACAAGAATCTAGATCAGGGGCCCAGAATCCAGCCGATTACTTGTCTCAGCATGCCCGACCTGCCACCAGGCACGAGGAGGTGGATGCTGAAGATGTGGAGGAATACGTGAGAAGGTGGTAGAGCGGTCCCAACTTCTGCCCATCTCACTAAAGGGTATCAAGATGGCCACCTAGGCAGATAAATGTCTTTAACTAGCGATATCAGCAGTCACCACCGGCAACTGCCATACCATGATACACAACATGTCGAGACGGACTGACGAAGCACGTCTGACACTGTCCTCACTCCACCACGTCTGGCAAGAGCTTGCAATATCCCTAGAATAGTACCTGCTGTGTGACCCTCAACTGGTGATTCCTGCTTCGCTACAGCAACAAGTTTTAGACCTGGCACACTCTGCTCACCAAGGAATAATGAAAATGAAGGCGAGACTATGTTGCAAAGTATGGTTCCCGGGAGTAGATGAACACATTGAGCATGCGGTGAGACATTGCACCATATGCCAAGCAGCTGACCCCCAGCTCTTATCATCACTGAATCCATCCCTTCTGCCCCATGGCACAGAGTAAGTATGGACTTCGGAAGCCTACCTAATGGACGTCAGATGCTCCTTATCATTGATGATTTCTCAAAATATCCAGAGATGGAGATTCTGGACTCCATCACGACACCCCAAACCATACCTCGCCTGGAGAAGGTCATGGCCACTCACGGACTGCTTCATGAGCTCAGGACAGACAACGGCCCACCCTTCGCAAGCCAAGACTTCACTGAATCCCTGGCATCCAGGATCGTCCACCATCACAAAATTACCCCTCGCTGGCCCCAGGCGAATGGGGAAGCGGAACGCTTCTTCAGTAAGGTGAACAAAGTCCACTTTCTTGCAAGAGTATCAGCTCACCCCAATGCAACTACTAAAGTACCACCAGGCACTCTGTGCATGAATCGCATGGTTGGGGACACCATCCCCTACAGTGAAAGACCCTCCACAATGCAAAACAAGGTGGCGGATACCTTGCATCAACGCTGTGTCCAAAATGACCACATGTCAAGGAAGAGACACACCCAAGCCCTTGACATTCTCGTTGGCGACTGGGTGCTGGTCAAGAACCATCAAGCTCCCCTTTGAGCTGGCACCATGGAAAGTAAGCAAGGTTAGAGGGACCATGATCACCGCTCAACATGTGGGTGAGTCAATAACAAGGAATGTGTCGTTCTTCAAATGGTACAGAACCCCGGGGCAGGAGTCTGAAGGGTTGGGGGACAACATCCGTTCACACATTTGGAAAACTGATGACACTGCTGCCAGTTATCCTCTGGTTGGACCCTGCCCCGGAATCTAGTCCCGCAGCTCCAGGTGACCAATGTGCAGGGATCTTGAGGGACCGGCGTGAGAGAGATCCCCGCCGCAAGTGACCCAAAGGTGGCTCCTGATGAGGCCATCACATTGAAACAGGGCAGGGGGAGGTACAGGCTGCGACCCCAGCCCCAGGCCTCCATCAAGTTGAGAGACTTTACACTAACCTAGTCAATGTGTATTATCTCCTTCAGAGGCCATGTATGCCTTAGGCCGCTGGTCCCTCCCTCCCTGCTAATGTTTAGGATGTTTATGTTGTGCTCTGAGTTGTTTGGGTTATTTCCTTTTCCTTGTGGGTAAAGGAGGAATGTTATGTTGGGACATACCATTGCTGATGCAGCCAAACACCTAGAGGGAAATGGTCAAGCCCCTCACACCCGCTAGCACAGGTATGAGCCATGATGGGGAAAGCAGAGATAATAAAAAGCCTGGGCAGTTCTGCCTCGTGGCTAGTAACCCCCCAATGTGTGAGTGTGTGCCATCATTACTGAGACAGTTCACACCTGCCTTTGGGTGGTCACCAACCCAACAACGCAGGAGCTCTCAGGCCAGAGTACTGTGCTGAGGGGGCCCCCTGGAACTCTTCCCCTCACTGTGGGGGCTGTGGGGCCTTTGTTATGCCTTTGTTACACCACAGAAACACACCCCTGCAGTTTCTCGTAGTTCTAGACAATGTGATTGGCTTCTTACCCTATAGGCAGCACTTGACACTTGTTTATACACTGAAAGTGAAGCCTGCAGACAGCATCCGCAGAGAAGGACAACACGTCTAAGCCTAGGATCAGAGAAGAGGGCTGAACTTGCTGCACCGTTGTTTGGAAGGCATAGGGTTGCACTATCTAGACCAGTAGATCAGGGCCCAGACCAGAGTTTGTCCCAGAGGATTGACACCCTCTCTGACCTGTTATAAACCTGCAGATCCAACTATCATTTCCACCATGAGCAGGTTGAGAAGTCTGTGGCTGCTAGTTAGCCTGCCCTGACCCGTTGACTGTCCTGTCTGTGGACCGGTGCTGAAGTCTGGCATTGTGTGCCTAGGTCTAGGATACAGCAATGACAACAGCCTGAAAATGAAACTCCAACCCTTCTGACTTTGCGGGTGTTAGACCTGACAGCCTTAGTGTGGTCATCCCCCAACTTTTTGCCTGCCTTCCTCCAGTTTTCTGACCCTGTTTTTGCTGGTTTTAGGACTCTGCACACTTTACCGCTGCTGACCAGTGCTGAAGTGCATGTGCTCTCTCCTGTAAACATGGTAACATTGGTTCCTACCCAATTGGCATATTTAATTTACTTGTAACTCCCCAGTAAAGTGCAATAGAGGTGCCCAGTGCCTGTAAATTACATGCTACTAGTGGGCCTGCAGCACTGGTTGTGCCACCCACATAAGTAGCCCTGTAAGCATGTCTCAGGCCTGCCATTGGGAAGCTTGTGTGTGCAGTTTTACTTCCATTTCGACTTGGCATTTAAAAATACTTGCCAAGCCTTAAACTCCCCTTTTTCTACATATGTCACCCCTGAGGTAGCCCGTAGGTAACCCGTGGGGCAGGGTGCTATGTAAGTAAAATGCAGTACATGTATCTATGTTTTACATGCCCTGGTAGTGAAAAACTCACAAACTCATTTTCCACTACTGTGAGGTCTGCTCCTCTCATTGACCAGCATTAGGCCTGCCCTCATACATGTTTAAGTGGTAGATTCTAATCTGGGAGGAGTAGTCCTGCCATGTTTAATACTGCCAGAATGGTAATAGAAAATCCTGGTTACTGTTGAAGTTAGATTTAATATTACTATTTTAGAAATGCCACTTTTAGTAAGCGAGCATTTCTCTACACTTACTACCATCTGTGCCTTACAGTCTGGTTTCCATTCCACTACTGGTCTGTGCTGGTTGCCATCTCCCCTCTTGCATTCCACCCAGACAGCCATAAACACAGGATACTCCTTCACATCTGCATTCATCTGCATACTGAATGGGTCTCCCTGGGCAGGAAGGGTGGAGGGGCTCTCTCTTACATTTCAAAGGCCAGTTGCCTGCCCTCACGCAAAGGACTGATAACCCGCCCACAGAGATCCTAGCAGACAGGATTGGGCTGAAAGGGAAACTTGTGCACTTCAAAACCACTCTTTGAAGTTCCCCCACTTCAAAGGCATTTTTGGGTATATAAACTGGGTCTCTGACCCCACCAAATCAGACATTTGTGGATCTACACCTGAACTCTGCCAGAGGAACTGCCTGGCTGCCCAAAGGACTCATCTGGACTGCTTTGCTGAGTAGGACTGCTGCGTGTTGGCCTGTTGCTTGCTGGCTTCTGCCTTCCCAAAAATTTCTCTCCAAGGGCTTGGATTGAGCTTGCCTCCTGTTCTGAAGTCTCAGGGCCAACAAAAACTTCACCTACTAGCTTCTAGCTATTTTTCTGACTTCAGGAACTCCTGGACCCACTTCAGTAACTCCAGCACAGATGCTGCTGCCCGATGCCACACTGCTGTCTGCTCCGTGGTCCTCGCAGCACCCAACGACCGTGGCCTACAGCACAAGTCTGACATCGCCATGACGCTGCCGATGTCCCGCAGTGTGATTGCGACACTGTGAAGTCAAAACATCGTGTCATGTCCAACTGGATTCATCAACCCCGCCGAGTTACAAGGAACCGACACCTCGCCACCGACACCGCACCAACTTCCCCTGCCTTGCAGTGCGAAACCAACGCCTCACCTCCCCAGACATCGTAAGGGACTGACGCCACTCCAGTTCCAGCGATGCATCACCTTCGCAACTCCGTGCAACGTCTTTGTTTCCTCGTTTTCAAAGGTACTGTGCCTGGGGGTCTGTGCAACTCCGTGACCGACACCTCTGGTGTCGGACTATTGGGAACAACTCTGTCAACGAAGCCGTGATAGCCCCAGTTGGAGGTATTGTGTTTCTAGGCGCTTTAGTGGGGTTTAATCATAAAAAATTCATAACTTGGCTTGTGTACATTGGATACTCATTGTTTTGACCTTTTTTATTCAGATAAATATTATTTATTGTTCTAAACCTGTGTGGTGTTTTTTTGTGGTGTTTTCATTGTCTTACTGTATCTTTTATTGCACAAATACTTCACACTTTGCCTTCTAAGTTAAGCCTGCCTGCTCTGTGCCAAGCTACCAGAGGGTGAGCACAGGGTAATTTGGGTTGTGTTGTATCTTACCCTGACTAGGACTGTGGCCCTTACATGGATAAGGGTGTATACCTCTGCCAACTAGAGACCCAATTTCTAACAGTGGGCCACCCATATCTCTGTTTCCTAAGGAATATTGGTGCTCCTCCTCTCTCCCTAGACCCTTGAGTGCCCCTCATCATGTGCTCCAGGGCTGCTGCCCTCTACTGGAGCCATGAGTACCACCCGGTGCGGCCACCTAGGATCTTGCACTTTGATTGTATTATGCAATTACGGTTGGGTGGTGGGTTTCATTCTAATGCATCACAAAGTACCAGCATTTTAACAATCACCGTCACTGAACCCAACCCAACCTCACCTCTCTCTTTGTCATTATTTCCTCCCAAATCCCGCTTCTCCTCCCTTCCCTCCCAACACTAGGCACTTTCCATCATTGCCCCTTCCTTTTCTTTCCCCGGTTCCATTGTGCCACCTGCTTTTGTTTCTCTGGGTTAAAAGTGGCTGCCTAGATGTGTCCACTCTACTCCAATCACAACCCAACTCCAGTCTGGCCACAGCAGAAGGTCAGGTATGGTCTCTGTCTCACTTGCCAAGTGGGGAAGAGACAGGCTGGCTAAGCAACCCAGCAACTGCAGAAATGGCCAATCACTTCATTACTTCACAATAAGCCATTACAGTGATTGGTCAGTGCTCCATGGGCAATGCCTCCCACGCCCTCAGTGCCACATGTGAACAAACTGCACCAGAGGCCTTGACTAGACCTAGCAATGTGTCTCTCAGCAAGTCCAGACGCTGCTCCTTTGCTGTTACACAGCATGAGAGCAGCCCCAGGATTGACTTGAGTGGGAAGACTCACCATTCATGAGGGGACCAGGGGTTGCGGCTTTGATCAACCCCACTCACTAATTTGCAGGTTGAAATAAGCTTCTAGCGTGCAAGTCAGGCTGGCCAAAGAAAGGCATTCGTCCAACCCGACATGAGCACTTTGTGGGCCTAGGTGCCATATGTTCGCTGCCACTGTGTATTTGTCAGTGTCCATCAAATTGAAGCCCCACCTCCTTTAGAGTCGCCGACAACTGCCCACTGCTGAAGGATGACTGCCACAAGTGCAGGCAGAATAAAATATACATTTTAAAAGTTTGAATTGTTCATTTATTCAGTGAATATTCACATGTAATATAGGGAGACCGGGCAAAATATGAGTGTAGCAATGCCTCAACGCCCTAAGGCAGGAATCGCCGCCGTGATACAAACATTTGAGTTCTGTCATTTCTTTGCCTGTGTAATGCAGGTTTTAGTGGAATACATGTCATGGAAAACTAGTATGTTCATGTTAGTATATAATACATCTGACTTAAATGTAATTATTACATGCAAATAAAAGTGAGTTCAAATGCACCTTTTTACATTTAATTTGAAGTGGCAGAACCTATTGACTTTGGTAGCTCATGCACCGCATCGCTTCCATAGTGAGCTGTTGCATGCCTACAGTGCACACAGGCTTGGCTACAGTGCACAAAGACCATTCATTGCTGCACACAGAAGAAGAACATTAGAGGGAACATTGGTCACAATAGGTTCGTTACATTTCACTGTACCCTTATTGGTAACCTACTTTACAGACTCAGACAAATGCAGTGCAGTTACCTCAAAGCAATCAGTTCTTTCTATTTAAACCACTCACTCTTGCAAATGACCTATTTCTGTTGCTCCGTGTCGGAGTACACTAGGATTCTAGCACGATGGTTTGTATTTGGATTGTTGGCGACTTCTTTGTCCATTGATGTCTGGGTGTGCAAGATCTTGCAGCATTGGGATCATGTGGATCGGGTGGATTAATGTGCCATGAATCCCAATCACTAGCTAGACCCATCTTTGAGTCTGGGTATAAGGCAATCTTCCAGATTTATAGCAAGTGGAACGCAGCTGAGAATGGGGCCATACCTGCAGATGTCGCTTTTCTTTTTGAGTATCATGAAAAGGACTCAGAGGATTCAATCAGCCATGTTTCTAAGCTCTTCAGACAGGTGACTATCTATCGCTTTAGTAGCTGTGATGCTATTAATTGTGTTTGACCAATGACTTTGTGTTTCACCACTGCACATTAGTTGCTCAATGTTCACCAGTAGCACATTACATGTTGTGTTCAGTTTAGCTGCCTATTGGCTTTAACATGGCATTAGCCATTACATTCTGTATTCAGTTTAGCTGCTTATTGGCTTTGACATGGCATTAGGCATTACATTTGCTATTTAGGTTAGCTGCCTATTGGCTTTAACGTGGAGTTAGACATTGCAGTTGAGACATTGCAGATGAGCTGTGTTTTTCCAAGCTGTGTTTTTCCACATGATAGATCAAGCTGTGTTTTTCACACCAGACCCTAGCTGATAAGAGCGCGTAGATTTTGTGTTTACCTCTCAATCCAGTCTGAGAATGAGTGAGGCTTGGAGAATTGGCCACTCTCCAGGTTTCTTCGGTTCTCACACTGAGTTTGCTTTTAAGGGGTGGCTCTGGAAAACAGAGTTAGAAATATTCTTCTTGACTTCAGACAGGAACGGATGTCAGTTGCCTGTACCCGTTTGGGTAGAAAATCTCTTTCTCGCAGTTGAACCGGAGGCATCAACTTGAAGCCCCAGAAAGATGAAGCATAGGGATAGGCCCTACTGCCCTACAGTGATGCAATTTTGACTTTTATGCTTTGCTTTGAAGTTATGCTATAATATAATCACATGTATTTGCTGTGTACATTGCAACTGAGAAGTACTTTGATATATTTTGCTTTCATTGCTGCGACTACTTTTGAACGTGTGCTTCCAACCTACTAATTTTGTCTCTCAGGAGCCTTGTGGTGAAGTAATAATAACAATAAATGTCTTCTTTAAACCTTGAAGTGCATTCCAGAGAGGTTCTGTAAGCTCGGTCATGAGATAAGAGAAGGAAAACAGGACAGTAGCTTCTACTACCAACTAACAAATGCTTCTCCTCAGACACGCACACTGAACATTCTCTCTGATACCAACCACCATCAGACAACCAAGCAGAACACTCATGCTACAGAATCACACAGCTGTGCCTGTGATGCACCCTCATTACATAATTACCTTACAGCAGACCTGCCTAGCCTCAGCTTGATCCCTGTGGTCTCTGCAAGTTCATTAACTAATCCAGATTGCTGAATGAGTACACAAAATATTTGGGTTTATGTGAATGTATGGAGATGTCTAATGCTTCCGCTGCAATCTGCAGCATAACACCACTTACGCTGACTACCAGCTGGTGATACAGCCAGAGATAGTCAATATTTCATCTGTGTAAAGCTCTCATAAGGAGGTATGGCAGCATATAAAAGTGAAGACATCAGATTTGGGTGGCAATGGAAAATTCTCTAATTCGCTGAAGAAGTGGTAAACCCTTTGCTGAGGATACTCTGTCTTTGGAGAATCATTTGGCAGAATTAACTCTGCCAAGGGGATTGTACGGTGGAGGTTGTTCTGAAAGTGTGAGCATTGCTGTTTGACAACGTTCATTATGTTTGCTTTAAAAGATTAGTGGGCACACCATGTGGACTGCTCCAAAACAATTCACTGACATGCATACATTAAGGCCCATATTTATACTTTTTGACGCACAACTGCGCTAACACAGTTGTGCGTCAAAAATTTTACCGCCGGCTAACGCCATTCCAACGCGCCATGCGGGCGCCTTATTTATTGAATGACGTTAGCCGGCGCTGCGGACTGGTGTGCGTAAAAAAAAATGACTCACACCAGGCAGTGCCGGGGTAGGGAAAAATGGGGGTTGTGCGCCAAAAAATGGGGCAAATCAGGTCTGAGGCAAAATTCAGGCCTCAACCCGATTTGCGCCATTTTATTTGACGCCCAACCTCCATTGACATGACTCCTGTCTTAGCAAAGACAGGAGTCATGCCCCCTTGCCCAATGGCCATGCCCAGGGGACTTATGTCCCCTGGGCATGGTCATTGGGCATAGTGGCATGTAGGGGGGCCCAAATCAGGCCCCCCTATGCCACAAAAAAAACCCGAAAAAAATACTTACCCCCAACTTAACTCAACTTCTCTGTGATGGGTCCCTTCATCCTTGGGTGTCCTCCTGGGGTGGGCAAGGGTGGCAGGGGGTGTCCCTGGGGGCAAGGGAGGGCACCACTGGGCTCCTTCCGAGCCCACAGGTCCCTTAACGCCTGCCCTGACCCAGGCGTTAAAAAACGGCGCACATCGGGCTGTGCGCCGTTTTTTAAGGCCCACCCCCTCCTGTGCGTCAAAATGACGTCAGAGTATAAATAAGGGGCACAGGCCTTAAAGTCATTTTTTGGAAGGGAATGCCTACCTTGCATATATTTAACGCAAGGCTGGTTCCCCCTTCCAAAAAATGACGCACATGGTGGAATTTTGATGCCCGCGGGGATGGACGTCAAAGTATAAATATGGGGCAGGGTTTGCGCCGATTGTGCGTCAAAAATTTTGACGCACATTCGGCGCAAACATAATATAAATATGCCCCTTATTATTTCACTTTGCAAGGTTCGTAAAAGGAGATTAGCATGCTGAAAGCACACGTTTAAAAATGGTCACCGCAATGAAATGAAAACATGTGCAAATGATTCTTCACTGCAATATACACAGCAAATATATGTATCTATATTATAATGCAATGCAAATAATGAATTAAAAACTATGCATCACCATGAGGCAAGGGCACAACTGCTTAATCTCCCTCCTATTCAGCATCAGATCAACAGATCCCAGAATCGATCGAGGAGAGAGAGAGAGATCGATCAATTATCCTCACTGGAAGGATGGCAAACCCCAGCGTCCTGGGTATGCCTGAGATCTGAAAACACTCTCAGTCCCCGGTCCATCTGGTCTCGGCCTCTTAGCCTTTGAACAAACAAGAGAGAAAAATTCTAGAACCTCACTCTCACTGCAGCAGTTTATTATTCAAAAAATGCTGATTGCTTTAGGCCAGCTTTGAAAATAACACGTTGGAACTTGGCCACAATCCCAAGGTGCCACTTCAAAACAAGACCGTTCCCTGCCGTCTTAGTACATTCTTATCAGCCTAAGCCCTTGGTGGGAAAGAGCACAAAAAATAAAAACATGAGACAACGTGGAAAACTACTTGCAGCTTTTAACGTGGCGGTGGCTAATGCTAAAATAAAGTCAATAGACAAAATGAAGCTGGTGGTCACTAATGTGACGGTGCGCTGCTAGGCTAAGTGCAACATGGAGTCAGTGATCAAAATATAAATATCATTACAAACCCCAATATAGGCACAACACAGCACTTATTCTTTTTACTTGTTCTGCTTCGGATAAGGGTCTTCTAGCCAGACCAATCTGCATGGGTTCTTCACCCGTTGTAGGAGGTGTCTCCACGTGTGAAGGAACAGGTTGGTGCAGAATTGGGTAAGCTGCCCCTGAATTTGATGAGTATGTGACTTTAGTTTCTCTTCTCTGAGATCATGGAGGCGGTATACTGTCAACAATGCTAGATCTATCAGACCGGACATGGTCTCTGCACAAGGTGAGTGCACCACCTCATGCTTTATTTCATCTTGTAGACCTCTACAGAAAAAGGCTACCGAGGTTCATTCTACCCATAATGTTTCGGCAGGCAATCGTCTAAACTGGGTGATGTATTGGAGGACATCTTTATTCCCTTGCTGTATCTTACACAAGGCTTCCTCTACAGAGGTTTCTAAACAAGGTAAATTACACTGTCAGTGAGTCCAGGAATTTCTTTAACTTATTTGGATCGCCAGAATATCAAAGACTCGTAGCCGAGACAGTCGGTATATTAGATATTCTGGTTGTCAAAACCTGATGTAAAGCTAGGTTTTTATTTCTTAGTTGTTCTAGCTCTTGGGCTTGTTTTTGTACTGTCTGTGTCAAGGCTTTGGTTGCTTCTGTAGATTCCTCCGGAGGTGTAGGTTGCAGAATCTCCATAGTGTTGGGACCAGAACGAGTTTTTTGGCTTCGCAATCTGTCACATTCTATACCTTATTCCAGCTGCGAAACATTGTGGAGAGTCCCAACGTCTGTTCTTGTAGGTTCTGGTCTGTCCAAGGTAAGGGCGACCTTTTCCAGTAGCCACGGTGCTGCTGACGAAGGGATGTATGAGCAGATCGTGCCCTCCAGAAGAAGTCCTGAGAGGAAAACACCGGAAGGGGAAAACCTCTACACAGGCAGAAACTCCTGAGAAGGAGAAGATGACCACCACTGGAAGGTAGAGGAGAAGCCAGAGGAGGACAACAAGAAGGGCCAGGGCAGGAACAGAAAGTAACAGGAGAATCAAAAGGGAATCCAAAAAGCAGGACAAATCAACCAGAAACGATGATACACCAGGCAGGAGCAAGATACACCAATGGAGCGGGGACACGTTAACTAAAGTGAAGAGTGTTTCAACACATAGAAAAGGAAGAATCCAGCTCCTTATATACCCATAGAAAGGAAGTGAGGAGGGTCCATATTAGATAGGGAAAGAGCAATAGGGAAAGAAAGAAACCATTATATTGGAATGGTGTATGGAAATACTATTCCTTGAGCATTCTGGGAACAAGAAAGGAAAAGGATAAGCATAAATGGCCCCAGGAAAGAAAGGTAAGTGATTCCTGAAATCAATGTAGAAACCGTGGCTCAAATTGGAGCTGCGGTGTCTATTGAATACAGTATGGGCCACCGCACAGACCCGTGGTGTGCCCGACAAAGGTTCAGGCAGGTGTCACAGACTTGTTCTGGGATGCCAAAATAGCCACAGTGGGCCGCCACACCAATCTGCGGTACTCCTGAGAGGAGGAGGGAAGCGTAGCAGGCCGCGCCATGATCCGTGGTGGCAGAATAGGACGCGTTGCGGGCTGAGTCAGAGCCTGTCGTGCGACATTGAGTTGAAGGAATAGGCTCAGGAGTTGGGGTGTAGGTGCCTCCCTGAGTCTCCCAGAGCCCAGTGTGTTACCCATCTAGTAAAGAGTTCTGCCTGGGTGAAAAAGGGGGCATGTGGCAATGGCAGGTGGGAGCGATCTAAACTCAAATCTAGAGCACAACTTAAACTGAATACCAAATGTAATGTCTAATGCCATGTTAAAGCCAATAGGCAGCTAACCTAAATACCAAATGTAATGCCACGTTAAAGCCAATAGGCAGCTAAACTGAATACAACATGTAATGTGCTACTGGTGAACATTGAACAACTAATATGCGCAGTGGTGAAACACAAAGTCATTGGTCAAACACAATTAATAGCATAACACACATGTAATCCAGTGCAAACCATTCCCTCTACCTTCACATTGTGTTGACAATTATCCTGTGTGACAGGTATGTAGCTGTCATTGTGCACCTTCATTGCAGGCCACAGTGCCTGTGGCACACCACTGACATAGGTGTGTCACAGGCCTACAGATGTCTGGTCATTGTAAGTGGAACGACCTCTGACTAGGGACTGCCGTACTGTTCTCTGTCTGTATAATGGAATTTGTACTTTTGCTAGGCATTGTGTAGGTATGTAATAGGGTGACGCTGATGTTAATTTCAACCATTCTGTTGGCCTAGTCAGTAGGACAAAGCTTGACATGTCAATGACTTCAGTGACCAGTGGGATGGTACTTACAGATACCTGAGCAAAAGTATATATTATTTGGACAGACTTGACTATGATAGGCCTGACAATTGTGCTGCCTGTATGATGCACAGTGTAATGAAAATGGTTTTATGAAAAAACTTGACTTGGTTATTTGTGTTGTTAGGTATCCTCAGCATTACCTGTGACATGTCTCACCTGACACCACCTAATTATGTTTGAATCTGGAGCATGTAACATATTTCACAAACATCTACTCAAACTGGTGATAAATGCTCATAGTCCAGTGTCCCACTATCATGGAAAATGGAAAGTGGTTTAAGAAATATCAACAGGGTGCATCTGTGGCAGACAAAGGTGTTCTATCAGTCAGTGGTTACTTCCTGGCAGTGGTTGGTGTATTGGCATCTGCACCTCCTGGTTGTCTTGGTGGGCGTCCACACTTGCGTTTTTTTTTCCAGCTACAGAGGCAGGGGTGACTGAAGCAGTTCTTTCCTCTTGCAGGGCCTCCCTTCCACTGGTTACCACAGAGGTAGTATGGGCTGGTGTAACTTGGGCAATGGAAGAGGTGTGGTGTTGTTGTCTATCCCTGCTCAGGGTGTTGTTCACGTCTCTCAGCACTCCTGTGAGGGAGGCCATGTGGCCACTGAGTGCCGACCACTGTTGCATGACCTCCTGATGGTAGTCCCTCTGCATCTGTTTGATCTCCCCCGGCATGGCAAGTACCTGGCCCATCACACCTTGGGATTGTTGGTAAGCTCCCAAGACTTGGGAGATTGTGTCCTGGCCAGAACTGTCCCCAGCAGTCTCATGGCGCTGATCCACACCATCCTTCCCAAGCCCTCTACCCCCACATGCCTGTGCCCTTGACACAGTTTGTCTCTGCCACTAGTGCCAGGTCCATCATTGTCAGGGGTTTGGAGTTCAGTCTCTGGTACTTGGACTGGGTGGCACTAGATGGTGGTAACTGTCCTCGGACCAGAGGTTTGTGTGTGCCTGGTTGACTGTGATGTTAATGCAACAGGGCTGGGAGGAGTCGATGAGGGCAGAGTGAGGCTGAGAGTTGTCGTCTGACCAGTTTCCCCAGATGGGCCAGATTCGTCATCAACATCCACACTACCAGGAGTGATGTCCTCACTGAGATCTTAATCCAGGGGGGAAGTGGCAGTCTCAGGGGTGGTTTGAATGGTCCCAGTGACAGGTGGACCTGTTGAAGATTTGAAACTGACTGTTACTGGTTGTATTGTGACATGTGCCATCCTTTCGTAACAGTTAGTTATGCTTTGGGACATTTACAGGTTGGCCTTGCTTCATGCTCTTATATGACAGGGACCTCAACTTTCAATATCATGGTGCTGCCCTTAGGGGTGTCAGAGGATTTTATTTCAGGGCACCATGCTACAGGATGTCTGGGTATCTTGACATTTGTATATCTGTTCGTAGACCAATATCTCTGCAGCAGTAGTGCATCATTGGTTTCATGCTACCTCCCAGTTGGGTAAACAACATGTTTAAGTTAACAGTCAACTGCACATTGCCATGTGGACACTGATGTGGACATCAGATTTGGATTGACCACTCTACCTGGCTATATGAAACAGGTTACACCAAGTACAACACACTGCATAAATATGTTTCCCCAGGTGAGTACATTTCTACGAGTGATGGTAGTTAGAAGGGCCAGAGTATCAATGGACACAGTAGTAGCATGGTGTAAGTAGTATCCCAGTGGCAGCTGTCCTTAGCATTCCTGTCATTAGGTGTCCTATGCCCACTGACTATACAAGTATCAGCCACCAGGTGAGTACAGTTCTATGGGTGATGGGAGGTAAAAGGGACAGAGTAGCAGAGGACACAGTTGTAGCAGTGTGTAAGTGGTTTTGTATAGGCAGCTGTCCATTGTACTGTTGTCACTGCCTGCCCTATACCCACAGTGTATACTGATATGAATCATTCATTTGAGTATTCTCCATTGTTAAGTTTCTGAGCATGGCTGTTACAAATTGGTACAGAGTTATGATTTTCGTTATGGTGAAACAGTGCCTGCTGGGAGTTATAGTGCTATAAGTCCTTGCAATACCCACACCACGCCCAGATACTGTGCCCCACATGCGCGATAACAGACAAGTTCTCTCTATATGTGAGATAACAAGCAGGGGTCTTTGGACAGTTGTACACAGGGGTGGTGAGTGGTGTGACAGTGAAGTTGGCAAACAGTGATCAGTGAGCATGCATGCAAATACATCTAGGTGAAATTGTTGGTGTATGGACTTACTTGACTCTACTCCCCCAGGTATTCCCATCAGTCCCTCAGGATGGAGGATATCCAAGACTTTCTCCTCCCATGATGTAAACTGTGGGGGAGGAGGTGGAGGACCACCGCCAGTTTTGTGTACCGCCAGTTAGTGCCTGGTGGCCATGGAATGTACCTTCCTCCTGAGGTCGTTCCACCTCTTCCTGATGTCCTCCCTTGTGTGCAGGTAGCTGCCTACAGAACTGACTCTGTCAACTATCCTTTGACACATTTCCTTTATCCTAGTGATAGTGGTATGCTGGATTTGTGCTCCAAAGAGTTGTGGCTCAACTCTAATAATTCCATCCACCATGACTCTTAACTTGTCATCTCTGAAACGTGGATGTTTTTTTGGTGACATGGTAGTGGGATACAAGACAAATGTTAAGAGTTGGGGTGTAGGTGCTGCATGGTGAGTGGCTAATGGCTATGACGTGGTGTGGAGGTGCTATTGTGTGTAGTGTGTATTGTGTGGGTGTGGGATATGTGGTTGAGAAAGTTGGAGGGGTGCCTAATCTTTGTTTTGGGTATTGTTTTGTGCCTCTGTCTGTCTGTGTGTGGTGTAGTAGTTGCAAACATTGTGGTTTGTAAATGGGTGTGTTTTATAGTGTGGTTTGGAGGTGTGTTGGTATGTATGTACGACAACTGTGTTGTTTTCAAATCCATCCAATATGGTGTTGTGTTGTACGGGAGTGACCGTAGACCTCCGTGTTTCAGACTGCCATTGAAAGACCCCCATGGAAGAACCGCCATTGTGATTTGTGACTCGTAATAGGTTCAATGGTAAGTTGACGGTCTGGCAGTGCTGGGGGTTGGACCACCTCTTTCCCGCCCTCCAGAGTCCTGGAGGTGTTGTTTTTTTGGCTGGGTTCTGGCAGTCCTAGCTGTGTAACTCGTAATACAGTGATCTATGTGACTGCCAACATGGTGGTCTTTTGGCGGCCGCCACTGCGGAGGTCTTGCAGTCAGACTGCCAAACTCATAATGAGGCCCATTGTTTTCTTGGCTTCTGGTGTAAAATGGATCAATAGAAAGAATTGCGATAGCTACTAATATTATTAATATAAGAAGTGTCTCTAGGAATATATCAACTCCTGTTCTAATTACACTAGACATATTCTCTACAATCAGATCTACTACCAAAGTAATCTGTTAATAACAGCAATGAGAGGGGAAAAAATCCTTTTTTTTTCTTTTGTTGGATAATGCCTAACCCTACACAGTGTTCTTCTCAATTGTTATCCCTAATGTATTCTCCCTAATCTCAGCTGTAGGTAAGCTTCTTCTTGGATGTCTCTTTTTCTTTCTGTAGTTTTCTTTCTTTTTCAAGGGGATTCAAGCTGTTCTGTGCACCATTCAATTATGTCAGAGATTGGTATGTTCAGTATTTGTCCCAGATAGTATGTCCATTCAGGGGATGAATACCTTTGACAAGGTACCCATACTCTTTTTGACCTTCTGAGTGTGTCTGATGATTCTTGTGTTTCACTAATACCACTTGATTCTTCTTTGATTGTTTTCAGTAATGGTAGATGATAATCCACACTAAATCTTTGTTACTTTGTTGCACTCCTTTGCCAGATTTCAGTTACCGTCCTTTCATTATTATGACTGCTACTGGAACTTGTACCTTCTCCTGGGTCCTCAAGTTACCTTGGTGCAGCTATTTTTCTTTCTGAAATTTTACTTCTGACAATTACAGTTTGTACATCATGGTTATCTCTGCTCTGTGAGGTGGACCACTTCAGCTGTTAGAGTTTCTTCACCCCAGTTTTATTTCCGCTGATTCTGATCACTGATTTTGTCTTGTTCAACGTTCGGTGGCACGTACATCAAAGCACTAGGCTCTGTTTCTTCTTCTGGACTCCTTGCCTTCTGAGTGTGAGAGGTATGAATCCAATTTGGAATTCCAGTACACTTTACTGCGGTGTTGGTGATCAGAATTACCTAAAAGAGGCCTTTCAAATGAGGCTCTAAACAGGACCTCCGCACATGCTTCTTAATGTAAATCCAGTCTCCAGGATTTAGACTGTGGCACTGTCCTTGACTTGGGTTCTCAGTTGCAGCTTCAACCCGTCGAGACACAGAACGTACCACATCAGCCAGACCTTTGCAGTAATTGAGTACCATGTCATCTGTTATATTCACAAGCACATTTGTTGGGTCTGCAGTCAATCACATAGCTCGCTACATCAGTACCTCGTGAGGAGAAAACCAATTTTTTCGATCTGGTGCATTTCTTACACTCATCAGGACTAGGGGTAAGCCATCTGGCCACTTTAATGATGTTGATGCACAGACTTTAGCCAGTCTTGACTTAGTAGTCCCATTGATTTACTCAATTCTTCCAGAAGCTTCGGGACAGTAACTGCAATGAAGTTTCTGATTAATCCTCAATGATGCACACAACATTTTTATAATCTCACTATTAAAGTGAGTACTTTGATCTGGTTCCAGAGAAAAAGACATACCACACCTTGGTATCAACTCTCTCAAAAGTAATTTTGCTACTGTTAAACTGTCATTCCTTCTGATTGAATAAACTTCCACCCACCAAGAAAAAAAGCAGACAATCACCAAAATGTATCTCAGCCCATTGGAAGGTGGCATTTAAATGAAATCCATCTGCATCTTGTTGAAGCGCAGTCCTGATTTGCCTACATGACTCAGTGCAACGTGTTATTTTACCCAAATTCATTTATTTTGAAAAAATGGGGCAACCCAGTACCCTGGGACCTGGCTGAGTGAATAACATAACAAAAAATGTTTTGGGCCCTCCGGGAGAAGGATATGAATTAACCTCTACAACAGTGGTTGTAACATAAAGAATTTTCTGTACCAATGAGGTTTGTGAGTAATATATCACATTTATTAGAAACTTAAATTCAACAATTTAAAGTAAAGTAATCAAGGTGCTCCTGTATAACGGCGCAGTGTGAGTGAATTATGTGTTAGTATAAGTGTTGCAGTGCTATTTACATGAAAACTAAAATCAAGCTGTCGTTAAAAGCATGATGTCTCAAATAAGCACCTATAACCATAGGTACTGTGAGCCTGGTGAATTTTTCAAAAGTCAATCCACAATTTCTAATACAATGTCGACGTTTTGACCCCAATCAAAGGAATTAATTCATGCGGGTCATCATCAGAACAGAAAATTGAAATAGAAAGCACCTAGAATACATTACAGAAAGCATGATTCAGTACTTTGCCCTTCATTTGGTCAGCATCTATTAATTCAACAGTACAACATATTGTATGGTTATATTATCAAATCCATATTTAACATGAGGTCACTACTTCTTTTTGTGATAGTTAGTCGACCTCTTAAGAGATATAAACACAATTTACCTAATTAATTTAGAAAATAAACCAATTTGAAGACGTACTCAACCCTATTTCATTGTACTCAGACACATCCTAGACGTGTTAACAATAAAACTATACCAATTCACTTTCCATCTCATGTAGCCCTGGTGTGTTGTTAATAATACCACTTTTTTACTTCTTTGTTGTAGACTCCTTGGCTCTCGAGTAAAGCTCTAATATGGAATGTTCTGCCATGTCCCATTGGTGTCGTCCGGTTAGGGATATCAAAGTTGCCTTTACTGTTTCCCAGTAGCTGTGTAATGCTGGGCATGACCATAGCATATGTATGTATCTGCTTCAGCTGTGTTGAAGTGTGGGCAGGAGGGAGAGAGTGTTGGGAAGATTGTATGCAATTTCAAGGGTGTTAGGTACGAACGTTCTGTGAAATATTGAAAACTGAATAAGTCTGAACCTCATATTATGAGGTATTCATTCGGGATAGCCCAACAGAAAATTAAATTCTATATTATTGAGTACCTGGTTAAGATCCATCTCTCATTGGGTTTTCAGTAATGTAAGTGGGAATTATAAGTGAGATCGTAGTACCTTGTATAGCCATTTGACTAAGAGGCAGATTTATGAAAAGAGGTGCTGCACATAGTGCAGCACCACTTTTCTCGTGCCCCTTAGCGACCCCCTAACGCCACCAGGTGCCCACCAGTGTACCATGGCAGTAGTTAGGGAACTAGCATCATAATTTTTTATGCTAATTTGGTGCTTTGCAGGATTAGCGTAAAAAATGTTGACTCTAACCCTGCAAAGCACCCAAAGGCCCATTGAAAACAAGGAGAGCCTCCTTTTACAACAGCTCTAATCAGGTGTGTATTATGAACAAAGGTCCGGGTATGTCAAATAAGTGTGTAAAGACTTGGTGGGAGAGCAGCGTCCCATTTTCGAAGATATCACCCTCTGTGGTTATCCCTTTTCCTCCCAGGGTGTTAACTGAGGAAGGGTGAGCCTGCCTAACGGGGTAGATACACCACATAGAGGGATATTTAGGGAGTATGGTGTAACATCATGTGTGGTGTGGAGTGGAGCTCTCGATTATAAGAGTGTATTGCAAAGGAGTAGAGGAAGGTTAGCGGGGTGGGTCTCTCCCGGTTGCAATAAAGTCTTTGAATGACCAGTATTCAATATAGCTTGTGTATAACCTATTTCCTGCAGGTTAGCTAGTAACAAAGCCATTGCAAAAGAGCCGCAAGACAATAAGATCAGAAGTCGAGGTGCCCAGTCCTCCACCATCAGATGGTAATTGCAGTTTCCGGAGACTGATTCTGCGCCTCCCAGTACCCAATTTCAGGTTAAGGAGAAGCAAGTCGAGGAAAGTAAACACTTTTAGTGGTAAATTTACAAAAAAGTAAAGGAGTTTTGGCAGTATGACCATCTTGGAGAGGGATAGGCAATCTGGTTTTAATATGGGTAATGTAATCCAGATCTTCACTTGTGCCCTTAGTGCAGAGATAGCCTCAGCTAGATTCTCATCAAAGCGGTCCATAGGGGAATCTATAGATTTGAAGGCCCAGGTACCAGAATGTGTGTTTAGCAATGGGTATAGGCTGTGTTCCCATGTGTACCATATCCTGTCAGATAGTATCTTGGAAGGAAAATGCGTATGACTTTGCATAATTGATTTGGAGGCCAGATACGGCTCCAAAGAACTGCATGAGCATTGTAATTGGTGTTTAATCCATAGGAAGGTTACGGATATAGACAAGTCTGTCATATGCATATAGGTAGATTGCGTGGGACTGTAGGCCATTGGGATACTCCAATGTGATGCTTCCTGTCATATTGTATGTGCCAGTGGTTCCATAGCTAATACAAACAGCAACGGAGACAGTGGGCACCCCTGTCTTGTACCTCTACCAATTTCATATTCACTAGAAATATGTGGGCCTGTCTTAGCCCTTGCTGTAGGGGTATGTACAGTATAGTACATAATAATTTAACCCAATCAATAAAGGCTGGGGTATGTTGTAGACGTATAGAACTGTGAACATACACTCCCAGTCTAGTGAATCAAATGCCTGTTGGAAATCCAGTGCTAGGCAACCTGCTTCTGGGAAGTCATTATGTGATACATCAATCACTAGATATAGACGTCTAATATTAAGTGTTGTGCTACATCGTGGTATAAACCCACATTGGTCTATGTGGAACAGATCTTGCAACAATGGGAGCAGTCTTAATATTTTACTAAGAATCTTATATTCTGTAGTTAAGAGGGAGAGTGGTCTGTATGAGGGCAGTTCTGTTGGAGCTCATCCCGGTTTAAGCAGTGACATAACAAAGGCTTGTTTGGTGGTAATGTTCCTGCTTCCGGGGAGGTCTTGTATACTTTTTCAAGTCTCTGGATTATTCGGGAGGCAAAAGTATTGTAAAATTCGAATGAATATTCACACATGCCTTTGTATTTTGATAATACTTGCTCGTCATTGACCTCTTCTTTCATGGTGACATGCCAGGCAAGCAAAACAACTTACTTATAAACTACTCAAAATACTAGGTCCAACAGAACTTCACATTCGACCAAGGAAAAACAACCATAAAATAAATATTTGCACATACAAAAAGAAAACATTTGGCAATCGCTCGCTAGGAGAAGGGGGAGGGCAGCTCTCTGTTAAACATGGGGTGTGTGTCAAATCACTATTCCTGTCAGGTACCCCGAGACACCTCGTAGGTGATTTGGTAGGAAAAATAGATTACAAAATCTAGACATTGATCTAATCCCCTCAGCTCGTACATGAGAACAATTTTAGTATATTCATACATGTTTGTAGATAACACATTTAGGGGCATATTTATACTCCGTTTGCGCCGAAATTGCGTCGTTTTTTTTTACTCAATTTCAACGCAAAACTAACTCCATATTTATACTTTGGCGTTAGACGCGTCTAGCGGCAAAGTCCATGGAGTTAGCGTCATTTTTTAGCGTGGACACCTACTTTGCGTTAATTATATGCAAGGAAGGCGTTCCCGTCTAAAAAATCGACTCTGAGGCATGTGCGTGGGATTTATACTCCAGGGCAAAAATCACGCCCGGGAGTGGGTGGGTCAAAAAAAATGACGTACGGCCGCTTTTGTGCCGTTTTTTAGCGCCTGCAAAAGGCAGGCGTTAAGGGACCTGTGGGCTCTGAAGGAGCCCAGAGGTGCCCCCCCATGCCCCCAGGGACACCCCCTGTCACCCATGCCCACCCCAGGAGGACACCCAAGGCTGGAGGGACCCATCCCAGGGACATTAAGGTAAGTTCAGGTAAGTGTTTTTTTTATTATTTTTTTTGTGGCATAGGGGGGCCTGATTTGTGCCCCCCTACATGCCACTATGCCCAATGACCATGCCCAGGGGACAGAAGTCCCCTGGGCATGGCCATTGGGCAAGGGGGCATGACTCCTGTCTTTGCTAAGACAGGAGTCATTTCTATGGGGGTTGGGAGTGAAAATAAATGGCGCAAATCGGGTTGAGGCGAAAAAAATGCCTCAACCTGACTTGCCCCATTTCTTGACGCCCAAGCTCCATATCCCCCTACGCCGGCGCTGCCTGGTGTACTTCGTTTTTTTTAACGCACATCAGACGGCGCCGGCTAACGTCATTCAATAAATACGGCGCCCGCATGGCGTTTCAGAATGGCGTTAGCCGGCGCTAATTTTTTTGACGCAAAACTGCATTGGCGCAGTTTTGCGTCAAAAAGTATAAATATGGGCCTTAATATCAAGAGCATAGTTCAAGTCAGTAAATTAGCCGTCTGAGGGGTCTCAGTAGGGAACAGTGTCATACTTGTGTTGGAGTCGGATCCATTATCAGCCGAGGAGCTGGTGGATGAAGAATGTTTGCGTGGACAACTCAGGATCAACATTTCTAGTACGGCTCCTCTGACCTCCAGTGCCTGTTGACGAGATGGTGCTGCTGTCAATATTGGCCCACTTGGTAGGCGCTGTCTAGGTCGAGGAGGAAGTCCACGTTTCTTTCCGGGTGGACAGTCAGAAGGAGGAGGCCGCCACTGATGAAGCAGAAAAAGAAAGACTAATAAACATTCATATATCATGTAACAAAGCATGTTGGAAAAGGATTTGCTTCCGTGGGAAATTGGCTCAGCAACATTTGGAACAGAATATTACTGAAATTAGTAAAAGGGATATTAATAATACTAATTTGCTTAATAGGTATTTGGGGAATATGGAAAGCTATTAAAATACTGAAATCAAGAAATAAGAGAAGAATTGAAAAGAAAGAACAAAAGGAAATGGTAAAATTATACAGGGAAAAATCAAAGGGAGTGAAAAGGAAAAGGGAAATGACTGAAATGCCAAATTATTAAAACAGAATTTTAATGGAATACAATTTGTGGTGGAAGATTTAATGTGATGACATAATTAGTCATCAGAGGAGGGATTGATGAAGCAGAAAAAGAAAGACTAATAAACATTCATATATCATGTAACAAACCCGTATAAGACAATGTGATTTTAGCAAAGAAAAAAATAATGTATGTAGAAAAGTGTGCCCACGAAGTAGTTCGCCATTAGTATAAACAAGCTTTATTTATCATGAAAACCGACCAATGTATCAATGTGTCATAATTGCGGCTATATTCTATGATTTTCTCGTTAAACTGTTATATGCTTAGCTTAAATTTAGCAGACGCTTTGGCCTAGTCGCCTGGTCTCTACTTTAACTGCGTAGTTTTCACTTGTATTAACAAAGACGTGTTTTAAACCTTTAAAAGCTGTATTTTTCCAGTAGAATGACTAATACACTTATCTCAAAAGTTGCGTGCTAGGCAAGTTTCATCTCCTTTGAATCAAGGTCAGTTTCTGCAGGTGCAGACAATGAGGACACTGATGCAGAATTAATTGGCAACTTTGTTGCTACTTGTGTTCCGAAACTCCAAGGACACCTTATGCGTAGGTGAACATTAAGAGAAGGACACTATTCGTTGGTTAAAGAAAAAATACCCCCTGGACCCTCTAATGGAAGAACCTGAAGAATTTGGAACGTTTCTTATTTAATCCCACCGGACAAAGAGAAGCCAGCCATTTTCTTTGATGCCATTTTGAAGACAGATTCAAGAAGCCATTTTGATGACACTTTGATGCTTTTCTCTATCCCAGAGAGAGAGAGACTTTAAAGAATTCTCACCCTAAAGACTTTGGGCCATATTTATACTTTTTGACGCACAACTGCGCCAACGCAGTTGTGCGTCAAATATTTTAACGCCATTCCAAAGCGCCAAGCGGGCGCCTTATTTATGGAATGACGTTAGTCGGCGCAGCTGACTGGTGTGTGTAAAAAAAAATGACCCACACCAGGCAGCGCCAGCGTAGGGGAAAATGGAGCTTGGGCGTCAAAAAATGGGGCAAGTCAGGGCTGAGGCAAAATATTGGCCTCAACCCGATTTGCGCCATTTTTTTTTACTCCCAACCCCATTGAAATGACTCCTGTCTTAGCACAGACAGGAGTCATGCCCCCTTGCCCAATGGCCATGCCCAGGGGACTTTTGTCCCCTGGGCATGGTCATTGGGCATAGTGGCATGTAGGGGGGCACAAATCAGGCCCCCCTATGCCACAAAAAAAAATTTAAAAAAATATTTACCTGAACTTACCTTAAGTTCCCTGGGATGGGTCCCTCCATCCTTGGGCGTCCTCCTGGGGTGGGCAAGGGTGGCAGGGGGTGTCTCTGGGGGCATGGGAGGGCACCTCTGGGCTCCTTCCGAGCCCACAGGTCCCTTAACGCCTGCCCTGACCAGGCATTAAAAAATTACGCAAAAGCGGCTGGACGTCATTTTTTTTGACCCGCCCACTCCCGTGCGCCATTTTTGCACGGGAGTTTAAATAAGGCGCACATGCCTTGGAGTCATTTTTCAGACGGGAACGCCTACCTTGCATATCATTAACGCAAGGTAGGTGTCCACGCTAAAAAATGATGCAAACTCCAAGATCTTTGGCGCTAGACGAGTCTAACGCCAAAGTATAAATATGGAGTTAGCTTTGCGTCGGATTTGCGTAAAAAAAAACGACGCAATTCCGGCGCAAACAGAGTATAAATATGCCCCTTTAACTTTAACTTTTACCTTGCCTTGCCCATATAATAACTTTTGCCCCCCCACTTTCCTTGCTGCTGCAAGGAAAACTTGCCTTAAACTTTGCCCCATGCTGATCAAACCGGTACCTGAAGGACGAAGACTTATCTTGAATGCTGATTGTATTTGGTAATTATAAAAGGATAAATGTATTATTCGTTGTATTTTCCTTCTTAGGTACCAACTGCTTATTTTTGACAGAGCCTAAGCAAGAAGTTTTCTAAATTTATGCTGATTAAATTCATTTTGCATGAAGCCCCACATGCCAAGGCTAATCAGAGGTTAGTTGAGGTATTCATTTGATACACCATGCTGAATTGAAATCTTGTTATGCTGACCGATGTATGCAATTAGTCAAATTCAGTTATTCTTATTAGTGATTTGCATTGCTATAGCTGAGTATATTATAATCCAAGTTTTGCGTAGATTGCGTTTCTTCCGTCGCTATGGACAGCTAGTAATGTTCGTATATGTGTATCATTTGATTTTGAGACTTACTTACATTGTGTTAGCTTTGTTAATATAGGGAAATAAACTCATTAACTTTTAATAAACAGGTGTGGTTATTCACGACTGAAAGGTCATGGTGTGTCAAATTATTGATTTTCTGTTCAACTAATTTGTTGATTGATCACTAATTGAGTATTGGTTATTGATTATAAATGATTATTGATTTGAGGGATCCGACAATTCTTTGGATGAGGAGAACTCAACCCGGTCAAAAGGTTCACCGACCTCCAGCGTGTCCAAGTATAAGTAATTTATACGGACTGGAAGCACTATCAGTAGATGGTAGCAGAGTTTGATGGTTTGGCCCTTTGGGACCCCATCCGAACAATAGACAGATTCAAGTTAGAATTTTCCTTAATAAAACAAGTTGGAGAGATGATGATGCCCTAAGTCCCCAATGACTTTCCCAGAATCTCGGAGCTTGCGAATGGAGGAAATGGAGGTGTGAGACTATTTTCGGCGTTTCTAGTGACGATTTGAGTGAAGTTAGGGTTTCACGCTTGCATAGCTTATGCTGCAGATGAATTGTGAAGTTTGTGAGGATTTTAGGGGGTTATGAACTCCAATAAAATTTTTTAGAGGAGTGGTACTCCAAAGTGTGGGAGTAGGGAAGTCATCGAACTTCATATGTGTGTAGCGCTTTGTGCAGGAAAAATTGTCCACGTGGTTGTTGATGTTGAGACGGGCCCTGCGAGGTCAAGAGACTCCGGAGTATGTTGAAAAGTGTATGAGACACTTGATTGATGTTGTCATCTGTTCGGTTTAATAGGTTGATCGGGCGTGGTCAACGAGTCAGTATGAATATTGAGGAATGAAAGAAAATTTTCGACTTTGAGAATTGACAAATTCTAAGGTGCACTAGAATAGTTCATTGATCAGTTGAGAGTTAAGTTTGCAGGTCAAAATTTTGCTTGCGAAAGTGTGAAACCAAGAAAGATGGAATAATTGCAGAGGCTAGTGAAAAATCCCTAAGGTTTCTGAAGCGACTGTATTACCCTTCCTGTGGAAAATCGACAGATGTGTTTTCTTCTTTTTGATTAGTGCTTGCAATATATTGCAGAAATTAGTTTTGAGTGAAGCTAGATGGGATAGCACCCAAAAAGTTTGGAGATCAGATATATTGCAGGGAATGAAATTGTTTCCAGCAATTACTGACGAAGCAGAGATGGAAGGAAAGAAAGCTACCCATAAAACAAACAGGAGTCAGTCCAGAGATAGAGAAAACAAGAGAAACTCGAAAAGGTCAGACGAATCAGACGATGAGGAGTTTATTCTGCAATTGCTAAATGACCGTCCACCACCATATGTGGAAAACGAAAATGGCCCAAGCACTAGTACTGCCCCTCCAAAACCAATACAGGGTACTGTAACTCCGAATTTGAGAATATTGCAGAGGCAAAGTAGTCCCGATATGCCTTTTACACCAGAAATACCACAAATTCAGAGAATATATCCTGACATGACTAAACTGAAACCTGTTAATGATTATCAGCCACAGGTCCAAAGACGCTATTATGATGAGCATAATTTGGAAATTACTTCTAATTTAATGGTGCAGGGAGGACAGAATTACCAAAGACCGACATTGATTCAAACCGAACCAACACAAATTTTGATGCCTCAAAAGCAGATGCAAGAAGTGCCAAAGTACAATCAAACAACAGAAACACAGTTAGACATGCCAGCAATGATGAACCATAATGTGGGAATTAACATGCCACAGAATTTGGGTAACAGACAGAATCCGGATGCAATATCATTGCCTATCACTGTAGGTCCGCCAGTACCATTATATATACAAGCAAAGCCAAATGTATGCGATCAAGGTGTAATGACGCAAAATGAGACAGGAAGAAGATACATAGAAAATACCCAAGAAACTACTCCCGTAGGAACACTGTCAAATAGATCTGGGTCTTTGTTGGAATTTAGTCCAATTCCAATTTGTGCTCCGGCAACTGTGGTAAGGCCAAGTCCATCACTAATAGTACCGCTAACTTCAAAAACAGAAATATTACAGAAACCATGAGTAGCAGTAGACGTAGATGCTATATTAATGGGACTAAACGCACAACAGTTAACACAATGGTTGAACAGTCTGAATTCCCCACAAAGTACACCCAAGGGGAAAGGAGAAGAATATTTGAATCAAATAAGATTGGGCATGGAAGCAGGTGAACTCGTAGATGGAACGATGAGTCTGAACAGGTTAGAATCATACACAGAAGAAGAGCTGAGGTACATTTGCCCTAGAATTACAAGAGAAGTAAGCAGCCTACATAAGAGGTTACAAGAAATTGCAGACAGACACAAAATAGACATAAATAAAACCAAGCCCTTGAGCAGAAGTTACAGGTTAGACTTTGAGGCAAAAGATTTTGAACACATGAGGTCTGCAGGAATGAAAACACACCTTAAAGAAATATTGCAAAGCGCGCAGGTTTGGAGATGTTTAGACAAGTGGGAGAATAGGTGGGTTAAGAAAAGGGATAAAAAGAAAGAAAGTACCCCAGATCGGAATGATAAAGTACAACAGAATGATGATCTTATAACCATGTTACCAATGAGAGAAACAGCAGGAGGAAAACTTATCCATGTACCATGGCATAGGTGTGATATTCAATCTTTTAAGGATGATTACCCTAAGTTAAGAGAGAAACCGATTGAATGGTATCAACAAACAGATAGATTCGTGAAACTCGCAAAATGTCTTTGGGAAGACCTGAATACTTTATTTGAAATTGTAGTTCCGGCAGATTTGTGGAAAGATTGTAAAAGGGCTGTAGAGTGGCCAACAAGTGAACCGGAAAGAGATAAGGACACAGGTGCACCATCGCCTAGGGTAATGAGCATATACCATAAAGTGATTGAGTATCTGAAAACAAAAGTTGCGTCGAAAAATGTAGATTGGCAGAAAATTGACAGAACAGTATAGGAAGTTAAAGAGTTGATACATGCATACTACGAGAGATTGTTGAAAGCATTTAAAAATTACAGTGGCACGGAAACGACTGAGGCAAAAGACATGCTCCATTTTGTATTCAGATTTGTGGAAGGATTGAGACCCAAAATTAGCCAAATGATTAAAATGCATTTGATTTGTTGGCAGTCAAAATCGATCGATGAAGTGTTGAACTATGCAAAATACTGCAGTGATGAGATTGAGACAAAGCAAAAAAGGTTGAAAGAAAAAGTGATGGTGATGCAGGTTAGAGCAGCTCAGACAGGTTTGCAAGGTTTCCAACAACAGTTGCCGCAGCAGCAACAGCAGGGAAAGGCTATGTTTCAGCCACAGATGAGAGGCAGAGGCCGAGGAGGTTTTGTGAATAATGGTCCTGATTTAAATACTGTTGTGATTCCAAATGGTATACAGGCAATGAAGAAAGTGATGCCATGTCACACGTGCGGAATCGACGGGCATTGGAAACAGGAGTGCGCAATGTTGGTGCAGGAAGGGGTAGGTCAGCAAAACAATGATGTCAATACATTTCAGAATATGAGAGGACCAAAATTGAGAGGTCCAAACCCAAATTTCCCAAGTAATGTAAATCAGATGCAAGGTCTACAACCTATGCAACAACAGCAGGTGCAAATGCCCCGTGTACAAATGGTACAATCACAGCCAATGCAACAGCAGTTTCCTATGGTACCTGATCAGCGAATGCAAGTACCCTTAGCACCAATGAATCAGCAACAAGTAATGCTTCCTCAACAGGTTACAGGTCAAGGAATGAATCCAAGTAACACAGTACATCAATTTCCGTTACACAGTGAGAATGGAATAAACAATGAATGGGAGAGTGAAAGTTCAGAAGAGGATGGAAATTGTATGCTTGCGGCATCTTTGGAAGTTGATCAAAAGGGACCATATGTGGAAGGAAGAGTTATGGGTCACAGTGTTTCATTTTTGGTTGACACAGGAGCTACACGCTCTACAGTTAGAAGCATGGAAGTACCAAATTTGCCACTTTCAGGGAGAACAGTTCAAGTAGTGGGAGTAGCAAATAGGTATCTGACAAACCCAATTACAGATCCAGTGCAAATCAAAATTGGTAACTTTCAAGGGTTACATAAATTTGTGGTGTGTGACTCAAGTCCAATATCCCTATTAGGAAGAGATCTATTATGCAAATTAGGATGCTCGATTATGTGCTCACATAATGGAATTAAAATTCAGACAAACAGTGATGAGGAAGAAGAGGACAGTTTAGAAGAAGAAGAAATGGAAACTGTTGATGAAGAGTATCCCCTGATTTCTCTTTATCCTATGCTCACTGAAGCAGATATTCCAGCTGATTTACAAGAAACTGTTGAGAAGGAAGTGTGGGATATGACAGGGAAAGAAGTAGGATTGATCAAAGGAGCAGAACCAATGAAAGTGACTGTAAAACCTAATGCAAATTTTCCACAGACTCCATAATACCATATGTCACAAGATACTCTCATGAAAGTCGCCCAACTCATTGACGAATTTGTAAAACAGGGAGTACTGAAAGAAGTACTAAGTAGTCCATGTAATTCACCAATTATGGGACTAATAAAACCAAGTGGAAAGGTCCGAATTGTTCAAGACTTGAGAAAAATAAATGACATAATAGTCAAATGTTGTCCCGTAGAACCAAATCCAGCTGTAATAATGTTTCAAATTCTCTGTGATGCAGAGTGGTTCTCAGTCATTGATTTGTCACAAGCATTCTTTTCTGTGCCTCTTCATGAGGACAGTCAATTTCTCTTTTGTTTCAAATTCCTGGACAGAGTCTACAGTTGGTGTCGAATTCCTCAAGGGTTTCCGGAGCCACCGTCAATTTTCAATCAGATTCTGAAGAAAAATTTGGAATCATTGGAATTACCTTTTGAATCAACCTTAGTACAGTATATTGACGATTTACTGATCGCATCCAAAACAGAAAATGACTGTACAGTTGACACTATTGCCCTACTGAACCATTTGGGAAGGAATGGACACAAAGGCCCTCATTCTGACCTTGGCGGGCGGCGGAGGCCGCCCGCCAAAGTCCCGCCGTCAGGTTACCGTTCCGCGGTCGAAAGACCGCGGCGGTAATTCTGACTTTCCCGCTGGGCTGGCGGGCGGTCGCCTTCAGACCGCCAGCCAGCCCAGCGGGAAAGAGGCTTCCACGATGAAGCCGGCTCGGAATCGAGCCGGCGGAGTGGAAGCTGTGCGACGGGTGCAGTTGCACCCGTCGCGTATTTCACTGTCTGCGCAGCAGACAGTGAAATACATGTAGGGGCCCTCTTACGGGGGCCCCTGCAATGCCCATGCCAGTGGCATGGGCACTGCAGGGGCCCCCAGGGGCCCCGCGACCCCCCCTACCGCCATCCGGATCTCGGCG
Source organism: Pleurodeles waltl (assembly GCF_031143425.1). Lineage (NCBI taxonomy): Eukaryota > Metazoa > Chordata > Amphibia > Caudata > Salamandridae > Pleurodeles > Pleurodeles waltl. Next base: position 316,495,753 of record NC_090437.1, on the reverse strand, counting down.
GTCCGACCGCCGGGATCTGGATGGCGGTAGGGGGGGTCGGAATCCCCGCGGCGGTGCAGCAAGCTGCGCCGCCGCAGAGGATTCAATGGGGCCGCGGTACACTGGCGGGACCCCGCCAGTGGTGCCGGTCCGACCGCGGCTTTACCGCCGCGGTCGGAATCCCCATTGGAGCACCGCCGGCCTGTCGGCGGTGCTCCCGCGGTCCTCCGCCCTGGCGGTCAAAGACCGCCAGGGTCAGAATGACCACCAAAGTGTCTCCTTCGAAATTGCAATTCTGCCAAAAGAAAGTGAAATATTTGGGTCACCAAATAGAAAAAGGGTCAAGAAAAATCATGAAAGAAAGAATAACAAGTGTACTTCAAATGAGTCCACCCAAAACAAGAAAAGAGGTGAGAAAGTTTGTGGGAATGGTGGGCTATTGTCGCCAATGGATTCCCAATTTCTCAACTCTAGCCAAACCTTTACTGAAACTGACCCAGAAAGATGCGCAGGATGAAATAATGTTGAAAAGAGATGAAATGGATGCCTTTATTGAATTAAAGGAATGCATGTGCAGAGCTCCAGCTTTAGGTATGCCTGATCACACAAAGCCTTTCACATTGTTTTGTCATGAACGTGATGCATGTTCCTTGTCTGTCTTGACTCAAGCCCATGGTGGCGTAAACAGACCAGTAGCATATTTTTCAGCTACTTTGGATCCAGTCGCAGCAGCCTTACCAGGATGCTTGCTTGCCGTAGCAGCAGTTGGTGTGAGCCTGAATCAGAGTGAAGGAATAGTGATGGGACATCCTTTAACAGTTATGGTCCCTCACTCAGTCGAAATACTTTTGACACGTTCCCGAACACAACACATGACTGGTGCTAGGCTTACAAGATACGAGACAATAATTTTGGGATCACCTAATGTGCAGTTAAAAAGATGCACTACGTTAAATCCAGCAACTTTGTTTCCTAGTGAAAATGTTGAAATTGAAAACGCAGATGATATCGAGCATGACTGTCTTCAAGTGACTGAATTTTGTACTAAACCAAGACCTGATATCAAAGATACTCGGTTGGAAGAAAATGATCAGATTATTTTTGTTGATGGTTCATGTTTAAGAGATGCACTAGGAATATTGAAAGCAGGATATGCTGTATGTACAATAACTGGTGTTCTAAAAGCATCTTGACTTCAAGGAGTTTACTCTGCACAAGTAGCGGAACTAGTAGCCCTTACTAGAGCTTGCCAACTTTCCGCATTAATGAAAGTCACCATTTACACTGACAGTCAGTACGGAATTGGAATAGTGCATGATTTTGGACAATTGTGGTCACAAAGAGGCTTTATGACCTCTTCAGGATCACCAGTGAAAAATGGTGAAAGAATAAGAGAATTGTTACATGCTATCCAGTTACCAGGAGAAGTAGCAGTGGTAAAATGCAGTGCACACTCGAAATCACAGGACTTCGTTTCCTTGGGAAATGGATATGCAGATCAAATCGCAAGGTTTTGCGCATTGAACTGTATATTGCTCAGAGACAAATGGAATTTGATAAGTGAGCCAGAACTTGAGCCAAGTGAAGCCTTTGCACTAAAAGTTGTAGACACAATAGAAGAATTGAAATTCCTACAAAATAATGTTAGTAAGGATGAAAAACTCTCATGGAGTAAATTACAATGCATAAAAAAAACAGATGATTTGTGGGTTTCAAGTGAAGGGAGGTTAGTTTTGCCAGACAGTCTTTTGACGCAAACAGCTAGGTTATACCATGGACAAGCACACATTGGAAGAGATGCATTGATTAGATTGTTCAAAATTGATTGATTTAATCCCAAATTCTGCCAAGTTGCTGAAGCAGTTTGCCATCGTTGCGTCATTTGCCAACAAATGAACGCAGGGAAGGGAACCGTAGTAAATTTGAGCCACATTGGAAGAGCAGGTGGGCCGTTTAGCAGGATGCAAATGGATTTCATTGAGATGCCTATGCATGCAGGCTTGAAATACTACTGCAAAGGTCTGGCTGACGTGGTCCGCTCTTTTTCTCACCAGGTGGAGGCAACCACCTTGCCACCGATCCAAGGTCCAGGACACGCCCTGAAAGCAGGTGACTGGGTTGTGATAAAGAAGCACGTGAGGAAGTCGTGTTTGGAACCCCGTTGGAAAGGACCTTTTCAAGTGAATCTGACAACTACCACTGCTGTGAAGTGTGCGGGAGTTCCCAACTGGATTCACGCCAGTCACACGAAAAGGGTGACGTGTCCCACAGAAGAGGAAATTGAAGCACTGAAATTATCAACAACAAACAGGAAAGTACCAGGCACTGAGACAGAACTAAGAGAGCCTGAAAGCGAGCAAGAAGAAATTGAGACAGAAGAAATATTCTCTGAGGAAGACGCAGTCGATCCTTTTGAGGATAACAGAGAAGAAGCCTCAGGAGGTGACAAAGATCCTACCTCAGGTGAAGAAGCAGGAGAGCCTAATAAGAGGAGGGCTTTCCCAGAAGCAGACGATACCGGAAGAGAAGGAGAAAATCTGATTGACCTCCTAGGGGAAGGAGACAAGACAGAGCAAAGTGAAATAGTTCAAATTCTTCCAGAACCGGTTGCAGGTCCATCAGGTGAAAGCAACGCGAAATGAAAACAAAGCATATCACCAGTGAAATCAAAGACTAAAGAGACATTAAACGAAAACAAATGGCCGAAATTGAAAGAGAAAAGAAAAGAAGTGTCTACCATTACAACATTGAATGAAGAAAAAGACACAGCCAAAGAACAAGACATAAGCGAAAGGGAATCAAAAGGAGATGCAAAATTGAAAAGGAAAAGAATAGCGACCAGAAGATATTCTGGTCCAGAATGGGCATACACAGCCACTAATGATTGGTCAGACGAATTTCTATCTCTTAGTCTTGAAAACGAAGAAGCAGAACGACACTTTGATACTTGAAAAGTGAATTTCATGAATCATTACCGAATAAGACATTGATAACCTGATTGACTTTAAAACGATTTTGAGACAAAGCTGCTAAACCGATAAGAGACTAAGGGGCATATTTATACTCCGTTTGCGCCGGAATTGCGTCGTTTTTTTTTACGCAATTCCGACGCAAAACTAACTCCATATTTATACTTTGGCGTTAGACGCGTCTAGCGCCAAAGTCCATGGAGTTTTAGCGTGGACACCTACTTTGCGTTAATGAGATGCAAGGTAGGCGTTCCCGTCTAAAAAATTGACTCCGAGGCATGTGCGCCGTATTTACACTCCCGGGCAAAATTCGCGCCCGGGAGTGGGCGGGTCAAAAAAAATGACGTACGCCGCTTTTTGCGCTGTTTTTTAGCGCCTGGAAAAGGCAGGCGTTAAGGGACCTGTGGGCTCTGAAGGAGCCCAGAGGTGCCCTCCCATGCCCCCAGGGACACCCCCTGTCACCCTTGCCCACCCCAGGAGGACACCCAAGGCTGGAGGGACCCATCCCAGGGACATTAAGGTAAGTTCAGGTAAGTCATTTTTTAATTTTTTTTTGTGGCATAGGGGGGCCTGATTTGTGCCCCCCTACATGCTACTATGCCCAATGACCATGCCCAGGGGACAGAAGTCCCCTGGGCATGGCCATTGGGCAAGGGGGCATGACTCCTGTCTTTGCTTAGACAGGAGTCATTTCTATGGGGGTTGGGAGTCGTAAAAAATGGCGCAAATCGGGTTGAGGCGAAAAATTTGCCTCAGCCTGACTTGCCCCATTTTTTGGCGCCCAAGCTCCATATTCCCCTACGCCGGCGCTGCCTGGTGTACGTCGTTTTTTTCCACACACACCAGGCAGCACCGGCGGCTAACGCCGGCTAACGTCATTGATTAAATACGGCGCCCGCATGGCGCTTCAGAATGACGTTAGCCGGCGCTAATTTTTTTGACGCAAAACTGCATTAGCGCAGTTTTGCGTCAAAAAGTATAAATATGGCTCTAAGCTGCTAAAGAAAACCGTGTGAACTTTGACCTCGTTGATCCTATACATATACATCTGCACATTTGATTTGATAAACTATCTTCAACTTTCTGATTCTCTATAGATCATGACAGACAACACTACACAATGACATAAAATGAAATATTGTAAATACATGTGTATAGGTCTAATAATTGCATGTGTACTAATAATTTTGGCAATAATTCTTGGAATGCATGGAGAGAATGAAAGAGACGCGAATGATGCTTCTACTTTTAAAACTACTACAAGAAAGAACTCTCATCTAATGTTTTCTATTGTTTGCTGAATGAGTATGTTGAGACAATGGACGCGAAAGATTGTTATGTATGTACCCAAATCCCTACGTCAGTAATAGAAGGGGTGACATATCATAGCATGCCTCTTACGTATGGCACCCGTAGAGAAAAGCTTTTTAGATCACACTGAAGCTAGAAGGAAAATTATAAAGGAAAAATTAGAAAAGGAATTACATAAAAGGACATCTGTAGACAACTATGCTTTTGGCGCAATAAAGACGCAAGGGAAACTAGCTTTAGATGCATTACACATAGGGAAACTTTGTACATATAGACCTAAATCATACTATGACACAATCTTTGTAGGAACGAGTGAATGTAAACATGTGTTTTTATTCCTTAGTAAATGGACGTTCATGTTAAATGGCCTAGATCCAGCTACTCCAGGAGTATATTATATTTGTGGACTCAATGCCTATTATCGTCTTCCAAAAGGATGGTATGGGAGATGTTATTTGGGAATAGTATTTCCAAAGATTTATCAATTAGACGACTTAAAGAAATTTCCAAAGCTCTCTGAATTACATCGTATTCAGAAAAGGGAGACAGCTTCTGGTGTGGTAGGAGACATATTTGGAGCAATAATTCCTTCAGTAGGAGTTATACTGAATTCAATCAAAATACGAAAGTTGTCTACTATTGTGTATAACATGCTGACAAATTTCTCAGGAGCAATGATCCTGATGGATACTGAACTTGCTGCAGAAAGAGCTATGACTTTTCAAAACCGGCTTGCTTTAGACAATCTTTTAGCAAAGAATGGCGGCGTTTGCAAAATGCTTAGTGCACGTCACTGTTGTTCTTATATATCAGACAACAGTAAACAAATTAGAAATATGCTTACAAATTTAACTAATGATAGTGCAGATTTGAAAGAATTGAGAGAACAAGGAGTATGGGAAAAGGTTGGAAAAGGATTTGCTTCCGTGGGAAATTGGCTCAGCAACATTTGGAACGGAATATTACTGAAATTAGTAAAAGGGATATTAATAATACTAATTTGCTTAATAGGTATTGGGGGAATATGGAAAGCTATTAAAATACTGAGATCAAGAAATAAGAGAAGAATTGAAAAGAAAGAACAAAAGGAAATGGTAAAATTATACAGGGAAAAATCAAAGGGAGTGAAAAGGAAAAGGGAAATGACTGAAATGCCAAATTATTAAAACAGAATTTTAATGGAATAAAATTTGTGGTGGAAGATTTAATGTGATCACATAATTAGTCATCAGAGGAGGGATTGATGAAGCAGAAAAAGAAAGACTAATAAACATTCATATATCATGTAACAAAACCGTATAAGACAATGTGATTTTAGCAAAGAAAAAAATAATGTATGTAGAAAAATGTGCCCACGAAGTAGTTCGCCATTAGTATAAACAAGCTTAATTTATCATGAAAACCGACCAATGTATCAATGTGTCATAATTGCGGCTATATTCTATGATTTTCTCGTTAAACTGTTATATGCTTAGCTTAAATTTAGCAGACGCTTTGGGCTAGTCGCCTGGTCTCAACTTTAACTGCGTAGTTTTCACTTGTATTAACAAAGACTTGTTTTAAACCTTTAAAAGCTGTATTTTTCCAGTCGAATGACTAATACACTTATCTCAAAAGTTGTGTGCTAGTCAAGTTTCATCCCCTTTGAATCAAGGTCAGTTTCTGCAGGTGTAGACAATGAGGACACTGATGCAGAATTATTTGGCAACTTTGTTGCTACTTGTGTTCCAAAACTCCAAGGACGCCTTATGTGTAGGTGAACATTAAGAGAAGGACACTATTCATTGGTTAAAGAAAAACCACCCCATGGACCCTTCAATGGAAGAACCTGAAGAATTTGGAACGTTTCTTATTTAATCCCACCGGACAAAGAGAAGCCAGCCATTTTCTTTGATGCCATTTTGAAGCCAGATTCGAGAAGCCATTTTGATGACACTTTGATGCTTTTCTCTATCCCAGAGAGAGAGACTTTAAAGAATTCTCACCCTAGAGACTTTAACTTTAACTTTTACCTTGCCTTGCCCATATAATAACTTTTGCCCCCCCCACTTTTTTTGCTGCTGCAAGGAAAACGTGCCTTAAACTTTGCCCCTTTGAAGTCTGCCCCATGCTGATCGAACCGGTACCTGAAGGACGAAGACTTATCTTGAATGCTGATTGTATTTGGTAATTATAAAAGGATAAATGTATTATTCGTTGTATTTTCCTTCTTAGGTACCAACTGCTTATTTTTGACAGAGCCTAAGCTAGAAGTTTTCTAAATTTATGCTGATTAAATTCATTTTGCATGAAGTCCCACATGCCAATGCTAATCAGAGGTTAGTTGAGGTATTCATTTGATGCACCATGCTGAACTGAAATCTTGTTATGCTGACCGATGTATGCAATTAGTCAAATTCAGTTATTCTTATTAGTGATTTGCATTGCTATAGCTGAGTGTATTATAATCCAAGTTTTGCGCAGATTGCGTTTCTTCCGTCGCTATGGACAGCTAGTAATGTTCGTATATGTGTATCATTTGATTTTGAGACTTACTTACATTGTGTTAGCTTTGTTAATATAGGGAAATAAACTCATTAACTTTTAATAAACAGGTGTGGTTATTCACGACTGAAAGGTCATGGTGTGTGAAATTATTGATTTTCTGTTCAACTAATTTGTTGATTGATCACTAATTGAGTATTGGTTATTGATTATAAATGATTATTGAATTGAGGGATCCGACAATTCTTTGGATGAGGAGAACTCAACCCGGTCAAAAGGTTCACCGACCTCCAACGTGTCCAAGTATAAGTAATTTATAAGGACTGGACGCGCTATCACCACAATATAGGGCAATTTTGTTCGAGCCAATCCCATGCTGCATTTGGGGAGTCAAAGAATATAGATTTCTGATTAAGTATTACCTTCAACTGCGCAGGGTACAGCAAAGCATCGATTACTCCATCTCTGCATAGTTTTTGACTGACATGAATGAATCACATTTTCTCCGTACCTCCAGTGTATAGTCATGGGTGTAGGAAGTGTCAAGGACGCCGGGATGTACCCCTCTTAGATTTTGGAGTACGGGTGATGAGGGTGGGGGTGCAAGGAGACAAAAGAATTCCCCCCTCTCACTTGTATAATTTGCATAGCCATTTCGACCCGATGTATTTTGATATTGTTAGAAGTGCACATACACACTTTCTAAAGCTCTTTCGTGCGTTCTGGCAGCATGGGAGAGAGTTTCTGATTTTAAATTTCTGCTGGCACAGGACAAAGGTTGAAATTAAGGGGCCATCAGGCCTCCTTTTGTTTGATTATTCTAGCTGGAAGCTGTCTGGAGCCTCATACCTAGCTGCTATTTAGGAAATAAAAGCACACAGCTTGGTATTACTTCACAGGTATCCAGTAGAAACATGGTTTTGACTTTGTTCAGTCCCTGCATATAAGAGATAGGTTTGCACTGTAAGAATGTCAGATGTGCTGGTCTGCCCTAGTATTTACACAAATAACAATTTAAATACCACTATTTTGTTTTATTTCTTTTATAGCCCTGCGTAATCCAATGCAGATTGTCCAAGCGCTTTACATCATACACATTATTATTATTCCCTGAGATATACTGGGCACACAAAGATCTATTCAGCAGGTGCCTTAACCCCCACGAGATATTTTAAAATGCAGACTTTGCATCATTAAAGCAGAACTGATTTACAGCCACATTTCTCCCTTATGCCAATTTCTTAGTGGCAGAGCCTCTTAAAAATAAATGTATAAATTGAGGCCCAGATTTTGTGTCAAGGCTGCCTCACGTTTTTGGCACAACCCCAAAGCAAACGTTAATTTGTTAAATATAGTAAAGCGCCCAAATGTACTCATGATAGACCTTCTGAACATATGTCTTGAGGTGTTAAGATCCAATGCCACCTTCTTTGAGGTCATGGGTTGTGACGCCAAGTGCAATGTCACATGCCATGATGTCATGCGTTGTGATGTCACTTGCATACTGCCTAACTTGGTTAGCCCCCCCCACTTCTTTTTTTAGGACTTGTGTCCTGAGTATTTGTAGTTGCCTAGGATCACACCATTTAGTGAACAGGTAAGGTGAGATTTTATCTTTTCACACTATACAATTTAGCTACTCGAATGGTATCTCTTTCTAACATTTACACGTAACGGAGATCTGCCCTTTGTGAATTCCTAAAAATCGTACAATTAGAAGTTTGGTCTAAATTTAGACCAAGCGTCTAAGTTTACCTTTGTGAATCCAGCCAAATGTTTTTTATCCAAGTAATGAAGGTCTGGATTACAGTGTGGCTAACAGGGAGAAGCCACATTTCATTTTAGGCAGTTTGCTTAGCATTATTAGTTATGTTTTTGTTATTGTCACATACTTAAGCATATTGAAGTATATTATCTTTTGTGTATTTAACATTCTCGCTTGACTTGAATTATAATTTATTTAAATTAATTTTCAATTTTTATGAGTAGAGATAGAAAAAATGGAAAATAAAGAATAACAGTTACATGAGGATACATTGGTGATGGGCCACTAGAATTATGCAGCAGGGGAGGGCCTAATTATGAGGCAGGGTTGACTAAGTTATGCAGGCAGAACAGGCAAATTTTGCAAAATAATGTGATAGTATTTCATTATTTTGTCATTTTTACACTTGTTTACACTCTCTGGGCTTAGGTTTCACCTCATTAGTACCAGCTCAACACCTAAATATAGCAACAAGCAAAAGAAAGGTTTTCAGTCAACGTTTGCAAAGGAGCCTTCCACTGTGCACCAACACGTGTTGCTACACTTTTAGTAACGTTTGAACCATTTTTGTTTAAATCTGCAGATTATGCAGCAGATGTTAGATTTTGTGGCAAATGCGGCAAATCCATAACTATGCGAAAAACACTGCAGCGTACAATCGCATAACTCCAGTGGCCCTGGTGATAGCCAACCCTGGCATCAGAAATACAGTGTTCTTATCAATGCATTTGCATAAATCTGCACACATTTCATAATGTTACAGGGCAATGCAGCAGTCCTGGCCCATAAGAGAGTGTGTAAAAGGCCCTAAAAACCAAGATACAGTTTGGATGTCGCAGTCACAGAGGAGTTCCATAAAAATATAGAGGAACTAGGCTGAAGGCTGAGTTCATTAGATGGAAGCTGTCTGATTTGCTAAAGTCATTTAGAGGAAATTTAAAAAACTTCCTTGGGAATGTATTCCACCCATTGCTTTCCTTTGGCTTTGAAATTTACATTTGCTTGGTGTCTATTTGCTAGCTGTATTCGATTTAGGCTGCCCAGCTTGAGTTTGCCTCTCCAGTAGAGCATCTTGTGTATACTGTGTCCTTCCACCAGTGTTCAATGTCTGTAAAAAGGCATTTAAATAATGTTCTTATCTTGTCTCACTTTCTGTGCATTCAAAGACCAAGGTCAAATTAGAGGCTCTGTCTTCCCATGGAGCTTGGCATTTATCTTTCTCTGACTTCAAAGTGAGAGAACGTATATGACAATCATGCTAGCTACTGGGGGTATGGTGGAGGAAGGCTTTAGGATGCTATTTTTATATACCACAAAACAAACTTCAAATGTTTGTGGATGAAATGTGCAGATACTTAAGAAACAAATATTTTAAGATGATCAAAACAAATCAATACACTAGGTAATGACATTTCCACACATTAACATTTGTGTGCTGTATGTTTTTATCAGTAAAACTGTATGTCTTCACAAATGTAATGATCATTTCAGTTGAAGATGGGTTCCCTGTAATGCAGTGTGCTACCACACTATGCTTACTCTGTTATTTCACTCTACTCTGGATTACTCCATTCTGCACCTCTCTACTCTACTCTGTACCACTCTACTCTATGCCAATGCACTGTTTTATCTTCCCAGTCTTTCATTTTTCTTATGGTGCTAATAAAGATTTGCTTGTGTAGAAATAAATTCTTATTATTAAAGTCAAAGCTAACCATTGTGTTACGTTCTGAATCACAAGTTTGTACTTCTCCAAACCAAGCACTCTTAGAAAATGCCTACCGGTGTGGATGATATGTGAATCCTACACCTTGTAGTCCCCTGTAAAGTGCTCCAACACCTTACAATGGTACGAGAGGTGCTATTAAATAAATAAATTATACATGACAGAGAGGCTCTGGAGAGATGCGATGCCCTTATGGTTTACTTCCTTTCCCCACCACATATTTATGTGAAAAAGCCTTTTCAGATCTTACGTACCTAAAAAATAAAAACAGAAATCGCTTGGGAAATATAGAATCTGACGTGAGGATTCAGTTTTCCTAAATAAGGCCAAACATTTAAAAGTTAGTCACCTGAGATGCAGCGCTAACCTTCCCATTAAAATGTTTTGATCCTTGGATATTTTTTCAATACAAAATATTTAGATCTTTAGTAATTTGAGTATTTGTTTGGTGTGAACTTGCTTGTGTATTTTTTGCAAATTACTGTTTTAATGTTTGAAATTTAAATTATACAAATTGCTTGGGGGTCCCCGGCTTCCAGTAGTGATTCAGTGGAGGTCCTCAGGTGTCAAAAGGTTAGGAATCACTGCCTTAGTGATAGCGTCTGTAATTTTAAGGTATTAAAATAGAGCAGAAGAAAGAAAAGCAAAGTTCAATTTGTTTCTTTAAACAGCTTCTTTAATTATAGTCCATGTCCTGACCTGCTTTTCACCTTGGCTGCTGGCTCTGGCAGAAGGCAAGTCAAAACTGGACTGTAATAACCTTGTAATAGTCGAGTTCTGACATATTTTCTTTATAATAGGTGACTTGAATCATCAGAAGTAGCCGATTATATAAAAATTAATGACTGCTGTTTATCAGAGATCACAGAATCCCATTTATTAAATAGTCTGTAAAACCAAGAGCTTCTTCAGTGTAAATGCTCCCAGTTTTGACTGATGTGGAGCTGACCTGCCCAAGATCGCACAGAGGTGCAGAGTGTTATTAGAACGACGGTTTCAGAGTACAGTTTACTATTATTGTACCTGATCGCTTTTGATATCTCTAGTGCGGTTTCAATTTGCATGAGGTGAGAGGCATGATCGGTGCTGGGCACAAAAGGTATGTTCTTCCTTTTCTCCCTCCTACCTTTATTTGCTTGGTGCATGAAGATGCAAGGTTAATCAACATGTTTTTTTCGCATTTGGTCTAAATACTCTGTGAATGTAAATAACAATAAAGCATACTTTCAAACTGACAACATGCCTTATTTTCTCCCTATGTCATGTCCAAACTATATGATTGTGTACATTTATCGGAGCCTGCATTTCGCAAACAATGGGCGATTTGTATAGGGTCAATTGAGAAGTCCCCAAGGCTGTCGCTGTCCCCCCCCAGAAATGTATTGTCTCCTACGCCCCTGTGTATAGTCTGGAAACAGTGAGATTATTGCATTTTCCATGGTTATGGGGGTGGGTTCTCGGCTTAACACCAATGGAGTAAGGCATGAGTTATGGTGCCATTCAGCGACATCTGTACCCAGTGAGCCTGTCCTGGGTGCAACATACTAATTGGCAGCACAGAGACACCCTGGTCTCGGGAGTGGAAAACAATATTTACAGAAGGAAGCCGTAAAAGAGTTTTGGGCTGTGTGGCGGCCTTTCCCAAATGGTGGCACTGCGCCTTGGCTAGGAGTGGAGGGCGACCTCCGGAGAGCTGCCACCTCAAAAACAAAGGCTTGTGGGGTCCCCGGGAACTGACAGTACAAGTGGAGCTGCTGGGAAACAGTAACAGAAACAGCCCGAACAAGTTGCCCAGAGACAGTGACGGAAGAGCGGAGACCCAGCAGCAGAGGCTGGAATGGAGCTTGGCGTGGCAGAGCCGGCAGCCGAGCATAGTGGCGATCGGGAGCTGAGCCACTGGGGGGGGGGCAAAAGAAGAGCCTGGGCGGAGAGGTACATTAGGGGCCCCCGCCCCTCAAGGTGAGGCAAGGCAACCCACGACATACTGGACTGGGGGCTCAGGGGGCCTGCACAGTACCCTCTGACTATGGTTGAACAGCAACGCCCTGCAGGGGAGTACAAAGGAAGCCCTGCACCCTGAGGGCACACAGTACATGTGTCTGAGGCCCCGTGGAGGCCAGCTGAGCAGAGACTCCAAAGAAGAGGAGGCAGCCCCCAGAGAGGACCCACAGGCAAGGAGCCCAGGAGTCACAGAGAGGCCGATGCAGCACACCCGAGGAGAGGTCCCACGTCATGGGAGAAGCATGCAGAGGGCTGTGCATCGCAGGGAAGAGTGTTGGGGGTACAGGAAGTCTGAAGATCCCTTGGAGGAGATGTCAACAAGCCTTGGTAGCTGCAAGAGACGTGGTGCTTGAGGGTACTGTCCTGCGTGGGAAGGCAAGGGCTTACCTCCACCAAAGTTAGACTGCTGGCAGAGAGGACCAGTCCAGACCACCACCTGTGATGCAGGATCCATGCAGCTCAGGATGAGAGGAGATTCATGCAGCAAGTCATAGTTGCTGTTGGTGCCTGCGGATGCAGAGGAGTGACGCCTTCACTGCAAGGGAGATTCCTTCTTGCTTCTTGTGCAGGTTGAAGACTTGCTGCCCTCAGATGATGCACAGCCAGGGAAATGTTGCAGTTGCTGGAAGGAGCCGGAGAAACAATGTTGCAGGGCAAAGTTGTCGCTGTTACTGCAGATTGTACGTTCCTATGGAGTCCAGTTCCAGTGGCCAGAAGTCGAAGTAAACTGTGCAGAGGAGTCCTGCTGGAGTCTTGCCCATCGAATCTGAGGACCCAGCCAAGAGAGAGTCCCTAAATAGCCCAGGAGGGGGCTCTGATGTCACCTGCTTGACCTGGAAACTCAGATGCTCCCAGAGTCCTTGTATTCAAGATGGCAGAATCAAGGAGCCCTCTGGAGGAGCTCTGAACACCACCTCTGGGTGGTGATGGACAGGGGAGTGGTCACTCCCCTTTCCATTCTCCAATTTCACGCCAGAGCAGGGACTGGAGGTCCTTGAACCGGTGCAGACTGGTTTATGGAAGGAGGGCACCAAATGTGCCCTTCAAAGCAAACTAGTGAATTGGGGAGGCTACCTCTCCTGAGCCATGTAACACCTATTTCCAAAGGGAGAGCTTGGGCTGCCCAGAAAACCCCAAAAATCTGGTAGGAGCAATGCTGGGGGGCCTCTAAGGAGCCCCCAGAGTGCATGGAATAATACTTCCAATGTTTGATACCAAACATGCTGCGGTTCGGAGTTACCATTATGTTGCTGGACATAGGTAGTGACCTATGTCCAGTACCCACGTAAAATGGCGCCCCGCACTCACGAAGTCCATGAAAATGGAGCTTGAGGTCGTTGGCGCACCTCTGCTCATGCAGGAGTGCCCTCATACACAGGTACCTGCACCCTGCCCTCAGGTCTAGGAGGGCCTACCATGGGGGTGACTTACAGTGACCTGGTGCAGTGACCTGTAGTGAAAAGGGTACATACACCCTGTCACGCAGGCTGTAAAGGCAGGCCCGCAGATACACTTTGCATGGGCTCCCCATGGTTGGTATAATACATTCTGCAGCCCCTGGGGACCACTGGTGCCCCAATGACCTGGGTACCATATACTAGGGACTTACAAGGATGCACCAGTATGCCAAATGTGGGGTATTTGTGGTCCAAGCAAACAAGTTTAAAGGGAGAGAGCACAGTCACTGGAGTCCTGGTTAGCAGGATCCTAGTGAACACCATCAAAACATACTGACAACAGGCAAAAAGTGGAAGTAATCATGCCAGAAAAGGGGTAATTTCCTCCACTCCGCATGCAACAAGAGCAGGGGAGTTGGCAAGGGCACAAAGGGATCCCGAAAAGCAACAAGGGAAGCAGGAGCACCATACAGAGCCGATGCCTGAGGGAACAAGGTGCCCATGAACGCTTAACCAACGGAGACACTATTAACCCCGAAGGAGTGGTGTGACTGCGGTTCCCCTTCCCTCCTTTGGGATCCCCCCAGATCAACCAGAAGCTCACACGAGAAGTAGCGCATACAGACCTTACCAGTGGGGGAGACATGAGGTGGACTTTACTGCAGGAAGCAGAACATCACGAAGAGGCACATAAATAAGAAAGTGAGGGGATGCTGAGGCTAAGGGAGTGACTAATAGAGACCGCCTGGTCGACAAGTGTGCCCAATATAGCACTCCCGGGTAAGGCACAGACAACCTCAAAGGACCACTAACAGCCCAGAAGAAACGCACTGGTGCCACTCACACAGGGCGCAGGAGGCCACCGGCTAAGCTCCCCTTTTGTGCGATTGTCCTTGGGTCACCTACAGAAACAAAATAATGGGCAGAAACAAAATAATGGGCAAATACACATAGAAAAGAGATTTAACTGACCTGGGTGAGTGCCAGGATACACGTACCTCTGGAGGAGAGACAGCAAATCCCCACAGGTCTAGCACGTAATGACGATCAAAGCACAACCCTGGACACAGTCCTGGAAGCCATCACGGCCTCCCAAGAGGCGCTGGAACTGAAAGTAGACATTGTCGCAGCAGACATTGGCCTCCTAAAGGATGACCACCGGCACATGATGAAAGGGATATGGCCACGGAGCAGTCTCTGGAGACGATCGCCCCAGATCTGACGACAGTGAACAACTTCATGTCCCAGGTAGAGGTCAGGGTCAAGGAACTAGAAAGGAGGGCCGAAAACTCTGAAAACAGATCCAGGGAGGAATAACATATGAATTACAGGACTGCCAGAAAGAATTGAAGGCCCGAGTAGGGATATGGTGTCCTACCTGGAGAAATGGTTCTGCAAAGAGGTAGCACCAGAAGGCTTTTCATCGTATTATACCCTAGAGCGTGCCCACTAAGTACCAGCACGCCAACCTTTGCCTGGAGCACCTCCACGCCCAGTAATTGCCAAACTGCTATACTACTGAGATTGAGACCACATTTTGACCCAGGCCCGGAGAAAAAGTGACATTCTCATTGAAAACTAAAAGGTTATGATCTTTCCTGACTTCACTAGGGAAGTCCAACAGAAAAGGGCCTCTTTCATGGCAGCTAAAAAATGCCTCTCCTCCCTGAATATACAATACACAATGCTGTTCCCTGCCAAACTTTGAGTAATGCATGGGAAGGAAGTGCAGTGTAAAACCCCCACTGAGCTTTGGGACTGGATCGATGACCTTCCTGTGACGGGGGAACACTCAAGGACACCAGCCCACAAATCATGCAAGTAATCCCCAGTAAAGAAAACAGCGAGGCTGGAGAAGATGGCCCTCTCTAGGGCCCAAGCCATGAAGGAAAGACAGAGGGTGGTGAGAGACGTGGCAGCAATAAGTGTGGCTAGGTCCGACCACCTTCGATGGGGGAAGGGGACAACTCTGGAGGCGCCGACTTGGCCTCGGTGTTCTCCCGGGACACCACATCTCTATTGCCACTGATAACAATGGGCACATCTGATCATATTATATAAAAGTCCTGGCATTATGGCTCATGTGCTACACAGCCCAACACTACCCACTTGGTTAAGGGAAGTACCAAAACAGAATTTTGTTAATGAACGGGCTTGGGCAGGCTCCTGACATCCTGAGTTCTAGGTGGGAGGTATGGTGGGAGGCCGGGAAGCAAGGTGACTAGTAAACAACCCTCCCCCCAAGACCTCTGTGTGGATGTTGACTGCACAAAAGTTTAATGATGTTTGCCTGGTTTGGATGGGATGGCTGTTTGCACTTGTTCTGGGGATGGGAAGTAGGGAGTTTGTTTATGGTTTTTAGAACTTGAAGGTGGGTGCCCCCCGCCGACCCTGGAGCCCAACACTCAACACATCTGAAAGCACATACCGAGATCAATGGCGAGCTCCTTTGCCTACTACCTCAACATACCAAAACGCATTGGAAATATGGCTACCTCCTTAGCATACAATTTCATCAGTTGGAACATAAGAGGCCTAAATCATATGGCCAGGAGATATAAGGTCCATACATACTTGAAAAGAAGAGGGTCTCACTTTGCCATACTACACGAGACACACCTTAACACATTCGAAAGGGAGGCTTTACGCAAAAGATGGTGTGGCTAATTATACACCACCACTTATTCTGCATTTGCTAGGGGGATGCTAATTTGGGTCACCTGGGGTTCCATTTCAGGTAACGACGGAGCTCATAGACCCTGAAAGAAGATATGTGGCATGTCATTTGGCTGGCTGAGATTTAATAGTGGTGGGGATTTATGCTCCAAACATGGACCAAGCAAGATACTTTGATGGGCTATCCAGAGTCCTGGCGGCACACATGACATAATTCTTGGAGTGGACTATAACTGTGTGGCAAACCTAACGCTAGACAGATCTTATCCCCCACTTTCTGATGACCCGGTATATCGCCTCGCTCAGATGTTCACAACCTGGCAAAAGAGATGGGGGTTAATAGATGCCTGGAGACACACCCACCCTGTTACCAGGGATTACTCCTACTCAGGGATATATGACCTGCACGTACGATTACATGCCCTTCTGTGTTTCCCAGGGTACATGGTGCAGTCCCACATACAGAATACCTATGTAGGACAGTGTTGGATCACAATTTGCTGTCACTAGATTGGGTTAGATAGCGACCATGCATACCGCACTGGCCCCTGCAGGTAGAGGCGATAGAGGCCAAGGTAATCCCCATACCATAAGACAGTGCTTCATAGACAACAGGGCAAAGGCGTCTTCACCATTAATTGATTTGGATGCGTTTAAGGCGTTCATACGGGGACAATCCATCGCTGAAACATTAGGGGTAAGATGCATGCTAATTACAGACCTTGAAAAACATGAAAGGACACTTGGGGAACTAGAGGCGGCAAAACCAGAGAACCTAGCCCTAAAGCAACAGCTACTTGATGCAAAAGAGGAAGTGGCAGTACACACAGAGAAACTCAGATGCTTTGACTACGAGAATAAATGACCAGAGTGCAGGCGAAAATAGATAAGGTGGGACACTTGCAGGCCTGGCTAGCTAATCCCTGATTTAGGGGCTCTAATATCTAGGAGGTGGACTCAAGGTCGGGTGAGCACCTATATACACAGGGGGCCATAAATGGGTGATTTGCAGAGTATTACAAAGTACTATATGCATCGCCTACTGACATGGACCCCCAACAACTGGGTGCTTTTCTCGACCCAGTGACACTCCTGATGATTTCGCGAGAGG
This sequence comes from Pleurodeles waltl, assembly GCF_031143425.1. Lineage (NCBI taxonomy): Eukaryota > Metazoa > Chordata > Amphibia > Caudata > Salamandridae > Pleurodeles > Pleurodeles waltl. Next base: position 316,478,334 of record NC_090437.1, on the reverse strand, counting down.
GAGCGGAGACACTGGGGGGAGAGATAACTGAGCAAGAAAGTGAGAGCTGCTGTCAAGGCCCTGGCCTGGGGCAAGGTTCCAGGGAAAGATGGACTCCCAGTGGAGTTCTATGCGGCTTATATAGATGAACTGGCCCCTAGATTGGTGGAGCTCTATGCGGAGGCCTTAGAAGCAGGTCACCTACCTGCCACCACCGGGGAAGTTATTGTGATCCCATTACTAAAACCAGGATGCCCACCACAAGATGTGCAAGCATACCACCCGCTATCTATGCTTAATATAGATGATAAAATATTAAGCAGGATACTTGCTACCAGACTCCTACCAAGGATGACTGCCCTGCTCCAGGAGGATCAAACCGGCTTCATACCCAGGTGCAACACAGTTTGGAATATCCAATGGCTGAGTGAGATCCTTGACACGGGCCTCACTGTTAAAAGAGAGGTGGTGATAGTTGTAATCAATATAGAGAAAGCTTTTGACAGCCTCCAGTAGGACTTCTTATATTGGGTGATGGAGATGATGAGCCTAGGCACAGAATTTATTAAGTGGGTCAAGCTCCTCCATCCTGAGTTAGAACAGGGAGGTAGATATCGGAATCATACAGGGTGGGACGGGGCAATAGACAAGGGTGGCCACTCTTCCCATTATTATTCGCCATTGCAGTGGAACCACTGGCTAGTAGTGCACAAGCAGGTATGGCATACCAAGGATTAGCAATACAAGGGGTAACACATCATCTAGCCCTCTACGCCGATGACATGCTACTTTTTCTATGCATAGCAGTTTCTGAGCTGCCAAAAGTGATTGCCCTCCTGGAGCTCTTTGGGGGCGCATTCGGCCTCCACATCAATTGACTGAATTCCAGCCTCTTTTCCCTCAGTAGGGCGACTCCTCAGCCGCAGAAACTACAGGGCCTTAAATGAGAGGGAACATGCTTAAAATACATAGGAGTCCATATTTAGCATGACCCTACAGACCGACTGGAGGGAAATATCGGGACCGCGACGAGAAGCCTTAAGGCCAATGTAGAGTTTTGGAAAACCCTACAATTGTCGGTAGCGTGTCGAATTGCACTACTTAAAATGGTTGCCCACCCTAGATTTTTGTACTTCTTCCCCACACTACCTATTGTTATACCTAAGCAGACATTTAGGGAACTGGATTCCTTGATGGTTGAGCTCATATGGGGCACAAGCCGACGGCAAACTGAGGACTAGCAGCACCAGACATGGAGATGTACTACTTGGTGACTCAGCTCGAGTGGTTTGCCCAGTGGCTATATCCTAGAGATCAGCACAGGGGCAATGAGACAAGAACAAAACCAGGCCTCTGGGCCCTCCACCGGATGCTTCTGGACCTCAGGCGCCCATTAGAGGGCGGCAATGGCGAACTAGGAGTTATCCGGCATTGTTGGAGACGGTCCCTTCAACGCTCCCAGACAGTATTACCATACTCGCCTGACCTCCCACTGAGCAGTCTAGAGCAACAAGCGCAGAGTCCCACTCTACATAATAAAACAGAATGGGCTACATATGGGTTGGCAACGTATATAGAGATGGGGAACTGCTATAACTTGAAGACCTTTTGGATACATTTGATTTTCCTAGGGGCCAGTTCCTACCACACAGGGCAGTGACAGTAGCACTGAGATACAACTGGGAAAGGGGACAGGCAGAACTACTATCCCATAAGGGATGCCAGATACTATGCACCATGTCTGGTCGTTTTAAAGGCATTACCTAACTCTATCAAGCCATAAGACATGACATCATCACACGACTAACCACACTGCAGAAAAAATGGGAAAGGGACATCTCACATCCAATTACGGAAACAGACTGGATCAAAATACTCCAGAACACAGGGTCTACCTCACCCTGGGATATATTATTAGGCAATTGGGAGCCCAAGCAGCGGCCTGCCCACGATGTGGCAAAGCAGGAGCAAAAATGAATCACATGGTATGGGACTGCCCATCCCTGGGAGACTACTATAGGGCGGTGGTGAAGTACATTAACGAGGTGACGCTGTGGTCCATTCCGCATACTCCAGTGGCCTGTTTGTTGTGGGGATTCCCAAGGCCCACAAAATGGAAAACGACCACCAGATTTATAGACCTAGCCTCGACGTTAGCCAAGAGAGAGATTACCATGAATTGGAAATCCACCAGGGGGCTGAAACTGTCTAAATGGAGGGAGGAACTCATCGGGTGGGAGGGAACGAGAGTGCGGTCCTACTCAGAGAAGCAAGATGAGGCAGGGGTTTCATGGAAAGGGCCCAAGCCAGGAACATCTACTAGACTGTCTGGCCAATCCTGGGCAGGAATCCCCCCCACACATCTGCACAAGGTGACGCGGAGTGAACTGCACCCATGAGCCACATACAATATCTTACTAGGGGTAGAAACAAACAGCAACCTAGATAGTTCTGTAAATAGTGAGACAGGAGAGGACCATATATCACAAGTATAACAAGGACAGAGAGAATGGGCTTAGGGGGAGGTGGGAACAGAAGGGGGCGGACTGTTGCTACTGTTGATGGGTCCAGGGCAAACCTATGTACTAATAATGTGTCTTAAACTCTTTGTTCACAGAGACCACACAAAGTGGCATTGAACTGTGAAATGTGAACATATCTATGTGGTGCAATGTGTTTGCTTTGTTTGGAAATAAAATTTGTTTTAAAAAATGGGGGCATGTTCTTTGACTTTCTAGAGAAGAGTGTCCCGTTCTCTGAAATTGAGTATAAGTGCCATTACAGGGCGTGGTGGCGTGCCAGGAGGAAGGGGGATCTAGTTGGCACTCAATGTGCTTGCTTAACAGTAAACAACATGGAAAGTCCCTGTGGTGCCACCTCTGTCTGAAGCCAGTTTTCAATGAACTGTGTCAGGTTAGAGCCCTCTGTACCATCCGGTAGCCCTAGCATTTTTACGTTATTGCGTCAGGCTCATCCCTCTGCGGCTGCTGCTATGTTGTGGAGATGGTTAACTTTTGAGGTCAGAAATGACAGTGGAGTGGGATGCTTGCACTGAAGTCAGTGAGGATATTGTGGTTTCTGTTACGGGGACTTTTTCTGAAAGTTTGTGATGGTCATTGCGCAGGGGCCCATGGTCAGTGGATAAGGCGTCAATGTGATGTTCAATGGCAGCTCTAGAGTCTTTAATTTCCTGGAGTATTATAACCAGCTTGTCTGGAGAGGGTGGCAAATGCGTGAGTGGGACACAGTCTGTAAAGGTATAGGCCACAGTGTTACCTTGAAGACTGTGCTGTGAATGTTCCAGGTTAGGCTTAGGTGTTGGTTTGATAGGTTTCGTCCGCCCCACATTGGTGTTTCTAGAGATGGAGTTTCCACAACAAATTCGCCTGTATGGAAGATATAACTTACAAATGAGTTAAGAGAACCAACTCGTCATCTTTACCACCAAAATGTAACGGCTAGCTTGCCAGTATTATTTAGGCCTACTGTGGCGCTTTCTACGTCAGGTGTGTTAAGTGTTTATGCACAACACAGCTATAGTATATAAGACAGGTATGAATAAGTTGTTTACAGGAGGAGGGGCAACAGTATACCACAGTTCACAGGTAGGTAATTTGGACCACAGTTGTATGTGTCAGTTCACAAGAGCCATGCTAGGTTTATAGTGGTGGTGTGGCTCCTCTTCTTCTGGGTTAGTGTGATATGTATGGGTTAATCCTCAGTGAACAGCAGTCTCAAAGTAACTCCATGACTCATAGTGAATGTTGCAGCAAAGTCCCATGTCACACATATAGTAGTGTTAAAGTAAAAACCTAAGGTTCGCACTGTGAGTGGGGACTAGGATTGTCGTTCTCCTCAAGAGGTTTCATGACTAGCAGGGGGAGGATGTCACACTGGAGGCCGAGGATGTCGTTTTGGGTATTTCTTGGCAGTTACATGTATTGTGGTTCACTTTGTGTTTCTGTCATATTTGGACGGTGTTTCAGCCTATTTCAAGCCTCTCAGCTACTCCTGGCAGCACTTGCAATTGCCGCAGCTCCCAGCATAGGCCCCCTCCCCTGTCTCCAGGCCCTGCGGGTGCTGAGTGGTTAGTTCCACCACGGGATCGGGGGGAGGGGGGCAAGGGTGCCTCTCTCCCAGGACCCCCCCCCCCCAGTTCATGGCAAGCACACTCAGGCAGGTGCAGGGGCTCACCTGGTGTGTACAACTCTTGTCATTTTTGGGTCACGGAGGTGTTGGCCACGCGGGCTAGATCATCAGATGCAGTCCAATTTCTTCGATGGCCAGGTGGGTCCCGAAGTCGGAGTGCGGGTAGGCTCCAGTATATGGGAGGAGGGGATCCCCAATGAGCGGTCACAAAGAGCACAGGTTCTGCCAGGCAGTCACAGAGTGGGTGGGGAGCTAAGGGCTACCATGCACAGTTTGCAGGCCGCAGTTGCTGGGCAGAGTAACTTTTAGTCCGTGATGAATAAATTGGATTCTTGTCGCCCTCATTGCATGGAGGGGTGTTGCACCTTGTTGTGGCTTATTGGAGGTCTTGATACTCGATGCATAACGGACGGATCAGTGTGTATTCCTGGTCACTCTGCTGGAGCTCAGAGATGAACGTCTGCCACTTTCGGCAGCTGGCCACACCCTCTGCTGAGTTTTAGCTTTGGTTAGTAACACCTCAACCGAATGAGGGACCATAATAGTTAAGGGAAATCCCATCACAATGTTCTCGTATTTTTCAAGAGTTGCACTCACTGCGGCTACCGCTTTCAGACATCCAAACAAAGCAGCTGTTACATGATCAAGAGTCATAAAGAAGTATGCAATTGCTTTTTAGTAATTTCTGTAAATTTGGGTTAACACTGAGAAAGCGCACTCTTTCCTCTCACTGCAAAAACAGAATTAACTGTTTAGGATAATCAGGCATTCTAAATGCAGGTACGCGACAATGAGTTTCTCTCAATTCTAGAATTACCTTCTTTCATTTGTTGTCCCATGGAATACGATCAGTAACATCCTTGTGAGTCATTTTCAGCAAAGGTGTTGTCACCCAGGAAAATTTAAGTATCCACTGACAGTAGCCAACCATTCCAAGAAACCATTTTGGCCTCTTTTTGTGTTCTCAGGGTATTCATTTTCAATATCATTTCAATCCTGTCTTTGAACACTTTCTTTGTTCCTTTCTCAATTATGTGTCCCAAATATTGCACTTCTTTCTCTCAATATTGCATTTTTTGGAGTGACACCTTGTGTCCATTCTCAGCTAGATGGTTTAGCAATGCTTTGAAGTCTTCCTGACATTTTTCTTCAGTCATAGATGCAATCAGTAGATCATTGATGTACTTAATTAAGATTGAGTTACATTGCAATTTCAAAGGTTCCAAATTTTTCTCTAAAATCTGAATAAAAAGCGACAGACTGTCGGTATATCCTTGTGGGACATGACACAATGTCATTACTTTCTCTTGGAATATGGAGGAAAATAGGAATTGTATGTCTTCATGTAAAGGTATAGAGAAGAAAGCTTTACAGAGGTCAACCACAGTGAACCATTCAGCTGTACATGGTATCCGGTAAAATATGGTGGCTGGATTCGGTACCACAGGACACCATGGGATTACGATTTCATTAATTTTTTTCAAATCTTACACTATTCTGTATTTGCCATTTGGTTTACATAATCACATTATTGGTGAGTTGCGTGGACTTCCAATCAGTTGTTTTAATATTCCTGTCTCTAACATCTCGTTTATCAGGGCATAATTCCTGCTATTGTTTCTGGTGTCATTGGGTAAGAAAGTGTTCTAGGGTCAATCACATTTGGTTTAACTTTTACTTGCACTAGTTCAACTCTCTTTATTAATCCAATGTCTGAACCAGTAACATCCCATAAATCTGTCTTCACCTTTTCAATCAGCTCCTTGGGAAAATGATTTAATACCAACATCGGAAAGATGGTCTGATTTCCATATTTTCATCATCATCATGAATTTGAAAAACGACTCAGGCCTTTATTATGAACAGAGCGGGATAGCCCGCCGCCGACCATGCAAACGGTCGACGGAAGACCGCCAGTGGCGGCAGCAGGCATCCTGCCATATTCTGACGCATGGAGCCTCACCGCCATTGATGGCAGTGAGGCCTGCCATGCTGACGGTCGGTGGCAGGGGTGGATGCTGCTCCATCCTCCACACCTATAATGATGCACTCATAGGCGTGGCGGTGTATGGAGGCGTGGCAATGCCAGCGGAGCTGCATCCAAGGAGCTCATTCCCTCCCAGAGCAGCACCACGGAACAGGTAAGTGCTGTCCGAGAGGGAAGGGGAGAGGGATGTGTGTGTGAGTGCATGGGGGTGTGCATGTGTGTTTGTGAAGATGGGATGTGTGTCTGCGTGTATGAATGCATGTGTACATGTAGGAATATGGGTACATGTTGATGTGGGGGCTTGGGGTTTGGTGGGAACCTTTATGGAGGGGGGGTGGGTGGTGGATGGTGTGGGGGGTTTTGGGAGGCCTTCAGGGAGATTGGAGGGAGGAGGGATGGGGGTCGGTTTTCGGGCAGTTCTAGGGGCTTTGGGGGGGTGGGTGGGGGTAGTGGCAAGGGGGGGCCTGGTTTTTCACATACAGGTGACAGGAATGAGAATTCCTGTCACCCGTATGCTTTCCGCCTGGGATTACCTGGTGGGATATCCCACCAGGAAATCCCTGGTGGAAATGGGATCATTATCCCACCGCCGGTCCAGCCTCCACCGTTGGGCCGAAAAGTGCCTACCATCGGCCCGGCATTCGATTCCGGCCTGGCATGGGTAGTAGTGAACTGGCTGCTTTGCAGCCAGTTCACTACTGTGTTCAGAATATGGTGGTCTGAACTGCCATGCCGTTTGCAATTATGACCGCCACCGCCAGCGTGGCGGTCATTACCACCATGTTCATAATGAGGGCCTCAGTTTGGAGTACAACTGCACTTTAACAGTTTAACTTGCACAATAGATCCATTCCTAACAGGTTAACAAGACTTGAATCACATACTACAAACTGATGTTTGTCTCTGAAAGATCCTATTCTTACTGGGACTTCTGAAATTGGATTCATAACTAGTTTATTTGAAATGCCTATTACTTGTATTATTTTACCCAAGAGGGATAGGTCTGGTGTTCTCATAGTGGAATGGGTAGCCCGGGTGTCTATTAAAAACACCAGTGAGTGACCATTCACATTCCCATCTAAATATGGTCCACTCTGGTCTACCTCTAAGATTGCACCAAGCATGCAATCTGCTTCCCCTCTCAAGCACCGTCATTGTGACATGGCAAGATCCAGTACCTCATTTTTCATCAGACATTGGGAATTGTGATAAACGTTTGGGATTCTGAGCTACATTTCGGGACATTTGATGTAACTGATTTTGATTAAATCGGGGTCCATTCACATTAGGCTGAATCACAGGGGGTTGTGGCATGGGCATTATTTGGTTCTGATTCTTCATAGAGGCTTGAATTGGTCTTACAGGGATATTTGGTTGTTGGACCTGATTCACCTGTTGCATCTGATTACCAGTATTCTTATCAGGTTTAAGGCCCATATTTATACTTTTTGACGCAAAACTGCGCCAACGCAGTTTTGCGTCAAAAAAATTAGCACCGGCTAACGCCATTCTGAAGCGCCATGCGGGCGCCGTATTTATTGAATGACGTTAGCCGGCGTTAGCCGGCAGCGCCGTCTGGTGTGCGTTAAAAAAAACGCCGTACACCAGGCAGCGCCGGGGTAGGGGAAAATGGTGCTTGGGCGTCAAGAAATGGGGCAAGTCAGGTTGAGGCAATTTTTGCGCCTCAACCCGATTTGCGCCATTTAGTTTTCACTCCCAACCCCCATAGAAATGACTCCTGTCTTAGCAAAGACAGGAGTCATGCCCCCTTGCCCAATGGCCATGCCCAGGGGACTTATGTCCCCTGGGCGTGGTCATTGGGCATAGTGGCATGTAGGGTGGCACAAATCAGGCCCCCCTATGCCACAAAAAAAATAAAAAAAATACTTACCTGAACTTACCTTAATGTCCCTGGGATGGGTCCCTCCAGCCTTGGGTGTCCTCCTGGGTGGGCAAGGGTGACAGGGGGGGTCCCTGAGGGCATGGGAGGGCACCTCTGGGCTCCTTCAGAGCCCACAGGTCCCTTAACGCCTGCCTTTTGCAGGCGCTAAAAAACGGCGCAAAAGCGCCCGTACGTCATTTTTTTTGACCCGCCCACTCCCGGGCGTGATTTTTGCCCGGGAGTATAAATCCGACGCACATGCCTCGGAGTCGATTTTTTAGACGGGAACGCCTACCTTGCATCTCATTAACGCAAAGTAGGTGTCCACGCTAAAAAATTACGCTAACTCCATGGACTTTGGCGCTAGACGCGTCTAACGCCAAAGTATAAATATGGAGTTAGTTTTGCGTCGAAATTGCGTCGAAAAAAACCAAGCAATTCCGGCGCAAACGGAGTATAAATATGCCCCTAAATCTACATTCCCACTTCCAATGCCCCACCTTATTGCACATGTGACAGGCAGTTGTTTGCTTTAGCGTTGCAATATCAACACCTGTTCCTGAATCTATAGGAGTTCCTCTTCCTATTCCTGGTAATGTCTGAATTCCTGTCTGCATCACCCCTTTTATCCCCTGAATGGCTGTCCCATTGTCAACACCTGTTGAATTCTGAACCCCTCGCTGTGCCAATTCACTTTGAGCTAGCATGAGATTCTCCTTAATCTTCCACTGCTTCGGGGATGGCCAAGATGGTGACTACATCGGACACTGGCTAAACAGCTTCGCGCTGGGCCCATCAATTATCCTAATTACGGGAGCAGATGGGACCCGCTGCTGAGGATTAACCACCGCATGGAGGTCCCATGGCATCCAGGAAGTCACACACTGAATTCTACCGGAGGTGGGAGCAGCTGTGCAGGGGAACCCGGTCGATTGTGGGCCTGCAGTGCGGTGTATGAGACCGCATCACCCACCCTCGCTACCAGTTGTGTGTTGTGCCGCCAGAGCCCAACTGTGAGGGAGGGAGCAGCCGAAGAGTCAGACGAGTGGATCCAGGCCCGATGGGCGATCAGTGAACCTAGTCAGAAGGGCGACGCTGCTGGATTGCGGAGTGAGATCCCGACCGAGTCGAAGGCGGGAGTCGCTATAAGGCAAGGCCCAACCATTCGCAGGTCGGGGGCGAGCCGTGAGAAGAGGCAGCAGACACACTTGCTGCGATGGGCCGCTGGTGGGCTGACTGACGAGGGCGACGCTGCCGGAGCCCCTGGGAGGCCCGCTGGTGCTTGAAAGCAGTGGAGGTGGACATGACAAGGCGAGACACATGAGAGGACAGAGGGTCCTGCCTGCATCAGCCAATCGAGGCACCCGGAAAGCGTGGTGAGCAGATGAAAGTGCCGCTGGGGATGCCCCATCACAGCAGCAATTAAACACAAGGTGTGGTACTGCTGGTGGCGACGGAGAGGCCCTGGGACAACTGTCGAATACAGGGGTGAGAAAGGCGGGCTAACGGGGACTGTACAGAGGAACAGTGCCTGAAGTGAGACATTGCTGCTCCCAGTGGGGGTGCTGGAATCCTGATTGGGGGTTCTTCCCAGCGCAACAGACATTGATGGAAGTGGGATGCGATGAGTGGGAAATGCGCATATGCCCCTGAAGATATTTGGTTGCCGCCCTGCTCGGATGGGATTCAGACCTTGCGAAGTTGGCGTGAACTGCCTGATAACCAACGGTGCTGCCATGCGTGTCTATCGACGGGGGGTGACTGGCTAGAGCTGAGCTCCTGTGCTATGCGGCACCCCCTCTGCTACGTTACAGACCAGGGGCTCTTCATGCGACGGTTCCTGATCTACGTGATTCTGTGGTTCACGCCACGGGATGACCATCACTCCCACTCCCCTGAGAAGTTATGGGGAAGACGCGTCCTACTAAAGTAGTGGTAGATGAAGTAACAACGGGGGATGTCCCCCCCCAGAACCGCCCCTACACCTAGACAATTTTCACCACAATTACTCCGAACAGTTTGAGAAGATCTTCAATGCTAAACTTGACACACAAAACCACTCTTGAGGAAAAAATTGACTCAGTGTCTTTGGATGTGAACCTTCTGAGAACGGACCACCGCAAGCTGGCGGACAGGGTCAGCCTGACGGAATCAGTAATACAAACTTTGTCACCAACTGTCAAAGAGCTGCAAACTAAAATCTTGACTGTGCAAGAAGACACCTCCTTTTTACATTGCAGGACAGAGAACACAGATGGGCGCTCGTGGCGCAACAATATCATATTTATTGGCTTCCTAAGAGATCAGAACTCCCTTGTGCTGAACTTTTCCTAGAGGAGTGGCTTATGAATACGGTGCTGAAGGACAAGATACCTCCTTTGTTCTCGATGGAAAGAGCGCATTGCATCCTGGGACACTCCCCCAAAGCAGGAGCACCACTGTGCCCTCTCATTGCCCCTCTATTAAACTTCCAAGATCGGGTCCTTGTTCTCCAGCTGTTCCGCACTAAAGGCCCTTCGAAAATGCTGTTATTTTGGCCTTTCCAGACTATACCATGGAGGTGCAGCGTAGGCTCCTACATAAAAATCAAACAACGGCTACGCAAGCTTCAAATTAAATATGCTCTCTTTCCGGCGAAACTTAAAATCATGGATGGTAAAAACTTGCATATCTTCCAGACACCGGAGGATGTGTGGACCTGGCTACACGCCAAAGGCCTTGCTGCAAACACTAGGAACGAAGAGGAAGAAGGCACAAACCTAAACCTAAACGATGCCGACGTAGAATGCCATGTGCCCGGCCTGACGATGGATCAGATGGTAGCATAACAGTCCCAGGCAGTTGAGGTGGTGGCGTTATATCAAACCAACTCATTTACTACCATGCGTTCAAATGCCCCGAGAGATTCTGGATCCAAGGTCAGAGAATCGAAGGCCTCTTCGACCTGCAGCACTGAAGTCCCCCATGGCACACCCAGACCTTCCCCCATTTTAGTCACTAAGACATTACTGCTGCTCCGCTTCCGTGTACCTATGACACAGAAACAGGAATATTAGATGGGAACAACTATCTGGGGCCTTCCCTACCAAGTCTTGAGCCCATGAGAGGAGTCCTGACCTCTACCTGCAAGTCACGTCCCCATACCATGCCTACTCGGACACGTTCCTTAGCACCTTAATGTTCCAAATGTTGTTGTGCTGATGTTTATGTTCAATGGGCAGCCTACCATGAGTTCTCTGCCCTGGGGGAAATGTTACTGCATTGGGGTGTTTTTCACTTGTTTGTTATGCATTCCTATGGAACGTCTTGCTTGAGACAGGGTTGCTACTCTATATCTTTGACACTTTTATTGTGGGTGATTGAAGGAGGTTTTTTGCGGGGGTGGTAGGGATACAAGGTGCGGGGAGGGGCTGGTTTCTTAACAGACCTCTCCATTACATAGCGTATCAGACATGATGCCTGACAACTTAACCACAAGAATGTGCTCCGCAACATAGACATGGAACGTACGGGGTATGGCATCCCTCACCAAATGCTACAGGGTGTAGTCATATCTCAAACGCAGACAGGTACACTTCGCAATGCTTCAGGAGACACACCTCACGGCTTCAGAGCTGGATCATATCCGGGCCAGGTAAAGGGGACAGACATATGGTACTTCTACACCCACATATGCACGGGGGTACCTATTTGGATAGCCCCGGGAGTTCCCTTTGCACTGACCGCCCGGAGAATAGATACAGAAGGACAGTAGGTTATATTAGAGGATCAGTTAGACGGTGCCCCTCTCAGCCTAACAGTGATATACTCCCCTAATGCTAACCGAACAAGCTTCTTAGATCTAACTATGCATCCTGGGATTACTTTTGAGGGCTATATGCAAGACCAGCAGTCCCACATCCAAATTGTGTGCAGGAGTTTCTGGCGGGGTGTCTCTTCCCAAACTCTCAACCAACCAACGGGACAATACTGAAGAACCTATTCAAATAGATCAGAGCCAGGTGGCCATACCCCAAATTGTTTGTAACAAAACACCGGGCACAGATAGTCTACCGATTAAGTACTATGCTACCTATTCCACCGCTGTTACACAGCGACTCTTCGAGGTATTTCAGGAGGTACTTAAGCGGGGTTGCTTACCAGATTCACTCCATAAAGCCTTAATAATGGTATTACCTAAACCGGGACGTGATCCCTTAGATGTTAAGTAGTATCGACCCTTTTCCTTATTGAACCTGGATTGTAAGATATTAGGGAAGATCCTGGCGAACCGACTACTTCCTGTAATACAAACATTAGTCCATACTGATCAATCAGGCTTTATACCAGGTGTAGCACTTTCCTCAACATACAACACCTGCTGTGGCTCATATACAACACCCCACCAGATGCCCTTGGCCAGGTAGCAGTCTCACTGAGAAAACCTATGACACCTTAGGCTGGGATTTCCTCTTTTCGATCCTCAAGGCCATGGGATTTGGGCCACGATTTCTGCGGTGGGGTCACACGTTGCATACAAAACCGTTGGGCAGAGTAAAAACAGGTCAGGTGATATCAAACAGCTTTGCTGTCCAAAGAGGGACACGTCAGGGGTTTCCATTGTCACCGCTTCTATTTGCTTTGGCAAGGGAGCCACTCGCTTGCTACTTGTGCAAACGTGCTGGGGCCTGGGGAGTTTTAGAACTGGGACATCACCAAGTCATTTCTCTGTATGCGGATGATGCCCTTATCTATCTTCGTGATGTGCGTGTCACACTCCCTGAACCTACGCAACTTATAGAGATCATTGGGGATGATTGTTCCAGCTAGTACCATGTTCTTCCGCCAATAGGGGAGTCATGATTGACCCGCACCTCCAATGGAATTATGACTCCTTTAAGTATTTGGGAGTTAATATTTACCACACAGCTCGGGACCTTCAAGATGGTAATTTGGATAAAGTGGTCATGAGAATCCATAGCTCCCTTACCTTTTGGCAGCTGTTACCTCTATTGCCAGTTGGTCAGGGGGCGATATCTAAGATGCTGATTCTCCCCAGATAGCTTAACTTTTTTGTGGCGCTCCCCGCAGTGGTGTCACAAGCCTTTTTTCGGATGCTTGACGACCTGCATCTCAAATTAATTTGGGGTGATGAACGCCATAGGGTGGCCCTGTTCAAGCTCCAGAGACCGATGACAGAGGGCGGGCTGGGAGCTCCAAATTCTGAATTGTACTATGCTACGGCACAATTGTAGTGACCGTTGGCCTGGCTATTTTCGACTGGCTACCCGGAACTGCACTCTGAGACTAGGGAAAGTTAAGGTCTACACTTGGCTTACAGACAAGTGTCACAACAGATGAGAGTGGCTCACACATGCTTGCGTCACTTTATACATCCTAAAGGCCCCCACATTCCATACTCACCAGAGATTCCCAAATGGGATGTACCTAAGATGAAGGAAAAGACACGAGATATTGATCATGACAGGTGGGTGGAGGCGGGGATCAACCGAGCGGGAGACTTATACTTAGAAGGCACACTTATGACGTTCCAGAGCGTCACTGAAACGTATGCAATTTCTCATCTACTACACATTACTGTAGGCCAGGCATGTGCACGTTGGAAAGGGAACCGTCCACATTACAGGTGCTACATACCACACTTCTGGCTGAGGGCACAGGACACGCCATCAGTACCCTATATACAGCGCTCCACGCGCCAGGGCCAGCTCTTATGGTAACGGCACGTGCTAAATGGGATGTAGTGCTGCCACAACAGCGGTCTGACACAGACTGGACTAGAGCTTTACAGCTAGTAAAGGGGATATCCCAAAACACTAGAGTCAGATTTACACAATTCAACTATATACACCTTTACTGACCCCTGGATGCCCACGTTGCACCTTACCTTCAACAGGTTTTTATCATATGATATGGGAGTGTCCAGCATTACAAATCACATCGAACAAGGTAACTGAGATTGTAACAGAATTGGCTAAACACCCCCTTCCCCTCACACCTGCCTCTTGGGTCTTCGCCCTCGCAAAATAGTTGACAAATATCTGCATAGATTCATTGATCTTGCTTTCGTGTTATTCAAATTTAGGATAGCCACGGCAGGGAAGTCCCCGGCCTCCCCAGCTATTCAGCAGTGGTTACGAGACCTGCTAACTTGGGCACAGGCGGAAGCAGACTACATTTGATGGCTGCGGACATGGGGAATTGTCCGTCAAGAAGGGGAATGCTGGGAGCACCTGGTATTAAATGTCGAGGCCAAAAATGATCTTCACCCTCCATGAAAGAGGAGACACTCTAGGATAACTACCTCACTTTACTCATTGAGAGGTTAGTGCTTCTTTTTGTACACTCTGCTTCGGTCTAACCCCCATGCCCTTTGAGATCCCCGGCCCAGACGCATTCCTTAACCTTCGTTCAAAGACGACCCATCCCTCATTTTTGATTTATGCATAACTGTTAATTGTCCACTGTTTGACAATGATGACTACACGCTTGTTCCGTGAGACTGCCTTTGAAAAAATATTAGCCACACACTGCTTTGATGTATACAGATTGGTGCTGCCTGGTGCGATGATTAATTGTCTAATGAAGTGCTCTTATGTAATGTCTTGGATACCACTGATAAACAAATAAATAAATTTTTTTTTTTTAAATCTTTCACTGTTTCATTTCCTGTTCATCACTACAGTACTGCGCATACTTCAAAATCTCATCCAACGACTTAGCCAACAGATGACATTCTGCTGTCTCTTGGATTTAAATGTGCACAGTGTCTGTAGGAAGCTGGCTCTGTATATACTATATCAAAATGAGATATAGTGTGCACAGAGTCCAGGGGTTCCCTTGAGGCTTTACAGAGGCAATATAGATAATACTAATGCTCTATTTGTGGTAGTGTGGTCGAGCAGTTAGGCTTATCAGAGGATACTGTTAAGCATTTGTTGTACACACACAAGCAATATAGGAAACACACACTCAATGACTCAACTCCAGACCATTGGGAATTTTATACAGAAAAATAGGTTTTTGTTACTTTATTACTAGAACCACAAGATTCAGTTCAGAAGTAAATACTGTTGCGGGTAAGTACTTAGCATAGACATCAATTTAACTTTGTTTCACTTTAGTCAAAGTAAACAGTTTTTAAGAAAACAGAGAATATCTCTTTTAAAAGTGGGCACTGCTTTTTCTGAACAGTTCCTGGGGGAAGAAAATAAAGTACAGTTTTAGAGGTAAGTTCATGACTTACAGTTCCAGTCTCCAGGGTATAGGTAGTCCACTGTTGGGGGTCCAAGTTAACCCCAAACTCCCACCACCAGCAACACGGGGCCGGCCGGGTGCAGAGGTCAAAGTTGAGCAATTTAACATGGGCTCTTATGGAGACAGGGGGTACTCAGAATTCAGAAGAGGGCGCCTGCTGGTCGATGCTGCACCGGAGGTCAGGTTCTCCAGGGCCTGGGGTCTGCGGGTGCAGTGTGTCCTTTAGGCATCGGATATCTTCGACTGGAGCTCGTGGTCAGGGGAGTCCTCTGGATTCCCTCTGCAGGCATTGTCGTGGAGGTTTGGAGGGGTCAACTCAGGGTGGGCTCTTGCTCCCAATTGCCTGGGGACCCTTTCTTTCTGGGTGGATCGCCTGGACACGGGCGGTGGGCGTCGGGTGCACAAGGGTCAGGTCTCATGCATCTGGAGTGAGGTGGGAGTCCTTAGATGAGGTTTCTTCTTCTTTTCTTCTTTGGACAGGGCCACTGTCCACGGGAGTTCTTGATCCTCTGTGATGCAGGCAGTCCTCTGGAGGATTTTCAGAGTTTGCTGGACCTGCAGGACGCTTCACTTTTCTTCTGCAGGTTCTTTGAAGCAGGAGACAGGCCGGTAGGGCTGGGGCCAAGTCAGTTGTTGTCTCCTTTCCTTCTCTGCTAGGGTTTCAGCTAAGCAGTCCTTCTTCTTCTTGTGAGGTCGTCCGGAATCAGCTTCGTTCAGGGAGCCCTTAAATACAAGATTTAAGGTCGTTTGAGGGGTCAGAGGGCAGTATCCAATGGCTACTGTTCCTGAGGATGGCTACACCCTCCTTGTGTCCACTCCCTTTGGGGAGGGGGGTACATTCCTATCCCTATTGGTCCCTGCCCTCCAAACCAAGATGGAGGATTCTGTAGGGAGGGGTCACTTCAGCTCTGGTCACCCTAGGGGTGGTCCCAGCTGAAGTGGTCACTCCTTGTTTTTCTCAAGTTTCCTGCTGAACTGGCTGCCCAAAGTGGAGGCTTTCCCGGGGGCGGGCATCTCCACTAGCTGGAGTGCCCCGGAGCACTGTAACACTAAGCCTGAGCCTTTGAGGCTCACCGCCAGGTGTTACAGTTCCTGCAGGGGGGAAGTGTGAAGCACCTCCACCCAGAGCAAGGTTTGTTTCTGGCCTCAGAGAGCACAAAGGCTCTCACCCAAGGGGGTCAGAAACTCGTTGTTTAGTGGCAGGCTGGCATCAGTGTGAGTTTATTGTGCTGAGAAGTTTGATACTAAACTTCCCAGTATTTAGTGTTACCTATGCTACAGGCAGTACTTTGTGGGCATGGCACCCTGAGGGGGATGCCATGTCGACTTTGCCTTTTTCTCCTCCCCAACATACACAATCTGCACTGGCAATGTGCATGTGTTAGATGAGGGGTCCCTTA
Source organism: Pleurodeles waltl (assembly GCF_031143425.1). Lineage (NCBI taxonomy): Eukaryota > Metazoa > Chordata > Amphibia > Caudata > Salamandridae > Pleurodeles > Pleurodeles waltl. The sequence goes on along the minus strand of NC_090437.1, from coordinate 316,461,680 downwards.
GGGTGGCACAACACATGCTGCAGCCCTTAGGGACTTTCCCTGGTCAAAGGGCCCTTGGTACCATTGGTACCTTTTACAAGGGACTTACTTGTGTGCCAAAGGTGTGTCAACTGTGGAAACAATGGTACATTTTTAGGGAAAGAACATTGGTTCTGGGGCCTGGTTAGCAGGATCCTAGCACGCTCTCAGTCAAGTCAGCATCAATATCAGGCACAAAGTGTGTGTGTGTGTGGGGGGGGTAACTGCAACAAGGGCCATTTTCCTACAGTGTCCTTAAGTTCCTACTGCATTATATTTAAATTGAAATAGTTACGATCCTTGGGAGGAATCCTCCTGTTAAAAAACTCAATCGTTTCATTGTACTTTGTCATCACTACAGGAGACGGCACATTTGTACCTACTTCCCTCTGAGGCTCTGAGTTTGGTCCTTGAGCCGCTGCTTTGTATTCAGCCCACAAATCACTCAGCACCGTTTTATCAAACAAAGGGGCATATTTACAAGAAACTGGCGCAGCGCGGTGCTGCGCCAAGATCAGTAACGTCAGTTTAGAAACACAGGGCTGCGCAGTAGTCACTAAATATGGGACAGCTCTGCGTTTCCCCTTGCGCCGGCGCTAAATTAAGCTGCCTGCGCCAACGCAGGCATCCTTGTACCATAGTGCAAGAATGTCTGTGTTTAGGGGAGTGATTGTTTATGCACATAAACAATCTACAATGGCTATTTGGCACTTCTCCGCATTCTCCGCTGCTTCCTTTTTTTTTCCTGCCTTTGTTCCCACTTAATTTTATATATTTCCATCTCACTCCACTTGCATACACATTTCACCAGTTTGGTAAGATGTATCCACAACCCTGGCGAACACATGTTTTCAATAGAATTGTCATTCAACTGCACCCTAAAGCTCCTCTGAAGGGGCACACTTTATGAAATGTCTATATCATATATATATATTTGGTAGTTCTGTCAACTGGTAAAGCACCTGTGCTGCTCTTCTGGTAATTTCTTTACACAAATAAACCAATTATTTTTCTTGGTATTGTTCAATGTGCTGAATGTTTAAACATCCTCTCAAGATTTCTTCTAATCCTACCTTTAACTGACAAATGTTCATTGATCTTTCTTTTTGGGTTTCTGGATTTGACTCAACACTGACTAAGCTGGTACTAGTGCTCGGTTTCTCTTCTTCTTCTGTCTTTCTGTACTTTCTAATACCTTCCTGTATCCATTTTGGAACCCATCCTTCCCTCTTTACTTCCTCTTCCTGGTTAGGTTGTATCATAAAGACAAATCGAGTTCCCTCTCTTAGGGTGATAACATTCTATGGTGGTGTCCAAACCATAATTTGTGAATTCTGTGAGGTTGGGAAAAATCTGTTCTCTAAATTATCCCCTAAAGTCTGCTGTGTCTCTACAATTGGTGTAACCTGTATAGGTCCTTTTTGCTCTGACACTAGTCCAGTAGCCTGAGTAACGGTAACCTGCTCTACTGACATCGTGGATGGAGATCTCAACTGTGAAGTTCCGATTTGAGCAGGAGTAATAATTGTAGCTTGCTGTGGAAAGGGCTGCAGGACAAGAGGCTGTGAAGCAATCAGTTGGGCTATTATTAATGGTGATGGTACCTGCTGTTCCACTATGGATGGTGCATTTACAAGCAGCTGTGTTTGCATTTGGTTAGTAAGCTGCAAAACTGCAGAATCTACAGGAGCAATTGCATTTGTCAAACTATTTCCATCACTTCCTATTGATGATTCAACATATAGAGGAGGATGCATTGATAACATTTCCACCAATATATCGTCTCCTGAATCAGTGTCAGTATCTATCTTTTGTTCTTCCTGTGTTTTGCTTTTTCCCTTAAACTTTTATCTAGAAGGTCTTTCCTCTTCCCTCGGTTTTGCTCTTCTTCCTTTATATGCATAGGGTAAAATCGTGTCCCTTCAGCTATAGTCTTTCTCCAAATTTGTGCTTTCTGGTCCCAAACTGCATCCTCATAATTTTTCACTGTTCCTCGTTTGTCTAATATCTTTTTCCCTTTCATGCTTTAGAGCCATTCTCTCCCATTCACATTACACTTCAACCTGAGTGGGTCTAGCAGGCGGATCTAGATCACACAGCGACTCTCTCAAACTTATTATTGCTAAATTAAAATCTCTCCATCTTAAGAAACTCTATAACACTCCTTTTCCATAATTCTATTCTATTCTCTAAGCCACAGACATGTATGTAATCCCCTCTCTACCAGCATATGATGTTCCTTCTGGAGGATTTTCTTCTCCCTCTCTAACCGGAATCATCATATCGCCCTCTTACCAATCGTGTTATTACTTTTAAACTCTTCATTGTTGTCAAAACTTAAGTTAATTACAATGATCAGAATAGAGCGTCTTCTCTGTCGAACTCCCACCAATCCCATAGTGAGCCTTCACCAACCGACCAATAACAGCGTGGCACCCTACTATGACACAACTTACTCACTGAATCAGCTCCCCTTCCTTTACAATTTTCTTCATTCTCAACAGAAACCCCACTTAATATACAAAGTTTACAAAAACATTTCTGAAAAAATTAGAGGATTCTCTCTCAAGCTATCAGAGTAAGACTCGTCTTAAAAAGGCGCTTACCAAGTTAATCCACAATTCATTCGAATTAGTTCTCGACCTGGGGGAAATCACCCAATTAGCGACGTCACCTTTATGCAACAAGTTCCCCAATCACTAATTCTTATTACTACAACCCGACAAAAGACATTAATTCCCTAACTTTATATAATCAATGACGTCTCACGATTTACACTTCACTCTAGCAGACAAATAGCTCTATTTTCTGTCTTATTTATCCCAGGATCTTAGACTATTTCTTAGTCCGATAACCTTTTTTCTTATTAAAACAGTCACTCAAAGATTTCTATACTCATCGATGCAACAGCCTTATTGATACTCACGTCCGTTGAAAGTCTTCTTCGATTCAGCAACTGCCACTTTTGACCACCATTGACCAATTCTTCATCTGCTCACCGAAATCAGGCTTCAAGCATTATTCTATTCTGTCTCTCATCTATCCCTTAATGTATTTTTAATCTTTTGCAGCTTAATTTTCTCCCTAGCACTCAACTGTCCCGCTGCTACCAGAAATTACTGCTGGGTGCACGTCCCCCTTACTTAATTTTAACTGAACCCTCAATATGGATCTTTATCTGAGAGTGGCTGATGATCTGCTTAAGATGCAAAAACAATCACTTAATTGACACAAGTTCTTCTAGAAGAGTTAATATGGAGCATTTTTAATAGTTTCAAATCATTTACTGAAGGATTAATATAGTTTTTATTGGTAAAACATCTTAAGTTACAGAAACACACATGAAGATTGTCCTGAATCTGTCCCTACTCTATTCGCCTTCATCCCACAACTGCAGTACGTCTGAATACTTCTGTCTTCATAGTCTGAGAAAGTTAGAATGCTACATTCAGTCTGTTACATTAAGTAAGATTTTCACAGTTATCTGACTCATGTGCTTACAGTTATATTATTCTGAAACAATTTATCAACACTCTCTAAGACTCAATACAATCTCTACATCATAGTGAATAACTCTGTTGTATCTAACAGCTCGGCAACTAGACAGTTCCCACAAGCCTAAGTTTGATCCTACTTCTTCAAAATAATAAGCTCAGTATGGTCTCTCTAAAACATCACCTTACACCTTCTATATCATTCAAATAATGCTCACTAATTACTTATTGTCTGAGCTCCAACAGCAGCAGTAGCAAGAATCAATAGTCAGTCACAGTCGTCGTCTTTCAGTCTCTCTCTCTCAATCAGTCAGTCGATCGGGGTCTCTCTGATCAGTCCACTCTAGAATATCTGCCCCCTTCTCTTTCCCTAGGATACATTTATAATTGATTTGATTAATACAATAGTTAACAATCTTATCAAATTCTTGAGATGTTGCAACAGTAGACAATGCATAATCTTGTTAGATGGTGATGATCAGATACATGCCCTTCCTTTCCCATACACCTTTCACTTCTGTAAGAACAATATTACATACATAAGTATAACACCTACTTGTTTCACATCGTTCTTCATTCATGCAGTGTTAATGTTTCAAATCTTTAAGCAATGTTGTTTTCTAAATACATGTCACCGCACTCCAAAGCAGTTTAGTAGGTGGATAAGAATGTAAGTAATACTGGTTTTATTGTTTTAAAGGAAGTTGTGTCATTTCACAAGTCAAGAAGAGGTTCTAGAAGAATGTTTTTTTTTAAATTGTGCCAGCCTAGCAAATTTCGCAAATCATGCACCACAGGTTAGACAGAGTTCAAAGCATGGTTTTAAACATTTATGCAACAACAGATTTTAGGCCTAATGATTATCATGATTAGTATTATGATTCTCAATTTTCTAATTATTCTATTGGAGCCTTATCACTATCTACCATTCTGCATCCACAGGAGTCTGAAACAAAATCACAGCAGCATTCGGTACCAACGGACAACATGGAACTACATTCTTGTTTTCCTCCAGAAGATCTTGGCTCACCCTGCATTTTCCACTGAGTTTTTAATGCCCATCATCAGAGAGTTGCATGGACTACCAAGCACCTCTCTCAGAATTCCCTGTTGTATTTTCTTTTCTATGATGAGCTTCATTAGCTGTTCTGCTTCTTGTGAAAATTTATATTGCCAAGTTTGAGGATACTAATGAACTAAATTTAAAGAAACGTTTAAATCCAGCCACGTGATTAATTAAATTGTGCTGTGATAAGAAGAGCTAACTCGCCCTGCCGAATAACACATAAAAAGCTTCCTCTCTGTTTTCAGTCGATCCTCTCAAAACAGCAGGACACAGGCAAAATTTGTTAAACTCTGCTGGAACAGCTGGTGAAAAACTGGAACTGTTCCGGCAAATCCGAGATGGATGGTCACCTTACCTCGATGGACTCAGTTGAATGGAAAAGTCGAAAGAATTAGGAGGACATTAAATAAAGCTATGAGAAAAGGCGTCAAACAACACAATGATGTTGAGGAAGTCATGTAAAGGTTGCATGGTGCTTACAGCAGAACACCCTACAGGACTATACAGTGGTCACCAGCTGATGCATTGTTTGGATGGGCAATACAGGACGTGATCCCCCACGACGAGTCATATTAACCCATCACTCTCTATATGCATTCCAGTCAGCAAGCCCTAGCAAAGAATAATACACAGGAGAGTCAGACCGACAGGCACATGAGTCAAACATTGCTGTAGGAGACTGCAGATGACAGCAGATTGTTGACAGTCAAGGAGACGGGTGCCACTAGTAGGAGAGGTGGCAGAAGAAGGGCGGAAAAAAGTAAGAAGCAATGTAAAGGTGACAGCAAAGGCCTTAGGAAGCATACTGGGTGATTGGCAGGAGGGGTGAATAAGAAGGAGGTGCATGCACAGGGTGAGTGATACAGAAGATGTGACTAAGGATGGCTACAAATAGTGGCGGGATGATTGACTGAAAGGTAGGGAGTTTTGGCTACAGAAGGGGATGTTAGCAACACAACAGGATGATGGATGGAGTGCTGAAATGTTTCAAACACTCACCCCCAATCACAGATCTGGGTTTAATCCATTGTTCTTTTGCTCACCATGCCACCCCAGTTTGGACCCAGCCATATGCAAATCAGTCTTGACCTTGCTCCCCATGGTAGCAGTCCAGCCCAAACTGTATGGCCAGGTCCTCCGTAGACCGGAAACAAACATGCTGAGACCGGTTCCAGGGAATCACCCTTGATCAGCCAGGCTAGCTTGAATCTACTGGCACTGTTAGCATGGGACCCACATCTGGGCATACCCTTCCCAATTAGAGCAACTTTAGCAATACAAAAGGATGATGGACGGAGAGCTTAAACTTTTCAAACACTCACCCCCAATCACGGATCTTGGTTAAATCCATTGTTCTTTTGCTCTCCATGCCTTCCCAGTTTGGACCCAGACATATGCAAATCAGTCTTGACCCTGCTCCCCATGGGAACAGTCCAGCCTTAACTGCCAGGCCAGGTCCTTCCTGGACCAGAAACGAGCATCCTGATGAGCAAAAGAGCAATGGATTTAACCTAGATCTGTGACTGTGGGTAAGTGTTTTGAAAAGTTTCAATAGGACCCACAGCTTGCTGGCTTTTTATTGTACTTATTTTACTGACAATGCACACATAGAACATCTTAATGGAAAAACATGGCGATTGCTACAGATATCTAAAAATAATTCTATTCAACTCTTGAGTTTATTAGTACTTTCACTGTATTTTAATTTAAATGCTACCTTTTTGTTGTCACTGAAATGCGTGCATTTGAATAAGCATGCATAGAACAGGCTGTGGTTTTAAGAAATTATGGCCCTCATTCTGACCTTGGCGGGCGGCGGAGGCCGCCCGCCAAAGTCCCGCCGTCAGGTTACCGTTCCGCGGTCGAAAGACCGCGGCGGTAATTCTGACTTTCCCGCTGGGCTGGCGGGCGGTCGCCTTCAGGCCGCCCGCCAGCCCAGCGGGAAAGAGGCTTCCACGATGAAGCCGGCTCGGAATCGAGCCGGCGGAGTGGAAGCTGTGCGACGGGTGCAGTTGCACCCGTCGCGTATTTCACTGTCTGCGCAGCAGACAGTGAAATACATTTAGGGGCCCTCTTACGGGGGCCCCTGCAATGCCCATGCCAGTGGCATGGGCACTGCAGGGGCCCCCAGGGGCCCGCGACCCCCCCTACCGGTCGGACCGCCGGGATCTGGATGGCGGTAGGGGGGGTCGGAATCCCCTCGGCCTTGGAGGATTCAATGGGGCGGCGGTACACTGGCGGGAGACCGCCAGTGTTGCCGGTCCGACCGCGGCTTTACCGCCGCGGTCGGAATCCCCATTGGAGCACCGCCGGCCTGTCGGCGGTGCTCCCGCGGTCCTCCGCCCTGGCGGTCTTTGACCGCCAGGGTCAGAATGACCGCCTATATGTTTTATTAAATCCAAATGTCCCTCTCCTGTTTTGGATGTTTTTGCAGATGGTGAAAATGGTAATCAACTATAATTTGGAGTGCGGCAAGATGGGTAAACTTGCAGTGTTATCATAACATTACAACAGTACATGTATGTTATATTTCATAGTTAAGTGCAAAACAGTACAGTTTAACTACACCCAAAACCGACTTAGGGGCAAATCTATACTCTGTTTGCGCTGAATATGCGTAAAAAAAAATTTGACGCACATTCGGCGCAAACCGTGCACTATATTTAAACTTTGACGCCTGAGCCCGCGGACGCCAAACTTCCTCTGTGTGAGTTATTTTTGGGATGCGGGAAACTGCCCTGTGTTAATGACATGCAAGGTAGGTGTTCCGGCCCAAAAAATGACTTTAAGGCCTGTGCGCCTTATTTATACTCCTGCGTCATTTTGACGCACAGGAGAGGGCGGGCCTTAAAAAACGGTGCACAGCCTGATGTGCGCCGTTTTTTAACGCCTGGGTCAGGGCAGGCGTTGAGGGACCTGTGGGCTCACTTCCATGGTCTCTGACCATGGAAGTAGTCCAGAGGTGCCCTTCCTTGCCCCCAGGGACACCCCCTGCCACCCTCGCCCACCCCTGGAGGACACCCATGGATGGGGGGACCCATCCCAGGTAAGTACAGGTAAGTTGAGGTAAGTATATATGTATTTTTTTAATTGGCATGGGGGGCCTAATTTGGGCCCCCCTATGTGCCCCCCTACATGCCACTACATGCAATGGCCATGCCCAGGGGACGTCTGTCAGGCGTTAAAAAACGGCGCACATCAGGATGTGCACCGTTTTTTAAGGCCCGCCCTCTCCTGTGCGTCAAAATGACACAGGAGTATAAATAAGGAATTTATACATTTTGACGCAAAACTGCGCCGATGCAGTTTTGCGTCAAAAATATTACTGCCGGCTAAAGCCATTTCTGTGCGCCGTGCGGGCGTCACATTTATACTTTGACGCACGGCTGCGCAAACCACAGGTGTGAGTCATTTTCTGTGATGCACATACCAGCGTCACGTCGTAAAGGAAAACAACGTTAATGCGGCGGAAATGACTTTGAGACGATTTACGACACTGCAAACCGGATATGTGGCGTTTATTGACACAATAGCGTCAAAACTCGCCGCAAACACAGCCATTTCAGCAGAGGAGAGTCAAAATGGATCCCAGATGCCTGTACAGACCCCAGGAAGATGACAACAGACCAGGAACCAGCCAGGAGGACCCACACAAGACCCAGGACAGGGAGAAGAAGAAAAGAAAGTGTCGCTTCAGTGCAGAGGAGCAGGAAATTCTGGTTAAAGAGGGGACGGAACACCAGGACCAACTGTTTGTCACCTCAAAGTTGCCAATCAGTAGGAGAGAGGCAATATGGCAACAAATTGTTGACAAGATTAACAGTGTGGCAGAAATACGCCGAACAGTCATCGAGTGCAAGAAACCAAGGAAAAGATGGCCAGGAACAGGATGGCAGCACTGCAGACTGGAGGTGGGAGTCCAGCACCGCAGGAGGCCCTGGACCACATGGAGGAGATGGTTGCAGCAGTCATCCCTGAGGAGATCATCACAGGGATTCAAGGACTGGACAGCGCAAACTACCAGGAGACAACGCACATGCAGGGTTAGTCGCATGGGGAATTAAAATGCACTAATGTTAACGGCAACCGGGGGGGGGAATACCTACTACACAATGCATGTAAGTCATCATATACATGGAGTGGCATAGGTAAAGGGGCAAGGCACGGGGGCATGGCCCGTTCAGAGAAAACCTGGGGCACACCATTACACAACACCAACAACCTTTCCATGGTGGTATGCTGCCATGCCAACGATGTAGCAAAGGTAAAGCCACGCCAGGAGGGAAGGGCACAACGTCAAACTGACATCCCGTCACACGTCAGCCACTATACTCCCTACATTAACTAGGGCCCAATTAACAACCTCTAGCCATACCGATAACTGGAATGTAACATTGACAACAGTTGCCACTACCACCTCCGCTGTGTGTGCTGGTCAAGTAGCCAATGGCAGTAATGTCTCCATGGATCATACACACCCAAATTAGAGGGTTTAGGATGACAACGTTAACAATCCCCTGAAACAAGACAAATATTCCAGTCCTGTCAAATGTGAATGCCCAAAGTTGCCGCAAACATCAGCCAATGTCATCAACATTAGGAGGTAGACAGCACTAAGGTCACACCCATGCTGCATATGTCAGGGTCCATCCTGTGCCTGGGTCACAATGCAACATCCCAAATGTCATACTGCTCAGACAACAGCATTGAGGGGGAGGACACATGTAACTGGTCACTGAAATACACCTGCACAGTCAGAGGAGGAAATAGGACACTGCTACGACTATCAGGGCAATCCACATTCCCCAACATCAGCTGTACACATTACCAATGTTGACATCTATATCGTGCTATGCATAGTATACGCTACATTTCAACTACATATAGATGTGAAAGATTGGAGACTGGGGCAGGTCCAGATTGTTACATGTGTTGCTAGTGCCATCAGAGCACCCACAGCCAGTGAAAGTTCTCACCATTAAAATGGAAGTAGGGTGAGGGCTGAGTAGGACAAGAAGGTGGCAATTCACTATTTGGCCAAAACCAACACCTAGAGGACATGATGCTGACAAGTCCACTAACTGACCACAATACATGTGACATGCAGGTGTGGGCATAGGCTTGGGAGAATGCCCATCTGAAAGACTGGCTCAATGAACAGGAGCCAAGATCACAATGTGAAAATCATCACAAGGCAGGCATGTCACATCACAAATGCCACAACACAGACACACTAATTGTACCGTATTTCATTGCAGAGGACGATGGATCTCCTGCGGATATGCCTGTCCAGGACTACCCTGATGACATGGATGATGAGCTGAGAAACATCAGCCACCAGACCCTCCAAGAGTCCTTGGAACCCTCCAGACCCCACCTTCAGGGAGGAGCACAGAACAAGCAGCCATTGCAGAGGATCCACCCACCACCCCAATTGTACAACCTGCAAGCTCCAATACAGCTGAGGACTCTGACGACACTGGCACCAGCTTTGAGAGAACTGGAGTACAGTGGGAGATGGTCAAGGAGGTGCGGGTGGGGATTCAAACTATGGCAGCCAGCCTAGAGGGGGTGCGTTCGTGCATGATGTCAACTGAAGAACAGGCAGCCGCTATGTAAGGGCAAACAACTATCTTGCAGGAAGTCGAAAAAAGGCTGAAGGAAATCAGCACAGCTGTAATACAGTTGACCCAACAACTACAACAGCAATCCTGTCAACGCGTGCACGAATGCAACATTGAACCCCTCAGGGCCGCCCTGGCTGCCTACCATTGTGATGTGGCTGCTATTCTTAAGAACCAGCAGATCCTCCTTGCAGCAGTACTGCTCTTAAGACCCCCACAGGTAGCAGCTACCGGGATGTTTGACTCCACGTCTACACACACTGAGGTGTGTGTTGGCCCTTCACAACCACCACCACCAAGGGCAGAGGAGGCAACACACACATCAGAAGATGAAGACCAGGAACAGATCACCTTCACACGTAAAAGTACCCGGAAGCACTAGTCCCTGCCACATGGCCACCTATTACCAAGGTCCTGCGCTTTGTAACATGCCTATCTTCCAACAACTGTACTCAGGCACTGTTCTGCAACCCACTGTCTATCTTGTCAGCCTGCCCAGTGATTGTCTCTCACTAACTCATTGACAAGTCCTGTCCCTCTGCACTGTCTGACACTTCACCCCAGCATTTCCAATTACATGTCCTTTTGAACTTGTGTAGGATCACAATGGAAGATGTCACTATAATGTACTTACAATCATGGACAATGTACTTATAGCACTACAGCACTTTTCAATAAATAGCACTTACACAACCACTTTGTCTCTGTGTAATGTGACACATCAACTGTGCAGTAGATCACTGAATTGTGCCTCCTGTCAAATATCATAGATTGTCAATACAATAGTCCTGAAATAATGTGGGCTGATAACTATGCACAGTGGCCTGGATTCTACCATACTCTGCCCTTCCTGAGGGTAATATCTGAGGAAAAGAGAAACTATACACCATAATGCTGTGTTGGACAGATCAACGCTTCCTCAAGGGATATCTAACCCATAAAATAGTGCCTTCAAAATGTTGCTTCAATGCAAAACTAACATATGTAACATTGCCCGCAAATATAAGCTAACACTCACCAAACTGCATGAATGGAGGTGTGTGAGTTTAAATCCAAATAAGTAATCATGCTGAACAGTGTAACAAATGATCTATGTGAGTTATGTACACTATACTACAAGAGAGCTTACTACCACTCACCTTATAAGGGTTTCCTAGGATATGAGACTGCAGTCAGGCATAACACAGTGTCCCCAATCCTAAATCTGGAAGCACTGTATGTGACATTGAAAACATACATTACGAAAAAAAAACACTTTGGGATCCATAGTAACTGTGATTGGTGGTTGCAATGAATGGCCGAATCTTTGCAAGGTGGCTTTGGGGTAGCTGCCAATGTTACAGCTCATTTGTGATTTGTTAGCAGCATAGGACACAAAGGGGGTCATTCTGACCCCGGCGGTCTAAGACCGCCGGGGCCAGGGTCGGCGGGAGCACCGCCGACAGGCCGGCGGTGCCCCGCAGGGCATTCTGACCGCGGCGGTTCGGCCGCGGTCAGAAGAGGCAAACCGGCGGTCTCCCGCCGGTTTACCGCTGCCCTTAGAATCCCCCATGGCGGCGCAGCTTGCTGCGCCGCCATGGGGGATTCTGACACCCCCTACCGCCATCCTGTTCCTGGCGGTTCGCCCGTCAGGAACAGGATGGCGGTAGGGGGTGCTGCGGGGCCCCTGGGGGCCCCTGCCGTGCCCATGCCACAGGCATGGGCACGGCAGGGGCCCCCGTAAGAGGGCCCCACAAAGTATTTCAGTGCCTGCCTAGCAGACACTGAAATACGCGACGGGTGCAACTGCACCCGTCGCACCTTCCCACTCCGCCGGCTCAATTCTGAGCCGGCATCCTAGTGGGAAGGTTGATTTGCCCTGGGCTGGCGGGCGGCCTTTTGGCGGCCGCCCGCCAGCCCAGGGCAAATCTCAGAATCACCGCCGCGGTCTTTCGACCGCGGTGCGGTGTTCTGACGGCGGAACCTTGGCGGACGGCCTCCGCCGTCCGCCAAGGTTAGAATCAGCCCCAAAATGTAATACAAAAGAAACATTGTACACTCATGCCAAGGCCCTGATCTACAAGCATGTCACACATACTGTAAAGGGTTACCTACATATTTATTAAACAGTAAAAACAGAAGTGAAAACTCAGGGAAAAGCCTTAGCTACCCTTATCTACTCTAACTACTCATTACCCACAACTGTCCCTAACTAACCTAAGCTAAACTTACTTATCACATTTAACGAAATGTTCTAAACATCAACCCTCCACCCCCTTATGAGACAGGACACATGGAGGACAAGAGATACTAACCTAAACACATACTATCCTATACTAAACAAATATATATTTTTTTGGTTTTCTGGGTTTTAATTTTTAAATTGTTTTTCAAATTTTTTTTTTTTTTGTAAACACACAAGAACCCCAACATTGTCCACACACTTAAAAATAAACAGTAGAAATATTCAGGACCCCCCATCCACTAACACTAACTAAACTAACATCCTATACTAACCTAACACTAAGCCCCCTAAACCCACAAAGTATAAAAACCAGGAAAAAGGAGGGAGGGGAGGGAATCATGTCCGTCTATTCAGCTACAGGTTGGCCCTCCGGAGGGTCCTCTTCATTGAACGCACCCGCCGGTAGACCTGTCGCACCTCCTGCCGCAGTCGACTCATCTTCCGAAGGACACGGTCCAATTTTCGCTGCATTTGTCCAAAAGCAGCAGAGTCAATGGCTGCAGCTGGGGTGGTCTGGGTGCCACCCGAGGAAGTATGGGGCCGTGTAGAGTCCATGGCTGTGGGCTGCCCTGCAGGTGGTGCTATGCTTGGGCCTGGAGCACTTGCTAAGGATGTTCCTGCAATGGTCCCAGCTGCTGGTGGTGCCACCTGGGTGGTAGTAGTGGTGGTGCTGGTGGTGGTTGTGGTGAGCAAAGAAGGTCCGCCTTGTGGAAATGCCCTCCAGGCTCCAGAGGCTCGTTCATGCCGATATCTGCGGGCCATTCTTTGGTACCCAGACTCGACTTGAAATATGTGTTGGTACCTCATTGCTGCAGTTGAAACTCCCTGACCTGGATGGGTGTCATATTTGCAGCTGTTAAGACAAATAGAAAATCTAACATTAGGTACTGCATTGTGTGAAATGGCACAAGAAGAAAATCAGACAATACAACTATTGTACTTGTAACAGCTCATATCATCATACAGATCATTGATTGTCCCTGAGTAAGTACATGACAAGCCAGCCTACAAAGGTCCTATCACACATAGCACATCCAAACCCTACAAGATGGGTAACAACAGCCATGATTTAGTCATCTATGTTCTGCCAGTTGTCAGCTAACAATCATGCTGCACATCCTCCACCACTGCCAGGGCTACAAATGTCATTGTACGGGATGGAAATCTAGTGCCACATGATCTGCAAGTTGTAAATGGACTTGCCAGTATAGTACTCATGTGCGATACATGATTGTGTATACTAGGTTCAGACAAGTAATTCACTGATTGACATGTCTGTGTACCAAACTTGTATCATCAGTCCTAGGTACACTATTCACAAACCTATGCCTGTGTTTGAGGGTGGGGGGTGGACTAACAACTAATAATTTCTAACAACAAGGACACCCAGGAAGCTTAGGAAAGCTGGACATGTGTTTGACTCAGCACACACACCACAGGTACGGAGGATCTCCAAATAGGAGACAGCAAACCTTTGACCAATCCCAGCGCCACTCATGTTTGGAAATGCAGACCTTTGTCCACATCATTTACTACCAGTAAGCCATGACTTACAACAAACACAGAGATGCAAGAACACCCCTGGCCATGAGTTGCATGCACACCTAGGCCATTGCACTCAAGTGCCACATACTCGTAGCACTACATGTGGAGCTAAATGCTGCTAGGAAGTTTACCCTACAGTTTAATAAGTACATTAGTGAATTGGGAAGCAGAAGTCTGTGGGTAAGCATTTGGCAGCCCCATTCTGGGAGAATTTGGGTCTGACTGGCTGACTAAATCACAAATTTGGTCCAGTGCGACTCTTTCTGATTCAAGTTTTATCCACATGACTCATCCCTATTCAAATTGCGGTGCCTACAGGACTGACCTAGAATACCTAAATAAGACAATAGGATAAGGATTGGCCAACTCAAAGATGGTGATAAAATGATATTCCACTCATGGAACAAAACAAATGATTGGCCAGCGCATCACACCTTGCTATGTGTCCAACACACAGGAGTCCATCACACATCACCAGCAAACACAACACATAACACACACGTCAACACTTACTGGAGTTGTCTGGGTCCTCGAATCGAGCCACCCCGCCAACAGTGTAGGGTGCCGGTCCACCTGTAAGGCATGGAAGGGAGAAATGTGCTCAATGTCTGTGCACTGTACAACATTTCCAAAGACAAATACTATGTGTAAGATTACATCAGCAAGTAAAGCCTCTCAGACATGATGATACTGCATCCTATATAGCACGGCTAACATGTACATACCATGGGTCTCCAGTGAGTGTTACACACATATCTGCACACATGCAGTGGCCCTAACTATCATGTGGTGGCAAACATGCTCCTTCATTAGTGAGCAGACATAATAATGGAGTGTATTTGTCTCATCATGTGTATCCAAGAGAGACATCCAAAGCCACTTTCCGAGAGGACTGCATTACCAGTCAACCAGCCATTGTGACATGACAAATTTATGACACACAGGTACGATGTACAGAGGGGCAGGGACAGTTGTTAGCCCTCATGTTGTTACAGTTTCTTAATTTGATGTGGCACAGCTCTGATGAGTTGCACCAACCATAGAGATATGAACCCATGTGCATACCTTTGGCCAGCCATCCCTTATCGAAATGTGGCACAACTAACTCCAAATACCAGTCTAAGATGATAGCTGAGCGCAGCTAGAACTTGTTCCCTATGTGTTCAAATCCAGATCAGACATGTATCCGAAATGAAGGAGGGACACAATAATCCCTAAGATTTCTGGAATTTCCATGATCGGTTTCCTTACACACTCACCAGACACAAGAGACATATGTTCGGGCCACATTGCTATCATCAATTGACGTGAAGCCTGCACTTATTTTCAGCCTCATGTAGTGTTTCAAAAGTCAGTCTAGCTGTTGCGTCAACAAATGATGGTAAATATTTGGAAACTTCTACCTCACAGGCAACTGTGGCCTATCTCTATACATAATTGGCTCCTGATTTGTGTTGCTGTGTGACACAAAGGCGGCACTAACTTACATAATGCAAATGTATTCAGTAAGTTTGCGGAGCTCTTGCTTCCTAACAGCTAGCAATTGTGGTCCTTAACAAAGTAGATATATGACCCTGTGTGTTTCAGTAGCATTCCACACACTCAACAACATTGCCGGCAGATATTGTAAAAATCAGCTGATGTCACTACAGAGCATTTAAACGTGCACATTTACATGATTTGTACTCACCAACAGGGCCACCAATCACAATCCCCAGGTGGTCCAGCAGATCTTGCTCCCTGGAGATAAGGTCAGCCCAGCGGTGCTTTAGCTGGTGGTCGTTTCTTGGTGTCCTATAAATCCGTTGCAGATGATGCAACACCTTTGCCCACCTGAGCCTCAGTGCCTCAGTGTGATACCCCTGTATCACCCACCCACCTGCCTCAATCATTAGGGGTAGGAAATGGCACACCAGCCATATAAATCCACCCACCTCCTCCTCTCCCATCTTGCCAAGACGAGGCCTACCCAACATCTTAGCAGCAACAGAGAAATATGGGATAAAGGGGAACAAAAGAGAATAGGGGGAAAGTAGAACAGGAAAAACTTCAGATAAACAACTAACACAGCCCAACTATCCCCAAACTAACACTACCCACAACAGACTCCCAACAAAACAAAGACAATATTTTACAACACAGATGAGCACAAAAAAACACTCAGACAGGATACTACAACAGGTTTTTATTCACAAAAAGACAATAAGAAGACAACACAGGAGACAACAGCACAATTTGAACAGACAAAACTCTGAACACAGCCACACAGTCAGAAAAAATATCACAGACTGCAAAGTAAAAGTGAAAGTACACCCACTGTACATAATCTGTGAACAGGATATCCTATTACATCACTTCCTGCCTAAAATGGCGGGCGTTTTTATCGTCATGGGTCAAAATATTTTGTCGCATAGATTTGAGCCCGCATCCATATGTTTGGAAATAGTTTTACACTTAACCAATTTTCTGAGGTACAGTGTGGAAGATACAGCTCAGGGGCAATGGTTATTTCAGGGCATTATGCTTTGTTTTTCGACCATAAGCGTCATTTTTTGACGCTTGTGCGTCATTTTGTGACACGTATGCGGCAACATTTCTGGTATTTACTGAGTTTGGGTCATTTTACCATTTTAATGTTATATTACAGTTGTGACAATACTGGGATAGGCTGATTGCGCCCACTTTGGTCATGACGGTATATGGGCACATGTGACACATCATACTACTGCGGACCATGATCCGCAATCTTCATGTACATGATTTTCACTCTTGACTGACGCACTAGATGGCCAAACATGTGGCCTACATATCTGTTTTGCACAAATTGGGCATGTTTGGCGTCAGAAGAGGATAGCAAGGTGACGCACATAAGTACAATACCTCAATGCCTATGGCTCAATGTGTGTGCATTGGCTACTAATATTGTTGTTGACCCACTGTGTGAGCATCACAAGATGCATTATTGCAAATATGCTTGTA
Source organism: Pleurodeles waltl (assembly GCF_031143425.1). NCBI lineage: Eukaryota > Metazoa > Chordata > Amphibia > Caudata > Salamandridae > Pleurodeles > Pleurodeles waltl. Next base: position 316,444,730 of record NC_090437.1, on the reverse strand, counting down.
TGAATGTGGAGTCAATGTGTCCAACCCTCAGATGCAAGTCAGTGTGGAAATGAGAGAGGACATGTGTTAGTCATACATGTAGCAACATCTGCTGTGTGCACTTTCTAGTTTTTGGGTAACATAAACACAACAAATGACAAAGCATGCACCGGATAGATAGCAGATGCTTGTTCATGTCAATGGTCCAAAACTTGCCCATCACATGTCCTGGAAATTTGGATACTGCTTCCTAGGCACTTGTTGGTGAACCTACCATGAGTCAGGCAAAGGTACAGACTAAGTAGGTACCATGTTATTGACACGGAAAGCCAAAGGTGAACCACAATTGTAATATCACGCCACAGTTGTGGTCACATGACTGAGCCACAACTCTTCTGTGGCAGTGGTGGACTAGCAGACCAAGCAGCACGTGGCCACATATTTCCAGTGATCAATTGCACAGAGGTGTCTGGTTCATGTGTGTGGTCCAATGTTGATCCTGTATATTTTTAGGGGTCTATGTTGTCACAGTTACGTCCAGGTCTAGTCATGAGTCAGTGGCAGCTATTCCTGTCTCTACTGAGTATCCTTCTGAGATCAATGGAAGTAAAGCCAATGAGGATATAAGAACCTACATGGGGACGGTCCCACCCTGTCACTGCAGACATGTTATGAGACTGTCAACAGGGCAACCTTGGTGTGCTGAGTGAGATCATATCTCAGGAGTCGTGTACCGGCAGGTGTCATTACAACATTTGTGCACAGGTTGGCCTGTAAAGTTCCCACTGCATCTGGGAACATCATAGCCTCTGTGTTGATTAATCTTGCAGCTAATCACCAAGCACAGCCCATCAATATGTTGTGAGCAATGTGATTCAGCGTGTGAACTGTCAGGGTCCTAACATGTGTGGACTTTTCATGCACATTATCTGACGTTGATGGTTCTGCTGGAGGCACCATACCAAATCCCTGCATACGGCCATGGTACACTGTCACACTTTGTTGCTCATGCATACATGAGATCCAGACAAGGGATAGGTCATGATTTGGGTATTTGGAGACAAGTTCCCAATTATGGTACGATAAATAAGCAGATTATGCTAAGTAAATTATTTGAGTATGCATTGAAGAACCACAAGGAACCTTTAGGGTAATGCACAGACAGGTGCCAGTCAGGCTGACAGGATGCAGGGTAAATCAGGATCCAGCAATTTCACAAGGTACATACTCAGTGGTCTGACTAAGACTGGTCGGAGGAAGAACAAGACAGTTGACATGGAAAACTGTGTTTGTCCTGTGTTTTGGAAGGTGACACATAAACCCAAGGGCTGGGTTACAAGGCTTATTTTTCTAGCAATGCATAACAGTGTAATCAACAAATTAGCAGCTTCTATCCTGTTCCAAGCATCTGCAAGGGCAGTGCATGTTCAAATGGCTGGTCTGCATAGAGGTGCTCACAGGTGTGTGCTGCATCAGTTTCTCACAAGTCCTGTAGGTGAGATTTGAGTTCAAATGGCCATCAGTACCTTTCACATGGGAAGCAAACTACAGATGATAACAGGGCTTAGAGACTACAAGCCAGTGCATTATTTAACCTGACGTCCATGCAGACAGATGTACAATGACTATGGCATACCATACTAAAGGGTGAAATACACTGGATCAATATTGTTAGTCTGTGTGTGTGTAGAGGAGGGAATATCTGGGTACACATATTACCATTCCAGGGACCTCTTAAGACAGGTGGGGTGAGACCAGGAACATGGGTGTGTCAGGACTTAGGACATGTACATGGAATGTCATGTGCGCAATGCTTGTCATAGGTGTGGCACTTGTGCTCTCTATGGTCTGCTTATATGGAATTCTAGACACAGATAGTCCTTGCAAAGATAGGTGCTGTACGACTTACTGCTGTCAAGGGTCTGGTCATACATTCCTGTTACCAATGCAATAGCACATCCACTGCCTCATGTATGAGGCATTTTGTTCCCTTATTGACTGATGGTGTCTTAGTTGTGTGCCATATGCTGCGATGAACCATGTTGCTAACATGTATGTATGAAATAGGTGTGGTCCTCTGCTATTGCCCTTCAAAGGTGAAATGTACAGGATATATGTCATTTACAGTGTGTGTGAATGTGACTAGTGAATAATACGCATCACAATTGCTTTGGAAATGTCTGTGTCCTGATCGGTATATCAGCAATGCTCCATGAGGCTACACTCTTATTTTGATAGTTAGAGATAAAGGTGAGCAAAAATGATTACCCAGACCATGATTTGGTGATTATAATAGGTGTTTATTTACATATGTTGATACAGTGGTGATGGTGAGTTGTTTCAAAAGAAATTGTTGACAATATGTTGGCGCCTACGCAATCCAGCAGCTGTGTTTGGTTGGTCCCCCTCATGTTGCAGGCCAGCATCCTCCTCTTCCTCCTCTTCAGGCATTTGTGGCTCTGGTTCTATTAGGGGAATGTTCCTTCGTACACAAATGTTGTGCAGGATGGCACATGTTAAAATGATCTTGCAGACCATTTCTGGTGAGTATAGGAGGCTGCCACCAGTGATGTCGAGGCACCTGAATCTCGACTTCAGGATGCCAAAGGTCCTCTCGACTATAGTGCGTGTCCTCCTATGTGCCTCATTGTAGGCACGCTCTGCTGCAGTGCTTGGCTTGCCAAATGGTGTCATTATCCATTGCTGGATCCCATACCCCTGATCAGCTGAAATAGAAAATGATTGAGATCATGTTGATGTAGCTTGCCCCATTAATATCACCTTGCATGGCAGTAGTTGTCTTGTGTTGTCTGTAACTCTTTTGTGTTATTGTGTTGATTCCTAGGCTTCTAGGATGTACCATCAGCATTGTGTTGTTTCCTTGGCTGAATGAGTGTTTTCCTGCTGACCGGTTGTCAGACGTATGTTTTGGGAGTTGCAGTACAGTGTGTACTCCCTAGCATTGTGACTTGTGATACAAGTGTTCCTGTGTCTTCACTGGGGGTGAGATGATAGTTCCATACACAGATTCAATTTGACAGTGGTGGTAACACGTTAGCATCTATGTACCCTGGACATCCCATACCTTTAGACATATGCAATGGATTAATTTAAACATCAGTGAGACGCTTACATTTTGCACGGTGACAATTAGCCAAACCTCTCCATACGTTGTGATCATTGACGTCTTAACATTTGACTGTACACTAATTTCACATGTGTAACAGGTTCACTGCAGACCTATCAAACATGCCTAGCGGTGTCACAACCTCAGTGTGTTCCTGTTCACATGTCGCTGTCATGGTGTATGTGTTGTTTGTCCTAGAGGGTTGCTGTGCAGTGTGTCTATGAGTAGGTTTCTGTACTTACCAACAAGTAGTCCATTTCCATATCGTCCATCCTGGAAGTGTTGATTGATGGTACAGTGACGGAAGATGAATGAATCATGTACACTCCCAGGATACTTTGCCACGATGTTGGTGATCAATCCCTGGTGATCCACAATGGCCTGCACATTGCTAGAGTGTGTGTGCTTCCTGTTGCGGTATAGATGTTCAGTTGCAGCAGGTGGCACAAGGCGTACATGTGTGCAGTCAATGGCATCAAGGACGTGTGGAAATCCGTTAATGAGGTAAAACCCCTGTTTTGTCTCCTGCTGCTTCTGCTGTGTGTTTGGGAAGAAGATGTGGCAGGGTGTGAGTGTGATGATGGCATCCAGTACCTTGGGCAGGAAGGCGGAGAATGACGGCTGTGATATCCCAGCAACCAGGGCGCCAGTGGTTTGAAAGGAGCCACTTGCCAACATGTGTAGTACAGCTAGCAGCTTGGTTTATGTTGGGATGGTGTGGGGTGTCTGCAAGCTGGGTGCCCACAGTGGCTCAATGTTGCGCAGCAGCTGCTGAATGGCTTGCCAGTTCAACCTGTACCTCTGGATGATGTCATGTTCCCTGAGGCCATGAAGGGTTGTCCTGGTACGGAATATCCTCTCCTGCCTTCTGCGTTGCCTTTGGGGTCCCTGCTGGTGTTGTGGAAGCTGCTGTTGTTGTTGCTGTGCTCTGCGTCTGCGTGCACGCTGGATGAGAAGCACCTCCATGTCTTCCTTTTGCTGCTATGCTGTTGCTTCTGTGTGTTTTGATTAAATACAGGTGTGTTTGCCCCATTTTAACGCCTGCCCTGACCCAGATGTTAATTTTTGACGCAAATCGGGCTGTGCGTAATTTTCCGCCTCCGCCTCCCGGCCGTGCAGGATTTTTGCACGGTAGCATAAATACGACGCACGGGTGTTTGTGTAATTTTTTGGACAGGAACACCTACCTTGCATATCATTAACGCAAGGCGGTTTCCCGCATCCAGAAAATGATGCACACAGCGGAATTTTGACGTCCACTGGCTCGGGCGTCGAAGTTTAAATATGGGGCAAGGTTTGCGCCGAATGTGCGTCAACATTTTTGACGCACATCCGGCACAGACGGAGTATAAATATGCCCCTAAGTCCTTTTGCTCTTAATTTTATGTCAAGACCGGAGGCTCCTTTATGCGTTTCTTTTCTTACTTTAATTAATAGCATCAGTCAAGAACGTACTAGAAATCCCATGAGGCAAACAACGAAGAGCCAATGGGATTGAAAACTTAGGGGCATATTTATACTCAGTTTGCGCTGAATTTGCGTCGTTTTTTTCGACGCAAAACTAACTCCATATTTATACTTTGGCGTTAGACGCGTCTAGCGCCAAAGTTCATGGAGTTAGCGTCATTTTTTTGCGTGAACACCTTCCTTGCGTTAATGATATGCAAGGTAGGCGTTCCCGTCTTAAAAAATTACTGCAATGCATATGCGTCGTATTTATACACCAGGGCAAAAATGACGCCCAGGAGTGGGCGGGTCTAAAAAACCCGCATTAGTGCCGGATTTTAGCGCCTGGGTCAGGGCAGGCGTTAAGGGACCTGTGGGCTCAGAATGAGCCCAGAGGTGCCCTCCCCTGCCCCCAGGGACACCCCCTGCCACCCTTGCCCACCCCAGGAGGACACCCAAGGATGGAGGGACCCACCCCAGGGACATTAAGGTAAGTCCAGGTAAGTATTTATTTTTTATTTTTTGTGGCATAGGGGGGCCTGATTTGTGCCCCCCTACATGCCACTATGCCCAATGACCATGCCCAGGGGACAGAAGTCCCCTGGGCATGGCCATTGGGCAAGGGGGCATGACGCCTGTCTTTGCTAAGACAGGAGTCATTTCAATGGAGGATGGGCGTTGTAAAAAAAATGGCGCAAATCGGGTTGTGGCGATTTTTTTGCCTCAGCCTGACTTGCACCATTTGTGGACGCCCATACGCCATTTTCCCCCTACGCCGGCGCTGCCTGGTGTACGTCGTTTTTTTTAACGCACACCAGACAGCGGCGGCGGCTAACGCCGGCTAACGTCATTGAATAAATACAGCGCCCGCATGGCGCTTCAGAATGGCGTTAGCCGGCGCTAATTTTTTTGACGCAAAACTGCGTTGGCGCAGTTTTGCGTCAAAAAGTATAAATATGGGCCTTAGTCCTAACACATGAACCAATCAGGATGAACACATAGTATTGACATCACTTGACTGCAAACAGCCCTCTTTTCTTGCTGCTCGCAGTCAAGTTAAGTACACTTTCACTGTTTTTCTCACATTTTATCATTTCATTATTATAATACCGTTATATTATTGTTGTTGTTATATATATTTAATTTGCCTAGTATTGCGCCGCTCTGTAGCGCGTTTTCCCTTCATTTCTAGTCGGCAAGTTGCCATACCTCAGCTCAGAGCGCTCCTCCTCACGCTCTGAATTTCGACGTTCTCTCTTGTTGCCTCAGGTAGCAGTCGCCATTTTCACCACACCAAAGGCACCGAGAGCTACGGCAATCATCTTCACTGCCCGCATTTCAGATTTTTGCTTTAAAACGTACAGTTTTTCTGCTTTCTGCGACGCAACTGCTTTCCTCTGCCTTCTTCCGATCCAGGCAGCGTCAGAACGTTGCATAACCCGGTAACACCGCCCACAGGTGGAGTTTTGTTTTTTCAAGCCCTCCCTCTCCCATTTAACCCTGTTTGTGCTGGTTTTACAGAAAGCTTTCACTCAGCTTCATTGTTTTTATTTTCAAAATGCAAACAGATGGTTCTCCTTTGGGACAGGACGTCCCTCATGATTTGGATCAAATTAGACAGGAGCTTAGCTCCTTTATTAAAAGTTCTGTGCAACAAGCTGTCTCTTGCTCCATTCAGAAATTATCGAAAAATGTGGAAACTTATTTTTCTAATTTAATTTCCAAATCTATTTCGGCCCAAACTTCGGGGGAATGCAGTCAGCGCCTCTCACCCAAAACATTTCTACATTTGGCGCAAAAGGACAGTGAGGTTTCCTTACACATGGCAGAGGATGCGGTTCCTCACAAGGCTCCTTCCAAGGAGAATAAAAATATGGATTCTGTCAAAACGTCTTTAAAACGAAAATCAAAATCAAAAAATATTATTCCTCCTATTGTGATTTCTTCCATCCCTGATATGGATGATAAAATGCCTGACATTGATTCGGATACTTATTTATCTGACAGGGATGACGATAGTTCACTACCTTCTCCTCCTTCAAAGAAACCTAAGATTTCCTCTTTTAACTCTTCCAAACCCCTTTCTGATGCAGAAGGTTTACCTATGTTGACCCTTGTCACATCCTTCATTCCAACTCTACTGAATGGACTCCCGCAGACCATGTGGGTGAATATGTTGCTGCCAAACTGTCTTCCCCTTTGGACAAGCAAACCAGGGCTAAGTTGAAATCCGATTGCCCTCGTCCTTCCCTTCCTCATATATCCACTATTACGCCCTCCATCAATCAACCTTTACTCACCTTTTTCACAAAGCTTGGTAAAGAACATCAGAAAGGGGTTGACAAGGCATGGTCTTCATGCCAGGACAAACTTTCATATGTAATCGGTCCCTTTACTCGGATTTTTGACTTAGCTGAGACAGCCAGAATGGATGGAACGTTTATCGACCCTGAGGAACTCTCTTTGTGGGTTCAACGCTCTTTTTGCCTCTTTGGAAATGCCAATTCTGCCCTTATCCATGAGAAGAGGAAAGGCCTTCTTCTGAAGCTGGACCCGAAATTGGTTAATTTAGCCACTGTTCATCCTCACATCAAAATTGAGGGGTTACTTTTTGGGGATTCGTTCATTAAAGAACTGAGCAAATACATGGCCACTTTCACCTCAATTGACAAGGCTCAGCAATCCCTAAAGAAAATGTTCACCCAACGTGTTTTTGCAAGGGCCGGCAGAGGCAGGAACCGCTTTGCCTGCCACGGATACTCTAACCAAGGTTCCTGTGGATTCTACAATGCATCCTACCAGGAATATATAGGCCACAATTCTATTCCCAGAGAGGCAGAGGCATCCGTTCCAGAGCCTACAGGAATTCCAGATCCTCTAACCAAGCAGGTAAGCCCACCTTTCGGATCCTTTCCGATAGGTGGTAATCTTTGTTATTTTCTTACAAAATGGTTGTCAATTACTTCAGATCCTTGGATTCTCAACACAGTTCAAGGTTACATGATAGACCTTTATTCAACTCCTATTCAAAAAGAGTTACCTCCCTCTCTTTGTTTTTCCATAGAAATGACCAATCTCATTTCTCTGGAAGTACAGTCTCTTATCCAAAAACAAGCCATCTCTCTTACCCATCCACATCCTTCAGGATCTTCCAGCCCCATTTTCTTTGAGCAAAAGAAAAACAAAAAGATGAGGCCAGTAATCAATCTCAAACATTTCAATCGGTTTGTAGTCTATCGTCATTTCAAAATGGAGACCATCCTTCACCTCAGAGATACGCTCCTTCAAAAAGATTGGATGGTCCGTCTAGACCTCCAAGATGCATATTTCGTGGTTCCAATTCATCCAGACTTCAGAAAATATCTCCAATTTCAGTGGCTAGACCAACTATTTCATTTTTCCTCTCTACCCTTCGGTCTATCGTCCGCGCCTTGGTGCTTCACCAAGCTCATGAAACCGGTAGTAGCCTTTTTGAGGGCTCAGGGGGTAAGACTCATAATTTATCTAGACGACATTTTCATACTGAGCCAGTCTTCCCAGTCTCTTCTTGCGCACTTAGCTCTGACCTGTTCTCTTCTAGCCGACTTAGGTTTTATCATCTGCAGAGAAAAATCCATTCTCGTTCCTACTCAACCCATAGAATTTTTAGGCTTCCAAATAAATTCTCTTTCGGCTAGCCTCCTTCTCCTGGCTTCAGAAATCAAATCCATAAAGTCAGAAATCCTTCAAATCTTATGCAGCTCACTCATCTCCCTCAGATCTCTTGCTCGAATAGTGGGCCTCCTTTCTTCCAGGTCCCCTGCACTATTGTGTTCTTCAAAGACTGAAGATCCAACATTTGAGGAAAGGCCTTGTGGGAGTGGGTGTAGTGATAAGAAGGACGAAGGTACTCAGTCGGAAGGGTGAATAAACGTGGTTTACTGTATAAAGTATTACATTTTGCAAAGTCCAATGTTTTTACGGTCTGTTGGTTGGTAATCTCCGCAGTCTTCTTCTCCCTCAGGGTTCTGGATGACTGGGTTGGTTTTCCCGATGGTGTTTCCAAGGAGACCGGAAAAACAAGAGGAACGGAAAGACCGGTAAGTCTAGGGCCTATGGGTTTGGGGCGTGCTTTTGTGAAGAGAGAGAGAGGGAGAGGGAGAGAGAGAGAGTATGTGGTATATAAGGGTGCTCTCCCCACAGACAGAATATAGTGGTGATTGTAGGTTCAGGCGTCCAGTGAAGTCACCTCAGTGGGTTGTACTTGATTTAATAACTTCTCTTTGTCTCTGTGCCCATAAATGGTGCTCAGGTGCCCTTCTCAACCCCTTCCCTCTCCTCTCCTTATTTCCCTCCCCCACCCACTTCTCCTCCTCTCCTCTCGTCTCCATCAGCCCCCTCCCTCCCCACCATATAACGAAGGATGTCCTTTAAGCAAGACCGTACCTGACTTAGCCACGTCCCTCCGGGAACGTGGTGGCGTTCCAGCTCCTTGGGACCCTCCTGTCCCGTGGCAGTATCTTCTGGGCCGGTGGTCGTCTGCTCCTCCGTCGGCATTTCTTCGTGGACCGTCTCCTTCCTTTCGCCTCCTTCCATCCGTCCTACATCGGCGTCCCTTGTTTTCAACGCGCGCCGCGCACGTAGTCCGTCGTCCACTTTTACACTATCGGGAACCCGGATATCCAGGTTCCCAGCTTCGGCGATCGTTTCCTCGTCTCTGCGTCTTGCAGGTATGTTTTCGGGAATCCGCCCATCCGGATTCCCGATATCATAATTTTATGGTCCACAGGGGTCGGTAGAGTGGCGTTCCACTCCCGGTTTTCTATCCGATGTAGCCGGGGAGTTCAACTCCCGGCTACACACCCCATCCCAAGGTCGGGACTGATACAGTTCCGAAGGTCCGGGAAACCGAGATAAATAGTCTGCAGTACATTGGAGAGCGCCTGGAATGTGACGAACCTGAAAAGAAAAGGGTTGGAGTTCCATAAACCACCTGAGGATGCGGGAGTTGGTGTTCTTATTGGAAGCCAACCAAGTCAGGGGAGCATGGTCAGTGTACAAAATGAAAGGATGCCCCAAGAGATAGTATTGTAGGTTCTCAATGGCCCACTTGATAGCGAGACATTCACGTTCGATTACCGGATAATTACGCTCTCTGGCCAATAGTTTACTACTAATGAACACAATGGGGTGGTTATGGCCATCTTCGTCTGGTTGGGACAACACTGCCCCTAACCCCACGTTAGAGGCATCACTTTGGAGATGAAAGACCTTAGTAAAATCAGGACACCTTAAAGACAGGTTCCGTAGTGAGACAGGATTTTAGGTGTTGAAAACTAGAGAGTTGGTCGGCTGTGAGAGATGATAGTTTGGACTGTAGTTTTTTTTTAAGGAGGTCTGTAAGGGGGGCTGCTAGAGTGGAATATCTGGGTATAAATCGTCGGTAATAACCTATTAACCCCAAAAAGGAACAAAGCTCTTTCTTTGTCGTGAGAATAGGAACTTGTTGGATAGCTTCTACTTTATTCTTCTGAGGGCGGAGTTGTCCCTTCCCTATAAAGTACCTGAGATATGCTATGTGATCATATGCCAGATGGCATTTCTTCGGATTAGCTATGAGACCGGCTGTGTGTAAAACACGGAAAATACTATTTAGATGGTCAAGATGGTCCTTCCATGTTTCGCTGAAGACCACTATATCATCTAGATATGCGGCGGCATACTTCTGGAAAGGTCGTAAGAGTTGGTCCATTAACCTTTGAAAGGTAGCTGGAGCTCCGTGGAGGCCAAACGGGAGTACCGTAAACTGATCGAGCCCAGAGGGAGTGGAGAAAGCGGTTTTTCCCGATCTGCTGGAGCTAGGGGAATTTGCCAGTACCCCTTTGTTAGGTCAAGTGTTGACATGTACTGGGCTTTGCATAATCTCTCAAGCAGATCGTCAACTCGAGGGATAGGATATGTATCAAATAGGGAAATGCCATTTAAACTGCGAAAATCGATACAGAAACGGATAGAACCATCCGGTTTTGGCACCATCACGACGGGGGAACACCAAGGGCTAACAGATGGTTCTATTACTTTCATTTGTAACATGGCCTGTACTTCTTGCTCGATGAGATGTCGGCGGGCCTCGGGAATACGATAGGGTTAAAGTCGTACTATTTGACCCTCTGGGGTTCTAATATGATGTTGTATCAAATGTGTTTTACCGGGTCTTCCCGAGAAAAAGCTGTTGTGTTGAGTCAAAAGGCTCTCTAATTGTTTTAGTTGTTGATCAGTGATGTCTGGATTAATCTGGGGTCGTTCTGGGGAGGCATCCGGGTTGGTGGGGCATAGTTCAATGTCTAAAGGTTTCTACGGTGTTATCAAAAAACCAGTAGCAGTAGGGTTTAGGGAGATAGTGGGCTCTTCCCATTTTTTTTATAAGTTGATATGGTAGATTTGTACTCTTTTTGGAGTCTTGGACAGTTCCACAAGGTAAGTAACAGGGAAGACTGATTTTAATACTGTATATGGACCTTGCCATTTGGCAAATAGTTTATTGTCAGAACAGGGGCATAATATAAGAACTTTGTCATTGGGTTGTAGGTGTCTTGTTTCTGTACCTCGGTCATAGTATTTTTTTGTGTGTATTCTGGGCTTTTTCCATATGACTGCGTACGTCTTCCCACACTGTCTGTAGTTGGTATTTAAGTTCGTGTACATAGTCCAATAGGGTTTTTTCGCTTTCTCCTTCTTCTTCCCACATCTCAGCCGCCATATCTAATAGGCTACAGGGTTGCCGTCCAAAGAAGAGCTCAAAGGGACTATGTCCGGTAGAGGCTTGTTCATGCGATCTTATGGCGTAAAGAACCAATGGGAGCTTACGGTCCCAATCTCGCCCCGACTCTGAGACAGTTTTTCTCAATAGTGTTTTTATGGTGCGGTTGTATCTTTCGACCAAGCCATCCGTTTGAGGATGATATATCGAGGTTTTAATTTGTGTGACTCCTAAAGTCTTACAAATATCTGCCATTAAGGAGGACATGAAGGGTGTCCCTTGATCCGTCAGGATTTCATTGGGAAACCCGACCCTGGCAAAGAAGGCAATCATGGCTTGGGCTACATTTCTAGTTGTCGTGCTAGTGAGAGGAATAGCCTCGGGATACCTAGTGGCATAATCAACGAGAACTAAAATATATGTGTGTCCTTTTGTGGATGGGAGAAGGGGGCATACTAAGTCCATTCCAATTCTAGAAAATGGGACGTCGATTATTGGTAATGGTTGTAGGGGTGCTTTTCTTTGGGGCCCTGGGTCTACTAGTTGACATCTGGGACATTGGGCACAATACTGCCGGATGTGGGCATACACCCCCGGCCAATAAAATCTTCGTAATAAATATTCTTCAGTTTTTTCCCTACCATAATGCCCCCTCACGGTTGGTTGTGAGCCAGGAAAAGTACTTGTGTACGGTAGGGTTCGGGTACCACTAATTGTCGTTTCTCCCTATCGTCCCGTTTGATGACTCGGTAAAGGAGGTTTTTTTGTATAAGGAAGTACGGACCCACCTCGTTGGTACTTTCTGTTTTAGCTGTCTTCCATGCGTTGTGGAGAGACGGGTCCTCCCGTTGACTGGCCCAGAAGGAGGGGGAGGGATGCGGAATAGTGGCCAAGACCTTCCCTAAGTTCTTTTCTTTCTCTGGGGTCCTATAGAGTTGTTTTACATGTCTCTTCTCCCGTTTGGTGGGTTTATGCCGCTGAGGTGTACTCTCTATATGGGAGGCGGAAAAGGGGGCCTCTGCCCACCAAGAGTCTGACAGGATTCTAGATTTCACCCCCTTTAACAGTTCCGGAAAGCATATATAATCAGTCCCTAGAATACATTCTTCGACCAAGCGGTCCATAAAACCCACATGTATCAGGTCCTGTTTTCCTTCCCACTCTATCTGTACGGAGGTCAGGGGATAATTCCTTTTATCCCCGTGTATGCAACATATAGAGACCCATTGTGGTGTCTGCTGTCCTGGCTCGTATGACGGATTGGCTACATCCCGAATCGATCAAGGCTTTAACGGATTTTCCGTTCACTTTTATTTCCTGTCTGTACCGTGGGTCACCCCCCCCTGTGCATAGGACTCTTCCCCTCGTAATTCCAATTTCCATGGGCTCTGGTTTGTCCTCCTTGCGAGGGCATACCCGTGCTATATGTCCCCACTCGCCACAACTGTAGCATTGTGGTTGTTGCATAGGCGTTTTTTTTCCTACTTTGGGTAGCGCTATGTCCTCTGTGGTTTTCCGGAGAAAAGACCGAGCAGGTACTGGTGACGATTGGGTTGAATGGGCTGCTGTTCTAGGTATTCCATTCTTAAACTCTGTTGAACTATGGTAGGCACAGGCTAAGTCTACAGCCATAGTTGTATCTACGTTGGGGTGTTGACGTATCCAACTACGGGTGAGGGGAGGAAGGGATTCTAGATATTGTTCTAAAATCACGGCTTTAATCACGTCCTCCCTTTCTGTTCCTAAGGGGCCTAGTCACTTGAGTCCTAGATCCTTTACTTTATAATATAGTGTCCGGGGGTCTTCCTTAGGGCCCCATTTTATTTTCCGGAACCGCAGGCGGTAGTACTCTGCGTCGTGTCCTACCCTCTCCAGGATACTCTTTTTTATGTCTTTAAATGGAGTTGTTCCATCCGGATTAGCAGCTTGATAGGCGGTTTGGAGGATGCCTGTTAATAACGGGGCTACATATTGACCCCAACGTTCTTCAGGCCATTGGGCGGAGGAGGCCACTCTTTCAAAGTTTGTACAAAATGCGTCGGGGTCCTCCCCTTCTTGATATTTTTGAAGGACCGAGCTGGGTACATTAGGGTGGACTTTGCTAGCCGCAATAGTGTCTGTTAGTTTTTGGAGGGCCGTTTTGTGTACTAACTGATTGTTTGCCATGATGGTGGCCTGGCTCTTTAATGCGTTCTGGAGTGCCTCCCTATCCTCTTTGGCTTCTCTTTACTGGGCCTCCCAAACTAACTGGAGATGACGTTGACCTTCCGCCAACTGCTGAATCATATCTTCCAAAGTGGGTTTCCCTTCCATTTTATTATTTTATTCTGTCCCCTATCGCTCAATAAAATCCCACTTCTGACATCACTGTGTGAGTGGGTGTAGCAATAAGAAGGACGAAGGTACTCAGTCGGAAGGGTGAATAAATGTGGTTTATTGTATAAAGTATAAAATTTTGCAATGTCCAATGTTTTTACGGTCTGTTGGTTGGTAATCTCCGCTGTCTTCTTCTCCCTCAGGGTTCTGGGTGACTGGGGTGGTTTTCCCGACGGTGTTTCTAGGGAGACCGGAAAAACAAGAGGAACGGAAAGACCGGTAAGTCTAAGGTCTATGGGTTTGGGGCGTGCTTTTGTGAAGAGAGAGAGAGGTAGAGAGAAAGAGAGGGAGAGAGAGAGAGAGAGAAAGAGAGAGAGTGTGGTATATAAGGGCACTCTCCCCACAGACAGAATATAGTGGTGATTGTAGGTTCAGGCGTCCAGTGAAGTAACCTCCGTGGGTTGTACTTGATTTAATAACTTCTCTTTGTCTCTGTGCCCATAAATGGTGCTCAGGTGCCCTTCTCAACCCCTTCCCTCTCCTTTCCTTATCTCCCTCCCCCAAACCCTTCTCCTCCTCTCCTCTCGTCTCCACCAGCCCCCTCCCTCCCCACCATATAACGAAGGCTGTCCTTTAAGCAGGACCGTCTCCTTCCTTTTGCCTCCTTCCATTGTTTTCAACGAGCGCCGCGCGTGTAGTCCGTCATCCACTTTTACACTATCGGGAACCCGGATATCCGGGTTCCCAGCTTCGGCGATCGTTTCCTCGTCTCTGCGTGTTGCAGGTATGTGTTCGGGAATCCGGCCATCTGGATTCCCGATATCATAATTTTCTGGTCCGCAGGGGTCGGTAGAGTGGCGTTCCGCTCCCGGTTTTCTATCCGATGTAGCTGGGGAGTTCAACTCCCGGCTACAGGCCTGTCTTATTCAGATATTATCCCACTAGATCTCGACTCACGTACAGACTTCAATGGTGGGTAGACCATTTAGACGCTTGGAACGGAAGAAGTATCTTTGCATCAGCCCCAGATCAGCCCCAGATCTTGTGTTAGAATCAGATGCAAGCCGCTTAGGCTGGGGGGCCCGTTGTGGTCCAGTCTCGACTGGAGGTACTTGCTCTTCAGAGGAGTCCAAATTGCATATCAATTGATTAGAGATGCTTGCTAGCTCCTTTGCAATCAGAAGCATAGCAAAGAACAAGGTCCATTGCACTATCCTTCTCAGGATGGACAATATTTCAGCGGTCCGCTATATAAATCACCTTGGGGGCACAAAATCCAAACCCTTAGCAGAACTGGCCAAGAGCTTCTGGGAATTTTGCCTTTCAAACCATCTTTCGGTTCATGCAGAGTATCTTCCAGGCTCTCTCAACTCAGTAGCAGATTGGCATTCCCGTCATCCTCGAGACTCCAGAGATTGGATGCTTCATTCTTCAATTTTTCAAAAAATTCTAAACAAAAGGGGCCCTTTTATAATAGATCTGTTTGCATCCTGCCTAAACACTCAGCTTCCTGAATTTTACAGTTGGCGCCCAGATCAGTTAGCCTTGGCATCAGATGCCTTTTTACAAGATTGGTCTCTCTCCCTCAATTACGCTTTCCCTCCTTTTGTCATGATCAGCAGGGTACTAGCACAGCTCAGGCGTCAACAAGCCACCTTGGTTCTTATAGCCCCTTTTTGGCAATCCCAAGTCTGGTTTCCTACCCCTTTGGAACTTTCTGTGGACTTCCCTTTTCTCCTTCTTTCTTTCCCGAATCTGTTGTTAGACCCTCTTCACCGTCCCCACTCCCTTTTTTTGGACAATCTCCTGACACTATCGGCATGGAAAATCTCAGGACTTCCCAGTCTATACCTATCATTTCGTCAGAAGCTTCACAATACATTTCACATTCCTGGGCCCCAGGCACCAAGAAGGCTTAACAATCAGCCTGGTCTTTATGGCACAGCTGGTGTTTGAAAAAACACATTGATTCCTTTTCAGCAGATGTGATTTTTATAGTCAATTTCCTTGCTGCAGAAGCCAGCAAAGGCAAAGCCTTTCGCACCATTAACCTTTACAGATCAGCTATATCCTCCAATCATGCCTATGTGAATGGAAAACCAGTGGGAGAACATCCTCTAGTCTGCCGACTTTTGAAGGGAGTAAAGTTTTCGAAGCCTCCTCTGCCCAAATACAGTCAATTGTGGGATGTCAATGTTGTTTTAAAATTTCTTTGTCATTGCCTGATAATTTAGGGGCATATTTATACTCCGTTTGCGCCGAATTAGCGTCGTTTTTTTCGACGCAAATACGACGCAAAACTAACTCCATATTTATACTTTGGCGTTAGACGCGTCTAGCGCCAAAGTTCATGGAGTTAGCGTCATTTTTTTGCGTGAACACCTTCCTTGCGTTAATGATATGCAAGGTAGGCGTTCCCGTCTTAAAAAATGACTCCGATGCTATTGCGTCGGATTTATACTCCCGGGCAAAAATGACGCCCGGGAGTGGGCGGGACTAAAAAACCCGCATTTGCGCTGGAATTTAGCGCCTGGGTCAGGGCAGGCGTTAAGGGACCTGTGGGCTCAGAATGAGCCCAGAGGTGCCCTCCCAAGCCCCCAGGGACACCCCCTGCCACCCTTGCCCACCCCAGGAGGACACCCAAGGATGGAGGGACCCACCCCAGGGAAGAAAAGGTAAGTTGTGGTAAGTATTTTATTTTTATTTTTTTTGGCATAGGGGGGCCTGATTTGTGCCCCCCTATATGCCACTATGCCCAATGACCATGCCCAGGGGACAGAAGTCCCCTGGGCATGGCCATTGGGCAAGGGGGCACGACTCCTGTCTTTGCTAAGACAGGAGTCATGTTAATGGCGTCTGGGCGCCAAAAAAAAATGGCGCAAATCGGGTTAAGACGTTTTTTTTGCCTCAGCCTGACTTGCCCCATTTTTGGACGCCCGAACGCCATTTTTCCCTACACAGCGCTGCCTGGTGTATGTGTTTTTTTTTCACGCACACCAGGCAGCGCTGGTCGGCTAACGCCGGCTAACGCCATTCAATAAATGCGGCGCCCGCATGGTGCTTCAGAATGGCGTTAGCCGGCGCTAATTTGTTGGGCGCTAAACTGCGTTAGCGCAGTTTTGCGTCAAAAAGTATAAATATGGCCCTTAATGCTTTCATTGAAAATTTTATCCGCTAAGCTAACAATGTTGTTATGTCTGATTTCTATCAAACGTCTGTCTGATGTCAAAGCTTTGGACATTTCCAACCGCCAATTCACCTAATCTGGAGTGTTATTTACAGTAGTACATCGAACCAAGACTAATTTAACTTCAGTTTTCTATCCTTATTTTCCACAGCACCCGGAGTTATGTGTTGGACAATGTTTGAAAATATATGAACAAAAGACTGCAGATTTGAGAACACCCTCTGTATCCCAACTCCTTATTTCTTTCAGGAAACCCTACAATCCTGTTTCCGCCACCACTTGGCTTGTTGGGTCAAATGGATTATGTCCCTGATTGGTTCATGTGTTAGGACTACGTTTTCAATCCCATTGGCTCTTCGTTGTTTGCCACATGGGATTTGTAGTACGTTCTTGACTGCTGCTATTGATTAAAGTAAGAAAAGAAACGCATAATACTCGCCTCCGTGTTGTTAATAAAATGAAGACTTTCCGTCATAGACTAGGAAAATCTACATTCACCCCTGGTATTACTACTCAAAGCTCACTTGTCACGCTACCTATTCACCCAGTCATCACATATCCACTTCACACAACACGGCAAAATCATTTGCCGACACACATCAGCGCCTTCCTTTATAACACCATTATTCCCTCAACATTGATTTATAACATTCACAATTGCAATAGGAGTGCCATACCTCACAATATAATTCACCTGTGATCACCTGTTTAGCGCAAGTCATTCCTGACACTACACAATACTCTCAGCCATGTGGCACATAGCTCAGCCACTCATTTCCTTACAGCACAGCTCATCGACTTGCAATACCACTTGCTTAACTCATTTGCAACAGTAATCACTCATCTCAGTCATTCACAGTATAACTCTGTTTTGCCACTCACAAGACACCTTAGCCACTTACAACATATAGCCTCCCACGACATCCATACCCAGACTCATTTACGTCTGCTCTCAACAAATCTAGTTGCTGGAAGTAACCAAAATGACTGATGAGAAGGGGCATAGATCTAAAAAGAGTGCAGTAAAGGTATTGTCAGGTTATTGGTTCTTGTATTAGCATGACAAAACCCATGCTATTAAGCTGTGACATAAAAAAAATCGCAATTATAGTAACTTCTGAATTAAGTTCACGATTGTCAGATTAATTAAAATCATTACAATAATAAAACACAACTACACATTTATAATTATTCAAAATTAAGCATGATCAAATCATTCTCTGGAAAGAATGCTAAATTGCTTAGTGTAAGTAGCCTGACCTGTAGCTCCTGTGCCATTTGATGAAACTGTGTGAATAAGGCAGCTTAGGTTATACTGTGTAATTTTCACAACTTATTTAGAAGGTGCAACAGATGGAGATTATTCACATACTGCTCAGGAGTGATCATGATACTTAGGGGCATATTTATACTCCGTTTGCGCCGAATGTGCGTCAAACATTTTGACGCACAATCAGCGCAAACGTTGCCCCATATTTAAACCCTGAAGCCCGAGGCCGCGCACGAGAAAAAAACGCAGTGTGCGCCATTTTCTGGAAGCGGCAACCCGCCCTGCGTTAATGATATGCAGGGTAGGCGTTCCCGTCCCAAAAACAACGCACACACCCGTGCGCCATATTTATGCTTCCGGGCAAAAAGGACTCTCGGCCGGTAGGCGGAGCAAAAAAATTACGCAAAGCCAGATGTGCGCAAAAATTTAACGCCTGGGTCAGGGCAGGCGTTAAAATGGGGCAAACACACCTGTATTTAATCAGAACACACAGAACAAACAACAGAGCAGCAGAGCAGCAACAGGGAGACATGGAGGTGATTGTTATTCAGCGTGCACGTAGACGCAGAGCCCTGCAGCAACAACAGCAGCTACAACAACAACAGCAGGGACCCCAAAGGCAGCACAGAAGGCAGGAGAGGATATTCCGCCCAAGAACAACCCTGCATGGCCTCAGGGAACACGACATCATACAGAGGTACCGGTTGAACTGGCAGGCCATTCAGAAGCTGCTGAGAAATATTGAACAGCAGTTGGTCCCCACTTTGGTGACACCCCACACCATACCAACAGAAACAAAGCTGCTTGCCGTACTTCACCTGCTGGCAAGTGGCTCGTTTCAGACAACTGGTGCCCTGGTTGGTGGAATATCACAACCATCATTCTCCGCATTCCTGCCAAAAGTCCTGGATGCCATCATTCGCCTGACACCCCGCCACATCTGCTTCCCTAACACACTGCAGAAGCAGCAGGAAACTAAACAGGGGTTCTACGCCATCAGTGGCTTCCCACACGTCCTTGGTGTAATCGACTGCACACACGTACGCCTTTTGCCACCTGCTGCAACAGAACACCTATACCTCAACAGGAAGCACACACATTCAATCAACGTGCAGGCCATAGTCGATCACCAAGGATTGTTCAGCAACATCGTGGCAAAATATCCTGGGAGTGTACATGACGCATTCATCTTCCGTCACAGCACCATCAACCAACACTTCCAGGATGGACGGTATGGCAATGGACTACTTGTTGGTGAGTACAAAAATCAAACTTATATACACACTGCACAGCAACCCTCTAGGACAAACAACACCTACACCACAATAGCAACACCTAGCCAGGAACACACTGAGGTCCTCACATCACTAGCCATGTTTCTGAAGTCACCATTGAACCTGTCACACATTGGAATTTACTCCACAGCTTAATGTGAAGACATTAATGAGTGTGGTTGCCTAAATGTCACCTTGCAAATTGGAAGTGTCACAATAACCTGTACATTAACACATTGCATAAGTCTTAAGGTATGGGATGTCCAGGGTACTTTCATATGAACGTGTTAACTACACTTTCATGTTTTAACTCTGCATGGAACTATCATCTCACCCCCAGTGAAGACACACGGACACGTGTATCACAAGTCACAATGCAAGGGAGGGCACACTGTTCTGAAAATCCAAATACATACTGCTGACAAACGGTTAGCTAACAAACACTTGCTCAGCCAAGGAAAAAACTCAATGCAAAACTTTTCTCCTACAAGTATAGGTTGTCACATTAGTACACAAAAGAGTCACAGACAACACAACACAACTACTGCCATCAAAGGTCTGTACATCCAGCCTTGGCTAATGACACCATTTGGGAACCCGACTACTGCTGCAGAGCGGGCATACAATGACGCCCATAAGAGGACACGCAGCATTGTTGAGCGGACCTTTGGGATCCTAAAGTCAAGGTTCCGCTGCCTTGACATCACTGGCGGTAGCCTACTATATTCCCCAGAGATGGTCTGTAGGATCATACTCACTTGTGCCATATTGCGCAATATTTGTGTAAAAAGGAACATTCCCCTCCTTGAACCAGACCCAGACATGCCGGAAGACGACGAAGAGGAGGATGCTGGCCTGCAACAGGAGGGGGAACAACCAAACACGGCTGCTGGAGTGCGTAGGAGCCAACAGCTTGTAAATAATTTATTTTCATAATTTCTTATATCAACACTTATTGCACAATTGTAAATAAACACAGATAACAAACACCACATCATGCTTTGGCCTATTCATTTCTGCCCACCTGTAGTTTGAATTTGCTGAAGAAGAATGTCGTCTCATTGTGCAATAATGACATAACACTCATCACACAAAAAATATACACCACAAATGTCTGCACAGAGGCTATGATGTTTCATGATACATTACCATCCACAGAGGCCAACAGGAGTACAAATGTGGCAATGACACATGCCGGATCCAGACACCTGAGACAGTCTCTCACTCAGCACAAAAATGTAGCTCATTTGAAAGTCTCATTACACGTGTTCAGTGACAGGGTGGGACCATCCATGTGTACGTGACCATGTCCTCAATGGCATGTATCAATTTTTGATATAAACAATACCCAATTGCAACAAGATTAGCTGCCACTAACTCATGAGGAGACCTTGAAGTTACAGTGACAACATACACCCAGACAGTTGATAGTGGATCCACATTCGCCCACACATATAAACATATGTCATCCAATCAACCAAATATTTGCAAGCAGCCGATCACAGTAGTGTCCCAGTTCGAACGTAGCAGGAAGAATGTAACATGCCACTAAACCAGGTAATGCATAAAGGGCCACATACATCAACAACCTATTTGTCATCAGCACATGAGGAACGCCGAGATTTAGCAAACATAGTCAGTGCAAAATGGTATGTCAGATTGCTCCAAATAATCAATAGGGAAAACGTCAAATGGGCTGATTGGATGATTGAATGGCTAACAGTGATTCATACCCTATGGCCTTCCATTAGCCTGCTGCTGCAGGTTTAGCATAACAGCATAAATGAAAGACCTGGATAAATTAGCAAATCTGGAAGGGCAAAACCTAGGGTGCTGGGGGCCTAAGTCCACCTCTACCGCCCCCCAAATATACAAGAATTAGGTAGATGTGAAGTAAACACATGCATAAGGCGCATGTGTGGCCTACATGTCAAAAGTCAAACACAAATCAGATACACAAAATCATTATTAGGACATGGTTAGCCCCATAAAAATTGTAAGTGACTATTGCACTCCCTGTTTGGACTATAGATAAATGCATTACCGTGATAAATGTGGACACATTTTTGAGAAGGAATACATCCTGGTATCCCATTCATCATTTCCAAATAGCCATCAGCAATTACCCAAAATATGTGTACAAATATGGTTAATAAACATTTTGAGCAATCATAAATCTTACAGTGTGAATGCCTTTTATACATCCAATAAGGGACACAAATGTGTATCACATAGCACCGTTTGGCCATGACAAAGTTCCTTTCACAACTTGAAAAAATGTAGACATTTTTGTCAAAATGCGTCATTTTTTCACGCATACAGCATGGGCGTCATAATTTTTTGACGTACAGGAGTGCACAGAATGCAGAGTCAAAAAATATTAAATGAAAAATAATAAAATAATAAGGTACATGACATGTACACCATATTGTCTATGAAGCGTCATATTTCCACGCATACAGCATGGGCATCATAATTTTTTGACGTACAGGAGTGCACAGAATGCAGAGTCAAAAAATATTATATGAAAAATAATAAAATAATAAGGTACATGACATGTACACCATATTGTCTATGAAGCGTCATATTTCCACGCATACAGCATGGGCGTCATAATTTTTTGACGTACAAGAGTGCACAGAATGCAGAGTCAAAAAATATTATATGAAAAATAATAAAATAATAAGGTACATGACATGTCCACCATATTGTCTATGAAGCGTCATATTTCCACGCATACAGCATGGGCGTTATCATTTTTTGACGTACAGGAGTGCACAGAATGCAGAGTCAAAAAATATTATATGAAAAATATTGTCTATGAAGCGTCATATTTCCACGCATACAGCATGGGCGTCATAATTTGTGGACGTACAGGAGTGCACAGAATGCAGAGTCAAATATAATTTTCATATTTGGTTCTCATATTTGCCAGCAAATTAAAATTCTACTGTAGAACTGTAAACTCAGCCTCACACAAATGTAAGGGAACAATGAAGAAATTAGTTTTGACTCTGCATTATGTGCAATGTTATGCGTCAAAAAATATGACGCACAATCTGTATGCGTGAAAATATGACGCATAACGGAAAAATAAAAACGGCGGCCATTTTCTGCAGGAAGTGATGTAATAGGATATCCTGTTTACATAATCTGTACTGTGAGTTTACTTTCACTTTCACTTTGCAGTCCCAGATTCTTCTAGACTGTGTGGCTGTGTGAAAAGTGTTGTCCTGTGTTTTACTGCTTTTGTGTCCTGTGTACCTTGTATATTGTGCTTTTGTGATCATAGTCTTGTTGTCTAATATTGTCTTAGTCTGTTTTGTATACTTTTGTCAAATCCTGTGTTTGTTTGTTTTGTCTGTGGGAGTCTGTTCTGGGTAGTTTAAATTTGGGGTTAGTTGGGCTATTTTTCTTAAGTTTTTTTTTTCCTTCTCTACTCTACCTTTCCCCATTTCCCACTTTTACTTTTTTGTCTAATTTTTCACCTTTCAATTTGTAAATATGTCAGGTAGGCCTCGGCTTGCCAGGATGGGTGAGGAGGAATTGGGGGGATTCATTTGGCTTGTTTGCCATTTCCTCCCACTCATGCTGGAGGCTGGGGGCCGTGTGATACAGGGGTATCACACGGAGGCACGTAAAGTCCGGTGGGGGAAGGTGCGGCATCACCTGGGCCAGGTCTACGGTAGCATTAGGAATGAGCATCAACTCAAGCACCGCTGGGCTGATCTGATATCCAGGGAGCAGGATCTGCTGGACCACCTGGGAATCAGGATTGGTGGCCATGTTGGTGAGTACAAATCAATTACATGTGAATAATTGAAAGCTCTGTGGGGACATGTGATGATTGTTACCCAATCTGCTAGATAAGTAGCTGACTGGGTGTAATGCTAGGGAAACCTAATGTGTATTTGTTGCACAATGTGTAGGAAGACCAATGCTAGCAGTCAGATGGCTCATGTTTTCAACAAATACCGGATGCCTGTAGCTGTATGTAATGTGTTGTTGCCTTTGTGTCAGACAAGCGACACGTTAATGCCTCTATTTGAACTCTACAGGTCATAATTGCCAGTGAAAAAGTGATGTTGAAACATCATACCTACATATGTAGACGCCATAGCTAGACAGAAAATTGTAAACCCATGATGATGCTATAAATGTGTGGTGCCTTCACGTCACATGAAGTTAGCTATGTTGTCCACACATATGTCACATGTGTGTCTGGTTGGTGTGTGTTGAAAATGTCCACATAGCCTGTTTGAGTTTGAGGGGTCATGCAGTCCTCAAGTAACCAGCTTTTGGATGTCTCTCTGGGATGCATATGATGAGATGAATGCAACCCTATATTGTTGGGGCATAGTAATGGAGGTGTATCTTTGACACCACATGACTGTCCTGGCCACTGCATGTGTGTAGTAGGGTGTGTAACTGTAGCAGGAGACTCATCCAATGTAAATGTTGCTTAAAAATACATCCATGCAGTATGAGCATGTGTGAAAGTGTATCATTACGCATGTCATATTCACACAGTGTCATAGTAACTGCAATTATTTGTCAGTGCACGGAGTCTGAGTATATTCTTCCTTTCATGCTTTACAGGTGGACCTGCACCGTACACCGTGGGAGAGGTGGCACATTTTGAGGACCCCGATACCTACAGTGAGTGTGGCCTGAGTGCTATTTTTATTGTTTGCTAGTGATGCATGATGGACTACTGTGTGTTCAACAGAATTCAAGATTTGATGCGCTGCCCGTTCATTGGCATTGTTGCTTTAGTGGGATTTCAAATATCACTTCTGTTTCTGTAGACCAATACTTAGCCATCTCTCAGATTTAGGGGCTGTAGGTCATTCCAGTCGGCCCGCTATGGGGAGTGGGATGAGTCATGTGGAATACACTGGTTAATGTAAGAGTTGCTCTGGGACTTGGCTTGGACTGAGTCTGCATATCAGACTGACATTCTCCCAGATAGCTTTGGCAAAAGGCTTGTATAAAATATGCAGCTTCCTAGTTGAGGATGGACTGTGTACACTGTAGGTTGGATCTTCCGGGGGCATGTACTTCCACAAGTTGAACTAGAAGTGTGTGTGACTAGAGTGCAATGGCCTAGGTGTTCAGTCGACTCATGATCATGGGTGTTCTTGCTCCTCTGTGTGTGTGTGGTAAAACATGCCTCACTGGTAGTATGTGATGTTGGCCTGAGTCAGTGCATTTTGACATGTGTGGACCTTGGATAGGACAATGTTTGGCTGACTCCAAAGTGTTGATAGCCCTTCATTGGTGTTGTGTGTGGAGCCAAATACTTGTTGACCTTTCTATACACTCCTGGGTGTGCATTGAATCTGGGATTGTTGGTTGTTCTTCCCACCCCACCTTCAAAGAGTGCCATGTGATTGGGAATAGGGTACCTAGGACTGTAGCAACCAGTATGTTACACATACTTGTGACCTTTTGCAACTTTGTTTAGAACCTAGTGTACACATTCGGTTATGGCCCATGGGTTCAATATTTGCAAACAACAATTTACAAATGGCATTGAGTGAGGGTTGTGATAGTTATCACATAGAGTGACATATGTAGTGAAGTCAGTATGCGGAAGAGGTTCAGCCATAATGTCAGCTGCATTAGGCATTATTTGGATGAGAAGTTTAGGCTGATGTCACCCATCATGTAGAGACATGGATATGCTAGGTGTGAGATGGCCTTATGTATGCAGGCTTCACATGTACTTCCTCTGAGACTTTCAATGAACTATGTTGTGACAATTGCAGGAACAAATACAGTACAAGTAATGTGCAAATGACCCATTGTGCTATTCCACCCAATGCATTTCCCATGGTAAATATTTGCCATATCTCTTCACAGCTGCAAACATGAGTGCCGCAGATAGACACCAGTTTGAGAGGCGTGCCATGCGATACCGGCACATCCTGCAGGTGCAGTCGGGGTACAGGAGGATGGCCCGCAAATACCAAGCAAATCGGGCCTCCGGGGCATGGTGGGCCTCACCACAGGGTGGCCCTACATTGCCCACAACAGCCACCACCACCACATCCACCAGGTCTCCCCAAGTGGCCCCAGCAACGGCGGGGACAGTTGACCCTGCCTCGTCATCAAGACCTGGACCCAGCCATGTTAAACACCCAGGACAGTCCAGTGGGCATTCAACTACTGGCACAAGGTCCACCTCGACCAGCACACAGACTGCAGCAGCCCCTCCTGTGGACCCAGCCGCATTCCTGGCATTAAGCCGTAAATTGGACAAAGTTTTTACAAAGGTGGACAAGCTAAGCCAGGATGTGGCATATATCAAGAAAAGGGTTCGGTCCATCAGGCGGACCCTACGGAGGGCCAACCTCTAGGACTTTTGCCATGTTTTACTTTTACCCCTCCCCTCTCTCCTCTTTCCTATTTTGTACTGATAGTTGGGTTTTGGGGATTAGTATTAGGTTAGTATAGGTTGTTAGCTTAGTTAGTGTTAGGGAAGAGGGTAAGGGGTCCTTATTCTTTCTATTTTTCTTCTGTGGGTGGGTGGGTGGTTGGGGGTCAATGTTGGGATTCCTGTTTGTTTAAAAAAAAGAAAAAAAAAAATCAATTAAAAAATACAAAAAAATATATGATTGTTTAGGATAGTATAGTATGTGTGTAGGTTAGTATGTGTTGTCCTGCATGTGTCCTGTCTCATAATGGTGGGTGGGGGGTTGATGTTTAGATCGTTTCGTTATATGTGTAGAGTAAGTTTAGCTTAGGTTAGTTAGGGACAGTTGTGGGTTAGTAGTAGTCAGGTTAGATTAGTGTAGGTATTACTTTTCCCTTAGTTGCCTCTTGTGTGAATAAATAGTAATAAATATATAGTTAACCCTTTGCATGATGCGTTAGGTGCTACTTTATCATGGCCTTGACATCAGTGTAGGTGAATGTTTTTCTATGACATTAGTGTCCTATGCTACCCACCACAGAAAATTGAGGTTTAACATGCCAGCTACCCGTGTGCTAACTTGGTAAGTATCCACCATTTGGGAGACCCACCATTGGTAGTTTGCATCGATCACCAAGGTTTTGTGTTGATGAGTAGGTATTCTACTTCACAAAGTGTGCTTCCAGACTTGTTATTGTGGGTAATTTAATAGGTCGGACTGCAGTGTGATGTTCAGGGAGATCTTTGTAGATGAGGTGTTGTTAACACTCTTGTCTTGTTGCCTTCATTGCTGACCTAGATCATGTGTGTAATAATTCAGCATGACTTTCCTTCATGGAAGTATACTCAGAAAGGGTGATTGATGCAGTGTTTTCTTTTTTTGTTTGCTTAGATTTTGCTGCATAGTTTCATCTTTTAGTATCGCATGGTGCCTACATTTCTCAGCCACCATTAGTTGACTAGAATTGCTATAGATGGAGCATTATTCTGTCCAACACAGCATGATTGTGTGTGGTTTGTCCCTTCATCAGTTATTCTCCTCAGGATGGTAAGGCTATGATGCAATCCTGGCCACTGCACAGATGTATCAGACTACATGATGTCAGGACAGTTGTATTGACAAGCTACATGGTTGCCACACAGGCACTTTAGAGTTATCTACTGCACAGTTGATGTGTCAAATCACACAGAGACATATTAGGTGTGCAAGTGCTATTTATTGATAGGTGCTGTAGTGCAAAATGTCCATTGTCCATGTTTGCTGAGTCCGTTCTGGTGCATTCTTACATGGTGATCCTACAGAAGGGGTGTGGATGATGCTCCTGACATGCTGGGGTGATGTCACAGACAGTGCAGAGGGACAGGAATTGTCAAATAGTAGGAGAGAGACATTCACTGGCAATGGTGACAAGTCATACAGTGGATTGCAGAACAGTCATTGAGTGTAGTTGTAGTGAGACTGGCATTTGACAAAACGTAGGACCTTGGTCAAAGTAGGCCATGATGCAGGGACTAGTGCTTCCGGGTACTCTTCCGTGAGAATGTGATCTGTTCCATGTCTTCTTCTTCTGATGTGTGTGTTGCCTGGTTTGTCCTTGTTGTTGTTGGTTGTGAAGGGGCAACACACACCTCAGTGTTAGAAGACGTGGAGGCAGACATCCCGGGGGCTGCTCCCTGTGAAGTTCTTAAGGGCAGTACTGCTGCAAGGAGGGCCTGCTGGTTTTTGAGAATAGCAGCCACATCACGATGGTAGGCAGCCAGGTCGGCCCTGAGGGGTTCAATGTTGCATTCGTGCACACGTTGACTGGATTGCAGTTGTAGGTGTTGTGTCAACTGGATGACAGCTGTGCTGATTTCCTTCTGTGTTTTAGCAAGTTCCTGCAAGAGAGATGTTAGGGCTTGCATTGCAGCTGCCTGATCTGCAAATGTCGTCATGCACGAACGCACCCCCTCAAGGCTGGCTGCCATGTTTTGCATCCCCACCCGCACCTCCTTGGCCAGCTCCTGCTGGACACCAACTACAGTTCTTTCAAAGCTGGTGCCAGTGTCGTCAGAGTCCTCAGCTGTGTAGGAGCTGGCAGGTCTTACAATTGGGGTGGTGGGTGGGTCTTCTGTGATGGCTGCTTGTTCTCTGCTCCTCCTTGTGACTGAAGGTGGGGTCTGGAGGGTTTCAAGGACCTTTTGGATGGTCCCTGGGAAATGTTTATGGGCTCGTCATCCATGTCATCAGGGAAATCAGGGACAGGCATATCAGCAGGAGATCCATGTTCCTCTGCAATGAAACAGGGTACAATTAGTGTGTCTGTGTTGTGACAATTTTGCCATAACATGCAAGCCTTTTGCTGAGTTTACTTTGTGCTCTGGTTTGGTATTGGTATCTGCTGTCCTTCATATGAGCATTGTTATAGGCCTATGGCCCACCTGTGTGTCACATGTATGATATATAGTTATCAGACTTGTCTGCCTAATCGCCTCTAAGTGTTGCTTTGTACCAATTAGGGAATTGCCATCTTTTTGTCCTACTCGTCCCTCCGTGTATATCTATTCTTATGGAGAGACATTTTGTTGCGTGGGCTCTCATTATCCTAAATGAGACTACTGGATTTCTAGGCAGCAGGATTGATAACGGTGTGGGGGCCTGAGTCTGACCCACTTGTAAAGAACTCTGTCACCCTAAATCTTTTTTATGGCTCTGGCTAACTAGCAGTGCCTCATGTCTCCCACGGGGAATAAATGATTAGGCAGCCGAGCGCATTACATTTTTGCAACTTTTCAGGGAAGTGGTGGTCACTCAGATCCAAACCAACTCTCTCATTTCCAGTATGATCTCATATACAAATGACAAAGACAGTATGAGTTTTATATGATGATTTCATTAAACAACTGTATTTTAGATAATAAGGTGTGAGCCGCAATGACCAGAACAATACAACATAGTAGAATTGAAATAGTCACCAGGAGAGTAAAACGTAAGAACAAAGCTATCATAGTGCCTAACAGTTTCTACTCTCCCTCTGCTTGTTCTATTTAGAGCACAGCATGTTCAGCTTCTAGCTTGCCTTTCTGAATCACTGGGGAGACATCAGCCCTCATACCTGATCAAAGGCCTGTGATCTGGTTCAGCATCTGCAACAAGGCAGGCAGCGTCTAGTTGTGGTTCTCTGTTCGGAAACTCCCTCTTGTGTGTATTGGGACAAGGAAGTGTTTTTATAACTAACATGTCATCGTGATCAGAAAATGTCCCTACGCAGGAATGCGACATCTAAACTCCTACCACGTCTATCGGCAATGTACCAGACTGTATCCTTGACTGAAACACAGAGTGAATATGTTATGGAGAACTCCAGTGCTGAAGTAGGCAAAACAGTGTGAAATGAATACAAAACAAGACCGTAGAACTGGCTATTTGAAAATAACAGTACGATGCCTAATAAAAAGCATTTAGTGCAAAGTGCACAGAGGCTCTAAGCTGTCAGCAAATGAATAAAATACATTCAGGGCAAAGTGCACAAAGGCCTAAAGCCTGAAGCTAATGCGCAAAGGATAGGTAAAACTTACCACACTACACTTTCACTGGCTGTGGGTGTTGTGATTGCCCTGCCAGCACACTTGCCTCTCAGGACCTGCCCCAAAATCTTTTTATTCACATTGACCTAAATGTAATTGTTATGTGACATATCCTATGCATGGCAATGTTAGGATGTGATATGGATTTAAACATTGTTGATGTTTCCAGCTGATGTTGGGTAATGTGTGTTTAATTGGATTGCCCTGTTTATCGTATCAATGTCCTATTTGGTTCTCAGACTGTGCAGGTGTGTTTCTGTGACCAGTTGCATGTGTCCCCTCCTCAATGTTGTTGTCTGAGCAGTATGACATTAGTGATGTTGCCTTGTTAGCCAGGCACGTGAGGGACCCTGACGTATGCAGCATGTGTGTGTCCCTAGTGCTGTGTGGCTCCTATTGCTGTTTACTTTGGCTGATGTATGTGTCAACTATGGGCATTGGCATTTGAGTGTACTGGTGCCTTTGTCTTATTTCTAGAAATAGTTGCAGAAGTCATCCTCACCCCCTAATTTAGGTAGGTATGTTCCATGGGGAGGTTCCTGCCATTTGCTACTATAGCTGCACAGAGATCAGAGGTGTTAGTGTCAACTGTTGTTGCAGTTACATTGCAGTTGTTGTTTTGGCTACTGGATTACTGATAGGGACCTAGTTGATGTAGGATACATTTTGACTGTTGAGTGCCTGGATGTAAGTTTGACGTAGTGGCCTTCCCACCTGTCGCTGCTTTCCCTTAGCTCCATTGTTGTCATGACAGGATGGCCCCATGGGACTGGTGTTGGTGCTGTGTTTTGTCGTGCCCCAGCTTCTGTCTGTGCTGGGCATGCCCACCTGCTGTGCCCCTTTACCCATGCCACTTCATATATATGCTGATTTACATGCATTGTGTAGTTGGTATTCCCCACCCCGGTTGCAGTTATCATTATTGCATTATAATTCCCCATGTGACTTACCCTGCATGTGCGTTGTGTCCTGGTAGTCTGCGCTGTCCTGTCCTTGAATCCCTGTGACGATCTCCTGAGGGATGGCGGCTGAGACCATCTCCTCCATGTGGTCCAGGGCCTCCTGTTGTGCTGGACTCCCCCCTCCAGTCTGCAGTGCTTCCTTCCTGTTCCTGGCCATTTTTTCCTTTGTCCTACGTTTGCAGTCATGCCAGCTTTTCTTACACTCGGTGACTGTTCTGCGTTCTTCAGCCACACTGTTGATCTTGTCCACAATTTGTTTCCATATGGCCTCTCTCCTGCTGATTGGCAACTTAGAGGTGATGAACAGTTGGTGCTGGTGTTCCGTCACCTCTTTAACCAGGATTTCCTGCTCCTCTGCACTGAAGCAACACTTTCTTTTTTTTCTAAAAATGTCCTGGTTCCTGTATGGATTATCCTGGCTGGTTCCTGGTCTGCTGTCATCTTCCTGGGGTATGTTGGGGCATCTGGGATCCATTTTGGCTCTCCTCTGCTGAAAGGGCAGTGTTCGCGGGTAAATTTGACGCTATTGCGTCAAAATTGACAGCACTTTCCGGGTTGCGCTGTCGTAAATCGACCCACAGTCATTTGCGTCGCGTTAACGTTGGTTTCCTTTACGACTTGACGCCGCTGTGTGCGTCACAAAATAATGACTCCCACCTGTTGGTTGCGGCGCCGTGCGTCAAAGTATAAATTTGACGCCCGCACGGCGCATCGAAATGTCGTTAGCCGGCGGTAATTTTTTTGACGCAAAACTGCATAAGGTGCATAGGTGCTATTAATAATCCATTGGCCAAGCATTTTAAAGAAATATTACACAACTTGCTCGGAGTGCGCCTTATCTAGTATCTGATTACTTAAAACCAACCAACTTATAAGACAATTCAGGTTAATTAAAACCATTACACTTCAGGGATGTGGAATTCCTATCGCCGAAAACATATCTTTTGGGGACAAGGGCAATAGGTTTTCATGTTTATTTTGTCCTTTGGACAAGTAGGCCCAACCCCGTGCAGCATAAACCCTTGGTTGCCAGTTTACAGACAAAGGAACTGTCTGCAGTTGAGGTAAGGTGTCCAAAAGTTAATGCTGTTTGAACTTGTATTTATGGTTCATTAATGAAAAGCCTTTATTATTAGGATGAGTGCTGTAAAAAAAACGTTTTAAAATCACACTGCACTACTGAGAGTGGTTCCAGTAAAAAAAAGAAAAAATGAAAAGAAAAAAAAACAAAGTGTACACACGTTTGAAAAGTTTGACAATATGAGGCTAAGTATAATGCTCCCAGAATGGTCTCTGATTAGATGTAAATGTCTGCAAAAGCTTGTAAGCAAGAGTGGCAATTCTTTGCTTTCAAAATAAAATGTTCAGGAAAAAATGCAAATAGGGAAAATAAATATTTTGCTACTATGAAATTTTAGGTGCTATTTCTTTGAAGCGTCATTTGGTAAAATGTGTTGATGCATGCTAGCATTTCCCAAAAATATACCTAATGGAAAATCAGTGTAACCCTTTTCAACAAGATTGTGTAAAGCATGAAAATAAACAAGCACTGGTAAGGCCAGCCGATCCGATTTTTTATTTTTAGTCTTTTGATTTCGTCAATGCGTGTCTTGTTTTGACATGGCTTTTGTAACACTTTATCGATGTGGGAGTTGCCAGGCCCTCACCATTGTAACAAACACTGGCAAAAAGAAAAAAAAGTTTTTGGTCTCAAAAAGCACACATTGACACCAGTGGCGTAACAAAGGCCCTGCAGCCCTCCTCCAGGGGGGCCCTCTCATCACCGCACTTGCCCTGGGTGAGTCTGGAGGGGGCAGGGGATGGGCCTCCATGTTCTTTGCAGGGGGCCACCTCCAGTTTTATTACACCACTGATTGCCACAGTAGTTCCTGGCACTTAACAAAACTACTTTGTTTGTCAATTTGCTCCTTGTGGAAGAGCAGAATGCGAACACTCACAGTAAAGCCAGCCGATAGAGAGAGAAATAGAAGTTTTATAAAAACAAAAATTACTTTGTTAACGCCAGACCTAATTTTCGCCCAATTCTTAAAGAAAGTCACAAAAGCGGACCCATGGTACATGTCTTTGAAAAAGTGGCTTTCATGAGTTCACAAGAACTTAAAGAAGTAGACCAGGAAATCGTACTCTTCGAAAAAAATTGTGAACTGTATTTTAGCCTGAGCAAATATGCATGAGTAGATGTGTTCATGTGAAAATCTATTGAGCGTTTACAAGTTCACTTTCCCTCCAACTACTTTTTACCCAACCCGGAAGAGCTTCTACTTCTGCCATTGTCAGGAGAACATTTCCAACCTTTCTCATTATGGGAAAAGATTTCAGAAGTGGTGGAGAAAATCCTTA
The DNA here is from genome assembly GCF_031143425.1 of Pleurodeles waltl. Taxonomy (NCBI): domain Eukaryota; kingdom Metazoa; phylum Chordata; class Amphibia; order Caudata; family Salamandridae; genus Pleurodeles; species Pleurodeles waltl. Next base: position 316,412,084 of record NC_090437.1, on the reverse strand, counting down.
AAACATGCGAGTTAGTAGGTATGCAGACTCAAAGGCATTCTAGCCCGAGAACTATTGCTTACTGCTTCCTCCAGCACCAATACATAGATCTACGGAAAAGTGCCAAATTAAGGAAATTACTATATTAGGGATTGAAATGAAATTGCAAGTATTTAAGCCCTACAATAGTAGTCCTGGCATAATCAGAGCTCTTATATAATGAGATTGCTGCCAAAATGTGTCGCCGCACTACATGGCACCAAATGGACAAGTAGATTTTTTTTGACCAGACAAATAGATTTAAGAAGCAACGTGTCCCATGGACAAGTAGATATTTTAATACATTTCATACCCCTGAAGTCACTTATAAAACAATTTAAGCATCTGTGGTCGATCTTGAACTAAATAAAAGAATGAAAAAGTGCTAAGTGGCGATTGTCTAATGTTGACCTCTAAACCCCAACTATGTAACAGCAATTTGGGCAGTGTGTGACCCTTGGGATGTAACTGCCGTTGGGACTTCCTGGCATAAATTGGTGGCTCAACTCTGGAATTACAACTTGAATTGAAAGTCAGAGAGCACAGGGAAGTCCAGACGGTGCTGCCCCTAGGAATTTAAGGAATTTGCAATTTAGTTTTGGGACACCTGGATTAAAACATGCTATTAGGGCTTCCCTGCATGTCCAAATGGCTCTGTCATTTAAGCTTTCTGTCTTAGGTTCCGCAGCTGAGGGCAAATGCAAATGACATGAATAAGATCTTCCTACTGTCCTTTGTAATGCCTACACAATGTGGAACTCAGAAGCTTCCATGCTAGTGTGTTCGCCAAAGTCGGTAAATTACCCAGATGTAGCGCCATTAATCTGCATTTCATTTGCATGGAGAACGCAATTAAAAGAAAGTTAAGAATTAGTAATCAATGAATAATCATCAAGTTACATGAACTTATGTGGGAGTTCTCATGGCCAGTGGTGTGTAAATTTGCTGCAGTAAGTGGAAGCAAATCCTAGGGTAAATCTCCCTTTTCCTGGATTCTCTTCTGTTTACTATGTCCAGATAAATTGAAGAGCTAGCAATATCCTGCAGCAATCTATGAATCCATGAACTGCTAGTAGAGTTTGATCCAAACCATCCAGTCTAGATATTGTATGATGCGATGGGCAGGGACAGTGCTAGGGTAAATGGCTTCTCTGAAGCCAATCAGAAGGGCCTAACCAACCATTCCACAGTGTGCTGTTTCAGCACACTTTTTTCTAATTTCACATCGTTAATTAAAATATTCCAATTGAGTGAAATTCACATATCACTACAAAGCTGGATACCAAAATAATTTCTGTACAGAAACATTGTTGGTTTAATTCTTATCAAGAATATGAACTGCAGGTACTCACATCTCCCTTTAGTAAAATCTACCAAATTTACTGCAGATAATTCTAACATGTATTCATGCCTTTTTTGCTACATTTTTCACATTTAAGAAATTCCCCAACAGAGTTCACATTTTTTAAACAAAGTTTTCTCATGAGTAATGAAGAGATTATCTGGTACTAATGCAGCCCTGTTCTGAAATTATTGTGGAATCATCCTTTGAGTAATCCGTTCTTAACCTGATACCATTATGTAAAAATACAGCTTCACCCTAAAGTCATCAAGGTTTTATCCTGAAGTAGTATATGTCCACACTGGCATCATCATGTTATGATTTAGCCCCATCCTGAAGTCATTAAGGGTTTGCCCTAGAGTAATACAGCCCTTTCTTGAAATCATCACAAAATTATCCTTTAGTGATACAACCCCATCCTGAAGTTATCTTGGGATCATCCTCTACTGGTAAATGAGAATCACATGTTTTCCAATAAAGTAATCACAGAACCATGCTGAGTAGTTATTGTAATGACCCCATAGACATCCCATTTAAATGTGTTGGCCTATACACACATTTCAGGATGGTGTGGGACTACTTTTCCATAGAATTACAGGAATAGCCCAGCTGAAGTCATCAGATGACTTTGGAATGACTCCAGCAATATCTTCCATTTTTAATTGGGATCCACCATAAGGCAAGTGGGGGAAGTTTTGACTGCCCTTTGGAAAACACTGTAGGAAAATGCCACTGTTGGCATGGTTACCCCTTTATCTTTTGGCTTTTGTTGATGACAGCTTTGATTTAAAGTGTGCTGGGACCCTGATAACCAGGCCCCAGCACCAGTGTTCTTTCCCTAAAACTGTACCTTTGTCTCCACAATTGGCACAGCCCTGGCACACAGATAAGTCCCTTGTAAAAGGTACCCCTGGTACCAAGGGCAGTGTGGCCAGGGAAGGTCTCTAAGGGCTGCAGCATGTATTATGCCACCCTGGGAACCCCTCACTCAGCACATGCACACTGCCTCACAGCTTGTGTGTGCTGGTGGGGAGAAAAAGTCGTTGTTGACATGGCACTCCGCTCAGAGAGCCATGCCCACAACCCACTGCCTGTGGCATAGGTAAGACACCCCTCAAGCAGGCCTAACAGCCCTAAGGCAAGGTGTACTATACCACAGGTGATGGCATGAGGACTATGCCCCTACGGTGTCTAAGCCATGTCTTAGACATTGTAAGTGCAGGGTAGCCATAAAGAGTATATGGTATGGGAGTTTGTCAAACATGAACTCCACAGTTCCATAATGGCTACATTGAATACCGGGAAGTTTGGTATCAAACTTCTCAGCACAATAAATCCACAATGATGCCAGTGTGGGATTTATTGAGAAATGCAAACAGAGGGCATCTTAGAGATGCCCCCTGCATGCCAGCCCAACTGCTAGTGCTAGGATGACCGGTCTCTGCCAGCCGGCTACTTCCAGACTAGTTTCTGGCCACATGGGGTGAGTGCCTTTGTGCACTCTGTGACCAGGAACAAAGCCTGTCCTGGGTGGAGGTGCCTCACAACTCCCCCTGCAGGAACTGTAACACCTGGCAGTGAGCCTGAAAGGCTCAAGCCTAGTGTTACAATGCACCAGGGCACTCTAGCTATTGGAGATGCTGGCCCCCCGGACACAGACCCAACTTTTGGCAGAGGAGATAATGAGAAAAACAAGGAGGAGTCTCCCTCCAGCCAGGACAGCCACTAAGGTGTCCAGAGCTGAGGTGACTCCTTCCTTAGAAAATCCTCCATCTTGGCATAGAGGATTTAACCCAATAGGATTAGGGATGTGCACCCTGAGACGACCTCCCTGCACTTCCATGGTGACGACTGAAAAGAGAATCCAGAGGATCCCCCTGACCGCGACTGCCCGGTAACAAAGAACCCGATGCCTGGAAGAAGCAATGCACCCGCAGCCCCCAGGCCAGAAATGAACCAACTACTGGTGCAGGAGTGACCAGCAGGCGGCCCTTATCTTTGCCCAGTTGGTGGCTGGCCCGAGAAGCCCCCTTGTGCCCTGCCTGCATCGCCAGAGGGACCCCCGGGTCCTTCCATTTAATTCAATCACAAACCCGACGACTTGTTAGCACACTGCACCCGGCTGCCCCTGTGCTGCTGACAGTGTAATTTGTGTGCCTGTTTGGGGCCCCCAGTGCTCTACAAAACCCCACTGGTCTGCTCCCCGAGGATGCAGGTACTTACCTGCTAGCAGACTGGAACCAGAGCACCACAAGTCTCCATAGGCGCCAATGTTATTTGGACCCCTCTGTGACCTCTGCACCTGACCGGCCCTGTGTTGCTGGTGCTGGGTGTTTGGGGTTGACTTGAACCCCCAACGGTGGGCTGTCTATGCCCCGGAGACTGAACTTGTGAGTGCTTTACTTACCTAACAAACTAAGCTTTACTTACCTTTCCCAGGACTGTTGAATTTTGCACTGTGTCCACTTTTAAAATAGATTATTGCCATTTTATGCCAAAATGTGTATATTGCTGTTTTTATTCAAAGTTCTATATTTACCTATGCCAAGTACCTTACAATTTATATACTTACTTGAAATCTGAATCTTGTGCTTCTAAAATAAATTAAGAAAATAATATTTTTCTATATAAAAACCTACTGGTCTGGAGTTGTCTTTGAGTGTGTGTTCCCATTTATTGCCTGTGTGTGTACAACAAATGATTAACACTACCCTCTGATAAGCCTATCTGCTCGACCTCACTACCACAAATTGAGCATTAGTATTATGTATTATTACCACTATCAACCTCTAAGGGGAACCTCTGGACTCTGTGTACACTATCTCTCACTTTGAATTTTTTACTATTTTTCTAAATTTTTAAAAGTCCTGCTAGGGCCTTGTGTAAGTCCCTGTTAGCATTTCTTTTTAAATTTAAAAGTTTGCAAAAGTTAGGATTTAAGTACTAGAAGTAGTTTTTAGTTTCTTAAAAAGTAATCCCAACTTTTAGAGACATAGGCCCTCATTACAACATTGGCGGTAAAAGCTGCGTACCGCTGTGCAGAAGACCGCCAACACACTGCCGCGGCCGCGGAATTCCGCCACAGCTATTATGACCCACATTTCAGAATCCGCCAAAATTCAGACAGCCACACAAGTCCGCCACACCAAAGGTCACTGATAAACTGGCGAAAACAAAACCTCCATCGTCACGCCAACAGAAATACGCCCACACTATCACGACGCACGAATCCATGCAGCGGTCTTTCAACCGCGGTATTCCATTGGCGGTACACACCGCCGCGCTCAAAATACACACACTTCTACAAAACACAGCCACATTGGACAATTCGAAATACACACACCTGATACACATACACACACCACTCGCCCACATCCATTACAATATAAAACACACACCCACATCACCCACAAACCCCTACTACCAAAAATTCCGAAAGAAGGCCAGAGAGAGACAGCACCAGCAAGAACAACAGCATCCACAGGCACACAACACCATCACCCACAGAACTTCCACACACCTCACACAACACACCACTACATATCAGCACACTTATCACCACACACTCCACCCCACACATCACCTACACCACCCCATGGCACGGCAAAGACACCCCAGGTTCTCGGAGGAGGAGCTCAGGGTCATGGTGGAGGAAATCGTCCGGGTAGAGCCACAGCTATTCGGATCACAGGTGCAGCACACCTCCATTGCAAGGAAGATGGAGCTATGGCGAAGACTAGTGGACAGGGTCAACGCAGTGGGACAGCACCCAAGAAATCGGGAGGACATCAGGAAGAGGTGGAACGACCTACGGGGGAAGGTGCGTTCCGTGGTCTCAAGACACCACCTGGCGGTTCAGCGGACTGGCGGCGGACCCCCACCTCCTCCCCCACAACTAACAACATGGGAGGAGCAGGTCTTGGCGATTCTGCATCCTGAGGTCCTCGCAGGAGTAGGTGGAGGAATGGACTCTGGTAAGACAAATCTTAACTATTACATCCCCCACCCTACCTGCATGCCATCACATACCCCCACCCTCACCCTCACCCCCAGCACTCAAACTCCTCACATATGTCCCAACATCACAAACCACCCATCCCAACACCAAGCCCTGCATGCAACAACAAAGCATGGACACCCATCACTAAAGCATGCCCACTGCACATACCCATACAACCCCTAAACCATCATCACACAAGGTCCCACACAGGAATGCAAGTACTGGGGTACACGGTCACCCACCCATTGCACACCATGACACACACAGATGTAATAACCATCCTTTTATACCCCTGCAGGACCCCTACCCAACGTCACCGGACAGGAGGGTCCACACATGTCCACACCACCAACAGAAGAGGCCCACAGTGATGACAGCAGCTCTATCCAACTGGATCTAGATGACCAGCCCGGCCCATCGGGGACCTCGGGACAGTCGGTTCCCCTCACCCAGTCACAGGCCACCACAGACCTTCCCCCCTCTGGAAACACCAGCACAGCACCCACCCAGCGGGCCCATACCTCCGTCCCCAGGACACGTCAATCAGCTGTGTGTCTACCACTACAGGGAACTCAGGATAACCCACCACCCCAACAACAACAGGGACCTGGGGGCAGTGGTAGTGGGCACACGATCCAGGGGACAGAGGCCCAGGAACACAGGGGAACTGGGAGGGCTGCTGTGCGACAGGGGGAGGACAGGCCAAGGGAACCCACTCTCCACGAGGCCCTGTCCTCCATCATGGGAGCCTACCACCACTCCCAGGAGACGATGGCAACAGTACTGGCCAAGTTTCAGGAGACCCAGCGCCTGCAGGTGGAACAGTATATGGGCTTCAGGGAGGAACTCAGAATCATCAGCTCCACCCTGGGCACCATCGTAGGGGTGCTGAAGGAACTCGTCAACACCAGGAGGGACACTGTGGCACTACAAGGGGCCCCTGACACTAGCATGGACGATGAACTGCCCACCACCTCCGCCGGCGCTAGTGGACAGGACGCCCCGCCACAGGACCACCACACCAGCACCCCACCCCTGCAGAGGGAGAACCACCCCGCAAACGGTCCCTGAGATCCAGGAACAAGACAGAGCACGATGCCAAGACCCCCGCCAAGAAATGAGACCACCCTGATTGTCATCCTACTGTCCCACTTTGTCACCCTGTCCATACTTAAACTGCCCCAGCTCCACTTCCTATGCCCATATGGGCAATGCACCTGTGAGACTAATAGACTGGACTCTGCCATGGACATTCCTCCGCCATCACCCCTCACCATTTTACTACCCCCTCCAATATTGAGCACTTAAATAAACACCCTTAAAGCACAAAACAATCTGGAGTCTGTCTGTGCTTTCGAAATAGTGTATTAGCAATTACAGTGACAAAATGCTCTTTCAATTGTAATGTCAACATACCTATGTCACACAGCTCTAGTCCATGAGGAATCTAAGCAGATGTCACACAGTGGGAACCACATCTGTGAAATCGTAAGGGAAAGTGACAACTCAGTGACCATACACTGGGTGAAAACGACAGAGAGTAGAGAGGTAGTAGTGTTAAAGTACATGTAGTAGGCAGGTCTGTACTCTTACCTGTGTCTCACTGGAAATATTGCTGGATCACTGAGTCCCTGTTGTTCATGTCTTCTTCCTCTGCTTCCTCGTCTTCACTGTCCACAGCTGCCACAACACCGCCATCTGGACCATCCTCCTGCAGAAAAAGCACCTGTCGTCCCAAAGCCAAGTTGTGAAGCATACAGCAGGCCACGATGATCTGGCACACCTTCTTTGGTGAGTAGAATAGGGATCCATCTGTCATATGGAGGCACCGGAACATGGCCTTCAGGAGGCCGAAGGTCCGCTCGATCACCCTCCTAGTTTGCACATGGGCCTCATTGTAGCGATCCTCTGCCCTTGTCCTGGGATTCCTCACTGGGGTCAGTAGCCATGACAGGTTGGGGTAACCAGAGTCACCTGCAAATGGCGAGGGACAACTGTTAGACACGCACTAACCTGGAGGGATATCCCCAGACAACCATTCCCACTGTCTTGCTTCCAGGTGCTCACCTAATAGCCACACACAGTGCCTCTGGAGTTGACCCATCACATAAGGGATGCTGCTATTCCGCAGGATGTAGGCGTCATGCACTGAGCCAGGGAACATGGCATTCACATGGGAGATGTACTGGCCTGCCAAACATACCATCTGTACATTCATCGAATGATAACTCTTCCGGTTTCTGTACACCTGTTCACACCTGTGGGGGGGACCAAATCCACATGGGTCCCATCAATGGCACCTATGATGATGGGGATGTGTCCCAGGGCATAGAAATCACCTTTCACTGTAGGCAAATCCTCCACCTGAGGAAAAGAAAAACGATGTAGCTCCGCATGTGTTTCAGAAGGGCAGACAACACTCTGGACAATATGTTGGAAAACATAGGCTGGGACATCCCTGATGCTATGGCCACTGTTGTTTGAAAAGACCCACTTGCAAGGAAATGGAGCACTGACAGCACCTGCACTTGAGGGGGGATTCCTGTGGGATGGCGGATTGCTGACATAAGGTCTGGCTCCAACTGGGTAGACAGTTCCTGGATTGTGGCACGGTCAAGCCTGTATGTGATTATCACATGTCGCTCCTCCATTGTCGACAGGTCCACCAACGATCGGTACACCGGAGGATGCCGCCATCTCCTCACATGTCCCAGCAGACGGTACCTATGAAGGACAACAGCAAGCACAGAGTCAAACAACTCAGAGGTACGTACCCACAGTTTACACAGAACACCATTCATACACAAATGGCGGCCTGTATGTGTGTTGAGTCTAGGCCTAGGTATGTATGACGCAGTTGAAAATGAAGCCATGTGGGCCCCTGAAATGGCGGCTGCCTGACCTCTAAAGTGGGACAATGGGATGTGAGGTAACTGCGCTGGCGTTGTACACCGTCGCGGTAGGCGGTCAAAGACCACGGCGCAATGCTGCATTGGTTAACATTGAACCCTATGGGTCCCAGGAGCCAATGACGATGTACGCCGGCGGTGACGGTACGCACCGCCGCGGACGTGACCGCCATTTTCTATCTGTTCAATCACTCGATACCTGATCTTCGACAGGAGAGGACCTACACTGCAAGTGCTGCTGTGACCTCGGTCTGGAAGAGACAATGGCTCGAGTGTCTGGGGAAAGGGGCCCTGCCTTCACATCGGAGGAGATGGAGAAATTCGTGGATGGGGTCCTCCCCCAGTACACGCTACTCTACGGTCCTCCAGACAAACAGGTAAGTACACAGGGAGCATGTTGTATGGGCTATGCCTGTGTGGAGAGGGCTGGATGTAGGAAGGAAGGGGGGAGAGTGCTGCGTGCATGAAAGACGGTGAATGCATGTGCCACATGGCAAGGGTAGGGATGGGGGCCAATCAGTTTGACGGTGCAGTTGGTAATAACTTCTCTTTTTCCCCTGTACATTTCATGTAGGTCAGCGCCCACCAGAAAAAAGATATTTGGCGTGCCATCGCCAAGTCCGGACCCTGGGGGTCTACCACAGACGGAGCACCCACTGCCGGAAAAGATGGGAGGACATTCGCCGCTGGAGCAAGAAGACGGCGGAGGCTCAGCTGGGGATGGCCTCCCAACATGGGAGGGGTGCCCATTGCACCATGACCCCCCTGATGTTCAGGATCCTGGCGGTGGCCTACCCGGAGTTGGATGGGTGCTTGAAGGCATCACAGCAGCCACAAGGGGGTGAGTACACTCTCATTCTGCTGACTTTGCGCGCATTGGAGGTGTCTGGGTGGGGGAGGTGGGTTGTGGGTTTCCCTAGGCCATGGCGAGTTCCGTAGGCAAGGCCCCTCCGTAAGGCAGGCCATGTGGCACCCCACCACACCTCTGTAGAGTGACAACTACACCTAGTCATGCCCCTGTGTCATCTATGTGTGCAGATGTCGTCCATAGCCTTGTAGGCCATTTCCTAGGAATTGAACAGTGGAGCCCAAGAGCGCGGCGTAGTGCAGGGGGCTTCTGTGTCTGTCGTGTCTGCCAACGGTAGCGGTAATGCATGCACTCAACATGTCTTTCTTCTGTCGTTCCCCCCCTTTTTGTGGTCTCCCTGTTCTTGTGTACATTAGCATCATCAGGCGGAGGAGCAGTGGCACCGGAGCACCAGGGGGCTGCATCCCACACGGCCATGGAGGGCCACACTACGAAATCGGACTTCACCAGTGAGACGGAGGGCGAGGGGAGCTCCACGGCGGGGACAGGAGCTGAAACCAGTGACACGGACTCGTCCTCTGATGGGAGCTCCCTTGTGGTGGCGGCAACATCTGTGCCACCCCCATCTACAGGTACAGCCGCCACCCCCCCTTCCAGCACCGCCCTCCCAGCAGCCCCTCAGCCTTCGTTCGTGCCCGCTTACCCGGGAGGGTGGGCATCACCTTCGCCCCAGGCACCTCAGGCCCTGCCCCAGTGACCCCTGCTGCCCTCAGTGAGGAGGCCATTGACCTCCTCAGGTCCCTAACTGTTGGGCAGTCTACCATTTTGAATGCCATCCAGGGTGTAGAAAGGCAGTTGCAACAAACAAATGCATTCCTGGAGGGCATTCATTCTGGTCAGGCGGCCCTTCAGCGAGCTTTTCAGACTGGCTTCAGCACTGATGGCAGCCATTGTCCCTGTGTCTAGCCTCCCCCCTCCAACTTCCTCCACCCCAACCCAATCCCCTGTACCTCAGCATATCCCAAGCACACCTACAGACCAGCATGCACACAAGGGAAGCTCAGGCAAACATAAGCACCACACATCCCACAGGCACTCACGCAAGCATCACACACATGCAGACACACCAACATCCACTGCCTCCACTGTGTCCCCCTCCTCCTCATCTCCCTCCTCCCTCCCAGTCTCGTCTACACTCATACCTGCATGCACTACCTCTACATCCACTACGTCCCTCTCCAGCACACCCACCAGCACACCCCGCTCACGTGCAGTCACCACCCCCACTAACATTCACACGTCCCCTGTGTCCTCTCCCAGTGTGTCTGTGACGCCCCCTACCAAGATACACAAACGCAGGCACACACCCACCCAACAGCCATCCACCTCACGACAGCCTCCAGCGCATGCACCTTCACCCAAAGTCATCAAACGTACACCTCCTACAACCACCACCTCTTCCTCCACTGCCAAACCCCCTCCAGCTACCCATTGACCTCTTTCCCACACCTCCCCCACCCTGTCCGTCTCCTAGGTCCCGAACTAGCACCCCAGCCACAACATCTCTGGGAGCAGTGGTGCCTGTAGTCACCGGAATCTGGAGTGCACCGGCCACCAGGGCAGCCAGTGTGGCACGGAGCCACAGCACAGACAGTCCCCCACCTGTGAAGCATCAGAAGTTGGCCAGTGCCCGGTGGGAGAGGGGGAAGACTCCAGCCACCAAAGCCGCTCCCAGGGGTCCCGGTGGGAGTGTGGAGTCAGCTGTGACACCTTCCAAGGTGGGGAATGTGTTATGGTTTCATGTACTGTAATGCACTGTGTATTGATGAGATTCTAAATGGTGAGGTAATAGGTGGAACTTGGAGATGTGGGGATTCCAGAGGAGACGGTTGGAGGAGAGCGAAGGTGGAAGACGATGAGGAAATGTGCTGGCTACCTATGGTGGATGTTGATGCACTTTGAAGTTATCTGCTTACAATAAAAGTATTGGAAAATACTACGTGTCATTGGCGACGAGTTATCCATTGCAACATCCACCTTTTCCAAGGATCCACGCGTCGTGTACATTTGTGTTTGCTGGAATATTGGGCGCTGTGTCAAAGGAGAAATGTAGCGCCTATTTCTGATTTTGCAAGTATGAACTTTAGAAGCCTTCTTAATCCGATATGTTGTTCTGACGTTTTGGAGGACGTATTTCGTTTTTAAAAACTATCGCGGATTTGGAATTTCTTACATTTGAGTTTGTTCAAACCATTGCATTCGTCTGAATACAACCGGCAAACAACTTGTTATTTGGATTTGAGGTAACGCTTTTAATAATAGTGAAGTGTTTTTGAAGCTGTAAGTTAATTTGTACCGGTAGGTACACGCGCTTAATGCTCGTGTCCACAACGCGCCTAGCTTTGTGTGCGTGTGAACTTCTACCTTCGATTGACATATTTTTTGTACACGCGCCAAACGCTCGTGTTTTAAACGCGTTTGGATTTGTGTGCGCGTGAACTACTACTTTTGAATAACATATATTGACCGTCCTACAGATATTATTTATATAGTTAAGAAATATTTTACCTCGGTTTTTACTGGTGAACAAATATTCAGCATTGCTTATCCAGATATTACTCCCAGGAAGTTCTAAAAAAAATACGGAAGGAAAAAAAAAAGAGAACAACTAGAGTGCTGACCTATTCTGTATCGTAGAACTCAAGCAAGATTATTAGGAACCAACAACTAGACTGCTGACCTGATTTGAACTGTGGAATTCAAACAAGTAATTGTACCTACGATTTTGGAACTACTATTTACTCACTACACATTGTTTATTTTCTTATCAACATGTTGCATCATTCTCCTCTCAGCATGTCCCAACCACCTCAATTTCTGTCAGAACGCAGCGAACCTATTCTACCATGGAAGAAATGGATAAACTTATTTGACTCTTACTTGATTGGTATTGGTGGAGAGAAATTCTCACCAGCAAGGAAACAAGGAATTCTACTACACAATCTGGGGATTGAGGGGCGCAATATCTATGATAGTCTTGATTTCATAAACATTGGTGTTGGAGAAGGTGAACCAAGGGATGTTTATGAAATGTCTCTCATGATGCTTAAGAAGCATTTTGATGGCCGTATCAACGTTGTTATGGAAAGACCCAAATTTTTTATGAGGTCGCAAGCGAAAGATGAGAGAGTTGGAAATTATATTGCGTCACTTAAAAGACTGGCCCAGACATGTGACTTCACAAATTTAACTGAATCTTTAATACGTGATCAATTGGTTCGTTGCACAAACAATCCCATAGTTCAAGAAAAATTGTTAGCTAAGAACCCTTCGTTGAATGAAGCGATTATAATTGCGGAAAGTATTGAGCATGCCATTCTTTGGGTTAAAGAGATAAAAGATGTGGGTCCCATCACTGGCACTCATATAGACTCTGGACAATTAGCTATGTCAGCTACAGTTTCAATTTCAGATAGTATTTGTGACAATGAGTTAGTACATAAAATTGCAGAAAAAATTAAAGTCAGTAATGATGTACAAAAAGATTCAGGCCCATATTTATACTTTTTGACGCAAAACTGCGCCAACGCAGTTTTGCGTCAAAAAAATTAGCGCCGGCTAACGCCATTCTGAAGCGCCATGCGGGCGCCGTATTTATTGAATGACGTCAGCCGGCGTTAGCCGCCGGCGCCGTCTGGTGTGCGTTAAAAAAAACGACGTACACCAGGCAGCGCCGGCGTAGGGGGATATGGAGCTTGGGCGTCAAGAAATGGGGCAAGTCAGGTTGAGGCAATTTTTTCACCTCAACCCGATTTGCGCCATTTTTTTTCACTCCCAACCCCAATAGAAATGACTCCCCTCTTAGCAAAGACAGGAGTCATGCCCCCTTGCCCAATGGCCATGCCCAGGGGACTTCTGTCCCCTGGGCATGGTCATTGGGCATAGTGGCATGTAGGGGGGCACAAATCAGGCCCCCCTATGCCACAAAAAAAATATTTAAAAAACACTTACCTGAACTTACCTTAATGTCCCTGGGATGGGTCCCTCCAGCCTTGGGTGTCCTCCTGGGGTGGGCATGGGTGACAGGGGGTGTCCCTGGGGGTATGGGGGGGCACCTCTGGGCTCCTTCAGAGCCCACAGGTCCCTTAACGCCTGCCTTTTGCAGGCGCTAAAAAATGGCGCAAAAGCGGCCGTACGTCATTTTTTTTGACCCGCCCACTCCCGGGCGTGATTTTTGCCCGGGAGTATAAATCCGACGCACATGCCTCGGAGTCGATTTTTTAGACGGGAACGCCTACCTTGCATATAATTAACGCAAAGTAGGTGTCCACGCAAAAAAATTACGCTAACTCCATGGACTTTGGCGCTAGACGCGTCTAACGCCAAAGTATAAATATGGAGTTAGTTTTTCGTCAAAATTGCGTCAAAAAAAAATGACGCAATTTCGGCGCAAACGGAGTATAAATATGCCCCTCAAAGTTCAGATGTTTTAAATGTGCGAATTTTGGTCATCTAGCAAATAATCCCAAATGTTTTGCAAGGAATGTTAATTGCAGGAGATGTGGGAAGAGGGGACATTTAGTGAAGGTTTGCAGAAGTCCTAAGTTAAATATGGTTGCTGAGCCGGTTGATGGTCAACAAATCATTTTGTGCATTAATAACACAGACACTGGGGAGTTACAAGCTAAGGAAAATACTGATGATAAACTGGTTATGCCTAAATGTGATGTTGTTATTGGGGAGAGAACTGTTACAGTACTGGCTGATTCTGGATCCCCTTTTACATTGATAGGTGACAAGAATTGGGCAAGAATTTTCGGAGATGATAATATCAACCTCTTTCCACCTGATATTTCTCCTGTTGGGTATGGTGGACAGAAAATTGATTTATTTGGTTACTCGTTAATGTCGATTAAGTTTAAAGGGCGTGAGACCCTAGGAAAGGTTTATGTAGCTAAGCGTGGTAATAATCTTTTGGGGTGGCGTCATCAAAGAGATTTGGGAATAATCTTGAACCCGAATGCTCCTGACCAGGTCCTTTCTGTTTCCAGTATGAGTGATGTTGAGGAGTTTGCGACAGAGTTTCCTGAAGTATTTTGTGACAAATTAGGCTTACTAAAGAATTTTAAACATAAAGGGCCGTATTTATACTTTTTGGCGCACAACTGCGCCAACGCAGTTGTGCATCAAAAAATTTAACGCTGGCTAACGCCATTCCAAAGCGCCATGCGGGCGCCTTATTTATGGAATGACGTTAGCCGGCGGAGCTGCCTGGTGTGCGTCAAAAAAAATGACTTACACCAGGCAGCGCCGGCGTAGGGGAAAATGGAGCTTGGGCGCCAAAAAATGGGGCAAGTCAGGCTGAGGCAAAATTTTCGCCTCAACCCGATTAGCACCATTTTTTTTTACTCCCAACCCCCATTCAAATGACTCCTGTCTTAGCAAAGACAGGAGTCATGCCCCCTTGCCCAATGGCCATGCCCAGGGGACTTAGGTCCCCTGGGCATGGTCATTGGGCATAGTGGCATGTAGGGGGGCACAAATCAGGCCCCCCATGCCACAAAAAAAAAATATATATACTTACCTGAACTTACCTTAAGTTCCCTGGGATGGGTCCCTCCATCCTTGGGCGTCCTCCTGGGGTGGGCAAGGGTGGCAGGGTGTGTCCCTGGGGGCATGGGAGGGCACCTCTGGGCTCCTTCCAAGCCCACAGGTCCCTTAACGCCTGCCCTGACCAGGCGTTAAAAAATGACGCTAAAGCGTCTGGAAGTCATTTTTTTTGACCCGCCCACTCCCGGGCGTCATTTTTGCCCGGGAGTGTAAATACGCCGCACATGCCTCAGAATCATTTTTTAGACGGGAACGCCTACCTTGCATATCATTAACGCAAGGAAGGTGTCCACGCTAAAAAATGACGCAAACTCCAAGATCTTTGGCGCTACACGGGTCTAACGCCAAAGTATAAATATGGAGTTAGTTTTGCGTCGGATTTGCGTAAAAAAAAACGACGCAAATCCGGCGCAAACGGAGTATAAATATGCCCCAAAATCATTTTAAAATCGAGTGCTAAACCTATTGTATACAAAGTAAGGAAAGTTCCCCATTTGATGTTGCAACCTTTACAAGAAGAACTTAATAGATTATTGGATTTAGAAGTCATAGAAGAAATTGAGGTTTCTGAATGGTTGGCCCCCATAGTTTTGGTCCCTAAGGATGAGGGGAAAAAAATAAGATTATGTGTTGACCTTAGAGGTCTTAATCAGTCCATATGGGCAGACCGTCAACCATTTCCAAATATTAGTGAAACCTTGACTATGCTGACTGGTGCCAAAGTGTTCAGTGTCATGGATTTGTCAGCGGCATATCACCAAATCATGCTTCATGAGGAGTCAAGACATCTCACCTCTTTCGTTACTCCTTTGGGGCATTCAGATTTCTGAGGATGCCTTTTGGCCTGGCCTCGGCTGCTGCTTGTTTCCAGAGAGTGATGAAGGAGGTACTCAAAGGTGTTGATTCAGTTTTGTTCTTTCAAGACGATATATTAGTTTATGGAGAAGATACAATCAAGCATGATGTTATTCTAAGAGCTGTGCTTAAAAGACTAAAAAGTAATGGTTTGACTTTAAAGAGAGAGAAATGTTTGTTTAGAGTTAGTACTGTTTCATTTCTTGGTCACACTATATCTGGAGATGGTATCAAGCCTAAATTAGAATTAGCCAGATCAATTTTGTCTGCACCTACACCCACTAGTAAAGATCAAGTTAGGTTGTTTCTTGGCCTTGCGGAATACTACTCGAAGTTGGTTGAGAACTTTGCTTGCGTGGTTCAACCTTTGAGATTCGTTTTAAAGAAAGGGGTACAGTTTCAATGGTCCCCAGAATGTGATGAAGCGTTTAAAGCAGTAAAGGAAGATATTGGCAAAATGCCCACTTTAGGTCATTTTGATGTTAAACGCAAAACCATCTTATCCACTGACCCCAGCCTAAAGGGTCTGGGTGCTGTACTGGGTGCGACGAGAGAGTGGTTGCTTTTGCCTCACTTTCCCTTAAGGGAGCGGAAGAACGCTATTCTGTGATAGAGCGTGAGGCACTGGCGTGCACCTGGGCTATAAACCATTTCAAGTTTTATCTATGGGGTTTACCATTTACTCTCAGAAGTGACCATAGACCTTTAGTACAATTGTTTGCATGCAGGAATAATGAGAACACCACACCCAGGATTAGGCGTTTGGTTGAAGGTTTACTGGATTTCAATTTTACACTGGAATACTATCCTGGAAAAAAATATATTCCTGCGGATTTTCTTTCTAGAATGTCGGTGATGGGTTGTGGTATCGATGAGCCTTCCCCGATATCATGGATTAAGGAGACTGCTCTTGATGTGGAGGAGTGGAGTGAAGAATGTAGTAAGGATATTGTTCGTGGAATGGTGATGAACTATGTTGTACAAGGGTGGCCGTGCTTTAATGAATGCTTGGCTGATATTAGAGCGTTCTGGGGTGTAAAGGATGAACTTAGCATCATAGAGGGAAATTTGTACAGGGGTTGTAGATTGGTTCCCCCCATTGGGTTGTATGGAATATTAATAAATTTGGCCCATGATGGACACTTGGGTAGAAATCGTACTAAAGCCAGTCTTAGAGAGCGCTATTGGTGGCCGGGTTTGGACAAGCAAGTTGAAGCAGTCATTAGGGATTGTGTGCAATGTGCTAGTAATGATAAATCTAAAGTAGTACGAACTGCTCCTTTGTCTCCTCTACCTGTTCCGGATGAGCCATGGGTCAAATTAGGTTTAGACTTAGTTGGACCTTTTGAGTTGCTATCGCCAAGTGAGAGATTTGTAATTGTTCTTGTTGACTACACCTCTAGGTGGGTTACTGCTAGTTGTGTAAGTTCTATCACTACAAAAAATGTGATAGAATTTTTGACTGATGTGTTTGCGTGTGAGGGTATTCCTAAAATTGTTGTTACTGATAATGGGGTGCAATTTACTTCTTTTGAAATGAGAAATTTTCTTAAGGATTTAGCTATTTCTCATCATCGCACGGCATTATATGCTCCTCAAGCCAATGGATTAGTGGAGAAGATGAAACAGTTGGTGAGAGCTAGTGCTCAAGTGGCACTTGAGCACAGATTGCCTTTGAAGGGTGTTTTGAGAGAAAAGTTATGGGCTCATAGGAATGCGCCTAATGTTATTACGGGAATGTCTCCTTTTCGCATTTTGAAGGGGAGATTGGCAGGTTCCAAATTGAATCCTTCATGGTTGCATTCTGGATCCCAGAGTTTAGGAGATGTACCTAATTTTAGATCTATTAGGGCCAGAATAGTTGAGAACCAAAATAAGTACAAGAAAAGATTTGATGCAAAGATGAGTGTAAAACGAAGGGATTGGTCTAAAGGAGATTTGGTGTTTATTAAAAAGCCTGTTTGGTGTCATAAAGGTGGTTCTAAATTTTCGGACCTAGGAAAATTGTAGAAGTAAAAAGAAATGTGGTGGTGCTTGAGAATGGAGAAGTTTGGAGTATGTCTCGTCTTGCCAACTGTCCTAATGGAAGGAAATTGAAGGACTCACTTCCCAATCCAGATGTGCGTGTGAAAACCAATCCAGGTGTGAGGGAAGAAATGAGGCGAAGTATGAGGAACAGAGTTTATCCCAAGCACCTCTCAGATTTTGTGAAACAGTAAGAAGTTGCATTTTTACCAAAATGATGGATGTCCTGAGAATGTGTTTTATTCAATGTTTTTTCCTCACCAAGAAGGAATGTATATATGCTGTATTATAGTTATTTTCTCTGTAATGTTTCTACTATATTTTAATGGATTGTAAGGGGGGAGATGTGTTATGGTTTCATGTACTGTAATGCACTGTGTATTGATGAGATTCTAAATGGTGAGGTAATAGGTGGAACTTGGAGATGTGGGGATTCCAGAGGAGACGGTTGGAGGAGAGCGAAGGTGGAAGACGACGAGGAAATGTACTGGCTACCTATGGTGGATGTTGATGCACTTTGAAGTTATCTGCTTACAATAAAAGTATTGGAAAATACTACGTGTTAGAAGGGTCTCAAGAAACCCGGCAAGTCTGGGAAGAGCAGCACTGCGGAGAAGACCGCCATCATCCCCGCTGCCCAGGAGGCCACCTCCAGCACAAGCCCAGCTGCCCAGGACAGGCCCGCCAGCACAAGCCCAGCTGCCGAGGACAGGACTGCCAGCACAAGCCCAGCTGCCCAGGACAGGACCGCCAGCACAATCCCAGCTGCCGAGGACAGGACCGCCAGCACAAGCCCACCTGCCCAGGAGGGGCCAGCCAGCACCAGCTCACCTGCCCAGGAGGCCACCGCCAGCACAAGCCCCGCTGGGCCATGAAGGACCGCCAGCAAAAGCCCCGCTGGGCCATGAAGGACCGCCAGCAGCTGAGTCCCTGCAATGGAGACCGCCACCTCAAGCACCGCTGAACAGGGCACCGCCATCTCAAGCACCGCTGCACAGGGCACCGCTAGCTCAAGCACCGCTGCACAGGGCACCGCCATCTCAAGCACCGCTGAACAGGGCACCGCCACCTCAAACACCGCTGAACAGGGCACCGCTGTCTCAAGCAGCGCTGGCCCATGAGCGGCAAGGGCACTGACGCAACCGAGTCCGTCACGGGGTGAATGATGCACTCTGGGCACAAAGCCCCCTCCAGAACCAGTGGAGACTGTCATCCACTACCTCTGTCCTTAGCAGGATAAAGCACTCTGGGCACCATGCCCCCTCCAGAACCAGTGGAGACTGTTATCCACTTGAGAGACTGTGGCTTTGCACTCCCCAGGATATGGCAGTGGGCAAACCACCCACTGTAGAGACTTGTGAGACTGTGGCTTTGCACTCCCCAGGATATGGCAGTGGGCAAACCACCCACTGTAGAGACTTGAGAGACTGTGGCTTTGCACTCCCCAGGATGGAACAGTGGGCATGTGGCCCCCTCATAGATTTGGTGTCGTGCACTCAAGCGGCTGAGGTGCCCCCCCTTTCCCTCCCCCTGAGGTGCCTGTTTAGTTGCTCTCTAATGCCCCTGCAGTGTTCTCTCCATCATGGTCGGGGATCTTGGGTGGGCCTCGCCCATACCGTGTGGTCCCAGTGTTCCACAGACTTTCTTAGACCACTACCTGGACCACTATGCTTGGTATATATTTTGTACATGGTGTGTATATATATATTTCTGCCTACTTGCTTTTAATATATTACAGTGGTTACACTCATTTCCTATTGTCTTTGCATTCTTCCGTGGGGTTTGAGGGGTGGAACTGTGATGTATTGATTTGCATTAGTGTGTGTGTTGTAGTAGGTGAGGGTGGGGGTGTTGCGTGTGTATGTCCCTGTTTTTTCCCTCCCCCCTCCTCTGTGTCGTAGGTGCAGTACTCACCGTGGTCTTAGCTCACCAGCGTTCGTGCTCCTGGTAGAGGAGCAGGAAGACTATTGCAGGGTGAATTTGGAGTTCCGGATCCATGGCGTCCTCGTTCCTCGTGGGGTGTGTAGAGGTGAGCGTTTTTCCTTCGGGATTCCTGTTTCCGCCGTGTTTTTATCCGCGGTGAATCCGCCCCGGAAAAGGTGGCGGATTGGCCTGTCATAATAGTGTGGGCGGTACATTGTCTTCTGCCTGTCTGTTGGCAGTGACCGCCGCGCTATTTGTTTGTACCGCCGTGGCGGTCGGAGTGTTAAAGTGGCTGTCTTTGTTGGCGGTTTCCGCCACGGTCGTAATTGCAATTTTTTTACCGCCGGCCTGTTGGCGGTCTTACTGCCGCTTTAACACCGACCACCAGGTTTGTAATGACCACCATAATGACTAGCACAGATGAGATGGTGATGGAACTCAACCTCACCCCTTACCTGCATCTAGGGATGTCAGAGCTAAGGTCACTCTGTAAGATAAAAAAGATCAAAACTGGGTCCAACCCTACCAAGGTCAAGCTCCAGGAGCTCTTGGCATAGTATACAAGGGACCACCCCTCTGAGATGGAGGATCCTCCCTCAGATGGGGAAGAAATTAGTGAACATGAGAACAAACTCACCCCTCCTGTCCTAATTAGGGAGACCAGGGCTCTTGGAACCCTGTCTCCACAACTCATAGTCAGAGAGCCTGATTTATCCACAGGGAAGTCCAGTCCTTTTGTAAGCATTGACGACAGCCTCAACGAAGAGAACATCCTTCTAGCAAGGATGGCCAAGAGATTAGCTTTGGAGAAGCAGCCCCTAGCTATAGAAAGGAAAAGAAAAGAAATGGGTTTAACACCCATAAATGGTGGCAGCGACTTAAATAGGGTCAGAGAGACTACTGACATCCTAAAACTCCCCAAAGGGATTGTAACTAAATATGGAGAAGGTGATGATATCACCTAATGGTTAACAGCTTTTGAGAGAGCTTGTGCAACCAGAAAAGTAAGCAGATCTCACTGGGGAGCTCTCCTTTGGGAAATGTTCACTGGTAAGTGTAGGGATAGACTTCTCACACTCTCTGGTAAGGATGCAGAATACTATGACCTCATGAAGGCTACCCTGATTGAGGGCTTTGGGTTCTCAACTCAGGAGTATAGAATTAAGTTCAGGGGGGCTTACAAAACCTCGAGCCAGTCCTGGGTTGATTTTGTTGACTTTTCAGTCAAAACACTAGATGGTTGGATAATTGGCAGTGGAGTAAGTGACTATGATGGGCTGTATAATTTATTTAAGAAAGAACATCTGTTAAGTAATTACTTCAATGATAAGTTGCATCAACATCTGGTAGGCCTAGGTAAAATTTCTTCCCAAGAATTGGGAAAGAAGGCGGACCACTGGTTCAAGACAAGGGTGAACAAGACTTCCTCAGGGGGTGACCAAAAGAAAGGGGTCACAAAGCCTCCCCAGGGGAAGGGTGGTGAGACTTCCAAGGACAAAAACAAAGAGTCTTCTCAAGGGCCCCAAAAACCTGGTCAGGAGGGTGGGCCCGAGCCTCTTCACAGTCCACAAATGGGTATAATGGTAAAAACCTTGATCCCAAGAAGGCCTGGAGTCATAACTGTAGACAGCATGGACACCAAACGGGAGATAAGGCCTGTCCCAAGAAAAGTCCCACAACTACTACTCCAGTTAGCATTGGAATAGCCAGTCTCCAGGTGGGATCAACAGTGTGCTCAGAGAAAATCAGGGTTCCTATTGAAGCTTCTTTAGCATCAAGGGGTGGGGTGGATTTAGCCACTCTAGCTGCCTGGCCGCCTAACATGCAAAAATACAGGCAGCAGCTTTTGATAAATGGGAATAAGGTAGAAGCCCTGAGGGATACAGGTGCCAGTGTCACCATGGTGACAAGCAAACTGGTTTCCCCATGACAGTATCTGGCTGGACAGACATAGCCAGTCACCAATGCTGACAATGAAACTAAAGTCCATCCCATGGCAATGGTGACTTTAGAATGGGGAGGGGTTACGGTCCTGAAAGAGGTGGTAGTCTCTTCTGCAATTCCAGTAGAGTGTATGCTAGGGAATGATCTAGAGTCCTCAGCATGGGCTGAGTTAGAGCTCAAGACCCATGCACCCATGCTGGGTATCCCTGAACTGGTGTGTGTTAAGACAAGAGCACAGAGCAGAGGATAGGGTGAACAAGAAGTTTTGGAGTCTGGAATAATGGCCCAACCTTCCAAGAGAAAAGGTAAGAGGACAGGGGACCAGCCTCTACACAGCAAAAGAAACAGACCCCTCTTCCCAGGAAGATGTCTTACCCTGAGACAACTAAGTCAATGGAGCTGGAGCCTTATCAGGTAGAGCTCTTGGGTCCAGGGGGACCCTCAGGGGAACAGCTGTACCAGGTACAAAAGACTTGTCCCACTCTTGAAGGCCTAAGACAGCAAGCAGCTGAGCAAGAAAAGGGAAGTGTCAGTGGATCCCACTGGGTCTACTGGGAGGATGGACTCCTTTACACTGAGGCAAGAGATCCCAAACCTGGTGCCACTAGGAGAGTGGTAGTGCCTCAGGAGTTTAGAGAGTTCATCCTCACCTTAGCCCATGACATTCCTCTTGCTGGGCATTTGGGACAAACTAAGACTTGGGAGAGTCAACCATTTCTATTGGCCTAATATGTCCCAGAAGGTGAGGGTGTTTTGCAGATCCTGTGTCAACTGTCAAGCAAGTGGCAAGACAGGTGGCCATCCAAAGGCCCCCCTCATTCCACTTCCAGTGGTGGGGGTTTCCTTTGAAAGGGTTGGTGTTGATATAGTGGGTCCAGTTGAATCTCCCACAGCATCAGGGAACCAATATATACTGGTAGTAGGGGATCATGCTACCAGGTACCCTGAGGCAATTCCCCTTAAGTCGACTACTGCCCCTGCAGTAGCCCAAGCACTCATATGTATCTTTAACAGAGTGGGTTTTCCTAAGGAGGTGGTTTCTGACAGAGGTACCAACTTCATGTCAGCTTACCTGAAACACATGTGGAGTTAGTGTGGGGTGACTTACAAATTCACCACACCTTATCAGCCACACAGCAATGGTCTTGTGGAAAGATTTAACAAGACACTGAAGGGCATGATCGTGGGGCTCCCTGAAAAACTCAAAAGGAGATGGAATGTCCTCCTGCCATGTCTGCTTTTTGCCTACAGAGAGGTGCCACAGAAGGGAGTAGGGTTTTCCCCCTTTGAGCTTCTGTTTGGCCATCCTGTAAGGGGACCACTGGCACTTGTAAAAGAAAGCTGGGAGAGACCTCTCCATGAGCCTAAACAAGATGTAATGGACTATGTACTAGGCTCCAGGATGGCAGAGTACAAGGAAAAAGCAAGCAAAAACCTTGAGACCAGCCAACAACTCTAGAAGTTGTGGTATGACCAAAAGGCTGCAATGGTTGAATTTCAGCCAGGGCAGAAAGTCTGGGTTTTGGAGCCTGTGGCTCCCAGGGCACTCCAGGACAGATGGAGTGGCCCTTACCAAGTGCTAGAAAAGAAGAGTCAGGTCACTTACTGTGGCAGTGGGTGTGTCGATAATAAGGACTAGAATGCTTGAGTGGGTGAGAATCAGTGATTTTATTTAAAGTTCTTTAAGAATATGTGAATTGATCAAGCATATATGGGTGGTGTGCTCCTCATAACAGGATGTCTCTTCTCTCTTTTCCAGGTTCCCCTTTTTGACTGGCGAAGATGTTCTTCTCGGGCTCCCAGACGTACTGGAAATAAGAGGAACGGAGATATGGGTAAGTCGGGATGGTATAGAGGTAGAAGTCTTATTAATAGTACATAAGAGAGAGAGAGACACAGAGAGGGAGAGAGAGAGAGAGAGAGAGAGAGAGAGCCCTTTGGAAAGTGTGTTGAGTTTGAAATCAACGAGTGCAGGAAACAATCACCTCTTAGTGTCCTCTTAGAACTAGTTTTCTGTCCCTGTGTGCTCTTTAAGTCGTGCTGAGTAGTGCTCTTTGGTTCTGTATTTTTACCCTTTTCCTTATGGTTGTCTTATGTTCTCAGACTCTTCTTTCAGCTTATTCCTGCCCTATTCTCTCCCCCCTTCCTCCCTCTCCAGATTCCCTCTCCAGATTCCCCCTCCACCTCCCTGTAGTATCCCTACCCTCCCCTCCCCTCTTCTGCCGTCACTCTCCTCTTTTAATAGAACTTGTCCTTTATAAAGGACCGTACCTTGGTTAGCCACGTCCCTCCTGGGACGTGGCGGAGTTTGCGTCCTTCGGCTCTTCTCTCTGTCTGAGCTTGGTTGCTTGCCTCCAGGGCGTCCTCGCTGTTCCGGTTTCCCCTGAGGTCTTTCGTTTCTTCATTCCTTTTTTGTTCCTCTCTGTCAGCGTTTCCTCCTTGTTCTGCGCCCCGCGCGCGAAGTCCGTTTTCTTTTTCTATCTGTTCGGGAACTCGGATATCCGGGTTCCCTGGGAGGTTTCCGGCGTCCCCGTCGTCATGGTATCCGGGTGTGGCATCGTCTACATAGCAGAATCGGGACACCGTTCCCGATTCTGTGAAGCTGGGAGCCGGAATATCCGATAACCGGCTACACTTACCTAGTGGACCTGGAAGCTAGCAGGACACCCAAGAGGGTGATCCATGTTAACTGCCTTAAAGTCTGCAATGACAGGGCAGATATAACCATGTTGATGATTACTGATGAGGATCAGGAAGCAGAGAGTGAACCTCTCCCTGACCTCCTCTCAACTGACCCTAAAGATGGCTCAGTAGATGGAGTTGTCTACTCAGACACCCTCTCTGGCCAACTGCAAGCTGACTGCAGGAAAGTCCTACAGCAGTTTGCTGAGCTCTTTTCTTTGACCCCTGGTCAGACACAGCTGTGTACCTATGATGTGGACACATGAGACAGTTTACCTGTCAAGAATAAAATAATTAGACAGTTTGACCAAGTCAAAGAAAGCATCAAAGTGGAAGTCCACAAGATGCTGGAACTGGGAGTCATAGAGCACGCTGACAGTCCCTGGGCTAGCCCGGTGGTCTTGGTCCCCAAACCTCACACCAAGGATGGAAAGGGAGAGATGGGGTTTTGTGTGGAATACAGAGGGCTCAACTCTGTCACCAAGACAGATGCTCATCCCATACCAAGGGCAGATGAACTAATTGACAAATTAGGTGCAGCCAAATTCTTAAGTATCTCTGCCTTGACGGCAGGGTACTGGCTAATCAAAATGGCACCTGGAGCAAAAGAGAAAACAGCATTCTCAACACCAGATGGCCATTATCAGTTAACTGCTATGCCCTTTGGCTTAAAGAAAGCCTCTGCCTCCTTCCAAAGGTTGGTGAATCAAGACCTTGCTGGCTTGGAGTCCTTTAGTGCAGCATATCTAGATGATATTGCTGTCTTTAGCTCCAACTGCAGGATCACCTGGTCCACCTGAAGAAGGTTTTGCAGGCCCTGCAAGCAGCAGGCCTCTCTATCAATGAATCCAAATGTCAGATAGGGCAGGGTACAGTGGTTTACTTGGGACACCTTGTAAGTGGAGGCTAAGTGCAACCCTTACAACCCAAGATCCAAACAATTCTGGACTGGGAAGCCCCAAAAACCCAGACTCAAGTCAGGGCATTCCTTGGCTTGACTGGATACTATAGGAAGTTTGTGAAGGGATATGGATCCATAGTGACTCCCCTCACAGAACCCACCTCCCAAAAGATGCCCAAGAAGGTTAACTGGACCTTAGACTGTCAAAAGGCCTTTGACACCCTGAAAGAAACTATGTGCTCAGCACCAGTTTTGAGAGCTCCAGATTATTCTAAGCAGTTTATTGTGCAGACAGATGCCTCTGAACATGGGATAGGAGCAGTCCTGTCCCAAACCAATGATGATGGCCTTGACCAGCCTGTTGCTTTTATTAGCAGGAGGTTACTCCCCAAGGAGCAGAGTTGCTGAGAGGGAGGCCTTTGCTGTGGTTTGGTCACTGAAAAAGTTGAGACCATACCTGTTTGGTACTCACTTTATAGTTTAAACTGACCACAGACCTCGCAGATGGCCCATGCAGATGAAAGGAGAGAACCATGAACTGTTGAGGTGGTCCATATCCCTACAGGGAATTGACTTTGTAGTGGAACACAGACCTGGGACTGCCCATGCCAATGCAGATGGCCTTTCCAGGTTCTTCCACTTAGAAAATGAAGACTCTCTTGGGAAAGGTTAGTCTCATCCTCTTTCTTTTGGAGGGGGGATTTGGGTTGTGTAGGAAAATGCCACTGTTGGCATGGTTACCCCCTAACATTTTGCCTTTTGTTGATGCCAGCTTTGTTTGAAAGTGTGCTGGGACCCTGCTACCAGGCCCCAGCACCAGTGTTCTTTCCCTAAAAGTGTACCTTTGTCTCCACAATTGGCACAGCCCTGGCACACAGATAAGTCCCTTTTAAAAGGTACCCCTGGTACCAAGGGCCCTGTGGCCAAGGAAGGTCTCTCAGGGCTGCAGCATGTATTATGCCACTCTGGGGACCCCTCACTCAGCACATGCACACTGCCTCACAGTTTGTGTGTGCTGGTGGGGAGAAAAAGACGAAGTCGACATGGCACTCCCCTCAGAGTGCCATGCCCACAACCCTCTGCCTGTGGAAGTGGTAAATCATCCCTCTATCAAGCCTTACAGCCCTACGCCGAGTGCACTGTACCACAGGTGAGGGCATAGCTGCATGAGCACTATGCCCCTACAGTGTCTAAGCCAATTCCTAGACATTGTAAGTGCAGGGAAGCCATAAACAGTATATGGTCTGGGAGTTTGTCAAACACTAACTCCACAGTTCCATAATGGCTACACTGAATACTGGGAAGTTTGGTATCAAGCTTCTCAGCACAACAAATCCACACTGATGCCAGTGTGGGATTTATTGAGAAATGCACAGAGGTCAACTTAGAGATGCCCCCTGCATGCCAGCTCACCTGCTAGTGCTAGGCAGACAGGTCTCTGCCACCCTGCCACTTCCAGACTAGTTTCTGGCCACATGGGGTGAGTGCCTTTGTGCACTTTATGACCAGGAACAAAGTCTGTCCTGCATGGAGGTGCCTCACACCTCCCCCTGAAGAAACTATAACACCTGGCGGTGAGCCTCAAAGGCTCAAGCCTGGTGTTACAACGCCCCAGGGCACTCCAGCTAGTGGAGAAGCCCGCCTCCCGGAGACCCCCCCCCACTTTTGGTCCAGAGGAAATAATGAGAAAAACAAGGAGGAGTCACCCTCCAGCCAGGCAGCCCCTAAGGTGTCCAGAGCTGAGGTGACCCCTTCCTCAGAAAATCTTGCCATCTTGGCATGGAGGATTTATCCCAGTAGGATTAGGGATGTGCCTCCCTCCCCAAAGGGAAGAGGCACAAGGAGGGTGTAGCCACCCTCAGGGACAGTAGCCATTGGCTACTGCCCTCCAGCCCTAAATAGAACCCTAAATCTAGTATTTAGGGGCAACCCTGAACCCAGGAAATTAGATTCCTGATGACCTAACAAGAAGAAGGACTG
This sequence comes from Pleurodeles waltl, assembly GCF_031143425.1. Lineage (NCBI taxonomy): Eukaryota > Metazoa > Chordata > Amphibia > Caudata > Salamandridae > Pleurodeles > Pleurodeles waltl. The sequence continues at coordinate 316,385,087 of NC_090437.1, read as the reverse complement.
CTGACCTGAAAACCCTGCAGAGAAGAAGGAGACCACAACTGCTTTGGCCCCAGCCATACCGGCCGGCCTCCAGATTCATAGAACCTGCAACAGCGACGCATCCAGCGGGCCCAGCGACCTCTGCCAACTCAGAGGACTGCCCTGCAAACCCAAAGGACCAAGAAACTCCTGTGGACAGCGGCTCTGTCCAAAGCAAAAAAGAACAAACCATCTTTAAAGGGACTCTTACCGCACTCCTGAAGCGTGAGTCCCCAACACCCTGCACCCAACGCCCCCGGCCCGTGTCCAGAGAAACCAACACTGCAGCGAGGACCCCCAGGCGGCTCCCACGACGTGTCCACCCTGAGACAACCTCCCTGCACCCTCACACCGATGCTTGCAGAGAGAATCCAGAGGATCCCCCTGACCGCGACTGCCCGGTAACAAAGAACCAGACGACTGGAAGAAGCACTGCACCCACAGCCCCCAGAGGAACCAACTACCGTTGCAGGAGTGAACAGCAGTTGGCACTCATTTTTACCCAGTCGGTGGCTGGCCCGAGAAGCCCCCCTGTGCCCTGCCTGCATAGCCAGAGTGACCCCGGGGTCCCTCCGTTGATTTCCATCACAAATCCGACGCCTTGTTAGCACATTGCACCCGGCCACCCCTGTGCCGCTGAGGGTGTATTTTGTGTGCCTGTTTGGGACCCCCCCCCCCCCCAAGTGCTCTACAAAACCCCCCTGGTCTGCTCCTTGAGGACGCAGGTACTTACTTGCTAGCAGACTGGAACCGGAGCACCCCTAGTCTCCATAGGCACCTATGTTATTTGGACCCCTCTTTGCCTTCTGCACCTGACCGGCCCTGCGTTGCTGGGTGTTTGGGTTTGACTTGAACCCCCAACGGTGGGCTGCCTATGCCCGGAGACTGAAGTTGTAAGTGCTTTACTTACCAGACAAACTAAGCTTTACTTACCTCCCCCAGGAACTGTTGAATTTTGCACTGTGTCCACTTTTAAAATAGCTTATTGCCACTTTATGCCAACGTGTTTTCATTCAAAGTTCTATATTTACCTCTGCCAAGTACCTTACAATTTATGTACTTACTTGAAATCTGAATCTTGTGATTCTAAAATAAATTAAGAAAATAATATTTTTCTATATTAAAAACCTATGGGCTGGAGTTAAGTCCTTGAGTGTGTGTTCCCATTTATTGCCTGTGTGCGTACAACAATGCTTAACACTACCCTCTGATAAGCCTAACTGCTCGACCACACTACCACAAATAGAGCATTAGTATTATCTATTATTGCCACTATCAACCTCTAAGGGCAACCTCTGGACTCTGTGTACACTTTCTCTCACTTTGAGATAGTATATACAGAGCCAGCTTCCTTCAAACACCCTTTCCTAGTGGCATGGTGACTACCAAATCAATCAATCAATCCGGATTTATAAAGCGCAGCTAATCGCCTGATACGGTAGCCAGGCGCTTGGTTGCAGGTGCCGGAGGCTTATTTGAACAGCCATGTCCTGAGGGCCCATTCGGAATTCCGTAAGTGAGGTGATGGTACAGAAGTGCGTGGGGAGGTTGTTCCAGGTTTTTGCTGCGATGTGAGAGAAGGAGCGTCCTCCACTTCTGCTTTGGTAGATGCGGGGAGTATGGGCAAGTGAAAGGGAGGCAGAGCGTAGTCTTCTTGATGGTTGGTGGAATTCAGGCAGTGGATAATGTATGCAGGTCCTTGGTTGTGTAGAGCCTTGTGTGCATGGGTCAGCTGCTTGAATATGCATCTCTTCTGTAAGGGGGCCAGTGGAGTTGCCTGAGGTGGGGTGTTATGTGGGTTGATCGGGGAAGGCCGAGGATAAATCTGGCTGCGGCGTTCTGTATGGTCTGAAGTCTCTGTAAGAGGTGTGCGGTGATTCCTATGTAGGAGGCGTTGCTGTAGTCCAGTGGGCTGGTGATGAGGGTCTGTGTCACGGTGCATCTTGTGAGTAAGGTTAACCACTTGAAGAGCTTAAGTAGCATGTGCAAAGTGAGGAAGCAGGCTGCGGAGACTGCGTTGATCTCTAATTTCATGGTGAGCTTGTAGTCAATGATGATTCGGAGGTTTCTGGCCTAGTTGGAGGGCGTGGGTGCGGGTCCTAGGTCTGATGGCCAACAGGAGTCACTACATGTGTTGCTGCTGCTAGCGCGCCTTGTCCTTAGTAAGTAAACTTACAAGGGGGCGTGTATAGGTCGATTAATCTTTGGATCGCATAGGGTATCCTAGTCTAGAGTATATGAATAAGAAACATCCACAATAATTATTTTAGTCAACACATAAAGTTCAGGTCTATTCTAATAAGAAAATACCATCACTCTTAGTTCGTTTCATTCCCTATTAATTACAACTCTAATCAAAACCTTTATTCAACGAAAACCATGATTACCAGCAACATATGCAATTAATTATTAATATGCAACCAATATTAATCTAAGTATAGCAATTCATGATCATTGAATAATTCAGCAATATGAGTCAGTCAGTCTCAGTCCAAATTTCACTTAGTCAGCCTTGTCAGCCTACCTATCTCAAATTAGCAGCAGCAGGTGTGCCTTCATGCGAAAACATTTTAGTCAAAAAATCATTAATTTTGAAAATCTAACTGAAAAGAGAAAAACATTTTGAAACAGCGCAGTTGGTACGTAGAAAGAAAAAGCATTCATTAGTCAGTCAAGTTATAGCTACCTATCCAAGATAGATCAGCAACGAGTCAGTCTTCGTCTCCAGGTCATCAGTCATTAGCAAGGCTCGGGCTCACAGGAAGCAAGCCCAAGTTTTAGCACTTCGGACAGCGTCTCCTGACGTCATCAACTTTCGCCTCTCCATTCTGATTTCTCCTTTCATGTCATGACTTTTTATTAGGGTCTTTCAGTCCGTCCCACAATTTTCCAATTGGTCACCCTTATCAGGGGTTATGACTCTAACCTATAATTTTTGTTTACCACTTGTCTACATTATTTTGAGAGTCAAGTTCCATTAACATGATTGGTTCTTCTATCGATGAGAACATTCATCCGGCTCTTTAGGTAACTAAGGGCCAGATGTAGGAAACAAAACATTTGCGACTCGCAATTTGCGAGTTGGTGCGACTCGCAAAATGCGAGTCGCAAATCGAAATGCAGGTAAAATAACAGTGCTGAAATAGCGACTCGCACCCGGAGTCGCAACGCAGTGAGCGAGTCCGCCGATTGCGAGGTTGCTTTTTGCGACCGTGCAAAAAACGAACTCGCTATTTGCGAGTGGGTGTCGCAAATTGCGAGTTGCATGTAAATTGCTTACAGGTGCTGCAGAACACTCCAGAAACCACTCCAGAACACTCTGGAAACACTTCCTGGCACATGATGATGACATCACAGCCAGGAAGTTTACAAATACACCTGGGAGGAGGGAGGACCACACCCTTTTTTAACTGCTGAACTGCACACAGGAGAAACAGCAGCTGCAATGGAAGGAACTCCAAGGAAGAGAAAACTGAAGTTCTCAGAGAAGGAGCTGGAGGTGCTGACAGATGAATGCTGTCAGCACTATGACGAATTATTTGGGAAGGCAGCCCTCAATGTGCCAGAAGCCACCAAAAGACAGCTGTGGCAGGACATCCAGGAAAAAATCAACTCCCTGGGGGTGAGCCACAGGAGTGTTGATGAAATAAAAAAAAGGTGGTATGACCTCCGCTCCCGGACCAAGGAGAGGGTGGCTGAAAGGCTCCGGGAGATGAGAGACACAGGAGGGGGACCATCGTCAGTACCACCCACACCCCTGGAAGAAAGGGTGGAGGAAACCCTGGAGCAGGAGGCAGTATCAGGATTTGGGGACCTGGACACCTCAGAGCCCACCACATCAACCGGTGAGTACCATGTGACATGCCTGTACCCCTATCAATGCCATACCCCCACCCACCATGTACACAGGGGCATGCTCAACCAAGATAGCTCCATTTCAGGGTAGCAAACACCAGAATGATGCATTATGGGAAATGTAGTCAAGTAGACAGTACATAGGCAAATGTTTATTAGGAAGTGTGCAACAGATAGTAGACACTGACAGTCTGTTCCCCATGTCCCACAGGTCTCCCACAAGACACCACCACAACTCACAGCAGCCAGCCCCATGAGGACAGCTCAGGACCCGCCAGCACTCCCACCTGCACGGCCAACATCATCCCTGCAATATCCACACCTGCTGCAACTGTGTCCCAAGAGGCTGCGCCAGCAACAGGCAGGAGTAAGACAGTGGAACACACAGGGCAGCCACCGCTGCGCAGGCGACGCAGGTCCAGGAGATCAGGGCTGCAGTCTGCGTCCGGCCATCAACCTCCCAGCAACAGTGAGGCACAGCTGCTGCGTGGTCAGCGCCTACAAAATAACATATTAGGGAGGATTAGTGGTGTGCTGCACCGCTTTGTCCGCAATAACGAGGCCAGCATGCAGCAACTTAACTCCAGAATCGACATGATAGCCACAAACACTGGGGACCTTGCCCTGGCAATGAGGGATCTGGCGGCAGGACTACTGGCCTAGGCCGAGGGTGGGCGGCGCAGGGACCGTCAGCTCCTGCAAAGACTAGATAGGATGGCCACATCCATCGGCAGGCTGGCTATGAACACCACAGGCCTGTCGAGGAGGACAGTTGGCCTCCAGGTCGAAATGGGCCATTTTGCTGGAGATGTGGCTGGGGGCCTGGGACGTCTCACACACGTCATAGACTTAATGGAAGCACGGCATCTGTCAAGGGGCACAGGGGAAACACCCCAGGACAGCGAGGAGGGCTCTACAGTGAGCAGTGTCTCTGCCACTGACACTAGGGTGCTCCGGAGTACCAGGCAGAGCACAGCAGAAGCACCAGGGACCAGCCAGGCTGGCAGGAGCCGCAGAAGGACATAGACATTACCCTGGCCCTGTTGATGTGGCACATGACATCAATGTGCCCCATGCATGGTTGGCATTTACATGCCCATGAACAGTCATTACTTGTATATAGTTCTATTTCTGCACTAATTAAATAGTTTTTTTGTTCCACTTAACAAATGGTGTTTTTGGTCAATAGGTGAGTATGGTTGGAGTTGACACGTACCTTCCAAAGTATTGTGTTGCGATGTGTTCCCGTCTCAGTCTGCCTTGATTAGCTATACTCCGATCCCCATGATGGCGATGTGGTTGCTCTTGCTCTTCATCATCAGGATCTGGGTCTGCAGGGGTGAGAGGTAGCCCACGTCGGGTGGCTATGTTGTGGAGGATGGCGCATGCGACCACAATTTTGAATGCTGTAATGGGGGTATACTGGAGGGCAGCTCCACTGCGGTGGAGGCATCTGAATCTTGCTTTCAGGAGTCCAAAGGTGCGTTCTATCAGATTCCTGGTCCTCTTATGTGCATTGTTGTATCGCCTCTCACATTCATTGCTGGGTGTTAAAAACGGAGTCATAATCCATGGCCTTAGAGCATATGCACTGTCACCTGTTGGGCACAAAAAGTACACTGTTAGAAAGTCCTGGTTGGTGTGCACAGTGACCTGTGTGTATGTCTGCAAGGTGTATGTAGCTCCACCTAGAAGGTATCCGTCTCCAAACTCCCCACGTTCCAGGCGTTGATGTATCCCACTATGCCTAAAAATGTAGGAGTCATGGGTACTGCCTGGAAACTTAGCTACAATGTCAGTGATGACATAATGGGCATCACAAACAACCTGAATATTAAGTGAGTGGGTACACTTTCTGTTGCGGAAAAGATGTTCCAGGTTTGCAGGGGGGCATATTTGAATATGTGTCCCATCTACACATCCAATGACATGGGGAAAGTTGGCAATGCGGTAAAAGTCCAGCTTGGTGCTGTTTATTTCTGCCTCATTCCTTGGTAGGTATATGAAGTGAGACATGTGTGTGAGTAAGGCATCTAGGAAGGCCCTGAGGAACCTTGACACTGCACTTTGAGATACCCCACCTGCCACAGCAATGACCCCCTGATAGCTCCCTGAGGCCAAGAGGTGAAGTGAGCATAGCACTTGCACTTTCCTAGGGATCGCGCAGCCACGCAGAGTCTGGTGTTCTAGCTGTGGTTTAAGTAAATCAATAAATTCTAGTATGGCAGCGCTGCTAAGGCGATATTTGTCATAGATCTCATCCTCAGTTTGCTGAAAAAGAGTCTGCCTTGTTCTATAAATCTTCTCCTGTCTGTGGCCCCTCCTCCTCCTCGGCTGCGCGGCGTGGACTCTCCTCCTCACTGCTATCAGGTATATCTCCGCCATCTTGAGTAACCCAGATGGCTTGTGGGTCTCCTTTTATACTTTGGTACTGGTTACCACCTGCTCTGAGTTAGTGGTAAATTGCAAGTGCAAACTGGGCTTTTTGCGACTAGTCGCAATTTGCGAGTTGCAATTGCATATGGTTTGCGACTCGCAAATTGCGACTTGCTATTTGCGGGTCGCAAAATGGGGTCGCAAATTTTGCGAGTCGCAAACGGCTCACATCGCTTTTTGCAAGTCGGAAATGGGGTTTTTGCATCCCATTTCTGATTTTGCACAGTCGCAAATAGCGATTCGGGCCATTTGCGACTCGCAAAACTTTGCTACATCTGGCCCTAAATTATTGCCCCCAGGTCTTAGTCTGTAGCTCCATTGTTCAAGTCCTGGGAAAGTACATTTAGCCTACTCTACACATAATTGTATCAATTTGTTCTGATCATCTCCTGTCCGCTGGTGAGTCTGCAGATTTTTCTAGCAGTGCTCAATGTTGAACTCTGTACAGTTCAAGGTCCTCTTCTCCAGTTCGAGTCCTCAGCGGCTCATCGCACCTCCAAGTTTGAGCAAGCAAGGCCCAGGACCGACCAGGCCTCTAGCTAAGTTAACCGCTTCTGTGCCGCGGACGTAATGGTTACATCCTGCGGCACAGTGCTCATGTGCCGAAGACGTAACCATTACGTCCTCGGCACTGAGCTCAGAGGGAGCGCTAGCGCTGCCTCTGTAGGCTTCCCTCCCACCCCCCCAAGGCAGGGATGGAAGGGGAAGCCCTTCCCCTTCCACCCCCGGCTCCCCTACCCCCCGTGATGTCAGCACGCGATCGTGCACTGACCTCACGGAGGCCCCCTCCCTGAGCTTCCAGCGCGATCGGAAGAGAAATGCTTTTGCATTTCTCTTCCGATCATGTGATGGGGGCCTGAGAGGCTTCAAAGGGAAGGAAATTTATTTTCTTCCCTTTGAAGTCTCTCAGAGCATTTTAGCAGCGGGATCGTGAAGCGATCCAGCTGCTAAATTGCCCACTAGACACCAGGGATTATTTTAATTTAGGAAATTAGCATAAGGGGAGCGACCCTTTGGGCAAGGGTCGCTCCCCAGGGGGGCATTTTTTTCAAGGACTTTTCTGCCCCCCCCGGGGGCAGAAACCTTTAGGCGCCAGGGATCTTTTTTTTCTTTTTTTTGTGTTTTTTAGAGGAGGGGAGCGACCCCTTAGGCAAGGGTCGCTCCCCTAGGGGGCAAATTATATTTAGGAAATTTCTGCCCCCCTTGGGGGCAGATTGGCCCATTTGTATGAGGCCAATCTGCCCCCAAGGGGGGCAGAAACCACTAGACACCAGGGACTTTTTTTTTAATGCGAATTTCACGCAAAGGGAGCGACCCCTTAGGCAAGGGTCGCTCCCCTGGGAGGCAAATTATGTTTATCTATTTTTATGAGGCCAATCTGCCCCCAAGGGGGGCAGAAACCACTAGGCACCAGGGATTTTTTTGTTGTTGTTTTACAGATGGGGAGCGACCCCTTAGGCAAGGGTCGCTCCCCTGGGGGGGGCAAATTGTATTAGATCAGCCGATTTTTGCTACGCCATCTGCCCCCAAGGGGGGCAGAAACCACTAGACACCAGGGATCTTTTTTTTCTTTTTTTGTGTTTTTAGAGGAGGGGAGCGACCCCTTAGGCAAGGGTCGCTCCCCTAGGGGGCAAATTATATTTAGGCCATTTCTGCCCCCCTTGGGGGCAGATTGGCCCATTTGTATGAGGCCAATCTGCCCCCAAGGGGGGCAGAAACCACTAGACACCAGGGACTTTTTTTTTTATGGGAATTTCACGCAAGGGGAGCGACCCCTTAGGCAAGGGTCGCTCCCCTGGGAGGCAAATTATGTTTATCTATTTTTATGAGGCCAATCTGCCCCCAAGGGGGGCAGAAACCACTAGGTGTAGTTTTACAGATGGGGAGCGACCACTTAGGCAAGGGTCGCTCACCTGGGGGGGGGCAAATTGTATTAGATCAGCCGATTTTTGCTACGCCATCTGCCCCCAAGGGGGGCAGAAACCACTAGACACCAGGGATCTTTATTTTTTTGCGTCAATTTCACGCAAGGGGAGCGACCCCTTAGGCAAGGGTCGTTCCCCTGGGGGGGCAAATTTATTTTAGGCCATTTCTGCCCCCCTTGGGGGTAGAGCAGCCTATTTTTATTAGGCCGAGAAACCACTAGGCACCGTGGATTTTTTTTTGGCGCCAATTTCACGCAAGGGAAGCGACCCCTTAGGCAAGGGTCGCTCCCCTGGGGGAGGGATTTATTTTAGGCCATTTCTCCTCCCCTTGGGGGCAGATCGGCCTATTTCTATTAGGCCGATCTGCCCCCGGCAGAAACCACTTAGGCACCAGGGATTGGTGTGTGTGTATGTGTGTGTTTTGTTTGGGGGGGCAGCCCCTTGGGCAAGGGTCGCTCCCCATGGGGGCACATTACTGTTGGCCATATCTGCCCCCTTGGGGGCAGATTGGCTTATTTTTGAAAGGCCCATCTGCCCCCAAGGGGGGCACAAAGCCCACCAGAGACCGGGGAAGTTTTCATTTTACATTTGGGCCATGAGAGCTTGGCTAACTCTCAAAATCGTCCCACTTGGAATGGTGAGGGCTGCACTTTATGGACTTTGGGACTCAGCCATGTAGAAAAATCCACAAGACCTAGACACATCTGAAAACTAAGGGCCATATTTATACTTTTTGACGCAAAACTGTGCTAATGCAGTTTTGCGCCAAAAAAATTAGCGCCGGCTAACGCCATTCTGAAGCGCCATGCGGGCGCTGTATTTATTCAATGACGTTAGCCGGCGTTAGCCGCCGGCGCTGTCTGGTGTGCGTTGAAAACAACGACGTACACCAGGCAGCGCCGGCGTAGGGGGAAAATTGCGTATGGGCGTCCACAAATGGTGCAAGTCAGGCTGAGACAAAAAAATCGCCACAACCCGATTTGCGCCATTTTTTTACGATGCCCATCCCCCATTGAAATGACTCCTGTCTTAGCAAAGACAGGAGTCATGCCCCCTTGCCCAATGGCCATGCCCAGGGGACTGCTGTCCCCTGGGCATGGTCATTGGGCATAGTGGCATGTAGGGGGGCACAAATCAGGCCCCCCTATGCCACAAAAAAAAAGTTACAAAAAATACTTACCTGGACTTACCTTAATGTCCCTGGGGTGGGTCCCTCCATCCTTGGGTGTCCTCCTGGGGTGGGCAAGGGTGGCAGGGGGTGTCCCTGGGGGCAGGGGAGGGCACCTCTGGGCTCATTCTGAGCCCACAGGTCCCTTAACACCTGCCCTGACCCAGGCGCTAAAATCCGGCGCTAATGCGGGTTTTTTAGACCCGCCCACTCCCGGGCGTCATTTTTGCCCGGGAGTATAAATACGATGCATATGCATCGGAGTCATTTTTTAAGACGGGAACGCCTACCTTGCATATCATTAACGCAAGGAGGGTGTTCACGCAAAAAAATGACGCTAACTCCATGAACTTTGGCGCTAGATGCGTCTAACGCCAAAGTATAAATATGGAGTTAGTTTTGCGTCGAATTTGCGTCGAAAAAAAACGACGCAAATTCGGCGCAAACGGAGTATAAATATGCCCCTAAACATCTGGGTGATTCCAGGGTGGTGTGCTTCACAGGCACCCGCACCATTTTCTTACCCACAATGCCCTGCAAACCTCAAACTTTGCTGGAAATCACACATTTTATCCACATTTTTGTGATGGAACCTTCCGGAATCTGCAGCAATCCACAAAATTCCTACCACCCAGCATTGTCTCATCTATACTGATAAAAATTCTGCTGCACTTGTCAGCCTAAATTTTTTTTTTTCAAACTGCCCTTTTGGACCCGATTTGCTTCCCCCTCAATTTCGACATGTTTTTGGCTCTTCCCTGTCACAAGCACTTGGCCCACCTACACAACTGAGTTACAGTTTTTTTTTTTTTTTAATTTTTACATTTATTTATTGAGTTATTCAATTATAAAGAGAACTTCCAACAAATAGACCACAGTCAACAACAAGGGAGAGATAATAGATCTTGTGATCCGACATCATGCATAAGTAACGTATATAGGTTAAAACATACAAGAGGCAGCTCAAAGGAAAAATCCAACCTCATTTCACAATGGCCGCATGAAAAAAAAACAAAAAAATTCTCAACAATATGAAGTATCAATGAATATTGCATAGTAACCATATTTCAAGAAGCAAAGCAGCAGATCAGAGATCCACAAAAGAGGGAAAGGAAAGGAAAAGGGGGGAGGGGCGGCAGAGGGAGTATATCCTGGAGGGACACATCTATCCTGCACACATCCATCTTGCAGAACGGTAGCAGTAGAGCAAGGAAAGTAATTGAATGCGCTGCTGAGTATAATTACATCGCAGCATCGGAAATAGATTCAAGAAAGGAACGGAGCGGAGCCCAAATGTCCCTAGGTCTAGAACCCACTGGGGTCAACTCTCAAAATATCATTAATTGTTCTTGGCAGAAGGAAGCGTCCCTCAGCCAGTCCAATCTGTGGGGAGCACGTCCCCGACCCCGGCACATTGCAACCCTCCGCTTAGCCAGAAGCAGCAACATACCCACCAATCTCCTGTGAGCAGACGGGACCTTCTCCACGCATCCAACGAGCGCTAGTTTAGGAGAAAAGGGTAAACCCAGGTCAATCCTCTCCCCAATCATGCGCATCACCCCGGCCCAGTAAACACTCATGTCCAGACAAGACTATGACAAGTGCAGGAACTCAGCATCCGGAGCACGGCACTGCTCACAGCATGTGTCTGCGCGCAGACCCATAGAGTGCAGCCTACGTGGGGTATAATGCATGCGATGCAGGAATTTAAAATGTATGTGGCGCAAGCGGTAATTAGGCGATAGGACTTTCATATGCGCATAACATTTCTTCCATTCGTCATCGGAGATATTCTCACCAACATCCACCTCCCATTTAGCCCTAGCGGATTGAGCCAGATCCCCTCCCTGCATCTGTACTCCACCATACAGTTTAGTGATGAGCTTACGCGGCGACCACACACTGCACAGCACCTCCAGGGCCTGGCATGTCAGTGGCAACTCTGGGCAACTGAGGGAATCGGGCGCTGAGCATCGCACACACCGGCAGCACATACAATCTATGCAGTGCAGTGTCCCGCCCCCCTCCAAGCACAGCCTCCAGCGAAATCAGCCGCCCGTCCACAAACCAATCCCTTAGCTTAGTCAAATTTGAAGCACAAAGAAAGCTGCGGAGCCCCGAATCGCAGAACATTCTCTCATCCGCGACGTCTAGCACTGACATCGATGGAGCAAAGGGTTCCGGGACACCCACACGATGCAGCAGAACAGTCCACGCTCCCGCCGTGCATGCCACTGTGTCCACTCCCCAGGGCACGGGCCGAGCCGAGCCCCCAAGAGCCCAGGATAAGCCGTCCGGCCATATCGCATTGATTTCAGGCGCAAGATGAGGCAGATACCAGACGGGACGTAACCAGTAATAAGCAAAATGTGCTTGAGCACAATAATAGTAAAGTTCCAGATCAGGGGGGCCAGGCCACCCTGCTCGAAGGGCAATGTCAAGGTCTCCCAAGCAAACCTAGGCTGCCCGCCAGCCCACACCAGCCGTATCAAAGGGGAACGGAGTCTACGCCAAAAGCTCGCATTAAGATGAAGGGGGACATTTACAAATAGATATATATAGGCAGCACTAACATTTTGGCAATAGTGATTCGCCCCGTCAACGAGAGAGGCAATGAGCGCCACACCTCCACCTTCTCTTCCAACCATACAAGTGCCCTGCCGTAATTAGACGATCGGAGGGAGTTCTCATCTCGGCTCAGGCAGAATCCCAAATAACGTACGGGCTCAACCGTCCAGTTGATGGGGTAACGGCTAGGGGAACGCATCGTCGCACAGGTCAGAGGTAGTACTACGGATTTAGACCAATTAATCACAATGCCAGAGAATGCGCCAAAATGTACAATCTCATCTAACAGTATGTCCAGGTTTTCCCGCGGTGTGCGCACATAAAGTGCAATATCATCTGCATACATCAGTACTGGGCGTTGACGTTACGCCAGCCCTCTTTCATTATGGTGCTGCCTTAAGTATGCCGCGAGTGGCTCCATCATCACTACAAACAGCAGCGGCGATAAGGGACACCCCTGACGAGTCCCTCGAGCTACCCTGAAAGGGTCAGAGACACTGCCATTCAACTGCAGCCTGGCAGTGGGTTCGGTATATAATAAGCGAATCAACTTCACAAAACGCGTACTCATGCCCACTCTGGCCAGCAACCTAAACAAGTACTCCCAGGCCAATGAATCAAAAGCCTTAGTGGCATCCAAGAACACTGCAGCAGCCTCCTCCTCATCCTCAATTGACCCCATGACCACAAAGAAAGTGCGCAGATTGTGGGTCGTAGACCGGCCCGGGACAAACCCCAACTGATCCGGGAGCACCAATTTCCGAAGCAGCGGCTGTATCCTCTCCGCTATCATCTTCGCCAAAATCTTGTTATCTGTGTTAATCATGGACAGCGGACAGTACGAGTCACAGCAGTGTGGATCTTTGCCAGGCTTCAGGATCGTGACAATTAAGGCCTTGCGAAGGGAAGCAGGAAGAGTCCCAGCCTCCAAAGCCTCTGCATATGCGTCTAGAAGCCGGGGAGCAAGAATATCAACAAATTCCTTGTAGAAGGCCGGGTTTAACCCATCCAGCCCGGGAGACTTTTCACCAGGCAGGCTCTGAATCGCAGCCTTTACCGCCTCTACCGTGAAGGGGACATCAAAATACAACCTGTGTACGTCATCAAACCAGAGAACGCTAATCTTCGAGAAGTAGTCCTGAGCAGCAGCAGCATCTAGCCGAGAGGGCTCAGCTTAGAGATTCGCGAAAAAATCAGTGAATACCTGCAATACTCCCTGCATGCCCACCACTCGCTCACCTGCAGCATTATTGATTTCAGTAACATAGTCACTAGCCCATGGTCTGCGGAGCATATTCGACAAAGTGCGGCCAGCCCTCTCACCCTCACCATATCTCCTAGCTCTGGCGAACTTACCCAAGAAACAGATCTCTCTCATAGAAGCCTCCTCATATGCGGAAACCGCGGTCCACAGAGCCGCAAGAGTAGCACCAGACCAGTCAGTCACCAAACGCTGTTCCAAACCTGCTACCTGTGCCTCCCAATCCGCCAACTCCCAGCGCAGCGATTTTAGAACCCCGTGTTGCTTCGAGAGGCACACCCACGAATCACCAACTTAAAAGCCTCCCATAATGTGCCAGCAGATTGCACTGACCCCTCGTTCTCAGCAAAATAATGTATTATTGCCTCGCGAACCTCCTCCCTAAACACGCAGTCCCTAAGCGCCCCATGGGGCAAGCGCCAAGTAAATGCACGCCCCGGACCCCCAGGCACCTCCAAAACCAACTTTACCTGGGAGTGATCTGAAAGGGTACGCGCCAAATGCTCCACCGACTTAGTCCAAAGATCCACATCCTTCGTCCCCAGCCAGCGATCAATACGTGACCAGCTGTTATTAGCAAATTAATGCATGTACCCTCACGCATAGTCCCGTGAGTCGCCCGCCACAAGTCTACTAGCGTACCCGCGGACATCACAGACGTCAGGGCCTTTGCCGCAGCAACATGATGCACTCTGGCAAGACTCTCTCGGTCGTCCACGGGATCCAGTATAACATTGAAATCCCCACCCCATATCACAGCCCCGTTGCTGAGAGAATCAATTAAGCGCCATATCTCACAAAAGAACCCTGGGTCGTCCGTGTTGGGGACAAGTCCGCAGTCCATGTCTAAAACGCTGTCGCTTAACAACACATATCTGCCATTGGGGTCTACAATTGTTTTATGAGTGCGCCAAGGCAGGCCTCTACGCAGCAGGATCGCTACTCCTCTTGCATATCGCGAGAACCCCGCACAGTGATATTCCCCAATCCATCCTGCCTTCAAATAGGCCTGCGATGCCGCAACTAAGTGTGTCTCCTGGAGCATACATACATCAATTCCCTGGCGTTTAACGTATGCGGACACCAGTCGCATCTTACGCGCATCATTTAAGCCACGCTCATTCCATGTTAAACATCTAACCGTTGTCATGTTTCTTGCATGCTAACATACATTCGATCAGCCACATCACCAGCCAAGCGCGCCCCCCTGGTCCGCCAGTCCCGTAAAGAGGAAAAAGAGAAAGGAAAAAAGGAAAGGAAAGAGAAAGGAATCGAATACAATACAGGCCCATCCCCCACCCATGCAGACCCCCCAACTGGGTCGAAGCAGAGAGCCCACCCCCCAGAACATTCAGAACCCCAACAACCACAACAGCAAACATTATGAAGGGACTCATCCGATAGGTGTGTGCTAGCCCATCCGCCCCGCCGCCCCAAAATAGGCAGGAGGGAGGGAGGGAGGGCATAGGGCCCAATATACAAAACAGACAACAGAGCGGCTAATTTAAAGAATCTCTAGTGCTATAAGCATCCCAGCACCCTGAAAGAAGGGGCCCTCAGACCCCATTGCACAGCTCAGATCAGTCATTGTCACTTAAATCTGCATGCCCATCTCCCGGGGCAGCCGAGGCATCAGCGGCCGCTTTCTTAGGTACTGTCTTAGCAAACCTCGCCACCAGCTTAGGATCTGTAAAGAAGTACAATTTACCCCCAGGCTGTATCTTCAATTTCGTGGGATAAATAAGGGAGAATCTAGCATCCGTTTGGCTCAGAGTACGTTTAATCGGCCCAAAGGCTCTCTGTACACTGGGAGTGTAATCCGGGAAAATACGCAATTCGGAGTACTTGTAGATCACGGATCGTCTATCCCTGGCCAATCTGAAGACAGCATCTCGGTCGCGATAGTTCAACAGCCGGGTGATAATAGGATGCGGCGGAGCGCCGGGCGGGGGCCGAGGCCCCAAGGATCAATGCACCCTCTCAACCACCAACAGGTGGGAAAGTTCTCCTGGAAAAAGGTCGGTTAGCATACCCTCAACGAAATCCTCCATCCTGCTCATGTCTGTGGACTCCGGGAGACCAACGATACGAATGTTGTTACGTCGCGATTTGGCCTCCAAATCTTCATTTTTGCTGCGGATGACTTCCAGTACTCGTTCCATACTTGTCAGCTGTTCTCGCGCACCCTGGCGCTGATCCTCCAACTTCGATGTGCGTGCTTCCAACTGCTCAAACCACGAGTCATGGTCATCTACTCGCGCCTTAATTCGGTCTAGTTGTTCAGTCAGATGGTCGAGTTTAGCGTCAATACCGGAGAGGCTGCTTTTTAGATCTAAAAACATAGCTTTAACCAAGATGTCAGCAGCTCCTGCGACGCCCAGCAGCTCCTCCGGCTGAGAGGTGGAAGTACCGCCCTTCTTCTTACTACCATCAAAAGTAAGAATGGACTGCCTGTGCTCCCCCTTACCCCTCTTTACAACAGCAATGGCCCAATAGGCAGGGAGATCGCCAATTGCTAATGTTAAAAAGTCTATCCCTTCCCAGGGCACAGATCACGCAACAGCACTAATCACCCCAATGAGCAGGGTGGCCGGCACCGCTGCGCGGCAAACGAACCTTCAAGGTTCCACCGCCGCTAATTCACCAGTCCAACTCCGACACAGCATGGTGTCTTACACAGGGACTAGCCCTCAATCCCCACAAAGGTCTTCACAAGCAGCTCCCGGTAAAGTCTCAAAGGCACCGCGGCCTATTGGCACCCACTCCGGGACAAAAGTGTTGCAGTCTCCCTGAGTAAATCCAGGCAGACCCTCAGCGCTGCAAGGATCTTCCCCAACCACAAAGGGGCCCACTCTGGCCAAGGTGAGCAGCTCCCTGTCACTCACCAATCACACAGTCCTTCAAATGGAGGGTCCCACCAGGAAACCCCCGCTCCTTCTCCGCGACAAAAAGCTGACCTGAATCCTCCAGGCCCAGCTAGTCAATACATCTGGGGGGGGGGAGGACCACAGAATCCACCAGCGACCACCAAAAGAGGAGCAGGTGAAGAGCGCCCGCGCCCACCGCCCAGATCCCAGAGCAGGCTGCCGGGAGAAAGAGAAGCGCCAGGCCCCAACCAAGAGGCCGAAGCGGGCTAAAGTCCAAATTCCAACATCCGAGGTCGCGGTCCGGTCCAACTGCCGAAATGACCTCGGACGAATAGGCCACTGTCCCCCCCTCCGTCCTCGGAGGTGAAGCCCCGTAGCTCCTGCAACGGGAACCGCAATGCCGACCGAGAGGGAGCCTCCACAACAGGCAAAGCCTCCCGAGCCCAGGCCCGGCCGGGCAGCAGCAGCAGGAAAAAGAAAAAAAAAGGAAAAAAGAGCCACCCAGCTTCAACTGAGCCGGGCGTCCGGCCCAGAAGCACCAGCTGCCGCCCAACACAGAGCCGACTCTGCGCGACTTCCTACTCCCAGGGAGGAGACAGCACTCCAAGCCCGAGCGACTCAGGGCGCGCACAGCGGGAGGAGGCCGCAAGCAAGACGCCCCTCCCGCGCCTCGGGTCTGGCCGAGCCGCGGGGCCCACTCACACAGCGGCAGCAAAACCAGGGCAACCGGCCCCCTCCAGCGCCCGCCGCCGACACCAGACCAGGCACACCCACCGCAGAAGGGGGCCACGGGAGCAAATAAGATGAGGTAGCCGCTCCGTCGAGGATAAATGAATCAAAAAGGTTCCCAGCCCAACAGAGCTTTACAAGGTGACGGCCATCTTTCTGGCTGGCCTAGCCACGCCCCCTCGAGGTACAGTTTTTATCGGGAGACTTGGGGGAACGCTTAGTGGAAGGACCTTTGTGGCTCCTCTCATATTCCAGAACTTTCTGTCGCCGAAATGTGAGGAAAAGGTGTTTTTTTGGCCAAATTTTGAGATTTGCAAAGGATTCTGGGTCACAGAACCTGGGGAGAGCCCCACAAGCCACCCCATCTTGGATTCCCCTAGGTGTCTAGATTTAAAAAATGCACAGGTTTGGAAGGTTTCCCTGGGTGCCGGCTGAGCTAGAGCCCAAAATTCACAGCTAGGCACGTTGCAAAAAAACGGTCTGTTTTCTTTGGGAAAATGTTATGTTTCCACATTCTGTTTTGGGGCATATCCTGTCACGGGCGCTAGGCCTACCCACACAAGTGAGGTACCATTTTTATCGGAAGTCTTGGGGGAACGCTGGGTGGAAGGAAATTTGTGGCTCCTTTCAGAGTCCAGAACTTTCTGTCACTGAAATGTGAGGAAAAAGTGTTTTTTTGGCGAAATTTTGAGGTTTGCAAAGGATTCTGGGTAACAGAACCTGGTGAGAGCCCCACAAGTCACTCCATCTTGGATTCCCCTAGGTGTCTAGTTTTCACAAATGCGCAGGCCTGGTAGGTTTCCCTAGGTGCCGGCTGAGCTAGAGGCCAACATCTACAGCTAGGCACTTTGCAAGTAACACATCAGATTTCTGTGTAAAAATGTGATGTGTCCATGTTGCGTTTCCTGTCGCGAGCATTAGGCCTACCCAGGCAAGTGAGGTACCATTTTTATCGGGAGACTTTCTCTACATTTTTTCCTTCCAAATGTAAGACAGTGCGTAAAAAAGACGTCTATTTGAGAAATGCCCTGTAATTCACATGCTACTATGGGCACCCAGGAATTCAGAGATGTGCAAATAACCACTGCTTCTCAAAACCTTATCTTGTGCCCATTTTGGAAATACAAAGGTTTTCTTGATACCTATTTCTCACTTTTTATATTTCACCAAATTAATTGCTGTGTGCCCAGTATACAATGAAAACCCGTTGCAAGGTGCAACTCCTTTATTGGCTCTGTGTACCTAGAGTTCTTGATGAATCTACAAGCCCTATACATCTCCACAACCAGAAGAGTCCAGGAGACGTAACGGTATATGCTTTTGAAAATCTGACATTGCAGGAAAAAGTTACACAGTAAAGCGTGGAGAAAAATGGCTGTTTTTTTTACCTCAATTTCAATATTTTTTTATTTCAGCTGTTATTTTCTGTAGGAAACCCTTGTAGGATCTACACAAATTACCCCTTGCTGAATTCAGAATTTTGTCTACTTTTCAGAAATGTTTAGGATTCTGGGATCCAGCATTGGTTTCACACCCATTTCTGTCACTAACTGGAAGGAAGCTGAAAGCACAAAAATAGTAAAAATGGGGTATGTCCCAGTAAAAGGCCAAAATTGTGTTGAAAAATGAGGTTTTGTGATTCAAATCTGCCTGTTCATGAAAGCTGGGAAGATGGTGATTTTAGCACCGCAAACCCTTTGTTGATGCCATTTTCAGGGAACAAAACACAAGCCTTCTTCTGCAGCCCTTTTTTCCCATTGTTTTAAAAAAAAGAAAATGTTTGCTGTATTTTGGCTAATTTCTTGGTCTCCTTCAGGGGAACCCACAAAGTCTGGGTACCTCTAAAATCCCTAGGATGTTGGAAAAAAAGGACGCAAATTTGGCATGGGTAGCTTATGTGGAGAAAAAGTTATGAGGGCCTAAGCGCAAACTGCCCCAAATAGCCAAAAAAAGGCTCGGCACAGGAGGGGAAAAGGCCAGGCAGCGAAGGGGTTAAGAACATGAAGCATCACAAACATAAATTATATCTTCGGTTATGGTATATTAATACAAAATTTAAAAATTTTCACATTATTTAGTACTGTTAACACAGATGGTGACCATTCCCCGTGGGCACATTTTGCACATTACACGTTAATTTCAATTACTGTTAATCAAATGTCAAATTTTCTCATTAGTAAATATACGTAAATCATTTGCATATTCTCATATTAGCATATCAGCTGCAACAGTCCCTCCTCTGATGACTAAATTAGTATTAGTCAGAGGATTCTTTGAGCCTACACTAACATTTGGCACGGCTTATGCGCATCGTAACAATTTGACTTGCTTATTAACTCCTATGGAAAAGAGCTTTATTGGGCATACTGATGATAGGAGAAAAAAAGGACTTACAAAAATAATTATGCTTACACTGCTATTAAAACACAAGGGAAGTTAGCTT
This sequence comes from Pleurodeles waltl, assembly GCF_031143425.1. Taxonomy (NCBI): domain Eukaryota; kingdom Metazoa; phylum Chordata; class Amphibia; order Caudata; family Salamandridae; genus Pleurodeles; species Pleurodeles waltl. The sequence continues at coordinate 316,365,817 of NC_090437.1, read as the reverse complement.
TAGATGCATTACATGTAGGGAAGCTTTGTATATATAGACCAAAATCACGCACTGACACTTTATTTGTGGGAACGAGTGAATGTAGGCATGTGTTTTTGTTTCAGGGTAAATGGACGTTCATGTTGAATGGCTACATTCACTCGTTCCCACAAATAAAGTGTCAGTGCGTGATTTTGGCCTATATATACAAAGCTCTTTTCCATAGGGAGTTAATAAGCAAGTCAAATTGTTACGATGCGCATAAGCTGTGCCAAATGTTAGTGTAGGCTCAAAGAATCCTCTGACTAATACTATATCATGATCCTTAGCTATCTTACTTAAATATCTAATTATAGGAACAAAAGAAAATACTAAGTCATAATTTGAATAAAAGTACTGAATGTACTCCTGGTTATAGAAGCGTGTTAGTAACAAACTACAACTTATACCGTAAGTCAGAGGTAGACCATGATAGGTAACCCCTTCTTCCACAGATGAAGGTATTTGTGTCCACACAAGACAATCCTTTGCATCCATCGTTTCCACATACTTATTCAATAAACGATAAAAGACGTTAGAAGACAAATCTCCCTTTGCGTTAGTATACGCATGCAAATATTGTTCATCTAATTTAAACTTTTCTATAGCTGTTAGTGTAGTAGTTTCAAGAACTGATGTAACTCTTGCTTCTTTCATCTCATGAATTGACATTCCCACAATCATTATTATAAACAATATTCCACACACAATAGCCATTCCTACACTCAATTATCTACAATATCTAATATACCTCACGTTATTAAATTAGGCATGATCTGTAAAGAAATCAGAAAGCAGTCTTCAACTCCTAATTATTATGCAACACAAAAATCAAAAATATACTACTTCTTTCTTCACACTTTTTACTTCACACAACAGGACCCCTTCTTCCTTTGTCAAAATCGGTTAGCAGCTGGTCAGTTCCAGGGTTTATATGTCATATCAGGCTATTCAATGTCTTTTCCGGTAAATCAGTAATCTCAATCTCGTTTCTGTATTCAACAACACAGTCTATTGTTTCTTTCCTTCAGGTTTCAACAAAATACTGATTTGGAACTTCTCTATCAAAACAAAAGGACAGAAACTCGTTCTGCCAATCACTTGTTGTGGCGTATGCCCATTCTGGTCCTGCGTACTTTCGACTTGCCACTCTCTTTCTTTTTAAACTCCTTTCCCCTGTCAGTTCTCCATCACTCAGTTCATCTTTCTTTGTGGTGTCGTGTTCTACCTCTATTGTTTAATTTATTATTAAGTCCTTTTTCGTGCCTATTTGAGACTCAGGCCAATGATCCCCTTTTCTTACTCCTTCTGTCAACAATCTCTTCAAGATCAGACTTTTCTCTTTCACCTTGTCTGATGTGCCCTCTCTTGATGGGCCTGCAACGGGTTCAGGAGGAGTCAGGTCACTTTTGCTTTGACATGCCTCAACTCTTTCCCCCTCAGGCTCTGGCACTGGATCTTCTTGTGTTTCAACACTCTTTGTTTTTGTGAGAACCTCTCCTGTGCATGGATCTCTGGTTACTTCTTCTGCATTGGTTTCTCGTTCAGCCTCTGCATTTTCTACATGCTCGTCTCTCACTGGGGTGATCGATCCTTCTGCCAAATCTGAGTCCACTTCCGGCTCAACTTGCCCTGGCTCTGGTTCAGGCAGAATTATTTGTTTTGCTGCTGCTGGCGTCCTCAGCAACACCTCTTCATGATCCTGGGGACTCACCACTTTTTTTGTATGGCTTGCATGTATCCAATTAGGCAATCCTGCACACTTCACAGCTGTGGTAGTTGTCAACACCACTTGATATGGACCTTTCCAACGTGGCTCTAGGCAGGTTTTCTGCACATGCGTTTTGATCAAGACCCAGTCTCCGGCTCTCAGGTTGTGACCTGGGTCATGGATAGGTGTCAGAGTAACAGCTTGTACCTGCTGAGAAAAAGATCGAACCATATCAGCTAGACCCTTGCAGTAGTCCAATACCATATCATCTGTAATATTGACAAGAGAGTTAGCTGGTACTGCCGGCAGTCTCATTGCTCTCCCCATGAGAATCTCATGTGGGGACAATCCTGTCTTCCTGTCAGGTACAATTCTCACTGGCATCAACACTAAAGGCAATGCATCTGGCCATTTCAGATTTGTGGCAGTGCACATTTTTTCAATTCTTGATTTGAGGGTACCATTCATTTGTTCTACCAATCCTGATGCCTCTGGACAAGAGCTGCAATGTAGCGTCTGTTCAATGTTTAGTGCTGCACATAAGAGTTTAATCACTTTGTTATTGAAGTGCATTCCCCTATCTGATTCTAAAGAGATCGGGAATCCAAACCTTGGTATCAATTCTCTAAGCAGTAGCTTTGCAACTGTGAGACTATCATTTCTACATGTGGGGTATGCTTCAATCCAATGACTAAACACACACACAATCACCAACACATACTTCAATCCACCACATGCGGGCATTTCAATGAAATCCAATTGCATTCTGCGGAATGGTCCTCCTGCTCTTCCTATGTGGCTCAAATTTACCACTGTCCCTTTTCCCATGTTTAACTGCTGGCAGATCACACATCTATGACACACTGCCTCAGCTGCTTGTCTAAATTTCAGATTGAACCAATCAACTTTGAACAATCTAATCATGGCATCCCTTCCAATGTGTGCCTGCCCATGGTAAATACCGAGCCATCTGAGACAACAGACAATTCGGTAGCACTATCTGGCCCTCCTCAGATACCCAGATCTCATCTGGTCTTTGTATACACTTTAGCTTTGCCCACAGCTTTTTCTCTTCCTTGTCTGCATTTTCTTGCAACTTTTTCAATTCCTCCAGAGTGTCAATTACTTTTAGAGCAATATTTGTACAATTGGTTTCTTCTTCGTGCATTAGTTCCCACTTATCCTTGAACGATATACAGTTCAGGGCGCAACATCTTGATACCTGATCTGCATACCCATTTCCCAAGGAAATGTAGTCTGGTGTTTTCTGGTGTGCACTGCATTTTACTACAGCAATTTCTTCAGGCAACTGTATTGCGTACAATAACTCTTTTATTCTGTCACCATTTCGTACTGGGGTTCCGCTGGAAGTCATGAACCCTCTTTGTGACCACAATTGACCAAAATCATGAACAATTCCAAAGCCATATTGGCTATCTGTGTATATTGTCACTCGCAGCCTGGTAAAGACATAGCATGCTCTAGTAAGAGCTACCAATTCCGCCACTTGTGCTGAATATACACCAGGGAGCCAAGATGCTTCTAGGGTCCCTGTAATAGTACATAAAGCATTTCCTGCTCTCAATGTACCTGTTCCATCTCTGAGGCATGAACCATCAACAAAAACAGTTTGATCATTTTCCTCTAGTCAGGTGTCTCTAATATCAGGTCTAGGCTTGGTGCAAAGGTCCATAACCTTGAGACAATCATGCTCTATATCTTCCTCCTTTTCAACTTCAACAGTATCACTTGGCAATAATGTTGCTGGATTCAACACTGTACATCTTTTCAAAGTAACATTTGGAGCTCCCAATATGCTCGTCTCATACCTTGTCAGTCGGGTCCCCGTCAAATGTTGTGTTTTTGTTCTCGTCAGCAAAATTTCAACTGAATGTGGCACCATTATTGTCACTGGGTATCCCATGACCACCCCTTCACATTGGGAAAGACTTTGACTAACTGCGGCTACTGCTCGCAAACAACCTGGTAAAGCTGCTGCAACTGGGTCCAAGGTAGCTGAAAAATAGGCTACTGGGTGATAAGCACCTCCATGGACCTGTATCAAGACAGACAAAGAACAAGCATCACGTTCATGACAAAACAGTGTGAAAGGCTTTGTGTAATCAGGCATTCCCAACGCTGGAGCTCTGCACAAACTCTCTCTCAATTCAGTGAAAGCCCTCATCTGATCATCATCTAGAGTAATTGGGTATGTAACTCCCTTATGTGTCAATTGTTGTAGAGGCTTGGCAATCTCAGCAAAATTTGGAATCCATTGTCTACAGTATCCTACCATTCCCAGGAACATGCTCACATCTTTCTGGGAAGTCGGTGGATTTCTCTGCAATATCATTGTAATCCTTTCTCGGGAAATTCTCCTTAACCCTTTCTCAATCTGATGACCCAAATATTTGACAGACTTCTGACAGTATTGCAGCTTTGCAGGTGAGACTTTGTGACCAAAGTCTCCCAGATGATTCAATAGAACAATCGAATCATGTTTACACTCGTCCCTTGTTCTCAATGCACTCAACAAGTCATCAATGTACTGTACAAGAGTCGACTGGCAAGGTAATTCCAAAGACTCCAGTTTTTTTTTCAGAATTTGATTAAACAAAGATGGTGACTCCGTATACCCTTGTGAAGCCTGCCCCAACTGTAGACTTTATTTAGGAATTTGAAACTGAAAACAAACTGACTATCCTCGTGAAGTGGTACTGAAATAAAGCTTTTGACAGATCGACTACTGTGAACCACTCTGCCTCGCATGGAATCTGAAACAGTATCAATGCTGGATTGGGCACAATCGGGCAACACTTAACCACCATGTCATTCACTTTTCGCAAATCCTGCACAATTCGCACTTTCCCACAGGGCTTTTTCAATCCCATTATCGGTGAATTACATGGACTGCTCAACACTTCCTTCAAAACACCCTGCTTCAAGAAATCCCCAATTATCTGTGCCACTATCATCAACACATCCTGTAGCATGTTGTACTGTAGAAGTTTTGGGAACTCAACATTCGGCTTCAAGGTGATTTTAATTGGTTCCACACCTTTGATCAAACCCACTTCTTTCCCTGTTAAATCCCAAACTTTCTCCTTCCCTGTAAATCTGCGTGCAACTCCTTCAAAGTGAACATTGGGAAAATCACAATCAAAGGGTACTCTTCAAATGTTTCATTAAGAACCATGGCTGATGCCTGCTCTTCCTCATCATCACTGTTTGTCTGGACTTCTATTCCTGCATCTGTACAATTTATGGAGCATTTGGTTTTACACAGTAAGGGGGTTATTCTAACTTTGGAGGAGGTGTTAATCCGTCCCAAAAGTGACGGAAAAGTGACGGATTTACCACCAGCCGTATTACGAGTCCATTATATCCTATGGAACTCGTAATACGGTTGGTGGTATATCCGTCACTTTTGGGACGGATTAACACTCCTCCAAAGTTAGAATAACCCCCTAAGTCTCTGCCTAACAAAGATGCAGGACTTGAGTCGCACACCACAAATCTATGCAGTCCTGTATAATTTCCAATTTCGATCTGTACTAGTTCGATAATAGGATTCGTTAACCTCCTATTCTCCACTCCCACAACCTGCACTGTTCTTCTGGAAAGGGGCAAATCCGGTACTTCTACACTCCTCTCTGTAGAGCGTGTAGCTCCATTGTCAACCAAGAATGAGACCTTATGTCCCATTACCTTTCCCTTCACAAAAGGCCCTCTCTGACCTACCTCTAGAGATGCGGCAAGAATACAGGCTCCTTCATCCGAACTGTCACTCATCCATTCATCGTTTATTTCATCCTCACTGTGAAATGAGAATTGGTGTACTGTATTGTTACTGTTATCTGATCTGTGACCGTTGACATGCTGAGTAAGGATAACTTGTTGCTGCTCCATCGGGGCTTGAGGTATGTGCATTTGCTGTCTAGGCACCATAGAAATCTGCTGCTGTACCGGTGCTAAAGGGGTAAATTGTGCTCGTGGCACCTGCATCTGTTGCACGGGGAAAAAGTTTTGACCTCGAGTTTGGACATTCGAGACTCGTCCCCTCACTCTGGGAACTCACTGTCTGTACTGTACTGACATCACCTTGCTGAACCATTCCTTCCTGTACCATCAATGGGCACTCCCGCTTCCCGTGTCCCACGTTTCCGCACAGGTGACATGGCAACATCCTTTTCATGCCCTGCATGTCATTCTGAATGACCACTGTATTCAGATCCGGACCACGCATCACATCCGTACCACGTCCCTTACCCCTCACTTGTGGCTGAAACGCGATAGCTCTCTGTTGCGGCGGCATCAACGGCAATAAAGCTCCTTGCACTCCTGATTGTGCTGCCTTAATCTGCATCACCATTGCCTTTTCCTTTAATTTCTTTTGCTTTAATTCAATCTCATCACTACAATATTTGGCATACTGCAACACCTCATCAATCGGCTTAGCCTGCCAACAAATCAAATGATTCTTAATCATCTGTCCTACTTCTGGTCTTAAACCTTCAACAAATCTGAACACGAAATGCAACATGTCCTTTGGTTCGACTGCTTCCTTACCAATGTACTACTTGAAAGCCTTTGACAATCTTTCTTAATAGGTGTGTATTGACTCTTTGGTTTCCTGAACTGTCCTGTCAATCAATATTTTTCGGAGAAATCCTAGTTTCTTTTTATTTTTCACATTATTTAGTACTGTTAACACAGATGGTGACCACTCCCCGTGGGCACATTTTGCACATTACACGTTAATTTCAATTACTGTTAATCAAATGTCAATTCTTCTCATTAGTAAATATACGTAAATCATTTGCATATTCTCATATTAGCATATCAGCTGCAACATTGCTATTGCCAAAGATCAGCTCTTCTGTCTTTGTTTTGTATGTTCAGCTTCAGGCAGTTGTACTTCATCCAGTCAGAGATGCTTGTCATGCATCTGTGGAAGTTGGTTCTGGTGGTGGAGGGGTTGTTGGTGAGTGAGATAATGAGTTGGGTGTCGTCTGTGTAGGAAATTATGTTGAGACCATGTGATTTGACTATGCTGGCCAGCGGGGTCATATCTGCGTTGAAGAGCATGGGGCCAATGGGGCGAGGACCAGTTAACAAGAAATATGTCTGAGTCCCACAGGTGCTAGGAGTTTCGATAGCAGAATCTCCCACCCTTTCATCTGGAGGAGAGTGATGTCAGTGACCTGAAGAATGGAGAACAAGTAGAATCTCGGTCAAGTGTCCTTGACTACAGAGACTAAAGACCTAAGAGAACCCTTTTCACTTAAGGCCACATACCCACCAGCCCACTAGACTCACGAGATTTTGTGTGTTCCTGTGTTCCAATTGGATCTAAGTTTATCAGGCAGCGTTGTGGACCGCATATCCCTTGTCAAAAAGGAAGATCATCCTAGAGTCATTCTAGAGTCATCGGATGACTTCAGCTGGGCTATTCCTGTAATTATATGAGGAAGTCATCCCAAGCCATCCTGAAGTATGTGTATAGGGCGAAATATTTAAATGAGATGACTCCAGAGTCAGCACAAAAACTACTCCAGGATGGTGTCCTGATTACCTTAATTAAAAATGCGTGATGATCTCGTACTACTCCAAGAATACTAATTGACAACTTCAGGAGGAGTGTGAATTACTCCATGATGATTTCAGGACGATGTCATGATTACTGTGGATAACCCATGGATGATTTCCTGACATCTTCAGAATGAGTGTGGATTACTCCAGGATGATTTTAAAACAACTTCAGAACGAGTGTGGATTACTCCAGGATGATTTTAGGACAACTTCAGGATGAGTGTGGATTACTCCAGGATGATTTCTTAAAATCTTCAGAATGAGTGTGGATTACACCAGAATTTTTTATAACAGCTTCATAATGAGTGTGAATTACTTTTAGAGGAGTTCATGCCTACTGAAGGATGACCAAAGATTACAGTTAACATACACCAGGAGAGTGGGGAAACACACACTATGGTACATCCCCATATCAGCACAAAACATCCAAGATCACCCAGTGGAAATAATCAGAAGTATTCCCTATTCGTAATAACCAAGAGTATCCAGTGGGTGGGTACTCTAGGTTGTTATGAATGGGGATTACTTCCGAATGATTCCATAAAATGTTTTTTAATGCGTGTGGATCACTCCTTAATGTTAAAATAGCGACTTAGGGTTGGATAATTTATTTTAGAGTCTGTGACGCAAGTACCTTCTCCTAATGACATTTATCCAATCCAGAATTCATGAAGTCTAATTTAAAAACACAAATCTGAAATTAAATACTTGGGAGAAACAGGACGTCCCTGTAAAAAAGAAATCTGATTGGGTTTAAAACATGTTTCTTCTTTAAACAAAGTGGTGAGGGATATAAAATGAATTTGTGAGGAAAGCAGATGTCAGCAAGTACGCCAACATGCATTTAGTAGCAGCCTTGATGACATTACCCCATACTCGCTGTGCAGTGTCTTCATTTGAGCTAAACAACATTACTCTAAGTTTTGATATGGTGGCCTGTGGCAATATACCGAACAATGTATTGGCTGAAATAAAATGAATTGAAATGACTTGCCATTGTTAACTTTTATTTAGCCAAAGCATGTACTTGGCTTCAAAGAGAAATAGGACACTGTAGAAGACAACATTACAAGCAAGCAACAAGAATTGTAAAAAGTCAACGAAACAAGCAACTGTGTTGTGTGTTTACAGATTCATAGTATTTTGTCCTCTTTTTCAATTGCAGATCATTATGGCAAGATTCCTCCTCATAGGTCAGTTGTTGAAAGGGAGCCAGCTTGCACAGAGATGTCATAACATTCTAAAAAAGATAACAAAAGCATATATTAGTATCCTTTCTTCAACCAAGTTACTTTAGGCTTTCTTTTAGACTGGCTGCTTTCATAAATCACTGGATCCCCCTCCAGCATAAAGGGTGCCTTAAGAGATGTTTTTAACCCTGCTTTGCTTATGGTGCTTGTTTCAAAAGTGCATGTGTGAAACTAGGACATTGTTAGATCGAAGGTGAAGAAAGAAAGTGTCCCTTTCTGGACTGTACAAGCAATGGGGCAAGTAAGATTCAGAATATCAGTCCTAGAGTTACAACATAACATAATGATAGAAAATCCTTTTTTCCCCCCTCAACAGACAAGGGAATATGCAGTTTCAATCTCTTCCATACATTAACACTATAGTTTGACAGCATAGTGTCTTTACACATTGCCCCTCTAACATACAGGATAAATCACAGATGTACAAAGGTTGAAAGCAGCAGGTTGTTGTGTTTTAAACTTCTATCTAAATGTCTAATATGTCTTTATGGAATGTATCAGCTGGAATTCCGATGACCTCACAGATTCTGAGCTGGGCAGTTGTGTGGAGTTGCCTTTGACTTGGTGGCTGTGAGGACGTTGGTGTTGACTGAGGAATAAATCTTCTTGTTCGAGACAAACAAGCTTCTTAGAGTTTCCCTTATTTCAGTGGAGGATACAACATCTTTTGGCGACGAGCTGGTCAACACCATTTGAACCCACGCGACCTCACCTATTTCTTCGTGTCCTTACAGCCTTTCCTTCGGTTACTTCTGTAATCTGTGTCCTTGCTGCCGGCATCCTTTTTCGGGAGATGTTCGCTGGATGACTGCGGTAACATTTCTAAAGCGCCGTTTTTCTCTGTTTTTCACTTACGTGCAACATTATTTTGTTGCCAGGTAACGGACGCCACGCGGAAGAGTGAGGCAATCTGTTATCTAGTTTCGGATCCACGAGAGATTACGGCGTCCGGACGCGTGCATTCCTGGCTCGCTACTCTGTTGGTTGCTAAGTAACAGACGCCACGTTTGCACGTTCTCTATCCTTCGAAGGCTAGATGTGTACGACAAGTTGTTACTGTTGACAGAGGAGTCAACTTTCCGGCTGTGTTGATCTTTATTGATTTTTCAATTCTGGTTATTCTGCCACTTTCTTGAACTGTGCGTGATCTACACATGTCAAGGACTTACTGAGCCTCTTGGAATCGCACGGCTCAGTATCTGCCTCAAGTTGGGTTGCTGAAACACAATACTCACCTAGTTCTCACTCTCATCACGGGTTTTGCACACGCCCTGTGCAGATTACTTGCAGCAAGTGTTTATTTCTGACTGGCGCTTCGCACGCTCACACCCAGCTGTCTGTCGTTTTATTTTACTTTCATTATGCAAACTGCTAACTTACCATTAACATTTCTTCCTGAACCTGGCATCCCAGTGATAAGATGGCAGCATTGGTTTAAATCCTTTGAGAGCTATTTGGTTGCTATTGATGGGGTTAACTTTTCTGCTGCTCGCAAGAAGGCGATTTTGTACAATTGCCTTGGCACAGAAGGGCAAAGAATTTTCGACCATCAACCTCAGGCGCAACCTTTAGCCACTGGTGATTGGGACGTGTTCACCGAAGCTGTGAGAAGATTAGAAAACCACTTCAAGGATGACCTCAGCATCATTGTTGAGAGACACACATTTTTTTACACGGAAACAACTTCAGCATGAATCAATTGACAGTTTTGTAGCTGAACTTCGAATGTTAGCATCTACTTGTGAATTTGTAGGTTCTTTGGACCAGTATCTCAGAGATCAACTTGTTGGTAATTGTTATGATTCTAAAATTCAAGAAAAGATCTTATGTTGTAGAGACCCAACGTTGAATGAAACGTTGGAAATTGCTAGAGGGATTGAACGTTCTATGTTAGCCTCCAAAGAATTGGGTAAAGTGAGAGGGTCACCAGTTGAAGATGTTTGTTTGGTATCACAGAAATCTAAAACAGTTATGCCCACTACCCCGGATTTGAAAAAGAGCAACACCAAAAAGCTTTTGTGTTTCAGGGGTGGCTCTAATTCACACTTGGGCAATTCCCCTATTTGTCCAGCTTTAGGAAAAATATGTATGAAGTGTAAGAAGACTGGCCATTTTGCTCGAGTGTGTAAACAAGATCAAAAGGTGATGTTGGTTGAATTGCAACAATTTGTTGAGAGGCAAGTGGGCGAGTGTGGTGATTTGCATCTCTCCAAAAAGTGTGTTCTGATGGTTAATGATGCATCCAATTGTAAGTCTGGTCTTAAGCGTTCCAAGGATCCGGTATGTGAAGTCATGATTGGTGAAGTTAAATTGAAAGTTACTGTGGATTCAGGTTCAGCAATAACGATTGTTTCTGACGCAAATTATCATTCCTTTTGGAGTGACTCTCCTTTATCTGCTCCTGATATAAAAACCATAGCATTTGATGGCCAAGAGATTGACATGTTGGGGTACTTTTTTGGAAAAATTGGTTACCAGCACAAGAACATCGACACTAAAGTGTATGTTGCCAAGAGAGGGTACAATATTTTGGGGTGGAAGGATCAGGGGCAGTTTGGTATGGTGCTTAGACCAGGCACCGATCAACCCATTACGTTGGTGGGGAAAGTGGAGGTTAAACTAGATTCCATCCAGGATGTTCTTATCAAACACTCAGAGGTTTTCAGCAATAAGCTTGGTTTGGTGAGGGGGTATGAACATAGAATTATTCTCAAACCTGATGCTGTTCCTGTTGTACATAGAGCACGTAATGTGCCTTTGAGTGTCAGGAGAAAATTGAAAGAGCATCTGTGTGAGTTATGCAGTGATGGGGTTATTGAACCAGTTGACTCTTCACAATGGGTGTCTCCAATTGTAGTCACGGTTAAGAAGACTGGGGAGTTAAGATTGTGTATAGACTTGAGATCTCTAAACAAAAACATTTTGGTTGATTGTTTTCCTTTGCCCAAAATTCAAGAGTTATTGGCTCGTTTAGGGGGAATGAAGGTTTTCTCTACGATTGAACTTAGGTCTGCCTATCATCAAGTGGAGTTGAGTAAGGAATCCCGTTCACTCACCACGTTTATTACCCCGTTTGGGGCTTTTAGATTTTTGCGAATGCCTTTTGGCTTAGCCTCCGCGGCGTCCGTATTCCAGAAACTTATGTTTCAGTTATTTGGTGATATACAGGGTGTTTAAGCTTACCAGGATGACATTCTAATTGGTTCGGAATCTTTTCAAGATCATGTACTCATGTTGGACAGAGTTTTGGGAATTCTGAATGACCATGGGATTACGGTTAGAAAAGACAAGTGTAAGTTTATGGTAGATTCAGTTGATTATCTAGGTCATCAAATTTCTGCACAAGGTATTCTTCCCAAAAGAGACTTATTATTGGCTATTGAGAATTCCCCTGCTCCTAATAATAAAGATCAGGTGAGATCCTTTTTGGGTCTTTGCGAGTACTACTCACGTTTTGTGCAAAATTTTGCTTACTTGTCGGAGCCGTTAAGGAGGATTCTGAGGAAGGGGGAAAAATTTTTATGGCTGGAGGAGCAGGAGCAAGCTTTAAGTCTCTCATTGTACAGGCTCCTGCTCTTCATCCATTTGACGAGGATCTACCTTCAGTGATTACTGTGGATGCAAGTGGTGTTGGTTTGGGAGCCATTCTTAGTCAGATGGAGAAAGGGAAGGAGCATACAATCGCATTTGCATCTAGACGTCTATCGGATGCTGAGATGAATTATAGCACGATCGAGAGAGAGGGGTTGGCTTGTGTATGGGGAGTTAATCATTTCTCAACATATGTTTGGGGAAGGGAGTTCACGCTTGTCACAGATCACAAGCCATTGGTCTATCTTTGGAACGACAAAGTTTTTAATAAAACCAGTCCTAGGCTGACCAGATTGTTAGCCAGGTTGTATGAATTTAATATGAAGGTGAAGCACATTGCAGGGTCAAATAACTGCAGGGCAGATTTCCTGTCTAGGTGTCCTGTCAATAACACTAGGATTGAGAAACTGTCAGTCGAGGAAGACGTCGTGGTGGGTATGATTGATGGTGTGGTTGCAGCTGGTGAAGTCATCTCTAGGCCAGTTTGGAAAGAGGCGGTGAGCAAGGATACGTTTTTACTACTCCTTAAGAAGTATTTTCGTGAAGGTTGGCCTACGGGTGGGGGATTGTCGGATGTAATGAAATCTTATGGCAAGATCAAGGAGGAGTTAAATGTGGAAGACGATTTAGTTTTGAGGGGTGAACGTTTGATTCCTCCCAGCGAGCTAAGGCTCAGATTGATAAAGTTGGCTCATCAAGGGCATGTTGGTATTACTGGTACGAGAAGGCGTTTACGTTTATATTATTGGTGGCCAGGTATGGATTCTGAAGTAGAAGTAGTAATTAAGAATTGTGGTAGTTGTAGAGTAGCAGATAAAAGTTTGCACACCAGGGAGGTGCCTTTGTGTTCTGTACCCTTCCCTGACAAGCCGTGGCAGAAGTTGGGTCTAGATTTTATGGGTCCGTTAAGAGTTTGCAATGATGTGAAGAAATATGTATTGGTTGCAGTGGATTATTTTTCTAAATGGGTATCATATACATTTTTAAGAGAACCAAATACCACCAGCGTGATTGATTTCTTGAAGGAGATTTTTCATTGGGAGGGGATTCCTGAGTTTTTAGTCACTGACAACGGTGTACAATTCATCTCACATCAGATAGTGAACTTTTTAAGGAAATGTAACATAAAGCATCTTACTACTGCTTTATATAGCCCGCAAGGGAATGGTTTAGTAGAAAGGGTGAACAGGATGATCAAGGAGACCATTCAATTGGCTGTCAGTTCGGGGGTTAACGTGCAGGAAGCAGTTTCAGAAAGGATCTGGAGTTATCACAACACGCCACATTCTTCTACATGTGTTGCTCCTTTTGTGCTTTTGAAGGGCAGACACTCTGGTAATGAACTCTCTCCTGAGTGGGTGGTGCAAGAAACCTTGGGGAGTGACGCAAACGTTGATTTCAGTCAAGTAAAAGAAAATGTAGAGAGACATCAAAGTAGGAGCAAAAGGAGATATGACAATCTCAAAAGAGTTAAGGTGTTTCCATTTGCTGTTGGTGATGCAGTTAGAGTGAAGAAACCTCAAGGGAAAGGGAAGGGAGTTTCTAGTTTTTTTCCTATCACTAAGGTTATTAGGGTGTCTAAACATTCTGTTATGGTGGAAGGAGGCAAATGGTGGAGCATGAGGAATGTGGTGAAGGTTGCTGTTCCGGTTCCAGAGCTGAATAAAGGGTTGTCTGAAATTTGGTTTGATGGATGTTATGATGTTAATGTGGGTGATGGTAGTACCTTGGAGAGGGGAGTGTGCGAGGAAGCGAGACAAGGTGGAGACCTTCAGGAAGGAGGTTCTGGACCGCTCTTAGGGAGTTCAGAAGGTGACTTACGGGGTGATGGAGCATTGGATGTTGGTAGTGGTACTCACACTACTTGCGTTTTGGACCAAACTGACAGGTCCAAGGAAGGTGTTATTCAGGTGGATACGAGGGAAGTGTTGGATAGACCTTGAAGTAACGTGTCTAAACCTAAGTATCTAAATCAATATGTTATGTATTGAGGGTGGCCACATTTTAATGGTGGTTTGGTGGGTTTTTTGTTTTTGTTTTTATTTTTGGCGTCATTTTATTTGAAAGGGGGAAGATGCGTTGTGTTTTAAAATTCTATCTAAATTTCTAATATGTCTTTATGGAATGTATCAGCTGGAATTCCGATGACCTCACAGATTCTGAGCTTGGCAGTTGTGTGGAGTTGCCTTTGACTCGGTGGCTGTGAGGACGTTGGTGTTGACTGAGAAATAAATCTTCTTGTTCGAGACAAACAAGCTTCTTGGAGTTTCCCTTATTTCAGTGGAGGATACAACACAGGTGTGTCCTCCAATTACCAGACGCGGTGAGTCACTAGATGTTGCCTGTGCAAACAGGGAGTAACCATCTTGGGGCCAACATATGCTGCCCTCTCGATGGATATTGGAGGTTGCACCATTGAACTATGCTTGCAGCTTGTCCATCTGAAAAGAAACAAACATTTGCAATGCAATGGGTCTCATGTTTGTTCGACTTCAAGCTATTAGCATTGAAAATTTCTAACTGGGCTTTTCTTGCCACACAAACTGAAAATAAAAAGTAAAAGAGTTGACATAAGTAAGCCAATTCAAACTGCCAAAGCCATCCTGAGCTTGAGCGCGAAGGAGAAAAACAAAAGGAAAAAGAAGTTCGCTTGCAGTCAAAGTGATCACCGAAAGAGCAATTATCCATGTAACAGGGTTGATGGCCAAGGTGGTAACAAAAAAGCCCCAAGGAGGGACAAACGTAAAGCATTTACCAATGAAAAACAAAGGATTTTTGAAAGGCAAGCCCATGAATGAGCGATAGTGATGGGTGTGGTTAAAAGCCCAGATACATACAAACATGTCGGAAAAGCAGCAATTGCGCTCTGCTATGCTTGACCTAAAAAATGAGTTAAGAGATTTCCATAGTGACCAGTACATGACTGTAGGAAAGTACCCCTTTTTTGCACGGGTATCCCCACTTTTTGCCTGTTGTCAGCATGTTTTGACTGTGTGCACTGGGATCCTGCTAACCAGGACGCCAGTGACTCTCTCCCTTTAAATTTAGTTGTTTGGACTACAAACCTCCCACATTTGGCATACTGGTGCCCCCTCATAAGTCCCTAGTATATGGTACCCAGGGCATTGGGGAATCAGGTGTTGACCGTGGGCTGCAGCATCTATTATGCCGCCCATTGGAACCCATGTAGAATGTGTCTACAGGCCTGCTTTTGCAGGCTGCGTGAAAAGGTGCATGCACCCTTTCACTTCCATATCAAACATGTCAGAATCAAACCCAAATACTGTTGCCAATATTGATTGTATGATGCCATGCACTTTAGGAGCTCCTTAGAGGATTCCCAGCATTGCTCCTAACAGTATTCAGTCCATCCTACAGACAGGTTTCTGCCCTCCTTCTGCTTGATCAGTTCAAGCGCAGGAAGGCAGAACAAAGAATTTTCCTTTGGGAGACAGCAGCAGCACCCTCTCCCTTTGGAAATAGGTGTTGCAGGAGGGGTAGCCTCCCCAAGTCACTGGTATGCTTTGAAGGGCACATTTGGTGACCTTCTTGCATAAACCAGTCTGCACCAGTTCAGGGACCTCCATCCCCTCCTCTGGCACAAAACTGAACAATGGAAATGGGAGTAACCACTACACTGTCCATCACCAACCCAGGGATGGTGCCCAGACCTCCTCCAGGTGGCCACTTGATTGTGCCATGTTGACTCCAAGGTGGGTAGAGGCCTCTGGGAGCATCTGAGTGGTGAGGTCAGGCAGCTGATTTCACAGCCCCCCTCCTGAAACTTGGTCACCCTGCTAGGTGACCAATCCACCTTCCAGGGCTATTTAGGGTCTCCCTCTTGGGTGGGTCCCCAGATTCGACGTGCACAACACCAGGAGGACTCCTCTGCAATGTTTACTTTGACTTCTGGCCAATGGAACCACAAATGTACTCAACAGGAACCTACAATCTACAGCTACAGTGACAACTCTGTTCTGCAACATTGTTTCTTCGGCTCCTTCCAGCACCTGCAACATTTCACCGGCTGTGAACACTCTGAGGGTGACAAGTCTTCAGTCTGCGCAAGAAGGAATCTCCCTTGGAGGGAACTGCAACATCCACTGGCTGCATGGGTCTCCTCTCACCCTGAGGTGCGGGGATCTTGCATCTCGGGTGGTGATCTGGAGTGGTCCCCTTGATCCTCTCTGCCAGCTGTCCAACTTTGGAGATGGTAGGCTCTTCCCTCTCCATGCAGGACAGTACTCCCATGCACCACGTCTCTTGCTGCTACCAAAACATGTTGGCATCTCATCCAAGGGATCTTCTGGCTCTGTGTAGCCCCAGCCCCCAGCACTCTTCCCTGCGACACACAGCTCTCTGCATGCTTCTCCAGCAACAGGGAACTCATTTCCAAGTTTGCTGCGTGGGCCTCACCGTGACACCTGTGCTTACTGCCCGTGGGTCATCTGTGGGGGCTGCCTCCTCTTCTTCTGGCTCTTGTGGTAGCTAAGGGTCACCTGGGACTTCCTTTCATGGGTTTAGTTCCCTTGGACCTTGCTGGGTCCCGGCAGCTCCACTTTTCTTCATTCGCGACATTTGCCTTTGCCAAGGCTTGTTGGTGGTTTATCCACACTACAGACCAACTAATTCTTCATCCAGCGTGGGACATCGACTGCATTAATCAGGAACTCTTCAGGTGCTCCAGTGCTGCATTGCTGACCGTTTTTGTCTCACCATCGACCAGATCTTGCATCCATACTAGGGTGGGTAGTGGCTCCTGCCATGACCGGACACTCCAACGTGAACTGGACTTGGTCCTCTTCTTTTCCAGGTCTTCCTCTTCCAGGATCCACCTCTGGTTTCTTGCAGTCTTGTCTGGGTCTTGCAATATCCTCCTTTGAAGTCTTTTTGGTGGGTTGGGGGAAAAAACAGTCACTTCCCTCTTTTCTCCTGGTTGCTGGCGGGCACTCTGGTACTTACCTTTAGGGTTTCCTAGTTCCTCCAGCTCACCTCTACCAATTCCACTTCCTTGGGTGGGCCCGACTTTTGCATTCCACTTTCTTCGTATATGGTTTGGGCACCCCCCCCCCCGGCCTTCAGTATTACCTATTGCTTTTCACTGATTTCTATAGCTCTTTATACCAATTTCTGATTGCTACTGTATATATAATAGTGTGTTTACTTACCTGCTATTGAAGTATTGCGTATCTAGCATTTTAGTATTTGCGTCACTAAAACAAAATACCTTTATTTTTGTAACACTGTGTGGTTCTTTCATGTGTGTAAGTGATGTGTGATTATAAGTGGTACTGCATAAGATTTGCATGTCTCCTAGATAAGCCATGGCTGCTCATCCACAGCTACCTCTAGAGAGCCTGGCTTCCTAGACACTGGCTACAATGTACTAATAGGGGATACCTGGTATAAGGTGATAATACCATAGATACTCAACACACACCAGGCCATCTTCCTACTATGATGGCCTACAAATAAGTGTTTAGACCACCAAAGAAGGTCCAAAGTAGAGCTGGATGCACTGCGTGCTCTCAGTGCTGTCACCAAGAGTTCTGGTTTAAGCCCTGTATGGCTTGCTTATCTGGGTAAAAGTGACTGAAGGAGTGGAAAGACAATACAAAACATCATTAAAAGAACACTCCTGTAATAATGTGAGCTGCTAGGGGACCACTTAAGCCTAAAGGTTTTATCGCTGAAAACAAATTGTAATGTTCATTACTGTTTTTACACAAACAATTTGCAGCTTTGATCTGAATGTTCATTATCAGAACGGTAATTAAGTTAACTGAAATATCTTACCAAATGAAGAATCAATTTTCAGTTGATCATTGCCCAATACAAGTCTCAGCACACAATCTTTGAAAATGAATAGGGCCCAATAAAACCTTCACCAGCTGCTGCATCTCAACCTGAAGATAACAATAGAAACCATTATTATACATGCCGTCATATATACATGCTTTGAAAAAGAAAAAAAAGGTTTCATTTCTGAATGGCTATTTGACATTCATAAGCGTCCTGTGTAATAGTGAAAAAAAACGTGGTGATTTAGTGCCAGAAATACACAGTAGCCATGTCAAAATTGTACTCCAATATGGATTTCGTTTTGCAGGGTATCTAGAATCTTTGTCAAAGCACAGTGCTGCCTGCATATGCAAAGATTGGGTATCATGCAAGGGATGCCTAGTTGCCAAGGAATACTGCTGTTATGTGAGGGTCAGCATGTCACCAGTGTGAGCAATAGGCGCAACACTTCCCACCCACGCACTCACAGAACATCAAATGTTTTTCTAACTTACCCTCTACTGCTGTCCTGACGCCAAATGGTGCTCCAGGCAGTTTAGCTTCTCCCTCACATAGGCAGCTGCAGTTCCCCGGTCATTACTCCTGGGAGAAGTGGGCGGGAGTCTTTGGGTAGACTGCAGGAGGCGGCAACTGGGAGCTTAGGGGAGGGTTTCAAACAGAAGAGTGTGGGAAGCAGCAAGCATGAGAGAGCATTAGCAGGTGGCCATCAGTGAGCATGGGCAGCTAGATGTTGCAGAGTTGAGAGACTATGTTATATGAAAAATGTAGGTCTGTTACACTCCTGTGTAAAGGCTTGCCAACATTTTCTGATAGGAGCATCAGAAAGAATGAAGTAAATAAGAATGCTAGCAGCTGAAGGACAGTATGAATCAGCATCCACAAATATTTTATTGAGTCATCCATTTAAACTCAATATTTGGTATCAGAACTTTCTATGTAGAAGCCTCCACACCCTTCCAACCCCACCACCTTCAAAAGTTACCAGAAAAAAAGACAGAGTTAAAGACTAAGGGGGTCATTACGACCTCTGCGGTCTTTTTGCAAGACCGCTGAGGGACCGCCGTGCGGAAGACCGCCTGTGCAGGCGGTTTGCCACTCGCGTATTATGACTGTTGGCTGCTCTCCGTCGTTATTCCGATGGAGAGCCGCCAACAGCCATACTTGCGGGCGGCGGGAAGTGGAGGTTGCTCCACCGCCACGCCAACAGACCACCGCCCAGCGAATCATGTCCTGTGATTCGCCTTGGCGGTGTTCTGTTGGCGGTGTGGTGTCGGCGGAGCTGCCCCCATGGCTCCGGTCCCCTCCCGGAGGATCGACGGACCAGGTAAGTCGATCGTCCGTTAGGGGAGGGGGATGGGAGGGTGTTGTGTGTGAGTGGGTGCATGGGGGTGTGTGTGTGTGTATGTAGAGGGGGTGTGTGAGTGTGTGTATGCTTGCTGGGGGGTGTTGTGTGTATGGGAATGAGTGCGTGTATGGCTGTGGGTATGTCTGTATGGATGTGTGCGTGTATGTTTGAATGTGGGTGTGCGTGTCTGACTGTGTGGATGTAGGCATGTATGTCGGGGTGTGTGCGTGTGTGTGTTGGTGGTGCCAGCATGTGTGTCGGGTGTGTGTGAGTTATGTTATGTTGGGAGTCGGGGTGGGGGAGACCCCTATCAGTGCCAGGGAAGGAATCCCCTGCCACTGATAGTGCTTACCGCCGGCGGTATACTGACGGCCGCTGGGCTGGAAACCCAGGTCTCCAGCCCGGCGGGCGGAACGGAGAACCGGCGGATGACCATGGCGGTAACCGCCATGGTCATAATTCCCCAAGATATGACCGCCAGCCTGTTGGCGGTCTTACCGCCGGTTCTCTGCCATCCGCCAGGGTTGTAATGACCCCCTAAGTAGTGTTTGAGAGATAGAGGCAGACAGGGAGTCTAGATGGTTCTGTCAGGTTTCTTTGGCCTTGAATATGTATTTAATTGTACCTCTATATACTATCTAAGCGTAGGGTAAGAGCAAAGACAGAGCTGGCGGCAGACAATATAGTTGGAGGAGGGATAGGAAATGGGATAGAGAAGAACAGTGAAAATAGTGGGTGAGATGGATGTTTCTTTTGGGATGCAGGGTAGAAGGGAGGTGAGCCTAGCCAGGGTTTTGTGGATGGGCCCAAGGCTTGTCAGCAACGCCCGTCTTCCAATATGTATTTGGACCTGTTTTTTAAAGAAATTTGAGGAAGCCTTTTCAGGTAGGGGCTGAGCAGCTGGATCCCCTGGTGAGTGGCACTTGATTGTTGCGCCCCCCCCCCCCTTTTACAAACATGTACTGGGTCTAGAGAACAAAAGTATGTGAAGCAAAATTTCTACCGCCACATGTGCAAAAGTTGAACAACAGGACATATCCCACAAACCAACGTCTTGTGAGATACAGGCAGACGAGGGGTCTAGTTTGTGGAGAAAATATCTCCTGCAAGTTATTTTCTGCTTGTACCAGTCTCATACAGAACAGAATTGCCCACACTTTAGCACTGTGAAATTCACATGATTTTGCATAAATTGAAATTCCCCAAGTGTTATGACAATTTTGGTAAGGCCTAGGCATACATTTGCTGTGGTGCTGGGAGATGTTCTAATAGGGAAGCTAGGTCAGTATCATCTGGTTTGAGGGTGAAGATGGTGAGGGGGACTCTGGCTTTGTAGCACCTAATTGAATGGGGATGTAAGGATTGTGAGTTGGTCTTGCTGCAGAGAACCCAATCTAAATATACACTATAGCCATTCCCAGTCGGGGCACCTTCCCTTTTAATCCTCCACCACTTCCAGGGTTTTCCTTGGATTACCTTAATGGGAAAACTGTGGATTTTTTTTAAAGTTACTTGCCATGGCATCCACATCAAAATGCTCTCCATTCCAGTATAGCGGCAAGGGTACAATGTATCCTATCACTGACACATGCTTCACTGTCCATTTTAAGCACCACAGAGCATTGCTATGAGGGCTTTTCTGCAGATGGTTACAAGCAATTGTTAAATTGAGCTTTTCTGTATTGTGGGTGGGACCTTGAATAGAGGCTCACTAGAGCAGGGAACATAGGTTGGGGAGGGTCATGTGGTGCAGAGACTGGATGGGTGCTCATTGCACTTATCCTAATACATGTCTATTTATCTGACATACATGTACATTTTCATCCAGTAAAACTGTTATGCAGTTCAGTACACTGGAAAGATAAAAGGCAGAGTTCACCTCACCAGGTTTCAAAGTGTACCCAGAGCTATGGGCCTTAAGTCACTGAACTATCTTACACTGTACAGGTTTAATGTCAAATAGTATTAGAAACTCTGTCAATAAGAACACTGCATGTTAGTGTGCCTGCTGTAAATAGCCTTGTGAAACATTCAAATTAGGGTTTGTACTCTGCCAATTCGGACTTTCACCTACCCATTCTAGATGGAATTTGGAACCTTTATATTTAGAAATCCTTGCATAATGATGATACAAAGGGCTTACAGTATATTTTGGAAAACAAAAGCTGCCAAGAATTATAGAAGCAGAAAAAACATGGTAACTTTCCCAATAGCTACAAATATTTTTAAGCAGTTTCACATAGAGCAAACTCGACCTGAAAGAACTGGAGTGGTTTACACAAGCATTAGTTAAAATACAGAAGGTCACATTCATTTCTGTTTTATGCATGGGCAGATTATGTGATTTGCCCATAATCACAGGATGTTGAGCAGACAACAGGACTGGAACCTGGTTCGCCAGTTTCAAAGCGGACAGCTCTGACCAGAACTCCACATAATTCTCTCCCCAATCACCATTAAAATACATTCCCTGAAGCACACCAAAAAATGAAGTAGAGAAATATGTTTTAAAAAAAGCAAACTAAAACGAGAAAAAACGATAATTTATGCATTTTTTTTTATTTCCCCAGTGCATTTCACTAAGTCAGCTATTTAATATTCAAGCCCACAAAGGCGCTGCAAATAAACTGAGCAACAAGAGTCACACAATCGTGACAAAACATAAATCTTTAACAGGACATTTCAGAAAGCCGAGATAGCTGAGAAACACACAAACAGATGTTTTTTTCTTAATGGGCACATCTGACTAGTGTGATACGAACCTCCAAACTGCGAGAAAGAAATGCCCCGCTCCATACCTGCTGCCTGCATTCCATTCACTAGCTTCTGAATAAATCTGTCCCCGTGGCCAGAAAAGACTTGCAGATTGTAAATGCATCCAGAGCGGGGAAAACGCCATAGTCCCCTTTTGCATAGACCTCGACTACTTTCTCACCATCGTGTTTTTTCCAAACTGCACAGTAAAGTGACGTAGCTTCCGGCAACACCGGAAGTGCGTGTGATGACCTACAAAGCATTTAGTTTCTTCTAGTGTTACGCGCGCAAACTTTGTCCAAGAGCATGATTGGAGTGGTTTGCATGAGCCCCAGAATTACTTTACACAAGGTCGGATTTTATTTTTATAGTTAAAGAGCAGGAGACAGTGATTTGCCCACAACCAAAGGATGTTGAACTGACTCCAGGCCTCTGCATGGTTACAATACCCTCTCTTTTTACAGCAAAGCTTGAATAGAAGTTTTAATTGTTTTAGGGTGTTCCCAGATGCACAGCTTCGATCTATTCATGAAGCACAGTGGGCATTAAAGAACTCTGAGCGGCTGAGGAGCCCTTAAACCAGGGGCCAGCATCGCCTACTTTCTACTGGACTTTATCACAGCATTGGGGACGGGAAAGAACTTGGGTTAAAAATAATATAATGCATCTAAATGAAGCGTTAGTTCACAGGGCTTTCTTCCAGCAATAGACAGTGCCACAATTTTAATTCTATATTAAGTGTGAAAAAGTGGTGTGACCATTATCTTTTTTCGTTTTGTGCTTGCAAAATGCTAATAATTCCGATTACGAATCGGTGTGCATTTCTTGCCTACTCTGCTTTACCGAAAAACTGATGAAACATTAGCCCGTCCTCTTTTTATAATTTGCTGGCTGGTACCTATGATTTAATACTTGCCACTTGAAAACCAAGACTACATGTCCTACAGTACAACCACTTCAGACAGTGAGCTAATAATGTGTGACGTCACCATTAGTTCTTTCTGTGACTATAAACTATTTCTGAAAGGGCAGAGTTTGTGAAATTCTCATCTATAACTGCCACCAAGGACAAAAATGACAGTAAGTCTGTTTTGGCTTACTTAATTGGTCACAAGCAGGTTGCACTTTAAACCACTTGACAGGGTTTAGGCACATGCTGCAGAAATGTTTGTGTCCAGCATTAATCAAGGCATTTTAACACTAGGAACACAACTGCTAGGGTAAATGTGATTGCTGGGGAGATCTGGGTTTTGTCTAGTTCCAGTTTCGATTCTTCATAAAGTAGCATGGAACTGCAAACATGAAACATGCATAAGACAAATTTGTATTTTATGTGGGTAGTTCTGTTCAGTGGGTTACTGCTTTTGTCACAGAAATACTTTCGTTACTTGCAGAGTAAAAACTGCAATACTTCTAATATTGCACAATGAGCCATAAACCAACACCAAAATGCAGCATGCAAATATAGAAACCTAGGGGCATATTTAAGAGCCTCTAGCGCCACTATAGTGTAATTTTTGTTACGTTAAGGCGGCGCTAAAGTGGCATTTTTTCCGCGCTATATTTACAAAGTGGTGCAATGCATGCATTGCGCCACTTTGTAAACCGTTGCGCCACATTATGCCTGCACCAGGCATAATGTATGCAAGGAGGACATTCCCCCGTTGGGGTGTGGGGGAGGAATGGCAGAAGGAAATCTAAGAGATTTCCTTCTGCCATTTTTTTTGGCATTTTTAACACCTGCTTAGGGCAGGTGTTAAAAGAGAGCTTACATTATTTATAATGGGCCCCTATGTACTCTGCATGAGTTGCACCAAAATGTTGGCGCTACGCATGCACAGTACATCAATAGCGTAAAAAACAAATGACGCTATTGCCCCCTACCCTGTGCCATGGTGCGTTGTATTTTAAATGCAGCTCAGATATAGTGGCGGTAGAGGCGCAAGGAAAGCGGCACTGCTCTAGGAGCAGAGCCACTTTTCTTAAATCTGCCCCCTAGTTTTTTCCTCAATCTTTTGTTATTCCAAAGTTTCTAAGAAGGGTTTCTTTAGGTAGTATTAAAGTCTTAATAGTAAAACAGCCCCACACTCTGTGTTATTAATATGAAATGTTGAACATATTAAGATTTTAATTGTTTGTTTTAACAATTATAATAAATAAGAATGATTTAGAAGTAACAAAAGCCAGTAAAAATACTAACCTCTGACTTAATTACCACATGATCTGATGTATATCAGATGCTGATCAATAGATATCACATGAAGTAATTTAACAATAATTAGGTAAAACTCCAGAAAACACCCAGCTGGTTACATTTTAAAACAAAACTGAAATAAATATATGAAAGTTGCTCTTGAAATAATCAGTAAATCATCCACAAACATTAGTAAACACTTTCATCTTTTTGAATGTAACGATCCTTGTGAAGTAATCATATACTAGTTTGAAATCATCCTCCAATCATCAAGAGCAAAGTCATCTTCTGTAGTCATCAGACAGTAATTTTCAAGTCATCCTCAAATCATCAGGAACAACCACCTCTAGAAGAGTCATCAGGTACTCATTTTCATGTCATTCTCAAATCATCGGGCACAAGTTTCTAAGCTTTGCTGATGACTTCAAGATCTTGATGATGTCTGATGATGTGAAAATGACTTCTAATGTGGTTGGATGATCATCCAATGACTCTGGGATGGCTTCTAAAGTAATCCTGTTTGACCTGGGATATCATGTTTAAAGGCTTAAATAAATGTAAATAAATTTGGGAAAGAAAGTAGTTTGTCGTGTGAGCCATCATCACATTCACGCATGCCTGAACTCTGAGGGTGAGCGTGTGAAGAAATTATTAAAAAAGCGGACAAAATCGAACTCAAGTGGCTCCGCAATTAGTCCGGGGAGCCACAGTGTGTATGTTATTCTTTTGGGGGGGGGGGGGCTCCTCTTAGTCTCGATGTAGCCTCGCCACTGGCAGGAACGTCGAGATGTAAACGTGAAATCTGATGGGATCCGTCACCTTTCTGAAATGTTAGTCACCAGCCCTCGACAACTGTGCCACGTACAACGAACACTTAAGTTGGCCTTTGTTTTGCCGCTGGGGTACACTGTAACGTTAGGCGGGGAACCTGTTCTACATTTACAGTGACTTTCCTCTTGACTACATTTGAGTCGTTGTTTGTTTTTAGTACATTCGCTGGAAGTTCTGTCCCCTTTCTACCTCCCACCATTATCAGACTCGATCCTGAGGGAAGGTCGTGATTGGTTGGGAATGGGATTCCTGCTTACGTTGCTCTGTGCGAGCGCCCGGTCTCAGATCTTCACCTTCTAGTCCTTGTGGTCCTAGCGCCGCCAGCTGCTACCGCCCTAACCCGGCATCGCGCCAGTCTGCTCTTTCGCCTCCATTCTCTCTTTTTCGTTCCGGCGGTAACATGTCTAACTCTAACGTGGGCACCATGCAGAGGCTGGTGGAGCAGCTCAAGATGGAGGCGGGCGTGGAGCGGATCAAGGTGAGCGGGGTCTGAGCTTACCCACCGCGCTTTTACTCTATTATTCTGCACCAGAGAGCTCAGCTTTTGCCGTGCCGTTAGCGGGCTCCACTTAGTGCAGTATAGAAATCTCGCGCTTCTCGCCTACCGCCGTAATGGAGTGTATCAGTGAGATGCTTGATGGCTGCTTATCCGGGGCATAGGGCTGTGTATGTTTTTTTTCTCGTTATCGGCTGCAGCATGATCTAAATATGTCGTCTCATGAGTTTTGGAAACGGGTTGTTTCTGCATTGCTGGCGGTGCCAGACCGTTGTCTATGCACAGTCGTTGTGCCAGCGTTTGCATTCTTTAACGGGTAGAATTTTGGAGGATGTGCGGATGTTAGTTCTGATGTGGCTGGTAGTCAAGCCAGAGTGGCCTTACTGTTTACATCGGGAATAGAGCTGAAAGAAGTTTTAGCAGTCCTCAACCCTGATGCAGCCTTTATGTCTGTGTCAGGCGTTTACACGCTGGACTGCCTGTTGATGAGCGAGAGTAATTGTAAGCGTTTTGAATATTGAATAATTTTAGTGTCACCGTTAAACCCGTCGTTCCAGCCCAAACATGTTAAATACATTTCCTTCTGCCGCAACATCACTTATCCGATAGTTCCCGGATCTTATGAGTTTCATCTACTGTGTTCGCAGTGTTGGGTGCCTAGTCTGACCCCAGTTATGGCTTTTTTTTTCTCAGAGAAGGCAGGTGATAAGACAGAGTGCGGCTTCTTTACCTGGTGCTTTTATGTGTTTGTATACTTGACTTTTAGGACTCACGGTTGTTGCAGCATGCCAAAAGCTCACAGTAGAGCAGAGGTCTTCAAAGTTGTTGATGCTGGGACCCCCTCTCAAAATGTTTTAGGTGTAAGGACATCCTCTGACAAAAATGTCTGGAACCTGGTGGTACTCATCATTGACAATTATAAACGTCTCCAATTCCCACAACAAATCATTTTTTCAGTGAGGAAATAATATTAAACATTGTTTAGCAAACCAAAGGTCAGTAGTGTCGGGCGTGGCTAAAAACTAAGGTCTGAATTTATGAGGACTTGGCATAGGGCAGTGGCGCAAGTCTTCTTGCTACACTGCCCGACGGCAATATAAAAGGGCAGGAATGGACCGTATTTATATGACATACAGTGCATTCCTGTCCTTTCCCCCTGCGCTGGTGCACAAATTGCTGACTAGCACCAACAAAGGCAGGATTGTTTTTGTGCAGGAAGGCGTACCTTTCTATACAAAAACAATCCAGAGAGGCATTTTCCACTTTCTATATGTGCAGCAGATAGCAACACACATGGAAAGAGGAATAAACAAGGAGAAATTAAAACATTTTTTATCATTATGCCTGCTCTGGGGAGGCGTACTGTTTTGGCACTGCTCCACTTTACGTGATTTTGTAAATCTAGGGCAGCGCCAATATCTATGGGTGTTGCGTGGGAACACCCACCACAATGCCCATGGATTGGCTCCTTAACGCAAAGTAAGGCATCACAGTGGCTTGCACTGCTTTGCCTTACTTCATATCTATGAGGCCAAGCTCAGTCATGCAGAGTGGCTTTGCATCGCCTCATAAGGTATGAATGAGAAGCTTGTGCCGCCGGAACGTCAAATATGCCCCAAAATATTCTGTACTTTTTTTTTTTAAAAGTAAGTCTTTCACCGTCCGGTAGCTGAATATAAAATAACTGTGAGTTTAAATGAAAAAAAAAATAATAAAGTTGTTACTCAGTGGGAAATGCACTGTAGTGCACTATGAAACCTCTATTAGTGTTAGAGCACTGCAGAGGTCTGTGTGTAACAGAAGAGCAACAGAATTAACTCTTAGTTGGTGCAGTGGATAATAGTGAATTGTGTATTTTTAGTGCCATGAGGTCACAGCCTGTAACAGAAAGCACTGTGAATATGTAAAACATAATACTTGCGTTACACACGGTATAAGATAGGCCACTACAAAAAGGTTTAAGATAAAACAGTGCTTCCAAAATGTAGATTTAAGTAATATCAGAGCATATGCCATATAACACATCCAGGTGAATGAAGTAAGTGCTATGTAAATAAAATTACAATTAAAATCACACACTTCTCAGCACTGCTACTCATAGAGAATAAAGTTTGTCATAATAGAGCTTTGAGTGACTCGATCATTTAAAGCCAAGAGCCGGCTCCCAAGCATCCTTTATAGTTGCAGATTACCCTTTACATTAGCAGAGCATCTCGTAGCTCACATTTGCATTTCATTCACGAAGCGGGCACCCTGGCACAAAAGCGTTTTTAGCTGTCTGTATAGCTTTATTTCCCAGCACAGGAGACTCAGTAAATCAAAGTTCAGCTGAGTCATTTTAATGATGGGAGAAGTGAGA
Source organism: Pleurodeles waltl (assembly GCF_031143425.1). Classification (NCBI taxonomy): domain Eukaryota; kingdom Metazoa; phylum Chordata; class Amphibia; order Caudata; family Salamandridae; genus Pleurodeles; species Pleurodeles waltl. The sequence goes on along the minus strand of NC_090437.1, from coordinate 316,337,874 downwards.
CTGGGGGAATGTGCGACCCCCCTGCCTATGTCTCCCTGACCCCCAGATTGAAGATCTCTGCAGTAGAGGAAACAGTAGAGTACGGATTCATATCTGAATACTATGTACTTTTTAAAAATACACCCTAAATGCCATTGTACAGAAACAAAGTTATTGCGTGGCCCATTAAGAAAATACCATGCTGCATATAGAAAGGATTTATGGAGTATTTTCCGGTTCCTCCCGTGGCCGTTGACAATGGTGCTTTTGCTTTAGGTTGAGCAGTTAGTTGCCTGCTTTAGCCAGGAGCTACTCTGACACTGCTCAAGTTATACACAAAATGCGCATGTTTTATTTCTACTTATTTTTGATCCTACCCATCAGGATTTTGTTCACTTTTCACTGTGCATATTAACCCCCCAAAAAGTCTGTATGCGAATCAGGAGGCAGATTATTTGGGACAACAGCCCCACTGTAATATTTAGGGTTAAGTTTGAGTTGGATCTGGAATAGGCAAGCATTGTGTGGTTTGAAAAACGTCGTTAGAGTTTCGCCCAAGTTTCGGGGGGAACCATTCGCAGTACAGATGTCAGAGGATGAAGGACAGTAAAGCTGTTGGAAAAACACTCCAGCCAAGACCTTTAAAGTCGTATAAAGAGACTGCAGTGGAATTTGGTCCCAGGAACTCAAGAATAGCCATCCATGCATAATACAAATTACTGTCTTGTTATAACGTGGCACAACTCGTGAACAAGAAAGAAGTTCGTTTTTTTGGTATGGCGCGATGGTTTGGATAACGCTGGAGACCACTTCTCATGGACTTTAAAATGAACTTTTTATCTCCCAAAACAGCTGTGTAGTCTCTCCCGAATTGTACCTATGGGGAAAACAGTGAATTTACTTTAGGAGGCAAGCGTCAGCTCTGCAGAAGGGGTTTGCCAATTTCAATGCAAATAGTAACTCTGAAACTCTTTCTTGTTACCCAAAGCGTAGTCAGGAAATGTACCGTATTACCAGTGTTGCAAACTTCTCCCGTACATATTCCATTACGTTTCTGCACATGGCCCAGTTCGAAAGTAGTTTCACATTATTTTGGAGAAAGAGTCCCCCCCGAGCTGCACACAAATCATTAAAGCATGGCTTGCCTGCATGGATTGTACTTTTATGGTATATTTCGGATGGCGGTAATAGGAGGAGGTTGTAGATCAGTTAATGGTGGTCCAAATTCTCATCTTGCTGTCAAAGTGGAGTGCGAGATCGCTGGTACACCGGTACATATAGTAATGTTGGGGTGGCAGGTTTGAGAATGGCGGTGGAGAGCGAGAATACGTTTTCTGCCTTTTGGTGCTTGAGCACTAGGTAGTGGTTTATCATTTAAAATCTGATTGTAACAAAACAGAATACTACATAGCTTTGATAGAAAGAGGAGACATATATTTGAGCATGTTCTTCAAAGCAGTGTTGGGGAAGCTACTTGACAAGACCCACACATTGCTCCTACATGGGGGCCCTCTCGCAGGTTCAATGTAGCCAGACGCTAATTCAGTACGTGTACACGTAAAGGCCATATGCAGCATTATCCCAATGCTGCCCCTGTAAGATGTGCACGATCTTGTATCATCACCCAGCACTCACAATAATGTGCTCCCTTGCTAGGTTTTCACTATATATCGGTATATATACATATAACACACATTAATCTCTTATAAAACACTTTAAAGAGCTGTCAGAAACGGGGGCTTTCTCAGTTCTTGTTAATCCTGCCTTCTGCCCTGGCCTCTTACAAATGCTATTCTTGACAGATTCAGCATCCCCGCCCGGCTCATTGATCTCTCTTGTGTAAATTTCTGGGTTCTGTCTTACACGTTGTAAGCACTGGGATACATATTGTTTAACAGGACACATACAAGTACATCTCACAATGCACATATATCCTACATACCTACACTTGATACATCTGCAGATCATTGGTTTTGAACCCCAGGAAAATAACGCCCTTCGCCACTCTTTCATTCGGTGTGAATAGCAAACTAGCCCTCAGTGACTTATTTGTTCCAAAAGTGCACTTTGGATTGAAATTTGTTCAGATGAGAAACATTTGTCATCTTTGTCCTTACCTGTGATTTTTCTGTTAAAAATTAAGATAAAAGCAGAAAGTGAGAGTAAGAAAATATTAATTGACTAGTCCATGTTTCAGTAGATCCTATTCCAAGCCGAGAATTGTGCTTTTTGCAGGGTGCGACGCAGTGTTTTGGGGGCTAATTACGCTTGAGGTGCACTTGATACCAAATTCGCATATACTTTGGTGAACAAAAGGTAAAGTTATTTGTGCTCTTTGCCATCGTTTCTGCTGCATGTTGGATGCACTCTCTGTTCCACAGTGGAGGGACTGGTAGGACTTTGCCACCTAATGACCACCTATTGCAGGCAAGGTGCTAGGTCCGTATCTGTATCGAATATGTACAAACACAACAGTGTCTGTCCCTGGACCGTTGTATTTGCTATTCTTATTAGTTAATTTGCCACATTCCAGCGTTCGTTCCCTCTCTTGGGTCTGGGGAGCAATGTAGATTTTCCTAGTAATTTATGAAGGAAAGTCTTAATTTTATTAAAGACACGGAGGCGCGTATTATGCTTATTGTTCTTGCTTTTATTTCAATAGCAGCACAGTCAAGAAAGAAAACTCACCAATCCCATAATGGCCAGAGAAAACTTCGGCTAATGGGAACAAAACAATAAACAGCATGGACCACTCAGTACATAACATAGTCAATATATCCCTATCTAGACCTCGAGCAGTCCTCTTTTCTTGAGCGAGAAGTCTAAGAATAAGAAGAAAACATTGGGAAGATGGAACTAATTATCAAAATGGCCAATATCAAAGAAAAACAGTCTTGAACAAGTTGAATCCAGCGAAGGTCCGCATCGGAGAACAGGATCCGACTTGTTGACGAGCCCTTCGGACCAGAAAGTGTGACTTGGGAAGTCTGCTTGAAGGCTACAGAAAGAATCTGTCCTTTATGCATATTCGCTTGAGCGGCGGAAGATGAAACTGATTAATATGATATTGCGGTGGGATAATACTCGCTGCCTCCGTGTCTTTAATAAAATTAAGACTTTCCTTCATAAATTATCAGGAAAATCTACATTTGTCAAGACTGGAGGCTCCTATTATGCTTCTTCAAAGCATATCAATCACCACAGAAGGAACTGTAGCAATTGGTTGACAGTCAAAGGTACGAAAGATACTATCATTAGACCAATCTGCTGATCTTAGAATGTCCTTTATATGAGAAGCCGTAGCACCCTTGGAAGAGTGAGCGCCAAATTTGGATTTTTTTTTTTTTTTTTTTTAAGAACTGAGAAGTTGAGAAACAGGACGTTCTGAGATGGACTGTCTTTTGTTCGCACACTTTTAAACAAGTTTCTACACACAGTTTTGGTTGATTTGGGAAATAAGGATTAAAAACTGTAGAAATATTTGTTTTGGTTTGTCTGCAGTTTTTAAAATGAATACCTGTGGGAGTGAAATGACGACAAGAAATGTCTAAAGCTTTGACATATGATAGACTTCTTATGGAAACTAAACATAACATTGTCAATTTAGCAGAAAGCATCTTAAGAGATAAAGATGAATTTTCCGGCTATGAGAGGAACAGTTGCAAAACCACATTAACATACCGTAACTCACTATATTTCGGAGTAGGTGGATTGGAAAATGTTACTCCCTTTAAAAGATGGCAAATAAGGAGGTTTTCTCCAACTGGTTTCCCATTGATGTGTTTATGATTAAAAGATATTGCAGAACAATAGAGATTGATGGTTCTGTAAGACTTACGTGAACTTGCTTGAGCTGCTAAAAAATTAGCTATTAAGGATATATGTGCTGAAAAGGGATCGCAAGATTTTCCCACACACCAGCTATGCCATAAAGACCAAGCTGATTTATAAGCTTTTGTTGTTCTGGGAGCCCACGCTTTAGAGAGATAATCCGAAGCATCCTTTGAAATTCCTGAATAAGATTGAGACGACCTGTTACCTTCCAAGCCGAAAGGGTAAGAGAGTTGTTGAGAATCAGATTGTGTGGTTATCCCTCCGGGTTGAGGAGGAGATCTGGGAGCACAGGGAGAATGCCCGGAAAATCCATAGCTAGTTCCAGAAGAGGAGGATACCATACCTGGGATTGCCAGAGGGGAACCACCAAAATTAGACAAGCCTTTTGACGTTGTACCTGAGAAAGGACCCTGTTGATCATTAGAAAAAGAAGAAATGCATAATTGATTGACTGAGACCAAACTTGTTGAAAGGCATCCATTGCTAACGTTAGGTAATCTGGTCTCCAGCTGAAAAACTGAGGCATTTGAGCATTTAGGCGTGATACAAATAGATCTATGTGTAAAGGGCCCCATTTGTGAAGTAAAGTTTTGAAAACAGAATGATTGAGCTTCCAATCGCTGGAATCGGTCAGAAATCGGGAATTCCATTCTGCTACCCGATTGAGATTCCCTGGTAAATATTCCACCTGAACTGATAAAAACTCCCAGCTGATCATAACCAAGCCCAACCTCCACGAAGGAATGAAGGCCATCGCCAAATGGATGAAGGGCAGCTGCCTCAAACTCTAATTCCGACAAGACGGAAGTCCTCATCTTCAGCTCCACCCCTTCCGCATTGGATGACTCCTGGTGGCTTGCCACTCTCGTAGTCGCTCCGACTCCCACCGACCATGCACTCAACCTAGGATTCATCTTGGACTCCTCATTCTCTATGACCCAGCAAGTCAACGCCATCTCCTCCTCCTGCTTCAACACCATCCGCATGCTCCGAAAGATCTACAAATGGATACCCACTGAAACCAGAACAAGTCGCCTAAGTCCTCGTAAGCAACAAACTGAACTACGGCAATACCCTCTACGCAGGAACCATGGCCAAACTCTAGAAGAGGCTGCAACGTATCCAGAACGCCTCCGCCCGACGCATCCTGGAAATCCCCCGCCACATTCACAGACCACCTGAGAAACTGGCACTGGCTCCCAGTCAACAAGAGAATCACCTACAAACTCCTCGCCCACAAAGCCCTCCACAACACCGGACCAGAATACCTCAACATACGGTTCTCCTTCTACACCCTGACTCGGCATCTCCGCTCTGCCGACCTCGCAACCGTCCCTCGCGTCCGCAGAACTACAACCAGAGGTAGATTAATTCTCGCACCTCACTGCCAAAACGAGGTACACTCTTCCCACCCGCCTATGCCAGACCAAAGACGCTCTTACCTTCAGGAAAATTCTCAAGGCTTGGCTGTTTGAGCAGTAGCAGTACCTCGCACCCCCCTCTCCTCAGCACCTTCAGACCCTCACGAGTGAGTAGGGCGCTTTACAAATGATTGATTGATTGATTGATCATCAGGAGCGAGGTCAGGTTTTAGCAATTGCGTGCCCATCGATCTGTTTTGGGAACATCATCAAAAACCCCAATGTTAGCTGTGTTCATTCATTCGATGACTGCATGTGTGGAACCCAAGCCCAATTAAAGGCTTCCTAAGGAACTGTCTGCATTCAATTAAAAGATTTTGAAAATGCATAGTACATGTCAGTGTTTCTTTGGCCCTGCCACACACTCAGCATGCTGCGTTTTCTGATGTTTTGAGCCAGGAGGGTATCCTATCAAATGGCGCCAATGCCCCGAAACTGTATTGCAAAACCTTACTTTTTACAGACTGGGAGTGATACATGGACAGATAGGTCTGCAGGGCAAAGGTATGATAATTATTCATGATTTGATAATAGTTGGCTATGCCAGGTCTCTCTTGTCATCCAGCATGGAGATTATGCCAATTAATTTACTTATAACCCTTTTAAAATATAATCCCTGATCATGGTAGGGTGAATATGTCTGATGATTGTAGTATATAGAGAGAGGAGACCATGTAGTCTCTGTATTTCGAGGCGCCTGGAGGGGAGGTTTGCTTCCAGATCAGGTGATCCAGGGTTCCTTGTCAGATGGTTTTAAATTAGTGGCAGGCCTCACGGAATCCTCCTCGTCTGGCAAGCTTTGTTTAGTAAGACCAAGTTCCAGGCGGACATAAGTAGACGATAGGTGCATTGGTATGAGTTGGTTATTAACCTGTCCAGAAGGTCTGAGTCCTTCCCTCTCATAATTTCGCTCCAATAGGTAATAGTGCGCATCAGGATTAGCATTAAGGATTTTTAAAAGGGGGCCGTACTTTGGACCTTTTTAGTGTATTAGTGAACAGACCACATGAGAAATTCAGAGAACCGATTATGGTGTTCAACTGCTGATTGAATGTGCCTCTGGTGTTGACGATGACCCCCTAGGTATTTGTACTTGATTTAATCAGTTAGGGGTGTACCGTTGATACACCAATCGGTGGGCTTGTTTATTTTCTTTCCACTTTTAAGCACTTTGATTTTATTCAGGGTTGTAACCATCCTGTTGGCAGTGGTGAAGCATTGCAATTCATTTAGCAGCCTTTGAATTCCTGTCCTGGTTATGCTAATCAGAAATAGATCATCGACATAACGAAGCTTTGAAATCATTTACTGCTTAGCTTTGGTGGGTGAGTGTTACTTGGTCCAGCTTTCTCAAGAGGTCTGTAATGAACAGGTTATAGAGCAGGGGAGCCAGAATGAAACACTGCTTCTGGTGTTCTATAACCAGTGTAAACGAATTATGGGCTGCATGAAAATACATTTGCAGATAACCGCATGCCTAGTGCGTGGACAAGTAGCTATTTTGGGGAAACGTTACTCTCTCCAAAAATGCTTAATTTCCACATAAAGACACGACATTGCAGTCAAAACCCCTTTCTGTGGGCTGCCGCGCAGGCAGGAGTTGCTGGGCCCATCCGTGGTGGCAAAGGCATTTCACTCTCAATGTCCCGGGGCCTAGCCTGTGGATCCTGCTCAACTGGGCCAAGCACCTCTTCTCTGGTGACTCGGTTAAGTAGCATCAGATGAGCAGTCAGACTCCTTTGGCAGATACAGATCAGTGAATGTGTCTCATAACTCAATGTGCAAACAGCGCGAACAATAAATGAATGCCCAGTCGGATACTCTTTTCTATACAAAAAGAAGTATTTTAATGCTAATTCTACATGTGGAAAAGTAAGCAACATTCAAAAGCTGTACTCAAGAGTCCTCCCTTTGGCTCCTTTCAGAAACATAGTCACAATAGTCTATGGGCTCGCCGTACCGATCACATTATGTCAGCCAGGGCCTCAGAGGTGTAGTTCATTGCTTACCTGCTCTGGCGGTATGGAACCCTTCAACAGGGAAGCAAAGTTGGGCTGCGCCTGGTCTCAAGAGGCAGCACTCGGCAAGCTTCCTTCTCTGAGCCACACTACTAGCTGGTTCTGACGATCAAGGTTGTCCTCACTCTGGTGATCACACAGTAAGTCACATTTCCCTTCACAGTGGAGGAGGGGTGGGTTGATCTCCTTACTCTGACGGAGGTTCGGGATGTCCTTTGATCCTCAGGCTTTCTTTGATGCAGTTCGCAGTATGTGGCAGGAACCGCTTTGGTCACAGTAGCAGTTTCTCTGTCCTGGGTGATGGCATGAACACTTGTCTCCAGTGGCCCTTCCTGGCATATGGGGTCACTGCTGTGGCACTTGCATGTCCGGCCACGGTGACCTGATGTTGACAGTGGCCCTCTCTCTGGCACATGCCACCCCCCACCATCACCTCAAGTTCACGTGGGCCTGGCGTCCTCTACACAACCCTTGCTCCTCTGCTCAGTCTATGGCAGCCCCTCGGGCACACAGGTGCCGAATCAATCCAGCACACAGGCTATGGCCCGATAAGAGCAAGAGTGGATTTGGCCCACATCACACAGGGAGTCCTCACAATAGGGTTACACTGGGACCTTGCTGCTTCCGTTGCTCTCCTCTTCCTCACAGGGCACACTGGTCTTGGTGAGCAGGCAGGCGCTGATGCTCCAGGGTAGATGACCTTGTTTTCCCTTGGCAATGTCCCCTCACTGAGAAGGAAGACCAGCAGCCCTGGGCCCCGGTCCTGGTCACAGGCAGAAGTCTTGCAGAGCTTCCCCTCCTCATACAGCCTGTCTGGCTGCTCAGCAGATGACAAAGTTTGGGGTCCCAATCTCCACTACTTGTAGTCCTTTTCCCAGACACAATATAAAATTTAGAGTCTGAGTCTTTGAAGTTTTATGTTCAGGAATTCTGTTTCTTTGAAATGGACATCTTTCCCCTTTCACCTTCCTCCTTAAGAATGCCTGTCAAAGCAGGCAAGATTCCAAAGCTGATTAACCCACAATGAAACTCATTGGAGTGATCGAAGTTCACACATGGACGGCAGCCACAGTGATAGGTGCATCAAAAGCTTAATCCTGAGTTCCCAGCTCTTATCTTTATGATTCTCTTATCAACCTCATCTCTCTCTCTCTCTCTCTCTCTCTCTTCCTGAGGTGTCTAGACCCCTTCATTGTGATCTATCATTGAACAAAAGAGCTGTTTGAAATGCCCAGAGAGATCCTGGCTCTGCCATCGTCCAGCGCAAGTCCCTCTAAGCTTACAGGAATGCAGCAATGCACAAATCTGTATTTGGGGGACAGGGATATCTCTACGTCTGTGATTTCCCCCAGGGAGGCCTGGGCTTCCTAAAATGGAACCCAGGGTCCCCCATGTAATGTACTAGAGCAGACACATTTGCACGCAGTGTGTCCACAGCACACATACTGCAAATCACTGTTATCCTGACTTATTTTGCCACTACAAGTATAACTGCCACTACGAGCATATCTACAAGCAGCAAACCATTCAGTCTGTGCACACCATTCCATACTTCAAGATTTCTGTGTTGTACCAGAGCGTGTTATTTTGAAAACACACACTGCCAGGAAGGACACATTTACCAAGGGCGCACTGTACTATATACACTTGTATAGTGTACTTCTTGCAAGCACACATACTCTCTGCACGTTTCCATCACACGCCTTTCCACACCTACCCGACGTAGGCCAGAGGTGAGTTAAGCCCCACCCAGTCTGAAAAAATAAAAAAAAATAAATGCGATTTGTGAGACAGATCTATGTCATGGCGAACACACATGATCCGTGCTTGCCTATGACAAAAAAAAATCAAATCTGCATTAGAGATCCAGACAAGAGTACAGTTGTGCACTCAGGGCAGGGGCACACATCTCTTACCATGGAGATGACTTTTCATTACCAGCAATTGCATTCTAAAGTAGTCCTGGAAATCTGTCCTTACAAACCTGCGCAACAGTAGTAGAACTCAGGTATTTAGTGCTCCAACACTTTAGTTTGTCTTGGTTGTGCTAAAACAATTCTTTAAAATAAAATGCATCATTTAGTCTTGTACAGTACGTTGGTAATAGTCTGCACTAATAATGTGTGACTCTCCTATGAAGTAGCCTCGGGGATAAAACAGCAACTTTCAGGTTTTTAGCTGAATATTTTGGCTTGATCAGATCCTTCCAACAGAGCTCTGCTGTTTTTAAATCACGCAGTGCTATTCCTGGGTCTCTAAACTATGAATCACTAACTTCCATGTGACGAGCACCAGAAAAGAAAACAACAGTCCCCATTGTGTGGGCATGGCATTCCCTCAATTCCTAGCTGAGGTCCTGTTTTGACATGTACTCCTTCGCCAAGGCAAACATACCCATTGTACATTTAAAGGTCATATAGTCCGTTAGCGCCAGATGATATAAAGGAACACTCCCATGTTTCAACGACTGCAGAATCTTGGCACTTTGGTGAGCAGGGTGTCAAATGAAACCAGTGTCCATCGTTCTATTTTGGAAAATGGGACATATTTGTCCTATATCTGTGCAAATACCATTACGTCTATATACAGTTCGCCGAGAATAATGTCGAGGTTGACGAGTCTTTTCTCATGCTTCCTTTTGTGCTTCTGAGTTAATTGTAGGCATGCACTTTTAATTATCTGTTTTGTTTAACCTTAGTAAAGAATTCTGTTTTTAGGAGAAATTTAAAGGCACTCCTTTGGGAAAGAGCAAGGTGAAGAAACATTTTGCAAAAAAAAAACTCAGTATTTAGAAACGAAGTAACATCTTCATATTTACAGTATACAGAGACATTGCAACACTAGTTAAGCCTTACCTGCTTTGAATATCTGTGCAAAATTTTAAAAATCGCATTTTAGTGCTTATAGACAGTGTCTAGATATGAAACAGATCCCTTACTGCTCCGCCACTCTCTTTTGACATAGAGGGCATTAATTCTTGTGTGGGAGTGAAGTGCTGGTATATGTTACCTCTTGAGCTAAATTAGTTAAACCCAGCCTAATTTATAAGGTCACAGATTGTCGTGCCTGTAATGATGTTAAATATTGCATGGAGGAAAGGAGAGTGCATTGATGCCGCTTCAATTTTAAAAAGTGCTGTTGCTTGCTTACCAAGAAATTGCAGTGGGCTTAAAGCACTCCCATTGCTTACCATTGGTTGGCTGTATTGTCCTTCATTTTCTTACTTCTTATTCAGTGGCTTGCCTTGTCCACCTTGTGTTTGGCCCTTCAGTTGGAGCATAGCCCCTTTACTTCCTCTTGGTTTGGCAGACTTGTGTTCTTCCACTGCTCACTTTCAAGAAACTACTTTTTTACTTCTTGATTAAGCACTCCATGAGAATTCATGTGTTTTCCAGCTCGTTTGTGTGCTTCCGCAAATGTCCCCCATGTTTTTCCCTCAAGTACTTCTCCCCATGCTCTGTTGTTCTCCCCTGCTCCCAGTGTTGCTGTCACCCCGTATGCTTCTTGCTCTTTAATGCACCTCTTCCCTACAGATATGCTGTGTATTCTCCCCCATCTCCACTGGGTGCTTCTACCTCTTGCCCTTCCCCCACTCTTGTGCTGCTCGCTCCCTTGTGAATATCTTTTCCCTCTTCTCTCTCACCTGCTCCTCCCACTTTAACCCACCCTGCCACTGCATTTGTTTTCCAATTTTGCTTCACTCCTTGTATGTGAGCCAGAAATAAAACCTCTAAATCAGTAGAGCATTGAGTGCTGGGCATTGCTGTTAAGCTTCATGTATGAGAATATAAAGTTATATGCTGACGTAATTATTTTGATTGACTTATGATGCACTGGATGAGACTGCACACATTCCAAATGCTGTGTTGCGCTGTGATTATTTTACAGCTTTGCCAATATTAAAGACTATCAGATCTTTAAGAATATCTACAAAGAAAAGCAAAGTTGTGCATTTTTTTTAAAGTATTTGTGTTTCCCTTCTGCATCACACAAGCAGTTTTAGTGCTGGTACACCAACATTAAGTAAACAACTGTTACATCATAGTATATAGAAATGACTATCTGGCATGGTAACTGAAAATCTGCTCTCTTGCCCTGCCATTTTTATAAACACGAATGTTGGTGCAGTTGGTTGGGCATTCACCTCTAACAAATGCAGTGGTTTATGACCAAGCTTACCCAACCTGAACCCTATTGAGAACATTAAATTGAAAGCCTTAAATTGGATTACAGTAACATCTGCAATTTTTAGTGATTTGATACTGCAAACATTTAGTATAGATGACATTCATGTGTGTCAGTTTAAGAAACCCTGAAGCTCCAGCTCTTAAGATCTATCAGTTGTTTTTGTCCACTGTAAGACACTGTAAAGGAGGAATGCAGACATGTCAGCTCTTGAATGCTAGTGCCATTTATATAGCGATTGTTAGTTTTGGTGGGGCTCTGAAGTGCTGAAGGAGGCGTGCTGCTGTTGACTGAATGCTATGGCTTGAAATAGATTTTTCAATTCAGTCCTGGCGGAGTAGCATCCAACCAACTTTCTTAGTGTGAAATGTGGGGGGGCTGCGTGGACTCTCCCAAAAAGAGGAGCTTTCCTTCAAAGCAACCCATCATACCATAGGTACTTCTGTTGACTTTGCCAATTCCTTTTAGCCATGCTTTACACCATCCTCTTTTACAAAATGAAGGGGAAAAAAGGCAAGGGCTCTTCTTTTGGTAGGGTGGAGGTTGAAGGGGGGGGGCATGGGCAATGGGGTGAGCGCACACAGGATGCGTGTGGGAAAGCGATGTGTAGAGAGCAACGTGGAGCAGGTGGTAGAAAATCAAACTTGCGAAAGAGAGCAACATAAAGCTGGGAGAAGCACAGCTGAGAATTCTTTTTATTATTATTTTTTTTTAAATGATGGCAAAGCTTTATGGGAGAGGAGTTATTTGGGCGTACCCCTTTGATGTGCATTTCATGAAAGAGGAGAACAGGTTAAGTGTGGAAACCTTGCCTTTTCATCCCTGGCTCCATGGCTTTTAAAGAGCCATGCTTACATTAAAGTCTGCAGTCACCAGTTTACCAGCCCCATTAGAACAGTGGTACTCTCAAAATTGTACTCATGTGTGGCCTTTCACTTTAAAATCCTTGGGCTAGTGGAATGTTCTCATAATCTCCCATGAAATAGCTTTATCTGTTTCTTTTTTTTTAAAACTTACTTTAAATAACCAGCTGAAATACACATCTGCTTTCCAGTCGAGCGCACAAGATCTGTTGTGCTAGGGCCACCAGCAACGTCATAACATGCCTTTTGAGAGGCCAGACTGCATCTTTGGTATGGTTTCCAATCACTTTAGAGCGCCTTTGGGCCCTAAGAGTGTGCTGGGGCCTCTTGTGAAGTTACCACTGGCAGATTGTCCTCTGTGCTGATTGTACCCCTTGTACCTGTTTTGGATTCCCCATTAGTTATTAGTGCCAACTTTGGGTCCAGTGCAGAAATCTCCACTGGTCCCTTGAACATCAATGCTGTCACTAGCACCGGAGTCGTCGTCTCAACCTGTGATGGTATCGGACTCCAAGCCACATGCCTCTCAGCGTTGACCAAAGCTGCGCTCAGATCCTGATATAGCGCAGCCAATAGCCAATCCCACAAATCTAGACACTATTCCATTTCAATACCAGTAGTAGTCACACAAAGGCACTACACCGACCTTTTGTCTTAGACTCCTACCAGAGCCAGCCATATGTAGTCAACAATGGAAGCAGTGTGGAAGAGTTTGTCCCGTCTTATGATGAAGGCAATTGGCACATGGATCTACAAGATGGCAGTGGGCTGGATACTGGGTTGATTTCCACTTTGACTGGGCCATCTAGGGAGGATAAGTATGTATTTTCCTACTGTTATTAGGAGTGTTGCTGTGTTCCTTGGCCTTCACTTCTTCCCTGTGGATGTAAAGACAGATGAGCATTCATTAGCCTTTCCAGTATTTTTGTAAAGGGCTATAATTATTTTAAAAAATGCTAAGGTCCAGCGCAGGCTTCTTAAGTAGCGGGATCACCATGGCAAGTTACCTGGCGGCCGGCATGACCTCTGAGGCAAGGGAGAGTTTGAAATTGGAGTTAATCACTGGATTAATAATGTTCACTCCCTCACCAAGCAGTGTAGGGAGGCATATATCCATACAAGCCTGATTTGTGTTTCAGGGTGACTTCCCTGGACTGTTCCAGAGACCTGTGCTTAAACTGAGTAAGCCTATTGCTGAGCCTGTCTGGATCTAGTCATTAAAAGGGCGACTCTCCGGGAAGGCCGGCAGTGTTCTCTGAATATTGGAAATTTTGGTTGCAAAGTACGTTGCCAGCCCATTGCAGAGCCTATGGGAGGGACAGATAGCTCTTTGGCAGGATTGCAGTGCGGTAAAAAAGTTCACGATTTGGAAGATGGAATGGGAACTGTGCTCAGCATAGTTGATTTTTCCCTGTAAAGAACCGGCTCTGGCCCTATTTAAGAGAGGCTTGTTAGGCACTAACAGCCTATTTGTAAGAGTTTTACTTCCTGAGGATTAGTCTTTATGCCAGATACTTTCTAGCTTTTTGCAAGCTTTGCATTCCTTGACCAAGCGCAAAGAGAACCATAGAGCAGAGCATCTGCCCTTTCTCCTCTTGTAAGGGACCTCGCACGTCTACTGCCCCCAGGAGCCAGGTTTTGACAGCCTAAACATTTTGATTGATGTAATTAGTCCAGCAGGGGTGGTTAATGGCAAGGAAGTCCACTTAGTGGGTTTTTCACCTTCTTCCTTGCCCTGAAAGAATTCCGGTCCACCATCCTACCCTGCAAACCGGGTTTACCAGAAGTCCAATAAAAAGAAATTAAATCATGGTCAGACCACAGGGCGGGCTCGGGAGGGCAGATCATTAATGAACAGTTGGAAAAGATCATATCAGTGGTGGGCCATGCCATGTGAGTGGGTGCCAGAAACAGTTGAGGCAAAGTCAGAGTGAGCAAGCACTCAGTAAGGGAAAAAGCCATTTGGTCCTGAGGATTGTCCCATTAGAAATTAAAGCCCCCCCCCCCCCCCCCCCCACACACACACACACACACACACACACACACACACACCCCGGACAGGATAAGGGGGCCAGGACTCCTTCTAAGGAATCAAAAACTCCCCAGCGGGGCACGGTGGATGATAAATTAATCCCCCTGACAATTAAATTTGGGCAGATCGTATAAGGCGGAAACTGAGACTATTGGCTTCCCTGAGATCGCCAAGGCTCGAAGGTGGAGCATGGTAGAGGCTGTTTGAAAGCTTTCGTCGCTCCTCCCTCCCGTTTATGGCATCTAGGACAATGGAGAAAGGAATACTCCTCGGGGATAGCCAGTGCATAAAAAGCTCATATAAACCCCTATTGATAAGAAGATCAAAGATGTGGCGGGCATGTTTCTGCAGGGACTGGACATTAAGGAGGGCTCCTTCCCTCTGTTGACCCCTGGTCCTGAGTTGTTTAGGGAGCCAGCCTGAGGCTCACGAGGGACCGGGGACAACAAATCAGGTGGGGTGGCCTTTTTTGGGAGGTGGGTGGGTGGGGGTGGGAGGAGGACATAGTGGTCGGAAGAGCAGGTTACCCATCCCGGGAAAAACCTCTGGGTTCAGCCGGCAAGGGCAGGTAAAGCTTGTGCAGAATTCTCTGAGCTCGCCACTGGAGGAGCAGAGTTGAAGGTTAGTAACGGGGCCTCCCGGACAGTGTGGCTGGCACTGGTCACAGTTGGGATGCGGACAGGCACAGATGGGTGTATCTAAGGCACTGCAATGCTCCTTAGATGCACCTGTGGCTTCAGAACTCCCCCGCCTACTGATGAGCACTAGAGCAGTGGTTCCCAACCTTTTCACTTCTGTGGACCCCCATTTTATCAATACTGGAGCCCGGGGACCCCCACGGAATCATTATTGGAACCGGGGGACCTCCACTGAGTCAATACTGATAGCTGGGACCTAATATTATTACATCTTTTTAAGCTGCCGCGGACCCCCTGTTTAGGCTTCGCGGCCCCCCAGGGGTCCCTGGCCCACAGGTTGGGAACCACTGCACTAGAGTACTGCCTCACCAAAAATGACACCTAGTAAGCCCAGTAGGTAGAATGGTGGCAAAATTCCCTGTATTTTGGCCTTGGGCCCCACACAGCAGCAGAAAAGTACATTTTTAGGGACAATTTAAAACGTAAAAACCACACAGATTTAAAAAAAAGCATACCACCTACCATTAAAGGGAAGTTGGTGTAGATTCTCACCTGCAGCACCTCTGCAATGTCATATTGCAATAATCAGGGTGGGTTCCTGGGTTGTGTACCTTGCATCTCTGAAACTGGCTTAATCTTCCAGGCAATTCCCTGATTGAGCACCACATTTCAGGATCTTTAAATGCCAGGTCGGACAAACTGAGTCAGTGATGTCTAGTGAATCACAAATGGCAGTTACTTCCAAAAGTGGCACAGGGTGTCTTCAGCAATGGGGAGCACCCTGCCTTGATCTCTTAACCACCACCGGAAAAGTGCAATGTCCTCACTTTTGTGTGCTGGCCTTCCCAAGAAGGCTGTCTTGGAGGTGCTTTCTGCCTAAAGTAGAGCACAGGACTCTTGGACGTCACTACCTCTCCTGCCCAGGGTTCTGAAGAAGATTAGGAATGACCGGGCCCGAATCAGTCTAGTGGCTCCGGATTGGGCTTGGAGAGTGTGGTATCCAGAAATTCTGGGCCTGAGCATCTTACCTTCTGCTGTCAGCCTTGCACTTTACACCTTGGAAGCCTGCATTCTCATCTGGGAAGTGCCTCAAGGTTCCTTGCTCAGCCCCACCGCCTTCAGTGCATATATGGATGAATGAATAAATGAGGGGTTTTATAAAGCGCACTGTCACTCTCAAAGGAGCAGCCAAGCGCTAACGGAATGAACTCTGGCCAGCATTATCCATGCAAATACAGCCACATCCAGTGCTGATGACAAGTAACTTGTACTCTCCCTCTCGGACAAGAATCCCCAGCACAAGAAACAAGTATATGCTTGTATGACAAATTTATGGCAAATACATTTTTAAAATATATATGTTTTGGATGAAGGCAGGGGTTCTTCTGGGACCCCACTACCAGTTCTAGAGGGTCAAGGTATTGCTACCCTGCTCCCTTAAGTTTTTTTTTTTTTTTTTTTTTCTTATTTTCTGGGACTGAGTCCAGAGTTCTAAAATGTAGCCAATCAGATCTCATCATGAGTTCTGTCATCCCACTCTCCTCTGGCATTATATATACAGCCGTTTCTGTGCATTAATTGCCCAAAACTACTGAACTGATCTAAACCAAATCACAAAAGCATTCTTTCTAGACCAAGATCTAGCTTTCTTCCACATGTAATGTAAATCGGTTCATCCGTTTGGACTGTAGCTGTGTCTAGAGTTGCTGAGGAAAATGCATTTTGGGACTCCCTGTTTTTCTCTGCCGCTTGACAAATCACCCCGAAACTTTCCATGCACAAAATATACAAAAGTAGCACTTCTTTGAGGGGGGATTGTGAAGATTCATCAAACTGCTCCTGAGACACAAAAGGGCATTTCGTAAAGAAAAGCACACTCCTACATTACCACTGTTTCATCTTAATGTTCACATCATCTTATGCACTGTTGCAAAATGACTATCAGCCTTCCTGAAATGGTAGAATAATAATAAAGTATACTAAAATCCATTCCAGGATTCATGCATGTGCATTGGTGGCCATCTTACATTGGTTTTTGGTTACATTAAAAAAAATATCTTACTACATTGCCTCGGTGTATGTTTTCAATACTTTATCCTTCTGAGAGGTTCCAAGATGGATGATGTTCTTTCAGTGCATTAGTCATCTGGGATTGGTAAAGAATTTCGGGAATTAAAAAAAATATATATTCATAGATGTCCACCTGTATTTGTGCACATCTGGAAAGCCATATTTGGTAGGATGCAAATTTGGAGTGCATACTTTGTGTGGGGGAAAAAAAAGTTACATAGCCCTAAGAGCATACTTCCCCCAAATCGCGAAAAGGGATTGCAGGTTGGGGGGGGGAGGCCCAGCAGTTAAGGGGTTTGGTTTAAATGTATTTTTAATTATAAATATGTCTTTTCTCTATAGTGAACATGGCCTGTAGAAGGGGTCGGATGCTGTGGGGATTAAAACCTGAGAGGACAAGGATAGCGCATCATTGACAGCCGTTGCATTATCTAGTTTGTGATGATCCTTTTGGACATCTCCGCGGTCACGTTTTAATATCTTGCGTGGCGCAGCATCTTATCTTCAGCCCTCACTGAAGCCGTTTAATTCGGCCTGGGTAGCTTGTCGCAGTTTCACGAAACATTACAGTTTCTTGATTGGGTACTAAAGAGTCGAAAGGCAGTTGTATAATCCAGTGCGTCTGTTTTGTGTTCACGGACATCAGACTCAGTGACCCGAAGAGCTGCAATGCCCGGATGTGGCTGTCCGCACATCCGAGCAGCTGTTTGCCAGGGGCTGAAAAGCCATGTACATCACGGCACCGCCACAGAAAGTACAGTTAGCATCGAGGCAAGTGAGCGTGCAGTGTGAAAATGCACGCGCGTTTACACGCTCGGAAAAGGCTTCGGGAATAGCATCAAGTGAAAATCAAAGTGCTTGTAAATTATTCGCATCGTCTAGTCCGATCTATAGGAACTTACTGTCTCGGTGTGAGCCCCCATTGTCATACACACGGTCCGTCTGGCTTGCACCCGTTTTTTCAAGGTTTAACCAAAGCAGTGCTTTGAAGAACTTGCTGCAATACAGTTTTCAGCAACACATATAAAGTGGAGTGTTGGGGCGGGGGGTGTTACAAAGTGGAAAACGGAGCCGCTCAAATAGGTCCTGCTATCCGTGGCCAACAGTGTCGTTGCTTTTTGTAGGGCAGCCTGTTGTTTTAGCACTGCGCTGAAGAAGTGCCTCCTGAACGCAAGCCGCGTGTTGTCTGCTGTAAGCTAACGGTAGCTGGCAGGTGTGCATAGATGTTTACGATAAATGAAGCAACGTTTAAACATCTGTTCATGGAACGAGTAAGAAAAGTGCTGCATTTTTGTAAATTCTTTATAGAGGGTATGTTTACCCCGTACCCTCTCCACCTCATCCTCCTCGAGAGGCCCTAATGTAGTCTCTTTAATTGATACCTCTTTTCCAGTGTCTCCCCGTCATTATTGCCTGTTCCTTCTGGAATAATATGCCATTGTCTGCATGGTGCTTTGGAACCATAACACCATCTGCTATTTCATGTTCTATTATTAGAACTCCTCTGTGCATTTGTTTTTCAGTAGCAGTTTGGATCTCGGTGCCTAGAGACTGTGTTAATTAATTGCCATTATCTCTGTTATTTAGCATATTGAGAACAGCGCAACACGTTCGCTGTAGCCTTTGGCCACCTACACATACGAAAACATGTATACCTGCATGACAGCAATCGTTTAAGCACCATCTGTAGAAGTATATTTGATAGCAGACCTTCATTACTTTTAGGTCTAGCCTACATAACGTGTTAGGTTTTGGTTGCCTCAATTAAGAACAATCTTACAAATAAAAAATACATACATACGTACATAGAAGGTGCTTTGGATCTGTCCTCTATTTATTGTTGTGTTCAGCAGTCCATCACATTTTTGTTATACACACACACACACACACACACACACCCCTCCCGCCCCCCCCCCCCCCCCCCCGTACGGGGCAATGGGTCAACTCACTTTAGCCACTGGATCTCTCTGATCACACATGCACATCTTTCTAAAAAAATGTTTTCAAAAAAATGGACATACACTCGCTGTTTCTTTTTTTCTTTCCATTTCATTCTTTTTTGTCCTGCTGAGTATAAACTAGATCTCAGGTTACAGCAATCCAAAGCAAGTACACCTACCTGGAAGTATTGATGTATCATATTTTTTTTTTCCTATTTACATTTTGTTATTATAATCATATGCCTGCTATGTTTAGAGGGTGGTATGTTGTGTTTTTTTTTTACATTTATGTTTGAAACATAGGCATTGGCAAAGCTAATAGGTCTCAGTGATGCAAGAGCTATTGGCTTTGCCAATGTGTTTTAGCCATGTTGTACACCAGCACAGCTGCAGTTCAGCACGGATAAAAGTTAATGACCTAGAGGAGAGTGTCGTAGAATGGAATGGCATTGCGTGTCATGTATTGGAGTGGAATAGTGTGGAGTGGCGTACAGCGGACTGGTGTAGTGCATTTGCATATTGTTGCAGAGTATAGTGGCATAGGCTGCAGTAGTATAGAGTTCATCGGCATACGGTGCAGCGTCGTAAAATGCAGTGTTGTAGATCAGTGGTGCAGAGTAGAGTGGCATAGAGTGCAGGGATGTAGAGTGGTGCAGAGTATAGTGGCATAGAGTAGAATGGAGTGCATTTACATAGAATACAGTAGTGCAAAGTAGGGTGCAGTGGCATGGAGTACAGCAGAGTAGAGTGGACTGATGCAGAGCACATGGCGTAGAGTGCAACAGCAAAGAATTCAGCAGCTTACATTACAGGGTCATAAATTGCAGTGGAATAAATTACAGTTGTGAATAGTAGGGTGGAGTGGTTCAGAGTAGAGTGGCATAGATTGCAGTGGTGTAGAGTAGTGTGCCATGGAGTGCTGCAGAGTGCAGATGTAGAGCGCAGTGGTGTAGAGGGTCATAAGTTCTGTGGTGGAGAGAGTAGTTGTGTAGACTACAGTGGTGCAGAGTAGAGTGCAGTGAAATAGGGTGCAGATGTGTAGAGCACAATGGTTTAGAGTAGAGTGACATCGAGTGCAGTACAGTGAAGTAGATTGTAGAGTGAACTGGCATGGAGTGCTGCAGAGTAGATTAACGTACAGTGGACTGGCATAGAGTGCAGGGGCATGAAGTGGTACAGAGTGGAGTGCAGTGGCGTAGAGTGGCACAGAGTAGAGTGCAGGGGTGTGGAGTGACGTAGAGTGGAGTATGCATGGTGTGATAGCACACTGCCATTACAGGCAAAACATTTTCAATTGAAATTACTATTATATTTGCAGAGACACACAGATTTACTAATAAAATGCTACAGTGCACAAACAATGTGTGGAAATGGAATCGCCTAGTGTATTGATTTTGTTTTGATTATATTAAAGTATGTTTTCAATACACTACAAAAATAACACAAGATGTCCTTCGTTTGTGCGTTTATTATTCTGATATATTTTGAAATACATACATAGTTCATTTAAATATTCTTGTGTGCTATAAAGAAACCATTTCCTCTACCCCCAGTATCAAACAAGATTGTCGCACAAATCCTCTCACATTGAAGTCAAAGAAAAGTAAACACTAAGCTCCTGAAGACAGAGCCTCCTCGGTCTTTGAATGCACAGCAGATGTGACAAGATGAGAACAAGATTTACAGGCCAGTTTACAGAATGGAGTACTTGTGGAAAAATACAAGGAGAAGTAGTGTGAAAAAGCTTTGCTCCTTGGGAGGGTCAAACTAAACATGGACAGTCCAAAACAAAGACAGTAAATAGAAAGACAGAAATTGTGAGTTAAAAACCACAAAGCCAATGGTAATCAACAGGCAGAATTAATTCCCAGGACAGCTTTATGAATGCCCCGAAGATTGGTAGACTTTGACCTAAAATTGAAAACATCTAATCATTTCACAGACTTGCAATATTTAAGTCTTCAGGTGATTGACTGAATATAACAATATAACTTTTTTTTTTATTTATTTTTTTTACCTCAGGTGTCTCAGGCGGCTGCAGAGCTTCAACAATACTGCATGCAGAACGCCTGCAAGGATGCACTTCTCATTGGAATGCCAGCCGGTAGCAATCCATTCCGAGAGCCAAGATCCTGTGCTTTACTTTGAAATCAGGTACTGAGTGCACAAGAAATCCCACGTTTTGGCATGCAGCTTCTGAATGATGTTCGTTTGGAGACAGCGAATATGCGCTCAAAATGGCGGACAAGATTACTCTTCTGATCCTTTAGCACCTTCACCCTTATATTGATACTTATAGAAATTGTAATTTATGAGAGCCCAATATTGGTCTCTGTACCGATTTTTGTCTTATTTGTGCAAATCTACCTTGCTAGAATAGGGCTTCCCACTGTCCTTTGTGGTATAGTTGATCATTGCGGAACATGTGAAAAAATACAGTAACCTTAACCAGCAGTATTAACCTTCTTACCATGATGAAGAATATTTGACCCGATTACCATTTAAATAACTAGATATATTATTGTGCCGATGATGACATTTTATGCCAAAAGAAACTGATTCTGCCACCTTCTGAGCACAAGTTTTGTCTGCTGTATGCTTCATTAGTCCTTTCCATTTAAATAAGCATGAGTGTTACAAACCACAATATAACGCCTGTGTGTTGCTTTTTTTTCTTTCTTTCTTTCTTTTTTTTAATTTGTTTTTTTTTATAGTAGGAACCAAAATCCTAGTCGGGGGTAAGTCAGATACACACCATGAGTAAAAGTGTACTCACCCTCTGTTAGCTTGGCACAGAACAGACAGTCTTAATTTAGGAGGCCATGTGTAAAGTATTTGTGCAACACTTCAAACAGTGAAAACACACACAAAAAGATACCACACCTGTTTAGAAAAGTTGAGCGTAATTTTTTGAACAAAACAAGATGAAAACAACAAAAATCCAATAAGCAGAAGGCGAGATGTGAATTTTTAAAGAATAAATAAAACTGCAGTGTTAAGAAACCTAAAGCGCCAATTGGGGATGCCTGGTCATGCTCGACCGGGTAAAATCTGAAAAGTCAGGCCAATCGCGATGGAGTGCGTGTTGGATACAGGGACCCAACTTGGCCCGCTGAAATCAGTACCTTGGGTCGAGTTTCTGGCGAGAGGATGTGAGTAGTTATGCAAAGCCGATGTGTCGTTTTTGATCCTGGTAGTATAGGTGATGCCCTGGGTCTGAACCGCGTGATCGGTGATGTATTGCTGTGAACCGTTTGGGATGAAAATGATGCATCATTGTTGAGCTGCTCAGCTGGCGATGCAAAGCCCTCGAGCAGTAATTGTGGTGTCGTTGAGGAGATGTCTGTTCCGACCGGCACAACAGCGGCGATGCGTGGATTCTGCTGGGTCAGCACAGGCATACCTACTTCCAAGTGGACTGGATTGACACCACTTGCCAGGGAGGACTCCCAGT
Source organism: Pleurodeles waltl (assembly GCF_031143425.1). NCBI lineage: Eukaryota > Metazoa > Chordata > Amphibia > Caudata > Salamandridae > Pleurodeles > Pleurodeles waltl. Next base: position 316,315,440 of record NC_090437.1, on the reverse strand, counting down.
TGGTAGAGTCAAAGTGGCTGTTGCAGTGTTGCTGGTAGTCTTTGGTGTTCCTGCGACTTCAGAATAAAAGGCAAGCTCTGGGTCCAAGTGGTGTAGGTCCAGTCCTTTTAACCCAGGCAGAGAGGGCAGCAGGCAGGTCTGCACAACAGAAAAGCAGTTATTTCGGAGCAGTAGTCCAGAACAGTAGCAGTCCTTCAGCAGGCAGCACAGCAGTCCTTCCTGGCAGAGAATCCACAGTTCCAAAAGTGTACTGATTTGGTAGGGTCAGACATCTGATTCTTATACCCAGGTGTGCCTTTAAAGTGGGAGTGACCTCAAAGAGGGGTCCTTGAAGTGCACACTGGTCCTCTCTTCCTGCCCTGCCCCCAGAATCACTACAGTTGTTTAAGCAGTCCTTTGTGTGGGAGCAGGACACTGCCTATTCAGTTGTGTGTCATTTCCTCTCTTCCATCCTGCCCAGGAGGACCTATCAACATGCAGATGGTCACGCCTACCCTTTCTTTGTGTGAGGCTGTCTAGAGGGAATGGAGGAAGCCAGCTGTCACCGCTGCCCAAACATGTATTGAAGACAGGCTGCAGGCATACATGGCTAAGAGCAGGAAAATTACAACTTTCTAAAAGTGGTATTTTCAAAATTGTAATAGTAAATCAGACTTTACCATTAAAGATGATTCATCATGACAGTTCCATAGGTACTAAACATGAGGCCTACTCATTTCTCAATTGTGAATTACGTTCAGTAAAGTGTAATAAGAAATCTTCAATGTTGTCTATGAGAGGGGTAGGCCTCACTGTAGTGAGAAACAAATTTGAGAGTTTTTCACTACCAGGACATGTCAAATTTGAAAGTATATGTCCTGCATTTTAATTACATAGCAACCTTCCCTATGCGCTACCTTAGTGGTGACTTCTTTATAATAATAAGGGAGCTTAGTACTTGTCAAGGGGTTTTAAATGGAAGGTCAATATGGCAGTCAAACTGCACACACATGCCCTGCAGTGGCAGGCCTGAAACCTGTTTAAAGGGTGACTTAAATGAGTGGCACAATCTGTGTTGCAGGCCCACTAGTAGCATTTAATGTACAGTCCCTGGGCACATATAGGGTACTTTACTAGGGACTTCAAGGTAAATTAAATATGCCAACTGTGGATACACCAATGTTGCCATGTTTTAGGGGAGTGAGTACATTCAATTTAGCACTGATAGTGCCCAGAGCCCTAAGGCCAACAAAACAGATAAGCAAAAGTGAGACAAGGCAGGCAAAACCTTTGGGGGGAAGACCACCCTAAGACTGATAGGTCTAACAGTGCTTCTCTATCAAACACCATAGTGTCTTTAATTAAAACAATGGCCTGCCAGATTCCAGCCCAATTGATTATGATGTTGCTTTTTAATCTGTATGCAACCAAGAATGACAACAATAGCAGACTTATGCAGAGGGCAGTTATCTTGTCACAGGTTTGTGAGCTGCTACAGTTTGTCCACAAGAAAGTAGTCCGTACCTGCAACAACAAAGTGGTGGTTACTCCCTATCTTTGCAAATCCCTATTTAAAACGTTTAAACAACTGCTTTTGTTGGCTAACATTAGGATTATATCAAAGGTGTACAGTTAAGATAAAACCCTTGCCTATCCTGAAAATAACAGTGAAAGGTATGTTGTATTTGTGCGATGGGTGCTTCCAAACAGCACCTGAGTTTTTAGATCACACCAGCAACAAGGGGTAAAAACATCTTAATTATTGCAGCAGCTCACATGTTTAATAACAGTTAGGATTTAATAAACTATAAAGTTGTTCATGTATATTAGCAAATCAGGCCAATCGGTGAGTGCAGATAAAAACTGACTTGCCTCTTACTTCATTCTCCCACCCTCCTACTATTTTTTTTTTAACTTGACATTGTCCTTAAATCATTGTACTGAGCTCTAATTAATCTTTTTTGGGGATTTCAGTTTGAACCTCTGCATTCATACAACATACCTCATCTCAGATTATGCTCTGCTGAACATGCCCTGTGCACCAAGGTATAATCCCAGGAACCTGCTGTTTCTCATCCTGATAGACAGTACACGGTCAGACTCTTTATCAACGACCCCCTCTCCCTCAAATCATGCTGTTGTAAATGTTTTAGTCCACCTCCCTACACTTCTCTCCCCTTTTTTCTTAGTTATCTCCAAAAGAAAACATCTAAATTCTTTAAGTGAGAACATTTCCATAGTGTTCCAAGGCAGTTGAGTGTTACTGGGCTTCAATTTTGACAATTGATGTTGTTTCATGCTGCTGCCTTGGTGCCACTTTACTGTTGAACTCCAATTCAATGGCTAAGTACACCTTGTTATCCCTTGATGCTTAAGATGGGGTTGAGCAGTCTATGGCTTTCTTAAGGTGGCGGTGTAGATTTATACGCTCAGTTACCACAGTAATACCAGTCAATTTTAACACTCAATTCAGTTCTTTACTTTTTAAATAAAATTGCTTTATTACACATAATAAAAATATAATACATGAAAAATAAAGATCAGCAATAAAGAAAGCAGAAGTCTGTAGTACTTAATCAGAAATACGACCCCAAGCATTTATTGTTTTAAAATGCTAGAAAAAGTTACCATGGGTGCTGGTGTTTACTGGAAGATATTTGTGAAGCAGAATTTATGACTGTACAACACAGACACAAAACTAGTGAGTCACGCTAGAGGATCATGTAACCCAACAGTTGCACAAAATCAGTCTCATAAGGTTCACTTACTACTTCACTTCAAATTAAAATAGTGATATTGTTTGACGTGTAGTGATGTAGTCTGTTACTGATGGAGGAGTGTTAATGGGGTTTCAGTGGCCCTGCCATGAAATCGGCCCAGACCTTCCAATCTGCCCTTGGACTCGTACCAAAGAGTGAAGTGTCCCCTAGCAAATAACACATTCTCTTCAGGGGGTACAGTGACACTGCTTGGTATGTTTACTAGAGTGCTATTCTTCATTCGACTGGTTACAGGGGATAATAGCAGGTGTATATGCCATTACATCTTGATAACTATAAAGACAACAAATTTTGGGGTTTTGGTATGTCTACACCCACCAGGCTTAGTCCAGTCCCGCAGGGATGGTGGAATCCACCACTGGGCATTCAACCTGCAAGGCCAAAGCTGTACCTTGTGCCAGTCTGTGGTAGGAACTAGGAGTTTAAGTGATGAGAAAATATGATACACCTGGACTAGACCTAAAATAATTCCCTAGGCCAGGAGTGAAAGTCATGGTCATCTTCAAAATCTCTGGAGGCCACTAGAAGGTGCACACAAGCTCCCTGCTGCACAGGGAGAGAGGAACCATTGACATTACGATAGTGACAAATGACTGATCTTCTTCTGGAACCTAATGGTGTTGCACAGTAACTGATGACCCTTGAGCTACTGGATGAGGGCCACGTCATGTTCTTGGAGCAGATCTAATGCAATAGATATCTTCCTCAGGTCCAGTCAGTCAGCTGGGCTCTTCACTTGACTGGCAGGAAGATCATCCTCCTTGCACAGGACAGACACAGCAGCAGTTTCTTCAGGTATGGCCCAGGCTTACTCCTAGTGCAGGAGTAAGATAGCAACTAGCAAATACCTATTCCTAGAGTACAAGTCTTCACTGCTGTACTAATGTGCAGGTTCTCCTTAAATGTTGGGAGACACGTGGAACCCTGTACTGGTGAAGGGTCCCGGTGCTCAAGGCCAGATCTTAGCCATTCAGGCTGTACACCGCCTCTCAATGCTGGGTCCTTTCCCAATTCTGACGTGACTACCTTGGGGTGAGCGCTTGCAAGGATTTTGTCTTCCTGGAACTACTACTAGGCTGGTTTGAGATGGCCTTACAAGAATGTGCAGTAGCTGTTGAGATTGAACTGGTTTACAGATCACAGCAGAAAGAGGGAAGGGGCTTCTGTTTCTCAAGCAGAGGAACTGGATGCACTTCAGAGAGGCTGGGATTCTCACCCACCCACAGACCGCTGTAGTTGTGGCATAAGGAAAAGGAATGCATAATTCTCTGGCTCCCACCAGTAGCATGGATCTTAGCTAGCCTAGTCCAAAGCCAGCTGCTATCCTATTGGTCACCTCACCTCGCACTTGAGTCCAGCGGATTCACCATTCACTCAGGTATGCCTAGTTACCTCTCGCTAGACAGCACCTCACATACGTGTCCAGGGACTCTTTACATACTTCATGGGTGCAAACGACACTGATCAATAGAAACTCTAAAAAAGAAAAGTTTAAATTGGAGATGTCTGGGTGCAGTTCCCCCAAAGAACTACTGGTAAAAGGAGATAGTATGCTTTACAAGAACTATGATATGTTGCCACCATCATCGGCCTTTTACACCCCAGACAGAGCGGGCAGTCATCACACTTTGAAAGAGTAGTGCACTTTGGGTGTCCGTTTGACTCAAGTCTCAACTCTCAGATCCCATAACTTTTTAAACTGAAGAACACTAGTGGGATTGCATAATTATCGAGCTTACTGGGGGAAAATATAGAGTATGACAGAAAAGACACAGGGTTGTGCACCTGCGTACTTTCTTGCCAGCCTTTAACTCATCTCGAGAAGAAGCCGGCAGTAGCTCTGCAAGAGATTTGTACTAGTCTGCACCCATGTGGTGGTGCTTCCTTTCCCACTCCCATTGTACAAGGTACGAACACTCTCTGGGTTGTTTTTTCTTGTACAAATGTCGTTGGTTGTTTTTGACAGTCCCCCGCATTAAACGATTTGTTTTTCAGCTTCACCCTGGGACAGCCTAAAGTCTTTGCAAGTGTATGATGGAGAAATCGATTTTCCAATATGCTTGTTAAGGTGGATAAGTCTATGATTTGTTAAATCAATGATAATATCTTGGATAAGTACCTTGCTTGTATACTCATTCCAAGATATTGATATGTTAAATTAATTGCTACTATCGTTATCAGGCTTCAGAGCACTGTGAATAGTACACGTTGTTATGATTGGACAAATCTGGGATACTTTTCTGCTCTGTAGCAGGCACTCGATCACACTGACAAGTTTACCAGCTTCAAATTCTGGCAAACATTAAAATCGCCAAAATAATTATTCTATTTTATTTTCAGGATCCGTGACGAGCTTAGAATTCTCTTCCAGCAAGAAACAACTGACAGATGCCTTCCCTTCTCAAGATGGAAGCACGTTTGCTGTGCCCTTACTTTCACGTGGCCAAAACGATTTCATATATATTTATTAGTCTGTTAAATGAGTAGCTCACTAGAACTTTTGCTAATATTTGTATTGTATTTTATACACAAACACGTTCCTTGTTTCATAAGTAAATGAAGGTAGCATGCATTTTAGCAACAGCGTTTCTAATAACCAGATGTTTACATTTTACAAAAGCCTCTTTTCTTGCCATTAGATAAGCGATACATTTGTCTCTTTTCTCTTTCTGTGTTTTCTGTTCTGAGTCACAACACGCTGGAGTATGATTTCACATTTTGTATAAGAGCATCCCTTAAAACAATGTTAAAATAATGAAACTAATAATCCCGTTCGATTTAAAAGATAATGCCTTTCTTTACTAAATGGGGCATTTGTTGTTTTTTAACCTGGCCCCACATGTAATCTGTAGTATTGAGGGTGCTTGCGTTGGTGGGCCGGCCCAGCAGTGGGTGGGAGCTGGTGCAGGGTAGACTGGTCCTTGGGTGGCATCTGCATGTAGAGAGCCACACTGAGTATTTTCCCTTTGCATAGCCAACAACTTGTGCCTTCACCTATATTGGAACACCACAAACCTCGAGCTGGATACACAATGAAATGCGTAAGGGGTAACGTCCACCTACTTCCACAACACCTGACATAGACGGCCAGCTGTCGCAAGGACACAATTGTCTGTTATAAACGCAGGTACTGTTAATTACGCTATTGCCCTAGTGTAACCAATGATGAATATTATTCATTTGTTGTCCACTCCTCCATGGGCTCATTAAAACTTTGTTCCTCCGCGCTGAATCATTTTACCCAGCCAAAGAACCAGTGGGTGAATTCACTGCCACTCCATCTCATGCTGATGTTTGGTGGGCGTGCAGTCTTTCTCTTTGTCCCAGGTGCATTCTCTAGTTGAATTTCTGTTGAAAATATGCCTCTGCCGGGGTTCTTCTACGCATAATATTTCTGATTTGTTGCCTCATAGCAAATACTGCAAACTTGCTTTTTTCATTGTACAGTGCAGTGTGCTGTCTGCTAGATTTAGTACTGACAGTTCCACTGAGCGGCATAGATGCAGTTCAGATATTAAATGTTTTGATAAATAAAGTTGTTGTCTCTACTGGTGGGATCGTGGTACTTCAAGTTTGCTCTTGTGGGACCCCCATTCCTCAAAGAAAATATGCAAAAAAAACTTGCTGGAGACCGCAATCGATGAACTATTAAGTTTCCTGTCTAGACATTACTGAATGTCTTACGTTTGCATGACCATGCTGCAAGCTCAGTCATTCTTGTGAAGAGGAATTTGCATAAAATGCTGTATATAAATAACAACACAACACAGTGCTTTCCAGACAGACCCATGGAGGCTAGAATCAAGTGTAAATGATTAAAATACCACCCAGATGGATTCTGTGTTGTATCATCCTTTCATTTGTTTTTATGTAAATGCAAGACTGTTCATTTGTTGGCTGCATTCTGTCCGTTTTTCAGTCAAAAGGGGCAGGGTAACATGGCCGAATCAGCTCTGGTGCTTCTTTGTCCGTTAGCCACCTAGCTAAATGCTTCTCATTCTAGTTTGCTGCTAAATTTTGAACATTATTCTGTCAAGCAAAAAAAAATATATCCTGAAAAAGAGAAATATTTTGCAGTTCCTCTACATGTGTTTAATACTCTTAGCGGAGGAAGGGCGGGTCACCGCAGAGAGGGGTAGGCTTATTTGCTAAAATGGGTTTCCGTTTTGTTTTCCCTCACGTTTTCCAATAAACTGTGCTAAGGCTTGCAGTGCCAAGGTTCAACGACCCTAACACTTTTTTTTAAACTCCTGTACTATTGTTATTTTGTCAAGTTTTTTTATTTGCTGTAATATATTTTGGGTTATGTGGAAGGGGTGTATGTTGTCGTGGCAAAGCCTAAAACATAATCGTACATATGTATGATTGTGCGTTTTTTTTTTTTTTTTTTTTTTAAAGAGTAGGAACCCTTTCTTTCAATTCCCCAAAAAGTTTTTGTTCGGTTTGTGGGTTAAGTGTTCGAGTGTCTTTTTAAATGTTTTTTTCTGCTTTTGATCTTGCTGTGTGTGTACCTTGTTACACTGTGACGTCCATTGCTGGTTAGCGAAATGTCTTTGATTTTAGGTAATTAACATTTTGGAGCAGTTTCTACTTGAATCTTCTTTTTATTCCCCCACCCCAAGGTATCCGGGCCAAATTTGGATCTCTTTCCCCACACGTGGTGATTATGATGGTACTTGGGGGATTGATGAGTCCTCTGGACAAAACTGAGAAATATCCAAAATGGAGCAAAATATTTTTTCTTCTTATAAGAATGCCATCAGAAAGGTTTTCTCAGCTTTCAGGAACAGGCAGAGTTTTAAAACATTCTTACTACAGTTTTTGCAGTTCTTTCACTGGTAGTCAGTGTTTCGTATTTTTGTGGTTTCCACCTCTTTGCAGTTTGTGATGGAAACAGGCGTTGAAACCCATGGGTTGACCCAGAAAGTTATACATTTCTGAAACGTAGACAAAAATCTCACCAGCCATTGTTTTTCCCCCCAAAAAACAAACTATTAAAAAAAAAAAAAAAAAAAAACAACGAATGAAATTAGTGAAAAATAGAAATAGGTGACAATTTCCATGAGTCTTTCACCCCACCTCATGGACTATTTACAAATCTATTATACTTTTAACATCCCTCATATTTTTCTAGTTGCAGGGAAATATAGTGCCTGTTGGTGTCCAAAAACAAGCAATACCAAGAGCCAACAGTTTATAATTTTTCACTGTGTACTGATCATACATCGATTAACATGGTAAAATCTAATGAATTTAGGAATAGTGGTTATTTGTAAAACTCTGAATTTGGGGTTACCCATAATATGTGATTCAAACAGCATTGTGCAAAATGTTCTTTCTTGCACATTAGCTTGCACCTTGAAGCCAAACTGACGATACTTTCAGTTTGTAACAACAAGTTTGCTGCAATTCTGTCCTACCCCCCACCCCATGTATTTTTCAATTGTTTCATTTTTTTATTTTTTTTTAAATGGTACCCCACTTGTGTTGTTGGACCTATTGACTGCGTCAGAAAAGGCCTCGGAATGTAACTTGAAAACCTCCAGATTTTCTCTTTAAAATGAGTTTATTCTGATGTGGTGGGTGGCTGGGATTTTTGAGCTTTGGATGGCTGGCACTCACAAAAACCTACCCACACTATGCATTACTGTAAACTAGACAAGCAGATAATTCCAAAGTATTGCCCTGTGTGGGTCTCGCCATGTTATCCTACCAAGAATGCCTGGCGAATGTCAAACTTTGGGTAAAGTCACAGATTTTCCACATACTTCTGAGGGGAAAAGTTCTGGAATCTGCAGGGATCTACAAAATGTCTACCACCCAGCATTCCCACACTTCTTCCAATCAAAACAATCCTTCACTTGTGTGACTGGGCATGTTTCCCATTACAGGAACAGATTAAAATTGTGACCAAATGAAGTCAATGTGGTCTTTCCATGGCCAATGGATTGGTCAATTCTTGCCACACGCAGTAGTCTGAGCCACATGTGTTGAGTACAGATTTCATTGAGAGAAGTATGTAAATGCAGGCTAGTTAGACATTTGCCTTGCACTGTACATTCCTGAGTTTTTCTGTCACATGAATGTGTTGACTTTGGATTCTTTGTCACCGTTACTTTACTGTTTATTGTGTAACCTGATAAAGATCTGGGTGGATAGGTTTCCCTTGGTATCAACCATCCCTGGGCCCAAATGTTGCAGTCATACCCTATGTGAAGTCACTATTGGCTGCAATGAAGCCCCTTTAGTGGGCAAAACGTGTTGGCTGTCCATTCATTGTACCATTTGCTGTATTCACGGAACTGTGGGATCACCAAGTATTGGACTTGCAAAGAATTAAAAAGAAGGATTTTACATCTTCACTACCGTAGTACTGGACTCTTTTTACAAATTGTTTGCATATGTGGTGGTGCATCACCTATTTGGGTTTCATGACTATCTTCTATCTACCTAGACAAGAAAACTAGTCTAGACTAACCGTTGACTGTCTTTATGTGTGTTTGTCACTCCTAGTCCTGGATAGTATTGTGTGTTTGGTAGGTGAACCTTTACTAACGCTTCCCCATAGCAGCCTGCATAGACTCAAAAGGGCTTGTCTTTCTGCACCTTTAGTACAGTGCTTTTCAAGAATCCTCTTCGGGTGGAATTTGCTCTTGATTAGCACCATTTCTGCCAAAATTGAAATCAACAACTGCCAAATCCAATTCCTTCCTTTGTGTGGTAAGTTGTGGGATGTCTAAAGATATCCTGTGACACAGTCCTTGAACAGCGTGAGCATATGTACATTTTAAACATGTGGTAAAAATCATGGGGCAGTCTCTTAAGTTCCCAAAACCATTTCCAGAAAGGATAAGGACCTTATAGTTTGACTTACAGGAACTGCCGCAAAACATGGTGGATGTCACGTCTGCCATTATGTGCAGTGAATTGCCTATTAAACACTTGTAATACAGCAGATTGACCATCTGCACAATTTGACAATAGATGGAGGTAGCAAGTAGGCCACAGATTAGAATAAATATCTTAATCTCCGTCCGCTATTCCACATAATGGACATGGTGGGCTATCATACTGAGACCTGTTTGTGGCCTCTTGACGTTAAGAAGGCCTTTGATACCCTACTTGTTTGTAGGATTAAAAACTAGTGATTCGGGGAGCTATGCTGAGGTGGGTACAGTTATTATACATGCACCTCCTAACCAAAGTATGTACTGGTAAAGTGTTTTCAGACAAGTGTCAACTACACAGGGATACCAGACAGGGCTGCCCACTGCCTCCTATTCGTTTTGTGTTAGTCCTGGAGCCCTTGGCATGCATTATACATGGCAGGGGATTGAGGTGGTAGGAGAATGGGGGGTGAAGAATCAGGTTAGGTGTAAGAGATCATGCGGCAGCCTGGTATACAGATGACACTTATTCCTCAGGGACCTGGTTGTCGCCTTACTCCATCTTGAGGGGATACTGAAGGAACGTAGGCAACGTGTCATGCCTATAAGTAAAGTAGGACAAGTCTTGTTTGTTCCTGGTGAGCCCCTTCCAGTCACTAGAGCGTCTTTGTTATTTGAGGGCCCCCTGTAGGCTGGGAACCTCCCACCTTTGAATACCTGAGCGTGCAGGTCTACCATGCATAGCAAGACCTATGACAGGGTAACCTAGATAGATGTATGGCTACCATGTGGAACACATCTCCCTTTTGGCTCTGCCTCCCACTCCCCGCTAGGACGAGTGGCCATACTCCAGATGATAGTCCTCCCCAGACTGCGAACTCTTTATGGCCCTCCTCCTTAGTTAGCAGTGGACACTCTTCAGGGACCTGAGGCCTGCCTTATCCGAACTAATTTGGGGCACCGAAAGACGGCGATTTTCAATGGAAAGGCCATGAACACATTATCCCTGGGTGGCATGGTAGTACCCAACCTGGAAATTTGCTAGGTGGCAGTGCAACTGGTCTGGGTGGCACGATAGTTGACGATGGATTTAGACTTGGAAAGAAAAGATGTAGTGCACCTACGTGATGGGAATTTCCATAGCACATTATGCCTAAATGCCAGACCTATGATCCCTTAGACCAAAGAGCTTTGAATAATAAAAACCTGCTGGAGTTTATACATAAAAAGGGAGGGAACAAAGGTTCTTGTTCGGCATGTACTGCCTTTACAACAGCTCCCTTTTGTAAAGGATCAAAAACGTGTTTTACTGTTATATTCTTCCCTGGAGTATAAATCTCAGTACATTGACAGCAAATTGTTCCACATGCCAGTTGTTGAACAGTCTGTCATGGATTGGATAGTTCTATGACAATTCTGCAGTCTTGTTGTGAAGTGCAGCATACAGGAATGAACTGAGCACTGTCTTGGCTCATGACATATGAGAACCTGGGACTTGTCCAAACATAGGAGAAGATGATTAAGACTGTTCTTTAGTCTATATATAGGCCTCAGAATGTAGCTTTCTTTTTTGATTTTTTTTTTTAGTTTTGATGGAAAGTTAGATGTCACGTGTCCTAGAATGAGGCGCCAGAGTTCCTCTATGCTCCCTCAAAAACATTTTGACACAGATTTATTTGCTAAAGAGGTTCCTTAAGGAACACATCAGCCACAAAAAGTTGTAAGATGCCAATGGGAAAAAAGTTGGCAGTATTGACTTTACCTCTAGCATCTCCAATGAGAGGAGAAATTAGAGGTAGGGGTCTGTTGGAGCTGCCAAGGAAGCTATCTTACTATGCTCTGTGCACTACCTGCCTGCACTTTGGATTGTGCTACACTGCCACGTTCTCAGCAGCACAGGTTGCGTTGGTGAAGGAACATCATAATGACTTTGCTGTATGGCCACGTTCTTCAGAATCACTGGAATGGCAACCAAAAGTTGCTTCTAGTTTCTGATACATAATACTTCGCCACAGATGCAATCTCAGTATCTGAACCGTATTCGGAGCTCTCTGTTGACATGGGGCCTCAGCTGTAGCCATCCAAGGACATGGCATGTATTTATCATTTCTAAAACGTCTTTTGACTTAGTGTTGTAAAAATACCTATGCACCGAGAATGCTGATAAATGTGTGTGTGTGTGGGGGGGGAGGGGGAAAGATGCAAGAAGTCAAACCCAAAACCCTTCCCCAAGCCCTGCCCCTCAATTCCCCCCCCCCACCCCCCCACAAAAAAAAAACCTTGGTCTTCTACTGATAGATTCCTGCTCTGGGATTGTGACCCGCACAGTGATCACCAAGCAGATAATCATCAACAGAGAGACAGAGAGCCTCCATTGGAAATTGTAGTCTTCCCCTTACCAATGTTTTCCCTTTTGATTGAATTTGTCCAGGGGTGCCGTCAGCACTAAACCCATCCAGGAGGAAACACACAAAAAAAAGTAACCTGTCATTTTCCATTCCCTTGGGAGAGTGGGCTGTTCTGGGGTAAGAGGCCTGATCCGCTAACACCCTTCACCCCCCCCCCACCCCCCCCCCCCACCCCCAACACCCCACCCCAAAGTAGGAAAAATACTAAAATTATTTCTTTCTGATCACCCTAAAAATTAATAAATTACCTAAAATATCCCATTTATAATTTTTAAATTAGTTGTCACTCAAGAAGACTTGTCATGATTCATAAGTATGCCCACTCCCTTCTAAATGTAGATTTTGTTCCACTGATCAACAATTTGCTGTTTACTTACCCCCGTAAATGGACGTGATGTATACATTCTTTCTTTAATCATTCCATTATAGTTGCAGAGTACAGGTTTTAGATTCTTATTATTTTTTTCAAGCAATCACACAATCTGCAGTTTATTTGTTCTAAATTGCTGGTTTCTCCTGGACTTTACATTTCTTAATGAGGGCAAGCATAAACCAGCTGATCATAAATCGATACCTGACAAAATGACTTAAGAGTGAATCAGAAAGTATTCAGGGCTTGAAAAAACTACTATGGTGAGTTTTATTTTATGAGGTGGAGCTGTTTTTAGATTTCACTTGACCCTTCTGGCCAGTGGACAAAGAACAGGTGTTCTGTTAAGTCAGAAACTGAATTAGCAATTAAGATGCTTTTAAATCTTATTCTTGTCTCTTTTTCCCTGTGTTCAGAGACAGATGTCAAAAGTCAGTTTGTCTTCTTGCAATGCAGATACTTTTCCTTGTGAATGCAGAGTTCCAGGATTTTGTAAGTTGAACTGTCCCACCTATGTGAAGTGAAAAGTTTTTGGTATCAGGTTTTTCCTAACACACAACGTTTTTATAACTATGTCAACTTTACAAACATTTCAAAATATATTTTAGTAGCTGTGAAAGAACATTTTTGTACTTCTGTGTGATAAAATATTTTTTTCAATAGGATGAAAAAAAAAGTCAGAACACTAGGTGATGTGCAAAGGATAATTGTTTTATGAAACCCAATTTTCACAGATTAATACACTATATTGTTTTATCAGTAAAGCTACAAGTTAGTAGGAAGGTTTTTGGAGATTTACTGTCTGTAAATGACAGTGCGCTACCACATCATGCGTTAGTAATATATTTATCAAAAGTGAGTGTTTAAACATAAACTGGGAAACACTCTTGCCCTGATGGCAAAGCTGTTAGTAAACTAAGAGGCAAGTCATGCATGGCTCATGTGTACCCTATATGTGGGCTAGATCTACTATACATGGAGCAAACATTTAGTATATTTAATCAAACAAAAGAGGATTTATTTTACAGCAGAAATGAACTCACATATTTGAAGGTGCACTCATATGTGAGAATGAAGAAAAAGGTGAATGTAAAATGCTATATTTGCCTAGGATCACACAATTTGAGACCCGTTTCAGGGTCAAGTACCTTACAGTTAGGTTGAGTAGATTATTCAGGCTACTCGACCTCCAGGTCCAGCAAAAAAATAAAAAAAATATATAGGCCTGGAATTGATGGGCCCACTCATGCCTTTTCTTTAATTCACTTGTTAGTGCTGTCTTGGTTTACTCCAACTTTAAACCATAGGTGCCCAGGACGACTTGGAGCTGTCCTAGGACATGGTGGCCATCTGAGGACAGTTCCAAGCTGTCCTGGCACCTACCCATGTTGGGAGCGCTGGCACTCCCAAACAGGCCCCCTGCCACATGCCCCCCACCAGGGATGCCGCTAGGCACCAGGGAATAAGTTTGTGAGCTGGAGTTTTGCTGGCTCTGTGTGTACTGGCATTTGAGTGGCGGTATGGGGACTGGAGTTTAGCTGATGGTGTGGTTGAAGTGGGGATTTTGCTGGTGGTGTGTGTGGACTGGCTGCCGGCTGGTGGTTTTTGTGGCTGGAGAATATATATATATATATATATATATATATATATATATATATATTCATTCTGACCTCCGGGGGCGGCAGAAGCCGCCCGCCTGGCGGGAACCGCCAGAAGACCGTACCGCGGTCGAAAGACCGCGGCGGTCATTCTGAGTTTCCTGCTGGGCTGGCGGGCGACCGCCAGAAGGCCGCCCGCCAGCCCAGCGGGAAACCCCCTTCCATGAGGATGCCGGCTCCGAATGGAGCCGGCGGAGTGGAAGGGGTGCGACGGGTGCAGAGCCACCCGTCGCGGTTTTCAGTGTCTGCTTGGCAGACACTGAAAATCTTGGTGGGGCCCTGTTAGGGGGCCCCCTGCAGTGCCCATGCCATTGGCATGGGCACTGCAGGGGCCCCACAACACCCGTTACCGCCAGCCAGGTTCTGGCGGTCAAAACCGCCAGAGCCAGGCTGGCGGTAAGGGGGTCGGAATCCCCATGGCGGCGCTGCCTGCAGCGCCGCCATGGAGGATTCCCTTGGGCGGCGGGACACTGCCGGTTTCCCGTTTCTGACCGCGGCTGTACCGCCGCGGTCAGAATGCCCATGGGAGCACCGCCAGCCTGTTGGCGGTGCTCCCGCGGTCGTTGGCCCTGGCGGTCCATGACCGCCAGGGTCAGAATGACCCCCATAGTGTTTGGTTGAGGTAAGGGCCACTTCCCTTTAGGGTATCAATTTCTTCCCTTTGCTTTGTGCCCCCATTCCCCCTGTGGCCCCTCCTTTCCCCCGGAGGGCAGATTGATGTTTGCAATGCTCATCTTCGTATTGTTATAATGTTAACTGTTTTACTTCTTGTCATCATTTTCATTTTTTATCTTAAATGTTTTATTTCTCCATTTTATTCTAGTGCAAAGCTTTTGATCTCCTTGGTGGCGACTCCTGCTTGCTTTTTTGGCACTGGTGGATCTGCAGTTCATGTAGTTGCATATGTTAGAAAACATTTTTTGTACTGTTTACTTCAAATGAGTATCGTTGCCATGCATTAGTGTATTTTATTGATGGTGTAATAATTGTCGCATGTTTAGCTTCTGTTTTATTGTGTGTCAGATTCTCCTTGGATTTGTGCAAGATGTGTATTGTTTTGTCTTGTGTGTCAATTGTTTGTTTTTCCTTTCTAGTGGGATAGTATTGGTGCTTGCTGTGTCTGTGCAAAGTTAGGTGCAGGTGATCCTCAGTCTAGTAGTCCCTGACAAGGGAGTGGTATCAATTTTGATTATATAGGTCTTTGTGTGCTTTTTATTGATTTACTTTTTTTCCGGATTACTAAATGCCAGTAGTTTTTTGTTTGTTTGATGAAGCCACAGTTTATTATTACTTATTTTACACAGTGTTGGTTGTTGTGGACTTATTTGCTGTGTTACTTTTATTAGCAATGATTATTGCTAACCGCAGGTTGACCACTCAACAGGTTGTTGGTTTGTTTTTCGAATCTCCTCTGACCATGGTCCTGAGACTGCATCCATGGCAGAGGAAGAAATCCAGGATTGTAGCAGTAAATGTTCTGTCCAAGAGGAATCATCTGGTGATGAAGGCACTATCAGTGTGGAAGAACTGCCTCTTTTAGAGCAGGACACTGATGAATAACTTTCTTGCCTCCGGTAATGCCTTATCTAGCTGCTGATTCCTTACTTTAGAAATCTCCACCAAGTGCCAGACTGGGCCTGGAAATACATCCCAGCAGTACCTCTGTGGGGGAGACCTCGCTAGTATAGAAAAATCAAGGCCACGACTTGGACCTACAAGATGATCAAGGTGAAATAGAGGCCAACACCGAAGGCCCAGAACAGATATTCAGCAACAATACCCAACGGTACATGATATCAGACAAAAGAGGGCGTGACAATAGTACACAACGAAAGGTAAAATACATAGTCCTCTAGAGACAAATACCCCACAAAGTGGAAGTCAGCAAACTGAAAACAAGGTAGTAAAAGGTGAATCAAATAAAGAAGTTGGAACCTATAGAAGAGAAACAATCTCTGTTAATAAGAAATAATGTTTCCTATAGGATATAGACATTAACATCACCCCAAGAAAGACAGAAGCGCAATGCTCAAGGACCACATGTAAATTACCAGTAATCCACCATAAGATGAAAGATAGCCATGAACACACAAGATGGCTACATGGCAGCGCCCAAAGAATAATTATGGAGACATCTTGAGGCCTTGGGTGGTGGGTGACCTCTTTCATATGAGGTGCCCATAGGGACCTTCTTTCTTAGCGATCAGCAAGTATATCACTTTGCTTGTGAAGGGTCAGTGTAAGAACAACAAGATCGGCAGCACAAGAGAAGAGTGCTGTAAGCATGATCCTCACAGACTCAGAATGTAGGCAAGATGCCACAAATAAAGAAGACCAGCAGGGTTTAAGCATGAATGAAGAAATCTCATTCTATAGGGAACACAAAAAGGAATTTAAACCCGTGTACCACTAGTGCCAGAGAGACCCGCAACAACAAGCCCATGCTGCTGAGGCATGGCAGGAGTAACTCGCAAAAGAAGTGCAAGGACGCACGGATGTGAAATGGCATTACCATTTGCCTCGCTGCTCTACTTGGGAAATTACGTTTCTTTCATTAGAAGTAGAACAACCCTAGAAAGAGAAGCATAGTTAATGTTCCAAGGATTAAAGCAAATAGAAACAAGAAAATCACCATAATTAGGCTGTTGTGCAAAGCATGGAGCCATGTACAAGGGGTATCAGAGAGTTATAATTATAAGCTCCCTATCAGGGAAAACGAAAAAGTACCAATGTACTTAATAATGCCAATAAGGCATACAGAAGATGCTCTACCCAGGGCAGGGAACAAATCATAAAGCTAACTGTCTCTTGGGCAGAGCTGAGCTGGCTGAGGAGAAAATGTTTCTTCCACAAGTTTCCAGCCATCTGGATTCCCTGTCTGGAGGAACGTTAGGGAGGTTGCTGGGGTCAGAACTTCTTTAAGTCGAGTGCCAGAAGAGACAAGCCAAGTCCCCTGGGGTGGTGTGGTGTCTATGGGCTCTGGATCGGTCCAGAGGAGTCTTCATAGCCATTTAGCCCACGTCCTTAATAAATGATCATTTAGTGCCTCACTATAGGGAAACACAGACTCTATTCCAGGTTGACCCTGTTAAAGCACTGTTATCTAGGGGCCATTGGTCACCTCCACAGAGGGGAGCTGCAAATCTAGGACCGCAGCTGACCTCTTCAGCACGTCAGCGAAGGTGGAGCTCACCTATGTAGCAAGGCTGGGGGGCAAAGGGAGGTCCGAAGCTGGCGAAGATTCAAGGCCACTAGCCTCTTCCAGTTGTGTCAGCCAACTACCCTTTAGAGGAGACTGGACAGACCCATCCATGGAATTGCTAAACCTCAGCTCCTCTCCACCTCCAAAAGCCTGTTTCCCCATAGGAAAACCAGCAAGGGACTGCTTAAAAGGAGAAGTGAAGGTGTCTGAGCTGAACTGTACCCCTAGTGTTAGACTTGACGCCATCTGGTGATCGGCTCAATGTCGACTGGTGCTGCCGACGTCAGCTGATCGAACTAGAGCGACCCAGGTGGGAACCCCTGGTGTAGAGTCAGGTAGGATATCTCTCATCTCCATGGGGCTCAAAGGCGCACCAGAAGGAGGTAGGGGCCCAAAGATGGCATGGAGGGAATTATAATAATCCTGCACCTGGGCCAGAGTGACCCCAGCTCCAGGGAAAGCAAGGACACACAGGATGGACTCATGCAGTGACTCCGCAGCCAGAGGCTGGGAGAGGGCGTGGGAAACGCAGGACTTATGTCGGTAGATGCAGCAACTTTGCCTGTTTTTCGATGTCTTATTCTTTGATGTCGAGGGCAGCATATGCATCCCCGGAACGGCTCCTGGATCAGCCTTGCAAATGATCCCGGGACCTTGAACGAGCTTGACAACGTGGGGCCAGTCGCACTACCAGGATCTTAATACGTCTTTCCTGCAACATCTTTGGACGAAGGCGAAGGCAGGAGCTGTAATCCTCTGAGTCGTGGTGTTCTCCAAGGCATCACATACAAAGGCTGACATCAGCCTGCCACAGGACCCACAAGGTTGAACCCCGAGGACATGTGAAAAAAGGGGCACACTTCCTTTAACAGAAATTTTTTGAAATATGCCAAAAACAGCCTAAAGAACTGCTCCAGATCTGCTTTGGGGGAGACGGAAAGATGGAACTGATGTCAGCACGTTGGAGAGGGGATTATATGGACTCAGCTGACATCACATCCAGTAGATGACCCTAACTATGGAGTCACATGACGCCCTCTTTTGACACGCAGAAGTACCACTTGGAAAAAATTCCAGATCCAGTCTTGGGCCTGTGGAAGAATTCTAAAGTAAAGAATCTCCAGCCAGGTGTCTCCATCAGATATGCCCATAATGCAGCAAGAGGAATCTAGATTGTAGCATGGGGCTGGAAAGCTTCCCTAGGAAAGTTCTGAACTCTGGGGTGTGGCAAGCATGATGCAGCCTGTGTTGCCTATCTTTAGTGGTGTCACAGGTTGTCGGGTCAATACTGAAAACCTTTGCTTATACATTTCTTTCAGTTGTTTGTGGATGATGTATTTTTGGATGAGATGGTTAGCCAGACTAATTTGTATGCTGAACAATATCTGAAGGACAACCATGCCAGACTTAAGCCCCACTCTAGAGCTAGCCAATGGACTCCCACAAATCTGGCTGAGGTGATGACGTTTGAGTTATCTACGTTGCTGGGATTGATTAAGTAGGCCATTGTTGTCTTTGTATTTGTCTACTAGTCCCCTATTGGGAACTCTATATTTCCTTCAACCATGAGTTATGATTGATATTTGCTTCTGCTTTGGATGCTGCATTTTGTTGATAATGCTTCAGTATTAACACCGCATCACCCTGATTGTGACCATCAGTTCAAGATTTGGCCGGTCCTTGATCATTTTGTAGATCACTTTCCAGCGATCTGTGCTCCAGGGAACAAATAGTTGTGGATAAACCTTTGGTCCTGTTTAAGCGCGGTTTGGTTTTTAGGCAGTACATTCCTAGCAAGAGTGCTTGTTATGGTATTAAAATGTATATGCTGTCTGAAAGTAGTACTCTATATGTCTATAATTTCAGTGTGTACATTGGTAGGAATTCTTCTATAGACCCCCCTCCCCTCTAGTTGTGTGAACTTTATGAGCCTGTGAGAAAATTGTGTGGGGAAATGGTAGAGGACGTTTTAAACAAAGGTCTTTGTTTATAGTTGATAACTTCTACCCTGGTGTGCAATTGTTCAAAGTGGATACTGTTGCATGTAGCACAATTTTCTCTAACAGTAAAGGTTACCTTGTATGTAAACAATTTCAAAGGTGACAGTGTAGAGCCTTGTGTAGAGATGAACTTCTAGTTGTGCAATTTTCAGACAGGAGAGATTTCCACATGATGACAACCATTTGTGTTGAAAGTACTTCACCTGTGAATGTTTAGGGTCAGGTTGCAGCGTGTGCCAGCCTGTGTGCATTTTAGACTACAATAAGCACATGGGTGGTGCAGATAGAGTAGATCAGAGATGGGAGCCATACAGTGCTGTTCATAACTCATACATTTAGTTTAAGAAGTTGGCTGTCCATTTGCTTCATTTGGCAACCTTCAGTGCTTTTGTTTAGTCAAGAGTTATCCAGATTCAAAGATGGCTTTTCAGTTTCAGCAGTTTACAATCGGCAGCCTTGTTGTAGTGGAGCAGGCAAGTGTTCCTAGAGTTGGAGTGGTGGAGGATGTGGTTAGATTGAAAGATTTCCACTTTCTTGATTACATTGTCCTCACACCAAAAAAAAAACTTTCCCTGTAGGAGATGAAGAGTCTGTGTCCCATGAAGCATGCGAAAAGAGAGTTGTATGTAGTTCCCTGAGTGTCCTACTCCTGGGCTATGTATGCCTGCATGTTTTAAATGGTACCACACACAACTCCAGTCTTGGGAACAACTGCGAGGGTAAAGGTGAACTGACTAGTCTATATTGTTTAAATATTTTTTTTGTTAATTTTCACAGTTGACAATAGTTTGATGTATTTATTTAGACCTATTGTGTTTGTAGTCATAGTTGTTTTTTCCCCATCTCCTTCACATTGGTTTGTGGTTTTTTTTTTGTTAAAAACAATGTGATAGCGGTGTGTATGAACTGACGCTTGGCTGGTGCTGTGTGAGGACTGGTGGTGTGTGTGGACTGGCACCTGGCTGGCCTTGTGCATTGACTAGCGCTTGGCTGGTAGTATATGTGTAGTGACTTGTTGATGGTCACTACACACACACACATTGCCATCAGAACTAAAAAAAATAAATCTGGCCCATCTCGCTGCTACCCTACCCTCCCAAAGTACTGAAGAAAGCAATTGACGCACAATTACGGAATTTCATCAAGGCCAACAACTCCCTGGACAGCTCCCAGTCTGGAATCCACAGCAACCACAGCACGGAGATAGCCCTTCTTGAAGCCACCGATGACATCCGATCACTCCTAGACTGCAGCCACACGGCAGCGCTCATACTCCTTGACGGCTCAGCAGCCTTTGACATGGTCTCTCACAGCACTCTACGAACCAGACTCCATGACATTGGAATCCGATGAAAAGCCCTAGAATAGATCCACTCCTTCCTCTCCGGGAGGACTCAGAGGGTCAGATTCCCGCCCTACACATCCAGACCCATAGGAGTCAACTACGGAGTCCCCCAAGGATTCTCTCTAAGTCCAACTCTGTTTAACGTATACATGGCCCCAATCGCAGCCATTGTCGGAAGCCACGGCATGAACATTGTGCCGTATGCCGATGAGAACCAACTCATCGTCTCCCTTACCGAAGACATGGACACGGCCAAAAGGAACTTCCACTCAGGAATGGAAGCCGTTGTCACCTGGATGAGAGAAAGCTGCCTCAAGGTCAACTCTGACAAGACTGAGCTCATCATCTTCGGAAACGTCACCTCGGCATGGAATGACTCCTGGTGGCCCACATCCCTTAGCAACCCCCTGCACCGACTGAGCATGCCCACAATCTAGGCATCATCCTCAACTCCTCCTTATCCATGACCTGTCAGGTAAACTCAGTCACCTCCTGCTGGCACATACCCCGCAAACTTCAGAAAATCTTCAGATGGATCCCAGCAGACTGCTGCAGGACAGTCAGGCACGCTTTAGTCACAAGCAAGCTCAACTACGGCAAAGCTCTCTACGCCGGCACCTCGACGAGAAACATAAAAAAACTACAACCTATCCAGAACGCTGCCGCGAGACTCATCCTGAACCTCCCACGTTGAGCTTCCCAACACCTGAGGACCCTCCACTGGCTCCCGGTCGAGAAATGAATCACTTTCAAGCTACTCACCCACACTTACAAGGCCATACACAGCATCGGACCAGCCTACCTGAATCACTGCGTCTCCTTCCACAGCCCCGCCAGATCCCTCTGCTCCGCCCAGCTGGCCCTAGCCATCATCCCTCGCATTCGTAAAACCACCGCCGGAGGACGATCTTTCACCTACATCGCAGCAAAGAGCTGGAACAACCTCCCCCTGCACCTCAGACAAAGCCCATTGCTCACTATCTTCAGGGACAACCTCAACATGTGGCTCTTTGGATGAGGCCTCCCCTCTCTTTCTCCCCCCCCCCCCCCACCACCCCCACCCCCCAGCGTCTTGAGACCCTCATGGGTGATTAGCCACGCTTTATAAAAAACGATTGATTGATTGCCATCAAACGATTGCTGAGTTAGTCCTGCGGGCGTATGAAAGTGTTGGGCCCTTGAAATGATGTGAGTGTTATAGTGTGCTTGGCTAGCAGTGTCAATGATTTTGTGTGTGTCACGCATAAAAAGGTGTGTAAATGACCTGTAAAGCGGCTGGTGGCTTTACAGCTCATGACCTGCAAGTCATTGTTTCAGCAATTCTGAACTTTCAATTAATAACTCTGAATTTCATTTTTGTGAAATCTTGTTAATAAAAATTACATTTTGAATTTTTCACTCCATTCTCGTGCCAGATCCAAGCAGCATGTGTATGTACTTGAGGTGTAGATGGTTGAGCAGTAATGTCTTTTCTTTCTATCTCTTCCAGGGTGCACATTGCCTCTATAGAAAATTAACTAACTCTAGATATTTTGTAAACTAGGTACCAGGGGGAGTCCAGGGAGGCTCGAATTGATCCCTCTAAATACTGGAATCTTCTGGGAGCCTCAAACTTCCTGCTACCCAGAGGTCGCACATCTCCTCTTAACAATGATATCTCACCTATGTTGGTGGGCTTAGTTCCTGCAGAACTGCAGGGTTCAAGAGGCAGTGTGGCAACATTAACAAAAGGGGTGGCTGCAGTCTTTCAGCCTGGGCTTGGCACCCACACAGAAAAAACTACCAAAATCAAGCATTTCTGAAAACTAGACACCCAGGGGAGTACAGGGTGGTGTGCCTTTTGTGGATCCCATAAAGTTTTCTTATCCACAATGCCCTACAAACCTCACAGTTTGACTGAAATCACATTTTTCTTGTATTTCTATGACATATTCTTTCAGAATCAAAAGGAATACAGAAAATTGCTACCATCCATTGTTTCCCCGCTTTTCCCAATAGAAATGCTGTCTCAGTTGTGTGGCTGGGCCTAGTGCCCCCAACAGAAATAGATCAAACTAACATCAGTGGGAGTCCTTGCAAAGGGGAGCTTATTGACCTTGGCACTAGGCCCAGTCACACAAGTGGGGGTAGCATTTTTTCTGTGATAAGTGGGAGAATGCTGGATTGAAGGCATTTTGTAGATTCCTGCTGATTCCTGAACTTTGTATCACAGAAATGGGAGGAATTTTTTGCGTGTGTTTTTTTTTTTTGTTTGTTTGAGGTTTGCAATGGCTTCTGGGTAGGGAAAACCTGATGGGAACCACACAAATCACTTCACCCTGGATTCCCCCAGTTGTCTAGATTTAAACAATGTGCAGGATTGCTAGGTTCTAGGTTTCCATAGTTGCCGGCTGAGCTTAGAGTTTGCAACCTACAGCTAGGCCCATTGCAAAAAAAAAAATCCGTTTTCAGTGGAAAAATGTGCTATGTCCATGTTGCGTTTTGGTGCATTTTGAGATGCAGCCACTAGCCCTACCTATACAAGTGAGGTACCATTTTTATCAGGAGACTTAGACGAATACGGAATAGTAGAACAAGTGTTACTACCAATTGTATTTCTCTACATTTGTGCCTTCCGAATTCAAGCCAGTGTGTATGGAAAAATACATTTTGAGAAATGCCCTCTAATTCACATGTCAGTATGGGTACCCACAAATTTAGAAGTGCAAGTAATCATTGCTTCTAAACTCCATATATTGTGCCCATTTCGTAAATACATGGGTTTCCTTGAAATCTATTTTTCCCTTTGTACATTTTAATATGCGAATTGCTCTATACCTGGTACACAATGAAAAACCATTGCGAGATTCAGCTCAGGTATTGGCTCTGGGTACCTCGAGTTCTTGCACAACCCACAAATCTTATATATTCCCACAACCAGAAGGGTGTAGCAGATGTAATGGTATGTTACTTTTGTAAATCGGCCACTGTGATGAAAAGTTACAAATGGAAATGTCACAAATGGATGTATTCTACTCATTTTTAATATTTTTTTTATTTCACTTATGGCCCGATTTTGAGCTTGGTGAATGAATTACTTCGTCACAATGGTAACGGATGTCCCATCCGCCAAAATCTAGATCCTGTTATTTCCAATGAGATTTAGATTTTAGCGGATGGGACATCTGTCACCGTTGTGACGGAGTAACCCATTTGCCAAGTTCTAAATTAGGCCCTTAGTTTCTTTGGGAAAAGCTTGAAAAATTAACACACGTTATCCCTTGCAGAATTCATAATTTTATCTAGTTTTCATAAATGCATAGCTTTCCTGAATCTCCCACAGGTTTCACACCTGTTTCCACCACACACTAGAAGGAGATTGAAAGCACAAAAAAATAGAAAAATGGGCTACCTCCCTTTACAATGCGAAGAACTGTGCCAAAAAATGTGGTTTTCTAAATCAAGTCTACCTGTTCCTGAATGCTGGGAAGGTGGTAATCTTAGCACAGCAAATCATTAGGTGATGTCTTATGCAGGAAAAAAACAGACACTTTCTTCTGCAGCACTTTTTCACATTGCTCCCAAATAGATGAACATTTTGCTATATTTTGGCTACTTCCTAAGGTTCCTCCAATGGAATCCACAAGCCCTAGGTACCTTTAGAATCCCCAGGATGATAGGGGAAAAAAGGACGCAAATTTGGCGTGGACACCCTAGGAGATGTGGCTGCTGGGGAGAGGTCCGATAGACTCTAGGGTTTTGCTGGCTTTTGTTGCAGCATAGTTTGGGAAACTGCCTGGGAGATGGTTTGTTGGGAAGGGTATGGGATTGGTGGAGATGAAAAGCTTTGGTGAAATTCTCCAGAAAAGTTTGTTTAAAGAGGCGTAATGAGGCATTCTGAAATATCATGTAAGGTTGTGTTATTCTGGTAATATTTTGTTGTCCAAAAATGAAAGCATTGCAAATTGTACCATTATAGATATCTACTTGTAAGGTTAATTGTTTTAAAGCTTACAACTAGAGGCCCAAAGTTATTGTATATCTGCCAAGAACTTGAGTTGACGTCCAGATGCTGCAGAAAACACACCTAATATAGCCTTAGAACCCGCCGTAGCGGGCTCTACCGGCTATTAAAAGCCCGCTCCCCGCGTTAAATGCCCGAGCCGAAGGCGATTAAAATCCCCTCGGGCTCCGTGAGGCTTTGTTCACAGCTGTTGCTGTGAACAAAGCGAACATTGGAATGTTGGCGCTGCGGGCTTTTACCAGCCAGTAAAAGCCCGGAGCACTCCATTGTTTTCAATGGAGCCTCCAGCATTCCAATGTTCTAATGCTAATTACAACCCATGTGTAGCGCACGCCACCAATTTCTTATGGTCTATATAATTAATACAAGCGGGTTACTGGAAGATAATAGAAGACAATCAATTTCCGTTGCTTTAGTCTTGCCAGTACAGGTTTGCTCGGATTTGTTGGAATTATAAGAGTATTTTAAGGCTTTTATACAGGGTTAAATCTATGTAGTGAAAAAAGGGCAGGCGCTCAAAGTTTGCTCCCCACTTTACCACAGTCGTCCTAAACTAGCACTTGGAATGCCAGTTCCCCTGCTGTCTCTGCCCATTTCTAGTACTGGACCCATGCGCTGCCTGCATATACAGTGCATAAATGTAAAGTGCTGCAAGTGAGCCCACTTTTCCTAAATTCACAACAATGGACCAAACATAAGGCATTGAAAACACTTGTGGTGCCCTTACAAACTTAAGAGTCCAAAGCTTAACATCCACACAGCCGTGGTTTAGCAGCCCAAGAACTTTTTTTTTTGTCATTCAACTGAATGTTGATGGGACTTGACTTGGCTATTTGGCATAGAAGTGGTGCTCAAAGAAGAGTAAGAAACAGGATTTCCCGCATTACATTATTCACCAAAAAAAAAATTAATGTAGGTAAGTATTGTATTCTTTTCTGATTCTCTGTAACCCTCCTTCTCTTCCTTGCCTGTTTCTTCTTCTTTTTCCATTGTCTTATTTCAGCTTCTCTACCTGTCGTGTAATAAGTAAAAAACAAGCATTTTCAATGCAACTGGTCTTGCATTTGCTCGAGCTAGAGCTATTAGCTTTGTAAACTCCTAACTGTACTTTTCTTGGCGCATGCGATCACTCTTTTTTTCTTTCTTTTCATTTGTCTGGCAAGAAAGGTCCAGTTAGGAGTTTACAACGCTAATAGCTCTAACTCAAGCAAATGCAAGACCCGTTGCGCCGATCAGTGCACACGGGGATGAAAAATATAATCTGTAGAGCTCAACTGCAAAAACACATGGGTCGTGTTTTGTGACCTTTTAACTGCTTTAGTGCTGGCGTCGGCCACTGGCCGACACCCACACTACCTCCCTGGTGCGGGTCACGACCAGTGGGCGACACCAAGGAGGGGGTTAATAAATCCTCGGGTGCGTCGCACCCGAGGATTTATTTTATTTTAATTTTATTTTTTTGTCCCTGGGAGACACGGAAGCTCTTCCGTGTCTCCCCCCGCCCCCCCCGTTACAATGTTGATTTCCCCATCAGAGCAGGAAGCAGCCTTGCGGCCGCTTCCTGCTCCGATGGGGAAAACGGCCTTCCCCACGTTCGGGAAGGTCTCGTAAGAAAGGGGAGAGTCTCCCCTTTCTTACGAGGCCTTCCTGAAAGTGTTTCCTGGCCCCCGATCACAGCACAGCTGCGATCGGGGGCCAGGAAACACCACTAGATGCCAGGGATTTCACTGGGGGGGGGGGGGGGGGCATATTTTTTTTTTTAAAAAGGTAGGTGCCCACAGGGGTAAATTATTATTATTCTTTTTTTTAAAACAAAAAGAAAATAAAAGAACAAGGGGTAGCCCGTGGGCAGGCCGACCCCCTGTGGGGCCAATTTTTTTTTTTTTTAGTTGTCTAAAAAAAAAAATATATATATATATATATATATATCTATGTAGATATATCTATCTACATGGATATATCTATAGATAGATCTATAGATATATGTGTATCTATCTATAGATATATCCATGTAGATAGATATATATATATATATATATATATATATATCTATCTATCTATCACTTTTGTCAATACGTGTGTGGTTTCCCTGGGGGCTGCGATCGGCCCCCAGGAAAACCAGACCCACATATAAAAGTGATATATATATATATCTATATATAGATTTGGCACCAGTTGTCTTGCAGTTGCAGCTTGCGTCTTCAAAGCAATGCACATACTTCAACTGATGCTTTTCAACTGTAGCTTTTAGGCAGCAATAAAAAAGTCATGTAAGTATTGTGATTATGTTTCTGCTACAAAAGGGTCAGACTTGTCTAGTGGCAGTTTTAGTGCCATAAAGAAGCGCAGAAGGTTTATATGCCTACTGCAAAGAGCAAATCTGTATTTTATGTAAATAGCTGAGTACATTAGTAAAGTCAGTCATTACCTGCGCTATAATACAAATGAAATGTATGTGCGGGGTGGATGGTGGCTATGGAGAGATGAAGGACGCTTTTGCTGGGTGGTAATGAGGGAATCCACAGGAGGAGGGAGTGGGAGCACCAATAATGATTGTTGGACTGGGCGCAGGAGGTGCTAAAAGACTGTGACGAATGGTATGTGACAAGGTGTTTTTTGAGTGTCTTGAAAGAACGTGCTGATTGAGGGAAGAAGCGCAGGTAAGGTGGCCTCTACTGTTGCACGTATCTCACACACACCATCGATTTTGTGACTGTCTACGTAGGCTAGTGTTTTAGAGCAACAGTTTACCCAATAGCAGAGATGGCATCTTGATGGATGTCTGCTGCTGTCACTCGGGTTATAGAGGACAGCTCTGACATAGGATCAGAGACTGAGACATCAGATACTGAGACAGCATCTGAGGGATAGGACAATGGCGCAGACTCTGGGAGTGATTTTTTTAGTCGGAGGAGTCCCATTCGATAACTCCTCTTCCAGTACATTAAGAGGGAGGTGATGAGGACAGTCCTGCTGTCCCTTCACAAGCAGTCTGTGCAACTGGGTAATAGTGGGTTAGCCCAACCCAGAGAGCAGGTGAATGCGGCGGCAAACAGAGAGAGAGTGCTCTCTTGGGAGCTCCCCAATTTAGTTCAGCCCCAAATTCCACCGCCCAAATCGTATTGTGGAGACATCAAAATTATCTATTGCAAAACAAACTTGTTTTGTAAGGCAGGCACCTGTGTTTTTGGTCCTGGGTTCGGCGGCCATATAGAGAAACACACTAAACCCAAACATTTCTGGAAACTAGACATTCGGGGGAGTCCACAGAGGTGTGACTTGTGTGGATTACCCAAAGTTTTCTTACCCAGAATACCCTGCAAAGCTGAAATGTTGAATAAAAACTTATTTTTCTCGCATTTCTGTCACACAAACTACAGGAATATGCTGGGATCCACAAAATTCCTACCACCCAGTGATTCCTCACCTGTCCTGATTAAAACACTACCCCACTTGAGTGCCTACACCTAGTGCCTGCATCAGGAATGGATCACCCCAGGGTCAACAGCTGCCTCATGTAAGGACCAACATTGACCGTTGTGTGGTCTATTCCTGTCGCGGGCACCAGGCCTACCCACACAAGTGAGGTACCATTTTTATCGGGAGACTTGGGGGAGTGCTGGGTGGAAGGAAATTTGTGGCTCATCTCAGATTCCAGAACTTTCTGTCACCGAAATGAGAGGAAAAAGTTTTTTTTTGGCCAAATTTTGATGTTTGCAAAGGATTCTGGGTAACAGAACCTGGTCAGAGCCCCACAAGTCACCCCATCTTGGATTCCCCCGGGTTTCTAGTTTTCAAAAATGCGCTGGTTTGCTAGGTTTCCCCAGGTGCCGGCTGAGCTGGAGGCCAAAATCAATGTGATGTGTCCACGTTGTGTTTTGGGGCATTTCCTGTCGCGGGCGCTATGCCTACCCAGACAAGTGAGGTATCATTTTTATCGGGAGACTTGGGGGAACGCTGGGTGGAAGGAAATTTCTGGCTCCTCTCAGATTCCAGAACTTTCTGTCACCGAAATGTGAGGAAAATGTGGTTTTTTTTAGCCACATTTTGAGGCTTGCAAAGGATTCTGGGTAACAGAACCTGGTCAGAGCCCCACAAGTCACCCCTTCTTGGATTCCCCTAGGTCTCTAGTTTTAAAAAATGCACAGGTTTGGTAGGTTTCCCTATGTGCCGGCTGAGCTAGAGGCCAAAATCTACAGGTAGGCACTTTGCAAAAAACAGCTCTGTTTTCTGTCAAATAATGGGATGTGTCTGCGTTGTATTTTGGGGCATTTCCTGTCGCTGGCGCTAGGCCTACCCACACAAGTGAGGTATCATTTTTATCGGGAGACTTGGGGGAACGCTGGGTGTAAGGAAATTTGTGGCTCCTCTCAGATTCCAGAACTTTCTGTTACCGAAATATGAGGAAAATGTGTTTTTTTAGCCACATTTTGAGGTTTGCAAAGGATTCTGGGTAACAGAACCTGGTCAGAGCCCCACAAGTCACCCCATCTTGGATTCCCCTAGGTCTCTAGTTTTCAAAAATGCACAGGGTTGGTAGGTTTCCCTAGGTGACAGCTGAGCTAGAGGCCAAAATCTACAGGTAGGCACTTGGGAAAAAACAGCTCTTTTTTCTGTGGAAAAAATGGGATGTGTCCCCGTTGTGTTTTGGGGCATTTCCTGTCACGGGCGCTAGGCCTACCCACGCAAGTGAGGTATCCTTTTTATCTGGAGACTTGGGGGAACATAGAATAGCAAAACAAGTGTTATTGCCCCTTATCTTTCTCTACATTTTTTCCTTCCAAATATAAGAGAGTGTGTAAAAAAAGACGCCTATTTGAGAAATGCCCTGCAATTCACATGCTAGTATGGGCACACCGGAATTCAGAGATGTGCAAATAACCACTGCTACACAAAACCTTATATTGAGCCCATTTTGGAAATGCAAAGGTTTTCTTGATACCTATTTTTCACTCTTCATATTTCAGCAAATGAATTGCTGTATACCCAGTATAGAATGAAAACCCACAGCAGGGTGCAGCTCATTTATTGGCTCTGGGTACCTAGGGTTCTTGATGAACCTACAAGCACTTTATATCCCCGCAACCAGAAGAGTCCAGCAGACATAACGGTATATTGCTTTCAAAAATCTGACATCGCAGGAAAAAGTTACAGAGTAAAACATAAAGAAAAATGGCTGTTGTTTTCAGCTCAATTTCAATATTTTTTTATTTCAGCTGTTATTTTCTGTAGGAACACCTTGTAGGATCTACACAAATGACCCCTTGCTGAATTCAGAATTTTGTCTAGTTTTCAGAAATGTTTAGCTGTTATTTTCTGTAGGAACACCTTGTAGGATCTACACAAATGACCCCTTGCTGAATTCAGAATTTTGTCTAGTTTTCAGAAATGTTTAGCTGTCCGGGATCCAGCATTGGTTTCACACCCATTCCTGTCACTAACTGGAAGGAGGCTGAAAGCACCAAAAATAGTAAAAATGGGGTATGTCCCAGTAAAATGCCACATTTGTGTTGAAAAATGTGGTTTTCTGATTCAAGTCTGCCCGTTCCTGAAAGTTGGGAAGATGGTGATTTTAGCACCAGAAACCCTTTGTTGATGCCATTTTCAGGGAAAAAACGACAAGCCTTCTTCGGCAGCCCTTTTTCCCCATTTTTTTGGAAAAAAATAAATTTTCACTGTATTTTGGCAAATTTCTTGGTCTCCTCCATGGGAAACCACAAACTCTGGGTACCATTAGAATCCCTAGGATGTTGGGGGAAAAAGGACGCAAATTTGGAGTTGATAGCTTATGTGGACAAAAAGTTATAAAGGCCTAAGCGTGAACTACCCCAAATAGCCAAAATAGGGCTCAGCAATTGGGAGGGGGGGGGGAGAGAGAAACTGCCCAGCAGCTAAGGGGTTAAAAATAAGCAAGAGAAACGGAATCATGTTTACACAACATAAAAAACAGTGAGGGGAGAGCAAGCTGGCCCTGGAAAAGCCCCCACTGTTTTATTATGTTTGCAAAGGGAGCTGGTGGGGAGGCGGGACTGAACAAGCACCCACAGTGTTGAAGTGAAACAGGCAAATGCTAAATAAAGTCCCTTACAGAAGAGATAAACAGAACATAGCGTAATTACACAGTACTTTGTGCTGCTGCCAAAGTGAAAAAAAAGCCGGACAAGGAGGCAGAACTGGCCACTAGCAAGCAGGGATTTTTGAAGGACACTGCAACTAACAAATGAAAATGCTGGAACTCACTCTATAGTATACTTAAAAGTGTACAGCAGGCTGAAAGCTAGCACTTGACCTAAAAGTCAACTTCAAACTGTTTCCCAAAGTCCTAATGCCATCCTGCTTTTTTAAAATTCTTTTAAGGGGCATATATACATCTTTCAAAACTTCTGAAGTTCTCAGTTTAGTTTTCTTCAAAATGAGGTAGATTCAACTTGACATTCAGATGTGAATTGAACTGCTTTTTCATAGCATTGATTTCGCCCTGAATAGGGTCTCCCTGTATTTATTTAAAAAAAAAAAATTAAAAAAAAAACGTGATAAACAGTTGAGCAGCTGTGTGTGCTGACAGCAAAGGTCATATGAGACACATGGATCATTTGCTCCTTAAAAACAAGGTCACTACATGGAACACATAAAGGGCCGTATTTATACTTTTTGGCGCACAACTGCGCCAACGCAGTTGTGCGTCAAAACATTTAACGCCGGCTAACGCCATTCCAAAGCGCCATGCGGGCGCCTTATTTATGGAATGACGTTAGCCGGTGGAGCTGCCTGGTGTGCGTAAAAAAAAATGACTTACACCAGGCAGCGCCGGTGTAGGAGAAAATGGAGCTTGGGCGCCAAAAAATGGGGCAAGTCAGGCTAAGGGAAAATGTTTGCCTCAACCCGATAAGCGCCATTTTTTTTTTTTACTCCCAACCCCCATTGAAATGACTCCTGTCTTAGCAAAGACAGGAGTCATGCCCCCTTGCCCAATGGCCATGCCCAGGGGACTTATGTCCCCTGGGCATGGTCATTGGGCATAGAGGCATGTAGGGGGGCACAAATCAGACCCCCCTATGCCACAACAACAACAACAACAAAAATACTTACCTGAACTTACCTTAAGTTCCCTGGGATGGGTCCCTCCATCCTTGGGCGTCCTCCTGGGGTGGGCAAGGGTGGCAGGGGGTGTCCCTGGGGGCATGGGAGGGCACCTCTGGGCTCCTTCCGAGCCCACAGGTCCCTTAACGCCTGCCCTGACCAGGCGTTAAAAAATGACGCTAAAGCGGCTGGACGTCATTTTTTTTGACCCGCCCACTCCCGGGCGTCATTTTTGCCCGGGAGTGTAAATACGGCGCACATGCCTCGGAGTCATTTTTTAGACGGGAACTCCTACCTTGCATATCATTAACGCAAGGAAGGTGTCCACGCTAAAAAATGACGCAAACTCCAAGATCTTTGGCACTAGACGGGTCTAACGCCAAAGTATAAATATGGAGTTAGTTTTGCGTCGGATTTGCGTAAAAAAAAAGACGACGCAAATCCGGCGCAAACGGAGTATAAATATGCCCCAAAGTGTGATACACAGTGGTCCACAAACTCGTGTTTTTACCACCAGTCAATTTCATCCATGACTGGGAGTGTTGGCTCCAGGCCTTTATGTAGAAGGGAAATTGGGTGGTTTATCTGACATGCATCACGTCCCAAGCATACAGTGTTTCCTTTATCAAGTCATAACATGTATGCATGTAACGCTTGTTTAAACATTGTCACAGCATGATGGTGTAACTGAGCGGTGCTGAATTAATATTGCAGAACTGGGTTAGTTAGATTTCGAGAGTTGAAATCTAAATATGCATGAAGTAACGTTTAATTGGGCTGTGACTCATGGATTGTAGCATTGTCTGGAACGTTCGGTATGAAAAATTATTTTTTTAGTATTCTTGGGTGAAAACAAAAATTGCTCAGCCTTGAAGTTAAAAGGATCCTTGAAAGACTTATTCTTGAGTTATTTATTTTAGCACAAGGATGTCTTCCTGCAATAGCAGAAAGACTCTTCTGTCCATTTCACTTTGATACCCTCCAACAGAAACACTTCTGTTTTCCCATATTCTGTTTAGATGGGTTAGCTTGTATTTTAGATTTGTACTGTGTGCATGGTTGGTAGTGTATACTGGACACTTAATCCACTCTATTCATCTTGGAGAGAATCAACATGAAATCCATTGAGTAGAAAGAAAATTACCATAAGGGGAACACAGTTAAAAACCACCAAAACGTGGCATAGAAATGTAAAAGTGGTCTTCAACACCTAAATACTTTCAACACTGTCCCAGAAAAAGATTTCCTTGACATCATCATCACCAGCAACTCCAAAAGAAAATTCTTTAACATAGCTTTTGAACAACTTGTGTAGAGGAGGTGGCTAGAAGCTTATGCAACAAGGCCTTAGATCTGAGTTCATTTCCACCTGAGCTGAAAACCTACATTAGACTGCATCTGCTTATCAAGTCTGATTACGTCATCCATTCTCACCTGTTATCATCTATGCTGATGACCCACAAATCATTCTGAAAATGAATTGCTGAGAGGACGGCTACATCTCAAAACTTGACAGCTACCTTAGTGCCATAAATGTATTGATGATGAGTAATGACCTTTCAACACTAAAAGACAAAGATAATGACCTGCCAACAATGGCAAGAACACAGGCCTATTGCTATATGGTCCAAAGACCTCGATGACCCTCAACAAAACAAGAGAAGCAAGAAGCAGAGGCGTAAACATAGATTGAGCTGTCTCTTGATTCCATGTGTCAACAAAGTCACAAAGAGCACCTGCACCTCAAAAACATTGTGCTGTATCTTCCCATACCTGGGATACTAACAAAAGTTGTGAACTATTCTCACATTCTACATCTCCAACCTTAAGTATGCCAGTAGCTAATCTCTTGGTGCCCCAATTCCATTATATGCAACTTACAACTTGTCCAAAAGTCAATGCATGACTCCAGTCCTGCCTGCAATCACTCCACTGCCTATCCATTGCTAGTAAAGCAATATTTCAGACACTGCATTGTCCATAGAGCATCCCAGAGAAAAGGCCGATTTTATCTACAAATTAAATTGAAGCAATGCACACAAAATCGAACACAGCACTCTCGTTTTGTACCCCAGATCATCATAACAACTATAAGGGATACACAGGTCCTCTTGCACAAGACATAACTTACGTCACCCAGTACTGTACCAGTCCACACCATTAAACTCCCACCACCAACTAAACAGACATGGAATAAATGAAAACTGCCACATTCTGCTGGCCAGCAGAGGACTTTAACCAAGTCCATACTGCATGTTCCAACAAACTACATTCTGTTACCACTTCTGAGCATCACACAAGGACAGTCAGATATGGGATGATAGTAACAAAGTCTATCCCAGCAGATTTCTCCCTCCAACGTATGCCTGCTCAGGACCATAAACATTAAACAAAATATCTCAGAAGGGACAGTTAAGTGCAGTAACCAGCTCTGTGATCATGGGAAATACCATAATGGGGAGGGGGGATATCCGCAGAGCTGCTGAAAGCTGCCAGCATACTAAAAACCATAATTTGTGCTCCTGTCTGCCACACTTTTTCATCCATCACACTCAGCGGTGGCACCCCGCTGGCTCAGAGCCAGCAGCAGAAAAATAAAACAATATTTCACTTTTGTTTTATTTTTCTGTTGCTGGCTGAGCCAGCCTGTGCAAGGAGGGGCTGGGCCAGGGAAGGGAGGGTGGGGGGTAGTGGAGCGTGCCTTTACCTGCACATTTCTGTTTGGCCGGCCGTTCTAGGCCAGCTAAACAGACATGCGCAGTTAGGTTTCTCCAACCCAGCAGTATTTGACAACCGAGTTGCAGAAACAGCACAGACTCCCTGTGCCCGAGTGAGTCGCAAACCAGCCTGCTCAGGCCAATCTCTGTGCTGCAGTCTTTGATGCTGGAACCAGGAAGCAGAGAAGCAGGAGACGGCCGGCAGCACCAGCTGATCACTCTGCTAAGCATTGCATCCCATGACAATAACCACTCTTTTGACCTCGTGCACAACATGGAAATACTTCCCACGTAGGTTAAAGAACACATACAGCACCCTTCCAAGCACACATCCTATGTAGTGTAGCATACTGCCTATGTGGGCAAGTGCTTCATTTCCCCACATGAGGTAGTAATGCAATAGAAATGTGAATATACAAATGTTAAAACTGTTGTTGGTTAACTTAATTTTATCAGGATAGTCATATAAAACGTTTGAGTTGAATATTTACAAATTGACTGGAGATGTGAGTGTAAGCTCATTACAGGTGTGTTAATTGTCATTGATCTCTCCGATATTTGATAGTGTTGATCCCGCTACTTTCATTTCCACACTCCCTGTCCTGTGCATCACAAGCCAATGAGCCAACTGATATTTCCTCACACATTACTGACAACCTTTTACCTGCCGATGGTGCTTTTCACTCTCAAATCCTACCCCTCCGCCAGTTGTGTTTCCTCTGGACTCTGTTCTGGACCCTTTGGTTGTCTCTTTCCACCCTGCATCCCTTGGACACATAATTTCCTATTTCAACTTCTCATGTCATTTTTATTAATTTGACAAAGTTTTTTCTTCCTCAAGCTTCACCTTCCACTCTCAAATATGCCTCGCTGCTCATCATCATTGGATAGCAATGCTCCTTCTTAAAGTGCCCAAAATTAAAATAATTAACTTTCCTGCAAAATCAGACCCTCGAACCTTCTAACTCCTATTCTGTTCTCACACCCCTACACTTTCATCCAGAAAACCTGGGGTACTTCAACCCACGTGATATACTTGACATTCTTCATCACAGCCACTGCTCCAGATAGCAAGTGCTCAGTATCGCTACATACCTTGCCTTGCAGCTAAACCGCCATCGCTGCCTTTAGTGCAGCACACGTTAGATTATTGCAATAGCCTATGCGTTGGCCTTCCTCAAAACTAATGGCTGACATAGGCAAAGTTTTAGACTTAGATTCAGAAAGTCTTTACAATCTTCCCACACACTCATACCTTCTACTGCTGTAACGAATTGGCTGGTTATTAGCAAAAGACAGTGCTATGTCTGAACTCCTTATTCTTGCATTCAAATCCATCAGTAACCTGTCTTTCACCTACCTGTCCTACCTGTCCCCAATGCTATATAAACCCTCATGTAACCTTTGCTTGAGTAATCAAAATCTCCTTGTCTCCCCTAAACCTTCCTGTGGTAACCTCGTTGTGCTGTTGATTCCAACGTCTCTTACTGAACCTTTGTAAGGACTCCTAGATAAATTACGCGTTACCGTTTCTTTTACAACTTTCAAATTTGCATGACATCCTCACCTACTACTGCAGGAAAGTATCCCTAACTAACTAATATTTGTTCAATTCTTTGCACTACTGTCCAGCAGCAATGTTTCCTAATGTAAATATGTTGATATATATGCATGTACGTTTGCCTAGTTCTTAATTTCTTGTTTTCTCTGGAATTAGTACTTGCCTTGCACTTTACAAGCCCATTTATATCTTCCACTGGAAATGTATTTGACCTTTTGGTGGTTCTCTTGTGAGGCACGGGTATTTTTACCAAAATGCTTATTTCTTACACAGTAAATAGAAGAAATATCGTAAAATTGTAAATATTTAAGCGCAATGGCATGGTGTATTACAGATTAAGCCTCAGTCTCTCACTGATATGTGCTGTAGCCTATAGATTAAAAAGAAATTGTCCCTTTACATCTATAACCTGAAAATAACGAGAAAATATTGTTGATTTCAAGGGATTCAGTGGCAAGCTCAGGATCCCCTGTACCTGCATGCCAATGACACCTAGGGAGTACTTGATGTTAAATGTATCAGAGTGCTGAAGAAATGCCTACAGTAGTTCAAGTTGTGAATGGCAAACCATGTTAGAAAACGTAATACTTAAAACAAGCATTGGAAAGGTCAATGGGCGTGGCATTGGCAAGCTGCGTGATGGTAATTTGTGGCAAGCAACTGCCACAAACAGAAAAAGGAAACACTAATTTAACCTAAACGTGGCTGATGCATGCTTTCATTAATATATTACATTTAAACAACATTCACTGATTCTTCCATTTTACTAGCAATGCTGTTTAATAGCAAGTATTTCAGTTGTGGCATGCATTTTGTTATTTTTGTTATTTGTGAAGGAGGCAAGAATACATTGCAGCATTCCAATGCGCTCAAGTCCCAAGCAGCTAAATATTGCTTAAAAACATCATAACTTTCTAAAACATTTGGAAAAAATGATCATGTAATTTGACACCCACAGTACAGGTATAATAAGTAGGTGATATTTAAAGTTAATATAGTTCTTTATTGTCTTAGCCAAACAGGCCATAACAACTATTTAAATATACAATTTACATTTTAAGATATCGTACCAAGCACATTAATTTCATAAAATAATCTCAAAATTGAAAATAAATTAATGTAATCAGTCAACAAAAATATGCTATTAGTTGAGTCAAAATAACAAAATGTATATCTTAACATAAAAACTCAAAACGAATCAGATCAACATCTAAAATACAAACGTTTTGACAATGTACAGAAATATCATATCTCAAGCACAATAAAAAAAATAAACCTGAAATATACAGTACGTTGGTCTAAAGTGCTGAAATTAGCAATAAGCTGGAACGTAGGAGTTCAGCTAAGAGATATCCCAGAAAACTAAGGGACCCGAGTGTCACACCACATTTAATGTGGGACATATTTCATAATAATACTACCTACTAAAGCTGCTTTCTGTGTAATACTGGTATAAGAGGGACCTGCTGTTGATGTTGAAAGAAACTATAACATAGTTTTCAAGGTTTAAGCAGCAGGGGGATCACATTTCCATGAAAGACTGTCTAGTACCTGGTTCAAAGCTCCTCATACATCTCAATAAGCTTCATGTGTCTGCAAGTAGTATCCGAAGAGTTTCTGATCTTTGTTTCCCTGCAAAAAAATGATGAAACAGCCAGCACAACATCTCTTGTGTCAGAATGCATACACAACACTTCTGCCTCATTACACTTTCTGATCTTATACTTTTTAAAAAGTTGTTGAAATAATATTTACGGGGGACAAAGTGTAAAATCACACAAGAGGAAGTGAGTGTTTCACAACCACCCAAAGCACACAGGCAGCGATCAGCCTCCTCCACAGAAGATCTTGACCAACTCTCATGTACTGTGGTGGAGATAAAAAATATAAAAAATAAACTTTAATCCAACTTTGCCACTGAAGAGAAAGAACTATTTTTAGTGGTAAGTGAACAACGTCAACAAGCTTTGACCAGTGTCAAAGACACTGCTCAGAATGAAGCTTTGACCAGTGTCAAAGACGCAGACTCAAAGTGAAAGTGGGTAAAGTGGCCTGACTCATACTACACGCTATGGTGGGTGGAAGCCCAATGTGACCTATGTTATCTGACCCGAAAAGCCTATAAGTTGCTTTTTTTCTTTGAGAAAAAAAGTAGTCTGGAAAGTAGCTAAAGCTGTCTCAAAAACCAGACCTAAAAATGAGTTCTTAATAATAACTGATCGCTGATTGCAAACTTTTTTGCACGAGGCATTGGTTAGCAACAGTGGCGTTGCCCCTATCCCTCTCATCTCATCCTGTATTTTTGGGGTTCATGGATCAAATCTGTCAAATTTGAGGTCCAAAAAACTGTTTTCGTTAGCAGACTTTTAAACATGTTTTTATCTTTGCTGTTTATGGCCTAAAGAGCTATTCCATCACAAGAAATAGGAGCCTTATTTCAGGCACTCATTTTGGCAAAATGTATTCGGATAATTTGAGGTTGGTGTTTGGAAGCACACTGTGTTAAAAGTTGTTACTCATGAAGGACTTGAAAATTTCGATCTCATAACCACTGTGTTATGTAAGTCATTGTCTTCCAGTACGGGCTTCAATCAAAATTCCCTGTAAGACACAGAGTGAATGTATAAAGACAGAGAAGGTGCAAAGTGTGGTCTTTGGTGTTGCACGGAATGTGCATGTAGTGCTGCAGACATTTTACTTGGATTCACCCTTGACACTGACCCTTACCATCAAGGAAAGCATTGCCAAGAAAACCAAGATGCCTGGTGCCAACTCCCCACTAAAGAAAGTGAATCCCTTCCTCCCTAACAGTGGCTTCAGAACTGCTGTTCAAGCCCTCGTACTCTCGCTTATACATGTTTATACGGTGCCAAAAGACTCCCTATCTCCACCCTAGCCCCCCTTTAGATCAATATTGCCCTGCCAATCAATATGGAATTTGATGATACTGCCTCCCCAATCATCGCCAAGCTGTAGAAAACCAGAAACAGTTTGGTGGCTCTTGCCACTAACCCCAGGAGAGGAAGAGGGGTTGCCTTTGTGCCATCTGCCTACGGTCAACCGGGGCATGGTAAGATCTGTGCCAACCTCAAATCTGTGGCCCAGAAACCAATCAAAAGAATACTACCAGTAGTCCTCTGCCTGATACATGGAAGAAGATCAGAAACCCCTAACAGATGAGGTAGGGGCAATGTCAGACAGGCTTCTTCTGTTTGTCTATCTTCATTTGAAACTCAAGCAGCTGTGCATCAATTTTAGCCCTCTGCCCCTTCCATGATGGTGTACTGAGTTCAGTGCAGGAGGGGTGCTTTCCTGTCAGAATACATTGTTGAAAGCATATA
Source organism: Pleurodeles waltl (assembly GCF_031143425.1). Classification (NCBI taxonomy): domain Eukaryota; kingdom Metazoa; phylum Chordata; class Amphibia; order Caudata; family Salamandridae; genus Pleurodeles; species Pleurodeles waltl. The sequence goes on along the minus strand of NC_090437.1, from coordinate 316,276,109 downwards.
ATGGGAGATGAACCGCTTATGCAGCAGGGGTAAGGGCATTGCTAGTGGGTGAATGGAGCAGATGTGCACTCTGTTTACTCCGCCCTGTTCCCCTGCTTTTTACAGCTCCTCAAATGCTATCCGAACCAACAATGCCTTTTTGAAAGTAGGAGGCCAAAGGTGTCATTGGGCAAGACGCTGCAATCCAAAAACTACTCTGACAATCGAAAGCGTGTGGAAAAGGTGGCTTTAATGAAGCAGGTGTGCATTGCAACCATGAGCCTTATGGCACTTACCCATGCAATCTAAATTGATACGTCACTATACATCAATTAACCTGTCCCTTCACTTATCCTGCCCCAAATTAACCACACAACCATATCAATTACGTGTAACCTTACTAATCCCCTGTGTAACTGACGTGTTATTTCACTTCTTAACAATCTAAGCCTAAACTTCATGCTGAATGAACTCTAAACTTTCACAGCCCACCCATCTCAATCCCCCCAAAGCTGATTCATCCACCCCGCAATTCATTCAATCTCTTTTTGATCCTGAAACATCCTATAAACTCGCCACTCTTTTTCGCAGATGCTCATTAGCAATACACAGCCAAAACATTTGTGCACCTGATTCATTGTTGCTTTGAAAACATTTCTCCCTGCACTATCCTTGCTCCCCCCGCAATTCTAGTATATAATGAGGGGAGACGGGGGTAAAAACATCCATTGTAGCCCCTTGGCAGCCTCTGTCGCCTTCCTTGAAAAGAGGACCCTAAGTCCCTGTCCTTCACCTTTACCCCCTCAAACCTCACCCAACTACTTACTCTGCCCACGGATCCCCAAGCCGTCCCTCGAACAGCACCGCCAGCTCAAACAGCTGTGGGGGAGCATACCTCTAGGGCTGGCTGCTCCCAAGCCCTCACTGGGTGAGACAACTCAATACGAAAACAACTTTGAACATTAAAAGTGGATGGAAGAGGACGCTTCAATGAAGGAGATGTGCATTACAAGCATGAAACCTTTGACACTTAGCCGTACAAAGTAAATTGATACCTCACTATACATCAATGTAACCCATCTCCTCACTAAATCCCGACCCTAAGTAACCATCCAGCCACATACCCACATCAATTGCATGTGAAATCTCTAATTATACTACAAACCTAACCTCTTATTCAACATCTTAACAATCTGAGATTTGAACTTAATGCTGAACGAATTCTAAAATTTCTCAACACACCCTCTCTCCGCCCCCCCAAGCTGATTCTTCCATTCCACAATTTAATCAACCTCTATTTAATCCTAAACTATCCTGTAAACCCCCACCCAGGAAAAACCCCTTTCTTAAAGGAGTTTTTCTGCCCTTTCCACAACAAGCCTTCCCAACAGCCATGATAACACATCTTCACCTAGCGCCTTTGCTATGGTGTCGTTAAGTATCATCAAATTCAAAGCCATTCTGAAAACAAACAAATGTACTCAGTCATCCTAGAAAATTGCATCTCTTCATATCTAATTTCTGGATGCACCACTTTCCTCGTACCCTCCTCTCTGCAAAACCTTTTTATCTTTCAATTCACCTTCTGTCTTGCTTTATATGTGCTCCCTCTACAGAATGAAGCCTCTATAATTCTCACATAGCTCTCTTCATTCCCTTGATGATCATTAAAATCTTTGATTTCACCAAGTTGTTCTCCTATAAGTAAATTATCAGAATGTCCTTACAACCTTCAATCTTGAAAATTAATCACCTATCTCACCCAACTTTTCTGCACCACTTCACCCATATCCGTGTCTCTTCAGACCCCTATTGCTTCCTGTGCTGCCTCACTGCTGTCTGCCTCTCTGCGCATTTGAGGAGAGGCTGCATAACCATTTAGACATGTAGGGCCATATTTATACTCCGTTTGCGCCGAAATTGCGTCGTTTTTTTTTACGCAATTTCGACGCAAAACTAACGCCAACTAACGCCATATTTATACTATGGCGTTAGAGGCGAATAGCGCCAAAGTTCCCGGAATGTGCGTCATTTTTTAGCGTGAACCCCTTCCTTGCGTTAATGATATGCAAGGGAGGCGTTCCCGTCTAAAAAATGACTCCCAGGCCTTTACGTGGTATTTATACTCCCGGGCAAAAGAGACGCCCGGGAGTTGGCGTGGCTAAAAACGGCGCATTTGCGCCACTTTTTAACGCCTGCTCAGGGCAGGCGTTAAGGGGCCTGTGGGCTCAAAATGAGCCCACAGGTGCCCTCCCATGCCCCCAGGGACCCCCCCTGCCACCCTTGCCCACCCCAGGAGGACCCCCAAGGATGGAGGGACCCACCCCAGGGACATTCAGGTAAGTTCAGGTAAGTATAATTTTTTATTTTTTATATTTTTTTTTGGTGGCATAGGGGGGCCTTATTTGTGCCCCCCTACATGCCACTATGCCCAATGACCATGCCCAGGGGACAGAAGTCCCCTGGGCATGGCCATTGGGCAAGGGGGCATGACTCCTATCTTTACAATGATAGGAGTCATGTTGATGGGGGATGGGCGTCGTTAAAAAATGGCGCAAGTCGGGTTAAGACGATTTTTTCGACGTAACCTGACTTGCCCCATTTTAAGACGCCCATGCGCCATTTTCCCCCTACGCCGGCGCTGTCTGGTCTACGTGGTTTTTTCCCACGCAAACCAGGCAGCGCCGGTCTGATTGCGCCGTCTAACGCCATTCCATAAATACGGCGCCCGCTTGGCGCTTCAGAATGGCGTTAGACGGCGCAAAACTTTTTGACGCTAAACTGCGTTAGCGCAGTTTAGCGTCAAAAAGTATAAATATGGGCCGTAGTCTCTGGGCGGACCGGGAACTGAACCTGCAAAAAAAAAAACAGCAATACAACAAATAGGAATTCGGTGAACAGAGTGAAAACATCCTAGTGAACATATCTTCTATAACAATCCAGAGGCCATCCGCCCAGATACTTAATCCTTTCCCCAACCAACCTCCTTTTCCCAACATCGGTCACAGCTCTGATCGTAAATGAATGAGTCCCAAATTCATCATCTGGAAGCCCCAATTCCATCAGCTCGTTACACAGGACCATAAGCAAATCAAGGTAATTAACCTTGAGCCATCCTTATGCAAAAACACCACTTCCCTTCCTGCCAAATCCCCAGTTACATATCATCTCTACCAGTAAGCCAGACAAAGCCTTGCCACTGGATACCTCCTCAGCTGCACAAACCTCCCTTTCTCCCTCTCATCCATTTTCAATTTATGAAGCTGTATAACAACTCTTTGTGGCATACTGTCCATGGCCTCCCTGACCAAGCTTCCCACTTTCCATACTCCCAACAGTTCTGAGACCCTAAAAGCTCCAAAGTACATCCACATCATCAACATGGAAAATAACACTAGCTCCAACCCATCCAAACCGTTGGAAGCACTGCCAGTACCTTAAATACCACAGTCCATGATAAAGGTCTCCGTAGCCTCCAGTCATTTCCCTTTAGTCTGTTCCAACTTTCCAACAACCTTCAAACCATTTCACCCACTGATGGTTCATAACCTCAGAGTAACTTGCCATATAATGTTATTCCTCCCAACTTACCCTAAATGATCACATGACAAACCTCTCTCAATCATACTCACTGTTAGAAATGGGATCTCTAGTTGGCAGTCGGGTTGCACCCTGTCCAAGTAGGGATCCTCACTCTAGTCAGGATAAGGGAGATACCCACTCAGATAACCCCTGCTCACCCCCTCGGTAGCTTGGCACAAGCAGTCAGGCTTATCACAGAAGCATGTGTAAAGCATTTGCACATAACACACAGTAATACAGTGAAAATACTACAAAACGACACCACACCAGTTTTAGACAAATAGCCAATTTTTATCTGTGTAAAACAAGTCTAAAACGATAAAAATACAATATACCCTAATAAAGATATGATTTTTGTAAGATTTAACCTAAAAATACAGTTCCTTGAAGACGACAACTCCACCTGGGGCTATCACGGCGTCATGAGCAACAAAACCAACAGGTCAGGCTGGTGGCGGCGTTGCGGGCCAGCTACGGTGTCGGGACGACTGGCAAACAGTACCTTGGATTTGTAGGGTGTTATGATCCTCACGGTGAGCTCCGGACAGCGGTGTCGCTGGCATCGAGGTGTCGGTTCCGGAGTCGGTGCAGGAGTTGTCGGGCCATTGAAGTTTACACGTGTTGCTGATCAAACTCCGGGCTGATGAAGTCAGGTGCGCCATAGTAGATGGCGTTGGGGCTAAGGTGCGAAGCAGGACGATGCGACGCGCGGTGCCCACAGGTCACAGTGCAGGCAGCGGCTCGGTGACGGCGTCCAGTGGAGTCGCTGAGACCAGGGCTGCGGTGTGAAGCGGGGTGCTGCGATGAGCTGTGTCCACAGGTCACGGTGCAGGGAGCAGCGTTGTTGCTAAAGTGCTGTGGTCGGTAGGCCCAAGTCAGCGGTGTGCGAGGGACAGTGCTTCGTGACCCTCACGAGCGATGTCCACAGGCCACGGTGCAGGCAGGGATGCCTGGTGACAACACTGGAGTTGATGGTGCTGGCGTCGGTGGACCAGGGCTGCGGTGCAGGCCAGGACGGTGCTTATTGCTCCTCATGAGCGGTGTCCACAGGCTATGGTGCAAGCAGCGGTGCCGGTGTCAGCAGGAGTGTCATCGTCGGGAGGCCAAGGCTGCGGTGTGAGCAGGCGATGCTAGTGTGCAGGGCCCACAGGTTGCAGTGCGAACAGCGGCTCTGTGAAGTCGCCTGATGAAGGCGTCGGTGAGACCAGGGTCACGGTGCGAAGCGGGGCAGTGCGGCTCTGTGTGGTGTCAGCAGGTCACAGTGCGGGCTAGCCGCTTCGTTGGCGGTGGCACAGTGGTTTTTCCTCTTGAACAGCACAAAACACACAGTTCCCAGTGCTGCAGGTCAAGGAAACTGAAGTCTTTGGTGTTCCTGAGACTTCAAACAGGAGGCAAGCTCTACTCCAAGCCCTTGGAGAACTTTCTCAAGCAGGACACACAGCAAAGTTCACCCTTTGCACTCTTTTCAGGCAGAAGCAGCAACTTCAGGCCAGTCCAGCAAAGCATCACAGCAAAGGGACAGTACTCCTCCAGCTCTTCAGCTCTTCTCCTTGCAGAGGTTCCTCTTGATTCCCGAAAGATTCTAAAAGTCTGGGGTGTTGGGTCTTCTTCTTATACCCCTTTCTGCCCTTGAAGTTGGCAAACTTCAAAGCAAAGTCTCAAGTGTTTGTGAGATCCTTCCTTGTCCAAGCCAGGCCCCAGACACACACCAGGGGGTTGGAGACTGCATTGTGTGAGGGCAGGCACAGTCCTTTCAGATGTGAGTGACCACTCCTCCCCTCCCTTCCAGCACAGATGGCTCATCAGGATATGCATGCTATACCCCAGACCCCTTTGTGTCACTGTCGAGAGGTGTGAAGAACCCAACTGTCAAACTGACCCAGGCGGGGTATCCACAAACAGGCAGTCACAGAATGGTTTAAGCAAGAAAATATCTACTTTCTAAAAGTGGCATTTTCAAACAGACAATTTAAAAAACAACTCCACTAAAAGATGTATTTTTAAATTGTGAGTTCAGAGACCCTAAACTCCATATTTCTATCTGCTCCCAAAGGGAATCTACACTTTAATAATATTTAAAGGCAGTCCCCATGTTAACCTATGAGAGAGATAGGCCTTGCACAGTGAAAAATGAGTTTGGCAGTATTTCACTGTTAGGACATATAAAACACACTAATATATGTCCTACCTTAAGCATACACTGCACCCTGCCCATGGGGCTACCTAGGGCCTACCTTAGGCGTGCCTTACCTGTGGTAAAAGGGAAGGTTTAGGCCTGGCAAGTGTGTACACTTGCCAAATCAAATTGGCAGTTTAAAACTACACACACAGATACTGCAGTGCCAGGTATGAGCCATGGCTACAGCGCTACTAATGTGGGTGGCACAACCAGTGCTGCAGGCCCACTAGTAGCATTTGATTCACAGGCCCTGGGCACTGTACTAGGGACTTACTAGTAAATCAAATATGCCAATCAGGAATAAACCAATCAACAATACCATTTTACCCAGAGAGCATATGTACTTTTGAACTGGTTAGCAGTGGTAAAGTGCCCAGAGTCCTAAAGCCAACAAATGCAGGTCAGAAAAAATAGGAGGAAGGAGGCAAAAAGTTTAGGGATGACCCTGCATAAAGGGCCATTTCCAACACTCACCATAAAGTGTACCTCATCTTTATCAACCCTTGAGCTTACCTTGGTCTCACCTTTGTGCTCTTGATGACAAAACCTCAGCCCAGTCCCAATCTTAGGCTCTTCTTGTCAAAGGCACCAATGATCCTTCCACCAAATCCAGAACTCCCAACCCTTTATCTTCCAAATGTCCCATGCCATCCCTGCCTTCTCCCCGTCTGCACTCTGTCCAAGGACATGGAACCTCCGCTGCCACTAAGACAAAGCAATTGGAATTTAATTGTCAACTCTTGAAACATGTCTTGCCTTAAACATGTTACACTTCAGACAGCCTACAGCAGGAATACTCATCAGTTGCAGTGCCTACAAGTCCCTGTCTGACCGCCTGTTAATCATATTCAACACTGCCATGTTATCCACTTTGAACACCTTCTTGTTCCTAATATGTGTGCCCCATAATGGGAAAGCTACCAACAAAGGGAACAATTTAAAAGAAGCAATACTACATCCTTCCTGTCTCCACTTTGTGGATCACTACTCCATGCACCATTGCCCTGCCAAAATAGCCCAAAACCAGCTCTGCCTGCCCCACCAGAAATGATTTGGATACTCCATTCTGTTCCCTCATCCAAGTCCCACAAGGAAATTTCATGAAAGTGTTCAAAAATGCCTCCCACACCTTCAATTCTGCAGAGAGTCTCACCCTATGATGAGGAAGTGATAAACCTGACAGTGAAAAACCAAGCCTCCTGCAAAACATTCAGCCTACTTGTACCACCATGCAGGCTAACTTTAAATCCCCTAACAGTACCTGGACAGCCGTCACATGTACCTTGCTCTTTTGACAGCATCTCTTCCAACAGCCATAATATTGCTCTATTTTTCTCGTCCCGTAATCTTGCCTCCATTCTCAAAAAAATGAAAAATCTCAATTACCCAAAAAGATAAAGCTGTCTGTTCTCTGCCAAGGGCACACACAAATCTGCCACCAGCTCTTTAAAACTTGCCAACATCTGCTGCGAGTCCTCTCTGCCTTCTGCCACAAAGAAAACATTGTTCAGATAACGAGTCAAGGATGTAACTCTTGTTGCAAATGTAAATGACCACTGCAAAAAAGAACTAAGCTTCTCTAACAGTCTGCACAACACTGAGCAACCCAACACTAATGCTTTTTCAGCAAACCACTGACCTTCAAATTGCATGCCCAAGAACACAAAATAATAAGTGTACATTAACTTGATGTCACTCTTTCTGCCTCTCACCTCCACACCAACAGCCCCTACAAGGTCAATTGCTACAGCTACAGATGAGTAAGTCACAGAGATCAACTCTTCCAATATGAAATTGTTCACTTGACTGGCAATGGCAAATGCTGAAATAAATGAAACACTCTCCTCTCTTCCCTTGACACCACACCTATCAGCGACACAATCACCCTATTCATTGTCCAATCCTTAAAAGACCCTGATATTCTGTATTCCTGAATATCTTTTGCTAACTTGTGCCAGACCACCTCCATATGCTCTTTGGCTGACTGCAGATTCTCTGTCCGCCTCTTACATTTAGGGCGTTCATAACCTAATCTCTGGGCTCCGAGGGTTCAAGGCAGGCTTCAGGCAGCAAAGCAGTCATTGAAGGTACAGCAGCAGTCTAGCAGAGAGCACAGCAGATCATAGCAGCAGGCAGGCATTCCTCAGAGTCCTTCTGCAGGTCCAGTAGTGACCTGAAGAATGATTCTGAGACCTATATTTGTTTTTTTATACCCTGGTGCCCTCCTCCTAGAGGGTGGTAAACGTTTCTGGAAAGGTTCCTTGAAGTTTTGGGAGTTTCCTGCCTCACTGCCCTGGCTTCAAGCTGGCCGCACTATCAATACAGGGTCATTAAGCCTATTGTGAGCAGACATGGTATGTCCTATTCAGGTGCAAGTGGGGCTGTGCTTAGCTCCATCCCCTCATCAAGCCAGTTAATGGCCCATTCAGGCTCTGCTAATCCCACTATTGTGAGACTGTCTGGGAGGAATTCACAAGGTACTAACTGCCAGTTACACCAATCTTATGACCTAAGACAGGCTGCAGGCACAGAGGGCTAAGGGCAGGAAAATTCAAACTTCCAAAATGTGTAATTTTCAAATTTGTAACAATACATTTGACTTTACCATTTGAGAGGGTTTATCATTACAAGTTCATAGGTACCAAACATGATATATCTACTAAATAAGGAATCCGCAATGTTTTCTTATGGGAGGAGTAGGCCTCAAAGTAGTGCAAAAAGAAATTGGGAGTTTTTCACTACTAAGATGTAAAACTGAAAGTACATGTCCTACCTTTTGATTACACAGCCCTTTGCCCTATGGGCTACTTAGGGCCTACCTTAGGAGTAACAGGGCAATAAAAGAGTAGTTTAAGGCTTGGCAAGGGTCTTTAAATGCAATGTCGACATAGCAGTGGGACAAAGCATGCAGGCTGCAATGGCAGGCCATGGACACGTTTTAGAGTGGGTGGCTACAATAAGTGCCACAGACCCACTAGCAACATCTAATTTACAGGCCCTGTGGTATACCACTATGCAAGGGGCTTAGAAGTGAATTAAATATGCCAGTCAGGTATATGCCAATCAAACCATGTTTAGGGGTGTGAGCACAAGCACTTCAGCACTGGTTAGAAGTGGTAAAGTGCACAGAGTGCTACGGCCAACAGAAGCAAAAAATCCAGCAAAAAGTAGGAAGAGGAAGGCAAAAAGATTTGGGTGTATATCTGTAGAGAGGACTATTTACAACACACCTTTACTACCACCACTTCCCTAACCAGCCTGTCCCTACCAACACCACCAAACTAATCACCACCACCCTAACCACCGCAACCCCAATCCATCACTACCCTAACCACAACCACCACCCTAACACCACTACCTTAACCACTTCTACTACCATCCTAACCACCATCCTACCTTACCTGCCACTACACTACCCTAACCACCACCACTCTACATCACTCACTACCACCCTAACCACCACCACCTTCACTATCCTTACTACCACAACCCTACCATCACCACCACTACTCTATCACAGTCACCCTACCACCATCAACCTAACTACCTCCATCAACACACTTATCATCACATCACCACCCTCACCACCACTACTCTCATCACTACCACTCTCACAACCACCATTCTAGTCTACACCAATCTACCACCACTACCCTCCCACCACCACCACCCTCAACACTATACCCTTCACCACAACCAACATCCTACCACCACCTTCACTACCACTACCCTCACCACTCTTACCACCACCCTACCCAACCTACCATAAAGAACACCACCCTTTCAGTAAACATGGATCTCAATTCCTTTGAAGGTCTTAATTTTTTAACTGTTATTTAAAATGTATAATTTGATTGTTGTTTTCATGAAAAGTTGTGGCTTACATTTACTCACTCTCTACTAAGTTGTTCTTGGCTAAAACTATGCATCTAGGTATCCTGGAAAGCGAAGTCATGTCAAAGAATATGAAACATTTACATGTCGTCTATCGCTGTCTATTAACCTGTTGACCTTATTTATCTATGGAAATCAAAAAGTGAATGTTGAGAAGGAACTCTATGATAGGTTGTTGCTGTGAACACTAGGCAAATTTTGCTTGGCAAATTCACATCTGTTTAAACTTCATATCTGATTGCCTTGTACATTTTACTATGGTGCATTGATGTTAGAAATGGGGTCCCTAGTTGGCAGTGTCTTGCACCCTGTCCAAGTAGGGACCTTTACTCTATTCAAGGTAAAGGAGTCACACCATTAATATATGCCCTACTTACCCCCTTGATAGCTTGGCTCAAGCAGTTAGGCTCATCTCAGAGACAATGTGCAACGTATTTGTACAAACACACAGTAACACAGTGAAAACACCACAAAAGTACACCACACCAGTTTAGAAAAATAGCAGTTATCTGAGTAAAACAAGACCAAAACAATAAAAATCCAACATACACAAGTAAAGATACAAATTTTCAAAGATTAAGGCCCATATTTATACTTTTTGACGCTGAACTGCGCTAACGCAGTTCAGCATCAAAAAGTTTACAGCCAGCTAGCGCCATACCAAGACGCCAGCCGGGCGTTATATTTATGGCATGACGTTAGCCAGCGGTAAGGCCCAGCTAGTGTTATGGAAAAGGACTGAAGCCGGATGGGGAAGGCGTAGGCGGAACAGGGGGTTTAGCGTCAGAGGATGACGCTAGTACAGGCAGAGACAAAAAAAAACACCTCTGCCCAGACTAGCGTCATTTTCGGATGTTAGAATCCCATGGACATGACCCCTGTCTCAGTTAAGACAGGTGTCATGCCCCCCAGCCCAGTGGCCATGCTCAGGGGACTTATGTCCCCTGGGCATGGCTATTAAGCCCAGTGCCATGTAGGGGGGCCCAAGTTTGGCCCCCCTATGGCACTTCGTAAAATAAAAATTAATACTCATCCATACCTACCTCTACTTACCTGGGATGGGGGTCCTCCAATCCTTAGGTGTCTTCCTGGTGTGGGTGGGGGTGGGAGAAGGTGTCCTTGGGGCCAGGAAAGGGCCCCTGTGGGCTCTTTCCATGGTCTCTGACCATGGGATAAAGTCCCACAGGTCCCCTAACGCCTGCCCTGACCCAGGCGTTGAAAGCAAGCTTAGCGCCATTATTTAAGGCCCTCATCCCCCATGCTAGGAACTGGATTTGGCACCACTTGGCAAGTCAGGACTCCAAGCAAGCGAGACCAGGCACTGGCAGATGAAGTTTTTGATGTCCCTGAGTCTTCTTAACAGGAGGCAAGCTCAGTCCAATCCCTTGGAGAACCTTTGGAAGCAGGATGTGGAACACAAAGTCCATTCCTTTCACTTTCAGGACAGAAGCAGCAGGCAAGCACAAAAAAGCAACTGACAGAGTGGCAGTCCCTCCTACAGCATTAAGCTCTTCTTCCTGGCTGAATTTCCTCAATCAGAAGGATTTTAACTATGTGGTGTCAAAGGTCCAGTACTTACACCCCTTTTGGTCTTTGAAGAAGGCAAACTTCAAAGAGAAGTCTTTATAGTGCACAAGGCCCTTCCTTTCTTTGCCTTGACCCCAGACACACTCCAGAAGATTTGGTGACTGCTTTTTGTGAGGACAGGCACAGCCCTATTCAGGTGTAAGTGTCAGCTCCTCCTACCACTCTAGCTCAGGAAGACGCATCAGCCTGGTTATGGGTTATCAGGATATACGGGGCACACCTCAGCTCCCTTTGTGTGACTGTCTAGAGTGAATGCAACTGCCATCCTGACCCAGACGTGTATTCAGCAGACAGGCAGAGGCACAGAATGGTCAAGCAAGATAATTGCCACTTTCTGAAAGTGACATTTTCAAACTTACAAATCAAAACCAAAAGATGTTTTTTTAAATTGTGAGTTCAGAGATCCCAAATTCCATATCTCTATCTGCTCCCAATTGGAAATTACACTTAAAAGATATTTCAAGGCAATCCCCATGTTACCCTATGGGAGAGCAAGGCCTAGCAATAGTGAAAAATGAATTTAGCAATATTTCACTCTCAGGACATGTAAAAAACAACAGTACATGTCCTACCTTTTAAAATACCCTGCCTCTGGGGCTGCCTTGGGCCTTTTAAGGGTGACGTACATGTAGCAGTAGGTCATTTTTGGGCCTGGCAAGTGGGTGCACTTGCCAGGTTGAAATGGCAGTTTAAAACTGCACACACAGACACTGCAGTGGCAGGTCTGAAACCTGGTTACAGGGCTACTTTTGCATGGCACAATCAGTGCTGCAGACCCACTTGTAGCATTTGATTTGCAGACCCTGGACACACATAGTGCAATTTACTAGGGACTTATTGGTGAACCAAATATGCCAATCATGGATAAACCAATCACCAATACAATTTAGACAGGGATCACTCGCACTTTAGCACGGGTCAGCAGTGGTAAAGGGGCCAGAGTCCTAAAGCCAGCAAAAACTAAATGCAGCACACTTTGAAAAACAGGAGGCCGAGGCGTGGTCTGGCCGTCAAAGGAAATGGCCGCCTGAGAGAAGATCTCTGCGTGCCGGGCAGGCCAAGCTGATAAACGGAGGGTCTCCCCCTGCATTTCTGATCCCCGGCGTGGCCTCCCGGCTGGTGGAGAGAGGGGGTCTCCGGGGTGGCGGAGCTACGGGACCCGAGCGACAGCAGGCGCGACCGGAGACGCTGGAGTGTATGCGGCCTCCGGACCTCCGCGGAGCCGCGGACTAAGGTGCGCGCCGCACGGGCCCGGGAGCGCGTCGCGAGGGGGGTGCCCGGACCGGCTTTCTACCGCCTCGGCTCCCCGGGTGCTGGGGAGCCACACTGCCCCCTCGTGCGGAGGGGGTGAGGAACCCGAAGGCGATGAGCCACCACGGTGCCAGGGCCTGAAAACGACCGTGACAGAACAGCAAAGCATCGGCAAGGAAGCGCTACTTCACGAGGACTAAATCTTACCTGATGGGGACTGGTAACAACACGATGCAACAGTGAGCCCACTAGGTGAGATGCCCCAAGCGGCACTATCCAACAAAAGGACCTCCCAGCAGCAAACAAGGGACACGTTCCTTCCACCCCCCCTTTTTTTGATCTAACACACGGAGGGGGAGGCCAAGAATAAGACTCTCTGTGACATCGAGAGAGGGAGCGGGGGAGAAGGGGAAGGAAGAAAAGGGGGGGATAGCGAAAGGACACCAGAGAGCAATGGAGGGAGAAAGGGAGGAACAAAGATTAAACACATAAGGAACGACAAAGAAGCAAAGAGGGAGAGGAAAGCCGGAATAGGAAGAAGGGAGGAGAACAGAACGAAACAAGAGGGGAGTAGGACCTCGAACAGCACGTGCCTCACTAATCAACCCGACCCCTCGCCCAGCTGCCCCCCCAAAAAAAAGACCATCGTACTGGGCAAAACAACAAGGGACTCATCTAAAACAAAAAATAGGCGAGATGCCCCCTTCTGTTGCACGCTGCAACATACCCAAATTCGTTGATCCCTCTCTATCCCTCTATCAATAAACATACCTCTATCAGAAAATGAGCGTATTCTAGACTGTCCTCTATAGATCATGCTCTGAAGCTTCACGGGTCACAGCAGGATACCGAACCGAGTGGGAACCTTACCCACAGATCCTATAACCCAAAGTTTGACCCATCCTCGGAAGTCGAAGAAACCGTCCGTAGGTCTGAACAGACTCATACAAGTTCTCGAGTGCTAGTTCTTAAAATAGTATCTTCTATCTGACCTCCACTCCTTGAGAACAATGCCCAACGACAAGACCGCAAGTAAAAATTCTCGCCAACTGCTATTCTCGGAAGCCATTGCTCAACCCAAAACTATGACGGCACAAACGGCGCCACAGGGACATACATCACCCCCGGTAGATCAACCCACACTAGATACCACAGATCTTATACTGCAAGAGATTGCCTCAGTTGGATGGCGCTTGGAGGCAATGGACCTAAAAATAACAGACCTTACTTTGGCCTCTTCCTCAATCTGCGCTGACATAGCAGGCTTCAGAGAAACAGTAACCAACCTAGACCAGCGCCTGTCGGCAGTGGAAGACCATTTAGCGGCAATCCCTGATCAGGAAGAGGAACTAAAGTCGGTCAGAACTAAACTCACTGACATGGAGGACCGAAGTCGTAGAGACAATGTACGCTTTTTCGGTATCCCGGAACAAAAAGAAGGATCCGATATCAAAACCTTCCTTAGCTCGCTGCTGACCAACCACTTCGGCATAGAGTTTTCACCACCTCCAGAATTCCAGAGGGTGCACAGAATTGGTCCCCCACACAAAGCGTCTACAAATAAACCGTGCCCTATCATTGCACGCTTCCTGCGCCATGAACAAGCCCGCCAGGTCATCTCCACAGCCAAAACACAGCAAACGATATCACTGGATGGACATGAAATCAGAGTAGCGGCAGACTTCTCGAGGTTAACGAATGACAGAAGAAGGGCATTTCTTGCTCTCCGCCCGCAACTAAGATCCCTAGACATCAAGTATGGTCTTTTTGAACCGGCACGTATGTGGATAACACACCACGGCACATCCAGAGACTTCACTGACCCGAGGACCTCAGCGCTTACTTGAACAGTGTGACCTCGCAATCTATGGACACCGCCCCCGGGCAACTGTAATCTACAGTGCCACATACAGAAATTGCTATTAGCCTGCCAACTCCATGGCCCCAGACTCAACGCCCCCCCTCGCAAAAAAGAGGCTGAATGTATGACCGACCCCTAAAGACACAGGAAGCCCGGGAACACATCCTGCAAGCAGTGATTGATCACACCCAAGATGCGGGCAGAGACAAATCCCGCTCCCCCTTGAAACCATCATCAGAAGACCAACATGCTGAACACTAATTCCACAGTAGAACAGACGATTCGGGGATCCGGACCTGCTCCTAGACCATCTACCCTCTACCTTGGGACAGCTAAGTGACATGCTCATCCACTTTATCTGCTGTTCGCCCAGAAGGGGGGTGGGGACCTGCTAAAAAACACACCCACCAAATGCTGTCTGCCGCAATGTAATATATAGGGCAAGCCGTACCCATTGACTGTCGGCCCCGCCGCGGCAGGCGTGTCAATCCGGGTCCCAATGTGGGGTTGGTGGGGGGGGGAGGGAGGCAGGGGAGGGCGGGGAGAGGATTTTACATAGGAACCAGGACAAGGAACAGATAGGACTAGACTCGCTGGGCACCACACAGCATCACCCCCAATCTCATTAATGGGGGAGCTCTTAACATAGTGATACTCAAGTCACCCGTACGCCCCCCCCCCCATAGGGCAGGCATACACAAACGTGAAGATACACATACCACTCCCCGCGCCATACCGTCTCGAACACTAAACATTTACTAGACAGATGGCTAATAGGGGAGGTCACTCTGACGACCCGTTGTTGCTACCTCCGCTCTCCCGCCCCCCTATCCCAGGAGGGGGCGGGCGGAACACTCAATACCCTCGGCCCAAGCAGCACCAGCGTAACAATACTGATAACATCTTCTGGGAAAGCCCCAACGCCCCCACCCACTAGGAGAACCTACAGACGATCTTAACAGGTAATACCGCGCCCATAACCTTATTGAAGACAAACCACAGAAGGCACACCCGCCGAACAGGGCAGCAAATTCTTAGGCATATAATAACCGCACTAAAGGGAGTAATAAGATCAACACAACTCCGGGTTGCGGCAGCTTCGGGACTGCCACATGGGACATATTCCCGGGCGATCACACAAAACGCAGCACCATAGACCATTATAATATACCGCAAATTTTTACAATCTACGATATCTTAACAGATAACAAGCATAGAATGTGTGTTATGGGGTGCCCCGTGGCTCGCCGCCCCGGGCCCATTCCTCTCCCCCCCTCCCCGTCTTTAGACCCTAATATTTGTTCCGGGCCCACACCCAGCCCCTCGGCATCTCTTGCACCCATTTATGCACCCACACGACCGGGGGGCCCCCTGGGAAGTCTCATGACATCAGGGACAAAGCATATATTCCCTCATTATGTCCCATTGATATAATACCTTACCGGCGCGCGGGCCTTACAGGTTAGACCCGCAGACTAGAAGGCTTTAGGCAGTAGTGAGTGTTTTCCTACCCTGACCAATTTCCATTCCCTATTTTCTCTATTTATCCTCTCATTATTATTATCATTTACTTCCTCGTTTTAGTGAGGTTCCTAGACCCACTTCCCTTTCTACTCCTATATTCACCCACAACCACGTAGTAACCGCTGTTCGTCTCTCTACACACCCCACCCTACCTCTTTCCATCCTCCCCCCCTTTCCTCTTCTTCTATATTCTTCATATTATGACCGAGGGGACCCCTCTCAGTATCCCAAGGCCTAACTAAACAAGAAACCTATATTGCTCGCTTCTCAGGCTTGTCATTACCCACTTCCTGGCTCTATCACACGGACCATAACACATTCAATACACCATAAACCATGACACACCCGGTACCCTCGGGAACGACAACCCCACTCACAGCCCTGTCCTGGAATGTACACGGCATGACCCACTATATTAAATGACAAAAGCTACTGTCCTATCTTCGCTCCAAACATGCCGACATTGCTCTGCTACAGGAAACACATCTCTCCTCGATGGAATCAGAGAAACTGTGCAGGGATTGGGTGGGAAAAGTAATATACAGTGGAACACCATCTATGCTGGCAGGTACACAGGGAACGGGAAGGAAATGTTGAGTGGCAATACTCCTGCGTCGCTCCTTGCAATTCCGATTAGTTAAAACATGGCATGACCCAGAGGGACGCTATGTACTGGCCAAGCTAGTGGTGGGATCCTCCACAATATGTATAGGTTCAATATACGCCCCCACCGGCTTTAAGCGCTCCTTTTTCCTCTCTCTTAATCGTCTTCTAACACAGATAGGTGCCTCAAAATATATTCTTGGGGGAGATTGGAACATAGTCCAAGATGCTATTCTAGACCGATCAAGTGGTCTTGACACGGGTAACAATGCAGATAGAGCCGTACTAAAAGACATCCTCTCAGACCATGGCCTAATAGATTGTTGGCGTCTCTCCCACCCTTCCAATAGGGAGTATACCTTTGTCTCTTCGGTCCACGGGACCCAATCACGGCTAGACTATTTCTTACTCAATCATAGAATGCTACAATCGGTTAAGTCAGTAGAAATACTGGTGGCCGCACTATCAGACCACTCCCCGGTATTAATAACCCTAGAACTCGGGTTGATTACACCCGGCCTAAACCCTGGCGCCTCCCTAACACTAGGTACCGATCCCCGACTGGTAAGGAACAACTCAAGACCCATATGGCTACATACCTGAAGGATAATAGAGGCTCAATAACCTCACCACAACTTCTCTGGGCTGCGGCGAAAGCAACTATTAGAGGGCAACTAATGAGAGATGCAGCTATCTCCAATGCTCATAGAAGGGCTCAACAGCGCACATTAGAAGATACAATAACGCAGGCCATGAGGAAATATACAAAGCAACCCACCCCCCCAACCGCCGCTCTCTAGAACAGGCCAAAATGGAGCTTAATTCCCTTTATACCTCACAGGCAGAATATGCCCTACAAAGGCTGAAGGGATGACACTACGAGCACAGAGAGAAAGCGGGACGCTTATTGGCTGCCCAACTGCGTCAATGGGAAACAGCACTTGCCATACCGGCACCGCGCACCCAGGATAACTTACTCATCACACACCCCCAGGCGATCGCAGAGGAATTCGGCCGGTACTACCAAACTCTGTATTCCTCAGAAACATCGGAGGACATTGCCCGCTTAGACGCATTCCTGCAGAGCACGCAAGTCCCCCATCTTACAGATGAAGGCAGGGCTCTTTTAGAAGGAGACATTAGTAAGGAAGAGATACAACAAGCAATAGCCAATCTATCATATCACAAAGCACCGGGGCAAGATGGGTTCACCTCTGAATTCTATAAATGGACGGGAACTGACACGGTAGATGCCTTATACGAGGCGTTCCAAGGGGCTGAGAGGGAGGGTTCCATACATCCTATGTCTAATAAAGCCACCATCACAGTTTTGCCGAAACCCGGAAAAGACCCACTTCTCAGCGGAAGCTATCGTCCTATCTCCCTATTGCATGGAGATATTAAAATATTAGCGGGAATACTGGCCACTCGCCTCAAAAAAGTTATCCCCTCTCTAATCCATCACTCCCAAGAAGGCTTTGTACCGGGCCGCTCCTCCAGGAATCACCTCTGCACACTCTTTCATGCTATTTGGACTGCCCGCGATACACGAGAGGAAGCCTTAGCCCTCTCGTTGGATGCCGAGAAAGCATTCGACCGAATAGAATGGTGGTACCTCTTTGAAATCTTGAAATGTTTTGGGTTAGGAGACGGTTTCATCAATAAGGTGCGCCTCTTATATGATTCCCCGACAGCACAGGAAAACTGTGGGGGGTTCCTATCGGACACTTTTGCGATTCGGACAGGGACACGCCAAGGATGTCCGCTGTCCCCCCTCCTATTTCTACTCGCGGTGGAGCCTTTGGCAGCAGCTATCTGTAGTTCCAACCTCATATCAGGTATCCCGCTACCAGGCGGAAACTCTGACATATATCTATACGCGGACGACATCCTACTTACCCTCACTGACCTACCCAACTCCATCACTGCCCTGAGGGAGATTCTAATGGAATTCAAATGCATATCAGGATACTGAATCAATTGGGACAAATGTGAAGCCCTACCCCTTTCCCCAGTCACAGTTAGTGCTTCCATACAAGGTTTACCGATCAAATGGAAACACTCCCGACTAAGATACCTAGGAATTGATGTAAATACAAGGCTGGTCAATGTAGTAACAGACAATATAGATCCACTGATCAGTGCCATGAAACGGGACTTTGAGAAATGGGGTCAACTGAGCCTCTCTATGTGGGGCAGGGTACAAGCGGACCTTAAATGGGAGGGTGGCGGACTAAGCCTTCCCTCAATCGAACATTATTCTTACGTGTTACATCTTTCACAAATGGCCCTCCTACTCCCGAATGTAAGAAATCCACCGTTATGGGGTGGACGTAGAACGAGCTCTTACAGGAGCCCCCTACGGCCTCCAGTTATTATACGATACGAGCCAAAAACACCCCCAAACCACTAATCCTATGATGAGAGCCATGACGAAAACCTGGCAGCGGGTACACCGGCTTCTTAAAATAGACCCCCACCTACATGTCAGAGCTCCACTATGGGGCAACAAAGGGTTCCAGATTGGGGGGAAAACTATTATCTGGAAGGACTGGGGCCAACAAGGCGTCATGCGAGTGGACCAACTTATATCAGGGGAGACCTGGAAAACATTCAGGGACCTACAGGTGGAATTCAATCTCCCGGAATGTCACTCATGGCGCTACCTCCAACTCAGACATTGTCTTAAACAAAGACTAGGGCCCGTATTTATACTTTTTTTAGCGCCGCATTTGCGCCGCTTTTTTACGCAAAACGGCGCAAACCTACAAAATACAATGGTATTTTGCAAGTTTGCGCAGTTTTTGCGTCAAAAAACAACGCAAATGCGGTGCAAAAAAAGTATAAATACGGGCCTAGGTGTCCATCCCCGACAGCTCCCTCACTCTCCCGTATTACACTATCTGGAGACATGGAGGGAGGTGAAAGGCGAGGTATCGGGACTTCAGGCATTGCTGAATTGTCACCTCTTCTCACTCCCACTCCTGACTTCCCTCAAAAATAAATGGCAGACGCACTTACAGACCGAATACGACTTAGAGGACTGGGCAGACTTGATTGAAGCTACAGACCTGGTCAATGTAGTAACAGACAATATAGATCCACTGATCAGTGCCATGAAACAGGACTTTGAGAAATGGGGTCAACTGAGCCTCTCTATGTGGGGCAGGGTACAAGCGGTGCGGATGGTGACCTTGCCGAGGTTAAACCTTGTATGGAAGTACTAACTGTGACTGGGGAAAGTGGTAGGGCTTCACATTTGTCCCAATTGATTCAGTATCCTGATATGCATTCGAATTCCATTAGAATCTCCCTCAGAGACTCGCCTGTAATTCTGTCTCTTTAAGACACTACATGATTGGTACTGGACCCCACAGAAACTACATACGGCAAGACTTCTCCCCCATGCAAACTGCTGGAGGTGCCCGCAAACACACTGTGACTTACTCCACATCCTACACGATTGCACAGCCGTACAACCTTTTTGGAGGTCAGTGGGAAACACTCTCCGAGAAACTCTACCCCTTCCACCGCTCCTCACCCCATCTCTCCTATTGCTACACAATATTGGAGAACTCCATAAGATTATACGAACCAAAGTAGACTCCTACACACCGCGCTAGCAACGGCCAAACTATGCATCCTTAGACATTGGCGTGCATCGACCGTCCCCTCCCATGATGAACGGTTGATAGCAATGTACCAAGCAGCCACACATGAACGACTTATCTACAGTTTACAGGACAGAACAGAGGTGTTTCTTCAGACCTGGTCGCCCTTCATCTCCGGACACTAGGACCGGATCTCCCTTAAAGAACTCTACAAAATACCACGTAGTGGGAATACATCATTCCCGATGTCATGCCCATGCAGGTACACCCGCCTATACTTAACGCACCTTCCCTCCCCTCCAGGACTCAGATGACCCCACGGTAGAAAGTTACTGCATAACCTACGGTAAAGCCACTGCCCATTATCCACTGTTCATTGACCTTTTGGCATAACCTATACTCCTACTCATATCCAGATCCTTAGAAATATATTATTGATGTCCATGTCACCGCGCCACCCTCCGGCCCCTCCCCTGCCCCACAACATCTTGTAACCTGGCCCTATTCCCTTCATATGAAGGCAGACACTATAATGATTTGCCTTTTGAATCCACGCAACCCCTTCCCCCGGTCACTATCACTGTCACTATCAATATCACTATTAATATCAACATCATTATTACTGAGGTGATTATTATTATTACTATCGCTGTCATTTTCTTATTCTCCCTTTGCCTATTGGATACCATAGACACTAATACAATTCATATGTATGGTTTTTCTTTCCCTATCTCTTCCATGCCTTCTCTTTCTATTCTATATCTTCTATCTTTTCTGATCTTTACCCTAGACACCCCGCCACCCGCCATCCCTCTTCCTTCTTCCATTCCTACAACCCACACTAACCATTGCTTTTCCTCATATTTCTCAGTACATCCCTAATGGTCCCCCATTACCCTTGACCGTACCCCATCCTTATTACAAAGCATTATGACTTATGTTCCTTAAATGACTAGCAGCATATCTCTGGGAGACTCGAGGAGATGGCAAATGGGGCACTTGATTAATATTGAACCCGACTGTTATTACAGCAGAATTATATAACGAGGACATCATGGAGCGAATGGGTCCTTGTTCTTTTGTTTTTTTCCTCTTCTTTTACAAGTTGGTTATAATGGATCGTTCAATGAACCTCTGATTGTATCTGTATTGTTATACGAAAAATGTCACGGCTATGGCAAATGACATGGAGGTAGACAAGAGAGATATAAAACTGTAATCACCCATGCATAATGCTTAAAAGAAACAGACATGTATATTTAGAATGACTCACAGAATGTACATTTGTACTTGTTGCCTACACTAAGAGAAAATATGATTAGAAACAGAAATGGCTTGGATTAATAGACTGTTTACTGTACACTGTGTAATATGATGCAACTAACAATAAAAAAATACAACACAAAAAAAAAAAAAAACAGGAGGCCAGAGGCAAAAAGTTTGGGGATAACCCTGGAAAAAGGGCCATTTCCAACAAACAGGAATGAGAAAAGATAGTGTTCATCGTATTATGTGACATGCGTTTCATAAAGCAACCTACAAACACAATCAGTTCTGCCCTGAAGAGTGGTTGTATGGGCTTTTCTTCCTCTTCTTGTGCTTGTCCCTCCCTTGAAGCATGAACCCATTACTTGTGTTCTTCCGCTGCTTACTTTCCGGGAAATCATTTTTTCTATTTTTATTAAGCATGAGAATGTGAGAATGCATGTCTTTTACAGCTGTCTCCCTTATGTTCATCCATTTGCTCCTCCAATGTGCTCCCTGTTGCGTTTGCCCCTGTACTTCCCCCCACACTCATCCATGTTGTGCTTGCCTATGTGTTCTATTTCACATGCATTGCTTTCTTGCCTGTGTGCTGTTCCCCATTCCACGTTGTACTCTCTCTCATCCATGAGCTTCTGTTCCCCTGTGCTCCACCTTGCTTTTTCTTATCTTTGTTATGTACTTCTCCCACCTCCTTTTGTGTTGCTTCCAACCCCATCCTCCAGGATTGTTTTTCCCACCTCGTTGCTTTTTTTCACCCACTTTTTTTTAATGCTTTGCTACTACCTTTTTTTCCTTTGCCAATCCAACTTTGGTAAATTAAAGGTAAAAAACAAAAAACGTACATTTTGCAGGCACGTGCATGCATAGTCATCAGTTTCAAAATGACCCAGCAGCTGCGGCTCATCTTCATCACTTGTGTCCTTACACTGCTTACTTGCAGACACTAAGGCCCATATTTATACTTTTTAGCGCCACATTTGCACCTCTTTTTGAAGCAAAAGTGGCACAAACTTACAGAATACAATTGTTTTTGTAAGTTTGCACCACTTTTGCGTAAAATAATGACGCAAATGCAGCACTAAATATTGTAAATATGGGCCTATTTTGTTTCTTTTGGCTTAAGCCTGGGAGTGCATGTGTTTTCCAGCTGCCTCCTTCATGGGGTGAGACGTGGCCCTGGCTGTGGTCCCTGGGCCCTGCAGTGGCTTTCGGCCTCAACGCTTCAGCCTTGCCGGTCGGCTCCACCCATCCACCATCACTGATTATCGGAGGGCTTGGTGGATAATAGCTGAAGATTGCATAGAACGCTCGACCTGGATAGCTGTGGGGCAAACAACATGATGAGACTGGCCTGTCTCCCCGTGCACTCACCTGGATACGGCTCCGTGATAAGCCCTGCAGGCCTGCTGACCCCAGGGACATCTGAGGAGGTGCAGAGAGATTCTGTGACTGCGCCTCGGCCTGTAAGTGTACGCCTGTGGCCTGGGGTTAGTTGGGGAGAGGCAGTTGGATTGGATTGGGGCCCTGGGCCTCTGCCCAACCTGGATGTGGGTGGGACCGGGTACTCTCCGGGTGGCCCGCCCTCTGAGACACAAAGTGGCTGGAGGCGGAGGTGATGTCGCAGGGCCCTATCTGGCCCCTCACCTTCCCAGGTGTCTATGTTGAGGCCGCCTGTTTGGGGCTAGCGCCCCTGGACTGCGGTTGTTTGTGGGTGGTGGAGAGGCCTGGCCAATTGGGGCTTTCTGGAAGTGAGGGTGTGGCCCACAGGCTTTGAACCCACGTGATCTGGAAGCGGCACTGCTACTCAGTGACAAAGGAGCTCTGAGGATCTACTGCAATTGTGGGAATTGGGGGGATGGGACGGGACGCTGGAGGTCCCTCCTCATCGCCTGCCCGGACAGGCCTGAGGATTGTGGCTGCTAAAGCCAGGCGATCTGGATTATACTTCCAGACGCAGTAACTTCTACATGTAGATGCTCATCCTTCTTCAGACCCAGCTGCTCATGCTACAGCGGTATTCGGTAGGCGAGCTGGCTGGTGGTGCTGCTTCTTGGGTTAGCAGCGCTTTCAGATCTGCACTACTGCCCTGAGAGGTGAACCATCCTGTACATCTCCTCGTCACTGGGGAAACCTGGACCCTGAGAGGTGAACCTTCCTGTGCATCTCCTTATCACTGGGGACACCTGGACCGCAGCGGAGCCCCCTCTGCCTACTTGGATGACACACCTCCTGACGAAGACTGGGGTTGCCACCTGAGATCCCCGCTGACCGGGGTTGTACTAACAATTCAACATTTTCTCCTTTTTGGGAGGGGTGTGGCTCTTCTCTCCAGGGCTCAGCTGCTCGTGCTACCACTGGGGTAGTAAGTGGGCTGAGTCTCACTGTCAAATATTCCTGACTGGAGGTGGAGATCGACATGGGAACCCCGCTCTTCAACGGCCCAGACACGAATAGATCAATTTATGGCTGGCCCCACCCCAATCCCTCCAGGAGATTCTGGATCAGGTGCGAAAAAACAGCCATCTGGGGACCTAGCCACTAATCTTCAGATGATCCAGACTTTACAGGCGGCAGTTGAAATGAAAATTGGGGAGATCAGAGTGGATGTGGCGCTGCTGCGCCAGGACCTCCACAATGCCACGGTCAGGATAACAGAGGCAGAATCTACACTGTAGAAGGCAATGTGAAAACTCTCAAATCCCAAGTCTCAGACCTTCTTGCACATCTGAGTTGCACCTCTGAGTTGCACCGTTGGGCAGAGGATGCTGAGAACCACTCATGGTGCAACAACGTGCACTTAGTTGGCATCCCCGAAAGCACTGAGGCTCAGCCCATGCTGAGTCTTCTTGAGAACTGGTTTAAAGCCGGGATGCCATCCACCCGACTGTCACCTTGGTTCGCAATTGAGCGAGCCAGTGTGCCTTGACTGCTAGGCCACCTCTGGGTTCATCACTAAGGCCAGTGATAGTTCGATTCTTCAACTTCCGTGACAGGGATGCCATGTTACATGGAGGCCTGTACCCGGGCTGATCTACACTGTGGAGATGCAAAGGTCCTCCTGTTTCCGGCCTATACCAAAGAAGTCCAACAGCAGGGCCGATCCTATGTCACAGTTAAGCAGAAGCTTAGGGTGATGGAGATATCGTACTGACTTCTCTTCCCTGCTTGGCTTAGGGTGGCATATAACAATCAAACCTACTTTTTTGAGACACCTGCGGCTGTTTTGACAGAGCAGTCGGAAACGCATCCACTAGCCCTCTCCTGTCAAAACGCGTTGCAAGAAACTGCCTCGATGGAGCTGAAACGCCCCACCCTTGGGCCTAAGACTCAACGGAAACGTACTTGTTCTCAAAAGCAATAACCACCCCTGCACTCCGACTCTGCATCCCCATTGCCCCAGCCTTGCAATTGATCTCCATGGCTGACAGCGGCCAAGGGGACTGCTCAAGGGGCTGCTCTGGCCTGGGGACACTTCCACAGAGACCCTTCCCTGACCGAATTGGCTCTCATAGTGACACCAACCTTTTCCAGAGTCCTACGCTCTAAAACTTCTTCCATAACCAGGACTAGGGGATTGGTGAATGTACATTTGTTCATTCCTAAGTAGATCTGCAGCTCAATTTCCTCCTACTTCATTGAGGGGTCAGCCACTGTCCATCAATTTAGTGTTATGATTTGTATAAAGTGTTATATATAGGGGCGATGGATGCTTCTGGGGGAAAGTATTGGGAGGGGTGGGAGTTGGGGGAACGAATGTACACAATTGTGTAAGTTCATGTCATTGTTGATTTGGGAGTGTTTGTTACCTTTTGAGTTTCCCACAGGTTCAAGCTCACACCTCGAAGTATGGGGCACAACTTTTGTAATCCCTGCAAAGTTCTGGGCCCCTGAAAACCTGCCGTTAGGTGGAAGGGTGGGGGGGATGTTCTTCCTTGGTGACACTCTATTCCCCTAAAAATATACACATAGTAGGTCCCATTCAAGCCCTATCATAGAATGTCGATGGTCTCTTGGACAAAGTGAAGCGCACAGCAGTACTTACCCTCGCCCAGTGCCATCACCTTTTGTTTCAAGTTACCCATCTTTTGGGGGAACTATTGCCCCCTCCCCGCCCGCAAAGGCTATGATAGAGTCCATCAGGCAGGTTTCACCCGAGGCTCTAGAGGGGTGGCCATACTCTTATGGTCCTCCTTCCCTGTGGTGGTCGCCCAGCTGATGAGGGGCAAGCACGGGCGGTTCATGGCATTAACAGGTACTGTAGAGGGGTATATAATCAACTTAGTAAGTGCATGTGCCCCCCCATACTTTCTTGGCGATCTTTTTAAGCTACTGTTGGATCTTCCCCAAAGGCTGATACTGCTAAATGGGGACTTCAATGTTGTCCCCAACCCCATACTAGATACATTGAGCCCCCTCCACTTAAGGATGCACTGCTGCACGCACCTAAATGAATGGCTGACTTTGTTGGGGCTGTGCAATGCATGGAGAGTGTGGCACCCGCGACACCGGCAATTTACTCATACATCAGCGGCACACCATATACAATCTAGAATAGATTTGCTTCTTGTGCCCGCGTCTGACTGTTGTCATCTCACCTACATCGATATTCTCCCAAGGGGCATCTCTGACCACGCTCCCCTCCTCTTGGACGTCGGCTCCCGATGGGCAGAAACCCACCTCATGTGGCGCCTTAACGTATTGCACCTGCAACATAAACCCTGCATCCACTACTTGCACAAAGAACTCCAGATGTACTTTGATCTTAATGCGGGCCCAGTCTTGTCAAACGGCGTCCTCTGGGTGGCTAGTAAGGTGGTGCTGCGGGGAATGGCTAAGGGTTTTGTAGGTTCCCAAAAGCAGAAGCGCACGTCTTAAATTACTCAACTTGAGACACAGGCCCTCTGGCTTGAATCTACCCAAGCGCTACATCCAATAGAAGCAGTCTCCTGCCAACTCTCAATAATAAGGGAGGAAATATGCCACCAGTCAATGGAGGCACACACAGCCCAACTATACAGCTGGGGCGATAAAAACGGAAAATTGCTCTACTGGCTGGTCTCCCACCACCAACTATTCAGAATAGAACCCGAAATCATGGCTGCAGAGGGTAACACTGTAAATTCTCCCCTGGAAATGGCAGATACGTTTGCTGGCTACTTCCAGTCGCTCTATGCGACCTCATTGTCCTGTATTCCGACCATTCTGCTCAATTCCCCAAGGACATACCTCTTCCTAGCTTAACTGTAATTGACACAGATATACTGGATTAACCTATCACGAGTGCAGAAATAGCCTCGGGGTTCTCCACCCTATCCTCTGGAAAGACCCCTGGCCCAGACGGCTTCCCAGGTGAACACTATAAGGTGTTTCAGGACATTCTGACACCCAGACTCCTTGCCCTGTACAATGAGGTAGACCGCCTGGGCTTTTTCCCACCCGGACAAGACATGACCACCATTGTGGTTATCCCGAAGACCCACCTACCATCTCAATCTTGGGCCAACTATAGGCCAATATCGCTTATTAATGGCGGTCAAAATATTCTCCACGATCCTGGCGACTCCCCTTAAGAGAATGCTGCGCTGCCACTCCTAATCCACCCTGATCAATGCGGATTCATGGCGAACTGCGGTACAAGACATTGTATCCGTGCTTTCATGTGGCTTTGGCCCACCGTCACTGTTTGCCTTCTGACCTTGCCCTACTCTTTGTCTGTGACTGGTCTTGCATTGTGCTGGGATGGGACCCCATTTCCTTAGACTGGTGCAGGCCCTAAATGTAAATCCCACAACAATTATCCAAATTAATGGAGTTTTCTCCTACACCTTCCCCATTTGTCGAGGGACCTGTCAGGTCTGCTCTGTCCCCTCTCCTCTTCGCCCTGGCAATTTAGATGTAAGCACAATTGATCAGAGGTGATCCCCTTTATCATGGATGGAATTGAGGCCAAGCTCAAGAGGACCGTATAGCACTATATGCAGATCACGTCCTCCTTTATATGGCAGACCCTGTATCCACTGGCTCACGTAGTCTCCATCTGCTGCGTGGTTTCAAGGAGGCATCCGGGCTCTGCATAAAGCCATTTAAGTCGGTGGTGGTACCCCTGACGCCATCTGACGATTACTTTACCTGGCAAGAGACAATAGCCATACGCCAGCTGAGCTTTAAATATTTAGGTCTTTGGGTGACTCTCCTCCCAGAACTGACCTGGTCTTTGAATTTCACATCGCTGACGCAGTGAGCCAACACAGATCTGGCAAAATGGTGGTCCCTCCCACTAAATGTCCTAGGTTGCACAGCATTCTACAAAATGATGATGCTCCCACGGTTCCGCTATATCTTTCAGCACTTCCCACTCCCAATCCCGCGCTCCTGGTTCCATGCCTTGGGCAGGACCGTGATCTTGTTCCTCTGGCGAGGTGCCCGACATTGACTTACACTGTCAGGGGAGCCTTTACGATGGTGGCTTGGGTCTAATCTCTATATTTACTACTTAGCGACCCAGCTCCTTGTTATGCATGACTGGTTTAATGGGGGATGGGCAGACCCAGCGTACCGACTTTAGCTTACCCTCCTTAGCGTCTCACAAATACTGGATCTGCTTGACAGTTCCCCAAACCCCAGCAGTATGGACCCAGTGACCAAAGTAGTTTTCCTAGCATGGTGAGCACCGCTGAGACACACTAAATGCACAAATACCCTCACCCAGCAGACACTCCTTTGGTGGGGCACCTGGCTCAGTGAATCGGCAGTGCTGGAGGGGTTTGACAAGTGGGATTTGCTAGGCATTTCCCAACTTGGGGATGACTGGGCCAGATCACTTATGCGTACTGGCGTTCCCAAAAAGATGAAGCTAATCGGCGATACTGCCACAGATTTATCCACAATACGCCTGAGACTTTAATATGAAGTGGTGATACAATTTGTCTAACCCATAGATGAGTCATTATTATGACTATTGATGTTCCTTGTTACATACCAAAACTACGTGAATAGCCCTGACGAAGTCATTGGGGTATCCCCCAGATGAAACACGTGTTGGCTGTGGAATCAGGTTGGATCAACATCTCTGGTTATCTCTCCGAAAATAAAGAACCCTTTGGAATGGATTTGGACATTGACACTTGATTGTGGGATCGAATTGGAGTATTACCCATGGCACTAAAACTTTCATTTGATTGAACTGACTTTCTTGGATGGAGATATTGCCATTAAATCATAATTATTAGTGGAATATAATAGTGACTGCCTCGCCTCTTAACTTTGCATATTGATACTTCACACACTGTGACTTGGCATCAAGATACACCGTATAGGATAAATGTGATAATTTTCGGCTTAACACAATACTGTCTGATATGTCATTGTTGATTTAATGAGTGCCTCTTGTTTGTTTTCATATTGTAGCTGTTTGGATCTCCACACAGTTGGGGATTAAGGGTGTGGTCCCCTTAGAGTGCACCGTATTGTTAATTGTTTTGCAATTGTATTCGCCTTATTGTCTAGAGCGCCACTTCATCCCAGAAGCAACACCCTCATAAGACAAAGGTAACACAGATCACGTATGTGCTCTTTCAGGATCTACAGACCACCTATCACCTTTCCCACACTCAGTTTTATAAATACCTCCAACTCAGCCATGCCCTCTCCATATACCTACCTCACACCTCACCTCACCTACCTCACACTGACTCCCTCCCAGAGGCCAAACTTCTTATGGAGGCGCTGGGGAGAAGTGGTGTGTCCCAAATATACCAAATGTTCATTAACCATGCCCAGCGATTTAAGTCACTTTAGAAACCGATGGGAACAATGGTGGGGTTTCCTGGAAGAGGAGGATTGGCGGGATGCCTTAATGGCTCCCAGAGTTGTAGCCATGTCATCACGGCTAAGACTGATGCAGATATACTACCTTTACAGGCATACCTTTCACCAGCTAAATCACATCAGGCGGGGCTCCTCCCAGACCCTACCTGTCCCAGATGTGAGGGAACCCCTGCGGATTTCTTCCATATGAAGTAGCTATGCTCTCACATCCAGCAATACTGGAGTGCAATACTAAACAAACTTAATGACACAATGGGCTGAGAGATCCCGTCATCCCACTTGGTGGTTCTGCTGGGGAAGTCTGTAGGGGGTGGGAGGTATTCGACCGGACCCACTTTTTTAGGAGTGGCCTTGATGGTGGCTAAAAGAGATGTTGCACCAGACTGGAATCTAACTACACCACCGACCGTCTCAATATGGTGGAAAGGAATTGATTGGCGTGTGTCAAGAGAGATTGGTCTCCGAGGCTCGGGGCTGCCCCCGGTTTCCTATGTGGTCATGAACCCACCGCTGTTGATGTTTTGTATCTTGATTGTACTTGGTCGTTATAACCTGAGAAAAGTCTGGTTACGTAAACTAATACGCTGCCCCTGAGGGTTGGTGTGCTTTCCCTTTGAAAACTCGGTAAAAGTTGTTTATAAAAAACAATACTCCTGTGATTTCCAGCGTACACAAAACCCGGACGTTCAAACACGCATTTTTGCAGGGTTCAAGGAAGGGAACACAAACGCCCTTTGCGCTTGATGAAGCAGAAAATGAAGGTTTTGATTTATTAACGCATAAACGTAGTGTGAAATAATCATGTGTGACTTTAACCGAACTAATAAAGATTGTACGGGGACAAAATGTGCCCTTAGAGTAGTTTGCCAACATTATACGCGTGCTTTATATATAACGTGGTGTATTAGAATTGCACTAATCTGACATAATCATAAAACGTGTGCTACGATTTGCTTGTTTGAAATGCATTAGCTTAGCATTACTTTAGAGGAGGCTTTGGCCTAGTGGCCTGGTCTCACGGTTTAGATGTTCGTATTTTTCCAATGTGCTATTAAACGTGTATTTCTGCTTGAAGCTGTACTTTTCCACAGAAACTGTTCACATGCTTATCTTAAAGTTTCGTGCCAGCATGGCATATTTTCTCTTTAATTCAAGGTCGACTTGCAGGTGCGGACAATGGAGGCTCTGAAAGTGAGCTAATTGATAGACAATGTTGCGATTTGCGTACCCATCTCCAAGGATAATGTATGCTTAAGTAAAAGCTTGAGAACTGTCGTTTTTGATTGGACAATTTGAAGCTAACCTATGAACCCTCCAATGGAGACCCTACTGGACTTGAACTGTTGTCTATAAAACCCAGGTGCACGAGAGGAAAGCTCTCTCTCTCTCTATTATTGGACATCCCGCCATTTTGCAGACTTCGTAGCTATTATGGCCCACTTTGCTGCGACGCCATTTTGAGAGACTTTGATGCTTTCTCTAGTCGAGAGAAAGAGACTTTAATGATTCTTGCCCTAGAGACTTTAACTTTGATTTGTCCCTTTGCATGAAGTAGTAGTCTTAACTTGCCGCCGTGAGGCGATTGCCCCGTTCACCCCTGCCCCTTTGTCCCGTCCCATGCTGATCGAGAAACGGTACCTGTGAGACGAAGACTTCCTTGTACGCTGATCGTAATTGGTAAATATGAAAGGAAATTGTAAAATTGCATTGTGTTTCTTTTAGGTAACCAACTGCTGATTTTTGATAAGATTCCTAGATAGGAGTTTTCTAAATTTATGTTGCTAAATTGTTTTTGCATGAAGACCCACATGCTGATGCTAATTTGAGGTTAGATGAGGATTCCATATGTTGCACGATGCAATTTGAGATCTTGTTATGCTGACTAAATGTACGCAATTAGCCCATTACAGATTATCGTATTAGTGCTTTGCATTGCCATTATCGAATGCCTTGTGATTCAAATGCTACATAGATTACACTTGTTTCGACGATATGGACAGCTATTAATGTTCATCTATGTTTATCATTTGGTGTTGAGACACATTTATATTGTGCTAGCTTTGTTAATATAGGGAAATAAATTCACTAACTTTGCAATAAACTGGTGTGGTTATTCCTGGCTGAAAGGTCAGGGTTCGCCGAAATGTATTCTGGATTAATCATTAAGTGTTATGTTGATCAAGGTATTGCTTATGTACGTTATTGATTATTGATTTGATGCGACTGATCGATTAAGAGTACAGAGAGTTCCCACTTAGTCAAAAGATCCATCGGCCTAAAGAGCGTCCGAACACAGGTAAATTGTTACCACGGGTTCGCTCTATCAGTAGATGGTAGCAGAGGACGGTTACGTCTTTTGGGACCCTGTACTATTAAAATACATGGTGTTGAATTAACGGTTACGCATTTTGAGGCCTCATTCGAGAAGTTGAATTAGATTTTTCTTGGATAAAACTGATTGACAGAATGATGATGGGCTAGGTCCACCGCGACTTTCCCGGGATCTCGGAGCTTGCGAATGGAGAGAACGGAGGTGTGGAAACAGCGTTGGCGGTACTAGTGATGGTATGAGTGAAGTTAGGGTTTTGCGCTTGCACAGCTTATTGCCGCAGGGTGTGTGAAAGGGTTGCGAGGAATTTTTCTTTTTTTAGAGGATAGCGGAGGTGCGACTCCGAGTGTAGTAGTAGTGAAGTCGTCGAACTTCATGGAAATAGCGGAGGTGCGGCTCCGAGTGTGAGAGTAGGGAAGTCGTCGAACTTCATGTGCGTGTGGCGCTTTGTGCATAAAAAGGTCCACGTGGTTGTTGTTGTTGAGACGGGCCCTGCGAGGTCAAGAGACTCCGGAGTATGTTGATCCATGTTGTGGTCTGGGCGGTTTAGTAGGTTGATCGGGCGTGGTCAACGAGTCGGTACGTGTGTTAGGGAGTGAAAGAAACTTCGACTTCGGGCTTTGACAAGATTCTAAGTGCACTAGAATAGATCATTGACAAGTTGAGAGTAGGTCTGCAGGTCAGATTTGCTTGCGAATGTGGGGACTGAGAAAGACGGAATAGCGGCCGAGGCTAGTGAAAGGTCCCTAAGGTCCTGAAGCGATTGTGTTACCCTTCCTGTAGTAAACCGACAGATCTGTTTTAGTTTTTGGTAGCTCGCGATACATGCAAGAAGTTGTTACGGGAGGAGCTGAGTGAAGGAAGACTAGCCGCGAGGCTTTGTCAGCCGCAGTGTGTGTGAGTGTGACGTCACTAGGAGCCGCGCTGGGATAGGTTGGTTGGAGAGAAGGGTCACGCACGGATTGGACGCAGTCCGTGGGGCTCGATTGGAAAGGGAAAGGCAAGTGAAGAGTATTCCGGGAATTAAAGTCACCCATTGATTACAAATTTTGTGGAATAAAAAGTGACCTATTGATTATAAACTTTGTGAAATAAAAGGCGAGAAAATGAAATTCCTTAAAGCATTTAGGAGTGCGATGAAGGGGGAGTCTTACATTAAAGCGAGCGTAGGAGAGGAGACGCCGCCCGAGGGCACACCAGCTTACATTGTAATGGAAGAGAAGGGGGTAGCTCCGTGTCTTTGGCTAAAGCAATGGCACAAACTGACAGAGAAACATGGGAGCGTAGCATTCCCGATACATGGGACATTCAATATAAGGATCCTAGAGAATTTGAGATTCACGATGTATGACATGAAGGTACCTCCAAGGCCAGCACAGTTTGAGGCTCTAGCGATCTGGGAATTAATGGCTAGACAGCAGCAGAAGAATAAGTTTGAAACAAGGATGAGGAAGGTAGAAAAGACACTAGCGGATGCTAGGTGGGATAATGCGCAGAAGGTGTGGAGGTCAGATGTATTGCAGGGAATAAAATTGTTTCCCGCAATTACTAAGGAGGAAGAGGAGACAGGTAAGAAAGCTACCTGTAAGACAGACAGGAGGTGTTCCAAGGATAGAGAGGACGAGGAAAAGTTGAGAAGAGAAGAGGAGTTAGAGGATGAGGAGTTGATAATGCAATTGCTGAACGAACGTCCACCACCTTATGCGGAGAATGGACAAGGTCCAAGTACCAGTTCTGCCCCTCCGGCTTCGGTACAGATCAGTGAAACCCAGAGTTCAGGAGCATCATCGGGATCTAAGGACCCGAGTTTACTGTTCACCCCGCAGATACCGCAGGTTAGGAGAATATATCCAGATGTGCCCATAATGAAACCAGCAGAAAATTACCAACCGCAGATGCCAGGGTACTACAGCAGTGACAATAGGGGAGGAATGGTTCTAGAACAAACAGTAAGGGGAGTACAGAATGGTCACAACCCAACAATGATACAGGCTGGATCAACTCAGCTTACGATGCCTCAAAAGCAGATGCAGGGAGGAAACGCATATGGTCAGATGACGGGGAGTCAGATGGGCATGCCGACAATGATGACCCATAATATGGGGATGAACATGCCTCAGAACATGGGAAATGGACAGAACCCAGACGCGATATCACTACCCATTACTGTAGGTCCACCGGTACCTCTGTATAGCCAGCCTAACTTAGGCATGAACAGTCAGGGATCAATGCTACAGAATGGGACAGAGAGGAGGTGTATAGAGAACACTCCAGGGATAACTCCGATAGCGGCTCAGCCAAGTGGATCTGGATCCTTGATGGAGTTTAGTCCCATATGTGCTCAGTCTACACTGGTGAGGTCGAGCCCCCCACTGATAATACCTTTAACATCGAATACTGAAAAGTTGCCGCAACCATCGATGGCAGTCGATGTGAATGCTACACTGATGGGGGTAAATGCGCAACAGCTGACACAGTGGTTCAACAGTCTGAATTCCACACAAAGTTCAGACAATGGGAAAGGAGAAGATTACCTGAATAGGATGAGGCTGAACATGGAAGCACAAGAATTGGTGGAAGGGACTATGGGTGTGAATAGGTTAGAGTCCTACACGGAAGAAGAGCTGAGATACCTATGTCCAAAGATTACGAAAGAAGTGAACAAGGTACATAAAAGTTTGCAGGAAGTAGCGGACAGAAACGGGATTGACATAGGCAAGACAAAACACTTGAGCAGGAGCTATAGGTTGGATTTTGGGACCACAGATTTTGAACACATGA
The DNA here is from genome assembly GCF_031143425.1 of Pleurodeles waltl. NCBI lineage: Eukaryota > Metazoa > Chordata > Amphibia > Caudata > Salamandridae > Pleurodeles > Pleurodeles waltl. The sequence goes on along the minus strand of NC_090437.1, from coordinate 316,241,835 downwards.
GGTCAGCAGGCATGAAGGCACACCTTAGAGAATTGTTGCAGAGTGCCCAAGTGTGGAGGTGCTTAGACAAGTGGGAAAGCAGGTGGGTAAAGAGGAAGGATAAGAGGAGGGACAGTGCTACAGAGCACAACGAGAAAAGACCGCAGAGCAGCGAGACAGTAACCATGTTACCAATGAGGGAGACAGCAGGGGGAAAATTAATACATGTGCCGTGGCACAGAAGCGACATTCAGTCATTTACGGATGATTTTCCCAAACTGAGAGAGAAGCCGATTGAATGGTATCAACAGACTGATAGGTTTGTGAAGCTTGCAAAATGTCTCTGGGAAGACCTGAACACTCTCTTTGAGATCGTGGTTCCGGCAGATTTGTGGGAGGATTGCAAAAGAGCTGTAGGTTGGCCGACAAGTGAACCAGAAAGAGACAGGGAGACGGGTGCACCATCACCTATGGTGATGAGCTTGTACTATAAGGTGATTGAGCATTTGAAGACGAAGGTTGCCGCGAAAAATGTGGATTGGCAGAAGATTGATCGAACTGCCCAAGAGGCTAAAGAATCGATTCATAGTTACTATGAGAGGTTGTTGAAGGCGTTCAAGAATTACAGTGGCACGGAAACAATTGAGGCGAAGGATATGCTTCATTTTGTGTTTAGATTTGTGGAAGGGTTGAGACCAGAGATAAGTCAGATGATAAAGTCGCATTTGATTTGCTGGCAGTCGAAACCGATTGATGAGGTCTTGACTTATGCGAAATACTGTAGCGACGAAATTGAAGTGAAACAGAAAAAGCTGAAAGAGAAGGTGATGATGATGCAACTTAAAGCAGCTCAGACAGGTTTGCAAGGTCTGCAAGGTTTGCAAGGGATGCAAGGGTTCCAACAGCAGGTACCGCAGCCGCAGCCGCAGTTGCAGGGAAACATGGCGCTTCAGCCACAGGCGAGAGGCAGAGGAGGTTTTGTGAATAATGGTCCGGATTTGAACACTGTTGTAACGGGTGTGCAGGCAATGAAGAAAGTGATGCCGTGTCACGTGTGCGGAATTGTAGGTCATTGGAAACGCGAGTGCCCGATGGTGGTGCAGGAAGGTGCAGGTGTAGGTGTTGGTCAGCAAAACAATGACGTCAATGCATTTCAGACAATGAGGGGACCGAAATTGAGAGGTCCAAACCCACATTTTCAGACCGTAAATCAATTGCAGGGATTACAACCTATGCAGCCGCAGCAGATGCAGATGCCCCGTATGCAGATGACGCAAATGCAGCCGATGCAACAGCAGTTACCCATGGTACCTAATCAGCAAATGCAAATACCCTTGGCACCAATGAGTCAGCAGCAAGTGATGGTTCCTCCACAGGTCTCGGGTCAGGTAATGAGTACAAACGGCACCGTACAACAGTTCCCATTACACAGTGAGAGTGGAATAAACAATGTATGGGAGAGTGAAAGCTCAGAAGAAGAAGGAGATTGTGTGCTTGCAGCATCCTTAGAAGTTGATCAAAAGGGTCCGTACGTAGAGGGAAGAGTAATGGGTCATCGTGTTTCATTCTTGGTGGACACGGGAGCCACACGTTCAACTGTTAAGAGCAGTGAAGTACCAAATTTGCCACTCTCAGGGAGGACAGTTCAAGTGGTGGGAGTAGCAAACAGGCACCTGACGAACCCAATAACAGATCCGGTACCAGTCAGCATCGGTAACTATCAAGGGGTGCATCAGTTTGTGATATGTGACTCAAGCCCGATAGCACTGTTAGGGAGAGACCTATTGTGCAAACTGGGTTGTTCGATCATGTGTTCGAACGAAGGAATAACGATACAGACGAGCAGTGATGGGGAAGAAGAGGACAGTGTAGAGGGGGATGAAATGGAAACGGTAGATAAAGAGTATCCTCTGATTTGTCTTTTCCCGATGATAACTGAAGAAGATATTCCAGCAGAATTACGAGAAACAGTCGGAAAGGAAGTGTGGGACATGACAGGGAAAGAGGTGGGATTGATGAAAGGAGTGGAACCAGTGAAAGTGACGGTAAAGCCCAATGCGATCTTTCCCCAGACCCCACAATACCACATGCCACAAGATACCCTTATGAAAGTTGCCCAACTCATTGACGAATTCGTGAAACAGGGGGTACTGAAAGAAGTGTTAAGCAGTCCATGTAATTCACCAATAATGGGACTAATAAAGCCAAGTGGAAAGGTCCGACTTGTGAAAGACTTGAGGAAAATAAATGACATCATAGTCAAATGCTGCCCTGTTGTACCGAATCCAGCTGTGATAATGTTTCAGATCCCTTGCGATGCTGAGTGGTTCTCAGTCATCGATTTGTCACAAGCATTCTTTTCTGTGCCTCTTCATGAGGACAGCCAATTCCTCTTTTGTTTCAAATTCCTAGACAGAGTATACAGTTGGTGTCGAATTCCTCAAGGGTTTTCTGAGTCACCGTCAATATTCAATCAGGTTCTAAAGAAAGACTTGGAAGAGTTAGAGTTGCCATTCGAGTCAACCCTAGTACAGTACATCGATGACTTACTGGTTGCATCAAAGACAGAAAGTGGCTGCACAGCCGATACCATTGCTCTGTTGAACCATTTGGGAAGGAATGGACACAAGGTGTCTCCTTCCAAGTTGCAGTTCTGTCAGAAGAAAGTGAAATACTTGGGTCACCAGATAGAGAAAGGGTCACGGAGAATAATGAAGGAAAGAATAAGAAGCGTACTTCAAATGAGTCCACCAAAGACAAGGAGGGAGGTGAGGAAGTTTTTGGGAATGGTGGGTTACTGTCGCCAGTGGATTCCCAACTTCTCGACTCTAGCGAAGCCTTTACTGAAACTGACCCAGAAGGATGCTTTGGATCAAATTGAGCTGAAAGGAGATGAGATGGATGCTTTTGTTGAATTGAAAGAATGCATGTGCAGGGCTCCAGCTTTAGGTATGCCTGATTACACAAAGCCTTTCACATTGTTTTGTCACGAACGTGATGCATGTTCTTTGTCTGTCTTGACTCAAGCCCATGGTGGCGTAAACAGACCAGTAGTGTATTTTTCAGCTACTTTGGATCCGGTCGCAGCAGCACTCCCAGGGTGTTTGCGCGCCGTAGCAGCAGTTGGTATCAGCCTCACTCAGAGTGAAGGAATAGTGATGGGACACCCAGTAACAGTCATGGTCCCTCACTCAGTTGAGATACTTTTGACCCGCTCCCGAACGCAACACATGACTGGAGCAAGACTCACAAGGTATGAAACGATAATTCTGGGCTCACCGAACGTGCAGCTGAAAAGGTGCACTACGTTGAATCCAGCTACCTTGCTTCCTGGAGAAAATGCTGAAATTGAGAACGCTGAAGACGTCGAGCATGACTGCCTTCAGGTGACTGAATTTTGCACAAAACCTCGACCGGACATCAAGGATACTAAGCTTGATGAAAATGACCAAATTCTTTTTGTTGATGGATCATGTCTAAGAGACGGGATGGGGATTTTGAAAGCAGGATACGCTGTATGCACTATAACAGGGGTCTTGGAAGCGGGATGGCTCCAAGGAGTCTATTCTGCACAAGTAGCAGAACTTGTAGCCCTTACCAGAGCATGTCAACTGTCTGCATTGATGAAAGTCACCATTTACACTGATAGCCAATACGGGTTTGGGATTGTGCATGACTTTGGACAACTATGGTCACAGAGAGGTTTCCTGACTTCTTCAGGATCCCCAGTGAAAAACGGGGAAAGAATAAGGGAATTGTTACATGCCATTCAAGTGCCAGCTGAAGTTGCAGTGGTAAAGTGCAGTGCTCACACGAAGGGACAGGACTATGTTTCGCTGGGAAATGCATATGCGGATCAAGTCGCAAGATTTTGTGCCTTGAACTGTATATTACTCAGAGATGAATGGAATTCGATAAGTGAGCCAGAACTAGAACCAGCTGAAGCATTTGCCTTGAAGGTCGTAGATACAATAGAGGAACTAAAAGCACTACAGAATAATGTCAGGGAGGATGAAAGAGATTCCTGGATTAAATCACAATGTATAAAGAGACAAGACGAGTTATGGGTTTCACATGAGGGAAAATTTGTTTTGCCAAATAGTCTCTTATCACAGCTTGCGCGGTTCTATCATGGGCAAGCTCACCTAGGGAGAGATGCCATGATAAGATTGTTCAAAACTGATTGGTTTAACCCCAGATTTCGTCAAGCTGCAGAAGCAGTTTGCCATCGATGTGTCACTTGCCAGCAGATGAACCCAGGAAAGGGAACAGTTGTGAACGCGAGCCACATTGGTAGGGCAAGCGGGCCTTTTAGTCGAATGCAGATGGACTTCATTGAGATGCCTGTGCATGGAGGTCTGAAATATGTGTTGGTGATTGTGTGCATTTTTAGTCACTGGATTGAGGCATACCCCACACGTAGAAATGACAGCCTTACAGTTGCCAAGCTATTATTGAGAGAGTTGATACCACGTTTCGGATTCCCGATCTCTTTAGAATCAGATAGGGGAAGTCACTTCAACAACGAGGTGATAAAGTTACTTTGCGAAGCGCTGAACATTGAGCAGAAACTGCATTGTAGCTATCGCCCTGAAGCATCAGGACTGGTGGAGCAGATGAATGGTACACTGAAATCAAGAATGGCGAAAATATGTGCATCAACAAATTTGAAATGGCCTGACGCATTGCCCTTAGTGCTAATGTCAATGAGAAACACTCCTGATAGAAAAACTGGATTGTCTCCGCACGAAATTCTCATGGGCAGGGCTATGAGACTTCCCGCAGTTCCCGCAAACGCGCTTTTGAATATTACAGATGATATGGTGTTAGACTACTGCAAAGGACTGGCTGACGTGGTTCGCTCTTTCTCTCACCAGGTGGAAGCGACCACCTTGCCACCGATCCAAGGTCCAGGACACGCACTGAAAGCAGGTGACTGGGTCGTGGTGAAGAAGCACGTGAGGAAGTCGTGCCTGGAACCCCGTTGGAAAGGCCCTTTCCAAGTGATCCTGACGACAACTACCGCTGTGAAGTGTGCGGGGGTCCCACTGGATTCACGCCAGTCACACAAAGAAGGTGTTGTGTCCCACAGATAAGGAAGTTGAAGCGCTGAAATTGCCAGTGCCTGATAAAACAGTGCCGAGTGCTGAGACAGAACAAAAGCGAACTGAAAGCGAACAGGCAGAAGCAGGAGAGAAAGAGATATTATTGGAGGGCGAAGAGTCCGACTCACTTGGGGAAGACCAAGGAGAAAGTTCAGACAGCGACGAAGAAGCTGCAGGTGACAAAGAGCCTGAAGCAGCTGAGGGTAGCAAAAAGCCTGAAGCAGCTGAAGGTGACAAAGAACCTGAAGCAGCTGAAAGTGATACAGAGCCTGACGAAAGTAACGGTGACGAAGGGCTCGAAAAAGGTGAAAAAGCAGGAGAGCCTGATCAGAAGAGGGCTTTCCCAGAAACAGACGATACAGAAAAGGAAAAAGAGAACGTGATCGATTCCCCTGAAGGAGGGGACAAGGCAGAGCAGAACGAAAAAGTTCAAACTTCTACAGAAAAGGTCGCAGGTCCATCAAATGGACACGGTGCAAAGAGGAGACTAAGTATATCACCAGTAAAACAAAGGTCTGGAGAAGGATTGAACGACGGAGAAAGGCCAAAAGTAAAAGAGAAAAGAAAAGAAGTGTCTGTCGTGGTACCAACCTCGAGTGAAGAAAAAGACTTGACAAAAGAGAAAAGTACCAGCGAGGCAGAATCGAAAAAAGAAGCAAAATTGAAAAGGAAAAGGATACCGAACAGAAGGTATTCCGGTCCAGAATGGGCATATGCAGTCAATGACGATTGGACTGACGAGTTTGTATCTCTAAGCATCGAGAACGAAGAAGAGGAAGAAATACCGATAGAAAAGAAAAGTTTTATGGACAGTGTTGATTGAAAGGGTGATAAATGATATTGCTTGCTACAATCTAACGTGAAACAAACAACCAGATGAGACATTTGCTAAACCGATAAAGACTGAGTTATTGCCGAATTGAGACAAATGCTGCTAACCGATAAGTGACTTGGCCTTTGAAGAAGACGGTGTGAACATTGCGCTCGCTCAGCTTTGTAACTGAATTGCTAAATAGTTTCATTTATAAGTGCTTCTAGCTCTCTGATTCTATACAGATCATGACGCAAAACAATAGAAAGAAATATTGTAAATATGTGTGTATAGGCTTGGTAGTTACATGTGTACTAATAATAATGGCAATTGTACTTGGAATGCATGGCAAGGGTGAGAATGAGAATATTGAGGCTTCTACTTTTGTTCCTGTTACTGTCACTGAACTAACCGCATTGAAAAGGCTAGCACTGGATGAGAGACTCTTGCATGAAAGGAAAGAGCTTTCGTATAATGTTTTCTATCGCTTACTAACAGAATATGTTGAGACAATGGATGCGAAAGATTGTTATGTGTGTACCCAGATACCGACATCAGTAAAGGAAGGGGTGACATATCACCACATGCCTCTTACATACGGGATTACATGTAGTATAGTAATGTCTAGGTTTTATGGTCAAACTAACATACAGTATTTTTACTCAAATTATGATGTTACCTTTGCTTATGTTCCTATAATAGCGCAGCTAAGCCAGACTGCAAAAGATTGGGATGCTAAAATTATGAGGGAATTTTTCGAGCCAATGCTACCTTTTGAAACGGCTCACGCTCATAGGGAAAATCTTACTTGCTCACTCTCTGCAGTAGAAATAAGCTTTTTAGATCGTACAGATGATAGAAGGGCACAAATGAAGGCGAAATTAGAAAGGAGTTACCTAAGAGGACTTCAGTAGATAATTATGATTTTGCTGCAATAAAAACACAAGGGAAAATTGCTTTAGATGCTTGGCATGTAGGGAAGTTTTGTATATATCGAGGTGAATCTTATTATGACAACATTTTTGTAGGGGCGAGTGAGTGTAAACACACGTTTATCTTTAAGGCCAAATGGACATTCATGATGGACGGACTTGACCCTGTCATTCCAGGGGTATATTACATTTGTGGGTATAATGCCTATTATCGTCTTCCAAAGGGATGGTGGGGAAGATGTTATTTGGGTATAGTGTTCCCAAAGGTTTATCAACTGGATGACCTATCGATGATTCAAAAGACATCTGGATCCCATCGTATCCAGAAAAGAGAGACCGCAGCTGCTGTGGTAGGTGATATATTTGGAGCCATGATTCCTTCATTGGGAGTTGTGCTGAATTCTATCAAAATAAGAAAGTTGTCTACTATAGTGGATAACATGTTGACAAAGTTTTCAGGTGCTATAATCCTGATAGATGCTGAACTTGCAGCGGAAAGAGCTATGACTCTTCAAAATAGGCTTGCTTTAGACATTCTTTTAGCAAAGGATGGAGGTGTTTGCAAAATGCTTGGTGCAAGACACTGTTGTACCTATATACCTGACAATAGTGTGAAAATTAAAACTATGCTTGCTAATCTAACAAAAGAAAGTGCAGATTTGAAGGAACTGAAAGAACCAGGAGTGTGGGAGAAGGTTGGAAAAGGACTTGCTTCAGTGGGACATTGGATTGGGGGAATTTGGAATGGAATATTGCTAAAAATAATAGAGGGAATTTTAATAGTGATAATTTGTGTAATTGGAATTTGGGGAATAAAAAGGGGAATAATAATGATTATGGAAAGAATTAAAAGAAGAAAGGAGGAGAAAATTATGAAAAGAATGGCAGAAGAATACAAAGCGCAAACTAGGGGAACTAAAAGGAAAAGGGAACTGACAGAATTTTAATGGAATAAAATTTGTGGGCTTAAATTGTGTGATGACAAGTAGTCATCAGAGGAGGGATTGATGAAGCAGAAAATGAAGGTTTTGATTTATTAACGCATAAACGTAGTGTGAAATAATCATGTGTGACTTTAACCGAACTAATAAAGATTGTACGGGGACAAAATGTGCCCTTAGAGTAGTTTGCCAACATTATACGCGTGCTTTATATATAACGTGGTGTATTAGAATTGCACTAATCTGACATAATCATAAAACGTGTGCTACGATTTGCTTGTTTGAAATGCGTTAGCTTAGCATTACTTTAGAGGAGGCTTTGGCCTAGTGGCCTGGTCTCACGGTTTAGATGTTCGTATTTTTCCAATGTGCTATTAAACGTGTATTTCTGCTTGAAGCTGTACTTTTCCACAGAAACTGTTCACATGCTTATCTTAAAGTTTCGTGCCAGCATGGCATATTTTCTCTTTAATTCAAGGTCGACTTGCAGGTGCGGACAATGGAGGCTCTGAAAGTGAGCTAATTGATAGACAATGTTGCGATTTGCGTACCCATCTCCAAGGATAATGTATGCTTAAGTAAAAGCTTGAGAACTGTCGTTTTTGATTGGACAATTTGAAGCTAACCTATGAACCCTCCAATGGAGACCCTACTGGACTTGAACTGTTGTCTATAAAACCCAGGTGCACGAGAGGAAAGCTCTCTCTCTCTCTATTATTGGACATCCCGCCATTTTGCAGACTTCGTAGCTATTATGGCCCACTTTGCTGCGACGCCATTTTGAGAGACTTTGATGCTTTCTCTAGTCGAGAGAAAGAGACTTTAATGATTCTTGCCCTAGAGACTTTAACTTTGATTTGTCCCTTTGCATGAAGTAGTAGTCTTAACTTGCCGCCGTGAGGCGATTGCCCCGTTCACCCCTGCCCCTTTGTCCCGTCCCATGCTGATCGAGAAACGGTACCTGTGAGACGAAGACTTCCTTGTACGCTGATCGTAATTGGTAAATATGAAAGGAAATTGTAAAATTGCATTGTGTTTCTTTTAGGTAACCAACTGCTGATTTTTGATAAGATCCCTAGATAGGAGTTTTCTAAATTTATGTTGCTAAATTGTTTTTGCATGAAGACCCACATGCTGATGCTAATTTGAGGTTAGATGAGGATTCCATATGTTGCACGATGCAATTTGAGATCTTGTTATGCTGACTAAATGTACGCAATTAGCCCATTACAGATTATCGTATTAGTGCTTTGCATTGCCATTATCGAATGCCTTGTGATTCAAATGCTACATAGATTACACTTGTTTCGACGATATGGACAGCTATTAATGTTCATCTATGTTTATCATTTGGTGTTGAGACACATTTATATTGTGCTAGCTTTGTTAATATAGGGAAATAAATTCACTAACTTTGCAATAAACTGGTGTGGTTATTCCTGGCTGAAAGGTCAGGGTTCGCCAAAATGTATTCTGGATTAATCATTAAGTGTTATGTTGATCAAGGTATTGCTTATGTACGTTATTGATTATTGATTTGATGCGACTGATCGATTAAGAGTACAGAGAGTTCCCACTTAGTCAAAAGATCCATCGGCCTAAAGAGCGTCCGAACACAGGTAAATTGTTACCACGGGTTCGCTCTATCACGCTCAATGTAGTGCATCACGCAGTATGAGCTTTATTGTGGAAAACCAGGGTCCCTGAAATTAAGGGATGATAAAGCATCTATAGGAAATTCTAGGCATGTAAAAGATAGCTGCAAAAACAATGACCCTAGACTATAACTTTGAGCTAGGTTCGCACATTGGCTACCTCTCTACAGAATTTAGTGACCTCTCAACCTTAAATATTTTAAAGTACTTAAAAAGCATCCTGGCAGTTTGAACCAACTATTACTCCCAGGAAAGAATAGATAAGAAATCGAATGAAACAAAACTTGAGAACAGAGAGCACCGAAAGGGAAAGGACAGAAGGACAGAAGGAAAAGTACTTATGTGACTTCCTAGGGAAGGATGCGTGGTGCGGAGAGAAATAGCTATTTTGTCTTCCATTATTACTATAATTTGTAATATACTAGATAAAGCACGATGTATGTATTGAAAAACTGTGCAATATCACTGAATTTATCCTGTCAGACTCCAAACTAATAAAAAAGACATAAAAAGAAACGAAAAAAGAAAACACTGCAAGCGATTCAGAATAATGATCTGAGAAATGTTAATTTGAAAAAATGCATTTCATCACCAGATTGAGGATGAAGTTGCCTGTTATGAATGTCAACGAGGGCATGTTTAAATAAGCTTTCAACTCTGACATATGAATGACTCAATGAATATTCTTTCTTCGCCAAGTCTTGCACCACCTCAACGCCCCTTTCAGTGTTTTAACTGATGTAGGTTCCTTGGCCGTCTATATGGAAGATTAATTAAGCAAACTGGAAATAACAATCTGGTTAGACCACCTTCATTCTAGCTAGAGTCACAAATCTCTTACTGGGGCAAAAACGTAGAGGAGGCTAATGTAATACTGATATTATTCACTAAAGAATGCTGGTCTGGGTGGGGGGCAGGTCAGAAGGCCCTACCCTCCTGGGAGTTTCAGACCCCTGATTGGTTAAGCAGCGCACAGGAGGGGTGCCATTTTAGGGTACGGTTACAGCCTGAGGTGCCATTTCAGCTACTACACACCGGCTGTGTCGGGGGCAGTGTGAGCTGGCAGGATAGTTTTTTGTCAGGATAGTGTCTTGTCGACTGGCCTATCAGTATTTTGAGCATGGCGAGTTCGCAGGCAGACATGGTGGGGCAGGCGCTGGAAACCTTGTGCGCAACATGGAGGGCGGATTTGATAGTGGAAGGGGCCCTGTGGGAGTCAGCATAAGAGCGGCTGCACAGGCGGTCTGCAGGAGGTGTTGCTGCAGCGGTTCTAGCCTGAGCGTCTCCAGCACGCTAAGGGCCAGATTTATGCTGGCCTTGCGCCGTTCCAACGCCACATTAGTGTCATCTGTTTTACGCTAATGTGGCGTTAGAAGGGGAAAAACGTAGCACCATATTTACAAAGTGGCACAATGCTTGCATTCCACCACTTTGTAACCCCTTGCACCACATTACGCCTGCGCCAGGCATAATATATGCAAAGGGGGCGTTCTGGCGCTGGGGAGGGCATAAAAATGGTGCAAAAGAATCTATAAGAGTCCTTTGCGCCATTGTTGTCAGCATTTTTTAACGCCTGCTAAGTGCAAGCGTTAAAATGAGGGTCCCATTGATTACAATGAGCCTCTAGGTGCTTTGCAGGATTAGCATCATCATTTTTTATGCTAATCCTGCAAAGCGCTGGATTAGCGTAAAAAATTATGATGCTAGTCACCCTAGCTACCGCCATGGTGCATCATATTTTAAATATGGCGCTACATGGTGGCGCTAAGGGGCGCAAGAAAAGTGGCGCTTCACTAGATGCAGCGGCACTTTTCATAAATCTGCCCCTAAATGTCTACGGGCGAGAAAAGGCCCAGAAGTAGTTAGTTGGGTAAATTCGCCGGCAGGCCATCTCAGGCCGATATGCCGCGCCACGGGGGTGGCAGGCCAATGTTGGGCAGTGGTGCGGGGGCACAGACCAGCATGGCGACAGGCAGGAGAGGCCATGCGGGCAGACAAGGAGGATAGGGCGGGCACCCGGTCGCAGCTTTTTGGCCCATGCTAGGGTCCCCCGCAGTGCAAAAAGTGGAGCAGGAGGGTGCGGAAAAGGGGGGGGGGGGCTGGCCTATTGCACACCCTCTTTTACCTTGGCAGCGGGCCTCAGTACTGGCATCGAATGCGGCGGCTCCAGGTCTCGCGGAGGAATGTGGTGGGCCGGCCCTCGTGTGGCCGGAGAGTGCAATGCTGTCTTTTGGCCATGCGGGGGTGATGACACCTATGATGACGGTGGGCATAGCTTCAGAGCAGGCATCCCCATTGTATTTACCAGCCCTGGGTGGCAAGCCTCTCAACAGAGCACTGCTCCAGGGATTAATGTAGTGAAGACGGAGGTCAGTGGGGGGGGGGGGTAGAAACAGTTGACATTGACAGCATGAAGGAGACTGCCTGCAGGGCAAGGGATGAAATTGGAAGTGGGGGCCCCATAGGTTTGGGGCACACAGACTCTGACATTGAGGGGTCGAGGTTGGCTCTTGCCGAGTGGGGGAGGGGAAGCAGGCCACTGGTGGGATCCCCTGTGGGAAGTGATCTGTCAGGGAGGGTGTTAGCCCAAAATATTAAGAGGGACTGCTTGTCATCAGGGATTCCTGGTCATCAAGGGGATGGGGGTACAGGGGGAGGATGGGGTATCAGTTCAGCGAGTGTGTTCGTAGCAGGGGTGAGCGGGGAGGTATTTGGGGTTGATGGGTGGGGTGCCAGGAGCCAGAGGCTTTGAGACACGGTTCAGCAGTACCAGGACAGTTTTGTGTCAGCCAGGTGTTGCAGGCAGGGCATTTATGACAGCGCAGAAGCTCGGAGAGTCTAGTACAGTCTGGCAACTTTGGCCCAAAGTTAGCTCTGGCATGTCGGTGGATAGGTGGACAGGGCAGAGACTCAGCAAGGTATAGGATTTGCATCCACACCCCAGGATTTCGACCCTTTTCAGGATCTTTACGAGACACAGTTTGATGATGGTGGAGTGGGTGATGGTGAGATGCCTAGCACCAGTGCAGGTTGCTTGGTGGAGAACATTGAAAGTAATGTGTGGGAGTTTGACTATGGGGATGATGAGCGTGAGGAGGGTGAGATTGTGGATGAATGCCAGGAGGATGCGTGGTGGGGGGCACCACCAGCAGTACATACGGGTAGGGGAGAATCTCACTCTAGGAGGAGCATTGGTGTTTTGCAGTCTGCCACAGCGGCGAAGTTGGAGTCGGCAGTGCCCAGAAGGGCGGAATCAGAACCTGTACCAAGATAGATGGCTTTAGTGCTGGCCCTGGTGTTGACGCCAGGTATGTGGGGGAGGCAAGAACGCAGTGAAAATCAGGGCACAGGTGGAAGTGGGGGAAGCACAAGACAGTACACCTACTTGCTTGCGACTGTCAAGGCACAGGTAGGAAAAAATCTATCTGGGAGGTGGGGGGAAGCAAGTATGGGAGGGAAACAAGCAGGAGGGGGACAAAAATGAAAGTAAGGACTTAAAGCAAAACAAACAGCCTTATATGGGGATCCTGAAACCTTTGGGAGTGCACTTAATAACATTGACAAATTAGTGCATATGGAAAGGGGAATATGTGGAATTATTTAAGTTATTGCACGGAGAAGTGTGGGCGAAAGAAAGCTCAAAAAAGGAGGAATATGAGCTTTCGCGCAAGCCGAAATTCACAGTTAATATGGTCGGCATCTTTTCTCATATAAGGAAGCGTTTACTGCGAAAAACACCCTGAGAGGTGTATGGCTCTTTTCAAATATCTTGTTGTGGTAGGCAAGGCACAGGTGACTTTCGGGGGGATGATTAGGAGTTTCGGGCACGCCTTGTGGACAACGCAGGTGGTAGATATTGAGCTGTTCCTCCAAACGATGACACCTGAACGGCCAGCCCCATGGACTTATATGGCGAGCGGCTGGTCAGTTATTTGAAAGCACTTTCGGGCTTATAACCTCTACAGGGGAGGGGACCGTTAAAGAGAAAACAGAGTCTGCGGGGCTTGTTGGTCCTACAACAGGGGCCAATGTCTGTGGGAATTCTGCAAGTACCGACATGAATGCTTGAAGTGCTCACACAATGTGGGCCACAGACCGGCTGGTCTCCTCAACCAGGAGACAGTGGCAGGACAACAACAAGTGCGGAAGGCGGCAACTGGGACAGAATTACATGGGAAAGGGTGCATAGTCCAGTTAAACTGGACCGTCTGCAGCACTGGCTTGGGGTTGTGGGGACAGAGGAGGAGTAGGACCTTCTGGGGTCTGGTTTTCGGGTGGATTTTCATCTCCATTACTAAGATCCGAGGATACGACAGTGGGCCGAAAACTTCAGGTTGGTGAAGGGGCAAGAACAGCTGGTGTGGGCCAAATTGATGAAAGAGGTACACGAAGGGAGAATGGAAGGGCCTTTTTCGGATTGGCCACTGGGGAATTTGAAAATTTCCCCGATGGGGTAGTCCCCAAGAAAGAACTGGGGAAATTTTGATTGATCCACCACCTCCCTTGACCTGAGGGGCAATCAGTTAATGATTTCATCCCCGAAGCATGCAGCAAGGTACATTATGAATCAGTGGACACAGCGGTCCACTTAGGAATCGCTATGGATAGTGGGCATGGATGTCAAAATGCCACATAAAGACTATTGCCGGTACACCCAGATGATTTTGAGTTGCAGGGGATGCAGTTTGGGGGGCAATTTATTATTGACACGGCTGTACCTATGGGTTGTTCTATTTCGTGTTCCTTGTTAAAGGCTTTCAGCTCATTTTTGTAAAAGATGCTTGAGTATGAAGTTAGGGGGGATATCATGACCCACTATTTGAATGACTTTTTTATAGTGAGAGCACAGGCGGCCACAGATTGTCAGAGGAGTTTGGAATTGTTTCAGGAATTGATGCAGGATGTGGGGGTACTATTGGCGCCTGAGCAGACAGTGGGGCCAGTGCAAGTGATTACTTTTTTGGGAGTGGACTTAGACTCCATTTGGATGGAGATCAGCATGCCTAAAGATAGGAGGAAACGTTGTTTGGAGCTGCTGGCAAGGGTTTTGGAAAAAAGGAAGGTGCAGGTGACGGACATTCAAATTCTGCTGGGCCACCTGAATTTCGCTTGTCGGGCAGTTCGGGCGGGCAGGACTTTCTGCAGACGACTGGGTTGGGCTCTTCCAGGGGCATGCCTTCCACACCATTGGCTGCGAATGTCTTCAGGTTCCAGAAGGATTTGAGATTATGGCAATGCTTCTGGACAGTGTGTAACTAGGTTACCTTGGCAGGACTGGGAGAGGAGATGGATGGAGTGGTCATTGCAGTTGTTCTCTGAAGGTTTTGGCATATTTTGGCAAGGTCGTTGGTGAGCAGAGGAGTGGCCGGAGCATTGGAAGAGAGGGGGCAGGAGTACTGCTTTTCTTGAATTTTTCCCGCTTGTGGTGGCAGTTTGTTTATGGGGCACTTTGCGAACAAGCATGTACTGCTCAATGTGGATAACATCGCGGTGGTCAGTATTGTCAATCGCCAGTCATCACGAAACCCGAGGGTGTAGCAGCTGTTGCGAGTGTTTGTACTGGAGTACTTGAGAGAGAATGTCACGTAAAAAGTGAGTCATGTGGCTGGAGTTGACAACGAGATTGCTGATGCCATTTCCCATTTCCAGTGAGTTGCACCATGGGCCGAAGTGGTGAAGACAAAAATGCAGTCCCATATGTGGTCAGTCGGCGAGAATGCGTGAAGCAGCTGATTCTAGGATCACTGTCAATTTTACACGTGCAAGGCATGTGGGAGAAGTTTCAGTGGTCTGGGGTATCTTGGTACGGTGGTGAAGACGGCGGGCTGGCTCGGCGCAATGATGTAGTAGCTTTCATCTTGTCTTTGATGGATCAGGGTTTGTCAGCGGTAACCATCATAGGTAAGCTGGCCAGGGTGACTTTCTATGGGAAGCCTTTTGGGGTTACGAACCACCGGCGGGTTAATGGGGAGAAAAATGCCAGGAGGATGGAGCAGAGGGAGGGACAGAGGCCCCAGGTTAAGGCACCCGCTTACGTTGAACCTTCTGAAGAAGGTTGTAGCCACCCTCCCGCAGGTATGTAGAGACAAAAGGGAGTCTCCGTTTCTCGTTGTTATCATGGTGTGGTTATTGTTTGGGGCCTTTCATTTGGCGGAGGTGGTGGGGTCTAAGCTTCAGGCATGTATTCAGTAGAGAGGCATACGAATGGTGGATGACATGGTGCAAGTGTGGATCTCCAGGTCGAAGAGAAATCAGTCAGGCAGGGGCCTGTGTATCACTAAGAAGGCATATTAATACTCCATAGTCTGCCCTCGTGCTTGGTGGGTGGGATTATGTGGTCAGGGAGTGGGTTCGGAGGAGGTTTTCCTCCATGATGATGGATCGTGTTTCTCCATGGCTCATATCATGGGAGTGTGGCACCAGGCACTGAAAACCTTAGTATACGGGGCAGGAGATTGCGGGACTCATTCAGGATTGGGATGCCACAGAGGTGGAATCAAGGGGTTGTCTGCGACGGACATTTGGCAGGTAGGCCAGTGGAGAGCAGACTGCTATCAGTGCTATTTGCGTTTTGGATGGGTATTTCAGGAGCATTAGTTACACAAGTTTGTTCTCTCCTAGGTTGCATTGCAGGCGTAGAGAATGACTGTATAGAGGTTTGGATATGTGGGCATTCCTTCATCAAATGGGCAGCGAGGCATGCGGAAACATGGAAAGGACGACATCAGCTGGGTCTGTCTGATACAGTGGTTCCGCTGAAATGGTTTGGGAAAGGTGGCATGAGATGGCACAACTTGCTACCAAAACTAAATTCTCTGGTGAAGGGTAAGCCTTGTCTAGACATTTTGCTCCTGCATCTAAGACCAAACGATTTGGTGAAACTGAAAATTTGGCGTTAATAAAGACAATGGAGAGTGAGCTACTGGAGATTATGGCAGCATGGGCTGGTATGACTGTGATCCTAAATTAACTCATGCCCAGGAGGGTATGGCGGGGAGAAGTGAGACCAGGAGCAATTGATTGGGCCCACAGGAAAGAGAATAGAGAACTGAGGAGGTTCTGCAAGGCGGAAGGTTTTTTTCTTTTTGGAACCCAGTGACATCCGTACAAGATGGTGGAATTTGTTTGCGGAGATGCTATATTTACCTGTGGGAATGTAGGGAGGCCAGGGGTGCCTGATGAGCGGAAAAACTGAAGGGTTTTTCTGCTGGGGCATGTACATAAATTTAATAAGTTATTATAACAGAAACGTTGGACAGTTTAAAGAACAGTTGAGGTTTTGGGGGGAGGGGCAAAAGTTTTGAGGAACGGAATAAAGTAAATAATTCTGGAGGTACAAAGGGCCATATTTATACTTTTTGACGTAAAACTGCGCTAACGCAGTTTTGCGTCAAAAAAATTAGCGCCGGCTAACGCCATTCTGAAGCGCCATGCGGGCGCCGTATTTAATCAATGACGTTAGCCGGCGTTAGCCGCCGGCGCTGCCTGGTGTGCGTGGAAAAAAACGACGTACACCAGGCAGCGCCGGCGTAGGGGGATATGGGGCTTGGGCGTCAAGAAATGGGGCAAGTCAGGTTGAGGCAATTTTTTCGCCTCAACTCGATTTGCACCATTTTTTTTCACTCCCAACCCCCATAGAAATGACTCCTGTCTTAGCAAAGACAGGAGTCATGCCCCCTTGCCCAATGGCCATGCCCAGGGGACTTCTGTCCCCTGGGCATGGTCATTGGGCATAGTGGCATGTAGGGGGGCACAAATCAGGCCCCCCTATGCCACAAAACAAAAAAAAAAAAACACTTACCTGAACTTACCTTAATGTCCCTGGGATGGGTCCCTCCAGCCTTGGGTGTCCTCCTGGGGTGGGCAAGGGTGACAGGGGGTGTCCCTGGGGGCATGGGAGGGCACCTCTGGGCTCCTTCAGAGCCCACAGGTCCCTTAACGCCTGCCTTTTGCAGGCGCTAAAAAACGGCGCAAAAGCGGCCGTACGTCATTTTTTTTGACCCGCCCACTCCCGGGCGTGAATTTTGCCCGGGAGTATAAATCTGACACACATGCCTCGGAGTCGATTTTTTAGACGTGAACCCCTACCTTGCATCTCATTAACGCAAAGTAGGTGTCCACGCTAAAAAATGACGCAAACTCCATGGACTTTGGCGCTAGACGCGTCTAATGCCAAAGTATAAATATGGAGTCAGTTTTGCGTCGAAATTGCGTCAAAAAAAACGACGCAATTCCGGCGCAAACGGAGTATAAATATGCCCCAAAGTTTTAGTGCAAGGATTTGAGTGGAGAGAGTGGTAATTGGACGGCTGCCTGTGTGGCTTTTGAAGGGACACTTAGGAGAGGTACTTTGGACAGTTATTGAAATGTATTGTGAGACTTGGATAAGATTAGGTTGTAAGGCGTGAGAGCCAAGGTTTTGATTTAATAAAGGAGCACCTGTTTAATTACATCGGCCTTTCGCACACGAACACTAGTTCGTCCTTCTTGGATGCGCCACCGCCTGAAACAATCTGACTGGTTTGTCTTTGAGAGCGTGGTGTGTATGGAAAAGGGGAATATCAAAAAGATCGAGGAAGTAGATAACAGTTGTATTGTTCTCTCATCTACCCTTGGAAGTTGATGCCGTTAGGTGGGCGATGGAAACGCGTTAGCAATGTTAGTGCATCTGTAAACCGGACAGCCTAAAAAGGTGCCATACATCCGGTTCTTTTTTAAGCCTCCCATTGACTTATTGCACCTCGGCTGGAAGGTCCAACAACCTCAGTGCTTAATTTATGCTTGTTGTTTCCGATGCTGAGCACCGGCACTTATTTTTGAGGGCAAAATACACATATGGGAAAGACGGATGAAGGGAAAAACGAAAAAACGTCACAAGGGGAGAAAGTAGAAAGGTGCAAGAGTGAGCTGAAGGGGCAGGGAGTGGCTTTATATGGATTGAAGAGGCCCGAGAAGGCTTCAGGATTACGCCGCCTCTGTATTGCGTGTTCGCACATTTAATTGCAGCAGCCGCGTGTTTAATAGGAGGGCTTTGGGCACCGGCACCTTTATGAAGTACTGAACAACCTTATTGATTTTTAACATCAATCACGATTGACATTCAGATGTAATTTGTCCATATGACTTTCTATGTTAATGGAGAATTTGTCTCAAACACTTTCACCACCTGGTTACAAAAATGAAGGATAAAAGTAGAGCTAGGGTGGCATTTCCCCCGACTCCTCAGGATATTGGGGCTCATCCATAAGGCACCATTAGCACTGAGAAAAAGCACTGCCTCCAGAGTGATTGAAGGGAAGAGAGTGACAGGCAAAAGGCTATACCAAAAGTACCAAGTTAGATGCATGGATAGAACCCAGAGTGAATACACAATAATGTAAGAAACATGGTAAGTGGTGCTGCTGAAGAATCAAAGTCTTCCACCCCTTTTCCGCAGATCAAGCACGTACATTTACATACTATTGTGATATTTTGTCTCATGTCCGGAGTGAAGAAAAAGAATGACAGGCAAAAGGGGATATAAGTAGGCTGAGGCGAAGCTTTTGTTATGCTTTGCATAATTTCGAACATTACACCTTATCCTTAGTATCTGAAATTCCTAAATTTACGAATTGTGCTATGTTGTGTAATTTCAAGTCCCTTTGGGTAAAAATCGTATCATGGGAACACAAGAACTACACAAACAGACAGAGTGAGAGTTGTTGTTTGCAGCACTTGTGTTTTTATGCTATTTTTTCAGTGCAAGATGGGTCCTCAAGTCTAAAATGGATACAGGGACACTTTTTTTACACTAAAATATAGCACTAAGGGGCATATTTATACTCCGTTTGCGCCGATTGTGCGTCAAAAAATTTGATGCACAATCAGCGCAAACGTTGCCCCATATTTAAACTCTGACGCCCAAGCCCACGGATGTCAAAATTCCGCCGTGTGCGTCATTTCTTGGATGCGGCAACCCGCCCTGCGTTAATGATATGGAGAATAGGCGTTCCCGTCCAAAAAAACAACGCAAACGGCCGTGCGCAGTATTTATGCTTCCGGGCAAAAATGACGCACAGCCCGATGTGCGTCAAAATTTAACGCCTGGGTCAGGGCAGGCGTTAAACTGTGGCAAACACACCTGTATTTAATCAGAACACACAGAACAAACAGCAGAGCAGCAGAGCAGCAACAGGGAGACATGGAGGTGATTCTTATCCAGCGTGCACGTAGACGCGGAGCCCAGCAGCAACAACAGCAGCTACCACAACACCAGCAGGGACCCCAAAGGCAGCGCAGAAGGCAGGAGAGGATATTCCGCCGAAGAACAACACTGCATGGCCTCAGGGAACACTACATCATACAGAGGTACCGGTTGAACTGGCAGGCCATTCAGCAGCTGCTGCGAAACATTGAACAGCAGTTGGCCCCCACTTTGGTGACACCCCGCACCATCCCAACAGAAACAAAGCTGCTTGCCGTACTTCATATGCTGGCAAGTGGCTCTTTCCAAACAACTGGTGCCCTGGTTGGCGGAATATCACAACCATCATTCTCCGCATTTCTGCCAAAAGTACTGGATGCCATCATTCGCCTGACACCCCTCCACATCTGCTTCCCTAACACACTGCAGAAGCAGCAGGAAACAAAACAGGGGTTCTACCTCATCAGTGGCTTCCCACACGTCCTTGGTGCAATCGACTGCACACACGTACGCCTTGTGCTACCTGCTGCAACAGAACACCTCTACCGCAACAGGAAGCACACACATTCAATTAACGTGCAGGCCATAGTCGATCACCAGGGATTGATCACCAACATCGTGGCTAAATATCCTGGGAGTGTACATGACTCATTCATCTTCCGTCACTCTACCATCAACCAACACTTCCAGGATGGACGGTATGGCAATGGACTTCTTGTTGGTAAGTACAAAAACCTACTTATATGCACACTGCACAGCAACCCTCTAGGACACACAACACATACACCACAACAGCAACATCTAGACAGGAACACACTGAGGTCCTGACATCACTAGCCATGTTTCTTAACTCACCATTGAACCTGTCACACATCGGAATTTACTGTACAGCCTAATGTGAAGACATTAATGAGTGTGGTTGCCTAAATGTCACCTTGCAAATTGTAAGTGTCACAATGACCTTTACATTAATACATTGCATAAGTTTCAAGGTATGGGATGTCCAGGGTACTTTGATATGAACGCGTTAACAACACTTTCAAATTTAAACGTGCATGGAACTATCATCTCACCCTCAGTGAAGACACACGGACACCTGTATCACAAGTCACAATGCTAGGGAGGGCACACTGTACTGCAAATCCCAAAACATACTGCTGACAAACGGTTAGCAGACAAACACTTGCTCAGCCAAGGAAACAACACAATGCAGATGGTATAGCCTACAAGTATAGGATGTCACATTAATACACAAAAGAGTCACAGACAACACAAGACAACTACTGCCATTAAAGGTCTTTTCAATAGTGCCAGCTACATCAACATGATCCCATTCTGTGTTTTTCTTTCAGCTGATCAGGGGTATGGCATCCAGCCATGGCTAATGACACCATTTGGGAACCCGAGTACTGCTGCAGAGCGGGCATACAACAACGCCCATAAGAGGACACGCAGCATTGTCGAGCGGACCTTTGGGATCCTCAAGTCAAGGTTCCGCTGCCTTGACATCACTGGCGGTAGCCTACTATATTCTCCCGAGATGGTCTGTAGGATCATACTCACATGTGCAATATTGCACAATATTTGTGTAAAAAGGAACATTCCCCTCCTCGAACCAGACCCATACATGCCTGAAGACGAAGAAGAGGAGGATGCTGGCCTGCAACAGGAGGGGGAACAACCAAACACGGCTGCTGGAGTGCGTAGGCGCCAACACATTGTAAATAATTTCTTTGCATAATTATCACCATCACCACTTAATGCACTATTGTAAATAAACACTGATAACAAACACCACATCATGGTTTGGCCTATTCATTCCTGCTACCTTTAGCTTGAAATATCTGAAGAAGAATGTCGTCTCATTGAGCAATAATGATATAACAATCATGACACAAAAAAATACACCACAAATGTAATGGCCACCATTCAATGGTCAAATACACACACAATGTAAATGACAGACATCCTGTACAGTTCACCTTTGAAGGGCAATAGCTGAGGACCACACATATGACTCACATACATGTAGTAAACATGGATCATCGCAGCAGATGGCACACAACTAAAACACCATCACACAACTAGGGGAAAACAGGCCTCATACATCAGGCAGTTCACATGCTAATGCTTCCGGAACAGGAATGTAGTACTCGACTCTTGCCAACAGTAATTCCAACTACTTACTATCATTGCAATGACTATCTGTCACTAGAGTTACACATAAGCAGAACATACACAGCACAAGTGGTACACCTATGACAAGCATCCAGCACATCACATCCCATCTACATGTCAGCCCTTTTCTAAAAACATTACACACACTTGCAGCTGCTCACACCCCACCTGTCTGAAGAGGCCCTTGGAATGCCGATTTGTGTACACTGAGATTCCCTCATCTACACACACACACTCACAAGAGTCATCCAGTGTGCCACACCCTTTCCTATGCCTACCATTGTCATAGTACCATCTCACTGCATGGAACTCAGCTCATATAATACACTGGGTTGGATTTTTTAAGGCCTGGAATCACCTGTAGATTGATTCTTCTGTGAAAGGTACTGTAGGCTAATTATCAGCAAATCCCATCTGACAGGACTAGTGAGCCACTGATGGAGGCCACACCAGTGATCCCCTCCATGCACACCACCCAAATGTACATGCCCCGTCCCTGCTGATGCCTCCTACTGCATACATGTTGGAATTTGAGCTATTACATCATTAAGCATTGCTACTAATGTTGCCGTAGAACACTTTATCAGGGTTCATGTGTCACCTTCAAAACAACACAGGACATACACAGTGTAACATCTCAACTGTCTACTGCTCCCTCTGACCAGTCCTAGTCAGAACACTGATCATGTAATTACTGAAAGAACTTGCTCCTGATTGACCCAGCATCCTGTCAGCCTGACTGGCACCTGTCCGTGGGTCACTCTACAGATACCTGGGGTCCACCTATGGACCACACTTGCTGTCCAAAACCTCTTGTACCTCAGACACTAATTTGTCTTTAGCCTCATCAATGTATACTCAAATACATAGTATTGCATCATCTGACTGTTATTTGCATCCGATTTGTGACAGTGCCCTTGAATAGCCAAATCTTGGCCCTTCCGTTGTCTGGCCCTCATTAATGCCTAAACTACAAAGTGTGACAGTGGACCTGGACCATAGTGTATGATGGTGTAAATGGCCTCCATCAAAACCAGCAACCTCAGATAATGTCCATGAAAAGTCAACACATATGAGGACCTTGACTGTTCAAACGCTGAGTAACATTGTTCAAATGATAAAGATGAGTCGTGTGTGTTGAATACCAGCCATTTACTTCTGCACAGAGGCTATGATGTTTCCTGATACATTACCATCCACAGAGGCCAACTGGAGTACAAATGTTGCAATGTAACATGCCGGATCCAGACACCTGAGACATTCTCTCACTCAGCACACCAAGGTTGCCCAGTTAAAAGTCTCATTACACGTTTTCAGTGACAGGGTGGGCCCATCCATGTGTAGGTGACCATATCCTCAATGGCTTCTCTCAAATTTTTCTACAAACAATACCCAATAGAAACAAGATTAGCTGCCACTAACTCATGAGGAGACCTGGAAGTTACAGTGACAACATACACCCTGACAGTTGATACTGGATCAATATTGGACCACACACATGTACATGTACCATCCAATCAACAAAATATTTGCAAGCAGCCGATCACAGTAGTGTCCCAGTTGTAACCTAGCAGGAAGAATGAAACATGCCACTAAACCAGGTAATGCATAAAGGGCCACATACATCAACAACCTATTTGCTATCATGACATGAGGAACGTTGAGATTTTGCAAAAAATATCAATGCAAAATGGTATGTCAGATTTCTCCAAAGAATCAATAGGGCAAACGTAAAATGGGCAAATGGGATTACAGAATGGCAAACAGTGAATCATACCCTATTTGCTTCCATGGGCCTGCTGCTGAAGGTTTAGCATTACTGAATTTGGGAAACCCTTGGATAAATTTGCAAGTCTGGAAGAGCAAACCCTAGGGTGCTGGGGGCCTAAGTCCACCTCTACTGCCCCCAAAATATACATTATTTATGCACATGTGAAGCACACACATGCGTAAGGCGCATGTGTGCCGTACATGTCAAAAGTAAAACACATTTAAGATACATTAACTCGTAATTAGGACATGGTTACCCCCTAAAAAAGCGTAGGCGACAATTGCACTACCTATTTGGCCTTTATATAATTTTGATTACCTTGATAAATGTGGACACAATTTTGCTAAGGAATACATCCTGGTATCCCATTCATATTTTGAAAATAGCCATCAGCAATTACCCACATATGTGTACAATTATGAGTAATATCCATTCTGACCAATCATTACCATTGCACTGTGAATACCTTCTATTCATCCTATAAGGGACATTTGCCATAGCTAACCCCAAATGTGTATCACTTAGCACCGTTTAGTCATGACAAAATTCATTTCTCAATTTGACAAATGAAAGACATATTTGTCATAATGCGTCATATTTCCACGCATACAGCTTGTTCGTCATCATTTTTGACGCACAGGAGTGCAGATAATGCAGAGTCAAAAAATTATTTCAAAAATAGATATCATAATATCCTGCATAACATGGCCTCCTTTTTTTTCCATAATGCGTCATATTGCCACGCATACAGCTTGTGCGTCATAATTTTTGACGCACAGGAGTGCAGATAATGCAGAGTCAAAAATATTTTTCATATTTAGATATCATATTTTCCAGCGGCTTAATTTTCAACTCTAGAACTGTAAAATATGCCTCAAACAAATATAATAGACCAATGAAGATTTTTTTTTGACTCTGCATTATTTGCACTCCTATGCGTCAAAAAATATGACGCACAAGCTGTATGCGTGAAACAATGAAGCATAGCGAAAATAAAACGGCGGCCATTTTATGCAGGATGTGATGTAATAGGATATCCTGTTTACCGAATCTGTACAGTGGGTGTACTTTCACTTTTACTTTGCAGTCTCAGATTATTCTAGACTGTGTGGCTGTGTGGAAAGTGTTGTCCTGTGTATTAGTGCTTTTGTGTCCAGTGTACCATCTTAATTGTGCTTTTGTCATCATTGTCTTGTTGTTGAATACTGTCTGAGTCTGTGTTGTATTATTTTGTCAAGTCCAGTGTTTTATTTATTGTCTGTGGGAGTCTGTTGTGGGTACTGTAATATAGGGGTTAGTTGGGCTCTTCTTCTTAAGTTTTCTTTGTATTTCACCACTCTACCTTTCCCCATTTCCCCCTTTTCCTTTTTCTACAACTTTTTCCCCTTTGTCAGTGCTGACATGTCTGGTAGGCCACGACTTTCCAGGATAGGTGAGGAGGAATTGGGGGGATTTATATGGCTTGTTTGCCATTTCCTCCCACTCATGCTGGAGGCTGGGGGTAGGGTGATACAGGGGTATCACACGGAGGCCCGTAAAGTCTGGTGGGGGAAGGTGCGCCATCACTTGGTCCGTCTATATGGTAGCCAAAGGAATGACCATCGACTGAAACACCGCTGGGCTGATCTGATATCCAGGGAGCAAGATCTGCTGGACCACCTGGGAATCAGGATTGGTGGCCATGTTGGTGAGTACAGATCAATTACATGTGCACAATTTAAAGCTGTGTGGTGACATGTGATGATTGTTACCCAATCTGCCAGATAAGTAGCTGACTGTGTGTAATGCTAGGGAAACCTACTGGGTAATTGATGCACAATGTGAAGGAAGACAAATGCTAGCAGTCAGGTAGCTCATGTTTTCTACACATACCGGTTGCCTGTAGCAGAATGTAATGTAGTGCTGCCTTTGTGTCAGACAAGCGACACATTAATGACGCAATTAGGACTCTACAGGTCACAATAGCCAGTGAAAAATGGATGTTGAAACATCATACCTACATATGTAGAAGCCATAGCTAGAATGACATTTGTAAACCCTACATGATGCTATAAATGAGTGCTGCCTTCACGTCAATTGAAGTTAGCAATGTTGTCCACACATATGTCACATGTGTGTCTGGTTGGTGTGTATGGAAAATGTTAATGGAAGTGCCATGCCTTGTCGTGATAAATGTGTTCCTTCACATCTAATTGTTACATGCCTGATCTGAGCATGAACCATATTTGTTAAGGACTCAGGTGCCCTCAGCTAACATATTAGACTGGTATTTATTGTCACTAGTGCCCAAATCAGAATAGGGATTGCAGTCCAAAGGTATGGACTAGGGTACAAACATCTATGTTTGGTGCCAATCACTATTGTTAGGACACATCAATGTATGAAACTGTAACAACATGAGGTATTGCCAAAGTACCTGGCCCTCTGTACCATGTAACTATCAGTCACATATGTGTCATGACCACATAGGCTGTTTGAGTTTGAGAGGTCATGCAGTCCTCAAGTAACCACCTTTTGGATGTCTCTCTTGGATGCACATGATGAGATGAATGCACCCCTATATTGTTGGTGCATACTAATGGAGGTGCATCTTTGCCACCACATGACTGTCCAGTCCACTGCATGTGTGTAGTAGGGTGTGTAACTGTAGCAGGAGACTCATCCAATGTAAATGTTGCTCATGAATAATTCCATGCAGTATGAGCATGTGTGAAAGGGTTTCATTACTCATGTCATATTCTCACATTGTCTTTGTAATTGCAATTGTTCGTCAGTGCACGGATTCTGAGTATATTCTTCCTTCCATGCTTTACAGGTGGACCTGCACCGTACACAGTGGGAGAGGTGGCTCATTTTGAGGACCCCGACACCTACAGTGAGTGTTGCATGTGTGCTATTTTTAATGTTTGCTGGTGATGCATGATGGACTACTGTGTGTTCAACAGAATTCAAGGTTTGATGTGCTGCCCATTCATTAGTATTGTTCCATTAGTGGGATTTCAGTTATCACTTCATTTTGAGTTGACCTATGCTTATCCATTTCTCAGATTTTGGGTCTGTAGGCCATTCTAGTAGGGCCCGCTATGGGGAATGGGGTGAGTCATGTGGAATACACTGGTTAATGTAAGAGTTGCTCTGGGACTTGTCTCGGACTGAGTCTGCATTTCAGACTGACATTCTCCCAGATAGCTTCTGCAAATGGCTTGTCTGAAATCTGCTGTTTCCCTAGTTAACGATGGACTGAGTACACTGTAGGTTGGATCTTCCGGGGGCATGTACTTCCACAAGTTGTACTAGAAGTGTGTGGGACTAGAGTGCAATGGCCTAGGTGTACATTCTACTCATGATCATGGGTGTTCTTGCTCCTCTGTGTCTGTAGAAAAATATGCCTCACTGGTAGTATGTGATGTTGGCCTAAGTCAGTACATTTTGACATGTGTGGACCTTGGATAGGACAAGGTTTAGCTGACTCCGATTTGTTGCTAACCCTTCACTGGTGGTGTGTGTGTGGAGGCAAAAACATGTTGAGCTTTCTATACACTCCTGGGTGTGCATTGATGCATTGATTATGGGATTGTTGTATGTTCTTCCCACCCCCCCCTCAAAGTCAGCCATGTGTTTGGGAATAGGGTACCTAGGACTGTAGCAACCAGTATGTTACACATACTTGTGACCATTTGAAACTTTGTTTTGAACCTAGTGTACACACTCGGTTATGGCACATGAGTTCTATACTAGCAAATCCAATAACAAATGGCAGATATTGAGGGTTGTGATTGTTATCACATACACTGACATATGTAGTCCAGGCAATAGGCGGAGGAGGTGCAGCCATAATGTCAGCTGCATTACTAATGTTTTTGATGAGAAGTTTAGGCTGATGTCACCCATCATGTAGAGACATGTATATGCCATGTGTGAGATGCCTTTGTATGCAGGCTTCCCATGTACTTCCTCTGAGACTTTCAATGATCTATGTGGTGATATGAGCTGTTACAACTACAGTAAAAGTAATTTCCAATTGACCGATTGTGCTATTCCACCCAATGCATTTCCTGTGGTAAATAGTTGCCCTTTCTCTTCACAGCTGCAAACATGAGTGCCGCACAGAGGCATGAATTTGAGAGGCGGGCCATGAGATACCGGCACATCCTGCAGGTGCAGTTGGGGTACCAGGCGGATCGGGCCTCCGGAGCATGGTGGGCCTCACCACAGGGTGGCCCAACATTGCCCACTACAGCCACCACCACCACAACCACCAGTTCTCCCCAAGTGGCCCCAGCAACGGCGGGGACAGTTGTCCCTGCCTCTGCAGCACGACCAGGACCCAGCAATATAAGAGCTGCAGGACAGTCCAGTGGGCTACAAACAACTCCCACACAGAGCACCTCTGCCAGCACACAGACAGCAGCAGCACCTCCAATTGACCCTGCGGCATTCCAGGCTTTAGACCGCAAAATGGACAAGTTCATTCGGAAGGTGGACAAGCTGAGCCAGGATGTGGCGTACATAAAGAAGCGGGTCAGGTCCATCAGGCGGACCCTACGGAGGGCCAACTTCTAGGACTTATATGGTCTATTTTAATTTGTCCCTCCCCTCTCTCCTCTTTCCTTTTTATCATGATAGGTGGGTTTTGGGGATTAGTGTTAGGTTAGTATAGGTTGTTAGCTTAGTTAGTGTTAGGGAGGAGGGTGGGGGGTCCTTATTCTTTCTATTTTTCATTTTTGAGTGTGTGGGTGGGTGGGTGGCGGTCAATGTTGGGATTCCTGTCTGTTTAGAAAAAAAATAAAAATACAAAAAACAAAATTAAAAAATTATAAAAAAAATACAAAAACAATATATGATTGTTTAGAATAGTATAGTATGTGTGTAGGTTAGTATGTGTTGTCCTGCATGTGTCCTGTCTCATAATGGTGGGTGGGGGTTGATGTTTAGATCGATTCGTTATATGTGTAGAGTAAGTTTAGCTTAGGTTAGTTAGGGACAGTTGTGGGTTAGGAGTAGTCAGGTTAGATTAGTGTAGGTATGACTTTTCCCTTAGTTGCCTCTGGTGTGAATACTTATGAATAAATATATAGTTAACCCTTTGCATTATGTGTTAACTGCTACTTGATCATGGCCTTGCCATCAGTGTAGGTGATTGTTGTTCTATGACATTTGTGTCCTATGCTACACACCGAAGAAAAAAGAGGTTTAAAATGGCAGCTACCCCTGTGCTAACTTGGTAAGTATCCACCATTTGATAGAACCACCATTTGGAGTTTACATGGATCACAAAGGATTTGTGTTGATGAGTATGTTTTCTACATCACAAAGTGTGCTTCCAGACTTGGTATTGTGGGTAATTTATTAGGTCGGACTGCAGTGTGATGTTCAGGGACATCTTTGTAGATCAGGTGTTGTTAACACTCTTGTCTTCATTACTGACATAGATCATGTGTGCAACAATTCAGCATGACTTCCCTTCTTGGAAGTATACTCAGAAAGGGTGATTGATGCTGTGTTTAGTTGTGTTTGCTTAGATTAGACTGCATAATTTAATGTTTTAGTATTGCATGGTGCCCACATTTATCAGCCACCATTAGTTGACTTTGATTGCTATTGATGGAGCATTATTCTGTCCAACACAGCATGATTGTGTGTGGTTTCTCCCTTCATCAGTTTTTCTCCTCAGGATGGTCAGGCTATGATGCAATCCTGGCCACTGCACAGATGTATCTGACTACATGATGTCAGGACAGTTGTATTGACAAGCTACATGGTTGTCACACATGCACTTTTGAGTTATCTACTGCACAGTTGATGTGTCAAATTACACAGAGACATATTAGGTGTGCAAGTGCTATTTATTGATAGGTGCTGTAGTGCAAAATGTACATTGTCCATGTTTGCTGAGTCCGTTCTAGTGCATTCTTACATGGTGATCCTACAGAAGGGGTGTGGATGATGCTCCTGACATGCTGGGGTGATGTTACAGACAGTGCAGAGGGACAGGATTTGCCGATTAGTAGGAGAGAGACATTCACTGGCAATGCTGACAAGTCATACAGTGGTTAGCAGAACAGTCATTGAGTATAGTTGTAGTGAGACTGGCAATTGACAAAACGCAGGACCTTGGTCAAAGTAGGCCATGGTGCAGGGACTAGTGCTTCCGGGTACTCTTCCGTGTGAATGTGATCTGTTCCATGTCTTCTTCTTCTGATGTGTGTGTTGCCTGCTTTGTCCTTGTTGTTGTTGGTTGTGAAGGGGCAACACACACCTCAGTGTTAGAAGACGTGGAGTCAGACATCCCGGTGGCTGCTCCCTGTGAAGGTCTTAAGGGCAGTACTGCAGCAAGGAGGGCCTGCTGGTTTTTGAGAATAGCAGCTACATCACGATGGTAGGCAGCCAGGTCGGCCCTGAGGGAGTCATGATTGCATTTGTGCATGCAGTGGAAAGTTTGGGGTGCGAGGTGTTGTGGCAACTCCCTTACTGCAGTGGTGAATTCCTTTATAGTTTCTTGTAGTCCTTGCAGTATGGATGTTAGGGCTTGCATAGCTTCTGCCTGATCTGCAGATGACATCATGCACAAGCGCCCCCCCTCAAGGCCGGCTGCCATATTTTGCATCCCCACCCGCACCTCCTTGGCCAGCTCCCGCTGTACTCCAACTACAGTTCTTTCAAAGCTGGTGCCAGTGTCGTCAGAGTCCTCAGCTGTGTAGGAGCTGGCAGGTCTTGCAACTGGGGTGGTGGGTCGTTCTTCTGTGATGGCTGCTTGTTCTGTGCTCCTCCTTGTGACTGAAGGTGGGGTCTGGAGGGTTTCAAGGACCTTTTGGATGGTCTCCTGGGGAATGTTTATGGGCTCGTCATCCATGTCATCAGGGAAATCAGGGACAGGCATATCGGCATGAGATCCATGTTCCTCTGCAATGAAACAGGGTACAATTAGTGTGTCTGTGTTGTGACAATTTTGACGTAACATGCCAGCCTTTTGATGAATTTACTTTGTGATCTTGTTTGGTATTGGTATCTGCTGTCCTTCATATAGGCATTGTTATAGGCCTATGGCCCACCTGTGTGTCACATGTATGATATTGAGTTATCAGACTTGTCTGCCTAATCGCCTCTAGGTGTTGCTTTGTACCAAATAGGGAATAGCCATCTTTTTGTCATACTCGATCCTCTGTGTATATCTATTCTTATGGTGAGACCTTTCACTGGCTGTGGGTGTTGTGATTGCCCTGGCAGCACACTTGCCTCTCAGGACCTGCCCCAATCCCTGATTGTTCACATTGACTTAATTGTAATTGACATGTGGCATATCCTATGCATGGCAATGTTAAAATGTGATATGGATGTAGACATTGTTAATGTGTCCTGCTGATGTTGGGTAATGTGTGTTACATTGGATTGCCCTGTTTATCGTATCAATGTCCTATTTGGTCCTCTGACTGTGCAGGTGTATTTCAGTGACCAGTTGCATGTGTCCCCTCCTCAATGCTGTTGTCTGAGCAGTATGACATTTGTGATGTTGCCTTGTTAGCCAGGCACGTGAAGGACCCTGACATATGCAGCATGTGTGTGTCCTTAGTGCTGCGTCGCTCCTATTGCTGTTTACTTTGGCTGATGTATGTGACAACTATGGGCATTGACATATGAGTGTACCGGGGCCTTTGTCTTGTTTCAGGAGATTGTTGCAGATGTCATCCTCACCCCCTAATTTAGGTATGTATGTTCCATGGGGAGGTTACTGCCATTGGCTACTATAGCTGCACAGAGATCAGAGGTGTTAGTGTCAACTGTTGTTGCAGTTACATTGCAGTTGTTGTTTTGGCTAGTGGATTGCTGATAGGGCCCTAGTTAATGTAGGAGATATTTTGGCTGACGAGTGCCAGGATGTAAGTTTGACGTAGTGGCCTTCCCTCCTGTCAAGGCTTTCCCTTAGCCCCATTGTTGTCATGACAGGATGCCCCCATGGGACTGTTGTTGGTGTTGTGTTATGTTGTGCCCCAGCTTCTGTATGTGCAGGGCATGCCCCCCTGCCACACCCCTTTACCCATGCTACTCCATGTATATGCTGACTTACATGCAATGTGTAGTAGGTATTCCCCCCCTGCTTACAGTCAACATTATTGTATTTTAAATCCCCATTCAACTTACCCTGCATGTGCGTTGTCTCGTGGTAGTCTGCACTGTCCTGTCCTTGAATCCCTGTGACGATCTCCTCAGGGATGACGGCTGCGACCATCTCCTCCATGTGGTCCAGTGCCTCCTGGTGTGCTGGACTCCCACCTCCAGTCTGCAGTGCTGCCTTCCTGTTCCTGTCCATTTTTTCATTTGTCCTACGTTTGCAGTCATGCCAGCGTTTCTTACACTCGGTGACTGTCCTGCGTACTTCAGCCACACTGTTGATCTTGTCAACAATTTGTTGCCATATGGCCTCTCTCCTACTGATTGGCAACTTAGAGGTGATAAACGGTTGGTGCTGGTGTTCTGTCACCTCTTTAACCAGGATTTCCTGCTCCTCTGCACTGAAGCGACACTTTCTTTTTTTTCTATATATGTCCTGGTTCTTGTATGGATCATCCCGGCTGGTTCCTGGTCTGCTGTCATCTTCCTGGGTCTGTAGTGGCATCTGGGATCCATTTTGGCTCTCCTCTGCTGAATGGGCAGTGTTCTTGGGTATTTTTGACGCTATTGCATTAAAAAAAACGGCGCTTTCCGGGTTGCGGTGTCGTAAATTGACCCACAGTCATTTACGTCGCGTTAACGTCGTTTTGCTTTACGACTTGACGCCGCGATGTGCTTAAAAAAAAATGACTCCCACCTGTTGATTGCGCCGCCGTGCATCAAAGTATAAATTTGACACCCGCACGGCGCATCGAAATGGCGTTAGCCGGCAGTAAAAAATGTTTGACGCAAAACTGCGGCGGCGCAGCTTTGCGTCAAAAAGTATAAATATGGCCCTAAATAACAGATTGTATTTCACATAATTTTGTGGCATTTTTCTGAAACTTCATGTAATTATGCAAAAGATAATTACTAGAATTTCACACACCACTGAAGAAACCTCAATGACTCAGGAAAGAACACGGATTTTCAAAGACAATGAGGACCTAATTTATACTTTTTGGGGCAAAACTGCACTAACGCAGTTTTGCACCAAAAGGTTTAGCACCGGCTTGCACCATTTCTGTGCACCAGCCGGGCACCACATTTATGGAATGGTGCAAGCTGGTGTAAAGGGGAGACTAGCGTAAAAAAAAAAAAAACGTTAGTCGGGTGGGGCTGACGGTATGGAAGAAGAGGGTTTTGCACCAAAAAATGACATTAGGCAGGTTAGAGTAAAAAAAATGACTAACTTGCCTAGAGTCATTTTCTGACACAAAACCATCAATACCACTTGACTCCTGTCTTACAAAAAGACAGGAGTCATGCCAACCACCCCAATGGCCAGCACAGGGGGCCAGGGTCCCCTGGGCATGGTCATTGCACCCAGTGCCATGTATGGGGGCCCATTTTAGGGCCTCCTATGGCACTTAAAAAAAAAAAAACTTTCCTGTACTTACCTGGGATTGGGTCCCCTATCCTCTGCTGTCCCACTGTTTTGGGTGGGTGTGTCCCTGGGGCCTGGGTAGGGCACCTGTGGGCTTATGCCATGGTGTTCCACCATGGAAATAGGCCCACAGGTCCCCTAACGCCTGCCCTGACCCAGGCGTTAAAAAATGGGGCAAAGCAAGCTTTGCTCCATTTTTTGACCACTCCTTCCTCCGGTGTACCATTTTTGCATGGGAGTATAAATATGACGTTAAGGCCATAGAGCCATTTTTTGCATGGGAACGCCTACCTTGCATCTCATTAAGGCAAGGTAGGTTTGCATGTCCAAAAAATGACTTTAACTCCATAAGTTTGGTGCTAGACGAGTCTAGCGTCAAAGTATACTGTAAATATGGAGTTAGTTTTGTACCGAATTAGAGTAAAACAAATGGCTCTAAATCGGTGCAAACAGAGTATAAATATGCCCCTGAGAGCCTTATTAACAAAAGTTTGGCGTAGGGAAGCACCACAAACCTTTTAGCTGAGCTGCCCTACGCCAAATGGAAAGGGCAGGAATGCACTGTATTTAGAAGATACAGTGCATTCCTGTCCTTTCAGCCAGCGCAGAATCTTCAGTCGAGCACCAACACAGGCACCCTTGCACCATGGTGCAAGGGTGTCTGTGTTGTTGGCACAATTGTTTTTGTGCCGGAAGGGGCATGATAAGGGAATGATATTTATATGTCACTCAGTTAATTCTGAGTTGGGGACATTCAATTCATTTACAGACATACATTTTTGACAGAGTGACATTTTGATCCAAATTACCTAAAGTTTTACCTGACCTACCTTTCACTCCTGCTGCTGATTCTGCATTTTGACAACAAAACTCAACTGTAATATCATAATAGTCGAGCTATGACATCTTTTCTTTATTATCAATAACTGGGTGCATCATAAGTCACTGAGATAAAGCAGTTAAAGACTGGGGGGCATATTTATACTCCGTTTGCGCCGAATTTGCGTCGTTTTTTTCGACGCAAATTCGACGCAAAACTAACTCCATATTTATACTTTGGCGTTAGACGCGTCTAGCGCCAAAGTTCATGGAGTTAGCGTCATTTTTTGGCGTGAACACCTTCCTTGCGTTAATGATATGCAAGGTAGGCGTTCCCGTCTAAAAAAATGACTGCGATGCTATTGCGTCGGATTTATACTCCCGGGCAAAAATGACGCCCGGGAGTGGGCGGGTCTAAAAAACCCGCATTTGCGCCGGATTTTAGCGCCTGGGTCAGGGCAGGCGTTAAGGGACCTGTGGGCTCAGAATGAGCCCAGAGGTGCCCTCCCAAGCCCCCAGGGACACCCCCTGCCACCCTTGCCCACCCCAGGAGGACACCCAAGGATGGAGGGACCCACCCCAGGGAAGAGAAGGTAAGTTGTGGTAAGTATTTAAAAAAAAAAAAAATTGTGGCATAGGGGGGCCTGATTTGTGCCCCCCTACATGCCACTATGCCCAATGACCATGCCCAGGGGACAGAAGTCCCCTGGGCATGGCCATTGGGCAAGAGGGCATGACTCCTGTCTTTGCTAAGACAGGAGTCATTTCAATGGGGGATGGGCGTCATAAAAAAATGGCGCAAATCGGGTTAAGACGTTTTTTTTGCCTCAGCCTGACTTGCCCCATTTTTAGACGCCCAAACGCCATTTTTCCCTACGCCGGCGCTGCCTGGTGTACGTGTTTTTTTTTCACGCACACCAGGCAGCGCCGGTCGGCTAACGCCGGCTAACGCCATTCAATAAATACGGCGCCCGCATGGTGCTTCAGAATGGCGTTAGCCGGCGCTAATTTTTTGGGCGCAAAACTGCGTTAGCGCAGTTTTGCGTCAAAAAGTATAAATATGGGCCTGGATTTAATACAAGGACAAGGCCACAGTAACTCAGGTGGGTGTCACACCCACTGGATTTGTAGGGGGCAGGCCGCACAGCAGCCCATGGAGGTAGGACTACATACCGTCCGCTGGCGGTGATGGCTGCTCAGTGGTGGTAGTGGTGGTGCTGCTGCTGGTGGGGGGAGGCCCCAGCCCATCCCCTGCAGCCTCGGACAGTTGGCCAATGGGGGTGGTGATTGTGGTGCTGCTGGTGGGGGGACGCTCCTGCCCATCTCCTGCAGCATCAGATGGCTGCCCACTTGGAGTGGTGGTGCTGCTGGTGGGGGGAGGCCCCAGCCCATCCCCTGCAGCCTCAGACGGCTGCCCAATGGAGGTGGTGGTGGTGGTGCTGCTGGTGGGGGGAGGCTCCTGCCCATCTCCTGCAGCCCTGGATGGCTGCCCACTGGTGGTGGTGGTGCTGCTGCTGCTGGTAGGGGGAGGGCCCAGCCTATCCCCTGCAGCCTCGGACGGCTGTCCAATAGAGGTGATGGTGGTGCTACTGGTAGGCTCCTGCCCATCCCCTGCAGCCTCAGATGGCTGCCCACGTGTGGTGGTGGTGCTGCTGCTGGTTGGGGGAGGCTCCTGCCCATCCCCTGCAGCCTCGGACGCCTGCCCAGTGAAGGTGGTGGTACTGCTGCTGCTGGTGGGGGGAGGCTCCAGCCTATTCCCTGCAGCCTCGGACAGCTGCCCAATGGAGGTGGTGGTGGTGCTGCTGCTGGTGGGGGGAGGCTCCTGCCCACCCCCCTGTAGCCTTGGATGGCTGCACAACCATGGTTAGTGGTGGGGGCTCCGTCAGAGTTCCTCCCCCAGGCCCCTTGCCCTTCCTGCCTGCTGGCTTCTTGCTCTTCCTTGCAGCAGCTGGGGCTACCTCCTTGGCCTTCCTGGCAGCAGCTGGGGCAGGCTCCTTGGTCTTCCTGGCAGCAGCTGGGGCAGGCTCCTTGGTCTTCCTTGCAGCAGCTGGGGCAGGCTCCTTACCCTTGAGGCTGCCTGGTGCAGGCTCCTTCGCCATCAGGACATGTGCCCTGGATCCTTTTCCACCACGAGTGGGTGTGGTGACTACCACGCCCGTGGACTGGGTGGCTGAGGTGCTTGGCTGGGTTTTTGCCACCCTGGCCAGACGTGCAGGATGGGGGGGGGAGGATAGGGAAGAGGTCAATGGTGGAAAGTAAAAGCTTTTTAGGAACACTGGAGCTGGAAGAGGGAAAAGGTTTGGGAGTGGAGGAAGAGGGAGTGGTTGTAGGAGGTGTCTGTTGAATTTGGGCGCTGGTGCATGGGCTGGATGCTGTTGTGAGGTGGATGGCTGTTGGGTGTCTGAGTGCTTGTGTTTGTGTACCTTGGGGGGGGTGGTGCAGTCACAGTGGGAGAGGACACAGGGCTTGGCTGTTGTGGAGGTGTCTGCCAGTGAGGTGTGTGTTCTGCTAGGTGTGGTGGTGATGCTGGTAGTGGATGAGGATGTAGGGCATGCAAGTGTGAGTGTAGACGGAACTGGGAGGGAGGTGGAGGAGGAGGAGACAGTGGAAATTGTGGATGTTGGTATGTCTGCATCTGGATGATGTTTGTGTGAGTGCCTGTGGGATGATGTGTGGTGCTTGTGTTTGCCTTTGCCACTCCTGGGTGTTGTCTTGTGTGCATGCTCGTCTGCCTGTGTTCTTGGGATAGGATGGGGTTGGGGGGAATGGGATTAGGAAGAGGAAGTTGGAGGGGGGAGGGTGGAAACAGGGACAATGGGTGCCATCAGAGAGGAGGCCAGAGCCTGGATCGATCTCTGTTGGGCCACCAAGTCAGTGTGAATGACCTCCAGAAATGCATTGGATGGCATTCACAATGGTTGACTGCCCTACAGAGATGGATCCCAGGAGGTCAATAGCCTCCTCACTCAGCGCAGCAGGGCTCACTGGGGAAGGGCCTGAGGTGCCTGGGGCGAAGGAGATGCCCACCCTTCTGCCCACAGCAACTCGCTGAGGGGCTGCTGGGAGGGCAGTGCTGGTACTCGGGGTGGCGGCTGTACCTGTAGCTGGGGTGGTCACAGAGGTGTCCGCCATCACCAGGGAGCTTCCATCGGAGGAGGTATCTGTGTCTGAACTGTCCCCTCCTGTCTCTGCTGTGGTGCTCCCCTTGCCCTCCGTCCCACTGGTGCCCTCACCGTTGGTGGACTCCACCTCCTGGGTCATGTGGGATGCAGCTCCTCCGTCACCGGTGCCTCTGCTCCTACGCCAGATGATGCTAATGCACATAAGGACAGGGTGACGAAACAAAAACGGGGGGGGAGAGACAAAGGATACACTCGGTCAATGGCTGCACCAACACCACGGTTGGCGTACACACCACCGTCACACAAGGGGACAGCCTTATGCACTATGCATTGCACTACCAGTTATAATGCTAGCCACCAAGGCATGGGGAAAGGCACATACTGCCAAATGCAGCAAACCTGGGACCCACGCAGCCCTGACCAGTTGTGGATGCCTACGAGCTAGGTAGCAGAATTATCACTTCAGAACTCTGGCCAACATAGGACCTACTCTGCAATGTCAGGCCTGGCCTAGGGGCACCCACTGACACACATCCCCCACTCGAGTACCCCCCTACCATGCGTAAGTTGTAATGATGGGCACTGTACTCACCCCCTTGCGGCTGCTGTGATGCCCTCGAGCGCCCATCCAGCTCCAGATAGGCCACCACCAGTATGCGGGCCATTAGGGGGGTCAGGGTTCGACGGACGCCGCTTCCTCGTTGGGAGGCCATCCCCAGCTGGGCCTCCGCCATCTTCCGTGCCCAGCATCTCAGGTCCTCCCACTGTTTCCGATAGTGGGTGCTTCGCCTGCCGTAGACCCCCAGGGTCCGCACGTCCTTGGCGATGGCACGCCATATACCCTTCTTTTGTTGGGCGTTGACCTGACACACAGGAAATGATATCAGTCAGACAATCCTGCCTGTTACACTTATGGCCCACCATACCCCTTCACATCACCATTTGCACACACATGGCCCAGCACACAAGCTGTACGCCGCCCAGGGGACATCCACCCACCCACCTACATGAGGCCTTCACATGCACCACTCCATGCATTCATGCCACATGCATTGTGCTCACAGTGTACTCACCTGTTGGTCTGGAGGCCCATACAGCAGTCCGTACTGGGGTAGGACCCCATCCACCAGTCACCCCAACTCCGCTGAGGTAAAGGCAGGGACCCTTTCCCCACTCACACGAGCCATGGTAGATTCCAGACACAGGTCACAGCAGCACATGCAGTGTAGGTCCTCTTCTGCTGAAGGTCAGGTAGCAAGTGAATGACCAGATAGAAATTGGCGGTCACGTCCACGGCGGTGCATACCGTCACCGCCGGCGTACATCACCATTGGCCACTGTACCCTATAGGGCCCAATGTTAACCAATTTGGAGTTGCACGGCGGTTCCCGACCGCCTACCGCAACAGCGCACAACGTCAGCGGAATTACCTCACTTCCACCTGTCCCTCCACACAGGACAGGCCGATGCCACTTCAGGGGGAGGGGCAGACCCTGGATAATAACTGCATCACAGTTAAAAATAGGACATACAAGACTTAACCATTACAAATGAAATCATGCATTGTACTGTTGTGGCGCCAATGTTCATTTTGTGACCGGCTCCTCACTCTTTTGTCCCTTAGGCTGCAACCGCTGTGGATGAATAGGAGATGGAGACATACCCCCATGTACAGACCCCTGGTGGACTTGGCAACAATGGAGGACAGGCACATTATCCTCACCTATAGACTTGAAAGGGCCACAATCACAGAGCTGTGTGCCCAACTGGAGACTGACCTGATATTTGCTATCCGTCACCCCACTGGGATCCCCCCTCTTGTGCAAGTCTTATCTGTGCTCCAATTCTTGGCAACTGGTTCTTTCCAAGTAACAGTGGGCTTGGCAGCACGAATGTCACAGCAAATGTTCTCAATAGTGCTGACAAGAGTGTTGTCTGTCCTGATTAAACACATGTACAGCTACATTGATTTACCCCAGGTGGAGGATTTGGCCACAGTGAAGGCTGACTTCTATGCAATAGGACATATCCCCAACATAATTTGGTTGATTGATGGAACCCATATAGCATTTGCCCCCTCCCCCGGCAAAATGAACAGGTGTTCAGAAATTGAAAGAGTTTCCACTCCATGAATGTATACATGGTGTGCTTGGCGGACCAGTACATCTCCCATGTCAATGCTAAGTATCCTGGGTTGGTGCATGATGCCTTTATCCTGAGGAATAGCAGCATCCCTAATGTGATGGCCCAACTACAGAGGCACCAGATGTGGCTAATAGGTGAGCCCTGGTTCCCACCCAGTAGATGTTGGTGTATGGGTATGGTGTGGGCCATATAGGATAGTGTGTGCCTAAATGTTGTCCCTCGATATTTGCAGGTGACTCAGGTTACCCCAACCTATCATGGCTACTGAGCCCTGTGAGGAATGCCAGGACAAGGGCAGAAGAACGTTACAATGAGGCACATGGGCAAACAAGAAGGATAATCGAACGGACCTTTGGTCTTCTGAAGGCCAGGATCAGGTTCCTCCATCTAACTGGGGGATCACTGTGCTACTCACCCAAGAAGGTCTGCCAGATAATCGTGGCATGCTGCATGTTGCACAACCTTGCCTTGAGACGCCATGTGCCTTTTCTGCAGGAGGAGGAGGCTGGAGATGGCAGTTTGGCAGCAGTGGACCCTGTGGACAGTGAGGATGAGGAGGCAGAGGATGAGGACAACAGAACATCAGTGATTCAACAATACTTCCAATGACACACAGGTAAGACAGTGTTACTTCACATTTCATTGTCATTATTTAGATTATCTTTGGTACTGGCATGCTGTTATTTCTCACTTCTATGCCCACTCACTGTACCCTTTGGCAACTCATTTTGCAGATGTTGGTGCCCACTATCGCTCCTGGTGTGATCACTGCAGCCACTACAGGTCTTTCCTATGTGAACATTACTGTACAGTTTAAACTGCAATGTTTGAACCTGGTTAAACGAATACATACTTAAATAAGTTTGACATACTCCATACTTGTATTTCTTCACAGTGTGTTTATTGAAGTGCTAAGAAGAAGGGGGGCAAGTGCATTGGGATGGGGTGATGATGGAGGAAAGTCCAGGGTATTGTTCCAGTCTATTTGTAGCACAAGTGCATTGTCCAAGGGGACATAGGAAGGGGAGCAATGGCAGTTCAAGGTGGACAGGGTGACAGAGTGGGACACAAGGGTGACAATCAGGAGAGTCTAATTTCCTGGCAGGGTCTTGGCAATAGTCTCTGGCTTCTGCCTGGATTGCAGGGAACTTTTGCGGGGTGGTTCACCTTCTGCAGGGGGAGGGGTGCTGGTGGCCTATTGATCCTGTGGCGGGGCCTCTTGTCCACTAGTGGCAGCGGAGGTGGAAGGAAGTTCAGATGTCTGGCTAGTGGCAGGGGCCTGCTGTTGTGAGACTGCCTCCCTCATAATGTTGGCCATGTCTGCCAGCAACTCTGCTATGGAGACCAGGGTGGTGTTGATGGCCTGCAAGTCCTCCCTGATCCCCTGGTACTGTTCCTCCTGCAGCCGCTTGTTCTCCTGCACATTGTCCAGGATCTGGCCCAGCGTATCCTGGGAATGTTGGTAGGCTCTGAGGATCTCGGTGAGTGCCTCCTGGAGAGTCGGTTCCCTGAGCCTGTCCTTCCCCTGGCGCACAGCACTCCTCCCAGTTTCCCTGTTGTCCTGTACCTATGTCCCCTGAACCATGTGCCCACTGCCACTGACCCCAGGTCCCTGATTGTCTTAGGTATGAGGTGTGCCCTGGGGTCCCTTTAGTGGTGAACACACTGCTGATTGACGTGCCCTGGGGACAGAAGTATGGGTACGCTGGGTGGGTGCTGTGGTGGTGTTTCCAGATGGGGGAGCATCTGTGGAGGTGTGTGACTGTGGCTGGGTAACCAACTGTTCAGAGGTCCTTGATGGGCAAGGTTGGTCATCCAGATCCAGGTGACCAGAGTTGCTGTCATCACTGTGGGCCTCTTCAGTTGGGGGACTGGATAGTGCTAGCACCTCTTCTCCGCTGACATTGGCTGGGATACCTGTTGGGATGTAAATGCTGTGTTATTGTTTCTATGTGTGACATATTGTGCATTGGTGGATTGCCCTGTTTGTTTGTATTTGCCCTGGCAGCTTTCACTTGTGTACGTTGGTGTATGGTGGGATGATTGGTTCTCTCTAGTGTGTATGATTTAGTGTTAGGTGTCCATGCAGGTCTGTGACTGGTGTCCATGCATTGGTTTGGCATGCAGGGCTTGGCATTGGGATGAGTGAGATGTGATGGTCGGGGTGTGGGAGGTGGTGGAGTGATGTGAGTGAGGGTGAGGGTGGGGGTATGTGATGGCATGCAGGTAGGGAGGTGATAGTAATATAGAGTTGACTTACCAGAGTCCAGCCCTCCTGCTAGTCTGCCCAGGCCCTCAGGATGCATGATTGCCAAGACTTGCTCCTCCCATGTTGTTAGTTGTGGGGGAGGAGGTAGGGGTTCACCACCAGTCTCTGTACAGCGAGTTGGTGTCTTTCTGCAATGGAACACACCTTCCCCCGTAGGTCGTTCCAC
This sequence comes from Pleurodeles waltl, assembly GCF_031143425.1. NCBI lineage: Eukaryota > Metazoa > Chordata > Amphibia > Caudata > Salamandridae > Pleurodeles > Pleurodeles waltl. The sequence goes on along the minus strand of NC_090437.1, from coordinate 316,200,224 downwards.
CTCTTCCTGATGTCGTCCCTTGTTCTGGGGTGCTGTCCCATGGTGTTGGCCCTGTCCATGATCCTCTGCCATAGCTCCATATTCCTAGCAATGGCTATCTGCTGCACCTGTGCGGCAAATAGCTGTGGCTCTACCTGGATGATTTCCTCCACCATGACCCTTAGCTCCTCCTCTGAGAATCTGGGATGTCTTTGTGGTGCCATGAGTGTTGTGTGAGTTGCGTAGGTGAGGGTGTGTAGGGTGATGTTTTGGGGTATGTGATGTGGGGTGCGTGGGTGGTGTATAGGTGTAGGTGGTGTGTGGCTCTGGTTCTGTCTGTAGTCATGGTGTCTGTCTCGTGCCAATGGTTTGTATTCGTAAGGGGTTGTGAGTAATGTGGGTGTGTGTTTTATAGTGGTGTGGGTGTGGTGTGTGTATGGGTGTCAGGTGTGTGTTATTTAAATTGACCAATGTAGTGTTGTTTTGTATGGGTGTGTGTATTTTGAGCGCAGCAGTATGTACCGCCAATGGTTTACCGCCATTGAATGTCCGCTGTGGTGATTCGTGGGTCATAATGTGGTGGGCGTTGTTCTGTTGGCATAACAGTGTGGGTTTGGATACCGCCAGTTTATCATTGTCCTTGGGTGTGGCGGACTTGTGTCTGTGGCTGAATAGTGATGAATTGGTGTGTGTGTGTCATAATATGGTGAACGGATATCTGCCCCCGCGGTATGTTGGCGGCAGTCAGCATGGTGGTAAGTGGGATTTACCTCCAATGTCATAATGAGGGCCTTAGTGACCATTGACAACAATGGAGAACATTTGGGATAAGCCCTTCAAAATATATTACTGATGCTGCAGATCCCAGGTTCTTAAAATCTACAAACCTAAATAGATTGAGATGGTCAAATACCACCATAGCGGGTCTGCACAATAAGGCAAAAGAACTAGTGGAAGCCAATAGATTCACAGGAAACAACCCACTAGACACCTGGATAAACCTCACCACAAAACTAATATTACACACCTCATCAATGACCAGAAACAAATGTGTAGCTAGCAATGGTTTCACAAGACTATCGCAAAACAGCCAACTCTTGAAAAGGGAGTTAAAACAGGCCATTAGAAAATTAAAATCCACAGATATCCATCTCGCCTCTTGGGAAAAAGTAAAGCGACTTAGGAAAGAATATAAAAATCAGTTTTGGGAAGACAGGAATACAAAGAAAGAAACATTCTTGGCAAAACTAATCTTTACCGCCAAACAGTCCAACTCTAGGAGATCATAAATAACCGGTCAGGCCAGTAAAGGTAATAATTAACTCAAATGTCTAGAAAGCTATCTGGGTCCAGCATTTGGCCAAAATGTTTGAGGGGGACTCATGTATGAAGCGTCAATCGTAAGGGTAGGAACAATATGTCTGATTAACGGATGGGGTTTTAATGGTTCCCTACACACAGGGTAGAGTACACATTAACAAAAGCAAGCACAAGCTCAGACAATCACATTCATCAACTCTACTTGATGTACTCATAGTAAAAAAAAAAACAATAATCAAAGGCACAAAAGACGAACCACCAGGACTCAATGAAATCCCAGAAGCCATTTTCAAATGGGACACGGAATACTGGGCAAGTCCGCTATTGATCTTAAATTAAGAGGAGGAGTCAATAAGCAGTATTCCATTGAGCTGGCGTGGCTCCATTAGCAACCTGGTCTTCAAAGGTGGAGATCGTACTAACCCAGCAAATTACAGGTTAATCGCATTACTAGACACAGAAGCAAAATATTATGCATCACTGATCAAAGAGGACCTTACAGAGTGGTCTTATAAGAACAACCTACTCACTTAACCAGACTGGATTTCAAAGAGGGCTTGGCACAATTACATACATCTGGGCTATCTCCCTAATAGCGGACAAACGGAAACAGAAACAGCAAAAATTGCATCTCTTTTTCTTGACCTAAAAGTGGCATTTGACCATGGCACACTGTGGAGTAAATTACGAGTTTGGAACATCCCAGAAAGAGTACTGCGAGGAATAAAACAACTCTACACACAAACCTGGATTTGTGTCAAATTAGGGTGTGGCGGCAGGATTTCAAGATAGATCGCTACAAATAAGGGTCTGAAACAGAGGCATGTGTTCTCTCCACATCCCTTCAACATGTTCATGGCAGACTAGACACCAGAGCTTGATAAGGTCAACTCACATCCATTGTGCTTGGGCTCACCTCTCCTGTGCTGTGTGTGTTGTGTGCTGTGTTGTGCTTTTAATGAGCTCAACAAAAGTTGGTCTACAAAGATCTTTGAACTGAGAAATTATGTTTTTACCAATAAATTGGAAATCAACACAGCAAAAACAAAAACAATGTTAATCAAGGGGCACTCTGCCCCCCCACTGAGAACACGGCTGGACACGTCCAGTGGATGAGGTAAGCAGTTACAATTACTTGGGTTCATACACTGACAATAAATTAAATCACCAGGGGCAGAGGCAATATATGCTAGAGAAAGGAAATGACCTGGTATTCACATTTTGTGTGCTGGCTAGGAAACTGGAGGGTCCCTCTTTTAAGCCGCTGTTATCAGTAACCGCAGCAAAAATGCTCCCGATGGTGGCATATGCAAGCGCTGCATGGAAAAGACGCATCCCTTCTGAACAAATTGAAGGTAACCGATCTTAAGCAGGTGTTTCAACTCCCCCAAAATGCTTCAACTGGCACGGGTGCACCCGGAATTTGTGCTTATTAATGAGTCTTTGGAGAGGATGTACACATCCATAAAAAGTTAGTTTAAGATGAAGCAGAGACCACTCCCCACTAAACAGTGCATTAAGGAAGGCGATAGAAAGTGACTCTCAGTCGACATATAATAATTACCCTTCTAAGCCGCGATATCAGATGAGCACAGAAGAGCTTTGAATTAAGAACTTACCTCTTGCATCAACAAGCAAATAATAAACAAATTTGTAAAACAGCACTCATTTCTGGTCGATAAAAACAGTTTTAGATAGCGATCTCATGCATGGATGGTGCTTAAATAATATGAAAGTATGAACTATATTTATAATCGTTTTGCGCTGAATCAGCGTCATTTGTTTTACGCTAATTCAGCGAAAGCCTAACTCCATATTTATACTTTGGCGCTAGACACGTCTAGCACCAAAGTTATTGAGTTTACGTCATTTTCTGGACGTGGAAGCCTACCTTGCGTCAATGAGATGCAAGGTAGGTGTTCCTGTGCAGAAAACGACGATATGGCCTTAGCGCCATATTTATCCCACGTTCTAAACTAGCAAGGGGGGATGGGAGCATTAAATAATGTTGCTAAGCTTTAACGGGGGATGGGAGCCTTAAATAATGGCACAAAGCTTGCTTAGTGCCATTATTTAACGCCTGGGTCAGGGCAGGTGTTAAGGGACCTTTGGGCCTTTTTCCATGGTCAGAGATCATGAAAGAGCCCACAGGTGCCCTTCCCTGGCCCCAGGGACACCCACACCCACACCAGAGTGACACCACGGATGGGGAACCTATCCCAGGTAAGTCCCGGTAAGTATATATATTTTTCCCACTAGGGCCCTGACTTGGGGCCCCCTGCATGGCGCTGGCCCCAAAGGCCATGCCCAGGGGACATATGTCCCCTGGGCATGGCCACTGGGGTGGTGGGCATGGCTCCTGTCTTTATTAAGACAGGAGCCATGCACATGGGTGTTGTGCACCAGGAAATGGTGCTACACTGCTTAGAGGCATTTTTTGGGCTCTAAACAGTGTAGCGCCAAAATTCGGCACACAAGCTCCAGTTTCCCCTACGCCTCGCCCACCCGGTTAGCGTCCTTTGCAATGACGCTATCAGGGCAAAGCTACTGCAAGCCCGGCTCTATTCAGTCAATAGTACACCTCCTATTGCACTCCTCTGGCTCGTCATCATGTTGATAAATTTTGTCAATTTCATTTTATAAATGCTTTTATCTCTTTTAGGGTGGACATCATTCAACAATCAATGGGAAGTAATGTAATTACCAAATTTTAGTTATCTTTATATTGCTTTTATCACAGCTGACTGAATTAACTATTGTAGATAAGTATTTGTGCTGACTGTTCTAGTGATATAACATGTGCTCTATGGATATTAACAATTGAATGTACATGACTAATATTGTCACGGTTTTAATTAACTTAACAATAAAGAATTTGATATTTGATTTCTTTTTAAGAATGTCACTCAAAGCTGCTTTTGAATCTCTGAATCACTTCAAGAACTTGATTAATGTAGTCACTTGCTTGGACTTTGTAAGACCTTAGTAATACTTCTCTCCTGAAAATGGTGAATTAACAACTTGGACACCAATACATAATTGTGTGCAACAAAAGGTATAACTCTATTCTAAAAAATCATGGGTGTTCTTATCCTCTTCCCCACTTCACACATGGTGATGGATACACCTGGTTACTGATAAACGTCAACTTACCCCACAACTAATACTATTTGTCTTTGCAGACTTGAGAAGGCCCCAGGTTGTCGGCCAATTAGGGGGTGAAACACGTGTCACTGGACACAAATATGAGCCATATGGCGGAAATATTGACTGTGTCTTGAATAAGAGCATTGAGAAAGCCCCAGGCTGTCATGCCAATTAGAGGCGAAACAGGTGTCGGCTGCTATTGCATTTGTAACTTTGTGGAACTCACACTAATGAATTATGGAAATACTCACTGTCAATAAAAATCAAAATTGAAAGAACCACGAAAGGAACTCATATCATCTTACTTTAATGGGTGGATTCACTTGTTTGTTACAAGTCATTGACACTGAGATACAGTAGGTCCAAACCTCGACTAGTGGTCTACCCATCCCCTTTTCACTAAATATGGGTATTGCTCAACAAGGAGAGAGTTTTGGATTTTGGAGTATTTCACTTTAACCCCTTCACTGCCAGGCCTTTTCCCCTCCTGTGCCGAGCCTTTTTTTGGCTATTTGGGGCAGTTTGCGCTTAGGCCCTCATAACTTTTTCTCCACATAAGCTACCCATGCCAAATTTGCGTCCTTTTTTCCAACATGCAAGGGATTCTAGAGGTACCCGACTTTGTGGGTTCCCCGGAAGGAGACCAAGAAATTAGCCAGAATAAGGCAAAAATTTAGTTTTTTAAAAACAAAAGGGAAAAAAGGGCTGCAGAAGAAGGCTTGTGATTTTTTCCCTAAAAATGGCATCAACAAAGGCTTTGCAGTGGTAAAATCACCATCTTCCCAGCTTTCAGGAACAGGCAGATTTGAATTAGAAAACCCAATTTTTCAACACAATTTTGACATTTTACTGGAACATACCCCATTTTTACTATTTTTTGTGCTTTCAGCCTCCTTCCAGTTAGTGACAGAAATAGGTGAGAAACCAATGCAGAAAGCTAAACATTTCTAAAAAGTAGATGAAATTCTGAATTCAGCAAGGGGTCATTTGTGTAGATCCTACAAGTGTTTCCTACAGAAAATAACAGCTGAAATAAAAGAATATTGAAATTGAGGTAAAAAACCAGCAATTGTTCTCCACGTTTTACTCTATAACTTTTTCCTGCTTTGTCAGATTTTTGAAAGCAATATACTGTTACGTCTGCTGGACTCTTCTGGTTGCGGGGATATATAGAGTTTGTAGGTTCATCAAGAACCCTAGGTACCCAGAGCCAGTAAATGAGCTGCACCTTGCAAAGGTTTTTCATTCTATACCAGGTATGCAGCAATTAATTTGCTGAAATATAAAAAGTGAAAAATAGGTATCAAGAAACCTTTGTATTTCCAAAATTGGCACAAGGTAAGGTGTTGAGAATCAGTAGTTATTTTCACATCTCTGAATTCCGGGGTGCCCACACTAGCATGTGAATTACAGGGCATTTCTCAAATAGACATCTTTTTAACACACTGTCTTACATTTGGAAGGAAAAAATGTTGAGAAAGACAAGGGGCAATAACACTTGTTTTACTATTCTATGTTCCCCCAAGTCTCCTGATAAAAATGGTACCTCACTTGCGTGGGTAGGCCTGATGCTCGCAACAGGAAACACAAAATGGACACATCACATTTTTACATTGAAATCTGACATGTTCTTTGCAAACTGCCTAGCGGTAGATTTTGGCCTCTAGCTCAGCCGGCACCTAAGGAAACCTACCATGCCTGCACTGTTTTGAAAACTAGACGCGTAGGGGAATCCAAAATGGGGGGACTTGTGGGGCTCTGACCAGGTTCTGTTACCCAGAATCCGTTGCAAACCTCAAAGTTTGGCCCAAAAAATACTTTTTCCTCTCCTTTCGGTGAAAGAAAGTTCTGGAATCTGAGAGGAGCCACAAATTTCCTTCCACCCAGCGTTCCCCCAAGTCTCCCAATTAAAATGGTACCTCACTTGTGTGGGTAGGCCTAGCCCCCACGAAAGAAAATGCCCCAAAACACAACGTGGACACATCACATTTTCACAATGAAAACAGAGATGTTTTTTGCAAAATGCCTAGCTGTGGATTTTGGCCTCTAGCTCAGCCGGAACCTAGGGAAACTTACCAAACCTGCGCAGTGTTGAAAACTAGACACCTAGGGAAATCTAAGATGGGGTGACTTGTGGGGCTCTGACCAGGTTCTGTTACCCAGAATCCTTTGCAAACCTCAATATTTGGCCAAAAAAACACATTTTCCTCTCATTCGGTGACAGAAAGTTCTGGAATCTGAGAGGAGCCACAAATTTCCTTCCACCCAGCCTTCCCCCAAGTCTCCCAATAAAAATGGTACCTCAATTATGTGGGTAGGCCTAGCGCCCGCAAAAGGAAATGCCCCAAAACACAACGTGGACATATCACATTTTCACAAAGAAAACAGAGCTGTTTTGTACAAAATGCCTAGCTGTGGAGTTTGGCCTCTAGGTCAGTCGGCACCTGGGGAAACCTACCAAACCTGTGCCTTTTTTTTTTAAACTAGACACCTCGGGGAATCCAAGATGGGGTGACTTGTAGGGCTCAGACCAGGTTCTGTTACCCAGAATCCTTTGCAAACCTCAAAAGTTAGCCAAAAACACTTTTTCCTCTCATTTCGGTGACAGAAAGTTCTGGATTCTGAGAGGAGCCACAAGTTTCCTTCCACCCAGCGTTCCCCCAAGTCTCCTGATAAAAATGTTACCTCACTTGTGTGGGTAGGCCTAGCGCCTGCGACAGGAAATCCCCCAAAACACAACGTGGACACATCACATTTTCACAAAGAAAACAGAGATGTTTTTTGCAAAATGCCTAGCTGTGGATTTTAGCCTCTAGCTCAGTCGGAACTTAGGGAAACTTAGCAAACCTGCACAGTGTTGAAAACTAGTCACCAAGGGAAATCTAAGATGGGGTGACTTGTGGGGCTCTGACCAGGTTCTGTTACCCAGAATCATTTGCAAACCTCAAAATTTTGCCCAAAAAACACCTTTTCCTCTCATTTCGATGACAGAAAGTTCTGGAATCTGAGAGGAACCACAAATTTCCTTCCACTCAGCGTTCCCCCAACTCTCCCGATAAAAATGATACATCGCTTGTTGGGTAGGCCTAGCGCCCACGACAGGAATTGCCCCAAAACACAACGTGGACACATCACATTTTCACCAAGAAAACAGAGCTGTTTTTTCCAAAGTGCCTACCTGTGGATTTTGGCCTCTAGCTCAGCCGGCACCTGGGGAAACCTAGCAAACCTGCACATTTATGAAAACTGGACACCTAGGTGAATCTAAGATGTGGTGACTTGTGGGGCTCTGACCAGGTTCTGTTACCCAAAATCCTTTGCAAACCTCAAAATGTGGCCAAAAAAACACATTTTCCTCCCATTTCGGTCACAGAAAGTTCTGAAATCTGAGAGGAGCCACAAATTTCCTTCCACCCAGCCTTCCCCCAAGTCTCCCGATAAAAATGGTACCTCACTTGTGTGGGTAGGCCTAGCGTCTGCAAAAGGAAATGCCCCAAAACACAATGTGGACATATCACATTTTCACAAAGCAAACAGAGCTGTTTTTTACAAAGTGCCTAGCTGTAGATTTTGGCCTCGTGCTCAGCCGGCAGCTGGGGAAACCTACTAAACCTGTGCATTTTTTAAAACTAGACACCTCGGGGAATCTAAGATGGGGTGACTTGTAGGGCTCTGTCCAGGTTCTGTTACCCAGAATTCTTTGCAAACCTCAAAATTTGGCCCAAAACCACTTTTTCCTCTCATTTCGGTGACGGAAAGTTCTGGAATCTGAGAGGAGCCACAAATTTCCTTCCACCCAGCGTTCCCCCAAGTCTCCCAATTAAAATGGTACCTCACTTGTGTGGGTAGGCCTAGCCCCCACGAAAGAAAATGCCCCAAAACACAACGTGGACACATCACATTTTCACAATGAAAACAGAGATGTTTTTTGCAAAATGCCTAGCTGTGGATTTTGGCCTCTAGCTCAGCCGGAACCTAGGGAAACTTACCAAACCTGCGCAGTGTTGAAAACTAGACACCTAGGGAAATCTAAGATGGGGTGACTTGTGGGGCTCTGACCAGGTTCTGTTACCCAGAATCCTTTGCAAACCTCAATATTTGGCCAAAAAAACACATTTTCCTCTCATTCAGTGACAGAAAGTTCTGGAATCTGAGAGGAGCCACAAATTTCCTTCCACCCAGCCTTCCCCCAAGTCTCCCAATAAAAATGGTACCTCAATTATGTGGGTAGGCCTAGCGCCCGCAAAAGGAAATGCCCCAAAACACAACGTGGACATATCACATTTTCACAAAGAAAACAGAGCTGTTTTTTACAAAATGCCTAGCTGTGGAGTTTGGCCTCTAGGTCAGTCGGCACCTGGGGAAACCTACCAAACCTGTGCCTTTTTTTTTTAAACTAGACACCTCGGGGAATCCAAGATGGGGTGACTTGAAGGGCTCAGACCAGGTTCTGTTACCCAGAATCCTTTGCAAACCTCAAAAGTTAGCCAAAAACACTTTTTCCTCTCATTTCGGAGACAGAAAGTTCTGGATTCTGAGAGGAGCCACAAGTTTCCTTCCACCCAGCGTTCCCCCAAGTCTCCTGATAAAAATGTTACCATACTTGTGTGGGTAGGCCTAGCGCCTGCGACAGGAAATCCCCCAAAACACAACGTGGACACATCACATTTTCACAAAGAAAACAGAGATGTTTTTTGCAAAATGTCTAGCTGTGGATTTTGGCCTCTAGCTCAGTCGGAACTTAGGGAAACTTAGCAAACCTGCGCAGTGTTGAAAACTAGTCACCAAGGGAAATCTAAGATGGGGTGACTTGTGGGGCTCTGACCAGGTTCTGTTACCCAGAATCCTTTGCAAACTTCAAAATATGGCCAAAAAACACATTTTCCTCTCATTTCGGTCACAGAAAGTTCTGAAATCTGAGAGGAGCCACAAATTTCCTTCCACCCAGCCTTCCCCCAAGTCTCCCGATAAAAATGGTACCTCACTTGTGTGGGTAGGCCTAGCGTCTGCGAAAGGAAATGCCCCAAAACACAATGTGGACATATCACATTTTCACAAAGCAAACAGAGCTGTTTTTTTACAAAGTGCCTAGCTGTAGATTTTGGCCTCGTGCTCAGCCGGCAGCTGGGGAAACCTACTAAACCTGTGCATTTTTTAAAACTAGACACCTCGGGGAATCTAAGATGGGGTGACTTGTAGGGCTCTGTCCAGGTTCTGTTACCCAGAATTCTTTGCAAACGTCAAAATTTGGCCCAAAACCACTTTTTCCTCTCATTTCGGTGACGGAAAGTTCTGGAATCTGAGAGGAGCTACAAATTTCCTTCCACCCAGCGTTCCCCCAAGTCTCCCAATTAAAATGGTACCTCACTGGTGTGAGTAGGCCTAGCCCCCACGAAAGAAAATGCCCCAAAACACAACGTGTACACATCACATTTTCACAATGAAAACAGAGATGTTTTTTGCAAAATGCCTAGCTGTGGATTTTGGCCTCTAGCTCAGCCGGAACCTAGGGAAACTTACCAAACCTGCGCAGTGTTGAAAACTAGACACCTAGGGAAATCTAAGATGGGGTGACTTGTGGGGCTCTGACCAGGTTCTGTTACCCAGAATCCTTTGCAAACCTCAATATTTGGCCAAAAAAACACATTTTCCTCTCATTCGGTGACAGAAAGTTCTGGAATCTGAGAGGAGCCACAAATTTCCTTCCACTCAGCGTTCCCCCAACTCTCCCGATAAAAATGATACATCGCTTGTTTGGGTAGGCCTAGCGCCGACGACAGGAATTGCCCCAAAACACAACGTGGACACATCACATTTTCACCAAGAAAACATAGCTGTTTTTTCCAAAGTGCCTACCTGTGGATTTTGGCCTCTAGCTCAGCCGGCACCTGGGGAAACCTAGCAAACCTGCACATTTATGAAAACTGGACACCTAGGTGAATCTAAGATGGGGTGACTTGTGGGGCTCTGACCAGGTTCTGTTACCCAAAATCCTTTGCAAACCTCAAAATGTAGCCAAAAAAACACATTTTCCTCCCATTTCGGGCACAGAAAGTTCTGAAATCTGAGAGGAGCCACAAATTTCCTTCCACCCAGCCTTCCCCCAAGTCTCCCGATAAAAATGGTACCTCACTTGTGTGGGTAGGCCTAGCGTCTGCAAAAGGAAATGCCCCAAAACACAATGTGGACATATCACATTTTCACAAAGCAAACAGAGCTGTTTTTTACAAAGTGCCTAGCTGTAGATTTTGGCCTCGTGCTCAGCCGGCAGCTAGGGAAACCTACTAAACCTGTGCATTTTTTAAAACTAGACACCTCGGGGAATCTAAGATGAGGTGACTTGTAGGGCTCTGTCCAGGTTCTGTTACCCAGAATTCTTTGCAAACCTCAAAATTTGGCCCAAAACCACTTTTTCCTCTCATTTCGGTGATGGAAAGTTCTGGAATCTGAGAGGAGCCACAAATTTCCTTCCACCCAGCGTTCACCCAAGTCTCCCAATTAAAATGGTACCTCACTTGTATGGGTAGGCCTAGCCCCCACGAAAGAAAATGCCCCAAAACACAACGTGGACACATCACATTTTCACAATGAAAACAGAGATGTTTTTGCAAAATGCCTAGCTGTGGATTTTGGCCTCTAGCTCAGCCGGAACATAGGGAAACTTACCAAACCTGCGCAGTGTTGAAAACTAGACACCTAGGGAAATCTAAGATGGGGTGACTTGTGGGGCTCTGACCAGGTTCTGTTACCCAGAATCCTTTGCAAACCTCAATATTTGGCCAAAAAAACACATTTTCCTCTCATTCAGTGACAGAAAGTTCTGGAATCTGAGAGGAGCCACAAATTTCCTTCCACCCAGCCTTCCCCCAAGTCTCCCAATAAAAATGGTACCTCAATTATGTGGGTAGGCCTAGCGCCCGCAAAAGGAAATGCCCCAAAACACAACGTGGACATATCACATTTTCACAAAGAAAACAGAGCTGTTTTTTACAAAATGCATAGCTGTGGAGTTTGGCCTCTAGGTCAGTCGGCACCTGGGGAAACCTACCAAACCTGTGCCTTTTTTTTTTAAACTAGACACCTCGGGGAATCCAAGATGGGGTGACTTGAAGGGCTCAGACCAGGTTCTGTTACCCAGAATCCTTTGCAAACCTCAAAAGTTAGCCAAAAACACTTTTTCCTCTCATTTCGGTGACAGAAAGTTCTGGATTCTGAGAGGAGCCACAAGTTTCCTTCCACCCAGCGTTCCCCCAAGTCTCCTGATAAAAATGTTACCTCACTTGTGTGGGTAGGCCTAGCGCCTGCGACAGGAAATCCCCCAAAACACAACGTGGACACATCACATTTTCACAAAGAAAACAGAGATGTTTTTTGCAAAATGCCTAGCTGTGGATTTTGGCCTCTAGCTCAGTCGGAACTTAGGGAAACTTAGCAAACCTGCGCAGTGTTGAAAACTAGTCACCAAGGGAAATCTAAGATGGGGTGACTTGTGGGGCTCTGACCAGGTTCTGTTACCCAGAATCATTTGCAAACCTCAAAATTTGGCCAAAAAAACACCTTTTCCTCTCATTTCGGTGACAGAAGGCTCTGGAATCTGAGAGGAGCTACAAATTTCCTTCCACCCAGCGTTCCCCCAAGTCTCCCGATAAAAATGGTACCTCACTTGTGTGGGTAGGCCTAGCGTCTGCGAAAGGAAATGCCCCAAAACACAATGTGGACATATCACATTTTCACAAAGCAAACAGAGCTGTTTTTTTACAAAGTGCCTAGCTGTAGATTTTGGCCTCGTGCTCAGCCGGCAGCTGGGGAAACCTACTAAACCTGTGCATTTTTTAAAACTAGATACCTCGGGGAATCTAAGATGGGGTGACTTGTAGGGCTCTGTCCAGGTTCTGTTACCCAGAATTCTTTGCAAACCTCAAAATTTGGCCCAAAACCACTTTTTCCTCTCATTTCGGTGACGGAAAGTTCTGGAATCTGAGAGGAGCCACAAATTTCCTTCCACCCAGCGTTCCCCCAAGTCTCCCAATTAAAATGGTACCTCACTTGTGTGGGTAGGCCTAGCCCCCACGAAAGAAAATGCCCCAAAACACAACGTGGACATATCACATTTTCACAAAGAAAACAGAGCTGTTTTTTACAAAATGCCTAGCTGTGGAGTTTGGCCTCTAGGTCAGTCGGCACCTGGGGAAACCTACCAAACCTGTGCCTTTTTTTTTTAAACTAGACACCTCGGGGAATCCAAGATGGGGTGACTTGAAGGGCTCAGACCAGGTTCTGTTACCCAGAATCCTTTGCAAACCTCAAAAGTTAGCCAAAAACACTTTTTCCTCTCATTTCGGTGACAGAAAGTTCTGGATTCTGAGAGGAGCCACAAGTTTCCTTCCACCCAGCGTTCCCCCAAGTCTCCTGATAAAAATGTTACCATACTTGTGTGGGTAGGTCTAGCGCCTGCGACAGGAAATCCCCCAAAACACAACGTGGACACATCACATTTTCACAAAGAAAACAGAGATGTTTTTTGCAAAATGCCTAGCTGTGGATTTTGGCCTCTAGCTCAGTCGGAACTTAGGGAAACTTAGCAAACCTGCGCAGTGTTGAAAACTAGTCACCAAGGGAAATCTAAGATGGGGTGACTTGTGGGGCTCTGACCAGGTTCTGTTACCCAGAATCCTTTGCAAACTTCAAAATATGGCCAAAAAACACATTTTCCTCTCATTTCGGTCACAGAAAGTTCTGAAATCTGAGAGGAGCCACAAATTTCCTTCCACCCAGCCTTCCCCCAAGTCTCCCGATAAAAATGGTACCTCACTTGTGTGGGTAGGCCTAGCGTCTGCGAAAGGAAATGCCCCAAAACACAATGTGGACATATCACATTTTCACAAAGCAAACAGAGCTGTTTTTTTACAAAGTGCCTAGCTGTAGATTTTGGCCTCGTGCTCAGCCGGCAGCTGGGGAAACCTACTAAACCTGTGCATTTTTTAAAACTAGATACCTCGGGGAATCTAAGATGGGGTGACTTGTAGGGCTCTGTCCAGGTTCTGTTACCCAGAATTCTTTGCAAACCTCAAAATTTGGCCCAAAACCACTTTTTCCTCTCATTTCGGTGACGGAAAGTTCTGGAATCTGAGAGGAGCCACAAATTTCCTTCCACCCAGCGTTCCCCCAAGTCTCCCAATTAAAATGGTACCTCACTTGTGTGGGTAGGCCTAGCCCCCACGAAAGAAAATGCCCCAAAACACAACGTGGACATATCACATTTTCACAAAGAAAACAGAGCTGTTTTTTACAAAATGCCTAGCTGTGGAGTTTGGCCTCTAGGTCAGTCGGCACCTGGGGAAACCTACCAAACCTGTGCCTTTTTTTTTTAAACTAGACACCTCGGGGAATCCAAGATGGGGTGACTTGAAGGGCTCAGACCAGGTTCTGTTACCCAGAATCCTTTGCAAACCTCAAAAGTTAGCCAAAAACACTTTTTCCTCTCATTTCGGTGACAGAAAGTTCTGGATTCTGAGAGGAGCCACAAGTTTCCTTCCACCCAGCGTTCCCCCAAGTCTCCTGATAAAAATGTTACCATACTTGTGTGGGTAGGCCTAGCGCCTGCGACAGGAAATCCCCCAAAACACAACGTGGACACATCACATTTTCACAAAGAAAACAGAGATGTTTTTTGCAAAATGCCTAGCTGTGGATTTTGGCCTCTAGCTCAGTCGGAACTTAGGGAAACTTAGCAAACCTGCGCAGTGTTGAAAACTAGTCACCAAGGGAAATCTAAGATGGGGTGACTTGTGGGGCTCTGACCAGGTTCTGTTACCCAGAATCCTTTGCAAACTTCAAAATATGGCCAAAAAACACATTTTCCTCTCATTTCGGTCACAGAAAGTTCTGAAATCTGAGAGGAGCCACAAATTTCCTTCCACCCAGCCTTCCCCCAAGTCTCCCGATAAAAATGGTACCTCACTTGTGTGGGTAGGCCTAGCGTCTGCGAAAGGAAATGCCCCAAAACACAATGTGGACATATCACATTTTCACAAAGCAAACAGAGCTGTTTTTTTACAAAGTGCCTAGCTGTAGATTTTGGCCTCGTGCTCAGCCGGCAGCTGGGGAAACCTACTAAACCTGTGCATTTTTTAAAACTAGACACCTCGGGGAATCTAAGATGGGGTGACTTGTAGGGCTCTGTCCAGGTTCTGTTACCCAGAATTCTTTGCAAACGTCAAAATTTGGCCCAAAACCACTTTTTCCTCTCATTTCGGTGACGGAAAGTTCTGGAATCTGAGAGGAGCCACAAATTTCCTTCCACCCAGCGTTCCCCCAAGTCTCCCAATTAAAATGGTACCTCACTGGTGTGAGTAGGCCTAGCCCCCACGAAAGAAAATGCCCCAAAACACAACGTGTACACATCACATTTTCACAATGAAAACAGAGATGTTTTTTGCAAAATGCCTAGCTGTGGATTTTGGCCTCTAGCTCAGCCGGAACCTAGGGAAACTTACCAAACCTGCGCAGTGTTGAAAACTAGACACCTAGGGAAATCTAAGATGGGGTGACTTGTGGGGCTCTGACCAGGTTCTGTTACCCAGAATCCTTTGCAAACCTCAATATTTGGCCAAAAAAACACATTTTCCTCTCATTCGGTGACAGAAAGTTCTGGAATCTGAGAGGAGCCACAAATTTCCTTCCACTCAGCGTTCCCCCAACTCTCCCGATAAAAATGATACATCGCTTGTTTGGGTAGGACTAGCGCCGACGACAGGAATTGCCCCAAAACACAACGTGGACACATCACATTTTCACCAAGAAAACAGAGCTGTTTTTTCCAAAGTGCCTACCTGTGGATTTTGGCCTCTAGCTCAGCCAGCACCTGGGGAAACCTAGCAAACCTGCACATTTATGAAAACTGGACACCTAGGTGAATCTAAGATGGGGTGACTTGTGGGGCTCTGACCAGGTTCTGTTACCCAAAATCCTTTGCAAACCTCAAAATGTAGCCAAAAAAACACATTTTCCTCCCATTTCGGGCACAGAAAGTTCTGAAATCTGAGAGGAGCCACAAATTTCCTTCCACCCAGCCTTCCCCCAAGTCTCCCGATAAAAATGGTACCTCACTTGTGTGGGTAGGCCTAGCGTCTGCGAAAGGAAATGCCCCAAAACACAATGTGGACATATCACATTTTCACAAAGCAAACAGAGCTGTTTTTTACAAAGTGCCTAGCTGTAGATTTTGGCCTCGTGCTCATCCGGCAGCTAGGGAAACCTACTAAACCTGTGCATTTTTTAAAACTAGACACCTCGGGGAATCTAAGATGAGGTGACTTGTAGGGCTCTGTCCAGGTTCTGTTACCCAGAATTCTTTGCAAACCTCAAAATTTGGCCCAAAACCACTTTTTCCTCTCATTTCGGTGACGGAAAGTTCTGGAATCTGAGAGGAGCCACAAATTTCCTTCCACCCAGCGTTCCCCCAAGTCTCCCAATTAAAATGGTACCTCACTTGTATGGGTAGGCCTAGCCCCCACGAAA
This sequence comes from Pleurodeles waltl, assembly GCF_031143425.1. Classification (NCBI taxonomy): domain Eukaryota; kingdom Metazoa; phylum Chordata; class Amphibia; order Caudata; family Salamandridae; genus Pleurodeles; species Pleurodeles waltl. The sequence goes on along the minus strand of NC_090437.1, from coordinate 316,184,258 downwards.
GAAAATGCCCCAAAACACAACGTGGACACATCACATTTTCACAATGAAAACAGAGATGTTTTTGCAAAATGCCTAGCTGTGGATTTTGGCCTCTAGCTCAGCCGGAACATAGGGAAACTTACCAAACCTGCGCAGTGTTGAAAACTAGACACCTAGGGAAATCTAAGATGGGGTGACTTGTGGGGCTCTGACCAGGTTCTGTTACCCAGAATCCTTTGCAAACCTCAATATTTGGCCAAAAAAACACATTTTCCTCTCATTCAGTGACAGAAAGTTCTGGAATCTGAGAGGAGCCACAAATTTCCTTCCACCCAGCCTTCCCCCAAGTCTCCCAATAAAAATGGTACCTCAATTATGTGGGTAGGCCTAGCGCCCGCAAAAGGAAATGCCCCAAAACACAACGTGGACATATCACATTTTCACAAAGAAAACAGAGCTGTTTTTTACAAAATGCCTAGCTGTGGAGTTTGGCCTCTAGGTCAGTCGGCACCTGGGGAAACCTACCAAACCTGTGCCTTTTTTTTTTAAACTAGACACCTCGGGGAATCCAAGATGGGGTGACTTGAAGGGCTCAGACCAGGTTCTGTTACCCAGAATCCTTTGCAAACCTCAAAAGTTAGCCAAAAACACTTTTTCCTCTCATTTCGGTGACAGAAAGTTCTGGATTCTGAGAGGAGCCACAAGTTTCCTTCCACCCAGCGTTCCCCCAAGTCTCCTGATAAAAATGTTACCTCACTTGTGTGGGTAGGCCTAGCGCCTGCGACAGGAAATCCCCCAAAACACAACGTGGACACATCACATTTTCACAAAGAAAACAGAGATGTTTTTTGCAAAATGCCTAGCTGTGGATTTTGGCCTCTAGCTCAGTCGGAACTTAGGGAAACTTAGCAAACCTGCGCAGTGTTGAAAACTAGTCACCAAGGGAAATCTAAGATGGGGTGACTTGTGGGGCTCTGACCAGGTTCTGTTACCCAGAATCATTTGCAAACCTCAAAATTTGGCCAAAAAAACACCTTTTCCTCTCATTTCGGTGACAGAAGGCTCTGGAATCTGAGAGGAGCTACAAATTTCCTTCCACCCAGCGTTCCCCCAAGTCTCCCGATAAAAATGGTACCTCACTTGTGTGGGTAGGCCTAGCGTCTGCGAAAGGAAATGCCCCAAAACACAATGTGGACATATCACATTTTCACAAAGCAAACAGAGCTGTTTTTTTACAAAGTGCCTAGCTGTAGATTTTGGCCTCGTGCTCAGCCGGCAGCTGGGGAAACCTACTAAACCTGTGCATTTTTTAAAACTAGATACCTCGGGGAATCTAAGATGGGGTGACTTGTAGGGCTCTGTCCAGGTTCTGTTACCCAGAATTCTTTGCAAACCTCAAAATTTGGCCCAAAACCACTTTTTCCTCTCATTTCGGTGACGGAAAGTTCTGGAATCTGAGAGGAGCCACAAATTTCCTTCCACCCAGCGTTCCCCCAAGTCTCCCAATTAAAATGGTACCTCACTTGTGTGGGTAGGCCTAGCCCCCACGAAAGAAAATGCCCCAAAACACAACGTGGACATATCACATTTTCACAAAGAAAACAGAGCTGTTTTTTACAAAATGCCTAGCTGTGGAGTTTGGCCTCTAGGTCAGTCGGCACCTGGGGAAACCTACCAAACCTGTGCCTTTTTTTTTTAAACTAGACACCTCGGGGAATCCAAGATGGGGTGACTTGAAGGGCTCAGACCAGGTTCTGTTACCCAGAATCCTTTGCAAACCTCAAAAGTTAGCCAAAAACACTTTTTCCTCTCATTTCGGTGACAGAAAGTTCTGGATTCTGAGAGGAGCCACAAGTTTCCTTCCACCCAGCGTTCCCCCAAGTCTCCTGATAAAAATGTTACCATACTTGTGTGGGTAGGTCTAGCGCCTGCGACAGGAAATCCCCCAAAACACAACGTGGACACATCACATTTTCACAAAGAAAACAGAGATGTTTTTTGCAAAATGCCTAGCTGTGGATTTTGGCCTCTAGCTCAGTCGGAACTTAGGGAAACTTAGCAAACCTGCGCAGTGTTGAAAACTAGTCACCAAGGGAAATCTAAGATGGGGTGACTTGTGGGGCTCTGACCAGGTTCTGTTACCCAGAATCCTTTGCAAACTTCAAAATATGGCCAAAAAACACATTTTCCTCTCATTTCGGTCACAGAAAGTTCTGAAATCTGAGAGGAGCCACAAATTTCCTTCCACCCAGCCTTCCCCCAAGTCTCCCGATAAAAATGGTACCTCACTTGTGTGGGTAGGCCTAGCGTCTGCGAAAGGAAATGCCCCAAAACACAATGTGGACATATCACATTTTCACAAAGCAAACAGAGCTGTTTTTTTACAAAGTGCCTAGCTGTAGATTTTGGCCTCGTGCTCAGCCGGCAGCTGGGGAAACCTACTAAACCTGTGCATTTTTTAAAACTAGATACCTCGGGGAATCTAAGATGGGGTGACTTGTAGGGCTCTGTCCAGGTTCTGTTACCCAGAATTCTTTGCAAACCTCAAAATTTGGCCCAAAACCACTTTTTCCTCTCATTTCGGTGACGGAAAGTTCTGGAATCTGAGAGGAGCCACAAATTTCCTTCCACCCAGCGTTCCCCCAAGTCTCCCAATTAAAATGGTACCTCACTTGTGTGGGTAGGCCTAGCCCCCACGAAAGAAAATGCCCCAAAACACAACGTGGACATATCACATTTTCACAAAGAAAACAGAGCTGTTTTTTACAAAATGCCTAGCTGTGGAGTTTGGCCTCTAGGTCAGTCGGCACCTGGGGAAACCTACCAAACCTGTGCCTTTTTTTTTTAAACTAGACACCTCGGGGAATCCAAGATGGGGTGACTTGAAGGGCTCAGACCAGGTTCTGTTACCCAGAATCCTTTGCAAACCTCAAAAGTTAGCCAAAAACACTTTTTCCTCTCATTTCGGTGACAGAAAGTTCTGGATTCTGAGAGGAGCCACAAGTTTCCTTCCACCCAGCGTTCCCCCAAGTCTCCTGATAAAAATGTTACCATACTTGTGTGGGTAGGCCTAGCGCCTGCGACAGGAAATCCCCCAAAACACAACGTGGACACATCACATTTTCACAAAGAAAACAGAGATGTTTTTTGCAAAATGCCTAGCTGTGGATTTTGGCCTCTAGCTCAGTCGGAACTTAGGGAAACTTAGCAAACCTGCGCAGTGTTGAAAACTAGTCACCAAGGGAAATCTAAGATGGGGTGACTTGTGGGGCTCTGACCAGGTTCTGTTACCCAGAATCCTTTGCAAACTTCAAAATATGGCCAAAAAACACATTTTCCTCTCATTTCGGTCACAGAAAGTTCTGAAATCTGAGAGGAGCCACAAATTTCCTTCCACCCAGCCTTCCCCCAAGTCTCCCGATAAAAATGGTACCTCACTTGTGTGGGTAGGCCTAGCGTCTGCGAAAGGAAATGCCCCAAAACACAATGTGGACATATCACATTTTCACAAAGCAAACAGAGCTGTTTTTTTACAAAGTGCCTAGCTGTAGATTTTGGCCTCGTGCTCAGCCGGCAGCTGGGGAAACCTACTAAACCTGTGCATTTTTTAAAACTAGACACCTCGGGGAATCTAAGATGGGGTGACTTGTAGGGCTCTGTCCAGGTTCTGTTACCCAGAATTCTTTGCAAACGTCAAAATTTGGCCCAAAACCACTTTTTCCTCTCATTTCGGTGACGGAAAGTTCTGGAATCTGAGAGGAGCCACAAATTTCCTTCCACCCAGCGTTCCCCCAAGTCTCCCAATTAAAATGGTACCTCACTGGTGTGAGTAGGCCTAGCCCCCACGAAAGAAAATGCCCCAAAACACAACGTGTACACATCACATTTTCACAATGAAAACAGAGATGTTTTTTGCAAAATGCCTAGCTGTGGATTTTGGCCTCTAGCTCAGCCGGAACCTAGGGAAACTTACCAAACCTGCGCAGTGTTGAAAACTAGACACCTAGGGAAATCTAAGATGGGGTGACTTGTGGGGCTCTGACCAGGTTCTGTTACCCAGAATCCTTTGCAAACCTCAATATTTGGCCAAAAAAACACATTTTCCTCTCATTCGGTGACAGAAAGTTCTGGAATCTGAGAGGAGCCACAAATTTCCTTCCACTCAGCGTTCCCCCAACTCTCCCGATAAAAATGATACATCGCTTGTTTGGGTAGGACTAGCGCCGACGACAGGAATTGCCCCAAAACACAACGTGGACACATCACATTTTCACCAAGAAAACAGAGCTGTTTTTTCCAAAGTGCCTACCTGTGGATTTTGGCCTCTAGCTCAGCCAGCACCTGGGGAAACCTAGCAAACCTGCACATTTATGAAAACTGGACACCTAGGTGAATCTAAGATGGGGTGACTTGTGGGGCTCTGACCAGGTTCTGTTACCCAAAATCCTTTGCAAACCTCAAAATGTAGCCAAAAAAACACATTTTCCTCCCATTTCGGGCACAGAAAGTTCTGAAATCTGAGAGGAGCCACAAATTTCCTTCCACCCAGCCTTCCCCCAAGTCTCCCGATAAAAATGGTACCTCACTTGTGTGGGTAGGCCTAGCGTCTGCGAAAGGAAATGCCCCAAAACACAATGTGGACATATCACATTTTCACAAAGCAAACAGAGCTGTTTTTTACAAAGTGCCTAGCTGTAGATTTTGGCCTCGTGCTCATCCGGCAGCTAGGGAAACCTACTAAACCTGTGCATTTTTTAAAACTAGACACCTCGGGGAATCTAAGATGAGGTGACTTGTAGGGCTCTGTCCAGGTTCTGTTACCCAGAATTCTTTGCAAACCTCAAAATTTGGCCCAAAACCACTTTTTCCTCTCATTTCGGTGACGGAAAGTTCTGGAATCTGAGAGGAGCCACAAATTTCCTTCCACCCAGCGTTCCCCCAAGTCTCCCAATTAAAATGGTACCTCACTTGTATGGGTAGGCCTAGCCCCCACGAAAGAAAATGCCCCAAAACACAACGTGGACACATCACATTTTCACAATGAAAACAGAGATGTTTTTGCAAAATGCCTAGCTGTGGATTTTGGCCTCTAGCTCAGCCGGAACATAGGGAAACTTACCAAACCTGCGCAGTGTTGAAAACTAGACACCTAGGGAAATCTAAGATGGGGTGACTTGTGGGGCTCTGACCAGGTTCTGTTACCCAGAATCCTTTGCAAACCTCAATATTTGGCCAAAAAAACACATTTTCCTCTCATTCAGTGACAGAAAGTTCTGGAATCTGAGAGGAGCCACAAATTTCCTTCCACCCAGCCTTCCCCCAAGTCTCCCAATAAAAATGGTACCTCAATTATGTGGGTAGGCCTAGCGCCCGCAAAAGGAAATGCCCCAAAACACAACGTGGACATATCACATTTTCACAAAGAAAACAGAGCTGTTTTTTACAAAATGCCTAGCTGTGGAGTTTGGCCTCTAGGTCAGTCGGCACCTGGGGAAACCTACCAAACCTGTGCCTTTTTTTTTTAAACTAGACACCTCGGGGAATCCAAGATGGGGTGACTTGAAGGGCTCAGACCAGGTTCTGTTACCCAGAATCCTTTGCAAACCTCAAAAGTTAGCCAAAAACACTTTTTCCTCTCATTTCGGTGACAGAAAGTTCTGGATTCTGAGAGGAGCCACAAGTTTCCTTCCACCCAGCGTTCCCCCAAGTCTCCTGATAAAAATGTTACCTCACTTGTGTGGGTAGGCCTAGCGCCTGCGACAGGAAATCCCCCAAAACACAACGTGGACACATCACATTTTCACAAAGAAAACAGAGATGTTTTTTGCAAAATGCCTAGCTGTGGATTTTGGCCTCTAGCTCAGTCGGAACTTAGGGAAACTTAGCAAACCTGCGCAGTGTTGAAAACTAGTCACCAAGGGAAATCTAAGATGGGGTGACTTGTGGGGCTCTGACCAGGTTCTGTTACCCAGAATGTTTTGCAAACCTCAAAATTTGGCCAAAAAAACACCTTTTCCTCTCATTTCGGTGACAGAAGGCTCTGGAATCTGAGAGGAGCCACAAATTTCCTTCCACCCAGCGTTCCCCCAAGTCTCCCGATAAAAATGGTACCTCACTTGTGTGGGTAGGCCTAGCGTCTGCGAAAGGAAATGCCCCAAAACACAATGTGGACATATCACATTTTCACAAAGCAAACAGAGCTGTTTTTTTACAAAGTGCCTAGCTGTAGATTTTGGCCTCGTGCTCAGCCGGCAGCTGGGGAAACCTACTAAACCTGTGCATTTTTTAAAACTAGATACCTCGGGGAATCTAAGATGGGGTGACTTGTAGGGCTCTGTCCAGGTTCTGTTACCCAGAATTCTTTGCAAACCTCAAAATTTGGCCCAAAACCACTTTTTCCTCTCATTTCGGTGACGGAAAGTTCTGGAATCTGAGAGGAGCCACAAATTTCCTTCCACCCAGCGTTCCCCCAAGTCTCCCAATTAAAATGGTACCTCACTTGTGTGGGTAGGCCTAGCCCCCACGAAAGAAAATGCCCCAAAACACAACGTGGACACATCACATTTTCACAATGAAAACAGAGATGTTTTTTGCAAAATGCCTAGCTGTGGATTTTGGCCTCTAGCTCAGCTGGAACATAGGGAAACTTACCAAACCTGCGCAGTGTTGAAAACTAGACACCTAGGGAAATCTAAGATGGGGTGACTTGTGGGGCTCTGACCAGGTTCTGTTACCCAGAATCCTTTGCAAACCTCAATATTTGGCCAAAAAAACACATTTTCCTCTCATTCGGTGACAGAAAGTTCTGGAATCTGAGAGGAGCCACAAATTTCCTTCCACCCAGCCTTCCCCCAAGTCTCCCAATAAAAATGGTACCTCAATTATGTGGGTAGGCCTAGCGCCCGCAAAAGGAAATGCCCCAAAACACAACGTGGACATATCACATTTTCACAAAGAAAACAGAGCTGTTTTTTACAAAATGCCTAGCTGTGGAGTTTGGCCTCTAGGTCAGTCGGCACCTGGGGAAACCTACCAAACCTGTGCCTTTTTTTTTTAAACTAGACACCTCGGGGAATCCAAGATGGGGTGACTTGTAGGGCTCAGACAAGGTTCTGTTACCCAGAATCCTTTGCAAACCTCAAAAGTTAGACAAAAACACTTTTTCCTCTCATTTCGGTGACAGAAAGTTCTGGATTCTGAGAGGAGCCACAAGTTTCCTTCCACCCAGCGTTCCCCCAAGTCTCCTGATAAAAATGTTACCTCACTTGTGTGGGTAGGCCTAGCGCCTGCGCCAGGAAATCCCCCAAAACACAACGTGGACACATCACATTTTCACAAAGAAAACAGAGATGTTTTTTGCAAAATGCCTAGCTGTGGATTTTGGCCTCTAGCTCAGTCGGAACTTAGGGAAACTTAGCAAACCTGCGCAGTGTTGAAAACTAGTCACCAAGGGAAATCTAAGATGGGGTGACTTGTGGGGCTCTGACCAGGTTCTGTTACCCAGAATCCTTTGCAAACCTCAAAATATGGCCAAAAAACACATTTTCCTCTCATTTCGGTCACAGAAAGTTCTGGAATCTGAGAGGAGCCACAAATTTCCTTCCACCCAGCCTTCCCCCAAGTCTCCAGATAAAAATGTTACCTCAATTATGTGGGTAGGCCTAGCGCCCGCAAAAGGAAATGCCCCAAAACACAACGTGGACATCTCACATTTTCACAAAGAAAACAGAGCTGTTTTTTACAAAGTGCCTAGCTGTGCAGTTTGGCCTCTAGCTCAGCCGGCACCTGGGGAAACCTACCAAACCTGTGCCTTTTTTTAAAACTAGACACCTCGGGGAATCCAAGATGGGGTGACTTGTGGGGCTCTGACCAGGCTCTGTTACCCAGAATCATTTGCAAACCTCAAAATTTGGCCAAAAAAACACCTTTTCCTCTCATTTCGATGACAGAAAGTTCTGGAATCTGAGAGGAGCCACAAATTTCCTTCCACTCAGCGTTCCCCCAACTCTCCCGATAAAAATGATACATCGCTTGCTTGGGTAGGCCTAGCGCCCACGACAGGAATTGCCCCAAAACACAACGTGGACACATCACATTTTCACCAAGAAAACAGAGCTGTTTTTTCCAAAGTGCCTACCTGTGGATTTTGGCCTCTAGCTCAGCCGGCACCTGGGGAAACCTAGCAAACCTGCACATTTATGAAAACTGGATACCTAGGTGAATCTAAGATGGGGTGACTTGTGGGGCTCTGACCAGGTTCTGTTACCCAGAATCATTTGCAAACCTCAAAATGTGGCCAAAAAAACACCCTTTCCTCTCATTTCGGTGACAGAAGGCTCTGGAATCTGAGAGGAGCCACAAATTTCCTTCCACCCAGCGTTCCCCCAAGTCTCCCAATAAAAATGGTACCTCACTTATGAGGGTAGGCCTAGCGCCCGCAAAAAGAAATGCCCCAAAACACAACATGGACACATCACATTTTCACAACGAAAACAGAGATGTTTTTTGCAAAATGCCTAGCTGTGGTTTTTGGCCTCTAGCTCAGCTGGAACCTCGGGAAACCTAGCAAATCTGAGCAGTGTTGAAAACTAGACACCTAGGGAAATCTAAGATGGGGTGACTTGTGGGGCTTTGACCAAGTTCTGTTACCCAGAATCCTTTGCAAACCTCAAAATTTGGCCAAAAAAACACATTTCCCTCTCATTTCGCTAACAGAAAGTTCTGGAATCTGAGAGGAGCCACAAATTTCCTTCCACCCAGCCTTCCCCCAAGTCTCCCGATAAAAATGGTACCTCACTTGTGTGGGTAGGCCTAGCGCCTGCGACAGGAAATGCCCCAAAACACAACGTGGACATATCACATTTTCACAAAGAAAACAGAGCTGTTTTTTAGAAAGTGCCTAGCTGTGGATTTTGGCCTCGTGCTCAGCCGGCAGCTGGGGAAACCTACTAAACCTGTGCATTTTTTAAAACTAGACACCTCGGGGAATCTAAGATGGGGTGACTTGTAGGGCTCTGTCCAGGTTCTATTACCCAGAATTCTTTGCAAACGTCAAAATTTGGCCCAAAACCACTTTTTCCTCTCATTTCGGTGACGGAAAGTTCTGGAATCTGAGAGGAGCCACAAATTTCCTTCCACCCAGCGTTCCCCCAAGTCTCCCAATTAAAATGGTACCTCACTGGTGTGGGTAGGCCTAGCCCCCACGAAAGAAAATGCCCCAAAACACAACGTGGACACATCACATTTTCACAATGAAAACAGAGATGTTTTTTGCAAAATGCCTAGCTGTGGATTTTGGCCTCTAGCTCAGCCGGAACCTAGGGAAACTTACCAAACCTGCGCAGTGTTGAAAACTAGACACCTTGGGAAATCTAAGATGGGGTGACTTGTGGGGCTCTGACCAGGTTCTGTTACCCAGAATCCTTTGCAAACCTCAATATTTGGCCAAAAAAACACATTTTCCTCTCATTCGGTGACAGAAAGTTCTGGAATCTGAGAGGAGCCACAAATTACCTTCCACTCAGCGTTCCCCCAACTCTCCCGATAAAAATGATACATCGCTTGTTTGGGTAGGCCTAGCGCCCACGACAGGAATTGCCCCAAAACACAACGTGGAGACATCACATTTTCACCAAGAAAACAGAGCTGTTTTTTCCAAAGTGCCTACCTGTGGATTTTGGCCTCTAGCTCAGCCGGCACCTGGGGAAACCTAGCAAACCTGCACATTTATGAAAACTGGACACCTAGGTGAATCTAAGATGGGGTGACTTGTGGGGCTCTGACCAGGTTCTGTTACCCAAAATCCTTTGCAAACCTCAAAATGTAGCCAAAAAAACACATTTTCCTCCCATTTCGGTCACAGAAAGTTCTGAAATCTGAGAGGAGCCACAAATTTCCTTCCACCCAGCCTTCCCCCAAGTCTCCCGATAAAAATGGTACCTCACTTGTGTGGGTAGGCCTAGCGTCTGCGAAAGGAAATGCCCCAAAACACAATGTGGACATATCACATTTTCACAAAGCAAACAGAGCTGTTTTTTACAAAGTGCCTAGCTGTAGATTTTGGCCTCGTGCTCAGCCGGCAGCTGGGGAAACCTACTAAACCTGTGCATTTTTTAAAACTAGACACCTCGGGGAATGCAAGATGGGGTGACTTGTAGGGCTCTGTCCAAGTTCTGTTACCCAGAATTCTTTGCAAACCTCAAAATTTGGCCCAAAACCACTTTTTCCTCTCATTTCGGTGACGGAAAGTTCTGGAATCTGAGAGGAGTCACAAATTTCCTTCCACCCAGCATTCCCCCAACTCTCCCAATAAAAATGGTACCTCACTTGTGTGAGTAGGCCTAGCGCCGCGACAAGAATTGCCCCAAAACACAATGTGGACACATCACATTTTCACAAAGAAAACAGAGCTGTGTTTTACAAAGTGCCTAGCTGTGGATTTTGGCCTCTAGCTCAGCCGGCACCTGGGGAAACCTAGCAAACCTGCACATTTTTGAAAACTAGACACCTAGGGGAATCCAAGATTGGGTGACTTGTGGGGCTCTGACCAGGTTCTGTTACCCAGAATCCTTTGCAAACCTCAATATTTGGCCAAAAAAATACATTTCCCTCTCATTTCGCTGACAGAAAGTTCTGGAATCTGAGAGGAGCCACAAATTTCCTTCCACCCAGCATTCCCCCAAGTTTCCCGATAAAAAATTGGTACCTCACTTGTGTGTGTAGGCCTAGCGACCGCGACAGGAAATGCCCCAAAACACAACGAGGATACATCATATTTTCACAAAGAAAACAGAGCTGTGTTTTACAAAGTGCCTACCTGTGGATTTTGGCCTCTAGCTCAGCCGGCACCTGGGGAAACCTAGCAAACCTCCGCATTTTTAAAAACAGGACGCCTAGGGGAATCCAAGATGGGGTGACTTGTGGGGCTCTGACCAGGTTCTGTTACCCAGAATCCTTTGCAAACCTCAATATTTGGCCAAAAAAACACATTTTCCTCTCATTCGGTGACAGAAAGATCGGGAATCTGAGAGGAGCCACAAATTTCCTTCCACCCAGCCTTCCCCCAAGTCTCCCAATAAAAATGGTACCTCAATTATGTGGGTAGGCCTAGCGCCCGCAAAAGGAAATGCCCCAAAACACAACGTGGACATATCACATTTTCACAAAGAAAACAGAGCTGTTTTTTACAAAATGCCTAGCTGTGGAGTTTGGCCTCTAGGTCAGTCGGCACCTGGGGAAACCTACCAAACCTGTGCCTTTTTTTTTTAAACTAGACACCTCGGGGAATCCAAGATGGGGTGACTTGTAGGGCTCAGACAAGGTTCTGTTACCCAGAATCCTTTGCAAACCTCAAAAGTTAGACAAAAACACTTTTTCCTCTCATTTCGGTGACAGAAAGTTCTGGATTCTGAGAGGAGCCACAAGTTTCCTTCCACCCAGCGTTCCCCCAAGTCTCCTGATAAAAATGTTACCTCACTTGTGTGGGTAGGCCTAGCGCCTGCGCCAGGAAATCCCCCAAAACACAACGTGGACACATCACATTTTCACAAAGAAAACAGAGATGTTTTTTGCAAAATGCCTAGCTGTGGATTTTGGCCTCTAGCTCAGTCGGAACTTAGGGAAACTTAGCAAACCTGCGCAGTGTTGAAAACTAGTCACCAAGGGAAATCTAAGATGGGGTGACTTGTGGGGCTCTGACCAGGTTCTGTTACCCAGAATCCTTTGCAAACCTCAAAATATGGCCAAAAAACACATTTTCCTCTCATTTCGGTCACAGAAAGTTCTGGAATCTGAGAGGAGCCACAAATTTCCTTCCACCCAGCCTTCCCCCAAGTCTCCAGATAAAAATGTTACCTCAATTATGTGGGTAGGCCTAGCGCCCGCAAAAGGAAATGCCCCAAAACACAACGTGGACATCTCACATTTTCACAAAGAAAACAGAGCTGTTTTTTACAAAGTGCCTAGCTGTGCAGTTTGGCCTCTAGCTCAGCCGGCACCTGGGGAAACCTACCAAACCTGTGCCTTTTTTTAAAACTAGACACCTCGGGGAATCCAAGATGGGGTGACTTGTGGGGCTCTGACCAGGCTCTGTTACCCAGAATCATTTGCAAACCTCAAAATTTGGCCAAAAAAACACCTTTTCCTCTCATTTCGATGACAGAAAGTTCTGGAATCTGAGAGGAGCCACAAATTTCCTTCCACTCAGCGTTCCCCCAACTCTCCCGATAAAAATGATACATCGCTTGCTTGGGTAGGCCTAGCGCCCACGACAGGAATTGCCCCAAAACACAACGTGGACACATCACATTTTCACCAAGAAAACAGAGCTGTTTTTTCCAAAGTGCCTACCTGTGGATTTTGGCCTCTAGCTCAGCCGGCACCTGGGGAAACCTAGCAAACCTGCACATTTATGAAAACTGGACACCTAGGTGAATCTAAGATGGGGTGACTTGTGGGGCTCTGACCAGGTTCTGTTACCCAGAATCATTTGCAAACCTCAAAATGTGGCCAAAAAAACACCTTTTCCTCTCATTTCGGTGACAGAAGGCTCTGGAATCTGAGAGGAGCCACAAATTTCCTTCCACCCAGCGTTCCCCCAAGTCTCCCAATAAAAATGGTACCTCACTTATGAGGGTAGGCCTAGCGCCCGCAAAAAGAAATGCCCCAAAACACAACATGGACACATCACATTTTCACAACGAAAACAGAGATGTTTTTTGCAAAATGCCTAGCTGTGGATTTTGGCCTCTAGCTCAGCTGGAACCTCGGGAAACCTAGCAAATCTGAGCAGTGTTGAAAACTAGACACCTAGGGAAATCTAAGATGGGGTGACTTGTGGGGCTTTGACCAAGTTTTGTTACCCAGAATCCTTTGCAAACCTCAAAATTTGGCCAAAAAAACACATTTCCCTCTCATTTCGCTAACAGAAAGTTCTGGAATCTGAGAGGAGCCACAAATTTCCTTCCACCCAGCCTTCCCCCAAGTCTCCCGATAAAAATGGTACCTCACTTGTGTGGGTAGGCCTAGCGCCTGCGACAGGAAATGCCCCAAAACACAACGTGGACATATCACATTTTCACAAAGAAAACAGAGCTGTTTTTTAGAAAGTGCCTAGCTGTGGATTTTGGCCTCGTGCTCAGCCGGCAGCTGGGGAAACCTACTAAACCTGTGCATTTTTTAAAACTAGACACCTCGGGGAATCTAAGATGGGGTGACTTGTAGGGCTCTGTCCAGGTTCTGTTACCCAGAATTCTTTGCAAACGTCAAAATTTGGCCCAAAACCACTTTTTCCTCTCATTTCGGTGACGGAAAGTTCTGGAATCTGAGAGGAGCCACAAATTTCCTTCCACCCAGCGTTCCCCCAAGTCTCCCAATTAAAATGGTACCTCACTGGTGTGGGTAGGCCTAGCCCCCACGAAAGAAAATGCCCCAAAACACAACGTGGACACATCACATTTTCACAATGAAAACAGAGATGTTTTTTGCAAAATGCCTAGCTGTGGATTTTGGCCTCTAGCTCAGCCGGAACCTAGGGAAACTTACCAAACCTGCGCAGTGTTGAAAACTAGACACCTTGGGAAATCTAAGATGGGGTGACTTGTGGGGCTCTGACCAGGTTCTGTTACCCAGAATCCTTTGCAAACCTCAATATTTGGCCAAAAAAACACATTTTCCTCTCATTCGGTGACAGAAAGTTCTGGAATCTGAGAGGAGCCACAAATTACCTTCCACTCAGCGTTCCCCCAACTCTCCCGATAAAAATGATACATCGCTTGTTTGGGTGGGCCTAGCGCCCACGACAGGAATTGCCCCAAAACACAACGTGGACACATCACATTTTCACCAAGAAAACAGAGCTGTTTTTTCCAAAGTGCCTACCTGTGGATTTTGGCCTCTAGCTCAGCCGGCACCTGGGGAATCCTAGCAAACCTGCACATTTATGAAAACTGGACACCTAGGTGAATCTAAGATGGGGTGACTTGTGGGGCTCTGACCAGGTTCTGTTACCCAAAATCCTTTGCAAACCTCAAAATGTAGCCAAAAAAACACATTTTCCTCCCATTTCGGTCACAGAAAGTTCTGAAATCTGAGAGGAGCCACAAATTTCCTTCCACCCAGCCTTCCCCCAAGTCTCCCGATAAAAATGGTACCTCACTTGTGTGGGTAGGCCTAGCGTCTGCAAAAGGAAATGCCCCAAAACACAATGTGGACATATCACATTTTCACAAAGCAAACAGAGCTGTTTTTTACAAAGTGCCTAGCTGTAGATTTTGGCCTCGTGCTCAGCCGGCAGCTAGGGAAACCTACTAAACCTGTGCATTTTTTAAAACTAGACACCTCGGGGAATCTAAGATGGGGTGACTTGTAGGGCTCTGTCCAGGTTCTGTTACCCAGAATTCTTTGCAAACCTCAAAATTTGGCCCAAAACCACTTTTTCCTCTAATTTCGGTGACGGAAAGTTCTGGAATCTGAGAGGAGCCACAAATTTCCTTCCACCCAGCGTTCCCCCAAGTCTCCCAATTAAAATGGTACCTCACTTGTATGGGTAGGCCTAGCCCCCACGAAAGAAAATGCCCCAAAACACAACGTGGACACATCACATTTTCACAATGAAAACAGAGATGTTTTTTGCAAAATGCCTAGCTGTGGATTTTGGCCTCTAGCTCAGCCGGAACATAGGGAAACTTACCAAACCTGCGCAGTGTTGAAAACTAGACACCTAGGGAAATCTAAGATGGGGTGACTTGTGGGGCTCTGACCAGGTTCTGTTACCCAGAATCCTTTGCAAACCTCAATATTTGGCCAAAAAAACACATTTTCCTCTCATTCAGTGACAGAAAGTTCTGGAATCTGAGAGGAGCCACAAATTTCCTTCCACCCAGCCTTCCCCCAAGTCTCCCAATAAAAATGGTACCTCAATTATGTGGGTAGGCCTAGCGCCCGCAAAAGGAAATGCCCCAAAACACAACATGGACATATCACATTTTCACAAAGAAAACAGAGCTGTTTTTTACAAAATGCCTAGCTGTGGAGTTTGGCCTCTAGGTCAGTTGTCACCTGGGGAAACCTACCAAACCTGTGCCTTTTTTTTTTAAACTAGACACCTCGGGGAATCCAAGATGGGGTGACTTGAAGGGCTCAGACCAGGTTCTGTTACCCAGAATCCTTTGCAAACCTCAAAAGTTAGCCAAAAACACTTTTTCCTCTCATTTCGGTGACAGAAAGTTCTGGATTCTGAGAGGAGCCACAAGTTTCCTTCCACCCAGCGTTCCCCCAAGTCTCCTGATAAAAATGTTACCTCACTTGTGTGGGTAGGCCTAGCGCCTGCAACAGGAAATCCCCCAAAACACAACGTGGACACATCACATTTTCACAAAGAAAACAGAGATGTTTTTTGCAAAATGCCTAGCTGTGGATTTTGGCCTCTAGCTCAGTCGGAACTTAGGGAAACTTAGCAAACCTGCGCAGTGTTGAAAACTAGTCACCAAGGGAAATCTAAGATGGGGTGACTTGTGGGGCTCTGACCAGGTTCTGTTACCCAGAATCATTTGCAAACCTCAAAATTTGGCCAAAAAAACACCTTTTCCTCTCATTTCGGTGACAGAAGGCTCTGGAATCTGAGAGGAGCCACAAATTTCCTTCCACCCAGCGTTCCCCCAAGTCTCCCGATAAAAATGGTACCTCACTTGTGTGGGTAGGCCGAGCGTCTGCGAAAGGAAATGCCCCAAAACACAATGTGGACATATCACATTTTCACAAAGCAAACAGAGCTGTTTTTTTACAAAGTGCCTAGCTGTAGATTTTGGCCTCGTGCTCAGCCGGCAGCTGGGGAAACCTACTAAACCTGTGCATTTTTTAAAACTAGACACCTCGGGGAATCTAAGATGGGGTGACTTGTAGGGCTCTGTCCAGGTTCTGTTACCCAGAATTCTTTGCAAACCTCAAAATTTGGCCCAAAACCACTTTTTCCTCTCATTTCGGTGACGGAAAGTTCTGGAATCTGAGAGGAGCCACAAATTTCCTTCCACCCAGCGTTCCCCCAAGTCTCCCAATTAAAATGGTACCTCACTTGTGTGGGTAGGCCTAGCCCCCACGAAAGAAAATGCCCCAAAACACAACGTGGAGACATCACATTTTCACAATTAAAACAGAGATGTTTTTTGCAAAATGCCTAGCTGTGGATTTTGGCCTCTAGCTCAGCCGGAACCTAGGGAAACTTACCAAACCTGCGCAGTGTTGAAAACTAGACACCTAGGGAAATCTAAGATGGGGTGACTTGTGGGGCTCTGACCAGGTTCTGTTACCCAGAATCCTTTGCAAACCTCAATATTTGGCCAAAAAAACACATTTTCCTCTCATTCGGTGACAGAAAGTTCTGGAATCTGAGAGGAGCCACAAATTTCCTTCCACCCAGCCTTCCCCCAAGTCTCCCAATAAAAATGGTACCTCAATTATGTGGGTAGGCCTAGCGCCCGCAAAAGGAAATGCCCCAAAACACAACGTGGACATATCACATTTTCACAAAGAAAACAGAGCTGTTTTTTACAAAATGCCTAGCTGTGGAGTTTGGCCTCTAGGTCAGTCGGCACCTGGGGAAACCTACCAAACCTGTGCCTTTTTTTTTTAAACTAGACACCTCGGGGAATCCAAGATGGGGTGACTTGTAGGGCTCAGACAAGGTTCTGTTACCCAGAATCCTTTGCAAACCTCAAAAGTTAGACAAAAACACTTTTTCCTCTCATTTCGGTGACAGAAAGTTCTGGATTCTGAGAGGAGCCACAAGTTTCCTTCCACCCAGCGTTCCCCCAAGTCTCCTGATAAAAATGTTACCTCACTTGTGTGGGTAGGCCTAGCGCCTGCGACAGGAAATCCCCCAAAACACAACGTGGACACATCACATTTTCACAAAGAAAACAGAGATGTTTTTTGCAAAATGCCTAGCTGTGGATTTTGGCCTCTAGCTCAGTCGGAACTTAGGGAAACTTAGCAAACCTGCGCAGTGTTGAAAACTAGTCACCAAGGGAAATCTAAGATGGGGTGACTTGTGGGGCTCTGACCAGGTTCTGTTACCCAGAATCCTTTGCAAACCTCAAAATATGGCCAAAAAACACATTTTCCTCTCATTTCGGTCACAGAAAGTTCTGGAATCTGAGAGGAGCCACAAATTTCCTTCCACCCAGCCTTCCCCCAAGTCTCCCGATAAAAATGTTACCTCAATTATGTGGGTAGGCCTAGCGCCCGCAAAAGGAAATGCCCCAAAACACAACGTGGACATCTCACATTTTCACAAAGAAAACAGAGCTGTTTTTTACAAAGTGCCTAGCTGTGCAGTTTGGCCTCTAGCTCAGCCGGCACCTGGGGAAACCTACCAAACCTGTGCCTTTTTTTAAAACTAGACACCTCGGGGAATCCAAGATGGGGTGACTTGTGGGGCTCTGACCAGGTTCTGTTACCCAGAATCATTTGCAAACCTCAAAATTTGGCCAAAAAAACACCTTTTCCTCTCATTTCGATGACAGAAAGTTCTGGAATCTGAGAGGAGCCACAAATTTCCTTCCACTCAGCGTTCCCCCAACTCTCCCGATAAAAATGATACATCGCTTGCTTGGGTAGGCCTAGCGCCCACAACAGGAATTGCCCCAAAACACAACGTGGACACATCACATTTTCACCAAGAAAACAGAGCTGTTTTTTCCAAAGTGCCTACCTGTGGATTTTGGCCTCTAGCTCAGCCGGCACCTGGGGAAACCTAGCAAACCTGCACATTTATGAAAACTGGACACCTAGGTGAATCTAAGATGGGGTGACTTGTGGGGCTCTGACCAGGTTCTGTTACCCAGAATCATTTGCAAACCTCAAAATGTGGCCAAAAAAACACCTTTTCCTCTCATTTCGGTGACAGAAGGCTCTGGAATCTGAGAGGAGCCACAAATTTCCTTCCACCCAGCGTTCCCCCAAGTCTCCCAATAAAAATGGTACCTCACTTATGAGGGTAGGCCTAGCGCCCGCAAAAAGAAATGCCCCAAAACACAACATGGACACATCACATTTTCACAACGAAAACAGAGATGTTTTTTGCAAAATGCCTAGCTGTGGATTTTGGCCTCTAGCTCAGCTGGAACCTCGGGAAACCTAGCAAATCTGAGCAGTGTTGAAAACTAGACACCTAGGGAAATCTAAGATGGGGTGACTTGTGGGGCTTTGACCAGGTTCTGTTACCCAGAATCCTTTGCAAACCTCAAAATTTGGCCAAAAAAACACATTTCCCTCTCATTTCGCTAACAGAAAGTTCTGGAATCTGAGAGGAGCCACAAATTTCCTTCCACCCAGCCTTCCCCCAAGTCTCCCGATAAAAATGGTACCTCACTTGTGTGGGTAGGCCGAGCGTCTGCGAAAGGAAATGCCCCAAAACACAATGTGGACATATCACATTTTCACAAAGCAAACAGAGCTGTTTTTTTACAAAGTGCCTAGCTGTAGATTTTGGCCTCGTGCTCAGCCGGCAGCTGGGGAAACCTACTAAACCTGTGCATTTTTTAAAACTAGACACCTCGGGGAATCTAAGATGGGGTGACTTGTAGGGCTCTGTCCAGGTTCTGTTACCCAGAATTCTTTGCAAACCTCAAAATTTGGCCCAAAACCACTTTTTCCTCTCATTTCGGTGACGGAAAGTTCTGGAATCTGAGAGGAGCCACAAATTTCCTTCCACCCAGCGTTCCCCCAAGTCTCCCAATTAAAATGGTACCTCACTTGTGTGGGTAGGCCTAGCCCCCACGAAAGAAAATGCCCCAAAACACAACGTGGACACATCACATTTTCACAATGAAAACAGAGATGTTTTTTGCAAAATGCCTAGCTGTGGATTTTGGCCTCTAGCTCAGCCGGAACCTAGGGAAACTTACCAAACCTGCGCAGTGTTGAAAACTAGACACCTAGGGAAATCTAAGATGGGGTGACTTGTGGGGCTCTGACCAGGTTCTGTTACCCAGAATCCTTTGCAAACCTCAATATTTGGCCAAAAAAACACATTTTCCTCTCATTCGGTGACAGAAAGTTCTGGAATCTGAGAGGAGCCACAAATTTCCTTCCACCCAGCCTTCCCCCAAGTCTCCCAATAAAAATGGTACCTCAATTATGTGGGTAGGCCTAGCGCCCGCAAAAGGAAATGCCCCAAAACACAACATGGACATATCACATTTTCACAAAGAAAACAGAGCTGTTTTTTACAAAATGCCTAGCTGTGGAGTTTGGCCTCTAGGTCAGTCGGCACCTGGGGAAACCTACCAAACCTGTGCCTTTTTTTTTTAAACTAGACACCTCGGGGAATCCAAGATGGGGTGACTTGTAGGGCTCAGACAAGGTTCTGTTACCCAGAATCCTTTGCAAACCTCAAAAGTTAGACAAAAACACTTTTTCCTCTCATTTCGGTGACAGAAAGTTCTGGATTCTGAGAGGAGCCACAAGTTTCCTTCCACCCAGCGTTCCCCCAAGTCTCCTGATAAAAATGTTACCTCACTTGTGTGGGTAGGCCTAGCGCCTGCGACAGGAAATCCCCCAAAACACAACGTGGACACATCACATTTTCACAAAGAAAACAGAGATGTTTTTTGCAAAATGCCTAGCTGTGGATTTTGGCCTCTAGCTCAGTCGGAACTTAGGGAAACTTAGCAAACCTGCGCAGTGTTGAAAACTAGTCACCAAGGGAAATCTAAGATGGGGTGACTTGTGGGGCTCTGACCAGGTTCTGTTACCCAGAATCCTTTGCAAACCTCAAAATATGGCCAAAAAACACATTTTCCTCTCATTTCGGTCACAGAAAGTTCTGGAATCTGAGAGGAGCCACAAATTTCCTTCCACCCAGCCTTCCCCCAAGTCTCCCGATAAAAATGTTACCTCAATTATGTGGGTAGGCCTAGCGCCCGCAAAAGGAAATGCCCCAAAACACAACGTGGACATCTCACATTTTCACAAAGAAAACAGAGCTGTTTTTTACAAAGTGCCTAGCTGTGCAGTTTGGCCTCTAGCTCAGCCGGCACCTGGGGAAACCTACCAAACCTGTGCCTTTTTTTAAAACTAGACACCTCGGGGAATCCAAGATGGGGTGACTTGTGGGGCTCTGACCAGGTTCTGTTACCCAGAATCATTTCCAAACCTCAAAATTTGGCCAAAAAAACACCTTTTCCTCTCATTTCGATGACAGAAAGTTCTGGAATCTGAGAGGAGCCACAAATTTCCTTCCACTCAGCGTTCCCCCAACTCTCCCGATAAAAATGATACATCGCTTGCTTGGGTAGGCCTAGCGCCCACGACAGGAATTGCCCCAAAACACAACGTGGACACATCACATTTTCACCAAGAAAACAGAGCTGTTTTTTCCAAAGTGCCTACCTGTGGATTTTGGCCTCTAGCTCAGCCGGCACCTGGGGAAACCTAGCAAACCTGCACATTTATGAAAACTGGACACCTAGGTGAATCTAAGATGGGGTGACTTGTGGGGCTCTGACCAGGTTCTGTTACCCAGAATCATTTGCAAACCTCAAAATGTGGCCAAAAAAACACCTTTTCCTCTCATTTCGGTGACAGAAGGCTCTGGAATCTGAGAGGAGCCACAAATTTCCTTCCACCCAGCGTTCCCCCAAGTCTCCCAATAAAAATGGTACCTCACTTATGAGGGTAGGCCTAGCGCCCGCAAAAAGAAATGCCCCAAAACACAACATGGACACATCACATTTTCACAACGAAAACAGAGATGTTTTTTGCAAAATGCCTAGCTGTGGATTTTGGCCTCTAGCTCAGCTGGAACCTCGGGAAACCTAGCAAATCTGAGCAGTGTTGAAAACTAGACACCTAGGGAAATCTAAGATGGGGTGACTTGTGGGGCTTTGACCAAGTTCTGTTACCCAGAATCCTTTGCAAACCTCAAAATTTGGCCAAAAAAACACATTTCCCTCTCATTTCGCTAACAGAAAGTTCTGGAATCTGAGAGGAGCCACAAATTTCCTTCCACCCAGCCTTCCCCCAAGTCTCCCGATAAAAATGGTACCTCACTTGTGTGGGTAGGCCTAGCGCCTGCGACAGGAAATGCCCCAAAACACAACGTGGACATATCACATTTTCACAAAGAAAACAGAGCTGTTTTTTAGAAAGTGCCTAGCTGTGGATTTTGGTCTCTAGCTCAGCCGGCAGCTGGGGAAACCTACTAAACCTGGGCATTTTTTAAAACTAGACACCTTGGGGAATCCAAGATGGGGTGACTTGTAGGGCTCTGTCCAGGTTCTGTGACCCAGAATCCTTTGCAAACCTCAAAATTTGACCAAAAACCACTTTTTCCTCTCATTTCGGTGATAGAAAGTTCTGGAATCTGAGAGGAGTCACAAATTTCCTTCTACCCAGCATTCCCCCAAGTCTCCCGATAAAAATGGTACCTCACTTGTGTGGGTAGGCCTAGCACCCGCAACAGGACTTGCCCAAAAACACAATGTGGACACATCACATTTTCACAAAGAAAAAAGAGCTGTGTTTTACAAAGTGCCTAGCTGTGGATTTTGGCCTCTAGCTCAGCCGGCACCTGGGGAAACCATAGCAAACCTGCGCATTTTTGAAAACTAGACACCTAGGGGAATCCAAGATGGGGTGACTTGTGGGGCTCTGACCAGGTTCTGTTACCCAGAATCCTTTGCAAACCTCAATATTTGGCAAAAAAAATACATTTCCCTCTCATTTCGCTGACAGAAAGTTCTGGAATCTGAGAGGAGCCACAAATTTCCTTCCACCCAGCATTCCCCCAAGTTTCCCGATAAAAAATGGTACCTCACTTGTGTGTGTCGGCCTAGCGACCGCCACAGGAAATGCCCCAAAACACAACGAGGATACATCATATTTTCACAAAGAAAACAGAGCTGTGCTTTACAAAGTGCCTAGCTGTGGATTTTGGCCTCTAGCTCACCCGGCACCTGGGGAAGCCTAGCAAACCTCCGCATTTTTTAAAACAGGACGCCTAGGGGAATCCAAGATGTGGTGACTTGTGGGACACTGACCAGGTTCTGTTACCCAGAATCCTTTGCAAACCTCAAAATTTGGCCAAAAAAAAACCTTTTCCTCTCATTTCGGTGACAGAAAGTTCTGGAATCTGAGAGGAGCCAGCCACAAATTTCCTTCCACTCAGCGTTCCCCCACGTCTCCCGATAAAAATGGTACCTTGCTTGTTTGGGTAGGCCTAGCGCCCGCGACAGAAAATGCCGCAAAACACAATGTGGACACATCACATTTTCACCAAGAAAACAGAGCTGTTTTTTTACAAAGTGCCTAGCTGTGGATTTTGGCCTCTAGCTCAGCCTAGACCTGGGGAAACCTACTAAACCTGCGCATGTTTGAAAACTAGACACCCAGGAGAATCCAAGATGGGTTGACTTTTGGGGCTCTGACCAGGTTCTGTTACCCAGAATCCATTGCAAACTTCAACCTTTGGACAAAAAAACAAATTTCCCCTCATTTCGGTGACAGAAGGTTCTGGAATCTGAGAGGAGCCACAAATTTCCTTCCACCCAGCCTTCCCCCAAGTCTCCCGATAAAAATGTTACCTCAATTATGTGGGTAGGCCTAGCGCCCGCAAAAGGAAATGCCCCAAAACACAACGTGGACATCTCACATTTTCACAAAGAAAACAGAGCTGTTTTTTACAAAGTGCCTAGCTGTGCAGTTTGGCCTCTAGCTCAGCCGGCACCTGGGGAAACCTACCAAACCTGTGCCTTTTTTTAAAACTAGACACCTCGGGGAATCCAAGATGGGGTGACTTGTGGGGCTCTGACCAGGTTCTGTTACCCAGAATCATTTGCAAACCTCAAAATTTGGCCAAAAAAACACCTTTTCCTCTCATTTCGATGACAGAAAGTTCTGGAATCTGAGAGGAGCCACAAATTTCCTTCCACTCAGCGTTCCCCCAACTCTCCCGATAAAAATGATACATCGCTTGCTTGGGTAGGCCTAGCGCCCACGACAGGAATTGCCCCAAAACACAACGTGGACACATCACATTTTCACCAAGAAAACAGAGCTGTTTTTTCCAAAGTGCCTACCTGTGGATTTTGGCCTCTAGCTCAGCCGGCACCTGGGGAAACCTAGCAAACCTGCACATTTATGAAAACTGGACACCTAGGTGAATCTAAGATGGGGTGACTTGTGGGGCTCTGACCAGGTTCTGTTACCCAGAATCATTTGCAAACCTCAAAATGTGGCCAAAAAAACACCTTTTCCTCTCATTTCGGTGACAGAAGGCTCTGGAATCTGAGAGGAGCCACAAATTTCCTTCCACCCAGCGTTCCCCCAAGTCTCCCAATAAAAATGGTACCTCACTTATGAGGGTAGGCCTAGCGCCCGCAAAAAGAAATGCCCCAAAACACAACATGGACACATCACATTTTCACAACGAAAACAGAGATGTTTTTTGCAAAATGCCTAGCTGTGGATTTTGGCCTCTAGCTCAGCTGGAACCTCGGGAAACCTAGCAAATCTGAGCAGTGTTGAAAACTAGACACCTAGGGAAATCTAAGATGGGGTGACTTGTGGGGCTTTGACCAGGTTCTGTTACCCAGAATCCTTTGCAAACCTCAAAATTTGGCCAAAAAAAACACATTTCCCTCTCATTTCGCTAACAGAAAGTTCTGGAATCTGAGAGGAGCCACAAATTTCCTTCCACCCAGCCTTCCCCCAAGTCTCCCGATAAAAATGGTACCTCACTTGTGTGGGTAGGCCGAGCGTCTGCGAAAGGAAATGCCCCAAAACACAATGTGGACATATCACATTTTCACAAAGCAAACAGAGCTGTTTTTTTACAAAGTGCCTAGCTGTAGATTTTGGCCTCGTGCTCAGCCGGCAGCTGGGGAAACCTACTAAACCTGTGCATTTTTTAAAACTAGACACCTCGGGGAATCTAAGATGGGGTGACTTGTAGGGCTCTGTCCAGGTTCTGTTACCCAGAATTCTTTGCAAACCTCAAAATTTGGCCCAAAACCACTTTTTCCTCTCATTTCGGTGACGGAAAGTTCTGGAATCTGAGAGGAGCCACAAATTTCCTTCCACCCAGCGTTCCCCCAAGTCTCCCAATTAAAATGGTACCTCACTTGTGTGGGTAGGCCTAGCCCCCACGAAAGAAAATGCCCCAAAACACAACGTGGACACATCACATTTTCACAATGAAAACAGAGATGTTTTTTGCAAAATGCCTAGCTGTGGATTTTGGCCTCTAGCTCAGCCGGAACCTAGGGAAACTTACCAAACCTGCGCAGTGTTGAAAACTAGACACCTAGGGAAATCTAAGATGGGGTGACTTGTGGGGCTCTGACCAGGTTCTGTTACCCAGAATCCTTTGCAAACCTCAATATTTGGCCAAAAAAACACATTTTCCTCTCATTCGGTGACAGAAAGTTCTGGAATCTGAGAGGAGCCACAAATTTCCTTCCACCCAGCCTTCCCCCAAGTCTCCCAATAAAAATGGTACCTCAATTATGTGGGTAGGCCTAGCGCCCGCAAAAGGAAATGCCCCAAAACACAACATGGACATATCACATTTTCACAAAGAAAACAGAGCTGTTTTTTACAAAATGCCTAGCTGTGGAGTTTGGCCTCTAGGTCAGTCGGCACCTGGGGAAACCTACCAAACCTGTGCCTTTTTTTTTTAAACTAGACACCTCGGGGAATCCAAGATGGGGTGACTTGTAGGGCTCAGACAAGGTTCTGTTACCCAGAATCCTTTGCAAACCTCAAAAGTTAGACAAAAACACTTTTTCCTCTCATTTCGGTGACAGAAAGTTCTGGATTCTGAGAGGAACCACAAGTTTCCTTCCACCCAGCGTTCCCCCAAGTCTCCTGATAAAAATGTTATCTCACTTGTGTGGGTAGGCCTAGCGCCTGCGACAGGAAATCCCCCAAAACACAACGTGGACACATCACATTTTCACAAAGAAAACAGAGATGTTTTTTGCAAAATGCCTAGCTGTGGATTTTGGCCTCTAGCTCAGTCGGAACTTAGGGAAACTTAGCAAACCTGCGCAGTGTTGAAAACTAGTCACCAAGGGAAATCTAAGATGGGGTGACTTGTGGGGCTCTGACCAGGTTCTGTTACCCAGAATCCTTTGCAAACCTCAAAATATGGCCAAAAAACACATTTTCCTCTCATTTCGGTCACAGAAAGTTCTGGAATCTGAGAGGAGCCACAAATTTCCTTCCACCCAGCCTTCCCCCAAGTCTCCCGATAAAAATGTTACCTCAATTATGTGGGTAGGCCTAGCGCCCGCAAAAGGAAATGCCCCAAAACACAACGTGGACATCTCACATTTTCACAAAGAAAACAGAGCTGTTTTTTACAAAGTGCCTAGCTGTGCAGTTTGGCCTCTAGCTCAGCCGGCACCTGGGGAAACCTACCAAACCTGTGCCTTTTTTTAAAACTAGACACCTCGGGGAATCCAAGATGGGGTGACTTGTGGGGCTCTGACCAGGTTCTGTTACCCAGAATCATTTGCAAACCTCAAAATTTGGCCAAAAAAACACCTTTTCCTCTCATTTCGATGACAGAAAGTTCTGGAATCTGAGAGGAGCCACAAATTTCCTTCCACTCAGCGTTCCCCCAACTCTCCCGATAAAAATGATACATCGCTTGCTTGGGTAGGCCTAGCGCCCACGACAGGAATTGCCCCAAAACACAACGTGGACACATCACATTTTCACCAAGAAAACAGAGCTGTTTTTTCCAAAGTGCCTACCTGTGGATTTTGGCCTCTAGCTCAGCCGGCACCTGGGGAAACCTAGCAAACCTGCACATTTATGAAAACTGGACACCTAGGTGAATCTAAGATGGGGTGACTTGTGGGGCTCTGACCAGGTTCTGTTACCCAGAATCATTTGCAAACCTCAAAATGTGGCCAAAAAAACACCTTTTCCTCTCATTTCGGTGACAGAAGGCTCTGGAATCTGAGAGGAGCCACAAATTTCCTTCCACCCAGCGTTCCCCCAAGTCTCCCAATAAAAATGGTACCTCACTTATGAGGGTAGGCCTAGCGCCCGCAAAAAGAAATGCCCCAAAACACAACATGGACACATCACATTTTCACAACGAAAACAGAGATGTTTTTTGCAAAATGCCTAGCTGTGGATTTTGGCCTCTAGCTCAGCTGGAACCTCGGGAAACCTAGCAAATCTGAGCAGTGTTGAAAACTAGACACCTAGGGAAATCTAAGATGGGGTGACTTGTGGGGCTTTGACCAAGTTCTGTTACCCAGAATCCTTTGCAAACCTCAAAATTTGGCCAAAAAAACACATTTCCCTCTCATTTCGCTAACAGAAAGTTCTGGAATCTGAGAGGAGCCACAAATTTCCTTCCACCCAGCCTTCCCCCAAGTCTCCCGATAAAAATGGTACCTCACTTGTGTGGGTAGGCCTAGCGCCTGCGACAGGAAATGCCCCAAAACACAACGTGGACATATCACATTTTCACAAAGAAAACAGAGCTGTTTTTTAGAAAGTGCCTAGCTGTGGATTTTGGTCTCTAGCTCAGCCGGCAGCTGGGGAAACCTACTAAACCTGGGCATTTTTTAAAACTAGACACCTTGGGGAATCCAAGATGGGGTGACTTGTAGGGCTCTGTCCAGGTTCTGTGACCCAGAATCCTTTGCAAACCTCAAAATTTGACCAAAAACCACTTTTTCCTCTCATTTCGGTGATAGAAAGTTCTGGAATCTGAGAGGAGTCACAAATTTCCTTCTACCCAGCATTCCCCCAAGTCTCCCGATAAAAATGGTACCTCACTTGTGTGGGTAGGCCTAGCACCCGCAACAGGACTTGCCCAAAAACACAATGTGGACACATCACATTTTCACAAAGAAAAAAGAGCTGTGTTTTACAAAGTGCCTAGCTGTGGATTTTGGCCTCTAGCTCAGCCGGCACCTGGGGAAACCATAGCAAACCTGCGCATTTTTGAAAACTAGACACCTAGGGGAATCCAAGATGGGGTGACTTGTGGGGCTCTGACCAGGTTCTGTTACCCAGAATCCTTTGCAAACCTCAATATTTGGCAAAAAAAATACATTTCCCTCTCATTTCGCTGACAGAAAGTTCTGGAATCTGAGAGGAGCCACAAATTTCCTTCCACCCAGCATTCCCCCAAGTTTCCCGATAAAAAATGGTACCTCACTTGTGTGTGTCGGCCTAGCGACCGCCACAGGAAATGCCCCAAAACACAACGAGGATACATCATATTTTCACAAAGAAAACAGAGCTGTGCTTTACAAAGTGCCTAGCTGTGGATTTTGGCCTCTAGCTCACCCGGCACCTGGGGAAGCCTAGCAAACCTCCGCATTTTTTAAAACAGGACGCCTAGGGGAATCCAAGATGTGGTGACTTGTGGGACACTGACCAGGTTCTGTTACCCAGAATCCTTTGCAAACCTCAAAATTTGGCCAAAAAAAAACCTTTTCCTCTCATTTCGGTGACAGAAAGTTCTGGAATCTGAGAGGAGCCAGCCACAAATTTCCTTCCACTCAGCGTTCCCCCACGTCTCCCGATAAAAATGGTACCTTGCTTGTTTGGGTAGGCCTAGCGCCCGCGACAGAAAATGCCGCAAAACACAATGTGGACACATCACATTTTCACCAAGAAAACAGAGCTGTTTTTTTACAAAGTGCCTAGCTGTGGATTTTGGCCTCTAGCTCAGCCTAGACCTGGGGAAACCTACTAAACCTGCGCATGTTTGAAAACTAGACACCCAGGAGAATCCAAGATGGGGTGACTTTTGGGGCTCTGACCAGGTTCTGTTACCCAGAATCCATTGCAAACTTCAACCTTTGGACAAAAAAACAAATTTCCCCTCATTTCGGTGACAGAAGGTTCTGGAATCTGAGAGGAGCCACAAATTTCCTTCCACCCAGCGTTCCCCCAAGTCTCCCAATAAAAATGGTACCTCACTTATGTGGGTAGGCCTAGCGCCCGCAAGAAGAAATGCCCCAAAACACAACATGGACACATCACATTTTCACAACGAAAGCAGAGCTGTTTTTTACACAGTGCCTAGCTGTGGATTTTGGCCTCTAGCTCAGCTGGCACCTGGGGAAACCTAGCAAACCTGCACATTTTTGAAAACTAGACACCTAGGGGAATCCAAGATGGGGTGACTTGTGGGGCTCTGACCAGGTTCTGTTACCCAGAATCCTTTGCAAACCTCAAACTTTGGCCAAAAAACACATTTCCCTCTCATTTCGCTGACAGAAAGTTCTGGAATCTGAGAGGAGCCACAAATTTCCTTCCACACAGCATTCCCCCAAGTCTCCCGATAAACAATGTTACCTCACTTGTGTGGGTAGGCCTAGCGCCCGCGACAGGAAAGGCCCCATAACACAACGTGGACACGTCACATTTTCACAAAGAAAATAGAGCTGATTTTTCCAAAGTGCCTACCTGTGGATTTTGGCCTCTAGCTCAGCCGGCACCTGGGGAAACCTAGAAAACCTGCGCATTTTTAAAAACTGCACACCTAGGGGAATCCAAGATGGGGTGACTTGTGGGGCTCTGACCAGGTTCTGTTACCCAGAATCCTTTGCAAACCTCAAAATGTGGCCAAAAAACCCACATTTTCCTCTTCTTTCGGTGACAGAAAGTTCTGGAATCTGAGAGGAGCCACAAATTTCCTTCCACCCAGCATTCCCCCAAGTCTCCCGATAACAAATGGTACCTCACTTGTGTTTGTAGGCCTAGCGACCGCGACAGGAAATGACCCAAAACACAACACAAAGAACAAAGACAACACAAAGAAAACAGAGCTGTGTTTTACAAAGTGCCTAGCTGTGGATTTTGGCCTCTAGCTCAACCGGCACCTGGGGAAACCTAGCAAACCTGCGCATTTTTAAAAACAGGATGCCTAGGGGAATCCAAGATGAGGTGACTTGTGGGGCTCTGACCAGGTTTTGTAAGCCAGAATCCTTTGCAAACTTCAAACTTTGGCCAAAACAACACATTTCCTCTCATTTCGGTGACAGAAGGTTCTGGAATCTGAGAGGAGCCACAAATTTCCTTCCACCATGCGTTCCCCCAAGTCTCCCAATAAAAATGGTACATCACTTATGTGGGTAGGCCTAGTGCCCGCAAGAAGAAATGCCCCAAAACACAACATGGACACATCACATTTTCACAAAGAAAACAGAGCTGTGTTTTACAAAGTGCCTAGCTGTGGATTTTGGCCTCTAGCTCAGCCGGCACCTGGAGAAACCTAGCAAACCTGCGCATTTTTGAAAACTAGACACCTAGGGGAATCCAAGATGGGGTAACTTGTGGGGCTCTGACCAGGTTCTGTTACCCAGAATCCTTTGCAAACCTCAATATTTGGCAAAAAAAATACATTTCCCTCTCATTTCGCTGACAGAAAGTTCTGGAATCTGAGAGGAGCCACAAATTTCCTTCCACCCAGCATTCCCCCAAGTTTCCCGATAAAAAATGGTACCTCACTTGTGTGTGTCGGCCTAGCGCCCGCGACAGGAAATGCCCCAAAACAAAACGAGGATACATCATATTTTCACAAAGAAAACAGAGCTGTGTTTTACAAAGTGCCTAGCTGTGGATTTTGGCCTCTAGCTCAGCCAGCACCTGGGGAAACCAATCAAACCTCCGCATTTTTAAAAACAGGACGCCTAGGGGAATCCAAGATGGGTGTGACTTGTGGGGCACTGACCAGGTTCTGTTACCCAGAATCCTTTGCAAACCTCAAAATATGGCCAAAAAAACACCTTTTCCTCTCATTTCGGTGACAGAAAGTTCTGGAATCTGAGAGGAGCCACAAATTTCCTTCCACTCAGCGTTCCCCCAAGTCTCCCGATACAAATGGTACCTCGCTTGTTTGGATAGGCCTAGCGCCCGCGACAGGAAATGCCGCAAAACACAACGTGGACACATCACATTTTCACCAAGAAAACAGAGCTGTTTTTTTACAAAGTGCCTAGCTGTGGATTTTGGCCTCTAGCTCAGCCTAGACCAGGGGAAACCTACCAAACCTGCGCATGTTTGAAAACTAGACACCTAGGAGAATCCAAGATGAGGTGACTTGTGGGGCTCTGATCAGGTTTTGTTACCCAGAATCCTTTGCAAACCTCAATATTTGGCAAAAAAAATACATTTCCCTCTCATTTCGCTGACAGAAAGTTCTGGAATCTGAGAGGAGCCACAAATTTCCTTCCACCCAGCATTCCCCCAAGTTTCCCGATAAAAAATGGTACCTCACTTGTGTGTGTCGGCCTAGCGCCCGCGACAGGAAATGCCCCAAAACAAAACGAGGATACATCATATTTTCACAAAGAAAACAGAGCTGTGTTTTACAAAGTGCCTAGCTGTGGATTTTGGCCTCTAGCTCAGCCTAGACCAGGGGAAACCTACCAAACCTGCGCATTTTTGAAAACTAGACACCTAGGAGAATCCAAGATGAGGTGACTTGTGAGGCTCTGATCAGGTTTTGTTACCCAGAATCCTTTGCAAACCTCAATATTTGGCAAAAAAAATACATTTCCCTCTCATTTCGCTGACAGAAAGTTCTGGAATCTGAGAGGAGCCACAAATTTCCTTCCACCCAGCATTCCCCCAAGTTTCCCGATAAAAAATGGTACCTCACTTGTGTGTGTCGGCCTAGCGCCCGCGACAGGAAATGCCCCAAAACAAAACGAGGATACATCATATTTTCACAAAGAAAACAGAGCTGTGTTTTACAAAGTGCCTAGCTGTGGATTTTGGCCTCTAGCTCAGCCGGCACCTGGGGAAACCAAGCAAACCTCCGCATTTTTAAAAACAGGACGCCTAGGGGAATCCAAGATGGGTGTGACTTGTGGGGCACTGACCAGGTTCTGTTACCCAGAATCCTTTGCAAACCTCAAAATATGGCCAAAAAAACACCTTTTCCTCTCATTTCGGTGACAGAAAGTTCTGGAATCTGAGAGGAGCCACAAATTTCCTTCCACTCAGCGTTCCCCCAAGTCTCCCGATACAAATGGTACCTCGCTTGTTTGGATAGGCCTAGCGCCCGCGACAGGAAATGCCGCAAAACACAACGTGGACACATCACATTTTCACCAAGAAAACAGAGCTGTTTTTTTACAAAGTGCCTAGCTGTGGATTTTGGCCTCTAGCTCAGCCTAGACCAGGGGAAACCTACCAAACCTGCGCATGTTTGAAAACTAGACACCTAGGAGAATCCAAGATGAGGTGACTTGTGGGGCTCTGATCAGGTTTTGTTACCCAGAATCCTTTGCAAACCTCAATATTTGGCAAAAAAAATACATTTCCCTCTCATTTCGCTGACAGAAAGTTCTGGAATCTGAGAGGAGCCACAAATAATTTCCTTCCACCCAGCATTCCCCCAAGTTTCCCGATAAAAAATGGTACCTCACTTGTGTGTGTCGGCCTAGCGCCCGCGACAGGAAATGCCCCAAAACAAAACGAGGATACATCATATTTTCACAAAGAAAACAGAGCTGTGTTTTACAAAGTGCCTAGCTGTGGATTTTGGCCTCTAGCTCAGCCGGCACCTGGGGAAACCTAGCAAACCGGCGCATTTTTGAAAACTAGACACCTAGCGGAATCCAAGATGGGGTGACTTGTGGGGCTCTGACCAGGTTCTGTTACCCAGAATCCTTTGCAAACCTCAATATTTGGCAAAAAAAATACATTTCCCTCTCATTTCGCTGACAGAAAGTTCTGGAATCTGAGAGGAGCCACAAATTTCCTTCCACCCAGCATTCCCCCAAGTTTCCCGATAAAAAATGGTACCTCACTTGTGTGTGTCGGCCTAGCGACCGCGACAGGAAATGCCCCAAAACACAACGAGGATACATCATATTTTCACAAAGAAAACAGAGCTGTGTTTTACAAAGTGCCTAGCTGTGGATTTTGGCCTCTAGCTCAGCCGGCACCTGGGGAAACCAAGCAAACCTCCGCATTTTTAAAAACAGGACGCCTAGGGGAATCCAAGATGGGTGTGACTTGTGGGGCACTGACCAGGTTCTGTTACCCAGAATCCTTTGCAAACCTCAAAATATGGCCAAAAAAACACCTTTTCCTCTCATTTCGGTGACAGAAAGTTCTGGAATCTGAGAGGAGCCACAAATTTCCTTCCACTCAGCGTTCCCCCAAGTCTCCCGATACAAATGGTACCTCGCTTGTTTGGATAGGCCTAGCGCCCGCGACAGGAAATGCCGCAAAACACAACGTGGACACATCACATTTTCACCAAGAAAACAGAGCTGTTTTTTTACAAAGTGCCTAGCTGTGGATTTTGGCCTCTAGCTCAGCCTAGACCAGGGGAAACCTACCAAACCTGCGCATGTTTGAAAACTAGACACCTAGGAGAATCCAAGATGAGGTGACTTGTGGGGCTCTGATCAGGTTTTGTTACCCAGAATCCTTTGCAAACCTCAATATTTGGCAAAAAAAATACATTTCCCTCTCATTTCGCTGACAGAAAGTTCTGGAATCTGAGAGGAGCCACAAATAATTTCCTTCCACCCAGCATTCCCCCAAGTTTCCCGATAAAAAATGGTACCTCACTTGTGTGTGTCGGCCTAGCGCCCGCGACAGGAAATGCCCCAAAACAAAACGAGGATACATCATATTTTCACAAAGAAAACAGAGCTGTGTTTTACAAAGTGCCTAGCTGTGGATTTTGGCCTCTAGCTCAGCCGGCACCTGGGGAAACCTAGCAAACCGGCGCATTTTTGAAAACTAGACACCTAGGGGAATCCAAGATGGGGTGACTTGTGGGGCTCTGACCAGGTTCTGTTACCCAGAATCCTTTGCAAACCTCAATATTTGGCAAAAAAAATACATTTCCCTCTCATTTCGCTGACAGAAAGTTCTGGAATCTGAGAGGAGCCACAAATTTCCTTCCACCCAGCATTCCCCCAAGTTTCCCGATAAAAAATGGTACCTCACTTGTGTGTGTCGGCCTAGCGACCGCGACAGGAAATGCCCCAAAACACAACGAGGATACATCATATTTTCACAAAGAAAACAGAGCTGTGCTTTACAAAGTGCCTAGCTGTGGATTTTGGCCTCTAGCTCACCCGGCACCTGGGGAAGCCTAGCAAACCTCCGCATTTTTTAAAACAGGACGCCTAGGGGAATCCAAGATGTGGTGACTTGTGGGACACTGACCAGGTTCTGTTACCCAGAATCCCTTGCAAACCTCAAAATTTGGCCAAAAAAAAACCTTTTCCTCTCATTTCGGTGACAGAAAGTTCTGGAATCTGAGAGGAGCCAGCCACAAATTTCCTTCCACTCAGCGTTCCCCCACGTCTCCCGATAAAAATGGTACCTTGCTTGTTTGGGTAGGCCTAGCGCCCGCGACAGAAAATGCCGCAAAACACAATGTGGACACATCACATTTTCACCAAGAAAACAGAGCTGTTTTTTTACAAAGTGCCTAGCTGTGGATTTTGGCCTCTAGCTCAGCCTAGACCTGGGGAAACCTACTAAACCTGCGCATGTTTGAAAACTAGACACCCAGGAGAATCCAAGATGGGGTGACTTTTGGGGCTCTGACCAGGTTCTGTTATCCAGAATCCATTGCAAACTTCAACCTTTGGACAAAAAAACAAATTTCCCCTCATTTCGGTGACAGAAGGTTGTGGAATCTGAGAGGAGCCACAAATTTCCTTCCACCCAGCGTTCCCCCAAGTCTCCCAATAAAAATGGTACCTCACTTATGTGGGTAGGCCTAGCGCCCGCAAGAAGAAATGCCCCAAAACACAACATGGACACATCACATTTTCACAACGAAAGCAGAGCTGTTTTTTACACAGTGCCTAGCTGTGGATTTTGGCCTCTAGCTCAGCTGGCACCTGGGGAAACCTAGCAAACCTGCACATTTTTTAAAACTAGACACCTAGGGGAATCCAAGATGGGGTGACTTGTGGGGCTCTGACCAGGTTCTGTTACCCAGAATCCTTTGCAAACCTCAAACTTTGGCCAAAAAACACATTTCCCTCTCATTTCGCTGACAGAAAGTTCTGGAATCTGAGAGGAGCCACAAATTTCCTTCCACACAGCATTCCCCCAAGTCTCCCGATAAACAATGTTACCTCACTTGTGTGGGTAGGCCTAGCGCCCGCGACAGGAAAGGCCGCAAAACACAACGTGGACACGTCACATTTTCACAAAGAAAATAGAGCTGTTTTTTCCAAAGTGCCTACCTGTGGATTTTGGCCTCTAGCTCAGCCGGCACCTGGGGAAACCTAGCAAACCTGCGCATTTTTAAAAACTGCACACCTAGGGGAATCCAAGATGGGGTGACTTGTGGGGCTCTGACCAGGTTCTGTTACCCAGAATCCTTTGCAAACCTCAAAATGTGGCCAAAAAACCCACATTTTCCTCTTCTTTCGGTGACAGAAAGTTCTGGAATCTGAGAGGAGCCACGAATTTCCTTCCACCCAGCATTCCCCCAAGTCTCCCGATAACAAATGGTACTTCACTTGTGTTTGTAGGCCTAGCGACCGCGACAGGAAATGACCCAAAACACAACACAAAGAACAAAGACAACACAAAGAAAACAGAGCTGTGTTTTACAAAGTGCCTAGCTGTGGATTTTGGCCTCTAGCTCAACCGGCACCTGGGGAACCCTAGCAAACCTGCGCATTTTTAAAAACAGGATGCCTAGGGGAATCCAAGATGAGGTGACTTGTGGGGCTCTGACCAGGTTTTGTAACCCAGAATCCTTTGCAAACTTCAAACTTTGGCCAAAAAAACACATTTCCTCTCATTTCGGTGACAGAAGGTTCTGGAATCTGAGAGGAGCCACAAATTTCCTTCCACCATGCGTTCCCCCAAGTCTCCCAATAAAAATGGTACATCACTTATGTGGGTAGGCCTAGTGCCCGCAAGAAGTAATGCCCCAAAACACAACATGGACACATCACATTTTCACAAAGAAAACAGAGCTGTGTTTTACAAAGTGCCTAGCTGTGGATTTTGGCCTCTAGCTCAGCCGGCACCTGGGGAAACCTAGCAAACCTGCGCATTTTTGAAAACTAGACACCTAGGGGAATCCAAGATGGGGTGACTTGTGGGGCTCTGACCAGGTTCTGTTACCCAGAATCCTTTGCAAACCTCAATATTTGGCAAAAAAAATACATTTCCCTCTCATTTCGCTGACAGAAAGTTCTGGAATCTGAGAGGAGCCACAAATTTCCTTCCACCCAGCATTCCCCCAAGTTTCCCGATAAAAAATGGTACCTCACTTGTGTGTGTCGGCCTAGCGCCCGCGACAGGAAATGCCCCAAAACAAAACGAGGATACATCATATTTTCACAAAGAAAACAGAGCTGTGTTTTACAAAGTGCCTAGCTGTGGATTTTGGCCTCTAGCTCAGCCGGCACCTGGGGAAACCAAGCAAACCTCCGCATTTTTAAAAACAGGACGCCTAGGGGAATCCAAGATGGGTGTGACTTGTGGGGCACTGACCAGGTTCTGTTACCCAGAATCCTTTGCAAACCTCAAAATATGGCCAAAAAAACACCTTTTGCTCTCATTTCGGTGACAGAAAGTTCTGGAATCTGAGAGGAGCAACAAATTTCCTTCCACTCAGCGTTCCCCCAAGTCTCCCGATACAAATGGTACCTCGCTTGTTTGGATAGGCCTAGCGCCCGCGACAGGAAATGCCGCAAAACACAACGTGGACACATCACATATTCACAAAGAAAACAGAGATGTTTTTTGCAAAATGCCTAGCTGTGGATTTTGGCTTCTAGCTCAGTCGGAACTTAGGGAAACTTAGCAAACCTGCGCAGTGTTGAAAACTAGTCACCAAGGGAAATCTAAGATGGGGTGACTTGTGGGGCTCTGACCAGGTTCTGTTACCCAGAATCCTTTGCAAACCTCAAAATATGGCCAAAAAACACATTTTCCTCTCATTTCGGTCACAGAAAGTTCTGGAATCTGAGAGGAGCCACAAATTTCCTTCCACCCAACCTTCCCCCAAGTCTCCCGATAAAAATGTTACCTCAATTATGTGGGTAGGCCTAGCGCCCGCAAAAGGAAATGCCCCAAAACACAACGTGGACATATCACATTTTCACAAAGAAAACAGAGCTGTGTTTTACAAAGTGCCTAGCTGTGGATTTTGGCCTCTAGCTCAATCGGCACCTGGGGAAACCTAGCAAACCTGCGCATTTTTAAAAACAGGATGACTAGGGGAATCCAAGATGAGGTGACTTGTGGGGCTCTGACCAGGTTTTGTAACCCAGAATCCTTTGCAAACTTCAAACTTTGGCCAAAAAAACACATTTCCTCTCATTTCGGTGACAGAAGGTTCTGGAATCTGAGAGGAGCCACAAATTTCCTTCCACCTTGCGTTCCCCCAAGTCTCCAATAAAAATGGTACATCACTTATGTGGGTAGGCCTAGTGCCCGCAAGAAGAAATGCCCCAAAACACAACATGGACACATCATATTTTCACAAAGAAAACAGAGCTGTGTTTTACAAAGTGCCTAGCTGTGGATTTTGGCCTCTAGCTCAGCCGGCACCTGGGGAAACCTAGCAAACCTCCGCATTTTTAAAAACAGGACGCCTAGGGGAATCCAAGATGGGGTGACTTGTGGGACACTGACCAGGTTCTGTTACCCAGAATCCTTTGCAAACCTCAAAATTTGGCCAAAAAAACACCTTTTCCTCTCATTTCGGTGACAGAAAGTTCTGGAATCTGAGAGGAGCCAGCCACAAATTTCCTTCCACTCAGCGTTCCCCCACGTCTCCCGATAAAAATGGTACCTCGCTTGTTTGGGTAGGCCTAGCGCCCGCGACAGAAAATGCCGCAAAACACAACGTGGACACATCACATTTTCACCAAGAAAACAGAACTGTTTTTTTACAAAGTGCCTAGCTGTGGATTTTGGCCTCTAGCTCAGCCTAGACCTGGGGAAACCTACCAAACCTGCACATGTTTGAAAACTAGACACCCAGGAGAATCCAAGATGGGGTGACTTTTGGGGCTCTGACCAGGTTCTGTTACCCAGAATCCATTGCAAACTTCAACCTTTGGACAAAAAAACAAATTTCCCCTCATTTCGGTGACAGAAGGTTCTGGAATCTGAGAGGAGCCACAAATTTCCTTCCACCAAGCGTTCCCCCAAGTCTCCCAATAAAAATGGTACCTCACTTATGTGGGTAGGCCTAGCGCCCGCAAGAAGAAATGCCCCAAAACACAACATGGACACATCACATTTTCACAACGAAAGCAGAGCTGTTTTTTACACAGTGCCTAGCTGTGGATTTTGGCCTCTAGCTCAGCTGGCACCTGGGGAAACCTAGCAAACCTGCACATTTTTGAAAACTAGACACCTAGGGGAATCCAAGATGGGGTGACTTGTGGGGCTCTGACCAGGTTCTGTTACCCATAATCCTTTGCAAACCTCAAACTTTGGCCAAAAAACACATTTCCCTCTCATTTCGCTGACAGAAAGTTCTGGAATCTGAGAGGAGCCACAAATTTCCTTCCACACAGCATTCCCCCAAGTCTCTCGATAAACAATGTTACCTCACTTGTGTGGGTAGGCCTAGCGCCCGCGACAGGAAAGGCCCCAAAACACAACGTGGACACGTCACATTTTCACAAAGAAAACAGAGCTGTTTTTTCCAAAGTGCCTACCTGTGGATTTTGGCCTCTAGCTCAGCCGGCACCTGGGGAAACCTAGCAAACCTGCGCATTTTTAAAAACTGCACACCCAGGGGAATCCAAGATGGGGTGACTTGTGGGGCTCTGACCAGGTTCTGTTACCCAGAATCCTTTGCAAACCTCAAAATGTGGCCAAAAAACCCACATTTTCCTCTTCTTTCGGTGACAGAAAGTTCTGGAATCTGAGAGGAGCCACAAATTTCCTTCCACCCAGCATTCCCCCAAGTCTCCCGATAACAAATGGTACCTCACTTGTGTTTGTAGGCCTAGCGACCGCGACAGGAAATGACCCAAAACACAACACAAAGAACAAAGACAACACAAAGAAAACAGAGCTGTGTTTTACAAAGTGCCTAGCTGTGGATTTTGGCCTCTAGCTCAACCGGCACCTGGGGAAACCTAGCAAACCTGCGCATTTTTAAAAACAGGATGCCTAGGGGAATCCAAGATGAGGTGACTTGTGGGGCTCTGACCAGGTTTTGTAACCCAGAATCCTTTGCAAACTTCAAACTTTGGCCAAAAAAACACATTTCCTCTCATTTCGGTGACAGAAGGTTCTGGAATCTGAGAGGAGCCACAAATTTCCTTC
Source organism: Pleurodeles waltl (assembly GCF_031143425.1). Taxonomy (NCBI): domain Eukaryota; kingdom Metazoa; phylum Chordata; class Amphibia; order Caudata; family Salamandridae; genus Pleurodeles; species Pleurodeles waltl. The sequence goes on along the minus strand of NC_090437.1, from coordinate 316,146,002 downwards.
CACCATGCGTTCCCCCAAGTCTCCCAATATAAATGGTACATCACTTATGTGGGTAGGCCTAGTGCCCGCAAGAAGAAATGCCCCAAAACACAACATGGACACATCACATTTTCACAAAGAAAACAGAGCTGTGTTTTACAAAGTGCCTAGCTGTGGATTTTGGCCTCTAGCTTAGCCGGCACCTGGGGAAACCTAGCAAACCTGCGCATTTTTGAAAACTAGACACCTAGGGGAATCCAAGATGGGGTGACTTGTGGGGCTCTGACCAGGTTCTGTTACCCAGAATCCTTTGCAAACCTCAATATTTGGCAAAAAAAATACATTTCCCTCTCATTTCGCTGACAGAAAGTTCTGGAATCTGAGAGGAGCCACAAATTTCCTTCCACCCAGCATTCCCCCAAGTTTCCCGATAAAAAATGGTACCTCACTTGTGTGTGTCGGCCTAGCGCCCGCGACAGGAAATGCCCCAAAACACAACGAGGATACATCATATTTTCACAAAGAAAACAGAGCTGTGTTTTACAAAGTGCCTAGCTGTGGATTTTGGCCTCTAGCTCAGCCGGCACCTGGGGAAACCTAGCAAACCTCCGCATTTTTAAAAACAGGACGCCTAGGGGAATCCAAGATGGGTGTGACTTGTGGGGCACTGACCAGGTTCTGTTACCCAGAATCCTTTGCAAACCTCAAAATATGGCCAAAAAAACACCTTTTCCTCTCATTTCGGTGACAGAAAGTTCTGGAATCTGAGAGGAGCCACAAATTTCCTTCCACACAGCATTCCCCCAAGTCTCTCGATAAACAATGTTACCTCACTTGTGTGGGTAGGCCTAGCGCCCGCGACAGGAAAGGCCCCAAAACACAACGTGGACACGTCACATTTTCACAAAGAAAACAGAGCTGTTTTTTCCAAAGTGCCTACCTGTGGATTTTGGCCTCTAGCTCAGCCGGCACCTGGGGAAACCTAGCAAACCTGCGCATTTTTAAAAACTGCACACCTAGGGGAATCCAAGATGGGGTGACTTGTGGGGCTCTGACCAGGTTCTGTTACCCAGAATCCTTTGCAAACCTCAAAATGTGGCCAAAAAACCCACATTTTCCTCTTCTTTCGGTGACAGAAAGTTCTGGAATCTGAGAGGAGCCACAAATTTCCTTCCACCCAGCATTCCCCCAAGTCTCCCGATAACAAATGGTACTTCACTTGTGTTTGTAGGCCTAGCGACCGCGACAGGAAATGACCCAAAACACAACACAAAGAACAAAGACAACACAAAGAAAACAGAGCTGTGTTTTACAAAGTGCCTAGCTGTGGATTTTGGCCTCTAGCTCAACCGGCACCTGGGGAACCCTAGCAAACCTGCGCATTTTTAAAAACAGGATGCCTAGGGGAATCCAAGATGAGGTGACTTGTGGGGCTCTGACCAGGTTTTGTAACCCAGAATCCTTTGCAAACTTCAAACTTTGGCCAAAAAAGCACATTTCCTCTCATTTCGGTGACAGAAGGTTCTGGAATCTGAGAGGAGCCACAAATTTCCTTCCACCATGCGTTCCCCCAAGTCTCCCAATAAAAATGGTACATCACTTATGTGGGTAGGCCTAGTGCCCGCAAGAAGAAATGCCCCAAAACACAACATGGACACATCACATTTTCACAAAGAAAACAGAGCTGTGTTTTACAAAGTGCCTAGCTGTGGATTTTGGCCTCTAGCTCAGCCGGCACCTGGGGAAACCTAGCAAACCTGCGCATTTTTGAAAACTAGACACCTAGGGGAATCCAAGATGGGGTGACTTGTGGGGCTCTGACCAGGTTCTGTTACCCAGAATCCTTTGCAAACCTCAATATTTGGCAAAAAAAATACATTTCCCTCTCATTTCGCTGACAGAAAGTTCTGGAATCTGAGAGGAGCCACAAATTTCCTTCCACCCAGCATTCCCCCAAGTTTCCCGATAAAAAATGGTACCTCACTTGTGTGTGTCGGCCTAGCGCCCGCGACAGGAAATGCCCCAAAACAAAACGAGGATACATCATATTTTCACAAAGAAAACAGAGCTGTGTTTTACAAAGTGCCTAGCTGTGGATTTTGGCCTCTAGCTCAGCCGGCACCTGGGGAAACCAAGCAAACCTCCGCATTTTTAAAAACAGGACGCCTAGGGGAATCCAAGATGGGTGTGACTTGTGGGGCACTGACCAGGTTCTGTTACCCAGAATCCTTTGCAAACCTCAAAATATGGCCAAAAAAACACCTTTTGCTCTCATTTCGGTGACAGAAAGTTCTGGAATCTGAGAGGAGCCACAAATTTCCTTCCACTCAGCGTTCCCCCAAGTCTCCCGATACAAATGGTACCTCGCTTGTTTGGATAGGCCTAGCGCCCGCGACAGGAAATGCCGCAAAACACAACGTGGACACATCACATTTTCACAAAGAAAACAGAGCTGTGTTTTACAAAGTGCCTAGCTGTGGATTTTGGCCTCTAGCTCAACCGGCACCTCGGGAAACCTAGCAAACCTGCGCATTTTTAAAAACAGGATGCCTAGGGGAATCCAAGATGAGGTGACTTGTGGGGCTCTGACCAGGTTTTGTAACCCAGAATCCGTTGCAAACTTCAAACTTTGGCCAAAAAAACACATTTCCTCTCATTTCGGTGACAGAAGGTTCTGGAATCTGAGAGGAGCCACAAATTTCCTTCCACCATGCGTTCCCCCAAGTCTCCCAATAAAAATGGTACATCACTTATGTGGGTAGGCCTAGTGCCCGCAAGAAGAAATGCCCCAAAACACAACATGGACACATCACATTTTCACAAAGAAAACAGAGCTGTGTTTTACAAAGTGCCTAGCTGTGGATTTTGGCCTCTAGCTCAGCCGGCACCTGGGGAAACCTAGCAAACCTGCGCATTTTTGAAAACTAGACACCTAGGGGAATCCAAGATGGGGTGACTTGTGGGGCTCTGACCAGGTTCTGTTACCCAGAATCCTTTGCAAACCTCAATATTTGGCAAAAAAAATACATTTCCCTCTCATTTCGCTGACAGAAAGTTCTGGAATCTGAGAGGAGCCACAAATTTCCTTCCACCCAGCATTCCCCCAAGTTTCCCGATAAAAAATGGTACCTCACTTGTGTGTGTCGGCCTAGCGCCCGCGACAGGAAATGCCCCAAAACACAACGAGGATACATCATATTTTCACAAAGAAAACAGAGCTGTGTTTTACAAAGTGCCTAGCTGTGGATTTTGGCCTCTAGCTCAGCCGGCACCGGGGGAAACCTAGCAAACCTCCGCATTTTTAAAAACAGGACGCCTAGGGGAATCCAAGATGGGTGTGACTTGTGGGGCACTGACCAGGTTCTGTTACCCAGAATCCTTTGCAAAGCTCAAAATATGGCCAAAAAAACACCTTTTCCTCTCATTTCGGTGACAGAAAGTTCTGGAATCTGAGAGGAGCCACAAATTACCTTCCACTCAGCGTTCCCCCAAGTCTCCCGATACAAATGGTACCTCGCTTGTTTGGATAGGCCTAGCGCCCGCGACAGGAAATGCCGCAAAACACAACGTGGACACATCACATTTTCACCAAGAAAACAGAGCTGTTTTTTTACAAAGTGCCTAGCTGTGGATTTTGGCCTCTAGCTCAGCCTAGACCAGGGGAAACCTACCAAACCTGCGCATGTTTGAAAACTAGACACCTAGGAGAATCCAAGATGAGGTGACTTGTGGGGCTCTGATCAGGTTTTGTTACCCAGAATCCTTTGCAAACTTCAAACTTTGGCCAAAAAAAAACACATTTCCTCTCATTTCGGTGACAGAAGGTTCTGGAATCTGAGAGGAGCTACAAATTTCCTTCCACCCAGCGTTCCCCCAAGTCTCCCAATAAAAATGGTACCTCACTTATGTGGGTAGGCCTAGCGCCCGCAAAAGGAAATGCCCCAAAACACAACGTGGACATATCACATTTTCACAAAGAAAACAGAGCTGTTTTTTACAAAATGCCTAGCTGTGGAGTTTGGCCTCTAGGTCAATCGGCACCTGGGGAAACCTACCAAACCTGTGCCTTTTTTTTTTAAACTAGACACCTCGGGGAATCGAAGATGGGGTGACTTGTAGGGCTCTGACCAGGTTCTGTTACCCAGAATCCTTTGCAAACCTCAAAAGTTAGCCAAAAACACCTTTTCCTCTCATTTCGGTGACAGAAAGTTCTGGATTCTGAGAGGAGCCACAAGTTTCCTTCCACCCAGCGTTCCCCCAAGTCTCCTGATAAAAATGTTACCTCACTTGTGTGGGTAGGCCTAGCGCCTGTGACAGGAAATCCCCCAAAACACAACGTGGACACATCACATATTCACAAAGAAAACAGAGATGTTTTTTGCAAAATGCCTAGCTGTGGATTTTGGCTTCTAGCTCAGTCGGAACTTAGGGAAACTTAGCAAACCTGCGCAGTGTTGAAAACTAGTCACCAAGGGAAATCTAAGATGTGGTGACTTGTGGGGCTCTGACCAGGTTCTGTTACCCAGAATCCTTTGCAAACCTCAAAATATGGCCAAAAAACACATTTTCCTCTCATTTCGGTCACAGAAAGTTCTGGAATCTGAGAGGAGCCACAAATTTCCTTCCACCCAACCTTCCCCCAAGTCTCCCGATAAAAATGTTACCTCAATTATGTGGGTAGGCCTAGCGCCCGCAAAGGGAAATGCCCCAAAACACAACGTGGACATATCACATTTTCACAAAGAAAACAGAGCTGTTTTTTACAAAGTGCCTAGCTGTGGAGTTTGGCCTCTAGCTCAGCCGGCACCTGGGGAAACCTACCAAACCTGTGCCTTTTTTTAAAACTAGACACCTAGGGGAATCCAAGATGGGGTGACTTGTGGGGCTCTGACCAGGTTCTGTTACCCAGAATCATTTGCAAACCTCAAAATTTGGCCAAAAAAACACCTTTTCCTCTCATTTCGGTGACAGAAAGTTCTGGAATCTGAGAGGAGCCACAAATTTCCTTCCACTCAGCGTTCCCCCAACTCTCCCGATAAAAATGGTACATCGCTTGTTTGGGTAGGCCTAGCGCCCACGACAGGAATTGCCCCAAAATACAACGTGGACACATCACATTTTCACCAAGAAAACAGAGCTGTTTTTTCCAAAGTGCCTACCTGTGGATTTTGGCCTCTAGCTCAGCCGGCACCTGGGGAAACCTAGCAAACCTGCACATTTATGAAAACTGGACACCTAGGTGAATCTAAGATGGGGTGACTTGTGGGGCTCTGACCAGGTTCTGTTACCCAAAATCCTTTGCAAACCTCAAAATGTGGCCAAAAAAACACATTTTCCTCCCATTTCGGTCACAGAAAGTTCTGAAATCTGAGAGGAGCCACAAATTTCCTTCCACCCAGCCTTCCCCGAAGTCTCCCGATAAAAATGGTACCTCACTTGTGTGGGTAGGCCTAGCGTTTGCGAAAGGAAATGCCCCAAAACACAATGTGGACATATCACATTTAACAAAGAAAACAGAGCTGTTTTTTACAAAGTGCCTAGCTGTAGATTTTGGCCTCGTGCTCAGCCGGCAGCTGGGGAAACCTACTAAACCTGTGCATTTTTTAAAACTAGACACCTCGGGGAATCCAAGATGGGGTGACTTGTAGGGCTCTGTCCAGGTTCTGTTACCCAGAATTCTTTGCAAACCTCAAAATTTGGCCAAAAAAACACATTTCCATCTCATTTCGCTGACAGAAAGTTATGGAATCTGAGAGGAGCCACAAGTTTCCTTCCACCCAGCGTTCCCCCAAGTCTCCTGATAAAAATGTTACCTCACTTGTGTGGGTAGGCCTAGCGCCTGTGACAGGAAATCCCCCAAAACACAACGTGGACACATCACATATTCACAAAGAAAACAGAGATGTTTTTTGCAAAATGCCTAGCTGTGGATTTTGGCTTCTAGCTCAGTCGGAACTTAGGGAAACTTAGCAAACCTGCGCAGTGTTGAAAACTAGTCACCAAGGGAAATCTAAGATGGGGTGACTTGTGGGGCTCTGACCAGGTTCTGTTACCCAGAATCCTTTGCAAACCTCAAAATATGGCCAAAAAACACATTTTCCTCTCATTTCGGTCACAGAAAGTTCTGGAATCTGAGAGGAGCCAAAAATTTCCTTCCACCCAGCCTTCCCCCAAGTCTCCCGATAAAAATGTTACCTCAATTATGTGGGTAGGCCTAGCGCCCGCAAAAGGAAATGCCCCAAAACACAACGTGGACATATCACATTTTCACAAAGAAAACAGAGCTGTTTTTTACAAAGTGCCTAGCTGTGGAGTTTGGCCTCTAGCTCAGCCGGCACCTGGGGAAACCTACCAAACCTGTGCCTTTTTTTAAAACTAGACACCTCGGGGAATCCAAGATGGGGTGACTTGTGGGGCTCTGACCAGGTTCTGTTACCCAGAATCATTTGCTAACCTCAAAATTTGGCCAAAAAAACACCTTTTCCTCTCATTTCGGTGACAGAAAGTTCTGGAATCTGAGAGGAGCCACACATTTCCTTCCACTCAGCGTTCCCCCAACTCTCCCGATAAAAATGGTACATCGCTTGTTTGGGTAGGCCTAGCGCCCACGACAGGAATTGCCCCAAAACACAACGTGGACACATCACATTTTCACCAAGAAAACAGAGCTGTTTTTTCCAAAGTGCCTACCTGTGGATTGTGGCCTATAGCTCAGCCGGCATCTGGGGAAACCTAGCAAACCTGCACATTTATGAAAACTGGACACCTAGGTGAATCTAAGATGGGGTGACTTGTGGGGCTCTGACCAGGTTCTGTTACCCAAAATCCTTTGGAAACCTCAAAATGTGGCCAAAAAAACACATTTTCCTCCCATTTCGGTCACAGAAAGTTCTGAAATCTGAGAGGAGCCACAAATTTCCTTCCACCCAGCCTTCCCCGAAGTCTCCCGATAAAAATGGTACCTCACTTGTGTGGGTAGGCCTAGCATCTGCGAAAGGAAAATGCCCCAAAACACAATGTGGACATATCACATTTAACAAAGAAAACAGAGCTGTTTTTTACAAAGTGCCTAGCTGTAGATTTTGGCCTCGTGCTCAGCCGGCAGCTGGGGAAACCTACTAAACCTGTGCATTTTTTAAAACTAGACACCTCGGGGAATCCAAGATGGGGTGACTTGTAGGGCTCTGTCCAGGTTCTGTTACCCAGAATTCTTTGCAAACCTCAAAATTTGGCCCAAAACCACTTTTTCCTCTCATTTCGGTGACGGAAAGTTCTGAAATCTGAGAGGAGTCACAAATTTCCTTCCACCCAGCATTCCCCCAACTCTCCCAATAAAAATGGTACCTCACTTGTGTGGGTAGGCCTAGCGCCGCGACAAGAATTGCCCCAAAACACAATGTGGACACATCACATTTTCACAAAGAAAACAGAGCTGTGTTTTACAAAGTGCCTAGCTGTGGATTTTGGCCTCTAGCTCAGCCGGCACCTGGGGAAACCTAGCAAACCTGCACATTTTTGAAAACTAGACACCTAGGGGAATCCAAGATTGGGTGACTTGTGGGGCTCTGACCAGGTTCTGTTACCCAGAATCCTTTGGAAACCTCAAGATTTGGCAAAAAAAACACATTTCCCTCTCATTTCGCTGACAGAAAGTTATGGAATCTGAGAGGAGCCACAAATTTCCTTCCACCCAGCATTCCCCCAAGTCTCCCGATAAACAATGGTACCTCACTTGTGTGGGTAGGCCTAGCGCCCGCGACAGGAAATGCCCCAAAACACAATGTTTACACATCACATTTTCACAAAGAAAACAGAGCTGTTTTTTACAAAGTGCCTAGCTGTGGATTTTAGCCTCTAGCTCAGCCGGCACCTGGGGAAACCTAGCAAACCTGCGCATTGCACACCTAGGGGAATCCAAGATGGGGTGACTTGTGGGGCTCTGACCAGGTTCTGTTACCCAGAATCCTTTGCAAACCTCAAAATTTGGCCAAAAAAACACCTTTTCCTCTCATTTCGGTGACAGAAAGTTCTGGAATCTGAGAGGAGCCACAAATTTCCTTCCACTCAGCATTCCCCCAAGTCTCCAGATAAAAATGGTACCTTGCTTGTTTGGGTAGGCCTAGCGCCCGCGACAGGAAATGCCACAAAACACAACGTGGACACATCACATTTTCACCAAGAAAACAGAGCTGTTTTTTTACAAAGTGCCTACCTGTGGATTTTGGCCTCTAGCTCAGCCTGGACCTGGGAAACCTACCAAACCTGCGCATGTTTGAAAACTAGACACCTAGGGGAATCCAAGATGGGGTGACTTGTGTGGCTCTGACCAGGTTCTGTTACCCAGAATCCTTTGCAAACTTCAAACTTTGGCCAAAAAACACATTTCCTCTCATTTCGGTGACAGAAGGTTCTGGAATCTGAGAGGAGCCACAAATTTCCTTCCACCCAGCGTTCCCCCAAGTCTCCCAATAAAAATGGTACCTCACTTATGAGGGTAGGCCTAGCGCCCGCAAAAAGAAATGCCCCAAAACACAACATGGACACATCACATTTTCACAACGAAAACAGAGATGCTTTTTGCAAAATGCCTAGCTGTGGATTTTGGCCTCTAGCTCAGCTGGAACCTCGGGAAACCTAGCAAATCTGAGCAGTGTTGAAAACTAGACACCTAGGGAAATCTAAGATGGGGTGACTTGTGGGGCTTTGACCAAGTTCTGTTACCCAGAATCCTTTGCAAACCTCAAAATGTGGCCAAAAAAACACATTTCCCTCTCATTTCACTGACAGAAAGTTCTGGAATCTGAGAGGAGCCACAAATTTCCTTTCACCCAGCCTTCCCCCAAGTCTCCCGATAAAAATGGTACCTCACTTGTGTGGGTAGGCCTAGCGCCTGCGACAGGAAATGCCCCAAAACACAACGTGGACATATCACATTTTCACAAAGAAAACAGAGCTGTTTTTTAGAAAGTGCCTAGCTGTGGATTTTGGCCTCTTGCTCAGCCGGCAGCTGGGGAAACCTACTAAACCTGGGGATTTTTTTAAACTAGACACCTTGGGGAATCCAAGATGGGGTGACTTGTAGGGCTCTGTCCAGGTTCTGTGACCCAGAATCCTTTGCAAACCTCAAAATTTGGCCAAAAACCACTTTTTCCTCTCATTTCGGTGATAGAAAGTTCTGGAATCTGAGAGGAGTCACAAATTTCCTTCTACCCAGCATTCCCCCAAGTCTCCCGATAAAAATGGTACCTCACTTGTGTGGGTAGGCCTAGCACCCGCAACAGGAATTGCCCAAAAACACAATGTGGACGCATCACATTTTCACAAAGAAAACAGAGCTGTGTTTTACAAAGTGCCTAGCTGTGGATTTTGGCCTCTAGCTCAGCCGGCACCTGGGGAAACCTAGCAAACCTGCACATTTTTGAAAACTAGACACCTAGGGGAATCCAAGATGGGGTGACTTGTGGGGCTCTGACCAGGTTCTGTTACCCAGAATCCTTTGCAAACCTCAATATTTGGCAAAAAAAATACATTTCCCTCTCATTTCGCTGACAGAAAGTTCTGGAATCTGAGAGGAGCCACAAATTTCCTTCCACCCAGCATTCCCCCAAGTTTCCCGATAAAAAATGGTACCTCACTTGTGTGTGTAGGCCTAGCGACCGCGACAGGAAATGCCCCAAAACACAAGGAGGATACATCATATTTTCACAAAGAAAACAGAGCTGTGTTTTACAAAGTGCCTAGCTGTGGATTTTGGCCTCTAGCTCAGCCGGCACCTGGGGAAACCTAGCAAACCTCCGCATTTTTAAAAACAGGACGCCTAGGGGAATCCAAGATGGGGTGACTTGTGGGACACTGACCAGGTTCTGTTACCCAGAATCCTTTGCAAACATCAAAATTTGGCCAAAAAAACACCTTTTCCTCTCATTTCGGTGACAGAAAGTTCTGGAATCTGAGAGGAGCCAGCCACAAATTTCCTTCCACTCAGCGTTCCCCCACGTCTCCCGATAAAAATGGTACCTAGCTTGTTTGGGTAGGCCTAGTGCCCGCGACAGAAAATGCCGCAAAACACAACGTGGACACATCACATTTTCACCAAGAAAACAGAGCTGTTTTTTTACAAAGTGCCTAGCTGTGGATTTTGGCCTCTAGCTCAGCCTAGACCTGGGGAAACCTACCAAACCTGCGCATGTTTGAAAACTAGACACCCAGGAGAATCCAAGATGGGGTGACTTTTGGGGCTCTGACCAGGTTCTGTTACCCAGAATCCATTGCAAACTTCAACCTTTGGACAAAAAAACAAATTTCCCCTCATTTCGGTGACAAAAGGTTCTGGAATCTGAGAAGAGCCACAAATTTCCTTCCACCCAGCGTTCCCCCAAGTCTCCCAATAAAAATGGTACCTCACTTATGTGGGTAGGCCTAGCGCCCGCAAGAAGAAATGCCCCAAAACACAACATGGACACATCACATTTTCACAACGAAAGCAGAGCTGTTTTTTACACAGTGCCTAGCTGTGGATTTTGGCCTCTAGCTCAGCTGGCACCTGGGGAAACCTAGCAAACCTGCACATTTTTGAAAACTAGACACCTAGGGGAATCCAAGATGGGGTGACTTGTGGGGCTCAGACCAGGTTCTGTTACCCAGAATCCTTTGCAAACCTCAAACTTTGGCCAAAAAACACATTTCCCTCTCATTTCGCTGACAAAAAGTTCTGGAATCTGAGAGGAGCCACAAATTTCCTTCCACACAGCATTCCCCCAAGTCTCCCGATAAACAATGTTACCTCACTTGTGTGGGTAGGCCTAGCGCCCGCGACAGGAAATGCCCCAAAACACAACGTGGACACGTCACATTTTCACAAAGAAAACAGAGCTGTTTTTTCCAAAGTGCCTACCTGTGGATTTTGGCCTCTAGCTCAGCCGGCACCTGGGGAAACCTAGCAAACCTGCGCATTTTTAAAAACTGCACACCTAGGGAAATCCAAGATGGTGTGACTTGTGGGGCTCTGACCAGGTTCTGTTACCCAAAATCCTTTGCAAACCTCAAAATGTCACCAAAAAAACACATTTTCCTCCCATTTCGGTCACAGAAAGTTCTGAAATCTGAGAGGAGCCACAAATTTCCTTCCACCCAGCCTTCCCCCAAGTCTCCCGATAAAAATGGTACCTCACTTGTGTGGGTAGGCCTAGCGTCTGCGAAAGGAAATGCCCCAAAACACAATGTGGACATATCACATTTTCACAAAGAAAACAGAGCTGTTTTTTACAAAGTGCCTAGCTGTAGATTTTGGCCTCGTGCTCAGCCGGCAGCTGGGGAAACCTACTAAACCTGTGCATTTTTTAAAACTAGACACCTCGGGGAATCCAAGATGGGGTGACTTGTAGGGCTGTGTCCAAGTTCTGTTACCCAGAATTCTTTGCAAACCTCAAAATTTGGCCCAAAACCACTTTTTCCTCTCATTTCGGTGACGGAAAGTTCTGGAATCTGAGAGGAGTCACAAATTTCCTTCCACCCAGCATTCCCCCAACTCTCCCAATAAAAATGGTACCTCACTTGTGTGAGTAGGCCTAGCGCCGCGACAAGAATTGCCCCAAAACACAATGTGGACACATCACATTTTCACAAAGAAAACAGAGCTGTGTTTTACAAAGTGCCTAGCTGTGGATTTTGGCCTCTAGCTCAGCCGGCACCTGGGGAAACCTAGCAAACCTGCACATTTTTGAAAACTAGACACCTAGGGGAATCCAAGATTGGGTGACTTGTGGGGCTCTGACCAGGTTCTGTTACCCAGAATCCTTTGCAAACTTCAATATTTGGCCAACAAAATACATTTCCCTCTCATTTCGCTGACAGAAAGTTCTGGAATCTGAGAGGAGCCACAAATTTCCTTCCACCCAGCATTCCCCCAAGTTTCCCGATAAAAAATGGTACCTCACTTGTGTGTGTAGGCCTAGCGACCGCGACAGAAAATGCCCCAAAACACAACGAGGATACATCATATTTTCACAAAGAAAACAGAGCTGTGTTTTACAAAGTGCCTAGCTGTGGATTTTGGCCTCTAGCTCAGCCGGCACCTGGGGAAACCTAGCAAACCTCCGCATTTTTAAAAACAGGACGCCTAGGGGAATCCAAGATGGGGTGACTTGTGGGGCTCTGACCAGGTTCTGTTACCCAGAATCCTTTGCAAACCTCAAAATGTGGCCAAAAAACCCACATTTTCCTCTTCTTTCGGTGACAGAAAGTTCTGGAATCTGAGAGGAGCCACAAATTTCCTTCCACCCAGCATTCCCCCAAGTCTCCCGATAACAAATGGTACCTCACTTGTGTTTGTAGGCCTAGCGACCGCGACAGGAAATGACCCAAAACACAACACAAAGAACAAAGACAACACAAAGAAAACAGAGCTGTGTTTTACAAAGTGCCTAGCTGTGGATTTTAGCCCCTAGGTCAGCCGGCACCTGGGGAAACCTAGCAAACCTGCGCATTGCACACCTAGGGGAATCCAAGATGGGGTGACTTGTGGGGCTCTGACCAGGTTCTGTTACCCAGAATCCTTTGCAAACTTCAAAATTTAACCAAAAAAACACCTTTTCCTCTCATTTCGGTGACAGAAAGTTTTGGAATCTGAGAGGAGCCACAAATTTCCTTCCACTCAGCGTTCCCCCAAGTCTCCAGATAAAAATGGTACCTTGCTTGTTTGGGTAGGCCTAGCGCCCGCGACAGGAAATGCTGCAAAACACAACGTGGACACATCACATTTTCACCAAGCAAACAGAGCTGTTTTTTTACAAAGTGCCTACCTGTGGATTTTGGCCGCTAGCTCAGCCTGGACCTGGGGAAACCTACCAAACCTGCGCATGTTTGAAAACTAGACACCTAGGGGAATCCAAGATGGGGTGACTTGTGTGGCTCTGACCAGGTTCTGTTACCCAGAATCCTTTGCAAACTTCAAACTTTGGCCAAAAAACACATTTCCTCTCATTTCGGTGACAGAAGGTTCTGGAATCTGAGAGGAGCCACAAATTTCCTTCCACCCAGCGTTCCCCCAAGTCTCCCAATAAAAATGGTACCTCACTTATGAGGGTAGGCCTAGCGCCCGCAAAAAGAAATGCCCCAAAACACAACATGGACACATCACATTTTCACAACGAAAACAGAGATGTTTTTTGCAAAATGCCTAGCTGTGGATTTTGGCCTCTAGCTCAGCTGGAACCTCGGGAAACCTAGCAAATCTGAGCAGTGTTGAAAACTAGACACCTAGGGAAATCTAAGATGGGGTGACTTGTGGGGCTTTGACCAAGTTCTGTTACCCAGAATCCTTTGTAAACCTCAACATTTGGCCAAAAAAACACATTTCCCTCTCATTTCGCTGACAGACAGTTCTGGAATCTGAGAGGAGCCACAAATTTCCTTTCACCCAGCCTTCCCCCAAGTCTCCCGATAAAAATGGTACCTCACTTGTGTGGGTAGGCCTAGCTCCTGCGACAGGAAATGCCCCAAAACACAACGTGGACATATCACATTTTCACAAAGAAAACAGAGCTGTTTTTTAGAAAGTGCCTAGCTGTGGATTTTGGCCTCTTGCTCAGCCAGCAGCTGGGGAAACCTACTAAACCTGGGCATTTTTTAAAACTAGACATCTTGGGGAATCCAAGATGGGGTGACTTGTAGGGCTCTGTCCAGGTTCTGTGACCCAGAATCCTTTGCAAACCTCGAAATTTGGCCAAAAACCACTTTTTCCTCTCATTTCGGTGATAGAAAGTTCTGGAATCTGAGAGGAGTCACAAATTTCCTTCTACGCAGCATTCCCCCAAGTCTCCCGATAAAAATGGTACCTCACTTGTGTGGGTAGGCCTAGCACCCGCAACAGGAATTGCCCAAAAACACAATGTGGACACATCACATTTTCACAAAGAAAACAGAGCTGTGTTTTACAAAGTGCCTAGCTGTGGATTTTGGCCTCTAGCTCAGCCGGCACCTGGGGAAACCTAGCAAACCTGCACATTTTTGAAAACTAGACACCTAGGGGAATCCAAGATGGGGTGACTTGTGGGGCTCTGACCAGGTTCTGTTACCCAGAATCCTTTGCAAACCTCAATATTTGGCAAAAAAAATACATTTCCCTCTCATTCCGCTGACAGAAAGTTCTGGAATCTGAGAGGAGCCACAAATTTCCTTCCACCCAGCATTCCCCCAAGTTTCCCGATAAAAAATGGTACCTCACTTGTGTGTGTAGGCCTAGCGACCGCGACAGGAAATGCCCCAAAACACAAGGAGGATACATCATATTTTCACAAAGAAAACAGAGCTGTGTTTTACAAAGTGCCTAGCTGTGGATTTTGGCCTCTAGCTCAGCCGGCACCTGGGGAAACCTAGCAAACCTCCGAATTTTTAAAAACAGGACGCCTAGGGGAATCCAAGATGGGGTGACTTGTGGGACACTGACCGGGTTCTGTTACCCAGAATCCTTTGCAAACATCAAAATTTGGCCAAAAAAACACCTTTTCCTCTCATTTCGGTGACAGAAAGTTCTGGAATCTGAGAGGAGCCAGCCACAAATTTCCTTCCACTCAGCGTTCCCCCACGTCTCCCGATAAAAATGGTACCTAGCTTGTTTGGGTAGGCCTAGCGCCCGCGACAGAAAGTGCCGCAAAACACAACGTGGACACATCACATTTTCACCAAGAAAACAGAGCTGTTTTTTTACAAAGTGCCTAGCTGTGGATTTTGGCCTCTAGCTCAGCCTAGACCTGGAGAAACCTACCAAACCTGCGCATGTTTGAAAACTAGACACCCAGGAGAATCCAAGATGGGGTGACTTTTGGGGCTCTGACCAGGTTCTGTTACCCAGAATCCATTGCAAACTTCAACCTTTGGACAAAAAAACAAATTTCCCCTCATTTCGGTGACAAAAGGTTCTGGAATCTGAGAGGAGCCACAAATTTCCTTCCACCCAGCGTTCCCCCAAGTCTCCCAATAAAAATGGTACCTCACTTATGTGGGTAGGCCTAGCGCCCGCAAGAAGAAATGCCCCAAAACACAACATGGACACATCACATTTTCACAACGAAAGCAGAGCTGTTTTTTACACAGTGCCTAGCTGTGGATTTTGGCCTCTACCTCAGCTGGCACCTGGGGAAACCTAGCAAACCTGCACATTTTTGAAAACTAGACACCTGGGGGAATCCAAGATGGGGTGACTTGTGGGGCTCAGACCAGGTTCTGTTACCCAGAATCCTTTGCAAACCTCAAACTTTGGCCAAAAAACACATTTCCCTCTCATTTCGCTGACAAAAAGTTCTGGAATCTGAGAGGAGCCACAAATTTCCTTCCACACAGCATTCCCCCAAGTCTCCCGATAAACAATGTTACCTCACTTGTGTGGGTAGGCCTAGTGCCCGCGACAGGAAATGCCCCAAAACACAACGTGGACACGTCACATTTTCACAAAGAAAACAGAGCTGTTTTTTCCAAAGTGCCTACCTGTGGATTTTGGCCTCTAGCTCAGCCGGCACCTGGGGAAACCTAGCAAACCTGCGCATTTTTTAAAACTGCACACCTAGGGAAATCCAAGATGGGGTGACTTGTGGGGCTCTGACCAGGTTCTGTTACCCAAAATCCTTTGCAAACCTCAAAATGTCGCCAAAAAAACACATTTTCCTCCCATTTCGGTCACAGAAAGTTCTGAAATCTGAGAGGAGCCACAAATTTCCTTCCACCCAGCCTTCCCCCAAGTCTCCCGATAAAAATGGTACATCACTTGTGTGGGTAGGCCTAGCGTCTGCGAAAGGAAATGCCCCAAAACACAATGTGGACATATCACATTTTCACAAAGAAAACAGAGCTGTTTTTTACAAAGTGCCTAGCTGTAGATTTTGGCCTCGTGCTCAGCCGGCAGCTGGGGAAACCTACTAAACCTGTGCATTTTTTAAAACTAGACACCTCGGGGAATCCAAGATGGGGTGACTTGTAGGGCTCTGTCCAAGTTCTGTTACCCAGAATTCTTTGCAAACCTCAAAATTTGGCCCAAAACCACTTTTTACTCTCATTTCGGTGACGGAAAGTTCTGGAATCTGAGAGGAGTCACAAATTTCCTTCCACCCAGCATTCCCCCAACTCTCCCAATAAAAATGGTACCTCACTTGTGTGAGTAGGCCTAGCGCCGCGACTAGAATTGCCCCAAAACACAATGTGGACACATCACATTTTCACAAAGAAAACAGAGCTGTGTTTTACAAAGTGCCTAGCTGTGGATTTTGGCCTCTAGCTCAGCCGGCACCTGGGGAAACCTAGCAAACTTGCACATTTTTGAAAACTAGACACCTAGGGGAATCCAAGATTGGGTGACTTGTGGGGCTCTGACCAGGTTCTGTTACCCAGAATCCTTTGCAAACCTCAATATTTGGCCAACAAAATACATTTCCCTCTCATTTCGCTGACAGAAAGTACTGGAATCTGAGAGGAGCCACAAATTTCCTTCCACCCAGCATTCCCCCAAGTTTCCCGATAAAAAATGGTACCTCACTTGTGTGTGTAGGCCTAGCGACCGCGACAGGAAATGCCCCAAAACACAACGAGGATACATCATATTTTCACAAAGAAAACAGAGCTGTGTTTTACAAAGTGCCTAGCTGTGGATTTTGGCCTCTAGCTCAGCCGGCACCTGGGGAAACCTAGCAAACCTCCGCATTTTTAAAAACAGGACGCCTAGGGGAATCCAAGATGGGGTGACTTGTGGGGCTCTGACCAGGTTCTGTTACCCAGAATCCTTTGCAAACCTCAAAATGTGGCCAAAAAACCCACATTTTCCTCTTCTTTCGGTGACAGAAAGTTCTGGAATCTGAGAGGAGCCACAAATTTCCTTCCACCCAGCATTCCCCCAAGTCTCCCGATAACAAATGGTACCTCACTTGTGTTTGTAGGCCTAGCGACCGCGACAGGAAATGACCCAAAACACAACACAAAGAACAAAGACAACACAAAGAAAACAGAGCTGTGTTTTACAAAGTGCCTAGCTGTGGATTTTAGCCTCTAGGTCAGCCGGCACCTGGGGAAACCTAGCAAACCTGCGCATTGCACACCTAGGGGAATCCAAGATGGGGTGACTTGTGGGGCTCTGACCAGGTTCTGTTACCCAGAATCCTTTGCAAACCTCAAAATTTAACCAAAAAAACACCTTTTCCTCTCATTTCGGTGACAGAAAGTTTTGGAATCTGAGAGGAGCCACAAATTTCCTTCCACTCAGCGTTCCCCCAAGTCTCCAGATAAAAATGGTACCTTGCTTGTTTGGGTAGGCCTAGCGCCCGCGACAGGAAATGCCGCAAAACACAACGTGGACACATCACATTTTCACCAAGAAAACAGAGCTGTTTTTTTACAAAGTGCATACCTGTGGATTTTGGCCGCTAGCTCAGCCTGGACCTGGGGAAACCTACCAAACCTGCGCATGTTTGAAAACTAGACACCTAGGGGAATCCAAGATGGGGTGACTTGTGTGGCTCTGACCAGGTTCTGTTACCCAGAATCCTTTGCAAACTTCAAACTTTGGCCAAAAAACACATTTCCTCTCATTTCGGTGACAGAAGGTTCTGGAATCTGAGAGGAGCCACAAATTTCCTTCCACCCAGCGTTCCCCCAAGTCTCCCAATAAAAATGGTACCTCACTTATGAGGGTAGGCCTAGCGCCCGCAAAAAGAAATGCCCCAAAACACAACATGGACACATCACATTTTCACAACGAAAACAGAGATGTTTTTTGCAAAATGCCTAGCTGTGGATTTTGGCCTCTAGCTCAGCTGGAACCTCGGGAAACCTAGCAAATCTGAGCAGTGTTGAAAACTAGACACCTAGGGAAATCTAAGATGGGGTGACTTGTGGGGCTTTGACCAAGTTCTGTTACCCAGAATCCTTTGCAAACCTCAACATTTGGCCAAAAAAACACATTTCCCTCTCATTTCGCTGACAGACAGTTCTGGAATCTGAGAGGAGCCACAAATTTCCTTTCACCCAGCCTTCCCCCAAGTCTCCCGATAAAAATGGTACCTCACTTGTGTGGGTAGGCCTAGCGCCTGCGACAGGAAATGCCCCAAAACACAACGTGGACATATCACATTTTCACAAAGAAAACAGAGCTGTTTTTTAGAAAGTGCCTAGCTGTGGATTTTGGCCTCTTGCTCAGCCAGCAGCTGGGGAAACCTACTAAACCTGGGCATTTTTTAAAACTAGACACCTTGGGGAATCCAAGATGGGTTGACTTGTAGGGCTCTGTCCAGGTTCTGTGACCCAGAATCCTTTGCAAACCTCGAAATTTGGCCAAAAACCACTTTTTCCTCTCATTTCGGTGATAGAAAGTTCTGGAATCTGAGAGGAGTCACAAATTTCCTTCTACCCAGCATTCCCCCAAGTCTCCCGATAAAAATGGTACCTCACTTGTGTGGGTAGGCCTAGCACCCGCAACAGGAATTGCCCAAAAACACAATGTGGACACATCACATTTTCACAAAGAAAACAGAGCTGTGTTTTACAAAGTGCCTAGCTGTGGATTTTGGCCTCTAGCTCAGCCGGCACCTGGGGAAACCTAGCAAACCTGCACATTTTTGAAAACTAGACACCTAGGGGAATCCAAGATGGGGTGACTTGTGGGGCTCTGACCAGGTTCTGTTACCCAGAATCCTTTGCAAACCTCAATATTTGGCAAAAAAAATACATTTCCCTCTCATTCCGCTGACAGAAAGTTCTGGAATCTGAGAGGAGCCACAAATTTCCTTCCACCCAGCATTCCCCCAAGTTTCCCGATAAAAAATGGTACCTCACTTGTGTGTTTAGGCCTAGCGACCGCGACAGGAAATGCCCCAAAACACAAGGAGGATACATCATATTTTCACAAAGAAAACAGAGCTGTGTTTTACAAAGTGCCTAGCTGTGGATTTTGGCCTCTAGCTCAGCCGGCACCTGGGGAAACCTAGCAAACCTCCGAATTTTTAAAAACAGGACGCCTAGGGGAATCCAAGATGGGGTGACTTGTGGGACACTGACCGGGTTCTGTTACCCAGAATCCTTTGCAAACATCAAAATTTGGCCAAAAAAACACCTTTTCCTCTCATTTCGGTGACAGAAAGTTCTGGAATCTGAGAGGAGCCAGCCACAAATTTCCTTCCACTCAGCGTTCCCCCACGTCTCCCGATAAAAATGGTACCTCGCTTGTTTGGGTAGGCCTAGCGCCCGCAACAGAAAATGCCGCAAAACACAACGTGGACACATCACATTTTCACCAACAAAACAGAGCTGTTTTTTTACAAAGTGCCTAGCTGTGGATTTTGGCCTCTAGCTCAGCCTAGACCTGGGGAAACCTACCAAACCTGCGCATGTTTGAAAACTAGACACCCAGGAGAATCCAAGATGGGGTGACTTTTGGGGCTCTGACCAGGTTCTGTTACCCAGAATCCATTGCAAACTTCAACCTTTGGACAAAAAAACAAATTTCCCCTCATTTCGGTGACAGAAGGTTCTGGAATCTGAGAGGAGCCACAAATTTCCTTCCACCCAGCGTTCCTCCAACTCTCCCAATAAAAATGGTGCCTCACTTATGTGGGTAGGCCTAGCGCCCGCAAGAAGAAATGCCCCAAAACACAACATGGACACATCACATTTTCACAACGAAAGCAGAGCTGTTTTTTACACAGTGCCTAGCTGTGGATTTTGGCCTCTAGCTCAGCTGGCACCTGGGGAAACCTAGCAAACCTGCACATTTTTGAAAACTAGACACCTAGGGGAATCCAATATGGGGTGACTTGTGGGGCTCTGACCAGGTTCTGTTACCCAGAATCCTTTGCAAACCTCGAACTTTGGCCAAAAAACACATTTCCCTCTCATTTCGCTGACAAAAAGTTCTGGAATCTGAGAGGAGCCACAAATTTCCTTCCACACAGCATTCCCCCAAGTCACCCGATAAACAATGTTACCTCACTTGTGTGGGTAGGCCTAGCGCCCGCGACAGGAAATGCCCCAAAACACAACGTGGACACGTCACATTTTCACAAAGAAAACAGAGCTGTTTTTTCCAAAGTGCCTACCTGTGGATTTTGGCCTCTAGCTCAGCCGGCACCTGGGGAAACCTAGCAAACCTGCGCATTTTTAAAAACTGCACACCTAGGGAAATCCAAGATGGGGTGACTTGTGGGGCTCTGACCAGGTTCTGTTACCCAAAATCCTTTGCAAACCTCAAAATGTGGCCAAAAAAAAACATTTTCCTCCCATTTCGGTCACAGAAAGTTCTGAAATCTGAGAGGAGCTACAAATTTCCTTCCACCCAGCCTTTCCCCAAGTCTCCCGATAAAAATGGTACCTCACTTGTGTGGGTAGGCCTAGCGTCTGCGAAAGGAAATGCCCCAAAACACAATGTGGACATATCACATTTTCACAAAGAAAACAGAGCTGTTTTTAACAAAGTGCCTAGCTGTAGATTTTGGCCTCGTGCTCAGCCGGCAGCTGGGGAAACCTACTAAACCTGTGCATTTTTTTAAACTAGACACCTCGGGGAATCCAAGATGGGGTGACTTGTAGGGCTCTGTCCAAGTTCTGTTACCCAGAATTCTTTGCAAACCTCAAAATTTGGCCCCAAACCACTTTTTCCTCTCATTTCGGTGACGGAAAGTTCTGGAATCTGAGAGGAGTCACAAATTTCCTTCCACCCAGCATTCCCCCAACTCTCCCAATAAAAATGGTACCTCACTTGTGTGGGTAGGCCTAGCGCCGCGACAAGATTTGCCCCAAAACACAATGTGGACACATCACATTTTCACAAAGAAAACAGAGTTGTGTTTTACAAAGTGCCTAGCTGTGGATTTTGGCCTCTAGCTCAGCCGGCACCTGGGGAAACCTAGCAAACCTGCACATTTTTGAAAACTAGACACCTAGGGGAATCCAAGATTGGGTGACTTGTGGGGCTCTGACCAGGTTCTGTTACCCAGAATCCTTTGCAAACCTCAATATTTGGCCCAAAAAATACATTTCCCTCTCATTTCGCTGACAGAAAGTTCTGGAATCTGAGAGGAGCCACAAATTTCCTTCCACCCAGCATTCCCCCAAGTTTCCAGATAAAAAATGGTACCTCACTTGTGTGTATAGGCCTAGCGACCGCGACAGGAAATGCCCCAAAACACAACGAGGATACATCATATTTTCACAAAGAAAACAGAGCTGTGTTTTACAAAGTGCCTAGCTGTGGATTTTGGCCTCTAGCTCAGCCGGCACCTGGGGAAACCTAGCAAACCTCCGCATTTTTAAAAACAGGACGCCTAGGGGAATCCAAGATGGGGTGACTTGTGGGACACTGACCAGGTTCTGTTACCCAGAATCCTTTGCAAACCTCAAATTTGGCCAAAAAAACACCTTTTCCTCTCATTTCGGTGACAGAAAGTTCTGGAATCTGAGAGGAGCCACAAATTTCCTTCCACACAGCATTCCCCCAAGTCTCCCGATAAACAATGTTACCTCACTTGTGTGGGTAGGCCTAGCACCCGCGACAGGAAAGGCCCCAAAACACAACGTGGACACGTCACATTTTCACAAAGAAAACAGGGCTGTTTTTTCCAAAGTGCCTACCTGTGGATTTTGGCCTCTAGCTCAGCCGGCACCTGGGGAAACCTAGCAAACCTGCGCATTTTTAAAAACTGCACACCTAGGGGAATCCAAGATGGGGTCACTTGTGGGGCTCTGACCAGGTTCTGTTACCCAGAATCCTTTGCAAACCTCAAAATGTGGCCAAAAACCCCACATTTTCCTCTTCTTTCGGTGACAGAAAGTTCTGGAATCTGAGAGGAGCCACAAATTTCCTTCCACCCAGCATTCCCCCAAGTCTCCCGATAACAAATGGTACCTCACTTGTGTTTGTAGGCCTAGCGACCGCGACAGGAAATGACCCAAAACACAACACAAAGAACAAAAACAACACAAAGAAAACAGAGCTGTGTTTTACAAAGTGCCTAGCTGTGGATTTTGGCCTCTAGCTCAACCGGCACCTGGGGAAACCTAGCAAACCTGCGCATTTTTAAAAACAGGATGCCTAGGGGAATCCAAGATGAGGTGACTTGTGGGGCTCTGACCAGGTTTTGTAACCCAGAATCCTTTGCAAACTTCAAACTTTGGCCAAAAAAACACATTTCCTCTCATTTCGGTGACAGAAGGTTCTGGAATCTGAGAGGAGCCACAAATTTCCTTCCACCATGCGTTCCCCCAAGTCTCCCAATAAAAATGGTACATCACTTATGTGGGTAGGCCTAGTGCCCGCAAGAAGAAATGCCCCAAAACACAACATGGACACATCACATTTTCACAAAGAAAACAGAGCTGTGTTTTACAAAGTGCCTAGCTGTGGATTTTGGCCTCTAGCTCAGCCGGCACCTGGGGAAACCTAGCAAACCTCCGCATTTTTAAAAACAGGACGCCTAGGGGAATCCAAGATGGGGTGACTTGTGGGGCTCTGACCAGGTTCTGTTACCCAGAATCCTTTGCAAACCTCAAAATGTGGCCAAAAAACCCACATTTTCCTCTTCTTTCGGTGACAGAAAGTTCTGGAATCTGAGAGGAGCCACAAATTTCCTTCCACCCAGCATTCCCCCAAGTCTCCCGATAACAAATGGTACCTCACTTGTGTTTGTAGGCCTAGCGACCGCGACAGGAAATGACCCAAAACACAACACAAAGAACAAAGACAACACAAAGAAAACAGAGCTGTGTTTTACAAAGTGCCTAGCTGTGGATTTTAGCCTCTAGGTCAGCCGGCACCTGGGGAAACCTAGCAAACCTGCGCATTGCACCCCTAGGGGAATCCAAGATGGGGTGACTTGTGGGGCTCTGACCAGGTTCTGTTACCCAGAATCCTTTGCAAACCTCAAAATATGGCCAAAAAAACACCTTTTCCTCTCATTTCGGTGACAGAAAGTTCTGGAATCTGAGAGGAGCCACAAATTACCTTCCACTCAGCGTTCCCCCAAGTCTCCCGATACAAATGGTACCTCGCTTGTTTGGATAGGCCTAGCGCCCGCGACAGGAAATGCCGCAAAACACAACGTGGACACATCACATTTTCACCAAGAAAACAGAGCTGTTTTTTTACAAAGTGCCAAGCTGTGGATTTTGGCCTCTAGCTCAGCCTAGACCAGGGGAAACCTACCAAACCTGCGCATGTTTGAAAACTAGACACCTAGGAGAATCCAAGATGAGGTGACTTGTGGGGCTCTGATCAGGTTTTGTTACCCAGAATCCTTTGCAAACTTCAAACTTTGGCCAAAAAAAAACACATTTCCTCTCATTTCGGTGACAGAAGGTTCTGGAATCTGAGAGGAGCTACAAATTTCCTTCCACCCAGCGTTCCCCCAAGTCTCCCAATAAAAATGGTACCTCACTTATGTGGGTAGGCCTAGCGCCCGCAAAAGGAAATGCCCCAAAACACAACGTGGACATATCACATTTTCACAAAGAAAACAGAGCTGTTTTTTACAAAATGCCTAGCTGTAGATTTTGGCCTCGTGCTCAGCCGGCAGCTGGGGAAACCTACTAAACCTGTGCATTTTTTAAAACTAGACACCTCGGGGAATCCAAGGTGGGGTGACTTGTAGGGCTCTGTCCAGGTTCTGTTACCCAGAATTCTTTGCAAACCTCAAAATTTGGCCAAAAAAACACATTTCCCTCTCATTTCGCTGACAGAAAGTTATGGAATCTGAGAGGAGCCACAAGTTTCCTTCCACCCAGCGTTCCCCCAAGTCTCCTGATAAAAATGTTACCTCACTTGTGTGGGTAGGCCTAGCGCCTGTGACAGGAAATCCCCCAAAACACAACGTGGACACATCACATATTCACAAAGAAAACAGAGATGTTTTTTGCAAAATGCCTAGCTGTGGATTTTGGCTTCTAGCTCAGTCGGAACTTAGGGAAATTTAGCAAACCTGCGCAGTGTTGAAAACTAGTCACCAAGGGAAATCTAAGATGGGGTGACTTGTGGGGCTCTGACCAGGTTCTGTTACCCAGAATCCTTTGCAAACCTCAAAATATGGCCAAAAAACACATTTTCCTCTCATTTCGGTCACAGAAAGTTCTGGAATCTGAGAGGAGCCACAAATTTCCTTCCACCCAACCTTCCCCCAAGTCTCCCGATAAAAATGTTACCTCAATTATGTGGGTAGGCCTAGCGCCCGCAAAAGGAAATGCCCCAAAACAGAATGTGGACATATCACATTTTCACAAAGAAAACAGAGCTGTTTTTTACAAAGTGCCTAGCTGTGGAGTTTGGCCTCTAGCTCAGCCGGCACCTGGGGAAACCTACCAAACCTGTGCCTTTTTTTAAAACTAGACACCTCGGGGAATCCAAGATGGGGTGACTTGTGGGGCTCTGACCAGGTTCTGTTACCCAGAATCATTTGCAAACCTCAAAATTTGGCCAAAAAAACACCTTTTCCTCTCATTTCGGTGACAGAAAGTTCTGGAATCTGAGAGGAGCCACAAATTTCCTTCCACTCAGCGTTCCCCCAACTCTCCCGATAAAAATGGTACATCGCTTGTTTGGGTAGGCCTAGCGCACACGACAGGAATTGTCCCAAAACACAACGTGGACACATCACATTTTCACCAAGAAAACAGAGCTGTTTTTTCCAAAGTGCCTACCTGTGGATTTTGGCCTCTAGCTCAGCCGGCACCTGGGGAAACCTAGCAAACCTGCACATTTATGAAAACTGGACACCTAGGTGAATCTAAGATGGGGTGACTTGTGGGGCTCTGACCAGGTTCTGTTACCCAAAATCCTTTGCAAACCTCAAAATGTGGCCAAAAAAACACATTTTCCTCCCATTTCGGTCACAGAAAGTTCTGAAATCTGAGAGGAGCCACAAATTTCCTTCCACCCAGCCTTCCCCGAAGTCTCCCGATAAAAATGGTACCTCACTTGTGTGGGTAGGCCTAGCGTCTGCGAAAGGAAATGCCCCAAAACACAATGTGGACATATCACATTTAACAAAGAAAACAGAGCTGTTTTTTACAAAGTGCCTAGCTGTAGATTTTGGCCTCGTGCTCAGCCGGCAGCTGGGGAAACCTACTAAACCTGTGCATTTTTTAAAACTAGACACCTCGGGGAATCCAAGGTGGGGTGACTTGTAGGGCTCTGTCCAGGTTCTGTTACCCAGAATTCTTTGCAAACCTCAAAATTTGGCCAAAAAAACACATTTCCCTCTCATTTCGCTGACAGAAAGTTATGGAATCTGAGAGGAGCCACAAGTTTCCTTCCACCCAGCGTTCCCCCAAGTCTCCTGATAAAAATGTTACCTCACTTGTGTGGGTAGGCCTAGCGCCTGTGACAGGAAATCCCCCAAAACACAACGTGGACACATCACATATTCACAAAGAAAACAGAGATGTTTTTTGCAAAATGCCTAGCTGTGGATTTTGGCTTCTAGCTCAGTCGGAACTTAGGGAAACTTAGCAAACCTGCGCAGTGTTGAAAACTAGTCACCAAGGGAAATCTAAGATGGGGTGACTTGTGGGGCTCTGACCAGGTTCTGTTACCCAGAATCCTTTGCAAACCTCAAAATATGGCCAAAAAACACATTTTCCTCTCATTTCGGTCACAGAAAGTTCTGGAATCTGAGAGGAGCCAAAAATTTCCTTCCACCCAGCCTTCCCCCAAGTCTCCCGATAAAAATGTTACCTCAATTATGTGGGTAGGCCTAGCGCCCGCAAAAGGAAATGCCCCAAAACACAACGTGGACATATCACATTTTCACAAAGAAAACAGAGCTGTTTTTTACAAAGTGCCTAGCTGTGGAGTTTGGCCTCTAGCTCAGCCGGCACCTGGGGAAACCTACCAAACCTGTGCCTTTTTTAAAAACTAGACACCTCGGGGAATCCAAGATGGGGTGACTTGTGGGGCTCTGACCAGGTTCTGTTACCCACAATCATTTGCAAACCTCAAAATTTGGCCAAAAAAACACCTTTTCCTCTCATTTCGGTGACAGAAAGTTCTGGAATCTGAGAGGAGCCACACATTTCCTTCCACTCAGCGTTCCCCCAACTCTCCCGATAAAAATGGTACATCGCTTGTTTGGGTAGGCCTAGCGCCCACGACAGGAATTGCCCCAAAACACAACGTGGACACATCACATTTTCACCAAGAAAACAGAGCTGTTTTTTCCAAAGTGCCTAGCTGTGGATTTTGGCCTATAGCTCAGCCGGCACCTGGGGAAACCTAGCAAACCTGCACATTTATGAAAACTGGACACCTAGGTGAATCTAAGATGGGGTGACTTGTGGGGCTCTGACCAGGTTCTGTTACCCAAAATCCTTTGCAAACCTCAAAATGTGGCCAAAAAAACAAATTTTCCTCCCATTTCGGTCACAGAAAGTTCTGAAATCTGAGAGGAGCCACAAATTTCCTTCCACCCAGCCTTCCCCGAAGTCTCCCGATACAAATGGTACCTCACTTGTGTGGGTAGGCCTAGCGTCTGCGAAAGGAAAATGCCCCAAAACACAATGTGGACATATCACATTTAACAAAGAAAACAGAGCTGTTTTTTACAAAGTGCCTAGCTGTAGATTTTGGCCTCATGCTCAGCCGGCAGCTGGGGAAACCTACTAAACCTGTGCATTTTTTAAAACTAGACACCTCGGGGAATCCAAGATGGGGTGACTTGTAGGGCTCTGTCCAGGTTCTGTTACCCAGAATTCTTTGCAAACCTCAAAATTTGGCCCAAAACCACTTTTTCCTCTCATTTCGGTGACGGAAAGTTCTGGAATCTGAGAGGAGTCACAAATTTCCTTCCACCCAGCATTCCCCCAACTCTCCCAATAAAAATGGTACCTCACTTGTGTGGGTAGGCCTAGCGCCGCGACAAGAATTGCCCCAAAACACAATGTGGACACATCACATTTTCACAAAGAAAACAGAGCTGTGTTTTACAAAGTGCCTAGCTGTGGATTTTGGCCTCTAGCTCAGCCGGCACCTGGGGAAACCTAGCAAACCTGCACATTTTTGAAAACTAGACAACTAGGGGAATCCAAGATTGGGTGACTTGTGGGGCTCTGACCAGGTTCTGTTACCCAGAATCCTTTGCAAACCTCAATATTTGGGCCAAAAAATACATTTCCCTCTCATTTCGCTGACAGAAAGTTCTGGAATCTGAGAGGAGCCACAAATTTCCTTCCACCCAGCATTCCCCCAAGTTTCCAGATAAAAAATGGTACCTCACTTGTGTGTGTAGGCCTAGCGACCGCGACAGGAAATGCCCCAAAACACAAGGAGGATACATCATATTTTCACAAAGAAAACAGAGCTGTGTTTTACAAAGTGCCTAGCTGTGGATTTTGGCCTCTAGCTCAGCCGGCACCTGGGGAAACCTAGCAAACCTCCGCATTTTTAAAAACAGGACGCCTAGGGGAATCCAAGATGGGGTGACTTGTGGGACACTGACCAGGTTCTGTTACCCAGAATCCTTTGCAAACCTCAAAATTTGGCCAAAAAAACACCTTTTCCTCTCATTTCGGTGACAGAAAGTTCTGGAATCTGAGAGGAGCCACAAATTTCCTTCCACACAGCATTCCCCCAAGTCTCCCGATAAACAATGTTACCTCACTTGTGTGGGTAGGCCTAGCACCCGCGACAGGAAAGGCCCCAAAACACAACGTGGACACGTCACATTTTCACAAAGAAAACAGGGCTGTTTTTTCCAAAGTGCCTACCTGTGGATTTTGGCCTCTAGCTCAGCCGGCACCTGGGGAAACCTAGCAAACCTGCGCATTTTTAAAAACTGCACACCTAGGGGAATCCAAGATGGGGTCACTTGTGGGGCTCTGACCAGGTTCTGTTACCCAAAATCCTTTGCAAACCTCAAAATGTGGCCAAAAAAACAAATTTTCCTCCCATTTCGGTCACAGAAAGTTCTGAAATCTGAGAGGAGCCACAAATTTCCTTCCACCCAGCCTTCCCCGAAGTCTCCCGATACAAATGGTACCTCACTTGTGTGGGTAGGCCTAGCGTCTGCGAAAGGAAAATGCCCCAAAACACAATGTGGACATATCACATTTAACAAAGAAAACAGAGCTGTTTTTTACAAAGTGCCTAGCTGTAGATTTTGGCCTCATGCTCAGCCGGCAGCTGGGGAAACCTACTAAACCTGTGCATTTTTTAAAACTAGACACCTCGGGGAATCCAAGATGGGGTGACTTGTAGGGCTCTGTCCAGGTTCTGTTACCCAGAATTCTTTGCAAACCTCAAAATTTGGCCCAAAACCACTTTTTCCTCTCATTTCGGTGACGGAAAGTTCTGGAATCTGAGAGGAGTCACAAATTTCCTTCCACCCAGCATTCCCCCAACTCTCCCAATAAAAATGGTACCTCACTTGTGTGGGTAGGCCTAGCGCCGCGACAAGAATTGCCCCAAAACACAATGTGGACACATCACATTTTCACAAAGAAAACAGAGCTGTGTTTTACAAAGTGCCTAGCTGTGGATTTTGGCCTCTAGCTCAGCCGGCACCTGGGGAAACCTAGCAAACCTGCACATTTTTGAAAACTAGACAACTAGGGGAATCCAAGATTGGGTGACTTGTGGGGCTCTGACCAGGTTCTGTTACCCAGAATCCTTTGCAAACCTCAATATTTGGGCCAAAAAATACATTTCCCTCTCATTTCGCTGACAGAAAGTTCTGGAATCTGAGAGGAGCCACAAATTTCCTTCCACCCAGCATTCCCCCAAGTTTCCAGATAAAAAATGGTACCTCACTTGTGTGTGTAGGCCTAGCGACCGCGACAGGAAATGCCCCAAAACACAAGGAGGATACATCATATTTTCACAAAGAAAACAGAGCTGTGTTTTACAAAGTGCCTAGCTGTGGATTTTGGCCTCTAGCTCAGCCGGCACCTGGGGAAACCTAGCAAACCTCCGCATTTTTAAAAACAGGACGCCTAGGGGAATCCAAGATGGGGTGACTTGTGGGACACTGACCAGGTTCTGTTACCCAGAATCCTTTGCAAACCTCAAAATTTGGCCAAAAAAACACCTTTTCCTCTCATTTCGGTGACAGAAAGTTCTGGAATCTGAGAGGAGCCACAAATTTCCTTCCACACAGCATTCCCCCAAGTCTCCCGATAAACAATGTTACCTCACTTGTGTGGGTAGGCCTAGCACCCGCGACAGGAAAGGCCCCAAAACACAACGTGGACACGTCACATTTTCACAAAGAAAACAGGGCTGTTTTTTCCAAAGTGCCTACCTGTGGATTTTGGCCTCTAGCTCAGCCGGCACCTGGGGAAACCTAGCAAACCTGCGCATTTTTAAAAACTGCACACCTAGGGGAATCCAAGATGGGGTCACTTGTGGGGCTCTGACCAGGTTCTGTTACCCAGAATCCTTTGCAAACCTCAAAATGTGGCCAAAAACCCCACATTTTCCTCTTCTTTCGGTGACAGAAAGTTCTGGAATCTGAGGGGAGCCACAAATTTCCTTCCACCCAGCATTCCCCCAAGTCTCCCGATAACAAATGGTACCTCACTTGTGTTTGTAGGCCTAGCGACCGCGACAGGAAATGACCCAAAACACAACACAAAGAACAAAAACAACACAAAGAAAACAGAGCTGTGTTTTACAAAGTGCCTAGCTGTGGATTTTGGCCTCTAGCTCAACCGGCACCTGGGGAAACCTAGCAAACCTGCGCATTTTTAAAAACAGGATGCCTAGGGGAATCCAAGATGAGGTGACTTGTGGGGCTCTGACCAGGTTTTGTAACCCAGAATCCTTTGCAAACTTCAAACTTTGGCCAAAAAAACACATTTCCTCTCATTTCGGTGACAGAAGGTTCTGGAATCTGAGAGGAGCCACAAATTTCCTTCCACCATGCGTTCCCCCAAGTCTCCCAATAAAAATGGTACATCACTTATGTGGGTAGGCCTAGTGCCCGCAAGAAGAAATGCCCCAAAACACAACATGGACACATCACATTTTCACAAAGAAAACAGAGCTGTGTTTTACAAAGTGCCTAGCTGTGGATTTTGGCCTCTAGCTCAGCCGGCACCTGGGGAAACCTAGCAAACCTCCGCATTTTTAAAAACAGGACGCCTAGGGGAATCCAAGATGGGGTGACTTGTGGGGCTCTGACCAGGTTCTGTTACCCAGAATCCTTTGCAAACCTCAAAATGTGGCCAAAAAACCCACATTTTCCTCTTCTTTCGGTGACAGAAAGTTCTGGAATCTGAGAGGAGCCACAAATTTCCTTCCACCCAGCATTCCCCCAAGTCTCCCGATAACAAATGGTACCTCACTTGTGTTTGTAGGCCTAGCGACCGCGACAGGAAATGACCCAAAACACAACACAAAGAACAAAGACAACACAAAGAAAACAGAGCTGTGTTTTACAAAGTGCCTAGCTGTGGATTTTAGCCTCTAGGTCAGCCGGCACCTGGGGAAACCTAGCAAACCTGCGCATTGCACCCCTAGGGGAATCCAAGATGGGGTGACTTGTGGGGCTCTGACCAGGTTCTGTTACCCAGAATCCTTTGCAAACCTCAAAATATGGCCAAAAAAACACCTTTTCCTCTCATTTCGGTGACAGAAAGTTCTGGAATCTGAGAGGAGCCACAAATTACCTTCCACTCAGCGTTCCCCCAAGTCTCCCGATACAAATGGTACCTCGCTTGTTTGGATAGGCCTAGCGCCCGCGACAGGAAATGCCGCAAAACACAACGTGGACACATCACATTTTCACCAAGAAAACAGAGCTGTTTTTTTACAAAGTGCCAAGCTGTGGATTTTGGCCTCTAGCTCAGCCTAGACCAGGGGAAACCTACCAAACCTGCGCATGTTTGAAAACTAGACACCTAGGAGAATCCAAGATGAGGTGACTTGTGGGGCTCTGATCAGGTTTTGTTACCCAGAATCCTTTGCAAACTTCAAACTTTGGCCAAAAAAAAACACATTTCCTCTCATTTCGGTGACAGAAGGTTCTGGAATCTGAGAGGAGCTACAAATTTCCTTCCACCCAGCGTTCCCCCAAGTCTCCCAATAAAAATGGTACCTCACTTATGTGGGTAGGCCTAGCGCCCGCAAAAGGAAATGCCCCAAAACACAACGTGGACATATCACATTTTCACAAAGAAAACAGAGCTGTTTTTTACAAAATGCCTAGCTGTAGATTTTGGCCTCGTGCTCAGCCGGCAGCTGGGGAAACCTACTAAACCTGTGCATTTTTTAAAACTAGACACCTCGGGGAATCCAAGGTGGGGTGACTTGTAGGGCTCTGTCCAGGTTCTGTTACCCAGAATTCTTTGCAAACCTCAAAATTTGGCCAAAAAAACACATTTCCCTCTCATTTCGCTGACAGAAAGTTATGGAATCTGAGAGGAGCCACAAGTTTCCTTCCACCCAGCGTTCCCCCAAGTCTCCTGATAAAAATGTTACCTCACTTGTGTGGGTAGGCCTAGCGCCTGTGACAGGAAATCCCCCAAAACACAACGTGGACACATCACATATTCACAAAGAAAACAGAGATGTTTTTTGCAAAATGCCTAGCTGTGGATTTTGGCTTCTAGCTCAGTCGGAACTTAGGGAAACTTAGCAAACCTGCGCAGTGTTGAAAACTAGTCACCAAGGGAAATCTAAGATGGGGTGACTTGTGGGGCTCTGACCAGGTTCTGTTACCCAGAATCCTTTGCAAACCTCAAAATATGGCCAAAAAACACATTTTCCTCTCATTTCGGTCACAGAAAGTTCTGGAATCTGAGAGGAGCCACAAATTTCCTTCCACCCAACCTTCCCCCAAGTCTCCCGATAAAAATGTTACCTCAATTATGTGGGTAGGCCTAGCCCCCGCAAAAGGAAATGCCCCAAAACAGAATGTGGACATATCACATTTTCACAAAGAAAACAGAGCTGTTTTTTACAAAGTGCCTAGCTGTGGAGTTTGGCCTCTAGCTCAGCCGGCACCTGGGGAAACCTACCAAACCTGTGCCTTTTTTTAAAACTAGACACCTCGGGGAATCCAAGATGGGGTGACTTGTGGGGCTCTGACCAGGTTCTGTTACCCAGAATCATTTGCAAACCTCAAAATTTGGCCAAAAAAACACCTTTTCCTCTCATTTCGGTGACAGAAAGTTCTGGAATCTGAGAGGAGCCACAAATTTCCTTCCACTCAGCGTTCCCCCAACTCTCCCGATAAAAATGGTACATCGCTTGTTTGGGTAGGCCTAGCGCACACGACAGGAATTGTCCCAAAACACAACGTGGACACATCACATTTTCACCAAGAAAACAGAGCTGTTTTTTCCAAAGTGCCTACCTGTGGATTTTGGCCTCTAGCTCAGCCGGCACCTGGGGAAACCTAGCAAACCTGCACATTTATGAAAACTGGACACCTAGGTGAATCTAAGATGGGGTGACTTGTGGGGCTCTGACCAGGTTCTGTTACCCAAAATCCTTTGCAAACCTCAAAATGTGGCCAAAAAAACACATTTTCCTCCCATTTCGGTCACAGAAAGTTCTGAAATCTGAGAGGAGCCACAAATTTCCTTCCACCCAGCCTTCCCCGAAGTCTCCCGATAAAAATGGTACCTCACTTGTGTGGGTAGGCCTAGCGTCTGCGAAAGGAAATGCCCCAAAACACAATGTGGACATATCACATTTAACAAAGAAAACAGAGCTGTTTTTTACAAAGTGCCTAGCTGTAGATTTTGGCCTCGTGCTCAGCCGGCAGCTGGGGAAACCTACTAAACCTGTGCATTTTTTAAAACTAGACACCTCGGGGAATCCAAGGTGGGGTGACTTGTAGGGCTCTGTCCAGGTTCTGTTACCCAGAATTCTTTGCAAACCTCAAAATTTGGCCAAAAAAACACATTTCCCTCTCATTTCGCTGACAGAAAGTTATGGAATCTGAGAGGAGCCACAAGTTTCCTTCCACCCAGCGTTCCCCCAAGTCTCCTGATAAAAATGTTACCTCACTTGTGTGGGTAGGCCTAGCGCCTGTGACAGGAAATCCCCCAAAACACAACGTGGACACATCACATATTCACAAAGAAAACAGAGATGTTTTTTGCAAAATGCCTAGCTGTGGATTTTGGCTTCTAGCTCAGTCGGAACTTAGGGAAACTTAGCAAACCTGCACAGTGTTGAAAACTAGTCACCAAGGGAAATCTAAGATGGGGTGACTTGTGGGGCTCTGACCAGGTTCTGTTACCCAGAATCCTTTGCAAACCTCAAAATATGGCCAAAAAACACATTTTCCTCTCATTTCGGTCACAGAAAGTTCTGGAATCTGAGAGGAGCCAAAAATTTCCTTCCACCAAGCCTTCCCCCAAGTCTCCCGATAAAAATGTTACCTCAATTATGTGGGTAGGCCTAGCGCCCGCAAAAGGAAATGCCCCAAAACACAACGTGGACATATCACATTTTCACAAAGAAAACAGAGCTGTTTTTTACAAAGTGCCTAGCTGTGGAGTTTGGCCTCTAGCTCAGCCGGCACCTGGGGAAACCTACCAAACCTGTGCCTTTTTTAAAAACTAGACACCTCGGGGAATCCAAGATGGGGTGACTTGTGGGGCTCTGACCAGGTTCTGTTACCCACAATCATTTGCAAACCTCAAAATTTGGCCAAAAAAACACCTTTTCCTCTCATTTCGGTGACAGAAAGTTCTGGAATCTGAGAGGAGCCACACATTTCCTTCCACTCAGCGTTCCCCCAACTCTCCCGATAAAAATGGTACATCGCTTGTTTGGGTAGGCCTAGCGCCCACGACAGGAATTGCCCCAAAACACAACGTGGACACATCACATTTTCACCAAGAAAACAGAGCTGTTTTTTCCAAAGTGCCTAGCTGTGGATTTTGGCCTATAGCTCAGCCGGCACCTGGGGAAACCTAGCAAACCTGCACATTTATGAAAACTGGACACCTAGGTGAATCTAAGATGGGGTGACTTGTGGGGCTCTGACCAGGTTCTGTTACCCAAAATCCTTTGCAAACCTCAAAATGTGGCCAAAAAAACAAATTTTCCTCCCATTTCGGTCACAGAAAGTTCTGAAATCTGAGAGGAGCCACAAATTTCCTTCCACCCAGCCTTCCCCGAAGTCTCCCGATACAAATGGTACCTCACTTGTGTGGGTAGGCCTAGCGTCTGCGAAAGGAAAATGCCCCAAAACACAATGTGGACATATCACATTTAACAAAGAAAACAGAGCTGTTTTTTACAAAGTGCCTAGCTGTAGATTTTGGCCTCATGCTCAGCCGGCAGCTGGGGAAACCTACTAAACCTGTGCATTTTTTAAAACTAGACACCTCGGGGAATCCAAGATGGGGTGACTTGTAGGGCTCTGTCCAGGTTCTGTTACCCAGAATTCTTTGCAAACCTCAAAATTTGGCCCAAAACCACTTTTTCCTCTCATTTCGGTGACGGAAAGTTCTGGAATCTGAGAGGAGTCACAAATTTCCTTCCACCCAGCATTCCCCCAACTCTCCCAATAAAAATGGTACCTCACTTGTGTGGGTAGGCCTAGCGCCGCGACAAGAATTGCCCCAAAACACAATGTGGACACATCACATTTTCACAAAGAAAACAGAGCTGTGTTTTACAAAGTGCCTAGCTGTGGATTTTGGCCTCTAGCTCAGCCGGCACCTGGGGAAACCTAGCAAACCTGCACATTTTTGAAAACTAGACAACTAGGGGAATCCAAGATTGGGTGACTTGTGGGGCTCTGACCAGGTTCTGTTACCCAGAATCCTTTGCAAACCTCAATATTTGGCCCAAAAAATACATTTCCCTCTCATTTCGCTGACAGAAAGTTCTGGAATCTGAGAGGAGCCACAAATTTCCTTCCACCCAGCATTCCCCCAAGTTTCCAGAAAAAAAATGGTACCTCACTTGTGTGTGTAGGCCTAGCGACCGCGACAGGAAATGCCCCAAAACACAAGGAGGATACATCATATTTTCACAAAGAAAACAGAGCTGTGTTTTACAAAGTGCCTAGCTGTGGATTTTGGCCTCTAGCTCAGCCGGCACCTGGGGAAACCTAGCAAACCTCCGCATTTTTAAAAACAGGACGCCTAGGGGAATCCAAGATGGGGTGACTTGTGGGACACTGACCAGGTTCTGTTACCCAGAATCCTTTGCAAACCTCAAAATTTGGCCAAAAAAACACCTTTTCCTCTCATTTCGGTGACAGAAAGTTCTGGAATCTGAGAGGAGCCACAAATTTCCTTCCACACAGCATTCCCCCAAGTCTCCCGATAAACAATGTTACCTCACTTGTGTGGGTAGGCCTAGCACCCGCGAC
Organism: Pleurodeles waltl; assembly: GCF_031143425.1. Taxonomy (NCBI): domain Eukaryota; kingdom Metazoa; phylum Chordata; class Amphibia; order Caudata; family Salamandridae; genus Pleurodeles; species Pleurodeles waltl. The sequence continues at coordinate 316,110,726 of NC_090437.1, read as the reverse complement.
AGGAAAGGCCCCAAAACACAACGTGGACACGTCACATTTTCACAAAGAAAACAGGGCTGTTTTTTCCAAAGTGCCTACCTGTGGATTTTGGCCTCTAGCTCAGCCGGCACCTGGGGAAACCTAGCAAACCTGCGCATTTTTAAAAACTGCACACCTAGGGGAATCCAAGATGGGGTCACTTGTGGGGCTCTGACCAGGTTCTGTTACCCAGAATCCTTTGCAAACCTCAAAATGTGGCCAAAAACCCCACATTTTCCTCTTCTTTCGGTGACAGAAAGTTCTGGAATCTGAGGGGAGCCACAAATTTCCTTCCACCCAGCATTCCCCCAAGTCTCCCGATAACAAATGGTACCTCACTTGTGTTTGTAGGCCTAGCGACCGCGACAGGAAATGACCCAAAACACAACACAAAGAACAAAAACAACACAAAGAAAACAGAGCTGTGTTTTACAAAGTGCCTAGCTGTGGATTTTGGCCTCTAGCTCAACCGGCACCTGGGGAAACCTAGCAAACCTGCGCATTTTTAAAAACAGGATGCCTAGGGGAATCCAAGATGAGGTGACTTGTGGGGCTCTGACCAGGTTTTGTAACCCAGAATCCTTTGCAAACTTCAAACTTTGGCCAAAAAAACACATTTCCTCTCATTTCGGTGACAGAAGGTTCTGGAATCTGAGAGGAGCCACAAATTTCCTTCCACCATGCGTTCCCCCAAGTCTCCCAATAAAAATGGTACATCACTTATGTGGGTAGGCCTAGTGCCCGCAAGAAGAAATGCCCCAAAACACAACATGGACACATCACATTTTCACAAAGAAAACAGAGCTGTGTTTTACAAAGTGCCTAGCTGTGGATTTTGGCCTCTAGCTCAGCCGGCACCTGGGGAAACCTAGCAAACCTCCGCATTTTTAAAAACAGGACGCCTAGGGGAATCCAAGATGGGGTGACTTGTGGGGCTCTGACCAGGTTCTGTTACCCAGAATCCTTTGCAAACCTCAAAATGTGGCCAAAAAACCCACATTTTCCTCTTCTTTCGGTGACAGAAAGTTCTGGAATCTGAGAGGAGCCACAAATTTCCTTCCACCCAGCATTCCCCCAAGTCTCCCGATAACAAATGGTACCTCACTTGTGTTTGTAGGCCTAGCGACCGCGACAGGAAATGACCCAAAACACAACACAAAGAACAAAGACAACACAAAGAAAACAGAGCTGTGTTTTACAAAGTGCCTAGCTGTGGATTTTAGCCTCTAGGTCAGCCGGCACCTGGGGAAACCTAGCAAACCTGCGCATTGCACCCCTAGGGGAATCCAAGATGGGGTGACTTGTGGGGCTCTGACCAGGTTCTGTTACCCAGAATCCTTTGCAAACCTCAAAATATGGCCAAAAAAACACCTTTTCCTCTCATTTCGGTGACAGAAAGTTCTGGAATCTGAGAGGAGCCACAAATTACCTTCCACTCAGCGTTCCCCCAAGTCTCCCGATACAAATGGTACCTCGCTTGTTTGGATAGGCCTAGCGCCCGCGACAGGAAATGCCGCAAAACACAACGTGGACACATCACATTTTCACCAAGAAAACAGAGCTGTTTTTTTACAAAGTGCCAAGCTGTGGATTTTGGCCTCTAGCTCAGCCTAGACCAGGGGAAACCTACCAAACCTGCGCATGTTTGAAAACTAGACACCTAGGAGAATCCAAGATGAGGTGACTTGTGGGGCTCTGATCAGGTTTTGTTACCCAGAATCCTTTGCAAACTTCAAACTTTGGCCAAAAAAAAACACATTTCCTCTCATTTCGGTGACAGAAGGTTCTGGAATCTGAGAGGAGCTACAAATTTCCTTCCACCCAGCGTTCCCCCAAGTCTCCCAATAAAAATGGTACCTCACTTATGTGGGTAGGCCTAGCGCCCGCAAAAGGAAATGCCCCAAAACACAACGTGGACATATCACATTTTCACAAAGAAAACAGAGCTGTTTTTTACAAAATGCCTAGCTGTGGAGTTTGGCCTCTAGGTCAGTCGGCACCTGGGGAAACCTACCAAACCTGTGCCTTTTTTTTTTAAACTAGACACCTCGGGGAATCGAAGATGGGGTGACTTGTAGGGCTCTGACCAGGTTCTGTTACCCAGAATCCTTTGCAAACCTCAAAAGTTAGCCAAAAACACCTTTTCCTCTCATTTCGGTGACAGAAAGTTCTGGATTCTGAGAGGAGCCACAAGTTTCCTTCCACCCAGCGTTCCCCCAAGTCTCCTGATAAAAATGTTACCTCACTTGTGTGGGTAGGCCTAGCGCCTGTGACAGGAAATCCCCCAAAACACAACGTGGACACATCACATATTCACAAAGAAAACAGAGATGTTTTTGCAAAATGCCTAGCTGTGGATTTTGGCTTCTAGCTCAGTCGGAACTTAGGGAAACTTAGCAAACCTGCGCAGTGTTGAAAACTAGTCACCAAGGGAAATCTAAGATGGGGTGACTTGTGGGGCTCTGACCAGGTTCTGTTACCCAGAATCCTTTGCAAACCTCAAAATATGGCCAAAAAACAAATTTTCCTCTCATTTCGGTCACAGAAAGTTCTGGAATCTGAGAGGAGCCACAAATTTCCTTCCACCCAACCTTCCCCCAAGTCTCCCGATAAAAATGTTACCTCAATTATGTGGGTAGGCCTAGCGCCCGCAAAAGGAAATGCCCCAAAACAGAATGTGGACATATCACATTTTCACAAAGAAAACAGAGCTGTTTTTTACAAAGTGCCTAGCTGTGGAGTTTGGCCTCTAGCTCAGCCGGCACCTGGGGAAACCTACCAAACCTGTGCCTTTTTTTAAAACTAGACACCTCGGGGAATCCAAGATGGGGTGACTTGTGGGGCTCTGACCAGGTTCTGTTACCCAGAATCATTTGCAAACCTCAAAATTTGGCCAAAAAAACACCTTTTCCTCTCATTTCGGTGACAGAAAGTTCTGGAATCTGAGAGGAGCCACAAATTTCCTTCCACTCAGCGTTCCCCCAACTCTCCCGATAAAAATGGTACATCGCTTGTTTGGGTAGGCCTAGCGCCCACGACAGGAATTGCCCCAAAACACAACGTGGACACATCACATTTTCACCAAGAAAACAGAGCTGTTTTTTCCAAAGTGCCTACCTGTGGATTTTGGCCTCTAGCTCAGCCGGCACCTGGGGAAACCTAGCAAACCTGCACATTTATGAAAACTGGACACCTAGGTGAATCTAAGATTGGGTGACTTGTGGGGCTCTGACCAGGTTCTGTTACCCAAAATCCTTTGCAAACCTCAAAATGTGGCCAAAAAAACACATTTTCCTCCCATTTCGGTCACAGAAAGTTCTGAAATCTGAGAGGAGCCACAAATTTCCTTCCACCCAGCCTTCCCCGAAGTCTCCCGATAAAAATGGTACCTCACTTGTGTGGGTAGGCCTAGCGTCTGCGAAAGGAAATGCCCCAAAACACAATGTGGACATATCACATTTAACAAAGAAAACAGAGCTGTTTTTTACAAAGTGCCTAGCTGTAGATTTTGGCCTCGTGCTCAGCCGGCAGCTGGGGAAACCTACTAAACCTGTGCATTTTTTAAAACTAGACACCTCGGGGAATCCAAGGTGGGGTGACTTGTAGGGCTCTGTCCAGGTTCTGTTACCCAGAATTCTTTGCAAACCTCAAAATTTGGCCAAAAAAACACATTTCCCTCTCATTTCGCTGACAGAAAGTTATGGAATCTGAGAGGAGCCACAAGTTTCCTTCCACCCAGCGTTCCCCCAAGTCTCCTGATAAAAATGTTACCTCACTTGTGTGGGTAGGCCTAGCGCCTGTGACAGGAAATCCCCCAAAACACAACGTGGACACATCACATATTCACAAAGAAAACAGAGATGTTTTTTGCAAAATGCCTAGCTGTGGATTTTGGCTTCTAGCTCAGTCGGAACTTAGGGAAACTTAGCAAACCTGCGCACTGTTGAAAACTAGTCACCAAGGGAAATCTAAGATGGGGTGACTTGTGGAGCTCTGACCAGGTTCTGTTACCCAGAATCCTTTGCAAACCTCAAAATATGGCCAAAAAACACATTTTCCTCTCATTTCGGTCACAGAAAGTTCTGGAATCTGAGAGGAGCCAAAAATGTCCTTCCACCCAGCCTTCCCCCAAGTCTCCCGATAAAAATGTTACCTCAATTATGTGGGTAGGCCTAGCGCCCGCAAAAGGAAATGCCCCAAAACACAACGTGGACATATCACATTTTCACAAAGAAAACAGAGCTGTTTTTTACAAAGTGCCTAGCTGTGGAGTTTGGCCTCTAGCTCAGCCGGCACCTGGGGAAACCTACCAAACCTGTGCCTTTTTTTAAAACTAGACACCTCGGGGAATCCAAGATGGGGTACTTGTGGGGCTCTGACCAGGTTCTGTTACCCACAATCATTTGCAAACCTCAAAATTTGGCCCAAAAAACACCTTTTCCTCTCATTTCGGTGACAGAAAGTTCTGGAATCTGAGAGGAGCCACACATTTCCTTCCACTCAGCGTTCCCCCAACTCTCCCGATAAAAATGGTACATCGCTTGTTTGGGTAGGCCTAGCGCCCACGACAGGAATTGCCCCAAAACACAACGTGGACACATCACATTTTCACCAAGAAAACAGAGCTGTTTTTTCCAAAGTGCCTAGCTGTGGATTTTGGCCTATAGCTCAGCCGGCACCTGGGGAAACCTAGCAAACCTGCACATTTATGAAAACTGGACACCTAGGTGAATCTAAGATGAGGTGACTTGTGGGGCTCTGACCAGGTTCTGTTACCCAAAATCCTTTGCAAACCTCAAAATGTGGCCAAAAAAACACATTTTCCTCCCATTTCGGTCACAGAAAGTTCTGAAATCTGAGAGGAGCCACAAATTTCCTTCCACCCAGCCTTCCCCGAAGTCTCCCGATACAAATGGTACCTCACTTGTGTGGGTAGGCCTAGCGTCTGCGAAAGGAAAATGCCCCAAAACACAATGTGGACATATCACATTTAACAAAGAAAACAGAGCTGTTTTTTACAAAGTGCCTAGCTGTAGATTTTGGCCTCATGCTCAGCCGGCAGCTGGGGAAACCTACTAAACCTGTGCATTTTTTAAAACTAGACACCTCGGGGAATCCAAGATGGGGTGACTTGTAGGGCTCTGTCCAGGTTCTGTTACCCAGAATTCTTTGCAAACCTCAAAATTTGGCCCAAAACCACTTTTTCCTCTCATTTCGGTGACGGAAAGTTCTGGAATCTGAGAGGAGTCACAAATTTCCTTCCACCCAGCATTCCCCCAACTCTCCCAATAAAAATGGTACCTCACTTGTGTGGGTAGGCCTAGCGCCGCGACAAGAATTGCCCCAAAACACAATGTGGACACATCACATTTTCACAAAGAAAACAGAGCTGTGTTTTACAAAGTGCCTAGCTGTGGATTTTGGCCTCTAGCTCAGCCGGCACCTGGGGAAACCTAGCAAACCTGCACATTTTTGAAAACTAGACACCTAGGGGAATCCAAGATTGGGTGACTTGTGGGGCTCTGACCAGGTTCTGTTACCCAGAATCCTTTGGAAACCTCAAGATTTGGCAAAAAAAACACATTTCCCTCTCATTTCGCTGACAGAAAGTTATGGAATCTGAGAGGAGCCACAAATTTCCTTCCACCCAGCATTCCCCCAAGTCTCCCGATAAACAATGGTACCTCACTTGTGTGGGTAGGCCTAGCGCCCGCGACAGGAAATGCCCCAAAACACAATGTTTACACGTCACATTTTCACAAAGAAAACAGAGCTGTTTTTTACAAAGTGCCTAGCTGTGGATTTTAGCCTCTAGCTCAGCCAGCACCTGGGGAAACCTAGCAAACCTGCGCATTGCACACCTAGGGGAATCCAAGATGGGGTGACTTGTGGGGCTCTGACCAGGTTCTGTTACCCAGAATCCTTTGCAAACCTCAAAATTTGGCCAAAAAAAACCCTTTTCCTCTCATTTCGGTGACAGAAAGTTCTGGAATCTGAGAGGAGCCACAAATTTCCTTCCACTCAGCATTCCCCCAAGTCTCCCAATAAAAATGGTACCTCACTTGTGTGGGTAGGCCTAGCGCCGCGACAAGAATTGCCCCAAAACACAATGTGGACACATCACATTTTCACAAAGAAAACAGAGCTGTGTTTTACAAAGTGCCTAGCTGTGGATTTTGGCCTCTAGCTCAGCCGGCACCTGGGGAAACCTAGCAAACCTGCACATTTTTGAAAACTAGACACCTAGGGGAATCCAAGATTGGGTGACTTGTGGGGCTCTGACCAGGTTCTGTTACCCAGAATCCTTTGCAAACCTCAATATTTGGCCAAAAAAATACATTTCCCTCTCATTTCGCTGACAGAAAGTTCTGGAATCTGAGAGGAGCCACAAATTTCCTTCCACCCAGCATTCCCCCAAGTTTCCCGATAAAAAATGGTACCTCACTTGTGTGTGTAGGCCTAGCGACCTCGACAGGAAATGCCCCAAAACACAACGAGGATACATCATATTTTCACAAAGAAAACAGAGCTGTGTTTTACAAAGTGCCTAGCTGTGGATTTTGGCCTCTAGCTCAGCCGGCACCTGGGGAAACCTAGCAAACCTCCGCATTTTTAAAAACAGGACGCCTAGGGGAATCCAAGATGGGGTGACTTGTGGGACACTGACCAGGTTCTGTTACCCAGAATCCTTTGCAAACCTCAAAATTTGGCCAAAAAAAACCCTTTTCCTCTCATTTCGGTGACAGAAAGTTCTGGAATCTGAGAGGAGCCACAAATTTCCTTCCACTCAGCATTCCCCCAAGTCTCCAGATAAAAATGGTACCTTGCTTGTTTGGGTAGGCCTAGCGCCCGCGACAGGAAATGCCACAAAACACAACGTGGACACATCACATTTTCACCAAGAAAACAGAGCTGTTTTTTTACAAAGTGCCTACCTGTGGATTTTGGCCTCTAGCTCAGCCTGGACCTGGGGAAACCTACCAAACCTGCGCATGTTTGAAAACTAGACACCTAGGGGAATCCAAGATGGGGTGACTTGTGTGGCTCTGACCAGGTTCTGTTACCCAGAATCCTTTGCAAACTTCAAACTTTGGCCAAAAAACACATTTCCTCTCATTTCGGTGACAGAAGGTTCTGGAATCTGAGAGGAGCCACAAATTTCCTTCCACCCAGCGTTCCCCCAAGTCTCCCAATAAAAATGGTACCTCACTTATGAGGGTAGGCCTAGCGCCCGCAAAAAGAAATGCCCCAAAACACAACATGGACACATCACATTTTCACAACGAAAACAGAGATGCTTTTTGCAAAATGCCTAGCTGTGGATTTTGGCCTCTAGCTCAGCTGGAACCTCGGGAAACCTAGCAAATCTGAGCAGTGTTGAAAACTAGACACCTAGGGAAATCTAAGATGGGGTGACTTGTGGGGCTTTCACCAAGTTCTGTTACCCAGAATCCTTTGCAAACCTCAAAATGTGGCCAAAAAAACACATTTCCCTCTCATTTCACTGACAGAAAGTTCTGGAATCTGAGAGGAGCCACACATTTCCTTTCACCCAGCCTTCCCCCAAGTCTCCCGATAAAAATGGTACCTCACTTGTGTGGGTAGGCCTAGCGCCTGCGACAGGAAATGCCCCAAAACACAACGTGGACATATCACATTTTCACAAAGAAAACAGAGCTGTTTTTTAGAAAGTGCCTAGCTGTGGATTTTGGCCTCTTGCTCAGCCGGCAGCTGGGGAAACCTACTAAACCTGGGGATTTTTTTAAACTAGACACCTTGGGGAATCCAAGATGGGGTGACTTGTAGGGCTCTGTCCAGGTTCTGTGACCCAGAATCCTTTGCAAACCTCAAAATTTGGCCAAAAACCACTTTTTCCTCTCATTTCGGTGATAGAAAGTTCTGGAATCTGAGAGGAGTCACAAATTTCCTTCTACCCAGCATTCCCCCAAGTCTCCCGATAAAAATGGTACCTCACTTGTGTGGGTAGGCCTAGCACCCGCAACAGGAATTGCCCAAAAACACAATGTGGACACATCACATTTTCACAAAGAAAACAGAGCTGTGTTTTACAAAGTGCCTAGCTGTGGATTTTGGCCTCTACCTCAGCCGGCACCTGGGGAAACCTAGCAAACCTGCACATTTTTGAAAACTAGACACCTAGGGGAATCCAAGATGGGGTGACTTGTGGGGCTCTGACCAGGTTCTGTTACCCAGAATCCTTTGCAAACCTCAATATTTGGCAAAAAAAATACATTTCCCTCTCATTTCGCTGACAGAAAGTTCTGGAATCTGAGAGGAGCCACAAATTTCCTTCCACCCAGCATTCCCCCAAGTTTCCCGATAAAAAATGGTACCTCACTTGTGTGTGTAGGCCTAGCGACCGCGACAGGAAATGCCCCAAAACACAAGGAGGATACATCATATTTTCACAAAGAAAACAGAGCTGTGTTTTACAAAGTGCCTAGCTGTGGATTTTGGCCTCTAGCTCAGCCGGCACCTGGGGAAACCTAGCAAACCTCCGCATTTTTAAAAACAGGACGCCTAGGGGATTCCAAGATGGGGTGACTTCTGGGACACTGACCAGATTCTGTTACCCAGAATCCTTTGCAAACATCAAAATTTGGCCAAAAAAACACCTTTTCCTCTCATTTCGGTGACAGAAAGTTCTGGAATCTGAGAGGAGCCAGCCACAAATTTCCTTCCACTCAGCGTTCCCCCACGTCTCCCGATAAAAATGGTACCTAGCTTGTTTGGGTAGGCCTAGTGCCCGCGACAGAAAATGCCGCAAAACACAACGTGGACACATCACATTTTCACCAAGAAAACAGAGCTGTTTTTTTACAAAGTGCCTAGCTGTGGATTTTGGCCTCTAGCTCAGCCTAGACCTGGGGAAACCTACCAAACCTGCGCATGTTTGAAAACTAGACACCCAGGAGAATCCAAGATAGGGTGACTTTTGGGGCTCTGACCAGGTTCTGTTACCCAGAATCCATTGAAAACTTCAACCTTTGGACAAAAAAACAAATTTCCCCTCATTTCGGTGACAAAAGGTTCTGGAATCTGAGAGGAGCCACAAATTTCCTTCCACCCAGCGTTCCCCCAAGTCTCCCAATAAAAATGGTACCTCACTTATGTGGGTAGGCCTAGCGCCCGCAAGAAGAAATGCCCCAAAACACAACATGGACACATCACATTTTCACAACGAAAGCAGAGCTGTTTTTTACACAGTGCCTAGCTGTGGATTTTGGCCTCTAGCTCAGCTGGCACCTGGGGAAACCTAGCAAACCTGCACATTTTTGAAAACTAGACAACTAGGGGAATCCAAGATGGGGTGACTTGTGGGGCTCTGACCAGGTTCTGTTACCCAGAATCCTTTGCAAACCTCAAACTTTGGCCAAAAAACACATTTCCCTCTCATTTCGCTGACAAAAAGTTCTGGAATCTGAGAGGAGCCACAAATTTCCTTCCACACAGCATTCCCCCAAGTCTCCCGATAAACAATGTTACCTCACTTGTGTGGGTAGGCCTAGCGCCCGCGACAGGAAATGCCCCAAAACACAACGTGGACACGTCACATTTTCACAAAGAAAACAGAGCTGTTTTTTCCAAAGTGCCTACCTGTGGATTTTGGCCTCTAGCTCAGCCGGCACCTGGGGAAACCTAGCAAACCTGCGCATTTTTAAAAACTGCACACCTAGGGAAATCCAAGATGGGGTGACTTGTGGGGCTCTGACCAGGTTCTGTTACCCAAAATCCTTTGCAAACCTCAAAATGTGGCCAAAAAACCACATTTTCCTCCCATTTCGGTCACAGAAAGTTCTGAAATCTGAGAGGAGCCACAAATTTCCTTCCACCCAGCCTTCCCCCAAGTCTCCCGATAAAAATGGTACCTCACTTGTGTGGGTAGGCCTAGCGTCTGCGAAAGGAAATGCCCCAAAACACAATGTGGACATATCACATTTTCACAAAGAAAACAGAGCTGTTTTTTACAAAGTGCCTAGCTGTAGATTTTGGCCTCGTGCTCAGCCGGCAGCTGGGGAAACCTACTAAACCTGTGCATTTTTTAGAACTAGACACCTCGGGGAATCCAAGATGGGGTGACTTGTAGGGCTCTGTCCAAGTTCTGTTACCCAGAATTCTTTGCAAACCTCAAAATTTGGCCCAAAACCACTTTTTCCTCTCATTTCGGTGACGTAAAGTTCTGGAATCTGAGAGGAGTCACAAATTTCCTTCCACCCTGCATTCCCCCAACTCTCCCAATAAAAATGGTACCTCACTTGTGTGAGTAGGCCTAGCGCCGCGACAAGAATTGCCCCAAAACACAATGTGGACACATCACATTTTCACAAAGAAAACAGAGCTGTGTTTTACAAAGTGCCTAGCTGTGGATTTTGGCCTCTAGCTCAGCCGGCACCTGGGGAAACCTAGCAAACCTGCACATTTTTGAAAACTAGACACCTAGGGGAATCCAAGATTGGGTGACTTGTGGGGCTCTGACCAGGTTCTGTTACCCAGAATCCTTTGCAAACCTCAATATTTGGCAAAAAAAATACATTTCCCTCTCATTTCGCTGACAGAAAGTTCTGGAATCTGAGAGGAGCCACAAATTTCCTTCCACCCAGCATTCCCCCAAGTTTCCCGATAAAAAATGGTACCTCACTTGTGTGTGTAGGCCTAGCGACCGCGACAGGAAATGCCCCAAAACACAAGGAGGATACATCATATTTTCACAAAGAAAACAGAGCTGTGTTTTACAAAGTGCCTAGCTGTGGATTTTGGCCTCTAGCTCAGCCGGCACCTGGGGAAACCTAGCAAACCTCCGCATTTTTAAAAACAGGACGCCTAGGGGATTCCAAGATGGGGTGACTTGTGGGACACTGACCAGGTTCTGTTACCCAGAATCCTTTGCAAACATCAAAATCTGGCCAAAAAAACACCTTTTCCTCTCATTTCGGTGACAGAAAGTTCTGGAATCTGAGAGGAGCCAGCCACAAATTTCCTTCCACTCAGCGTTCCCCCACGTCTCCCGATAAAAATGGTACCTAGCTTGTTTGGGTAGGCCTAGTGCCCGTGACAGAAAATGCCGCAAAACACAACGTGGACACATCACATTTTCACCAAGAAAACAGAGCTGTTTTTTTACAAAGTGCCTAGCTGTGGATTTTGGCCTCTAGCTCAGCCTAGACCTGGGGAAACCTACCAAACCTGCGCATGTTTGAAAACTAGACACCCAGGAGAATCCAAGATTGGGTGACTTTTGGGGCTCTGACCAGGTTCTGTTACCCAGAATCCATTGAAAACTTCAACCTTTGGACAAAAAAACAAATTTCCCCTCATTTCGGTGACAAAAGGTTCTGGAATCTGAGAGGAGCCACAAATTTCCTTCCACCCAGCGTTCCCCCAAGTCTCCCAATAAAAATGGTACCTCACTTATGTGGGTAGGCCTAGCGCCCGCAAGAAGAAATGCCCCAAAACATAACATGGACACATCACATTTTCACAACGAAAGCAGAGCTGTTTTTTACACAGTGCCTAGCTGTGGATTTTGGCCTCTAGCTCAGCTGGCACCTGGGGAAACCTAGCAAACCTGCACATTTTTGAAAACTAGACACCTAGGGGAATCCAAGATGGGGTGACTTGTGGGGCTCTGACCAGGTTCTGTTACCCAGAATCCTTTGCAAACCTCAAACTTTGGCCAAAAAACACATTTCCCTCTCATTTCGCTGACAAAAAGTTCTGGAATCTGAGAGGAGCCACAAATTTCCTTCCACACAGCATTCCCCCAAGTCTCCCGATAAACAATGTTACCTCACTTGTGTTGGTAGGCCTAGCGCCCGCGACAGGAAATGCCCCAAAACACAACGTGGACACGTCACATTTTTCACAAAGAAAACAGAGCTGTTTTTTCCAAAGTGCCTACCTGTGGATTTTGGCCTCTAGCTCAGCCGGCACCTGGGGAAACCTAGCAAACCTGCGCATTTTTAAAAACTGCACACCTAGGGAAATCCAAGATGGGGTGACTTGTGGGGCTCTGACCAGGTTCTGTTACCCAAAATCCTTTGCAAACCTCAAAATGTGGCCAAAAAAACACATTTTCCTCCCATTTCGGTCACAGAAAGTTCTGAAATCTGAGAGGAGCCACAAATTTCCTTCCACCCAGCCTTCCCCCAAGTCTCCCGATAAAAATGGTACCTCACTTGTGTGGGTAGGCCTAGCGTCTGCAAAAGGAAATGCCCCAAAACACAATGTGGACATATCACATTTTCACAAAGAAAACAGAGCTGTTTTTTACAAAGTGCCTAGCTGTAGATTTTGGCCTCGTGCTCAGCCGGCAGCTGGGGAAACCTACTAAACCTGTGCATTTTTTAAAACTAGACACCTCGGGGAATCCAAGATGGGGTGACTTGTAGGGCTCTGTCCAAGTTCTGTTACCCAGAATTCTTTGCAAACCTCAAAATTTGGCCCAAAACCACTTTTTCCTCTCATTTCGGTGACGGAAAGTTCTGGAATCTGAGAGGAGTCACAAATTTCCTTCCACCCAGCATTCCCCCAACTCTCCCAATAAAAATGGTACCTCACTTGTGTGGGTAGGCCTAGCGCCGCGACAAGAATTGCCCCAAAACACAATGTGGACACATCACATTTTCACAAAGAAAACAGAGTTGTGTTTTACAAAGTGCCTAGCTGTGGATTTTGGCCTCTAGCTCAGCCGGCACCTGGGGAAACCTAGCAAACCTGCACATTTTTGAAAACTAGACACCTAGGGGAATCCAAGATTGGGTGACTTGTGGGGCTCTGACCAGGTTCTGTTACCCAGAATCCTTTGCAAACCTCAATATTTGGCCAAAAAAATACATTTCCCTCTCATTTCGCTGACAGAAAGTTCTGGAATCTGAGAGGAGCCACAAATTTCCTTCCACCCAGCATTCCCCCAAGTTTCCCGATAAAAAATGGTACCTCACTTGTGTGTGTAGGCCTAGCGACCGCAACAGGAAATGCCCCAAAACACAACGAGGATACATCATATTTTCACAAAGAAAACAGAGCTGTGTTTTACAAAGTGCCTAGCTGTGGATTTTGGCCTCTAGCTCAGCCGGCACCTGGGGAAACCTAGCAAACCTCCGCATTTTTAAAAACAGGACGCCTAGGGGAATCCAAGATGGGGTGACTTGTGGGGCTCTGACCAGGTTCTGTTACCCAGAATCCTTTGCAAACCTCAAAATGTGGCCAAAAAACCCACATTTTCCTCTTCTTTCGGTGACAGAAAGTTCTGGAATCTGAGAGGAGCCACAAATTTCCTTCCACCCAGCATTCCCCCAAGTCTCCCGATAACAAATGGTACCTCACTTGTGTTTGTAGGCCTAGCGACCGCGACAGGAAATGACCCAAAACACAACACAAAGAACAAAGACAACACAAAGAAAACAGAGCTGTGTTTTACAAAGTGCCTAGCTGTGGATTTTAGCCTCTAGGTCAGCCGGCACCTGGGGAAACCTAGCAAACCTGCGCATTGCACACCTAGGGGAATCCAAGATGGGGTGACTTGTGGGGCTCTGACCAGGTTCTGATACCCAGAATCCTTTGCAAACCTCAAAATTTGGCCAAAAAAACACCTTTTCCTCTCATTTCGGTGACAGAAAGTTTTGGAATCTGAGAGGAGCCACAAATTTCCTTCCACTCAGCGTTCCCCCAAGTCTCCAGATAAAAATGGTACCTTGCTTGTTTGGGTAGGCCTAGCGCCCGCGACAGGAAATGCCGCAAAACACAACGTGGACACATCACATTTTCACCAAGAAAACAGAGCTGTATTTTTACAAAGTGCCTACCTGTGGATTTTGGCCGCTAGTTCAGCCTGGACCTGGGGAAACCTACCAAACCTGCGCATGTTTGAAAACTAGACACCTAGGGGAATCCAAGATGGGGTGACTTGTGTGGCTCTGACCAGGTTCTGTTACCCAGAATCCTTTGCAAACTTCAAACTTTGGCCAAAAAACACATTTCCTCTCATTTCGGTGACAGAAGGTTCTGGAATCTGAGAGGAGCCAGCCACAAATTTCCTTCCACACAGCATTCCCCCAAGTCTCCCGATAAACAATGTTACCTCACTTGTGTGGGTAGGCCTAGCGCCCGCGACAGGAAATGCCCCAAAACACAACGTGGACACATCACATTTTCACAAAGAAAACAGAGCTGTTTTTTCCAAAGTGCCTACCTGTGGATTTTGGCCTCTAGCTCAGCTGGCACCTGGGGAAACCTAGCAAACCTGCGCATTTTTAAAAACTGCACACCTAGGGGAATCCAAGATGGGGTGACTTGAGGGGCTCTGACCAGGTTCTGTTACCCAGAATCCTTTGCAAACCTCAAAATGTGGCCAAAAAACCCACATTTTCCTCTTCTTTCGGTGACAGAAAGTTCTGGAATCTGAGAGGAGCCACAAATTTCCTTCCACCCAGCATTCCCCCATGTCTCCCGATAACAAATGGTACCTCACTTGTGTTTGTAGGCCTAGCGACCGCGACAGGAAATGACCCAAAACACAACACAAAGAACAAAGACAACACAAAGAAAACAGAGCTGTGTTTTACAAAGTGCCTAGCTGTGGATTTTAGCCTCTAGGTCAGCCGGCACCTGGGGAAACCTAGCAAACCTGCGCATTGCACACCTAGGGGAATCCAAGATGGGGTGACTTGTGGGCCTCTGACCAGGTTCTGTTACCCAGAATCCTTTGCAAACCTCAAAATTTGGCCAAAAAAACACCTTTTCCTCTCATTTCGGTGACAGAAAGTTTTGGAATCTGAGAGGAGCCACAAATTTCCTTCCACTCAGCGTTCCCCCAAGTCTCCAGATAAAAATGGTACCTTGCTTGTTTGGGTAGGCCTAGCGCCCGCAACAGGAAATGCCGCAAAACACAACGTGGACACATCACATTTTCACCAAGAAAACAGAGCTGTTTTTTTACAAAGTGCCTACCTGTGGATTTTGGCCTCTAGCTCAGCCTGGACCTGGGGAAACCTACCAAACCTGCGCATGTTTGAAAACTAGACACCTAGGGGAATCCAAGATGGGGTGACTTGTGTGGCTCTGACCAGGTTCTGTTACCCAGAATCCTTTGCAAACTTCAAACTTTGGCCAAAAAACACATTTCCTCTCATTTCGGTGACAGAAGGTTCTGGAATCTGAGAGGAGCCAGCCACAAATTTCCTTCCACACAGCATTCCCCCAAGTCTCCCGATAAACAATGTTACCTCACTTGTGTGGGTAGGCTTAGCGCCCGCGACAGGAAATGCCCCAAAACACAACGTGGACACGTCACATTTTCAAAAAGAAAACAGAGCTGTTTTTTCCAAAGTGCCTACCTGTGGATTTTGGCCTCTAGCTCAGCCGGCACCTGGGGAAACCTAGCAAACCTGCGCATTTTTAAAAACTGCACACCTAGGGGAATCCAAGATGGGGTGACTTGTGGGGCTCTGACCAGGTTCTGTTACCCAGAATCCTTTGCAAACCTCAAAATGTGGCCAAAAAACCCACATTTTCCTCTTCTTTCGGTGACAGAAAGTTCTGGAATCTGAGAGGAGCCACAAATTTCCTTCCACCCAGCATTCCCCCAAGTCTCCCGATAACAAATGGTACCTCACTTGTGTTTGTAGGCCTAGCGACCGCGACAGGAAATGACCCAAAACACAACACAAAGAACAAAGACAACACAAAGAAAACAGAGCTGTGTTTTACAAAGTGCCTAGCTGTGGATTTTAGCCTCTAGGTCAGCCGGCACCTGGGGAAACCTACAAACCTGCGCATTGCACACCTAGGGGAATCCAAGATGGGGTGATTTGTGGGCCTCTGACCAGGTTCTGTTACCCAGAATCCTTTGCAAACCTCAAAATTTGGCCAAAAAAACACCTTTTCCTCTCATTTCGGTGACAGAAAGTTTTGGAATCTGAGAGGAGCCACAAATTTCCTTCCACTCAGCGTTCCCCCACGTCTCCAGATAAAAATGGAACCTTGCTTGTTTGGGTAGGCCTAGCGCCCGCGACAGGAAATGCCGCAAAACACAACGTGGACACATCACATTTTCACCAAGAAAACAGAGCTGTTTTTTTACAAAGTGCCTACCTGTGGATTTTGGCCTCTAGCTCAGCCTGGACCTGGGGAAACCTACCAAACCTGCGCATGTTTGAAAACTAGACACCTAGGGGAATCCAAGATGGGGTGACTTGTGTGGCTCTGACCAGGTTCTGTTACCCAGAATCCTTTGCAAACTTCAAACTTTGGCCAAAAAACACATTTCCTCTCATTTCGGTGACAGAAGGTTCTGGAATCTGAGAGGAGCCACAAATTTCCTTCCACCCAGCGTTCCCCCAAGTCTCCCAATAAAAATGGTACCTCACTTATGAGGGTAGGCCTAGCGCCCGCAAAAAGAAATGCCCCAAAACACAACATGGACACATCACATTTTCACAACGAAAACAGAGATGTTTTTTGCAAAATGCCTAGCTGTGGATTTTGGCCTCTAGCTCAGCTGGAACCTCGGGAAACCTAGCAAATCTGAGCAGTGTTGAAAACTAGACACCTAGGGAAATCTAAGATGGGGTGACTTGTGGGGCTTTGACCAAGTTCTGTTACCCAGAATCCTTTGCAAACCTCAACATTTGGCCAAAAAAACACATTTCCCTCTCATTTCGCTGACAGAAAGTTCTGGAATCTGAGAGGAGCCACAAATTTCATTTCACCCAGCCTTCCCCCAAGTCTCCCGATAAAAATGGTACCTCACTTGTGTGGGTAGGCCTAGCGCCTGCGACAGGAAATGCCCCAAAACACAACGTGGACATATCACATTTTCACAAAGAAAACAGAGCTGTTTTTTAGAAAGTGCCTAGCTGTGGATTTTGGCCTCTTGCTCAGCCGGCAGCTGGGGAAACCTACTAAACCTGGGCATTTTTTAAAACTAGACACGTTGGGGAATCCAAGATGGGGTGACTTGTAGGGCTCTGTCCAGGTTCTGTGACCCAGAATCCTTTGCAAACCTCGAAATTTGGCCAAAAAACACTTTTTCCTCTCATTTCAGTGATAGAAAGTTCTGGAATCTGAGAGGAGTCACAAATTTCCTACTACCCAGCATTCCCCCAAGTCTCCCGATAAAAATGGTACCTCACTTGTGTGGGTAAGCCTAGCACCCGCAACAGGAATTGCCCAAAAACACAATGTGGACACATCACATTTTCACAAAGAAAACAGAGCTGTGTTTTACAAAGTGCCTAGCTGTAGATTTTGGCCTCTAGCTCAGCCGGCACCTGGGGAAACCTAGCAAACCTGCGCATTTTTGAAAACTAGACACCTAGGGGAATCCAAGATGGGGTGACTTGTGGGGCTCTGACCAGGTTCTGTTACACAGAATCCTTTGCAAACCTCAATATTTGGCAAAAAAAATACATTTCCCTCTCATTTCGCTGACAGAAAGTTCTGGAATCTGACAGGAGCCAGACACAAATTTCCTTCCACACAGCATTCCCCCAAGTCTCCCGATAAACAATGTTACCTCACTTGTGTGGGTAGGCCTAGCGCCCGCAAAAGGAAATGCCCCAAAACACAACGTGGACACGTCACATTTTCACAAAGAAAACAGAGCTGTTTTTTCCAAAGTGCCTACCTGTGGATTTTGGCCTCTAGCTCAGCCGGCACCTGGGGAAACCTAGCAAACCTGCACATTTTTAAAAACTGCACACCTAGGGGAATCCAAGATGGGGTGACTTGTGGGGCTCTGACCAGGTTCTGTTACCCAGAATCCTTTGCAAACCTCAAAATGTGGCCAAAAAACCCACATTTTCCTCTTCTTTCGGTGACAGAAAGTTCTGGAATCTGAGAGGAGCCACAAATTTCCTTCCACCCAGCATTCCCCCAAGTCTCCCGATAACAAATGGTACCTCACTTGTGTTTGTAGGCCTAGCGACCGCGACAGGAAATGACCCAAAACACAACACAAAGAACAAAGACAACACAAAGAAAACAGAGCTGTGTTTTACAAAGTGCCTAGCTGTGGATTTTGGCCTCTAGCTCAACCGGCACCTGGGGAAACCTAGCAAACCTGCGCATTTTTAAAAACAGGATGCCTAGGGGAATCCAAGATGAGGTGACTTGTGGGGCTCTGACCAGGTTTTGTTACCCAGAATCCTTTGCAAACTTCAAACTTTGGCCAAAAAAACCCATTTCCTCTCATTTCGGTGACAGAAGGTTCTGGAATCTGAGAGGAGCCACAAATTTCCTTCCACCATGCGTTCCCCGAAGTCTCCCAATAAAAATGGTACCTCACTTATGTGGGTCGGCCTAGCGCCCGCAAGAAGAAATGCCCCAAAACACAACATGGACACATCACACTTTCACAACGAAAGCAGAGGTGTTTTTTTCAAAGTGCCTACCTGTTGATTTTGGCCTCTAGCCCAGCCGGCACCTGGAGAAACCTAGCAAACCTGCGCATGTTTAAAAACTGCACACCTAGGGGAATCCAAGATGGGGTGACTTGTGGGGCTCTGACCAGGTTCTGTTACCCAGAATCCTTTGCAAACCTCAAAATCTGGCCCCAAAAATACATTTCCCTCTCATTTCGCTGACAGAAAGTTCTGGAATCAGAGAGGAGCCACAAATTTCCTTCCACCCAGCATTCCCCCAATTCTCCTGATAAAAAATGGTACCTCACTTGTGTGGGTAGGCCTAGCGCCCGCAACAGGAAATGCCCCAAAACACAACGTGGACACGTCACATTTTCACAAAGAAAACAGAGCTGTTTTTTCCAAAGTGCCTACCTGTGGATTTTGGCCTCTAGCTCAGCCGGCACCTGGGGAAACCTAGCAAACCTGCGCATTTTTTAAAACTGCACACCTAGGGGAATCCAAGATGGGGTGACTTGTGGGGCTCTGACCAGGTTCTGTTACCCAGAATACTTTCCAAACCTCAAACTTTGGCCAAAAAACACATTTCCCTCTCATTTCGCTGACAGAAAGTTCTGGAATCTGAGAGGAGCCACAAATTTCCTTCCACACAGCATACCCCCAAGTCTCCCGATAAACAATGGTACCTCACTTGTGTGGGTAGGCCTAGCGCCCGCGACAGGAAATGCCCCAAAACACAACGTGGACACGTCACATTTTCACCAAGAAAACAGAGCTGTTTTTTTACAAAGTGCCTAGCTGTGGATTTTGGCCTCTAGCTCAGCCTAGACCAGGGGAAACCTACCAAACCTGCGCATGTTTGAAAACTAGACACCTAGGAGAATCCAAGATGAGGTGACTTGTGGGGCTCTGATCAGGTTTTGTTTCCCAGAATCCTTTGCAAACTTCAAACTTTGGCCAAAAAAAACACATTTCCTCTCATTTCGGTGACAGAAGGTACTGGAATCTGAGAGGAGCCACAAATTTCCTTCCACCCAGCGTTCCCCCAAGTCTCCCAATAAAAATGGTACCTCACTTATGTGGGTAGGCCTAGCGCCCGCAAGAAGAAATTCCCCAAAACACAACATGGACACATCACACTTTCACAACGAAAGCAGAGCTGTTTTTTACAAAGTGCCTAGCTGTGGATTTTGGCCTCTAGCTCAGCCGGCGCCTGGGGAAACCTAGCAAACCTGCACATTTTTCAAAACTAGACACCTAGGGGAATCCAAGATGGGGTGACTTGTGGGGCTCTGACCAGGTTCTGTTACCCAGAATCCTTTGCAAACCTCAAAATGTGGCCAAAAAAACACATTTCCCTCTCATTTAGCTGACAGAAAGTTCTGGTGTCTGAGAGGAGCCACAAATTTCCTTCCACCCAGCATTCCCCCAAGTCTCCCGATAAACAATGGTACCTCACTTGTGTGGGTAGGCCTAGGGCCCGCTACAGGAAATGCCCCAAAACACAACGTGGACACGTCGCATTTTCACAAAGAAAACAGAGCTGTTTTTTACAAAGTGCCTTCAAGCGGATTTTGGCCTCTAGCTCAGCCGGCACCTGGGGAAACCTAGCAAACCTGCGCATTTTTAAAAACTGCACACCTAGGGAAATCCAAGATGGGGTGACTTGTGGGGCTCTGACCAGGTTCTGTTACCCAAAATCCTTTGCAAACCTCAAAATGTGGCCAAAAAAACACATTTTCCTCCCATTTCGGTCACAGAAACTTCTGAAATCTGAGAGGAGACACAAATTTCCTTCCACCCAGCCTTCCCCCAAGTCTCCCGATAAAAATGGTACCTCACTTGTGTGGGTAGGCCTAGCGTCTGCGAAAGGAAATGCCCCAAAACACAATGTGGACATATCACATTTTCACAAAGAAAACAGAGCTGTTTTTTACAAAGTGCCTAGCTGTAGATTTTGGCCTCGTGCTCAGCCGGCAGCTGGGGAAACCTACTAAACCTGTGCATTTTTTAAAACTAGACACCTCGGGGAGTCCAAGATGGGGTGACTTGTAGGGCTCTGTCCAAGTTCTGTTACCCAGAATTCTTTGCAAACCTCAAAATTTGGCCCAAAACCACTTTTTCCTCTCATTTCGGTGACGGAAAGTTCTGGAATCTGAGAGGAGTCACAAATTTCCTTCCACCCAGCATTCCCCCAACTCTCCCAATAAAAATGGTACCTCACTTGTGTGGGTAGGCCTAGCGCAGCGACAAGAATTGCCCCAAAACACAATGTGGACACATCACATTTTCACAAAGAAAACAGAGTTGTGTTTTACAAAGTGCCTAGCTGTGGATTTTGGCCTCTAGCTCAGCCGGCACCTGGGGAAACCTAGCAAACCTGCACATTTTTGAAAACTAGACACCTAGGGGAATCCAAGATTGGGTGACTTGTGGGGCTCTGACCAGGTTCTGTTACCCAGAATCCTTTGCAAACCTCAATATTTGGCCAAAAAAATACATTTCCCTCTCATTTCGCTGACAGAAAGTTCTGGAATCTGAGAGGAGCCACAAATTTCCTTCCACCCAGCATTCCCCCAAGTTTCCCGATAAAAAATGGTACCTCACTTGTGTGTGTAGGCCTAGCGACCGCGACAGGAAATGCCCCAAAACACAACGAGGATACATCATATTTTCACAAAGAAAACAGAGCTGTGTTTTACAAAGTGCCTAGCTGTGGATTTTGGCCTCTAGCTCAGCCGGCACCTGGGGAAACCTAGCAAACCTGCACATTTTTAAAAACTGCACACCTAGGGGAATCCAAGATGGGGTGACTTGTGGGGCTCTGACCAGGTTCTGTTACCCAGAATCCTTTGCAAACCTCAAAATGTGGCCAAAAAACCCACATTTTCCTCTTCTTTCGGTGACAGAAAGTTCTGGAATCTGAGAGGAGCCACAAATTTCCTTCCACCCAGAATTCCCCCAAGTCTCCCGATAACAAATGGTACCTCACTTGTGTTTGTAGGCCTAGCGACCGCGACAGGAAATGACCCAAAACACAACACAAAGAACAAAGACAACACAAAGAAAACAGAGCTGTGTTTTAGAAAGTGCCTAGCTGTGGATTTTGGCCTCTAGCTCAACCGGCACCTGGGGAAACCTAGCAAACCTGCGCATTTTTAAAAACAGGATGCCTAGGGGAATCCAAGATGAGGTGACTTGTGGGGCTCTGACCAGGTTTTGTTACCCAGAATCCTTTGCAAACTTCAAACTTTGGCCAAAAAAACCCATTTCCTCTCATTTCGGTGACAGAAGGTTCTGGAATCTGAGAGGAGCCACAAATTTCCTTCCACCATGCGTTCCCCGAAGTCTCCCAATAAAAATGGTACCTCACTTATGTGGGTCGGCCTAGCGCCCGCAAGAAGAAATGCCCCAAAACACAACATGGACACATCACACTTTCACAACGAAAGCAGAGGTGTTTTTTTCAAAGTGCCTACCTGTTGATTTTGGCCTCTAGCCCAGCCGGCACCTGGAGAAACCTAGCAAACCTGCGCATGTTTAAAAACTGCACACCTAGGGGAATCCAAGATGGGGTGACTTGTGGGGCTCTGACCAGGTTCTGTTACCCGGAATCCTTTGCAAACCTCAAAATCTGGCCCCAAAAATACATTTCCCTCTCATTTCGCTGACAGAAAGTTCTGGAATCAGAGAGGAGCCACAAATTTCCTTCCACCCAGCATTCCCCCAATTCTCCTGATAAAAAATGGTACCTCACTTGTGTGGGTAGGCCTAGCGCCCGCAACAGGAAATGCCCCAAAACACAACGTGGACACGTCACATTTTCACAAAGAAAACAGAGCTGTTTTTTCCAAAGTGCCTACCTGTGGATTTTGGCCTCTAGCTCAGCCGGCACCTGGGGAAACCTAGCAAACCTGCGCATTTTTTAAAACTGCACACCTAGGGGAATCCAAGATGGGGTGACTTGTGGGGCTCTGACCAGGTTCTGTTACCAAGAATACTTTCCAAACCTCAAACTTTGGCCAAAAAACACATTTCCCTCTCATTTCGCTGACAGAAAGTTCTGGAATCTGAGAGGAGCCACAAATTTCCTTCCACACAGCATACCCCCAAGTCTCCCGATAAACAATGGTACCTCACTTGTGTGGGTAGGCCTAGCGCCCGCGACAGGAAATGCCCCAAAACACAACGTGGACACGTCACATTTTCACCAAGAAAACAGAGCTGTTTTTTTACAAAGTGCCTAGCTGTGGATTTTGGCCTCTAGCTCAGCCTAGACCAGGGGAAACCTACCAAACCTGCGCATGTTTGAAAACTAGACACCTAGGAGAATCCAAGATGAGGTGACTTGTGGGGCTCTGATCAGGTTTTGTTTCCCAGAATCCTTTGCAAACTTCAAACTTTGGCCAAAAAAAACACATTTCCTCTCATTTCGGTGACAGAAGGTACTGGAATCTGAGAGGAGCCACAAATTTCCTTCCACCCAGCGTTCCCCCAAGTCTCCCAATAAAAATGGTACCTCACTTATGTGGGTAGGCCTAGCGCCCGCAAGAAGAAATTCCCCAAAACACAACATGGACACATCACACTTTCACAACGAAAGCAGAGCTGTTTTTTACAAAGTGCCTAGCTGTGGATTTTGGCCTCTAGCTCAGCCGGCGCCTAGGGAAACCTAGCAAACCTGCACATTTTTCAAAACTAGACACCTAGGGGAATCCAAGATGGGGTGACTTGTGGGGCTCTGACCAGGTTCTGTTACCCAGAATCCTTTGCAAACCTCAAAATATGGCCAAAAAAACACATTTCCCTCTCATTTAGCTGACAGAAAGTTCTGGTGTCTGAGAGGAGCTACAAATTTCCTTCCACCCAGCATTCCCCCAAGTCTCCCGATAAACAATGGTACCTCACTTGTGTGGGTAGGCCTAGGGCCCGCTACAGGAAATGCCCCAAAACACAACGTGGACACGTCACATTTTCACAAAGAAAACAGAGCTGTTTTTTACAAAGTGCCTACAAGCGGATTTTGGCCTCTAGCTCAGCCGGCACCTGGGGAAACCTAGCAAACCTGCGCATTTTTAAAAACTGCACACCTAGGGAAATCCAAGATGGGGTGACTTGTGGGGCTCTGACCAGGTTCTGTTACCCAAAATCCTTTGCAAACCTCAAAATGTGGCCAAAAAAACACATTTTCCTCCCATTTCGGTCACAGAAACTTCTGAAATCTGAGAGGAGACACAAATTTCCTTCCACCCAGCCTTCCCCCAAGTCTCCCGATAAAAATGGTACCTCACTTGTGTGGGTAGGCCTAGCGTCTGCGAAAGGAAATGCCCCAAAACACAATGTGGACATATCACATTTTCACAAAGAAAACAGAGCTGTTTTTTACAAAGTGCCTAGCTGTAGATTTTGGCCTCGTGCTCAGCCGGCAGCTGGGGAAACCTACTAAACCTGTGCATTTTTTAAAACTAGACACCTCGGGGAGTCCAAGATGGGGTGACTTGTAGGGCTCTGTCCAAGTTCTGTTACCCAGAATTCTTTGCAAACCTCAAAATTTGGCCCAAAACCACTTTTTCCTCTCATTTCGGTGACGGAAAGTTCTGGAATCTGAGAGGAGTCACAAATTTCCTTCCACCCAGCATTCCCCCAACTCTCCCAATAAAAATGGTACCTCACTTGTGTGGGTAGGCCTAGCGCCGCGACAAGAATTGCCCCAAAACACAATGTGGACACATCACATTTTCACAAAGAAAACAGAGTTGTGTTTTACAAAGTGCCTAGCTGTGGATTTTGGCCTCTAGCTCAGCCGGCACCTGGGGAAACCTAGCAAACCTGCACATTTTTGAAAACTAGACACCTAGGGGAATCCAAGATTGGGTGACTTGTGGGGCTCTGACCAGGTTCTGTTACCCAGAATCCTTTGCAAACCTCAATATTTGGCCAAAAAAATACATTTCCCTCTCATTTCGCTGACAGAAAGTTCTGGAATCTGAGAGGAGCCACAAATTTCCTTCCACCCAGCATTCCCCCAAGTTTCCCGATAAAAAATGGTACCTCACTTGTGTGTGTAGGCCTAGCGACCGCGACAGGAAATGCCCCAAAACACAACGAGGATACATCATATTTTCACAAAGAAAACAGAGCTGTGTTTTACAAAGTGCCTAGCTGTGGATTTTGGCCTCTAGCTCAGCCGGCACCTGGGGAAACCTAGCAAACCTCCGCATTTTTAAAAACAGGACGCCTAGGGGAATCCAAGATGGGGTGACTTGTGGGACACTGACCAGGTTCTGTTACCCAGAATCCTTTGCAAACCTCAAAATTTGGCCAAAAAAACACCCTTTCCTCTCATTTCGGTGACAGAAAGTTCTGGAATCTGAGAGGAGCCAGCCACAAATTTCCTTCCACTCAGCGTTCCCCCACGTCTCCCGATAAAAATGGTACCTCGCTTGTTTGGGTAGGCCTAGCGCCCGCAACAGAAAATGCCGCAAAACACAACGTGGACACATCACATTTTCACCAACAAAACAGAGCTGTTTTTTTACAAAGTGCCTAGCTGTGGATTTTGGCCTCTAGCTCAGCCTAGACCTGGGGAAACCTACCAAACCTGCGCATGTTTGAAAACTAGACACCCAGGAGAATCCAAGATGGGGTGACTTTTGGGGCTCTGACCAGGTTCTGTTACCCAGAATCCATTGCAAACTTCAACCTTTGGAGAAAAAAACAAATTTCCCCTCATTTCGGTGACAGAAGGTTCTGGAATCTGAGAGGAGCCACAAATTTCCTTCCACCCAGCGTTCCTCCAACTCTCCCAATAAAAATGGTGCCTCACTTATGTGGGTAGGCCTAGCGCCCGCAAGAAGAAATGCCCCAAAACACAACATGGACACATCACATTTTCACAACGAAAGCAGAGCTGTTTTTTACAGTGCCTAGCTGTGGATTTTGGCCTCTAGCTCAGCTGGCACCTGGGGAAACCTAGCAAACCTGCACATTTTTGAAAACTAGACACCTAGGGGAATCCAATATGGGGTGACTTGTGGGGCTCTGACCAGGTTCTGTTACCCAGAATCCTTTGCAAACCTCAAACTTTGGCCAAAAAACACATTTCCCTCTCATTTCGCTGACAAAAAGTTCTGGAATCTGAGAGGAGCCACAAATTTCCTTCCACACAGCATTCCCCCAAGTCTCCCGATAAACAATGTTACCTCACTTGTGTGGGTAAGCCTAGCGCCCGCGACAGGAAATGCCCCAAAACACAACGTGGACACGTCACATTTTCACAAAGAAAACAGAGCTGTTTTTTCCAAAGTGCCTACCTGTGGATTTTGGCCTCTAGCTCAGCCGGCACCTGGGGAAACCTAGCAAACCTGCGCATTTTTAAAAACTGCACACCTAGGGAAATCCAAGATGGGGTGACTTGTGGGGCTCTGACCAGGTTCTGTTACCCAAAATCCTTTGCAAACCTCAAAATGTGGCCAAAAAAACACATTTTCCTCCCATTTCGGTCACAGAAAGTTCTGAAATCTGAGAGGAGCCACAAATGTCCTTCCACCCAGCCTTTCCCCAAGTCTCCCGATAAAAATGGTACCTCACTTGTGTGGGTAGGCCTAGCATCTGCGAAAGGAAATGCCCCAAAACACAATGTGGACATATCACATTTTCACAAAGAAAACAGAGCTGTTTTTTACAAAGTGCCTAGCTGTAGATTTTTGCCTCGTGCTCAGCCGGCAGCTGGGGAAACCTACTAAACCTGTGCATTTTTTGAAACTAGACACCTCGGGGAATCCAAGATGGGGTGACTTGTAGGGCTCTGTCCAAGTTCTGTTACCCAGAATTCTTTGCAAACCTCAAAATTTGGCCCCAAACCACTTTTTCCTCTCATTTCGGTGACGGAAAGTTCTGGAATCTGAGAGGAGTCACAAATTTCCTTCCACCCAGCATTCCCCCAACTCTCCCAATAAAAATGGAACCTCACTTGTGTGGGTAGGCCTAGCGCCGCGACAAGAATTTCCCCAAAACACAATGTGGACACATCACATTTTCACAAAGAAAACAGAGTTGTGTTTTACAAAGTGCCTAGCTGTGGATTTTGGCCTCTAGCTCAGCCGGCACCTGGGGAAACCTAGCAAACCTGCACATTTTTGAAAACTAGACACCTAGGGGAATCCAAGATTGGGTGACTTGTGGGGCTCTGACCAGGTTCTGTTACCCAGAATCCTTTGCAAACCTCAATATTTGGCCCAAAAAACACATTTCCCTCTCATTTCGCTGACAGAAAGTTCTGGAATCTGAGAGGAGCCACAAATTTCCTTCCACACAGCATTCCCCCAAGTCTCCCGATAAACAATGTTACCTCACTTGTGTGGGTAGGCCTAGCGCCCGCGACAGGAAAGGCCCCAAAACACAACGTGGACACGTCACATTTTCACAAAGAAAACAGAGCTGTTTTTTCCAAAGTGCCTACCTGTGGATTTTGCCCTCTAGCTCAGCCGGCACCTGGGGAAACCTAGCAAACCTGCGCATTTTTAAAAACTGCACACCTAGGGGAATCCAAGATGGGGTCAGTTGTGGGGCTCTGACCAGGTTCTGTTACCCAGAATCCTTTGCAAACCTCAAAATGTGGCCAAAAAACCCACATTTTCCTCTTCTTTCGGTGACAGAAAGTTCTGGAATCTGAGAGGAGCCACAAATTTCCTTCCACCCAGCATTCCCCCAAGTCTCCCGATAACAAATGGTACCTCACTTGTGTTTGTAGGCCTAGCGACCGCGACAGGAAATGACCCAAAACACAACACAAAGAACAAAAACAACACAAAGAAAACAGAGCTGTGTTTTACAAAGTGCCTAGCTGTGGATTTTGGCCTCTAGCTCAACCGGCACCTGGGGAAACCTAGCAAACCTGCGCATTTTTAAAAACAGGATGCCTAGGGGAATCCAAGATGAGGTGACTTGTGGGGCTCTGACCAGGTTTTGTAACCCAGAATCCTTTGCAAACTTCAAACTTTGGCCAAAAAAACACATTTCCTCTCATTTCGGTGACAGAAGGTTCTGGAATCTGAGAGGAGCCACAAATTTCCTTCCACCATGCGTTCCCCCAAGTCTCCCAATAAAAATGGTACATCACTTATGTGGGTAGGCCTAGTGCCCGCAAGAAGAAATGCCCCAAAACACAACATGGACACATCACATTTTCACAAAGAAAACAGAGCTGTGTTTTACAAAGTGCCTAGCTGTGGATTTTGGCCTCTAGCTCAGCCGGCACCTGGGGAAACCTAGCAAACCTCCGCATTTTTAAAAACAGGACGCCTAGGGGAATCCAAGATGGGGTGACTTGTGGGGCTCTGACCAGGTTCTGTTACCCAGAATCCTTTGCAAACCTCAAAATGTGGCCAAAAAACCCACATTTTCCTCTTCTTTCGGTGACAGAAAGTTCTGGAATCTGAGAGGAGCCACAAATTTCCTTCCACCCAGGATTCCCCCAAGTCTCCCGATAACAAATGGTACCTCACTTGTGTTTGTAGGCCTAGCGACCGCGACAGGAAATGACCCAAAACACAACACAAAGAACAAAGACAACACAAAGAAAACAGAGCTGTGTTTTACAAAGTGCCTAGCTGTGGATTTTAGCCTCTAGGTCAGCCGGCACCTGGGGAAACCTAGCAAACCTGCGCATTGCACCCCTAGGGGAATCCAAGATGGGGTGACTTGTGGGGCTCTGACCAGGTTCTGTTACCCAGAATCCTTTGCAAACCTCAAAATATGGCCAAAAAAACACCTTTTCCTCTCATTTCGGTGACAGAAAGTTCTGGAATCTGAGAGGAGCCACAAATTACCTTCCACTCAGCGTTCCCCCAAGTCTCCCGATACAAATGGTACCTCGCTTGTTTGGATAGGCCTAGCGCCTGTGACAGGAAATCCCCCAAAACACAACGTGGACACATCACATATTCACAAAGAAAACAGAGATGTTTTTTGCAAAATGCCTAGCTGTGGATTTTGGCTTCTAGCTCAGTCGGAACTTAGGGAAACTTAGCAAACCTGCGCAGTGTTGAAAACTAGTCACCAAGGGAAATCTAAGATGGGGTGACTTGTGGGGCTCTGACCAGGTTCTGTTACCCAGAATCCTTTGCAAACCTCAAAATATGGCCAAAAAACACATTTTCCTCTCATTTCGGTCACAGAAAGTTCTGGAATCTGAGAGGAGCCACAAATTTCCTTCCACCCAACCTTCCCCCAAGTCTCCCGATAAAAATGTTACCTCAATTATGTGGGTAGGCCTAGCGCCCGCAAAAGGAAATGCCCCAAAACAGAATGTGGACATATCACATTTTCACAAAGAAAACAGAGCTGTTTTTTACAAAGTGCCTAGCTGTGGAGTTTGGCCTCTAGCTCAGCCGGCACCTGGGGAAACCTACCAAACCTGTGCCTTTTTTAAAACTAGACACCTCGGGGAATCCAAGATGGGGTGACTTGTGGGGCTCTGACCAGGTTCTGTTACCCAGAATCATTTGCAAACCTCAAAATTTGGCCAAAAAAACACCTTTTCCTCTCATTTCGGTGACAGAAAGTTCTGGAATCTGAGAGGAGCCACAAATTTCCTTCCACTCAGCGTTCCCCCAACTCTCCCGATAAAAATGGTACATCGCTTGTTTGGGTAGGCCTAGCGCCCACGATAGGAATTGCCCCAAAACACAACGTGGACACATCACATTTTCACCAAGAAAACAGAGCTGTTTTTTCCAAAGTGCCTACCTGTGGATTTTGGCCTCTAGCTCAGCCGGCACCTGGGGAAACCTAGCAAACCTGCACATTTATGAAAACTGGACACCTAGGTGAATCTAAGATGGGGTCACTTGTGGGGCTCTGACCAGGTTCTGTTACCCAAAATCCTTTGCAAACCTCAAAATGTGTCCAAAAAAACACATTTTCCTCCCATTTCGGTCACAGAAAGTTCTGAAATCTGAGAGGAGCCACAAATTTCCTTCCACCCAGCCTTCCCCGAAGTCTCCCGATAAAAATGGTACCTCACTTGTGTGGGTAGGCCTAGCGTCTGCGAAAGGAAATGCCCCAAAACACAATGTGGACATATCACATTTAACAAAGAAAACAGAGCTGTTTTTTACAAAGTGCCTAGCTGTAGATTTTGGCCTCGTGCTCAGCCGGCAGCTGGGGAAACCTACTAAACCTGTGCATTTTTTAAAACTAGACACCTCGGGGAATCCAAGGTGGGGTGACTTGTAGGGCTCTGTCCAGGTTCTGTTACCCAGAATTCTTTGCAAACCTCAAAATTTGGCCAAAAAAACACATTTCCCTCTCATTTCGCTGACAGAAAGTTATGGAATCTGAGAGGAGCCACAAGTTTCCTTCCACCCAGCGTTCCCCCAAGTCTCCTGATAAAAATGTTACCTCACTTGTGTGGGTAGGCCTAGCGCCTGTGACAGGAAATCCCCCAAAACACAACGTGGACACATCACATATTCACAAAGAAAACAGAGATGTTTTTTGCAAAATGCCTAGCTGTGGATTTTGGCTTCTAGCTCAGTCGGAACTTAGGGAAACTTAGCAAACCTGCGCACTGTTGAAAACTAGTCACCAAGGGAAATCTAAGATGGGGTGACTTGTGGGGCTTTCACCAAGTTCTGTTACCCAGAATCCTTTGCAAACCTCAAAATGTGGCCAAAAAAACACATTTCCCTCTCATTTCACTGACAGAAAGTTCTGGAATCTGAGAGGAGCCACACATTTCCTTTCACCCTGCCTTCCCCCAAGTCTCCCGATAAAAATGGTACCTCACTTGTGTGGGTAGGCCTAGCGCCTGCGACAGGAAATGCCCCAAAACACAACGTGGACATATCACATTTTCACAAAGAAAACAGAGCTGTTTTTTAGAAAGTGCCTAGCTGTGGATTTTGGCCTCTTGCTCAGCCGGCAGCTGGGGAAACCTACTAAACCTGGGGATTTTTTTAAACTAGACACCTTGGGGAATCCAAGATGGGGTGACTTGT
This sequence comes from Pleurodeles waltl, assembly GCF_031143425.1. Taxonomy (NCBI): domain Eukaryota; kingdom Metazoa; phylum Chordata; class Amphibia; order Caudata; family Salamandridae; genus Pleurodeles; species Pleurodeles waltl. Next base: position 316,080,323 of record NC_090437.1, on the reverse strand, counting down.
AGGGCTCTGTCCAGGTTCTGTGACCCAGAATCCTTTGCAAACCTCAAAATTTGGCCAAAAACCACTTTTTCCTCTCATTTCGGTGATAGAAAGTTCTGGAATCTGAGAGGAGTCACAAATTTCCTTCTACCCAGCATTCCCCCAAGTCTCCCGATAAAAATGGTACCTCACTTGTGTGGGTAGGCCTAGCACCCGCAACAGGAATTGCCCAAAAACACAATGTGGACACATCACATTTTCACAAAGAAAACAGAGCTGTGTTTTACAAAGTGCCTAGCTGTGGATTTTGGCCTCTAGCTCAGCCGGCACCTGGGGAAACCTAGCAAACCTGCACATTTTTGAAAACTAGACACCTAGGGGAATCCAAGATGGGGTGACTTGTGGGGCTCTGACCAGGTTCTGTTACCCAGAATCCTTTGCAAACCTCAATATTTGGCAAAAAAAATACATTTCCCTCTCATTTCGCTGACAGAAAGTTCTGGAATCTGAGAGGAGCCACAAATTTCCTTCCACCCAGCATTCCCCCAAGTTTCCCGATAAAAAATGGTACCTCACTTGTGTGTGTAGGCCTAGCGACCGCGACAGGAAATGCCCCAAAACACAAGGAGGATACATCATATTTTCACAAAGAAAACAGAGTTGTGTTTTACAAAGTGCCTAGCTGTGGATTTTGGCCTCTAGCTCAGCCGGCACCTGGGGAAACCTAGCAAACCTCCGCATTTTTAAAAACAGGACGCCTAGGGGATTCCAAGATGGGGTGACTTGTGGGACACTGACCAGGTTCTGTTACCCAGAATCCTTTGCAAACATCAAAATTTGGCCAAAAAAACACCTTTTCCTCTCATTTCGGTGACAGAAAGTTCTGGAATCTGAGAGGAGCCAGCCACAAATTTCCTTCCACTCAGCGTTCCCCCACGTCTCCCGATAAAAATGGTACCTAGCTTGTTTGGGTAGGCCTAGTGCCCGCGACAGAAAATGCTGCAAAACACAACGTGGACACATCACATTTTCACCAAGAAAACAGAGCTGTTTTTTTACAAAGTGCCTAGCTGTGGATTTTGGCCTCTAGCTCAGCCTAGACCTGGGGAAACCTACCAAACCTGTGCATGTTTGAAAACTAGACACCCAGGAGAATCCAAGATAGGGTGACTTTTGGGGCTCTGACCAGGTTCTGTTACCCAGAATTCATTGAAAACTTCAACCTTTGGACAAAAAAACAAATTTCCCCTCATTTCGGTGACAAAAGGTTCTGGAATCTGAGAGGAGCCACAAATTTCCTTCCACCCAGCGTTCCCCCAAGTCTCCCAATAAAAATGGTACCTCACTTATGTGGGTAGGCCTAGCGCCCGCAAGAAGAAATGCCCCAAAACACAACATGGACACATCACATTTTCACAACGAAAGCAGAGCTGTTTTTTACACAGTGCCTAGCTGTGGATTTTGGCCTCTAGCTCAGCTGGCACCTGGGGAAACCTAGCAAACCTGCACATTTTTGAAAACTAGACACCTAGGGGAATCCAAGATGGGGTGACTTGTGGGGCTCTGACCAGGTTCTGTTACCCAGAATCCTTTGCAAACCTCAAACTTTGGCCAAAAAACACATTTCCCTCTCATTTCGCTGACAAAAAGTTCTGGAATCTGAGAGGAGCCACAAATTTCCTTCCACACAGCATTCCCCCAAGTCTCCCGATAAACAATGTTACCTCACTTGTGTGGGTAGGCCTAGCGCCCGCGACAGGAAATGCCCCAAAACACAACGTGGACACGTCACATTTTCACAAAGAAAACAGAGCTGTTTTTTCCAAAGTGCCTACCTGTGGATTTTGGCCTCTAGCTCAGCCGGCACCTGGGGAAACCTAGCAAACCTGCGCATTTTTAAAAACTGCACACCTAGGGAAATCCAAGATGGGGTGACTTGTGGGGCTCTGACCAGGTTCTGTTACCCAAAATCCTTTGCAAACCTCAAAATGTGGCCAAAAAATCACATTTTCCTCCCATTTCGGTCACAGAAAGTTCTGAAATCTGAGAGGAGCCACAAATTTCCTTCCACCCAGCCTTCCCCCAAGTCTCCCGATAAAAATGGTACCTCACTTGTGTGGGTAGGCCTAGCGTCTGCGAAAGGAAATGCCCCAAAACACAATGTGGACATATCACATTTTCACAAAGAAAACAGAGCTGTTTTTTACAAAGTGCCTAGCTGTAGATTTTGGCCTCGTGCTCAGCCGGCAGCTGGGGAAACCTACTAAACCTGTGCATTTTTTTAAACTAGACACCTCGGGGAATCCAAGATGGGGTGACTTGTAGGGCTCTGTCCAAGTTCTGTTACCCAGAATTCTTTGCAAACCTCAAAATTTGGCCCAAAACCACTTTTTCCTCTCATTTCGGTGACGGAAAGTTCTGGAATCTGAGAGGAGTCACAAATTTCCTTCCACCCAGCATTCCCCCAACTCTCCCAATAAAAATGGTACCTCACTTGTGTGAGTAGGCCTAGCGCCGCGACAAGAATTGCCCCAAAACACAATGTGGACACATCACATTTTCACAAAGAAAACAGAGCTGTGTTTTACAAAGTGCCTAGCTGTGGATTTTGGCCTCTAGCTCAGCCGGCACCTGGGGAAACCTAGCAAACCTGCACATTTTCGAAAACTAGACACCTAGGGGAATCCAAGATTGGGTGACTTGTGGGGCTCTGACCAGGTTCTGTTACCCAGAATCCTTTGCAAACCTCAATATTTGGCAAAAAAAATACATTTCCCTCTCATTTCGCTGACAGAAAGTTCTGGAATCTGAGAGGAGCCACAAATTTCCTTCCACCCAGCATTCCCCCAAGTTTCCCGATAAAAAATGGTACCTCACTTGTGTGTGTAGGCCTAGCGACCGCGACAGGAAATGCCGCAAAACACAACGAGGATACATCATATTTTCACAAAGAAAACAGAGCTGTGTTTTACAAAGTGCCTAGCTGTGGATTTTGGCCTCTAGCTCAGCCGGCACCTGGGGAAACCTAGCAATCCTCCGCATTTTTAAAAACAGGACGCCTAGGGGAATCCAAGATGGGGTGACTTGTGGGGCTCTGACCAGGTTCTGTTACCCAGAATCCTTTGCAAACCTCAAAATGTGGCCAAAAAACCCACATTTTCCTCTTCTTTCGGTGACAGAAAGTTCTGGAATCTGAGAGGAGCCACAAATTTCCTTTCACCCAGCCTTCCCCCAAGTCTCCCGATAAAAATGGTACCTCACTTGTGTGGGTAGGCCTAGCGCCTGCGACAGGAAATGCCCCAAAACACAACGTGGACATATCACATTTTCACAAAGAAAACAGAGCTGTTTTTTAGAAAGTGCCTAGCTGTGGATTTTGGCCTCTTGCTCAGCCGGCAGCTGGGGAAACCTACTAAACCTGGGGATTTTATTAAACTAGACACCTTGGGGAATCCAAGATGGGGTGACTTGTAGGGCTCTGTCCAGGTTCTGTGACCCAGAATCCTTTGCAAACCTCAAAATTTGGCCAAAAACCACTTTTTCCTCTCATTTCGGTGATAGAAAGTTCTGGAATCTGAGAGGAGTCACAAATTTCCTTCTACCCAGCATTCCCCCAAGTCTCCCGATAAAAATGGTACCTCACTTGTGTGGGTAGGCCTAGCACCCGCAACAGGAATTGCCCAAAAACACAATGTGGACACATCACATTTTCACAAAGAAAACAGAGCTGTGTTTTACAAAGTGCCTAGCTGTGGATTTTGGCCTCTAGCTCAGCCGGCACCTGGGGAAACCTAGCAAACATGCACATTTTTGAAAACTAGACACCTAGGGGAATCCAAGATGGGGTGATTTGTGGGGCTCTGACCAGGTTCTGTTACCCAGAATCGTTTGCAAACCTCAATATTTGGCAAAAAAAATACATTTCCCTCTCATTTCGCTGACAGAAAGTTCTGGAATCTGAGAGGAGCCACAAATTTCCTTCCACCCAGCATTCCCCCAAGTTTCCCGATAAAAAATGGTACCTCACTTGTGTGTGTAGGCCTAGCGACCGCGACAGGAAATGCCCCAAAACACAACGAGGATACATCATATTTTCACAAAGAAAACAGAGCTGTGTTTTACAAAGTGCCTACCTGTGGATTTTGGCCTCTAGCTCAGCCGGCACCTGGGGAAACCTAGCAAACCTCTGCATTTTTAAAAACAGGACGCCTAGGGGAATCCAAGATGGGGTGACTTGTGGGGCTCTGACCAGGTTCTGTTACCCAGAATCCTTTGCAAACGTCAAAATGTGGCCAAAAAACCCACATTTTCCTCTTCTTTCGGTGACAGAAAGTTCTGGAATCTGAGAGGAGCCACAAATTTCCTTCCACCCAGCATTCCCCCAAGTCTCCCGATAACAAATGGTACCTCACTTGTGTTTGTAGGCCTAGCGACCGCGACAGGAAATGACCCAAAACACAACACAAAGAACAAAGACAACACAAAGAAAACAGAGCTGTGTTTTACAAAGTGCCTAGCTGTGGATTTTAGCCTCTAGGTCAGCCGGCACCTGGGGAAACCTAGCAAACCTGCGCATTGCACACCTAGGGGAATCCAAGATGGGGTGACTTGTGGGGCTCTGACCAGGTTCTGTTACCCAGAATCCTTTGCAAACCTCAAAATTTAACCAAAAAAACACCTATTCCTCTCATTTCGGTGACAGAAAGTTTTGGAATCTGAGAGGAGCCACAAATTTCCTTCCACTCAGCGTTCCCCCAAGTCTCCAGATAAAAATGGTACCTTGCTTGTTTGGGTAGGCCTAGCGCCCGCGACAGGAAATGCCACAAAACACAACGTGGACACATCACATTTTCACCAAGAAAACAGAGCTGTTTTTTACAAAGTGCCTACCTGTGGATTTTGGCCGCTAGCTCAGCCTGGACCTGGGGAAACCTACCAAACCTGCGCATGTTTGAAAACTAGACACCTAGGGGAATCCAAGATGGGGTGACTTGTGTGGCTCTGACCAGGTTCTGTTACCCAGAATCCTTTGCAAACTTCAAACTTTGGCCAAAAAACACATTTCCTCTCATTTCGGTGACAGAAGGTTCTGGAATCTGAGAGGAGCCACAAATTTCCTTCCACCCAGCGTTCCCCCAAGTCTCCCAATAAAAATGGTACCTCACTTATGAGGGTAGGCCTAGCGCCCGCAAAAAGAAATGCCCCAAAACACAACATGGACACATCACATTTTCACAACGAAAACAGAGATGTTTTTTGCAAAATGCCTAGCTGTGGATTTTGGCCGCTAGCTCAGCTGGAACCTCGGGAAACCTAGCAAATCTGAGCAGTGCTGAAAACTAGACACCTAGGGAAATCTAAGATGGGGTGACTTGTGGGGCTTTGACCAAGTTCTGTTACCCAGAATGCTTTGCAAACCTCAACATTTGGCCAAAAAAACACATTTCCCTCTCATTTCGCTGACAGAAAGTTCTGGAATCTGAGAGGAGTCACAAATTTCCTTCTACCCAGCATTCCCCCAAGTCTCCCGATAAAAATGGTACCTCACTTGTGTGTGTAGGCCTAGCGACCGCAACAGGAAATGCCCCAAAACACAACGAGGATACATCATATTTTCACAAAGAAAACAGAGCTGTGTTTTACAAAGTGCCTAGCTGTGGATTTTGGCCTCTAGCTCAGCCGGCACCTGGGGAAACCTAGCAAACCTCCGCATTTTTAAAAACAGGACGCCTAGGGGAATCCAAGATGGGGTGACTTGTGGGGCTCTGACCAGGTTCTGTTACCCAGAATCCTTTGCAAACCTCAAAATGTGGCCAAAAAAACCACATTTTCCTCTTCTTTCGGTGACAGAAAGTTCTGGAATCTGAGAGGAGCCACAAATTTCCTTCCACCCAGCATTCCCCCAAGTCTCCCGATAACAAATGGTACCTCACTTGTGTTTGTAGGCCTAGCGACCGCGACAGGAAATGACCCAAAACACAACACAAAGAACAAAGACAACACAAAGAAAACAGAGCTGTGTTTTACAAAGTGCCTAGCTGTGGATTTTAGCCTCTAGGTCAGCCGGCACCTGGGGAAACCTAGCAAACCTGCGCATTGCACACCTAGGGGAATCCAAGATGGGGTGACTTGTGGGGCTCTGACCAGGTTCTGATACCCAGAATCCTTTGCAAACCTCAAAATTTGGCCAAAAAAACACCTTTTCCTCTCATTTCGGTGACAGAAAGTTTTGGAATCTGAGAGGAGCCACAAATTTCCTTCCACTCAGCGTTCCCCCAAGTCTCCAGATAAAAATGGTACCTTGCTTGTTTGAGTAGGCCTAGCGCCCGCGACAGGAAATGCCGCAAAACACAATGTGGACACATCACATTTTCACCAAGAAAACAGAGCTGTATTTTTACAAAGTGCCTACCTGTGGATTTTGGCCGCTAGTTCAGCCTGGACCTGGGGAAACCTACCAAACCTGCGCATGTTTGAAAACTAGACACCTAGGGGAATCCAAGATGGGGTGACTTGTGTGGCTCTGACCAGGTTCTGTTACCCAGAATCCTTTGCAAACTTCAAACTTTGGCCAAAAAACACATTTCCTCTCATTTCGGTGACAGAAGGTTCTGGAATCTGAGAGGAGCCACAAATTTCCTTCCACCCAGCGTTCCCCCAAGTCTCCCAATAAAAATGGTACCTTACTTATGAGGGTAGGCCTAGCGCCCGCAAAAAGAAATGCCCAAAAACACAACATGGACACATCACATTTTCACAACGAAAACAGAGATGTTTTTTGCAAAATGCCTAGCTGTGGATTTTGGCCTCTAGCTCAGCTGGAACCTCGGGCAACCTAGCAAATCTGAGCAGTGTTGAAAACTAGACACCTAGGGAAATCTAAGATGGGGTGACTTGTGGGGCTTTGACCAAGTTCTGTTACCCAGAATCCTTTGCAAACCTCAACATTTGGCCAAAAAAACACATTTCCCTCTCATTTCGCTGACAGAAAGTTCTGGAATCTGAGAGGAGCCACACATTTCCTTTCACCCAGTCTTCCCCCAAGTCTCCCGATAAAAATGGTACCTCACTTGTGTGGGTAGGCCTAGCGCCTGCGACAGGAAATGCCCCAAAACACAACGTGGACATATCACATTTTCACAAAGAAAACAGAGCTGTTTTTTAGAAAGTGCCTAGCTGTGGATTTTGGCCTCTTGCTCAGCCAGCAGCTGGGGAAACCTACTAAACCTGGGCATTTTTTAAAACTAGACACCTTGGGGAATCCAAGATGGGTTGACTTGTAGGGCTCTGTCCAGGTTCTGTAACCCAGAATCCTTTGCAAACCTCGAAATTTGGCCAAAAACCACTTTTTCCTCTCATTTCGGTGATAGAAAGTTCTGGAATCTGAGAGGAGTCACAAATTTCCTTCTACCCAGCATTCCCCCAAGTCTCCCGATAAAAATGGTACCTCACTTGTGTGGGTAGGCCTAGCACCCGCAACAGGAATTGCCCAAAAACACAATGTGGACACATCACATTTTCACAAAGAAAATAGAGCTCTTTTTTTACAAAGTGCCTAGCTGTGGATTTTGGCCTCTAGCTCAGCCTAGACCTGGGGAAACCTACCAAACCTGCGCATGTTTGAAAACTAGACACCCAGGAGAATCCAAGATGGGGTGACTTTTGGGGCTCTGACCAGGTTCTGTTACCCAGAATCCATTGCAAACTTCAACCTTTGGACAAAAAAACAAATTTCCCCTCATTTCGGTGACAGAAGGTTCTGGAATCTGAGAGGAGCCACAAATTTCCTTCCACCCAGCGTTCCCCCAAGTCTCCCAATAAAAACGGTACCTCACTTATGTGGGTAGGCCTAGCGCCCGCAAGAAGAAATGCCCCAAAACACAACATCGACACATCACATTTTCACAACGAAAGCAGAGCTGTTTTTTACACAGTGCCTAGCTGTGGATTTTGGCCTCTAGCTCAGCTGGCACCTGGGGAAACCTAGCAAAGCTGCACATTTTTGAAAACTAGACACCTAGGGGAATCCAAGATGGGGTGACTTGTGGGGCTGTGACCAGGTTCTGTTACCCAGAATCCTTTGCAAACCTCAAACTTTGGCCAAAAAACACATTTCCCTCTCATTTCGCTGACAAAAAGTTCTGGAATCTGAGAGGAGCCACAAATTTCCTTCCACACAGCATTCCCCCAAGTCTCCCGATAAACAATGTTACCTCACTTGTGTGGGTAGGCCTAGCGCCCGCGACAGGAAATGCCCCAAAACACAACGTGGACACGTCACATTTTCACAAAGAAAACAGAGCTGTTTTTTCCAAAGTGCCTACCTGTGGATTTTGGCCTCTAGCTCACCCGGCACCTGGGGAAACCTAGCAAACCTGCGCATTTTTAAAAACTGCACACCTAGGGCAATCCAAGATGGGGTGACTTGTGGGGCTCTGACCAGGTTCTGTTACCCAAAATCCTTTGCAAACCTCAAAATGTGGCCAAAAAAACACATTTTCCTCCCATTTCGGTCACAGAAAGTTCTGAAATCTGAGAGGATACACAAATTTCCTTCCACCCAGCCTTCCCCCAAGTCTCCTGATAAAAATGGTACCTCACTTGTGTGGGTAGGCCTAGCGTCTGCGAAAGGAAATGCCCCAAAACACAATGTGGACATATCACATTTTCACAAAGAAAACAGAGCTGTTTTTTACAAAGTGCCTAGCTGTAGATTTTGGCCTCGTGCTCAGCCGGCAGCTGGGGAAACCTACTAAACCTGTGCATTTTTTAAAACTAGACACCTCGGGGAATCCAAGATGGGGTGACTTGCAGGGCTCTGTCCAAGTTCTGTTACCCAGAATTCTTTGCAAACCTCAAAATTTGGCCCAAAACCACTTTTTCCTCTAATTTAGGTGACGGAAAGTTCTGGAATCTGAGAGGAGTCACAAATTTCCTTCCACCCAGCATTCCCCCAACTCTCCCAATAAAAATGGTACCTCACTTGTGTGGGTAGGCCTAGCGCCGCGACAAGAATTGCCCCAAAACACAATGTGGACACATCACATTTTCACAAAGAAAACAGAGTTGTGTTTTACAAAGTGCCTAGCTGTGGATTTTGGCCTCTAGCTCAGCCGGCACCTGGGGAAACCTAGCAAACCTGCACATTTTTGAAGACTAGACACCTAGGGGAATCCAAGATTGGGTGACTTGTGGGGCTCTGACCAGGTTCTGTTACCCAGAATCCTTTGCAAACCTCAATATTTGGCCAAAAAAATACATTTCCCTCTCATTTCGCTGACAGAAAGTTCTGGAATCTGAGAGGAGCCACAAATTTCCTTCCACCCAGCATTCCCCCAAGTTTCCCGATAAAAAATGGTACCTCACTTGTGTGTGTAGGCCTAGCGACCGCGACAGGAAATGCCCCAAAACACAACGTGGACACGTCACATTTTCACAAAGAAAACAGAGCTGTTTTTTCCAAAGTGCCTACCTGTGGATTTTGGCCTCTAGCTCAGCCGGCACCTGGGGAAACCTAGCAAACCTGCGCATTTTTAAAAACTGCACACCTAGGGGAATCCAAGATGGGGTGACTTGTGGGGCTCTGACCAGGTTCTGTTACCCAGAATCCTTTGCAAACCTCAAAATGTGGCCAAAAAACCCACATTTTCCTCTTCTTTCGGTGACAGAAAGTTCTGGAATCTGAGAGGAGCCACAAATTTCCTTCCACCCAGCATTCCCCCAAGTCTCCCTATAACAAATGGTACCTCACTTGTGTTTGTAGGCCTAGCGACCGCGACAGGAAATGACCCAAAACACAACACAAAGAACAAAGACAACACAAAGAAAACAGAGCTGTGTTTTACAAAGTGCCTAGCTGTGGATTTTAGCCTCTAGGTCAGCCGGCACCTGGGGAAACCTAGCAAACCTGCGCATTGCACACCTAGGGGAATCCAAGATGGGGTGACTTGTGGGGCTCTGACCAGGTTCTGTTACCCAGAATCCTTTGCAAACCTCAAAATTTGGCCCAAAAAACACCTTTTCCTCTCATTTCGGTGACAGAAAGTTTTGGAATCTGAGAGGAGCCACAAATTTCCTTCCACTCAGCGTTCCCCCAAGTCTCCAGATAAAAATGGTACCTTGCTTGTTTGGGTAGGCCTAGCGCCCGCGACAGGAAATGCCGCAAAACACAACGTGGACACAGCACATTTTCACCAAGAAAACAGAGCTGTTTTTTTACAAAGTGCCTACCTGTGGATTTTGGCCTCTAGCTCAGCCTGGACCTGGGGAAACCTACCAAACCTGCGCATGTTTGAAAACTAGACACCTAGGGGAATCCAAGATGGGGTGACTTGTGTGGCTCTGACCAGGTTCTGTTACCCAGAATCCTTTGCAAACTTCAAACTTTGGCCAAAAAACACATTTTCTCTCATTTCGGTGACAGAAGGTTCTGGAATCTGAGAGGAGCCACAAATTTCCTTCCACCCAGCGTTCCCCCAAGTCTCCCAATAAAAATGGTACCTCACTTATGAGGGTAGGCCTAGCGCCCGCAAAAAGAAATGCCCCAAAACACAACATGGACACATCACATTTTCACAACGAAAACAGAGATGTTTTTTGCAAAATGCCTAGCTGTGGATTTTGGCCTCTAGCTCAGCTGGAACCTCGGGAAACCTAGCAAATCTGAGCAGTGTTGAAAACTAGACACCTAGGGAAATCTAAGATGGGGTGACTTGTGGGGCTTTGACCAAGTTCTGTTACCCAGAATCCTTTGCAAACCTCAACATTTGGCCAAAAAAACACATTTCCCTCTCATTTCGCTGACAGAAAGTTCTGGAATCTGAGAGGAGCCACAAATTTCATTTCACCCAGCCTTCCCCCAAGTCTCCCGATAAAAATGGTACCTCACTTGTGTGGGTAGGCCTAGCGCCTGCGACAGGAAATGCCCCAAAACACAACGTGGACATATCACATTTTCACAAAGAAAACAGAGCTGTTTTTTAGAAAGTGCCTAGCTGTGGATTTTGGCCTCTTGCTCAGCCGGCAGCTGGGGAAACCTACTAAACCTGGGCATTTTTTAAAACTAGACACCTTGGGGAATCCAAGATGGGGTGACTTGTAGGGCTCTGTCCAGGTTCTGTGACCCAGAATCCTTTGCAAACCTCGAAATTTGGCCAAAAACCACTTTTTCCTCTCATTTCGGTGATAGAAAGTTCTGGAATCTGAGAGGAGTCACAAATTTCCTTCTACCCAGCATTTCCCCAAGTCTCCCGATAAAAATGGTACCTCACTTGTGTGGGTAGGCCTAGCACCCGCAACAGGAATTGCCCAAAAACACAATGTGGACACATCACATTTTCACAAAGAAAACAGAGCTGTTTTTTTACAAAGTGCCTACCTGTGGATTTTGGCCTCTAGCTCAGCCTGGACCTGGGGAAACCTACCAAACCTGCGCATGTTTGAAAACTAGACACCTAGGGGAATCCAAGATGGGGTGACTTGTGTGGCTCTGACCAGGTTCTGTTACCCAGAATCCTTTGCAAACTTCAAACTTTGGCCAAAAAACACATTTCCTCTCATTTCGGTGACAGAAGGTTCTGGAATCTGAGAGGAGCCAGCCACAAATTTCCTTTCACACAGCATTCCCCCAAGTCTCCCGATAAACAATGTTACCTCACTTGTGTGGGTAGGCCTAGCGCCCGCGACAGGAAATGCCCCAAAACACAACGTGGACACGTCACATTTTCACAAAGAAAACAGAGCTGTTTTTTCCAAAGTGCCTACCTGTGGATTTTGGCCTCTAGCTCAGCTGGCACCTGGGGAAACCTAGCAAACCTGCGCATTTTTAAAAACTGCACACCTAGGGGAATCCAAGATGGGGTGACTTGAGGGGCTCTGACCAGGTTCTGTTACCCAGAATCCTTTGCAAACCTCAAAATGTGGCCAAAAAACCCACATTTTCCTCTTCTTTCGGTGACAGAAAGTTCTGGAATCTGAGAGGAGCCACAAATTTCCTTCCACCCAGCATTCCCCCATGTCTCCCGATAACAAATGGTACCTCACTTGTGTTTGTAGGCCTAGCGACCGCGACAGGAAATGACCCAAAACACAACACAAAGAACAAAGACAACACAAAGAAAACAGAGCTGTGTTTTACAAAGTGCCTAGCTGTGGATTTTAGCCTCTAGGTCAGCCGGCACCTGGGGAAACCTAGCAAACCTGCGCATTGCACACCTAGGGGAATCCAAGATGGGGTGACTTGTGGGCCTCTGACCAGGTTCTGTTACCCAGAATCCTTTGCAAACCTCAAAATTTGGCCAAAAAAACACCTTTTCCTCTCATTTCGGTGACAGAAAGTTTTGGAATCTGAGAGGAGCCACAAATTTCCTTCCACTCAGCGTTCCCCCAAGTCTCCAGATAAAAATGGAACCTTGCTTGTTTGGGTAGGCCTAGCGCCCGCGACAGGAAATGCCGCAAAACACAACGTGGACACATCACATTTTCACCAAGAAAACAGAGCTGTTTTTTTACAAAGTGCCTACCTGTGGATTTTGGCCTCTAGCTCAGCCTGGACCTGGGGAAACCTACCAAACCTGCGCATGTTTGAAAACTAGACACCTAGGGGAATCCAAGATGGGGTGACTTGTGTGGCTCTGACCAGGTTCTGTTACCCAGAATCCTTTGCAAACTTCAAACTTTGGCCAAAAAACACATTTCCTCTCATTTCGGTGACAGAAGGTTCTGGAATCTGAGAGGAGCCAGCCACAAATTTCCTTCCACACAGCATTCCCCCAAGTCTCCCGATAAACAATGTTACCTCACTTGTGTGGGTAGGCTTAGCGCCCGCGACAGGAAATGCCCCAAAACACAACGTGGACACGTCACATTTTCACAAAGAAAACAGAGCTGTTTTTTCCAAAGTGCCTACCTGTGGATTTTGGCCTCTAGCTCAGCCGGCACCTGGGGAAACCTAGCAAACCTGCGCATTTTTAAAAACTGCACACCTAGGGGAATCCAAGATGGGGTGACTTGTGGGGCTCTGTCCAGGTTCTGTGACCCAGAATCCTTTGCAAACCTCGAAATTTGGCCAAAAACCACTTTTTCCTCTCATTTCGGTGATAGAAAGTTCTGGAATCTGAGAGGAGTCACAAATTTCCTTCTACCCAGCATTCCCCCAAGTCTCCCGATAAAAATGGTACCTCACTTGTGTGGGTAAGCCTAGCACCCGCAACAGGAATTGCCCAAAAACACAATGTGGACACATCACATTTTCACAAAGAAAACAGAGCTGTGTTTTACAAAGTGCCTAGCTGTAGATTTTGGCCTCTAGCTCAGCCGGCACCTGGGGAAACCTAGCAAACCTGCGCATTTTTGAAAACTAGACACCTAGGGGAATCCAAGATGGGGTGACTTGTGGGGCTCTGACCAGGTTCTGTTACACAGAATCCTTTGCAAACCTCAATATTTGGCAAAAAAAATACATTTCCCTCTCATTTCGCTGACAGAAAGTTCTGGAATCTGACAGGAGCCAGCCACAAATTTCCTTCCACACAGCATTCCCCCAAGTCTCCCGATAAACAATGTTACCTCACTTGTGTGGGTAGGCCTAGCGCCCGCGACAGGAAATGCCCCAAAACACAACGTGGACACGTCACATTTTCACAAAGAAAACAGAGCTGTTTTTTCCAAAGTGCCTACCTGTGGATTTTGGCCTCTAGCTCAGCCGGCACCTGGGGAAACCTAGCAAACCTGCACATTTTTAAAAACTGCACACCTAGGGGAATCCAAGATGGGGTGACTTGTGGGGCTCTGACCAGGTTCTGTTACCCAGAATCCTTTGCAAACCTCAAAATGTGGCCAAAAAACCCACATTTTCCTCTTCTTTCGGTGACAGAAAGTTCTGGAATCTGAGAGGAGCCACAAATTTCCTTCCACCCAGCATTCCCCCAAGTCTCCCGATAACAAATGGTACCTCACTTGTGTTTGTAGGCCTAGCGACCGCGACAGGAAATGACCCAAAACACAACACAAAGAACAAAGACAACACAAAGAAAACAGAGCTGTGTTTTACAAAGTGCCTAGCTGTGGATTTTGGCCTCTAGCTCAACCGGCACCTGGGGAAACCTAGCAAACCTGCGCATTTTTAAAAACAGGATGCCTAGGGGAATCCAAGATGAGGTGACTTGTGGGGCTCTGACCAGGTTTTGTTACCCAGAATCCTTTGCAAACTTCAAACTTTGGCCAAAAAAAACCATTTCCTCTCATTTCGGTGACAGAAGGTTCTGGAATCTGAGAGGAGCCACAAATTTCCTTCCACCATGCGTTCCCCGAAGTCTCCCAATAAAAATGGTACCTCACTTATGTGGGTCGGCCTAGCGCCCGCAAGAAGAAATGCCCCAAAACACAACATGGACACATCACACTTTCACAACGAAAGCAGAGGTGTTTTTTTCAAAGTGCCTACCTGTTGATTTTGGCCTCTAGCCCAGCCGGCACCTGGAGAAACCCAGCAAACCTGCGCATGGTTAAAAACTGCACACCTAGGGGAATCCAAGATGGGGTGACTTGTGGGGCTCTGACCAGGTTCTGTTACCCAGAATCCTTTGCAAACCTCAAAATCTGGCCCCAAAAATACATTTCCCTCTCATTTCGCTGACAGAAAGTTCTGGAATCAGAGAGGAGCCACAAATTTCCTTCCACCCAGCATTCCCCCAATTCTCCTGATAAAAAATGGTACCTCACTTGTGTGGGTAGGCCTAGCGCCCGCAACAGGAAATGCCCCAAAACACAACGTGGACACGTCACATTTTCACAAAGAAAACAGAGCTGTTTTTTCCAAAGTGCCTACCTGTGGATTTTGGCCTCTAGCTCAGCCGGCACCTGGGGAAACCTAGCAAACCTGCGCATTTTTTAAAACTGCACACCTAGGGCAATCCAAGATGGGGTGACTTGTGGGGCTCTGACCAGGTTCTGTTACCCAAAATCCTTTGCAAACCTCAAAATGTGGCCAAAAAAACACATTTTCCTCCCATTTCGGTCACAGAAAGTTCTGAAATCTGAGAGGATACACAAATTTCCTTCCACCCAGCCTTCCCCCAAGTCTCCTGATAAAAATGGTACCTCACTTGTGTGGGTAGGCCTAGCGTCTGCGAAAGGAAATGCCCCAAAACACAATGTGGACATATCACATTTTCACAAAGAAAACAGAGCTGTTTTTTACAAAGTGCCTAGCTGTAGATTTTGGCCTCGTGCTCAGCCGGCAGCTGGGGAAACCTACTAAACCTGTGCATTTTTTAAAACTAGACACCTCGGGGAATCCAAGATGGGGTGACTTGCAGGGCTCTGTCCAAGTTCTGTTACCCAGAATTCTTTGCAAACCTCAAAATTTGGCCCAAAACCACTTTTTCCTCTCATTTCGGTGACGGAAAGTTCTGGAATCTGAGAGGAGTCACAAATTTCCTTCCACCCAGCATTCCCCCAACTCTCCCAATAAAAATGGTACCTCACTTGTGTGGGTAGGCCTAGCGCCGCGACAAGAATTGCCCCAAAACACAATGTGGACACATCACATTTTCACAAAGAAAACAGAGTTGTGTTTTACAAAGTGCCTAGCTGTGGATTTTGGCCTCTAGCTCAGCCGGCACCTGGGGAAACCTAGCAAACCTGCACATTTTTGAAAACTAGACACCTAGGGGAATCCAAGATTGGGTGACTTGTGGGGCTCTGACCAGGTTCTGTTACCCAGAATCCTTTGCAAACCTCAATATTTGGCCCACAAAATACATTTCCCTCTCATTTCGCTGACAGAAAGTTCTGGAATCTGAGAGGAGCCACAAATTTCCTTCCACCCAGCATTCCCCCAAGTTTCCCGATAAAAAATGGTACCTCACTTGTGTGTGTAGGCCTAGCGACCGCGACAGGAAATGCCCCAAAACACAACGTGGACACGTCACATTTTCACAAAGAAAACAGAGCTGTTTTTTCCAAAGTGCCTACCTGTGGATTTTGGCCTCTAGCTCAGCCGGCACCTGGGGAAACCTAGCAAACCTGCGCATTTTTAAAAACTGCACACCTAGGGGAATCCAAGATGGGGTGACTTGTGGGGCTCTGACCAGGTTCTGTTACCCAGAATCCTTTGCAAACCTCAAAATGTGGCCAAAAAACCCACATTTTCCTCTTCTTTCGGTGACAGAAAGTTCTGGAATCTGAGAGGAGCCACAAATTTCCTTCCACCTAGCATTCCCCCAAGTCTCCCGATAACAAATGGTACCTCACTTGTGTTTGTAGGCCTAGCGACCGCGACAGGAAATGACCCAAAACACAACACAAAGAACAAAGACAACACAAAGAAAACAGAGCTGTGTTTTACAAAGTGCCTAGCTGTGGATTTTAGCCTCTAGGTCAGCCGGCACCTGGGGAAACCTACAAACCTGCGCATTGCACACCTAGGGGAATCCAAGAAGGGTGATTTGTGGGCCTCTGACCAGGTTCTGTTACCCAGAATCCTTTGCAAACCTCAAAATTTGGCCAAACAAACACCTTTTCCTCTCATTTCGGTGACAGAAAGTTTTGGAATCTGAGAGGAGCCACAAATTTCCTTCCACTCAGCGTTCCCCCACGTCTCCAGATAAAAATGGAACCTTGCTTGTTTGGGTAGGCCTAGCGCCCGCGACAGGAAATGCCGCAAAACACAACGTGGACACATCACATTTTCACCAAGAAAACAGAGCTGTTTTTTTACAAAGTGCCTACCTGTGGATTTTGGCCTCTAGCTCAGCCTGGACCTGGGGAAACCTACCAAACCTGCGCATGTTTGAAAACTAGACACCTAGGGGAATCCAAGATGGGGTGACTTGTGTGGCTCTGACCAGGTTCTGTTACCCAGAATCCTTTGCAAACTTCAAACTTTGGCCAAAAAACACATTTCCTCTCATTTCGGTGACAGAAGGTTCTGGAATCTGAGAGGAGCCACAAATTTCCTTCCACCCAGCGTTCCCCCAAGTCTCCCAATAAAAATGGTACCTCACTTATGAGGGTAGGCCTAGCGCCCGCAAAAAGAAATGCCCCAAAACACAACATGGACACATCACATTTTCACAACGAAAACAGAGATGTTTTTTGCAAAATGCCTAGCTGTGGATTTTGGCCTCTAGCTCAGCTGGAACCTCGGGAAACCTAGCAAATCTGAGCAGTGTTGAAAACTAGACACCTAGGGAAATCTAAGATGGGGTGACTTGTGGGGCTTTGACCAAGTTCTGTTACCCAGAATCCTTTGCAAACCTCAACATTTGGCCAAAAAAACACATTTCCCTCTCATTTCGCTGACAGAAAGTTCTGGAATCTGAGAGGAGCCACAAATTTCATTTCACCCAGCCTTCCCCCAAGTCTCCCGATAAAAATGGTACCTCACTTGTGTGGGTAGGCCTAGCGCCTGCGACAGTAAATGCCCCAAAACACAACGTGGACATATCACATTTTCACAAAGAAAACAGAGCTGTTTTTTAGAAAGTGCCTAGCTGTGAATTTTGGCCTCTTGCTCAGCCGGCAGCTGGGGAAACCTACTAAACCTGGGCATTTTTTAAAACTAGACACGTTGGGGAATCCAAGATGGGGTGACTTGTAGGGCTCTGTCCAGGTTCTGTGACCCAGAATCCTTTGCAAACCTCGAAATTTGGCCAAAAACCACTTTTTCCTCTCATTTCGGTGATAGAAAGTTCTGGAATCTGAGAGGAGTCACAAATTTCCTTCTACCCAGCATTCCCCCAAGTCTCCCGATAAAAATGGTACCTCACTTGTGTGGGTAAGCCTAGCACCCGCAACAGGAATTGCCCAAAAACACAATGTGGACACATCACATTTTCACAAAGAAAACAGAGCTGTGTTTTACAAAGTGCCTAGCTGTAGATTTTGGCCTCTAGCTCAGCCGGCACCTGGGGAAACCTAGCAAACCTGCGCATTTTTGAAAACTAGACACCTAGGGGAATCCAAGATGGGGTGACTTGTGGGGCTCTGACCAGGTTCTGTTACACAGAATCCTTTGCAAACCTCAATATTTGGCAAAAAAAATACATTTCCCTCTCATTTCGCTGACAGAAAGTTCTGGAATCTGACAGGAGCCAGCCACAAATTTCCTTCCACACAGCATTCCCCCAAGTCTCCCGATAAACAATGTTACCTCACTTGTGTGGGTAGGCCTAGCGCCCGCGACAGGAAATGCCCCAAAACACAACGTGGACACGTCACATTTTCACAAAGAAAACAGAGCTGTTTTTTCCAAAGTGCCTACCTGTGGATTTTGGCCTCTAGCTCAGCCGGCACCTGGGGAAACCTAGCAAACCTGCACATTTTTAAAAACTGCACACCTAGGGGAATCCAAGATGGGGTGACTTGTGGGGCTCTGACCAGGTTCTGTTACCCAGAATCCTTTGCAAACCTCAAAATGTGGCCAAAAAACCCACATTTTCCTCTTCTTTCGGTGACAGAAAGTTCTGGAATCTGAGAGGAGCCACAAATTTCCTTCCACCCAGCATTCCCCCAAGTCTCCCGATAACAAATGGTACCTCACTTGTGTTTGTAGGCCTAGCGACCGCGACAGGAAATGACCCAAAACAC
Source organism: Pleurodeles waltl (assembly GCF_031143425.1). Classification (NCBI taxonomy): domain Eukaryota; kingdom Metazoa; phylum Chordata; class Amphibia; order Caudata; family Salamandridae; genus Pleurodeles; species Pleurodeles waltl. The sequence goes on along the minus strand of NC_090437.1, from coordinate 316,061,753 downwards.
AACACAAAGAACAAAGACAACACAAAGAAAACAGAGCTGTGTTTTACAAAGTGCCTAGCTGTGGATTTTGGCCTCTAGCTCAACCGGCACCTGGGGAAACCTAGCAAACCTGCGCATTTTTAAAAACAGGATGCCTAGGGGAATCCAAGATGAGGTGACTTGTGGGGCTCTGACCAGGTTTTGTTACCCAGAATCCTTTGCAAACTTCAAACTTTGGCCAAAAAAACCCATTTCCTCTCATTTCGGTGACAGAAGGTTCTGGAATCTGAGAGGAGCCACAAATTTCCTTCCACCATGCGTTCCCCGAAGTCTCCCAATAAAAATGGTACCTCACTTATGTGGGTCGGCCTAGCGCCCGCAAGAAGAAATGCCCCAAAACACAACATGGACACATCACACTTTCACAACGAAAGCAGAGGTGTTTTTTTCAAAGTGCCTACCTGTTGATTTTGGCCTCTAGCCCAGCCGGCACCTGGAGAAACCTAGCAAACCTGCGCATGTTTAAAAACTGCACACCTAGGGGAATCCAAGATGGGGTGACTTGTGGGGCTCTGACCAGGTTCTGTTACCCAGAATCCTTTGCAAACCTCAAAATCTGGCCCCAAAAATACATTTCCCTCTCATTTCGCTGACAGAAAGTTCTGGAATCAGAGAGGAGCCACAAATTTCCTTCCACCCAGCATTCCCCCAATTCTCCTGATAAAAAATGGTACCTCACTTGTGTGGGTAGGCCTAGCGCCCGCAACAGGAAATGCCCCAAAACACAACGTGGACACGTCACATTTTCACAAAGAAAACAGAGCTGTTTTTTCCAAAGTGCCTACCTGTGGATTTTGGCCTCTAGCTCAGCCGGCACCTGGGGAAACCTAGCAAACCTGCGCATTTTTTAAAACTGCACACCTAGGGGAATCCAAGATGGGGTGACTTGTGGGGCTCTGACCAGGTTCTGTTACCCAGAATACTTTCCAAACCTCAAACTTTGGCCAAAAAACACATTTCCCTCTCATTTCGCTGACAGAAAGTTCTGGAATCTGAGAGGAGCCACAAATTTCCTTCCACACAGCATACCCCCAAGTCTCCCGATAAACAATGGTACCTCACTTGTGTGGGTAGGCCTAGCGCCCGCGACAGGAAATGCCCCAAAACACAACGTGGACACGTCACATTTTCACCAAGAAAACAGAGCTGTTTTTTTACAAAGTGCCTAGCTGTGGATTTTGGCCTCTAGCTCAGCCTAGACCAGGGGAAACCTACCAAACCTGCGCATGTTTGAAAACTAGACACCCAGGAGAATCCAAGATGAGGTGACTTGTGGGGCTCTGATCAGGTTTTGTTTCCCAGAATCCTTTGCAAACTTCAAACTTTGGCCAAAAAAAACACATTTCCTCTCATTTCGGTGACAGAAGGTACTGGAATCTGAGAGGAGCCACAAATTTCCTTCCACCCAGCGTTCCCCCAAGTCTCCCAATAAAAATGGTACCTCACTTATGTGGGTAGGCCTAGCGCCCGCAAGAAGAAATTCCCCAAAACACAACATGGACACATCACACTTTCACAACGAAAGCAGAGCTGTTTTTTACAAAGTGCCTAGCTGTGGATTTTGGCCTCTAGCTCAGCCGGCGCCTGGGGAAACCTAGCAAACCTGCACATTTTTCAAAACTAGACACCTAGGGGAATCCAAGATGGGGTGACTTGTGGGGCTCTGACCAGGTTCTGTTACCCAGAATCCTTTGCAAACCTCAAAATGTGGCCAAAAAAACACATTTCCCTCTCATTTAGCTGACAGAAAGTTCTGGTGTCTGAGAGGAGCCACAAATTTCCTTCCACCCAGCATTCCCCCAAGTCTCCCGATAAACAATGGTACCTCACTTGTGTGGGTAGGCCTAGGGCCCGCTACAGGAAATGCCCCAAAACACAACGTGGACACGTCACATTTTCACAAAGAAAACAGAGCTGTTTTTTACAAAGTGCCTACAAGCGGATTTTGGCCTCTAGCTCAGCCGGCACCTGGGGAAACCTAGCAAACCTGCGCATTTTTAAAAACTGCACACCTAGGGAAATCCAAGATGGGGTGACTTGTGGGGCTCTGACCAGGTTCTGTTACCCAAAATCCTTTGCAAACCTCAAAATGTGGCCAAAAAAACACATTTTCCTCCCATTTCGGTCACAGAAACTTCTGAAATCTGAGAGGAGACACAAATTTCCTTCCACCCAGCCTTCCCCCAAGTCTCCCGATAAAAATTGTACCTCACTTGTGTGGGTAGGCCTAGCGTCTGCGAAAGGAAATGCCCCAAAACACAATGTGGACATATCACATTTTCACAAAGAAAACAGAGCTGTTTTTTACAAAGTGCCTAGCTGTAGATTTTGGCCTCGTGCTCAGCCGGCAGCTGGGGAAACCTACTAAACCTGTGCATTTTTTAAAACTAGACACCTCGGGGAGTCCAAGATGGGGTGACTTGTAGGGCTCTGTCCAAGTTCTGTTACCCAGAATTCTTTGCAAACCTCAAAATTTGGCCCAAAACCACTTTTTCCTCTCATTTCGGTGACGGAAAGTTCTGGAATCTGAGAGGAGTCACAAATTTCCTTCCACCCAGCATTCCCCCAACTCTCCCAATAAAAATGGTACCTCACTTGTGTGGGTAGGCCTAGCGCAGCGACAAGAATTGCCCCAAAACACAATGTGGACACATCACATTTTCACAAAGAAAACAGAGTTGTGTTTTACAAAGTGCCTAGCTGTGGATTTTGGCCTCTAGCTCAGCCGGCACCTGGGGAAACCTAGCAAACCTGCACATTTTTGAAAACTAGACACCTAGGGGAATCCAAGATTGGGTGACTTGTGGGGCTCTGACCAGGTTCTGTTACCCAGAATCCTTTGCAAACCTCAATATTTGGCCTAAAAAATACATTTCCCTCTCATTTCGCTGACAGAAAGTTCTGGAATCTGAGAGGAGCCACAAATTTCCTTCCACCCAGCATTCCCCCAAGTTTCCCGATAAAAAATGGTACCTCACTTGTGTGTGTAGGCCTAGCGACCGCGACAGGAAATGCCCCAAAACACAACGAGGATACATCATATTTTCACAAAGAAAACAGAGCTGTGTTTTACAAAGTGCCTAGCTGTGGATTTTGGCCTCTAGCTCAGCCGGCACCTGGGGAAACCTAGCAAACCTGCACATTTTTAAAAACTGCACACCTAGGGGAATCCAAGATGGGGTGACTTGTGGGGCTCTGACCAGGTTCTGTTACCCAGAATCCTTTGCAAACCTCAAAATGTGGCCAAAAAACCCACATTTTCCTCTTCTTTCGGTGACAGAAAGTTCTGGAATCTGAGAGGAGCCACAAATTTCCTTCCACCCAGCATTCCCCCAAGTCTCCCGATAACAAATGGTACCTCACTTGTGTTTGTAGGCCTAGCGACCGCGACAGGAAATGACCCAAAACACAACACAAAGAACAAAGACAACACAAAGAAAACAGAGCTGTGTTTTACAAAGTGCCTAGCTGTGGATTTTGGCCTCTAGCTCAACCGGCACCTGGGGAAACCTAGCAAACCTGCGCATTTTTAAAAACAGGATGCCTAGGGGAATCCAAGATGAGGTGACTTGTGGGGCTCTGACCAGGTTTTGTTACCCAGAATCCTTTGCAAACTTCAAACTTTGGCCAAAAAAAACCATTTCCTCTCATTTCGGTGACAGAAGGTTCTGGAATCTGAGAGGAGCCACAAATTTCCTTCCACCATGCGTTCCCCGAAGTCTCCCAATAAAAATGGTACCTCACTTATGTGGGTCGGCCTAGCGCCCGCAAGAAGAAATGCCCCAAAACACAACATGGACACATCACACTTTCACAACGAAAGCAGAGGTGTTTTTTTCAAAGTGCCTACCTGTTGATTTTGGCCTCTAGCCCAGCCGGCACCTGGAGAAACCTAGCAAACCTGCGCATGTTTAAAAACTGCACACCTAGGGGAATCCAAGATGGGGTGACTTGTGGGGCTCTGACCAGGTTCTGTTACCCAGAATCCTTTGCAAACCTCAAAATCTGGCCCCAAAAATACATTTCCCTCTCATTTCGCTGACAGAAAGTTCTGGAATCAGAGAGGAGCCACAAATTTCCTTCCACCCAGCATTCCCCCAATTCTCCTGATAAAAAATGGTACCTCACTTGTGTGGGTAGGCCTAGCGCCCGCAACAGGAAATGCCCCAAAACACAACGTGGACACGTCACATTTTCACAAAGAAAACAGAGCTGTTTTTTCCAAAGTGCCTACCTGTGGATTTTGGCCTCTAGCTCAGCCGGCACCTGGGGAAACCTAGCAAACCTGCGCATTTTTTAAAACTGCACACCTAGGGGAATCCAAGATGGGGTGACTTGTGGGGCTCTGACCAGGTTCTGTTACCCAGAATACTTTCCAAACCTCAAACTTTGGCCAAAAAACACATTTCCCTCTCATTTCGCTGACAGAAAGTTCTGGAATCTGAGAGGAGCCACAAATTTCCTTCCACACAGCATTCCCCCAAGTCTCCCGATAAACAATGGTACCTCACTTGTGTGGGTAGGCCTAGCGCCCGCGACAGGAAATGCCCCAAAACACAACGTGGACACGTCACATTTTCACCAAGAAAACAGAGCTGTTTTTTTACAAAGTGCCTAGCTGTGGATTTTGGCCTCTAGCTCAGCCTAGACCAGGGGAAACCTACCAAACCTGCGCATGTTTGAAAACTAGACACCTAGGAGAATCCAAGATGAGGTGACTTGTGGGGCTCTGATCAGGTTTTGTTTCCCAGAATCCTTTGCAAACTTCAAACTTTGGCCAAAAAAAACACATTTCCTCTCATTTCGGTGACAGAAGGTACTGGAATCTGAGAGGAGCCACAAATTTCCTTCCACCCAGCGTTCCCCCAAGTCTCCCAATAAAAATGGTACCTCACTTATGTGGGTAGGCCTAGCGCCCGCAAGAAGAAATTCCCCAAAACACAAAATGGACACATCACACTTTCACAACGAAAGCAGAGCTGTTTTTTACAAAGTGCCTAGCTGTGGATTTTGGCCTCTAGCTCAGCCGGCGCCTAGGGAAACCTAGCAAACCTGCACATTTTTCAAAACTAGACACCTAGGGGAATCCAAGATGGGGTGACTTGTGGGGCTCTGACCAGGTTCTGTTACCCAGAATCCTTTGCAAACCTCAAAATGTGGCCAAAAAAACACATTTCCCTCTCATTTAGCTGACAGAAAGTTCTGGTGTCGGAGAGGAGCCACAAATTTCCTTCCACCCAGCATTCCCCCAAGTCTCCCGATAAACAATGGTACCTCACTTGTGTGGGTAGGCCTAGGGCCCGCTACAGGAAATGCCCCAAAACACAACGTGGACACGTCACATTTTCACAAAGAAAACAGAGCTGTTTTTTACAAAGTGCCTACAAGCGGATTTTGGCCTCTAGCTCAGCCGGCACCTGGGGAAACCTAGCAAACCTGCGCATTTTTAAAAACTGCACACCTAGGGAAATCCAAGATGGGGTGACTTGTGGGGCTCTGACCAGGTTCTGTTACCCAAAATCCTTTGCAAACCTCAAAATGTGGCCAAAAAAACACATTTTCCTCCCATTTCGGTCACAGAAACTTCTGAAATCTGAGAGGAGACACAAATTTCCTTCCACCCAGCCTTCCCCCAAGTCTCCCGATAAAAATGGTACCTCACTTGTGTGGGTAGGCCTAGCGTCTGCGAAAGGAAATGCCCCAAAACACAATGTGGACATATCACATTTTCACAAAGAAAACAGAGCTGTTTTTTACAAAGTGCCTAGCTGTAGATTTTGGCCTCGTGCTCAGCCGGCAGCTGGGGAAACCTACTAAACCTGTGCATTTTTTAAAACTAGACACCTCGGGGAGTCCAAGATGGGGTGACTTGTAGGGCTCTGTCCAAGTTCTGTTACCCAGAATTCTTTGCAAACCTCAAAATTTGGCCCAAAACCACTTTTTCCTCTCATTTCGGTGACGGAAAGTTCTGGAATCTGAGAGGAGTCACAAATTTCCTTCCACCCAGCATTCCCCCAACTCTCCCAATAAAAATGGTACCTCACTTGTGTGGGTAGGCCTAGCGCCGCGACAAGAATTGCCCCAAAACACAATGTGGACACATCACATTTTCACAAAGAAAACAGAGTTGTGTTTTACAAAGTGCCTAGCTGTGGATTTTGGCCTCTAGCTCAGCCGGCACCTGGGGAAACCTAGCAAACCTGCACATTTTTGAAAACTAGACACCTAGGGGAATCCAAGATTGGGTGACTTGTGGGGCTCTGACCAGGTTCTGTTACCCAGAATCCTTTGCAAACCTCAATATTTGGCCAAAAAAATACATTTCCCTCTCATTTCGCTGACAGAAAGTTCTGGAATCTGAGAGGAGCCACAAATTTCCTTCCACCCAGCATTCCCCCAAGTTTCCCGATAAAAAATGGTACCTCACTTGTGTGTGTAGGCTTAGCGACCGCGACAGGAAATGCCCCAAAACACAACGAGGATACATCATATTTTCACAAAGAAAACAGAGCTGTGTTTTACAAAGTGCCTAGCTGTGGATTTTGGCCTCTAGCTCAGCCGGCACCTGGGGAAACCTAGCAAACCTCCGCATTTTTAAAAACAGGACGCCTAGGGGAATCCAAGATGGGGTGACTTGTGGGACACTGACCAGGTTCTGTTACACAGAATCCTTTGCAAACCTCAAAATTTGGCCAAAAAAACACCCTTTCCTCTCATTTCGGTGACAGAAAGTTCTGGAATCTGAGAGGAGCCAGCCACAAATTTCCTTCCACTCAGCGTTCCCCCACGTCTCCCGATAAAAATGGTACCTCGCTTGTTTGGGTAGGCCTAGCGCCCGCAACAGAAAATGCCGCAAAACACAACGTGGACACATCACATTTTCACCAACAAAACAGAGCTGTTTTTTTACAAAGTGCCTAGCTGTGGATTTTGGCCTCTAGCTCAGCCTAGACCTGGGGAAACCTACCAAACCTGCGCATGTTTGAAAACTAGACACCCAGGAGAATCCAAGATGGGGTGACTTTTGGGGCTCTGACCAGGTTCTGTTACCCAGAATCCATTGCAAACTTCAACCTTTGGACAAAAAAACAAATTTCCCCTCATTTCGGTGACAGAAGGTTCTGGAATCTGAGAGGAGCCACAAATTTCCTTCCACCCAGCGTTCCTCCAACTCTCCCAATAAAAATGGTGCCTCACTTATGTGGGTAGGCCTAGCGCCCGCAAGAAGAAATGCCCCAAAACACAACATGGACACATCACATTTTCACAACGAAAGCAGAGCTGTTTTTTACAGTGCCTAGCTGTGGATTTTGGCCTCTAGCTCAGCTGGCACCTGGGGAAACCTAGCAAACCTGCACATTTTTGAAAACTAGACACCTAGGGGAATCCAATATGGGGTGACTTGTGGGGCTCTGACCAGGTTCTGTTACCCAGAATCCTTTGCAAACCTCAAACTTTGGCCAAAAAACACATTTCCCTCTCATTTCGCTGACAAAAAGTTCTGGAATCTGAGAGGAGCCACAAATTTCCTTCCACACAGCATTCCCCCAAGTCTCCCGATAAACAATGTTACCTCACTTGTGTGGGTAGGCCTAGCGCCCGCGACAGGAAATGCCCCAAAACTCAACGTGGACACGTCACATTTTCACAAAGAAAACAGAGCTGTTTTTTCCAAAGTGCCTACCTGTGGATTTTGGCCTCTAGCTCAGCCGGCACCTGGGGAAACCTAGCAAACCTGCGCATTTTTAAAAACTTCACACCTAGGGAAATCCAAGATGGGGTGACTTGTGGGGCTCTGACCAGGTTCTGTTACCCAAAATCCTTTGCAAACCTCAAAATGTGGCCAAAAAAACACATTTTCCTCCCATTTCGGTCACAGAAAGTTCTGAAATCTGAGAGGAGCCACAAATGTCCTTCCACCCAGCCTTTCCCCAAGTCTCCCGATAAAAATGGTACCTCACTTGTGTGGGTAGGCCTAGCGTCTGCGAAAGGAAATGCCCCAAAACACAATGTGGACATATCACATTTTCACAAAGAAAACAGAGCTGTCTTTTACAAAGTGCCTAGCTGTAGATTTTTGCCTCGTGCTCAGCCGGCAGCTGGGGAAACCTACTAAACCTGTGCATTTTTTGAAACTAGACACCTCGGGGAATCCAAGATGGGGTGACTTGTAGGGCTCTGTCCAAGTTCTGTTACCCAGAATTCTTTGCAAACCTCAAAATTTGGCCCCAAACCACTTTTTCCTCTCATTTCGGTGACGGAAAGTTCTGGAATCTGAGAGGAGTCACAAATTTCCTTCCACCCAGCATTCCCCCAACTCTCCCAATAAAAATGGTACCTCACTTGTGTGGGTAGGCCTAGCGCCGCGACATGAATTTCCCCAAAACACAATGTGGACACATCACATTTTCACAAAGAAAACAGAGTTGTGTTTTACAAAGTGCCTAGCTGTGGATTTTGGCCTCTAGCTCAGCCGGCACCTGGGGAAACCTAGCAAACCTGCACATTTTTGAAAACTAGACACCTAGGGGAATCCAAGATTGGGTGACTTGTGGGGCTCTGACCAGGTTCTGTTACCCAGAATCCTTTGCAAACCTCAATATTTGGCCCAAAAAACACATTTCCCTCTCATTTCGCTGACAGAAAGTTCTGGAATCTGAGAGGAGCCACAAATTTCCTTCCACACAGCATTCCCCCAAGTCTCCCGATAAACAATGTTACCTCACTTGTGTGGGTAGGCCTAGCGCCCGCGACAGGAAAGGCCCCAAAACACAACGTGGACACGTCACATTTTCACAAAGAAAACAGAGCTGTTTTTTCCAAAGTGCCTACCTGTGGATTTTGGCCTCTAGCTCAGCCGGCACCTGGGGAAACCTAGCAAACCTGCGCATTTTTAAAAACTGCACACCTAGGGGAATCCAAGATGGGGTCACTTGTGGGGCTCTGACCAGGTTCTGTTACCCAGAATCCTTTGCAAACCTCAAAATGTGGCCAAAAAACCCACATTTTCCTCTTCTTTCGGTGACAGAAAGTTCTGGAATCTGAGAGGAGCCACAAATTTCCTTCCACCCAGCATTCCCCCAAGTCTCCCGATAACAAATGGTACCTCACTTGTGTTTGTAGGCCTAGCGACCGCGACAGGAAATGACCCAAAACACAACACAAAGAACAAAAACAACACAAAGAAAACAGAGCTGTGTTTTACAAAGTGCCTAGCTGTGGATTTTGGCCTCTAGCTCAACCGGCACCTGGGGAAACCTAGCAAACCTGCGCATTTTTAAAAACAGGATGCCTAGGGGAATCCAAGATGAGGTGACTTGTGGGGCTCTGACCAGGTTTTGTAACCCAGAATCCTTTGCAAACTTCAAACTTTGGCCAAAAAAACACATTTCCTCTCATTTCGGTGACAGAAGGTTCTGGAATCTGAGAGGAGCCACAAATTTCCTTCCACCATGCGTTCCCCCAAGTCTCCCAATAAAAATGGTACATCACTTATGTGGGTAGGCCTAGTGCCCGCAAGAAGAAATGCCCCAAAACACAACATGGACACATCACATTTTCACAAAGAAAACAGAGCTGTGTTTTACAAAGTGCCTAGCTGTGGATTTTGGCCTCTAGCTCAGCCGGCACCTGGGGAAACCTAGCAAACCTCCGCATTTTTAAAAACAGGACGCCTAGGGGAATCCAAGATGGGGTGACTTGTGGGGCTCTGACCAGGTTCTGTTACCCAGAATCCTTTGCAAACCTCAAAATGTGGCCAAAAAACCCACATTTTCCTCTTCTTTCGGTGACAGAAAGTTCTGGAATCTGAGAGGAGCCACAAATTTCCTTCCACCCAGGATTCCCCCAAGTCTCCCGATAACAAATGGTACCTCACTTGTGTTTGTAGGCCTAGCGACCGCGACAGGAAATGACCCAAAACACAACACAAAGAACAAAGACAACACAAAGAAAACAGAGCTGTGTTTTACAAAGTGCCTAGCTGTGGATTTTAGCCTCTAGGTCAGCCGGCACCTGGGGAAACCTAGCAAACCTGCGCATTGCACCCCTAGGGGAATCCAAGATGGGGTGACTTGTGGGGCTCTGACCAGGTTCTGTTACCCAGAATCCTTTGCAAACCTCAAAATATGGCCAAAAAAACACCTTTTCCTCTCATTTCGGTGACAGAAAGTTCTGGAATCTGAGAGGAGCCACAAATTACCTTCCACTCAGCGTTCCCCCAAGTCTCCCGATACAAATGGTACCTCGCTTGTTTGGATAGGCCTAGCGCCTGTGACAGGAAATCCCCCAAAACACAACGTGGACACATCACATATTCACAAAGAAAACAGAGATGTTTTTTGCAAAATGCCTAGCTGTGGATTTTGGCTTCTAGCTCAGTCGGAACTTAGGGAAACTTAGCAAACCTGCGCAGTGTTGAAAACTAGTCACCAAGGGAAATCTAAGATGGGGTGACTTGTGGGGCTCTGACCAGGTTCTGTTACCCAGAATCCTTTGCAAACCTCAAAATATGGCCAAAAAACACATTTTCCTCTCATTTCGGTCACAGAAAGTTCTGGAATCTGAGAGGAGCCACAAATTTCCTTCCTCCCAACCTTCCCCCAAGTCTCCCGATAAAAATGTTACCTCAATTATGTGGGTAGGCCTAGCGCCCGCAAAAGGAAATGCCCCAAAACAGAATGTGGACATATCACATTTTCACAAAGAAAACAGAGCTGTTTTTTACAAAGTGCCTAGCTGTGGAGTTTGGCCTCTAGCTCAGCCGGCACCTGGGGAAACCTACCAAACCTGTGCCTTTTTTTAAAACTAGACACCTCGGGGAATCCAAGATGGGGTGACTTGTGGGGCTCTGACCAGGTTCTGTTACCCAGAATCATTTGCAAACCTCAAAATTTGGCCAAAAAAACACCTTTTCCTCTCATTTCGGTGACAGAAAGTTCTGGAATCTGAGAGGAGCCACAAATTTCCTTCCACTCAGCGTTCCCCCAACTCTCCCGATAAAAATGGTACATCGCTTGTTTGGGTAGGCCTAGCGCCCACGATAGGAATTGCCCCAAAACACAAAGTGGACACATCACATTTTCACCAAGAAAACAGAGCTGTTTTTTCCAAAGTGCCTACCTGTGGATTTTGGCCTCTAGCTCAGCCGGCACCTGGGGAAACCTAGCAAACCTGCACATTTATGAAAACTGGACACCTAGGTGAATCTAAGATGGGGTCACTTGTGGGGCTCTGACCAGGTTCTGTTACCCAAAATCCTTTGCAAACCTCAAAATGAGGCCAAAAAAACACATTTTCCTCCCATTTCGGTCACAGAAAGTTCTGAAATCTGAGAGGAGCCACAAATTTCCTTCCACCCAGCCTTCCCCGAAGTCTCCCGATAAAAATGGTACCTCACTTGTGTGGGTAGGCCTAGCGTCTGCGAAAGGAAATGCCCCAAAACACAATGTGGACATATCACATTTAACAAAGAAAACAGAGCTGTTTTTTACAAAGTGCCTAGCTGTAGATTTTGGCCTCGTGCTCAGCCGGCAGCTGGGGAAACCTACTAAACCTGTGCATTTTTTAAAACTAGACACCTCGGGGAATCCAATGTGGGGTGACTTGTAGGGCTCTGTCCAGGTTCTGTTACCCAGAATTCTTTGCAAACCTCAAAATTTGGCCAAAAAAACACATTTCCCTCTCATTTCGCTGACAGAAAGTTATGGAATCTGAGAGGAGCCACAAGTTTCCTTCCACCCAGCGTTCCCCCAAGTCTCCTGATAATAATGTTACCTCACTTGTGTGGGTAGGCCTAGCGCCTGTGACAGGAAATCCCCCAAAACACAACGTGGACACATCACATATTCACAAAGAAAACAGAGATGTTTTTTGCAAAATGCCTAGCTGTGGATTTTGGCTTCTAGCTCAGTCGGAACTTAGGGAAACTTAGCAAACCTGCGCAGTGTTGAAAACTAGTCACCAAGGGAAATCTAAGATGGGGTGACTTGTGGGGCTTTCACCAAGTTCTGTTACCCAGAATCCTTTGCAAACCTCAAAATGTGGCCAAAAAAACACATTTCCCTCTCATTTCACTGACAGAAAGTTCTGGAATCTGAGAGGAGCCACACATTTCCTTTCACCCAGCCTTCCCCCAAGTCTCCCGATAAAAATGGTACCTCACTTGTGTGGGTAGGCCTAGCGCCTGCGACAGGAAATGCCCCAAAACACAACGTGGACATATCACATTTTCACAAAGAAAACAGAGCTGTTTTTTAGAAAGTGCCTAGCTGTGGATTTTGGCCTCTTGCTCAGCCGGCAGCTGGGGAAACCTACTAAACCTGGGGATTTTTTTAAACTAGACACCTTGGGGAATCCAAGATGGGGTGACTTGTAGGGCTCTGTCCAGGTTCTGTGACCCAGAATCCTTTGCAAACCTCAAAATTTGGCCAAAAACCACTTTTTCCTCTCATTTCGGTGATAGAAAGTTCTGGAATCTGAGAGGAGTCACAAATTTCCTTCTACCCAGCATTCCCCCAAGTCTCCCGATAAAAATGGTACCTCACTTGTGTGGGTAGGCCTAGCACCCGCAACAGGAATTGCCCAAAAACACAATGTGGACACATCACATTTTCACAAAGAAAACAGAGCTGTGTTTTACAAAGTGCCTAGCTGTGGATTTTGGCCTCTAGCTCAGCCGGCACCTGGGGAAACCTAGCAAACCTGCACATTTTTGAAAACTAGACACCTAGGGGAATCCAAGATGGGGTGACTTGTGGGGCTCTGACCAGGTTCTGTTACCCAGAATCCTTTGCAAACCTCAATATTTGGCAAAAAAAATACATTTCCCTCTCATTTCGCTGACAGAAAGTTCTGGAATCTGAGAGGAGCCACAAATTTCCTTCCACCCAGCATTCCCCCAAGTTTCCCGATAAAAAATGGTACCTCACTTGTGTGTGTAGGCCTAGCGACCGCGACAGGAAATGCCCCAAAACACAAGGAGGATACATCATATTTTCACAAAGAAAACAGAGCTGTGTTTTACAAAGTGCCTAGCTGTGGATTTTGGCCTCTAGCTCAGCCGGCACCTGGGGAAACCTAGCAAACCTCCGCATTTTTAAAAACAGGACGCCTAGGGGATTCTAAGATGGGGTGACTTGTGAGACACTGACCAGGTTCTGTTACCCAGAATCCTTTGCAAACATCAAAATTTGGCCAAAAAAACACCTTTTCCTCTCATTTCGGTGACAGAAAGTTCTGGAATCTGAGAGGAGCCAGCCACAAATTTCCTTCCACTCAGCGTTCCCCCACGTCTCCCGATAAAAATGGTACCTAGCTTGTTTGGGTAGGCCTAGTGCCCGCGACAGAAAATGCCGCAAAACACAACGTGGACACATCACATTTTCACCAAGAAAACAGAGCTGTTTTTTTACAAAGTGCCTAGCTGTGGATTTTGGCCTCTAGCTCAGCCTAGACCTGGGGAAACCTACCAAACCTGTGCATGTTTGAAAACTAGACACCCAGGAGAATCCAAGATAGGGTGACTTTTCGGGCTCTGACCAGGTTCTGTTACCCAGAATTCATTGAAAACTTCAACCTTTGGACAAAAAAACAAATTTCCCCTCATTTCGGTGACAAAAGGTTCTGGAATCTGAGAGGAGCCACAAATTTCCTTCCACCCAGCGTTCCCCCAAGTCTCCCAATAAAAATGGTACCTCACTTATGTGGGTAGGCCTAGCGCCCGCAAGAAGAAATGCCCCAAAACACAACATGGACACATCACATTTTCACAACGAAAGCAGAGCTGTTTTTTACACAGTGCCTAGCTGTGGATTTTGGCCTCTAGCTCAGCTGGCACCTGGGGAAACCTAGCAAACCTGCACATTTTTGAAAACTAGACACCTAGGGGAATCCAAGATGGGGTGACTTGTGGGGCTCTGACCAGGTTCTGTTACCCAGAATCCTTTGCAAACCTCAAACTTTGGCCAAAAAACACATTTCCCTCTCATTTCGCTGACAAAAAGTTCTGGAATCTGAGAGGAGCCACAAATTTCCTTCCACATAGCATTCCCCCAAGTCTCCCGATAAACAATGTTACCTCACTTGTGTGGGTAGGCCTAGCGCCCGCGACAGGAAATGCCCCAAAACACAACGTGGACACGTCACATTTTCACAAAGAAAACAGAGCTGTTTTTTCCAAAGTGCCTACCTGTGGATTTTGGCCTCTAGCTCAGCCGGCACCTGGGGAAACCTAGCAAACCTGCGCATTTTTAAAAACTGCACACCTAGGGAAATCCAAGATGGGGTGACTTGTGGGGCTCTGACCAGGTTCTGTTACCCAAAATCCTTTGCAAACCTCAAAATGTGGCCAAAAAATCACATTTTCCTCCCATTTCGGTCACAGAAAGTGCTGAAATCTGAGAGGAGCCACAAATTTCCTTCCACCCAGCCTTCCCCCAAGTCTCCCGATAAAAATGGTACCTCACTTGTGTGGGTAGGCCTAGCGTCTGCGAAAGGAAATGCCCCAAAACACAATGTGGACATATCACATTTTCACAAAGAAAACAGAGCTGTTTTTTACAAAGTGCCTAGCTGTAGATTTTGGCCTCGTGCTCAGCCGGCAGCTGGGGAAACCTACTAAACCTGTGCATTTTTTTAAACTAGACACCTCGGGGAATCCAAGATGGGGTGACTTGTAGGGCTCTGTCCAAGTTCTGTTACCCAGAATTCTTTGCAAACCTCAAAATTTGGCCCCAAACCACTTTTTCCTCTCATTTCGGTGACGGAAAGATCTGGAATCTGAGAGGAGTCACAAATTTCCTTCCACCCAGCATTCCCCCAACTCTCCCAATAAAAATGGTACCTCACTTGTGTGAGTAGGCCTAGCGCCGCGACAAGAATTGCCCCAAAACACAATGTGGACACATCACATTTTCACAAAGAAAACAGAGCTGTGTTTTACAAAGTGCCTAGCTGTGGATTTTGGCCTCTAGCTCAGCCGGCACCTGGGGAAACCTAGCAAACCTGCACATTTTCGAAAACTAGACACCTAGGGGAATCCAAGATTGGGTGACTTGTGGGGCTCTGACCAGGTTCTGTTACCCAGAATCCTTTGCAAACCTCAATATTTGGCAAAAAAAATACATTTCCCTCTCATTTCGCTGACAGAAAGTTCTGGAATCTGAGAGGAGCCACAAATTTCCTTCCACCCAGCATTCCCCCAAGTTTCCCGATAAAAAATGGTACCTCACTTGTGTGTGTAGGCCTAGCGACCGCGACAGGAAATGGCCCAAAACACAACGAGGATACATCATATTTTCACAAAGAAAACAGAGCTGTGTTTTACAAAGTGCCTAGCTGTGGATTTTGGCCTCTAGCTCAGCCGGCACCTGGGGAAACCTAGCAATCCTCCGCATTTTTAAAAACAGGACGCCTAGGGGAATCCAAGATGGGGTGACTTGTGGGGCTCTGACCAGGTTCTGTTACCCAGAATCCTTTGCAAACCTCAAAATGTGGCCAAAAAACCCACATTTTCCTCTTCTTTCGGTGACAGAAAGTTCTGGAATCTGAGAGGAGCCACAAATTTCCTTTCACCCAGCCTTCCCCCAAGTCTCCCGATAAAAATGGTACCTCACTTGTGTGGGTAGGCCTAGCGCCTGCGACAGGAAATGCCCCAAAACACAACGTGGACATATCACATTTTCACAAAGAAAACAGAGCTGTTTTTTAGAAAGTGCCTAGCTGTGGATTTTGGCCTCTTGCTCAGCCGGCAGCTGGGGAAACCTACTAAACTTGGGGATTTTTTTAAACTAGACACCTTGGGGAATCCAAGATGGGGTGACTTGTAGGGCTCTGTCCAGGTTCTGTGACCCAGAATCCTTTGCAAACCTCAAAATTTGGCCAAAAACCACTTTTTCCTCTCATTTCGGTGATAGAAAGTTCTGGAATCTGAGAGGAGTCACAAATTTCCTTCTACCCAGCATTCCCCCAAGTCTCCCGATAAAAATGGTACCTCACTTGTGTGGGTAGGCCTAGCACCCGCAACAGGAATTGCCCAAAAACACAATGTGGACACATCACATTTTCACAAAGAAAACAGAACTGTGTTTTACAAAGTGCCTAGCTGTGGATTTTGGCCTCTAGCTCAGCCGGCACCTGGGGAAACCTAGCAAACATGCACATTTTTGAAAACTAGACACCTAGGGGAATCCAAGATGGGGTGATTTGTGGGGCTCTGACCAGGTTCTGTTACCCAGAATCCTTTGCAAACCTCAATATTTGGCAAAAAAAATACATTTCCCTCTCATTTCGCTGACAGAAAGTTCTGGAATCTGAGAGGAGCCACAAATTTCCTTCCACCCAGCATTCCCCCAAGTTTCCCGATAAAAAATGGTACCTCACTTGTGTGTGTAGGCCTAGCGACCGCGACAGGAAATGCCCCAAAACACAACGAGGATACATCATATTTTCACAAAGAAAACAGAGCTGTGTTTTACAAAGTGCCTACCTGTGGATTTTGGCCTCTAGCTCAGCCGGCACCTGGGGAAACCTAGCAAACCTCTGCATTTTTAAAAACAGGACGCCTAGGGGAATCCAAGATGGTGTGACTTGTGGGGCTCTGACCAGGTTCTGTTACCCAGAATCCTTTGCAAACCTCAAAATGTGGCCAAAAAACCCACATTTTCCTCTTCTTTCGGTGACAGAAAGTTCTGGAATCTGAGAGGAGCCACAAATTTCCTTCCACCCAGCATTCCCCCAAGTCTCCCGATAACAAATGGTACCTCACTTGTGTTTGTAGGCCTAGCGACCGCGACAGGAAATGACCCAAAACACAACACAAAGAACAAAGACAACACAAAGAAAACAGAGCTGTGTTTTACAAAGTGCCTAGCTGTGGATTTTAGCCTCTAGGTCAGCCGGCACCTGGGGAAACCTAGCAAACCTGCGCATTGCACACCTAGGGGAATCCAAGATGGGGTGACTTGTGGGGCTCTGACCAGGTTCTGTTACCCAGAATCCTTTGCAAACCTCAAAATTTAACCAAAAAAACACCTATTCCTCTCATTTCGGTGACAGAAAGTTTTGGAATCTGAGAGGAGCCACAAATTTCCTTCCACTCAGCGTTCCCCCAAGTCTCCAGATAAAAATGGTACCTTGCTTGTTTGGGTAGGCCTAGCGCCCGCGACAGGAAATGCCGCAAAACACAACGTGGACACATCACATTTTCACCAAGAAAACAGAGCTGTTTTTTTACAAAGTGCCTACCTGTGGATTTTGGCCGCTAGCTCAGCCTGGACCTGGGGAAACCTACCAAACCTGCGCATGTTTGAAAACTAGACACCTAGGGGAATCCAAGATGGGGTGACTTGTGTGGCTCTGACCAGGTTCTGTTACCCAGAATCCTTTGCAAACTTCAAACTTTGGCCAAAAAACACATTTCCTCTCATTTCGGTGACAGAAGGTTCTGGAATCTGAGAGGAGCCACAAATTTCCTTCCACCCAGCGTTCCCCCAAGTCTCCCAATAAAAATGGTACCTCACTTATGAGGGTAGGCCTAGCGCCCGCAAAAAGAAATGCCCCAAAACACAACATGGACACATCACATTTTCACAACGAAAACAGAGATGTTTTTTGCAAAATGCCTAGCTGTGGATTTTGGCCGCTAGCTCAGCTGGAACCTCGGGAAACCTACCAAACCTGCGCATGTTTGAAAACTAGACACCTAGGGGAATCCAAGATGGGGTGACTTGTGTGGCTCTGACCAGGTTCTGTTACCCAGAATCCTTTGCAAACCTCAATATTTGGCAAAAAAAATACATTTCCCTCTCATTTCGCTGACAGAAAGTTCTGGAATCTGAGAGGAGCCACAAATTTCCTTCCACCCAGCATTCCCCCAAGTTTCCCGATAAAAAATGGTACCTCACTTGTGTGGGTAGGCCTAGCGACCGCGACAGGAAATGCCCCAAAACACAACGAGGATACATCATATTTTCACAAAGAAAACAGAGCTGTGTTTTACAAAGTGCCTAGCTGTGGATTTTGGCCTCTAGCTCAGCCGGCACCTGGGGAAACCTAGCAATCCTCCGCATTTTTAAAAACAGGACGCCTAGGGGAATCCAAGATGGGGTGACTTGTGGGGCTCTGACCAGGTTCTGTTACCCAGAATCCTTTGCAAACCTCAAAATGTGGCCAAAAAACCCACATTTTCCTCTTCTTTCGGTGACAGAAAGTTCTGGAATCTGAGAGGAGCCACAAATTTCCTTTCACCCAGCCTTCCCCCAAGTCTCCCGATAAAAATGGTACCTCACTTGTGTGGGTAGGCCTAGCGCCTGCGACAGGAAATGCCCCAAAACACAACGTGGACATATCACATTTTCACAAAGAAAACAGAGCTGTTTTTTAGAAAGTGCCTAGCTGTGGATTTTGGCCTCTTGCTCAGCCGGCAGCTGGGGAAACCTACTAAACCTGGGGATTTTTTTAAACTAGACACCTTGGGGAATCCAAGATGGGGTGACTTGTAGGGCTCTGTCCAGGTTCTGTGACCCAGAATCCTTTGCAAACCTCAAAATTTGGCCAAAAACCACTTTTTCCTCTCATTTCGGTGATAGAAAGTTCTGGAATCTGAGAGGAGTCACAAATTTCCTTCTACCCAGCATTCCCCCAAGTCTCCCGATAAAAATGGTACCTCACTTGTGTGGGTAGGCCTAGCACCCGCAACAGGAATTGCCCAAAAACACAATGTGGACACATCACATTTTCACAAAGAAAACAGAGCTGTGTTTTACAAAGTGCCTAGCTGTGGATTTTGGCCTCTAGCTCAGCCGGCACCTGGGGAAACCTAGCAAACATGCACATTTTTGAAAACTAGACACCTAGGGGAATCCAAGATGGGGTGATTTGTGGGGCTCTGACCAGGTTCTGTTACCCAGAATCCTTTGCAAACCTCAATATTTGGCAAAAAAAATACATTTCCCTCTCATTTCGCTGACAGAAAGTTCTGGAATCTGAGAGGAGCCACAAATTTCCTTCCACCCAGCATTCCCCCAAGTTTCCCGATAAAAAATGGTACCTCACTTGTGTGTGTAGGCCTAGCGACCGCGACAGGAAATGCCCCAAAACACAACGAGGATACATCTTATTTTCACAAAGAAAACAGAGCTGTGTTTTACAAAGTGCCTACCTGTGGATTTTGGCCTCTAGCTCAGCCGGCACCTGGGGAAACCTAGCAAACCTCTGCATTTTTAAAAACAGGACGCCTAGGGGAATCCAAGATGGGGTGACTTGTGGGGCTCTGACCAGGTTCTGTTACCCAGAATCCTTTGCAAACCTCAAAATGTGGCCAAAAAACCCACATTTTCCTCTTCTTTCGGTGACAGAAAGTTCTGGAATCTGAGAGGAGCCACAAATTTCCTTCCACCCAGCATTCCCCCAAGTCTCCCGATAACAAATGGTACCTCACTTGTGTTTGTAGGCCTAGCGACCGCGACAGGAAATGACCCAAAACACAACACAAAGAACAAAGACAACACAAAGAAAACAGAGCTGTGTTTTACAAAGTGCCTAGCTGTGGATTTTAGCCTCTAGGTCAGCCGGCACCTGGGGAAACCTAGCAAACCTGCGCATTGCACACCTAGGGGAATCCAAGATGGGGTGACTTGTGGGGCTCTGACCAGGTTCTGTTACCCAGAATCCTTTGCAAACCTCAAAATTTAACCAAAAAAACACCTATTCCTCTCATTTCGGTGACAGAAAGTTTTGGAATCTGAGAGGAGCCACAAATTTCCTTCCACTCAGCGTTCCCCCAAGTCTCCAGATAAAAATGGTACCTTGCTTGTTTGGGTAGGCCTAGCGCCCGCGACAGGAAATGCCGCAAAACACAACGTGGACACATCACATTTTCACCAAGAAAACAGAGCTGTTTTTTTACAAAGTGCCTACCTGTGGATTTTGGCCGCTAGCTCAGCCTGGACCTGGGGAAACCTACCAAACCTGCGCATGTTTGAAAACTAGACACCTAGGGGAATCCAAGATGGGGTGACTTGTGTGGCTCTGACCAGGTTCTGTTACCCAGAATCCTTTGCAAACTTCAAACTTTGGCCAAAAAACACATTTCCTCTCATTTCGGTGACAGAAGGTTCTGGAATCTGAGAGGAGCCACAAATTTCCTTCCACCCAGCGTTCCCCCAAGTCTCCCAATAAAAATGGTACCTCACTTATGAGGGTAGGCCTAGCGCCCGCAAAAAGAAATGCCCCAAAACACAACATGGACACATCACATTTTCACAACGAAAACAGAGATGTTTTTTGCAAAATGCCTAGCTGTGGATTTTGGCCGCTAGCTCAGCTGGAACCTCGGGAAACCTAGCAAATCTGAGCAGTGCTGAAAACTAGACACCTAGGGAAATCTAAGATGGGGTGACTTGTGGGGCTTTGACCAAGTTCTGTTACC
This sequence comes from Pleurodeles waltl, assembly GCF_031143425.1. Classification (NCBI taxonomy): domain Eukaryota; kingdom Metazoa; phylum Chordata; class Amphibia; order Caudata; family Salamandridae; genus Pleurodeles; species Pleurodeles waltl. The sequence continues at coordinate 316,041,286 of NC_090437.1, read as the reverse complement.
CAGAATGCTTTGCAAACCTCAACATTTGGCCAAAAAAACACATTTCCCTCTCATTTCGCTGACAGAAAGTTCTGGAATCTGAGAGGAGTCACAAATTTCCTTCTACCCAGCATTCCCCCAAGTCTCCCGAATAAAATGGTACCTCACTTGTGTGGGTAGGCCTAGCACCCGCAACAGGAATTGCCCAAAAACACAATGTGGACACATCACATTTTCACAAAGAAAACAGAGCTGTGTTTTACAAAGTGCCTAGCTGTAGATTTTGGCCTCTAGCTCAGCCGGCACCTGGGGAAACCTAGCAAACCTGCACATTTTTGAAAACTAGACACCTAGGGGAATCCAAGATGGGGTGACTTGTGGGGCTCTGACCAGGTTCTGTTACCCAGAATCCTTTGCAAACCTCAATATTTAGCAAAAAAAATACTTTTCCCTCTCATTTCGCTGACAGAAAGTTCTGGAATCTGAGAGGAGCCACAAATTTCCTTCCACCCAGCATTCCCCCAAGTTTCCCGATAAAAAATGGTACCTCACTTGTGTGTGTAGGCCTAGCGACCGCGACAGGAAGTGCCCCAAAACACAAGCAGGATACATCATATTTTCACAATGAAAACAGAGCTGTGTTTTACAAAGTGCCTAGCTGTGGATTTTGGCCTCTAGCTCAGCCGGCACCTGGGGAAACCTAGCAAACCTCCGAATTTTTAAAAACAGGACGCCTAGGGGAATCCAAGATGGGGTGACTTGTGGGACACTGACCAGGTTCTGTTACCCAGAATCCTTTGCAAACATCAAAATTTGGCCAAAAAAACACCTTTTCCTCTCATTTCGGTGACAGAAAGTTCTGGAATCTGAGAGGAGCCAGCCACAAATTTCCTTCCACTCAGCGTTCCCCCACGTCTCCCGATAAAAATGGTACCTCGCTTGTTTGGGTAGGCCTAGCGCCCGCGACAGAAAATGCCGCAAAACACAACGTGGACACATCACATTTTCACCAAGAAAACAGAGCTGTTTTTTTACAAAGTGCCTAGCTGTGGATTTTGGCCTCTAGCTCAGCCTAGACCTGGGGAAACCTACCAAACCTGCGCATGTTTGAAAACTAGACACCCAGGAGAATCCAAGATGGGGTGACTTTTGGGGCTCTGACCAGGTTCTGTTACCCAGAATCCATTGCAAACTTCAACCTTTGGACAAAAAAACAAATTTCCCCTCATTTCGGTGACAAAAGGTTCTGGAATCTGAGAGGAGCCACAAATTTCCTTCCACCCAGCGTTCCCCCAAGTCTCCCAATAAAAATGGTACCTCACTTATGTGGGTAGGCCTAGCGCCCGCAAGAAGAAATGCCCCAAAACACAACATGGACACATCACATTTTCACAACGAAAGCAGAGCTGTTTTTTACACAGTGCCTAGCTGTGGATTTTGGCCTCTAGCTCAGCTGGCACCTGGGGAAACCTAGCAAACCTGCACATTTTTGAAAACTAGACACCTAGGGGAATCCAAGATGGGGTGACTTGTGGGGCTCTGACCAGGTTCTGTTACCCAGAATCCTTTGCAAACCTCAAACTTTGGCCAAAAAACACATTTCCCTCTCATTTCGCTGACAAAAAGTTCTGGAATCTGAGAGGAGCCACAAATTTCCTTCCACAGCATTCCCCCAAGTCTCCCGATAAACAATGTTACCTCACTTGTGTGGGTAGGCCTAGCGCCCGCGACAGGAAATGCCCCAAAACACAACGTGGACACGTCACATTTTCACAAAGAAAACAGAGCTGTTTTTTCCAAAGTGCCTACCTGTGGATTTTGGCCTCTAGCTCAGCCGGCACCTGGGGAAACCTAGCAAACCTGCGCATTTTTTAAAACTGCACACCTAGGGAAATCCAAGATGGGGTGACTTGTGGGGCTCTGACCAGGTTCTGTTACCCAAAATCCTTTGCAAACCTCAAAATGTGGCCAAAAAAACACATTTTCCTCCCATTTCGGTCACAGAAAGTTCTGAAATCTGAGAGGATACACAAATTTCCTTCCACCCGGCCTTCCCCCAAGTCTCCCGATAAAAATGGTACCTCACTTGTGTGGGTAGGCCTAGCGTCTGCGAAAGGAAATGCCCCAAAACACAATGTGGACATATCACATTTTCACAAAGAAAACAGAGCTGTTTTTTACAAAGTGCCTAGCTGTAGATTTTGGCCTCGTGCTCAGCCGGCAGCTGGGGAAACCTACTAAACCTGTGCATTTTTTAAAACTAGACATCTCGGGGAATCCAAGATGGGGTGACTTGTAGGGCTCTGTCCAAGTTCTGTTACCCAGAATTCTTTGCAAACCTCAAAATTTGGCCCAAAACCACTTTTTCCTCTCATTTCGGTGACGGAAAGTTCTGGAATCTGAGAGGAGTCACAAATTTCCTTCCACCCAGCATTCCCCCAACTCTCCCAATAAAAATGGTACCTCACTTGTGTGGGTAGGCCTAGCGCCGCGACAAGAATTGCCCCAAAACACAATGTGGACACATCACATTTTCACAAAGAAAACAGAGTTGTGTTTTACAAAGTGCCTAGCTGTGGATTTTGGCCTCTAGCTCAGCCGGCACCTGGGGAAACCTAGCAAACCTGCACATTTTTGAAAACTAGACACCTAGGGAAATCCAAGATTGGGTGACTTGTGGGGCTCTGACCAGGTTCTGTTACCCAGAATCCTTTGCAAACCTCAATATTTGGCCCAAAAAATACATTTCCCTCTCATTTCGCTGACAGAAAGTTCTGGAATCTGAGAGGAGCCACAAATTTCCTTCCACCCAGCATTCCCCCAAGTTTCCCGATAAAAAATGGTACCTCACTTGTGTGTGTAGGCCTAGCGACCGCAACAGGAAATGCCCCAAAACACAACGAGGATACATCATATTTTCACAAAGAAAACAGAGCTGTGTTTTACAAAGTGCCTAGCTGTGGATTTTGGCCTCTAGCTCAGCCGGCACCTGGGGAAACCTAGCAAACCTCCGCATTTTTAAAAACAGGACGCCTAGGGGAATCCAAGATGGGGTGACTTGTGGGGCTCTGACCAGGTTCTGTTACCCAGAATCCTTTGCAAACCTCAAAATGTGGCCAAAAAACCCACATTTTCCTCTTCTTTCGGTGACAGAAAGTTCTGGAATCTGAGAGGAGCCACAAATTTCCTTCCACCCAGCATTCCCCCAAGTCTCCCGATAACAAATGGTACCTCACTTGTGTTTGTAGGCCTAGCGACCGCGACAGGAAATGACCCAAAACACAACACAAAGAACAAAGACAACACAAAGAAAACAGAGCTGTGTTTTACAAAGTGCCTAGCTGTGGATTTTAGCCTCTAGGTCAGCCGGCACCTGGGGAAACCTAGCAAACCTGCGCATTGCACACCTAGGGGAATCCAAGATGGGGTGACTTGTGGGGCTCTGACCAGGTTCTGATACCCAGAATCCTTTGCAAACCTCAAAATTTGGCCAAAAAAACACCTTTTCCTCTCATTTCGGTGACAGAAAGTTTTGGAATCTGAGAGGAGCCACAAATTTCCTTCCACTCAGCGTTCCCCCAAGTCTCCAGATAAAAATGGTACCTTGCTTGTTTGGGTAGGCCTAGCGCCCGCGACAGGAAATGCCGCAAAACACAACGTGGACACATCACATTTTCACCAAGAAAACAGAGCTGTATTTTTACAAAGTGCCTACCTGTGGATTTTGGCCGCTAGTTCAGCCTGGACCTGGGGAAACCTACCAAACCTGCGCATGTTTGAAAACTAGACACCTAGGGGAATCCAAGATGGGGTGACTTGTGTGGCTCTGACCAGGTTCTGTTACCCAGAATCCTTTGCAAACTTCAAACTTTGGCCAAAAAACACATTTCCTCTCATTTCGGTGACAGAAGGTTCTGGAATCTGAGAGGAGCCACAAATTTCCTTCCACCCAGCGTTCCCCCAAGTCTCCCAATAAAAATGGTACCTCACTTATGAGGGTAGGCCTAGCGCCCGCAAAAAGAAATGCCCAAAAACACAACATGGACACATCACATTTTCACAACGAAAACAGAGATGTTTTTTGCAAAATGCCTAGCTGTGGATTTTGGCCTCTAGCTCAGCTGGAACCTCGGGAAACCTAGCAAATCTGAGCAGTGTTGAAAACTAGACACCTAGGGAAATCTAAGATGGGGTGACTTGTGGGGCTTTGACCAAGTTCTGTTACCCAGAATCCTTTGCAAACCTCAACATTTGGCCAAAAAAACACATTTCCCTCTCATTTCGCTGACAGAAAGTTCTGGAATCTGAGAGGAGCCACACATTTCCTTTCACCCAGCCTTCCCCCAAGTCTCCCGATAAAAATGGTACCTCACTTGTGTGGGTAGGCCTAGCGCCTGCGACAGGAAATGCCCCAAAACACAACGTGGACATATCACATTTTCACAAAGAAAACAGAGCTGTTTTTTAGAAAGTGCCTAGCTGTGGATTTTGGCCTCTTGCTCAGCCAGCAGCTGGGGAAACCTACTAAACCTGGGCATTTTTTAAAACTAGACACCTTGGGGAATCCAAGATGGGTTGACTTGTAGGGCTCTGTCCAGGTTCTGTAACCCAGAATCCTTTGCAAACCTCGAAATTTGGCCAAAAACCACTTTTTCCTCTCATTTCGGTGATAGAAAGTTCTGGAATCTGAGAGGAGTCACAAATTTCCTTCTACCCAGCATTCCCCCAAGTCTCCCGATAAAAATGGTACCTCACTTGTGTGGATAGGCCTAGCACCCGCAACAGGAATTGCCCAAAAACACAATGTGGACACATCACATTTTCACAAAGAAAACAGAGCTGTTTTTTTCCAAAGTGCCTACCTGTGGATTTTGGCCTCTAGCTCAGCTGGCACCTGGGGAAACCTAGCAAACCTGCGCATTTTTAAAAACTGCACACCTAGGGGAATCCAAGATGGGGTGACTTGAGGGGCTCTGACCAGGTTCTGTTACCCAGAATCCTTTGCAAACCTCAAAATGTGGCCAAAAAACCCACATTTTCCTCTTCTTTCGGTGACAGAAAGTTCTGGAATCTGAGAGGAGCCACAAATTTCCTTCCACCCAGCATTCCCCCATGTCTCCCGATAACAAATGGTACCTCACTTGTGTTTGTAGGCCTAGCGACCGCGACAGGAAATGACCCAAAACACAACACAAAGAACAAAGACAACACAAAGAAAACAGAGCTGTGTTTTACAAAGTGCCTAGCTGTGGATTTTAGCCTCTAGGTCAGCCGGCACCTGGGGAAACCTAGCAAACCTGCGCATTGCACACCTAGGGGAATCCAAGATGGGGTGACTTGTGGGCCTCTGACCAGGTTCTGTTACCCAGAATCCTTTGCAAACCTCAAAATTTGGCCAAAAAAACACCTTTTCCTCTCATTTCGGTGACAGAAAGTTTTGGAATCTGAGAGGAGCCACAAATTTCCTTCCACTCAGCGTTCCCCCAAGTCTCCAGATAAAAATGGTACCTTGCTTGTTTGGGTAGGCCTAGCGCCCGCGACAGGAAATGCCGCAAAACACAACGTGGACACATCACATTTTCACCAAGAAAACAGAGCTGTTTTTTTACAAAGTGCCTACCTGTGGATTTTGGCCTCTAGCTCAGCCTGGACCTGGGGAAACCTACCAAACCTGCGCATGTTTGAAAACTAGACACCTAGGGGAATCCAAGATGGGGTGACTTGTGTGGCTCTGACCAGGTTCTGTTACCCAGAATCCTTTGCAAACTTCAAACTTTGGCCAAAAAACACATTTCCTCTCATTTCGGTGACAGAAGGTTCTGGAATCTGAGAGGAGCCAGCCACAAATTTCCTTCCACACAGCATTCCCCCAAGTCTCCCGATAAACAATGTTACCTCACTTGTGTGGGTAGGCTTAGCGCCCGCGACAGGAAATGCCCCAAAACACAACGTGGACACGTCACATTTTCACAAAGAAAACAGAGCTGTTTTTTCCAAAGTGCCTACCTGTGGATTTTGGCCTCTAGCTCAGCCGGCACCTGGGGAAACCTAGCAAACCTGTGCATTTTTAAAAACCGCACACCTAGGGGAATCCAAGATGGGGTGACTTGTGGGGCTCTGTCCAGGTTCTGTGACCCAGAATCCTTTGCAAACCTCGAAATTTGGCCAAAAACCACTTTTTCCTCTCATTTCGGTGATAGAAAGTTCTGGAATCTGAGAGGAGTCACAAATTTCCTTCTACCCAGCATTCCCCCAAGTCTCCCGATAAAAATGGTACCTCACTTGTGTGGGTAAGCCTAGCACCCGCAACAGGAATTGCCCAAAAACACAATGTGGACACATCACATTTTCACAAAGAAAACAGAGCTGTGTTTTACAAAGTGCCTAGCTGTAGATTTTGGCCTCTAGCTCAGCCGGCACCTGGGGAAACCTAGCAAACCTGCGCATTTTTGAAAACTAGACACCTAGGGGAATCCAAGATGGGGTGACTTGTGGGGCTCTGACCAGGTTCTGTTACACAGAATCCTTTGCAAACCTCAATATTTGGCAAAAAAAATACATTTCCCTCTCATTTCGCTGACAGAAAGTTCTGGAATCTGACAGGAGCCAGCCACAAATTTCCTTCCACACAGCATTCCCCCAAGTCTCCCGATAAACAATGTTACCTCACTTGTGTGGGTAGGCCTAGCGCCCGCGACAGGAAATGCCCCAAAACACAACGTGGACACGTCACATTTTCACAAAGAAAACAGAGCTGTTTTTTCCAAAGTGCCTACCTGTGGATTTTGGCCTCTAGCTCAGCCGGCACCTGGGGAAACCTAGCAAACCTGCACATTTTTAAAAACTGCACACCTAGGGGAATCCAAGATGGGGTGACTTGTGGGGCTCTGACCAGGTTCTGTTACCCAGAATCCTTTGCAAACCTCAAAATGTGGCCAAAAAACCCACATTTTCCTCTTCTTTCGGTGACAGAAAGTTCTGGAATCTGAGAGGAGCCCCAAATTTCCACCTAGCATTCCCCCAAGTCTCCCGATAACAAATGGTACCTCACTTGTGTTTGTAGGCCTAGCGACCGCGACAGGAAATGACCCAAAACACAACACAAAGAACAAAGACAACACAAAGAAAACAGAGCTGTGTTTTACAAAGTGCCTAGCTGTGGATTTTAGCCTCTAGGTCAGCCGGCACCTGGGGAAACCTACAAACCTGCGCATTGCACACCTAGGGGAATCCAAGATGGGGTGACTTGTGGGGCTCTGACCAGGTTCTGTTACCCAGAATCCTTTGCAAACCTCAAAATTTGGCCAAACAAACACCTTTTCCTCTCATTTCGGTGACAGAAAGTTTTGGAATCTGAGAGGAGCCACAAATTTCCTTCCACTCAGCGTTCCCCCACGTCTCCAGATAAAAATGGAACCTTGCTTGTTTGGGTAGGCCTAGCGCCCGCGACAGGAAATGCCGCAAAACACAACGTGGACACATCACATTTTCACCAAGAAAACAGAGCTGTTTTTTTACAAAGTGCCTACCTGTGGATTTTGGCCTCTAGCTCAGCCTGGACCTGGGGAAACCTACCAAACCTGCGCATGTTTGAAAACTAGACACCTAGGGGAATCCAAGATGGGGTGACTTGTGTGGCTCTGACCAGGTTCTGTTACCCAGAATCCTTTGCAAACTTCAAACTTTGGCCAAAAAACACATTTCCTCTCATTTCGGTGACAGAAGGTTCTGGAATCTGAGAGGAGCCACAAATTTCCTTCCACCCAGCGTTCCCCCAAGTCTCCCAATAAAAATGGTACCTCACTTATGAGGGTAGGCCTAGCGCCCGCAAAAAGAAATGCCCCAAAACACAACATGGACACATCACATTTTCACAACGAAAACAGAGATGTTTTTTGCAAAATGCCTAGCTGTGGATTTTGGCCTCTAGCTCAGCTGGAACCTCGGGAAACCTAGCAAATCTGAGCAGTGTTGAAAACTAGACACCTAGGGAAATCTAAGATGGGGTGACTTGTGGGGCTTTGACCAAGTTCTGTTACCCAGAATCCTTTGCAAACCTCAACATTTGGCCAAAAAAACACATTTCCCTCTCATTTCGCTGACAGAAAGTTCTGGAATCTGAGAGGAGCCACAAATTTCATTTCACCCAGCCTTCCCCCAAGTCTCCCGATAAAAATGGTACCTCACTTGTGTGGGTAGGCCTAGCGCCTGCGACAGGAAATGCCCCAAAACACAACGTGGACATATCACATTTTCACAAAGAAAACAGAGCTGTTTTTTAGAAAGTGCCTAGCTGTGGATTTTGGCCTCTTGCTCAGCCGGCAGCTGGGGAAACCTACTAAACCTGGGCATTTTTTAAAACTAGACACGTTGGGGAATCCAAGATGGGGTGACTTGTAGGGCTCTGTCCAGGTTCTGTGACCCAGAATCCTTTGCAAACCTCGAAATTTGGCCAAAAACCACTTTTTCCTCTCATTTCGGTGATAGAAAGTTCTGGAATCTGAGAGGAGTCACAAATTTCCTTCTACCCAGCATTCCTCCAAGTCTCCCGATAAAAATGGTACCTCACTTGTGTGGGTAAGCCTAGCACCCGCAACAGGAATTGCCCAAAAACACAATGTGGACACATCACATTTTCACAAAGAAAACAGAGCTGTGTTTTACAAAGTGCCTAGCTGTAGATTTTGGCCTCTAGCTCAGCCGGCACCTGGGGAAACCTAGCAAACCTGCGCATTTTTGAAAACTAGACACCTAGGGGAATCCAAGATGGGGTGACTTGTGGGGCTCTGACCAGGTTCTGTTACACAGAATCCTTTGCAAACCTCAATATTTGGCAAAAAAAATACATTTCCCTCTCATTTCGCTGACAGAAAGTTCTGGAATCTGACAGGAGCCAGCCACAAATTTCCTTCCACACAGCATTCCCCCAAGTCTCCCGATAAACAATGTTACCTCACTTGTGTGGGTAGGCCTAGCGCCCGCGACAGGAAATGCCCCAAAACACAACGTGGACACGTCACATTTTCACAAAGAAAACAGAGCTGTTTTTTCCAAAGTGCCTACCTGTGGATTTTGGCCTCTAGCTCAGCCGGCACCTGGGGAAACCTAGCAAACCTGCACATTTTTAAAAACTGCACACCTAGGGGAATCCAAGATGGGGTGACTTGTGGGGCTCTGACCAGGTTCTGTTACCCAGAATCCTTTGCAAACCTCAAAATGTGGCCAAAAAACCCACATTTTCCTCTTCTTTCGGTGACAGAAAGTTCTGGAATCTGAGAGGAGCCACAAATTTCCTTCCACCCAGCATTCCCCCAAGTCTCCCGATAACAAATGGTACCTCACTTGTGTTTGTAGGCCTAGCGACCGCGACAGGAAATGACCCAAAACACAACACAAAGAACAAAGACAACACAAAGAAAACAGAGCTGTGTTTTACAAAGTGCCTAGCTGTGGATTTCGGCCTCTAGCTCAACCGGCACCTGGGGAAACCTAGCAAACCTGCGCATTTTTAAAAACAGGATGCCTAGGGGAATCCAAGATGAGGTGACTTGTGGGGCTCTGACCAGGTTTTGTTACCCAGAATCCTTTGCAAACTTCAAACTTTGGCCAAAAAAAACCATTTCCTCTCATTTCGGTGACAGAAGGTTCTGGAATCTGAGAGGAGCCACAAATTTCCTTCCACCATGCGTTCCCCGAAGTCTCCCAATAAAAATGGTACCTCACTTATGTGGGTCGGCCTAGCGCCCGCAAGAAGAAATGCCCCAAAACACAACATGGACACATCACACTTTCACAACGAAAGCAGAGGTGTTTTTTTCAAAGTGCCTACCTGTTGATTTTGGCCTCTAGCCCAGCCGGCACCTGGAGAAACCCAGCAAACCTGCGCATGGTTAAAAACTGCACACCTAGGGGAATCCAAGATGGGGTGACTTGTGGGGCTCTGACCAGGTTCTGTTACCCAGAATCCTTTGCAAACCTCAAAATCTGGCCCCAAAAATACATTTCCCTCTCATTTCGCTGACAGAAAGTTCTGGAATCAGAGAGGAGCCACAAATTTCCTTCCACCCAGCATTCCCCCAATTCTCCTGATAAAAAATGGTACCTCACTTGTGTGGGTAGGCCTACCGCCCGCAACAGGAAATGCCCCAAAACACAACGTGGACACGTCACATTTTCACAAAGAAAACAGAGCTGTTTTTTCCAAAGTGCCTACCTGTGGATTTTGGCCTCTAGCTCAGCCGGCACCTGGGGAAACCTAGCAAACCTGCGCATTTTTTAAAACTGCACACCTAGGGCAATCCAAGATGGGGTGACTTGTGGGGCTCTGACCAGGTTCTGTTACCCAAAATCCTTTGCAAACCTCAAAATGTGGCCAAAAAAACACATTTTCCTCCCATTTCGGTCACAGAAAGTTCTGAAATCTGAGAGGATACACAAATTTCCTTCCACCCAGCCTTCCCCCAAGTCTCCTGATAAAAATGGTACCTCACTTGTGTGGGTAGGCCTAGCGTCTGCGAAAGGAAATGCCCCAAAACACAATGTGGACATATCACATTTTCACAAAGAAAACAGAGCTGTTTTTTACAAAGTGCCTAGCTGTAGATTTTGGCCTCGTGCTCAGCCGGCAGCTGGGGAAACCTACTAAACCTGTGCATTTTTTAAAACTAGACACCTCGGGGAATCCAAGATGGGGTGACTTGCAGGGCTCTGTCCAAGTTCTGTTACCCAGAATTCTTTGCAAACCTCAAAATTTGGCCCAAAACCACTTTTTCCTCTCATTTCGGTGACGGAAAGTTCTGGAATCTGAGAGGAGTCACAAATTTCCTTCCACCCAGCATTCCCCCAACTCTCCCAATAAAAATGGTACCTCACTTGTGTGGGTAGGCCTAGCGCCGAGACAAGAATTGCCCCAAAACACAATGTGGACACATCACATTTTCACAAAGAAAACAGAGTTGTGTTTTACAAAGTGCCTAGCTGTGGATTTTGGCCTCTAGCTCAGCCGGCACCTGGGGAAACCTAGCAAACCTGCACATTTTTGAAAACTAGACACCTAGGGGAATCCAAGATTGGGTGACTTGTGGGGCTCTGACCAGGTTCTGTTACCCAGAATCCTTTGCAAACCTCAATATTTGGCCCAAAAAATACATTTCCCTCTCATTTCGCTGACAGAAAGTTCTGGAATCTGAGAGGAGCCACAAATTTCCTTCCACCCAGCATTCCCCCAAGCTTCCCGATAAAAAATGGTACCTCACTTGTGTGTGTAGGCCTAGCGACCGCGACAGGAAATGCCCCAAAACACAACGTGGACACGTCACATTTTCACAAAGAAAACAGAGCTGTTTTTTCCAAAGTGCCTACCTGTGGATTTTGGCCTCTAGCTCAGCCGGCACCTGGGGAAACCTAGCAAACCTGCGCATTTTTAAAAACTGCACACCTAGGGGAATCCAAGATGGGGTGACTTGTGGGGCTCTGACCAGGTTCTGTTACCCAGAATCCTTTGCAAACCTCAAAATGTGGCCAAAAAACCCACATTTTCCTCTTCTTTCGGTGACAGAAAGTTCTGGAATCTGAGAGGAGCCACAAATTTCCACCTAGCATTCCCCCAAGTCTCCCGATAACAAATGGTACCTCACTTGTGTTTGTAGGCCTAGCGACCGCGACAGGAAATGACCCAAAACACAACACAAAGAACAAAGACAACACAAAGAAAACAGAGCTGTGTTTTACAAAGTGCCTAGCTGTGGATTTTAGCCTCTAGGTCAGCCGGCACCTGGGGAAACCTACAAACCTGCGCATTGCACACCTAGGGGAATCCAAGATGGGGTGACTTGTGGGGCTCTGACCAGGTTCGGTTACCCAGAATCCTTTGCAAACCTCAAAATTTGGCCAAACAAACACCTTTTCCTCTCATTTCGGTGACAGAAAGTTTTGGAATCTGAGAGGAGCCACAAATTTCCTTCCACTCAGCGTTCCCCCACGTCTCCAGATAAAAATGGAACCTTGCTTGTTTGGGTAGGCCTAGCGCCCGCGACAGGAAATGCCGCAAAACACAACGTGGACACATCACATTTTCACCAAGAAAACAGAGCTGTTTTTTTACAAAGTGCCTACCTGTGGATTTTGGCCTCTAGCTCAGCCTGGACCTGGGGAAACCTACCAAACCTGCGTATGTTTGAAAACTAGACACCTAGGGGAATCCAAGATGGGGTGACTTGTGTGGCTCTGACCAGGTTCTGTTACCCAGAATCCTTTGCAAACTTCAAACTTTGGCCAAAAAACACATTTCCTCTCATTTCGGTGACAGAAGGTTCTGGAATCTGAGAGGAGCCACAAATTTCCTTCCACCCAGCGTTCCCCCAAGTCTCCCAATAAAAATGGTACCTCACTTATGAGGGTAGGCCTAGCGCCCGCAAAAAGAAATGCCCCAAAACACAACATGGACACATCACATTTTCACAACGAAAACAGAGATGTTTTTTGCAAAATGCCTAGCTGTGGATTTTGGCCTCTAGCTCAGCTGGAACCTCGGGAAACCTAGCAAATCTGAGCAGTGTTGAAAACTAGACACCTAGGGAAATCTAAGATGGGGTGACTTGTGGGGCTTTGACCAAGTTCTGTTACCCAGAATCCTTTGCAAACCTCAACATTTGGCCAAAAAAACACATTTCCCTCTCATTTCGCTGACAGAAAGTTCTGGAATCTGAGAGGAGCCACAAATTTCATTTCACCCAGCCTTCCCCCAAGTCTCCCGATAAAAATGGTACCTCACTTGTGTGGGTAGGCCTAGCGCCTGCGACAGGAAATGCCCCAAAACACAACGTGGACATATCACATTTTCACAAAGAAAACAGAGCTGTTTTTTAGAAAGTGCCTAGTTGTGGATTTTGGCCTCTTGCTCAGCCGGCAGCTGGGGAAACCTACTAAACCTGGGCATTTTTTAAAACTAGACACGTTGGGGAATCCAAGATGGGGTGACTTGTAGGGCTCTGTCCAGGTTCTGTGACCCAGAATCCTTTGCAAACCTCGAAATTTGGCCAAAAACCACTTTTTCCTCTCATTTCGGTGATAGAAAGTTCTGGAATCTGAGAGGAGTCACAAATTTCCTTCTACCCAGCATTCCCCCAAGTCTCCCGATAAAAATGGTACCTCACTTGTGTGGGTAAGCCTAGCACCCGCAACAGGAATTGCCCAAAAACACAATGTGGACACATCACATTTTCACAAAGAAAACAGAGCTGTGTTTTACAAAGTGCCTAGCTGTAGATTTTGGCCTCTAGCTCAGCCGGCACCTGGGGAAACCTAGCAAACCTGCGCATTTTTGAAAACTAGACACCTAGGGGAATCCAAGATGGGGTGACTTGTGGGGCTCTGACCAGGTTCTGTTACACAGAATCCTTTGCAAACCTCAATATTTGGCAAAAAAAATACATTTCCCTCTCATTTCGCTGACAGAAAGTTCTGGAATCTGACAGGAGCCAGCCACAAATTTCCTTCCACACAGCATTCCCCCAAGTCTCCCGATAAACAATGTTACCTCACTTGTGTGGGTAGGCCTAGCGCCCGCGACAGGAAATGCCCCAAAACACAACGTGGACACGTCACATTTTCACAAAGAAAACAGAGCTGTTTTTTCCAAAGTGCCTACCTGTGGATTTTGGCCTCTAGCTCAGCCGGCACCTGGGGAAACCTAGCAAACCTGCACATTTTTAAAAACTGCACACCTAGGGGAATCCAAGATGGGGTGACTTGTGGGGCTCTGACCAGGTTCTGTTACCCAGAATCCTTTGCAAACCTCAAAATGTGGCCAAAAAACCCACATTTTCCTCTTCTTTCGGTGACAGAAAGTTCTGGAATCTGAGAGGAGCCACAAATTTCCTTCCACCCAGCATTCCCCCAAGTCTCCCGATAACAAATGGTACCGCACTTGTGTTTGTAGGCCTAGCGACCGCGACAGGAAATGACCCAAAACACAACACAAAGAACAAAGACAACACAAAGAAAACAGAGCTGTGTTTTACAAAGTGCCTAGCTGTGGATTTTGGCCTCTAGCTCAACCGGCACCTGGGGAAACCTAGCAAACCTGCACATTTTTAAAAACAGGATGCCTAGGGGAATCCAAGATGAGGTGACTTGTGGGGCTCTGACCAGGTTTTGTTACCCAGAATCCTTTGCAAACTTCAAACTTTGGCCAAAAAAAACCATTTCCTCTCATTTCGGTGACAGAAGGTTCTGGAATCTGAGAGGAGCCACAAATTTCCTTCCACCATGCGTTCCCCGAAGTCTCCCAATAAAAATGGTACCTCACTTATGTGGGTCGGCCTAGCGCCCGCAAGAAGAAATGCCCCAAAACACAACATGGACACATCACACTTTCACAACGAAAGCAGAGGTGTTTTTTTCAAAGTGCCTACCTGTTGATTTTGGCCTCTAGCCCAGCCGGCACCTGGAGAAACCCAGCAAACCTGCGCATGTTTAAAAACTGCACACCTAGGGGAATCCAAGATGGGGTGACTTGTGGGGCTCTGACCAGGTTCTGTTACCCAGAATCCTTTGCAAACCTCAAAATCTGGCCCCAAAAATACATTTCCCTCTCATTTCGCTGACAGAAAGTTCTGGAATCAGAGAGGAGCCACAAATTTCCTTCCACCCAGCATTCCCCCAATTCTCCTGATAAAAAATGGTACCTCACTTGTGTGGGTAGGCCTAGCGCCCGCAACAGGAAATGCCCCAAAACACAACGTGGACACGTCACATTTTCACAAAGAAAACAGAGCTGTTTTTTCCAAAGTGCCTACCTGTGGATTTTGGCCTCTAGCTCAGCCGGCACCTGGGGAAACGAAGCAAACCTGCGCATTTTTTAAAACTGCACACCTAGGGGAATCCAAGATGGGGTGACTTGAGGGGCTCTGACCAGGTTCTGTTACCCAGAATACTTTCCAAACCTCAAACTTTGGCCAAAAAACACATTTCCCTCTCATTTCGCTGACAGAAAGTTCTGGAATCTGAGAGGAGCCACAAATTTCCTTCCACACAGCATTCCCCCAAGTCTCCCGATAAACAATGGTACCTCACTTGTGTGGGTAGGCCTAGCGCCCGCGACAGGAAATGCCCCAAAACACAACGTGGACACGTCACATTTTCACCAAGAAAACAGAGCTGTTTTTTTACAAAGTGCCTAGCTGTGGATTTTGGCCTCTAGCTCAGCCTAGACCAGGGGAAACCTACCAAACCTGCGCATGTTTGAAAACTAGACACCTAGGAGAATCCAAGATGAGGTGACTTGTGGGGCTCTGATCAGGTTTTGTTTCCCAGAATCCTTTGCAAACTTCAAACTTTGGCCAAAAAAAACACATTTCCTCTCATTTCGGTGACAGAAGGTACTGGAATCTGAGAGGAGCCACAAATTTCCTTCCACCCAGCGTTCCCCCAAGTCTCCCAATAAAAATGGTACCTCACTTATGTGGGTAGGCCTAGCGCCCGCAAGAAGAAATTCCCCAAAACACAACATGGACACATCACACTTTCACAACGAAAGCAGAGCTGTTTTTTACAAAGTGCCTAGCTGTGGATTTTGGCCTCTAGCTCAGCCGGCGCCTGGGGAAACCTAGCAAACCTGCACATTTTTCAAAACTAGACACCTAGGGGAATCCAAGATGGGGTGACTTGTGGGGCTCTGACCAGGTTCTGTTACCCAGAATCCTTTGCAAACCTCAAAATGTGGCCAAAAAAACACATTTCCCTCTCATTTAGCTGACAGAAAGTTCTGGAGTCTGAGAGGAGCCACAAATTTCCTTCCACCCAGCATTCCCCCAAGTCTCCCGATAAACAATGGTACCTCACTTGTGTGGGTAGGCCTAGGGCCCGCTACAGGAAATGCCCCAAAACACAACGTGGACACGTCACATTTTCACAAAGAAAACAGAGCTGTTTTTTCCAAAGTGCCTACCTGTGGATTTTGGCCTCTAGCTCAGCCGGCACCTGGGGAAACGAAGCAAACCTGCGCATTTTTTAAAACTGCACACCTAGGGGAATCCAAGATGGGGTGACTTGTGGGGCTCTGACCAGGTTCTGTTACCCAGAATACTTTCCAAACCTCAAACTTTGGCCAAAAAACACATTTCCCTCTCATTTCGCTGACAGAAAGTTCTGGAATCTGAGAGGAGCCACAAATTTCCTTCCACACAGCATTCCCCCAAGTCTCCCGATAAACAATGGTACCTCACTTGTGTGGGTAGGCCTAGCGCCCGCGACAGGAAATGCCCCAAAACACAACGTGGACACGTCACATTTTCACCAAGAAAACAGAGCTGTTTTTTTACAAAGTGCCTAGCTGTGGATTTTGGCCTCTAGCTCAGCCTAGACCAGGGGAAACCTACCAAACCTGCGCATGTTTGAAAACTAGACACCTAGGAGAATCCAAGATGAGGTGACTTGTGGGGCTCTGATCAGGTTTTGTTTCCCAGAATCCTTTGCAAACTTCAAACTTTGGCCAAAAAAAACACATTTCCTCTCATTTCGGTGACAGAAGGTACTGGAATCTGAGAGGAGCCACAAATTTCCTTCCACCCAGCGTTCCCCCAAGTCTCCCAATAAAAATGGTACCTCACTTATGTGGGTAGGCCTAGCGCCCGCAAGAAGAAATTCCCCAAAACACAACATGGACACATCACACTTTCACAACGAAAGCAGAGCTGTTTTTTACAAAGTGCCTAGCTGTGGATTTTGGCCTCTAGCTCAGCCGGCGCCTGGGGAAACCTAGCAAACCTGCACATTTTTCAAAACTAGACACCTAGGGGAATCCAAGATGGGGTGACTTGTGGGGCTCTGACCAGGTTCTGTTACCCAGAATCCTTTGCAAACCTCAAAATGTGGCCAAAAAAACACATTTCCCTCTCATTTAGCTGACAGAAAGTTCTGGAGTCTGAGAGGAGCCACAAATTTCCTTCCACCCAGCATTCCCCCAAGTCTCCCGATAAACAATGGTACCTCACTTGTGTGGGTAGGCCTAGGGCCCGCTACAGGAAATGCCCCAAAACACAACGTGGACACGTCACATTTTCACAAAGAAAACAGAGCTGTTTTTTACAAAGTGCCTACAAGCGGATTTTGGACTCTAGCTCAGCCGGCACCTGGGGAAACCTAGCAAACCTGCGCATGTTTAAAAACTGCACACCTAGGGGAATCCAAGATGGGGTGACTTGTGGGGCTCTGACCAGGTTCTGTTACCCAGAATCCTTTGCAAACCTCAATATTTGGCAAAAAAAATACATTTCCCTCTCATTTCGCTGACAGAAAGTTCTGGAATCAGAGAGGAGCCACAAATTTCTTCCACCCAGCATTCCCCCAAGTCTCCCGATAAAAAATTGTACCTCACTTGTGTGTGTAGGCCTAGCGACCGCGACAGGAAATGCCCAAAACACAACGTGGATACATCATATTTTCACAAAGAAAACAGAGCTGTGTTTTACAAAGTGCCTAGCTGTGGATTTTGGCCTCTAGCTCAGCCCGCACCTGGGGAAACCTAGCAAACCTGCACATTTTTCAAAACTAGACACCTAGGGGAATCCAAGATGGGGTGACTTGTGGGGCTCTGACCAGGTTCTGTTACCCAGAATCCTTTGCAAACCTCAAAATGTGGCCAAAAAAACACATTTCCCTCTCATTTAGCTGACAGAAAGTTCTGGAGTCTGAGAGGAGCCACAAATTTCCTTCCACCCAGCATTCCCCCTAGTCTCCCGATAAACAATGGTACCTCACTTGTGTGGGTAGGCCTAGTGCCCGCTACAGGAAATGCCCCAAAACACAACGTGGACACGTCACATTTTCACAAAGAAAACAGAGCTGTTTTTTACAAAGTGCCTACAAGCGGATTTTGGCCTCTAGCTCAGCCGGCACCTGGGGAAACCTAGCAAACCTGCGCATGTTTGAAAACTAGACATCTAGGGGAATCCAAGATGGGGTGACTTGTGGGGCTCTGACCAGGTTCTGTTACCCAGAATCCTTTGCAAACCTCAAAATCTGGCCCCAAAAATACATTTCCCTCTCATTTCGCTGACAGAAAGTTCTGGAATCAGAGAGGAGCCACAAATTTCCTTCCACCCAGCATTCCCCCAATTCTCCTGATAAAAAATGGTACCTCACTTGTGTGGGTAGGCCTAGCGCCCGCAACAGGAAATGCCCCAAAACACAACGTGGACACGTCACATTTTCACAAAGAAAACAGAGCTGTTTTTTCCAAAGTGCCTACCTGTGGATTTTGGCCTCTAGCTCAGCCGGCACCTGGGGAAACCTAGCAAACCTGCGCATTTTTTAAAACTGCACACCTAGGGGAATCCAAGATGGGGTGACTTGTGGGGCTCTGACCAGGTTCTGTTACCCAGAATACTTTGCAAACCTCAAACTTTGGCCAAAAAACACATTTCCCTCTCATTTCGCTGACAGAAAGTTCTGGAATCTGAGAGGAGCCACAAATTTCCTTCCACACAGCATTCCCCCAAGTCTCCCGATAAACAATGGTACCTCACTTGTGTGGGTAGGCCTAGCGCCCGCGACAGGAAATGCCCCAAAACACAACGTGGACACGTCACATTTTCACCAAGAAAACAGAGCTGTTTTTTTACAAAGTGCCAAGCTGTGGATTTTGGCCTCTAGCTCAGCCTAGACCAGGGGAAACCTACCAAACCTGAGCATGTTTGAAAACTAGACACCTAGGAGAATCCAAGATGAGGTGACTTGTGGGGCTCTGATCAGGTTTTGTTTCCCAGAATCCTTTGCAAACTTCAAACTTTGGCCAAAAAAAACACATTTCCTCTCATTTCGGTGACAGAAGGTTCTGGAATCTGAGAGGAGCCACAAATTTCCTTCCAGCCAGCGTTCCCCCAAGTCTCCCAATAAAAATGGTACCTCACTTATGTGGGTAGGCCTAGCGCCCGCAAGAAGAAATTCCCCAAAACACAACATGGACACATCACACTTTCACAACGAAAGCAGAGCTGTTTTTTACAAAGTGCCTAGCTGTGGATTTTGGCCTCTAGCTCAGCCGGCACCTGGGGAAACCTAGCAAACCTGCACATTTTTCAAAACTAGACACCTAGGGGAATCCAAGATGGGGTGACTTGTGGGGCTCTGACCAGGTTCTGTTACCCAGAATCCTTTGCAATCCTCAAAATGTGGCCAAAAAAACACATTTCCCTCTCATTTAGCTGACAGAAAGTTCTGGAGTCTGAGAGGAGCCACAAATTTCCTTCCACCCAGCATTCCCCCAAGTCTCCCGATAAACAATGGTACCTCACTTGTGTGGGTAGGCCTAGTGCCCGCTACAGGAAATGCCCCAAAACACAACGTGGACACGTCACATTTTCACAAAGAAAACAGAGCTGTTTTTTACAAAGTGCCTACAAGCGGATTTTGGCCTCTAGCTCAGCCGGCACCTGGGGAAACCTAGCAAACCTGCGCATGTTTAAAAACTGCACACCTAGGGGAATCCAAGATGGGGTGACTTGTGGGGCTCTGACCAGGTTCTGTTACCCAGAATCCTTTGCAAACCTCAATATTTGGCAAAAAAAATACATTTCCCTCTCATTTCGCTGACAGAAAGTTCTGGAATCAGAGAGGAGCCACAAATTTCTTCCACCCAGCATTCCCCCAAGTCTCCCGATAAAAAATGGTACCTCACTTGTGTGTGTAGGCCTAGCGACCGCGACAGGAAATGCCCAAAACACAACGTGGATACATCATATTTTCACAAAGAAAACAGAGCTGTGTTTTACAAAGTGCCTAGCTGTGGATTTTGGCCTCTAGCTCAGCCGGCACCTGGGGAAACCTAGCAAACCTGCACATTTTTAAAAACAGGACGCCTAGGGGAATCCAAGATGGGGTGACTTGTGGGGCTCTGACCAGGTTCTGTTACCCAGAATCCTTTGCAAACCTCAAAATGTGGCCAAAAAAACACCTTTTCCTCTCATTTCGGTGACAGAAAGTTCTGGAATCTCAGAGGAGCCACAAATTTCCTTCCACTCAGCGTTCCCCCAAGTCTCCTGATAAAAAAAGTACCTCGCTTGTTTGGGTAGGCCTAGCGCCCGCGACAGGAAATGCCGCAAAACACAACGTGGACACATCACATTTTCACCAAGAAAACAGAGCTGTTTTTTTACAAAGTGCCTAGCTGTGGATTTTGGCCTCTAGCTCAGCCTGGACCTCGGGAAACCTACCAAACCTGCGCATGTTTGAAAACTAGACATCTAGGGGAATCCAAGATGGGGTGACTTGTGGGGCTCTGACCAGGTTCTGTTACCCAGAATCCTTTGCAAACTTCAAACTTTGGCCAAAAAACACATTTCCTCTCATTATGGTGACAGAAGGTTCTGGAATCTGAGAGGAGCCACAAATTTCCTTCCACCCAGCGTTCCCCCAAGTCTCCCAATAAAAATGGTACCTCACTTATGTGGGTAGGCCTAGCGACCACAAAAAGAAATGCCCCAAAACACAACATGGAGACATCACATTTTCACAACGAAAACAGAGATGTTTTTTGCAAAATGCCTAGCTGTGGATTTTGGCCTCTAGCTCAGCCGGAAGCTAGGTAAACCTAGCAAACCTGTTCAGTGTTGAAAACTAGACACCTAGGGAAATCTAAGATGGGGTGACTTGTGGGGCCCTGACCAGTTTCTGTTACCCAGAATCCTTTGCAAACCTCAAAATGTGGCCACAAAAAACACATTTTCCTCTCATTTCGGTGACAGAAAGTTCTGGAATCTAATTGGAGCCACAGATTTCCTTCCACCAAGCGCTCCCCCAAGTCTCCCAATAAAAATGGTACCTCACTTATGTGGGTAGGCCTAGAGCCCGCAAAAAGAAATGCCACCAAACACAGTGTGTGGATATATCACATTTTCACAAAGAAAACAGAGCTGTTTTCTACGAAGTGCCTAGCTGTGGATTTTGGCCTCTAGCTCAGCCGGCACCTGGGGAAACCTAGCAAACCTGCGCATTTATGAAAACTGGACACCTAGAGTAATCTAAGATGGGGTGACTTGTGGGGCTCTGACCAGGTTCTGTTTCCCAGAATCCTTTGCAAACCTCAAAATTTGGCCAAAAAAACACCTTTTCCTCTCATTTCGGTGACAGAAAGTTCTGGAATCTGAGAGGAGCCACAAATTCCTTCCACCCAGCGTTCCCCCAAGCCTCTCGATAAAAATGGTACCTCACTTGTGTTTGTAGGCCTAGCGCCCGTGACAGGACATACCCCAAAACACAACGTGAACACATCACATTTTCACAAAGAAAACAGAGCTGTTTTTTACAAAGTGGCTAGCTGTGGATTTTGGCCTCTAGCTCAGCCATCACGTGGGGAAACCTAGAAGTCCTGCGCATTTTTGAAAACTAGACATCTAGGGGAATCAAAGATGGGGTGACTTGTGGGGCAATGACCAGGTTCTGTTACCCAGAATCCTTTGCAAATCTCAAAATTTAGTATGTGAGTAAGGGTTTTGTTGGTCGAGGACCACCATCCAGTCTCCAGGGTTTAGGGCAGGCAAGACCTGGCCTAGCATAAGCATCCTGAACTTCTCCTCTTGCAAGAAAGGCATTGACAGAGTTGAGATCTAAGATAGGAAGAGGGCATCCAGAAATTAGTGAGAGTAACTCCTGGCACCTACTTCCAATGTTGGAACACTCTCTATGACCACATTGGCCATAATCACCTGCTCTTTCTGCTCAGATTGACAGGTGGTCCACTGACAGTCCCCTTGCAGGTCATCAAAGGTTTTTGCGGGGTGGAAAGAAATGGCAGGACATGGCATTGAAGTACAATTTGTAGGATGCACTTATTTGAAGTGATGGCTTGCCACCTCTGGAGGAAATATCAGATCCTGTCTCTGGCAAGATGTGAGGCTGTATGCTAGAAAGGGCGCACAAAAGTGGTGTTGCAATTGCGGATGTTGGAGGGATGGGGGACTAAGCTGCACATGGTCCCTGATGCCCTGGGCATTATCTTTGTTAGCCGCAGTCAAGAAAGGGCTGAAAGTCCTGCTGAGCTGGTAGTAGTGTTTCATGTTAACAAAACTGAAAATTCCTACAATAGCCATTAAGGAGGTGAAAATGCTGGTGGAATTGTCTGATTCTGTGTCTATGTTTAAAAGTGTTCGTACATATGGCCCCAAGGGTCTTATTTGCAAGAAATTGGCGCAGTGCTGTGCTGAAAACAATTTTGCTGTGCCGAGCTGCATCATTTCCAAAACTCAGGGATGTGCCTTATTTACCAGAATACAGTGCATCCCTGTGTTTTCCCCTGTGCTAAATCAGCAGCCTGCCGCCAATGCAGCCAGTCTTGCGCCATGGTGCAAGAATGCCTGATTGCGGGGTGATTATGTGCAGGGAGGGTCACCTTCCTGCAGCACAAAAACAATCATTAATGGCGATTTACTCCTTCTATGTGTGCTGCAGAATTCGGCCTTCTTGTTGCGCCACTCTTACGCCAACCCTGGGGAGGCATTAGTTTTTGGCACTGCCTCAGGTTTACGTTTCCTTGTAAATCTGGGGCAGTGTCAAAAAGCAATGGCTATTGCGTGGGTATGCCCAGAGCAACACCCATTGCACGCCCCTTTGCTACAGAAAACTGCGTTGTGGTGGCCCATATTTATAAGGCCGTGTTAAGCCACAAAAAGTGCCACAGCGCCATCCGGGCGTTGCAAAAAGTGATGCTCCTGTGGTACAAGGGGCTTGTAAATGAGCTCCAAAGTAATTTGTTGCCTGAAATGCAAGAGCCATCAAGTGGCATATTCATTAGGGATGCCTAAACATGCCAAGAGATGTCTGTAAACCTCATCCAGGCATGGCACAGAAGTGCCATACTAGTACCCATCTACAGACCTAAATAGTCAGGCATGTCTAAGCTACAGCGGATCACAAATTTGGCTAAATTGTGGCCATGAGACTGGAGTCCCTCTGTCAGAACATTAATCTTCACCTCCATAGATGGAGTTATAGGTTTAAGACTTCTGCACTTAAAATCAGTGAAGGAGGCACTTTCTATAGTTGCAGGGCCAGGAGGAGAAACAGCGACAGTATTTGGAAAATTATCCAGGCCACTAGCATCTTGGAGTTCTTCATACTAGTTTTACTCATCATGTTGGGGAATAAAATCATCCGCTCCACCAAAATTATCATTGTCTGAGTAAATACCAAAAAGATTGTGTAAATATTGGGCACTAATGCATGGTAAGCGCAAAGAATCAGAATCAAAAGGACTGCCAGTTGGCTGAGCTCTGGTGGGAGCCGGGCATGGTTTTGATCAAGATCTTGGTGGATTCTGCTCAGAATTGGACATCAAAGTACTCCTTCGGTGTTAGCACCAGCGCCTATGCAAGAGAACAAACAGAACCACAGAGAATGGCCTTGGAATTGAAGTAGCCATGGGAGCCGCTGCTGAAACCGATGTGGGTCTGAGACGCATACATGGTGCCAAGAGGAGACCCAATGGCAGAAACTTGACTGAAGGCCCTTGCTGATCCTTGGAGCCCAAAGACAGGCCGGAGGGAACCAGTAAAGTTTCAAAAATAAGCATCATGGCCTTCTTTGAGGACTCTACTTGTTGTAACATTGGCAACAGACCCAGAAAATTGGATGGAGATCGGGAGCAAAACCCAATGGCACTCTGGCTCCGACCGGTCAAGCGAGGAGTCTTCCAATGTTTGGGACAAAGAGCTTCACCTCACGGTCTTGTATGACTTTTAAATTTATCTGGATACATTCATCATAGACCTGGGAATTGTGCTCTGACCCCAGGCACCGTAAGCATAACTTGTGAGAGTATATCACAGACATCTGTCTACAACACTCTCAACGTGACTAGAGCCCTCCTTTTTTTAGGGAGGTGTGACATTTTCCCTGGCACACTGGAAAGTTATTTGAGAAATGGGGTCGAAAAGACCAAGGAGTAGCTCTGGATCCGCATCTGAAGGCATGGAAAGAAGGCATGGAAAGAAAGGAAATGACCCAGCAAGCATGGGTGGTGCTTATGTGTGGCTCTGCCCACTACTTTCAGAGCGGAACAATATTGGCACAGAGCTGCACAATGCCACCTAACAGCATGCATGCGTACTGCTTTAAAGTTTCTGGATCTGGTAAGATTCCTGGGGAATATGCGATTGTAGATATCCATCAGAATATTATGCTACAGAAAAAATACAGAAACAGAACATTCTGGGAATAGCTGACACTCTTAGGGGAGTGCAAGATTAAGTAAAACCTGAAATATAAACAGGAACTTTATGGCTGACATGGATAACCTTATTGGTTTTTTACACAAATTTTCCAGAAATTGAACAATGTTTTTTCCAGTAGATTTAAGGACATGAATGATATCAGCCTTGTTGAAGTAGGAGGGGAACTATAACTCACACTGTGTTGCTCAGAGCGAAGCACGGTGAAAATAAATACTGTAAGTGCATTGTAGTTTTGCAATTTATACAATTTAGAGTGCTTTTCAAACATGTTTGTTGGATGCTGCTCTCCCTTGCACACCATTGACGTCATAAAAACCCTGCCTGTCTTTGTGAATTATCTTGTACATTTCAAAGTCTATCTATCTATCTATCTATCTATCTATCTATCTATCTATCTATCTATCTATCTATCTATCTATCTATCTATCTATCTATCTATCTATCTATCTATCATTCTAAACGTGTCTCTCTGTCTAACAGTCTACCTTCCTGTCTGTCCCTGTCTACATGTTAACAAAATGCCTATGTGAATACCATTTGTGTGGCAGCACAGTATAAAGAGAGATTTATCTCACACCTGTCACACTGAAAATAACAATGCTCTTGTAAAATCATGCACACATACACATGACAGGACATTACACACTTCTGGCCAGCTCTACAAGAAAGTAGCGCATCGGCCCTGATGCGCCACTTTTCTTTTACCGCCCCTGCCACACCTAACGACACCATGATTGCGCTGTATTTACAATACAGCGCACCATGGTGCTCATTTCCACAATAGCGTCACAATTCATGATGCTATTGTGGCGCTTTGCTGGATTAGCACCATAAATTATGGCCCTTGTGCAGCACAGCACTAGGGAAGCCCATAGATTACCATGGGCCCATCATTTGAACACCTGCCCCGAGTAGGCATTAAAAACGACAGAAACAATGTTGCAGTGAAATCTTGTAGACTTCATTGTACCATTTTTTGCATCCTCCCTGTATGGGAATGCCCCCATTGCATATATTATACCAAGGCGCAGGTATAATGTGGCGCAAGGGGTTACTAAGTGGCGCAATGTTAGCATTGCCCCACTTTGTAAATATGGCGCAGGGAAATGGCCTCTGTAACGCCACACTAGCGTAAAAAAAAAAAAGCGCTAGTGTGGTGCAAGGAGGCGCAAGGGCCTTGTAAACGTGACCCTTCATTTTCTCCAATTCTCACACTAGCACATACAGAATCAGAGACTCACACGGAGGATACTACAGGCTCCCTCCTAGCAGCAAACACACACAGACACAAATACATACACGTGTAGCCAGAAAAACAAAATATATCTCCACCGTGAACCACATCTCAAATGACACTGGGCAATGTAAACAAGCCTGGCTGTTCATAGGATATGTTTGCTTACTTAAGGATATTGTAAACAGAGGCATACAATCTGAATTTCACGGCACAATATTTGATTTGACCAAGCAGTTCTGCATGAGCACTTATGAAATCAACTTCACCGGCCTCGCTGATGGGCATCTCTAAATATGGTGGGTGGTGCTCTACCAGGGCATAGCAGGCCAGAGCATCTGTTGACCTGGTGAAACAGGGGGTCACCCACCAGACCATAACAGAGCCAAATAGCGTTCTTATGTTACACACACATTAAGGACCAAGTAAACAGCAACAATAACAGTGAAATGCATTTTGTGTGTTTTTGGGAACATATTTTTTATGTATAATTTATTATGAAGGTTTACAATTTATTATGAAGGTTTACAAAGGCCTAAGTGCAATTACGCTTTACGTAAAGGCAAACAATAGAACCCCTCAGGTAAGGCAAAATAATGTGACAAGAGTGAGCTTTCGTTTTCCGTCAGTGTAGGTAGGCTCTCAGAACAAAAGAAGTAGTCAAACTAAACATAATCTTAAAAGCCCAGGCCGCCATAGTAAAATGTCAAACATCAAGCGAGCAGTGAAACTATTCAAGACGCATTATGAAAGTAATTATTATAATACTATACAATAACAAATGAGCCTGTCACTTAAAAATTGCGAGTCATGCAAATTAATGCTAAGATTCAACATCTTTGTTAGCCTTTTAAAAGAACTTCAGGCGTGTTTGCCCATCACACCTCCCAGGGACCTTTTCAAATGAGAGTCGCCTTCTCTTGAGTTGCTGAGGAAGCTGGATAAAATTCATTCCTATAGAATTTGAGGAAATAAAAAAATAAACACAAAATGTTAGGTGGTAGCAGGGATGCTGGAACAATTTCAGATAGGGGGTGCTCCTGTCACCAATGTTACACCACAGAACTCACAGCGATTCTGAAAAATCCAAACATCACCCAAAGAACAACTGGGCCAAATGAGCTAAGCCCATTCAGCAGGAGACTGGTTAGGGTGCAGTATGTAGCTGGCATTACATTTAGGAGACCACTGTCATAAAACATGGTTTGGTAGTACACTGTCATTTACAGATGGCACATTTTCTACTGAAATGACTGCTAAGTTTGCACAGACCTATTTACTGATAAAACTATTAAAACTATGTAGCACACAAACAAAGCAGCCTTTCCTATCACACCAGCAACATTGTCACACAGTTGACTTTACAGAATCCTCACACTTAGCAGTAAGCGAAAGAAACGTAAGCACCAGTCTCCATGTTAAAAGAATAAGCAGCAATTTGTCAGAAGAATAGAGAGGCATTTGACCTCTGTCTGTGAATGACAGCAAATGTGACAAAATAAAAACGAAATTTAAAGTTATTCTTAATGTTTGTTTATTTTTGGAACTCCAAGATATTTACTTTGGGGGTGCAGTTACCCTGATAAAGGATTTGGGGGCATATTTATACTCCATTTGCGATGAATTTGTGTCATTTTGTTTTGACACAACTTTGGCGCAAAACTAACTCCATATTTATATTTTGACGTTAGACATGTCTAACGTCAAAATATTGGAGTTTGCACAATTTTTGAGGTGCATGAACCTACATTGCATCAATGAGATGCAAGGTAGGCGATCCCATCTAAAAAATGGTGCTAACACGATATCCCTATATTTATCCCCTTTTGCACGGTTGGGAGGAGGGGCTAAATAATGGTGAAAAGCTTGCTTTGGACCATTTTTGAACCCCTGGGCCAGACCAGGCATTAGGGGACCTGTGGACCCATTTCCATGGTTAAACACCATGGAATAGGTCCACAGGTGCCCTCCTCAAGCCCCAGGAACACCCCCACCCATACCAGAGGGACACCGAAGGATGGGGGACCCCATCTCAGGTAAGTAGTGTAAGTAGAGTTAAGTATTTTTTTTTTTTTACATTAAAGTGCCATTGGGGGCCCAACTTGTCACAGGGTGCAATGGCCATGCCCAGGGGACACTGATCCCCTGTGCTGGGCACTGGTGTGGTGGGCATGACTCCTGTCTTTTCCAAGACAGGAGTCATGTGGTATGGATGGTTTTGCGTCAGGAAATGATGCCAGACTGGTTAGAGGCATTTTTTTTTTGCCTCTAACCAGCCTACTGTCATTTTTTGGTGCAAAAAAAACCCTTCTCCCATACCGCCATCCCCACCCGACTAACGTCATATTTTTTTACACTAGCCCACCCTTTGCACTGGCTTGCGCCATTCCATAATTATGCCGCCCGGCTGTTGCTCAGGAATGGTGCAAGCCGGTGCTAAAATGTTTGATGCAAAACTGCCTTAGTGCAGTTTTGTATCAAAAAGTATAAATATGGCCCTTGGTGTTTGTGCTAAGGTTAGTGAAAGGCAGATCTCCAGCAGGGTTGAGTGAAATATTTCTCAAAAAGTAAGAGTGGGATATCTGAAAGTATCAATGCTTCTAACTTAAGTTGGAGCAAAATAGCAGTTCTTTAATGCAAATGCGCATCTGCATTTTTTTGCTCAGTAGGCAAAGGGGATGAACAGGCCACAATGTAGGTCACAGCACGACCCCAGTGAGCAAGTCCCAGCTCTCCCTGTGCTGCTACATCACTCTTGCTCCTGTCTTCTTTTTCCCATTTTTTGAGTGCCCCCTCCTTGCTTTTCCCTCGTTCTAATTTTCTCCTTCTATGCACTTCCCCCCAGTTTTTGTGTGCTTTCTCTTTGATTTTCCCTCGTTTTCACTGTTTTCTCTTTGCTTTCCCCCCCCCCTGTTTTTTTAGTGCCTTCACCTTCCTTTTCCCTCGTTTTCACTGCTTTCCTCATTGTTTTTCCAACCGTTTTTTGTGCAACCTTCCCACGCAGCCCCGGACCATCACCACTTTTGGAATTCCGAGGGCTCTCAAGGCCTGCCTGTTTGGATGAGCCTTCAGGACCTGTGCCCGGATACCCTGTCGGGTGCTAAACCACACTTTACAAATCCTGATTGATTTATTGATTGATTACAAATCCTGATTGAAGTACAGATTCTGTGCTGCAGTTTTAGGCCAACACATCGTGGATAGCACATTTCGGCACCTTTGTTCTTTTAAGCACTGTTTCCCAAGAGCTATATAGAGTAACATGAGCCAACTGATGTTACCCTTAGGAGGATATTGAGATGTTCATGTCCGAAAAGGCCTGTATACTTCAATGGCTAGAATTACAGTTCTATTCCAAATTTAAATGCAAACATGTAATTCGTTAAGTGCTGCTCATGAACAGTGGCTTCTGGTGTGCCCACTGCAGGCTGGTGGAAGTATGCGCCTCTAAAGCATTGTGCCTTTCGCTGCTGCTGTAGGGCAAACACAAGAGGGCGCCTTCAGCACCTCCCTGCGAGAATGAGACGCGCCAGAATCGGCGCCTGACATTAATTAGGTTGGGAAACACTTTCAGTAATCAGCACATTGGGTAACAAAATGAGAAAACGCACAGGTCCGTCATTTTCAAAAAGAAAACTGAAAAACACATTCATTTTTTTAAACTTTTTTACTGCCTCACATCCAAACAGTGAGTAAAATTGTAGTAAATGCTTTGCGGAATGACTTCCTGAGAGTGCATCATTTGCTGCATTTAAATATCATGTGGACACTTTTACAAAGATAAATGTGGCGATAAGCAATGCGCTGTATTTACAAGGTACTGTGCGTGAAAGGGGCATGCAATGGGTGTTGCTGTGGGCGTGCCACAGCAACACCCACTGCATTTTGACGCTGCCTCAGATTCATGAAATTTCGTAAACCTGAGGCAGCGTCAAAATCTAACACTACCCCCAGGGGTGGTGTTAGCAGGGCACAACGAGGAGCAATACTTTTATTCCTCCTCCTTTTTTGCTTTTTCTATGCGTGCTGCATTATGCAGCATGCATAGAAAGAGCAAAATGCCGGAAATTATTGTTTATGTGCGGGAAGGTGTCCCTTCCTGCATATAAACAATCATTTGAAAATGATGCTTTGGCACATCTGTGTGTGGTGAATTATACAGCACACACAGAAGTGCCAAAGTGCTATTAGTAATTGTTTATGTGCAGGAAGGGACACCTTCCCGCACATAAACAATCACACCTGTCAACGCAAAGATCTTTGCACGATGGTGCAAGGATGCCTGCGTTGGCGCTAGCAGCTGAATTTAGCACCAGTGCAGGTGACAACACAGGGGTGCACCATATTCATTTAAATACGGTGCATCCCTGCGTTTCTAAAGTGACTCATCGTGGTCCTGACAATTTTGGCGCAACACTGCGCTGCGCCACTTTTCCATAAAACTGGCCCTAATTTGATTTTAAAAAAGTCCCGAAGTCCACTTCACCTAGAACTGCCACGCTAACATGACACAACGCATCAGCTGAAAAACGTAACATATTATCTTTTTTAAAGTATTTTTTTCAATAAATGAAATTGATTGCAATTTGAATTCATCCTCCTGTTCTTTACAGTATCAGTTGTAATGTGTGCCTTAGAAGCTTGGTTGGAAGTTATTTTTCATGTTATTTTTAAAATTAATTTGTATTTATGTACCATTTAAAAATGTAATGGGAATACAATCAATATAAACATATTCTAACATGTAAACTATTTAGACCTAAATGTAATATACATATTTATTTATTTTATATTTTGCCTATATGATGACAGTGTTAATGTTACTCCTTGCCTCCAATATTTTGTATTGGAGTGTGTTGCCATACCAGAGGTTGGCCATGTGTGGTGCTTTACTTACTCCAAGGCTTGTTCGGAGTGCATTTAAGTCTTTTTTGACAGTACTACAGCAAAAGTAGATGTTGGTGTATATTTTGTGAGTGAGAACTATCTTAATCATTAGTGGGTGCATTTTGTGTGGCATCTCCCCCACCTTAAACCCCTTCTTTTATTTACCTTAACACCACCCAATTTGAAGATATTAATATAAATCTTTCAAACTCTACCCCTTGCACATCCCACATTTACAACTAAATGTTATACCCTTATGTGCAGAGAGCTCTGCCATCGAGGAAGATATTCCAGTACAGAAAAGACAGGCAAAGCAAAGATAGAGTTCTTTTTAGAGATAGAGGTGTGACTTGTAACTTTGAATTTGTGGCTTAACAGAGCAGTTAGCGATGTGAAACTCATATAAAATACATTACATTTTTTGTCATTTATCAATTCTAACAGTGCTTGTCAGTCATATTGGTCGGCAATGCAGACATGCAGTGTATTATAAAACATCAAACATTTGTCTGTACAATGAATGCCATCATTAGCTTGCCATGGTTGGACTCTTGCTCTGGGCAAGGGTGCTTGTTTAGGTATGACAGCACTTTTGTTTGTAGGTGACTAAGCCAATCCTACAACAAGTTGTAACTGTCAGCCCAACCCTCCTGGCTCACAAGCAGTACCTCACCAAAAACTCAAACAGTAAAAGGTGTTTTCTGGCAGCCTTTACACATCTGACATCTCAGGGGAGCCATGGTTAAACAGAGATTACCCTTTTCTCACAAGAGCAACAAGTCTCAGTCACACACAGGCAATGATTGAGATGCAGAAAAGTTTTCAATAGGTTTTATTAACAAGACAGCAATCCACTGTAAAATGCATGAGCTGCAATGATTAGGATAATGAACAATGCAAGAAACAGAATTGTAAAAACGAGTAGTGAATATAAAGGTCCCCACCATCTTGCAATAACATGAGATGAAAAGTAGGCACTAATACCCTAGCATGATAAACCTAATTTCTAACCTGAAGCGAGGTAGGTGGGATAAACCTAATCTGCCAGCACTGTGTCCATGAGCAGTGCCCCCCAACCCTTGTTACCTTGGAATGAGGTCTCTAGATCAGACTCCATGGGGACACGAAGGCCGGGTCTGCATCAAGGCGATGTGTAGCACAGATAGAGTTGATGGCATCTGGTAGGAATCTCTCTGATAACCTTGTCTGTGTAAGATGTATTTATACAGAATTTGTAGGACCCTGATGCAGGTTTGTTCTCAAACAATAGATAAGAAGGCATGCTTGGAGTGGCAATTATATAAACAGTTCCCTCCAAAATTACAATATATTCCTGTCTCACGTAAGTGGGAAAGGGACATGATGTGAATACCTACGTATATCACTTGTCTTTGACGCTGATAGTGATGCCTTCACAGAGTGGCACTGATAACATGAAATCAAAACATCTTCCTAACTATAAACACAGCAGACATCTTGGAAGAAATAATTAAATAAATGTGCTAAAACAGAGCATGCTAAGTAGGTTAAAAGTCATTAGGTGACGGGGCACAGGCCTGAAAGCCAGAAGGCTAAGCAAACTCCTGATTCTCAATAAAAACTAAATAGGATCTACTACAAGCTGAAGCCTTCTATTGCTTTGATCACCCTTTAAATTATCACATAAAGATGATGATAAGGGACCATGAAAGTTGAGGTTAGCATAAATTACAGGAGCCAATAATGTAAAAATCATGGCAATGGCCACATTCACAAGGATGGTCACACACTTTATTTAATGTTTGCAAGAGATACATAGAAAGTACAAGTGAAGGTGCATTTTCCTCTATATGGGCTGACTATATGGGAGTTGCTATTGATTTTAAGAGGAAACATTACAGTGGTTTTGGAATGCGGCCTGGAAATAAGTACATGTAGAATTTCGGGCATAACTACAGAACAAACTTAAGAATTGAATGTTCATTAGTGAAGTGTGCTACTTTAGAATATAAGGTACCTAAGTAGATAAACACTGGTTTGGTTAGATAGTGGTTCAATGAGAAGACAAGAGACAAAAAGGAACAAGCATCGGCAAAGCCAATAGGTCTCTCCAAGAGCTATTGTCTTGCCAATGTGTTTTAGCCCTGTTATTCACCAGCGTGGCTGCTGTTCAGCAAGGCTAAAAGTGCAGAGTAGAGTGGAGTGGTGTAGAGTGGAGTATTCATGGTGTGGTATCACACTGCCATTACAGACAACACATTTCCAACTGAAATGACCATTACATTTGTTCAGACATACAGGGGCATATTTATACTCTGTTTGCGCTGAATGTGCGTCAAAAGGTTTGACGCACATTCAGCGCAAACCGTGCCCCATACTTATACTTTGGCGCCCGACCCCGCCGAAATTCCATCATGTGCGCCATTTTTTGGAAGCGGGAAACTGCCTTGCGTTAATGATATGCAAGGTAGGCGTTCCCTTCCAAAAAATGAATTTAAGGCCTGTGCGCCTTATTTATCCCCCAGCGTCATTTTGACGCACAGGAGGGGGTGGGCCTTAAAAAACGGCACACAGCCTGATGTGCGCTGTTTTTTAACGCCTGAGTCAGGGCAGGCATTAAGGTATCTGTGGGCTCGGAATGAGTCCAGAGGTGCCCTCCCCTGCCCCCAGGGACACCCCCTGCCACCCTCACCCACCCCTGGAGGACACCCATGGATGGGGGGGTCCCATCCCAGGGAAGTAGAGGTAAGTTCAGGAACGTATTTGTTTACTTTTTTTTTAAGTGGAATAGGGGGGCCTGATTTGGGCCCCCCTACATGCCACTATGCCCAATGACCATGCCCAGGGGACATTGGTCCCCTGGGCATGGCCATTGGGCAAGGGGGCATGACTCCTGTCTTTGCTAAGACAGGAGTCATGTCAACGGGGATTGTGCGTCAAAAAAATGGCGCAAGTACGGTTTGAGGCCTGATTTTAGCCTCAGACCTGACTTGCACCATTTTTTGACGCACAACCCCCATTTTTCCCATACGCCGGCACTGCCTGGTGTGAGTCATTTTTTTTTACTCAGACCAGTCTGCAGCATCGGCTAACGTCATTCCATAAATAAGGCGCCCGCATGGTGCGTTGGAATGGCGTTAGCCGGCGGTGACATTTTTGACGCACAACTGCGCTGGGGCAGTTGTGCGTCAAAAAGTATAAATATGGCCTACAGTTTTACTAATAAAACAATACAATGCACAGACAAAAATGTGTGGAAATTGCCTCACCTAGTTTAAGGATTCATTTTGATCATAATAAAATATTTGTTTGCAGCACACTTCAGAAATAACAAAAAATATGCTTCAGCTGGGGGTTCATAATTCTGATATATTCTGAAATACTTATACATTTTATTTAAACATTGTTGTGTGCTAGGAAAAAACTATTTTCGTCATCAGTATCTACCAAGATTGTCACATAAATCCTCTTACTTGAAGTCGCGGAAAGAAAAGTAAACAAGCACCCTTGGAAGATAGCACCCGACATTTGACCTTGGTCTTTGAAAGCACAGCAAATGTGAAAAGATGAGAACAAGATTTAAAGGCCTGTTAACAGAAAGCAAGTTTGTGGAAGGATACACAAAACACAGTTTAGGCAACAGGATGGACAAAATGAACCTAAAGAGCCTAAAAAAATAAAGCCAGCACTGGAAAGCCACAAAGTGTGAGTTACAAACCACAAAGCCAATGGTAATCAACAAGCGGAAAGCATTCCATGGACAACATTCTGGAAGTCCCCAAGATGTCTTTAGCAAACCAGACAGCTGCCCTGTCTGGTGGGCTGCGATCTAAAAATGATTTTTAGAGAGGATATAGTGACTATCACATGAACAAGAAAACATAGACATACACAGAAGATAAGACTGCAGCTACAAGCTTCACAAAAACCAAACACGGAGCTGCTGAAGGAGTCATTTATATTATGTTTTTTAAACTTTTTGAATCAATAGATGTGGTTGATATTAAATTAATCCACTAACTGACAATCCTGGAGTAACTCCAGAGAATAAATCTATATAATAAGGCATACTCTATGTAGATTATCAAAAATAAATGTGTACAATATAAAATTCAGAGAACTTTATTGTAGAATAAAATATGTTCTACTTCGAAAAGGATAAGAAACTTAGAGCTTGATCAAAACATGTAAAGGACCTCAGAAATCTGGCTGACTCAATAATGAGGACTGAGACCAGTAACTGGATACTATCCATGCAAGAACTACATAGCATAAAATACCACAAACATTGTCAAAACATGTAACTTGAATGTAAAACAATGGCAAATCTAACAGTTGTCAAATTGTGCTGCTAAGAATACAATATATTGCATTGAATGTTCATGTAACCTCAAATATATTGAAAAAGCAACCCAAGAAGTAAGATGCCATATTCTAAAACATTAATCAAGACTTTGAAGTAATGTACTGAAATCTCCCTTGAAAGATTGTTACAATACTCTTAATGATTCTGTTAAGGAAATCAAATGGTGTATGCTTTAATTGGTCACTGATTCAATAAGAAAACAAGATGTGGATAGGTTACTGGCAATGAAAGAAAATAGATGGATTTAAAAAGAAGACAGTTGAAAAGGGCTGGTATCATGTTGCGGGAAAACTGAAATAAAGAAAGACAAGACTTCTCTTGGCAAGGCAAAAGTAGGTTTACTTGTCACAGCCAAAGCGGCAAACAGCTGATCTCAATTTGCTGCTCGCAGGTGGCTGCTTATATAGTTGAAAAAGTGATGACCTAAACACAGTTGTCTAAAAAAGCCAATAACAGGTTAAAGGATATTCATTTAATATTATACTTTTACATAAACATCACATTACCTGCATCCTTTAAACTTGTAACCTTTTCTGTACATTCTCTTATATTAAGTCTAACAAAGCTTTGATGAAACATTAATTTTCCTTTGAGCGTGTGAGTGTTTATTGCTCTGTTCCCAAGACTACTTATCCGAATCTGCGTGTACTCTTGACTGAAGTTACCTTTCACCGATATTCTCTAGGTTATGTTTCCTTTAAATAGTAGAATGAGATGCGTGCTTGTGTGCTGTGATCATAAACTCTGCAAGGCTCATTTAAACATGCATTTCCATTTAATTGAAACTTGCTGATCATGCATTCTAGTTTCTAGTGAACTCTCACCTATTTTGTGTCATGGTGAAGCTTAGACCTGAACTGTTTTTTAACCACATATGTTTCTGCAATGCTCTCTACTGATGTCTGCAGTATCAGATTTCTTCGTATTTCATTTTCTCCTTAATCTTCCCCCCACTAGGTGATATTTCAACTACTTGCTCTAATCCTGGATCTGCGCTTGGTATCAAATGATATGTATTGCCCTGAGTCTCCACTACTTGGGTAGGTGGCCTAACTGTGAACATCCCTCCTACTTCTGTACTCATATTCTTACAACAAGATATAGCTAATTGAATACCACAACGTATCAAAAGCAATAGCACAAGAAATGGCAATAAAGCCTTAAACAGTCCCCACCTCCAGGAAGGGAGCCCATCAAGCCTCCTTCGTTCACCATTTTCTTTTGTAGCTTGGGCAAAAGTCCCTATTGCATACTCCTCCTTCCATGGCCATCATAAGATCAAGTACACAACGATGCTGCATGATCATCATTCTCATGCCACGCAGCTCTTCCTTTATGGCATTGAATCCATCGTTTATAGCTTTAATCGTCCTCATTAGTTCCCATCTAGTTATTTGTAACCACCGAGCAGTTGATTTCGCCTGAACAAACAGTAAAACAGTAAAACACTCCCGAAGGACATCTGGGCATCACTGAACAACCTGGGGTCTTCGGGAACATCATTCCAAGTGGTAGTACAATAATATTCTGCAGCTCTTCTCCGGTGATGATGTAACAAAGTTGTTGAATGGCTCATGGAGTAATCATGTAGTTTAGAGCTATTGATTCCTGGAATGACCAAAACTGGTGTTTGCAAAGTAACCAAAGAACAGAAGCCATTCCAGTTAGGTAGCAAAAGGGTGTATAGTAATTCTCCACACTGATAATAATAGTTCATGAGGCTGGAGGTGCCCCCCCAGCATGTTGGCGTTATCTATTGTGGTATTGCAGTTGATATTTTTCCCCACATTGACTGTGCTGTTTCCTCTGAAACATAAAGAAAGAGGCATTTATCTCATGACTGCCCAAGGACTCACTGTACCACGCACCCAAGTGTATCATGTGATATTATCATCCTATACACGTGCACACTTTTCTACTGCATCCTAACTAATATCAGTACCATTCCATAGGGATATGGCCTTACAGGAAAACTCAATATCAGAATGTCATTGATCATGGGCATAAACTGATCCAGTAATTCTGAGTCCTGGCCAAAGAACTTGGGGCCAGATGAAGGAAGGTAAAAATTTGCGAGACGGAAATTGCGAGTCATTGCGACTTGCAATTTCTGACTCGCAAAATGGGATCCAACAAAAAAATGCGACATCAATTTGCGACTTGCAAATGATGTTTCACCGCAGATTGCGAGTCCGCTGTTAGTGAGGTCGCTTTTGCGACCTCGCTAAAAACTAACTCGCAATTTGCGAGTCGGGTGTCACAAATTGCGACTGTGCCGCAAATTGCATGCAGGTGCAGCAAAACAGTTGGAAAAACACTTCCTGGCTCTTGCTGATGACATCAGAGCCAGGAAGTCATCAAATACACCTGGGAGGAGGGAGGACCACACCCTTTTCAAACTGCTGAGCAACTACCTGGAGGAACAGCTGCAACCATGGAAGACAGAGGCAGTGCAGGAAGGAAGAGGAAATTGAAATTCTCTGAGAAGGAACTTGAGGTGCTGACAGAGGAATGCTGCCAGCACCATGACCAGCTTTTTGGAAAGGCATCCCTGAGTGTCCCAGACACTGAAAAGAGGAGGAACTGGCAGGAAATTCAGGAGAGGATCAATGCCCTAGGGGTGAGCCACAGAAGCATTGAAGAAATAAAAAAATGGTGGTATGACCTGCGCTCCAGGACAAAGGAGAGGGTGGCAGAGCGCCACAGGGAGATGAGGGGCACAGGAGGAGGCCCAACCACCATCCCAAAACCCACAGCCATGGAGGAATTGGTGGAGCAGACCCTAGAGCCTGAGGCAGTGTCAGGAATGGGAGCACTGGACACGTCAGCGCAAGGGACATCCAAAAGTGAGTACCATGAAACATGCATGTACACCTATAAATGCTATACCCACACTCACCCAGTACACAGCAGCATGCACAACCAGACTAGCTCCATTCCAGACTAGCAACCACCAGAATGGTGCATTATGGGCAATGTAGTACAGTAGGCAGCATATAGGCAAATGTTTATTAGGAGGCATACAACAGATGTTAGAGACTGACAGTGTGTTCCCTTTATTCCCACAGGTCTCCCACAAGACACCCCCACCAGCCACACCATCCAGGGTGAAGACAGCAGGCCACAGGCAGGGCAGGAGGCTGCAGCAGACAATTCTGGGCCCAGCACAACACCACCACAGTTACCTCTAGATGGAGAAGTGGACATGGAGGAAAGAGACACGACACCTGGTCCCAGCCACACTGTGAGACAGCAAGATCCAGAAGCACCACCGCGTCGCAGACGCAGAGTCCAGGTCCAGGCAGTGGCCCAGGAGGATATAGGGGAGGCATCCATGTCTGCAGTTGAGGCATCCCTCCTATCTGGTCAGCGCCTGCAAACAAGGCAATTGAGGATTATTTCTGGGGCAATGCAGAGGATGGAACACAATTTCACTCATGGCCTGGCAGAAGTGAGCACACAGTTCTCAAGATTGAATGACAATGTCAGTGACCTAACACTATCAATACGCCAACTGGTGACGGAACTGGTGGCTGAGAGACAAAGTGCACGGTGCCGTGAGCGCCAACTAGTGCAGAGATTTGACCGCATGGCAGCGTCCATTGTCCGTCTTGCAATGAACACCACAGGCCTGTCACGACGGACCGTGAGCCTTCAGGTGGACCTCGGCCACTTTGCAGGGGATGTGGCGCGGGGACTGGCCCGCATTACCCACGCTGTGGACATGTTGGAGGACAGGCAGGTGGCAAGTGGCACGGCTGAGACCCCTCAGGACAGTGAGGAGGGGTCCACTATCAGCAGTGCATTTGCCACAGACACACGTGTACTGGGGAGTGGCAGTGCACGTCAGGGGTCTGCTGACCCACCTGGCACGAGCCATGCTGGGCGTACCAGGAGGAGGTGTTAGGCACAAACACTGCAGGAATCATGAGGCACATGCAGTTAATGTGTCCTCATTAAGGGTGGACATGTGCAGCCCCTTCCCGACAGTTCTGTTCTGTAGTTATTAGGTTCACTTATAAAAATGTTTTGTTTGATCCACTTCACAACTGGGCTCTTTGTGTGTGACGTTAGTGAGTGTGGTGACAGTTGCAACGTACCTTCCAAAGTATTGGTTTGCAATGTGGTCCCGTCTCTGTCTGCCTTAATTTGCAATGCTTCTATCCCCAGGCTGGCGATGTGGTAGCTCTTGCTCGTAATCCTCCGAATCTGGGTCTTCAGGGGTGAGATGTAGCCCACGTCTGGTGGCAATGTTGTGGAGTATTGCGCATGCGCCAACGATTTTGAATGCTGTTATAGGGTAGGTCGCTCCCCCTGCCGCTGCAGCTCCTCCAGCTCCTCCAGGTTCCTGAGTTCCTGAGACCCACCTCACATTAAGTACCCCCCACCTCCCAGCCCCTCGCTCTGCCCCGCGCTACTCACCCTCTCTCCTGCTTCTTTTGTTCTTTTCTTCTTCTCTGTTCTTCCTCCTCGCTCCTCGTCTGTAATCTTCTTCTGTACTCCTCTTTTCCCCGTCTTCTCTCTTCTTCTCTTCTTCCTCCTCTTCTGTGGTCTTCTGCCCTCTGTTCTTCGTTTTCTGTATCTTCTTCTGTGTTCCTCTGTGTTCTTCTGTGTTCTTCTGTGTTCCTCTGTGTTCTTCTGTGTTCTTCTGTTCTTCCGGTCTTTCTTTCTTCTGTTCTTCCGGTCTTCCTTTCTTCTGTTCTTCCGGTCTTCTGTTCTTCTGTTCTTCTGTTCTTCCGGTCTTCTGTCTTCTGCCTTCGGCTCTTCTGCCTCCTCCGTCTTCTTCTCCCCGCGCCTGCCCTCCTGCTCCTGCCTCATCCCCCTCCCTCACTCGCATCCCCCTCTCTATCTCCCCTATGTAACCCTGTTCACTATCTACCTCCCTCACTCCTCCTATCTACCTATCTCTCTATCTCTCTATCCCACTATCTAACTCCCTCACTCTCCACCTCCTCCTATCTTCCTATCTCTCTATCTATTTCTCTATCTATCGATTTCTCTATCTATCTATTTTCACTATCTATTTCTCTATCTCTCCCCCCTCCCGCCACCCCCTCTATTACCTATCTTCCTATCCTCTCACTCTACCTCTCACCCTCACCCACCTCTACAACTCCCCTCCCCTATCTTCACAACCCTACTCCTATCTTTCTCCCTAATCTCCTAAACCTCCTAACACTCACCCCCTCCACCCTTAAACCCCCCTCCCCCAGCTCTTCTCACTCTACCTGTCCCCCCCCTCCCTCGCGCTTTCCCGCCGCGACCTCCTGCACGCCCCCGCCCCCCAGCTCCCATTCGCCCCCAGCTGACCCCTCCCCCCCTCCTACCTCATATGGCGGCCGCTGCGCGACAGTGGTAGCGACTCTTGACCCAAGGGTATGTCGCTCCCCATGCCGCTGCAGCTCCTCCAGCTCCTCCAGGTTCCTGAGTTCCTGAGACCCACCTCACAGTAAGTACCCCCCACCTCCCAGCCCCTCACTCTGCCCCGCGCTACTCACCCTCTCTCCTGCTTCTTTTCTTCTTTTCTTCTTCTCTGTTCTTCCTCCTTGCTCCTCGTCTGTAATCTTCTTCTGTACTCCTCTTTTCCCCGTCTTCTCTCTTCTTCTCTTCTTCCTCATCTTCTTCTGTGGTCTTCTGCCCTCTGTTCTTCGTTTTCTGTATCTTCTTCTGTGTTCTTCTGTGTTCTTCTGTGTTCCTCTGTGTTCCTCTGTGTTCTTGTGTGTTCTTCTGTGTTCTTCTGTTCTTCCGGTCTTCCTTTCTTCTGTTCTTCCGGTCTTCCTTTCTTCTGTTCTTCCGGTCTTCTGTTCTTCTGTTCTTCTGTTCTTCCGGTCTTCTGTCTTCTGCCTTCGGCTCTTCTGCCTCCTCCGTCTTCTTCTCCCTGCACCTGCCCTCCTGCTCCTCCCTCATCCCCCTCCCTCACTCTCATCCCCCTCTCTATCTCCCCTATCTAACCCTGTTCACTATCTACCTCCCTCACTCCTCCTATCTACCTATCTCTCTATCTCTCTATCCCACTATCTAACTCCCTCACTCTCCACCTCCTCCTATCTTCCTATCTCTCTATCTATTTCTCTATCTATCGATTTCTCTATCTATCTATTTTCACTATCTATTTCTCTATCTCTCCCCCCTCCCGCCACCCCTTCTATTACCTATCTTCCTATCCTCTCACTCTACCTCTCACCCACCTCTACAACCCCCCTCCCCTATCTTCACAACCCTACTCCTATCTTTCTCCCTAATCTCCTAAACCTCCTAACACTCACCCCCCTCCACCCTTAAACCCCCCTCCCCCAGCTCTTCTCACTATACCTGTCCCCCCTCCCTCGCGCTTTCCCGCCGCGACCTCCTGCACGCCCCCGTCCCCACCCCCCAGCTCCCATTCGCCCCCAGCTGACCCCTCCCTTCCCTCCTACCTCATATGGCGGCCGCTGCGCGAATGCACAGCGGGCGCGCCAGAGGCAAGCCCGTCTGCGCCCGTCCGCGCCTGGCCCGCGCCCAGCGCCACGACCCCTGGTCCCCAGCTCTCCCAAGCCCTGCTGATCCGCTACGACCCCACCACCCTCCACGCCCTCAACCCAGGACGCTCCAACACCTGCTTCTAAGCTTCTAAGCTCACCCCAAACGCACCCATGGACCCTTCGCCTGCAACTCCTGCAAACGCATCTTCCACCACGCAACTACCACGACCACAAGCCCACGCGCGATCAACCACCTCAAGTGCATCCTAGTCAACGCTCGCTCCGTCCACAAACACGCCGTTGAACTCTGGGACCTCCTGGACTCCACAGCACCGGACGTCGCCTTCATCACGGAGACCTGGATGAACGCCTCCTCTGCTCCAGACATCGCCACCGCCATCCCCGAAGGCTACAAGATCTCCAGGAAAGACTGCACCAACCAAGCAGGAGGAGGTATCGCCATCGTCTTCAAAGACTCCATCAGCGTCACCACCTCCACCGAAGACACCCCTCTCGCTGCTGAACACCTGCATTTTCAGATGCGCACCGACCCGAGGACCACCCTCAGAGGATCCCTCGTCTACCGTCCTCCCGGACCACGCGCCCCTTTCAGCGACGCCATCGCCGACTTCATCTCCCCGCACGCCCTCGCCTCACCGGACTACATCCTCCTAGGCGACCTCAACTTCCATCTGGAACAAAACAACGACCCCAACACCACCACCCTGCTCGACAACCTCGCCAACCTCGGCCTCAAACAACTGGTGAACACCGCCACCCACATC
Source organism: Pleurodeles waltl (assembly GCF_031143425.1). NCBI lineage: Eukaryota > Metazoa > Chordata > Amphibia > Caudata > Salamandridae > Pleurodeles > Pleurodeles waltl. The sequence continues at coordinate 315,999,368 of NC_090437.1, read as the reverse complement.
GCCGGACACACGCTCGACCCTATCTTCTCCGCCAGCAAACACGTCTTCTTCAGCCACGCCTCCGCCCTACACTGGACCGACCACAGCTGCGTCCACTTCACATTCCGACGCGAGACCCGCCACCTCCGCACTCAACCCATCCCTCGACGACAGTGGAACAAGATCCCTGAAGAGCAACTCTTCTCTGTACTCACCGCCAACCAACCCACCCTCACCGCCGACCCCAACGATGCAGCCCTCAACCTCACAAACTGGATCTCCAACTGCGCAGACAACCTTGCTCCCCTCAAATGCACGCATCGACAGACCAACATCAAAAAACCTCTCTGGTTCTCTGACACCCTCAAAGAATCAAAGAAAACTTGTCGCGCCCTTGAGAAAGCCTGGCGCAAGGACCACCCCGCTGACAACATGACCGCCCTCAAGAACGCTACCCGCGAACACCACCACCTGATCCGCGCTGCCAAAAGGAACTTTTTCACCGACAGACTGGACAAAAACAGCAGAGAACTCTTCAGCATCGTCAAGGAGTTCTCCAACCCCAGCGCCAACGCCGTCACGCCCTCACAGGATTTGTGCGAATCCCTCGCCACTTTCTTCCATTGCAAGATCAGCGACCTCCACGACAGCTTCGGACACCAGACCCAACCAAACACCACCGAACCCACATCCCCGGCCATCACCCTCAACAACTGGACCCACATCAACACGGAAGAAACCAAATCCATCATGAACTCTATCCACTCCAGCGCCCCTTCGGACCCCTGCCCGCACTTCATCTTTAACAAAGCCGACGACATCATCGCCCCGCACCTCCAGACCGTCATCAACTCTTCTTTTTCTTCTGGTACCTTCCCCGAATGCTGGAAACACGCCGAAGTCAACGCCCTACTAAAGAAACCTACGGCTGACCCGAGCGACCTGAAAAACGTCCGCCCCATCTCTCTTCTGCCTTTCCCAGCCAAAGTAATAGAGAAGACAGTCAACAAACAGCTGACCACCTTCCTGGAAGACAACAACCTGCTCGACCCCTCACAAACCGGATTCCGAACCAACCACAGCACTGAAACCGCCCTCATCTCAGTCACAGACGACATCAGAACCCTGATGGACAACGGTGAAACAGTCGCCCTCATTCTTCTCGACCTCTCGGCTGCCTTTGACACCGTCTATCACCGCACCCTAATGACCCGCCTCCGCTCCACCGGGATCCAAGGCCAGGCCCTGGACTGGATCGCCTCCTTCCTCGCAAACAGTTCCCAAAGAGTTTACCTCCCTTCGTTTCGCTCAGAACCCACGGAGATCATCTGCGGCGTACCTCAAGGCTCATCACTCAGCCCGACACTCTTCAATGTCTACATGAGCCCCCTCGCCAACATCGTACGCAAGCACGACATCATCATCACCTCCTACGCCGACGACACCCAACTTATACTCTCCCTCACCAAGGACCCCGCCAGCGCCAAGACCAACCTACAAGAGGGTATGAAGGACGTCGCAGATTGGATGAGGCTCAGCCGCCTAAAGCTGAACTCTGAAAAAACGGAAGTCCTCATCCTCGGCAACACCCCGTCTGCCTGGGACGACTCCTGGTGGCCCACGGCCCTCGGCACCGCACCGTCCCCCACAGACCACGCCCGCAACCTCAGCTTCATCTTGGACCCTCTTCTCACCATGACCAAGCAAGTCAACGCCGTGTCCTTCGCCTGCTTCCTCACCCTCCGCATGCTCCGTAAGATCTTCCGCTGGATCCCCGCCGACACCAGAAAAACTGTGACCCACGCCCTCGTCACGAGCCGCCTGGACTACGGCAACACCCTCTACGCCGGGACCACAGCCAAACTCCAAAATCGCCTGCAACGCATTCAAAACGCCTCGGCCCGCCTCATCCTCGACGTACCCCGCAGCAGCCACATCTCCGCACACCTGAGACACCTGCATTGGCTCCCAGTCAGCAAATGGATCACCTTCCGACTTCTCACCCACGCACACAAAGCCCTCCACGACAAGGGACCGGAATACTTCAACAGACGCCTCAGCTTCTACGTCCCCACCCGCCTCCTCCACTCCTCTGGCCTCGCACTCGCTGCTGTCCCTCGCATCCGCCGCTCCACGGCGGGTGGGAGATCTTTCTCCTTCCTGGCGGCCAAGACCTGGAACTCCCTCCCCACCAGCCTCAGGACCACCCAGGACCACTCCGCTTTCCGGAGACTCCTAAAGACCTGGCTGTTCGAGCAGCGATAACCCCCCCTTTTCCCCTAGCGCCTTGAGACCCGCACGGGTGAGTAGCGCACTTTATAAATGTTAATGGTTTGATTTGATTTATTGGGGCATACTGGAGCGCACCTCCACTTCTGTGGAGGCATCGGAATCTTGCCTTCAACAGTCCAAAGGTCCTCTCTATGACATTTCTGGTCCGCCTATGTGCACTGTTATATCGCCTCTCATTCTCATTGCTGGGTGTTAGGTACAGGGTAAGTATCCATGGTCGTAGCGCATATGCACTGTCACCTGTTTGGCAAAAATTAACAATGTTAGCAGGGCATGGATGGTTTCTAAAGTGACCTGTGTGTATGACTTCAGATATATCCGTCTCCAAACTCCCCACGTTCTAGGCGTTGGTGTATCCCACTGTGCCTGAAAATGTACGAGTCATGTGTACTCCCTGGAAATTTGGCTACCATGTCAGTGATGACATATTGGGCGTCACATACCACCTGGATGTTCAGTGAGTGGGTACACCTCCGATTGCGGAACAGATATTCCAGATTTGCAGGAGGGCATATTTGTATATGTGTCCCGTCTACACACCCTATTACATGTGGGAAGTTGTCAATTCTGTAGAATTCCAACATGGTGCTGTTAATTTCTGCCTCATCCCTGGGTAGGTATATGTATCTGGACATGTGTGTGAGTATGGCATCTAGGAAACATCTGAAGAACTGTGAGAGTGCACTTTGGGATACCCCACCTGCCACAGCGATGACCCCCTGATAGCTACCCGAGGCCAAGAGGTGCAGTGAGCATAGCACTTGCACATGTGTGGGGATGGCGACGCCGCGCACAGTCTGTTGTTGAAGCTGCAGATTGAGTAGATCAATTAATTCTAATATTGCTGCACTGCTGAGTCTGTATTTGTCATAAATCTCCTCCTCAGTTTATTGGAAAAGTGTCTGCCTGGTTCTGTATATCCTCTCCGGTCTCTGGCTCCTCCTCCTCCTCTGCTGGGTGGCGTGGACTCTCCTCCTCCTTGATATCACATACATTTCAGCCATTTTGAGTAACCCAGATGCCTTCTGGGTCTCCTTTTATACTTTGGTTATGGTTACCACCTGCTCTGACTTAGTGGTAATTTGGGTGTGCAAAATGGGCTTTTTGCGACTAGTCGCAATTTGCGAGTGGCTTTTTCATATGGTTTGCGTCTCACAAATTGCGTCATCCTATTGTGGGTCGCACAATGGGGTCGCAATTTTTGCGAGTCGGTAATGGCTTGCATCGCAATTTGCACTGCGGAAATTGGATTTTTGCATCCCATTTCCGATTTTGCGGGGTCGCAAAATTGCGATTCGGGCCATTGAGACTCGCAAATGTTTGCTACATATGGCCCATAGTCTGGGGATAGGGGTTTTTAAGTAACTATCACACTCCATGGCTGAGTGTGTCACTCCTAAAAAGCCTGAACCTAGAACCATTTGTATCCATTCTGCAGTGTTAGTATGACCTGTTTTCTACATTCATGCTATCTCATCTTTAATGTCTTGCCTATCTGTAAGGAAATATAATACTTCTACTATGGAGACCTATTTTGTGGCATTAATTAAAAAATGTGTTACCCTAACATGTGTCTGCTGCATTCAGGGTTAATCCTACAGAGAGGTGTAACAGACATAAAGTTGTTCTTGGGGGGTATTTTTTTAGTTGAGTGTGGCCTATCTGATCATGTGGCATGAGGTATCAATGAGCAAAGAAAACATGAGTCACTTGTGCTTTCTAATCCTATTTATTTCTGACACATGTTGATACCACATATTATCAAGCAGGCTAGCATGAATTTTATGAGACACAATGGTATGAGTAGACAGGTCTCTTCGTAGGTGTGTGTTCTACGGGCATCTCTACAGAAAAGCAGCAAAAGAAATAACATTAACTAATAAACAAAAAAGAAAAATAATACACAACTTTCCATTCATGGAATTGAAAAATTGTCCCCAAGCAGAAGTTGTGGATCTTTACCCCTCTTTTCTCATTTATATTGCTGGCTGTGCTTGGTGGAAGCAGGGTTCATCCGAACGTCCGATAGGTGGATCCATGGCTTCCTGCCACTGACCTTGATGGCAGTAGGGGTGCTCATTGTTACAGAAAAAGGGCCATCGAACTTGGGATCTTACCATTTCTGAACAAAGGGCCAGATGTAGCAAGGCATTAGCGCCTCGCAAACGGCGAAAAACGCCGTTTGCGAGGCGCTAATGCCCGCACGCGATGCAGAAACACATTTTGCGAGTCGGAACCGACTCGCAAAATGTGTTTCCGACTCGCAAATAGGAAGGGGTGTTCCCTTCCTATTTGCGACTCGCACCGGGATGTAAGTTGATTTGCGACCGCGAAAGCGGTCGCAAATCAACTCGCAGTTACCATCCACTTGAAGTGGATGGTAACTCATTCGCAAACGGGAAGGGGTCCCCATGGGACCCCTTCCCCTTTGTGAATGATCACAAAATTATTTTGTCAGAGCAGGCAGTGGTCCTATGGACCACTGCCTACTCTGAAAAAAACCAAAACAAAAGGTTTCGGTATTTTTTTCTATTTGCAGCTCGTTTTCCTTTAAGGAAAACGGGCTGCAGATAGAAAAAAAAACTGCTTTATTTAAAAGCAGTCACGGACATGGTGGTCTGCTGTCTCCAGCAGGCCACCATCCCCGTGAGTGCCTAGACTCGCTATGGGGTCGCAAACTGCGACCCACCTCATAAATATTAATGAGGTGGGTCTTTGCGACCCCATAGCGAGTCGCAGAAGGTGTCTGAGACACCTTTCTGCCTAGCAAATTGCGAGTTGCAAATTGCGAGTCGGAAGGACTCGCAATTTGCAACTCGCAATTTGCTTTCTACCTACCTCTGGCCCAAAGTTTCTTACAAAGACTTGGGGGCATATTTATACTCTGTTTGCACCGAATTAGTGTCATTTTTTAAAACTCTAATTCGGTGTAAAACTAACTCCATATTTATACTTTGGTGCTAGACCCCTCTAGCACCAAATTTATGGAGTTGAAAAAGTCATTTTTTGAAAGTGGAGACCTACCTTGCCTTAATGAGATGCAAGGTAGGCGTTCCCGTGCAACAAATGACTCTATGGCCTTAACGCCATATTTAGGGGCATATTTATACTCTGTTTGCACTGAATTAGCGTCATTTTTTTTACTCTAATTCGGTGCAAATCTAACTCCATATTTATACTTTGGTGCTAGACCTATCTAGCACCAAGGCCCTGATTTATACTTTTTTTGCACTGCATTAACGTCATTTTTCAATGCAAAAGTGGCGCAAACTTACAAAATATTGGCCCTTATTCATACTTTTTGCTGCAAAACTGCACTAACTCAGTTTTGCACCAAAAAGTTTAGCACCGGCTTGCACCATTTCTGTGCACCAGCCGGGCACAATATTTATGGAATGGTGCAAGCCGGTGCAAAGGGTAGGCTAGAGTTTAAAAAAATGATTTTATTCGGGTGGGGCTGGCAGTATACAGTAGAAGAAGAGGGTTTAGCACCAAAAAATGGCTTTAGGCAGGTTAGAGTAAAAAAAAAATGACTCTAACCAGATTAGCGTCATTTTATGGTGCTAAACCTACCATGCCACATGACTCGGCAGGAGTCATGCCCACCACCCCAATGGCCAGCACAGAGGACAGGGGTCCCCTGGGCATGGCCATTGCACCCTGTGCCATGTATGGGGGCCCGTTTCAGGGCCCCCTATGGCACTTTAAAAAATAAAATGCACTTACCTGTACTTACCTGGGATGGGGTCCCCCATCCTCACAGTCCCTCTAGTGTGGGTGGGGGTGCCCCAGGGGCCTAGGGAGGGCACCTCTGGGCTTATTCCATGGTGTTCCACCATGGAAATAGGCCCACATGTCCCCTAACGCCTGCCCTGACCCAGGTCTTAAAAAATGGGGCAAAGCAAGCTTTGCCCCATTTTTTGACCCCTCCTCCCTCGCACCATTTTTTAATGGGAGTATAAATATGGCGTTAAGGCCATAGAGTCATTTTTTGCACGGGAACGCCTACCTTGCATCTCATTAAGGCAAGGTAGGTTTCCACTTCCAAAAAATGACTTTAACTCCATAAATTTGGCGCTAGACGGGTCTAGCACCAAAGTATAAATATGGAGTTAGTTTTGCAATGAATTAGAGTTTTAAAAAAATGACGCTAATTCAGAGCAAACAGAGTATAAATATGCCCCTTAGCGTCAAAAAATGATGCTAATCTGGTCAGAATCATTTATTTCGACTCAAACCTGCCTAACGTGATTTTTTTTTAAGCTAGCCTACCCTTTGCACCGGCTTGCACCATTCCATAAATATGGTGCCCAGCTGGTGCTAAAAAATGGTGCAAGTCAGTGCAAAACATTTTGGTGCAAAACTGCGTTAGTGCAGTTTTGCACCAAAAAGTATAAATAAGGCCCTTGATCTCCTATTTTCACAGCTCGGAGGTTGACCTCAGCAATGGCACTCTTCTCCTTCCTGCTGTTTGACTGTATGGAAATGGACTTTGCAGCCTTCATTAATTCAATAAGCTAAACATGAATTTCATCACTTAGGATTTCAGCTGTACTTTCTCCCTGCACCTTACATGTAGTGGCAAGTACTTGTGTATTCATGAGTCTTCCTGTCTCTGTCTCCTGGGGATTTAGGTGGTGATCGGAACCAGGTGTGTTCCTAAGGGAGAATAGTGTAAGTGAAAGCAACAAAGGCACTCAACTATGCCATTACTCTAGGGGTGGTAAACTGAAGACAATATGTTACCAATAGTTATTGCATTGATCGAGCATGCTGATAAAATCAATGTAAAGAGCCTTAAAAGGACCTTGGGGTTGTGGAATGGTAGAATTTATTATTAGTGCGGGGTTTGGAGAGAATTGTTGGCAAATGGTACAATTATGAATGCACATAGTAAGCATATCATGCAAGTTAGGAACAAACTCATCTTGCTGCATTTGCATAGACAAGTGATCTCTTGAGTTGTGAGATGGAAAATGCAACTGATCAAGAGCTATCATGAGTAAAGCCTGAGGCATCACTGGTTTACCTGCAGATATTTGTCTATAAATCAACTCGTCCCCTGACTGAGAGCACCCACTAGCATCCCATAATTGTTTCTAGTGCAATGGAGCAGCTTCCTGTAGTTCTCGAAGATGTAAATGTGTTGTCTCAGCATAATGAGGCGTAATAGTATCTCTGGTAGTGTTTGACTCATGCTCATGTGGCGAGGCAGCCTGGACCACTAAGACAGGGATATGTATTTCCCCGTGACCCAAAATCCTGTCCATTTGGATGTGCTGCACACTTCACAACTGCCTCTGCTTGTGGTAAGGCAAGTCTCTTTAAAAAAGCCTCTATGAGAGTCCTATGCATGACAAGACTCACGACTCCTTGGAGGAAGCCTCTTCTGCTCCATCTCATGATGCTTTAATGTACTGTTGTAGTTATGTAAGCCGAATCCGAAGAGATCATGATAACTTTTCCTATGCCTTGCTTGAGAGCCACTATCATGGCTACGGATTCTGCTGCTTGTGCAGAATATTCTGCTGGTAGTGATAGCTGCTCAACTATATGAAGTGTGTCTGAAAAATCGTGCTGCTGTGCTCTAACCACTGCTGTACCCATGTTTCTTATTCTTATGAGCTGGTCAATGGTGGAAGAACTGTCAACAAAATACACAATGCCGCCAGAAATAGGATCCTCTATTGGTTGGCTAGATTCATTAGGGATATACATTGCACAATAATTTGCATCAACCTCAGAGTTTAATATAGGATGAGCAAAAAATGTTGCAGGGTTCATCATATGACACTTTACAACCTTCAAAGGTGGGAGTGACAGTGTTACCTCGTACCCTGACACTTTCTGTGTAGTTAAGGTAGCCTTCTGAATGATAGCAAACACTGCATGTTCTGCATAGAGCATCAGAGGTGCTCCCATGACACTGGGGGTGCCTTTCTGTACTGCAAAGACTGCAGTGTTGAGAGCTTGCTTGCAGGGGTAATGTCCTTTCATGACTGAGTCCAACAGACCACTGAAGTATGAAATGGATTTATGTTTTGGCCAGAGTGACAGAAAAATACATGAATTCCATTCTAACTAAGTTTTTAGACATAAATTTGTTTTTAACCAGCTCGCAAAACAGCTTTAGGCCAGGGCACAACACAGAGGGGGTCATTCTGACCCTGGCGGTAATTACCGCCAGGGCGGAGGTTGGCGGTAGCACCGCCAACAGGCTGGCGGTGCTCCGCCGGGCATTCTGACCGCGGCGGTACAGCCGCGGCCAGAAGCGGAAAGCCGGCGGTGTACCGCCGACTTTCCGCTGCCCATGGGAATCCAAGCTGCGCCGCCATGGGGATTCTGACACCCCATACCGCCATCCTGTTCCTGGCGGTTCGCCCGCCAGGAACAGGATGGCGGTATGGGGTGTCGAAGGGCCCCTGGGGGCCCCTGCAGTGCCCATGCCAATGGCATGGGCACTGCAGGGGCCCCCGTAAGAGGGCCCCACAAAGAGTTTCACTGTCTGCTTTGCAGACAGTGAAAATCGCGACGGGTGCCACTGCACCCGTCGCACCCCTTCAACTCCGCCGGCTCAATTCTGAGCCGGCTTCCTTGTTGACGGGGCTTTCCCGCTGGGCCGGCCGGCGGTCTTTTGGCGGCTGCCCGCCGGCCCCGCGGGAAAGCCAGAATGACCGCCGCGGTCTTTCGGCGGGAACCGCTTGGCGGGCGGCGACTGCCGCGGTCAGAATCACCCCCAGAGTCTGCCCTCCTTGCTGTCACAGAGCATCTACCTGGTAGGCTAGATGAAGGTAGGCCTGCTGCCCTGATTTTACTCAATGTAAGTTCTGCATTTGATACCTTGTCACACAAAATTTTACTTCAGCATTTACTTGGGATTGGCATAGATGGTTCTGCTCTGGCCTGGTTTGCCTAGTTTCTTGCTGAGAGTTCTTTTCAGGTCATTGTTCCCCTGTGTAGATCTCAAATTCATACTCTGCGCCATGGCATGCCTCAGGCATCTGCATTAGGCCCAAATCTGTTTAATTATTGTATTCAACCTCTGGCACAGATGGTGAAACCCTTGGGTCTCACGCTGGTATTTTATGCAGATGACACGAAGCTTGGGCTCTCTTCCTCCGATAATTTTAGGTTGGACCTGGCCTTATTTCGGAGAGGTATGCTTGCTGTGGCAGAGTGGATGGACACCAAGGGGCATATTTATAAGCCCCTAGCGCCACCTTGCGTCACATTAGCGGCATTTTTTTTCTTACGCTAATGTGGCCCAACGAGGCCAAAATCCTAGCGCCCTATTTACAAAGTGGCACAATGCATGCACTGCTCCGCTTTGTAACCCTTTGCGTTACATTATGCCTGCGGCACGTAGAACCAATGGAACACTCATTTGTTGTATCGGTCTGCCATGTAGAGTCAGGCCCCCTGTAACCTCAAACAATTCTTTTCTGGGATATGGTTGACCGTGCGTTCCGTGAAACCGTAACTGCTTGAGCTCTATCCCCTCTGCATACATTATGCCTGGCACAAAGGGTTACAAACTGGTGCATTCATGCATTGCGCCAATCTGTAAAAGTGGCGCATCATTTTTGGCCATCTAACGCCATATTAGTAAATGATGTTAATGTGCCATTTAAATGGCTCTAGGCCCTCTTAAGTCTGTGCTTTATTTTCTTAGATTTGTAAACCTTTCTTCACAAAATAAGGAATCCAGCAATTTATCCTTTAGTCATATGTTATACATCGCAACATTACTCTGTAGCCACATTTCTACATACATGTACATACACATATTCATCATCAACACTGGACACCCAGCCTGCCACTTACTTTCCTGTGGCTTCCAGTTCCTGCTTGTTCCAGACAGATCCAGTGACACCGCAGTTGCCTGGGTTTTTCCACCAGGGTTTTCCTGACCGGGTTTTCCCACTCACCTTCTTACCAGCAACAGAAGCCCCGCCCACCCCAGGACCTAGTTAATGAAGGGTGCAACGCGACCACCCAGCGGACGTGCGCAGCAGGCATGCCACTGGCGTGGTGCAGGTGTACCAAAAGCAAGCCCATCTACGGCTGTCCGTGCATGGATTGCGCCCAGCGCCAAAACCTCTGGTCCTCCCTCCCCCCAAAGATACACCATCCCTGAGCTCTACACCCTCAACTCTGGATGCTGCAACAAACAGTGCCACTGCACCGACCTACTGCCACTTCACCTGCCACAGCACACACACCAGCCCACCAACCAGCACCACCCCGAACACACCACAGACACCATCTGAACAAAACACCAACTCGCTTGGGCCCTTCTGAACACATGCTCACTATGCAAGCATTCCACCAAATCATGGGATCTCATCACCACCCTCGAACCTGACATCGTCTTCCTCACCGAGACCTTGCTCAACCCCATATCTGCCATGGACATTGCCACCTCAATCCCCAACGGACATGACATCACTCACCATGACTGCACCAATTAGCCGGGAGAAGGAACAGCCATCATCCACAAAGCGACCATACAGTGCATCACCACCACGACAACACCACCACCATATTGGACATCTCAACTTCAAGCTCTACACAGTCGACAAAACAACCATCAGAGGCACCCCCAGGCCCGCGCTCCAGGCTAGCCCCAGCATCGCAGACTTCATTGTGCCCCTAGCCTTAGACTCCAAGGGCTACATCTTCCTTGGCAACCCAAATTTCCACATCAAGGATGCCAACGACAACAACTTTGCACATCTCCTCAAGAGTATGAGCAGCCACGGATTGACTCAGATCATCCACGACCCTGCACCCACCGCAGGACACACGCTGGACTTTATTTTCACCTCCGGCAATGGCGTCAGATACAGCCATGTCACAGAACTCACATGGAACGATCACTCCATTGTCCACTTCAGCATCTCCAGCCCCCGCACCTTCACCCCCAAGATGACCAGCTCCCCCCACCAGAGGTGGAACAAAATCTCAGCGACTAGCTGGGCAGATGCCCTCAGCACCTCCAACCCCGCTACCACCACCAACCTTGAACAGGGAGTGAAAAACTTCAACACATGGATCACCAATTCCGCCAACAGCATCATCCCCATCAAGAGCAATAACCAGAGAAAATCCTTCAAAAAGGCCAGCTGATACACCCAGCGAAACTGGACAGCAAACAACTGGAGAGGAGATGGCGCACCAGCAAGGATGCCTGTGACAGAGTTGTGTTCAAGATCTCCCTCAACCTCTACCAACCACCAGCTGAGGGCAACAAAAAGACATCCCTTACCGCACGCATCGCAGCCATCGCACCAGCGCCACCAACACCAAGGAACTTTTCAACATTGTTAAGGAATTCTCCAACCCGGCTACCAGCAAAAACAACCTCAAACCCTCACAGGAGCTGTACGACAACCTCGCCCACTTCTTCCGCAACCATATACAGACACTTTGAACTCCAACCCACAATTACTGACTTCCTCAACAGATATTCCACCACCCTAACTGACACAAACCACACACTGACCACCTGGAACATCATCTTCACCCAGGACATCACTTCCACCTTGAAATCCATTCACTCAGGAGATCCCAGAGACCCATGCCTGCACCACATCTTTAACCTTGGAAACCAAAGACTCAGCCAGGAACTCGCCACCCTGCTCAACACTTCTGTCACTACTGCAACATTTCCTGACGCTTGGAAACATGAGGAAGTCAGACTGTTGTGGGTCCATTTTAGCTTCTTGCCTGGGCACAGTACTGGCTTAGCTTCGGCTTGTGGCCTGTGCCCTTTTACCCAGATAATATGCTCTGTTTTCACTTATCCTGTTTTATTCATTTTAGCACAGCTTGTTTTAGCAGTCATGTTTTTCTTTTATAATCAGTTGCTATTCTGCTAAAGAGTCATCATCAGTGTTATGGATGACATATTTTTCATTGTGTTCCTTTACCCCAGGTTAGGAGGAACAGAATGTAAGGCACACAGGATAATATTTTGTATTTCTACCACAAAACTGCATAAACAGTCCAGCGCTTAGGTACATACCCGCATCAGGCCTTTGTGCAAGAACAAAACATGTCCCCTATATGTACATCTTGTGGTTCAAAGGGCATTAGAGGGGGTTCCAGCCAAGATTTTCCATCCAGGCTACATGCCGGTTTGTGACTGACCTCAGTCTTTGTGTCTCTGCGGAGCCTGATCTGGAGACTGAAGGTCTGACATTGAACCAAGGTAACTGGGGTAGTGTGTGCTTCTCATGGACACTGTACAGACAGATATGTCTTACATCTCACTAAGGGGCTAGAGATTAGGTTTCTAGGTAGGACTTGTACATTCATGTCATTGCAACATGTTGGGGTTGCTCATATTTACATCTCTGATTTTCACAATCCTGATTTTGTTATTCCTCATCATCCTAATCATTGTAGCTCATGCATTTTATCGTAGATTGCAGTCTTTTCAATAAATGTATTGAAAACTATCCTGCATCTCTTTTCTTACCTATGTGTGTGTAAGAGACTTGTATGTGGAGAGAAAAGGGTAAGGCTTGTTTACCATGATTTGCCTGAGGGTTTTTCAGAGTTCCATGCGCAAGGCACAAATCACCTTTACCATTTGGGTTTGGTGAGGTGCTGCTAGAGAGCTAGGAGAGTTGGGCTGACAGCTGCCAAATGGTGTGGGAGTGACTCAGTTGCCGACAGAGGTGCTGCTGCTCCAAATCCAGCAGTCTTGTTCTACGAGAGTCCATTCAACATGGCGACCACCAATGATGGCGTAGACACTAATTTTACGGGTCTCCAGAGTATCTCTGTCTCACAAACACCGAAGGTACCCTAAGTACCATTATACAGAGAAGTCTGTGGTCTTAGGGACAATCCTCCTCAGCTTAATATGAAGCACCTATCTAGGCTGTAGGTTTGTCAAGCTAGAAGCCTGAAAAGGATTTTCCACCGTTGGTGTTCCCAACTCTGATACCCATTTTTTAGTATGGCAAACGTTATAGACATTCAGGAGAACTACCAGCATCCACTCACGCAGTTTCTTTTAGCTAATGGCTTAACAGAAAAAGTTGAGGATGTTACATTCGTCATTGAAGCCCACAACGCATACATAACAGAAATATTTTACTCTTGGGTCATATTTCCTGAAACAGATTCAAACACACATACATTTCAGGCACACTGAATAGCAAACGTACCACAAGAGTACTGAGCTTATCATTACCTAAAGATACCTCTCTCTTATCAAGAACAATAAAACCTATTCAATGCGCCCTACCACATGTAATACAACCTGTGAGATTAGGTCCTGTAAGGAACGATGGACTGACGTGGCCAACACTTGGCACACGCACCATCAACAATGTGCAGGCTATGGAAGTAGCTGAAGTATGCACACTTTACAATAAGCTACTAACAATATATAGATGTGTAATACAATTCAGAATGCGGACTTTGAGCACCACCCCAGCAAAGGCTGCTCCAGCTGTTTATCAATTGGCCATGCTGGGAATTAATCCACAAATAGTCAACTCAATAAAGAGAAAAGCACACACAGAGCGGGAGAAGATTCCGTTCTGGATTGCACAAAAAACAAATCAGCAGTGTTTCCTCATACGGGACCCCAAGACAAGCATAGAATTCTCACAATGTGCTTGTTGTTTGGCATGGTTCCCTCATTAGAGGACTGTAACACTTTGGGTTCAGCCTTTGCCGCAATTAACACTACCACACATTGTACCCCAACACTTGTCAATTTTCCAGAAGTGTTAAAACAAATTCAAAATGAACATGAGGCAGACGCGACCATGGACCTGGCCAAGAAACTGATGCGCAATTTTGACAGTGTCAATTATTTTAAGTAATATTAAAGGGGAAGCAGCAGCGTTGGCCATTTGCCAAAGGCTCCTGGAGATTCCTCTACCGGTACAGGAGCCCGAGTTATTCCAAAACCTATACTAGTATAGCACTGGATAGTTTGGGGGCCAGAGCAACTAAACCAAAAATTCAGTATACCACCCCTATGGAAGGTACTAAACAAGCAAAACAGGGTTCTAAAAAACGCTAGAATAAACAAAAACAAAATAATGACAGAAGAAGTCAGAGAGGAGAATCTCCGCGGCTGGAGACCTTGGAGAGAAGATAGAATCTTCTAAATAGAGACTCCTGATAGACACCAATATACTGATACACGTCCCTCTCGTTCCTTTCAGGCCACACCGGACAAATGGAATGAGAGAGTGGGAAGGTCTGAAATGCTTTCCTCAGGAGCTTACATTAAAAAAGAGGGCAAAGCTCCTCAACAAAAACCCCAATTTAAAAAGAAAAAGGTGGCTGCAATTTCAATAAAAAAAGGCAGCCATGCTGAGAATGTTGTTGAAGAACAGGATGTGAGCAGTGACTCTGCTAGACAGAGCGCCAGAGGTCACAATATGTCGCCAGAATCTTACAGATCATCTTAATGTGACAGCAACTAATGACTTTCTTGTCATTAAGACAGCTGACAGGCGAGTCTTCCCCCCAGACAGGGTTTATGAATTAAATATCCAAATAGAGGGAGACATAGAGCACACTATTGAAGAAATATTTTGGGAAAACATAAACTGTGATATTCTATTGGCAGAAAAAGACTGGCCACCTGAATTTGTCTGCAAGCTCCCACATGGAGAAGATGTCATTTTGCCTTCTTTCCCAGTCCTGGTTTCAGATGTTGTAAAGAAAGCCTACCCCGCTGATTATAGGGTGGGATAAAGATTCCCCCTGCCATATAATACCCATTATATCTTCACCACAGCCTCAAATGCAATATCCTATTAAACATGAGGCTAAATCTCAGGTGAGAGAGATTCTCAAACACACCTTGAGTACCAGGGAGTAATTGAGCCCTGTGTCTCTACAGTGAATAACCTGTTATTCCCTATTGCAAAAAACAGATAATTCATATAGAATAGTCTTAGATTACAGATGCATAAACGGACCAATGCAATACAAAACGCACACAGAACAGCACTAATTAACAACAATATGCACAAAAAATACAAAACAACCTTGGATAGTTCCAATTGGTTTTTCTGCCAAAATCTAGGACCTAAAAGTCAGGTTCTTAGCCCCTGATAGTCGGTATCTTAGCACTTTGAGCTCATCAGGCTCTCAGAAGCGCTTTTGGCATTTACCACAAGGGTATATGAACAACTCTGGGTTGTTTTCAGCCAGAGTAACATCAATACTACATGAGATTGATCCTGAGGTGTTGTCTTATGTGGATGACGTTTATCTCACAGATGACAACCTCAATATGGCCTGGGTGGATCAGATTGTGTTAGGATTCGCCGCCCAGGGCTACAAATTTAATTTTAGGAAAACCAAAATTGCTTTCTTAAGCGTCCTATTTTTGGGATAAAAGCTATCAGATGAAGACAAGAGCGTGGACCTGCACTTCCTAGAAAAATGCACTCAACTTCAACCCCCAGACACCATTAAGAAACTGCAGTCTTTGCTGGGTTTCTTAAACTTTGGCAGAACATACATACCTGATTATACACAACGCTTAAAACCACTTTTTGCTCTAATTCGTCCAGTAAATACTGGACAGCAGAACACACACACATTCAAAGAGAACTGAAGCTGGACATGCCAGAAGCAAAACACTTACATACATGTGACAACAAAACAAACTTGGTCATCAGAATAATTGTTGGCACTATTGGATTTACCTATGTCACTTTTAATGAAGGTTACACAGTACCCATAGCGTACAAATCTCATTTGTACTCTAATGCAGAACAACATTTTGCATCCACAGAAAAAACTGATTGCTGTACGTATTGCTGTCATTAAAAAGAGGCCACTTGCCCAAGTGAAATGCATTATTGTCGTGACCTGGGTGCCCTTGAGGCAGTTACCAAAGCTAGCCTCCCAAACTCCAAAGCATTACATCGACATTGGGTTCAATGGGCAACCTTCCTGGCTACCACTGATGTTGATTACAACTTTGATCCAAAGCTTCAGACCCAAGAATTTTTCCAATACGAACATGAGTACCCTGCACCTACCAACATATTACCACTTGATCTATACCGAACTATCATTTACACTGATGGTTCAGCACAACCAGCTGTTGGTGCTAAACACCAACACTCAGCCACTTGCGCAGCTGTAAGTGAAGTGATGAGAGATGGTACCTTCCACCCTCAAAACACCTACATGCACAGCCTAGGGGACTGAACTGCACAACTGGCAGAGCTTTAGGCTCTTGTCCTGGCAGTGGAACATACAAATCCAAACTTACCAACACTAAGGGCCTTATTTATACTTTTTGGTGCAAAACTGCACTAAGGCAGTTTTGCCCCAAAATGTTTTGCACCGGCTTGCACCATTTTTTAGCACCAGCTGGGCACCATATTTATGGAATGGTGCAAGCCGGTGCAAAGGGTAGGCTAGCTTAAAAAAAAATGACGTTAGGCAGTTTTGAGTCAAAATAAATGATTCTGACCAGATTAGCATCATTTTTTGACGCTAAGGGGCATATTTATACTCTGTTTGCACTGAATTAGCGTCATTTTTTTTAAAAATCTAATTCAGTGCAAAACTAACTCCATATTTATACTTTGGTGCTAGACCCGTCTAGCACCAAATGTATGGAGTTAATGTCATTTTTTGGAAGTGGAAACCTACCTTGCCTTAATGAGATGCAAGGTAGGCGTTCCCGTGCAAAAAAATGACTCTATGGCCTTAACACCATATTTATACTCCCATGTAAAAATGGTGCAAGGGAGGGAGGAGGGGTCAAAAAATGGGGCAAAGCTTGCTTTGCCCCATTTTTTAAGACCTGGGTCAGGGCAGGTGTTAGGGGACCTGTGACCCTATTTCCATGGTGGAACACCATGGAATAAGCCCAGAGGTGCCCTCCCTAGGCCCTAGGGAGACCCCCACCCACACTAGAGGGACTGCGAGGATGGGGGACCCCATCCCAGGTAAGTACAGGTAAGTGCATTTTATTTTTGAAAGTGCCATAGGGGGCCCTGAAATGGGGCCCCATACATGGCACCGGGTGCAATGGCCATGCCCAGGGGACCCCTGTCCTCTGTGCTGGCCACTGGGGTGGTGGGCATGACTCCTGCCTTTTCTAAGGCAGGAGTCATGTGGCATGGTAGGTTTAGCACCATAAAATGACGCTAATCTGGTTAGAGTCATTTTTTTTCACTCTAACCTGTCTAAAGTCATTTTTTGGTGCTAAACCCTCTTCTTCTATACTGCCAGCCCCACCCGACTAAAGTCATTTTTTTAAACTCTAGCCTACCCTTTGCACCGGCTTGCACCATTCCATAAATATGGTGCCCGGCTGGTGCACAGAAATGGTGCAAGCCGGTGCTAAACTTTTTGGTGCAAAACTGAGTCAGTGCAGTTTTGCAGCAAAAAGTATAAATAAGGGCCAATATTTTGTAAGTTTGCGCCACTTTTGTGTCATAAAATGATGTTAATGCGGTGCAAAAAAAGTTTAAATCAGGGCCTTGGTGCTAGATGGGTCTAGCACCAAAGTATAAATATGGAGTTAGTTTTGCACAGAATTAGAGTTAAAAAAAATTACACTAATTCGGTGCAAACAGAGTATAAATATGCCGCAGAGTATAAATATGCCCCTAAATATGGCGTTAAGGCCATAGAGTCATTTTTTGCACGGAAACGCCTACCTTGCATCTCATTAAGGCAAAGTAGGTCTCCACTTTCAAAAAATGACTTTAACTCCATAAATTTGGTGCTAGAGGGGTCTAGCACCAAAGTATAAAAATGGAGTTCGTTTTGCACCGAATTAGAGTAAAAAAAAATGACACTAATTCGGTGCAAACAGAGTATAAATATGCCCCTAAATGTGTGTGATTCGTATTATTGTAAAAGTCCTAAAATGATTACCTGATTCACTGGTGCTTGAATGGCTTCAGCGATTCCAAAAGGAACACCATCAAACACAGAAACTTGTGAGGGAGGGTAGCTGACCTTTGAGACAGATTACCAAAAGCTCATGTAGTACATACATTGAGCCATCAACATGCAGGAATACATGTTGCAGCTTCTGTTGCTGTAATACCTCATTCCCACACGAGAATGGACAATGAGATGCTGGCTGCTGTGAAAGCTTTGGCTGACGGCAAGCCTTTACCAAAAGCATACCCTGCAAAATATTCCTATCATCTCAGTGCCCACAACATTGCATTTGCAACCATTCCAGGGGTGGGAGATCGTGTGATCCCCAACCAAGGTCAGAGATTATATCTCATCAAAGCAGAGCTTGAGGGTGTTGCTTCAGCTCATGCGGGTGTGGCGGCTATAATATCTCTATTACAAAAACACTTTTGGTGGCCAGGTTTTCACAGACCAAGCAATATGCCTTTTGTTGTGACATTTACCAGCAAATGAAAGGGTCCACCATCAAACGACCACCGCAGACACCCCTCTTAAATTCCAACAAACCACTACAATGTGTGTGCCTAGACCACTATGGTCCCTTACAACCTGATGATGCATACAAATACATCTTAGTTGCTTTTGATTCTTGGTATGGCCACAACAGTCAGCTGCCGCTTGGACTGTTATTAAAGATTTGCAAGTCAGTACATATGCGGTTGCAGCATTCCACTCGGGCCAGGCCCCTGCCTTTGCCTCTAGGCATTCAGGGACACCATGGGAACGATGGGTGTTCACCTGCATTATTCCTTACCCTATCATCCCAAGGGAAACAGCATAGTGGAGATGAGTAACTGAGACTTAAAGCAGTTCTTAACAGTGAACGTTTTAGGTTCAGGCCGTAGTTGGCTTTATTACTTACAGAGGGTCCAGAGAACACTAAACAATCTGCCCAGAAGGTCCTTAGGAGGTCACACCCCATATGAGGTCGTCTTTGGGATATCTATGTATGTCCCTGATCTTAATGGTCCTGGCATGGTGGCGGCAGACACACCATTTGACATAAATGAATGTGTCGCTGTTTTACAGGAGCTACAATAATTCCGTGATGAGAATTCTTCTGCTGTGCCACCATCTTGGGAATAAGGATTTTGCCAACGACATCTACAGGCTGAATTCCTAAAGTGAGGGATCCAGTGCATGAAAAGATTTCTTTGAAAAAGGAATTTGGCCCACCTTACAGAGCACCAGTACCAGTCCTGGGAATGCACAGTTCCAGAACTGTCATCATACCAAGGATCCCTGGTTCCAGACAGAACAGATTTGTTTCAATTGATAATGTTAAATTACATTATGTTGCCAGTCCTGCAGAGCAGACCAAGAAGTCCCTCACGTAGCACCCGTTCCCCTCTCACTACCCGACAGGACATACCTCTACAAGCAGTAAACAATGCTTCTGCAAGTATCAATGCTACAACTGCCTCCTCAAACATGAGGAGGGTGGAGAATGAGCTTCTGCTGATTTCTGTTACCACTTCATCGACAAGAAACATCAGAGATGTGGAACTTTACTATTCCAATTTGACACAGACGGATAACATTGTCTACTATGAACCATCACAAATGAGTCCATTCGCCAGCTCTGCACCGGCTCCTGTGTTTGCACAGACTGCTTCTCGCTATTTTACAGACGGTGATGACTTTTCTTCTGACTCATCTGCTTCTGCAACTGAGACTGTATCAAAGGCACCTAAGCTGTACATGTGGCTTAAAAACAAGTACTTGATTTATCCATGGTATTATCCATGGATACTGTTGACGTTGCTTGCCTTTCTGCTTTGGATTAGGTTTGTTATTGTCTTCTTTCTCTTGATAAATGGTCATTATCTTCCTGACCGCTGTGCCTTCGAGCTGGTAAATGAGGTTTTGACACCTTACCTATTTTCCCATAAGGACCAAAGAGACTTGTCCCCGAAGTTTTCATTCCAGATGGGATTGTTCAGGATAACGTGCCATTTGATAAATACAGTCCTACTGAGTTCATTCAACGGTCAATGTGAGGGCTTGCTCCCAAGCCTGTGCCAAAGTATGGAAGAGAGTTCACTGGGAGGTGCAGAGGCCTGGGGCTATCCTCTCCCAAAAGGCCCTTGGGTGTGGCGGTGTTGCAGCAGTAGGGCCCCACCAGCTGGTGGCGATGTTGTCCTGGGGTCCTGATGGAGGCTGCTATTGGAGCAAAGTTGCGTTGCAGTGATTGGGCCCACCAATGCGGCCTTGGAAGAAGCCTGTGGTTCATTCAAATTCCATATGTGTTTTAAATTTCAATGAGGAATGTTATTACACCCAGTATTGTTTCCGATGACTGGGATGTTAAGACAGCTGATTCCATGGTTTCTCAGCTTGAATATTACACTGTATTTAAAAGTGAAGATGTGTATATGAACACAACAAAATATGGGGAAATGTTTTGTTAGCACCATTACGAACACTGCTTTGTGCACCGAGCTAGTACTCCAAAATAAGCTTATAATTACACACCGTGGGACATTGTTCGACACCACCTGTGGTGAGTCCCAAAACATATAGAGATAAGTTTACATATTTAACTCAAAAAACCCTCCGCCGACCCCAGCAACCTGGCAGGCAATCTGCCTGCTCCAATTCCCAGCGAAGGAACTGGAAAAGATCAGCAAAAAGCAACTCATGACACACCTGGAGCAGAACCAGCTACCTGATAGATCCCAATTCGGCTTCTGCAGCAATCACAGCACTGAAACAGCCCTCATCGCAGCCACAGATGACATCTGAACCCTCCTTGACCAAAGAGAAACAGCAGCTTTGATCCCCCTCAACCTCTTGGTAGTCTTCAACACTGTATCCCACCACATGCTGATTGAAAGACTCCGTTACATCGGCGGCCAAGGGGACATGTTCTAATGGATCACCTCCTTCCTCACCGAAGGAACCCAGAGGATCCACTTCCCACCTTTAACCTCTGAACCCAAGGAGATCACCTGTGGTGTCTCCCAGGGCTCATCCTTCAGCCCCTCGGTCTTCAATGCCTATATGACCCCACAAAAAAGACACATAAAAGACACTCCCTATCCCTTCTCCTTTTGTGAGGCTTTTTTGTTTTTCTCTTCCTCTGTCTTTCTCATATGTGTGTTTTGCTTGCAGTAAATGTCTGATTCAGAAAAATAAGTGTCGGCCCTCAAAAATAAGTGCTGGTGTCCCCCACAGGAAACCACCGGCTCAAATTAAATACTGGTCTGGCCCCCACTGAAGTGCACTCTGTGGAGAGGGACCAACGGTCAATGTGAGGGCTTGCTCCCAAGCCTGTGCCAAAGTATGGAAGAGAGTTCACTGGGAGGTGCAGAGGCCTGGGGCTATCCTCTCCCAAAAGGCCCTTGGGTGTGGCGGTGTTGCAGCAGTAGGGCCCCACCAGCTGGTGGCGATGTTGTCCTGGGGTCCTGATGGAGGCTGCTATTGGAGCAAAGTTGCGTTGCAGTGATTGGGCCCACCAATGCGGCCTTGGAAGAAGCCTGGCAACAGTACAGTGAGGGAAGCTTCCACTGCCACATGACCGCCTGGTAAGGAGTCAGGACAGCACTGGGACACTCAGCTGCAGCGAGGTTAGGTAGGAAGTTAAACTGAGTGTATTTCAGTCTGACATTTTTGGAGACCATCTTGAGACTATTCAAACATTTCAGCCATTTATTGACAGCTAAGTCCCGATGCAGATCAGCCTCATACCATCCTTTCAGGTGGCACATAGACACAGTCCTCACCTGCAATAGTTCTGCATATAATAGAGTGATCGCTTTACAATTGTGTGCGAGTAGTACCTACAATCCAATAGATGCCTCAGGTTCTTTATTAGTGGTGTCCCATATCCAGCATAATTACCCCTTCATAGCACTGTATAGTAGGAAGCTGCTGGGGTTCTAAGTCAAACCTTTCCCTCAGTTCCTCAAAAGGGGACAGCACCCCATCACTGAATATCTCTCCCCCTCTGTGAACTTCCACATCATGCCAGGGATGGATGTTGTGGTGTATTGTGAGCTGAGAACAATCAGGCTGGGTCCACAGCACCAACTCTGGTGCATAACAGGTCTGCCTAGTTTTTGGTTGGATACATGTCCAAGCACCACTTTGACACCATCATAAGCATGTTGCTGGGGGTAGTTAACTGTTTCTATTCACAAGCCACTGTAGTATGTCAGTGTCCCCCAATCCCATGATGACATCATCCTGTTGGAGAATGAATGCATTTTCCACTGGAGCTGGGCTGCAGCATAGTATAACTCATAGTTTGGGACACCAATTCTCTCTTCTGCCAGGTGATGTATAGTTTCAATATGGCAACCCCATGCCATCCATTCCCTCATATCAGTGCAATTAACTGCAATATCACTTTTTGAAAAAAATATCTGCTTGAGCACTACTGAGACAGGAGCAAAGAAGTATAGCAGTTGCAGCAGGGCTAACATTTTAGAGATGGCCACCCAGCCCATGGGAAAAAGAGGCAGGGACCACCAAATAGGGGTTGACTGCCTTATTGTGGAATTGCTCTCCCTACGTTTCCCTCTACAATATCTTATTCCTTGTGGTAAATATTGATTCCTAGATATTTGAAGATATCAAAATGTGATTGCAACCCTACGTTACGCCTTAGTCGGGACTGCTCCTCCAACAGCTTCACCAGGGGAAACAAACACAACTTACCACAGATTATGTCCAGGCTTGACACCCTCCCAAACTCAGGCAGGTCATCAGACGCATCAGATTGTTAGAATCATTACGAAGATACACTAGCACATCATCTGCATACAGGTATACTATATGTCATCTTTTGGCTGCCTTCCACCCCCATTCGAGACCCCTAGTATGCAGTAACCACGCCAAGTGCTTTGTGGCCAAAGGAAAGACCAGTGTCCACAGTGGGCAGCCCTGCCTCGTCTCCCTTTCAATCATGTATCTTTGCTAAATCACCTTGCCTGTATGCATCCTCGTCAGTGCGTTCGCACATACCAAATGTACCAAGCCTAGAAACACTGGAGCCATATCATTCCTGTGAAGCACCTCCATTAAGGAGGGTCATCCCAGATTATCAAAAGCCTTCTCACTTTCCAGTGAGGTCACTCAAGAGTCATTTCCTTCCTTCTTGGCCCAGTCGACAACCATGAAGAGTGTCTGTAAATTAAGGAAAGCATTCTGCCCTGAGATTAAGCCATTCTGGTCATCCTGTACTAGGGATTGCATAACGGGCATCAAGTGATTAGCCAGTATTTTCCCCAGCACATTACAGTCGAGGTTAAGCAAGAACAAGGGGCGGTAGCAACCCACCTCCAGTGGATTCCATCCTGCCTTGGGAAGCACCACCAGCAAGGCCTCTTTCATTGATGCCAGCAGAAGACCCTTATGTTTTGGCTGCCTCCAGCATCAATATTAATCGAAGGGCCAGCTGTGAGCCATAGGTGGCATAAAATTCTACGGCCATCCATCACTGCATGGGTTCTTACTCCTTGCAATCTGCTTCAGTGCCAGCTTTGTCTCCCCAATCACAAACAGCTCCTCTAATTTGAACCCTTGCAGCCTGGTAAAGCGGGCAATGTTATCTGTTCCAGATATTCCCACTATGACCTGTCCATGCCCTGGTGGGGCCTTGTATAAGGCACTGCAGTAATCACTAAGTGTGGTATTTATGCCTATCCGGGTGAATTCAACATCTCTCCACTAGATGCGAATCACATGTATGGAATGGGGGTCGTGGCTTATTCCAAATGAAGTAACCAGGCTAGGAACCTACCTGCCTTATTGCCCACACAGGTTGACGGGCCACATATGCCTTATAGTTAATGTACCCCGTTTTATCCAGTAGTGCCCTGTAATCTGATTTGCATTTAGATAGTTTCTGCACTACCTGGGGGTTATGTATCATGAAAGTGGCTTTGTATGGCTTAGAAAATCTCACTCAAGCCCTTGTGTTTCCTTGTGTTGTCATATACAAGGCCAACGCAAGGCCTTAGTAAATCTGGCCCTGGGTGCTTTGAGCGCCATGCCTCCAACACTTGATTACTCACAGCCCACTGTCTCAAAGATCTGGAGACCACCAATGCATAAGCATCCCTTAAAAGAGGGGCAGACGTACCTAAGACAGTGTTGGGAACACAGTTAAAGTTACCGCTCCAGAGACATGGGATGTTGGTGTATTGCAGAAGTGGGTCAAGGTCAGTCCCTCTAGGAAAGTAGTCAGGGCCATACTGGGGAGATATACTGCAACACTACAATAATGGGTAGCCATTCAATACTCATTTTACAATCACATACCTGCCCTTTCAGTCTATGAAGGAGTAATGAACTGTGAAAAGAAAACCTATTGCAATTCAGACCAATACCCTACTGAGTGTACCCAGAATAGGAGGTACCTAGGGTAGTATCCTGCCATCTCTTATTTAGTTTTGTCAGTTCCTGGGCATGATGGAGGGTCTCTTGCAAAAATATAAAATGCGTACGCCTGTGTTTGAGTGATTAATGACTGTGGTATCTCCTAACTTGTGGCCCATACCTCTAATGCTCCAAGTCAAGATATTATATTTATCATTCGTCATTATGGTCATAGCATGAAATGTTCTCTGTAGGAATACTAAGAGCAACAGGCAGATCATCTGTCCAGTGCCTTTGTGGCATTAAGCCACTCCATACATTATAAGTAGGATGCACTGACCTGGAGTAAACATAAACATACAGGCCTCCATTGCTTCCAGACTTGTATCACACAGTGTATTCCGGTGATAAAATCAGCAGTCATAGGGTAGTTGACGGCCCCCCCTCAGTTCTACTGCAATGTCCTCTGGCAGTTCGTCTTCTATGTGCTCCTGCAACTTGGAGGTGAGTGAGTTAGACTTCCAATGGAGCCAGACTAGAGCTCAAGCTAAGCAACTTCCAAAGCCCTTCCCCCCACAGTCTGCTCCTTTCTGCTTTGCAGGTGCCTGCCTTTCTGGCGCCTGGTTCGCTGTTTGGTTCACCTTTCCTCGGACGTCTGTGTGACAGAGGGGATGGGCACATGTCTTGTCTTCAACCATGTCCAAGGCTTGTGTGGCATCTTGAAGAATCTTTTCATTTTGGCATTTATAATTCTCAACTTGCCAGGGAACATCAAGTTTTTCTCTGCATATGCTGTGGAGCCATGGAAAATGTTGACCTGACTATTCCCCAGAGACCAAGAGACCTTTCCTCCTGCAACCTGAAGGCTACAGTCTCTATTCCTATAGCTGAACAGCCTGGCCAACACTGGCCCTGGTGGGGAGCCTGATGGCGGGGGTCTACCGGAGACCCTGTGTGCCCTCTCCACTGAAAACAAAGTTGAACACTGTGATGACCAACCAGTCCTCCAAAAACAAGTTACTATGGGGACCTTCTGTACACTGTGGTAGTCCCACAACATGTATATTGTATAGGCAAGGTCATCCCTCAGTGCCACCCACTTCCCATTTCAGAAAATGTACTTCTTCCTGAAGATCCTGGATTTTTTAGCTCACTTCCATCACCGAAGGTCTTCTCAACACCAGCACAGATTCAGTCATCTCCGCTCGGTCTTTGAGCTTCTAGGGATCTTCTCGAAGCAGGCCCATGTCAATCATCAACGCGCCCAGCTGAAGTTTCAAAGCAGTCTGTATGTCTTGTGCTGCCTGCAATCATGCATCAGATTTGGCCACATGCACCTGTAGGTTTTTTACACCGTGAGAGGTTGGGTCGCAGTTTCCACAGCCATGTCAACACTGTACGGCAGTTTCCTTGGACAGCCACCACACTTGGGGTCCTTCAATCTCACAATTGCTAGCAGTGGAGACTGGGCTGAAATGATGAGGGTAAAGGAGGAGAGAAGCCCTCTGCACTGTCACAAACCAGTGGCAAGTCATGTTTGGGCTCCATTCTCCAGGTTTAAGTTATCCTATAGAGGTCATAATGTCCATCCCCAGAGGCCTAAGTCTCTCTACACCAGAACACACTTGACGAGGGGAATGAGAGTTCCCTGTTGGGGTTAGCCCAATGAATGAGGTGATAAAGTTCAATGAGGTGTGGTGGGTCCCAACTCGTACTACCAACCACCATCAGAAACAGTGCATTCGTTCTTCATCACATTCATGCTCTTGTGACCAGCCGCTCTCTGTCTAACCCCACCTCTGGGACCTGTGGGGTTAGCCTTACCAGAGCTTTAGCAATTGTTGTAAGAAGGATGGTTCTCCCATGACTCTGGAGCGCCACGCTGCACTCCGCTACCTCTGCAGTCAGGGCCTGGTCCAGCCCAACAGCACCAAACAGGCCATTGGTATGTGCCACCCTCTTCGGAGGGTCGCCGGCTGCATCACAAGCCCAAGAAACCTCAGCGACAGCTCACGGACAAGCTTCAGCAGGACCTTCAGGCCTATTGAGAAGGGTCAAATGTTGCTCAGAATGGCTGTATCTTGAGGCGGCGGGCTGGAGTTCTTCACAGTGCATTAGATCCAGACAACAAGACATGATCTGGCCATGCCCCTCCTTGAACACTTTGTTAAAAAACACAATCCGCCCTGATGACCTGCTTTCCCATTTTGTAATTGAAAGATCATATAGGGTGCGGTGAGTGATGCCCCAACCATGGGTCAAAGCTAGATTCCCTTGCCAAAACCCTGAACTTCTTGAGCGAGATGCAATCGTTGGGGCAGCACAGATAAATGGCCCCCTTCATTTCAAGAACTAGATAGTCAAGGTATTTGCTGATCACATGCAGGAAGTACTAAAGAAGAGATACTCTTTTGACAAGGGGACGCGCCTGGAACTTTGAAAGGGACTACATATCCCAGACTGCTTTGTGGACCCCGGAGGCGGTCATCTTACCAGCACCTGCATCCACATGACCGACCAATGAGCGCTATATGACGAGTGGGGGCACTTCGTGGCGCGGGATGCGCCTAGAACTTTGAAAGGGACTACATATCCCAGACTGCTTTGTGGCCCCAGGAGGCGGCCATCTTACCAGCGCCTGCATCCACTTGACCAGACCAATGAGCGCTGCATAGCGTGTGGGGCACTTCGCGGCCCGGGACGCGTCTGGAACCTTGAAAAGGACTACATATCCCAGACTGCTTTGTTGCTCCAGGAACACAAAAGGATGATGGATGGAGTGCTGAGCAATGCAAACACTCACCCCAAGTCACAGATCTGGGTTTAATCCATCGTTCTTTTCCTCACCGTGCCACCCCAGTTTGGACCCAGCCATATTTAAATCAGTCTGGACCCTGTTCTTTAAAGGACAGTCTAGCCTGAACTGCCAAGCCAGGTCCTCCTTGGACCGGAAACAAGCATCCTGGGATCAGTTTCAGGATACCACCCTTCATCAGCCAGGCTAGCTTGAATCCAGTGGCACAGTGAGCAAGGGACCCACGTCTCGAAATACCCTTCCCACTTAGGGCAACTTCAGCAACACAAAAGGATGATGGATGGAGTGCTGAACAATGCAAGCACTCACCCCAAGTCACAGATCTGGGTTTAATCCATTGTTCTTTTGCTCACCATGCCACCCCAGTTTGGACCCAGCCATTTGCAAATCAGTCTGGACCCTGTTCCTCAAGGGAACAGTCCAGCCCCAACTGCCAAGCCAGGTCCTCCCTCGACCGGAAACAAGCATCCTGGGACCGGTTTCAGGGTATCAGCCTTCATCAGCCAGGCTAGCTTGAATCTGGTCGCATAGTGAGCACGGGACCCATGTCTGGGCACACCCTTCCCACTTGGGGCAACAAACCCAAAAAGAACAGTTGATGGACAGAATGTAGAACAAATCAAACATTCACCTCCAGTCACAGATCTTGGTTTAATCCATCAGTTTTTTTGCTCACCATGCCATTCCAATTTGGACCCAGTCATATGCAAATCAGTTTTGAACCTGTTCCCCATGGGAACAGTCCAGCCCGAACTGCCAGACCAGGTCCTCTCTGGACCAGAAACAAGCATCCTGGGACCGGTTTCGGAGTATCACCCCTCTTCAGCCAGGCTAGCTTGAATCTGGTGGCATAGTTAGAACGAGTCCCACGTCTGGGCATACCCTTCCGACTTGGGGCAACAAACGCAAAAAGAACAGTTGATGGACGGAATGTAGAACAAATCAAACATTCACCCCCAGTCACAGATCTGGGTTTAATCCCTCATTTTTTTTTTGCTCACTATGCCATTCTAGTTTGGACCCAGTCATATGCAAATCAGTCTTGACCCTGTTCCCCATGCGAACAGTCCAGCCCGAACTGCCAGACCAGGTCCTCTCTGGACCAGAAACAAACATCCTTGGACCGGTTTCGGGGTATCACCCTTCATCAGCCAGGCTAGCTTGAATCCAGTGGCACAGTGAGCAAGGGACCCATGTCTGGGCATACCCTTCCCACTTAGGGCAACTTCAGCAACACAAAAGGATGATGGATGGAGTTCTGAACAATGCAAACACTCACCCCCAGTCACAGATCTGGGTTTAATCCATAGTTCTTTTGCTCACCATGCCACCCCAGTTTGGACTCAGCCATACGCAAATCAGTCTGGACCCTGTTCCTCAAGGGAACAGTCCTGCCCGAACTGCCAAGCCAGGTCCTCCCTGGACCGGAAACAAGCATCCTGGGACCGGTTTCAGGGTATCACTCTTCATCAGCCAGGCTACCTTGAATCCAGTGGCACAGTAAGCAAGGGACCCACGTCTGGGCATACCCTTCCCACTTAGGACAACTTCAGCAATACAAAAGGATGATGGATGGAGTGCTGAACAATGCAAACACTCACCCCCAGTCACAGATCTGGATTTAATCCATCATTCTTTTGCTCACCATGCCACCCCAGTGCGGACCCAGCCATATGCAAATCAGTCTGGACCCTGTACCTCAAGGGAACAGTCCAGCCCGAACTGCCAAGCCAGGTCCTCCCTGGACCAGACACAAGCATCCTGGGACCAGTTTCAGGATATCACCCTTCATCAGCCAGGCTAGCTTGAATCCAGTGGCACAGTGAGCAAGGGACGCACATCTGGGCATACCCTTCCCACTTAGGGCAACTTCAGCAACACAAAAGGATGATGGATGGAGTGCTGAACAATGCAAACACTCACCCCCAGTCACAGATCTGGGTTTAATCCATCGTTCTTTTGCTCACCATGCCACCCCAGTTTGTACCCAGCCATATGCAAATCAGTCTGGACCCTGTTCCTCAAGGGAGCAGTCCATCCCGAATTGCAATAGTCAAGCAGCTAATTTCTCCAGATAAAACGACTTCCATTAATCATCACCGCAATCCAATGCCAAACCACTCAGGTACCATGATGAAATTGCCCACAACGCTAGCAAACAGTTGTGTTGACCAATCTTTAGCTGATGCTAAGGTCAAGAAATCCGATCAGCCCCCCCACCCAATAGCTTAGGTAAAGGGAAGGCATTTGATGCCTGCTATCAAACTACAAAATCCACAAGCAATATAGCCCCTAAATACCCTGCACAACCCATCATTGACCAACTCCAACCAACAAGGACTGTTCTAATGGTCAATGTCCCTAAGGTACACCCACTGGCACAAAGAGAAGTGGCAGATTCCATTAGAATGATTAATGACAAACGCCACCTAAAGTGGAACCAGGTTCTGGCTCGACCTACACTCATTGACGCTTCTAACAACACCTTGAGGACCACATTGACGGGCTTAGAGGTAGGCTCCGCAGTCCCCAACGAGGAAATAGGCTTAACTCACACCTCTTGTTTCAAGGGTATCGCGGCCCTCTTCTCGGCTGACATAGCCTCTGATAGTAAGAGGCCCAAGGGTAGGCATCGCTGGTTTAACAAAGAGTGCCTCTCCTCAAGCAAGCACTTAATCCAAGCCATCAAATCTAAGGATGTAAATGCAAGTCTTACAAATCAGCTATCGAGAAAGCTAAACGTGAACAAGACGACAAGTGGTAGGCTGCACTTAGTGACGCTACACAAGAGAGGAATTGCAGCACATTTTGGTCCCTGGCAGCGCGCGGTCCTGCAAACAGCGAATTGAGCATTACAACTAATATTGCACCAAAGGACTGGGGAGACCACTTTAGTGGGTTGTATTCTCACAACCATGATAGTTCTACCTCACAACATAAGGACACATGCCCAAATATTACCCTAACACCCACCCCTCCAGTGTTGCAACTATTTTCCCAAGCGGACATCGCATACTCTTTAGGCTCTCTAAAGCGTGGTAGGGCACCTGGTGCGGACGGTGTTCCAGCAGCCCTATTTTTAACCGATATAGCAATCTGTTCAAGATATATAACCATCATAGCGAATGCAATAGCATCTGGGGCACCAATCCCTGAGTCTTGGAAGGGGGCCATTGTTGTCCCAATCTTTAAAAAGGGCGACAGAATCCTCCCCAGTAATTAGAGGCCAATTAGTTTAATAGACTGTGTGCAGAAAGTGTTCTGTCATTGCCTTCTGGGCAAGATTCAAGACTGGATGACGGAACGCAACATCCTTAGTCCCCTCCAGGAAGGTTTTCGCAAAACAATATCTAACATTGAGCAAGCCCTTAGGTTTCTGCTCTTATACTAGAAAAACGTTTTTTATTGGTAAAGGGAACCTGTATGTTGCTTTTGTGAACTTGAAATCCGCATTCGATTTAGTACCCCGTAACAAGCTGTGGGAAGTTCTTTCCATAATGGGAATCCCCAAGCACATTCTTGTATTACTAACTCGGCTCCATGAGGGCAACAATCCACGCATCAGGTAGGACGATAGGGGGCAGCTAACTGACAGAATTCAGGTGTCTAGGGGTGTGCGGCAAAGGTGTGTCCTTGTCCCCACCCTGTTCTCCCTGTACATAAATGATATTGTCCCCTCTTTACTCAGACATGAGGCTGACGCACCATTGCTAGGCACACAGAAAAGACCCCAAGTGGATTACGTAAACTCCTCGTGTGTTTTGAGGACTTTTGCTCCACACGGGACTTGAAATCAATGCCTCTAAAACGAAATTGATGACACTTAATCCACACAGATCATTTAAAGGAAAGTTCACTCTCGAGGGAACTCCACTTGAAAAGGTTGGCACTTTTAGTTACCTGGGCATAATGTTAACTGAAAAAATGTCGTAGAAATCACATATTGCAAAGCAAGCACTGAAGTTAAAGCAAACAACGGGGGTCTTAATAAAGGACTTCAACCTTTCACATACTAAACCAATACGCCCCGCAATCCGGATATATGAAACCAAGGTCAGCCCTTTATGGAGCTGAACTTTGGGGCTATGCTAAAGCCCAAGAAATAAAGGTTTTGGAAAATAATTTCTTAAGAAATCTAGTGTCCCTCCCACCAAGTACTCAATTTCCCCCCCTTTTTAAAGACCTAGGCATGAAACGCATTGACCACAAAGCCCGCCTACGTCCCCTCTTGTATTGGCGGCGTCTTTGGACCACTCTGGAGCTTGCCTCCTTCACTATAGCCCTGCAGGTCATCTTAGAAGCTGACCACTCTCATAGTATCCCCTGGTTCAGACACATCAAGGGGCTACTTTACTGTCTTGGGCTTAGAGAACTTTGGGATTCCCCAACCACTACTTCCTTCCCTTCAAAAAGAGATCTTAAAAAATTGTACTGGCATATGGTAGACTCTGAAGACATGAGGGTTGCTCTTCACTCTACGCTATCATGTGACTTCACCAACCTAAAAGAGAAGTGCAATTAGGAGGCTTTCTGTGACATAATCACAGTGCCAAGAGAAAGGAAGTTGTACTTCCAGTTCCGTATTGGCACCCTGCCATTAAGACTATTTACTAGTCTCTGGTCATATGACAAAACAACCATATGCCCAAATTGTAAAGCACCCATTGAAAATCTCCCTCACGTCCTATTTGTCTGCCCTGCATACACTGCCTCATGCAGGAAATGGCTGGCCCCGGCTAGTAGACTGCTGGGAGTTCGCAGGTCCAACTTAGCTCTCCGAATTCTTAGATCAGACACTTGCCCTATGCTAGTGATTGCTGTTGACAAATTCCTTGGGGCAAGTTGGATTGTCAGAGGGAACCTTCTATCTGTATAATGGTTTTAGCAAGAATGTATGAACTTACTCTGGGAGTGTGTTTAATTTTATTTAATTTTATTATTTTATCTATTCACATGTAGTGCATATATTTTTTTTAATTCTGTGTAATTATTTATTTTGCTGTGCTTTTGTGGCTCTTGTAGCCGAAATAAATTTCTTTTGACTGACTGGCAAGGTCATATTGGATCTGAGACAATGCTACATCCAACACATGATGATTCTTCTGGCAAAACTGCAGATCATTGTAGAAGGAGATCCTGGTTTTCGATACACCGGAAGCAGCTTGGGAATGGCTCAATGGTTGGTGACCGACAGAACACAAACAAGGTGGATAGGGGAGGATGAGGGTGCAAAGTGCTGTTGTCTCCTCACCCACTGAGAGACCAACATACACCGGACTACGCGGCAGAAACGCCTTGAGTACCACATTGACGGGCTTAGAGGTAGGCAATAGAAGGGGTGGAATGTTGTGATGACTTTAGACAAGCAGCAGTAAATCCTAAAAATGTGGGGCCATGAAGTGCTGGTGTACGAGACAAAGGGCTTATTGAAACTTATGTGTCATGTTGCTTGTCACAGGGCAAGACAGTGTGGTATTGAAGCTGAGAATTACAGTTTAAGGTTTGATGTTGTTTAATGGAGGCAAAAGACACCTCAAGCATTGGGGTGGTGACCAGTTTTAAGGGATGGGGTATGGAAGTTGGGGGAGTGGGACATTTTGGCACTACTGAAGTGTTACACTGAAAATAATGTCTTATGGCTGGTGCAGTAAAGCTACGGGGCTTCACAAATTCACAAACTATCAACAACAATAGGATCCCATTAGCTTAATCTCAAAATAATGGCATGAAAATAAATGGCCAGGGAAGTAAACTCAAAAGAGGTATTGTTTGTACATTTCTAACTAGCATTGTAGGGAGCTGGCCTGGTGTGTGGTGAGCACCTATTTAGAGGTAGCTGTGGATGAGCAGCCAAGACTTATCTAGGAGACATGCAAAGCTTATGCAGTACCAATGTAGTCACACAGCTCTACCACACATGAAGGAACCACACAGTGTTACAAAAATAAAGGTACTTTAATATGGTAACACAAACACTAGAATTGTGAATAGGCAGTCCCCCAACTGGAGGTAAGTAAACAGATTATTATATAAATGTTGGCAATCAGTACATAGAATAGAAAGCACTAAGCATTGGTAAAAGCAATAGCAAATAGTGAGGGCCCTAGGGGAGGGCTAAACCATATTATATGAAAGTGGAATGTGAAAGGCAGTTCGTCACCCAAAGAAGTGGAATCAGTAGAAGGGAGCTAGAGGAAATAGGAACACCAGGAGGTGAGTACCAGAGTGACCCCCGGCAACCAGGAGAGCAGAGGTAAATACCTGGTTTTCCCCAAAACCACCAGGAGGACTTTAGAAAAGGATTATGCAAGACCCAACGAAGACTGGAAGAACCCAAAGGTGGATCCAGACAGAAGAGGACCTGCAAAGGAAGGGAACCTTTTAATGGCACCCACATTGTGCTATATGATTTCAGAGCAAAAGGCAGTGCGTCAGGGGATGGCCACCTCCATTAAATACAAGGTGCATGACCTTAAAGTTAACGGTTCAACATAAAGGAAGATAGTCCAGCCATATTTGGACTGCCTAGCTAGGTAGCATACAACGTGATGTTTATTAGAAATACAAGCATTGCGCATAGTTGCATTATACTGAAGTTCACCCAGTTCATGATGGAGTGTCTGGTTGTGGCAGGAGCCACTACCCACCCTTCTGTGGACGCAGGACCAGGTCGATGGTGGACGAAGGAGGTCAGCAGTGCAGTACATGAGATGAAGAGAAGTCCCAGAAGTGATGTCCCACGTCTGCAATCGAGATGCAGCAGGTTAGTGGTGTTGGAAAACCACCAACCAGCCTTGGCAAATGTAAGAGATGGAGAAGAAGATTTGTAAGGCTGAAGAGGACCAGCAAGGTCCAGTGGACTCTACCCAAGAAGGGGAGAGGACCCTCAGCAGCTGGGAGAGTCACAAGAAGAGGAGGCAGCCCCCACAGGCAAACCTCTGACAGCAGGCACAGAGGTCGCAGTAAGGCCCACTGGGCACACCTGAAGAGGAGTCCCACATCGCTAAAGAAGCAGGCAGGAGACTGTGCTTTGCAGGAAGGAGTGCTAGGGCAAGCGATACTCGGAGATTGGAGGAGGAGCAACCAAGCATTGGTAGCTGCAAGAGTCGTAGTGCACAGTGATACTTTCCTGCAAGGAAAGGCAAGGGCTTACCCTCTCCCAAATTGGAAAGTTGGTAGAGAAGGCCAAGAGACCACTCCAGTCCACCACCTGTGATGCAGCAGCCGGTCGTCGTTGCAGTTGGTGCCTGTAGATGGAGGGGAGTGACTTCTTCACTCCAAGGGAGATTCCTTTTTACTTCTTGTGTAGGTTGAAGACTCACCGTCCCCAGAGGAAGCACAGCCAGGAAAATGTTGCAGTTTCTGGAAAGAGACGGGGAAACAATGTTGCAGAGTGGTGTCATCACTGTAGTTGCAGATTGTCGGTTCCTGGAGGGTCCAGTTGCAGACCCAGTGGCCAGAAGATGAAGTAAAAAATGCAGAGGAGCCCTGCTGGAATCTTGCATGTCGAATCTGAAGACCCACCCAGACCCTAAATAGCCCAGGAAGGGGAACTGGCTACCTAGTAGGTTGACCACCTATCAGGAGGGGGCTGTGACACCACCTACCTGACCTGGCCACTCAGATGCTCCCAGGGACTCCTGTCCACCTTGGATTCAAGACGGCAGTTCAAGTGGCCACCTGGAGGAACTCTGGGCACCACCCCTAGGGTGGTGATGGTCAGGGAAGTGGTCACTCCCCTTTCCTTCGTCCAGTTTCACGCCAGAGCAGGGACTGTGGGGTCTCTGGTCTGGGGCAAACCAGTTTATGCAAGGAGAGCACCAAATGTGCCCTTTAAAGCATACCAGTGGCTTGGGGAGGCTACCCCTCCCAAGCCATGTAACACCTATTTCCAAGGGAGACAATGTTACTTCCCTCTCCCACAGGCCTTCCTCTGCCTGAGCTGGTTAAGCAGCAGGAGAGCAGAAACCTGTCTGAGGGGTGGCAGCAGCACGGACTGCCTGGAAAACCCCAAAAGACTTGTAGGGGCAATGCTAGGGGTCCTCTAAGGAGCACCCAGAGTGCATGAAATCATTCAACCAATACTGGCAACAGTATTGGGGTATTATTACAACATGTTTGACACCAAACATGATCAGGTTCTGAGTTACCATTATGTAGTTGGACATAGGTAGTGACCTGTGTCCAGTACACAGGTAAAATGGCTTCCCCAGGCTTACGAAGTCCAGTGCAATGGAGCTGGAGTTTTTAGGGGCACCTCTGCTCATGCAGGCATGCCCCCACACACAGGTACCTGCACTCTGCCCTCTGGGCTAGGAGAGCTTGCTATATTGATGACTTACAGTGACCTGGTGCAGTGACCTGTAGTGAAAGGGTGCATGCACCTTTTCACACAGGCTACAATGGCAGATCTGCAGACACATTTTGCATGGGCTCCCACAGGTGGCATAATACATGCTTCAGCCCATGGGGAACCTCTGGTGCCCCAATGCCCTGTGTACCTGTGCAGCATATACTAGGGACTTACATGGGGGCACCAGTATGCCAATTGTGGGGTGTGCAAAGTCAGGGACAACCAGGTATGCCGAGAGGTACTGGAAAATTGTCAAAATGATCCCTCCACCAACACTGAAGCCGGTCTGGGAAGATCCAGAAGGCTGTTATGCTGCAATTCAGGGCAACTGGAATGGGGGGAAAGCCAGAAAGCATCCAGAGTAAAGGGTTGGATAGGACAATTGATAGCTCACACATCAGAACCTATAGTGGTGGTGGAGGAGATTTGAATGTCCCACTGCAGGCCAGCATTGACAGGGTCACCACTGCTGGACAACCAGCAAAAGAAAATTGCAGACTGTACACCTTTGTGAAGGCACTTATCTTGGCGGATCTCTGGAGAACTGTTCAACATATAAGACACTTTTTGGACTGACTCCCTCAGTGCTTGTTTACTAGGGAAGGGAACCTGCGTCCTTATTGAATCCATCAAAATGTACATAGATTTAGTTTCATCAATCTTCTCAAGAGTACCCCTGGCCCACTTCCTTTCACTATTAAGAATTTCATCCCAACATAACTTTGAACTGTTTGTTGACTTTTCATCACAAGATAATGTATTCAAGAACCTCAGGGTACAGGCGTTAGCCATAAGATATCATGATATTAGATTCCGTTCCCTCCTCATACACCGAACCACAGTTACCATAGGAAGGCTCAATAGGGGTTTAAGGGCTGCACTCTCCACCAGCTCCCAGACAGGTGTATATTCAAGGGAAAGAACCTCTGACCCATACAGGTCAAGAAGAGGGATTTTGCCTTTGTATGCCCTCATAGGTGGTGTCTCCCTTGTATCTGGTTAAACTTTACCAAACACCCTGTTTGTTGCAGAACTCTAGTCTTTACCTTTTCCAAATGGACATCCCATTTGAGATTCCTGATAAACATCAATCCTAAGTATTTATCATCACACACGCTTTTATTCGGCTAAAAGCCATAAAAGGAAAATACAATCAAGCAATACAGAAAGCACATTATTCCAGCACCAATTAATATTCACTTAAATACTAAAATCAAACTGTCTGGATAATGGCCAATGTTAGTCTTAGACGCAATAAATAACAATCAATTACAATATTACATTTTTATAAAACCCTTAAAATTTAAAATTAAAAATTTAAAAATTTGCCTCCCGGCCATCAGGCACTTATTTGCTTAACTAAGGGAGGACTATTTGATCAATAAAGTAAAAGAATAAATAAGTAACTAGATCTAAAAGCTAGTTCCATAAGTGTCTGATGACAATTCTAAAAAACTTAAAAATCCTCCTGATAACTACGGACCTTGTGCTAAGGGGCAAAATTATTTTATAATTCATGTTCTTCCCAAGCATTACCAATATCCCCTGGGCTAAATATATCCTTAGCTGAATGTATAACCAGAGTCCATTGGATTACAGAAGACGGCTCCCATTTATCATTTTGAGGACCGTAGATTAACAGTGGGGGTTTAGTCTGAGTTGAAGCGCCTAGAGCCTCAGGCCCGCCTTGTCTCTGATAAATGAGATTGCTAGTAAAAACCGGCTTAAACCAAAAACAACATATGGTATAGTACTAGATCTCAAGAATCTAGCTGCTTCATTATAATTCCTGATTCCAACGTTCCTGCAAATAGGTCGAAATCATTTCTTCTTTGGTTTATCATAAGCTTTGCAGTTCAAAAGTACATGTTCCGTCGTTTCAGAGGTCTCCATATTACACAGCCCACAAGTCACCTCGTGTCTTCTCCCACTCAAGGAGCCCCATTTAGAAGTAAAAGCCCTAACCTGGAGAGTCCCATATCGGAACTTCATAAATAAAACTTTTGCTCGCCTAGGATGGATAGTATCTATCCATTCCTCAGCTCTCGGTAATGGTTTGATATCCAGGAAACTTAAGGTTAGTCTACCTAAATCCTTGCTGTAGAGAGGGCTGTTTAGAGTGAAGTCCCAAAATACTTGTTTTAGTCGAATCTTTGATTGTATTGTGAGTGTATGCGGTTCTTCCCAATAGGATTTCAGCCCTAGATTGTAAAAGCATTGCCTTATATAGTGGAGCCACGGAAGGGAGATAGCCTTATCCAAGACCATAATCTTGATTAGTGCTTGCCTATATTGGATCAATTCAGGAGTTGTCCATAGTCTACACCAGTAAAGCAAGGGCCTCAGGGCTGCCAATTTACCTATTTGTTTCATATTGATATCATAGGTAAGAGGAATCAGTGGAGTAGATAGAGGGAGACCCAGTACCCCCCTCATAAAATTATTTTCCTGGGTAACCAGTGGTGTTAGATTTGTAAATCCCCAGAGTTCGGCTCCATATAAAGCAGCAGCCTGTGCTTTGCACCTATAGATCTCAAATACTGGTGAAACAATGCTAGATCTTGAACATTTATAATTTTTACTAATCGCCATGGAACTATGAACTAAGGAGATAGCAGCTTTATTGATGTGCGGTGCCCATGACAACTTGGCATCAAGCAGTATCCCTAGATAGTTGAAGTTTTTTACTCGTTCCAATGCCTGCCCTCTAATCCTA
Source organism: Pleurodeles waltl (assembly GCF_031143425.1). Classification (NCBI taxonomy): domain Eukaryota; kingdom Metazoa; phylum Chordata; class Amphibia; order Caudata; family Salamandridae; genus Pleurodeles; species Pleurodeles waltl. The sequence goes on along the minus strand of NC_090437.1, from coordinate 315,960,947 downwards.
ATGTTTCTCTTGAGTGCTTTGTGGGGGTTAACAGTCAAGTATTTGGTCTTAATTGTGTTTATCTCTAGTCCCTTCATACTGCAGTACTCACTACATTTATCTAATAGGGTTTGCAAGCCCATGGGAGTTTGTGATAATAAGATGGTATCATCTGCAAAAAGGAGGGCAGGAACTGGATCACCGTTCAATCTTGGCGAGTCATGGTTACTTTGTTTCAAATGTTTAACCAGGTCATTAATATATAATGAGAAAAGGGTTGGGGCAAGCACACAACCCTGTCTCACCCCCCTCTTGATAGGTATTGGGTCTGTCAACTCTCCCTTTGGACCCCACCGAACCTTTGCAAATGTGTTTTCATGTAACCTCTCTAGTTGGCACAGGAGGTTCCCCGGCATGCCCTGTTTCCCTAGTGCTGCCCATAAGGAGTCCCTTGGCACCAGATCAAAGGCCGCACGCAGATCCACAAACGCGATATAGAGGTGACCCTTCCTTAGTCTAGTATTTTCCACATTATTGTCAATAGCCTAAAGGCCTGATCGACCGTACTCGTCTGCTGTCTGAAGCCTGCTTGTTATATAGTCAATATGCTGTTTTCTTCTATCCAGCTACTAATTCTATTCAGCAATTGTCTAGCATGATTTTTTTGCATAACATCTATGAGGCTGATTGGTCTATAGTTCCCAGGGTCTTCCCTGGATCCTTTTTTGTAGACTGGAATTATTTCTGCCCCTTTCCATGTCTCAGGCACTAGACCTCCCCTTGCTATTGCGTTACTTAAAAGATTTATATAAGGTGCCCAAATTTCTATACTATGTTTAAACATATCTCCCGGGATCTTATCCAAACCGGGGGCTTTTCCTGGCTTGATTGCTTTAATGGCATTCACCGTCTCCTCCAGACTAAATTGTAACTCAGGTAAGATACCCCAGGTAGCTAGGGTTTTATGCTTGGAGGGATAGAAATCAAGACTGGGGGGATCAGAGTAAAGGTATGTAAAATGATTAACCCATGTTTTGGGATCTATATGATGATCTGTATTAAATATCCCCACTTTGCTGCCGTGGGTAACTACTTTCCAGAAGATCCTAGCGTCATTACTTTTTGCTGCTTCCAGCAGGTCTTGCCATTTTTGATCCTCCCAGTTACTTTGGGCAGTTGCCAGTGTTTTCTTGTAGCAGGCCCTTGCCTGTTGTCCAGCTAGTTGATTTTTTTGCTTTAGAGCCTCTATCAGTACTCTTTTCCTCTCCCTGCATTTGATAGTATACCATGGATTACTTGGGGTGGTTTGCACCTTCTCCTTTTTATTCTTAAGCTGTAACTGTTTGGTCAGGAAGGGTTTAAGTGCAGTACTCATTGACTGATGGATGGCCGTAATAGGGATATCAGTAGGTTTATTTTTTGCATAAGGCTCCAAGAGATCAGAAAATATATTATAAATATTTGTCATAGTGTCCAAATTGCCTAGTATTGCTGGCCATTTTACAACCCTTCTATTGTTGCTGAGGGTGGGTTGTAACTCCACCTTATCATGTTCTCTATATTCCAAATCCAAATCCAAGTCCAGGAGGTGGGCCCTAAGTTCAACTATTAGCGGGAAGTGATCGCTTTCCCTTCTTTTATCTATTTTAAAAGTCACTAGTCTTCCCCATGTACTTATACTATGCAAAATGTAGTCTATTTTCGAGGTTGAGTTGCCTCTCTGGAAGGTATCCAAATTAAGGCCTCCTTCACCCACTCTGCCATTACACGCCCTCAGTCTGTGCTTTAATGTAAGGCCCATAACTTGCAGGGCGGCCACTGTGCCCGGAACAGTTTTTACTATTGTTAAATAAGGAATTGCTCTGATTCGATCTTCTTCTTCTGCTAGATGTTCTAATCCAATTATAGGTTCATAATTACAATTAAGGTCACCCCCTATCATAATTGTCTATCCTACTGGGATCTTTTTAAGCAGGTCGTCTAGTAGAGTTATTTCAGGAGACTCCAAATTTGTCCTTCTAGGCCTTATATATACATTGAACAAGTGGGATATTATCTTATTTTTTTCCCCCAAAACCAACCATAGAATATCCTCTGACTCTGTGGCTTGCATACGTATCTCGACATTTAATGAAATTTTCACCCATGCAACCAACCCCCCGGACGGCCTCACTCCGGCAGCTGAAGTTGCACTAATAAGAAAGGTTTTATATCCTAATTTATACGGCGGATCCTTAAGCCAAGTCTCTTGAAAGAGACAGACATGGTATTGATCAATATAGTCCTGCCATTCAGGGTCTATAAGCTTATTTTTTAAGCCTGCTACGTTCCAGGAGATCATAGTGATTGATCCCTTTCCATTTAGGGTCGTAACATTAGAAGTAGGGCTCAAATATGCTAACGGATCTTTCCTATGGGGGAAAACTCCACTGTACTCCCTGCCCCTATAGTTTGAGGATCATTCCCTTCATGGGGCTCACCTACTGTTGGGTCTCCCTTTGGTCCCACTTGTGCCTGATCTAGCTGGGTTAGTCAATCTACTCTTTCAAGATTGGGAACTCCATTTCTCCTTTGCAGTCCCCCATTATTATTATACTTAGGCCTCTGGACTAGGGGTTTGATAATGAATGTATCCGGGCTAAACCTCATAGCATTAATTTTGGGGGCGGGGGTTCTCTGTTCCATGTCAATCAGGCCTCTGATTAATCTTCCATCCTTAAGTGTTAGTGCAATAATGTCCTGTTGCCCCGTCTCTCCTGGCATTCTTTCTGCCCCCCTAATATCTGACCAAATTATGGATAGATAGTGTCTTTTGGCCCTGATCCAGTGTATAAGCTTGTTCTTTAAGGAATCCTCGTCTTCTCTGCTATTTAGGGACAGTTTTGGAACATTTAACAAGTAAACAACATTGGTCCTAATAGGATACCCATCCCTCTCAGAATGACGATTCCATGTGGTGTGACGGATACAATCATTAAATGCTTGGGGATAGGGGTTCAGAGTAGGTTCCACATTTCCTTTTCCTTTTTGTAGCCCTTTTACCAAGCAGGGTTCTCTTCGTGGATTCCCTGATCTTGGCGTAGAGCACTAGCATTACTTCTAGGATAGTTGCGTAATCCAGTATTATCCTCATTTACCCCTCTCAAACATCCCTGTGGTTGATGTAAAATCTTAGCTATAGCTGGGATAGGGTTGGGGTCAATATTCAAACTTTGGGGACGTGTAGATCTGCCTTGTGGATAAAATGATGTAAGGGGGGTCTCCTTTCCGCTCTGAGCTCTGTGGGTTCCCCTACCCCCCTCCTTTTCCACAATATCTGATAAAGTTCTTACTTCAAGTTTCAATTCCCTAACTTCCTGGATTAATCCAGAGAGTAGGTCATAAAGATCTGCTAAAGTTCTTGTTTTATGTTTTAAATGAATCACTGGTTCTAGATTAGATGGAGATGTCCTCTCTCTAGCTAGCTGTACAATTGGGATAGTTGGGTATAGCTCATCCACAGATTCCCCCTCTTGTACATTCTGTACTTTATTACTATCGAGTTCTGCCAAGACTGCATATTTATTGGAGCACACAACTTCACACTCCTGCATATGACCCTTCTTCCTATTACTATCCATAGTACATGGGTGTATGGGTTGAGTTGTAGCATCCTTAGGGCTGCCTGTCCTAATCTCAGTCGGTACCTCCCCCTCTTGCTGGCTAACTATCTCTATCAGTTTATCTTCCTCTAATTCGACTTTCTTCGTGTAATAGGAGGTAATCCTTTTATCAGGACCTCCCCGGGTAGTGGCCCTATTACATAGTAGTGACTCTACCTCCTCGATAAGATCATCGATTTCGGCTATAGTGCAGTTCTCACCCGCATTCCTAAGTTTTTTTATAGATTTCTCCTTCCCCCTTGGGGGTTCTGATGCCTTACGTTTTCCCATATCTTGAGCCACCTATATAATGCTTCGGCTCTAATGGAACCAGTCCACAATATGTATTTATGAAAGAGATTAAAAGAAGGTCTAGTGGGGGTAAACCTAGATAATAGATATTAACTTCTCATATGGCAAATGTTAATTATAAATTTTGCACTCATAAATACAAGCAAGCTTCTTGCGGAAAATAAATAAAGAGGCAGCGACCCGGCCCAGCCCCACGCCAAGATCTAACAGATAATGATGAAGAAAGCGCTACACTAATAGGAGTAATTATCGGCACAGTACCTTCAGGCAGCCGTATACTTATGAGCTGCCTAATCCGTGCGTCTTTATGTGAATGTCAGGGGGGTGGCCCTGCCCTGCCTCTTCCTGGCAATGACGGGTAAGGACGGGCCCGCCCTTGGCCCGGGCTTTGCCCGCGCGCGTCCCGCGCGGCGGGAGCACTGTAGAACTTTAAAGGGCTCCTGCCCCTGGACACACCTCTTGACGCGCTTCCCGCGACGGCGGGAGCGCTGTAGAACTTTAAAGGGCTCCTGCCCCTGGACACACCTCTTGACGCGCTTCTCGCGACGGCGGGAGCGCTGTAGAACTTTAAAGGGCTCCTGCCCCTGTACACACCTCTTGACGCGCATAAGTATTTATGAGTTCATCACTTTCACTGCAATGGGGGCCAGGATTCATCTAAAATTGGTTACCCTTTATCCTAAAACCATGACGTTAGATTTTTCTAAATTTAATTTCAGGAAATACTTTTTACAATATAATTTGAGAGTTTCTTATTTCCTTTGTAAGCCTAACTGTGTATAATCTAAAACGATGAGGTGATCAGCATATAAAAGACATAGACCATGCATAGACTACACCTTTGGCGAAAATAACTCAGGTAGTTTTCAAAACACAGGCAAATCAGCCACAAACAGACTAAAAAGGGCCAGAGCTAGGGCACAGCGCTGGCGTAGACCATTCTATATTTTTATCATCCTTGATGAATATGAAGACTTGTCCAATTGTACCTCTGCCCAGTGATTAGTATGTAGTACCTGGATCATTCACTCAAGATCTTTGGGTAATATTCCATGATTTCATTTAACCCAGAGCCTTTCCTTATCTATTGTATCAGAGGCCATGCAACAGTCAATAAAACAGCAAACCAGCCTCAGATTTACAGCCAAGGGTTTCTAATGATAGCCCACTGGGCAAAATAGTGACCCACAGTAGACTTGCCCTCTCAGAATCTCCCTTGTTCAATTAGGATGAGCTTATGATCTCAAATCCATTCTGCCAGATGACTCAGCAGAATTTTTTAAATTATTTTCAAATTATCCAGGAGGCTAATTGTTCTATAATACAATAGCGAGTTTACATTACCTTTTTTAGAATAAGCTAAACCACTGAACCTTTCCATATGGAGGGATAGACCTCAGTTTAATTATCGACCCAAACAAATGTGCATAGATCTGGCCCACCAATCGCTATTTGTCTTAATTGTTACTGAATGCATATTATGTGGCCCTGCTGCCCTACGTAACTTGAGGCTTGCAATTATCGATTTAATCTCCCCACACACAAAAATCTAACCTGCTTGGCTGGCTTACCATATAAACCATCCAGATATGCTACCCAAGTGTCCTTAGCAAGCAGGCACATGAGGGCCCACGAGCGGCAATTACTGGAGATGTTTACTTTTTACCAATATAACCTTTGTTCACCTGACTGGAACACCTCTGTCATATCATTCCAATGTTTGTGATAAGATTGTTTTTTTGTTCCCTAAGAAAGACCTATACTGATTTGCTAGTTACTTCACTTCATGTTTTGAAATGTTGGATGAGCCTTGTCTATATTGTTTGAAGACCCTTCTCGGATGACTATTCATTTTTTGACAAGAAAGGTTCAACCACCTTTGAGCCGTCACTGACCCTTTCCTCCTTGATGGATGCTTACAGATATTGACATGTATACAAGCTAACACATTTTCCATTACCATGTTGAACCTGGTGATTGTATCTTCATTTGCCCCAAGGTCGTTCTCAATGAGCTCTAATGTCTCATACGAGGCCAGGTGTTGAAGATGCTGGGGGCCTAAACACAATGTGAGCCTCCAAGGGAAACTTAGGGCCTGATTTAGATCTTGGCAGAAACAGTCCAGTCGTCTGTTTTCCGTCTGCAAGCCCGTCCGAAAACCCATCCGCTGCCATAACTGTCTGCCCGCCCTATTTAGATGTTAGCGGGAGCATAGGTGAAAGACCGCTGACGGCCCTCCGTCACCGCTAAAATTCTCCATCCACATTGATGGTGCCATAGGTAAAAGCAGTTGGTGGCGGGACTCCAGCCCCTTTTTCAGCCGAGCCAATCACGATGTGCATTTCCACACAACAGTTTAGACACAACTGTGGCAGCTAAACCTTCACACCTGAACTGGTGAATTGGGAGGGATAAAAAGAAAAAACTCACAATTTTTCCGCTTTTCTCCTTTCCTGCCGCCATCAACCGGGTCATACAAGTCTTGCCATTCCTGCTGCTCTTGGACTAAGATGAAAATCAACCCCATTGCAGACGGAACAGAAGGTAAGTCACTGTTTAGCTGTTATGCTCGTAATTGGTGCTGTATAGTAGTACTGGACTTGAGTTTGTTTAACAAAGGTCTGCAAACAACAGTACAATGACGTTCAAAGCATATGTTTGTAATGTTGTACTTAGAAAAATGTCTATAAACACTCCGTGAGGAATTAGTAGCACCACCAATCCGGTTCTAACTGCCTTCATGGCAATGGAGACCTATACCAAAAGTCACAGCAATCCCAAATAAAAGTCCATACAGGTGTGTTCAATAATGTTCCCTAAACTACCATATCATATTCATTAACAGTACACCCAAAAGGAACTACTCAAATCCATGATATTTGTAGCAATTGCACTACAAAATGCTACAAGTGGGTGTACACAGAATGTACAACCAATCTTCCCTCTAAACTGCAAACATGTCAGGGATATGTGAGAGTCACATGTCCCCTTGGTTTGTGTAATTTAGGACCAACATGAGATGTCATTTAACTGTAAATAGTTATGTTTCTTGTGTAATACGTATGTGAATATATAATACACATGCATTTTCCAGTCACAACAACAGAAACTCATTTAATGTTGGTGTAAGTGTCCAGTAACATGATAAATGTTTGCATCAAAATTAACAGGTCCATCACAAATGTACAACACTAATGTATGCATTTAAAAAAACAACTAAAATGTACAACCTGTGCTTGTCACCGTCACAAATGAGAGTATGTGCATGGCACACACATCAGCAGAAATAACATAATCAACAACAATTAATAACAGTTCAAAAATAAGGCCAGGACACAGGTATTCTCAAAATAAACAGTATTTTGTATAAATGAGATAACTCTCTTATAATATTAGTCACATATTTATGCAAAGAATAAAAAAAAGGCTCTAGGCTTTGATTTCTTATTACGGGTTGCATGCCCATACCTAGTCCTAGTTGCACTAAATAATAAACCTCCTCTGGAAGGAGCATCTCTGGGGGAGAGAGCAGGCATCTCAATGATATTACTGGGGGGAGGGAGAGGTCCTTGTGTTTGGGAAGAGTAGGTTTGAGTTTGAGAGGGGTGGTTTGGGGTTTGAGAAGGGTGGTTTTGGATTTGGAAGCGGTGGGTTGGGATTTGGAGGGGGTGGGTTAGGATTTGGAAGGGATAGGTTGGGGTGTGAAATGGGTAAGAAGATATTTGGGTGAGGTAGTCTGAGGTTTGGGAGGGGTGGTCTGGGATGAGGAAGGGATCAGGGACAGGGGGTAAATGGCAGGGTGAGTGGAAGGGAGTTGGAGTTGGGAGGTAGAGGGAGTGTCAGTGGCTGTTGTGCTTGTGTCTGTCGATGGTATGGGTGTGTCTGATGGTCTAGTGTATGTTTTGCTTTGTATTTTCTACTGGGTGTCTGTTGTGTAAATGAATGTGGTAGTTTGTGTTCAGGATGTGTGTGTTGTGGAGGTGGTGCATGTGGTGGGTGTGGGTGTGCTGGTGCAAGTGTGTGTCGTGGTGGGTGTGGTGTCTGTGGGTGTGCTTGTGCATGTGTGTCATGGTGGGTGGGTGACAGGTTGTGCTGGTGGTATGTGCGGGTATCTGTGTTGTGTGGGTATGGTGTCTGCAGGTGTGCTGGTGGTGAGTGTGGGTGTTTGTGTCATGGTGGGTGTGGTGGCTGTGGGTATACTTGTGGTTGTGGTGGGGTGTTTACATGTGTGTGTCTGTGTTTCTAGTGTTGGTGTGAGGATGTGCTGCTTGTGTGCTGGAATGGGTAAATGTAAAGGTGTGGGTGTGCTCTGGCTAGGGCTGGGAAGAGGGATTTGGGATGAGGAAGGGGTGGGAGTTGGGGCACGAGGTCGGGTGGGTGGGAGACTGCGGTCAATGAGGAGGCCAAACCCTGGAATAACCACTGTAGGCCAGACAAGGCACCGTGAATGCCATCCAGGTAAACCAGCTCTTGGTACTGTGATCAGCAAGCCCCTGGATGGCATTCAACAGTGTGGTCTGGCCTGCAGCGATAGTCCACAAAAGATCAAGAGCCTACTGACTGAGCGCAGTCTGGGAAAACGGGGTGGGGGTTGCCTTCAGCAAAGGAGATGCCACACCTTATAGAGGAGCGGCTACGACCAACTGGAGGGAGGAGCAAGAGGGAGGGTCGAGATTAGAATTTGGGTGGTGGATGAATATGCAGATGGAGTAGTTGCACTAGGGTCTACCGCCACTAGGGACTGGTCATCTGTGGAATCCACCGAAGATGATGATGTGTCACTCGTGGCCTGCACACTGGTTTCCTCAGTGTAAGTGGTGCCTGCACCAGGGCCACAGTGCTCAGCTCCTTCCCAGGCTACGTGGCCGCTTTCACCTTCGCCTTGCCCAGATGATGCTGTAAAAACAGATACAACAGTTTGAGGGAATCTGTGTAAATGGAGTTTAAGAAGAACTTTGCTCAGAAAATATCTGCCAAGACTACAGATTACACCAGCTTCAGGGCACTCAAACGTGGCTTCTTTATCATCAGTAACTCATGCATCTGGGAAGATTTCTACAAACCATCATATTGATGCTAACCAACATTGCTGTAAATTATAAAGGTTAAACTACAAGATTAGCTACAAATAATAACTCACCCCTTTGATGCTGCTGTTGGTCCTTTAACTGTCCATCAAGCTCCAGGTAGGCCACCGCTCTCGCCTCATTGGGAGGCCAGGCCGGGCTGGACTTGCGCTGACTTCTGTCCAGGGTTGGAGTTTCTCCCACGGCTTCCTGCAATGCAGGCAGTTCCGCTTGAAGACCACCAGGGTCCACACCTTCCACAATCACACTTCTGTTGGGCATTGACCTGTATGGATGGGGACAAATAACAGCAAAGGGTTTTGAGTGATTTTTGTTGCCTGTAGTCAGTCACACAATTTAGCAGCAGCTCTCACAAGCATTCCCAGAACACACAGTACAGATTGCCTTCACACTTTTTAAATTTCCTTTGAAATACTCATTTGCAGTGATCTCTGGAGTAGCCTCAACATTATTTACCTCATGTTATCAATAAATGGTCACAAACACCATCTAAGCCAGGGATAGGGAACTTGTCATGTAATGAGACCCACTTCAGATTAGTCCAACTCATTGTGAGCTGCTGAAGGCTAAACAGCCTGTACATTATGTGCACAGAACCACTCACACAGCTACATTAGCTTTAAGCCTAACCTTCTAAGAGTCAGATGCTATGGCACACTACATACAGTGACTAGGGGCAGTATGGGAAGGCTGCCATGTGTCAGTGACAGCATGGTTTTGGGTGATGTATGAAGAAGCATGTGCAGTATTGGGACATACGTGAGCCAGTGTCATTTAGACTGGCAGCACAGGCAATACCTTTCCCTATATGTGGCACCATGACATGTCTGCAACACACATTACTCCAATTACCAGATATGGCCTGTACATTCACTTGAAAGAACAGCATCAGGCAACTTCATAACTTTGAAGACTCTACTTGGGATTTAGTTTTTTACCTTTTTGACCTGGGCTGTATGATTCCACTTAAACTAGTGCCTACTAGCCACTGGAAGTAAAGGCCGACTTTTTGTCTCATTGAACCTGGAACTATGAGCAACATGCACACAAAACTCAGCTAATTCTTACAGGTGAATTTTCCTTTCAATGCAAAGACATTTCTAACTTCCTCAAACAACACCCTGTACCCAGCTAAATCATTCATTTCACTACACTGCAATCACAACATTTCGGTCATGAACATAAAGGGGAACAAACAGCATGTTGCCAAAGGGGTAACAATTAATTTTGGCAAACATTTCCAACTCAAACATGTACCTGTTCCTCTGGGGTCCCATGCAGCTGGCATTATAAGGATAGGACTTCCCTGGTGAAAATCTCCAGGTCCTCAGGGGAGTAGACAGGGGCCCTGTCACTTGCTTTGCCTCTCACCCTGGCTCCCAGTGTTCGGTAACAGCAGCAAAAAACTAGGAGGTCCTGTTGGCTGCAGTTTTAGGAGGCAAGTGAGCTTTTTAACAATATGCTGCGTACAAGTACATGGTGGATGCATTCTGTGACAGATGGACACAGCCTTTGGCTTTCATGTGTCGCCATCATACACAGAAGCCTATAGCAGGGTCTGTTGTCAACTTCTGCCGACGGCCGTCGGGTAGCCAATCTCCTGACGACAAGGTCAGAAAGCCACCATTTTAGGGTGTGAGGCTGTGTATTTTTAAATGGTTCGAGCATCACTAGCACTTAAAATGGAGGCTACTGTTGATACAAATGTGAGATACAAACAACACTGTTTTTGGTAAGATATGACACATTAAAAAGTGAACAGTGACTGTGTTTCTCATCGCTAGTGCCGCGGGGGAACTAATACCTCAGTTGATGGTATTTAGAATTTGTTTTTTAAATGATGTACAAATAGTACATTTCAAATGTATCATTTGGCTGTAATAAAAAAATGACATGTAAGAAAGCGATTTTTGAATTAAAAAATAATTTGAGAACATTATGGGGGTCATTCTGACCCTGGCGGCCGGTGACCGCCAGGGTCACCGACCACGGGAGCACCGCCAACAGGCTGGTGGTGCTCCCAAGGGCATTCTGACCACGGCGGTTCAGCCGCGGCCAGAAAGGGTAAACCGGCGGTCTCCCGCCGGTTTACCACTGCCCTACAGAATCCTCCATGGCGGCGGAGCGCGCTCCGCCGCCATGGGGATTCTGACACCCCCTACCGCCATCCTGTTCCTGGCGGGTCTCCCGCCAGGAACAGGATGGCGGTAGGGGGTGCCGTGGGGCCCCCGTAAGAGGGCCCCACAAAGTATTTCAGTGTCTGCAAAGCAGACACTGAAATACGCGACGGGTGCAACTGCACCCGTCGCACCTTCCCACTACGCCGGCTCAATTCTGAGCCGGCGTCCTCGTGGGAAGGTAGATTTGCCCTGGGCTGGCGGGCGGCCTTTTGGTGGCCGCCCGCCAGCCCAGGGCAAATCTCAAAATACCCTCAGCGGTCTTGCGACCGCGGAGCGGTATTTTGACGGGGGAACATTGGCGGGCGGCCTCCACCGCCCGCCAATGTTAGAATCACCCCCTATATGTACATATATAACAAAATGAGATTCCTAATGTTACCAATACATAAGATGTGTATTGATTATCAAATTATGGTGTGACCATTTAAGCTGATATTTTCTTTTACATAGATGCAGACATTTGAACCCAGCCATGGGTAGGAGACTACAGCCTCGGTGTCTTCAGGCCATTTCCAGACCTTGTCACCATGGAGGAAAGGGATGTTATTCAGAAGTTTCAGTTAAATAGGCAAACTATCCTGGATTTGTGTCACCAGCTGGAGCCTGATGTCCTGCCTCACAATAGGAATATGACAGCAATAACACCAATAGTGAAACTCACGGCAGTACTTCATTTTGTGGCCACTGGCTCTTTTCAATATACTGTGACAGTATCTGAAGGAATGTCCCAACCAACTTTCAGTGGTGTGCTACAAGAGATCCTTTCTTCAATGCTGAGACACATCAACAGCTACATCCAGTTACAACAACAACAGGATTTGGCCCCTGTGAAGAGAGATTGTTATGCTTTGGGTGCCCTACCACATGTGGATGGAGCAATAGATGGCATGCATAATTCCTTGGTGACACCACACGCAAGGGAACAGGTCTACCGCAGTCGGAAGAACGTACATTTCATCAATGTGAAAGTTGTCTGCTTACCGGATTTATACATGTCAAGTGTGCGCCCACTTTCCTTGATCAACACAATACCTTTGTACTATGGAACAGCACCATACCTCTGCAAATGTCACAACTTGGACCTGAGAGGGCATGGTTTCTTGGTAAGTACAATACGACTGAGGATCATTTGCTTGAATCCTCGTTTAGGAACGTCCAATGGCTTGATATGATATTAATCTACTGATACATTGCTTCCATGTAGGAGACTCAGCTTTTGCTAACAGACCGTGGTTGTTAGCATGGCTGAGGAATCCAATAATACCAGAGGAAATCTGCTTCAATGAGGCCCAAGGAAGAACACGGAGGCCAATGAACCAAGCTTTTGGGCTCCTGAAGGCCAGGTTTAAGTGCTTGGACAAGACCGGAGGAGACTTCCTCTACTCATACAATAAGGTGTGCCAAATCACGGTTGCCTGCTGCATGTTGCACAACATTGCAATCATCTCAGAGGATGGATATTAAAAATGGGGTCTGTAGGTGGCAGTGGTTTGCAACATGTCCAAGTAGAGATCCTCACTCTAGTCAGGGTAAGGGAGTCACACAGCTAAGATAACCTGTGCTCACCCCCTTGGTAGCTTGGCACAAGCAGTCTGGATTATCTCAGTGGCAATGTGTAAAGTATTTGTACACCCACACAGTAACACAGTGAAAACCCTACAAAAGAACTCTACACCAGTTTAGAAAAATAGCCAATGCTGATCTGAGTTAAACAAGACCAAACCTAAAAAACTAAAATTCAACATACACAAGCAAAGATACAAATTTTCAAAGATTAGATCTTAGTATAGCACTTAGAAACACAATAGCTCCAACTGGGGCTACCACGATGTCTTGACGGACTCGTTCCCAATAGTCCCACACCACTCACGAGGGACTGCAAGCCTGTCACCGAGTCACACGGACCCCAGGTACAGTATCTTGGAAAATGAGGGAATAAAGATGTTGCATGGAATCGGGGAGTTGAGGAGTCGCTGAATCCAAAGCAGCATCAGTTCCGTACTGCTACTGGGGAGGTGAGGTATCGGCTCCTTACAGTTGCAGGGGGGGTGATGCAGCATCTGTGGTGAGGCACTGGTTCTTTACAACAAGGCTGGGTCAAAGAATACAGCAGGTCAAGACGCGAGGTGTCAACTTCGCGGTCGCCGATCACACCATAGGGCCACAGGTGATGCGTCAGAGTCGAATGTGACAGGCGTTGGTGATATGGCACTTGGGACTCGCGCTGTGGTAGCATTGGGCCTGCAGCATCAGCCGCGGTTGTTCCACTTAACAGGGACCATGGCTCCAGTGTAGGCAGCAGCTGTGAGTCAGATATCGGCCCTAGTTACAAAGTCACTCTTGAGTCGATGTTCTTGTTTCTTCTTGGTTGCACCAGAACTCACTCTTAAGGGCCCATGAACTGGTTTGGCCACCACTTGGCAAGTCAGGACTCCCAGCAACAGAACCCAGGTGCTGGCAGATGAAGACTTTGATGTCCCTGAGACTTCTCAACAGGATGCAAGCACAGTCCAAGCCCTTGTAGAACCTTTGGAAGCAGGATGTAGAAAGCAAAGTCCAATACTTTCACTCACAGAACAGAAGCAGCAGGCCCGAACTGCAAAAGGACAGGCAAAGTGGCAGTCCCTCCTAAGGCATCCAGCTATTCGTCCTGGCGGAATGTCCTTTGTCCAGAGGTGTTTTAGATTTGTGGGGTCACAGGTCTAGTACTTATACATATTTCTGCCTTTGAAGTAGGCAAACTTCAAAGAAACGTCTTTGTAGTGCACAAGACCCTGCTTTTCCTGCTCTGGCCCTAGACACATTCCAGGGGGTTGGAAATTGCTTTGTGTAAGGATAGGCACAGCCCCATTAAGGTGCAAGTGTCAGCTTCTACCACCAATATAGCTCAGGAAGACCCATCAGGATATGCAGGGCACACCTAGCTCCCTTTGTGTGACTGTCTAAAGTTAATTTACAAACAGCCCAACTGGTATCCTGACCCAGACGTGTATTGCACAGACAGGCAGAGGCACAGAATGGTTAAGCAAGAAAATGCTAATTTTTTTAAAGTGGCCTTTTCAAACTTACAATTTAAAAAACAACTTCACCAAAAGATGTATTTTTAAAATGTGAGTTCAGAGACCCCAAACTCCAAATCTCCATCTGCTCCCAATGAGAAATTACACTTAAAAGATATTTCAAGGCAATCCCCATGTTAAGCTATGGGAGAGATAGTCATTGCAATAGTGAAAAACGAATGTAGCAGTATTTCAATATCATGACATGTAAAAACACACCAGTACATGTCCTATCTTTCAAATACAATGCATCCTGCCCCTGGGGCTGCATTGGGTCTACCTTAGGGGTGACTTACATGTAGTAAAAGGGAAGGTTTGGGGGGCACTTGCCAGGTCAAAATGGCAGCGTAAAACTGCCCACAAAGACACTGAAGTAGCAGGTCTGAGACATGTTTACAGGGCTACTCGTGGGTCGCACAATCAGTGCTACAGGCCCACTTGTCGCATTTGATTTACAGGTCCTGGGCACACATGGTACACTGTACTAGGTACTTACTAGGAAATCAAATATGCCAGTCATGGATAAATCAATCCCCAATTCAATTTAGACAGAAAGCATATGCACGTTAGCACTAGTTAGCAGTGTTAAAGTGCCCAGAGTCCTAATGCCAACAAAAACAGGTCAGAAAAAATAGGAGGAAGGAGGCAAAAAATGTGGGGATAACCCTGCAAAAATGGCTGCCAGGTCCAACGATGGAGACCGTGAAGAGCCACCGAGTGAGGATGCTGAAATGCCCCATGAAGATGACAGTGGTGAAGAAGAAAGAATTGACGTACATCAAGATGCTATTGACCACTTCTTCACCTGAGTGTAAGTGTACCTCTACATACTGTAATCTCCAATGCCGGAATAATTTGTGACAAACTGAACATATCAGTTTGTGATGGTTATTTGGCAGGGATGGTCAGTTTAGGAAAATCCAAGACAAAGATGTTTGTGAATCAGAGTTTCCCTGCATTGACTACTATGATTATTAACACAGATTCACTTTACTTTTGCTAAGTATATATGTGTCCTTCTAACTCATCATTTGAGTCAAAATGAATGTATGAAATCATTACCTTTCCCTTGATATTCTGTTTCGAGGTCCTTCACCATGTCATCTTCATTTGGACATTTCGAAGTTATGACATTTGCAATGAAATGTTGCTGTTGGAAAGTTCAAAGTGAACATGTTTTGATCCTGGGACTGACACACACTTGGGATGGACAGATCTTGTACCGAGACAACTTGCACTTCAATCGAATGGAAGTTCCTGAGATTGTGTCAGGTCTATTTTCTGTGGGTGGTTGCCATCAAGGCACTATATGGCAGTTTACTTGGTCAAACCACATGTGTATGTCAAGCCATAGCATACTGGTCGCCCTTCACATTGGCTAAATCTTCAATTTGTGCTTTGGTGTAGGTAGCTGTTGATGTGTCTTCTCATAGATGACAGAACTTGTCTTTAGCACACCACTGAATGGTGGTTGTGACATTTCACTAGATACTGCCACAGTGTCCTGTAATGGTCATGTGGCCTAAAATTGTGTTACTGCTGTAACGCAGATGATTGGGATTCACATTCCGAGGGCAGGAGGTCTGGCTCCAGCTGAGGTCATGCATCAATGAGAGTTTGCCTATTTAATTTGATCCCATGTAATATTCCCTTTCTTTCATGGTGTCAAGGTTGTGGAGTGTCCACCCCTAAATGGCAAAGACTATTGGGGTTAAGCATGGTTTGTGAAACTCAGCTCTGAATTTGTCTAAGGCTTGTTACCTACATATGTATGACACCAATACATTGGGGTTTTGATCTGTTTTGTTTGAATGAAATGGGTAAGAAAGTACCTCTTTGTCATTTCTAATTTTCCTTTGCAACTAATTGTTCAAGTAGATTTGACAAAAAGGTGGTGTAAGACAGGCGTGAAAAAAGGAATGCCACAATAAATGCAACAACAGCCTTGTAGTTTGTATCCATATCAGTTATTTGCATGACACAAAGGAACTGAAAAGTATTTCAAAAATGCACAAAAATAAAAGAGTCTATCATGGTGGATGAAAGTGTAGTAGTAGAGGCAAAAATGTTTGGAATCCAATGTACAAAATACAACTGTCCTCAAAAAAGGTAAATGTGTCCCTGAAATAGACCAAGGAGCGAATGGTAGACACACACTAGAGGAAATTAGGATCTGCATCTCTTGGAGGTGGTTGTGGAGGTCTTACCATCCTCTCTTGGTGGTCCGGATGACCGTCCCCTTTGGGGAGGAGGCAGGGGAGTCACAGGCGATGGGACTGGGGTGAGAGGAACAGGCTCATAAATGTCAAAAAGCACCCCAGTAAGGGAGCTCATTTTGTCATTATGGTTGCTTATTTCCAACATAAGCTCCCTCTGCACCTCCTTGATCTCCCGGAACTCAGTTACAACCTGGCCCACCATGTCTTGTACTGCTCCCAAGACTAGGTCAGTGGTGGTCAGACTGACAAAGACTAGTGGCCTCACTTTGCTGGCCCACAGATTCCCTCCCACGACCCCTGCTCCCACACACCTGTGCCCTGGGGGTAGTGTGCCCCATCCCAGGTCCTGACACAACTGGAGGCAGTGTTGGTGTTGTCTCAATAGCAGCCAGGACTGGGGGAACAAGATTGGTGTGATGCTCCTGAGTACACAGGAAGTGGAGATATCCTGATGCTTAGATGTGGTTGCAGCTGGGCTGGGAGGTGTAGGTGTGGGCCAAGTGCGACTCACTGGAGCTCTCTGGCCAGAAAGACCAGGTGGACCAGGCTGCTCCCAATCATCTGGACTTGTAGGAGTGGAGTCCTCACTGAAGGCTTGATTCTGGTCTGGAGTGGAGGTGTCTTGAGTGGCAGACAATGGTCCAATGGCCTGGGGGGGGGGGGGGGGATGATTTTCATTGTTTTATACATGGAGGCTGATTTACACAGATGCAAACTCCAGTGATATATTGTAGCGATGTCCTGAAAATTAAAATATTATTTCTAAATTGTGCATTACATGTAGCAGATATTTAACCCAACACCGTGGTGAGAAGAGTACTAGATCATTCCAAGGCCTAGCAGGCTAAAGACATTGGACAAAATGTCAGTCAACTTAATAGAACAACTGGACTGGCATTGGTCATCATATAGACAGTGCAAAGTAAATTGTGAGTGAATACTAGTTCTATTCAGCATGCCACATCACATGGCAGGAAGTCTTGGATTCAACAGACTATGAATTATGTGAGCACTCACATCAATTCAATGTGGCTATGAGAAGATCTCAACATGCTTGAGCAACACAACAACTGACATCAAATCCACAGATAGAGCAGCCTTGCATTACATTATTGTTGTGCTGACACAAAAACAGGGCTTCATGGTAGATTTAGTCATCAGTTGACACCATAGACAAAAGTTGTTGAAAAGTGAGTTACACATATCTATTTCAATAACTATAGTGGAGATGAACACACATTTACAACATGTACACACACATGGGTATGAAGTGAATCAGTGAAAATACCACTTACAATCAGTATACCTTCATGTGCAAACCGATGGAGCTTTGGACATGTTTTTGGGAGGACAACATATATTGATAGAAAGCAAGGGACTAAGGAAATGCAAGGGACGATCCACCGGGAACAACACACAAGGTGACTAAACATATTGCACATTGTTAGAAAGAGAGATACAACCATGATGCTAGTAATTGGTATGAAACAAGATATTTTGTTGAGTCAAGTTTAGATTTATGTGTTTTGGTAAGGGTGTTGAACCATTCTAAACATCTAACTTAAGGGCAGAACTTAATTTGTGATTGTTGAGACATTGCTAAGTGCAACTTACCAGTCTCCACTCTACCAAGGATTCCTGTCAAGCCTTCAGGATGTAGGATCTGCAAGACTTTCTCCTCACATGCAAAGAGTTGTAAGGGGGGGCTGGGAGAACCACCACTAGTCCTCTGGGCCTCCAGGTGTCGCTTGGAGACAAGGGAACATACTCTCCTCCACAGGTCATTCCACCTCTTTCTAATCTCCTCCTGTGTGCGCAGGTTGTTAGCTATGACATTCACTCTGTCAACTATTCTGGCCAACATTTGCCTTTTCTGAGATATGGTTGTGTTTGTACTTGTGCTTCAAACAATTGTGGCTCTACTGTAATGGTTTCCTCTACCATGACAGCCAACTTTCCCTCTGTGAAACATGGATTTCTCCTCCCTGCCATTGTGATTATTTGGGAACAAAATGGTGCCCAAAAAGATAAGTGGTAATCAAAAAAGTAATACTAACTAAAAACACAGAGGGACAGAAACCCTGAAAAACCTGGGTCCTGTGTGTGGCAATTTCTGCTAGTAAAATGGTCTGCTGCAGTGTGATGACAAAGGATCATAGTCTGAATGGATTGTGTTTTATATTGTGTTTTTGCAGGTGTTCTCAATTGTCCAATATACAATAGATGTGGGCAGCTAGCTTCCAACCAATAGCTACAGCCATAGCACTATACTGAACGGGTTCCGCGGTGGACTCCTGCCGTCATGGAACTGTCGCTGATACACTGCCAGCACAACTGTTTTATCTGAATAGACTCTGCAGGATCCCGCCATCAAGATGGCTACATTGGGCTAATCGTCAGCACTGGAGTCAGCTGCGTCGGCTGCCGGATGCAGCTGGCATGGAAGAGTAGATTCTGTTGTGGCGGTCTGAGGCTCAGCCACAATACATCTAAATACGAGAGGTGGAACACTGTCGAGTTGACAGTCTTTTCGAGTCAGCCAAGCATTGGCACTAACACCATCAAGATCTTAATCAGGCCCTTAAAGCCAAAAGTAAATTTTTATTGACCTGACATGGCACCTTAAAACTTGAGGTGGGTGAAACTGCCTATGGATCTCTTCCCTGGTAATCCACCACCTTAAAATCATTGAAAAAGCCATACTGCCAAGCGAGTGCAAAAATGTAATCAATAGGGAAGACATCGCAGCCCAAACATAAGGTGTGAGCTCTTGAGATATTATTCTCAATGCGGCCATTCAAACATAAAAAAACATTTTTGTCAACCATCATCCTAGCTCTGCCCCTCCTTATCAAACATATCCTGCAGTGAGTCATCTGAATGCCTAGGGTACAATCGCACTTTAAAATCAGCTACCATAAATAAGTTTAAAACTGGATATTTCCCCAACGCATAACAAAGTACGATATAAACATCAGAAACCTACTTATTAATCCTCTTGAAATCATCTTTATGAATGTACATATTTATCAACATATACTGTTTTTATTCCTTACCATTTACCCACAGCTCGGCTACTGAGATTTTCACTTCACTAGATAAGTGGACCACATCAATAACCCTCTTTATCATCCTAGAGAGGTTTAATGTTAGGAACCATGCAAAATCCTACCCATTGTCAAGAAGACAGGCTCTTACCTTTTTGCAGAAGTGAAATGGGCACGAAGAAGTTTCCCCACTTCCTCTGAGTCAAGCAGACCATGCAAATGGTCAAGTCTGACCCACAGTGATGAAGGGACGAAGCTTACTCAAAGTGGACACCAGTCTCCCACTGGACTACATCAGGATTGGCTTTACAGATTATGGAAAATAAATACCATGGCTTAGAGATAGAACTGGAATATGTACAAATAAGTTGTTATAGTATTGTGACCCACTCCTGCATATCTAATGTCCCTTTTCCTTTCCTGATTAGGTGGTTCCTTTGGCTGAGTCCACTAGGTGCTATAACTAGGAAATAGAACTGAGAACTGTTAGAATTTGGGTCTCTAGTTGGCAGGGGTATACACCCTTGTCCAAGTAGGGACCACAATCCTAGTCAAGGAAAGTCACAACACAATCCAAATTATCCTGTGCTCAACCTCTGGAAACTTGGCACAGAGCAGTCATGCTTAACTTAGAAGGCAATGTGTAAAGTATTTGTGCAATAATTTGTACAGTAACACAGTGAAAACACTACAAAAATACACCACACAGGTTTAGAAAAATAGATGATAGTTATCTGAATAAGATAAGATAAAAACAACAAAAATCCAATATGCACAAGTGGAGATATCACTTTTTAAAGGTTTAAAAGAGTCTCAATCCATAAGAACCAGTGGTTGTATCCTTGTAACACACAGTACCTGGGATGTGTCAAAAATAAAGACGCACAGGGGCCACAGAGGACATGTGTAAAAAATAAGGCGGTGCGTCGGATTTTTGGGCGTGGCACGGGAGATGCGTTGTTTCTTTCCACACTGCAATGTGATGTGTCGATTTACAGGAACGCAGCCTTGGTTCCTCACTGCGATGCAGAGATATTTTGACGCCCAGGGACGATGCATTGAAAATCATTGATGTGCTGCTAGAAGGAGCAGGCGCTGCGTTGATCCGGTAGACAATGTGGCGAAATTTCAGCCGCGAGGCAGGTGCTGCATCGATTTCTGCAGGCGTTGTGTTGATTTTCCGATGCTCAGGGATTTTCTTCTCGTGGGTGAAGTCTTTGTGGCCCTGAGACTTCACAACAGGAGGCAATCTCAATCCAAGCCTTTAGAGAGCACTTGTGGGGATGGCAGAGTCCTTCCAGCAGAGTCAGAGGCCAGCAGTCAGCAGGGCAACAAGCATGGCAGCAGTCCTTCTCAGCAAAGCAGTCCAGATGAGTTCTTTGGGCAGCCAGGCAGTCCCTCTGACACAGTCCAGGTGTAGATCCAGAAGTGTCTGATTTGGTGGGGCCAGAGACCCGAATATATACACCCAAAAGTGCCTCTGAAGTGGGGGAAACTTCAAAGAGTGGGTTTGAAGTGTACAAGTTCCCCTTTCAGCCCAGTCCTGTATGCCAGGATCCCTGTGGGGGGTTTTCAGTCCTTTGTGTGGGGGCAGGGCACTGGCCTTTAAGCGTCAGAGAGAGCCCCTCCATGATTCCTGCCCAGGGAGACCCACTCAGTATGCAGATGAATGCAGATGTGACTGAGTGTCCTGTGTTTATGGCTGTCAGAGTAGAATGCACAAGGGGAGCTGTCAACCAGCACAGACCAGATGTGGATTGGAGATAGGCTGTAAGGCACAGATGCAGTAAGTGCAGAGAAATGCCTACTTTCTAAAAGTGGCATTTCTAAAATAGTAATATTGAAATCCAAATTTACCAGTAAGCAGGATTTTCTAGTACTATTCTAGCCATACGAAATGTGACAGGGCTACTCTTTCCAGATCAGAATCTACTACTTAAAAGTATATGAGAGCAGTTCTAATGTTAGTCTATGAGAGGATGAGACCTCACAGTAGGGGAAAACAATTTGTGAGTTTTTCGCTACCAGGACATGCAAACCACACAAGTACATGTCCTGTCTTTTACTCACAAAGCACCCTGCCCTATGGGTTACCTAGGGCCTAACTTAGGGGTGACTTGTGTGTAGCAAAAGGAGAGTTTAGGGCCGGCAAGTAGTTTTAAATGCCACGTCGAAGTGGCAGTGAAACTGCACACAAAGGCCTTGCGATGGCAGATCTGAGACATGGTGAAGGGGCTACTTATGCGGGTGGCACAATCAGTGCTGCAGGCCCGCTAGTAGCATTACATTTACAGGCCTTGGACACATGTAGTGCACTTTATTGGGGACTTACAGGTAAATTAAATATGCCAATTGGGTAGGAACCAATGTTACCATGTTTAGGGGAGACAGCACATGCACCTTAACATTGGTCAGCAGTGGTTAAGTGTGCAAAGTCCTAAAGCCAGCAAAAACAGTATCAGAGAAATGGAGGGAGGCAGGCAAACATTTGAGGGATGACCACACTACGGCTGTCAGGTCTAACAAAATACAATAATTCATATAACCCATACAGGGAAATGAAACCAAAGGTTACAGTGCTGTAATATTTGGGGTAATTAGCAGTGCATTACGAGGGCATGAGTTACCTTAGGGCGAAAGTTTCAGTTACTTGAAATAACTAACTATAACTGCTAAATATCTGTGGTTTTGTACAAGTAAATTTAGAACCTAACTATAACGTCCCTGTAACCTTTGTGTTTTTCAGTGAATGTCTATTTTTTTTACCGTAAGGTAATTTTAATCATTACACCTTAATCAAACTAACCACAGCGCATGGCCTTCGGCTGTGCATGGCAGGGGTTGGCCGCAGGTCACTGGCCTGTGGCAAGGCCCTGTGCACAATAACTGATAACCACCAAACCCTGCGCCGCACACGGCCTTCAGCTGTGTGCGGTTGGGGTTGGCCAGTCAACCCCCATAACCACCCAAACCCACACTACGCACAGCCAAATGGCCTGTCTCTCTGGGGGTGAGAATAGGTGTGAGAAGGCGTCTCTAGGTGTTAGAGTGTCTGTCTGGGTGTGAGAGTAGGTGTGTGAGGGGCAGAGTGGTTCTGTGAGTGGGTGTGCTAGTGTCTGAGAGGGTCTGTGAGTGGGTGCATCAGTGTCTGAATGGGTCTGTGAATGGGTGCATCAGCACCTGAGTGGGTTTGTGAGTGGAAGCATGAGGGTCTGAGTGGGTTTGTGAGTGGGTGCATGAGGGTCTGAGTGGTTTTGTGAGTGGGTGTGTAAGAGTCTGAGTGGGTCTATGAATGGGTGCATCAGTGTCTGAGTATGTCTGTGAGCGGGTGCGTCAGTGTCTGTGTGGGTCTGTGAGTGGGTGTGAGAGTGCTACTAAGAGTGAATAAATTAGTGTATGAATAACTGTGATTTTTTTTGTTGTCGCCAATATTCGCAAATTTGTCGTAACGTTACATGGTGGGTGCTGAGCTACAAGACGTATTCGCAAATATCATGCGGTGTGAAAAATAATAATTTTAAGGACATAATTTTACCCTCACAGACCCCTATATCACAGCTTTGGGGTCTGGGTACCTCCACTCTGGCCCCTTATGCCACTTTTCATTTTATTTTTCAGCCCCGGGGACCGTATCCTGTTACCTACAATGGCAGTTGCAACTTTCTGGTCAGCCAATCGCAGCATTCCTGTTGGCATGTGCATTTGCAAATACACCGCGATCACCACGAAGGATCCGTGACCCTAGATATATAAATTTATTTCCCCTTTAATTTCTCAAAACTACGGAAGGGTTTTACACCAAACATGCAAAAGCGTAATCTGCGTACTGAAAACTACCTTTCAGGGGTGTAATTCCGTCTAGTGGTACGGGCTGTAGTCGTTGTTAAGGCTACGCGCTGCACCCTTTAAAGGGACCACACAGCCGGGCATGCCGCATAGCATGCAATGCACACCCATCACCCTTCCCTTGTTTACCGCCTAGACTGCTGATGACTACAAAGCCCTCAGTGATTTTCTTCTCTTGCAACCAGGATTCCTTCAGGAACTCATTATGATATGTGCTTAATAGTTTATCAATATGACCTACCTTTTTGATGCTCTCAGTGTATCCATGAATGTTCTAATTTATGATTCTCAGGTTGCGAGACAACTCCACACTCTATGGCTCCTCTATCCAGCTATTCCAATCTTGGTAACCCTGCTAGTGCTGCAAGGGTGTGTGCCAATTATTATGTTATATAAATTCACCTTATATAATTGATTACCATATAATTTACTATAACTATCAAATTATCTGTCTGATGTGGGATAGTTGTATACTGAAATTGACAACTCATGGTAATTTTGCAGTTCTAGTTGACCATCCTCTTTCTAAACTTCCTGGGGCAGATCTTCTATCTTGTTTCGGTTGTTCTTTTTTATGCATTGGCCTTTTTTGATAGATACCCATCGAGTTTACTTTTTGCCACCCCTGGATAACATGACACTGATACACTATCTGGGGCTGTTTTAAAATTAGGCATTCATTCATACGTTAAACACTTCTTGTTATACAGTGCTAACCCCACCGTCCTGGCTTTCCCTTGGATCTTCTTTCCAGCTTTTGTCAGTGCCTGTTTCCCAACTCTTAGACGCATAGAGAGATAATAATTTGAGGAAAATTTCACACACATTTATACATAGGTGTAATGCCTTTTCCTAACTAACATTGGGCAACTAGATATATATTCCGAGGTAGAAGCACCAGCAGAATCTTTGGGACCATTCCTCTGTTCCTTATGGCATGAGCTGTGCAAACTGACTACCAGGATTTTTCCTTAACAAGCCCGATTAGAGATGGTAAAAAACTATTAACTTTTTGTAATTAGTGTGAATTTCTTTCAAATTTCTAGATTGAGATAGCTGTTTGAATTAACCATTTCTAAAGTTTCCAGAATTCCTTGCAAAATCTTCTGCATCAACAAAATGATATTTAACAACGAGGAGCGTTAAGGGAAGTGAGTGCCCATGGACGAAGCTAGCAACATCTGGTTTAATTCTGCCATATGCACTGGTATGTCTTTTGATGGAGAAGCTGGGATAGCCAGTTCTGTGGAATCCAGACTTGTCTGCAGGCCTCGGTGACCTGAGGCCCATGCTTTTGAGGTTTCAGCAAGAGCGTCGAGGCATGTGAAGACATGAGTCCTAGGTCCTTCTCCAAATCGGTAAAAAATAAATCCTCTGTAGTACCTCTGGCCCAACCTTTTCCAATTCTAGCTTAAGGGTAGCTTGAGTTACTGTTTGTGGCCCCAGTAGCTAATTAGGAATTGAAATGCTTAGTGACAAATATCCTTATGAATTTAGTTAATGGAGATATACTTCTTTTCTTGCAAAGACAATTTACGATTTTTGTTTATTTTCCATATCCGTTACCCTTCTCTTTTTACAAGACCTCTCTTTGGGTCAGATATACTAAAATTAGGAATTCTGAATTCCTCATTGTGATTCTCTCTGAATAGCAATTAGGAAATCGGTATTCCTAATGTATGAAACTCTTTTGAGTTTCATTGGCGATTCTTAGTGGGTCCGCAAATAGACCTACCTCATGCATATTACTGATGTTAAGTTGCAATTTGTGGCCCATTAGGAATAGCAGCCATCACAGGGATGGTGGCCTGCTGGGGTCAGCAGACCACCTTGTTTGTGATTGCTTTTAAATAAAGCAATTTTTTGTTCTTATGCGGCCTGTCTTCCATAAAGGAAAACAAGATGTGTTTAAAAAGAAAAAATGACACTTTGCAGTTTCATTTTTTACAGTCGACAATGGTCTGTGGGGCCACTGCCTGTTCTTAACAAATATTATTTTAAATTCTCAAAAAGGGAATGGGTCCCTTCGGGCCCCTTCTCCTTTGCGAATGGGTTACCACCATTGTTTTGCAACCGAAATTCAGTCGTAAAACAGTAATACATAATATAACGATTCAGTATTTGGAAGAGAAACCCTAAACACTCCCCTTACAATTACTAAATCTCAAATGCAAAATGCAATTTGGTAACAAGTTACCAAATCACATTTTGCTTTTTGTACATCAGAAAAAGTATTTTTCCGGTTGCAAATGGCCCGATTCTGCGTATCGGGCTGTTTGCCATCAGAAGAATACTTTGTATCTCTGGCCCTAAGTCCTTAACTTTCGCATTGGTGGAATGCGTGAACTTCGAGATTAATGTTGATGGAGGAAAGGTCGATAACTCAACTGTGATACCTTAAATCAAGGAATACTCTGATCTAAAGTGAGGGTAAGGAGAATGCCCTAAAATGTAGTGGTTATTGTACTCCTCCTCTTGCCAGCGGTATTTTGTAACCACAAAAAAAAACTTTCCTCCCAAAAGCACAGTTGAAAAAAGCCACTTGCCTCCTCCCTCATTAATCTACTTCTTGGATTGCTGCAGCCACCTTCATCCTCAACCCTCCCACACTAAGGGGCCAATGTATGATTATTAGTGCTAGAGGTGTTATGCTGGGATGTGGCTGATCCCAACAAGCGACATGTCGGAGCATGTTTGCGTGTGAAACCCCTCGACATTTGTTACAAATGGTTGTGGCAGTCATGTGTGCAGGAAATGTGAATAAATCGTCCTGGGGTTGTGACCTGGTAGTCAGTCCAGCACAGTACGAGCCTTTGACTCTTTACTTTACAACTTGGGGAGGGGACAGGGCATCTTTGCACAAGGCCTGCTCCTTGACACATAGGCAGGCCTCAACATACAACATTTAGCAATGATTGGGAGCACATCATGACCCGTGACCGCCCTGCGGTCATTTGCTTTCAGTGACCTGCCGGCTGCCACGAAGATCCCCAGAGTGACGTCGCCAGGTCAGATGACACCAAGGGCCATATTTATACTTTTTGACGCAAAACTGCGCTAACGCAGTTTTGCGTCAAAAAAATTAGCGCCGGCTAACGCCATTCTGAAGCACCATGCGGGCGCCGTATTTATTCAATGACGTTAGCCGGCGTCGCTGCCTGGTGTGCGTGAAAAAAAACGACGTACACCAGGCAGCGCCGGCGTAGGGGGATATGGAGCTTGGGCGCCAAAAAATGGGGCAAATCAGGCTGAGGCAAATTTTTTGCCTCAACCCGATTTGCGCCATTCTTTTCGACTCCCAACCCCCATTGAAATGACTCCTGTCTTAGCAAAGACAGGAGTCATGCCCCCTTGCCCAATGGCCATGCCCAGGGGACTTATGTCCCCTGGGCATGGTCATTGGGCATAGTGGCATGTAGGGGGGCACAAATCAGGCCCCCCTATGCCACAAAAAAATAAAAAAATAAAACTTACCTGAACTTACCTTAATGTCCCTGGGATGGGTCCCTCCAGCCTTGGGTGTCCTCCTGGGGTGGGCAAGGGTGGCAGGGGGTGTCCCTGGGGGCTTGGGAGGGCACCTCTGGGCTCCTTCCGAGCCCACAGGTCCCTTAACGCCTACCCTGACCAGGCGCTAAAAAACAGCGCAAAATCGGCCGGACGTCATTTTTTTTGACCCGCCCACTCCCGGGCGTGAATTTTGCCTGGGAGTGTAAATACGGCACACATGCCTCGGAGTAAATTTTTTAGACGGGAACGCCTACCTTGCATATCATTAACGCAAAGTAGGTGTCCACGCTAAAAAATGACGCAAACTCCATGGACTTTGGCGCTAGACGCGTCTAACGCCAAAGTATAAATATGGAGTTAGTTTTGCGTCGGAATTGCGTAAAAAAAAACGACGCAATTCCGGCGCAAACAGAGTATAAATATGCCCCCAAGTTCTTGTTTTCACTTCCGGCGCAGTTGTGGCCCCCTTTGGCTCCTGCTGGGTGGTCACATGGGGGTGATGCCGCATCCTTCTGACTGCAGCTGATTTCATGACAGTGGCTGCTTTACCCATAGACCGGTGCTTTCCGTGCTTGAGCGTCCCTTCAAAGCTACTCACTGCTGTCCCCGCTGTACTGTAACCTATTGCTTTGTTCCAGCTCGTGCCACATGCAGCAGCTAGACATGCTGACCAGGAGCGGATCCGCTAATCGCCCAGCTTCCCTACGAGCCAAAGGCCATATCAACACTGCCAGTTCCTGGGAGAATCGATCTCTCTCCTGTTCACAGCTGAACAGAGACCCTGCTTAGTGGCATGCTATATATGGTTCCAACCATAATAAAGTGTTTATTTTACCGCTGACACTCCCTCTGAAGTGGGGCTGAGGCTGGCCCTCATTGCCTGAATACTGCAGCTCATCTGCTGAACTTTAACACAGCTGCCAAATGGGCGATGGGTACTAAATGCACCTGACCCAGCTCTTGAACCTTTTGTGTGTGATGGACATATGCCCTCGCAGGCAGGCAGCAAGGTGATTTTTTTTGTGGCTATCGTTTCTCTTAACATGGTGACATGCTGTATCCAGCAAAAGTCCAGGACGTTCAATCCGCTCCTGCTCCCACCAGTGTCACAGGAGCACATAGTTTCTTGGGATGGTGTCATATTGTGGCTGGTTTATTCAGAATCTCACCACCTGCACTGCCACCCTGCAAGAACTAACAAAAGCCAATGCCGCATGGGAATTATTTTGACCCTCACCATGACTGGGAGTTCTCGGTGGATACCAGCCCCACTGGCCTAGGACTGTGCTTTTGCACAAAAAAGAAAATGCCAAATAAACTCAGTTGCATATGCCAGTCGCACTCCACCAGACACTGAACAGTGCTACTCACAAATCGAGAAGGAAGCCATTGCAATTGACTGGGGATGTTGTCAATTTCACATCTATCTATATGGTCACCCATTTATAGTTCATACCTACCACAAATCCCTCATTCGTCTCTTCACTAGCTTCTCCTTGAAACCACCCTGAGAATCGAGAAGTGGATTCTCCAGCTACAGGAATACCTCTTCTCTATAGTTGATCGACCCAGGCTGAGAATCCCACTGACTATCTCTCAAGGCATGCAAGACCAGCTACTGTATGCAAAGAGTCAGATGTTGAGGAAGTAGAAGAGTGTGTGAAGCTGGTGGTTGAGAAGTGCAGGCCATTGCCCATTTCACTTCAGGAGATGGTGGAAGCCACCAAAGTGGACGAGTGCCTCCAGGTGGCTATATGAGCTATGGTGTCAGGAAGCTGGAACCTGCTGACTCAGAATTTGTCCCACCTATGCGGTGGGACAGACCCTGCTGTCGTTACACCACATTCATCATGAACTGGCTATGTCTTCGGAAGGTTGTCTCCTGAGAGGCCCCAGACTAGTGATACCCGGAAGACTATAAAAGGTGGATTTAGCTCACACCACTCACCACGGAGTGGTTGAAACAAAAGCAAGACTCAGATGTAAGTTGTGGTTCCCTGGCCTTGACAAGAAGGTGGAATGAACAGTACGGCAATGCCCGTTGTGTCAGGCCACTGGTCTAGCCAAACTGCCGGCATCTATCCTCTCAGGAACCCCCATGCCACTTCCCTGGCATCAAGCCAGCTCTGCTTTGGTAGCTTGCCTGGGGCCCGGCACTTGTTGGTGTTCACCACCGCTTTTTTGACATATCCGGAGATTAAAATTCTTGTATTCCTGGCCTCCAGCCAGACCATATCTTGCATGGAGAAGATCTTGGCTACACATAGGCTACTGAGTGAGCTCACACAGCCCATGGACCCCCATTTTCCAGTCAGGAATTTGCTTTTTGAAATCCAGAGGCATTCACCACCTGAAGATTACTCTCAGATGGTCGCATGTGAACGGGGAGGCTGAAAGATTTATGCAAACTTTGAAGAAAGTCTTGCAGATTGCACTTGCTAATAACCAAAATGTGGAGTGTGCCCTGTACACATTCCTACATGAACATAGACATCTAGCGCTCTATGCATGAACCTGATGGGAGGTGACACCATTTCTCATGTTAAAGGACCATCAACGGTTAGGGACAAGATTGCAGATGCTTTGCGCCAACGTAAGACACAGAATGCAAGATGTCAGCCAAAAGGAGAGACTGGCAGAGACATTTGCAAGTTACAGATCTGATACACATCCGAGATTGGTATCCATGGGGCAAGTTTTGTTTGCCTTTTGAAATCAATCCCTGGAGAGTCAGTGATATTCGTGGGACCATGGTCATGGCCAAAAAAGGTGGCGAGACTGTCACCAGAAAAATTATGTTTTTCAAATGCTATAAGCGACCAGGCCTCAGTGCAGATGATGATCTACTGTCCTCTCACATTGAAGAACTAGAATGTGGTGATAGCATCCTGGACCAGGCGACAACGAACTCTCCCAGATCATCCATGAGACCACCGATATGCAAAGGAAATTTCTGGAATCGCCTCAACCCCTTGTAGATAATAGTAGAGTCAACTCAGATGATGGCTCAGACGCTGGGGTCTTGGAGCAAAGAGATGAACGATCTAAGAATAACCCTGTGGTTCGATGTAAGGGAGTGACGAGGTACAATCTTAGGCCCAATCCAGCTGGCTCCACAATGCTGAAAGACTTTGTGCAGAACTGAGGTGGGGTCCAATCAAGGTGCTGGAGAAGGGCCAGTTGGTCATCTTCCATTTTGTCTAATGTTATTTGTTTAAATGTATGTGTTTTTGTCTTCTGTCCGAGTTTGTATTGTTTTGTTTTGTTTTGTGTTTGGTTTCGTTGGGGTTAAGGAGGAATGTTATGTTGGGTTGTGAATGATCCCAAGTGACCCGTGGGAGGGGTGGTTGCTTGTGAAACCCCTCGATATTGCTTACAAATGGCTGAGGGAATCACATGTGCGGGGAATGTGAATAAAGAGGACCGGAGTTGCAATCTTGTGGTCGGTCAGCACAGTACAAGCCTACGACTATTTACTTCATGGATGGGCGACCAGGGCACCGATACATGAGACCTGCTCCCCAACACACGCACAGGACTCAACATGCAACCGCCGGACTACAGGGTCCAAACTGAAGAACACAAGTCCATGCTACTGTCCCAATTGCACTACTAAGTTAGCTTTACAAAGTGGTGTTTACTCTGGGGGCACTGGGCACGGGGGCAATTGGGCATCTAACAAACCCAGCTCTACCGCACGTCCAATCTCCCCGTTTCCTCAGGAGGTTAAAAACAGGGCCAGGAGGCCGTCACCGACCCAGAAAACTGAACCACAGCCCTCAGAACTGGCTTTTGTACCGAACAGGCCATGTGTGCGCTCAGGAGAGCGACAGTTCTACCTCACGTTAGTCTCTTCTAGTGGTTGAAATCAAACAGAACGTGCCCACACTACAAAACAGCGCTCTGCCAGCTGTCGGCTACACTAGGCCCCACAGTCTCTCTCTGCTCTCCATTATTTTGCCTCTCTGGGCTTTCAACCCTTGGCTCGGCTTCAATATTCAGCTTCCCTGGTATGCACTTGTGTTCGGCTTTGGCTGTGTACTCACACAGCGTGGGCGAGCACAGCAGCAAGAGGATGCGCAGCACATGTAGCATGACCGAGGGGCAACAGCAACAACAAAGTTAAATCAAGGACTAATTTTCAGAAAGTTAAATGTGGGTCACGGGAATCAGGAATGAACATGAGCTGATAGTAAAAGTAGCCACAGAGAAAACATACAGTTTTGTGATGCATTTCGAATAGCTTTCTAGATCCAGAACCACTGGCCCCAGTGAAGACCTGGAGGGTTTTGTTTATGACATATCCACGCTCATGCTGTCTACTGATGATGCTGACAACAGGATAGGGAGTTTGGGGAGGCAAGGAGGCGATCAGATAACTGCACAGTGGGAAGACCTCGGGGCCTAATAGACTCCCTCTGGAATTCTGCAAATGCATAGCGTGGAGTATAGAAAAAAACACTCACATGTATGTTCCTTGAGGTGAAGGCAAGGGGTGGGCTTTCTCGAGACTTGTCAGTTCACGCAGTTCGGGCTGGACTGTTCCCATAAGGAGCAGATCAAGACTGATTTGCATATGGCTGGGTCCAAACTGAGGTGGCAGTGGTGGGCAAAAAAAACCAATGGATTGGGATGCGGCCCTGAGCGAATGCCAGAGGCTGAGATTAATCCAACCATTCCATCCATCGCCTTGTTGTTTTTCCATTTTTAGGTCTGGCGTTAGCCAAGACTTTTTCACTCTACTAAAAGTATACCCATAATATACTTACTTAAATGGGCTTTCAGTCACCTCACTTCATCAACTGATCTATTGTTGTGTTATTCACATTTTGTTTGTGAGCACTACGGCATACAGCATGGAGCAATACGTCAGCCTACTTCAGCCACTGGCTAACTTCACTTTGAGTGGTTGCCTCTAGCCCTTTCACAAGGAACACATCTGCACACAAACTAGTTCTCTTCAGTGCCAGTGTTTTTGTTTTCACTTTATCACTTTAGTATTGCCTTTATTTATAGAGCCTGATGCGATAGCAGAACACTTTCTATCAGATGTGAGCACAGGACACAAATCCACCCTTTTCAGTTCCTGCCTCCTGCCAAAGCTGTTCTAAGTTCCTGTTGAAGGGGCCTCTGTTTATCTGACTGCTGCTTTCTTCACCATATACCTGCAGCTTTCATGAGTTCTGAATATAACCTCATTAGGATGCTTTATCTTTTCAACACTGTCTGCCTGTCTATCCTTTTTTCTTTCTTTCTTTTTTTCCTTCAAACTTACCTCTTTCTTTTTTGCTTCTTTCTTTCTCTCCAGCTTTCCTTTCCTTCTTTCCTTTCTCTTTCTTTCTTGCCTTCCCCTTTAGTTCTTTCTCCTTCCTTCTTTCCTTGTACTCCTTTTATTTTCTCGTCTCCCTCTTTCTTTTCTTTGTTGTTTTTTATTTTCTTTTTCTTCTTTCTTTCAGTCTTTCTTTTTCTGTCTTGCATTCCTCTTTCTTTTTGATATTCTTTCTTTTTTCTTTCTTGCCTTCCTCTCTTTTTTCTTACCCTCCTTCGCAAAAACAAGAGGCTGGTAGCCAATGCCAGGCCGACTGGCTTTTTAATGTCTGCCAAAACCTTTTGATTTTACTAAAATTTTATGCATACCATAGTTGCTTATAGGGGTCTTCAGCCAGACTTCAATCGTTAGTCTGTGGTTATGTCATTCACATTTGTCTTCCACCCACTCCAGCATGTATCAAGGCTCAATGTGTCAGCCTACTTCAGCTATTGGCTGAATTCTCAATGAGATACCGCTTGCTGCTCTTTGACAAGAAGCACATCCACGCACAACATCCATGCAAAAAAGTATTCCCTTCAATGCCAGGCAGTTCTATGGCAATATTTGCTTTTTGACTCTGAAACAACATTTTTGCATTTAGAGGATGTCATTTTTTTTTAGACTGAAGAGGGCCCGGCAGCTTCCAAAACAATAATGTTTTGCAAAAAACATAAAACAAGAATTGGCAAAACGCTAGACCTATTGGATTTGCCAATTCTTGTTTTAAGATTTGTATTATACAGGAGGTCTTGGTTCCTCTCAGATGCCTTCACATTTCTTTCTCAATGTATAAGATGTGTAGCTTTCATAGAAGAAAGTTTCAATGCAACTTAGAATCCTTTACTAGATGGAGTCAAAATTAAACATTTCTTTTAGCTACACACCTCCCAAATCACTGATGGCTGCATCATCATACTTAACATTCTGTTGGACTTGGCCCTTTATGCAGGGTCACCCATAAACATTTTGCCTTCACCCCTCCTGTTTTCTGAGCCCGTGTTTGTTGGCTTTTAGGACTCTGTGCTTTTTACTACTTCTAACCAGTGCTAAACTGCTTGTACTCTCTCCCTTAAACATAATAACATCGACTTAAACCCAAATGGCACATTCAATTTACTTAGTAGCTATTAAAGTGGTATTAGATGTACCCAGAGTCTGTAAATTAAATGCTACCAGCAGGCATGCAGCACTTCTTGTGCCACCCATTTGTTCAGCCCTTTAAAATATGTCTCAGGCCCAATACTGCAGTCTGTGGGCAGTTTTAAACTGCCAATTTGACATATGTCAAAGGTAAGGTAGGCTTTAAGTAGCCCATTGAGCAAGGTGCAGTGTATTTAAAAAGTTGGACATGTACTTTTAAGTGTTACATGTCCTGGTACTGAAAAACTCCTCAATTTGTTTTTCACTACTATAAGATCGTCATCCCTCATAGGATAAAATTTAGGTACCTTATTACATTTACTAAATGCAAACGTTTGATTGGGAATAGGTAGAAAAACATGTTTGGTCCTAAATGAATTGTAATTAGTAATTTTCTTTAATGATAAAGTCGGACTTTAAGTCACAATTCTCAAATGCAACTTTTAGTTGATGTTTTCTTGTCCTACCCATTTGGTGCCTGTGTCCTGGGTCACATGACTGCGATTAGAGTGATAGCTCGCCACTATGTATTCCTCCCAGACAGGGAGACAAACGGGGACTAGATTGTGGTAGGATAGGCCTTTCTGCCAGAGAGGGAGGGACAGAGCTGTTCCCTGATCCACCTACATTTCAAAGGGCTTTTGTCACTCTTGACTTCTTGGAGCCTGGGCAGGAGGTAACATTCCAAAACCAGTGGGGGATAGCCTAGAAGTTTCTTCCACTTCAAAGATTGCCACCAGGTATAAATATAAGATCCTCAGACCAACTCTTCAGTTTACTTCTTGCCATGTGGAGGGCACTCAGAAGGCCTGCTCCACACTTCAGAGGACTGCCTTGCTGCTTAAAGCCTGTCTTGTACCCTCCAAGGACTGCCCTGCTGCTTGAGGCCTGCCTTATTGCTTGAACCCATGACCAGGATGACTCCAAAAGCTACTTGAAAGGCTTCTTGTTCTGAGCTATAGGGACACAAAAAGCTCCAACAACCTTGAACCGGCACTTGGACTCTGTCTGAAGTGAGTCCTGACCACCCAAGTGGTCCCCAACCAGTTCTGGATCCTTGGAAGTGGTGTTAAATGTGCTCGACCAACCTAACCCTATAACCCTAGTCTTAAAGAAAGTCACCAAAAAGTAGCCTGAGAACATACAGGAGACTGGGACCTACCAGCTTGTGGATCTGCCCGAGATGTCCTGCGGGTCGGCTTGACTTTATGGTACCTCTCACTATTGCAAATCCTATTCAGAGGGCTCTTCCAGAGAAGGTGCCTGGCATTGTGCAGCCATTGTCGGCTACAACCAGCAGCTTCGTTCCACTGGGGAATTCTGACTTTTAATAAAGTTACAAAGTCTGAATGTAGAAATCTTCACAACAGCTTTGCCCTGCTGAACTGTACCTTCTGAGGCAACTTGTTAGAACTTCTTCTAAGTCTGAACGTTAGCTAAGACCAGACCCAATCTACTCTGTGTAGCCAATCCCCTCTCCATTGCAGTCAACCTTAACTTTTGATTTTGCCCCTGCCTCGTACAACCAGACACCCGAAGTTGGTGCTTTGTTTTTCTTTGCACTATTTTTCACTTTACATTTAAAAAAATCATAACTCCAGTTCTACTGATTAGATTTGATTTGTTTTGGTGTTTTTATTAAATGCTTCTCTAGTTTTCTACATTATGAGGGATTTTCCTTGGCCGTTTTTCACTTTATTACTGTTCATGTGCTGCATAACTACTTAACACAGTGCCTCTAAGGTACGCCTGATTGCTTTTGTGCCAAGCTACCAGAGGGTTAAGCAACGGTTAATTTAGTGACTTGTGAAGTTCACCCTTACAAGGATCGTGCTTGTTGCCTGAATGAGGCTCACATCCCTCCTCAAGGAAGAACCCAATTTCTTACACACTCCATTTAAAAAAGTCACAAGAAAGTTTCAAGAATATATTGTATTTTATCTAGAATGTTCTTATTTTGAAAGGACATTCCGAGTCGGAGCCGTTCAGAGAACACTGTATTAAGAATATGACATGAAAAAAGACCTGTTAATGAAGCAACTGAAAGTTGCATACTTGCGGGAGTATGTCAGTAAGAATTCCTTTTATCTACACGAGTAGAGTAAGAGCTTGACAAAACTAAAAAATTATACTATTAGAGAATGTAACAAGAGGGTAGACTGTTGGTAAAGTGTAGAAATTCTGAAAAATATGTGTGTTATCTACCCAAACCAATAAACTCACAGAAAATATATAAATGGTTATTGATAGTTAAAGATGAAAGATCATTTAGAAATAGACCTAAGGTAAATGTACATAACTAATGTGGATATGGGTACAGCATACTTCTTGAAATAACTCATTAGCTGGAGGAAATAGTGGCTGCAATAGATTATTTTATCTCACATAGAACGGCCACAAGCTCAGAAGGCTTTTCAGACTTATACTTCAAGAAATGAAAAAGAAAATCTTAACAATTCTCGTCTTGGAAACTTTCACCCCCTTTGTAAGAACAATTTGAACTACTAAAATGATGGGTAAATAGACCTTCAACCCAACCTCACCTGTGCTGAAGATGTATATTCTTTGTACAGAAATACTGCTCTGCCCATACAAGGCACTAACATATTTCACTACTATTTTTGCAATCAGACTTGAAAATGTTCCCACTAAATACAGTCTGACATATTGGAGTTTATTAATGTTAGACCCAATGACATCAATTGAAGGGCACAGGTGATTGACCATTCCTATACATGTAAAATGCTGCTAACGTGTTTCTATAAACTTCTAAGGTTTTCTTATGCCCTTCATAGTCTCGATCTCATGGGAGCCCAGCCATGCACTCCTATCCAAGATCAAGTGCCCCTGACGCTGCCAACAAAAATTAAGGGCCGTACCTTACAGCGTATTCAATGAAGGATCCAACAAAAGATTATGTCCCAATCTGCAGTTTTGGAGTGGAGCCTGCTATAGTCCACCAGGAGACCGAGGGCCATATTTATACTTTTTGACGCAAAACTGCGCTAACGCAGTTTTGCGCCAAAAAAATTAGCGCCGGCTAACGCCATTCTGAAGCACCATGCGGGCGCCGTATTTATTGAATGGCGTTAGCCGGCGTTAGCCGACCGGCGCTGCCTGGTGTGCGTGAAAAAAAAACACGTACACCAGGCAGCGCCGGCGTAGGGAAAAATGGCGTTTGGGCGTCCAAAAATGGGGCAAGTCAGGCTGAGGCAAAAAAATCGTCTTAACCCGATTTGCACCATTTTTTTTTGCCGCCCAGACGCCATTAACATGACTCCTGTCTTAGCAAAGACAGGAGTCATGCCCCCTTGCCCAATGGCCATGCCCAGGGGACTTCTGTCCCCTGGGCATGGTCATTGGGCATAGTGGCATGTAGGGGGGCACAAATCAGGCCCCCCTATGCCACAATTTTTTTTTAAAAAAAATACTTACCACAACTTACCTTTTCTTCCCTGGGATGGGTCCCTCCATCCTTGGGTGTCCTCCTGGGGTGAGCAAGGGTGGCAGGGGGTGTCCCTGGGGGCAGGGGAGGGCACCTCTGGGCTCATTCTGAGCCCACAGGTCCCTTAACGCCTGCCCTGACCCAGGCGTTAAAAAGAGGCGCAAATGCGGGTTTTTTTGCCCCGCCCACTCCCGGGCGTCATTTTTGCCCGGGAGTATAAATACCACGCACATGCCTGGGAGTCATTTTTTAAGACGGGAACGCCTACCTTGCATCTCATTAGCGCAAGGAAGGTGTTCACGCCAAAAAATGACACTAACTCCATGAACTTTGGCGCTAGACGCGTCTAACGCCAAAGTATAAATATGGAGTTAGTTTTGCGTCAAATTTGCGTCGAAAAAAACGACGCAAATTCGGCGCAAACGGAGTATAAATATGCCCCCGAATTCCTTGAGAGCTTGAGCTTCCACTGTTATCGTGGGAGCAGCTTCTATTATGGGATTAACAGCCACCTTAAGTAGAGGTGAGTGAGCCAACACATTAAGAAAGAGAGCAGAGCTCAAGCAAGAGTCTATCTTAGATCTCAGAGTCCGTGCACGAGCTAAATCGTGAAAATATTTGCTAAGTAAATCATACAACAAACATCATATAAAATAGGATAAAGTCTCTTCAAAATTAAAAAAAGAGTATTTATTTAACGTGTTAGTTTTTACATTGATAGGGTACATCGGAGCACTGCAGGTAGAAGTACTCATTAAAAGTGATAACTTTGTGAACTCACCTATCTGAAAGTGTTTTCATGCACGATAAGGAAGAAAAAACAGTTTGGTGAAAGAAAAAATTTGCCTAAGATCACACAATTTAAGCAGTAAGCGGCGATTTAAATAGGTTTTCTGGTTTCATTTCGTACAAATCATCCCCTAAATAGGTATCTATTTGTCTTCCCTTATGTTTAGGCTTCAACGTACGTCTTAGTGCATTTTTCGGTAGTTTTTGAAATACAGCACACACGCAACCTGAAGGTTTGGAGTGCTTTAAATGAGGACCAATCATATTACACAAGGTCACATGCACTGTTTATAGGCATGGGGAGATTGGGTGATCTGCCCAGTATCAAAAGATTTCGATCAGATGCCGAGACTAGATCCTGGTTCCCCGGTTACTCAGTCTGCAGCTCTTGCGGTAATGCCACATCCTGGGCAGACAGAAGTAACATGAAAGCTCAGTTCGTTACGGGATCGAGGTTCCAACTGACCCTCGAGCTGAGCCAGGTTTCAGGCTTGCCCAGTTCTAACTTCAGACTTGCTTGATTCTATTTTGCTGAGCCGAGCACTGGAACTCTCCCTCTTCTAGTCTTCTTCTGCGCACCTGTTGAGTCCTCTTTCTCCTGGAATCCCAAATCTCTTGGGTTGAAGCGCAACTCCAACTGCAAGCGTCCAGCTTCATCTAACCTACAAACAGAAGAGATAAACATTGAAGCCTTCAAGTTATGATAAAGTGCAAGTGCTGTGAGTCATTTATCTATGTTTAGCACACTCGCTTCCAGACCATTACGACTTTCAATAACTACTACACATTGAATTGTAAGCCTTACTGACTTAGGTGAGCACTAAAATGTGTCTGAATAGATGGAATATCTATTACTAGACTATGCATAAATAATAAAAATGAGTCGACCTGTACAAAAGAACAGCTGTCTGCAGGACTCTTTTTGTGAAGAAAACAGGTATTGCCTGTGGTTAGTGCAACAGCAGTAGGAAAAGATAGTTGCAGGAACACCCCTGTGTAAACAGTGTCAGCTTCAATCTGTGGATCAGAAATTCAGTTTTCACTCATTGCACAATCCAAATAGTAGTGTGCCTCCTCCCAGTAAAATCAAAAGCGAATGTGGAGGATATCTAATCAGTATATTGTAGTTTGTGACTCATCTACCTTGAGTGTATGTAATATATGTATAAATCCTTGCATATCCGTCCATGCAAATCCGCGTTTATGCCCCAGCTGACAGTACAGATTTCAACGGGTGGACATCACTCCCAGCCGAGACAAACATGTCCAGTCAAAACCAAACAGAGTGACCCTCAAGCAACCAGAATGTGACTTCAACATGTTTCTCTCTCTTCCCATTCCCCTTTTCCCAGTCCGTGTGCTTACACCGTTGTGTTCACATCAAGTAGAGGCAGTAAATGGGAGTGGGATCTGGTGTCCACATAATTCCTGCAAGAAACCAAGCAAAAGCTGCAACAGGTTAGTACAAGGGGTTCTGACAAAATGGCAATTCATGTGAAAAGTCTTGCCTGGGTTATACAAATTCTAAAAAAGTGATGTTAGCCCACCAAGCGGACTAACTGTTCCCCCACAAGGAAGACATGAGTCCTCCTCCAAGAAGTCCTGTGACAACGCAAAAGACTTGAAAGAGTGTTTAGACACAGGTGTCAGACAGAAAAGGTATCACATCCCAGCCCCCTCTTATCTATCCCAGACTTAGGCTGGTTCTCCGACTTGCGACTTTCCTTGAACCCCCTAAATGAAGGCACTTGGTCACAACCAGATCAGCACCAGCTGTGGCACCAGTCTTAGTGAATACTGCTTCAACTGTGATTGATGACACACTCTGTGGTGTCTTTATTACCACAAGAAGGGTTCTATGAGGACATCAATATGTTTTTGTCGTGGCTCCCAACCTGTGGTTCAGGGACCCATGGGAGTACACAAAGCCTTCTCAGGGAGTCTGTAAAATTGCATATTATTAACTGAATATTAAAGTGTAAATAAATAAAGTGGCTAAATGTACAATTGAAAATGTAAAAAAGTACTGTAAATGTCAAGGAATTTGAAATTGGAGGCTCAGAATTAAATTACTATCCTCAGATTGATTTGTGTGAGCAGTGCAAGTTCATCAAACAGAATATAGTATGGCATATGTGTGGCTTCATTTGAATTTAGAAAAGCTCCAACCTTCATATACATTTTTTACTTTTTATTTATATTTGTTGAAAATTAAATAAAATGTGTTACCATTTGTGTATGTGTTTGATGGAATGCTTGTATGCTGTATTTTTTTGAATATTGTTTTGCAGTTCAAATCATCAACAGTGTTTAGGATGGGGTCCCGGCTTCCAGTAATGACTCAGTGAATAGTCCCTGGATTCCAATGATTCAGTGGGGTGCCGGGTTCCAGTAATGATAAAGTGGAGGTCCACAGAAGTCAAAAGGTTAAGAGCCACTGTTTTAGTCCTTATGAACAATTGTCAGTTGCATATAATATGTGTCCAGCTTCCCTTCGTGGTAAACAGTCCAAGCTGGCTTTTGTGTACAAGATTTCACTGCACCATTTTTGGCGTCATTTTTTCTTGTAGATTTCACCACGCCGTTTTTGCGGGCCTCCTAACGCTGGAACACCTCCTTGCATATATTATGCCTGAAGCAGGCATAATGTGGCGCAAGGGGTCGCAAGGTGATGCAATGCATGCATTGCACCAAATCACTTTGTAAATATGGCATGGAGAAAACTGCCTCCTTGAGCCACATTAGCGTAAAAACAGTTACGTTAGTGTGGCGCAAGGAGGCACTAGGGCCTTGTAAGTCTCTGCCTATGTGTCAGAACATCATATAAGCATGCTCCCGGCATAAAGACTAGATGGGCCACATCACAGTGCTCCTCAGAGAAATCAAACTAGCTCATGAGAAATATTTAAAAAAACAATTGGAGAGGCAGATATCAGTCATGTGTTCCCTGTCTCAAGTGGTGCAGAATGGATTGAAGGACAGATGCAGGGCAATTCATCAGTCATCCACCCATTCAGTGGACCTTCAACATCTGACAACATTCCATCAGGCTCCTCACAGGAGGCCCTGCAACTTCAGGAGTCACTTGTCATCACACAGGACTCTGCAACTGCGGAGCCACAACTCCACCTCAGGAGGCGTCCTTCTGCTGGAACAGTGGGAGTGAATCCCACCAAGACTACCACAAACAGGCACATGTCCTAGTTTCCTCCCGTGAGGCACTACTATTCACATTTGGGGCAATTTTTGCACAGATCTATCTTGTTTTTAAAACATTTATTTTTGGACATGGACTTCAAATAATCATGGCTTAACCTTGATAAATCTCAACTATCATAATTTTCCATTTTGTGTCTTTAATTTACCTTTTCATTTATTTATAATTTGCTATTTGGAAAAAAACAAAACTGTTCCCACGTCTCAGTTAAAAATATGTTTTTGTGGAAATAAAATCTATTTGACAATATTTGTTTTCACATTATTTTACTTTTAGTTTCTGGGTTGGTATTAACTTGTGAAAGCACATAATCAATTGTGTTCAATATGATAAAGAAATTACACATACAGCGTTAGTTAATTATTTACATCTTTAGGGGAAGATTTAAGGTAAGTGGTGCTACACTCAGTGCAGGGCCACTTTCCTTGCATTCCTTAGCGCCCCCCTACCATGTGTGCACTGTATTTAAAACATGGCGTATCATGGCGCAGGGTAGGAGGCAATAGCATAATTGTTTAAAGCTATTGATGTACTCTGCAGGAGTAGCACCAAAACGTTGGCACTACTCCTGCAGAGTACACAGGGCCCCATTATAAATAATGGTATGCTCCCTTTTAACACCTGCTCTGAGCAGGCGTTAAAAGTGCTGAATAAAATGGCGCAAAGAAATCTTTTAGATTTCCTTGCGCCATTTTTTCAGCCCCCCCTAACGGGGGAACGGCCCCCTAGCATACATTATGCCTGGTGCAGGCATAATGTGGTGCAAGGGTTTGCAAAGTGGCGCAATGCATGCATTCCGCCACTTTGTATACATGGCGCAGGAAAAATGACACTTTAAACACCGCCTTAGCATAAAAAAAATGACGCTACGGCGCTGCTAAGGTGGTGCTAGGGGCTCATATATTTGTCCCTTAGTTTTTATTTCCTTCCCTTTTCAGTATTTAGCTCACAATAGATAACTACAAAGCGTTGATATAATTGAGCTGACGCAGGTTATTAAATACAACAAACACAAAATCTGGTGTTTATTATGTTTTAAAACACATTGTTAATAATGCTATG
This sequence comes from Pleurodeles waltl, assembly GCF_031143425.1. NCBI lineage: Eukaryota > Metazoa > Chordata > Amphibia > Caudata > Salamandridae > Pleurodeles > Pleurodeles waltl. The sequence continues at coordinate 315,919,106 of NC_090437.1, read as the reverse complement.
ACAAATGTACAACACAAACACCAATAGTAGCCATTTATGATAACACACATTGCAATGGTTCCAGCAGTCACTACATGTTTAATGCATAAAACAATACAAAGTACCACAACATTCACCACTGATTCATTTGTGCTAGTGAAGATGACAGAGTGATGTGACCTATGACATACATTTGATTAAACACACATTAATATCATTTCAAAAATACAGAACATCAATGTTAGTGTTTTCAATGGGCACCTTCTCATCTAACATTTATCAAAAATAAATATTTCATATACAAGGTGTGCCATTCTTCCATGCAAGAAACGCACTGAAAGACATTGCCATGTATAACCACCTTCTGTGTACGTATAGCCAAACTTCTTACTTGATGATTACCAACAATTGACTTGTACCTGTATTTAAATCGTAAGAAATTCTTTATACATTTACTTTTACAATTACTTACCCTTAAGATGATGTCTCTGACATCTTGTCTTGTCTCAGATCAATCTCTTCTTCCTCAGCACTGTCATCTTCATTTTGCAATTCATCAAGATCACCCAGGACCTCTTCATTGTAGTATTCATCCGGGATGAAAGGAATGTTCTGGCGCAGAGCAATGTTCTGCAGCATAGAACATAAGATTGTTATATGGTACATCTTATCAACTGAGTAGAGGAAGACCCCACCAGACATACCTAGACAACAAAATCTTGCTTGAAGGATCCCGAAAGCCTGCTCCACAAGCCTCCTAGTTCTACCATGTGCCTCACTGAAGCAGACATTTCACTTAAGAGATGGAAGAAATGTATTATAGTAGAACATAATGTATTAAAGTACGATTGTTGGTTTGACAAATTCACCCCAAGGAGGGGTAGCTAGATTCAGTGCTTAAGTGATTGGGATGATTTTTTTTTTCCCTTAAGTTTTGTAATGTATAATAACAGTAACATATATCGCATCAACATTCAGACATTAATGAATAGTATACAATGGCAATATCCCCACTTCCAGCCCTCCATCGCAACCAGCCCCCATCCATGTCAGGGGGCTGCCCCTGACACAGCTTCAAATGAGTAGTTCATCTAAAGTCACTGTTGTTGTCCTTCATCTGCGCTCCATCCGGGCAATGCAGAACAGTCCGTCATCAGCTATGATATACTGGCAGGCAATTAATAACAATTTTACATATTGCAGACACAAGCCCTCGTCTCCCCCTCACCAATACCCTCGCTAGCAATGAGGGTGTGGCAAGACGTCCATTCCCAGATAAGGAGCCTTTCTCTTCAGAGCCTCCTACTCATGATCAAGCAGTGCACCTCCTGTTTCACCCTCCCACCCCGGTTGCACCAAGTAGGTCTGGAATGGGCCCCAGATATCCTGTGGGTAACTGCAACTGGGAAGATGTTCACCATATGCCTCTGACTGCAGACTACAGTACGTCATATCTATTACATTCCCCCAGCGTTGGTAAAGGGCCTCTGTCCCAGCTCCTAGCCACTCGTCTCTTTGCCAAGAAAAGCCCCACAGCTATTAATCGTCTGGTCACTGGCTGCAGTCGCTTGTCATGGCCAAGCAGCACTAGCAGAGGGTCCAGCTTCAATGATACACCAGTAATGGCACCCAACTCCCCGAAGACCACCAGCCAAAAAAGTTGCATGCCCGGAAAGGCCCATGCCATATGTATAAACCCGGCTTTTGACTCCGAGCATCTCGAGCACTTTGCATTGTCTCGGAGGCCGTAACTGTGCAATCGGGACGGGTGTAATAAACCTGGTTGAGGTATTTAAAATGTATGAGCCTATGCTGTCCATTGAGGGACATGGTTTTAGACACTGAGCAGCAATATACCCATTGCTGATCCTCTATGATGGTTCCCAGTTCCCTTTGCCATGCCAGTCGAGCCCTGGACACCTCTGATCTACGTGTTTCCTGCGTGAAGGCATACAGCCTCGATATAAAGTGACTTGCCGCCGAATGCTTCAGCAGCAATGAAGCAAGCAAGGACTGAAGGAGGCTCGAGGAGATCATCCCCCAATATACCCCACATCCCAATACCTAGCCACAACAGGTGACTTCAAGAGTGAAGGTTGGTCATCATTCAGAATGCCAAGATGGCACAAATGTACCCATAACCGTGCCCAGAGTATAGTCCTGCTTGGCTAAAGACAATGAGAACAAGTGAACCTTTGACATGAAGGTACAGAGAAGGGGTGAACAATGTGGATACTACACCATGACACAAATTAGTCAAAATAACAGGTGTATACCAACTTGATGGAGGGACGCCTGGCTGCTAGAATAATAGTTCAGAATTGGGGAGAAGATTGACTGCGGTCAACTGTCGATGCTTAATCTCCATGCACGAAGGTGGAGGGTTCACAGATTTGGGTGCAGAACCCTTTCCTGTTGCTGCGACTGAAGATCTTCTCAGACAGACAGCACAACTGGAGGACTGATGGTCATGCTCAACAGCCTGGGATACCAGACTCTCCAAGCCCAATCCGAAGCCACAAGAATGACTTGAGCCCAGTCATTCCTGATCTTCTTGAAAACTCTGGGTAGGAATAGTATTGGGGAAAAGGTGTATAGGAGGCTGGACCTCCCCTCAAGATGAAAAGCAACTCGACTGTGGAAACTCCAGTGCGCAAAACTGCTGACATTGCGCGTTGTCACAGGTGGCAAATAGATCTAACCAAGCCTCTTCCCACTGCTGAAAGAGACCTTGCCCCACATCCAGTTGGAGACTCCATTTGTGATCTGCTACACATCTGAGGATGAGTTTGTCTGCTGTGGTGTTCAGAGAGTCCGCCAAGTGTTGGACCACCAGGGAAATGCCCCGATGTTACAACCATGGCCAGAGGCTCACGGCCTCTTGACAAAGGGACCACAACCTCACTCCGCCCTCTATGTTGCAATACCACATGACAGCGGTGTTGTCCGTGAACACCTGCACCCGTCTTTGCTTGATCAAAGGACAAACGGCTTTCAGTACCAAGCGAGTCACCCGGAGCTGTAACACGTTGATGTGGAGCTCGGACTCGGCCGGAGATCAAAGTTCCCTGATCTCCACCTCTCCCAGGTGGCCACTGCAGCCCAGGAGTGATGCATCTGTCACTACAGTCAGCTCCGGTTGTGGGGAGGGAGAGAGAGGGGTCTGTCACTGACACAGTCACGTTCCTTAACCACCACTGCAGATCTGCTGGGGATCCCTCTGAGATCTGGACCATGTCGGAGATATTCCCCTGATGCTGCACCTACAGTGACCCCAGTTTCCACTGCACAGCCAGCATATGCCATCAGGCAGGAGTGACCAGCAGGATGCAGGAGGCCATGAGGCCCAACTGCCTCAGAGTCAGTCTCACTGAAATCCAGAATGGAGGGTGAAACATTGGAGACATATCCTGAATGTGCTGGTCTCACCACTTGGAAGAGTAGGCCTGAAACTGCACAGTGTCTAGAATGGTTCAGAAAAAAACAAGCTTCTGGTGGGGGGGGGGGGGGGCAGGGGGGGTAGGGGTGGGAAGTCAGGCTATGCCCAACAAATCAGTCGAGTCGAGTTCACACCGTACGGTGAACTTTGCTGCATCTTCCTGTAGGAGGCTGGCCTGGTTTGTAGTGGTACCAAGGGGTACTTACACTCTGCACCAGGTCCAGTTATCCCTTATTAGTGTAGAAGAGGTGTCTAGCAGCTTAGGCTGATAGAAAAGGGTAGCTTAGCAGAGCAGCTTAGGCTGAACTAGGAGACGTGTAAAGCTCCCACTATACCACTGGTGACATATGCACAATATCATAAGAAAACACAATACATAGATATACTAAAAATAAAGGTACTTTATTTTTATGACAATATGCCAAAAGTATCTCAGTGAGTACCCTCAGTATGAGGATAGCAAATATACACAATATATATGTACACAATACCAAAAATATGCAGTAATAGCAATAGAAAGCAATGCAAGCAATGTACAGTCACAATAGATTGCAATGAGAGCACATAGGTATAGGGGCAACACAAACCATATACTCCAAAAGTGGAATGCGAATAACGTATGGACCCCAGACCTATGTGAGCTTGTAGAGGGTCGCTGGGACTGTAAGAAAACAGTGAGGGTTAGAAAAATAGCCCACCCCAAGACCCTGAAAAGTGGGTGCAAAGTGCACCTAAGTTCCCCAGAGAGCACAAAAGTCGTGATAGGGGAATTCTGCAAGGAAGACCAACACCAGCAATGCAACAACTATGGATTTCCAGACTAGAGTACCTGTGGAACAAGAGGACCAAGTCCAAGAGTCACACTCAAGTCGTGAGTGGGCAGATGCCCAAGAAATGCCAGCTGAGGGTGCAAAGAAGCTGCCACCGGATGGTAGAAGCTGTGGATTCTGCAAGAACGAAGGGGACTAGGAACTTCCCCTTTGGAGGATGGATGTCCCACGTCGTGAAGAAGCTTGCAGAGGTGTTTCCGTGCAGAAAGACCGCAAACAAGCCTTGCTAGCTGCAAGGGTCACGGTTAGGGTTTTTGGATGCTGCTGTGGCCCAGGAGGGACCAGGATGTCACCAATTGCGTGAGGAGACAGAGGGGGCGCCCGGCAAGATAAGGAGCCCACTCAGAAGCAAGCAGCATCAGCAGAAGTGCCGGAACAGGCACTACAAAGAAGAGTGAACCGGAGCTCACCCGAAGTCACAAAAGAAGGTCCCACGACGCCGGAGGACAACTCAGGAGGTCGTGCACTGCAGGTTAGAGTGTCGGGGACCCAGGCTTGGCTGTGCACAAAGGAAATCCTGGAAGAGTGCACAGGAGCCGGAGCAGCTTCAAATCACGCGGTACCCAGCAATGCAGTCTAGCGTGGGGAAGCAAGGACTTACCTCCACCAAACTTGGACTGAAGAGTCACTGGACTGTGGGAGTCACTTGGACAGAGTTGCTGAGTTCCAGGGAACACGCTCGTTGTGCTGAGAGGGGACCCAGAGGACCAGTGATGCAGTCTTTTGGTGCCTGCGGTTGCAGGGGGAAGATTCCGTCGACCCACGGGAGATTTCTTCTGAGCTTCTAGTGCAGAGAGGAGGCAGGCTACCCCCACAGCATGCACCACCAGGAAAGCAGATGAGAAGGCGGCTGGATCAGCGATACAAGGTTGCAGTAGTTGTCTTTGCTACTTTGTTGCAGTTTTGCAGGTGTCCAGAGCAGTCAGCGGTCGATTCCTTGGCAGAAGGTGAAGAGAGAGATGCAGAGGAAATCTGATGAGCTCTTGCATTCGTTATCTAAAGAATTCCCCAAAGCAGAGACCCTAAATAGCCAGAAAAGGAGGTTTGGCTACTTAGGAAGGAGGATAGGCTAGCAACACAGGTAAGAGCCTATCAGAAGGAGTCTCTGACGTCACCTGGTGGCACTGGCCACTCAGAGCAGTCCAGTGTGCCAGCAGCACCTCTGTTTCCAAGATGGCAGAGGTCTGGAGCACACTGGAGGAGCTCTGGGCACCTCCCAGGGGAGGTGCAGGTCAGGGGAGTGGTCACTCCCCTTTCCTTTGTCCAGTTTCGCACCAGAGCAGGGCTGGGGGATCCCTGAACCGGTGTAGACTGGCTTATGCAGAGATGGGCACCATCTGTGCCCATCAAAGCATTTCCAGAGGCTGGGGGAGGCTACTCCTCCCCAGCCCTGACACCTTTTTCCAAAGGGAGAGGGTGTAACACCCTCTCTCTGAGGAAGTCCTTTGTTCTGCCTTCCTGGGCCAAGCCTGGCTGGACCCCAGGAGGGCAGAAACCTGTCTGAGGGGTTGGCAGCAGCAGCAGCTGCAGTGAAACCCCGGGAAAGGTAGTTTGGCAGTACCCGGGTCTGTGCTAGAGACTCGGGGGATCATGGAATTGTCTCCCCAATGCCATTGACAATTCCATGATCTTAGACATGTTACATGGCCATGTTCGGAGTTACCATTGTGACGCTATACATAGGTAGTGACCTATGTATAGTGCACGCGTGTAATGGTGTCCCCGCACTCACAAAGTCCGGGGAATTTGCCCTGAACAATGTGGGGGCACCTTGGCTAGTGCCAGGGTGTCCACACACTAAGTAACTTAGCACCCATCCTTTACCAGGTAAAGGTTAGACATATAGGTGACTTATAAGTTACTTAAGTGCAGTGGTAAATGGCTGTGAAATAACGTGGACGTTATTTCACTCAGGCTGCAGTGGCAGGCCTGTGTAAGAATTGTCAGAGCTCCCTATGGGTGGCAAAAGAAATGCTGCAGCCCACAGGGATCTCCTGGAACCCCAATACCCTGTGTACCTCAGTACCATATACTAGGGAATTATAAGGGTGTTCCAGTATGCCAATGTGAATTGGTGAAATTGGTCACTAGCCTGTTAGTGACAATTTGGAAAGAAATGAGAGAGCATAACCACTGAGGTTCTGGTTAGCAGTGTGCTCCAGACCTCTGCCATCTTGGAAACAGAGGTGCTGCTGGCACACTGGACTGCTCTGAGTGGCCAGTGCCACCAGGTGACGTCAGAGACTCCTTCTGATAGGCTCCTTCAGGTGTTAGTAGCCTATCCTCTCTCCTAGGTAGCCAAACCCTCTTTTCTGGCTATTTAGGGTCTCTGTCTCTGGGGAAACTTTAGATAACGAATGCAAGAGCTCATCCGAGTTCCTCTGCATCTCTCTCTTCACCTTCTGCCAAGGAATCGACTGCTGACCGCGCTGGAAGCCTGCAAAACTGCAACATAGTAGCAAAGACGACTACTGCAACTCTGTAACGCTGATCTTGCCGCCTTCTCGACTGTTTTCCTGGTGGTGCATGCTGTGGGGGTAGTCTGCCTCCTCTCTGCACTAGAAGCTCCGAAGAAATCTCCCGTGGGTCGACGGAATCTTCCCCCTGCAACCGCAGGCACCAAAAAGCTGCATTACCGGTCCCTTGGGTCTCCTCTCAGCACGACGAGCGAGGTCCCTCGAATCCAGCAACTCTGTCCAAGTGGCCCCCACAGTCCAGTGACTCTTCAGTCCAAGTTTGGTGAAGGTAAGTCCTTGCCTCACCTCGCTAGACTGCATTGCTGGGAACCACGACTTTTGCAGCTACTCCGGCCTCCGTGCACTTCCGGCGGAAATCCTTTGTGCACAGTCCAGCCTGGGTCCACGGCACTCTAACCTGCATTGCACGACCTCCTAAGTTGTTCTCTGGCGACGTGGGACTTCTTTGTGCGACTTCGGGTGAGCACTGTTTCACGCATCCTCATAGTGCCTGTTTCTGGCACTTCTCCGGATGCTACCTGCTGCTAAGAGGGCTCCTTGTCTTGCTCGACGTCCCCTCTACCTCCTGGTCCAATTTGCGACCTTCTGGTCCCTCCTGGGCCACAGCAGCATCCAAAAACGCTAACTGCACGATTTGCAGCTAGCAAGGCTTGTTGGCGTTCTTTCGGCGGGAAAACACTTCTGCACGACTCTCCACGGCAAGAAAGAACCGTCCACCAAAGGGGAAGTCTCTAGCCCTTTTCGTTCCTGCAGAAACCTCAGCTTCTTCTGTCCAGTAGAAGCTTCTTTGCACCCACAGCTGGCATTTCCTGGGCATATGCCCATCTCCGACTTGCTTGTGACTTTTGGACTTGGTCCCCTTGTTCCACAGGTACCCTAGATTGGAAATCCATCGTTGTTGCATTGTTGGTTTGTGTCTTTCCTGCATTATTCCTCTAACACAACTTCTTTATCCTTAGGGGAACTTTAGTGCACTTTGCACTCACTTTTCAGGGTCTTGGGGAGGATTATTTTTCTAACTCTCACTATTTTCTAATAGTCCCAGCGACCCTCTACAAGGTCACATAGGTTTGGGGTCCATTCGTGGTTCGCATTCCACTTTTGGAGTATATGGTTTGTGTTGCCCCTATCCCTATGTGTCCCCATTGCATCCTATTGTAACTATACATTGTTTGCACTGTTTTCTAAGACTATACTGCATATTTTTGCTTTTGTGTATATATAAATTGTGTATATTTCCTATCCTCTCACTGAGGGTACACTCTAAGATACTTTGGCATATTGTCATAAAAATAAAGTACCTTTATTTTTAGTATAACTGTGTATTGTGTTTTCTTATGATATTGTGCATATGACACTAAGTGGTACTGTAGTAGCTTCACACGTCTCCTAGTTCAGCCTAAGCTGCTCTGCTAAGCTACCATTATCTATCAGCCTAAGCTGCTAGACACCCTATACACTAATAAGGGATAACTGGGCCTGGTGCAAGGTGCAAGTACCCCTTGGTACTCACTACAAGCCAGTCCAGCCTCCTACACATATACTTTTGAGGGGCATATGCTGTGAGAAATAGGGCTGTGGGTCAACTGGGGAGTGTACCACAAAAAGTCACTAAATTAACCTGTCCTTAACCCTGGGTAAACTGGCACAAAAAGCAGCCAGGCTTAACTAAGAAGCATTTTCTAAAGTATATATGCAGCACACAAACAGTAATAAAGTGAAAACACAACAAAAGAAAAACCCCACACCAATTTAGAAAAATAGAGTAAATTCCAATAAAGTATTTGTCATCTAAATGACAACAATTCAATCAATCAAATGGAGTTATGAATTCTTAAAGTTTTTAGTAAAAACTAGCACTTAAAATATCATAACATAAGGATTGCCTTGAAATATCTTTTAAGTGTAGTTTCCCCATTGGGAGCAGATCGAGATGTGGAGTTTGGGGTCTCTGAGCTCACAATTCAAAAATACATCTTTTGGTGAAGTTGGTTTTTGAATAGTAAGTTTGAAAATGCCACTTTTAGAAAGTGGCCATTTTCTTGCTTAACCATTCTGTGCCTCTCCCTAGCTGTGGAATACACCTCTGGACCAGGATGACAGTTGAGTTGTTTGTGAATTCAATCTACACAAAGGGAGCTGAGGTATGCCAGCATATCCTGGTGGGTCTTCCTGAGCAAAAGTGATGGGAGAAGCTGACACTTGCACCTGAATAGGGCTGTGTCTGTCCTTACACAAAGAAGTCTCCAACCCCCTGGGGTGCGTCTAGGACCAGGGCAAGAAAGGCAGGGTCTTGTGCACTACAAAGACTTCTTTTTAAAGTTTGCCTACTTCAAAGGCAGAAATGGGTATAAGTATTAGACTGGACATCTGATCCCCACAAAGTTAGAATCCTTCTGGACTGAGGACATTCTGCCAGGAATAACAGCTGGTGCTGTAGGAGGGATTGCCACTCTTCCTGTTGCTTTGCTGTCCTGGCCTACTGCTTGCTGCTCCTGTCTTGGGAGTGAAAGGACTGGAAATGGATTTCTACATCTTTCTTCCAAAGGTTCTCCTTGGGCTTGGACTGAGCTTGCTTCCGGGTCAGAAGTCTGAGGGACATCAAAGACTTCACCTGACAGCACCTGGGCTCTCTTGCTGAGAGTCCTGACTTGCCAAGCGGTGCCAAATCCAGTTCCTGGGCCCCTGGGAGTGAGTTCTGGCATACTAAGGAAGAAACAGGTACTTTGACTTCGGAACCGGTGCCGATCTCTGACCCTGTGCCGCTGCCTGCACTGGAGCCATGGTCCCTGCTGAGTGCAACATCTGTGACCTACAATGCAGGCCTGACGCCACCACAGTGCCTCCCCACCACAGTGTGAGTCCAGAGTACTGTGTCACTGATGTCCGTGACACCTGACTCCGCCACAGCAGCTGTGGCCCCGTGGTGTGATCACAACACTGAGAAGTCAACAACTTGCGTGTTGTACTGCTGGATTCATCAAATCTGCCTTGTTGTAAGGAACCGCCGCCTCGCCGCTAACGCTGCATCACCTCCTCTGCAAACAAGAGGAACCGATGCCTCACCTCTCTGCCTCGCAATATGGAACTGACGCCTCACCTCCCCGGTGGAGGTAAGGAACCGATGTCGCACCAGCTTCAGCCACGCCTCACCACCCCAACTCTGTGCAATATCTTTGTTTCATCATCATTTTCCAAGGTACTGTAACCAGGGTATACATGACTCCGTGCCTGGCTGCGGGCCCTTACGCATGGTGCTGGACTGTTAAAAGCGACTCTGTCAAGCTGTTGTGATAGCACCTGATTGAGCTAATGTGCTTCTAAGTGCTACATTAAGAGTTAATCTTTGAAAATGTGTATCTTTACTTGTGTATGCTGGATTTTTGTTGTTTTGGTCTTGTAGTACTTCAATAAATATTGGCTACTTTTCTAAACTGGTGTGGAGTACCTTTGTGGTGTTTTCACTTTGTTACTGTTTGTGTGTGTACAAATACTTTACATACTGCCTCTGAGATAAGCTGTACTGCTAGTGCCAAGCTACCAAGGGGGTGACCAGGGGTTATCTTAGCTGTGTGGCTCCCTTGCCCTGACTAGAGTGAGGGTCCCCACTTGGACAAGGTGCAAACCACTGACAACTGTAGACCCCATTTCTAACAGTCTCTTTGAATTGCATGGAGTTTCCTGACTCTCTTGCCCTGGCTGCAGTGACAATGTGGAGGTGACAAGTCCTTTGTGTGAAGGCAGAGCACAGCCTTTTTGGTTGCAAGTGGGCCGGCTCAGCAGGGCACCCCCATCCTGACAGCAGATGACCTATTCAGTCCCACTTAATCCCTCTATTGTGTGACAATCTGAGAGGAATTCACAAAGTCTGTTAGTTACACCCAGTCATGTGACCCAAGACAGTCTGCAGACACAAAGGGCTACAGGCAGGAAAATCTCCACTTTCTGAAAGTGGCATTTTCAAAATTGTATTATAAAAACAGACTTTACCATTAAAGAGGATTTTTCATAACAGTTTCATAGATATCAAACATGTAATGTTTATCTGTCTTCAACCAAAAGTTAGCACTTAATAAATGTAATAAGGCAACCCAATGTTATCCTATGGGACAGATAGGCCTCACAGTAGTGAAAAATAGATTTAGGAGCTTTTCACTACCACAAGATGCAAAACTTTAAAAAACACATTCAACCTTTTAATTACAATGCACCCTGATCTATGGGCTACCTAGGGCCTATGTTAGGGGTGACTTACATGGAATAAAAGGGAGTTTAAAGCTTGGCAAGGGGGCAATGGCAGTTTAAAACTGCATTCAGGTGACAATGGCAGGCCTGAAACATGTGTAAGGCGCTACTTAAGTGAGTGGCACAAGGGACTTATAAGTAAATTAAATATGACAATCAGGTGCAAGTTAATTAAACTACGTAGAGGGAAGCAAGCAAAAGCACTATATTTACTGGTTGGCAGTTGGAAAGTGTACAGATTCCTAATGACAACAAAAACAAATTTCATCACAAAGGAGGGAAAAAGGCAAAAAGGTTTGGGCCTGGTCCAAAATATCTAATATGTTAAAATATTTTTATTTCCCAACATCTTTGGTTTTCTGTTGGACACATACACATGGTCAAAATGCATTTATTTTTACAACTGCAACAGTTTGTACACTCTTAACTATTTTGGGTTATTAACATGCCATTTTGTAGGGCACTCACTGACACGATAGGCTGACACTGGCAAACTGGGAGTACAGAGCCCCCTACATCAGAGGTGACTCAATACCTGGTAAGTGCCACGGGGACACGCAGGGCTGTGACCTGCCTTTAAAGAAAAATAAGGACTGCAATGTGCCAACTGCTGACAGGTCTTAAGCAGAAATGGGAAGCAGACTTGGGATCCTCCACAGAAGACAAGGACTGGGAGGAAGTTCTGACTTGGACCCCATGAGCCTATAGGAACGCCCAATTTAAATTGATCAACACCTATGTCTTACACAGAGCATACTTGACCTCGGGTAGGATTAAGAGACACTTTGAGGTGCCAGGGGCCAGGTGTCCCAGATGCAGGTGGGAGGGTGCTGAATTTATCCACATGTTCTGGCACTGCCCAACAATGCGGGAATATTGGCACATGATCATGCCGCTCCTTACTGAAACTATTGGGCGAGAGATGCCTAATGATCCCAGACATTGTCTATTGGGAGGCTATCGACAGCAGGCCAAACATAAAAACATTAATCAATTCCAAGAGATGGCCTTGGTCTTGGCCAAAAGAGAAATAGCAATGACATGGAAAGCAACAGCGGGACCACAGATACACACATGGAAAAGGGACATCATAAAAGGGGCTAAAGCAGAGGAGACAATAAGACATCGAGAGGCACGGAGAGGCCAGCGGCCAGTGGAGAGAGCCAGGGCTTGGAGCACATAGTATATGACTGGGAGCAGCGGGAGGAGGGAGCATCGCTAGCCACAGAGCACCCCTACATGCCCTGAAGAACCCCATTGAGATGGGCATTAGCGCAGACCTCAGAAACAACCCACAACAAAATAAGTATCCCTCGAGACAGGAACAAACTAGTGGAGCTGACTACTAGTGTACATAAATCACCGTCCTACAGAGTAACACTAGAACCCTGAAACCTTCTGACCTACAGCACTAACTAGGCACACGAACGACAAGCGTGGAGGGAGGGGGCAGGGAGTTAGTTTGATCCTCTCACAGAGAGGCCCATATCATAGAAACGTTAAGAATGTCTATTTGGTCATTAAATAAAACATGGCTTGCCGAATCTCTAATGGATGCCTATGCACATGATGTGATTCAGTGGAAATTGTAAGCTGCATGTCAAGTAAGTGGCAACTGTAGAATAAGAGATACGAATTATTGAAAAAGATTGACATGACATATTATTGTTGAGCTCCAGAGCCCTCCTTGGGGGGAAGCAAATTGTGTTATATGTTTTATATTGAAAACCAATAAAATACGTTAAAAAAAAAGAAAAATGCCATTTTGTGATATGGGCTTCCAGCAACATTGTAATTTCATGGAAACTAGATTTTTGAAAATACATATAGGGGGTCATTACAACCCTGGTGTTTTGGAGAAAGCACCGCCAACAGGCTGGCGGTGCTTCCATGGGGGATTACGACCGTGGCGGAAGCGCTGCGGTCGCACCGCCGGGACCGGCGGTTTTCCGCCACTTTTGTCCCGGTGGAAGTAATCCTCCAGGGCAGCGCTGCTTGCAGCGCTGCCCAGGGGATTACGAGTCCCCCTCCCGCCAGCCTTTTCCTGGCAGTAAGAACCGCCATGAAAAGGCTGGCAGAAAGGGGAGTTGTGGGGCCCCTGGGGGTCCATGCACTGCCCATGCCACTGGCATGGGCAGTGCAGGGGCCCCCTGCCACGGCCCGTGGTGCAACTGCACCCATCGCACAGCCGCAACACCGCCTGCTCCATTTGGAGCCGGCTCCTGTGTTGCGGCCGAGATCCCTGCTGGGCTGGCTGGCGAAAACCAGGTTTCCGCCTGCCAGCACAGCGGGGATCTCATAATGGCCGCGGCGGGAGTGCGCCGCCCGCCAAGGTTGTAATGAGGGCCATAATGTTTAGCTTACAGTCAGGCTACCTATGTTTGTCAGGGACTGGGCTAGTGTTTGAGGTCATTATCAATCTGGTCAAGCAACAAACACTATCCTTGTCAGGAAAAAAACACTACTTTAAGTAAATGGGTTAGGTTTGTCACCATTTTAATTCTGCCACTTATGTTTTGCAATATAAAACTGCAGAGTCTGTAATGGAAGGCCAGATACATTTTAAAAGGACCAAATTAAGTGTTTGCTACAACAAGTACTACAGGCACATTAGGAGCATAAGATGTATAGGGCCTGGGTACAATCAGTGGCACTTCACTGGGAACTTGTCAGTATATGAAATGTAGCCATTATGTGTTAGGCAAAGGAGTGATCTAAATCACTTTAGCACTGGTTAGCATTGGCAAAGGGGCCAGAATCCTTAAAAACAAACAAACTGTTCAGTTAACAAGAGAAGTGAAACTAACGATTTTATGGGGTGACCCGTCAGAGAGGGCAAAGTCAAAGAGCTTAAACAAATATTGTAAATAGCAAAGTGACCTATGAGATATGGGGAATCATTTATTGACGTTCTCTTATTGAATCTGGAATATGAACTGAAATATAAGGTAAATAAGACATACACATAATTGTAAGGGAGTTTCAAATGTTTGATGGAGTTTCCTTTACACGTATCATTTTATTGAGATTTATATTTTTAATCTACACTTTTAGTGTGTACGTCTGCATTGATTTCGGAGACGTACAACTCATTTACTATTGAGATTAATTCACCTATGAGATAAATGTGTATAAGGATGTATGAAATTATTTTTTACGTAAAATTGTACATGACACAGCAGTTCAAATAGGTACGTTAGATGCAAACAAGCTACAAAAAAAGAATACACATACCTCACATTTTGACGGCGATATGGATGGTGGGTTGCAGCAAGTAAGCAACACCATGCAGATGAAGTTCAAAGGTTGAATTGAAATAGTAAGTAAAGTGAGTTTTGCCTTTTTATAGGTTGAATCCACCAGCTGAAGTGTGGAGATTATGCCCCCATGGTTACGCTGACAGTAGCAAACATCATGATGGGGTAAGGAGAGTAGTGGCTTCATTGTACCCGTCAGCTGCTTTTCGTCTATTTCTCCATCAATGGAGGGGTCTGCAAGCAATGGAGATGGGGGAGTTTGATGGAGTTTTGGTCTGTCATCCCGTTAACATATAGAGGAGGCAGGATGACAGTTCCGACAGTGGATAGGTCGACTGTTGATTTTCAACGGTGCATGTACATCCGCCAACATATAAATCAGGCCCTCAATCTGGTCTATATGAGTACCTCATTATAGCTTCTGGTGTATTATATAACCCAACTGTGTTCCATTCTTGGACAATTAAATTCTCTAGGAGTTCTTGATGTTATGCACATTTGTGTAATGATGACATTCTGATTAGTTTTAATTGTCTGCCAGAATTCATCCTACATTTTATTTTACTTATCAGTTTCATATAGCATGAAACACAGAGCAGTAGGGGAGTGCTTTATATAGTAACATAGCAGTGATCCGATGGTCATACTCACACTGTGAACATAGACCAGTAGGTACAAAACTGTAACAGAAACCACAAAACTGATACTAAGTACATCACAACAAGATAGGGGGAGTGAAGTGGAAGTGAAGGGAAGGGGAGTAAGCAAGGAAGAGGGGGCTGGACAATGGTCAACACATGCACACCCTCCCCGCTGCTTCTTTCGGCCTTTGCCAGACACCGGGGAGGCTCTGGTACAAGTACCGGAGGATTCTCGCACATGAGGCCCACTGATGTCACACACTCTCCCTGGAGCAAGAAGTAGTAGCAGGTAAGAGAGCTGCTCCCGCGTCCGGTGGGGTTTTCTTTCATTAGGATGCCTCCCCAAGTTTGCAGAAGGCATCATTGGGAGAGTCTCACTATTTCCCGCGATGCTTATCACAAATCTATTCCTGTCCGTGGATCACAGTTGCACTAGGATCTACATTCAGAAATACCACTAAGCCACTAGGAAAACAAGAAAGGGTGTCAGGGGAAAACACACATTTCTAAAATTATGTATATATCCTGCATATGCCACGTCTACCATCTGCAGATTATGCAGTAGATCGTAGATTTATGTGGAATATAACACAAAATTTGCCTTTTCATGCCGCATAATTTAGGCAACGCTGTTACCTAATTTGGTGCTCACCTGTCACACGCATAATTCCATTGACCCAAGTGGCAGCACTGTGAGTTTCACAAGGAGCATGCTTGCACATAAAGCTGCATTGGCTACTACGTGAATGTGTGCTTCCTGAGATCAAAGAGAGATTTGTAGCTTAAGGGAAATTACTTTTATACTGGCAATGGCACAAGAGGTCCCCAAACAGTAAAGTTTTGCATAAGCCCTAACAAAATTATGCTAAGGTATTGGGCTTGTGGCAAGGTGAAGTAATACTGTGTCTTTTTTAGTATCCTTGGAGAGTCTACAGATTCAGGAAAGAAGATAAGATAAGTTGACTTTCTCTTTAAATACTATTGCACACATCTCACCCGCACAAATCCACCGACTGATTTAGAAAAATACTTCTGGCTTTTACATAGGACATTGTTTTAGAAGGATACGTTTAGCCAGTAGCATAGATGGTGTCTTTGTGGATGACTGCTGCCAAGGCCCTAACTTGGGTTGTGGAGGACATCTCTGAAGCAAGATCAGAGACTGAGACAGCATCTGGAGGAGAGGAAAATGGAGCAGAATCAGTGACTTCCCATCAGTGGAGTTCCATCTAACAATTCTTCTTTCAGCGATTCTGAAGAGCATGATGTAAATGTAAAAAATTTATGATGGTGGCAGTTGTGCTGTCCCTTCACAAGCACAGTCTGTGCAGCGGGGTGACCATAACAGATTAGACTAATCCAGAGGGCAGGCACATGCAGCAGCAAGAACAGACGGAGTGCTCTCTTGGCAGTCCCCCAACTTTGTTCAGCCCCAAATTCCGCCTTTTAATGGCGATGCTGGATGTAATGTTGTAGGAGGCTGGCCTGGTGTGTGATGGGTAACTATGGTACTTATACCATATACCAGGTCCAGTTATCCCTTATTAGTGTAGTTTAGTCAGTGTCTAGAAGCCAGGCTCTCTACAGATAGCTGTGGATGAGCAGCCAAGGCTTATCTAGGAGACATTTAAAGCTCATGCATTAACACTGTAGTCACACAGTACTTACACAAATGAAAGAAAACACTCAGTGTTACAAAAATAAAGGTACTTTATTTTGGTGACACAAATACCAAAAATACCATAGAGGCTATATTCCCTTAGGAGGTAAATAATACACAATTATATACATTAGTATGAAGAAATAGGCATAAAACAGTTAGAAAACAGTGCAAATACTGAAAATCACAATAGAGAGAAATAGCCCTACAGGGAGCAAAAACCATATACTAAAAATGTGGAATGCAAAAGTCAGTCCCCCTCCTAGGTAAGTGGAGTGTGTAGAGGGGAGCTGGGAGTACTAGGAAAGCCCAAAGGTAAGTACCACAACACCCCCCCAGCGACCAGGAAAGCATGAGAAAATCACTGTAAATTCCCCAGAACACCCACTTGGACAAAAAGAATAATAATGCAAAGCCCAGAAGAGACTGCAAAACACCAACAGTGGATTACTGGACAAGAGGACCTGTGGAAGAAGGGGACCCAGTCCAGCAAGCACAGAAGAGTCCAGGAAGGGCAGGAGCCCCTACCCACCAGACTGAAGGTGCAAGAGGTGAGCCAACGGTGATGAAGTAGTCAGCACTGCACCCAAGAAGATGAAGTCAAGTTCCTGCAGGATGCAGGTGATGTCCCACGCTGAAAGGAGGATTGCAGTCGAGTTTGAGTCTTCGGATTCCACAAACAAGCCTTGGCACATGCAAAACTCGTAGTTAGCAGAAAGTGGAGCTGCCCGAGACCAAGAAGAACCAGGTGGACTTTACCCAGGAGGGGGAATCAGAGGGGCCCCTTAGCAACAAAGAGAGCCCACAGAAGCACAGGCAGCACCCACAGGAGTCCCACAGGATGGGGACACAAAAGTCGAAGAAGCAGCCCAGGCAGCACTACGAAAAGTAATCCCACGCTGCCGGAGAACCACTCAGGGAGCTGTGCGTCTCAGGATCGAGCGCTGGGGGCTGGAGCTTCAAGATGCCTGAAGATCCCCTGGAAAAGATGCCTACAAGCCTTGGCATCTGCAAATGATGCAGTGCATGGGGGTACTGTCCTGCGTGGGCAGGCAAGGGCTTACCTCCACCCAAGCTGGGAAGCTTGAAGAGAGGACCGTTGGGACCACTTCAGTCTACCACCCGTGATGCAGGATCCACGCAGCTCAGCAGGGGGGAGGATCCATGCAGCCAGTCGTCGTTGCAGTTGGTGCCTGCAGAAGCAGTGAGTGAGAGTGACTCCTTCACTCCAAGAGAGATTTCTTCTTCCTTCTGCTGCAGGCTGAAGACAGACTGTCCTCAGAGGTTGCACGACCGGGGAAATGTTGCATTTGTTGGAGGGAGCCTTGGATACAATGTTGCAGGAGGCATCTTACTTCTTTGCAGCTTGTTGGGTACTGGAGCGTCCAGATGCAGTTTGTTTGGTCAGAAGTCAAAGTGGAGATTGCAGGGGAATCCTGCTGGGGTCTTGCAATCCAAATCTGAGGGACCACCCAAGAGAAAGACCCTACATATCCCTGAAAGGGGGAGTTGTCACCTAGCTGGGTACCCACCTATCAGGAGGGGGCTCTGACGTCACCTGCTGGCACTGGCCACTCAGATGCTCCCAGAGTTCCCTGCCAACCTTAATTCCAGGATGGCAAACCCCAGGGACCCTCTGGAGGAGCTCTAAGCACCACCCCTGGGGAGTGATGGACAGTTCAGTGGTCACTCCCTTTTCTTTCTCCAGTTTCATGCCAGAACAGGGACTGGGGGTCCATGAACTGGTGTAGACTAGTTTATGCAAGGAGGGCACAAAATGTGCCCTTCAAAGCATTGCCAGTGGCTTGGGAAGGCTACCCCTCCCCAGCCTGTAACACCTATGTCCAAAGGGAGAGGGTGTAACACCCCTCTCCCAAAGGACATCCTTTGTTCTGCATTCCTGGGTTTCAGCTTCTCAAGCAACAGGAGGGCAGAAACCTGTCTGGGATGTGGCAGCAGCTTGGGCTGCCTGGAAACCCTGAGAAGGCTGTAATGGCAATACTGGGGGTCCTCTAGGGAGCCCCCGGAGTGCATGGACTCATACAACCAATGCTTGCAAAAGCATAGGGGTGTGATTCCAACATGTTTGATATCAAGCATGCCTATGTTTGGAGTTACAATTATGTAGCTGGACATAGGTATTGACAGAAAATGGCATCCCCGCAAATCTGGGAAAATAGGCCTGGAGTTTGTGGGGACACCTCTGCTAGTGCATGGGTGCCCTCACACACAGGTACCTTGCACCCTGCCCGCTGGGCTAGAAGGCCTGCCACGGGGTGACTTATAAGTGACCTGGCGCAGTGCAAAGTGGGAGTGAAAGGGTGCTTGCAACTTTTCACGGAGGCCGCAATGGCAGTCCTGCAGAATACTTTGCTTGGGCTCCCTATGGGTGGCAAAATATATGCTGCAGCCCATAGGCATCCCCTGGAACCCCAATGCCCTGGGTACCTGGGTACCATATACTAGGGACTTATAATGGGGCACCAGTGTGCCAATTGTGGGATGAAATACAGAGAGAGAGAGAGAGAGAGCGCGTAATCACTGGGGTCCTGGTTAGCAGGATACCAGTGAACACAGTCAACCACACTGACATTAGGCATAAAAAGGGGTAACCATACCAAGAAAGAGGTTACTTTCCTACAAATGTCGATAAAGCCCATTTTGTGCCAATTGACTACAACTATCTCTTTTTGGATGTTGACTTCCTTGAGCAAATTGTGCAGCAAACAAATTTGCACGTTAAACAAATTCTAAGGGAGCAGGGAGGCAAGCTAGGGCCTCATTCTAGGGCACACCTGTGGTCTCCCAGTTGAAGATATTTTTTGGTCTTATGCTCAGAATGCGGTTAGTGCACAAACCAACTTTGCAGTCCAGTCCTACTGGTCTATATGTTTTGAAAGCAACTTAGGTAGGGTATGTCAACGTTTCGACCTAGTGTTAATCTTTGGGTCTCATCAGAACAAAAGTTGTCTGACAAAACTTCCATAGAGACTGTGGAATCTTGAGACCTTCAATAAAGCATACTTCAAATACTTCAAAACAGAGGGCCTGCTTTAGATCTTGGCGATAAATTTCCCACCATCAACTTTTCAACTGAAAACCAGTCTGCCACTGTGACTGTCCGACAGCTGTATCTAGATGTTGGTAGACCAATTAACGAAAGCCTGCATTGGAACCTCTGTCTCCGCCAAGAAATACCACCTGCACCAAAGGCAGGAGAGGGAAAACTCGATGCTGGTGTGACCCTAGTCACCCTTTCTGCTGTGTAGATTTGGATGTGCCTTACCTCCAAGAAAAAAGTGGCGGTCCGATCTCCATGTCTGAGTTGGTGGACAAGGATGGGAAAAGGGTGAAAACTCACCATTTTGCCACATTCCCCCATCTTTGACTGGACAAGACCTGCTATCACTGCTTCCACTGACCCAGAGAGAAAACACAACCACCCCATCGACAGACTCGAAGGTAGGGACGCCGCAGAGGCAGGGTACGTTTGGTGGGCACTGCACAGGAGGTGGGGACCACTGCAACCATAAACATATCACAGTAATTTTTTTAAATGACTGTGACATGCATATGTGGGGTACACAATGGTGGCACACATGGTGGTGGACACACTTGTACAAATGTAAAATGAATGCTGACACCACAATGATGGTACACTCACACTGTACAACGGTGTCCATGTGTGCACATTGCATGGGGGAAATGTAAGGTAGGCTTGTGCCACTTGTTGTGCATGTGAGTGAGTATGTGTATGCAATGTGATGGGCTGGATGAGGTGGAGGGAGCTGGATTGGGTGATGTTATTGTGTCTGTATGTGTGTCAGTTGCATGTGAGACCGATGTTGTTATGTTGTGTTGCCATGTGAGACATGCAGGTGAGTGTGGTTGTTGTGTGGCAGTCATTATTGTGTAGCGTGTGTAGTTGTGTAGTTGTGTTGTTTGTTGTGGCTGTGTCTTGTGTGGGTGCAGTGTCAATGGTGTGTGTATGTTGTGGCATGGACTTATGTCAATGTGTGTTTTCGCCAAGTATGGGTTGTGTTGTGTCCGTATGGCAATGGTTTATTGTGTGAACCTGTTGTGTAGTGTGTAGTGCAGGGGTACACATATGGCTAAGGTAGAGTGTGTGTTTCACTTGCCTCTCTTTCATTGCCACTGTCATTGTATGAAGTCCCCTGGGCCCCGCCGCCATCTCCCCCGTCAGCAATCCTTCGCCATTCAATCCATTTGCAGAACTGTAACAACTAAATATGGCAGGTGGAGGACTGTTGACTTGGCGCGGGCGCGGGCGCGGCTTTGCGGTGCAACCGCCACAATCTAAATCAGGCCCAGAGTCTACAGGCAGCTAGGTTAGTTGGACAGTTCTGGTGGGATAAACAAATTATTCAGGAAAAGTACCCCTTAGTATTGTGTGGAGAAAGTGGTCATACCTGCACACACAAAAGTATTCCTAGACAAAGCCAACAAAACAAAACGGCCACCCAATATATATATATAGATGGAGCACTGATGTAACCATGGAGAACACTATTCCATCTGTGGCATTGGTGCAGCCCTCCCATATCCCAACTGGGTAAGGGCCATCTGCAGCTGACCTCTGGGTCCGCTCACCCAATTTAGATGTACAGACATACAGGTCAGTTTTCCCTGTCCGTCACCACCTGGAAAACCTTGGTGATATAGGGCATTAATAACTGTCTAATGCTCCCCTTGCCATGAGAGATAACTCCCATGATGAGAAGGGAATTTTTTTTCTCCAGAAATCCAAATTAAACCCGGGTTTCAGATTTTGTTTTTAAAATTTATTATTAAAAAAATGATTGATGGCTCCACCTCTTTGATGGAGTAGTGATTCAAACGTAAAAAAGCATTGACAGGAAAAACATCTTTTTGAATTGACCGCCATCTTGGTGGTCATTTCTAAATTTAGTGGAGTTGTCTCAGCTTGGCAGACGTTAAGTACTCTGCTGGAGAGACAGATTCTTCTTTGTCAGCCAACATGTAAATATGGCCCTTACTAAGAACTCCTCATTTATTTTGTTTGCAATGTGAGTAGCTGTAGATTTTAGGCCTTTTCTCAGCCCACATTAAGGCAAACTGGCACATTTCTGAAAACTAGAGAACCAGGGGAACCTGGGGGTGGATGATTTGTGTGACTCTCACCAGGTAACGTTACCAACAAGCACTTGCAAATGTCAAACTTTGGTAAGAAACACACATTTCCCTCACATTTCTGTGTTGGTAAGACCTGAAATCTGCAGGGAGCCACAGATTTCCTACCACCATGAGTTCCCACATGCCCCCGATAAGAATGGTACCCCACTTGTTTGGGTGGGCTAAGAGAAAACAACCCAAAAGAACCTAAATCGCTATGTCGACAGCAAAGCAATAAGGGAAGGTGCTGTACTTGGGGCTGTACTGTGGCGCCAACCATGCAAACCTACAAACCACACAGACATTTTTTTAAACTTGACAACCACTGGAGTCCAGGGTGGTGAGTGGTGTGCCTTGTGTGGATTCCATGAGGTTTTCTTAACCACAATGCTCTGCAAACCTCTAACTCTGCCTGAAATCAAACATTTTCTGAACATTTCTTTGATGGAAACTACCAGAATCCTCAGAAATCCACAAAATTCCTACCATTCTGCATTACCCCGCATGTGCTGATATAAACAAAGTCAAATTTGTGTGACTGGGCCTTGAGCCCCCTACAGGAACAGCTTAAACCAAGGACAATAGGAGTCCTTGACCTTGGTTTGATCCGTTTCTGCCACACAAGTGAAGTACCATTTTCATCAGAAGACTTGTGGGAATACCGAGTGGATGGACATTCCAGAACTTTCCATCAGAGAAATGCAATGAAAATGTTTTTTTAGTCAAAGTTTGAGGGTTGCAAGGGATTCTGCATAAAACAACTAGGTGAGGCCACACAAGTCACCCCACCCTGAATCCCCCCCCTAGGTGTCCAGTTTTAAAATGTCTACAGGTTTGCTAGGTTTCCTTAGGTGTCAGCTGAGCCAGAGCCAAAATCTACAGGTACCCACATTGAAAAAAAGGCATCAGTTATCAGTGGAGAAATGTGATGCATACATGTTGCGTTTAGTCACGTGGGCACTAGGCCTACTGTAGGAAAGTGCCCTTTCAGATGGTCACTCCCATGTTTTTTTGCTCTGGATGCTCTTGGTAATGACTCTGAAAGTGCACTGGAGCCTGTGACTCAGGCCCTAGTGCCAGTGCTCTCTTCCTAAATTGGTAAATGTGAATTGGTATTCCGAATTGGCAAGTAATTTCATCCCCTTATAAGTCCCTAGTATACAGTACCAGTGGTGCCCAGAGCATGGGTGTTAAAGGTCACCAGGGCCAGAAGCACTGGTTGTGCCACCCTGAGTGGCCCGAGTAAGCTACTAACAGCAGGCCTGCCATTGCAGACTGCAAGAGCAGTGTAATCTGCTCGCGCTTGATATCTGTGGCAAAGCCAAAGCACTAGTTTTGATATATATCTGTCACTCCTAAGGAAGGCCTCCAGAGCCCAGAAAGCGGGGCCATTATATAAAAGGTGTGGACATATAAAGGCAAGCTTACATGTCCCTATAGTGGCCTTTTTCATTAAAGGATACTATAAGTGAATGACAGTCCAGAAGATAAGATGGGCAGTCGCGTGGGCAAACCAGGGCTCACCAGCTATATTATGGTACCAAAATGTGTCATGTTTGGTATCAAACAACTTGTCTTCTCACCCCTGACACAAATCTTGATGTGGCATGGGCCTAGACAGGTCCATTGAGTTGTCCCAATTTTCCCGTGCTCTGGCTGCCAGCTGGCAACAGCTGCTCCCAGGATGAATTCCGACCCCCAGGACAGAAAAGTGAACACTCCTAGGAGTCAGGACAATGGCCTGGACAGTAAGGAGATCACTCCTCCCTCCTTCTACAGGAAACCTAGTGAAGTTGTACATCAAGACGGTGCGCTTCAAAAGTGCCAAAATAGAAAGTTCAGGATAGAAAAAGTGCCGCAACCCGCTGGATGTGGTCAGCTTAGGAGTGGATTAGCTGCTAGAGCTATTAGGCCATTGACTACTTGCACCTACAACCCTAACACTCTTAAATCTAGGATTTAAGGGGCCACCCTGGTAGCAGAACCTCAGATCTGCAACAACTTGCAAACAAAAGGACAAAAGGAGACCCGCATCGACGACAACAGGAACCTGCACAAACCAAAGGTGTGATACCTTGACCCTGTGGCAACCTTTCTGGAACTACTTGACTGTGGCTCGTCCTGGACCAAAAATCGATTCCCCCAGCACAAGGCAAACCTTTGGTAGCCAAAGGCAAGACCAGACTCCCCTGGACTGGTGGCACTAGTACCCTGCATTTGCATGGAAAAAGCACTACTGGAAACAAAGAAGCGCTGGCCATCAGACCCTCTGAGGGATCTCCTAAAAGTAGGTGGTCCAGTGCTTTGTCAGAAGTGTAGTCCATCACTCCACCAAGTTTCAGTCAGCTACTGTTTTTGCTAGAACTTTCAGAAGGGGCAATAGCTTCTCCTTGACCTTACCACTGCCAAGGCTTTTTGGTGGCCAGCCAGGTTATCTCCACCTTTACTCGATGCTGCAAGCGAGGGCACACAGCAACACCTGCATCCGACGTCACCTGTGGCTCCGCTGTTGAGTTTTTGCATCAGTTTCCTCGTCTGCATTTTAGAGTGGTAAAGCCAGCAGCAGCAGCTCCTGTTCCGAGCTAGGTGGAGTTGTTCTGACTGGTGATCCCAGGTCCAGGGGCCCACACAAGCTTAACCCACAGTGGGCTCCCACAAATGTGACCTGCAAGTGACCGAGCATCACAAGTACCATTCTTCAGCACCCACGGTTCCGCGTTCAGCACCCAGGACAGCCAGGGCATCTCTGCACCTGAGCCAGGTAAAATTGTTCTGACTGTTGCAGCTTGGTCCTTGGACCTGTACAATCTTAACAACTACCAGTGGGTTCCTCTGAACTCACCCCGCAAATGACCGAGTGTCACTGGTGATTTTCCCCACTGACTGCTGAGCTAGGGTCCAAAATCTACAACTACCCTCATTGGTTAAAGAGGGTCAGTTTTCAGTGGAAAAATGTGATGGTCTTTGTTGCATTTTGGGCTGGTTCCTGTTGCGAGGCACTAGGCCTACCCAAACAAGTGAGGTACCATTTTTATTGGGAGACTTGGAGGAGTGCCAGGTAGAAGGAAGTTTGTGGCTCCCAGCAGATTCCAGAACTTTTGATCACAGAAATATGTGGAAACTGAGTTCTTTAAGTCAACATTTGAGGTTTACATGGGATTCTGGGGGAAAACAACCAAGTGAGAGCCATGCATGTCACCCCATCCTGGATACCCCTAGGTGTCTAGTTTTAAAAAATATACAGGTTTTCTAGATTTCCCTAGGTGCCGGATAAGCTAGGGTCCAAAATCTACAGATACCCACATTGGAATAAAGCGGTCAGTTTTCAGTGTAAAAATGTGATGCGTCCATGTTGTGTTGTGGGCTACTTATTGTTTTGGGCACTAGGCCTGTCCACACAAGTGAGGTACCCTTTTTATCAGGAGACTGAGGGGAATGCCGGGTGGATGGAAGTTTGGCTCTCCACAGATTCCAGAAGTTTCCATCACAAAAATTTGAGGAACATGTTTTTTTAGTCAAAGTTTGAGGCAACAGATAAGCTGGAATCCAAAACTTAGAAAAAGGGTCAGTTTTCAGTGGAAAAATGTGATGCATCCATGTTGTGTTTTTTGCCATTTCCTGTCACGAGCACTAGGCCTACCCACACAAGCACACATTTTATTGGGAGACTTGGGGAAATGCCGGGTAGAAGGACGTTTTTGGCTACCCTACAGACAGATCCCAGATTTCCATCTAAAAAATGTGAGGAAAATGTGTTTTTTCTAATCAAAAATTGAGGTTTGCAAGGGATTCTGGGTAAAAAAAACTGGTAAGAGCCACGCAATTCACCACACCCTTGGTACCCCTAGGTGTCTAGTTTTAAAAAATGTACAGGTTTGCTAGGTTTTCCTGGGTGCCGACTATGCTAGGGTCCAAAATCTAGAGCTACGCAAATTGGGAAAAAAATGTAATGTGTCCATGTTGTGTTTTGCCCCATTTCCTGTCGCAGGCACCAAGCCAACCCACACAAGTGAGGTACCATTTTTACCAGAAGACTTGTGACAGCATAGATTAGTAGAACATATGTTATTATCAACTGGATTTCCCTGCAATTGTGCCTTTCAAATGTAAACCAGTGCATAAGAAAGAAGATATTTTGAAAAACACCCTCTAAATCATACACTAGTATGGGTACCCACAAATTCAGAGATGTCCAAATAACCACCACACCTAAACTCTGTATACTGTGCCCATTTCAGAAACACATAGCTTTCCTTGATATCCATTTTTCACTCTACCTATTTCACTATCTGAATTGGTCTATACTCAGTACTCAATGAAAAACCTATGTATGGTGCAGCTCGTTTGTTGGCTCTGGGTTCCTTGTGTTCTTGGAGAACCTAGAAATGGCCATTTTTCCCTACTTATTTTGAATATTTCTTTATTTCATCAGTTATTTTCCTTGGAAAACCTCGAGGGATCTACCCATATGACCCCTTTCTGAATTAAGAATATTGTCTATTTTTCAGACATTTATAGTTTTCCTGGATCACCCATGGGTTTCACACTGGTTTCCACCACAAACTGGAAGTAGAAAAAAAGGAGAATGGGCTACCTCTTTGAGAAATTATTTTTGATTCAGCTCTGCATGTTCCTGCATGCTGGAAGGATGGTGACCTTAGTACAGAAAACACTTTTATCTGGAGCACTTTTTCACTATTTTTCTCAAAAAAACAAAAATGTTGCTTTATTTTGCCTAATTTCTTGGTCCTCTGCAGGGGAATCCACACACCCTGGGTACCTTTACAATCTCCAGTTATGAAGCCCTTAGCATGAACTACCCCAAGTAGCCAAAAAAGGCCTCTGCACCAGGGGGCTGGATGGGGGGGGGGCGGGATGCTGCTAAGGAGCTAAACAAGGAAGTGCATGTTGCCAGGCCAGTGCTCTTCATCAGTTTGCCATGCCGCTCAAGAACTGTAGAGCCCACTCGGGTGGTACTATTTTTTTTCTGTCAGTGACTATCCTCCTGAAGACCCCGCTGTGACATTACTATGTTAGTTGCAGCAGATTCTATTGTGTAGGTTTTTTTCAGTGGTGGGCCCTAAACTCAGCTCCGCTGGCGGAGCTAGCCCACTCCGCTTGGAGCACCGAGTTCAGCAAACTCTGTCACCACCTGCAAGGTAAAGTTTACCTGTGCTGCACCCTACTGTATTAAGGAATGACGTTTTTGTGGATATTTTGGTGCCCGCTACTGCTATTTTGTAGGTTGGGTTTGACTCAGGCTTCTTTTTCCACAAATTGCACTTGCTTCACACCTTGGAAGAGAGAGATCTCACACATGTGTATCGCTTCCCTTTAGGCGTGCTGACACTGCTGAGCAGATTGATAGGAGCAGTTGATCCCTTGTCTAGAATGACTCCAATGTCCACAGTGGACTTCCCAACCCCATCCTGCCAGATGAGCAGTCCTCCCAGCTGTACGTTCCCGTACGGATTTTTCATAAAGTGCTGATATTCATTTGCACTTTGTAGTGCTGTGCATTTCTTAAATGGAGTATGTAGTCATCTTTTCCAATTCTTCCTTCTGCTAGGTCATCGCTGACATTGTGGAACTCTGGAACGGAGACTGCAGACCGGGAGAGAGTGGCAGTTGCTCTATCTGGCCACAGCATGTGTCTCCATTGTTATTTGACACTTATTACATTACAATAAAATATATAATATAAACATACCGTTGGTGGAGAGATTCTTTACACACTTGATGTAGTGGAAGAAAATAAGTTACTTACCTGTAACTGTGGTTCTCCAGTATTGGTATCTTTCATAGATTCACATGCTTGAATCATTCCCCGTCGTCGAAGTGGGAGTCCCACGGTACATAGAAAGCAATAAATAGATAAAATCTTTGTTTTGTTTTTTTCATTGTAGTCAATAGGAAAAAACACATTCACTTTTCTAACTATCAGCCTCATTAGTAAAGGCCCAAATTTCAGCCAATCAGGTGAGACCACCCCTTTAGAATCCTCAGCACAGAGGCTCAGTCTCTCAGATTTCTCCGCACTAGTGATTTTAAGAAAAAATAGAAGAGGTGAGCCCCCATGGGGAGTAGGGTGGGTTGCATGGGAATCTATGAAAGATACCAATACTGGGGAACCACAGTTACAGGTAAGTAACTTATTTTCTTCTCCAGTATTGGGGTATCTTTCCTAGATTCACATGCTTGAATCAGAGGAGTCAGCAGTAAGAAAGATGGTTGAGTTCTGAAACACCAGAAGCATGCCTGCTTACAATTCATCCTATATGGACTCATATAGGTAGTTAAATATGCTTATTAACATTTTAAAAAGATTATATATAAATATACATATCAATAGTAATCCTATATGTATATATATATATATATATATATATATATATATATACATACATGAAAAGAAAAACTATTAGTCTGGCAATACATAGAGGATGGAGGGTAAAGAGATTATTGGCTCACCTTATGCAAATAAGTTACGTAACACTGCTTGTCCTACCACGGCATCCATCCTGTCAGTAGCATCCAGGCAGTAGTGCTGGGTAAAGGTGTGGGCACGCGTCCACGTTGCCGCTCTGCAGATCTGGTTCAGAGGAACTCCTGCGAATAGAGCTGCCGAAGTGGATACCGCTCTAGTGGAGTGTGCTCTGACATTGGACGATAACGGCATCCCTGCTAACTGGTGGCAGAGTTGTATGGTAGAAGAGATCCAGCGTGCTATGGTCTGCTTGGTAACGGCCTTGCCTTTATTGATCCGCCTATAGCTAATAAACAGTTGTTCAGATTTACGAAAACTGCTAGTCCTTTGTATGTAGAATTTTAGACATTGTTTAATGTCTAGAGAATGTAATGCCCGCTCTGCTGGAGTTCGCAGATTTGGAAAAAATGTTCTCAAAACCACCGGCTCATTTAAATGAAAGGTCAATGGAACCTTGGGGATACATTTTGGATTAGTTCTTAGAATGACCACCTCTGATTTGAATTGCAGAAAAGGTGGTGAGACTGTGAATCCCTGGATATCGCTAACCCTTTTTGCGGAAGTGAGGGCCAGAAGGAGAGCTGTTTTCAAATAAATATACTTCAGGTCTGCCTTATGAATGGGCTCAAATGGATGCTTCATCAATTGGGAGAGCACAATGTTTAAATGCCATGGAGATGGAGGACGGTGAATCGGCAGGAACATACTGACCAAGCCTTTTAGAAATTGCTTTATTATCCTGGATGTCCAAAAAGATGGTAAGTCTGATGTTCGTCGGAAACGGGATATAGCAGCGAGGTGGACCTTGATAGACGAATGGGAAAGGTCCGACTTCGCTAAATGCAACAGATATGGAAGGATCTGTTCTGGAGAGGACTTCAGAGGGTGAACGTTAGAAGTTGAACACCATATGCAGAACCTCCTCCCCTTGAGCTTATACATCCTATTTGTAAATTGAGCTCTGGCACAGGCAAGTACCTCCCTGCAGTCTGAAGGGATATCTACGCCGTCAAATTCATAGAATTCAGGAGCCAGGCTGATAATCGAAGAGAAGTCGGGTTGGGATGACGGACCTGCCCCTGATTTGTTGTTAACAAGTCTGGTGTTGTTGTCAGCCGTATGTGAGGCTGCTCCGACAGCAATAGAAGTTCCGTGAACCAAAACTGGTGTGACCATTTGGGAGCAATCAATAGAAGTCGGCATGGTTCCCTCTTCATTTTCTGCAGAAGTCTTGGGATGAGTGGAAGCGGGGGAAAAGCGTATGCATAAATCCCTGACCATTTGATCAAAAACGCATTCCCCTTCGATCCCTTCTGCGGTCGCCAGCTTGCGAAGTGTTGGCATTTTCTGTTGTCTCTGGTCGCAAACAGATCCAGACTTGGCCTGCCCCAATGACGAAAGAGGCGGTCGAGAACCGTCTAATTGAGTTCCCATTCGTGACAGCTGGTTCGAGTCCTGCTTAAGGCATCTGCCCAGGTGTTGGAAATCCCCAGAAGATGTTCTGCTCTGATCGATATGTGATGCTGAATCACCCAATGCCACAGTTTCTGAGCCTCTAGAGACAATGCCTGCGATCTTGTACCCCCCTGCTTGTCGAGGTAATGCATGACTGTGGTGTTGTCTGTTCTTATCAACACTGAGAAACCCCTGATGTTGGTGAGGAAGGCCTTGAGTGCCAAGGAAACTGCTCTTAATTCTAATACGTTTATGTGAAGAATTGACTCCTGAGTGGACCATTTCCCTCTCACTGATAGGTCTTGTAAATGAGCACCCCATCCCTCTAAGGATGCATCTGTTGTTATAACGTGCACTGGTTTGTCTTTCAGGAATGAGAGACCTTCCGAGATTCCACCACTTGAGAGCTTGTCTCGCTGATGGGGTTATTCAAACTACATCGTCGAAAGATCCTTCTATTTGCTTCCATTGATTGTCTAATTGCTGCTGAAGTGTTCTCATGTGCAGACGACAGTTTTTTATCAACAGAATGCAAGAAGAAAGCATCCCCAGAAAAGGCTTGTAAGTCCGAACAGAAACCAACCTTTTTCTGCTGAGACGTGTTGCTAGATCTTGAAGTCTCTTCTGTCTGTCGTGCGAAGCAAAGGCTCTCACTTGGACTGTGTCCAAGACGGCTCCTAAAAAGATAATGTTCTGCGAAGGATCTAGATGAGACTTGGGGTAATTGACTGTTAAGCCTAGTGTCCCGAAGAGAGATAAACATGTCCTTGTATCCCTGGAGGGTTTTGTCGTTCGTGCTTTTATTAGCCAGTTGTCTAAGTACGGGAGCACCTGAATCCCTTGTTGCCTGAGGTAGGCTGCAACTGGTGCCAAGACTTTGTTGAACACTCTTGGGGCCGATCTGAGACCAAAGGGCAACACTCTGAACTGGTAATGAGTGCCTGCAACCCTGAATCGTAAGAATTTCCGATGACTGGGGTGAATGGGAATGTGGAAATATGCGTCCTGGAGATCTAAGGACGTCGTAAAATCTCCCCGGTTGAGTAGGCATAGGACATCTTGAAGGGAGATCATGCGAAATGATTGGTTCTTGAGGAATTTGTTGAGAGAACGAAGATCTAAAATAGGTCTCCAGTCTCCTGTCTTTTTCCGTATAAGGAAGAAGCGGGAGTAAAAACCTGTTCCCCTCTGTTTTTTTGGTATGATCTCTATTGCTCCCTTCTCCATTAAGATAGCAATCTGTGCTAGACGTTCCTTGAGATGGGCAGGTGGGGGACTCCTTGGTGGTACGTGAGGGGGAGGCTGATTGAATTCTAGTGTATGTCCTCTGTGGACAATATTGAGTACCCATTTGCCTGAAGTAATCTGGGACCACTGGTGGAGGAACTTGGAAATTCTGCCTCCTATTAGAGTGTTGATATAGGGGTTGGGTGCAGGCAACTGATGAAGGTCAGTGTTTCCTTGCTGTCTCTTTGGCTTTATAAGCCGACTTACCTCTTGCAGCTTGTCTGAAATGTGTGGATGACGACTGTCGGTAAGTATGCGGCTGTTGCTGGCCAATGTTGGAACAAAACTGTCCCTGGTAAGAAGAGTATTGTCGGTACTTGTGTGAGCCGCCTCTATGAGAATAGATTCCTCTTCCTCTCGCTCTTCGAAAGCGCTGTCTTCTGTATTGTAATGTCCCGAGAGATCTGGTTGTCTCGGTGTCTGTCTTAATAGATTGCAAAGCATCATCTACATGCTTGCCGAACAAGAGCTCACCATCATAGGGCATGTCCAGTATCTTCAATTGTACCTCTGGTCGAAACGATGTAGCTTTCAGCCACCCCTGACGCCTGAGTACGGCTGCTCCGGCTAACTGGCGGAAACCTGTAGACGAGACGTCTATGGCGCAGTCTATAATCTCAGCCGAATTCTTCTCACCCTCCTGTAATAACTTGCGCGCTTCTGCTCTACTAACTTCCGGTAATAGCTCTATAAACTGCGACATCTGACGGTCGTACCTTCCCAGGATTGCCAGGGAATTCGCAGCTCTGACTGTAGTGGCCGCCATCGTTGAGAACTTTTTGCCAATCGAATCCAACTGTCGTCCCTCCTTATCCGGGTGGGCAGTCAAAGATGAAGACGGATTTCTGGACCTCCGCTGAGCTGCCTGTGATATGACCGAATCCGGCTTAGGGTGACTAACCAAACATGCTGGAGAATTGTCTGGTGCTTTGTATTTCTTTTCAAGTGTTGGTAACACTGCTGGTATAGAAGATGGAGTCTGCATGACTTTAAGCCCCTCTTCCCAAATGAAGTCAACAATGGGTATTGCTCTTACTGACTTCCTAGTATCCTCTTTGAAGTCATATAGGAAACAGTCTGACTGCTTTGATGTTATTGGCAGTTGAAATATTTTTGCAGCTCTCTCCATCACACTGTGAAAACCACCAATGTCCTGCGGTGGACAGTCCACTGGCGGTGGCGTAGAGGGAGATGGTGTTTGGATCTGATACTCATCCCATTCTGGAATGAGCGACTCAGTGTCCTGAATTTCACCTTCTTCCTGCTCATCCTCTGACGAAGGTGGATCAACATCCTGTCCAGATGAAGGACCTGGGACAGGTTCTGTAGAATCCGATGGCCGAACAGGAGTAGATATCGGCGTATGTGGAGGTTGTACCGGGGTAGTGGAGCCAGGCGGAGGAAACCTAGAATAATAGTCCTGCATCATCTGCTGCAGATTGGCTATCAAAGAAACAGGCATCTGGATCGTCTGCTCCTGTTGCTCTTGAGGTTGTATGTGACCCTGCTGCTGCTGACCTAAATAGAGCTGGTCACTTTCCTCTTCATCCTCTTCCTGACATTTAATACGTAGTTCTGAGGGGCTACGTGCCACCCGGAAAAACACGTCATCTGTGTATATCATCTTCCTCCTCTTCGTCAGCAAACAGATGCTGTGGAGGTACTGGAGCGACTTTACTAGGCGATGTATGAGACGGGAGTAAGTGAGAAGATTTACTCTTTATCAGCAAAATCCTCTGAGGTAAGTAAGGAGATGCTCCATAATGCTTGGAAATAGACTCAGGAAATTGAGCCGTCGACGGAGTCGTCGTCGACGGTACGCTCGTCGATGGTGTTCTCGTCGACAGTGTAGGCATCGACGGAGCCGTCGGTAGCGGTGTCGTCATTGGCAGTGCGAGCGTCGACGGAGTTGCCGTCGATGGTGCCAGTGTCGACGGGGCTGCCGTCAACGGGGCTGCCGTCGATGGAGGTGTTGTTGACGGAGTAGTCGCCTTTGAGGGCAAATTCGATTGCCGCACCGTCTATGCTTCCGTCGACGATAGAGACCTCACCTTCTTTCCCATCGACGGTCTCTTTGTGATCTTTAAGGTGTGAGCAGGTGAGGGACCGTATTTTAAGCTCACTGACAATATAGTTGTAGATGATAGCGGAGATGAAGTAACAATCATTGGTGATGACGGAGCTGTAAATGTGGCCGCCGCTGTTGTCGTCGATGAAGGAAGACCTGTCGTCGGCGATGCGATCGTCGACGGTGCCGTCGACGGTGTGGACATCCTGGATGTCGACGGTGGTAGGGAACTTGAAGATTTCTTGAGCTTTTTTGAGGTGGTAGCAGGAGTAGATGGCTCTGAAGGAACCTTATCACCATGTTCCCTGGATGTTGATGGGTGTTCCTCAGGTATATCCTTAAACGCATGCAGCTTCTTAGCTGACTTACTGCTCTTGGGGGAGAAGCTCTCCACATACCTTTTCCTCTTCTTTGAGGCCACTGATGTATCGCTGTCCTCCTCCTCAGAGAAAGTTTCTCTGGATTTTCGTTTCTGAAGCCAAAGCAGGAGCCTGGCTTCTCTGTCTCTGAGAGTCTTATTAGGAAAAGTCCGGCTGATTTTACAATCCTTGACCTTATGTTCTGGATGGAGACAGTATATGCAGTCCTTGTGAGGGTCCTCACAATGAAGCCTTAACTTTCCACAGGTCCCACAAGGTCTAAACAAACCTTTTCTTGCTGTAGACATGATGGAAGAAGTACTACAGCAAAGTTAAGGTTGAAAGCTGAACAATATCTCTTGCAGAGAAAGTAAACTGAGCAGAGCTCAGGGAGACTCCCTTACACACGATGTGCAGTAGAAAATCTGAGAGGCTGAGCCTCTGTGCTGAGGATTCTAAAGGGGTGGTCTCGCCTGATTGGCTGAAATTTGGGCCTTTTCTAATGAGGCTGATAGTTAGAAAAGTGAATGTGTTTTTTCCTATTGACTACAATGAAAAAAAAAGGATTTTATCTATTTATTGCTTTCTATGTACCGTGGGACTCCCACTTCGACGATGGGGAATGATTCAAGCATGTGAATCTATGAAAGATACCCCAATACTGGAGAACTGTTGAGGTCTGCTGCCTTTTTTATTTGAGGGCCATGACTATAGAACTACTCAAAATGCAGCTGGCCACGTCACACACAGGGCGACAATAGGGGGGACAGCTCCTTAGCGTCGCTCCCCTACTAGGGATGCAGATGGACAAAAGGGGCCACCATACTTGGAGAGGGTAGTCCACCCTCTTGGTTTGTGGGCCCTAGGTGTCAGGAGGGAGGAGCGGGCCAGGAGGTCTCATAAGGGGTGACATCTCAGGGCTGGGGCCTCTTTGGACGAACACCGATCAGTGGACAGCAGCAGATACCTGGCAGTGGGACTCGGAGTCACTTAAGACCGAGGTTAGTCATAAGAATTGGGGGCCAGTGCGCGGCAAGGGTGGGGGGTGGACTTGCAGCGGAGTGTCCACTGTTTTAAAAGCTGCTGAGGTGTGCTCGTTCCTGAGGAAGCATTGCTGGCTCAGCCTAAGAATCATTGCCACTCACTCGGGAGACCCTTGTTTTCCCTAACACGGGGGACACCGTGTTAATAGCGGTTAATCAGTGGGCCATGGCCTTTTATTAGGAACGCGCCTCAAAAAAAACAAAAAAGTGTTGTTGCATGGCGCAGCTTAGGCACGGGACGTACATGCGGGGGCCGTGGTGGCGGCATTATCCAAAATTACATTTTCCTCACCTATTGTTGAGTTGCGGCCCCGCCATCAGGCGTCCTGCCGCGTCGCGAAATCCCCTGATGCTTTACCCGGGTGGCAGTTTCCTCTCCAGGGGCTGAGGTGCAGCGCCGGCATCAGGCTTCCTGTGGCATTGCGACCTCCCTTGTTGCAGCCGGTGCGCATTGCCCCTACCGTCAGGATGGGGAATGGTGCCGCGCGACACCTGCTGTGAGTGCGGTGGGGTCGCGATGAGGTGCGGGCGCCGGGCCGCATGGGACGCAACGGTTCTCTGCGCTGCGCGCCCATTCCCCTCCCGATGCTGGAAACGGGGGGGAAGCCGGAAGCCGGCTGAAAGTTGGCAATGGGTGCCCCCAACGTCAGACGCACGAAAAGAACAGGAACACGTGGGCTTGCAGGCTCCTCCCCGCCACACCTCCCTCAATGAAATAAATGTACACGGCGCGTCGGCTCAGTGGCAAGGTTACTACCTTTGGTGCAGCAAGCTACAGCTCCCCTGCTAGGGATGCAGATGAACAAAAGGGGCCACCATACTTAGAGAGGGTGGTCCACCCCCTTGGTTTATGGGCCCTAGGTGTCAGGAGGAAGGAGCGGGGCCGGGAGGTGTCATAAGGGGTGACCTCTCAGGGCTAGGGCCTCTTTGGATGAACACCGATAACCTTCCACCCACCCAACAACAGTTGCAAACCAGGGCTGGATGCATTGGGAAGAAGGGGATAAGCATGTTTGTTAGAAAGATGTGTTTAACATGACTTTCTTTACAGAAGAATCAAGGCTCGTCGCAAAGCGGAGTTACAGGGCGATCTTGAAGCTTTAAAATGATTAAAAGGCCTCCAGATGGTGATTCCTGGAGCCAAAAGCAATTCCTCAGGCCACCGGGAGTCTTTACGGCGGGGCCTGGGATGACGCAACGGCGCTCCTTAATCCCTCAAGGGAGAGTTGGAATCCTGAGCAACTGAGGAGACTGGCCTGGGTCTCGCTCTGACTTGTCAGGAGCATGACACATAAATAAAGGAGGAGAGTGGTAAAACCATGATAAAGTAACGAGCTGTATGAATCTAAGTACGTTGGTGCAGAGAACACCAGACGGAACAGCTCTAGCTTTCTCAGGATGGGTGAAGGCCAATGTTAATGAACTCATCTCCGACACCGGAATCGCCCGTAAGCTAACCCAACCTGTGTAATCAATAAACTTGCAACATATTATACCCACAAGAATGGTGTCCTGGGCGTTTTATTATATCGCATGCATTGTATTGTTGTAAACTCCAGTTGCGTACACCCTAGGGGCAAGGGGTAGCAGCGCCATGCTCTGGATTTAATATTTGGTTTTGAGTGGGCCTAGACCTGCATGTTTAGCTTTGGCGGTCTGATGGCTATTAGTTGTGATTTGTAGGACTGGCGCTTTGTGGTGTAATCCTCGCTGGGATGGATTGTCTGATGTCTGCCACTGCTGCCTCAAAGCATGCCCAAAACTGTTATTAAAACAATAGAGCGTCTGTTCTGCAAAAAGTACTACATGAGCATTTTTTGTAGTCTGAGAGAATCCGAGTGTGCTGTTTATATAAACTCGAGGACAGGCATCTCCCAGGCCGGCCCTCCTCCCCACTCTTATCCACTGGCGCCATGGCTGACAAGCAGTTCACTTTCCCCAGGTTGGTTTCCTATTTGTTACTTACTACAGACCCTTTGCTCTAGTGATTGCCATCTCACGCACACACCACTCTCTAAAGGACACCGGTTTGAGCGCCGAAACTTTTGCAAATCGGGACCTGGAGCGTAGTTTTCTAAATATATTTATTTGTTTCTCCCAGATTAAAACGGTGCTTTGTTTTCTGCACGATGGGTTTAATAAAACACAGCACCGAAACTTCAAGATGCAGCGTTTTGGATAGGTGCACTGTGTTTTACTAGGTTATTTGCATTTTAAAGCTCTGCAGCCAGAGCTCCAAAAAAAACTTTGCTACATTACTCAGAGTGGAAGGACTCGCTGTTGGTTCAATTCTAAGGCTGGTGTATGACATGCGATCCTGCAAATTACATCTATGGATCCAGCTGCACGCGCCACTGACTCCGACCCAGCTCCACCAGCATTCCAGAGAAATCCCCTTGCCTGGAAATCTACCTATTTCATTATTGTCCAGCCAGCATTGAAATAATGACATTTGTGAAATACGAAGCTCGTTTGGTGCAGCTTTTTGTTGGTAACCGTTTTAAAAACGTAGGATAAGTCGGAGATCAGAGATGCTGTCATCTCTTTGAAGTAGACAGGCGTTAAAGGGGCCGACGAAAGCCTCCTACTTGTTCATGCTGTTTCTGTCTGCTAGAAGCAGCTCCTCACCCCTGCCGGTCGGCTGATGATGTACCTTGACTCAAGCTCGGCGGTGCACACTGGACTTTCTGTGCATTGTTGTAACAACCAAGGAGAACACATGGTGTATCAGGGGTGTGGTGATACTGTCTGCCGGCTACAATCGGGCCATTAAAGAGTCGGACGTGTGTTTCACATTTATGGCAGTAGTGTGGGCCGGGATGAGGCCGGCTACTCTGCCCGCCTGCAGAATCGGGAAATAACTCAGCGACAGCTGTTTTTAGTGTAAAAGGTCATTTATTAGGACAGGGTTGCATAAGCAAAATAACCTTAACTTTTTAACGTAAACCGTAACTTTAAATAACGCCCTCCCTTTAACATCTCCTCGCTCATCCTTCCCATTCAAACCCTTATTTCATTTCCATTCCCCTACGCACTCCCCTTTTCCTTTCATGCACCATTTGGTTTGTGCGTACCCCCACTCAGAGCCTTCACCTGCTTGTTTATTCTCTGGAAGGGTGGCCAAGCCCGCATCTGACTCACCACCCTCCCACATCTACTGCTCGCTCTCTCCTGCAACCTGAAAGGAAGCAGGTTACCCCACTGCATGCCGCTCTTTCCCCACCATAGCACCTCGTGCCGCCTGCTGGATAGTCCCAGGGCCCGACCATATATCTGCTGCTCCGCAAACTTCGCTGCCCAATGTACAAATGAATGGCCGACCAGCCATGTCACCGCCTTGCCCTGCGATGGACCAAACGCATCTCCTGCAATGGAAAAATAACTGTAACATGTGTTTTGAATGTCAACCCCCCCACCAAAGAACCTTGAAGCTGTCCCTCCTCACATCTCATGGTCTAACGTATCGTTCACAACACCTTGATCTCCAGCGGCCTATCGCCCTAATCTTTGCCCAGTCCCAACCAAATGTGCTGCGGCCGTGGCTGCCCCGATTCTAAACGAATGTGTGCCAAAATCCATGGCCCGCCGGCCCACACGTCCCAACGCCATCCTCAATACTCGCAAAAACTGAAAACTGATCTGTGTGTGAAAACCCCGGCTTCTTTGTTCGACATGCCTGAAGATTGCCACTTGCTCCATTCCGTAACTGGGCAAGCCAACACGTTGCCCCCCCTTCTCTAACCATACCCACTTTCCCCTACCTAGTTGGTCGGTTTTTGATCGTCTAAGCCAGATCCTCAAACGGCCGCCGTGCGCGCACATCCTTGTAGCGTACCCCCACCGCTGTCCCAACCCCCAGCAACTCTGACACTCGGAAAGCTCCAAAAAACATCCACACCATGCATAATAAAAAAAGTGCCAACTCGTATTCGTCTGCGCAACATACCGGCAGTACGTGTAACAACTCAATAATAAATCAAAATCAATGGGTTCCCTGGCCGCTCTACCCTCTACCGATCTAATTCTGCCCCACCCTTTTAACATCCTTCCCAGCAGGTTGTTTCTTGCCGGGTCGTGATCAAAAAACAATTTTCCATAAAACAATACCCCTGCCAATTTACCCCCGAAAGTGGCTGCTGACAGACCTTTCTGAATCATGTACAGCACAAAGCGCAACGCCCGATGCTCTAGCTGTTTTTTGCTCTGTCCCCCAAAACTTCCTGCAAACCGCTAAAAAAACTGAAAATCCAACCAAGCCAGCCGGTAACTTCGCCGAGTAGATTCCGCTAAAGACATCTCCACCAGCCCTGTGATCATCATGCCCCCCATTCCCAAATGTCTGCCGGGACCGATGTCTTGGTCTGCTCTGCTCCTGGCGCCAGGTTGCGGAAACGCTGCCACTGTGAACGAGACAGGGAATCTGCAATCTCGTTGAAAACTCCTCGTATATGTACAGCTTTAAAGATCACATTCAGAGATAAGCACTGTAACATAAATCGGCGCAACAAGCGCAACACCCTCAAATCCCTCGCCTTCTGTCTGTTCACCAGCTCGACGACCGCCATGTTGTCGATTCTGAATAAAACTGTCCTGTTTGCTAACTCCTGTCCCCATACTGCCATGGCCACCAGGAGGGGAAAAAATTCCAGGAAAGCAATACTTCTTCTCTGTTGTAACCATAGTGTTGGCCACGCCTCCGCGCACCACCTGCCATCCCAGAAAATCCCAAAACCATGTGCTCCCGCCGCATTCGAAAAAATCTGCACCTGCCACACTGTCTCTTCCTCACAGAATCACATAGATACCCCATTGAATTGTTTCAGAAATGCTTCCCACACCCTCACATCCTCTCTGAGTCCCGTCGACACTCTTATTCTGTGGTGTGGCAAAACCGCGCCTGACATGGATAAACCCAATCGCCTGCAGAAAGTCCTACCCCCTTGACTACCCTACAACCAAAATTGAGATACCCCAACAGCTTCTGGGCTGTTCGCAAATCGATTTTTCGTGCCTCCTTCACTAGACCCAAGAAAACCAGTATCTCTGCTACTTTTTGCACTGGTAATCTGGCCGTCATTGTATTGGAGTCTAACTCGATACCCAGAAAAGTTAGCACCGCTGCGGGGCCTTCAGTTTTTTCGGGTGCCAAAGGCACTCCCATCTGTTGTGCCACCTCCTGAAAGATTGTCAGGGCCTTCCGACATTCTCCTGAATCCTTTTTCCCTACAAACAGGAAATCATCCAAATAGTGGCTCACTGCATAATGCCCACTAATCTTGACAAACACCCACTGCATGAAAGTGCTAAAGGCTTCGAACAAGGCGCATGAAATTGCGCAACCCATGGGAAGGACCCTGTCCACATAGATTGCCCCTTCAAACTGCATCCCCAGCAAATCAAAATCCCCCGGGTGTATTGGTAACAGCCTGAAGGCAGATTGTATGTCGCATTTTGCCAGTTCTGCCCCATCGCCACACACCATGACCAATTTAATAGCATCATCCACAGATGCGTACTCCACTCTGGTATCTTCTGCCGCAATGAAATCGTTAACCGATGTGCCCTCCGGCCATGATAGGTGATGAAACAACCTGAACTCACCCGGGGCCTTCTTCGGCACGACTCCCAGTGGGGAGATCATCAAATTCTGACTTGGCCACTCATAAAATGGGCCCGCAATTCTGCCTAATGACAGCTCCTTGTCCAGTTTTTTCCTAACCACTTGAGGTAGTTCCTTCGCAGACCGCAAATTGTCTGCCCAGCGCCTCCCCCGCGGGCCTTGGTAGCTGACCCTGAAACCCTCCTGAAAACCTACCGCTAACTTGAACGCGGCTGCCTCATCCGGGTATCTGTGTAGCCATGGTAAGATAAAGTCTAACCTAACTGGTGTAGGCCCCCTTTGGAGCAGGAGCGCCCTGAGTCTCTCTGCCTTTTGAAGCCCTCCATTGCTCGGAGGGGCTGGAAAGTGAAAAACATTGTGTGATCGGGTGACGGCCCCCGCACTTGGAGCAGTCATGTTTAAACTTACAAGGATGTCTGGAGCAGAACCCTTGTTGAAATTCCAGCACGCTCCTGTCGTGCTAGGCGTTGTTCTCTGTCCCACGCCCGCCCCCCCGGAGCAGGACGTGCCTGAAATGGCTTATAGATCACCAGTAAACCACTAGCTGTGTGGGTTGATGCCGTGGATTGCGACGACGCCATCCATTGCATCCATAAGTCTGGGTCTACATCCCCCCATGGCTTATTTGGGTTGATGCTCACTCTGGCTCTGAACTCTTCGTCGTAGCTCAGCCAGGCAAAACCCCCAAAATGCATCTGCGCTTTCCTAATGATGTCCATGTATTTAAATAGTGCTATCGCTCTGTCAGGGTATTTCTCACAATAAATGCTCGCAAAAATCAAAAAGGCGATGTCCAATTATCCATATTGATTGGCACCCTCGGCCTACGGGCCAACTCCCACTCCACTTCTTTAGACCCTTCTTTGGCTTGTATGTCCCTATGTAATAGCTTAAAAACGTCCACATACTCGTGTCTCCATATTCTGGCCTTTGTTTTCTCCGCTACGTGTGAGCCCAAAGGCATAGCCAGGCCCATATAGGGTAGCCTCTTCTTGTGCTCTCCCCCTTCCTTCTCATTTATGCCTGACTTCTCTCCTGTTGCCTTGTCCCCACCCTCGCCCTCGGTCGTAGCTCTGCCTTGTAGCTCTGTGCTTTTCTCCCCGCCTTGCTTATCTTTCGCTGGTACTGGGTCAAGTATCGAACCATCACCTACCCCCACGGACTTGCAAATCGGAGCGTCATCCCCTTTAGCGCCATCCCCCCAGACCGACCACCATTGCCCTTTACCTCTTCCTTGTGTAGTCACAGGCCGTGAAACCTTCCGGGCCCCTCGGCCCCGTGCTTGATCTTGCCTCCTTTCTTGTGGACCACTGCTGTAGTCCCGTTCCTGAAAAATAGAAGCGGAGAGGGGGGTTCCGCCGCTCCTGCGTCCTCTTCCCCTCCCCCTTAAGCTGTGTATCTCTGTCTCCCTGATCTCCCCTTCTTCCCATTCCTCCAGTTCCTCTTCGTAGTCTAGTTCCAGCACATCATCCTCGCACACATCCATCTGTTTTCCATCATTCCCTCTCATCATC
The DNA here is from genome assembly GCF_031143425.1 of Pleurodeles waltl. NCBI lineage: Eukaryota > Metazoa > Chordata > Amphibia > Caudata > Salamandridae > Pleurodeles > Pleurodeles waltl. The sequence continues at coordinate 315,877,591 of NC_090437.1, read as the reverse complement.
ATATAGTTAGCAGAGTTATCATCATGACCCTCATGGCGTCCGCCACCTCTGTGTTGTCCCCGATCCTGCGTAGTAGAGAAGGCCGCCGGAGACCCCTCTAGCGCTTCAGACCAACGTGCAGGGGCCGTGTTGCGCCCCGTTGGTATCGCCTTCTTTCTGCCAACCTCTTGCATTGGCATTGACCTTCCGCGCCCAGTGTGGCCGTATGCGCCACTGGTACCCACCGCGCTGCCTGAACCACTGTCTATCCCCATTTCCTGACCCCTGCCGCTCGGGATCCATACCCAACTACCCTTTCCGACTTCTTGCGGCGTGGTTCCTGTGTTGCCTACGCTATCTGCTGGTCTCTTCAGCTGCCGGACGTATGGCACGGACATATCCCGCTCCATGCACAATTGGGCCCACCTGTCCTCCGTTTCTGCCACTATGCGGCGTTGTTCCTTAATCCTGGCCTCTAGGTCCCAAACCTCGTCCGCATCTAGCCTGCCGGACCAGGGGCCGGGGGCGTGGTCTCCCCTTCCGGCCATCGGGCCTCTTTGGGCTGCCCCTTACCGGCCCTGCCCTTGCCCGACCCGCTCGTGGGTCTGGGCCCCTTGCCTTTCTTTTTTGTGTTATTGTTGGCCCCAGCCGGGTAGGCCCCGCCCCTGGGCAGGGACAGGTCCATGGGCGTGGGATCAATGGTGGGGGCGGGACGCTCGCGCACTAACTCTTCCTGAGCGGGGGCCCCTGTCGCAACTCTGTGCCCCCCACCTGGTGAGCTGGTGCTGTGCCCTCGTCTGATGGGCCTGGCTCGACCGCTGGGTCTTCCCCGTCACCTAATTGGCTGGTGGGGGAGGTTGCGCCATGCGCCCGGTCCACCGCCGCTTTTTTGGGTTTCTTGGGCCTCTCCGGGGATGTGCATGCGGCTACTGCCGCCGCTACTCCGCTGGACGCGGCCCGCGTCGGCCATACTATCCCCACCCAGGCCTGTTCCAAAACCCCAGGCCTGAGGAGGTCAGCCCGGCCCGCTTCGCCAAGAACGCGAAGCGCGGCTTGTACCGCTTCCGCGTCGTGGCTGGCTGCAATGGCGCCGGGGCGGAGTCTCTTTTTTTTTTGGAACGAAAATTCTACCTGCCAAAAACCACCCAGCTGCGGTCCACAAAGTGGCCGGGGTGGACTGTGGGGACCTTGCGTAACCTGGCCCCCTCCCTGTGGGCCTGCTTGCTGTGCTTGCTAGCAAAAGATTATGATTATTTTTTATTTTTTTTGGGTGTGCCCAAGTTTTTTTTTTTTTTTTGTACTTGTTATTAAGACAAGGACAAAAGCTCTTTATTTCAATTTTTATTAAAATGTTTTAAAAAAAAAAAAATATTTTAGGGGGCCCTAGGGGGCACTAGCCTGCCTCTTGAGCCCTCACCTGGGCCCTGCCGGCCGATGGCCCTGTCCCCCACGCGGGGTGGCCGTTTTGTGCCTATCTCATATTCTCTTTTTTATTTTATTTTATTTCATTTAAAAAAAAATTTTTTTATAAACCAGCGCGATAGGGGAGAGCGCGAACCGATCCCCTGCAGTCCCTGGCTCCAGCGGTTGCTACCGGTTGCCGAAGCAACCGCTTGAGGCCGCAGCCGCGGAGCAGCGGGTGTGGCCTGGCTGACTGCCAAAGGCACGTGTGCTATCTGGCAAGGGAAGCGGCCGCACGCGGAAGAGCGCGTTGCTGCCTCCTGTTTATGAGGCCCCGCGCGGAAGAGCACACGCACAGCCCCGGTTACAGCCAATCAACCCTACCAAAAAAGGCACCGTTAACCGGCCTCGCGCCCCCCAAACCCGCCCAAAGCCCCGCACTACCTTATAATCTCGCGACCCGCACCCCCAGGGACCGGCCAAACTCACCGCGCAATGGGTCAGCGCGGAAAGAGCCCGGTCCCTCCACCCCCAACCCCTTTTATTCCCACCCCCTAAACCCACCCCCACTTACTTTCCCTCCAATCCCCTGTCCCGCCGTCACTTCCTTTCCCCGAACCGGCCCGCGGGAAGACTAGAGCGTTGCTCTTGCTTCCCGCGGGCCCCTTCATTCCGCAGAGTAAAACTCTGCCCAGGCTCTTGCTTTTTTTTAACCTGAACCACAAAGGGAGGGTTATCTAGTAATTCACCCCGGTACATCCATGTATTAGGACATAACTTCAATTTCTCATTCTTCTTTCACTTTCGGTTATGTGTATGTGTGTGCTTGCGTACCTGTGAGATGGGGTTCTCATGTCGATATTCCTTATATAAGTAGGAACACCTAAGTAGGAGGGTACTCCATATACTGACTGGTAGCCAGATATAGATGTCTTCTCGTTCCAAAGTGTCCCCCTGCTCTGCTGCTTTATATTTCACCTTCCCTCCAGATCTCCTGGCATATTCAAGTGCACGATCTGGTTTCTCAAACCCCATTCCCAGAAAGGAACGCTCGTGCTCCAGCTGAAACTACATACCAATTCCAACAGGTCAAGTTGTGACATTAGAGAAAGCAAAACTTTGAATCCGACTTTGGTTGGGCGGCCTAGCCAAAAGTCACGCCTCTTATAAAAAGAATTAGATAGATAGCATTGGAGCCCCACATTCTTTCTTTGTCTGCTTTGTCCCGGAGGCAGGCATCTAAGAATTGTCCCGTCCCTCTTGTGATACCCTGCACCCTAAAGCCATGATACCTTCGCATGGCTCTTTCAGCAGTAGTCTGTATGGTGGCCTGTCACGACTACACCCTCTGAAATCTTATTTGAGCTGGAGCCGCGATGCGACATCGCCAAAGCATTTGCATGGGAGAAGGCTGATTCAACAGCAGCCAGCCTGCACACACCTCTGTGGAACAGCATACAGACTTATGTGGTTCTCCAGTCAATACGTTGCCCTGCTGGGCATGACATCATAGAGAACCTGAAGTTACCTACAGTTTCCTAAAAAATTGAAAGTTTCCTAAAATAGTGTTATCTATATGCAAAATGCCAAAGTGCTCCCCAAAGCAGACTTTGTGCTTGAGTAATACTAGGTTAAATATATGTGTCATTGTAATCCTGGTTTTAAGTGTGCACTTTCTTTTGCTCCTAGGTCATATTTATGTGTAACTGTAATCCGCCCCTTGAGCCCCACCCCTGAGAACAGATGAAGTTACAAACATATTTACTGAACTAATGCAGAGTGGGATACATGCAATCTTATATTTACTAATTACACCTGCTAAATATAAGTATGATGCATTATGCATAAAAAACACACTTTTGACAATCTTGTGCGTGATACAGGTGTTACCTGAATTAAATGTTCCAGCCCTCATCAGGGTAAAAGCGTGAGCTTTCACTGCATGACTGGCTACACCCCGATTGACAAAGAGCAAAAAAGAGGCCCCTGGCAGTTCAATGAGTTCCCAGTAGTGCCTGGTTTAGGAATTTTCAGAAACTGAACTCCATGACCACATCTTACATCCTCACTGTGGTTTTTATCTCAGAGATGTGCAGTCTCAATCTGTTGACTCTGTGTTGCACTCAGACTACATTTCACAAAAAAAGCTTTTGTGATGACTTCACACGTTCAGATGATGCAGGAGTTTAGGACGATGTGGCATGTTGCAGGGCATATCACGTATGCTTGGTTTTACCCCTTTTATCTGCATACTGCGATTGACCACAGCAGCTCGGCTGTTTATCAAATACGCCTCTATTATCATCACTATTGTCAGCATTGTCACTACAAAGCAGAGTACAAGCAGTCCGTGCTCAGAATTGTACTTGTAATTACGCTCTTTGTCTAAGTTGGAACATGAGTGCTATTTGAACATAAGTGTTGATGCAACAACAAATGTCCAAAAATCTGCACTGTTCTGGCAAATCATAATGTTTGTACACTGTAACTGTAATTGTATTTTTATATAGCTTTCTATCCCTGACAAGGCGTCGATGTGCTTTTTGATGAGTAGCACGTTACTCCGGAACCCAAAAGGATTGGTGGGTAATTAGTATAGGGAAAAATGAGTATGGTGTTAGTATAGGGAGGTATGAGTTAATTTGAGCAGAGGACATGTGAGCCTGTTTTCTGATTTGAATAGAACAATGGAGGGGAGAATCCAGAACTGTTAAGTGGGAAGCGTTCATTAATAAGATGAGATTTGGGATAAGGAATGGAGAGGTAGAGGACGTAAGAGTCTGTGGAAAGGGATTAGGGAGATCATAGTAGTTTGGGATGAGTCAAAGAAGAGATAAATGAGGGAGAATTTAGTAGGGTTGTTTAGGAAATCATAGTAGTTAACTTAGGTTTGGGGTGAGCCAGGAGGGGTAGAGGAGGAAAGAGTCTGGGAAGGGTTATTTTGGAGATCATAATAGTAGAATGGGTGTGGTATGAGTTAGAGAGTGGAGATGGAGGATAGATTGATAGAGGTACAGGGTGATGGACGACAAAGTAAAGCTTTCAAGAGAGTATTTTTTTTCTCCTGTACAGTAGGATTAGAGTAGTAAATATGTAGTGACATAATTACCTAATCAAGGGAAAAAATTTATGGGGAATATAATATATGTAGATTTAAAGGTGTATTGTACACACACAGGCTTCAAGAGTTATAGTATTTGAAGTTAATTTATTTGTGTACTTTTATAACAGTATTTTATCTTTCCTCAATATTTCAATAGTGAAATGCTTGTAGATAAAATAGTTAAAATACTATTTACATATTGTGAAAGATAAAATAAATAGGATAAAGTTCATTGGGATGATATTCTCCCACATAGCAAACTATCCATCCCCTCTATTGCTCAAGTAGATTCATAATCACCTTGGTTTTAAAATTTGCAAATTTGAAGAGGCGGCAGGACAGGGAATATATATAATTTTAAGCCTTCTTTCATATTGCACCACATTGTAAGCCTGCCATTTTGTTGCACCAAAGAGGCTTATTATGTGAGGTGGGTGATACTTAGGGTCAAAATGATTAAAATAAGTAGTTTCATGCCCAAATGAGTGTGCATCATCTCCTAAGGAAACAAACCTGATTTTCTCCCTTGGTGTCCTCCCTTTTAGGTCACAGTGTATGTGCTGTTTCTTGAAAGACCCGTTGTTACCTTACAGGCACTGAAAGGTTGCCCACATTGCTTACCACTGGTTGGCTTCATTGTCACTCTCAGTTGCTTGCTTCATATTTGTCAGCTTCCGCAGGCTTCCTTTCTTTTTATGTATTGTCCCCCCTCTGGGACATGAATGCAACACTTCTGCCCTTCCATTGCTCACCTTTTCAGGCACTACTTTTATTTTAGTTTATGGACTCCATGAGAGTGTGTTTTGCAACTGTGTTCCTCATGTACTTCGCCCCATGTGTTCCTCCTCAGTCCCATTTGTTGTCTGTGTGCATGCTCCAACCTCTGCCCCCTTTATTGCCTGAGTACTTGCCCCACCTCTTCTCACCCTCTCAATGTTGTCTTTGTGGTTGCCTCAATTCCTCCTACTCCTTCGTAGTTATCCTGTGGTTGTCTCCAACCCTCCTTTGTCTGTGTGGCTGACCCCTGCCACTCCCACCCAGGGTCGGTTTTAGCACTGGTGGCGCCCTGTGCAACAATCTTTTTTGTCGCCTTCCATGACCTTCTCCTCAGATTCCCGCCCTACTTCCCGGCAAAAATGCCCCTCATTTCTCCAAAGCCCCTCTCTCGCATACATTTCATTTGTTTTAAATATCATTCTGAAGGTGGGGTTTACTAATCCACTAAGTTATCCACATAAAGTGCAGACCTGTTCTTTGCAGCAGGCATATTAAGGCTATGAGCCATTATATGGTGAGTCAAAACTGCCACTGAACAAAATTCCAATCTCTCTCTCTGTCAGGAACATTAATCACAAGAGCTATCCTGACATTTTTATTGTTGCCTGACAACTGAATGCACATGGAACTCTGCTTCAGGTGCTTTTAAATTGTGAATTACTGCTAAACTTAGTGCCCCCGCCCGAGGTCGGCGCCCTCCTCCAGGTCAGTGCCCAGTGCAGCCACACCAGTCGCACCCCCCTAAAGCCAGCCCTGCTCCCACCCACTCTGTTGATCGTGTGGTTGCCCCAGTTTACCAGCCCACATTCTTTTGTCTGTCTGCTTTCCACCCTGCCCATCCTCTGATGTCCATCAGCGAGACCCTCCCATCCACCCTCAATTGTCTGTGTTGTCTCCCATCCTCTCTCGCTTGTCCTTCCCTTTATTCCTCTGTGTGTTCCTGGGAGAGCACACAGCTAAAAATATATATTTGTTAAAAGCGCACTATGACATAGCTAGTGCAAGCTACCTCAGTGCGTTTTTCAAATTACTTTTAGGCATGCTGGACAGCAGCTGTGCTGCTAAACAGCACAATGACAAAACATTGACAAAGCCAATAGTTCTTGTAGGTTAGACCTATTGGCTTTGCCAATACTTGTTGCAGTTACACTTGTGAAAATGCATCAAAGTAATTTCATGTTAATATTGACTAACAATAAGGAATTTATCAGTAAAACATTTTTGTGAACATACTGGGGCATATTTACAAGAAAGTGGCACATCAGTCCCAATGCTCCACTTTTTTTGCGAGCCCCTACGCCACCTAACGACACCATGGTTGCGCGGTATTTACAATATGGCGTACCATGGCAGTTGTTAGGCCAATAGCGTCATCATTTTTACACTATTGTGGCACTCTGCTGCACTAGCGTCAAAAAATGTTGATGCTATTGCTGCAAAGCACAAGGAGACCCATTGATTTCAATGGGTGCGTCATGTTAACGTCTGCCCTAGGCAGGCGTCAAAAATGATGAAAAAAAGGTGCAGTGAAATCTTGTAAATTTCACGGCGCCATTGTTTTGGACCTCCTAATGGAGGAACGCCTGCCTTGCATACATTATGCCTGGCCCCGGCATAATGTGGCGCAAGGGGTCACAAAGTGGCGCATGCATGCATTGAGCCACTTTGTAAATATGGTGCGGGGAAAAGGCCGCCTTAGTGCCGCCTTGGCATCAAAACAATGACACTAAGGTGACCGGAAGAGGCTTGTAAATATGACTCACTGTTTTTAATTTCCCATTCGATAATGATTACGCTTGTCTGTTTAAGCCCTTCCTTGATGTATGATTTAGTCAATCCTGCCACATAGTTTTTAGCTCAGTTGTTGCATGTTCCTTTAGCCTAGGTAATTAATTTATGTGGATATTATGGTAAAATGTAACGCAATTCTACTAACGTCAAGAGTTAAAATCAGAGACAGAAAAGGACTTCAAATGTTTCAATTTTAACACAAACAAATCAAAAGATTTAAAAGCTGGTGTGACTTGAAACAAAAAGGTCATTGAGGGCTAACAACAAATGAATAACACAACCTATATACTTATTTGCTTTCGCCGTTCACTCACCATCATTCACATATCACTCAGTCGCAACACAAAACATACAAGTTTCGCTATCAACCATCCATGCTATTAACCACTCACTTCTAATCCCACTTTCAGCCACATGTAACACCTGTAATCCTCTGAGAAAATAACAGGTAATCTACACACAGTGCCACTTAAACCACCCATCACTCACCCTCGGGTGATTAACAGAGCTTACTTTAGGCTCCAATCACTCACACGATGAAACAAGCACAATAAATCCAAACCACACTACAACATTCTTCATTAATCCCCACATTACTTTCGCACTGATTGCACTCTTCTGCTGCTCTCATGATTTGACCAATCAGAGACCCAGTTTCGCCACATCTCTCATTCCTGCTGACTTACAAAACCACTCATACATGCACCACCACACACTTTTAGCACTACTATTACTTATTTACCACCTCATTCCCCACTTGCCAACTACGCCACTTATTGTACCCCAAACACCATTTTTACCAAACCACTCACCTTCAGGCACTTTGAACATTCACTCACAGCTGTTCTGCAACACCAGTCATACTATTACCCACAAACAACACCTATTACAATTGCATCCTTCATTCATGCAGTCACTCACACTTACCCACTTGCTCACACCTTTTACTCATCCCCAGACATTGTACACACTACTGATTTATACTTTTTTTGCGCCGCATTAACGTCATATTTTGATGCAAAAGTGGCGCAAACGTACAAAATATTGGCCCTTATTTATACTTTTTGCTGTAAAACTGCACTAACTCAGTTTTGCACCAAAAAGTTTAGCACTGGCTTGCACCATTTCTGTGCACCAGCGGGGCACCATATTTATGGAATGGTGCAAGCCGGTGCAAAGGGTAGGCTAGCGTTAAAAAAAATGACTTTAGTCGGGTGGGGCTGGTAGTATAGAAGAAGAGGGTTTAGCACCAAAAAATGGCTTTAGGCAGGTTAGAGTAAAAAAGAATTACTCCAACCAGATTAGCGTCATTTTATGGTGCTAAACCTACCTTGCCACATGACTTCTGCCTTAGAAAAGGCAGGAGTTATTCCCACCACCCCAATGGCCAGCACAGAGGACAGGAGTCCCCTGGGCATGGCCATTGCACCCTGTGCCATGTATGGGGGCCCATTTCAGGGCCCCCTATGGCACTTTCAAAAATAAAATGCAATCTTACCTGTACTTACCTGGGATGGGGTCCCCCATCCTCGCAGTCCATCTAGTGTGGGTGGGGGTGCCCTTGGGCCTGGAGAGGGCACCTGTGGGCTTATTCCATGGTGTTCCACCATGGAAATAGGCCCACAGGTCCCCTAACGCCTGCACTGACCCAGGTCTTAAAAAATGGGGCAAAGCAAGCTTTGCCCCATTTTTTGACCCCTCCTCCCTCCCTTACACCATTTTTGCATGGGAGTATAAATATGGCGTTAAGGCCATAGAGTCATTTTTTGCACTGGAACGCCTACCTTGAAACTCATTAAGGCAAGGTAGGTTTCCACTTCCAAAAAATTACTTTAACTCCATAAATTTGGCGCTAGACGGGTCTAGCACCAAAGTATAAATATGGAGTTAGTTTTGCATTGAATTAGAGTAAAAAAAAAAAATGACGCTAATTCAGTGCAAACAGCGTATAAATATGCCCCTTAGCGTCAAAAAATGATGCTAATCTGGTCAGAATCATTTATTTTGACTCAAACCTGCCTAACGTCATTTTGTTAAAGCTAGCCTACCCTTTGCACCGGCTTGCACCATTCCATAAATATGGTGCCCAGCTGGTGCTAAAAAATGGTGCAAGCCAGTGCAAAACGTTTTGGTGTAAAACTGCGTTAGTGCAGTTTTGCACCAAAAAGTATAAATAAGGCCCTTAAACTCCTCTCCTGTCACTCGGTGTTACTTGCATCATTCACGGCTACCTATATCACCTACGCCATTCAATAACTTTTGCAAAACAACACTGTTGCATTAGTCATCTGCAGCACCAATTACTCGCACCCGTCTGCTCGGCACATAACTTGCCTCGAAAATATGTTTACCTTCACTCACATATGCCATTGGATCATCCTTAACCACTTCCACCTCAAACTATCCTCCAATCACAGCACACCCACAGTTTCATGCTACACAACCCGTTCACCACCCCATCGACCATCACGCATCAAAAATTACACTAATGCTCACTCATTTCTCACTGTAAACAGCCATTCAATCATGGCACTCAGTTATGTATAATTCCCTGGCACCACATTACCAAATCCACTCAAAATACCAGTCACACAAAACACTTTCCCCACTCGTCTGATCCATAACCACTCAAAACAGCATTTCATCAAGATAATTTCCATCTGTCACTGGTAGCCGCTTATCACAACACCAGTCCCCCACCATTGCCATTTACTTTGTACAGTAACCATCAGCGCCACAATCATTCACGTGCAGTATCCCACTTGGTCACACGCAATTTCACAGAGAAGGTCAATAACAGGCCTCAAACAAAATTTGTCACAACTCGCCCATCTCACGGTCCAAATACCTTGACTTGATCAGCACAAACTCTCCGCCTGTTGTCTTATCACATCACATACACTTACATTCACTAATATACACCTGCCCTCCCACTCCTACTTACATGCCAACATTTTAGAGTCGATGGGAGGCAAGATTAAAAGTATTGTCATAGTGATCTTGCAGGGTTTGCGGTTTGCCTTGCCGTGTATTAGTTTAACAAAACTTAATTCTGCAGTATCAGTACATAGCCTACAGTCCTTATCAGGGGGTCTGGGTACATTTTGCATGGTCATGTAGGAACCTGCAATTTTCAGAATCCTCCATCATTTATGATGCTCGGAAAAAAAGTGTAAGCAGCCAGTGAAATTATGTAGTGATGTATACTCTCCTGCAATAATCCTTACTATCTCATCCAGTCAAGAACAATCTGGGTACGATGAAAAGACAGGAACTTGGCTTCTATTATTGGATTCTGAGAAACTAAAGAGAGGGCCATAAAAACTTAACTGCCTGCTGTTTCAGCACATCTGATAGGCTGCCATCAGCCAATCAGTACAGGTCTCTCTATTCGTTAGAACCTTTTGGAGCAGGGTAGTGTGTTAGCAGGGTAGCAAGTGCTAGGCAAATAATATACCTATTTTTCTAGTTTGCATGCAAAGCGGTTGTAGATGTTTCTGTAATCATGATCCACTCGCCAGGCAAATTTAAAAAAGAGAGATTTAATAATTTTCACGTTTTTACAAGTGTTCACCCAGTTCTACTCATGAGTTCATGCAGGAGTTAAAGCCTCATCTTGAAATCAGCATGTGATCATGGTGGAGTAAAACAGCTGTTTCCAGGAGTTATTTCACAACCTTGGAGTAACGACAGCCTCAAATGGAAATCATATTGTCATTTTGGAGTAATACATTCTCATCATGAAGTCGTTTTGAGATCATCATAGATTAATAAAACCCCATGCCACAGTCACTGTGTTGTAATCCTGAAGTAGTACAAACATACCATGAAGTCATCAGGGTATCATCACGGAGTAGTAAAAGATCCTCACATGCTTTCCAATGAAGTAATCATACGGCCATCCTACAGTAGGTAATGATCATCTCCTTGAAGTAATCACAACACCATCCTACAGTAGTTCTTGGAATGACTGTAGTCATCTCATTTAAATATTTCAACCTCTTCACATACTTCAGGATAGCTTGTGATGACTTCATCAAATAATTGGAGGAATAACCCAGCTGGTCATCGGATGTCTTCAGAATGACTCCAGGGAGAGCTTCCTTTTTGACATGGAATGGAAAGTGAAATGTGAATTAGGCCATACACTTAAAAAATAAGTCAGACACAGTACTAAGCATGCAGGGACCTGCAGTTTTACATTTTTTTTGCGAGGAGTATGTATCCATAGCGACTCGCCTGTGTGGTGCCAGTGCTAAAGTTGGTCCTTTCAGCCTCCACACTTAGAGTTCTAGACAACATGTGTTAGACCCGTCAGCCTTAAGATGGTCTTCCCTCAAACAGTTTGCCGACTTGCCTTCATCATTTCTGGATTTTTGCTCTGTTGGCCTTAGGATTCTGCATAGTTTGCAACTGCTGAACAGTGCAAATCTGCTTGTGCTCACTCCCCTAAACATTCTTTGATTGGCATATACCTTATTGGCATGTTTAGTCTACTTTTAAGTCCCTTGTAGAGAGGTATACTATATACATATGGCCATGAAGTTAAATGCTACCAGTGGATCTGTATTACTAATTTTGCCACCTGCTTAAAAATAGCTCTTCAAAACATGTCCAAGGTCTGCCTTTGCAGCCTGAATGTAGTGTCCCACTGCCATGTTGACTTGGCATTTAAAACCCCTTGCCGAGCCTTAAACTCCCTTTTTATTACATATAAGTCACCCCTAAGGTAGGCCCTAGGTAGCCCACAGGGCAGTGTGCTGTGTAATTATAAGGTAGGACATGAATTTTAAGTTTTACATGTCCTAGTAGTGATAAACTCCCTAATTTGTTTTTCACTACCTTGAGGCCTACCTATCTCATAGGATAACATTAGGGATTCTATGTCAGGACCGGAGGCTCCAATTATGCTTTCTCTTTCTTTACTGACTTAAACAGCAGCCAATGAAATACAAGTAACAGAAAAAACTACAACACCCAGGATACCTAACATCCTGTCACATGGTCCAATCACCATCCATGTCCTCTGCTATGAGTCCTTTGACCTATGAAGTCGCTTCCTCTTTCTTTGCTGCTTCGCAGCAGATAAGTACACGTTTATTTTCTCTCTGAATGATTGTACTTTGCATTGTTTTTTAAAATGTTAAAATATTACCGATCTAAGCGTCGCGATTCAGCGCGCTCTCGGTATATTTGTATAAGCGCTCTCGCGCTTCGTTTTTATGGCATTTTGCCAAAATCTCAGCCCGATTCCTGAAGTGGAGTGGAAGCAGGAGTAGAGCTGCTCTAAGGCAGTCTCTTTTCCATTTTTTATCGCGCACAAGCGTGCGCACGCATTATCGAGCCGATCTACTTTCACTTTTAGTGAGGATCGGCTTGTGGATGCTGCATGCTTGTCTGTGCCCCCTCACTCAAATAAATAGTTATTCTTGCTCCCTGACGCCCAGCTAAGAATCTGTCTGGGTTGTAAAATTATAAATTAGGCTGCTGCCTAGAGTGCCTTTCAGGCTGCTTCCTTCACACTTTAAAATTAAGGGCTCCTTTTTTCTTGCCTGATATTGGGGTTTTTGCACTCCCCCTGTTGGATCCCTGAGTAAAAGATTTTATTCCTCAGTACTTTGATACATATTGTAGCCATGGCTCAATGGGATGAACAAGAAGCTGAGTACTATACAGAGGAGTTGGGCAATCAACTTGAAGTTGATCTGGTGGAAGCCCTTGATACCAGGGTACAGCAGTCAGTAAATGATGCTCTAGTGAGAGCTTTGGGACCCTTTTCAGGGAAAATATTTGATTTCGCTCGCTCACAGGGTTGGACTCAGGAACCTTCTCAACACGAACCTAAAAAAGTCAAAGACAAAACAAAAAATCTGGAGACTGGTGCAGAGGTCAGTGGTGTCCATGCTGACGCTTTCAAGAAGCTGCGTAAAAAACGCAGTGGCTAACATAATTACAGCTCAAAAAAGGGGACCCCCCTTTCTACCTCTTCCTCTGATAAAGATTCCTCCTCTGACGATTCAGATGAATCGGACGCTCCCATACCGAGTAAGAAAAGTAAGAAAACACCTCCTCCCTTCCAGGTTTTGGACTTTGATCCCACGGAAATCATTCATCCCAGATCCACCAATTGGGTTCCCCCTCCTGAAGTAGCGCAATATGTCCAAGCAAATTTACGAAAAAGTTTCGATAAAGAGGTTAGATCACGCTTGAAAGCGGAATGCCCCAGACCTGACCTGGAGGGCAAGGTTTCCGATACTCCAGAGATAGACCCCACTATGGTCACCTTTATGAAAAAATTCGCTAAGGACCCCAAAAAAGGCTTGGACCGCTCCTGGCGGAGTTGTCAGGACAAACTGTTGGATCTTTCAGGACCCCTGACTAAGATCCTTGAGCTGGCATATGTAGCCAAGGAATCTAGCACTCCGGTGGACACCGATGTCCATATCGGCTGGGCACAAAGAGCTGTGTGCCTACTAGGTAATTCTAACTGTGCCATTTCGTCAGAACACAGGAAGTCTGTGCTTATGCGCATAGATCCCAAATTATTGGATCTTGCGTCATCGGAAGCGGATCCTTCAGCCGATGGCCTTCTATTTGGCTCATCATTTATCAAAGACTTATCCAAGTTCTGTTCCACCTTTTCTTCTCTTGACAAGGCACAAATGTCACTCAAGAAGGTTTTTAAACGAGGCCTTTTTGTCAGGGCCAGTCGTTTCGGGGGACGTATGTCCGGCCGCAGCTCCTTCAACAGTCCCCAAAATTACTATCCGAGAGGCAGAGGTGGCTGGTACGGAGATCAGGACTCCACCTTCTACCCCACACGACACAGAGGGGGTCGTCCCCGTTTCCGTAGGGGTCATCGCAGAGGACAACTGGGAGCCATTCAAGACTCCAGTTTCACAGGTGAGCATTATACATTTTTCCCAGGTCAAACTAGGGGGCAGAGTGGCATCTTGCTTGGCAAATTGGAAGCGGATATCCGGAGATCCATGGGTTCTCCAAACAGTGGAAGGCTTTCGACTGGAGTTTGTCAGCACTCCCAAACAACTATCCCCTCCGGTAATAATGTGTTTTTCCCAAGCAAATCAAGATTTTATAGAAAAGAAGTGCAAGCTCTCTTAGACAAAGAAGCCGTGCAATACGCTTATCCTCATCCTTGCGGTTTCCTCAGCCCAATTTTTGTAGTAGACAAGAAAGGGGGAGGTCACCGCTTAGTCTTGAACCTAAAAGATTTAAATCAGTGGATCCTATACCGACATTTCAAGATGGAGGGTATCCACATGCTAAAGAACATCCTGTTAGAAGGGGATTGGATGGTTCGACTGGATCTAAAAGATGCCTACTTGTCGATTCCAATTTTTCTTCCCCACAGGAGATTTCTACAATTCCAGTGGAAGGGTCAGTGCCTGGAGTTCCGAACACTCCCATTCGGCCTATCGTCAGCCCCTTGGTGCTTCACGAAGCTTTTGAGACCTGTGATGGAATGCCTCAGATCCAAGGGAGTCAGATTGATTATATATCTGGACGACATTCTGCTGATGGCTCAGTCCCCTCAAGTCCTAATCTTACACTTGGATTGGACCATCAGTCTCCTACAAGACTTAGGTTTCCTGATCAATGTACAGAAGTCATTGTTGAAACCTTCACAAGTGATAGATTTTCTGGGATTTCAGATAAATTCCATTTTATGTCAGCTTCTTCTTCCCTCTCAGAAGATACGCAACATCAAGAGGGAATTCAGATCGGTGTTAGCTTGCCAGACCGTCTCTTTGAGGAATAGAGCCAGAGTAGTGGGCTTACTAGTTTCATCTATTCAAGCGATATTCCCTGCACCCCTACATTATCGAGCACTTCAGAGGCTCAAAATCAGACATCTACAACAGGGTCTGAGTTACTCAGAACAAATTCCATTGACTGCCGAGGTAAGATCAGAAGTTCAGTGGTGGCTTCATCACATGGAAGCTTGGAACGGCAGGGCGATTTTCGGATCTCACCCGGAGGTAGTGATAGAGTCCGATGCCAGCAGATGGGGTTGGGGAGCTCGGTGCAACTCCCTAGTGACGGGGGGCAGATGGTCAGAGTGGGAACAATCCCTTCACATCAATTGTTTGGAACTTCTAGCGGGATCATTTGCTATAAAGAGCCTCTCCCCGCAGAAAACAGATTGTTGCATACTATTACGGATGGACAACATATCAGCAGTGAGGTATGTCAACAAATTGGGAGGCACGAAGTCCAGAATTCTGGCGGAGATTGCCAAGGATTTCTGGCATTTTTGCCTAACCCAGCGTTTAGTGGTCATAGCGGAATATCTGCCTGGGGATCAGAATGTCATAGCAGACTGGAACTCCAGATACCTATCAGACTCCAGCGACTGGAAGCTGGATCCTCTGATTTTTGCCCAGATAGTCCAAGAATGGGGCAATTGCGAAGTGGACCTGTTTGCCTCTCGTCTCAATTGCCAAATTCAAAAATTTTACAGCTGGCGTCCAGACCCTTATGCTTTGAAAACAGACGCTTTTCTTCAGGACTGGACCCAGTTTTGAGGTTATGCGTTTCCTCCTTTTCTGATGATCGCCAGAGTTCTGGCTCAAGTGCGGAGACAGAAAACAGAGATTGTTCTGGTGACTCCATTTTGGAGAGCACAGCCTTGGTTTCCCAGTGCTCTACATTTAGCCTGTGCCTCTCCTCTTCTGATTCCTCCTCGTCCGAATCTTCTGTTGAGTCCAGAGGGCCTTCAACATCCTCTGATCTTGTCAGGGTAGTTAACACTTCTAGTCTGGTTAATTTCAGGTCGAGATGGAACACCCCAGATGTTTCGCAACAAGCTGCGGAATTCATTAAACAGGCCTGGGCCAGTAGTACCCATAAGAGTTATGATTCAGCCTGGAGCAGATGGTCTAGTTGGTGTGATGGAAGGGGTGCCAATCCAGTGGAAGCGCATATTGGTTTGATTGTTAATTTTCTAGCAGAACTAGCCAGTTCGGGTTTAGCTTATCAGACGGTCAATAATTTTAGATCTGCCATTTCAGCAGGACATTCACAGTTAGAAGGCAAGCCCATTGGAGAACATCCATTAATTTGCAAACTTTTGAGGGGTATACGTCTTTCTAAACCATCGCAAGCTAAGTATACTGTTTTATGGGATGTTAATATTATATTAAAATTTCTTGATTCTTGGCCTACCAACAGATATTTGTCTCGCAAGCAGTTGTCAGCTAAGTTAACCATGCTTTTATGCCTTGTCTCTTGTAAAAGAGTATCGGACGTCAAAGCTTTAGATTTAGCAGGTAGAACCTTTTCACCGGAAGGAGTTTCCTTTTCGGTGACAAGGAGAACTAAAACAAATTGCAGGTCAGTATCATATTCAGTTTATACGGAAAATTCAAAATTATGTGTAGTTCAATGTTTAAAAGATTATGAAGTCATCACAGAAGAATTTCGACAGGATGCTAAAGGTCAATTGATAATTGCTTAGCAAAAACCTTTTAAACCAGTTTCCTCAGCTACTTTAGCTAGATGGATGAGATGGCTGATGAATGAAGCAGGTATTGATACCTCTGTTTTTGGGGCCCATTCTGCTAGAGGGGCTATGGCTTCAAAATCATTTGCTTTAGTTTCTCGTTTAGAGGACATAATGAAAGCCGCAGATTGGTCTTCAGAAAATACTTTTCGTAAGTTTCATCATAAACCTGTATTGGATGTAGCCAGTGTGGTGATGGAACAGCTTTAAACTAGCATAATCGGAGCCTCCGGTCCTGACATAGAATAAAAAAAATTCTAGCTATTGCGTCAAGAATTTTCAATTCTATTAAGGACACAGAGGCGAGGATTATCCCTCCCTTGTTATATTTATGGAATATTTATTATCAATTATTATGTATATCTGAAGAGATATTGTCATTTAACCCTCCCATTATTTGCAATTATAAAGTTTGAGATAACGTATATTTTATGGGATACTACCTACCTGTTTATTGTTACAGCTTCTGATCAGAAGAACGCCTGAAAGTCGTAATCTCATGGAAAGATTGGGTTATAATGTTCTACCAGTTGTTTCTCCGGCATGGAGCCTCCAAGTTTCGGTTCTTCAGTATGGAGAAGAAGTTTATGACTCCGGATTCGGGATGGCGTAAGAAGTTTGCGTTTTCAAGTTGACATTATCTGTTTTGAACAAAGAAAGAGGAAGTGACTTCATAGGTCAAAGGACTCATAGCAGAGGACATGGATGGTGATTGGACCATGTGACAGGATGTTAGGTATCCTGGGTGTTGTAGTTTTTTCTGTTACTAGTATTTCATTGGCTGCTGTTTAAGTCAGTAAAGAAAGAGAAAGCATATTCCTCGTGTCCTTAATAGAATTGAAAATTCTTGACGCGATAGCTAGAAAAGTTTTTATTCTTTATTACATTTAATAAGCTCTAATTCGTAAATGAGAGGAGGTGGATATGACATGTTTGGTACCTATAATCTTTTCTTTATTGGTAAACTCAAATTAATTTATCATTACAAGTTTGAAAATGCCACTTTTAGAAAGTTGGCATTTTTCTGCTCTTAGCCCGCTGTGCCTGCAGTCTGCCTTAGGTCAGATGACCTGGTGTAACTGGCAGTCGTGACTTTGTGAATTCACCCCAGACAGCCACACTATAGTGGGATTAGCAGAGCCTGAATGGCCTCTCCACTAGCAGGATCGGGGGTTGAGCTGAGTAAAGGTCCACTTGCACCTGAATAGACTATGCCCTGCCACCACACAATAGGCTCTACGACCCTGTATTTGCAGTGCAGCCCACTAGGAGCCCAGGCAGGGGAAGTAGGAAACTCATGGAATTTAAAAGAACCTTTATGGAAACGTCTCCCATCTTCTATGAGTTGGGCAGCAGGGTATAAAAATAGGGCTCTCAGACCCACTCTCCAGTTTGCTACTGGACCTGCAGTCTACCAGTCTGCTGCTGTACCTGGAATGACTGCTTTGTTGCCTGGAGCTTGTTTTGAACCATCAGAGGCCAGCCCAGTAGTTGAGCCCTGCATCTTCATCTGCTCGCAAGACGTTCAGAAGTGACTCCAAGGGCCAGTTCGCTGGCCTCCTGTTCAGAGCCACAGGGACAAAACAGGCTCCCATCATCTTGAATCTGCACCTGCATCCAATCTAAGTGAGTCCTGAACCCCCAGGAGATATCCTTCCACTCCTGGAGCCATGGTTATGGTGCTAAAGGTGCCCAAATGGTCAATTTCCAAAACTGAGGACGAGAACAAAATTTGGCCAAAAAGTGCTTTGAGAACCAGGAGGAGACCGGGACCAACCTGCTCACCAATCTCCCTGATGCGCATCACCAGTCGGATTGACTTTGCGGCTTCTCCCGCTATATTCTTCTCCACAGCACCAAACCCATTTCAGCAGTCCTTCGCGAAAAGGGTTTCTGACCTTGTGTCTTAAGGCTAAAGGCTAAAGCTTGGGCTTTAGCCTTCTACTTCATCCCGCTGGATATTTTCGACTTCCATCTCGAAAACTGAGTTCAAAGGTAAAAATCTTCACAGTGACTTCGCTCCACGGCTATCTGATGACGATGCTCCCTCCTCGATCAATCTTGCAGCTTTGCCCCGCTGAACATCTACCGTCTCAGAGACTTTTTCTTCAAACATTTTCTAAGTCCGAAGGTAAGCACTAACTGGGCCAAATCCACTTTGTGCTTCTGAACTGCACTCTGTCGGAGTTGACCTTAACCATTGAATTTGCCCCAGTCTAGCACGACCAGGCATCTACGGTTGGCGCTTTTTGCTTTTAAGAGTTATTTTGAACCTTAAACTATAAAAATGAATAACTCCGGTTCTACTGATTGAATTTTTGCTGTTTTAGTGTCAAATCATTTACTAAAATGTACTCTATTTTTCTAAATTGTTTGGGGTTTGTATTGTGTTGTGTTTACACTTTATTACTGATTGTGTGCTGCAGAAATACTTTACACATTGCCTCTAAATTAAGCCTGACTGCTTTTTGTGCCAAGCTACCCAGGTTAATCACAGGTTAATTTAGTGACTTTTTGTAGTTCACCCTGCAAGGGATTGTGGCTGTTGCTTGACTACAGCTCACACCCCAGGCAACCAACAACCCCAGTTCTTACAACATGAAACACTAGAATTGGGGACTACATAACTACTGCCATGCTGTCACATATTGAACTAGCCATGTGCTGTCAGACAACATTAGTTTGCATTCTGGGACTTGTAGCTGCACTTCTTCCAATATAGCCAGTATTTATTTACTCAGGTGCCCCATTCAATAGCAAATATGAACCACTGTCGATCTCGGCTTTCAAGTTCCAAAGTGTTGTTAGGTAAAGGCCAAAACTGGCTGGAGGTGTGTCAAATGACATGGCATTACTTCGCAGCCACCAGCATTCACATGCATGCCTTTCTGCCCATTTATATGTATACATTATGTGGTCTCTGTCTTGACCATTCCCTTTCAGCTCTAACTGAATAACTTAGACGCCTAGAGGCCCCAGGCCCTTTTAATTGGGATGTGATGTTCTTGTCTCAACTGCTTGTGCATGTGGGGGAGTGTCAGGGTCTAGCGCTAAAAATGTTAAAGTATGTTTTTAAGCACAGATTTCTGCAGTTTTCAACATGTATCATCCAATCATATTGTCCATATCCCTTTATAGTCCTCTATCTCTACTGCCTTTTCCTCCTTTTTTGCTGCTACTTGCAGCCTTCAGTTAAGTAATCGCCTGTGGTTGTCATTTTTCTCTTTCGGTGTATTTCTGATCCCATTATGCGTATTGGGCGTTTTCATAAATGTTTGCCCTTCAGGTAATTAAATGTCTCTCACTGCAGAAACTTTACTGCTTCTCCAGTATTGGATCTTTCATAGATTCACATGCTTGAATCATCCCCCTCATGGAGGTGGGAGCCTCACTGTAACTTCAAATATATATAGCAGTAAGTGTAACACACTAGGCCCTAATGGCCCAAATAGGCACTGTTATAGCCTATCCATGTTCTTTTATAAAAAAGAACCAAACTTGAGCCACAGCCAATCAGGCGTCAACACCCTCTAGAATACTCCAAACAGAGGCTGTTTTCCTCAGATTTTCTACCGCACATGTGTGAAGGGAGTCTCCCTGAGCTCTGCTCAGTTTATTCTTCTGGCATGATTATTTTCTCTCAGAGAACCAAGATTTTCAGTGGACAGAATGTCCCAGCAATTAAAAAAAGGACTTTTCAGAGACTGAGGCAGTTGTGGGAGGAAAAGGCTTCATATTGATGATCCACACAAGAAATGCATCTACTGCCTGCATCCAGACCATAAGGTGAGGGACTGTAAGATTTGTCGCACCTTCAGTCATAAAACCCTGAAAGACCGAGAGGGCAGACTTTTGTTGTGGCTCCAAAAGCAGAAGGCCATGGAGAATCCTTCTTCTGATGAGAGTGAAGCTTCATCACACACTACTCACTCCCTAAAAAGGCCTAGAGGTGAGGAAAAACTGCCTACAGAGCCTCCAAGAAAGGTGGGTAAGAAATCTAAATATTTCTCTTAGGAGTTACAAAAATGCCAGGAGAGTGCTGCCTCGGGATCAGAGACCCACTTAAAACCTCAAAAAAGGTTCACTCAGACCCTACCACACCTTTGGGAAAAAAAGGCACCCCAAAAAGTGCCTCTCTGTCCCTATCACCGGGGAAAGAGACAGGATGATTCTCCTCAGATTCTGCGAGAAAAGGCCCGTAGACTATGATACTGTTGACGACTGTGTCGACGGCCACTGCGACGACGATGACGTCGACATTTACCACGGCGGTGTCCCCCATGATTATTACATCGTCGCCAATCATTACGGAAAACATTTACAGGAAGGCATCGTCAACGAAGACGTCGTCAACGAGAGATAGGTCGGAAACCTCGTGATTGCATCCATCGACGGTGGCATACCCGATGACTATGGCGAAGAAAGAAGCATCGACGAGTATACCGTCGATGACAGTACCGTCGACGAGGGAACCGTCGATAACACAGTCGATGACGAAACTGTCGACGGAGGAAGAACCATCGACAACAAAAAGTCTGCCAACGAGGACATCGTCGGCGGGAGAACTGTAGACGAGGAAGACAGCAGTTTCGTCAGCGCAACCGTCGACAACGAACATAGCAGGGGGAAAACCATCTTCAGGGGATTTCACGACTCAGCAAGACTCAGCAAGATTCCTTCCTCTTTCTTTCATAACTGTGGGAGAGAAGACATCCCCAATCCTCCCGATGCATACCTCTCCAAGCAATGTGTTGCCGTATCCTCCTCAGCATCTCTTGGATGATGACGATGACGCCTATTCTCAGGATGATGGAATGTTTGGTGCAGCCAGTAGACCGTCACAGCTTCATGTCAAATACCAGGACCTGGATGACGATGATGATGGACAAGAGAAGCGCACATATTCGTCAACTAGAGTCCATCCGGATCCGTCACACTCCATGTTTGAGACAGAGGCTTCTATTCCCATGCCTAGATCTTTGGTGTCGGATCTCCATAGTATGTTGCAGGATTACTATAAAAGATTTCCGCCATCACTACCGGCGACTCCGTCCAGGCCGTACAATCCGCAGATGGATCTGCAGACCCCAGTCCTCAGTCATCCGGGGACGCCGCACAGAAACATCCCGTTTGTTCAACCACTGCAGGATGATCATCACTCCACAGACGAGGAGAGAGAAGAAGGTGAGATACCGGAGACAGCTCCTAGTGAGTGGGATAAATACCTCATCCCTACACCGTCGCCACCAGTTGCAGGACCAGTGGATTCACCCACGGAGGACATAGGGGGCTTCCATAATTTGATGGAAAGAGCAGCCAAAAGATTTGAGCTACCCATTATTTCCCAGGAAACTGATTGTTTCCTTTATGACTTTAAAGAGCCATCAATGAATTCGGTTAGGGCTATTCCTATAGTGGATTTTTTATGGCAGGAAGGATTGAAGGCAATGAAAAATCCAGCTATAGTACCTTCCCAGATGCCGCGGCTGGAAAAGAAATATAAAGCCCCGGAAGATACTGCAGCCTGCTCAGTAACCCAACTGAAGCCGGATTCTCCTCGGTGGCAGTGATTACAGTGAAGGCTGCTAACTCGTTCGCCATTCTCGGGAGGTATGATTGCCAAATGTGGGCAGACAAGTCCTCTTATATAGACCTTTTGCCTGAGGATGCCAAACTGGAGGTAAAGAAAGTGTTACAGGAGGGTGAGCAGATCGCAGCCGAAGTCATCGATTGTGCAATTGACATTTCATTGACAGCTTTCAGGCAGCTAGCAGGTGCAGCGGTCTTACGTAGGCAGGGGTGGCTGAAGTCTGTTTCCTTTCAACCGGAAGTTCAGAGTAGAATTCTGGACATGGCGTATGATGGGGAAAGCCTCTTCGGGAAGCAGGTGGATGACATGCTACAATCCATAAAGGCCGATACAGATGCAGCGAGATCCCTTGGTACATTGCAGTACAAAAAACAGCCATTTCGAGGTGCATGAGGCAGAGGAAGTCACTCCTTTCGTGGTGGTTTCCAGCAGTATAGACCACAGTATCAGTCATCTCCAGCAGGACTCCGACCGCAGTATGGACAGCATCAGCAGCATTATAGGTTGCCTCCTACTGCTGCTTATAGACACCCCGCAAAGGGAAGATCCGTGGCCCGTGGTAGAGATACGGGTAGAAAGCAATGACCGGACATCCATGCCAGCTACCAACACTACCCAGGAGTCGAAGATTGGGGGTCACATCACTCATCACTTCCTTCGGTGGTCAAGAATAACATCCGACAAGTGGGTGCTAGATATAGTGGCCAAGGGGCATACTCTGAAATTCATACAGAAACCATCAAATACCCCTCTGTCAGGACCGCCACCTCCACGATTAAAACACCTCCTCAAAGAAGTGTATGTGATGTTGCAGAAAGGGGCAATATAACTTGTTCCAACTCTTCACAGGAACCACATAATCTATTCTCGCTTCTTACTAGTAAAGAAGCCTTCAGGGGAGTGGCGCCCAATTCTAGACTTAAGATCCTTAAACAAGTTCCTGAAGAAGCAGTCATTCTGTATGGCAATGCTACAGGACATCATACGCCTCCTAAATACAGGAGATCACATGACATCTCTAGACCTCCAGGATGCGTACTTCCACATCCCAATACATCAAAACCATCGGACATTTCTCAGGTTCAGGGTATGCATCTGCAGTTTTGTGTACTCCCATTCGGATTAAAGTCGGCCCCCAGAATTTTTACAAAGGTGTTAGCTCCAGTAGCAGGTCACCTATGCCAGTTGGGCATGCAAGTTTTTCCCTATCTGGACGTCTGGCTCATCAAGGCATCCTCAAGAGCTCAGGTGGTAGACCACACAACCGCTTGCCTCCAGTTGTTCGAGGATCTCGGTCTAACCATCAATTATCGCAAGTCACACGTTCATCCCACGCAGAAACTGAATTTCTTGGGGGCAATACTAGATACTATCCAAAGCAAAGCATTCCCGTCTCAAGAGAGAAAACAAAAGCTGTACAGCTTGGCCCACAAGCTATTGACTAAAAAGTTTGTTTCAGTTCGAACTTACAAATCATTAATGGGAATGATCTTGTCATGTATTCCGCTGATCCCAAATTGCCGACTGGGTATGCGACCTCTACAGGAGCAACTGGACGCTCAGTGGCTTCAAGTGCAGGACTCCTTCGAGGATCAAATTCTCATCACACCAGCAATGCGAGCTGCCATGTCTTGGTGGGCGGGGCCGCCCAACTTGTCCAACGGCCTTACCTTTCTTCCACAAATACCTCGCTACAAAGTAACAACAGATGCGTCCCTCGAGGGATGGGGTGCCCACCTTCAGGATCTGCGAATAAGTCGGTCCTGGACTCAAAAGGACAAACAGCTCCATATAAACCAGCTGGAGCTCAAAGCAATAGATCTGGCACTAAAGGCTTTCTTACCAAGAATTCAAAACTTGGATGTTCTGATCAGGACGGACAATACCACAAGCATGTTTTACCTAAACAAACAGGGCGGCACACGGTCCTTACAGCTCTCACAACAACCTCAGAACATTTGGAAATGGGCCACAGGAAACAAAATTTCTCAGAAGGCAAAGCACTTGCCAGGGCAAACCCACATCCTAGCAGATACTTTGAGCAGGACGGTCATCCCGTATCACGAGTGGGAACTCGACCAAAAAGTTCTCAACCAACTCTTCCAGATGTGGGGCAGACCAAATCTCGATCTATTTGCCACATACAAGAACAGGAAATGCCCATATTACGCAAGCTGGCTTCCCCAAAAAGGGTCGTAAGGAAATGCGTTTTTGATGAGATGGGCAGGGGTATATGCCTATGCTTTTCCTCCGATCCCACTCATCCCCAGAGTGGTCAACAAGATGAAGACAGAAGGATGTAGCCTCCTGCTAGTGGCACCCAGGTAGCCCAGGCAGGTGTGGTTCACAGAACTCCTCATGTTTTCAGAACAGCCA
This sequence comes from Pleurodeles waltl, assembly GCF_031143425.1. Taxonomy (NCBI): domain Eukaryota; kingdom Metazoa; phylum Chordata; class Amphibia; order Caudata; family Salamandridae; genus Pleurodeles; species Pleurodeles waltl. Next base: position 315,853,051 of record NC_090437.1, on the reverse strand, counting down.
CATGTTTTACTCAGACAGACGCCAACCCTGTTGACCATGCACCAGGGTCAGGTCAGGCGTCTGGATCCGTCATCTCTACACTTGTCGGCCTGGCTCCTGAATTCAATGAATACACCACCTTGGACATCTCATCAGAATGTAGGGCAATACTAGCCAAGGCCAGAGCAGACACTATCAATAAGACCTATAAGCTTAAATGGAAGCATTTTTGTTTGTGGTGAGCTGCGTAAGGAGTCCATCCTATCTCCTCACTCCCAGAGCAGGTACTTCCTTATTTGTTACACTTGGCAAAATCTGGGCTTTCGTATTCCTCCATTCGAGTACATGTAGCAGCAATTTCAAGATACCGCCGGTCTCAGAATACTGCCTTGTTATACTCCACTAGGACTGTGAAACAATTTCTTAGGGGTCTTTTTTTAGTTTTTCCACCGGTGCATAAACCCCCACCGTTATGGTCCCTAAACGTAGTATTGGGGCGACTCATGAAACCCCCTTTCAAGCCAATCCACAGGGCCGAATGGAAATTAATCTCTTGGAAGACGTCGCTGTTGCTGGGTCACACTTCAGCTAAAAGAGTAAGTGACATACATGCCTTCACCATCAAAGAGCCTTTTCTTCAGTTCACCCCTATTGGGGTAATTCTTAGAACAAATCCTAAAAATATTGTGAAGGTACCCTCAAACTTCCATTTGAATGAGCCAGAGATTTTGACAACCTTTTTTCCTAACACGCAAAAGCACTGCACTCGCTGGATGTTAAGAGGTGTTTGAAATGTTATCTTCAAAGAACGCAGGGCATCCGGAAATCAGGCCAGTTATTTGTAGCCTTTGGAGATGTGAGGCAGGGTTCCCTGGTATCTAAACAGACTATTGCCAGGTGGATTGGTCTAGCAATACAATTCTGGCATGCCCAGGCCAGAACGTTGCTCCACAGCAAGGTTAGAGCCCACTCTACCAGGGCGGTGGCCACATCAGCAGCACTCTTCGCGGGAGTGCCCTTGCAGCACATTTGCAGAGCGGCGACATGGTCCATCCAGCATACATTCACAAGGCACTACTGTCTCGAAGAGATTAATAAAATGGACACGGCGGTTGGGCAAGCAGTGCTGAGGCATCTATTCCGTTAAGGTGAGCCTCTCTGGTCATCCCACCTTCCACTTAAAGGGTATGTGATCTACGTTTCCTTAATCTGGTCAATGTTAACTTTTCTGGTTATAGTGATTGCTGTTATTTATATGATTATTATGATATTTATTGTGGTATTTATGATTATGATGATCATTATTATTGTTATCTTCCTGGAAACAGTGATGTATTGCTATCTAATATTAGCTAGGAGTAGCATCACTCCTATTATTGTACATCTTTTACCTAGTTTAAACAACATTACTGCTCGCTACTCTAATTCAAGCATGTGAATCTATGAAAGATCCAATACTGGAGAAGAAAATTGGTTACTTAACTGTAACTGTGGTTCTCCAGTATTGGTATCTTTCATAGATTCACATGCAACCCACCCTTCTCCTCACAGAGGCTCCCCTTAAAACTGAACTTTCCGCTTCACACTTGTACTTGAAAATCTGAGGGAAACAGCCTCTGTTGGGAGTGTTCTAGAGGGTGTTGACGCCTGATTGGTTGTGGCTCAAATTTTGTTCTTTTTTATAAAAGAACATGGATAGGCTATAACAGTGCCTATTTGGGCCATTAGGGCCTTGTGTGTTACACTTACTGCTATATATATGTGAAGTTACCATGAGGCTCCCACCTCGACGACAGGGATGATTCAAGCATGTGAATCTATGAAAGATACCAATACTGGAGAACCACAGTTACAGGTAAGTAACCAATTTTCTTCTCTGCAGTAGGTGCCCCGTGCAGGCCTTCGCCATCAGAAATGTGTCGGGGCTCAGCAGCATGGTCCTCCGACCACGAGGGGCATCCGCATGCCTCTTTCGGTGCTTCCACTGTGACATGTGCTCTGTTTGTGCTGCTTTGATCGTAATTAGGGGAAATTAAAGATTGCTCAGTGCGCCTGGCTGCCCATCTTGAATCGCCCGCAGTCCTGGAGTCCCACGCCCCTATGAGGGGTCGGTATTAACACCTCCAGGGGTCCGTAATAGAGGAAAATAACCTCTCCAAATTTTTACTGCACTTACAATACTTTGTGTATACACCTACCTCAGGGAAGGCATTGGGACACCTCAAAAAACACAAAAAGGGCATGGGGTTCACTTGAAATTAGGAGATGTCCCCAAGGGAGATTATCCCGGGGCTCCTAGACCTTAATGGGTGTATGAATAAAGTGTGAGTGCTGTGGAGTGGTGATGGGTAGTGGGAGGGGGAAAGGGGGGGGGGGGGGTATTTCCTTTACGGACTAGGTGGTCTCACACACTAAATAGTGTCATGCTTCATTGTTTGACCACCTAGCCCCACCCAGGTAGGACAATGCCACCTGGGCGGACTCAACCTCACCGTTAAAGGAACAGGAGGGAGTGCGTAAATTATTATTATCTGGAATAAGGGGGATGCAGCTAAGCTAGGGAAAGATATAAAAACATCTAAGCAGTTACCGGTGTGCAATCTACACTTTTAATAATGGTGTCTGCTGGTGTATTAAAAACAAGGATGGGACACCAGAGTGAGAACAAGGACTCACTGGGTCACCTATCTAAAAATGGCTGACATGTTTCTGCCCTCTACAATGAGCCAAGGAAGATCTGGGGGCATTCTTCAGGGCCTAGGATCCCTAAACGCCATGCAATGCAGAGACAAACATCCAACACTCAATAAGAGAGTGGGTACAGAAATATAAGAAATGATGGGGCCTACCTGTGGCGAGGAACTACCTAGCGTAGGCCCCACATCTAAAGGCTACTTGCACCAGATTCCAGGAGGGGGAGTGTCCCCTTATAGTCACACTTACATCAAAGGAGGCGCTCGCTATGCGCCTAGTCCGTCCCCTCACTGGACCGCTACTTGTGTTACGACAGATTGGGACACCTCATCCAGGCAAGTAACTCCAACAGCACTGTACATTGCTTGATGAAACACGATTGCCCATTGGAATTAAGGGTGTTTGGGGTCCTCATTGGCTTGTGTCTTTCTCAAGCCCCTGATTGTTCCTTCACAGGCCCTACTCCTCGCCTGATTGTTCCTTCACAGGCCCTACTCTTCGCCCAGCTCAACCAGCAACACCTTTCACCTTGAAGTGCAGGACATACAGGACACCTGTACAGAAGAAGAGTCGGTCATTTACCTCCCTACTGATGATAAGTTTTGTGAGTTCATTGATGCTTCCATTCAGAATGGGGTCTGTGAATTGATGCTACGCCTTGAGCACAAGCTCCTTAATTTGTCAGCACAATGGCTACGACCACTCAAACCAAGGGCAGAGCCCAAAGGTCCACCTGCCCTCACGCCTCAGAGTCTATTTGAGATGCCCCAGAGCACTGGCAAGAAGTGCACCCATGAGCAAGATGTCGATTTGGGAGCTTCTGACTGACTGAAATGTGCAATCTTAGACCATAATGCCCTCCTGGAGCCTGTGAGTACTCCTTCCCCCTTTGTGCCTTTCAAATACAGCGCATTCTCTCACCTCCTTCACACCGGATGACAATGATTCACCCACCTCAGATGCAGATATGGGGCCGGACCGGCCTTGACACCCTCCTACTAATCCTGCACAGTCTCACAGTGACAAACCCACGCCAGGTTTAGACTTGGACATGTTCGACCCAGGTGACCTTCTACGTCCCCGTTCATCTGACTGGGTTCCTGTGGGCAAAGAGAGACATGGCAGAGAGACTGAAAAAATATCTTGCTAGAAAGGCCTCCATTGCCTCAGGATAGAATGCCCCCACCCATCATTGGCAGGTAAAGTGTCCCTTACCCCGAAGAAAGGTCCCCACAGGGTGACTTTTCTGGCCAAATACATTTGTGACCCTAAGAAGGGCATTGACTGCTTGTTACAATCCTATCAAGACAAGCTCCCTTATACTGCCGGACCCTTACCAAAATTTTGCTTATAGCGGAGGTTGCCAAGGCCTCCGGATCCCTCATATCTTCCAAGATCCTGTCAGGATGGGCACAGCGAAACATAATCTTCCTTGGCAATGCCAACTACACCCTGTCAACCAAGTGTAGGTTGCTATCAAGATTGATCTGAAACAGGCTGACCTAGCCACTTCAGAGGCACAATGGGGCCTCTTCGGCGAACCATTTATTAAAGAACTTAGCAAGTTCGTCGCCACATTCAACTCTTTAGAAAAGGCTCAGTCCTTAAGTAAAAAGATTTTTAACAACCAGGTTTTCTTCGGTGCCAAAGGTGGAAGGGGGCATTTGGACAGCCCCAGGCAGCGAAAGGCTTCATTGTTGGGCCAAGCCTCTAGACAAGGACAATGACAGGATCAATCCATATTCGGAGGGTTTTACCCCACCAGCGAATATCCGCGTCACGGGGGTTCCAGAGGAGGACACCAACAAGGACATTGCAGGATGAGTGTGATGCCTTTTTCCCACGCAAGGTTAGAAGGCATGTTGGCAGATTTTGTCAGCAACTGAAAGTCCCTGATGTCCAATGACTGGGTCTTGCAGACCATCACAGGTTTCCAGAAAGAATTGTATGGCTCCCCGTCCAACAATAAGCCCGCCTCCTTCACACTTCTTCACTGAGGAGACCTCCTTAGTCGATTGCGAGGTACAGGCCCTTTTGTCTAAAGCAGCTAGTACAGATACAGCCACACCCACACAGTTTTATCAAGCAGTCTGTTTGTAGTCGACAAACGCAATGGCAGGAAAGGAACTGTCATCAATCTCAAACAATTCAACGATTGGTTGGTCTTCTGCCACTTCAAAATGGAGGGGATATATCTTCTCAGCGATCTCCTTCTTCCCAACGAATGGTTGGCCATCCTGCATCTCAAAGATGCATATCTCACGATCCTGATATTTCTGCGTCATCGCCGCTTCATCCAATTCAACTGGTGTCAAACCACATATGAGTACACGACTCTCCCCTTTGGACTGTCTTCAGCCCCCGTAGTGTTTAACCAAGGTTCTCAAACCTGTGGTGGGACACCTCCGGGACAGAGGCATTCGCCTGATTATATATCCGGACAATATACTTTTGATAGATCCGAGCCATACAACTTTGATCACTCACCTTCGGCGGACAACCTCTCTCCTCCGGTTCTTGGGATTTCTTATCAGTTTTAGCTCTGACACAGTCCCTGGTGTTCCTGGTCTCTATGGTGGATTCAGTCGAAGCTACTCTGAGCCTTCCATCCTGTAAGGTGGCCAAATTTCAACACAAATTGACCCACACTCTGCATCAAATTGCAGGTGTGGTAGAACTTCTCTTCTCCTCAATCCAAGCCATTCTTCCCCAAGCCTCTACATTACAGAGCACTTCAGAGACTCAAGATATTCCACCTCCGCAGGGGCTTGACATACTTACAATGTGTACACTTGATGGATGATGCGAAGGCAGAAATCCATCGGTGGCTAGCCTGTATGGAGGCGTGGAACAGACGCTTCATTTTTTAGTACCAGCCGAACAAATGGTGTTCGTCTGTCCCTTCCTCCAGAACCATATTACTCAGTCCTGTGGGACGTGAATGTGGTTCTCAATCTGTTTACTTCTTGGCCTAGTAACAAGTACCTTACCATGAAGCAGCTATCTGCCAAGCTGGTCTCTCTCTCTTGCCTGATTTCTTGTAGACAGGTGTCTGACATCAGAGCATAAGACATCACTGGAAGAGTATTCACTCTGGATGATATTACTTTCCACATTTAGAGATGAACAAAGACCAATTTCTGAATAATCTCCTATCCTGCCTTTCTGGATTTTTACGAAACTATGTGTGGTGCGATGCATTAAGGCTTACAAATCTATCATAGAAGAACTCCACCCTCCTGGAGAACGACAATCCCTTATAGCCTTAAAAAGCCATACAAAATTGTTTCTTACTGTTAGACCTGACAGACTTAGGGTGGTCATCCCCAAACTTTTTGCCTGCCTCCTTCCATTTTTCTGATCCTGTTTCTGCTGGTTTAAGGACTCTGTGCACTTTACTACTGCTGAACAGTGCTAAAATGCATGTGCTCTCTCCCCTAAATATGGTAACATTGGTTCCTACCCAATTGGCATATTTAATTTACATCTAAGCCCCTAGTAAGGTGCACTAGAAGTGCCCAGGAGCTGTAAATTAAATGCTACTAGTGGGTCTGCAACACCAGTTGTGCCACCCACACAAGTAGCCCCTTAACCATGTCTCACGCCCGCCATTGCAAGGCCTGTGTGTGCAGTTTCACTGCCACTTCGACTTAGCATTTAAAACTACTTGGCAAGACTTAAAACTCCCCTTTTTCTACATATGTCACTCCTAAGATAGGCCCTATGTAACCCATAGGGCAGGGTGCTATGTAAGTAAAAGGCAGGACATGTACTTATGTGTTTTACATGTCCTAGTGGGGATTTGTTTTCCAATACTGTGAGGCCTGCTCCTCTCATAGGCCAGCATTAGAACTGCCCTTATATACTTCTATGTGGTAGATTCTGATCTGAAAGGAGTAGCCCTCTCATGTTTAGTATGGCCAGAATGGTAATAGAAAATCCTGCTTACTGGTGAGGTTGGATTTCATATTACTATTTTAGAAATGCCACTTTTAGAAAGTTGGCATTTCTATGCACTTACTGCCATCTGTGGCTTACAGCCTGTCTCCAGTCCATGTCTGGTCTGTGCTGATTGGCAGCTCCCCTTGTGCATTTTACCCAGACAGCCATAAACACCGGACACTCAGTCACATCTGCATTCATCTGCATACTGAATGGGTCTTCCTGGGCAGGAAAGGTGGAGCGGCTCTCTCTTACACTTCAAAGGCCAGTACCCTGCCCTCACATAAAGGTCTGATAACCCCCCACAGAGATCCTGGCAGAAGGGCTGGACTGAAAGGGGAACTGGTGCACTTCAAAACTATTCCTTGAAGTTTCCCCCACTTCAAAGGCATTTTTGGGTACATATACTGGGTCTCTGACACCACCAAATCAGACACTTTTGGATCTACACATGGACTCTGTCAGAGGGACTGCCTAGCTGCCCAAAGGACTCATCTGTACTGCTTTGCTGAGAAGGACTGCTGCCCTGCTGCCTGCTGGCCTCTGACTCTGCTGGAAGGACTCAGCCCTCCCCAAAAGTGCTCTCCAAAGGCTTGGCTTGAGCTTGCCTCCTGTTCTGAAGTCTAAAGGTCACAAAGACTTCACCAAAAAGAAGAAAATTCCTGTGAGTCGGAAAATGACGCAAAGCATGCAGAAATCGTTGCAGTGCCTGCCTCGTGGCTGAAAATTCACTGCATCGCCTACCAGATCGACGCAGCGCCTGCTCCTTCTTACCAGCGCATCAAGGATTTTAAATGCATCGTCCCTGGCCGTCAAAATATCCCTGCATTGTAGTGAGGAACTAAGGCTGTGCTCATGGAAATCGACGCATCACCTTGCAGTGTGGAAAGAAACAACGCATAATTTGCCAGAAAATCCAACATAGTGCCTTATTTTTCAATGCATCTCCTCGTCTGCGCCCCCATGCGTAGTTATGTTTGCAGCATCCCAGGTCTTGTGTGTTACAAGGATACAACCACTGATTCTTAAGGATTGAGATTAATTTAAACAGGATAATTTTGGTTGTGTTGTGATTTACCCTGACTAAGATTGTGGTCCATACTTGGACAGGGTGCATACCTATGCCAACTAGAGACCTCAATTTCTAACACTTCCCCTAGTATTGCTAGATTGGTTAGATGGGCCATGCAGTAAGCAGGTATAGACACAAACATGATTGAAGCTCATTCCAACAAAGGAGCAATAGCCTCTATGCCTTTTTCCTCAGGGGCACGCTTTGAAGATGGGATGGATGCAATGGACTGGTCGGCAGACTCAATGTTCAAATACTTCTATTTTAAGCCGCTGCCTTCTGTGGCAACACTTGTGGTAGATAAGCTTTGAACTAGCATAATCCTTGCCTCTAGTCCTGACATAGAATATTAAATTTCCTAGCTTTCGTAACAGAATGTTTAAATTATATTAAAGACACAGAGGTGAGGATTATCCCGCCCAGGCTTGAGGATCGACTACGTCCTCCCTCCGGTGTGTAAAGGATATTTGTAATTGATATAAGTTATAACTTTTTTGGTTTCATAATGGTATAACATGTATAGGTGGATTTTTTTCCATGCTATGCGATGTTTGGCTAATGCTGCCAACTGGAAGTGCTATGCATGCTTTTCTGAACTTTGAGAATATGTTCTCAATACTTCTTTCTTGTTTCCAGGCAACAAATCGACCAAACAGGAGTAATGGTTAATTGTCTGGCTGAATCTCACATGAAGAAAGAGGAAGAGGCAGTAGAGACAGAGAACTAAAATGGGATATGGACATTATGATTGAACGATCCGTGCTGAACTCTTTTTTATCCCAGAGTGTTCATGGGATTTGTAGTTTATTAAAGTTTAAGGAGGCTGCTGTTAAATAAAGCAAAGAAAAGAAAGCACAGTCCTTGACTCTGTGCCCTTAGTAGGACTGAAACTTACCATTACGAAATCTAGGAAATGTTATGTTCTCTATTATTGTACTTTCGCAAATTGCCCATAGCTCATTTACCAGCTCACAGTCTGCCATCCTTCCTCTGAAATACATACCTATGCTAAGTAACAATACCTAATCTCCTTTATATAATCTAGTAATCCCACCAACCATGTGAATGACCTCACAAAGCCCCCACTAATGACCACAACTAACTCCTATTTTATTCCACCATTAAGAAACTGGAAGGACTAAATTTAATGGTTTTCTTGAGCGCACAAGACTAATGCCAATAACTAAGAGTAATGGATACCACTGGACTAACCACTAACCTTGGGTTTTGGAGCACCAGGCTGTGTGGCGTAGTGTTTTAATGCCTTATCAGAGGTCGTATGCGTTATATAAATGCAATTAGATTTACAATAACATATACTGATGCACCTCTCCGAAAGTCATGATTCCCTGATAAGAACGTGTGTGTTGCATCAAAACAACATGGGCTCAACTCTCCTCCATGTTTTAGTGGGTTTAGAGGTTGATTAGAAAGGATTCTCGAGCAATGTCAATTTCACTGGCTCCTACTGGACTTATGTTAGGGCAACAATGATGATTTCTTGATATCTCTTTAAAAGATATTAATGAGGCATAAACTCGGAAACACTGTAGAGATGGAAAAGGTCACTTCTAATATAACTGATATGTTATGATCCACCTTTCTCAGTTAAATGGAAGAACTGGGTCAACCCTCTGACTTTTGTCCAAGGAGCGTGCTGTTCCCAGTCCTGGTGGCCTACCGACTGGTTTTGGGATGATGCTTCACAGACAGACAATGCCACATGTCGGTTCCCTGGAATGAAGACATCAAAAGCCTGCAATATTTCTCCCACAACACTGCACCCATTTCTTCTAGCTAGTGGGTGTGCAGAGGGTTAATGATACAACATGGTCTCGGAGATATGTAGCCTATGGTGCCTGGCAAGTGTACTATGTCCCACAAATAATACTCTGTTGTTGTTGCAGAGGCATGCGGGGTGATATGTGTTGGTGTCATGACTGAGTGCTGTGAGACTTCTGAGAGTTTGTAGCATCAAGCTCGCTATGACTTGCACCCACAGTGTTTGATCCACACACAGTGTTTGGAAAGCATATTTTATGTCTATTGTGTTATACAGTATCTGGATCGGTTAAACACCAGGTGAAGAATCATCATTATACTCAATGAGTAAGTGGTAATGTAAAAAGGGTTCAGAGGTAGACGTTTTAGTTCAGTCGGAACTGAAATACCAAAATGAAATACAGAGCTGGTGGAAGCAATGGGACAGCCACAATCACATGTGACATGCCACAGGGGCCCCACACCACTTGGTGGACAACAGGAGGTGAGAAGGAAGTATGCTTGGTAACAGCAAACACCACCTGACATTGTCTACCACTGTGCACTAGGGATTGGGTCGGGTACGTTACTACTCAATACGAATGGAGTGCGATGAAGTTTGTAAACAATTGCAAAAAGTCCAGTATTTGAAAAAAACTACTAAGGATCACCCCCTACCCCGGTGCTCTCTAAAAACGTCACGTTGTTTACCTTTGAGGCGAAATGCGGTGTTTCTGAAGTATATAACAAATGGAAAATATGTTTGAAGAAATTCACCACCATACCTTCTAATACTCTGCTCTCTCTGTTCTCTGACAGCAGTGTATTGGGCCTTTTCCTTTCTGGCTGGGCTCCACATGTTAGTTGGAAATTCTGGTTGCTGTTATTATCTGAAAATGCACTAGTGCTCTGAATTGGGGCAGTGTTTTGCAGCATGGTTGGCTTCTGCTTTGTTGGTGAAAAAATGTGTTGGAGCATCTTTCCTTCGCTGCGAGTTGCTCGGCCCACATACTGCATGTCTGTGAATTCACCTAGTAAACTGCCAAAGCCTTGGTGAGAGTGAAGTTCATGAACATTGGACAAGAAACAGTCTTTCTCGGATGGGGAATCCCATATGTCGAGTGACGTCTTCTCGGACCTTTCTGGGTCGTGTGCAGCAAGCTGAGTCTGAAAGTAAAGAGTTTTTCCACTGTTCCCGCGGCTCGAACGGGTACCGCCCCGAAAATCCAATGGCTCATGTTTGAGATGACCCATCTCTTGATCCGTTGACCATTTCCAGTCTCGTAACTCGTTCTGCTGGTGCATTGAAAGGTATGAAGGGATGGTTTGCATACCGCTTCTGGAATAACTGAAAGAATGTGCCCTCGATTCACAAAGGACATTGTTTCTTCCGAAAGGAAACCCGCTTGACATCAGATTGTCCAAGCTAGGACACTGGGCTTTAGGCAATTGCTCTGTGTGCATTGTATTTAAAGATTGAAGAAAGTGACCATCAACCTCATTTTCTTGCATATTATAAGGACTGCTCTGATTATAGTAAAATGGCTCGGACGCAGAAGGGCTCTGTGTGCCGAGCACTTCAGAGGCCAAATATGACTCATGATCTCTTTGGATAGCCGGGGCATCCTTTGTTGCTAGGTGCACCATATGAGACAATGGCCCAGTCCCTTGACGATGTTCAGACTCTGACCAGCAGTGACTGATGGCACTAGAGTCGTTTTCATTTTCTCGCGGTGTAGTCACTTGTTTCCACACTTGTGCAGATGCTGAAGAGTTGAATCTATGCATCGAAGTGATATCACTGAAAGACTAAAGGAGAAGAAAATCACATTTGTTAGTCGTGGCGCAGAAACCAACTAAATATTCGCACAGAGAAAATGTGTGGCAGAATTGTCGGCAGACACTTTATATTAGGGGAGATGGTAACATGCATTACTGCGCAGGCTCTATGTTACAAGTCACCTAAAGATTTACAAGGCTTATTTAGCTACATACCACAGGCTTATGACGTTAGTACAAGATCATGCGAATCAGTAGTAAAAGTAGTCGTGACCCAAATAACGAATTAACGCTGCTAACATCAATGATTTTATTAAGCTGTTTAGAACCTTATTTGCAAATTAAAAAAATACACTGCTTGCAAGTTACGTACATCTGGTTACAATATTTCTAGCAGATACATAATCTTACCAAAAATTGGTTACATTATGAATATTCCTTCAAGTGCCAAAACTGGCCTGGAAATCATTATCTCAGTAGTGATGCTCCAGCACAGACACGTGGCACCACACAGTTACAGCCAGAACTCTGCACTATGCTTTCGGACGTGCCATCACCAGAGTATATCAGGTGCAAAATTCAGTGGTGTTAAACAAAATGATGCCCCTCGCTAGATGTGATGAAGGGCCCGAGTTTACCATACCCCACTGGTTTTCACTGGGCATTTCCTGAATAATGCTAAATTGCTAATTGTTATGAAATCTTATTTCATCTACACTCTATCGAGGGGGCAGGGAGGAACAACAAGCATTGGTAAATGCAATCGGTTGCGCCTATGTGATTTTTCATTATTTTTTGTTACTGTAGGTTTTAGCTTGGTGAGCAGATGTAAAAATGATATCTTAAAGAAAAAGTTACTTACCTTCAGTAACACCTTATCTGGTAGAGACATAGGCTAGCCGCAGAGTCCTTAACTAAGAATTCTCCCCAGGCACCAGACTGCATCCCGAAAAAATCTTCAGCAGTACCTCTGCGCGGCGGTAGAGAGCGTCGTGCGACTCCGTATCAACATCATTCTCTGGATATGATGTTGACGGAGTCTATAACACCCCTCCTCCGACGCGCTGACGTCAGTTTCTTATGTGACTAGAGTACGAGCTACAACACGGAGCCACTATACAAACTGGCAATGGAACAGTGTATCAACAAGAAAGTTAGATGTACATTTTATTTACAACTACTAAACTGAAAAGCATGGCAATAGACTGCCAAGAAAGCCAGACTGAAGTAAGATAAAACGGTTCGCGGAGAGGGGAGGATGGGTAGGTTGGTAAAGAATCTGCGTCAAGTCTATGGGGGTTATTCTAACTTTGGAGGAGGTGTTAATCCATCCCAAAAGTGACGGAAAAGTGACGGATTTACCACCAGCTGTATTACGAGTCCATTATATCCTATGGAACTCGTAATACGGCTGGTGGTATATCCGTCACTTTACCGTCACTTTTGGGACGGATTAACACTCCTCCAAAGTTAGAATAACCCCCAATGTCTCTACCAGATAAGGTGTTACCAAAGTTAAGTAACTTGTTCATCTGATAGAGACAACTAGCCACAGATTCCTTACCTTAGAATTAGATACCAAAGCAATATAAACCCAGGAGGAGGGTCTGCAAACACATCCTACCCAAGTCTTGCAATAAACAACAGGTCTAACTAAAGGAGTAGTAGACCAGACATGAGAGAGACAAAGGTGAGAAAAAGCGTTCATCTCACCAGAAGAGCAGTAGATGACCCATAGAATATTTTAAGAAAATATGAAACACCATTGGGGGCAGAGTGTCTGGCAATGAAAATTAATCTGTTTGTAGAGAACAACAGGAAAATAACATGAAGTGCCCCAAGGTAGGAGCTGAAGGAGTAAGGTGCAAAAGCACCCCAAACAGTCACTGATACAATAGTAATGGTACACCCATCAAGGGGTAACCCTAGAGGATATGAAAAAAGGGAAGCAATGAATATATGCTGCTTCCACCAGGATGCATATGCAAAACCTGCAAGAAGCAGGAAGCTTAACGCTGGAAGAGAGAGTAACTCAAAAGACAGAAAGTGCATCTCCAGGAACACCCAAGGGGGAAACCTGAAAAGAGGTGCAACAGAACTGTGAGACCCACAGAGCCTACTGATAGGAGACACGAAGGTTTGCTATATGCATGACATACAATGGTTAAATGAGGAGGTCTGGAAGATACATGCCCAGAAACCCATACACACAGATATAGATGTAAAGACATGGATGTGCCCATACATATGTGGTTTATATAAATATGTATAGGGCCAGGTTAATACGTATGCTGATATAAAAATAGAGACATAGATCTATGAAGCAGACATGATACACAGAATTACATGCCTATAATATATAGGGAAACACAGAAAGAAAAGAGTTGATCAACAACAACAACGTAGGAGTAAAAGAAAAGTCAAAAGAGGTTGGTAGAACCACCTTGCGACAGACACCAACAGAAACCTCAGAGTACATAAAAAATATCAACATGAGGTAGACAAATGCCACATGAGTAGATAACCATAGAAAGGGTGAGACAATGACAATGCAGCAGACAGAAACAAGTCGCTGAAGAAAGGACTGAAGGAAAAAGTGACAGAATCCCAGAGGGACAACCAGCGTATAAGAAAGCGATCCAATAAGTGGGCCCAATAATGAAATATTCTGAAATATAAGGTATATTTGACTTCGACCCTCAGAATGGGATTCGGACCCCAGACCTGCAGAAGTGTGCAAAGGCAAATGTAAATGCCCATATTCAAGGACAACAGTCCTAAGCACAGAAACCATATGAGGATAGGAAGGAGTAAATGTCCAACAGAAGGAAGAAAATATGACTACCTTTATGCCGCTGACATAGAAAGGATTAAGCAAATGCTAGGATTGGAAACCTACACATTAAATGCCTGAATATAGTGGTAAAAAAGATGACCGAGGACACACACAGAAGGGGGAAGAATCCCAGGAAGGAAAAAAAAGCCGTAATAGGACAAGAAACTAAAGACAGGAACCCATAACACAAATGGATGATGCCCCAGACCTACAAGAGCAAGACAGGGGAAATAATAAATAGGCACATCAACAGCATGGAAGGAATAGCCAAGTGTAGCTCCATTGGCAAGATAGAACCCTTGTTCTGGCCATTGTGTACCCATGAGGCACTAGTGCCCTGATTTAAGAGGGCCTAGCACCAGCTTAGCATCATTTTTTTATGCTATGGTAGCCTTTTCCCTGCACCACATTTACAAAGTGGCGCAATACATGCACTGCACCACTTTGTAACACTTTGTGCTACAATATGCCTGCGCCAGGCATAATGTATGGAAAAGGGGTGGTTCCCCAATTAGGGGGGCTGAAAAAATGGCGCAAAGAAATCCAAGAGAAATCTTTGCATCATTTTTTGGGGCATTTTTAACACCTTCTCAGAGCTGGCATTAAAAGAGGGCACACCATTGTTTACAATGGACCTCAATTGGCTTTGCTGGATTAGCATCTTAATTTTTTATGCTAATCCTTCAAAGCTCTGAACTAGCGTAAAAAATTCTGATGCTAGTTCCCTAACTACCGCCATGGGGCACCGTATCTTAGGTACTGTGCACACATTGTGGCGTTAGGGGGGTGCTGCAGTGCCACTTTTCTTAAATCAGGCCCTAGATATTTCCATTGAGCTATAGCTCCGTACCCACAAGGAAGAAGTACATACATATATATATATATATGTAGACATATATATATATATATATATATATATATTCCAACATTATGCAGTTGTATATTGCATGGGAATAGTGGCCATCCAAAAGCCCTTAAGTGGAGTATACCCTACAGTCAATTCCTGCAGGTGCACAGGATATGTTCCGATGATGAAGGCTTTAGGGTAGCTACCGAAGATATGATCCAAAGATTTATGAAGAGGGGCTATCCCTATACAATTTTGCTTGATGCCTATAATAGGGTTAAGAGTAAGAATAGAGATTAATTACTTTTTAAGAACATAGTTAAATTGGATAATTCTGATTCGGTTCTGTCTCCTCCCAGACTGTTTTTGGAATTTAACCAACAACATACTATTTTAAGAAAGATCTTACAGCGTAATTGGCATATTTTACAACAAGAACCAGAAATTAAGGGGAAGATTGGTCAACATCCACAGATCACCTTTCGTAAATCTAATTCCTTGAGAGATTATCTGACAAGAAGTTTATTCAGTCCAAAAAATAACAGGTCCTGGTTGTCTAAGAAGAGTTTAGGATTTTTTAAATGTGGCCATTGCAAGGCATGTAATTTTGCACAGAAGACACAAGAATATCTCACATTTGATGGGAGAAAATGTGAGATTAAAGAAAGAATCACATGTGATACGCAATATGTCATATACGTGATTGAATGTGGCTGCAACAAGAAATATGTTGGCAGTACTATCCATAAACTTAAAATAAGATTTTTACAACATCTTAGAGCCATCAAGAATCAGGACAGAACCTATCCTTTGGCTAAACTTTTTTGGGAAGCACATGGAGGTGACTGCAGCTCATTGGATTTTTATGGTATTAAATCTATTAAAGTAAACCCCAGACCTGGTAACAGATTAGCAGAATTGAGACAAACAGAATCTAGGATGATCCTTTTATTGGGCTCTGAGAATCCGTGGGATCATAATCTTGACGCTGAACTCCATGTGCATTTATGATACATTACAACTGTAACTGTTTAGTTAGACTCTTGTCATCTACCATTTCAGTGATAGGTGTACCAATAGGTCAATAGATGTGTTTTGATACATGCACTGATGCTGTCGTGTTACCAGATACATTCTCAAAGATCAAGATGCATCAACCAGTGTCTCTGTATTTGCACGTTTTTGCACTAGTGTTTTTAGTTCTACACACATTAGCATTTTATTTGCACGTTACACTTTGGGTACTACCTGTGAGTCCATTTATAAATGAGTGGTGATCTCTTTTCCATGCAGCAGCTACAAGAAAATTTAGTTTGGCGCTGTGGTTCATGACAGCATTTTGATGCAAAATCATGGGGTGGTATATTGGTATTTAGTTTATGCAGAAAACTTAATTTAGATACCCCTGATGTAGAGTGATTGATATACTGTTGCAATCGATATAAGATTCTCTTGCCAAATTAGATTACGTGATATATTATGAAATGGTTTTATGAAATTCTACATATTTATATACATTTTTAGTGTAGAATGATGTTTTGTTATTTATACCTTTCAGATATGATCATGTTTTTATATGTGAGAGAAATAGATTTATTTATGTGGTACCATTTCTTGATGCTTTAGGAGAAATGATTTTATATGATAATATACATTAATCTATTTTCTTAAGGTGAAATATAAATGTTTGGGAAGATATTTGTATACAATAAGTCTCTATATGTTAAATTATGTGACAAGATATATGTTTAGTATCATCATTGTAGGGGTCTCATATGCGAGTATCATTGGGGCTTTATGATCATAAATGTACACAAACTCAATGAACCAGCCGATATGAACAGTACTTGTGAGACTTGTATCGTTAGAGATCGACTGATATACAATACTTATTTAAAGGTGGCTGCCACCTTCGTGAATACGAAGGTATAATGGAAATAGATGATGGCTCACAGGCAGCATCCTCAAAATGGTGGTTGGTGTAGGGGGAAACATGTCCAGTTGAAGGCGTTTGCCGAAACGCATTGACAGATTCCATGGGTGATAGCGTTCCCTGTATTTAATGCGGATAATAAAGCAGATGAATCATTTGGAAATAATTTTTCCCTTTCCTTTTTTCGGATGGTGATCGATGGTATGCTACGATATGGTGCAGCTGGCTCGGTGATCTGATTTCATAGTTTTGCAAGATATATTAATAAGTGGACAGCCTCCACAAAGATGTCCACGAAGAAGAAGAAAGATTAATGTGGCACCAGGCCAGACAAGAGAACATGTGAAAACAAATCAAAGATTTTGAAACTTGTGCCCTATAAGGGCAACAGATTATGCTCCTCCCATGTCACATATAATAGATACAGCAGAGGGGCACTTGGGATCAAAGAGGTATTGACATCCTCCATGGAAGCAGACCATGGAAAAGAGACAGAAATACCATCTCTCACAGCACCAATGGGAAAGGACATCTGTAAAAAAACAGCAGTAGAATTCTTATTGACACAAGGAACTATAATACTCCCAGAAGAAGCAGTTAGCAAGTTCCTAGTATGGGACAGGTAATTATAAAAGAATGGCCAAAAGCATACACCAATTGCCCCGAAGAGCAGGAACTGAAAATGATTCTAACACGAGGAAGAATCCTTAGAGAGCACAATCTCTTAGGTGATCCGCCTATCAGCAGAGTACAACAGATACCCCCCTTTTTAGAGGTATTAGATCGAAACAGGGTCAGAAGAATAATGAAACCTGTCTACCTTAATGGTAAATAGAAACAGAACACCTGCAACGCAGGAGCACCACCTTGAGTGCTACAACATGATATGAAGAAAAGCACTTGCCAGGAGCAGGAACACCACATCGGGTGTCACACTATAAACAAGAAGCACACCATCATAAGGGCAGTAGAAAAAAGTGCAAATAGAGAAAATACAACTGCCCCTGACCAAAGGAACCAAACCATAGGAAGACTCTGTACCATGAAGAGGCCTTAAGAATGAGTTCCACCATGAGCATCTCTAAAGTGGCGTAAAGCCGAGCGCCATGCGTGCTAAACAAGGAGGTGCCATCAAAAGGCATATCAAGTAAAGATGCCTGCAGAGCTTCTGAGAAATTGGAGAATGCAACCATGCCCTTCGTCACAGAGCTACCAAAGAAGCCATACTCCTTCCAACAGGATCTGTGGAATCCATACCACATCTGATACTAAGCTTGGCAACCTGCTCACCTTACCGTACAAAAGGTGTTAGAGCATTTCTAGTCTTGCCAGGCAACGAAGGCAAAATGTGCTCTACTGAGTCCCACAAATGTGGGAGTAGCGAGCAAGGACACAGGAAGTATTCATTGAACGCAAGGCAGAACTAGATGAAGTGAAAATCCACCTACCAGAAGCGTCCAACTGTCTGGCTTCTTGCTCTGGCAGGACTGGAGAAACCTGCGTAAAACTGTGCGCAGCCAAAGCAGTTTGCACCACAGAGCTTTGAGTAGTTGGATGCCCCTAAAGGCAAGATGGATCTTCCGGGGCTGGCCTGTGTCTATGTGAGATACAGTGTTTCACGGGGGACCAGAAACCGGTTGGGTCCTAACTCCCAAAAGGATATCATAAAGATCTTCACAATAAGGAAGGACCGGCTCCACAGAAGACTGGTCAGGATGTAAGACATAAAGCAAATGGAGCGTGGATAATTGCACAGTAGGAAGTTGCAAGTGTAAAACTTCAGACACACGCTTTAGAATGTCTGCTAGAGCAGAACTAGCCTCTGAAGCCAACCCAGGAGATGACAGGAGGCTGGAAGCTGGCGAGGAGTCTAAGCCGCTAGCATTGGCCAAGTCATAAAACCAATCCAATTAATGAAGCGTAATGGTATTGGTATTGGGTGGCTGAGAATGGAAGCCAGGCCCCTCCGATGGAAGAACTGGAGGGTGAGCCCCAGAAGACAGAAGCGCAGACTGAAGAATAGCCAACTTCAACAGCGCCACCAACATCAGGAGGGAGAGACCTCAAAACTAGAAGGAGCGTAGTCCGACTCTGGGTTTATAACAAACGGGGCATGTAGCAAAGTCTCAGGCGCCACCACCACCAAAGTCGGCAAGTCAGAACTGGACACCAAAATTGGAGCCGTAAGGGAAGAGATATGCACGGAAGATGGAAGCAGTTAGAGGCTGTGCATTGGCACCTATCTGACTCCAGAGTCGGAGTCAAGGGGCCCAATGGGCACAGAGGACAAAGCCACCGGTGGGGAATCCGTCAGGGCACCAGCCACCTCCTTAGGGCCCAAAGGTGCTCCAGAGGGAGGGTTAGGCCCAAAAAACCATACAAAGATGAGTATTAGTCCAACATCTGAGTCAGATTTGCCTCAAGATAAATCGGGAGACACAGGGTAGACTGCTGCGCAGACTCTTCCTCTGAGAAACAGGAGGAGCCGCGCGGGCGGTGAAGCCAGAGGAGGGCGCAATTTCGAATGCTGGCGACGCTTACTGTGAGACGTTTCAGGATATGGGGACGTCGAAGGAGTCATATGCGAGTGGCTCCTAGAACGGTCGCTAAGATGAGCTGTGGAAGAAGAAGGACTTTGATGTCTACGAGAGTCCTGTGAAGACTGCGACACCTGCGCCATGTGCTTCATCCGCTGCTCCCGCAATGCCTTAGGCCTCAACTATTGACAGCCGTCACAATCTTCGCTATCATGCTGGGTGCCTAAGCACCGCATTCAAACAAAATGGGGGCCTGTGACTGATATTTGTCAAATACAGGCCCCACCAGGCTTAAAGTCAGAAAGCATAAAAACTGTTCCAACAATGAAAACCGCAGAAAGGGAAGGCCAACAAATTGCCAGAGGCAGCCGCTTCTCTGGATCCGCGTTACTGCGCAGAAAAGAAGAAACTGACAATAGAGCTTCGGAGGAGGGATTATATGGACTCCGTCTATGTCATATCCGGAGGATGGCATCGATACGGAGTCCCACAGCACCATCAACCGACACACAGAGGTACTGCTGAAGATTTTTTCCGGATGCAGTCTGGTGCCGGGGAGAGTTCTAAGGTAAATAATCTGCAGCTAGTTGTCTCTATCAGACCTAATATTTGAATGGGGCTACCTGAATGCTAGACGGTTCGAGTGCAACATGCAAAAAGTGTCTATGTTCAGCGAGAGATGAAATGAAAATAATAATACCTTACTTTATGCAGGACACTGTAGAAGAATAAGGTACAACATTACAATGGGCTGGGCAAGGGAGAACAACATTCGCAGGCTAGTACAGAACATTTAGGCATAGAAGACTTAATGGTTCTTCTAGAAAGAACAGTGTAATATAAACCTATAGAAATCCAGGAAATGCACCAGGAAGAGTGTTTATACCATCTGAATATCCATCAACCTGCCTTACAATAGACAAGCCATCAATGAAGATCTGTCCCTTGGAAGTCAGTACGCATGTGCACACTAAATCGAGCCGGCACATACCAGGCGTATTTGAATGAAGTGCAATGAAAACGGGACAGTGGGCCAGTACTAGTTGAAATGGCAGCTCTCCTGAGGATGTGGGGACCCAGTAAGGCAGAGGAGAGCTACAGAGTCTGCCATAGCTAGACCAGATTTAATGATGTGTTGTGACGCATTTTGTCCACCAGAAATCAGTTCCTGGAAGTGTTCTTTCATATATGCCGGGACATGTGGAAGAAGCATCCAGGCCATGTCCATTAGTGCATGGTTGTAACGTACGATAAGGCAGTTGGCATTTAGTGACTTTTAGGGCCATACTTCCTGCAGAGAAAGCCTTCTTGCCCCAAGCTTCCAGCTGTGCTGATTTGCGATCAAAACGGGTTGTTGGAAATGTACAACCTGACTGGGTCCCCGAACAAGAAGTCTCTATAGCTAAGCTCCCCAGTGATGGGTGCATGGAGAGGAAAGCCAGATCTCCAGGGGCAGGACAATATTGGCGTGCTACTAGAAGACTGACCGCCGGGGCAGAGGAGGCTTTCTCCCAAGCTGCCATGATGGGCTCCAGCAATGATTCGTTGAATGGGAGAAGGGGTTCAGTAGAGGCCGAAGTAGACAAGAGAACCTCATTGAGGTTGTTGGTCTTCACCTCTGTAGTAGGCAATTGTAACTGCAGAACCTCTGCTGCCTTCAGTACAATTTTATGCAGTGAGACAACCTAGGGAGTTGGAGGTCCTGCAGGAAATTCCATGGCAGGCTCAGGAGAGGTATCCAAGCCACTGGCTGAGGAGATGCCTTGAAATTCTAAAGGATCCTGTTATTGATCAGGTTATGGGGCAAAATGTATGGGGACTGAATCTGTTCCTAAAATCTCATGAATATGAGATCTGTAAGCCTTCTCTTCTATCAGACACTGAGACTCTCTGTAAGAATGTATAGTTCAACGTCAGACTGCGGCACCAGTGAAGTCGTATCTGGCACCAGTGGTGGAGGTGGAAGTGGCGTTGTCTGCAGCACCAGCTGTGGTGCTGAGAAGTGAAGAGCCAGTTCGAAGTGGTAGGAAGGATCCGATGGTGCGGCGCAGAATGGCGTTAGTGCTGGTGGAGGTTTACTGTGACGCAGAATGGTGTATGTTGAAACTGTAGGAAGAGCAGCGGTTGTGCTGAAGGCTCCTGCCATGGATGCCTGTCCAGAGTTGAGTCCATGGGAGGAAAGGGGGCTGCGTGGAGGATCTCCTCATGTCCAGGGAATGAGCTCTGGCTCTGAAGATGAAGGTCCTGTAGGAGAGACTGAGCGTCTAGGTGACTTACCTCTGGAGCTTTTCTTCTCCGTCTCCATCCTCCTATACTTTCTCTTTTTCTTACCTGAGGAAGAGGATGGAGAATGAAGACAAGTGTATTTCTGATGACAATGTTTATTCCTTGCACTGGCCATAAAAAGTCTGGCCTCATGTTCCTTGATGGGATTAGGATTTTACAGAAAGGCATGAGGATCAGAACTCTGAATTGTAGGCAGACCCAAACTTCATAAACAGATGCAATAGAGGTACCTTATGGTCACCTGTCCTTCACATCCCCTACATGGCTAAAAGCCAGACTTCTTTGTGGAAGACGTGGTACTGCTTGAAAATAATTTGGGATGAAAAATTCCCTCAGATAGTGAAAGCTCCAGATCTGCACCAAAGGTGCAGAAAAAAGGGAAATGACAACGAAACAGTGGGCGGGCACTTTATGGCCTAGGTGGCATTGTCTGGCATCACTTCCGGGGACGTCTGAATCCTGTGCCTTCTACTGTGGACATCATTGCTTTGACGTTTTCGGATCCAGTCAGACACCTAGCAATTGCTTACAGATGAGGAATCTTCAAGTAGAAGTATCCATTAGAATTAAAAGGATTAATGCCTTACGACTTGCACAAACATTTTCCAGCAGCCTGCATAGATGGATTTGGTGGCAGACTTCCTGGTCACCAAGATGACATCGGTGACACCACCAACAAGACATAAGAATTTTAGCTGAAATCTCTGAATAGCCGCACAAGCTGCCACAACATCTTATGATTTTGGTTGAGGACCTCAATATTCTACTGTAAGAAAAGACTAGCTCTGTGTCAGAATGAAAGAGATCGCCGAAAGTTCAGTGTCAATAGAACAAGTTACTTACCTTCGGTAACACCTTATCTGGTTGAAACTATATCTAGCCACAGATTCCGTATCTTAGAATTTTCCCCAGGCATCAGATTGGATCTGGATATTTTTTTTTCATGAGCAGTACACCTGCGCGCCAGTAGGTGGCATTCAGCTCCACGTGGCATTGTCTGTGCTGGAAGTGATGTTCACTGTGCTTACATAGGTGCCCCCAGGTGCGCTGACATCACTTTCTTTTTGCAACTTTCAATGCCAGGAGGGCGGAGCCACAAAGAACAATGACCACTCATATGGAAAACTAGGGCCCTTAAAGGTAAAAGCCCTGTCCCGAGAAATTTGTTCACAGAGTGGGGAGGATAGGTAGGTCGGTAAGGAATCTGCAGCTAGATATAGGCCCTCATTATGACACTGGCGGTGACTGTAAAAGTGACGTTAATACCACCAACAGCCTAGTGGTAATTACCGCCAAATTATGACCATGGAAGTGATAACTCCCATAGACAGGCAATGTACCACACCCACCACCAGGGTGTGAACGCCACTGACCACGGCGGTAGCTATCAACAGCCAGGCGGAAGGCAAGGTACCGCCCACCATATTATCACATAGCAAACCTCCAGTATTTTCAAGGCGGTACCAACGCCATCAAAAGCCTGGTGGAAATACTGCACACAAGAGGAAATACTCACCATCAGGGACACAGAGGAGACCGTCGGCCCCATGGAACCTGAACTTCATGTCTTCCCGATGCTCTTCTACACCATGTCCCTCAAAGAACACCATCGCCGACGAAGACGATGACTGTGAGTACAGCAGCCTAGCACACAAGGGGGGGCGAGAGGAAAAGGAGAGTGACACACACACACGCACAACACACACCATACACAGAACCAGCTGCAGAGTAAAACCGGTGTCACAGGACCCACGTCTAATTAAAACAAGGACCACACTGAGATTTAACAAACACCGTAATTTGACGCCAACAGCCACCATATTGTCGATTCGAAACCAAATGCAGGCGCCAATGTCCAGAAAGGGCCAATGGCCAGTCCAAAGTACAAAAGGCCCACGTGGCCACTGGGCACAGTCCAAGGCCAAACTTGACTCCTGACACAATCCTGAATCCACTGTGCAGGGGCATCATGTTGGAAATGGGCATGCACCTCAGGGGGAAAGTAGAGTGAGGTGGGGGGACACCTCAGCTGAAGTGGGGAACATACCCACTGGTTCTGGAGGGGGCTCCTTGGCCAATTGTCTCTGGTGGGGAGTCTAAGGCCACAGTCTCTGAAGTGGGGAACATGCCCACTGGTTCTGGAGGGGGCTCCTTGCGCAATTGTCTCTGGTGAGGAGTCTAAGGCCACAGTCGCTGAAGTGGGGAACATGCCCACTGATTCTGGAGAGGGCTCCTTGCACAACAGTGCCTGGGCCTAGAGGGGGGCCTACATGCCCTCTGCTGGAGGTGAGGGCTAGGACGGCTGTGCCTCTGCTGGAGGGGAGGGCTCCTTGCCCACTGCTGGTGGAGGTGTAACCCTGGCTGCCTCTGCTGAGGTGAGGGCTCCTTGCGCACTGCTGGTGGAGGTGTAACCCTGGATGCCTCTGCTGGAGGTGGATGCTCCCTGCCCTCTGCTGGTGGAGGGGGCCTCTTGCCTCTCTTTGGTGGGGGAGTAGGAACCTTCCCTTTCTTTGGTGGTGGAGGGGGATCCATGTGTCCCCTCTTGTGACGGGTCCTCTTGGCCTTTGACATGTCACTTGTGTCTTTGCCTCCAGGACTAGGAGGTGCCGCCACTGTCCCCGTCTCATGTCCCTTGGTATTCACCACCCTAGTCCTCCCTTTCTGGGGCAGAGGTGTGCTCACAGTAGGAGTGGCAGCGGTCACACTCTGGGGCCCCTTTGTGCCAGCAACTGATGACTTAATGGGAGCAATGGCAAACTGTTTGGCTGAGGTGCTGTGCTGGGTCGTTAGGACCCTGCAGTTACGGGCAGAATGGGGAGTGGAGGGGGTGATAAGAGGTGAAGATGTGCAAGGAAAAGCTTCTTAGGGACGTTGGGGCGGGATGTGGGAGGAGGGATGGGAGTGGAGGTTGAGGGAGTGGTTGTCGGAGGTGTACGTCTGCTGGACCTGGGTGCAGGTGCATGGGCAGTGTGCATGTGTGAGGTGGGTGGCTGTTGGGAGCCTGAGTGCGTGCATTCGTGTCTCTTAGGAGGGGGGCAGGCAGGATGGGAGAGGACAAAGGGGACATGTGGATGGATGTTGTGGAGGTGTCTGCAAGTGAGGTGTGTGTGTGCTGCTTGATGTGGTGATGGTGGTGGTGGCTGTTGATGCAGTGCATGCAGGCAAGTGCGGATGTGACTGTGAGGGAGGAGAAGGAGGAGGAGGGGGAGACAGTGGAGGCAGTGGATGTTGTTGTGTGTGCAAATGTCTGTTATTTGTGTGAGTGCTTGTGGCCTGAATTGTGCTGCCTGTGTTTGACTGTGCTACTGTGTGATGTTTTGTGTCCATGCTTGTCTGTATGTGTGCATGGTATGGGTTGGGGTTGAGGAGACTGGTACTGTGAAGTGGTAGTTGGAGGGGGGACAGTAGGAACAGGGACACTGGCTGCCATCAGAGAGGAGGCCAGAGCCTGAAATGATCTCTGTAGGGCCGCCAACCCACCGTGGATGCCCTCCAGGTATGCATTGCATTGCTGCATCTGGGATGCCAACCGTTGGATGGTGTTCACTATGGTTGACTGCCCTACAGAGATGGATCTCAGGAGGTCAATAGCCTCCTCACTGAGGGCAGCAGGGCTCACTAGGGGAGAGCCCGAGGTGCCTGGGGTGAAGGAGATGCCCACCCTCCTGGGTGAGCGGGCACAGGCAACTCAGTGGGGGGCTACTGGGATGGCGGTTCAGGTATGGGGGATGGCGGATGGCAGCTGTACATGTAGCTGCGGTGGTTCCAGAGGTGTCCGCCACCACCAGAGAACTCCCATCGGAGGAGGAATCAGAGACAGTGTTGTCACCTCCTGTCTCTGCCGTGGTGCTCCCCTCGCCTTCTGTCGCACTGGTGCCCTCAGTATCGCTGGACTCTGCCTCCTGGGTCCTGTGGGATGCAGCTCCCTCAGTCTCCGGTGCCCCTGCTCCTCTGCCAAATGATGCTAATGCACACATAGAGAGGATGACAAACGAAAATGGGGGGGGAGAAAGCGAGCACTGGTTCAATAACAGCACCAACACCACAGATGGCATACACATTACCTTCACACATGGGGATCAGGATTGAGCACAAAGCATCATAGTGGCATTCCATTGGCTAGGTACCACAGCAAGATGTGAGCCAAACAACGCCAACTGCAACCCTCCTGTTGGACCTGGCTTTTTGACAGGGACATGCCCAAACTTTTTGCCTCCTTCCTCCTATTTTTTCTGACCTGTTGTTGTTGGCTTTTGACCTCTGGGCACTTTACCACTGCTAACCAGTGCTAAAGTGCATATGCTCTCTGTGTAAATTGTACTACTGATTGGTTTATCCATGATTGACTATTTAATTTACTTGTAAGTCCCTGGTAGAGTGCACTACATGTGCCTAGGGCAGGTAGATTAAATGCTACTAGTGGGCCTGCAGCACTGGTTGTGCCACCCACCTCAGTAGCCCCTTAACCCTGTCTCAGGCCTGCCATTGCAAGGCCTGTGTGTGCAGTTTCACTGCCACTTCGACTTGGCATTTAAAAGTACTTGCCAAGCCTAGAACTCCCCTTTTTCTACATATAAGTCATCCCTAATGTGTGCCCTAGGTAACCCCTAGAGCAGGGTGCTGTGTAGGTAAAAGGCAGGACATGTACCTGTGTAGTTATATGTCCTGGTAGTGTAAAACTCCTAAATTCGTTTTTACACTGCTGTGAGGCCTGCTCCTTTCATAGGCTAACATTGGGGCTGCCCTCATACACTGTTGAAGTGACAGCTGCTGATCTGAAAGGAGCATGAAGGTCATATTTAGTATGGCCAGAATGGTAATACAAAATCCTGCTGACTGGTGAAGTCGGATTTAATATTACTATTCTAGAAATGCCACTTTTAGAAAGTGAGCATTTCTTTGCACGAAAATCTTGTGGTGCCCTTCAATCCACGTCTGGCTAGGTTTAGTTGACAGCTCCTTGTGCATTCACTCAGACACACCCCAAACACAGGGTACTCAGCCTCACTTGCATACATCTGCATTTTGAATGGGTCTTCCTGGGCTGGGAGGGAGGAGGGCCTGCCCTCACACAAAGGACTGCCACACCCCCTACTGGGATTCTGGCAGACAGGATTGAACTGAATGGGGGCTTGGTGCATTTCTTAGACACTGTTTGAAGTCACCCCCACTTCAAAGGCACAACTTGGTATAAAACAGGGCCTCTGCCCTACCTCATCAGACACTTGCTGGAGAAGAAACCTGAACCAGAAACTACATCCTGCCAAGAAGAACTGCCTGGCTGCTGAAAGGACTCAATTGTCTGCTTTTCTACAAAGGACTGCTGCCTTGTTGTTGGCCTGCTGCCTTGCTGAACTCTTGCCTGGCTGTAAAAGTGCTCTCCAAGGGCTTGGATAGAGCTTGCCTCCTGTTCCCTGAAGTCTCAGGACCAAAAAGACTTCTCTCTTCCTCTTGGACGTTCCGTGCGCCAAACTTTTCGACACACAGCTTGTTCCGCGGCAAGAAAAAAGCCGTACACCGACGCTGATCGACGCGACGCCTTCGGGACGACCGAAACTTTGACGCACAGCCTCGCAAGGACAACGCCGCCCGACTTCCCGGGAGAAATCGGCGCGACGCCTGCCGTGAGCTCGAAACTTTGACGCACGGCCTCGCAAGGACAACGCCGCCCGACTTCCCAGGAGAAATCGACGCGACGCCTGCCGTGAGATCAAAACTTTGACGCACGGCCTCACAAGGACAACGCCGCCGACTCCGCAGGAGAAATCGACGCGATGCCTGCTGTGAGATCGAAACTTCGACGCGCAGCCCCGCAGAACGACGCGCAGCCGGAAAACAAGCAGGAAAATCCACGCACAGACCCGGGACATCTGGTACTCCCCGCAAACTACAGTAAGAGACTGTCCGCGCGCCAGAAAACGACGCACGACTCCCCGCGTGGAAAATAACGACGCAAGTCCGTGTGTGCTGAGGAGAAATCGACGCACACACCAGTTTTCCATGTACCTCTTCTCCTGTGGCCCTCTGAGGAGATTTTCCACCAGAAACCAGGTACTTTGTGTTTGAAAGAGACTTTGTTTACCTTCTAAAGACTTAAGACACTTTATATCACTTTTCAGTGATATCTTTACAAATTCGTATTGCAACTTTGATCGTTTTGACCTGAAGATACCCAGATAAATATTATATATTTTTCTAAACACTGTGTGGTGTATTTTTGTGGTGTTATGCTATGGTGTTGTATGATTTTTTGCACAAATGCTTTACACATTGCCTTCTAAGTTAAGCCTGACTGCTCGTGCCAAGCTACCGGAGGGTGAGCACAGGCTGATTTTGGATTGTGTGTGACTTACCCTGACTAGAGTGAGGGTTCTTGCTTGGACAGAGGGCAACCTGACTGCCAACCAAAAACCCCATTTCTAATATTGGTGATCAGCGGTGAGGATAGGACTTGTGTTTGTGCAGTGACATACAGTAGCTAAGTATTTCACTACCTACCCACAGTTGAAGGTCAACTTGATTTTTCATCTTTGTTTTTGGCTTTTTGATGTCCTCCTGGATATACTATTGATATTTTGGACTTTGGATTATGGTTTTTGCTGGTAAGATCTTATCAGAATGGGATTGCTTACCTACTCATTCTTTGTTCGTACTGACCACCTCACTAAGGCTGACCTAAGGAAGCTTTGCAGAAAATGGGACCTTCCTGTAGCAAGGAGATCTACTAAGGCGGAGATGCTACATAACTACATAGTCTGGGGGGAGGAAAGATGGGCAGAGAGAGAGGCAGCAAGAAACCAAATGACTAAGTACCCCTCAGATGAGGTGGATGACTACGCACATGAGGAGGAAGACTGCTCACATGAGGAGGAAGACTACTCAGATGAGGAAAGAGACCCAGAGATAGATGAATGGCTCCGAAGTCAAAGGCGACAGGAGCAACAATTAGAGGAGTATCTTGCAGGGGTTGAGGCAAAAAGACTCTTAGCCCTGGAAGAAGAAAAGATTGCAGCTCAAGAGCTGAGCTGTAAAGAGCTGAAACTGGAGGCCGGAAGGGCTGAGTCCAGTTCAGATGGTGGCAGCAAAAATCTTGCATCTAGTACTGCTGAAGAAGGGCACAAGCCCAGAGATGTGGTGCCCAACTTGAAGAAGGGAGTTGACACACCCCAGGTGGTTCAAGGGTATGAGGTAGTTCCCGTTATGCACAGGGTCCCTGAGAAGGATTGGGGAACTGGCACAGGGAGTCATATTCCTACTAGGGGGAGGGACACTTTACTGACTCTAGCAGAGAGTGACAGAGAAAAGGGTTCCCCCCTGGTGGACGTCCTGGATATAGAGTGTAGAGACATCCCAGAAGAGTATGGGTTGAGTGTCAGGGACAGACAGATACTGTCTCACCAGTCTCAGGAGGGTGAGGTAGAGTGCTTTTCCAAGGTTGAGTTACTGGGTGGTTGGGTGAAGGGTACTGTGGTTAATACATGTGAAGGGCAGAATGATGTAACTGCTGGAGAGCATATGTCTGGTCCTTATTTTCCAGAGCTACGCCAACACCAGGTGGAGTGTGAGTTCTCTGACCCCAGGGAACTTAAAATGGAGGCAGACTTCTGGGTGAGTACCAGAGAGTCTGAAGAGGCATTTGGGGGTGCTCCTGAAGGGAGTGGTCTAGGTGGTTCCCAACCGAGTGAGGTGGGAAAGGATTGTAGTGTCCCAGGTAGG
This sequence comes from Pleurodeles waltl, assembly GCF_031143425.1. Taxonomy (NCBI): domain Eukaryota; kingdom Metazoa; phylum Chordata; class Amphibia; order Caudata; family Salamandridae; genus Pleurodeles; species Pleurodeles waltl. The sequence goes on along the minus strand of NC_090437.1, from coordinate 315,823,669 downwards.
TCCCAGGTCCTAGAGGGTTCCATGAGGGAACACCAGGAGGGAAGCCTAGCCTGTACCGTAGGGCCACCTTTTGAGGGAAGCCCTGCAGTGTCAGAAGAACTTGGGGGGGTGACTGTAGCCAGCATCCCAACAGTTCTGGTGTCTGGCAGTACCCCTCCTAGTGAGGGGGTGCAGAATTCCAGACATAGGGTTGAGAGGGGGTTGCAGTCCCCAGTGGAGGTCCTTGAGAGTCCGGGGACAGCTCTGAGAGCAGAGCCCCCCAGGAATGACCCAGGTGAAACCGTTTCTGGTTTGGGGGAAACCCAGACTCTGCCGGATGGGCAGAGGTCGGGAGACCTGCGCCAACCAGACTCTTGTGTGGCCCTTGGGGACGGTGTGTCCCTTGTGGGGGGTGAGAGTGCCCCCCAGGAAGTCCTGGCATGCCAGGCAAAGATTCAACCTCAGGGTGGTGACTCTGGGTTGGATACCCAGGTTCAGAGGTTAAACTCTGACCTGGTGGGGGGTAGGTGTGCCCCCCAGAAAGTCCTGGCGTGCCAGGCAATTGCCCAACCTCAGGGTGGTGACCCTGGGTTGGGGAACCAGGCTCAGAGGTTAAACTCTGACCTGGTGGGAGGTAGGTGTGCCTCCCTGGAAGTCCTGGCCTGCCAGGCAATGGTTCAACCTCAGGGTGGTGACTCTGGGTTGGCTAACCAGGTTCAGGGGATAAACTCTGACCTGTTGGGGGGTAGGTGTGCCCCCCAGAAAGTCCTGGTGTACCAGGCAGTTGTCCAACCTCAGAGTGCTGACTCTGGGTTGGATAACCGGGTTCAGAGGTTAAACTCTGACCTGGTGGGGGGTAGGTGTGCCCCCCAGAAAGTCCTGGCGTGCCAGGCAATTGTTCAACCTCAGGGTGGTGACCCTGGGTTGGAGAACCAGGTTCAGAGGTTAACCTCTGACCTGGTGGGAGGTAGGCGTGCCTCCCAGAAAGCCCTGGTGTGCCAGGCAGTTGCCCAACCTCAGGGTGGTGACTCTGGGTTGGATACCCAGGTTCAGAGGTTAACCTCTGACCTGGTGGGAGGTAGGTGTGCCTCCCAGAAAGTCCTGGTGTGCCAGGCAGTTGCCCAACCTCAGGGTGGTGACCCTAGGTTGGAGAACCAGGTTCAGAGGTTAAACTCTGACCTGGTGGAGGGTCAGTGTGCCCTCTAGGAAGTCCTGGCGTGCCAGGCAATTGTTCAACTTCAGGGTAGTGACTCTGAGTTGAATGGCCAAGTTCAGAGGTTAAACTCTGACCTGGTGGAGGGTCAGTGTGCCCTCCAGGAAGTCCTGGCGTGCCAGGCAATTGTTCAACTTCAGGGTGGTGACTCTGAGTTGAATGGTCAGGTGCAGAGGTTAAACTCTGACCTGGTGGGGGGTAGGTGTGCCTCCCAGAAAGTCCTGGTTTGCCAGGCAGTGATCCAGTCTGAGGGTACAGACCCTCGGCTGGAAGACCAGGTTCAGGGTGTCCCCCCGGACCTGGAGGGAGGGGCTACTGATAACAGTGCCCCTACCATGTTGTCTTCTGAGGAGGCCACTCCTAGTTGGAGGGTGCTGGACCCTAGAAGGGAGGGCAGGGGGAGGGAAGCCTCACCCCGGGCCCTAGTCCAACCTGAAGGTACAGACCCCAGGTTGGAGGGCCAGTTGCAGGTTAACAGCCCTGCACTGGTGGAGGAATGGTACAGGGCGACTTCTGTAAGCACCCTGACCATGTGGGACTCTGGGGGTACCGCTCCAGGAGGGAGGGTACAGAGCCCCAGAGGGGAGGACCAGGTTCAGGCTGTCATCCCTGACCTGGTGGAAGGGAGAGTGGTTAAAGGGTGCCCAGCACCTGGGGCTACCGCCCCCCACTCTCCACAGCCACAGTGGTTGGAGAGCTTTGAGAGGCCTGGGGCCTGGCTCTCATCCCTGGCAGCTGTCAGTAATCACTGTGGCTTGCTGTCCGGGTGGACAGAGTTATCCCTGGGGAGGGGACAAGTGTCACACCCCGGGGGTAGAGTGGGCAACACCACTGTGTTGGTCATGGTGGTACTATCCTGCTCCTGGGATACATCTGTGAGCAAAGTAAGGTTAGGTGCTGCACAGATGGGATCCGCAGGTAAGGAGAAAGGTTCCCCATGGGTTGGCTTAGTGGGCCCTGAGAGTATGGACAGAGGGATCCAATTGGAGTCAGGAAGGCGAAGAATTGGAGCATGCCCCTGCTGTTGTGGGCCTGGGTCCTTGTTCTGTCGCCTCAAACAGGGAAGTACATCAGGATAGTGATTGTTCTCCCCTGGCTTTAGGCTGGTAGGGGGTCATGTTGGACCTGGCTTTTTGACAGGGACATCCCCAAACTTTTTGCCTCCTTCCTCCTATTTTTTCTGACCTGTTGTTGTTGGCTTTTGACCTCTGGGCACTTTACCACTGCTAACCAGTGCTAAAGTGCATATGCTCTCTGTGTAAATTGTACTACTGATTGGTTTATCCATGATTGACTATTTAATTTACTTGTAAGTCCCTGGTAGAGTGCACTACATGTGCCTAGGGCAGGTAGATTAAATGCTACTAGTGGGCCTGCAGCACTGGTTGTGCCACCCACCTCAGTAGCCCCTTAACCCTGTCTCAGGCCTGCCATTGCAAGGCCTGTGTGTGCAGTTTCACTGCCACTTCGACTTGGCATTTAAAAGTACTTGCCAAGCCTAGAACTCCCCTTTTTCTACATATAAGTCATCCCTAATGTGTGCCCTAGGTAACCCCTAGAGCAGGGTGCTGTGTAGGTAAAAGGCAGGACATGTACCTGTGTAGTTATATGTCCTGGTAGTGTAAAACTCCTAAATTCGTTTTTACACTACTGTGAGGCCTGCTCCTTTCATAGGCTAACATTGGGGCTGCCCTCATACACTGTTGAAGTGACAGCAGGAAGGTCATATTTAGTATGGCCAGAATGGTAATACAAAATCCTGCTGACTGGTGAAGTCGGATTTAATATTACTATTCTAGAAATGCCACTTTTAGAAAGTGAGCATTTCTTTGCACTAAAATCTTGTTGTGCCCTTCAATCCACGTCTGGCTAGGTTTAGTTGACAGCTCCTTGTGCATTCACTCAGACACACCCCAAACACAGGGTACTCAGCCTCACTTGCATACATCTGCATTTTGAATGGGTCTTCCTGGGCTGGGAGGGTGGAGGGCCTGCCCTCACACAAAGGACTGCCACACCCCCTACTGGGACTCTGGCAGACAGGATTGAACTGAATGGGGGCTTGGTGCATTTCTTAGACACTCTTTGAAGTCACCCCCACTTCAAAGGCACAACTTGGTATAAAACAGGGCCTCTGCCCTACCTCATCAGACACTTGCTGGAGAAGAAACCTGAACCAGAAACTACATCCTGCCAAGAAGAACTGCCTGGCTGCTCAAAGGACTCACCTGTCTGCTTTTCTACAAAGGACTGCTGCCTTGCTGTTGGCCTGCTGCCTTGCTGAACTGTTGTCTGGCTGTAAAAGTGCTCTCCAAGGGCTTGGATAGAGCTTGCCTCCTGTTCCCTGAAGTCTCAGGACCAAAAAGACTTCTCTCTTCCTCTTGGACGTTCCGTGCGCCAAACTTTTCGACACACAGCTTGTTCCGCAGCAAGAAAAAAGCCGTACACCGACGCTGATCGACGCGACGCCTTCGGGACGACCGAAACTTTGACGCACGGCCTCGCAAGGACAACGCCGCCCGACTTCCCAGGAGAAATCGACGCGACGCCTGCCGTGAGATCAAAACTTTGACGCACGGCCTCACAAGGACAACGCCGCCGACTCCGCAGGAGAAATCGACGCAACGCCTGCCGTGAGATCGAAACTTCGACGCGCAGCCCCGCAGAACGACGCGCAGCCGGAAAACAAGCAGGAAAATCCACGCACAGACCCGGGACATCTGGTACTCCCCGCAAACCACAGTAAGAGACTGTCCGCGCGCCAGAAAACGACGCACGACTCCCCGCGTGGAAAATAACGACGCAAGTCCGTGTGTGCTGAGGAGAAATCGACGCACACACCAGTTTTCCACGTACTTCTTCTCCTGTGGCCCTCTGAGGAGATTTTCCACCAGAAACCAGGTACTTTGTGTTTGAAAGAGACTTTGTTTACCTTCTAAAGACTTAAGACACTTTATATCACTTTTCAGTGATATCTTTACAAATTCGTATTGCAACTTTGATCGTTTTGACCTGAAGATACCCAGATAAATATTATATATTTTTCTAAACACTGTGTGGTGTATTTTTGTGGTGTTATGCTATGGTGTTGTATGATTTATTGCACAAATGCTTTACACATTGCCTTCTAAGTTAAGCCTGACTGCTCGTGCCAAGCTACCGGAGGGTGAGCACAGGCTGATTTTGGATTGTGTGTGACTTACCCTGACTAGAGTGAGGGTTCTTGCTTGGACAGAGGGCAACCTGACTGCCAACCAAAAACCCAATTTCTAACACCTCCTGAGACTCATTAAGCCCTGTCTGTCATGAAATGCCACCTAGCTAGGTTACAAGTTTTTGCAATACACACATTTACCTTGAGCTGTACCATACAGCAATGTCTGAGCTGGCATTAATGGGCACCCACTAACTGAAACCCACCACCAGGATCCCATGCCAGCCAACAAAAATGGTTGTTATGCTCACTATACTCACCCACTTGTGGCTGCTGTGCTGCCCTCAAGTTCCCATCCAGCTCTGAATAGGGCAAAGCTAGTATGCAGGCCATCAGGAGTTCAGGTTCCGTCAGGGACCCCACCCTCGTTGGGAGGACATCCCCAGCTGAGCCCCCGCGGTCTTCCGGGCCCAGCGTCTCAGGTCCTCCCACCTTTTCTTGCAGTGGGTGCTCCGCCTGCTATAGACTCCCAGGGTCCGCACCTCCTTGGCAATGGCACGCCACAATATCTTCTTCTGATGGGCGCTGACCTGCAGAGGGGATAGAAACAGGAGGACACCATTAACCATACAATCCTGCCTGTCACACATATGGCCCACAAATTACATTTCCATCTCCACTGGCGCACACATCACCCAGAGCCCTGCATGTACACTACCACCAGACATACCCTACACCTTGTTGCATGCATCGTCCCCATGGTGTACTCACCTGTTGGTCTGGAAGCCCATACAGCTGTCCATACAGGGGTATAACCCATCCACCAGGTGCTCTAACTCCTCCGAAGTGCAGGCAAAGCCCTTTCCCCTGTCACACAGGACATTGCAGGATCCAGACACAGGTCACAGCAGCACATGCAGTGAAGGTGTTGCCCTGTGGAAAGTCAGGAATGAAGTGAGGTTATAGATAGAAAATGGCAGTCATGTCCATGGCAGTGTAGACCGTCACTGCCGCCGGTGATCCCCATTGGACACTGTACTCCAGAGAGCCCCATTTTAGCTAAAGTGGATGAGCACGGCGGTGCAAGACTGCCTTCTGCCATGACACCCAACGCCAGCAGAGTTACATCACTTCCACCTGTGGTTACTTACAGGACAGGTGGTCGCCATTTCATGGTGGTGGACAACAATCAGATACTGGAAACTGCGTCATTGCTGTGAATTGTACATACATTGCCATTCACATTGTCCGATTACATACATGCTCAGTTGCATGGGGGTGGTGGTTCCATTGTTCAGTTTGTGACACCCTTCTCACTCTTGTGTCCCTTAGATACCTACCACTGGTGAGGAATAGGAGGAGGAGGCAAGACCCCGTGTACAGACCTCTTCTGGACTTGGCTACACTGGAGGACAGGCATATATTACTGACCTATAGACTGGACATGGCCACAATCACAGATCTGTGTACTCAATTGGAGTCTGATCTTACATCAGCTATCCATCATCCCACTGGGATCCTCCCTCTTGTGCAAGTGCTATTAGTGCTCCATTTCCTGGCAACTGGTTCTTTCTAAGTGACAGTGGGCTTGACAGCAATATTCTCAATAGTTCCTGCAAGGATTTTGTCTACCTTGCTCAAACACAAGTGCAGCTACATAGCTTTCCCCACAGTGGAAGATTTGGCCACTGTGAAGGCTGGATTTTATGCAATGGGACATATTCCTAATATTATTGGGGCGATTGACAGAACAGATATTGCATTTGTCCCTCCCCCCACCGCCACAATGAACAGATGTTCAGGAATCTGAAGAGTTTCCACTCACTCAATGTGCAAATGGTGTGCCTGGCGGACCAGTACATCTCCCACGTCACTACCAAGCATCCTGGTTCGGTGCATGACGCCTTCGTCCAGAGGAATAGCAGCATCCCAAATGTGATGGCACAAATACAGACGCACAGGGTGTGGCTTATAGGTGAGTCCCCAACCAAAATATGTCATCATATGCCTTCTGGAGTCATCCCCCATACCATTGTGTAAGGCTAATGTTTGTCCCTCAATTCTTGCAAGTGACTCTGGCTACCCAAACCTGTTGTGGGTCCTGACCCATGTGAGGAATGCCAGGAAAGGGGCTGAGAATCAGTATAATGATGCACATGGGCGAACCAGGTGGATCATAGAAAGTACCTTCGGCCTCCTGAAGGGCAGGTTCAGATGCCTCCATCTGACAGGTGGATCCCTGTGCTACTCCCCTGAGAAGGTCTGCCAGATAGTTGTAGTATGCTGCATGTTGCACAACCTGGCCCTCAGATGACATGTGCCTTATCTGCAGGAGGAGGAGATTGGAAATGCCCCTGTGTCAGCAGTGGACCCTGAGGACAGTGAGGATGAGGAGGCAGAGGATAAGGATTTGGACAACCGAATATCAATAATACGGCAGTGCTTCCAATGACACACAGGTAGGACAGTGGAACTGACCATTCCTCTAATTATTTATGTTTTCAGTGTGGCTGTAGCAGGATGGCAGTCACTTCCTTTGCATCTTAACTGACTGTCACCTATGCCTTCTCAATTCGCAGATGCTGGTGTTATTACAAATGTGTACTGATGTAATGACTACCGACAGCTACAGCTCATTATTTGCATATTATACGAAAGATCATGTCAATTGCACAAGATGTAACTAACATAATTGCACATTTTCATCACATAAAGCACTATCACTCAAGCTGTGTCCAAGGGTGTTCATTGTAGTGCAATTTATAGAAGTAATGTGCAATGGAATGGGTGATGGTAGAGGTAAGTCCAAGGTATTGATCCACTCTGTTTGTAGCACAGGTCCAGTGTCTAAGGGGCCATAGGAAGGGGAGCAATGGCAGTTTAAAGTGGGCAAGGTGAGACAGTGGAACACAAGGGGGACATTTAGGTGGGTCTCATTTCCTGGCGGTTGTGTTGGTCTTGGCAAGTGTCTCTGGCATCTGTCTGAGTCACAGGGAACGTTTGTGGGGTGGTTCACCTTCTGCAGGGGGAGGGGTGCTGGTGGCCTGTGGGTCCTGAGGCAGGGCCTCCTGTCCACTAGCTGCAGCAGATGTGGTGGGCTGTTCAGTTGACTGGCTAGTGGAAGGGGTCCGCTGGTGTGCTGTATATTCCCTCATGATGTTGGCCATATCAGCCAGCACCCCTGCTATAGAGACCATGTGGTGTTGAGGGCCTGCAAATCTTTCCTGATCTCCTGATGGTGTACCTCCTGCAGCCGCTGGTTCTTCTGCACGTTGTTAAGAATCTGACCCATCTTGTCCTGCGATTGTTGGTAAGCCCCCAGGACATTAGTGAGTGCCTCCTGGACAGTCGGTTCCCTGGGCCTGTCCTCCTCCTGGTGCACAGCTGTCCTTTGAGTGTCCCTGTCCTCCTGTGCCTCTGTCCCCTGAACGGTGTGCCCACTACCACTGACCACAGAACCCTGATTGTCTTAGCTGTGAGGTGTGGACTGGGGTCCCTGTACAGGTGGGCACACTGCTGATTGACGTGTCCTAGAGACAGAGGTGTGGGGACCTTGGGTGGGTGCTGTGGTGTTGGATACTGAGCGGGGAGGCTCTGTAGTGGCTGGGAGTGGGCTGGGGTGGTCTACTGACCAGTGGTCCCTGATGGGCCAGGTAGTTCATCCAGATCCAGAAGTCCACGATTACTGTCATCACTGGGGGCATCTTCTGTTGGGGGCCTGGATAGTCATGGCACCTCCTCGCTGCTGGGATTGGCTGGGGAACCTGTGGGGATTTAAGTGATGTATTATGTTTCATGTCTGTGACATATTGTACATCCCAAGGTTCCCCTATATCGTTGCTGTTTTCCTGCCGCCTTTGTTTGTGTATGGTGATGTATTGTGGGATTGTTAGTTGTCCATGCTGTGTATGCATTGGTGGTGGATGTGCATGCAGGGCTGTACATGCATTGATATGGCATTGGGGTTAGTCAAATGTGTAGGTGAACTGTGTAGGATGGAGTGGAGTGATGGGAGTCAGGGTGAGATGGCGTGCATGTATGGGGGGGGTGATAGGTGGCCAATATTGACTCACCAGTGTCCAGTCCTCTGGTTACTCCAGTGAGTCCCTCAGGATGCTTTATTGCCAAGACTTGCTCCTCCCATGTTGTCAGCTGTGGGGGAGGAGGTGGTGGTCCACTGCCAGTCCTCTGGATGGTGAGCTGGAGCCTTGCTGCCATGAAACGTACCTTTCCCCGTAGGTCATTCCACCTCTTCCTGATATCGTCCCTGGTTCTTGGATGCTGTCCCACGGAGTTCACCCCGTACACTATTCTCCGCCATTGCTCCATCTTCCTGGCAATGGAGATTTACTGTATCTGTGCTCCAAACAGCTGTGGCTCTACCCTGACTATTTCCTCTACCATAATCTGCAACTCCTCATCTGTGAAACGGGGGTGCCTTTGTGGGGACATGGGTGTTGTGTGGTGTGTGTTGTGCAGTGGGTGTTGAATAATGTGGTGGGGTGTGGGGTGCATGACGGATGGATGGGTGTTTGTGGTGTGTGTAGTCATTGCTGTGATTTGCATGGCTATCTCTTGGCTATTTTTCGTGTTTGTAAAGGTTTGTGTTTACTGTGGCCTCCTGTGCTGTGGGTGTGTGTTTTATAGTGCTGTGGGTGGGTGTGGTGTATGTACCAGTGTCAGGTGTGATTTTAGTTTTGGCCAATGTTGTGTTGTTTTATATTTGGGTGGCCATTCTGACTGAGCCAGTGTGTACCGCCAATGGTTTACCACCGTTGAATGTCCGTTGTGGTGATTCGTGGGTCATAATGTTGTGGGCATTGTTTTGTTTGCATAACGGTATGGGTGTTTGTACTGACCCTTTAACACTAGCTTTTGGTCTGGCAGATATGTGTTTGGGGCAGTATTATGTCGGTTTTGTGTGTGTATCATAATAAGGCGAACGGATGTTCGCCTCCGAGACGGTATGTTGGCAGCCGTCACAGCCGCGGTAAGCAGGATTTACCACCAATGTCGTAATGAGGGCCATAGTCTCTACCACATATAGCATTACCAAAGGTAAATAACAAATTCAAGTTATAAACATTTATCCCTGCAGATTCCTTACATTAGAATAGATACCCAAGCAATACCATCCCCAAAGTGGGTCTGCTAAACAACTTCAAATGACAAAACCCTGTAGGGCCGAACAAGCAAAACGCCCATCCCAAAGGACCTGACTGTCCAGGCAGTAGTGTTTGGTGAACATGTGTAACGATGCCCACACTGCTGCCTGGCAAATGTCCAGAATTAGAAAGTTGCATGCTAATGCAGTGGTCACGGCCTTAGCTCTGGTAGAATGAGCTCACAAACCCTCAGAGGACTGCTTCTTGGTCAATGCGTAGCAGATTTTGATACAGCAGACCATTCATCTGGAGATAGTTCACTTCTTCACGGCACGTCCTTTCTCCACTTTGACATACCCCACGAACAGTTGGTCATCCACCTGGAACTCTTGTGTGTGGTCAAGGCAGAACATCAATGCTATTTGTGGGTCCAGACGATGTAGCCACTCCTCCTCCTTGGAGGGATGTGGCTGAGCGTAAAAAGTTGGTAGAGTGATTGATTGGCCTATGTGAAATGGAGTGACCACTTTTGGAAGAAAGGACGATCTTGTGTGAAGCACCCATTTGTCAGGGTAGATGGTAAGATAAGGATGTTTGGATGATAAAGCCTGAAGCATACTGGCCCTCCAACCAGATGGTTTTGCCACAAGGAAGGCTGCTGTGATAGTCAGAAGCCTGACAGGACAATTATGCAGTGGTTCAAGGGAGCACACATTTGGAAAGTCAAGACAAGATTAAGGTCCCACTGAGGCATGATAAATGGAGGAGAAGGAAAAAGATACTGAAGACCTTTCAAGAACCTAACTACTGCAAGGGACTTGAAGAGTGATGGCTGGTCAGGCCACCACAAAAAAGCAGAAATAGCAGACAGATCGTCCTTAAGAGTGCCCAGAACAGAACTCTTTTGGGCAAGAGAGAGAATGAAAACACTTTAGAAAGAGGGGCAGAAAGGGGATCAATTTGTTTTTCTGCACTACATGCCACAAATTGTTGTCAATGGCAGGCGTATACTAGGCTTGATGTCTGGCTGCCAAGATGACATCACAGACTTCAGGAGGAAGGTCAAAAGCTGTCAACTGTTGCCACTTAATCTCCATGCCAGAATGCGAAGTGTGGACAGGTTTGGGAGGAGGACCCTCTCCTGTTGCTGCGACAGAAGATCCTCCAGAGTGGGCAACATGATTGGAGGATCGATGGCCGCGCTCAACAGCTTGGGATACCAGACTCTCCATGCCCAGTCCGGACCCAGAAGGATGACTTGGGCCTGGTTGTTCTTGATCTTCCTGATAAATCTGGCAGGAGTGGTATTCGCGGAAAGGCGTACAGGAGGCATGAGATCCACTCATGATAAAAGGCGTCTCCTAGCGAGAACCACCTTGGAAACTCTAGTGAGCAAACTGCTGACATTGCACATTTTCGGCAAAGGCTAACAGATCTAACCAAGGCTCGCCCTACTGATGAAAGAGACCTTACGCCACCTCCGGGTGGAGATGTCATTTGTGATCCTCAAGGCCAGTGGTTCCCAACCTTTTGACTTCTGTGGACCCCCACTTTATCATTACTGGATCCTGGGGACCCCCACTGAATCATTATTGGAATCCAGGATCCCCCCACTGAGTCATTACTGAAAGCCGGGGACCTAATCTGTTAATATTATTTCATTTTCTGAGTAGTCGCGGACCTACTGAGGTCCCAGGACCACAGGTTGGGAACCACTGCCCTAGGCATCTTCGGCTGACTTTGTCCACTCTGGCATTCAGAGAGCCCACCAGGTGTTGATCCACCAGGGAGATGACCTGATGTTCCAGCCATGACCAGAGATGTAGGACCTCTTGACAAAGGGTCCAAGACCCCACCCCACCCTATTTGTTTAGTACCCCATGGTGGTGGTGTTGTCTGGGAACACTTGCACTAGCCTTCCCCTAATGGAGGGTAGAAAATCTTTCAATCCCAGCCGGATCGCCCAGAGCTCCAGAAGGTTGATGTGGAGTCCGGATTCTGCTGGAGACCTGAGTCCTCTGATCTTCACATCTCCCAGATGGCTGCCCCATCCCAGGAGTACGCATCTGTCACTTCTGTCAAATCTGATTGAGGAAGGGAGAAGGGATTGCCTCTGACCCAAATGTGGTTCATAAGTTAAACAAATGACGCTCCTGGGGTGCAGTGTTCCCCTAGTGCCTGTTAAATGAGGCCCTATATTTGATAATATTTATTTATTGTTAACACGAAATTCATTGATGTGCCCTATATGTAAATAATGTCAAATATCAAATTATTTTTAATGCGTAGTTAATTAAAACATTTACAAAAACTGAAGCACACTGGGTTAAAAAACATAACTCAATAAAGGAATACGAATTTGCTGCTAGTGAAAATTTCAAAAAGATCAAATTTTGTTAAAGACAAAAAAAATTTATTGCATGTATTTATATTTAAAGTGCAGAAGCTATTTAGACCATGTGTAAATCCACTTAAAGTGCAAAAGCGCTGTAATGTCATAGCGCTGGAAAAAGTATCAGTGAGTATAGACCGCCGTTCAGCTAACGGATACGTTCGTTGGCAGCTACTCAAAGTAGGTCAAAGTATTAAGAGGTATGTTTGTGTTCAAATTGCAGATGCTGTTTAGTCCATATGGAAATCTGCTTAAACGTGCCAGGTGTCATATTGTGATGCACTAGGCGATATACCAGCTAGTTTTGACCTCCCATTCGGATAACGGACAAGTTCGTTGGCCACTACTCAGGTGAAGGTGTGAGTCTTTTTGCTGCAGTGTTTTAACATTTGATCACCTGAAAGCTGAGCCTGATGTTGGGCCCCGTTATAGTACTCTAGTACAGCTTGTCTGCAACCGTGTACACCCAGGGAATCAAAATGAGAATACAACAAGAGTGTGCACTAAGAAAGGATTGCTGGGCAAATACACGACATGCAGTACCGATTCTTGTGCCTGATGGCGCCTTCTGCATGTTAAATCAGTGGTGTCAGCAAACAACCTGGACCCGTAGTCCCAGTTGGAAAAACCTACAGATGCTGCACATGAACTTTGTCGTGATCAATTTTGAGTAGCGACTGTCTATGTAGGGTTGCCTACCAAGCTGTCAGTAAGTGTTTATCATAATCTAGGCATGAAAACGTACTTTTATATTCCAATAACTATAACTCGTGTGAGCAGTTATTGATTTGTTTTTTGAATGCTGCAAAAGCTGCAAAAAAGGAACATGTCCCATTGCGGTTGTTTTTAGAGAGCTTCCAAACTGCTGGTGAAAAATTCTCTAAAAATAGGTTTTTGATCTAGGTTCATTATTACTTGACAAAGTAGGTGGTCCAGCGAGGGGGAATAGCGGTTTTTAACTTAAAGCAAGAAAATATACATATACGTTTACAAAGAAAAACACACCTTTAAAACCTTTTCTGGAAGCTCAGGCATTCGTTCCTGTAGTTGGTCAAACGACGCTGACAGAAGCCACTGCAGTGAAGGACTTTTATATAACATCAGCTGAGCCACTAAGGGGTTCACGCATGGAAAGGCTAGTAAATATGTTTCTTCCTGAAAATAAAAACGGTGAAAAAGTTAGCAATTTACAACTTTTCATCCATTCTGATGATGTTTTCAAAATATAGTTAGGCTTTTCTCAGCCACAACGAAAGCTCTCAGTTTGTCAATGATAGTGCCTATTCTGCCGAGGTGCAAGGTAACACTCCCTAACCACTCAATGCATGCTAGTTATTTAGCTTGAGGTTTACAGTCAAAACAAGCATTGGCAAAGCCAATGCATTTCACCTATACTAGTGCTATTGGACTGTCGATGTGTCTTTACAGTATTGTACACCAGTGTGGCTGATGTTCAGCATGGCTAAAAGTAAGCGGCGTGGGGTGTCATAAATTGGGGGGGAGTAGTGTTGTAGAGTGGATTTTTTGGATAGAGTGGAGTACGGGTAGTAGAGTTAAGTAGAGGGGAGTATAGTTCAGTGGCAGAGAGTGTCAGAGAGAACAATATTGAAAAGGTGAGTGGTGTGGAGTAACATGGAATAGGCTCGAGTGGATTGTGGTAGGATGGTGGATTGGATTAGAGTAGAGTGGGGTGAAGTGATTGGGGTAGAGTGGGGTGGATTGGAGCGGGTGGACTTGATGGGGTAGATTGGAGTGTGGCGGATTGAAATGTGGTGGGGTGGATTGGAGTGGGGTAGATTAGATTGGATTCTGGTGGGTGGATTGAATTTGAGTGATAGGACTGATGTGGGGTGGATTGGAGTCAGGTGGGCTGGGCTGATCTGGGGTGTGGTAGACAGGATTGGAATGGGGTGGTTTGGAGTGGGGTGAATTAGAGTGGGGTTGAGTGGGGTGGATTGGATTGAAGAGGGGTGGATTGGAGTCGGGTGGATTGGACTGGAGTGGGGTGGGTGGACTTGAATGGGGCACACTGGAAGAGAGTGGGGTGAATTAGAAATGGGTAGACTGGATTAGAGTGGATAGTATTGGAGTATGATGGGTTGGATGGATTGGACTGGAGTGGGGAGGACCGAAAAGGGGTGGGATGGATTGGACTAGGGTAGAGTGGAGTGGATTGGAACAGATTGGTTTGGAGTGGGGTGGGGTGGATTGGAGTGGAGTCGATTAGAGTGGGGTGGACTGGATGTGGTTGATTGAAGGGGGTGGACTGAAATGGGGTGGGGCGGATTGGACAGGGGTAGGGTGAACAGGAGTGGGGTGGTCAGGATTGGATTTGAGTGGGGTGGATTGCACTGAGATGGTGTGGATTGGATTTAGGTGGGGTGGAATGGATTGGATTGGAGAGGGGTGACCTGGATTGAGTGGGGTGAATTAGATGGGGTGGGCTGGATTACATGGGGCGGGTCGATTAGATGGGGTGGGGTGGGGTGGGGTGGGGTGGACCGGGGTGTGGTGGACTGGATTGGAGTGGGGTGGGGTAGACTGGAGTGGAGTGGGGTGGACTGGTCTGGAATGGGGTGGGGTGGAATGTATTGGAGTGGGTGGACTGGAGTGGGGTGGATTAAACTGGAGTTGATTGGATTGGACTGGATTGGAGAGGGGTGGATTGGACTGGTGTGAAGTGGACTGGATAAGAGTGGGATAGATTGGAGTGGGCTGTATTGGAATGGTGTTGGGTGTATTGGAGTGGGGTGTATTGGGTGGACTGGAGTGGGGTGAAATGGTAAGGTGTAGGGTGGACTGGTTTAAGGTGAGGTGAACTGTAAAGGGGCGGACTGAAGTGGGCGGATTGGAGTTGGGCCAATGGGAGTGGGGCAGATTGTTTTGATTGGAATGGGCAGAGTGGAGTGGGGGAGTTTTGAATTGGAGTGGGCCAGATTGGTTTGGATTGCACTGGGGGAGATTGGAGTGAGGCAGATTGTTTTGGATTGCAGTAGGGCATTTTGGAGTGGGGCAGATTGGTTTGGATTGGAGTGGGGAAGACCGGTAGTGGGGAAGATTAGTAGTGGGCCAAGTTGTTTTACAGTGGAGTGGGACACATTGGTTTGGATTGGTGTGGGGCTGATTGGAGTGGTGAAGATTGTTTGGGATTAAAGTGGGCAAGATTGGAGTAGGGCACATTGTTTTGGATTGGAGTGGGGCAGACCGGAGTGGGCAAACTGTTCTGGATTGGCGTGGGGGCAGACTTGAGTGGAGCAGGTTGTTTTGAATTGGAATGGGGTAGATTGAAGTGGGGCAAACTGTTTTGGCTTGGAGTGGGACACACTGGAGTGGAGCAGATGTTTATGGATTGGAGTGGGGCAGATTGTTTTGGATTGAAATGGGCAGATGGGAGTGGGGAAGGCTGGAGTATGGTAGATTTGAGTGGAGCAGATTGTTTAGGATTGGAGAGGGGCAGACTGGAGTTAGGAAATTTGTTTGGATTGGAGTGGGGCTGATTATTTTAGATTGGTGTGGGGCAGAGTGGAGTGGGGCAGGCTGCTTTGGGTTGGAGTGGGGCATATTGTTTTCGACTAGAGTGCGGCATATTGTTTATGACTGGAGAGGAGCAGATTGTTTTTGATTGAGTGGGGCTGATTGGAGTGGGACAAACTGTTTGAGATTGTAGTGGGGCAGATTGGTGTGGGGCAGATTGTTTTAGATTGGAGTGGGGCAGAGTGTTTTGGATTAGAGTGGGGCACATTGGAGTGAGAAATATTATTTCAGACTGGAGTGGGGCAGGTTGTTTTGGATTGGAGTGGGGCAGGCAGCTTTGGATTGGAGTGAGCATATTGGAGTAGGACAGATTGTTTTGGATTGAAGTGGGTGAAGATTGGAGTGGGGCAGATTGTTCTGGATTGCTGTGGGGCAGATTGGAGTGCAGCAGATTGTTTTAGATTGGAGTGGGGCAGATTGTTTTTGAGTGGAGTGGAGCAGATTATTTTGATTGAGTGGGGCAGATTGGTGTGGGGGCAAATTGTTTTGGACTGGAGTGGGGCAGATTGCTTAGGATTAGACTGGGAAAGATTGTTTTGGGTTGGAGTGGGGTGGATTGGGTTAGAGTGGGATGGACTGGATTGGGGTGAGGTGGACTAAATTGGATTGGGGTAGATTGGAATGGGTTGGATTGTAATGGGGCGGATTGCGGTGGGGCAGATTGGTTTGGATTGTAGTGGGGCGGACTGCAGTGGGGGGGATTGGAATGGGGCGTATTGTAGTGAGGCGTATTGAAGTGGACAAGAATGTTTTAGTTTCAAGTGGGGCAGATTAGAGTGGAGCAGGCTTTTGGATTGGAGCAGGGCAGACTGGAGTGGGCAGATTGTTTTGGATTGGTGTGGGGCAGACTGGAGTGGTGCACATTGTTTTGGATTGGAGTGGGACAGTTTATTTTGGATTGGAGTAGAGCGGATTGTTCTGGATTGAGTGGGGGCAGGTTGGAGTGTGACAGATTGTTTTGGATTGGAGAGCGGGTAGATTGTTGTGGATTGGAGTGGGACAGATTGTTGTGGATTGGAGTCGGACAGGTTCATGAGGACTGGAGTGGGGCAGACTGTTGTGAATTAGAGTGAAGCAGATTGTTTTAGATTATATTGTGGTAGATTGGTTTGGATTGGAGTGGGGCACATTTGTTTAGATTGGGTGGGGCAAATTGGAGTGGGGCAGACTGTTCTGGATTGGAGTGGGACAGACTGGAGTGGGGCTGATTGTTATGGATTGGAGTGGAACAGACTGAAGTGGAGCAGATTGTTTTGGTTTGCGTGGGGCAGACAAGATTGGGGCAGATTGTTTTAGATTGGAAAGGGACAGATTGTTTTGGATTGTCATGGGTCAGATTGGAGTGAGGCAGATTGTTTCGGACTGGAGTGTGGAAAATTGTTTATATTGGAGTGGGGCAGAATATTCTGGATTGGAGTGAGGCAGAATGGGGTGGGGTAGGAGTTTTGGAGTGCAGTGGACTAGGTGAGTGGTTTGGTTTGGGTGGATCGGAGTGGGGTGGATTCGTCTGGGGTCAACTGAACTGAGTGGGTTGGATTGGAGTGAGTGGGGTTGATTGGTGTGGGGTGAGGTGGGGTATATTGGCATGGACTGGAGTGGGGTGGATTGGACTGGAGTCAGGTGTACTGGGGTGTACTGCACGAGTATGTGTTAAAGCATCATTTTGGAAATTACATATAAGAAACAATGTTACTTTGTAATATTTAGAACAAGATAAAAATCATCTTTTGAGAACAGAGCCTACAAGCAAAAACAAAATAAAACATGAGTGCAAAGTGAGAAAAGAAAACTTGGCAAAATAAAATAAAAGAGTTAACTATAGAAAATAAAACTTTGCCAATTTGTTTGCCCTGCTGTGCACGTTTTTGCAAGTCACAGGCCTTCTGTTTGCAGGGCTGTATAAGTTATAAAGAAGTACCTCTATCACGCAGGAAGCAGCGGAGGGGGACTGATTAAGTTGAATCAATCAGTGCTTGGTCCCTGCTCCACAGATAGGAATGGAAATGATGCTTGGTCTGCAAGGACGAACTACAAGGCTTTAAGGAAGAGTACCAGGCAAGCCAACATACATTAAGCAATGGGTGGGCTCCAAGCCCTTTTTAGTTAACAACAGAGGCTCGCAAGTGAGACGCATGCCTTAGCAAATGCTCTCGCACGCAAGATCGCAAAAAGGCACTGCATGCAAAAGCACACGTGAAAGTGCAATTAGCACATATCTCTTGCTACCACTTTTATTTACAATTTCAAAGCACTATAAATATCATCGAATCCATGGAGCTCATTTTGCCACTTGCAAAAAAACAAAAGGTACTCTTAGTCTTGCTGCAGATAAAACATGTGTTTTGTAAAAAGCACACTGATGATCACTAGGGTATTTTACCGACAGTGTGGGTCAACTATGGCTCAATTCACATTTTTTGTGCATCTATGTTCAAATTAACCATACAGAAAGTGTTATTTTTGGCCAAATACGGCAAACTCTGAGTCACAGAATTAGGACCTGCAGATGGAATTTAAGATTGCAGAAACTTTCACAGTATGGCATATATTCAGCAGTTGTACGTTTAGGATTTGCAGAAGGAACTGGAGTGCTCCAAGGATAGGAGAGGGCATGATATTAGGAAGGAAAAGATCACCCACTAAATCGTTATTTGTGGATTTCACAAATCTTTCCAATTAATGTTCACCCCCAATTTTTATACCTACATTTTGCTGGAGTAAGTGGGCAAATTTGGAGAAAGAAAGACTCAAGCACCCACATGTTCATTGAAGGTGTAGGGTAAGGGATTTTGTTCAAATTAGTGAAATCATTTCCAAGATGAGTAAAAAACACAACTTGACCTGTATTTTGAAACTAGGCACCTGGACCGGTTTTGTCGGGTGTGCACCCTTATTAGGTGATCACAAAGCAAAGTAGTGTTCTCCCTGCTCATTAGTGAAACATAGAGCAGACATGCTGGGAAGTGGATGTCTACTGTAGGATGTTGCAAACGTGCACCCCTGTACTGAGTCACACAAAAGGAAGTCACTGTGGCCCATATTTATACTTTTTGACGCACAACTGCGCCAACGCAGTTTTGCGTCAAAAATTGTACCGCTGGCTAACGCCATTCCAATGCACCATGCGGGTGCCTTATTTATGAAATGACGTTAGCCGGCGCTGCGGACTGGTGTGCGTAAAAAAAAATGACTCACACCAGGCAGCGCCGGCATATGGGAAAATGGGGGTTGTGCGTCAAAAAATGGTGAACGTCAGGTCTGAGGCAAAATTCAGGCCTCAAACCGGATTTGCGCCATTTTATTTTACGCCCAGCCTCCATTGACATGACTCCTGTCTTAGCAAAGACAGGAGTCATGCCCCCTTGCCCAATGGCCATGCCCAGGGGACTTATGTCCCCTGGGCATGGTCATTGGGCATAGTGGCATGTAGGGGGGCCCAAATCAGGCCCCCCTATGCCACAAAAACATTCAGAAAAAAATACTTACCCGAACTTACCTTTCCTTCCCTGGGATGGGTCCCTCCATCCTTGGGTGTCCTCCTGGGGTGGGCCAGGGTGGCAGGGGGTGTCCCAGGGGGCAGGGGAGGGCACCTCTTGGCTCCTTCCGAGCCCACAGGTCCCTTAACGCCTGCCCTGACCCAGGCGTTAAAAAACGACGCCCATCAGGCTGTGTGTCGTTTTTTAAGGCCCAATCCCTCCTGTACGTCAAAATGACGTCAGAGTATAAATATGGGGCACAGGCCTTAAAGTCATTTTTTGGAAGGGAACGCCTACCTTGCATATAATTAACGCACGGCTGGTTCCCCCTTCCAAAAAATGATGCACATGGTTGAATTTTGACGCCCGCGGGGTCGGACGTCAAAGTATAAATATGGGGCAGGGTTTGCGCTGATTGTGCGTCAAAATATTTGACGCACATTCGGCGCAAACAGAGTATAAATATGCCCCTCTGTGTTTTCAACTGGTTGGCCTCCATGCACACAGCCATCTTGTGTATATGCTGAGGACTGATTTTCTTAAATACACGGCCCACAGTAGCGGTGCACCAAGGGACATATTTATACCCTGTTTGCATCGGAGTAGTGTCATTTTTTTTAACTCTAATTCGGTGCAAAACTAACTCCATATTAATACTTTGGCGCTAGACCCCTCTAGCGCCAGATTTATAGAGTTAAAGTCATTTTTTTAAAGTGGAGACCTACCCTGCCTTAATGAGATGCAAGGTAGGCGTTCCCATGCAAAAAATGACTCTATGGCCTTAACGCCATATTTAGGGGCATATTTATACTCTGCGGCATATTTATACTCTGTTTGCACCGAATTAGCATCATTTTTTTTACTCTAATTCAGTGCAAATCTAACTCCATATTTATACTTTGGTGCTAGACCCATCTAGCACCAAGGCCCTGATTTATACTTTTTTTGCGCCGCATTAATGTCATTTTTTGACGCAAAAGTGGCGCAAACGTACAAAATATTGGCCCTTATTTATACTTTTTGCTGCAAAACTGCACTAACTCAGTTTTGCACCAAAAAGTTTAGCACGGCTTGCACCATTTCTGTGCACCAGCCGGGCACCATATTTATGGAATGGTGCAAGCCGGTGCAAAGGGTAGGCTAGAGTAAAAAAAAATGACTTTAGTCGGATGGGGCTGGCAGTATAGAAGACGAGGGTTTAGCACCAAAAAAATGACTTTAGGCAGGTTAGAGTAAAAAAAAAAAGACTCTAACCAGATTAGCCTAATTTTATGGTGCTAAACCTACCATGCCACAGGACTCCTGCCTTAGAAAGGCAGGAGTCATGCCCACCACCCCAATGGCCATCACAGAGGACAGGGGTCCTCTGGGCATGGCCATTGCACCCTGTGCCATGTATGGGGGCCCATTTCAGGGCCGCCTATGGCACTTTAAAAAAAATTAAATTAAATGCAATCTTACCTGTACTTACCTGGGATAGGGTCCCCCATCCTCCGCAGTCCCTCTGGTGTGGGTGGGGGTGCCCCTGGGGCCTGGGGAGGGCACCTGTGGGCTTATTCCATGGTGTTCCACCATGGAAATAAGCCCACAGGTCCCCTAACGCCTGCCCTGACCCAGGTCAAGCTTTGCCCCATTTTTTGACCCCTCCTCCCTCCCTTGCACCATTTTTGCATTCGAGTATAAATATTGCGTTAAGGCCATAGAGTCATTTTTTTGCACGGGAACGCCTACCTTGCATCTCATTAAGGCAAGGTAGGTTTCCACTTCCAAAAAATGACTTTAACTCCATATATTTGGCGTCTAGCACCAAAGTATAAATATGGAGTTAGTTTTGCACTGAATTAGAGTAAAAAAAAAATGACGCTAATTCAGTGCAAACAGAGTATAAATATGCCCCTTAGCATCAAAAAATTATGCTAATCTGGTCAGAATCATTTAATTTGACTTAAACGTGCCTAATTTCATTATTTTTTAAGCTAGTCTACCCTTTGCACCGGCTTGCACCATTCCATAAATATGGTGCCCAGCTGGTGCTAAGAAATGGTGCAAGCCGGTGCAAAACTTTTTGGTACAAAACTGTGTTAGTGCAGTTTTGCACCAAAAAGTATAAATAAGGCCCCAAATCCCTTTGCCAGTTTACATGAGCTTGGCAGTGTGGGTCCCCAAAGCCTGATGAGGCTCGGGAAAGTCCACAAATACTGCATTATAGGAAGGGGTCTCCAGGGCCAAACAGGCTAGGGAAACGGGGGTTGCACAACTCCCCTCCCTTATACAAAAAGACACAGCCTCGGAGGTTGGGGTCTCCGGGACCTATAAAGCCTTGGGGAGGGGGACTGAGTGCCTCCCCTCCCCTTTCATTTATATTTCAGCCCCAGGGGATTGTGTCCCCGGGGCCTAATTAGGAGCAGGGGGAGCCGTGTGTTGCTTCCCTTTTTTAATTACAGGGTCCCAGGGGATGGTGTCCCCAGGGCCTAATAAGGTTGGGGACAGGGGCATGTGGCCCCCTCTCCTTTTTTATTATATTTAACCCAGGCCAGTTGAGTCTCTGAGCCCCAAGAAGGCACAGGGAGGTGGGCCACATGCCTTCCTCACCTGTTTAATTGTATTCCCAGGGGTGCAGGGCCCATAGGCCAACCGTACACTGCTTGACAAAGTCTCTATCCCCCGCTGTGACGGCTGAAGGCCGTGTGCTGTGTTAGATTTGGCTGCCTGCGGGGGGTTGGTTGCAGGGCTTGGCCACAGGCCAGTCCCTGTGGCCAACCCGCCACACACGACCAAAGGCCCTGCGCAGCTTGTGGTTGGCTGCTCACAGGGCCTGGCTGCCAGCGCCCTACCTTGAATGGCGTTTAGCTGTCCACGACATCGGGTTGGCTGCATGTTGGTGTTGGCTGCAGGCCCTGCTGCTAATCCTCCCACTTTGCATGAGTAAAGGCCCTGTGCAGCATGGGGTGTTGGCTACCTTTAGAGGGTGGTTGGCCACAGGGTCTAGCCACAGGCTAGGCAATGCTGTGGACTTCCTGCCATGCATGGCCGAAGGCCCTGCACAGTATGGGACTGGCTGCCTTTGGGGAGATTGGTTGCATGGGGGGGGTGGCTGGCCGCAGGGCTTGGCATGCACTGCAAGTAATAGTAACCTTAGGACACAAGTTACAGTTACTTGGGGAGACTATAACTGGTGAATTTCTGTGCTTTTCAGAGTTTACAACATCATGTTGCTATGGAACATTTAACAAACTATAATGTTACATGTTACTTTAACCTTTGTTTTTTGAGTGAAATAAATTATATATATATATATATATATATATATATATATATATATATATATATATATATATATATATATATTATAACTATATATACTATATATATATATATATATATATTTTTTTTTTTTAAATAATACATATATATAAAAATATAGACACATATATTGCGCTTTAATATCAGCATGCACACTGCTATTACATAAAAAAACAAAAAACAGACTTAAGATGTCACACATGACATGGTCCTCTTGCCAATTATATCACATCACCAGGGTTGTAAAAATATCATCTGCCAAAAATATTGAGTCTTATATATCGTTTACAAAATTATAAAAATACTGTCATATTGGATGTAGATTTTCTGTTATTAATTTCTGTGGGGGTATTACATAGTAAATCACATTTAGAATACAATATTTCTATCATACTATATTTTTGATTGTGATTGTCTGGTACCATACAATTAATATGCCATAACAGAAGGAGAAACCGCTGAGTTTTTCTATCAGGGGTTGTTATAAATATTGCACTTAAATTTGCTTTGTGCAAAGTGGACCCTCAAGGTAGCATGAACAATAGCATAGTGTAATTCACAGCACAAGTACCTAAAAATAGCCAAAAGTAGCTTGTAAGCTCCTTCAAGCACAGCCTTGACAATTTACTCTGACAATCTAGTTGTATGACAAAATATGGAGCATACAAAGAACAAAATTCACCTATCGTTTTTTTAATCCCTTTTTACTTAATATCTTTTTTCTATACTTTTAACAGGAATGACAAAAATGGTGTGTCAAGAATATTGTGGAAGGTGATATCGTTCAAAATAGGTCAGAATATTGTTTTTTTTCCTTAAGTCGGATTCAGGCTGATTGATCTTTGGAAACAGGAATTTTTAAATATTAGTGTGTATACCTCTTTTTCAAAGATATTTAACTCTGCCTCTAGGATAGATTTTGTCTTAATTTCCCAGGTATTAGTTAGAAAGGGTTCTTCAATTGTGGTAAATAGTTCCTCTGATCATGCGCGTCTTTCTCTGGATTTGACAATAGAACTTAACCTTTCCCCTAATAATATATATTTTTTCTTAACCCCTTCGCTGCCAGGCCTTTTCCGCCTCAGGTGCTAAGCCTTTTTTAGGCTGTTTGGGGCAGTTCACGTTGGGCCCTCATAACTTTTTGTCCATATAAGCTACCCCACCAAATTTGCGTCCTTTTTTTCCAACATCCTAGGGATTCTAGAGGTACCCAGACTTTGTGGGTTCCCCTGAAGGAGACCAAGAAATTAGCCAAAATACAGCAAAAATTTCGTTTTTTTTAAAAACAATTTGGAAAAAAGGGCTGAAGAAGAAGGCTTGTGGTTTTATCCCTGAAAATGGCATCAACAAACGGTTTGCAGTGCTAAAATCACCATCTTCCCAGCTTTCAGGAACAGGCAGACTTCAATCAGAAAACCCAATTTTTCAACACAATTTTGGCATTTTACTGGGACATACACCATTTTTACTAGTTTTTGTGCTTTCAGCCTCCTTCCAGTTAGTGACAGAAATGGGTGTGAAACCAATGATGGATGCCAGAAAGCTATACATTTCTGAAAAGTAGGCAAAATTCAGAATTCAGCAAGGGGTAAATTGTGTAGATCCTACAAGGATTTCCTACAGAAAATAAAAGCTGAAATAAAAAAATATTTAAATTGAGGTGAAAAAGAACAGTCGTTTTGCTCCACGTTTTACTCTGTAACTTTTTCCTGGGTTGTCATATTTTTGAAAGCAATATACAGTTACGTCTGCTGGACTCTTCTGGTTGTGGGTATATATAGGGCTTGTAGGTTCACCAAGAACCCTAGGTACCCAGAGCCAATAAATGAGCTGCACCTTACTATGGGTTTTCATTCTATACAGGGTATACAGCAATTAATTTGCTGAAATATAAAAAATAAGTATCAACAAAACCTTTGTATTTCCAAAACGAGAAAAAGAAAAGGTATTGAGAAGCAGTGGTTATCTGTACATCTCTGAATTCCGGGGTGCCCACACTAGCATGTGAATTACAGGGCATTTCTCAAATAGACGTCTTTTTCACACACTGTCTTACATTTGGAAGGAAAAAATGTAGAGAAAGACAAAGGGCAATAACACTTGTTTTGCTGTTCTGTGTCACCCCAAGTCTCCTGATAAAAATGGTACCTCACTTGCCTGGGTAGGCCTAATGCTTGCTACAGGAAATGCAACATGGACACATCACATTTTTGCATTGAAATCTGACGTGTTTTTTGCAAAGTGCCTAGCTGTAGATTTTGGCCTCTGGCTCAGCCAGCACCTAGGGAAACATACCAAACCTGCAAATTTTTTAAAACTAGACACCTAGGGAATCCAAGATGGGGTGACTTGGGGGCTCTCACCAGGTTCTGTTAGGCAGAATCCTTTGCAAACCTCACAATTTGGCCAAAAAAACACTTTTTCCTCACATTTGGGTGACAGAAAGTTCTGGAATCTGAGAGGAGCCACAAATTTCCTTCTATCCAGTGTTCCCCCAAGTCTCCTGATAAAAATGGTACCTCACTTGTGTGGGTAGGCCTAGCGCCCGCGATAGGAAATGCCACAAAACACAACGTGGACACATCACATTTTCCCAAAGGAAACAGACCTGTTTTTTGCAAAGTGCCTAGCTGTGGATTTTGGCCCCTACCTCAGCCGGTATCCAGGGAAACCTACCAAACCTGCACATTTTTAAAAACTAGACACCTAGGGGAATCCAAGATGGGGTAACTTGTTGGGCTCTAACCAGGTTCTGTTACCCAGAATCCTTTGCAAACCTCAAAATTTTGCCAAAAAAAACACCTTTTCCGCACATTTCGGTGACAGAAAGTTCTGGAATCTGAGAGGAGCCACAAATTTCCTTCCACCCAGCATTCCCCCAAGTCTCCTGATAAAAATGGTACCTCACTTTTGTGGGTAGGCCTACTGCCCGCGAAAGGAAATGCCCCAAAACACTATCTGGACACATCAAAATGATCAAATACAAAACTACCTGTTTTTGCGGGGGGCACCTGAGTTTTTGGTCCTGGGCTCAACAGCCTTCTAGGGAAACCTACCAAACCCAGACATTTCTGAAAACTAGACACCCAAGGGAGTCCAGGGAGGTGTGACTTGCGTGGATCCCCCAACGTTTTCTTACCCAGAATCGTTAGCAAACCTAAAATGTAGCTAAAAAAAACAAATGTTTCCACATTTCTGTGTGTGATCACCACATTGGGACAAATTTCCTATCACCCAACGTTCCCCTCAGTCTCCTGGTAAAAATGATACCTCACTTGTGTAGGTGGGCCAAGTGCCTGTGACAGGGAAGAGCCAAAAACATGTCAAAATTGAGGGGGAACCAAAGCGGTCCAAAAGGGCAGTTTGAAAAAAAAAAAATTTAGGCTGACAAGTGCAGCAGAATTGTTATCGGTATAGATGAGGTAATGCTGGGTGGTAGGAATTTTGTGGATTTCTGCAGATTCCGGAAGGTTCCATCACGAAAATGTGGGAAAAATGTGTGATTTCCAGCAAAGTTGGAGATTTGCAGGGCACTGAGGGTAAGAAAATGGTTCAGAGTGCATGTGAAGCACACCACCATAGAATCACCCAGATGCTTAGTTTTCAGATGTATCTAGGTCTCGTGGATTTTTCTACATGGCAGCGTCCCAAAGTCCAAAAAGTGCAGTTCTCACCATTCCAAGTAGGACGATTTTGAGAGTTAGCCAAGCTCCCATAGCCCAAATGTAAAACTAAAACCCAAAATAATCAAATGCCCTCTTGCTTGCCGTGGGATAAGATGTTTTAGCATGCGGGGGAGAGCTGAAAGACTGTTATGCCTTTCAGTTGGGGTAACCAGGCCCATACTGGTTGGTAGCCACCACACCACTATTTTTTTTTTAATTACCTGCCATCTAGTCGACTCTCTGCCCCCCGGGGTATGGCTCGGGGGTAACTGTCCCATCTGCCTACTGGTGGGCAGAACAACGTTGGCCCCATTTATTTGGGTTGGGGGTATGGCCATACCCCCACCCTCTTATTTTGAAAAAAAAATCTTCCCTGGTCTCTGGTGGGTTTTCTGCCTCCCTCGGGTGCAGATGGGCCTTCCAAAAATAGGCCAAATGGCCAACAGTAATGTGCCCCTATGGGGAGCGACCTTGCCCAAGGGGCTGCCCCCCCCAAACCAAACACACACAGACACACACCAATCCCTGGTGCCTAAGTGGTTTCTTCACCCCCGCCCTGGGCAGACAGGCCTAAAAGAAATAGGCCGATCTGCCCCAACGGGGAGCAGAAATGGCCTAAAATAAATTTGCCTAAAGGGTCACTTCCCTTGCGGTAAATTGGCGCAAAAATAAAAATCCCTGGTGTCTAGTGGTTTCTGCCCCATTGGCCTAATTATATTAGGCCGATCTGCCCCGGGGGCAGAAATGGCCTAAAAATAATTTGGACCCCCGGGGAGCGACCCTTGCCTAAGGGTTTGCTCCGCACATGTAAAAAAAAACCACAATAAACAAAAAAAAATATCCCAGGTGACTATGGGATTTCTGCCCCCCCTGTGGGGGTGGAAATGGCCTAAAAATAATGTTGCCCCCACGGGGAGCGGCCCTTGCCCAAGGGGCAGCTCCCCTCATGAGTAAGTGTCCCAAAAAAAATCCCTGGTGTCTAGTGGGCATTTCTGCTGCCGAATCGCATTGTGATCGGGCAGCAGAAATGCTTGCAGAGACAAGAAAGGAAAGGCCTTTCTTTTCATTTCCTTTCATGCCTCTGCCTGCCCCCTCCTCCCGAGCGGAAGAGAAATGCTGAGCATTTCTTTTCCGCATCGCGCTGGAAGCATACTTCCAGCACGATGGGAGATGATCTCTGATGAGGTCAGCATGCAATCACGTCACTGGTGGGTTTGGGGGAGGTGGCCGTCAGGGTGGAAGGGGAAGCGATTCCACTCCCAGCCCTGCCCTGGGGGGTGGAGGGGAGGCCCTCGGGGGCAGCAGTGCTTCCCCCAAAGGCCTATACCAGGATGTAGAGGTTATGTCTTTGGGGCCTCAGTGCCGCGCCATCGGACATAACCACTACGTCCATGGCGCAGAATACTCCTCAGCTTGGTCACTAAAAGGAAAAAATAAAGTGGGTAGCCCAAATCTAATCAGTTTATTCTAAGGCAAACAATCAGCTAGATAAATATCGAACTATATGACATAGGGGGTTATTCCAACTTTGGAGGAAGTGGTAATCTGTCCCAAAAGTGACGGTAAAGTGACGGATATACCACCAGCCGTATTACGAGTCCATTATATCCTATGGAACTCGTAATACGGCTGGTGGTAAATCCGTCACATTTGGGACGGATTACCACCTCCTCCAAAGTTGGAATAACCCCCATAATCTGGATTTTCAAATATATGCAGCCTCTATTTTGGTATGTCGAATAGGATTAATGGGATAAGAGAGCTAGGTAAAATTATTTTTCTATGTGTTGATAAGAATATTGATATAGATATCTCTTAGCTATTGTAGTGTAAATCAAGAATATTGAGAGTGAACAGTAACACTTTTATGTATTCCTTTTATCATTGCACTGATTCACTTTACCTACTATAAAATATAATCAATTAATGAAGGCTAATTCGGGGACTCAGCATTATGTTTTTAGAAAATGAAATTAACTGTGTTATTGCAAATAGGATTGAGATGTGCATTGATGTGTATCAATGTATTTTTGTCAAAGCACTTAGGCCCTCATTATAACATTGGCGGTAAAAACTGCCTACCGCCGCAGGGATGGCGGCAAAATGACCGCCGCGGCGGCTACCAGCCGTCTGCCATAATATGACCACAGCTGGATTTCCGCCACTAGAACGGCAGAAATCCGTCTGTGGCCTTACTGGCAGATGGCGGCAGGGTGGCGCTGCTACCACCACCAGCAGCGCCCCACCAGTAGACCGGCACCAGCCGTATTATGAGAAATCATATGGCCTGGCAGTGTTCTGCTGGCGGGCGCTGCTGGCGGTAGCAGCGCCCCGTCCCGTCTCCTGCTGGAAGACCCCTGATCCAGGTAAGTCGGGTCTCTGACAGGGGAGGGGGGTGAGGGGTGTTGTGTGTGTGTGTGGGGTGGGGTGTGCATGTATGTATGTGTGTGCGTGATTGCGAGGGGGTGTTGAATGTTGACTGCGTGCCTGAATGTATGGAAGTGTGTGAGTGTGTGTATGTATAGTAATTGTGATGCGTGTGCATGTATGTTTTGAAGTGTGTGTGGATGTGTGTGTGATTAGATGTATGCATGCGTGTATGTATGTGTGAATGAGTGTGTCTGCGTGTGTGTGTGTGTGTGTGTGAAGGGGGCGTGGATGCAGGGTGGTTGGACGGGTGTTTGGTGGGGTGGGGGTTGTTTGGAAAGGTTGGGGGGGGCACCTATCAGTGACAGGGAACAAATTCCCTGTCACTGATAGGGCCATCCGCCATGGTTTTCGTGGCGTTATGAATGTCACGAAAACCATGGCGGTAGGCGGGGTAATAATCCCGCAGGCAGAACAATGGCGGCTGCCGGGCTGGAGATGGATATCTCCAGTCCGGTGGCAGTTACCGCCATGGCGGTCGGAGTGGTACATTGGCGGGTTGGCTTCAGCCAACCCACTAATGTCATCATGTGGCGGTAAGTACCACCAGCATGTTGACGGTACTACCGCCACATTATCGCCGACTGCAGGGGTCATAATGACCCCCTCTGTCACTTTATAAGTATTATAGGATAATCTTCAGACAAGTAATGATTTCTAAATGTTTCTTCGCTATATTTAGCTAGAAAATTTAAATTAATTATGGAGTTAAATTGGGGTTTATTCTTACATAGGACAAATACACTTTTTTCTGTATGTTATATGTGGTTGTTCTCAAGAGCAGAGAAGGGGGAAAACTTTTCTGATTAGTACTGTGGCACTTAATTGTCACGATCAGTTTAGAATTTGAACCAGTTAGAGAGTTTGTATTGTATAAGATTATTTAGGAAGTTTGAATTCAATTATGTAAGCTAAATATAGTTGTGGGATCTCGATGGAGGTATTTTTCTAAATGCATTTCTGACTACCAAAAAAATAAAAATATAAGACTAGTTTTTAAATACATTTATATTGTAACATAATATATTTTAAAGTTAAAGTTAAATGTAATATAATATAAAGTGAATAATTGTAATCAATTACTTCTTCACACATAAATCAAAAAATAAAACATTAAATAAACATTTGTATAAATATTTACATTAAAATATCAACCATTAAAATAAATGTAAAAATAATCATTATATATTTCCAACAAAAATATGTAAGGAACTTTAAATATTAACAGACACAACTAAAGTATTTTAATTTAACACTTTAAATATACAAAATAAACATAAAACTACAATATGGATATATAGTTATTTTCCAGATTCCTACTGGGACATAAACTAGGTGCGGGGCACCAAACAAAGGGGGTCATTCCGACCCTGGCGGCCGGCGGTATGTTGGCGGTAACACCGCCAACAGGCTGGCGGTGTTCCGCCAGCAATTCTGACCGTGGCGGAAAAGCCACGGTCATACCGCCGGCCCCTCCACTTTCCCGCCAGGCTTCCGCCTGGCGGGCATAATCCCCAGGGCAGCGGTGCAAGCACCGCTGCCCTGGGGATTATGAGTCCCCGAACGCCAGCCTGTCCATGGCGGTAAACACCGCCATTGTATGGCTGGCGGTAAGGGGACTGGGGGTGCCCCTGGGGGCCCCTGCACTGCCCATGCACTTGGCATGGGCAGTGCAGGGGTCCCCAGGCATAGCCCCATTGCGCATTTCACTGCCCGAATTTCGGCCAGTGAAATGTGCGACGGGTGCTACTGCACCCGCTGCACATCAACATTGGCGCCGGCTCTATTATGAGCCTGCGGCAATGTTGATGTGCCATTTCCGCTGGGCCAGTGGAAATGTCGGAATAGGGAGGCATGAATACCGCCGGCAATGGCGGTATTCTGTCTCCCCCGGCCTCGGCAGTCTGGAGAACAGACCGCCGAGGTCAGAATGACCCCCAAAGTGTCCTAGTGCAAAAATGTGGCTCTCATTGGAGCCTCCTCAACGTATACCTACATGGGTCCCTCCCTACAATTCTGCCCAGTGCAGCCCAACCACAGCACCGCCGATGCCCTATGCCTGCCTGTAGTATTTTCACAGGCCATCTCCCTGCTCAGCCCCTTCCTAGACTGGCCAAATCAGTTTGCTCAATTTGCACCTTATTCCTCTATGGCTATGCACACCTTAAGTAGAAGATAAAGCTCTAACAATGCATTTTATCCTGAATCCGCAGGTGCACACATTTTGAATGTAAGCTGTTTAGTGCAGTTTTTTGCCTTTGTGACACAGTCATTGCACCCACTTTCATTCTGTTATCACACTAACACTTTTTTCTGCTTCCATTTATGTGCAGCTGTTCGTGTTTGGAGCACATCATATATAAACATGTACAAACAACGCAGGCTCTTTCTGCCACAAAGCAGAATGTTTCCTGAAAAATCAAAGGAGATAGTTTTCTAGTACCATCTGTTGATGTGCTAAAGTAGCTTTTTATTGTTTATAACAATGGGAAAGCAAAACCGGCCTTTAGCTTGCCTTGCAGTTTTGTATCTTAACGCTGAGGCAGATGGCCAACAAAATATGCCTCGTGCTTGGATGTACTAAGACGATACAATGCATGCCTTTTCTACGCAAACGCCTTTACTATGCATGCCTTCACCAAGCATTGCAAATATAATAGGTTAAGTGAAGTTACACCAACTGTATGACTAAGCCGTAGATATCGGCCCTAGACACCAACATACCCCAGCAGACGTCCTCCACATGGTGTGGCACCGTGCTTCTTTACAACCTTTCTGGTAGGGGGTCTTGGAGATGGTATCAGTAAAGACGGCTCATCCAAGATGGAAACCTGAATCCGGGGGATATATCCCCAACCAAAGAAGGCCAAGATAACGACTAAAAGACATATTTATGATTGGTTTGTGTTGTACTTGCACCATGAAACGTCGAACATGTGTGACTCAAATCATATGTCATATTTTTGAAGACACACATAGCGTGGATCTAAAGATATGGAGCGCTAATTGCTGTGTTGCCTTACTCTGCCCTGAGAAGGCATTTCATGGATGTTAGTTGGGTGTTCCCACGCAAGTCATGTGGATTTTGCTGCATTGTCAGATTTACAAGAACTTCTAAACCTGGGAATGTGCCAAAACCTTAGGCCTTCCCATAGGAGGCGTAACAAGGAGAAATATCCCAATTTTTTCTTTGGTTCGTGCACCATGGTGCAAGGGTGCCTGCGCAGGTGCTCGGCAGCCCATTGTGCACCAGCACAGGGGAAAAGGACAGGAATGCGCTGTATGGCATAAATACGGTGCATTCCTGCCCTTTCCAAGTGATGCAGTGGAGCACAGCACAGTGACTTGCTGCACTGCACTGCAGCACTTTGCTATAATTATGGGGCCATATTTATCACAAAGTGGCGTAGTGCAGCGCAGCGCAGCTAGTCACTTTAGGGTATATTTATAATTTTTGGTGCAAAACTGCACTAATGCAGTTTTGCACCAAAAAGTTTAGCCCCGGCTTGCGCCATTCCTGAGCACCAGCTTGGCGCCATATTTATGGAATGGAGCAAGCTGGTGCAAATGGTGGGCTAGTGTAAAAAACAAATGATGTTAGCCGGGTGGGGCTGGCGGTATGGGAGAAGGGGTTTTTGCACCAAAAAATGAAGTTAGGCTGGTTAGAGTAAAAAAAAAGATGACTCTAACCAGCCTAGAATAATTTTCTGACGCAAAACCATCCATACCACGATTCCTGTCTTAGAAAAGGCAGGAGTCATGCCCACCACCCCAATCGGCAGTACAGGGGACCCATGTCCCTTGGGCATGGCCCTTGCACCCTGTGCCATGCAGGGGGCCCCAAGCTGGTCCCCCGATGGCACTTTAATTAAAAAAAAAATGTTTTATCTATACTTACCCTACTTACCTGGGATGGGGTCCCCCATCCTCCGGTGTCCCTCTGGTGTGGGTGGGGGTGTTCCTGGGCCTTGAGGAGGGCACCTGTGGACCCATTCCATGGTGTTTAACCATGGAAATGGGTCAACAGGTGCCTTAACGCTTGGTCTGACCCACGCGTTAAATGATGGTGCACAGCAAGTTTTGCACCATTATTTAGCCCCTCCTCCCACCCGTGCGTCATTTTAGGACAGAGAGATAAATATGGTGCTATGGGGTTAGCACCATGTTTTGGATGGGAACGCCCACCCTGCATCTCATTTAAGCAGGGAGTTTAAGCATTGGAGACCCGAGCATCGGCAGGAGGAAGTGGAGAACCCGTTTGAGGGAGACAGCGATGAGCAGTGTAACCTGGGGAAAGGCAAAATGGGCAAGGCCGCCGCAGCTCTCAACCAGAGTTGTGGCCTCAGGCAAGTCACGCAGCACGGCACACAAACCTGTGTTTGGTTGGCAGTCATGCTGGGTATTTAATAGACTTGTAATGGATAGAAGAGGAAGCCTTGCGGACCCTCCCCTACACTATATAAGTTGTTGAGCACAGAGAAGCTGGGTGAGCACACAGGTGAATAACAGATCTGGGATACTTGAGGTATGTAGCCCACAGACCTGTCAGCATGTGTTTAACACATGCTTTATTCGATCAATCGATCATCAAAGCGAATATACAATAATAGTAAGAATAAGGATAAAACCAATAATGATAATAGTAATAATAATACATAGATAACATTATTATAAAACATGGATCCCTAAGAGCATAGTCCAATTAAAATTCTCGGTACACATAATACACATAATACAGTTTCAATCCCCCTCCTGCGGTTCTTAGAAGAATAAAAGGCGTAAAAAATAGGGCTCTGAATTAAAACACAGTCCTTACAATGGAATTATGTATTCGCCATGCTACTAATAAGTATTTACTAACAGCAAGTATTAAAACCGTAGAATGGTGACTTTTTAGAATCCTCAAAGCAGAGGCACAGTCTCTTATCCCCATTTCGCGGCAAATATGACGAATCCACTTAGACCTGGGAAGGGAGTAAGCAGGACAAAAAAACATAAAGTGTTCAACCGTTTCTGATTTTGCACCACAAACTGGGCATGTACTTGTATCTGTTTTTGTACCCCATCTGCACATCAATGACTTCAACGGCAACGACCCAAAACGGAATCTGGCATATAAGCTTTTACCGAGGATATCAGGAATATTGTCTAAATATGGTTCAAATTGTGGATACCACTTAAAATCTGTGAAGCGATTTGTTAAGGTGCCATAAGTTCTGTGGGTAATATAATCGTTGCATACATAGGACCAATATATGCGTTTCAGCACGATGGAGTGAGCCTTTTCTAGTTTATGGGGTTCCTCCCAAAAGTGGCTGAGGCCAAGTTTGTTAAACCAACTTGATACATGTTTAACCCAAGGAATAGAGGTTGAGTTAGAACACATTAGCAGGTCGTGGAGTGAGGTCTTATAAGCGTCTAATTCGGGGTTAGTCCATAGTCGTATCCAATATAATAATGGTCTTAAAATAATTAGATCGGCTATGCGTCTCAGGCCCAAGTCTAAGAACAGTGGTATCAGTGGAGTACTAGGAGGACAGGCACACAAGGACCTCGCAAAACTGTTCTCACTGATAGTGAGCCTGTTACAGTCAGAAAAACCCCAGACCTCTGCTCCGTATGCGGCGGCACCCTGTGCTCTGGCAATGTAGATCTTAATTGCCGGGGAGACAGTTTTTGCTGTTGTGCCCCTGTAGAAACGCAGGATTGATGCCGCGCCATGCTGCAGGCGACCCACACTTTTGTTGATCTGTTCTGCCCAGTTTAGATTATCAGCAAGCCTTACACCCAAATAATCAATGGAGGAAACCTTATCCAGGAGATTCCTTTCTAAATGGATAGTACATTTCTTCCACACTCCTGAGCGGAACGCCATTAACTTGGTCTTTTTATGGTTCAGCTCTAGGCCGTAATCACGACAAAAGGAGTTAAATCTATTGATAAGAGTTTGGAGGCCCATGGGAGATTTAGAAATAAGAAGAGAGTCATCAGCAAAAAGAAGGATTGGAATTTTTTGGGCACATAGGGTGGGGGCATCATTCTGGCACGTCATTAAAACCTGTACAACCTCATTAATAAAAATAGAAAATAAAAATGGTGCCAACACACAACCCTGGCGAACACCCCTATTTATGGGGATTTTGTCCGTTAGTTCGCCTAGGTTCCCCCATCTCACCTGCGCATATGTGTCCTCATGCAACCGCTTTAAAAGTTGGATTAGATTGGCAGGAGTCCCTATTTTTTGTAACACCTCCCACAACTTTTCCCTCGGGACTAGATCAAAAGCTGATCTCAAATCAACAAAAGCGATGTATAATTGTTGTTTAGCCAGGGCTGTATATTTCCAGTACAGAATGGCCAGTTTAAAGACCTGGGGCCTGATTCTAACTTTGGAGGACGGTGTTAAACCGTCCCAAAAGTGGCGGATATACCACCTACCGTATTACGAGTCCATTATATCCTATGGAACTCGTAATACGGTAGGTGGTATATCCGCCACTTTTGGGACGGTTTAACACCGTCCTCCAAAGTTAGAATCAGGCCCCTGGTCTATTGTACTGGTCCTTGGTCGAAATCCAGCTTGAAGAGGGGAAAGAATGTTCTGATCTTTGGCCCAATGGGTTAATCTACCTAGGAGTTGCTTGGCAAATATTTTTTGGATGTTGTCAATTAAACTAATTGGTCTGTAATTTGTCGGGAGGTATACGTTACCCTTTTTGTGGATGGGGATAATTTCTGCACCCTTCCATGTCATGGGGATCTGCCCCCCTTCGGCAATTTTATTGGAGAGTGTATTGATGTACCAAGTCCAGACTGTTGGTT
Source organism: Pleurodeles waltl (assembly GCF_031143425.1). Taxonomy (NCBI): domain Eukaryota; kingdom Metazoa; phylum Chordata; class Amphibia; order Caudata; family Salamandridae; genus Pleurodeles; species Pleurodeles waltl. The sequence goes on along the minus strand of NC_090437.1, from coordinate 315,788,599 downwards.
CTGACGAATAAAGATCCCCCGGAATTTTGTCTGGGCCTGGAGCTTTCCCAAGTTTTAAAGAACTAATAGAATTGGCTTTACCCCTTTTATTTTCCCCAGGAGTGACATGCAGAACACCGTGAAGGAATCATGTCATGAAGGAGACTCTACACTAGAAGCTAAGGAAGACATAAACATCTTTACAGTCGGGCATTGCGGTTTTGTTAATAAAGAACCCACTTAATAGTCTTGGTCATCTTTCACATCCCGTTACAGCTGGTTACAAATCTGCGGCTAGATAGTCTCAACCAGATAAGGCGTTCTCAAAGGTAAGTAACTTGTTCATAGGATAGAGATTTCTAGCTGCAGATTCCTTAACTTAGAACAGACACCCAAAAGTACCTCCCTGGAAATAGGTCTGCAAACAGAGTAGACCAAAAAGTCCTGCAGGACCGAACAGGCAAAGAGCTCGCCATGACGGGCCTGACCATCCAGGCAGTAGTGCTTGGTGAACATATGCAAGGATGCCCAAATTGCTGCCTGCCAGATGTCCAGGACAGGGACTTTGCGAGCTAACACAGTGGTCACAGCCTTGGCTCTGGTAGAATGATCATGCAAGCCTTCAGGGGGCTGAATTATTTGCCAATGCATACTAGATCTTTATGCACATCACTATCCATCATGAGATGGTTAGTTTTGGCACTGCTTCCCTTTCTTATCCCCAACATATCCTACATAGAGTTGATATCCACCTGGAACTCTCTTGTTGAGTTGATGTAGACTCACAATGCTCTTTTTGTGTCTAGATGGTGGAGTCTCTCCTCTACTTTGGAAGTGTGAGGTGAAACAAAGAAGGTAGGCAAGGTGATGGTTTGGCCTACATGAAAGGGTGTGACAACCTTTGGGAGGAAGGAGGACCTACATGAAAGGGTGTGACAACCTACGGAGAAAGGAGGACCGGATCCTAAGAACTAGTTTGTCTGAGTAAAAGGTGGTATAAGGGGGGCGTACAGAGAACGCCTGCCATTCGCTGACCCTCCTGGCCTATGCAATGGCCACTAGAAAGGCCGTCTTGATAGTGAACAAAGAATATGGGCAGTTGTGTAACAGGAACACACATGAGGAAGGTAAGGACCAGGTTAAGATCCCACTGGGGCATAATGAGTGGCCTGGGTAGGGGAACATCGGGTGACTTGAACAAAGAAGGTTAGGTCAGTAACTGCAAGAATGCCAAAATGGCAGGCAGATAACCTTTAACAGTGCCCAGAGCAGAGACCTGCTGGGCCAAAGAAAGAACAGAAAGACTACACATCAGAAAGTTAAGGACCAGATTAAGATCCCACTGGGGCAACATGTGTTGGAGTTCATTCAGGAACCTAGTTCCAAGGGTGACTTGAACAAAGAAGGTTGGTCTGGCAACCTCAAGAATGCCGAAATTACAATCAAATAACTTTTGACAGTTCCCAGAGCAGAGCCCTGCTGGGCTAAAGAAAGAGCCAATAGCAGAACATAGAATAAGGGTGCAGAAAGGGGGTCAGTGTTTGTGGATGCACACCAGGCTACAAATTTTTCACAACAGCAGGCATATACCATCTTGGTGGAGGGACTAACTTCTCAGACTTTGGGAGGAAGGATGAAAGCTGTCGCTACTAAATCTCCACACAAGAAGGGAGAGGGAGCGCAGGTTTGGGTGCAGAACCCTCTCCTGCTGCTGCACCAGAAGATCTTCTCGAAAAGGCAGCCTGATCAGATGACCGATGCTCAGGCTCTGTAGCTCAGGATACCAAATTCTCCATGCCCAATCTGGGGCCACTGAATGACTTGGACTCAATTGTTTCTGAACTTCTTGAGAACTCTGGGCAGGAATGGTATCGGCAGAAAGACATACAGGTAGCTGGAGTTCCAAGTGAAATATATAGTGTTACTGAGCAAGAATTGCCTTGGAAACTGTTGTAGATAAAGCCTTGTTCCTCAAGTGGTATTCATATAGTTGTTTATTCACGTCTTGATATTGGCATCGTCAGTGCTCCATCTCTAGCCAGCTGTCAACTGACTACTGAGAGAACCCACAGCATCCTGGAACACAGAACTCTGCTCTGACCATTTCACTTTAAAGACATACGTACATTTCAACATATCTTCTCCCTTTACAGACATTAAATACATTTTCCCTATATCACTAGACATGTACATTACAACATCATTTACAGACCTTAATATATCCTCCACTAATACTAAACCTTATTCTAATAATATAAATATATACATCAGTAACACGTGAACTAATAAATAAATAATTTTGTTAACAAGTGTAATCTTCTAGATACTTTGGTGGCATTCTTTGTTGCGCCCCTCTTGATGCCATTACTTCCCTCTCACTTTGTTCTTTGTTTGCCTCTCTATGCATCCTTCTTGCATCTGCACCTTGCTTTCTCCCTTCCTTGCCCAGCACTTCTCTGTCATCCATCATCATAAACCCACTACACCTCTCTCCACCTGTTTAATCGCTATCCTCTTTCTCCTCCCTATCGTCATTTTTCCTTTCATACAATGCCACCCTGCACATGTTCTATCGTTCTCCTTTCTCTAGAAGTATGCACAACTCATGTACGTCTTTACCTTTGTATGGACCTTGAAATTCAGTTAACCCACCACTAACCCTGCCAGATTTCACCTTCACCCAGTCTCCCCTTTTTATCCTCCCTCCATTCTCTCTCTGACTTCTTTCCTTCTCTAGAACAGTATCCTCTTGACACATCAGAATCTTCATCCATGCTGGAGACATTTTGGTATTAGCTTTTCTTCCTCTCATCATTTCAAAAGGTGTCTTTTTTGTAACACCATTTTCAGTGGTGCGATAAGCCCATACTAAGTTACACACCATTTTCTTTACATTCCCTCTTCTTGCTATTGCCATCTGGATTACTCTTTTTACCATATGGTTGGCCCTTTCTACAATACCATTTGCTTGGGGATTATGCAATGAGGTGCATGAATGTGAAATCCCACAATATTCTGGATAGTACCATTATCTGCAATCATCTTACATGGACACCCCTCTGGGTTGGACACTTCTTAAAGTACCCTAAACTGTGCTCTCAGTAGTAATTTCATGCATGCATCTCACTACTAACCATTTACTATGGACAGCTACCATTAACAGAGCATACCTCAATTCGGAAGTTAGTTTCCCTATAGGTCCGATGAAATCCAAACACCCAGTGTGCCAAGGAACACTTGGATCATTTATTACACCCATTCTGGCCTGGTCTCCCACTTTTAACCTTCAATGTTCCAGCAGTCTCATTTTGATTAATGTTTGACCCAAGTGACCTTCATGTGCCATTCTAAACAACTTACTCCTTAGATTCTCGGGTGGTACTACTCTACCTCCTCTCATAATGATCTTATTGTCACACACTGTCAACTCATCTATCACTTTTATATACGGTCTTACTGATATCAGTACAGTACTCTCTCTCCTGCTTCCCTCAATCACCATATTCACATCCTGTTGCAATACTACGTCTTTGTCTATACTTTTGTACCATCTCTTCTTTTCTATTGCTCCTTGTGTCCACTCTAGCACATATTCTACACTTGCTACTGCACCTTCAACTTCACCTTCACCTTCAAAGGGTTTCACTTCTTCCTTATCAACCTCATGCCATGGTAAGGGTAATATAGACAAACCATCCACTTGCACATTCCTCCAACCTGGAATACATTCCACTGTGTATTGATATTCCTGCAATCATGCTGCCAACCCAGCCAACCTTGTTGACACGTTCCCAGCTCCACCAGGTACTAAAACCTTCAATAATGGTTTATGATCAGTACATATTTTGATTGGTGACCCCCAAAGTTACAGCCTGAAATACTCCAATGCACACACCGCTGTAGTGCCTCTCTCTCTATGACCGAATAGTTGCGCTCTATGTGGGTCAAAGAGCACAAAGTAAAGGCTACAGTTTTGTTTCCATCTCCATGCTTTTGTGTCAAAACAGCTCCCAATCCTACTGCACTTGCATCCACTGTTGTTATAGATGTGAGTTTTGTATCAAACAGAATTAATACCCCAGATAAACAAATTTCATTCTTTATATCATCAAACGTTTTCTGTTGGTCTTCCGTTCATAATTACACCCCTTCCTTAATAATTTCTTTATACTCTCAGTTTTTTCTGCAAAGTTTCTCACAAACTTCGAATAAAATCCAATGAGACCAAGAAAGGACCTCAACTGCTCCATGTCGAAGGGACAGGGAACTTTCCTTATTGTCTCTATTAAATCTCTTTTTGGCCTAACCCCAGACAATGACAATGTGTACCCAAGGCATTCCACCTCTTCAACACAGAACTTACAATTTTTTTTTTTTGTGTCAATCCTGCTTCCATTATTTAATCTAACACTCTTTTACGGACCACATTGTGATTTTCAATGGTGTATGCAAAGACTAAAATTTAATCTTGGAAATAGAATACTCCATCTATTCCCTTCAAACTTTGGCTAATCATCCTTTGAAATACCCCAGCTGCTGTTGTTGTAAACGCTGTCAGGTGTTTAGAGTCTTTATGTAATTTACTTTGGTGGTATGCGCTTCTTAGGTCCAATTTGGAAAAGTACTTTCCCCCGTCAACATCAATATTAGCTCATTTTTATTAGGAAGTTGAAAGTTGTCAGTCACTATGTTTTGATGTAATGTGCGTAAGTCCACACAGAACCTGAAAGTTCCATCTGATTTCATTGTGATGGCAACTAAGGAAACCCAACTCGAGGTCTCTATAGCTCAATTATACTCATGTCTTTCATCTCCTCTAGCATTCTTTTGACCTCTTGTCTAGCTATTACACTTTGTGTTGGATTGGTGTTGCAAAAGATTTAAGCCTTGTCTAGTGTACATAACATTTGAGCTCTCCTAATTCTTCAGAAAACGCTTTATTTGCCCCTTCCAGGATTCATGCTACGGTGGTTTCATCAACTATCATAACTTTACTGGGTGACCTAGGGTTAATTATCAAATGAAGATCGTACTGATGTGCCCATCCTAGTATTGGGGGTTAATTTTCTGCTACGTACCACTTTCCTTGTATGCACCTGTCTTTGTACTCAATCTTAAATAACATGTATCCTATTATGCCTGTCTTCTCTACCTGATAACCTCCTGGATTGATATCTTTCGGAAGCAGGTGTACCTTGGGCCCATGTAACTTAAACAGATCTTTTGGTATAATCGTGTATATGGGCCCTGAATCTACCATCAATTGAACCTTTTTGTTTTTGGCCATGAACATAGCTTTTGGTCTGTTCCGCCTCCCATTCTCCACTTTACTATCTGACACACATAAAATCCTGTCCTCAATTATGTCTTTCTCCTCTCCATCTTCTTCAACTGCCACTATCTTTGACTTATTATTTGACTTACACTTACGTGCAAAGTGCCATATTCACCCACACCGTTTACAGTCTTTGCCTATAGCAAAGCAGTTCTTAGATTCAGATGTATGGTACTTACTTCCATATCTCATGCAGATTTTCTCTGTTTTTATGTTGTAGTTGCTTCCCTTCCTGTGACAAAACATTTCTTTGTGTTCATGAAATAACCTGTGCTGGTGCCTAAAACTTTTTTGTCTTGGTCCACGTACAATACATTATTGTCACTTGTTTTCCGTTCCATCTCCCACATGCATTGTTCGGGTTGTTCTACCACCATTGCTAATTCTATACCGTCCTGCAATGAGGGTTTTTTCGTAGTCCATAGTCTGTCTTGCATTTTTTTGATTTTGCATTGAACTATCAACTGGTCCCATATCATCTCATCCCTCATACTTCCAAATTGACATCTTAACGACAATTCTCGTAACCTCATCACAAATTGGTCCATGGTCTCATCACTTTCATCTGGTTGAGTGTTAAATTTATATCTACACATTACCACATTTTTGTCTGTTACAAAATGTTTTTCTAATCTCGCTTTAGCTTCCAAATATACATCTGCTGCCATTGATCATCATCACCCAACACTACAGGCAAGTACTTAAACACATGTTGGCCTTCCTTACCTAGTGTACTTAACAACAATGCTTTTTTTTCTTGATGGGCAAAACTCCCTCCCATCTCAGGCCTCTATGTAATTCTCGAACATCTCTAACCACTCTTCCCACTCAATCTGCGGGGTTCCGTGTTGAGCTAGAACCAATGGTGGAGGAATTTTAGCTTCTTCCATGATGCTTTCCCTTTACTTTACTTTCTAAAGCCATGGAACTTACTTATCCCTGTATTTTATGAACACGGATATGACTGCATATGTTATTTTTTTTTTTACACATACAATAATTTACATTTGCATACCACTAAATTGTACCAACTGTGACAACGCGTTAGGCACTCCTTTTGATGTGCCTATCACCGTGGTACATGTCTCTGGCGCTTCTTCTGTGTGTCTGTTTTCATTCTGTTTTATAGCAGTGAATTCCTTTTTATATGCCTATCACTGTGTCATTATGTGGGTGTCAGGCACTAATTGGGTGTGCCTATCATTGTGTTGTACGCTGATGGAAGTTCCTTAGTTCACAGTTGTTATGCACTCTCATGACACTCTCCCCAATCTGTCAAGATGGCCACCAATATGTTGTTCTATGTGTCTTCTTAGAGGAATTTGGGCTTGTTTCCTTCCATAATTCTTTGCACTGGTCCTACACAAACTGGCTCATAACTGTATTGCATACTCACGGCTCTCTCTTGTGCATGCAGTGTTCACATAGCAGAACGATTGTGTGCAATTGGCTCTCAAACGTAAGTACGGTCCCTAAGTTTCCTATGCAGGACCCAAAGCTCTTGCTCTTGCTCTATGCAACATGCGTGCCACAGCGTCACACATCAGTTCACTTGCCTTAATGCCAATGCCGTTTTCTTTGCTCTATTTCCTTGTGGGTTCTTGCACTGACTTTGTCTTGCGTCAATAATTGCTTTAAAGGCTGGAGATCATCACCAGTGTTGTGGATAAAGTCTTGTTTCTCAAGTGCTATTCATATAGTAGCTTATTCACGTCTTGATATTGACACTGTCAGTGCTCTCTCTCCAGCCAGCTGTCAACTGACTACTGAGAGATCCCAAAGCATCCTAGAACATGGAACTCTGCTGTGACCATTCCACTTTAAGGACATACGTACATTACAATAGAAACTCAAGCACTTAAAACTGCTGACATTGTGCGTTCTCAGCAGTGGTGAACCAAGGGTCTTCCCACTCCTGAAAGAGACTTGCACCAACTCCAGATGAGACGCCACTTGTGATGCGCCAGGCATCGAAGGCTAAGTTTGTCTGCCCTGGTGTTCAGAAAGTTGCCAGGTGTTGAACCACCAGCCATGTCCAGAGATGCAGTTTCTCTTGACAAAGGGACCACGACCCCATCCCGCTCTGTTTGTTGCAGTGCCACATGGCAGCACTGTTTTCCATGAACACCAGCACTAGCCTTCCCTTGATCAAAGGAAGAAAATCTTTCAATGTCAACCATATCACCCGGAGCTCCAGCAGATTGATGTGAAGCTCTGACTTTACCGGAGACAAGAGTCCTCTGATCTCCACCTTTCCCAGGTGGCTGCCCTACCCCAGGAGTGACACATCTATAATTACTGTCAACTCCGGGTGAAGACGATCTGCTGCTGACCCAATTGGGGTTCATAAGTCACCCCTGCAAGACTTTTGTATTTCCCTCTGATATCTGGACCTGGTCATATGCTGTGCCCACTGGAACCTCAGGTCCCAATGCACAGCTCTCATATGCCAACAGCATGTGTCATAGGAAGGATGCAGGAGGCCATGAGGTCTAACAGCCTCATGGTCAGTCTCACCGAAATCCAGGATAAAGGTTGAAACACAGGAAGCATGACCCCACTATCCTATACTCACCGTTCGGGAGGATAAGCCCGAAACTGCAAGGTGTCCAAAACAGGCCTGATGAAAGGGACCGTCTGAGAGGGCGTCAGGCGTGACTTTGGCACATTTGTAGTCAAACCCAGCAAAGGCAGGAGATCTGTCATCGTCTGGAGGTGGTAGATGACTGACTGGGGTGAGCCTGCCTTCAACAGCCAATTGTCAAGGTAGGGGAAGACTGGAACCCCAGACCTCCGCAGATGTGCTGCAACCACCGCCATCACTTTTGTGAACACCTCAGGGGCGCTGGTCAGGCCCAAGGGGAGCATGGCAAACTGAAAATGCTCTTGGTCATCCATGAGCCACAGGTAGAGCATGTGGACCAGCAGGACAAGGATTTGTAATATGTACCCTGCAAGTCCAACACTACCATCCAGTCTCCAGGGTCTGGGGCTGACGGGACCTGAGCTGAGGTGAGCATTTTAAACTTCTCCTTTTTCGGGAAGAAGTTGAGAAGGCACAGGCCTAGGATAGGACAAAGGTCCTATCCTTTTTGGGCACCAGAAAGTAGCAGGAATAGAACCACAACCTACTTCGGATGCCACCACCTTCTTGATGGGTTCTTCAGTCAAATGTGCCAACACTTACTGATGGAGCATGGAAAGATAGTCCTCTGCGAGCCGGCAGCCAGTCATATATGGGTGGCATGGGTGGAGAGGTTTCCATGAAGGAGATGGAGTAGCCCTTCTGGATGATCTACAAAACCCACATGTTGGATGTTATGGCCTTCCGGTGGGGCAGATAATGGCAGATCCTGCTTCTCACTGGGTGACCATGCTAGTATAAGGGCAAACTAAAGCGGTTTGGAAACTGCTGTTGCTGGGGAGTGTTGGACTGACCCAACCTCTGGCTGGTGGTCCCATGTGATCTGTCAGAGCCACTTTCATGGCCACGAAAGGGCTGGGAACCCTGTTGGCCTTGCTCGCTGGACAGTAAGTGACACGGTTAGTAGCCACCACTGAAGCAATGGAAGGAGTGAAAGGCAGACTGGGGTTGGCAAGGGGTCGTGGTAGGCCCAAGGACCTGGGCATAGCTCTGCTATCCTTAAAGCGATTCAGCGCTAAATCTGCTTTCTCCTCAAAAAGGAGTAAACTATCAAAGGACATTTTCGTGAGCAAACCTTGGCAATCACCCAAGAAGTAAGTGTTTCTCAGCTAGACAGAACGTTTCAGTGCCACCGACAATTAAATTACTCTGCTTAGTGAGTCGGTTGTGCCAAGTCCACATGTGATGGTGAACTTCTCTGCATCTCAACCACCTGCAATTGCTTTACAGAATGTGGCTCGGGCCTCCACGAGACCATAGGCAGCACTTGCACAACTTATTCCCACACAGTGTGTTGGTATCAGCCCAAAAGGCATGCCGTGTTCACCGACCCCAGTGCTAGACTGGCAGAAGAGAAAATACTCTTACAGAAGGTACCCAGCCTTTTGGATTCTATATTCAGTGGAGTGGTAGGAAATATGCCATGATTCGTCCTAGAAGTGGAGGTCGGACCACCAAACTGTCTGGGCAGGGGTCCCCAGGATCGGGGCAATTTAGGTGTGAAATTACTCTGCGCACAGGAGCCCCTGTGCAGTGCTTGGACCAGGTCCCAAGGAGGACACCTGTAAGGGCTTCATTGCATGGGAGTAATGGTTTTAAAGGGGAGGCTCACAGTTGATGCACTTCTGTCAAGACGTTTGTCTTGACTGCCACTGTGGACATCTGAAGGCACAGGACCTCAGCTGCCCACCACACCACCACTGCAAATGAGACACCTTTCTTCATGGCCACGATATGGGGAGAGACCAGGCCAGTGTCTGGTGAGGTGTTCAAACCACTAACACCCACCAGTTCCTCATACCAGTTGCCCTCTATCAACCAGGGGATATTGGTTACCAAAGGGTCCTCTTACCCCTCCCAACTGTCACCCTCTCCAGGCCTGGTAATAAATGAAGGCACTGGATCAGACTCAGAAGGCATCGTAACAGTCGATGCAGGGGTCAGCTTCAGGCGACGCCCATCCAGCTCAGTGTCAGAGTTCGGTATAATGATGGCACCTGTGCAACCACAGGGAGTTGGCTGCGTCAGGAGCAACAGCACTGGAGAAGGCCAGGGAAGGCCACAGGCTCGTGAGGGACCCGAATGGCAAAGTGCAATGACCTAAAGTACGAGACAAACTTGCTTACCTACAGTGCTTATAAATGGCAGAAATGCAGTGGAAATCCCCAATAACAACTCAAATTATCAGAATTTGTTCCTTCTATTGTTCTCCTTATCAACATCTTTGGCATTTATGTTTGCATTTTAGTCCATTCTTGCTCAACTTGTCTATCACATTCTGTTATGTTATGTGAATTTAGCTTATAAAGCACACGTTCACCAACGGTTTCTTGGCACTGAGGAAACAGGAGAGAAAATTCAAAGTAAATGAAACTGAGGACGTTTCTCAGTTTAGGTAAACCTGCTTAAAAATCCATGTGGTTAGATTTCTGCGAGTTAACTTAAAATCAGAAATATGTTTAAGGTGGTCAGAGAGAGAGTTACATATTGATGGTGCTTTTACTGTAAAGTTATGCCCATCTGATCTACTCTTTCGAAGTTGCAGATGTTCACCATAGGTTTCTTGGCTCTGAGGAATCGGCAGGCGAGAAAATTCTAAGTAAATGAAACTGAGGAATTTTCTCAGTTCATGTAAACCTGCTTAAAAATCCATGTGTTTAGATTTCTAAGAAATAACCTAAGGTCAGAATTATGTTTAAGGTGGTCAGAAGGAGAGTTCCATATCAGTGGTGCTTTTACTGCAAAGTTATGTCCACCTGATCTACTCTTTCAAAGTTTTGGGATGATGAGAAGCAATGAGGGGCGTATTTATAGTTGTTTTGCGCTGAAATTGCGTCATTTTTTTTAACACAAATTCAGTGCAAAACTAACTCCATATTTATACTTTGGAGCTAGACCCGTCTAGCGCCAAATTTATGGAGTTAAAGTCATTTTTTGGACGTGGAAACCTACTTTGCGTCAATGAGATGCAAAGTAGGCGTTCCAGTGCAAAAAATGACTCTATGGCCTTAGCGTCATATTTATCCCCCTGTGCTAAAATCACGCACAGGAGGGAGGAGGGGTCAAAAAATGGTGCAACGCACCTGGGTCAGAACAGGCGTTAGGGGGCCTGTGGGCCTATTTCCATGGTGGAACACCATAGAATAAGCCCACAGGTGCCCTCCCAGGCCCCAGAGGCACCCCACCCACATCAGAGGGACAGCAGAGGATGGGGACCTCATCCCAGTAAGTATAGGTAAATACAGGTAAATATATATTTTTTAAGTGCCATTGGGGGCCCATAAATGGGCCCCTCTACATGGCACTGGGTGCAATGGCTATTCCCAGGGGACCCTGGTCCCCTGTGCTGGCCATTGGGGTGGTGGGCATGACTCCTGTCTTTTCTAAGACAGGAGTCATGTGTAGTGGATGGTTTTGCGTCAGAAAATGACTTTAGGCAGGTTAGAGTCATTTGTTTTTTCTCTAACCTGCCTAACGTCATTTTGTGGTGCAAAACCCCCTTCTTCCATACTGCCAGCCCCACCCGACTATTTTTTTTTACGCTAGCCTACCCTTTGCACCGGCTTGCACTATTCCATAAATATGGTGCCCGGCTGGTGCACAGAAATGGTGCAAGCAGGTGCTAAACGTTTTGGTGCAAAAAGTATAAATCAGGGCCTGAGTGTGCAGACCTTAGGTTTTGTACATGAATGTAATTTTGCACCTTCCTAGCTATAAAACAAGGAACAGGGCCCCCCAGGCAACTGAAAGAGGCAGCCAGTTTAAAATTGAATACCTTGTTTTACTGGAAGCCGGTAGAGTTGCTGTAATAGTGGAGTAGCTTGAGAACCCCATTAAAGTTGGTATATTAATCGGGCAGCCTCAGTTTGGATAGCTTGAAGTTTCAGTAGGGTGGTTTTGGAAAGCTCTCAATAAACCAAATTTGCATAATCACGTACGGATATGACTAACTACATGACAATTATTTTTTGTGCTTTTCTTGGGCGGAGCACGACTATTTTCCTCAGCATCTGTAGCAGAAATATACATCTAGCAACTACTGATCTAACAGAATCGTGGTTCCTGTTGAGTGACCACAAAGAACCCCAGGCATTTATCTAAAGTTTTTAGGCTCGGGTGCCAGACTGATTTCCGTGGGCCAATATAATTGATGCCAGAAATTTGCTTTATGCTTTAGCATAATAGTCTATTTTGTCTGTTTTTAGTTTTAGGCAATAAAGAGCATAGCGTTTTGAAATTCAGTTTGAGAAGCCAAGGCTCCACCCAAGGGAAGCACAGCTGAGAATTGTAATCATAGTTATGCTTTCTGCAGCCTCTTGACACACACTTCATTGAATCAGCGGTTTAATACATAGATTAAAAAGAAGTGGGGTAAAAGAAGAGATCTGAACTTCATACTCCATAGCAATTGGTTTTGCAGAAAAGTTTGTAAGATGCACCAACTGTGTGTGACTTACTGAAATTTAATCCAATACAAGGATGCTCCTTGAAAACCAGCCTCATCCACACGGTGAACTTCAAAGGCAGCTGACAGATGCCAATACTAATCCCTGATCATTGTCCCATCTCAGATCATCAATTACTGATAGAACAACAGATTCTGGCCCATATTTATACTTTTTGACGCAAAACTGCGCTAACGCAGTTTTGCGTCAAAAAAATTAGCGCCGGCTAACACCATTCTGAAGCGCCATGCGGGCGCCGTATTTATTGAATGACGTTAGCCGGCGTTGCCGCCGGCGCCGTCTGGTGTGCGTTAAAAAAAACGACATACACCAGGCAGCGCCGGCGTAGGGGGATATGGGGCTTGGGCGTCAAGAAATGGGGCAAGTCAGGTTGAGGCAATTTTTTCGCCTCAACCCGATTTGCGCCATTTTTATTTCACTCCCAACCCCCATAGAAATGACTCCTGTCTTAGCAAAGACAGGAGTCATGCCCCCTTGCCCAATGACCATGCCCAGGGGACTTCTGTCCCCTGGGCATGGTCATTGGGCATAGTGGCATGTAGGGGGGCACAAATCAGGCCCCCCTATGCCACAAAAAAACTTTTTAAAAAAACTTACCTGAACTTACCTTAATGTCCCTGGGATGGGTCCCTCCAGCCTTGGGTGTCCTCCTGGGGTGGGCAAGGGTGACAGGTGGTGTCCCTGGGGGCATGGGAGGGCACCTCTGGGCTCCTTCAGTGCCCACAGGTCCCTTAACGGCTGCCTTTTGCAGGCGCTAAAAAACGGCGCAAAAGCGGCCGTACGTAATTTTTTTTGACCCGCCAACTCCCGGGCGTGAATTTTGCCCAGGAGTATAAATCCGACGCACATGCCTCGGAGTCGATTTTTTAGACGGGAACGCCTACCTTGCATATAATTAACGCAAAGTAGGTGTCCACGCAAAAAAATTACGCTAACTCCATGGACTTTGGCGCTAGACGCGTCTAACGCCAAAGTATAAATATGGAGTTAGTTTTGCGTCGGAATTGCGTCAAAAAAAACGACGCAATTCCGGCGCAAACGGAGTATAAATATGCCCCTCTGTGTTTTGCAATGGGTGAAATCCTGCTTGAAGGAGATAAAGAAAATCTGACGCTTGTAAAGGTCAACAGATTGCTTGAGCTACATAGGATTCTATCACTTGATAAGGGAGCAGCGTAATGAGTCTGTAGTTTTCTTTTGTTTTAGTAAAGATGAATTCCCTCCCTGTTTTTGTAACAAGGGGAGCACCATCCGCTCTTAAATGATTTGGGGACTATCCTTTGAGCTAAGGACATAAGACCAAACAAAGGGTTATTAATAACCATAGTTAAAAGGTTTTAGGATTGCCCAAAGATAGAGGTCCAATGGTGAGCCAGATATGGTCTTCGCCACTAGTTCTAGAAACCTTTTTTCACCTATCTCTTGAAAGAAGGACTTGTGAAAGGGATTGATGTCAATTTAATCTCATCCCTATATGATGTCTTTAATTAACTTGATTTTACTAACAAAAAAGTTGTTTAACCTTTCACAAAGTTCTTGAGTAAAGGCTGAACAAGCAATAATTCTTTCCACTGTAGCGAGTTCCTTCAAAATGTTAATATCTTTTTGTTTATTATCAGCTGCTAGGATTTTGTTTCAATGATGAACAGTTTATCCCGAGTCAATTTAGTTTTATATTTGGTCAAGCCGGCACTAAATCTGGTTTTACTTTCCTCATGCTATCTAAGAGGAGGGACGGAGAGCACATGAAGGTCCAGCATATGTGCTCCTCAATAGTATAAATTTCATGAAAAGAGTATGCAGTTCCTATAGAAAAAAGAGTGTCAAAGTGAACAGGTTGGTAATAGACTAAGGGATCAGGAGAGGGCATCTGACTGCTCAGGAGCAAGAGCCCTCACACACTCAGATGGGTGTGATGCTTCATTATGGGTGTGCTCCACGTTGAGCTGGTGCTACGATGCCCAACGGGCCCTGGAGGGGGTCTCTTTGCCAGAGGTTTTTTTTCTGCCGTGTGGGAAGTGAAGTGCTTTAAGAGTAAATTGGTATGGATATGTCCGGGTTAAATTAGACTAGGTGATAGCCTGTCAATTTTAATATGTGGGGCCTCTTGTCTAGATTAACAAAACTGTAATAATGATGGCTAGAAACAGAGATAATAGCCTATTCCAGACCAAAGTGTGATGTTATAAATAGGTCAACATGTTCTTGCCGTGTGTAGTTGCTGTCGCTCAAGGTGTTGCAGCTTGAGTTTTTCCTCCTTGAGTTCTAGTGAAAACTGGGGAACATTGTATTATCAATGGGGCATGTAATTCACAGGTTTTTAACCAGCAGGAGAACTCTTCTAAGCTGAGCTATTTCCTTACTTATGGTAGGTAATGTATGCTGAAGTGTAGATGGCATGGCTTCAATATTGAGTTGATACCATTTACATTTAAATTTGGTTTTAGGTTTGTCCATCTATGGACATTTATAGGAAGGTCAAATTCGATAATGTGGTGGTCCAACCAAATACAATGTTGAACATTTATGTTTAAAAGATTCATACTGTGCCCAAATAAGCTCCAGTAAGTGCCCTTTGTTTTGTGTGACACAGGTGATGTGTTGAAGTTGATTGAATCAACAATTTTGTGGTCTTCACTGTCAGCAGTAGGGTTACTGACCCAATAATTAAAGCCAACACTTATGAGCATTTGAGCACAATTACTGCCATGCACCCAACAGCATTCATCTCTGCCCTTCTTCAAGGATACTGAGGCCGCATGCAGCACACTCTGACAACTGCAACACTGGAGGATCAGCTCAGCCTACTGCCCAAAAAAAGTAAAGCAATCAACAGCTCCAGTGTGACGTTGCTTTGGCTCTGGAGCTGCTGATTTGATGAGGCACTGACAAACATGCTCAGTCCTAGCTCACCAAGTAATCCGTTTAGTGGGACATTTTATGTAAACTGAATTGCACAGTGTTCTGTTACTCTGATGGTGTCCACCCCATTATACCTAGTACTGCAAGAATGAGGTGTTGGCTCTTCTCTGTGATAAAACACATTGTCAACCTGCAGTGAATAACACTGAGCTGTCTCCTTATTTAACCAATTTGCTTTCCCAGGTACCTTTCACACTGTGGTCCACTGAGAACTGTGGGATGTAAAGTCTCAATGAGCCTGTACAGTCTCAATGAGCCTGTACAGGTCAAGATCAACCAACAAAAGAAATTGCCTTGAGTACCAAAGTTTCAACTCAAACCCAAGGCAGAGGCAGGGATTCATCGTGACCTATTTAAGCAGGGGGATTTGGGACCTATTATCAGTAGATGCAATACCTTGATCTTATCTATCAAGAAAGCAGGGAAGGCCAATGTGTTCAGATTCAAACACAATTTCCGCTCCATACATACATGCCAAATAAATGAATGTGCTGGATCTTTGTTCAGCCTTCATTTCCATCGCCACACAAAGGGCTAGATGTATCAAATATTTATGTGATCATAAAAGTTCGCTATCACAAAAATGCATTTTGGTATGTATCAAATCCAATTTGTGATTCTGTAACTTGTTACTAAATCGCAAATTGGATTTGTGACTACATACCAATTTGGTATTAGGATGGGGCGTGTCAAGGGCGTCCCTTCCTAATACCGAATCACAGAGGTATGTATGATTGTTTTGTGACCGTGAATGCAGTCACAAAACAATCGCAGTTATCACCAATTTTAAATTGGTGGTAACCCATTCCGAAGGGACCCTTTCCCTTTGTGAAGTGAATGCATGCGAAAACATTTTTTCAGAGCAGGCAGTGGTCCCACGGACCACTGCCTACTCCTAAAAAATTATTTCTTTTTTAAACGAATCCTGTTTTCCTTTAAGGAAAATGGGCTGCATTTAAAAAAAAAAAAAAAGATCGCTTTATTTAAAAGCAATCACAGACATTGTGGTGTGCTGAGCCCAGCAGGCCACCATGCCTGCGATTGTAGCCATTCACAATGGGTCGCAAATTGAATATTAATGGGGTAGATCCATTTGGGAGCCCTTGCGAATCGCTATATGAAACCCCTGGAGGTTCATACATTCCAATAACGATTACTTGATTGCGATTCGCAAAAAATTTGGTAATTGATATTGGTAATAATGATACATCTGGCCCAAAAAGATAGTTTTATCATTCAGTGGGTCTCAGCAGTCCTGGCCGAGGTTCCTTCAAAGATTTATGGAGCCTCTGTCAATTTCATACCAAGCTTTAAAGAAAGAGCTGGACACATTGGTCTTTCCCCAAAGGTCCACTTTGGTTCAATATGTGAATGACCTTCTCTTGCCATCTGTTATTTTAGACCACTGCAAGGAAGATTCCCTCTACTGCCTCACCGAATTGGTCAAAAAGGGGCACAAGTTTTTGAAAGAGAAACTGCAGTCTTGTCTTCCCTGAGTATGATCTCTGATCATGAAACCTCTATTGGTGAGTGCCGCCTGTCACTTTACTGCGTTGAAATCATTTGTAAGTTGCCACATCCTGTGACAGTCTGCCAGGTACAAACCTTCTTGTGTATGGCTGGGTACTATAGACAGTGGCTCCAGGGCTGTGCTGCTATGGGAAGTCCCTGTAAGAAAATATCAGAAAAGACACCCCATAACCCCTGCAGTGGCCTACAGAAGTCAAAAATGAATTTACAAGCACTGACTTCTGAACATGCTTTGGGGTACCCTTGTTATGTAAATTGTTTACTCTGTATTGTCATGAACGCATTGGTTTTGAGCTTGAGTAATGGTCAAAGACCACACGACCCAGAAAAAGCCTGTAGCTTGCTATTCTTCAGTATTGGACCCAGCTGGGGTAGGGTTTAATTCTGTAGTGGCTTTTGCGCATCTTGTTGAACTTTCTGTAAATACTGTACTGAATACTGCTTTGATTACCGCTGTGCTGCATGCAGTTGTCATTTTTCTTCTCACTACCAAAACTCCTCCTTTCTGCTACCAGACCTTCTAGATGAGAAATAATTTTACTATCTGCGTCACATATTAGTCTTATTCACTGCACCACTTAGAACATTGTACTACTGATGCAAACCCTCAAAGAGGGTGACCCCCCACAACTGTACAAACCCTATATGATTTTGACTTACATTCCCACACAAAACAGTGAATTAATGTATTTTGTTGATGGTTTATGTCTCAGAAATGATTAAGTTGTCCTGGTCAATGGTTATGTTGTATGCACTGTATTCCAAATTGTTGAAATTTGCTGAATGACCAGTGTTATGTCTGTGCAACCTGCTTAACTCCCTGCACTAACTCATGCCTGCATCCTGTTTGAGAAAACGATTGTAACTGTGTATATGAACTTAAAGTATGTGCTTGGAGTGATGCATAACTTTTGGCTCCACTGGATGCAAAAAGAAATAGGTTACTTACCTGTAACTGTAGTTCTCCAGTATTGGACACTTTCATAGATTCACATGCTTGAATACTCCCCCATCGTCGAGATGGGAGTCCCCGGTGGAATATATAACCAGGCCTGAAGATGTATGCACACAATACATGAAGTAGGCCTCAATACAATAACCCATCCTAGTTGTTTTGTAGAATAGTCCCAAACTCAAACTTGAGCCAATCAGATTGCCTCACCCCTTTAGAACCTCCTGTGAAGAGCTGCCTTCCCTCAGATTTTCCTAGCACAAGTGCTGAAAGAACCCAGCACACTGAAAAGAGAGAAGGTGAGCTCCCCGGGGAGGCGGGTGGGCAGCATGTGAATCGATGAAAGTGTCCAATACTGGAGAACTACAGTTACAGGTAAGTAACTTATTTCGTATTCCAGTATTGGAACTTTCAAAGATTCACATGCTTGAATAGAATAGCAAGCAGTAAATAACACATTTTCTGTAGCAAGAAATACTGTCTTTGTCAATCATTATAAATAATTTCAGACAGTTACATGCACAGCAACAAAATAATGCTGTAAACACAAATATATATATATATATATATATATATATATATATATATATATATATATATATATATATATATAAGAAAGGTAAGTAAATAAATAACCAGAAAATGTGATTTAATCTGAAGCGGATGGAGGGAAACAAGCATCTCACCTTATCTGAACAAATGCCTAGGAACTGCTTGACCCATCGCGGCATCATGGAGCAATTCAGCATCCAGGCAGTAGTGCTTCGTGAAGGTGTGCGTTGTCCTCCATGTGGCTGCACAACAGATGTCTGGAAGGGAGACTCCGGAGAAGAGTGCACAAGAAGTGGACACTGCACGTGTAGAATGTGCACGAACTTTACTGTCCAGCGGTCGACCAGCTTTTTGGTGGCAAAAGGCTATGGCACTGGAAATCCATCTGGAGATGTTTTTTTTAGAAACAGGAAGCCCTCTCCTGGGCGCACTAAATACTATGAACAGCTGACTGGATCTTCTGATTGAGGATGTGCACTGCAAATAAAATTTAAGGCATTGCTTGATGTCCAAAGAATGCAGCGATCCTTTCTTCCCCAGTCTGGGGTCGAGGAAAGAAAGCCTTTATGAATACAACCTCGTTCATGTGGAAATCAGTTGGCACCTTTGGGATGAACTTCGGGTTTGTCCGTAGGATGACTGTGTCGTCTGTAAACCTCAAGAAGGGCTCTTGGATGGTAAAGGCCTGAATCTCGCTTACTCTGTGAGCTGATGTCAACGCTAAGAGGAGCGCTACCTTTCAGGTAAGATACTTAGACCCATATTTATACTCTTTTAGCGCTGCATTTGTGTCATTTTTTGACACAAAGCCGGCACAAAATTAAAAAATACAATTGTATTTTGTAATTTTGCGCCAATTTTGCGTAAAAAAACAACGCACATGCAGCGCTAAAAAAGTATAAATATGGGCCTTAATGTCTGATTTATGAATGGGTTCAAATCTTTTCTTCATCAATTGAGTTAGAACTGTATTCAGTTGCCAAGATGGAGGAGGTCGTTTGGCTGAAGGAAAGGATCGGAATAAGCCCTTCATAAACTGCTTTATCAGCCGATGAGACCAGACATCCTTTGGATGGTCGCCCATATCTGGAGATAGCAGTTAAGTGAACCTTAATGGAAGTATGGGCGAGACCAGACTTCACCAGCTGGAGAAGGTACAGTAAAACCTGTTCTGGAGCAGAAGTAAGCGGATGAACACCATTCACAGAACACCATAAACAAAACTGCTTCCATTTTAATGTAAATGTCTTATTGGTGCTGTCTGCCTGAGCTTTAGCTAAAACTGTTTGACAGTCCATGGGAATGTTTAGATGGCCAAATTCATTGAACTCAGGAGCCATGCACATAACCTGAGATGCTTGGGATCCGGATGCCTCACTTGGCCCTGGCTGATGGTGAGCAGGTCCGGAATGTACCACGGCTGACGTGGCCAAGCTGGAGCAATTAGAATTATCTGGCAGGGCTCCGATTTGATGGTATCCGAGAGGTCCTCTACAGAGTGGGAGATGTCAGACCACAGCTGCCTGTTGTACCTGCCCAGAAGTGTCAATGAATTTGCCGCATGGACCACAATTGCTGACATAGAAGAGAACCTCTTCCCGATATTGTTCAGGCACCTTACATCCTTATCAGGAGGGGCTGATAAAGGCGCTGAAGGGATCTTGGAGCATCTCTGGGCAGCCTGGGAAACCACAGAGTCTGGCTTAGGGTGACCCGCTAGGCACGCAGGAGCGTCTTCTGTTGCCTTATATTTCTTATCCAGCTTAGGTAACACCACTGGTACAGTCGCCGGGTTTTTCATAATTTTTAGCCCTTGACTCCAGACATGGTCGATGATTGGGATAGCCTTAACTGATTTTCTGTGCGGCTCTTTAAAATCATACAGAAAGCAGTCCTGCTGCGTAGATGGTAATTGCAGCTCAAACCTCATTGCAGCTCTCTCTGAGAGGTTATGGAAAGAGCCAATATCCTCAGGAGGGGATTCGACTGCCAGTGGCTCCGGAGAAGGGGGTAGCCGGGAGAACTTACTCATCCCATTCGTCCTGGTCGGATAAAATGTCTCCTTCCTCTGCCGCTTCATCAGAAGAGGCCTGGACCTGAGGACTCTGCAGAGCCTGAAGAGGAACTTGTGGTGTTGCAGGAAATGCTGGCAAAGGTGCCGGAGTAGCTGGAGCAGAAACTGCTGGCGTGGGATCTTTCCTCGGTTGAGGGTAGAAGCGTTGTCTGTAATCCGCCAGCATAGCCTGGAGGTCGGACACCAGATCGGAGGACAGAGATACTGTTTCCTGCTGTTGTGGAGCTGGGTCATAGTACTGTTGGCCATAATACGAATCGCCGTCCGACTACTCATGGAATTTCATGTGAATCTGCAAAGGACTCCTAGCTACTCCAAACATTGCATCTTGATCTGAGCCCTCATCCTCATCGTCATCATCTAAAAACGTAGATGGTAAAAATCTTGAAACTTTGCTCGGAAATGTAACAGAAGGTGTTAAGCGAGCTTTAGAGAGCTTTTGAAGTGAAGTATGTTGTGCAGATTGACCCAGAAGTGGTGTAGATGGTCTTTGCCTTTTCATTGGAAGCAATTCTGGTGTTGAGGGCAAAAAAACACTTGTCGTCGCTGGAAACATTGTTGCCGACGACGGTTGAACAATCGACGAGAGCGTCATCGACGGAGGTGCTGTCGACGAGAGCATCGTCGATGTGGGGCATCGCCGACGGGTGTGTTGTCGGCAAGAGAAGCGTCGATGAGATGGGGCGCCCCGTGGATGAAGATGATACTGCCGTTGACGACGATCCAGAAGCAGCTGCCGTTGACGTAGAGATGGTTACCACCACTGGCGTCACCGATGAAACGGTCGTCGACGAGGGTATCGTCGACTGGAACAGAGCTAGGCTTCTTGAATTTGTGAAGCACTTTAGCAGGCTCTGAAGCAGTTTTCTTTACTTTTTTGAGGGATTCTGCACCCAACCTTTTCTTCTGTGGAGAGCCATGCTTTGATGTCTTTTTCCTAGGTGGCTCTTAACCCTCGGAACTTTCTTGTTTTCTTTTAAGAGGCGTTTTGGGGGCAGAAATAGAAGAAGAGGCACTGTCCTCATCATAGGCAGAGTGTCCAGCCTTACCTCTTTGCAGCCACAAAAGAAGACGACCCTCCCTGTCCTTCAGGGTCTTGGTAGAAAACTTTCTGCAGATTTTGCAGTCCTTAGTCTTGTGGCTGGGGTACAGGCAGTAAATAGACTCCTCATGTGGATCCTCCACATATAGGCCCGCATTACAACCCTGGCGGTCGGTGTTACAGCGGCGGTAATACTCCCAACAGGCCTGCGGTAAAAAAAATGGGATCACAACCATGGCGGAAACCGCCAACATAGACAGCCACTTTAATACTCCGACTGCTACGGCGGTAGAAGCAAACACCGAGGCGGTAACCGCCAACAGACAGGTGGAACACAATGTACCACCCACTGAATTACAAGGCACCAATCCGCCACCTTGTCCGGGGCGATACCAACGTCATGAAAAGCACGGCAGAAACAGGACTTGGAACGGAAACCACTCACCTCTCGACACCCAACGAGGAACCAGGATGCCATGGAGCCTGAGTTACAGGTCCTGCCCATGTTGGTTTACCTCCTCTTCTACCAGGAGCAGCAAAGACGCCGGCGACGACCATGGTGAGTACTGCACCTAGCACACAGGGGAGGGGGGAGGAAAGAGAGAGTGATACACACACACGCAACACGTAACACGCAACACCCCCCCCCACCCTCACCCACAACAACATACACACAAATACATGCAACAACATTACATTTACACCCCGTCACCCCCTGGAAGAACGCAAGGACAAAATTAAATGATTGTAACAAGTGTAATCATCGAAAAATCAGATAGGCCAAGATAAATGTAAATCATCAGTATATACAAATATGTACAGCAACTACACAAGTCCGGATAGTAGTGCAATCATTGTCCGTGGACCAGTGGTCCCAAAATGCATGGGCGAAGCCCACACATGATACCTGACTCGAAACGGAGAGAACACTGCTGGGGCATCAGATCGAAAAAAAAACAGGCACCTCAGGGGGATGAATGGACGACGCCACTGCTCCACGAGGGGGCTCCATGCCCACAGTTTGGTCCTGGGGAGTGCAAAGCCACAGTCTCTCAAGTCTCTCAAGTCTCTCAAGTAGGTGGTTTGCCCACTGCTTTATCCTGGGGAGTGCAAAGCCACAGTCTCTAAAGTGGATGTTGTTCTCCACTGGTTCTGGAGGGGGCATTGTGCCCAGAGTGCTTCATCCTGCCAAGGACTGGGGTTGTGGATGCTTGTTTCCACTGGTTCTGGAGGGGGCATTGTGCCCAGAGTGCTTCATCCTGCCAAGGACTGTGTGAGTGGATGTTTTTTCTCCACTGGTTCTGGAGGGGGCATTGTACCCAGAGTGCTTCCTCCTGCCAAGGACTGTGTGAGTGGATGCTTTTCTCCACTGGTTCTCGAGGGAGCTTGGTGCCCAGAGTGCTTCACATGCAGTGTGGCAGGTCCCATTCGCTGACCTGGGTGTGTGTGCCACGAGATTGCTTGGGAACAGGTAGCATGATACTCCATGGAGGCAGAGACACACTCCACTCTGCCACCTCCAGGCCTGCCACCTGCTGGTACAAACAGTGCTGGGTGTCGTGCCTCATGTAACGCTGTGCAGGGTCCAGGACGTCTCCTGCAGCCTCGGATGGCTGCCCATTGGGGATGTTAGCCATGTCAGCTGTGGTGGCACTGTCTGAGCACGTCGCAGAGCTGGTGGCGGTGGTTGCAGCGGTGTCTGTGGCGGAGATGCTGCCGGTAGTGAATGTGTCAGCACCTGTGGAGGGAGACAGCAGGACGTCGCCTGCAGCCTCTGACGGCTGCCCACTGGGGATGATGCTGGGGACTGTTGCAGAGGCAGCAGACATGCAGGTGGCGGTGCAGGTGGCGGTACAGGTGGGGGTGCAGGTGGCAGTGTCCACTGCCGTACAGGTTCCTGTTCTGGTTGCCAGAAGGGGTGACTCTGGTCTCTCAGCCGGAGGCTCCGTGCCCTGTCCTGCCTTCCCCTTCACCCTGTGTCCCTTCCCCACCTTGGATGCCACTGCTATTCCCTTGGCACTGTCCCCTTTTGGCTTGGAGGAGCCCTTGCTGGGTGGTTGGGGTGGCTTTTCCCTACGGCATGTGGGCACCTTCTTCACCTTGGCAGGTGGCGGAATGGGTTGATCCCTGGCCTCGCTAGGTGGCACACTGGCAGCCCTGATGGGTGCCGCCTGCGATGTGACCGGACTTGCTGAGACCACAGTGCTGGAGGATTTGGTGGCTGAGGTGCTGGGCTGGGACCTGGACAACCTGGCCCTAGGGAAAGGATGGGGGGGTTAGGTGTAGGGAAGAGGTCAATGTTAGCCAGGAAGAGTTTCTTAGGCACACTGGGACAGGAAGATGGAGGGGGTTTGGGAGTGGAGGAAGAGGTAGTGGTTGTAGGAGGTGTACGTCTGCTGAATTTGGGTGAAGGTGGATGGCTGTTGGGTGGGTGTGTGGCTGTGTTTGTGTAGTTTGGGAAGGCTCACAGACACACTGGGAGAGGACACAGGGGACGTGTGCATGGTTACTGAGGGTGGTGATTGCACGTGAGCGGTGTGTGGTGATGGGAGTTCTGGTGATGGAGGTAGTGGCTGAGGATGTAGTGCATGCAGGTGAAAGTGGAGACGAGACAGAGAGGGAGAAGGAGGGCGTGGAGGAGGGGGACAAAGTGGAGGCAGTGGATGTTGGTGTGTCTGCATGGGTATGGTGCTTGTGTGAGTGCCTGTGGGATGTGTGATGCTTATGTTTGCCATGTCCACTCTTGTGTGTTCATGAGTGTGCATGCTGGTCTGATGGTGTGCTTGGGATAGGCTGAGGTAGACGGGATTGGGTCTGGGTAGAGAAAGTTGGAGGGGGAGACTGGACACAGGGACAATGGCTGCCATCAGTGCTGAGGCCAAAGCCTGAAATGCTCTCTGTTGGACCGACATGCCAGAATGAATGCCCTCCAGGTATGCATTTGTTTGCTGCAAATGCCTCTCGACACCCTGGATGGCATTTGATTGCCCAACAGTGAGGGCTCTCAGGAGGTCAATAGCCTCCTCACTGAGGGCAGCAGGGCTGACTGGGGCAGGGCCTGAGCTGCCTGGGGCAAAGGAGATGCCCACCCTCCTGGGTGAGCTGGCACAGGAAACACGCTGAGGGGCTGCTGGGAGGGCGGTGCTGGTAGGGGGGTGGCGGCTGTACCTGTTGATGCGGTAGGCACAGAGGTGCCCGCCACCACAAGGGAGATCCCATCTGAGGAGGAGTCGCTGTCGCTGGTGTCTGCTCCTCTCCCCATTGTGGAGCTCCCCTCACCCTCTGTCCCACTGGTGCCTTCAGACTCCATAAATTCACCCTCCTGGTCCATGTGGGTTGCAGCTCCTTCCTGCTCCGGTGCCAATGCTCCTCCGCCAGATGATGCTAATGTACACAAGGACAGGGTGACAAAATAAAAAGGGGGGAAAGACACAAGAGACACATGGTCAATGCCTGGAACACCACTACCATTGGCAGACACAACACACAGGGAGAAGCCCTATGCACTAGCGCATGCACTAACAGTGCAGGGGAAAAGCACATGCCCATGGGGGACTCTGTCTAGACCCATTTCATGCACAGCTGGAACCCATAGGAGCCTAACTAGGTGTAGAGGGCAACTACCACCTTTGGGGTTGGAGTGGCACTGAGCCTGCTAAACAATGGATGTACCGTGGCGTGTCTGCCCTGGCCTAGGGGAACCCACAGCCCACCTCCCCCACCCAGACACCTCGTTGAGCGCACAGTCAGCTGAATGAGACTGTACTCACCCCCTTGTGGCTGCTGGGATGCCCTCAAGCGCCTATCCAACTCAGGATATGCCACCGCCAGGATCCGGTACATCAGGGGGGTCATGGTGCGACGGGCACCCCTTCAACGTTGGGAGGCCATCCCCAGTTGGGCCTCCGCTGTCTTCTTCCTCCAGTGGTGCAGGTCCTCCCATCTTTTACGGCGGTGGGGGCTCCGTCTATGGTAGACCCCCAGGGTCCGCACTTCCTTGGCGATGGCACGCCAAATACCCTTCTTCTGGTGGGAGCTGACCTAGAGGATTAGCGAAGAAAGAATGGATGTTACTCCCCCGTACAGTTCTTCTCACACATTGGCCACAAACCTCCCACCCTGGCCCAGAAAAACATTCACACACCATCCTCACATGCTGGCCTGTCCCCCCCCCTGTCTCTTCCATCCACGACACTCCATCCAATCATGTGCCATCCACCATGCACACAGTTTATTCACCTGTTTGTCTGGAGGACCGTAGAGTTGCGTGTACTGCGGGAGGACCCCAATTACCAGTTTCAACAACTCCTCCGCAGAGAAGGCCGGGGCCCTTTCCCCAGACACTGTAGCCATTGTCGCTTCCAGACGCAGGTCACAGCAGCACTTGCAGTGTAGGTCCTCTCCTGTTGAAGGTCAGGTATCAAGTGAGGGAACTGATATAAAATGGTGGTCACGTCCGCGGCGGTGCGTACCGTCACCCCCGGCGTACATCGTCATTGGCTCCTGGAACCCATAGGGCCCAATGATAACCAATGCTGAATTGCGCAGCTGTCTTCGACCGCCTACTGCGACGCTGCACAACGCCAGCACAGTTAGCTCATTTCCCCTTCTTCCTCCTTACAGGTCAGGCATCCGCCATTTCAGGGAGCCACATGGCAGGCCAACTAACTGCGTCACAACACCTTTGGCCAGGAATATAGCCAGACAAAGGCACACAGAGATTATTTCACAATTGTGCTAAACAGCCTTGTGAAACCTCTGTGGTGTATGACCCTCTGCTCACCCTTCTCCATAGGGCACGTCCGCTGGGGCAGGTGATGAGATGGCGGCATCCTCCGGTGTACAGACCCCTGGTGGACCTGTCGACAATGGAAGACAGACACATCATTATCACTTACAGACTTGATCATCCCACAATCCAGGAACTGTGTGCCCAATTGGAGCCAGACCTGATGTCAGCTATCTGCCATCCCACAGGTATCCCCCCTCTAGTGCAGGTCCTGTCAGTGCTCCATTTCCTGGCAAGTGGCTCCTTTCAAACAACAGTGGCCATGGCATCAGGGATGTCACAGCCAATGTTCTCTAACGTGTTGTCCAGAGTGTTATCTGCCCTGCTGAAACACATGCGCAGCTACATCGTTTTCCCTCAGGTGGAGGATTTGCCCACAGTGAAAGGTGACTTCTATACTTCTATGCCCTGGGACATATCCCCAACATTATTGGTGCCACTGATGGTACACATGTGGCATTTGTCCCCCCCCCCCCCGCAGGAATGAACAGGTGTACAGAAACCGGAAAAGCTACCATTCAATGAATGTGCAGATGGTGTTTTTGGCAGACCAGTACATCTCCCATGTGAATGCCAAGTATCCTGGCTCAGTGCATGACGCTTACATTTTGAGGAATAGCAGCATCCCTTACGCGAAGGGGCAACTCCAGAGGCACCGTGTTTGGCTAATAGGTGAGCCCAAGGTCCCCACACAGTTTAAATAGGTGTCTGGGTATGGGAGAGTCCCTAAGCGTTGGAGGATGTCTAACAGTTGTCACTCGATATTTGCAGGTGACTCTGGTTACCCCAACCTGTCATAGCTACTGACCCCAGTGAGGAATCCCAGGACAAGGGCAGAGGAACGCTAAAATGAGGCACATGGGCGAACTAGAAGGATAATAGAGCGCACCTTCGGCCTCCTGAAGGCCAGATTCCAGTGCCTCCATCTGACAGGTGGCTTCCTATACTACTCACCGAAGAAGGTGTGCCAGATAATAGTGGCATGCTGTATGTTGCACAACCAGGCTTTGCAAGGCCAGGTGCCTTTTCTGCAGGAGGATGGGCCTGATGCTGGTCTTGTGGCAGCTGTGGAGCCTGTGGACAGTGAAGAAGAGGAGGCAGAAGAAGAAGATGTAGACAACCGAAACAACATCATAATGCAAATTTCCAGTGAGTTGAGACACAGGTAAGAGGATGGCACTGCTTCTCACATCTCATACTACTGTAGGACATAGCATAAATCTGCCTTTTAACCTCTGTGTATGGACACTGACATGTCACTTTGGCTTTCCATTTCACAGATCTGGGTCCCACTTTGTGTACTCTGCTATGTTTACTGCTGCCCAACAACTGTGTAACCATGGTATGTGAACATGAACATTGACATTGCTAGATTTCCAAAATGTTGCAATTACACATTTGTAAAAGTACAGACTGACTCCAGATTGATTTGTGATTCAAGGGTGTTTATTTCTGTGCCAATAAGTGGAGGGGGTGTGCAATGGGCTGGGGTGATGGTGGAGGAATGTCTATGGTAGAGTTCAGTTTCTTGGTCTCACAGGTGCATTGTCCAAGGGGGCATAGGAAGTGGAGCAATGGCAGTTTAAGGTGGACAGGGTGACAAAGTGGGTCAGAAGGTTGACAATCAGGAGGGTCTTATTTCCTGGTGGGGTCTTGGCAATGTTCTCTGTCTTGTTCCTGGATCTCAGGGACCGTTAGCAGGGTGGTTCTCTTTCTGCAGGGGGTGGGGTGCTGGTGGCCTGTTGTTCCTGTGGCGGGGCCTCCTGTCCATTAGCGCCGGCAGAGGTGGAGGGCTGTTCATCATCCAGGCTAGTGTCAGGGGCCCGTTTGTGTGCCACTGTGTCCCTCATGGTGTTGGCCAGGTCTGCCAGCACCCCTGCAATGGTAACCAGGGTGGTGTTGATGGACTTCAACTCCTCCCTGATCCCCAGGTAGTGTTACTCCTGCAGCCGTTGGGTCTCCTGAAACTTGGCCAGTACCGTGCCCATGGTCTCCTGGAAATGATGGTATGCTCCCATGATGTTTGAGTCTACCTCGTGGAGAGTGGGTTCCCTGGGCCTGTCCTCCCCCTGTCGCACAGCAGTCCTCCCAGCTTCCCTGTTATGCTGTGCCTCTGTCCCCTGAACCGTATGCCCACTGACCCCAGGTCCCTGATTGTCTTGGGGTGGTGGGTTTGCCTGGGGTCCCTGTAGTGGTGGACACACTGCTGATTGATGTGTCCTGGGGACAGTGGCCCGCTGGGTGGCTGCTGTGGTGGTGTTTCCTGAGGGGGGAGGGTCTGTGATGGCTTGTGACAGTGGCAGGGGAACCGACTGTCCTGAGGTCCCCGATGGGACGGGCTGGTTATCTTGATCCAGGCGTGCAGAGCTGCTGTCATCACTGTGGGCCTCTTCTGTGGGGGGACTGGATATATCTGGCACCTCCTGTCTGGTGACGTTGGGTATGGGTCCTGCTGGGGTGTAAATGCATAGTTTTAGTATCTGTGTGTGCCATCTTGTGCATTGGGTGAGTTACCCTCTACTCCTGTCCTTGCCTTGTTGTGTTTTGGGGTCTGTGTGGGAGTCTTTACTGGACATGCTTTGGCAATGGGTGCCAATGCTTTGGTGTTGCATGCAGGGCTTGGTATTGGGATTGGTGGGTTGTGATAGTGGGGCATATGTGAGGTGTTGGAGTGATGGGGGCGAGGGGTAGGGTGGAGGTATGTGATGGCATGCAGGTAGGGTGGGGGGATATGGTAATTAAGATTTGACTTACCAGAGTCCAGTCCTCCTGCTACTCCTGCGAGGCCCTCAGGATGCAGTATTGCCAAGACTTGCTCCTCCCATGTTGTTAGTTGTGGGGGAGGAGGTGGGGGTCCACCGCCAGTCCTCTATACAGCAATCTGGTGTCTGGATACCACGGAACGCACCTTCCCCTGTAGGTCGTTCCACCTCTTCCTGATGTCATGCCATGTTCTTGGATGCTGTCCCACTGCGTTGACCCTGTTGACGATTCTCCGCCATAGCTCCATCTTCCTAGCAATGGAGGTGTGCTGCAGCTGAGATCCGAAAAGCTGTGGCTCTACCCGGATAATTTCCTCCACCATGACCCTGAGCTCCTCCTCAGAAAACCTGGGGTGTCTTTGAGGTGCCATGATGTGGTGTGGGTGATGTGTGAGGTGAAGTTTGTTGTGCTGTGTGAAATTTTGTTTTGGTGTGTTTTGATTGAGGTGCGTGGATTTTGTATGAGTGATGGTGTGGTGTGCTTGTGGATACTGGTGTAGTGTTGGCTATTCTATCTCTGTGCCTCTTCCCAAAACTGTCATTGTAAGGGGTTGTGGGTAATGTGGGTGTGTGTTTTATAGTGGTGTGGGTGTGGTATGTGTATGTGTTTTAGGTGTGTGTATTTCGAACTGTCCAATGTGGTTGTGTTTTGTAGGTGTGCGTGGATTTTGAGCGCGGCGGTGTGTACCATCAATGGTTTACCACGGTTGAAAGACTGTTGCGTTGATTCGTGGGTCGTGATAGTGTGAGCGTATTCTTGTTGGCGTGACTGTGTGGGTTTTGGTATTGCCAGTTTAGCACTGACCTTTGGTGTGGCGGACTTGTGTGGGTGTCTGTATTGTGCCGGATTACGATATGTGGATCGTAATACCTGTAGCAGATTTCTGTCGCGACCACAGTATGTTGGCGGCCTTCAGCACGGCGGTAAACGGGATTGACAGCCAGGGTTGTAATGAGGGCCATAATCTCTTTTTTAGGCATGAGGCACAGGATATGAAAAGGCCTTTCTTTGGTGTCTCTGACATGGCAGCCAGTTTGAATCACCAGAGCAGATAGAAATATCCAAAAGCTGTAGAAACAGGTCTTCTGACAGAATATTTTGAGCAGAGCTCAAAGGAGACTCCTCAGCACAACGGTGCAGTGGAAAATCTGAGGGAAGGCAGCTCCTCACAGGAGGTTCAAAAGGGGTGAGGCATTCTGAATGGGTCAAGTTTTAGTTTGGGTCTATTTTACAAAACGACTAGGATCGGTTATTGTATTGAGGCCTACTTCATGTATTGTGTGCATACATCTTCAGGCCTGGTTAATTATTCCACGAGGGACTCCCATCTCGACGACGGGGAAGTATTCAAGCATGTTAATCTATGAAAGTTCCAATACTGGAGTAAGGGTTAGTATCATATGCTGCAACCCCTGTAAAGTACAGCTAATATATACAGAATATGTAGACCATTTTGATGTTACCCCAGCAAATTGAATTTGCCAAGTGTTCTGTTAATCAGTATCCTCATCATAATGAAGTGTATGGAGAGAAGGTCCTTATATATTCAACCACTAGAAATGCTGCTCTGTTAAGTACTGGTGATGCTACCGAACATTGTGCAAATGTATTTATTTCCTGTACCTCTGCTGAAAGATTTGTCTGTTGCAGGAATGAGCCTCTGAGAGTGAGAAACATTACTGGATCAAGCAGAAGTATGTGTGCAAGAGACTCTGAAGGAGTGTGAAGAAACAGCTTGGAGTGTTTGGTCACACCACAATTTCTATTCCCCAACTTCTCACGGTTGTACCATGGAGCTGCCCCTGTTGGTAGAGATGGAATGATACATGCTGCTGCAACACACTGGTATGCCCGCTTCTTCCCTTCAAAGGTCAGAAATTATTGCCACAGGGTTCAAGATCAATCCTGCTCAGATGCTATAACAGGGCCTGTTTGTCCATTGGCAGAGGAATTGTATCCATATGCCAAGCTGTGCTTCATTGTCCTATAAACTTGTGGTTGTCTGTATGTTTTCGGGATGGGTGGAAGCTTACCCATGCATAAGAGCAGATACCATTGTAGTTGCAAAGTGCTTACTTAGGGACTTATTTCACGTTTGGAATCCTAAGTTGCCTTTCAAATGACCAAGAAATCACTTAATTTCATCTGTAGTGCATGAGATCTGCAAAGCATCTTCAGACACGTTAATTAGTGAAAGACGTCAATAAAACCTACCCAGCATGACCTCTATCAGATCCTAATTATCACCAACATAGCTAAAAGTGTTGTGGTCTGTTGACGTGGATCTACTCTTACCAGTGCAAACGTGCTGCACTGCCCCCAGTCTACTGTTCACCACTGCATGCTTCTGAACATACATCAAGGCTCAGACTGGCACCTTTTGCTGATGCTATCCCTACTACTGGCTTGATATCTGCCAGTGAGTCAGATTCCCTGTTTCCACTTTCTTCATCTGCACCTACACAGCAGTGCACTGCTGAATCCTCAACCTCAGCCCAAGAGAAGCAGCTCTTCTGGATATTGGATTCCTCTATAAGTCTGGCCTACTATCTTTGCCACTACCCTCTGCTTCTGGCTTTTAGTGGGATGCATCATTGCTGTGAACAGAATTGCTGTGGAATGGGGAGTTATCAAAGGACCAAAATGTACTGAATCTGTTCTTGAGCGGCGCCACTGCTCTGTGTATGTGTTAAGTCAGACACTCACCTACAAACTAGGGGGCATATTTATACTCTGTTTGCGCCGGAATTGCGTCGTTTTTTTTTACGCAATTCCGACGCAAAACTAACTCCATATTTATACTTTGGCGTTAGACCCGTCTAGCGCCAAAGATCTTGGAGTTTGCGTCATTTTTTAGCGTGGACACCTACCTTGCGTTAATGATATGCAAGGTAGGCGTTCCCGTCTAAAAAATGACTCCGAGGCATGTGCGCCGTATTTACACTCCCGGGCAAAAATGACGCCCGGGAGTGGGCGGGTCAAAAAAAATGACGTCCAGCTGTTTTAGCGCCATTTCTTAACGCCTGGTCAGGGCAAGCGTTAAGGGACCTGTGGGCTCGGAAGGAGCCCAGAGGTGCCCTCCCATGCCCCCAGGGACCCCCTCTGCTACCCTTGCCCACCCCAGGAGGACGCCCAAGGATGGAGGGACCCATCCCAGGGAACTTAAGGTAAGTTCAGGTAAGTATTATTATTATTTTTTTCTTGTGGCATAGGGGGGCCTGATTTGTGCCCCCCTACATGCCACTATGCCCAATGACCATGCCCAGGGGACAGAAGTCCCCTGGGCATGGCCATTGGGCAAGGGGGCATGACTCCTGTCTTTGCTAAGACAGGAGTCATTTCAATGGGGGTTGGGAGTAAAAAAAAATGGCGCTAATCGGGTTGAGGCGAAACTTTTGCCTCAGCCTGACTTGCCCCATTTTTTGGCGCCCAAGCTCCATTTTCCCCTACGCCAGCGCTGCCTGGTGTAAGTCATTTTTTTTGACGCACACCAGGCAGCTCCGCCGGCTAACGTCATTCCATAAATACGGTGCCCGCATGGCGCTTTGGAATGGCGTTAGCCGGTGTTAAATTTTTTGACGCACAACTGCGTTGGCGCAGTTGTGCGCCAAAAAGTATAAATACGGCCCTAGGTTTTTTGCTGAAGTGTTGTATGGCTACCCAATACCTCTTGTACAGCTCTCAACATACACTTAGAGCAACAAGCATTGGAGTTCTTCCCAAGGGTGAAGGGTGATGGGATGGGTGACCAGAGACAAAAATCAGGCTGATTCAGGGGACTGTGCCTCATGTTTGTGGTTTCTCCATGCTATCTATACTTCAGACTGTGGAGACTTGAAGCTGTCATTCCTTTGAAGGTCATTAATGTATATAATTGCGGTGTTCTGCCAAACACACGAAAACAAGTTTAATGCAACATAATTTTTGTTTGTTACACTAATTTGTTTAAATAAACAATGCAATCTCTAGCAACACTCCTTTTTAGTATGGTTCCATCCTTAGGTAAGTTTGTGGAAACAACATTCTCTTACACCCGGTCGAGCTTCATTGATGTTTGGTTTTTTAACAAAGTGATTTCAGTAAACAAAAGATTGAGGACCTCATTACAACCCTGGCGGTCGGTGATAAAGCGGCGGTAACATCGCCAACAGGCCGGCGGTAAAAATAATGGAATCATAACCACGGTGGAAACCGCCAACACAAACAGCCACTTTAACACACCGACCGCCACGGCAGTAGCAGCAAACACCGCGGCGGTAACCACCAACAGCTAGGCAGAAGACAATGTACCACCCACTGCTACACAACACGCCTATCCGCCAGCTCTTTCGGAGCGGTACCAACGCCATCAAAATCATGGCAGAAACAGTACTCTGAAGGGAAACAACTCACCTCTCGACACTCAAGAAAGACCCACGACGCCATGGAGCCCGAGCTGCACTTTTTCCCAATGCTGGTGTACTGTCTCATACACCTGGAACACGAACGCCGGCGAAGATGACCTCAGTGAGTACTGCACCTAGCACACAAGGGAGAGGGGAGGAAAAAGAGAGCGAC
The DNA here is from genome assembly GCF_031143425.1 of Pleurodeles waltl. Lineage (NCBI taxonomy): Eukaryota > Metazoa > Chordata > Amphibia > Caudata > Salamandridae > Pleurodeles > Pleurodeles waltl. The sequence goes on along the minus strand of NC_090437.1, from coordinate 315,754,994 downwards.
ACACACACGCAACACCCCCGCCCCCAACACTATACACACAAACTTATGCAACAACATTACATATACACTCCGCAATCCTCAGGAATAACGCAAGGACAAAAGGAATTGATTAAATTGAGTGTAATACTAAATTTAGAAAAATACGTTCTTAAAGCAATAAACAGTATGTAGAATATATACAAAAGGAGGGACAATGCCCACTCCAAAATGTCTGTGGCCCACTGGGCCAAAACACATAGGCCAAGGCCACACTTGACTCCTGCCTCAATATGGAGAGAACACTGCAGGGGCATCAAGTCAAAAACACACAGGGGGATGGGGAATGGGAGGACACCTCAGCAGAAAGATGGTACAACGCCACTGGCCTGGAGGGGGCTCCATGCCCACAGCTTGGTCCTGGGGAGTGCAAAGCCAGTCTCTCAAGTGGGTGGGTTGCCCACTGTTTGGTCCTGGGGAGTGCAAAGCCACAGTCACTCTAGTCGGTGGGTTGCCCACTGCTTGGTCCTGGGGAGTCCAAAGCCACAGTCTCTCAAGTGGATGTTTTCATCCACTGGTTCTGGAGGGGGCCTTGTGCCCCTTGTGCTTCATCCTGGCAAGGAGGGGCTGAGTGGATGTCTTCTTCCACCGGTCCTGGGGGGGCCTTGTGCCCAGTGTGCTTCATCCTGGCAAGGAGAGGCTGATTGGATGCCTTCTTCCACTGGTTCTGGAGGAGGCCTTGTGCCCAGTGTGCATCCTGGATGGGGCAAGGCCACAGTCTCTCACCTATGTGTCACACCGACAAGTGTTGCAGGGCCCAGGACGCACTGCAGCCCATGTAGTCACCACTACACACTGCTTGCCGGCGGTGACAGCTGCTCAGTGGATGCCAGTTGCGCTGCAGGTGGCGGTACTGGCAGTGGTGGTGGTAGCCTCCAGGCCTTCACCTGCAGCCTCGGACGGCTGCCCACTGAGGCTGGTGCTGCTGGTGGCGGTGCTGGACACGGTGCAGGTGGCGGTGCTGGCCGCGGTGCAGGTGGCGGTGCTGCCAGTGGTGGTGGTAGCTTCCAGGCCTTCACCTGCAGCCTCAGACGGCTGCACACTGGGGCTGCTGCTACTGGTGGCGGTGCAGGTGGCGGTGCTGGCAGCGGTGCATGTGGCAGTACTGGATGCGGTGCAGGTGGTGGTGCTGCCATTGGTGGTGGTAGCCTCCAGGCCGTGACCTGCAGCCTTGGATGGCTGAAGTGCCATGACTGGTGTTGTGTGCCCCTTCCTGCCCTTGGCAGATGGTGGTGCCTTCTTGCTTCTGCCAGCTGGTGTCTTTTTCTTGCCCTTGCTGGCTGGTGGTGCCTCCTTCCCCTAGCTGTCTGGTGTCCCCTTCTTGCCTGTGCTAGGTGGCGGACCCTTCTTGGCCTTGGCAGGTGGTGCTGGCACACTGGCTGGGCTGACAGGTGCCTCCTTGGAGCCTCTCACACCTGCAGTAGCTGCATAAACCACAGTGGCCGTGGACTGGGTGGCTGAGGTGCTGGGCTAGGTTCTGGCCACCCTGGCCTGAAGTGAAGGACGGGCAGAGGGGTAGGGAATAGGTCAAGGGTGGTGAGGAAAAGCTTCTTAGGGATACTGGGACGGGAAGAGGGTGAAGGTTTTGGAGTGGAGGAAGAGGGAGTGGTTGTAGGAGATGACAGACTGCTGTGTGTAGGTGCAGGTGCATGGGCTGGTTGCTGTTGTGAGGTGGATGGCTGTTGGGTGTCTGTGTGCTTGCGTTTGTGTACTTTGGGAGGAGGGGGTCACAGACACAGTGGGAGAGGACACAGGGGAGGTGTACATGGATGTGAGGGTGGTGACTGCCAGTAAGAGGCGTGTAGTGATAGGCGTGCTGGTGACAGAGGTAGTGGAAGAGGATGTAGTGCATGCAGGTGTGAGTGAGACGCTACTGGGAGGGAGGTGGACGAGGAGGAGGAGGGGGCAAAGTGGAGGCAGTGGATGTTGGTGTGTCTGCATGTGGATGGTGCTTGTGTGAGTGCTTGTGAGATGAAGTTTGGTGCTTGTGTTTGCCTGAGCCTCTTCTGTGTGTTGATTTGGGTGATTACTGGTCTGAAGGTGTGCTTGGGATAGGCTGGGGTTGAGGGGATTGGGACTGGGTAGAGGAAGTTGGAGGGGGGAGGCTGGAGACAGGGACAATGGCTGCCATCAGTGCATTGGCCAGAGCCTGGAATGCTCTCTGTTGGGCCGCAACGCCAGAGTGAATGCCCTCCAGGTATGCATTTGTTTGTTGCAAATGCTCTTCTACACCCTGGATGGCATTCAGTATGGTTGACTGCCCAACAGAGAGGGATCTCAGGAGGTCAATAGCCTCTTCACTGAGGGCAGCAGGGCTGACTGGGGCAGGGCCTGAGGTGCCTGGGGCGAAGGAGATGCCCACCCTCCTGGGTGAGCGGGCACGGGAAACTCGCTGAGGGGCTGCTGGAAGGGCAGTGCTGGTACGGGGGTGGCGGATGTACCTGTAGTTGGGGTGGCCACAGAGGTGTCCGCCACCGCCAGGGAGCTGCCATCAGAGGGGTCGCTGTAGGTAGTGTCCCCTCCTGTCTTTGTCGTGATGCTCCCATCGCCCTCCATCCCACTGGTGCCCTCACCGTCGGTGGATTCAGCCTCCAGGCCCATGTGGGATGCAGCTCCCTCTGTCGCCGGTGCCTCTGCTCCTCCGCCAGATGATGCTAATGCACACAAGGACAGGGTGACAAAACAAAAAGGGAGGGAGAGACAAAGGATACACTTGGTCAATGCCAGCAACAACACTACCGTTGGCGTACACAACTCACAGGGAACAGCCCTATGCACTTGGCCATGCACTACCAGTTACAATGCTAGTCACCAGCCCATGAGGTACAATGCATAACGCCATTAGCTGCACACCTGAAACCCACAGGACCCTGCCCAGTAGTAGATGCCCACTAACATTATTGGGGTTGGAGTGCATCTGAGCTTGCCCATCATTGAAAATACCCTGCCATGTTCACCATGGTCTACGGGCACCCACAGCCCACATACCCCACCCAGGTAATACTTTAACGCGCGCAAAGTCATGATTCAGAATCTGTACTCACCCAACTCCGGATAGGCCATCGACAGGATGGGGAACATCAGGGGGGTCAGGATATGACGGGCACCCCTTCCTCGTTGGGAGGCCAGCCCCAGCTGGGCCTCCACCGTCTTATTTGCCTAGCGGCACAGGTCCTCCCACTGTTTACGGCAGTGGGTGCTCCGCCTGTCAAAGACCCACAGGGTCCACACCTCCTTGGCGATGGCACACCAAATACCCTTTTTCTGATGGGCGCTGACCTGCAGAAAAAACACAGCAGAAAACATATTAGTCATACCGTCCGGACTGTTATACTTATGGCCCAAATGTACCCCCATCCCCTTACGCACATACATTGTCCACCATACATGCAGCACTCTGCCCAGGACCCCTCAGACCCCCCCTACACGAGGCTTACACACACACAGCAATCCATACATTCATGGCCCATGCATCATGCTCACAGTGTACTCACCTGTTTGTCTGGAGGACCATAGAGTAAAGTGTACTGGGGTAGGACCCCATCCACCAGTCTCTCCAACTCCTCCGAAGTGAAGGCAGGGGCCCTTTCCCCAGACACTTGAGCCACTGCCGCTTCCAGACACAGGTCACAGCAGCACTTGCAGTGTAGGTCCTCTCCTGTTGAAGGTCAGGTAGCAAGTAAGTGAACAGATAGGAAATGGCGGTCACGTCCGCGGCGGTGCGTACCGTCACTGCCGGCGTACATCGCCATTGGCTCCTGGAGCCCACAGGGCCCAATGATAACCAATGTGGTGTTGCTTGGCAGTCGGCGACCTCTGACCACGACGCACAACGCCACCGGAATTACTTCATTTCCATTTGTCCCTCCTCACAGGCCCGGCAGCCGCCATTTCAGGGGGGGCAGAGGCCATGGCACATAACGGCGTCACAGCAGACATTGGCACATCAACTGGCTTACGACTTCACATACTGTTTCTGTAAGGAAATTAATGTTGGAATATGTGTGTATATGACCTTCTGCTCACCGTTTTTCACCCTAGAGTTCAACCACTGAGGATGAATAGGAGATGGAGACATCTCCCTGTGTACAGACCGCTGGTGGACCTGGCAACAATGGAGGACAAGCACATTATCCTGACCTACAGACTTGATTGGGCCACAATCCAAGAACTGTGTGCCCAACTGGAGCCAGACCTGATCTCAGCTATCCGCCACTCCACTGGTATTCCCCCTCTAGTGCAGGTCCTGTCAGTGCTTCATTTCCTGGCAAGTGGTTCCTTCAAAGCGACAGTGGCCATGGCATCAGGGATGTCACAGCCTACGTTCTCAAACATGCTGACCAGAGTGTTGTGTGCCCTGCTGAAACACATGCACAGCTACATCGTATTCCCCCACGTGGAGGATTTGGCCACAGTGAAGGCTGACTTCTATGCACTGGGACATATCCTTGTGATGCTATTAATTGTGTTTGACTAATGACTTTGTGTTTCACCACTGCGCATATTAGTTGCTCAATGTTCACCAGTAGCACATTATGGGCCATATTTATACTTTTTGACGCAAAACTGCGCTAACGCAGTTTTGCGTAAAAAAAATTGGCGCCGGCTAACGCCATTCTAAAGCGCCATGCGGGCGTCGTATTTATTCAATGATGTTAGCCGGCGTTAGCCGCCGGCGCTGCCTGGTGTGCGTGAAAAAAAATGACGTACACCAGGCAGCGCCGGCGTGGGGGAATATGGAGCTTGGGCGCCAAAAAATGGGGCAAGTCAGGCTGAGGCAAAATTATCGCCTCAACCCGATTTGCGCCATTTATTTCGACTCCTAACCCCCATTGAAATGACTCCTGTCTTAGCAAAAACAGGAGTCATGCCCCCTTGCCCAATGGCCATGCCCAGGGGACTTCTGTCCCCTGGGCATGGTCATTGGGCATAGTGGCATGTAGGGGGGCACAAATCAGGCCCCCCTATGCCACAATTTAAAAAAAAAAAAATACTTACCTGAACTTACCCTAATGTCCATGGGATGGGTCCCTCCATCCTTGGGTGTCCTCCTGGGGTGGGCAAGGGGCATGGGAGGGCACCTCTGGGCCCCTTCCGAGCCCACAGGTCCCTTAACGCCTGCCTTGTCCAGGCGCTAAAAAACGGCGCAAAAGCGGCTGGACGTCATTTTTTTTGACCCGCCCACTCCCGGGCGTGATTTTTGCCCGGGAGTGTAAATACGGCGCACATGCCTCGGAGTCACTTTTTTAGACGGGAACGCCTACCTTGCATATCATTAACGCAAAGTAGGTGTCCACGCTAAAAAATGACGCAAACTCCATGGACTTTGGCGCTAGACGCGTCTAACGCCAAAGTATAAATATGGAGTTAGTTTTGCGTCGGAATTGCGTAAAAAAAACGACACAATTCCGGCGCAAACAGAGTATAAATATGCCCCTATATGTTTTGTTCAGTTTAGCGCCTATTGGCTTTGACATGCTGTATTCAGTTTAGCTGCCTATTGGCTTTGACATGATATTAGACATCACATTTTGTATTCAGCTCAGCTGCCTATTGGCTTTGACATGACATTAGACATTACATTTGATATTTAGGTTAGCTGCCTATTGCCTTTAACGTGGAGTTAGACATTGCAGTTGAGAATCCAAGCTGTATTTTTCCAAGCTATGTTTTTCCACAAGATGAACCAAGCTGTTTTCTTCACACCAGACTAGACCTGATAAGAGAGAGTACATTTGGTGTTTTCCTTTCTGCTCAGGCTTGGGAAGAGGAGAAGTCTAGGAGATCTGGCCAGTCTCCAAAGGCTTGCGTAGTTTTCCTGAGTCTGAGAGGAGGGGGCACACTTTTGTAAGGCTGACTCTGGGCTACAGTGAGTTGTATTCGAATCTGCTTGACTTCAGGCTGGAACTAGGCGCCAGTTGCCAGTCTCCCGTTTGGGTAGATAATCTCTTTCTCGCAGTTGACTGGAGTCATCAACTTGCAGACCACAGAAAGATGAAGCTGAGTTAGGCCCTGCCGCCTTGCTCAAACGGTGATGAATTTAATTTTTATGCTTTGCTTTGAATATATTATCTTTATGCTGTGTACATTGCAACTGAGAAGTACTGTGATATATTTTGTTTTCATTGCTGCGACTACTTTTACTCTTTTGAACGTGTGCTTGAAGTCTATTAATTCGTCTCTCAAGAACTTGTGGGTGGGGAAGAATTAACAACAATAAAGGTCTTCTTTGAACTCAGAAGTGCATTCCAGAGAGGTTCTGTAAGCTCTGATACGAGATAAGTAGGAAGGCAGAACATGTTGGTACCAGAAGTGGGGCCGAATTATAGATTTCTACGTGCACAATTTAAAAGTGTAATTGTTTTTTTGTTGTTTAGAGAATTACAGAAGCACGGCAGACCATGTTTGAAAATGCATGTGTAGTTAAACTGCCTGATGGTGCTGTGAGAAACATGTTTTCTTTTTGTGATAAAGCATATTTAGAAAATGTGCCTTTTGGAAGCAATGATGTTCCTTTTGTTTTTCACAGAAGGATTTGGATACTTTTATCTGCTTACAGAAAAATGCAGGAGAAATGTAGGCAGTTAGAACATGAAAATAAGAATTTACGTGAGCAAATTAGCCAGAACACGTTAATGCAAGATAATGCTGAAAGTTATAAAACTGCTGTTTTAGAAGAATCTGTCTTTTCCCATTCCAGTAATGAGGGGGTTAAGACAGCTGTGAGCCAGTCTGAGCCTCCGTGTGAGCCAGGTTTTTTGGCAGTCGAAGTGCATTCCTTAGCTGATAACACGGAGAACAGAGCTCAGAATGTGATTTATGAGGTAGCGTTGCAAAATGAACAAGTAAAACGAAAGATTTTAGAGTTTCTTACTGTTTGCACTAAGCAAGAGACACCGAGTTTCATTAGCTTGTTTGATTTTTGGAAACAGAATAGCCCTCATCTGAGTGAAATCCTAACACTTTGGTATTGTCAAAGCCCAGCTCACCTGAGTTCTTGTTTAGTTCTGATGGAGGTTGAAGACAATCCGACCCCACCCTGAAACTGCTTGTTCCAGCACACTAGTTTTTAAAACAGTGCACTAAGAACAGAAGCTCAAGGGAAGGGAGGAAGTGGATAAAATAAAAAAAAGAGACAACACCGTTCTTGCGTTTCCACTGTTGAAGTGCTGCACAAATCTGCGGCCCTTTCTGACTTCTGTAGAAACTGGTGCCTAATGAAACATAAACAAAGAACAGATAAGTGCAACCTATTCTTAAATGGGTTCCTGACTATCCCTTTATTTATTAGAAATTCTCTTCTAAAAGTACCTCTTGGATCCTGGTCTCTAGTTTCCAGGTTTGGAATGTGTTACTGCTCTGGGATGTGTTTTCTATTACTGTAAAGCTTCTAAAACATTAAACAAATACCGTTATCAGAATTACCAATATCAAACATTCATCATAATATAACTAAAGCCTAAATTCCCAATAGCAGACTCACTTTTCCCATATTTCCAGAATCTTTTATAAAACAAATACTGTACTTTTACATCAAAATACAGCATGTAATTTGTGCAAGTCCTTGATTTACTGTTTGCCTTGCTGTTAATGGTTTCCACTGTTCGATTCTTAAAAGTTCCATGAGAAAAAACAATGTTTGCTTCACAAAGTTCTGCAAAATATTCTTGTAACAAAGAGTTTGAATCACAATGTTCGTGGAAGGTATTTCGTTTCAAATTGTCTATACACGAATCCAGAAATTGTTGTCAAAGTTCTTTCAGGTAATAAAAGGTTTTGCACTTACTTGTTGCTGGCAAGAGATACTGATCAGTCCAACCTTGTCTTCTTTCTCTTTTGCAGGTTACTCATAGGAGAGAGGCTGAAGCAAAGAGGAACCGGAAACCGGAAGAAGGAAGAGCCAGAAGCTGCGCCCATTGAAGTCAATGAAAGTCTGTAAAGAGCAGGAGTGCCAGCGCCGAGGGATCTGTTCTCAGGTAAGCGGGAGGTAGACGAGCACAAGCACTGGGTGAGGCTCGGGGGATGCCTTTTATAGACAGGGCTGGGTGTGGTTTGAAGGGCTGGGTGTGGTCCTCACATGCTGCACATGTTCTTGGAAGGTGTGCAGAGCTGGGTGTGGTTTGAAGAGCTGGGTGTGGTCCTCACATGCTGCACATGTTCTTGAAAGGTGTGCAGAGTTTCAGTTATTATACAAATGAGTTGGATTAACACATGGCCTAAGGAGGAGTATTTTAAAGAAGCCTTGGTAAAAGCAAGGCCCAATGTGTAAACAAAACAGCACATTAAACAACATACACAGAAGCCTAGGGGGGGGGGAGGTGAGATAACAAGAAAGGCTTTCAATAGTAAGTTTAAAAGGGAGCTATTACAGAACCCACTAGTGCAGTGAGAGGGGACATGCTCTTTGCTGTGTACAAACCCTAACAGGTATATGGTCCCTAGGAAAAAATATAAGCAGCTGCGAGCTTGTGATTTGGCAAATGAAATAATGCAGACTTTAGGTTTCTGCGCAGTACAAGAGGGAAACACTGATTTATATGTAAATCAGGAACAGGGGAAGAAAAGAGTGCCCCTAGCTAGGATCATACACTGGATCTGGTACCTGCAAGACAGGGCTAGAGTACCACAGGTAAAAGAGTCACTAGTGAAATTGAGTGCACCATTTGAATTCGTGTCCCCTGAGGATAAAAAGCATGTTTGTTTGACTAATGATTTATTGACTGAAATGTTGTTTTCTGGCACAGGAGAAGGAACAGCGTTGTACAATGTGTGTCAGATTTTAAAGCAAGAGCTACGTGAGATGTGTCATTTTTACACTGATTCTTGGTTCACTGCAAATGGTTTAGCTGTTTGGTTTTCCACATAGCTTGTGCATAACTGGTTCAATTCCCTTGCAGATGTTAAAGAGAAAAATTCAGAGAGAGAAGTGTTCACCCAGAATTCTGACTTAGTGGGGATGGCTAAGTGGGTGCACCAGAAATGTGAACAGCTGGGAGAAAAAGCCCCTTACAGGTGGGCAGAGATGAGAGAGATGCACATTCCCCTAGATTTGATAAAAACTGTGCAGCACGCACAAGAGAAATCTGTCCCACAAGCAGTCACAGAGCAGTTGGGGAGAGGAAAGTTACCAGGACAGATATGGAAAATTGATCAGGTTTTAGGGGGAGTGATTGCTGCAGATTACCAAGGAGAAATTAAAATTATGCTGGCATTTAGAAAATAATCTGATTCACTCATACAAATTGGAGACGGAATGGCCCAACTTGTCAAAAGTGCAGTGAATGAAGGTTTGGTAAAGAATGAGTCTGCCCCAGCCCTTCTGACAGTGCAAGAAAAGGGAAGCTGTGGTGCAGCAGATAAAAACCTCAGTGCTGAGGTGTGGGTTGAAACCCCATATGATCCTCCAGAATCTGCAGAAATTATAACAAAGGGCCCCAAAAATGTCCTGCTGATTATAAAACAGGGAAAAGAGGAAGGGTACATTTCAAATGACAAATTTTATTTGCAAGAAAAGTCATACTTTTTTTCTTTTGCAGATCCTACCACGTTTCGCCACTGTCCGTGAGTGTGCTGTGTGGTCCCCCTTCGGGTGTGTGCGTGTGGGGTCGGGGAAGATACCGAACCCCCAACCTGAACCTGACTGAGTAAAGTGCAAGCACCATGGATCCATTTTGCGCAAGTGGCGCCTTCAGTTCAAGTTCAACTTGTTTGATTACATTCTTCTACTGGAACTAAGCAACCTTAACAGTTAACTGTCTGTGCTTTTTCATATGGAACTCTGACTTTCACTTACCTTCCAGCAAACCTTTCAGGTGGACCGTGCACCTTTACATGAGTAGAACTCATGCTACATCAAATTGCTATTTTAGAGACACTATCATCTCATTTAGAGTATAAAAGTTTCAGTCTTTTCTGTGTAGATGTATCTGAGGTGAAAGGTTATGAGATCTATATGTTAATCCACTTCTATTGCTTTACAGTGATTGCTTTGATCATTCAAATCTGATTAGCTTACAATGTTTCTTTTTCTGTTGATGTTTGTTTTTTGTTTTTTGTTTGAAACAAGAGATATGTGAAACAAAAATTCATTGGTCATAGGGTGGAATGTGATGCTATTAATTGTGTTTGACCAATGACTTTGTGTTTCACCACTGGGGATATTAGTTGCTCAATGTTCACCAGTAGCACATTATGGGGGTCATTCCAACCCTGGCGGTCGGTGTTAAAGCGGCGGCTAACCCGCCAACAGGCTGGCAGTTTAAAAAATGGAATTCGGACCCTGGCGGAAACCGCCAACAGAGACCGCCACAATAACACTCTGACCGCCACGGCGGGACAAACAAACAGCGCGGCGGTCACCGCCAACAGACAGGCGGGAGTCAATGTACCGCCCACCCTATCACAACCCACCAATCCGCCACCTTTTCCGGGGCGGTAGCCCCGCTGATAAAAACACGGCGGAAACAGACATTTCAAACGGAAAACGCTCACCTCATACACCCCACGAGGAATCTGGACAGCATGGAACCCGAAATACACATCCTACCAGCTATTGTATTCCTGCTCCTCTACCAGGAACACGAACGCCGGCGCAGAAGACTACGGTGAGTACTGCACCTACGACACAGGGGAGGGGGAAGGAGAAAATATTACGGGCACACATACACTACACACCCACCACCACCCTCACCCACTACAACACACACATCAATGCATAGCAATACATCACTGTTACAACCCCCAAACCCCCCGGAAGAATGCAAAGACAAAATGAAATGATCATAAACAGTCGAATATATTGTATTATCGGCATATAGAAATATCACACATTTAAAACTAATATATTCATAAATATTAAAAGTCCGATAATTTTAGCAGTCATTGTCCGTGGACCACTGGGCCCAAATCACATGGGCAAGGCCCACACAGGATACCTGACACCAACGGAGAGGACACTGCAGGGGCATCGGATAGAAAAACTACAGGCACCTCAGGGGGAAGGGAAGGGGGGGCACCTCAGCCACATGAGTACACAACACCAGATCCACAAGGGGCCTCCATGGCCACTGTCCCATCCTGGGGAGTGCAAAGCCACAGTCTCTGTACCATCCTGGGGAGTCCAAAGCCACAGTCTCTCAAGTCCATACAGTGGGTGGCTTGCCCACTGTACCATCCTGGGGAGTGGGGAAACATCCTTTTTTACGACTTTTTTATTACGAAAGTAGTGGTTAACGAAAGCGTAACAACGCTTTTTTTAACCACGACTTCGTATTTTTGTGCCTTAACTACGTATGTTCTGAACAACGAACATGCGTGGTTAAGGTACAAAGAAGGGAGTTGGCGAAGGTAAGTGGTGGGATTAGGTTTTGGGGTGGGGTTAGGGGGGTGGGGTGTTTTTGGTTTTGGGGAGGGGGGGTCAGTGGGTTTTAGGTTTTGGGGTGGGGTTGGGGGGTGGGGCGTTTTTGGTTTTGGGGAGGGGGTGGGGGGTTAGGGGGTTTTAGGTTTTGGGGTAGGGTTGGGGGGGGTGGGGCGTTTTTGGTTTTGGGGAGGGGGTGGGGGGTCAGGGGGTTTTAGGTTTTGGGGTGGGGTTGGGGGGTGGGGTGTTTTTGGTTTTGGGGAGTGGGTGGGGGGTCAGGGGATTTTAGGTTTTGGGGTGGGGTTGGGGGGTGGGGCGTTTTTGGTTTTGGGGAGTGGGTGGGGGTCAGGGGGTTTTAGGGTGGGGTTGGGCGTTTTTGGTTTTGGGGAGTGGGTGGGGGGTCAGGGGGTTTTAGGTTTTGGGGTGGGGTGGGGTTGGGGGGGTGGGGTGAGGGATGTAGGGTGAATGGTGCCTATTGCTAATGATTTTATCAGGAATGCCTTTATAACGAAATATCGTTGTTAAGGCATTCGTGGTAAAATCATTAGTACTAAGGACGAGGTCGGTGTTCCGACCTCGTTGTTAAGGTTAGTAGTTGTTTTTAATTCGGTGTTCCGTCATATAATCGGGGAGTGCAAAGCCACAGTCTCTCAAGTCTCTACAGTGGGTGGTTTGCCCACTGTTACATCCTGGGGAGTGCAAAGCCACAGTCTTTCAAGTGGATGACAGTGTCCACTGGTTCTGGAGGGGGACTGGTGCCCAGAGTGCTTCGTGCAGCCCTGCCCGACACAGATGCGGCACTGCCCCTTCCGCCAATGGGCCAGCGGTGCTTGAGATGAAGGGCCCAGTGCAGCGGTGCTTGAGATGGCGGTGCCCAGCGGAGCGGTGCTTGAGATGAAGGGCCCAGCGGAGCGGTGCTTGAGATGAAGGGCCCAGTGCAGCGGTGCTTGAGATGAAGGGCCCAGTGCAGCGGTGCTTGAGATGAAGGGCCCAGTGCAGCGGTGCTTGAGACGGCGGTGCCCAGCTGAGCGGTGCTTGAGATGAAGGGCCCAGCGGAGCGGTGCTTGAGATGAAGGGCCCAGTGCAGCGGTGCTTGAGACGGCGGTGCCCAGCGGAGCGGTGCTTGAGATGAAGGGCCCAGTGCAGCGGTGCTTGCCCTGTTCAGCAGTGCTTGCCTTGGCGGTCCTTGCCCTGTTCAGCGGTGCTTGCCTTGGCGGTCCTTGCCCTGTTCAGCGGTGCTTGCCTTCGCGGTCCTTGCCCTGTTCAGCGGTCCTTGCCCTGTTCAGCGGTGCTTGCCTTGGCGGTCCTTGCCCTGTTCAGCGGTGCTTGCCTTGGCGGTCCTTGCCCTGTTCAGCGGTGCTTGCCTTGGCGGTCCTTGCCCTGTTCAGCGGTGCTTGAGTTGGCGCTCCTTCATTGCCCAGCTGGGCTGTGGCTGGCGCTCCTTCATTGCCCAGCTGGGCTGTGGCTGGTGGGCCCTCCTGGGCAGCTGGGCTGTGGCCGGCGGGGCCCTCCTGGGCAGCTGGGCTGTGGCTGGCGGGGCCCTCCTGGGCAGCTGGGCTGTGGCTGGCGGGCCCTCCTGGGCTGCCGTACCGGGCCTCTGGGTGTCCTCCTGCACACCTGGGATGGGGCTGGTGGGGCCCTCCTGGGCAGCTGGCCTGCTGCCGGACTTGTCAGGCATGCTGCCCTTCCCACCTTTCCCTGGTCGTCTGTGGCCCTTTCCCACCTTTGGCGGTATGCCAGGTGGCACCCCACTTCCAGCCGGAGCCAGGGTAGGGATTTTGGTCCCTGGTGTCCTTGGCCTCTCGCGCCGGGCACTGGTGATCTTTGGGTGTTTTTCCGGGGGTGGGCTGGCCGTGCCTTGGCTCCTAGCAGAACTAGTTGCCCTTGAGGGTGGGGGACTCCACAGTCCTTGGACAACAGTCTTCATAGGTCCTGGTTTGGTGGTGGCTGAGGTGCTGATTGCAGTCTTATTCGATGGACGGGGTGGGGAGTTGTTGGAAAGAGGTCAAGTTTGGAAAGGAAAATCAATTTGGAAAGAGAGGGACGGCTAGGTGTAGTGGGTATGGGAGTGGAGGAAGAGGATGTGGTTGTAGGAGTGTGAAGTCTGGTGTCTTTGGGTGCAGGTGCTTGGGCTGGAGGCTGTCGTGAGGTGGATGGCTGTTGGGTGGGTGGCTGCCTGCGTTTGTGTGGTTTGGAAGAGGGGGTGACAGACACACTGTGAGAGGACACAGGGGACGTGTAAATGGTAGTGGGGGTGGTGACTGCACGTGTGCGGAGTGTTCTGGTGGGTGTGCTGGTGATGGACGTAGTGGCTGAAGATGTTGTGCATGCAAGTGTGAGTGGAGACGTCACAGGGAGGGAGGAGGGAGACGAGGAGGAGGGGGACACAGTGGAGGCAGTGGGTGTTGGTGTGTCTGCATGTGGATGTTGCTTGTGTGAATGCTTGTGTGATGTGTGGTGCTTATGTCTGGATGAGCTTCCCTTGGGTGTTGAGGTGTGTGCAGGCTGGTCTGTAGGTGTGTCTGGGATAGGCAGAGGTACAGGGGATTGGGTCTGGGTGGAGGAAGTTGGAGGGGGGAGGCTAGAGACAGGGACAATTGCTGCCGTCAGTGCTGAGGCCAGAGCGTTGAACGATCGCTGATGTGCAGCCTGACCCGAATGAATGCCCTCCAGGTATGCATTACTCCGGTGCACCTCCCTTTCTACACCCTGGATGGCATTCAAAAGGGTAGACTGCCCAACAATGATGGTCCTCAGGAGGTCAATGACCTCCTCACTGAGGGCAGCAGGGGTGACAGGGGCAGGGCCTGAGGTGCCTGGGGCGAAGGAGATGCCCCCCTTCCTGGGTGAGCGGGCACGGGGCAAACGCTGAGGGGCTGCTGGGAGGGCGGTGCTGGTGCGCTGGGTGGCGGCTGTACCTGTTGTTGCGGGGGGCACGGATGTTGCCGCCACCACAAGGGAGCTCCCTTCAGAGGACGAGTCGCTGCCACTGACATCAGCACGAGTCCCCGCTGTGGAGCTCCCCTCGCCCTCCGTACCACTGGTGTACTCAGAGTCCGTTGCATGGCCCTCCAGGGCCATGTGGGATGCAGCTCCCTCGTGCTCCGATGCCACTTCTCCTCCGCCTGATGATGCTAATGCACACATGAACAGGAAGACCACAAAAAAGGGGGGGGGAGAAAGAAAGACATGTTGAGTGCATGGATTACCGCTACCGTTGGCGGAGAGGACAGACACAGAAGCCCCCTGCACTACGCTGCGCACTTGGGGTCCACTACTCAATCAGTGGGACATGGCCTACAAGCTTATGGACGACAACTGCACACATAGATGACACAGGGCCATGAATAGCTGTACTTGGCACCCTACAGAGGTGGGGGGGCGGGGGCACAGGGCCATGCCTTACGGAGGGGCCTAGCCTACAGAAATCGCCCTGGCCTAGAGATACCCACAGCCCACCTCCCCCACCCAGACACCTCCACTGCGCGCAAAGTCACCAGAATGAGAGTGTACTCACCCCCTTGTGTCTGCTGTGATGTCCTCACGCGCCCATCCAAATCGGGGTAGGCCACCGCCAGGATCCGGGACATCAGGGGGGTCAATTGACGACTGGCACCCCTCCTACGTTGGGAAGCCATCCCCAGCAGAGCCTCCGCCGTCTTCCTGCTCCCGCGTCGGATGTCCTCCCACCTCTTCCGGCAGTGGGTGCCCCGTCTGTTGTGGACCCCCAGCACCCGGACGTCCTTGGCGATGGCACACCAAATAGCAATTTTCTGGTGGGCGCTGACCTATGTGACATGTACAGAGGGAGAAAAAAAATCATCACCTTCTGCATGCTTGATGTGAGTGGCCCCCCATCCCCACCCTTGCCATGTGGCCAATGCTCTCATCTGTCGTCTGATGCATGCCTCAATCGCTCCCCTCCCCACCATCTTTCATCCACCCGACTCAACCCAGGCATTGCCCACAAGCATGGTCCCAGTGTACTTACCTGTTGGTCTGGAGGACCGTAGAGTAGCGCATACTGGGGGAGGACCCCATCCACGAGTTTCTCCAATTCTTCAGAAGTGAAGGCAGGGGCCCTTTCCCCAGTCGCAGCAGCCATTGTCTCTTCCAGACCGAGGTCACAGCAGCACTTGTACTGTAGGTCCTCTCCTGTGGAAGATCAGGTATCGAGTGATTAAGTAGATAGAAAATGGCGGTCACGCCCGCGGCGGTGCGTACCGCAGCGGTGCGTACCGCGACCGCCGGCACACATCGTCATTGGCTTGTGAAACCCATAGGGTTCTATGTTAACCAATGCGGCTTTGCGCCACGGTCTTCGACCGCCTACCGCCACGGTGTGCCACGCCAGCGCATTGACCTCACATCCCATTGTCACACTTCACAGGTCCGGCAGCCGCCATTTCAAGGGCCCACATGGCTTAATTTCTACTGCGTCACACATACCTAGGCCTTTCCTCAACATTCATACAAACCATTCAATGCATAGTGAATCGTGTTGTGTGCAAGCTGTGGGAACGTACCTGTGGGTTGATTGACTCTGTGCTCGCTGTTGTCCTTCCAAGGCACATTCCGCTGGGCAATGCGAGGAGATGGAGGAATCTTCCCGTGTACAGACCGCTGGTGGACCTGTCGACAATGGAGGAAAGACATGTCATACTGACATACAGGCTTGACCGAGCCACTATACAGGAACTGTGTGCCCAGCTGGAGGCAGACCTGATGTCACCCATCCGCCAACCCACAGGGATCCCCCCTCTAGTGCAGGTGCTGTCAGTACTGCATTTCTTAGCAAGTGGGTCATTTCAAACAACAGTGGCCATATCATCAGGGATGTCTCAACCTATGTTTTCCAAGGTGTTGTCCAGAGTGTTGTCTGCCCTGCTGAAACACATGAGGAGCTACATCATTTTCCCTGAGGTGGGGGATTTGCCTACAGTGAAGGGTGATTTCTATGCCCTTGGACATATCCCCAACATCATAGGTGCCATTGATGGGACACATGTGGCTTTGGTACCCCCCAGCAGGAGTGAACAGGTGTACAGGAACAGGAAAAGTTATCATTCAATGAATGTACAGATGTTCTGTTTGGCAGACCAGTACATCTCCCATGTTAATGCCAAGTTCCCTGGCTCAGTGCATGACGCCTACATCCTGCGGAATAGCAGCATCCCGTATGTGATGGGTCAACTCCAGAGGCACCGGGTGTGGCTATTAGGGGACTCTGGTTACCCCAACCTGTCCTGGCTACTGACCCCAGTGAGGAATCCCAGGACCAGGGCAGAGGAACGCTACAATGAGGCCCATGGGCGGACTAGGAGGGTGATCAAACGCACCTTTGGCCTCCTGAAGGCCAGGTTCAGGTGCCTCCATATGACAGGTGGATCCCTAATGTACTCACCAAAGAAGGTGTGCCAGATCATCGTGGCCTGCTGTATGCTTCACAACCTGGCTTTGCGCCGCCAGGTGCCTTTTCTGCAGGAGGATGGTCCAGATGGTGATGTTGTAGCAGCTGTGGAGCCTGTGGAGAGTGAAGAAGAGGAAGCCGGAGAGGATGCCATAGACAACAGGAACACAGTAATAGAGCAATATTTTCAGTGACACACAGGTAAGAGTACACACCGGCATATTACATTTACTTAAAGACTCCTACCTCTCTACTGTCTGACTTTTCCCCCCAGTGTATGGTAACTGTGTTGTGACTTTCCCTTCCGTTTTCAGAGCTGTGGGCCCCACTGCGTGACATCTGCTTTGTTTCCCCATGGACTACAGCTGTGTGACAGCGGTTTGTTGGCATCACAATGTGAATAACAATTTTGGCACTGTCATGTCTAATACATTTGTTAAAATCACAGACAGACTCCAGATTGTTTATGTGCAATAAGTGTGTTTATTCAAGTGCTCTAATTTGGATGGGTGGTTGCAAATCGGTGAGGGGTGATGGTGGAGGATTGTCCATGGCAGAGTACAGACTATCAGGTTCACAGGTGCATTGTCCAAATGCCTGTGGGAAGTGGAGCAGGGGCAGTTTAAGGTTGGACAGGGTGACAATGTGGGACAGTGGGATGACAATCAGGGTGGTATCCTTTGCTGGCGGGGGTCTTGACATGTTACTCTGTCTTCTTCCTGGATCTCAGGGCCCGCTTGCGGGGTGGTTCTCCTTCTGCAGGGGGTGGGGTTCTGGTGGCCTGTTGGTCTTCTGTCGGGGCCTCCTGTCCACTAGCGCCGGCGGAGGTGGTAGCCAGTTCTTGGTCCATGCTAGTGTCAGGGGCCCTTTGACGTGCCACAGTGGTCCGCAATGTGGTGATTAACTCATTCAGGGCCACTACGATGGTACCCATGGCGGTACTGATGTTTCTCAGTTCCTCCCTGAACCCCATATACTGTTGCTCCTGCAGAAGCTGGATTTCCTGAAACCTGGCCAGGACTGTCGCCATCGTATCCTGGGATCGGTGGTATGCTCCCATGATGGAGGAGAGGGCCTCGTGGAGAGTGGGTTCCCTTGGCCTGTCCCCCCCCTGTCGCACAGCTGCCCTCCCAGTTCCCCTGTTTCCTTGGGCCTCCGTCCCCTGGACCGTGTGCCCACTACCACTGCCCCCAGGTCCCTGGGGTTGTGGCGTTGGGGTGGTGGTTAGCCTGGGTTCCCTGTAGTGGTGGACACACCGCTGATTGACGTGTCCTGGGGACAGAGGTATGGGCCCGCTGGGTGGGTGCTGTGCTGGTGTTCCCAGAGGGGGGAAGGTCTGCTGTGGCCTGTGCCTGTCTGAGGGGAACCGACTGTCCCGAGTTCCCCGATGGACCGGGCTGGTCATCTAGATCCAGGGAGACAGAGCTGCTGTCATCACTGTGGGCCTCTTCTGGGGGTGGAGGGGACATTTGTGGACCCTCCTGCGCGGTGACCTGGCGTTCGGGTCCTGCAGGGGTATAAAAGTATGGTTATTGCTTCTGTGTGTGCCAATGGCGTGCAATGGGTGGGTGCCCGTGTACCCCAGTGCTGGCATTCCTTTGTGGGGGCTGTTGTGACGGTGTTTTGGGGGGGGGGGTGATGGGTATGTGCATTGGGCATGCTTTGGTGATGGGTGTCCATGCTTTGGGGCCGCATGCAGGGCTAGGTTTTGGGATGGGTGGGTTGTGATGGTGAGACATTTGCAGGGGTAGTTGTGATGGGGGTGAGGGTGAGGGTGGGGGTATGAGTTGGCATGCAGGTGGGGTGGGGGGGATGAAGTAGTGAAGATGAGACTTACCAGAGTCCATTCCTCCACCGACTCCAGCGAGGCCCTCAGGATGCAGGATGTTCAAGACTTGCTCCTCCCATGTTGTAAAATCTGGGGGAGGAGGTGGGGGTCCGCCGCCAGTCCGCTGTACCGCGATGTTGTGCCTTGATACCATGGAACGCACCTTCCCCCGTAGGTCGTTCCACCGCTTCCTGATGTCGTCCCGATTTCTTGGGTGCTGTCCCACAGCTTTGACCCTGTTGACTATTCTGCTCCATAGCTCCATCTTCCTGGCAATGGTGGTGTGCTGCACCTGTGTCCCGAACAGCTGGGGCTCTACTCGTACGATTTCCTCCACCATGACCCTGAGTTCAGCATCTGAGAACCTGGGGTGTCTTTGAGGTGCCATGGGGTGGTGTGGATGATGTGTGGGGTGGAGTGTGTAGTGATAGGTGGGGTGGTATTTAGTGGTGTGTTGTGTGAGGTGCGTGGAAGTTTTGTGGGTATTGGTATTGTGTGCCTGTGGATGCTTGGTAGTTGACTGTGGTGTCTCTCTCTCGCCTTCTCTCAGAATTTCTGGTCATAGGGGTTTGTGGGTGATGTGGGTGTGTGTTTTATATTGTATTGGGTGTGTGGGAGTGGTGTGTGTATGTGTATCAGGTGTGTGTATTTCGAATAGTTCAATGTGGCAGTGTTTTGTACGAGTATGTGTATTTCGACCGCGGCGGTGTGTACCGCCAATAGAATACCGCGGTTGAAAGACCGCCGCATGGATTCGTGGGTCGTAATGGCATGGGCGTATTTCTGTTGGTGTGACGGTGGAGGTTTGGTCATCGCCAGTTTATCGCTGACCTTTGGTGTGGCGGAGTTTTGTGGATGTCGGTATTTTGGCGGTTTGCCTGTTGTGGGTCAGAATGACCGTGGTGGTTTACCGCGACCGCGGCGGTGTTATGGTGGTCTTCTGTCTGGTGGTAAGCGCCTTTTACCACCGAGGTTGGAATGACCGCCTATATGTTTTGTTCAGTTTAGCCGCCTATTGGCTTTGACATGCTGCATTCAGTTTAGCTGCCTATTGGCTTTGACATGATATTAGACATCACATTTTGTATTCAGCTCAGCTGCCTATTGACTTTGACATGACATTAGGCATTACATTTGATATTTAGGTTAGCTGCCTATTGCCTTTAACGTGGAGTTAGACATTGCAGTTGAGAATCCAAGCTGTATTTTTCCAAGCTATGTTTTTCCACAAGATGAACCAAGCTGTTTTCTTCACACCAGACTAGACCTGATAAGAGAGAGTACATTTGGTGTTTTCCTTTCTGCTCAGGCTTGGGAAGAGGAGAAGTCTAGGAGATCTGGCCAGTCTCCAAAGGCTTGCGTAGTTTTCCCGAGTCTAAGAGGAGGGGGCACGCTTTTGTAAGGCTGACTCTGGGCTACAGTGAGTTAGATTCAAATCTGCTTGACTTCAGGCTGGAACTATGCGCCAGTTGCCAGTCTCCCGTTTGGGTAGATAATCTCTTTCTCACAGTTGACCGGAGTCATCAACTTGCAGACCCCAGAAAGATGAAGCTGAGTTAGGCCCTGCCGCCTTGCTCAAACGGTGATGAATTTAATTTTTATGCCTTGCTTTGAATATATTATCTTTATGCTGTGTACATTGCAACTGAGAAGTACTGTGATATATTTTGTTTTCATTGCTGCGACTACTTTTACTCTTTTAAACGTGTGCTTGAAGTCTATTAATTCGTCTCTCAAGAACTTGTGGGTGGGGAAGAATTAACAACAATAAAGGTCTTCTTTGAACTCAGAATTGCATTCCAGAGAGGTTCTGTAAGCTCTGATACGAGATAAGTAGGAAGGCAGAACAATCCTCAACATCATTGGTGCCATTGATGGTACACATATTGCATTTGTCCCCTCCTGGAGAAATTAACAAGTGTTCAGAAATAGAAAAGGCTTTCACTCTCTGAATGTGCAGATGGTGTGTTTGGCGGACCAGTACATCTCCCATGTGAATGCCAAGTATCCTAGGTCTGTGCATGATGCCTTTATCTTGAAGAATAGCAGCAATCCCATATGTGATGGCTCAACTCCAGAGGCACCGGGTGTGGCTAATAGGTGAGCCTATGGTCCCCACCCAGTTGATGTAGGTATATGGGTGTGGGTTTGGCCCTAAGGGTGAGTGTGATGCTAACAGTTATCTCTCGATATTTGTAGGTGACTCTGGTTACCCCAACCTCTCACAACTACTGACCCAAGTGAGGAATGCCAGGACAAGGGCAGAGGAACGCTACAATGAGGCACATGGGCGAACAAGGAGAATCATTGAGCAAACCTCTGGCCTCCTGAAGGTCAGATTCCGGTGCCTCCATCTGACAGGTGGATCTCTGTGCGACTCACCCAAGAAGGTGTGCCAGATTATCGTTGCATGCTGCACAACCTGGCCTTGAGACGCCTTGGCTTCTGCCTGGATCGCCTGCCTGGATCGCAGGGAACGTTTGCAGGGTGGTTCTTCTTCTGCAGGGGGTGGGATGCTGGTAGCCTGTTGTTCCTGTGGTTGGGCCTCCTGTCCACTAGCGTCAGTGGAGGGCTGATTGACGTGTCCTGGGGACAGAGGGATGAGCCCACTGGGTGGGTGCTGTGCTGGTGTTTCCTGAGGGGGGAGGCTCTGTAGTGGGTTGGGACTGTGCCTGGGTCACCAACTGTCCAGAGGTCCCTGATGGGCCAGGTTGGTCATCGTAAACCAGGTGTGCAGAGCTGCTGTCATTATTGTGGGCCTCTTCTGGGGGGGACTGGATGTGGCTGGCACCTCCTCTCCAGTGACGTTGAGTGGGGGTCCTGTGTGGATGTAAATGCAGTGTTATTGTATCTGCGTGTGTCATCTTGTGCATGGATAGGTTTCCCTCTATGGTTGTTATTAGCAAGGTAGCTTTGGCTTGTGTGAGTAGTGATTGGTTTGGCTAAGTCATTGTCACTAGTGTGCATGCTGTGGTGATGTGTGGCCATGCAGGTCTGTGATGGGGGCCCATGCATTGGTGTTGCATGCTGGGCTTGGTATTGGGATGGGTGGGTTGTGATGGTGGGGTATATGTGAGGTGGTGGGGTGATGGGGTGATGGTAGGGGTAGGAGTTTGTGATGGCATACAGGTAGGGGGGAATAAAGTAGTAAAGATTTGACTTACCATAGTCAGTCCTCCTGCTACTCCTGCTACTCCTGCCAGGCCCTCAGGATGCATGATCGCCAAGACTTGCTCCTCCCATGTTGTTAGTTGTGGGGGAGGAGGTGGCGGTCCACCGCCAGTCCTCTGTACAGCTATCTGGTGTCTTCCAACCACGGAACGCACCTTCCCCCATAGGTCGTTCCACCTCTTCCTGATGTCATCCCTTGTTCTGGGGTGCTGTCCCTCGGTGTTGACCCTGTCCACGACTCTCCTTGCAATGGACATCTGCTGCACCTGTGATCCGAATAGCTGTGGCTCTACCTGGATGATTTCTTCCACCATGACCCTTAGCTACTCCTCTAAGAACTTGGGGTGTCTTTGTGGTCCCATGGGTGTAGTGTGAGTGGTGTGTGAGGGTGTGTGGGGTGATGTGGTGGAGTGTGTGCTGTGAGGTGCGTGGCTAGTAAATGGGTGATGGTATTTTGTGGCTCAGATTCAGTGGGTGCTCCTGTCTTGTCTCTCTCTCACTTGCCAAAATCTTTGGGTCGTAAAGGGTTGTGGGGAGTGTGGGTGTGTGTTTTATAGTGTTGTGGGTGTGTGGGTGTGGAGTGTGTATGTGTGTCAGGTGTATGTATTTTGAATTATCCAATGTGGTGTTGTTTTGTTAGTGTGTGTATTTTGAGCGCTGCGGTGTGTACTGCAAATGGTTTACCACGGTTGAATGACCGCTGCGGTGATTCGTGGGTCACGATGCTGTGGGTGTATTTCTGTTGGCGTAACGGTGTGTGTTTTGGTACTGCCAGTTTATCACTGAACTTTGGGTTGGCGGACTTGTGTGTGTCTGTATAGTGGTGGATTTCTATGTGTGGGTCTTAAAACGGGTAGTGGTATACCGCTGCAGTACTGGTATGTTAGAGGCAGTCAGAATGGCGGTAAGAGGCACTTACCGCCAATGTTGTAATGAGGGCATAAGTGTCTCCTACTGTTGGAATCACAGTAATTCTATTTATTCACAACATCAAGCACTGTCTGAAAAATGTGTTGGATAACTCTGGAATCTTTTTCTTAAAGTGGTTATTGTCACAAAATTCTCTTGTTAATAATTTTCAGAAAAAAGTACAGACAATGTATTAGTGCACTAACCTTTTATTTTATCTTTCTAAGTTTGCTGGAGGTAAGTTTCTGGAAGGTTCTTTCTAGCCCGCTCTTGTCCTTTATTTGTCTTGCAGAGATTGCTGGTGTGATCCACCTATAGCCGCTCACAACCATGGTTAAGGAAGAAGAGGAATCACAGTGTGCAGTTAAGATTTCAAGTTTGGTACCTTGATTCTCCACTTTGGTGACCAGGAGAGAGAAGCTCAATACCTTGTTCCACCAGCAACAAAGCCAAACAATGGCCTTGTAGCTGACGTGTGGTATTTACACCCATCCCTGTCAAAATGGCTACTGGGTCAAAAGTTTATCTGAAATCTTGTGAGAACCTACAAAACCTTTGTTATTTCTTTACTGTAAACCAGCATATCATTGAATTGGCCACCGATCCGGGTAGGCAGTGTTGGAAATCTTTTTAAGGCAAGAAATATCTTAAGAAAATAAAGACTTTTTAGTAACTCGACCATCATCGTTAAGTGAAGGTCACAATGACAGGGACGATTGTACAGTGGACTTGGCTGACCATAACACCTGTGGACAGAGGTGGTACAATGCATGGTGGGAAGTACATGATTAAAGAGTGCAGTATGGCACAGATTGTGCAAGCAACCTAACAGTATGTGAACAACTCTTACATACTGTCGCTTGGTAAATACTGCCAAATGATATCGCTTCTTCCTGCTGGATCTGTCACATCTCTGAAACAGATTTTTTCAATTCTATTTCCCAACTATGGTGTAGGATGGGCCATCTTAGAGGCTAGATGCAAAGTTTGGATAACAGAAGAAGTAAATGCCAGAGATCTATCCCATGGTTCCCTAACAGATCAGTTACATGTCAAGAAGAGTATGATCCTGAAGAATACAGTGACTTTAGATTACCTCTAGGCAGCAAAAGGGGGTCTATAAGACAGAAGATTCTGAGTGCTGTACACTCCCCCGTAAAACTTCACTTAGCAAACACAAACTGATCAACCACATTAATGACAGTGTACAGAAGCTACATAAGATTCAAAACAGCTTTAATTTCATCTTGAGAGGCATGGGGTTGGGCCATTCAAGAATTGGGGAATGAGAATTTTTGAAATTGTGACTGCATTCATCATAATAACTCTATAAGTGGTGAACCGATTATGTGGATCATCCAATGAGCTTGCATAAAAAATTACTTTGTCTCTGCTTATTCACTTAGTACATTCAAGGATGCAGCCAGAGAAAATGCATAAATTAAAGTTAAAATCGTATGCTTGTACACTATTGAACCTTTGTAGGGATCTTGTCGCTGAACAAAAAAGGGAGGCAGAGAAAGTGAATATGCGTGTATGTTTACTATCAAAATGTGAATGCTCGCATATGCCCTAGCATGTGCGGGTCGCATTTTGTGCATTATTTGCGATTTTATTCTTGCTTCAGCTTGAAGGCCACAAAAGCCTTAGAACAATTGCACATTCACATACATTTTAGATTAACTATAGTTACACATTTCTACTAAACCCTGCAAGTCAAGCATAGCCTCATTATAAAGCTGGCACAACAAAGCAAGGATTTTAGCAAATAGTAGTCTTGTTTCTTTTAGTGTTAACTGTATCTCTCTCCTAAAGTCTTCTCATATTCTTTCCCACAGGAAAATCCTGGCACTTCTGCCATGTGTTCCTGATTCAGTTCACTTGGGTTGAAAAACAGTGTAAAAACATAACTGAATGTTAGAAGAACAGGCTCCAGTGGATCAAGGGCGAAGTGCCACACGCAACACCACCAACTCATCAGGCTAGCAAAAAGATCCTCCTTCAAAGCCCGCCTAGAAAACAACGCCCCGACTGCAAAGAACTTTTCAGCATTGTAAAAGAACTCTCCAACCCAAACACCACCGTCAACAACATCACCCCCTCCCAAGAACTATGCGACGCCCTAGCAACCGCCTTCCACCGAAAAATCACGGACATCCACAACAGCTTCAACTCCCCTCACACTCCGGACGCTCCTACCCCACCCACCACTAACTCCACCCGCTCCAGCCGACTGTCCTCCTGGGCCAACATCAGCGACGATGAAACCCGCAAGACCATGAACTCCATCCACTCCTGATCACCATCAGACCCCTGCCCACACCACAAAGCAGACACGGCCATCGCACCACACCTACGGAAAGCCATCAACATCTCCTTCGAAACTGCAAGATTCCCGGACAGCTGGAAACACGCCAAAATCAACGCCCTTCTCAAGAAACCAAAGGCGGACCCCAAGGACCTGAAAAACGTCCGGCCCATCTCTCTGCTCTCATTCCCGGCGAAGGTCATTGAGGAAATCGTCAACACTCAACTCACTTGGTACCTCGAAGACAACAACATCCTCGACCCCTCCCAGTCCGGCTTCAGAGGCAACCACAGCACCGAAACCGCCCTCCTCGCCACCACAGACGACATCAGAAGCCACCTCGACAATGGAGAAACATCAGCTCTCATCCTCCTAGACCTATCAGCCGCCTTTCACACCGTATGTCACCACACCCTAAAATCCTGCATCCACGAGGCAGGAATCCAGGACCAGGCCCTCAAATGGACCGCATCCTTCCTCGCCAGCAGAACCCAAAGAGTCTGCCTCCCCGTACCAATCCATTGCCTTCAACATCATCTGCGGCGTACTCCAGGGCTCATCCCTCAGCCCGACGCTGTTCAACATCTACATGGCCCCCCTCACACAAGTGGCCCGTCAGCACAACCTCAACATCATCTCCTACGCCGACGACACCCAACTCATCCTCTCCCTCACCAAGGACCCGCACACCACCAAAACCAACCTCCACGAGGGACTAAAAGCCATCGCCGATTGGATGAGAGACAGCCAGCTAAAACTGAACTCGGACAAAACAGAGGTCCTCATCTTTGGGCGCACCCCCTCCACCTGGGACAACTCATGGTGGACGTCCACGCTGGGTCACCCACCCACAGCGCACGAAACCTCCGCTTCACCCTCGACTCCTCACTCTCCATGTCAAAGCAGGTCAGCACCATCTCCTCCTCCTGCTACAACACCCCCTGCATGCTTCGCTGAATTTACAAATGGATCCCAAGAAAAACAGTAACCTAGGCCCTCGTCAGCAGCAGACTCAACTACGGCAATGCCCTCTACACCGGTCTCTCATCCAAACTCCTCCAACGCCCCCAACGCATCCAAAACGCCTCCGCCCGACTCATCCTCAACATCCCACGCCACTGCCACATCACCCCCCACCTAAGAGACCTTCACCGGCTCCCCGTCAACAAGAGGATCACCTTCAAGCTCCTCACCCACGCACATAAGGGACTCCACAACACCGGACCATCATACCTGAACAACAGACTCAGGGGGTCATTCTGACCTCGGCGGTAAAAGGCGCTTACCGCCGGTCAGAAGACCGCCATAACACCGCCGCGGTAAACCGCCACGGTCATTCTGACCCACAACTGGCAAACCGCCAAAAACCCGACACCAACAAAAGTCCGCCACACCAAAGGTCAGCTGGAAACTGGCGATGACCAAACCTCCACCGTCACGGCAACAGAAATACGCCTATACCATTCCGACCCACAAATCCCCGCAGCGGTCTTTCAACGGCGGTATTCCATTGGCGGTACACACCGCCGCGCTCAAAATACACACTCCTTTACAAAACACTACCACATTGGACAAATCAAAATATACACACCTGAGACACATACACACACCACTCCCACACACCCAATTAAATATAAAACACACACCCACATCACCCACAAACCTTTACGACCACAATTGCGACTGAAGGACAGAGAGAGACAGCACAGCATAGAGTAGACCATCACACAGAGGCAAATCACAACATCACCCACACAATTTCCATGCACAAAACACCATACACCACCACACTCACCACACTCTACAACACATACACCACCCCTCACCTCATCCACACCACCCCATGGCACCCCAAAGACACCCCAGGTTCTCTGACGCAGAACTCAGGGTCATGGTGGAGGAAATAGTTTGTGTAGAGCCCCAGCTCTTCGGGGCACAGGTGCAGCACACCACCATTGCCAGGAAGATGGAGCTATGGAGCAGAATAGTGGACAGGGTCAACGCTGTGGGACAGCATCCACGCAATCGGGACGACATCAGGAAGCAGTGGAACGACCTACGGGGGAAGGTGCGTTCCATGGTATCAAGGCACAACATCGCGGTACAGCGGACTGGCGGCGGACCCCCACCTACTCCCTCAGAATTCACAGCATGGGAGGAGGAAGTCTTGCACATCCTGCATCCTGAGGGCCTCGCAGGAGTAGGCGGAGGAATGGACTCTGGTAAGGCAAATCTCCACTACTTCATTCCCCCCACCTGCATGCCAAATCATACCCCCACCCTCACCCCCACCCCCATCACACCAACTCCTTGCAAATGGCTCACCATCACATCCCACCCATCCCAATACCTAGCCCTGCATGCGTCCCCAAAGCATGGACACCCATCCCCAAAGCATGCCCACTGCACACACCCATCACCCCCACAAGCCACCGTCACAAAAGCCCCCACAAGGGAATGCCAGCACTTGGGTACACGGCCACCCACCCATTACACGAAATGCCACACACAGAAGCGATAACCATACTCTTATACCCCTGCAGGACCCGAACGCCACCACACCGCCACGGAGGGTCCAGAGATGTCCATCTCACCCACAGAAGAGGCCCCCAGTGACGACAGCAGCTCTGTCACACTGGACCCAGATGACCAGTCCGGCCCATCGGGGACCTCGGGACAGTCGGTTCCCCACAGACAGCCACAGGCTACACCTGACCTAACCCCCTCTGGGAACACCAGCACAGCTCCCACCCAGCGGGCCCATGCCTCTGTCTCCAGGACACGTCAATCAGCGGTGTGTCCACCACTACAGGGCACCCAGGTTGACCCACCACCCCAACAACAACAGGGACCTGGGGGCAGTGGTAGTGGGCACACCGTCCAGGGGACAGAGGCCCAGGGAAACTGGGAGGGCTGCTGTGCGACAGGGGGGGGACAGGCCCAGGGAACCGACTCTCCTAGAGGCCCTCT
The DNA here is from genome assembly GCF_031143425.1 of Pleurodeles waltl. Lineage (NCBI taxonomy): Eukaryota > Metazoa > Chordata > Amphibia > Caudata > Salamandridae > Pleurodeles > Pleurodeles waltl. Next base: position 315,727,006 of record NC_090437.1, on the reverse strand, counting down.
CCTCCATCATGGGAGCATACCACCACTCCCAGGAGACGATGGCTACAGTACTGGCCAGGTTCCAGGAGATCCAGGTACTGCAGGAGGAACAGTACATGGGGTTCAGAGAGGAACTGAGGAACATTAGTTCCGCAATGGGGACCATCGTCGTGGCCCTTAACCAGATAGTCACCACATTGCGGGACCATGTGGCACCACAAAGGGCCCCTGTCACTAGCCTGGACCAGGAACAGCCTACCACCTCCGCCGGCGCTAGTGGACAGGAGGCCCCCACACAACGACAGGCCACCAGAACCCCACCTCCTGCAGAAGAAGAACCACCCCGCAAGCGGAACCTGAGATCTCACAAGAAGACAGAGTAGGATGCCAAGACCCCCGCCAGCAAACGATACCCCCTGATGTCATCCCACTGTCCCACATTGTCACCCTGTCCAACCTTGAACTGCCCCTGCTCCATCCCTCCACAGGCATATGGACAATCCACCTGTGAGACTGAGAACTGGACTCTGCCATGGACATTACTCCACCATCACCCATCACCGTTTTACAATCATGTTCCTAAATGTAGCACTTTAATTAAATCACTTATTGCACTTAACAAATCTGGAGTCTGCTTGTATTTTGAACAAATGTATTAGACATAACAGTGCAAAAATGTTCAGTTACATTGTGATGACAACATACCACTGTCACACAGCTGTAGTCCATGGACAAACAAAGCAGAGGTCACGCAGTGGGGCCCACAGCTCTGAAAACGGAAGGGAAAGTCACAACTCAGTTAACAGGAACTGGGGGGGAACTCAGACAGTAGAGAGGCAGGAGACTTTAAGTAAATGTAAAATGGCGTGGTTGATTCGTACCTGTGTGCTACTGAAAATACTGTTGTATCACTGTGTCCCTGTTGTCTGTGTCGTCCCCGTCGTCTTCCTCCTCTTCACTCTCCACAGGCTCCACAGCTGCTACAACACCACCATCTGGACCATCCTCCTGCAGGAAAGGCACCTGGTGTCGCAAAGCCAGGTTGTGAAGCACACAGCAGGCCACGATGATATGGCACACCTTCTTTGGTGAGTACATTAGGGATCCACCTGTCATATGCAGGCACCTAAACCTGGCCTTCAGGAGGCTGAAGGTTCTTTCTATAATCCTCCTAGTTCGCCCAGGGGCCTCATTGTAGCGTTCCTCTGCCCTTGTCCTGGGATTCCTCACTAGGGTAAGTAGCCACGACAGGTTGGGGTAACCAGAGTCACCTATTAGCCACACACGGTGTCTCTGTAGCTGTTCCATCACATAAGGGATGCTGCTATTTCGCATGATGTACGCGTCATGCACTGACCCAGGGAACTTGGCATTTACATGGGAGATGTACTGGTCAGCCAAACAGACCACCTGGACATTCATCGAATGATAACTTTTTCTGTTCCTGTACACCTGCTCACTTCCACTGGGGGGAACCAAAGCCACATGGATCCCATCAATGGCACCAATGATGTTGGGGATATGTCCAAGGGCATAGAAATCACCCTTCACTGTAGCCAAATCGCCCACCTCAGGGAAAACAATGTAGCTCCGCATGTATTTCATCAGGGCAGACAACACTCTGGACAAAACCTTAGAAAACATAGGCTGAGACATCCCAGATGATATGGCCACTGTTGTTTGGAATGATCCACTTGCCAAAAAATGGAGTACTGACAGAACCTGCACCAGAGGGGGAATCCCTGTGGGTTGGCAAATGGGGGACATCAGGTCTGGCTCCAGCTGGGCACACAGTTCCTGTATAGTGGCTCGGTCAAGTCTGTATGTCAGTATGACATGTCTTTCTTCCATTGTCGACAGGTCCACCAGCGGTCTGTACACGGGAGGATTCCTCCATCTCCTCGCAAGTCCCAGCGGACGGTGCCGAGGAAGGACAACATGGAGCACAGAGTCAAGCAACCCACAGGTACGTAACCACAGCTTGCACAGTACACGATTCGCTATGCATTGAATGGCTTGTATGAGTGGCAATGCAAGGCCTAGGCCTGTGTGATGCAGTAGAAATTAAGCCATGTGGGCCCTTGAAATGGCGGCTGCCTGACCTGTAAAGTGTGACAATGGGATGTGAGGTCAATGCGCTGGCGTGGCACACCGTGGCGGTAGGTGGTCGAAGACCGCGGCGCAAAGCAGCATTGGTTAACATTGAACCCTATGGGTCTCAGGAGCCAATGACGATGTGCTCCGGCGGTCGCGGTACGCACCGCCGCGGTACGCACCGCCGCGGGCGTGACCGCCATTTTCTAACTGCTTAATCACTCGAGACCTGATCATCCACAGGAGAGGACCTATACTGCAAGTGCTGCTGTGACCTCGGTCTGGAAGATACAATGGCTGCTGCGACTGGGGAAAGGGCCCCTGCCTTCACATCTGAGGAATTGGAGAAACTTGTTGATGGGGTCCTCCCCCAGTATGCGCTACTCTACGGTCCTCCAGACCAACAGGTAAGTACACAGGGAGCACGTAGTATGGGCTATGCCTGTGTTGAGTGGGGTGGATGTAAGATGGTGGGGAGGGGAGCGAATGAGGAGTGCAATGCATGACAGATGAGAGCATGTGCCACATGGCAAGGTTGGGGAGGGGGGGCCACTCACATCGACCATGCAGAAAAGTGATGATATTTCTTTTTCCACCCTGTACATGTCACATAGGTCAGCGCCCATCAGAAGATCGACATTTGGCGTGCCATCGCCAAGGACGTCCAGGCCCTGGGGGTCCACAACAGACGGGGCACCCACTGCCGCAAGAGGTGGGAGGACATCCGCCGCGGGAGCAGAAAGACCGCCGAGGCTCTGCTGGGGATGGCCTCCCAACCTAGGAGGGGTGCCACACGGCAATTGCCCCCCCTGATGTCCCGGATCCTGGCGGTGGCCTACTTCGATTTGGATGGGCGCGTGAGGACATCACAGCAGACACAAGGGGGTGAGTATCAGCACATTCTGCTATATTAGCGCACAGTGGAGGTGTCTGGGTGGGGGAGGAGGGCTGTGGCTATCTCTAGGCCAGGGCGGTTTCTGTAGGCTAGGCCCCTCCGTTTGGCATGGCCCTGTGCCCCCGCCCCCCACCTCTGTAGGGTGCTAAGTACAGCTATCCATGGTCCGGGCTCACCTATGTGTGCATTTGTCATCCATAGACTTGCAGGCCAAGTCACAATAATTGAGTAGTGTACCCCGAGTGCGCGGCGTAGTGCAGGGGGCTTCTGTGTCTGTCCTCTCCGCCAACGGTGCCGCCAATGCATGCACTCAACATGTCTTTCTTTCTTCTCCCCCCCCTTTTTTTTGGTTTTCCTGTTCATGTGTGCATTAGCATCATCAGGCGGAGGAGAAGTGGCATCGGCGCACGAGGGAGCTGCATCTCACATGGCCCCGGAGGGCCATGCAACCGACTCCGAGTACACCAGTGAGACGGAGGGCGAGTGGAGCTCCACAACGGGGACCCGTGGAGACGTCAGCGACACCGACACGTCCTCGGAAGGGAGCTCCCTTGTGGTGGCGGCAACATCCGTGCCCACCGCAACAACAGGTACAGCCGCCACCCAACGCACCAGCTCCGCCCTCCCAGCAGCCCCTCAGCTTTCGCCCCGTGCCCGCTCGGCCAGGAAGCCGGGCATCTCCTTCGCCCCTGGCACCTCAGGTCCTGCCCCAGTTACCCCTGCTGCCCTCAGTGCGGAGATCATTGACCTCCTCCAGATGCTCATTGTTGGGCAGTCTACCCTTTTGAATGCCATCCAGGGGGTAGAAAGGGAGGTGCATCGGAGCAATGCATACCTGGAGGGCATTCATTCGGGTCAGGCTGCCCATCAGCGATCGTTCAACGCTCTGGCCTCAGCACTGACGGCAGCAATTGTCCCTGTGTCTAGCCTCCCCCCTCCAACTTCCTCAACCCAGTCCCACTCCCCTGTTCCTCTGCCTATCCCAGACACACCTACAGACCAGCCTGCACACACCTCAACACCCCAGGGCAGCTCATCCAGACATAAGCACCACAGATCACACAAGCATTCACCCAAGCAACATCCACATGCAGACATGCCAACAGCCACTGCCTCCTCTGTGTCCCCCTCCTCCTCGTCTCCCTCCTCCCTCCCTGTGACGTCTCCACTCACACCTGCATGCACACCACCATCAGCCAGTACGTCCATCACCACCACACCCACCAGAACAGTCCGCACACGTGCAGTCAGCACCCCCACTGCCATTTACACGTCCCCTGTGTCCTCTCCCAGTGTGTCTGTCACCCCCTCTTCCAAACCACACAAACGCAGGCAGCCACCCACCCAACAGCCATCCACCTCACGACAGCCTCCAGCACAAGCACCTGCACCCAAAGACACCAGACTTCACTCTCCTACAACCACATCCTCTTCCTCCACTCCCATACCCACTACAACTACCCGTCCCTGTCTTTCTAAATTGATTTTCCTTTCAAACCTTGACCTCTTTCCAACAACTGACCCACCCCCTCCATCTCATAAGACTCCAATCAGCACCTCAGCCACCACAAGCCCTGCACCTACTAGGACCATCGTTCAGGGCTATTGGAGTCCACCAGCTCCTAGGGCTGGAACATCGGCCAGCAGCAAGGGGACAGCCAGCCCAACCCCTGGGAAAAGAACCAAAAAAGGGAAGGGCCGGCGCGACAGGCCTGAGATGGCTGCCCCCAAGGACACCACCCTTGCACCGTCACCTGGCCCATCCACAAAGGGAGGCAAGGGCCCCAGAGTTTCTGCCAAGGAGGGCAAGGGCAGCAGGGCGGACAAGTCCGGCAGCAGGCGAGCTGCCCAGGAGGGCCCCACCAGCCCCATTTGGGGTGTGACGGAGGACACCCATGGGCCCAGGACTCCAGCACAGGAGGACCCCACAAGCGAAAGGTCGGATGGCGACTGAGTGGGAATTATTGGCCAGATCTGGTTCCCTAGGAACACAAGAAAAGCACCGCTGAACTGGGCCCCGCCGTGAGAAGCACCGCTGAACAGGGCCCCGCCGTGAGAAGCACCGCTGAACTGGGCCCCGCCGTGAGAAGCACCGCTGAACTGGGCCCCGCCGTGAGAAGCACCGCTGAACTGGGCCCCGCCGTGAAAAGCACCGCTGAACAGGGCCCGCCGTGAAAAGCACCGCTGAACAGGGCCCGCCGTGAGAAGCAGCGCTGAACAGGGCCCCGCCGTGAGAAGCAGCGCTGAACAGGGCCCCGCCGTGACAAGCAGCGCTGAACAGGGCCCCGCCGTGAGAAGCAGCACTGAACAGGGCCCCGCCGTGAGAAGCACCGCTGAACTGGGCCCCGCCGTGAGAAGCACCGCTGAACTGGGCCCCGCCGTGAGAAGCACCGCTGAACAGGGCCCCGCCGTGACAAGCACCGCTGAAGTGGGCCCCGCCGTGGGAAGCACCGCTGAACAGGGCCCCGCCTTGACAAGCACCGCTGAACAGGGCCCGCCGTGAGAAGTACCGCTGAACAGGGCCCCGCCGTGAGAAGCACTGCTGAACTGTGCCCCGCCGTGAGAAGCACCGCTGAACAGGGCCCCGCCGTGACAAGCACCGCTGAACAGGGCCCCGGCAAGACAAGCACCGCTGAACTGGGCCCCGCCGTGAGAAGCACCGCTGAACAGGGCCCCGCCGTGACAAGCATCGCTGAACTGGGCCCCGCCGTGAGAAGCACCGCTGAACAGGGCCCCGCCGTGACAAGCACCGCTGAACAGGGCCCCGCCGTGACAAGCACCGCTGAACTGGGCCCCGCCGTGAGAAGCACCGCTGAACAGGGCCCCACCAAGGCAAGCACCGCTGAACTGGGCCCCACCAAGGCAAGCACCGCTGAAATGGGCCCCGCCGTGAGAAGCACCGCTGAACAGGGCCCCGCCGTGAGAAGCACCGCTGAACTGGGCCCCGCCGTGAGAAGCACAGCTGAACAGGGCCCCGCCGTGAGAAGCACCGCTGAACTGGGCCCCGCCGTGAGAAGCACCGCTGAACAGGGCCCCGCCGTGAAAAGCACCGCTTAACAGGGCCCCGCCAAGACAAGCACTGCTGAACTGGGCCCCGCCGTGAGAAGCACCGCTGAACAGGGCCCCGCCGTGAGAAGCACCGCTGAACTGGGCCCCGCCAAGACAAGCACCGCTGAACAGGGCCCCGCCGTGAAAAGCACCGCTGAACAGGGCCCCGCCAAGACAAGCACCGCTGAACTGGGCCCCGCCGTAAGAAGCACCGCTGAACAGGGCCCCGCCGTGACAAGCACCGCTGAACTGGGCCCCGCCGTGAGAAGCACCGCTGAACAGGGCCCCGCCGTGAGAAGCATCGCTGAACAGGGCCCCGCCGTGACAAGCACCGCTGAACAGGGCCCGCCGTGACAAGCACCGCTGAAAAGGGCCCCGTCAATACAAGCACCGCTGAATTGGGCCCCGCCGTGAGAAGCACCGCTGAACAGGGCCCCGCTGTGACAAGCACCGCTGAACTGGGCCCCGCCGTGAGAAGCACCGCTGAACAGGGCCCCGCTGTGACAAGCACCGCTGAACAGGGCCCCGCCAAGACAAGCACCGCTGAACTGGGCCCCGCCGTGAGAAGCACCGCTGAACAGGGCCCCGCCGTGAGAAGCACTGCTGAACTGGGCCCCGCCGTCAGAAGCACCGCTGAACAGGGCCCCACCGTGAGAAGCACCGCTGAACAGGGCCCCGCCAAGACAAGCACCGCTGAACAGGGCCCCGCAGTGAGAAGCACCGCTCCGCTGGGCCCTTTATCTCAAGCACCGCTCCGCTGGGCCCTTCCTGTCAAGCACCGCTCCGCTGGGCACCGCCGTCTCTGAACTGCTCCGCTGGGCCCTTCATCTCAACCACCGCTCCGCTGGGCACCGCTGTCTCTGAACTGCTCCGCTGGGCCCTTCATCTCATGCACCGCTCCGCTGGGCACCGCCGTCTCTGAACTGCTCCGCTGGGCCCTTCCTGTCAAGCACCGCTCCGCTGGGCACCGACGTCTCTGAACTGCTCCGCTGGGCCCTTCATCTCAAGCACCGCTCCGCTGGGCACCGCCGTCTCTGAACTGCTCCGCTGGGCCCTTCCTGTCAAGCACCGCTCCGCTGGGCACCGCCGTCTCTGAACTGCTCCGCTGGGCCCTTCCTGTCAAGCACCGCTCTGCTGGGCACCGCCGTCTCTGAACTGCTCCGCTGGGCCCTTCATCTCAAGCACCGCTCCGCTGGGCACCGCCGTCTCTGAACTGCTCCGCTGGGCCCTTCCTGTCAAGCACCGCTCCGCTGGGCTCCGCCGTCTCTGAACTGCTCCGCTGGGCCCTTCCTGTCAAGCACCGCTGCGCTGGGCACCGCCGTCTCTGAACTGCTCCGCTGGGCCCTTCATCTCAAGCACTGCTCCGCTGGGCACCGCCGTCTCTGAACTGCTCCGCTGGGCCCTTCCTGTCAAGCACCGCTGCGCTGGGCACCGCCGTCTCTGAACTGCTCCGCTGGGCCCTTCCTGTCAAGCACCGCTCCGCTGGGCACCGCCGTCTCTGAACTGCTCCGCTGGGCCCTTCATCTCAAGCACCGCTGGCCCATTGGCAGGGCCGGATCTGTGTCGGGCAGGGCTTCACGAAGCACTCTGGCCAACATGCCTCCTCCATAACCAGTGGAGTCTGTAATCCACCTGATGGACTGTGGCTTTGCACTCCCCCGGATGGTACAGTGGGCAATCCACCCACAGTAGAGACTTGGAAAACTGTGGCTTTGCACTCCCCAGGATGGTACAATGGGCAATCCATCCACTGTAGAGACTTGAGAGACTGTGGCTTTGCACTCCCCAGGATGGTACAGTGGGCATGGAGGCCCCTCGTGAATCTGGCGTCGTGGACTCATGTGGCTGAGGTGCCCCCCCTTCCCTTCCCCCTGAGGTGCCTGTGGTTTTATTATCTGATGCCCCAGCAGTGTTCTCTCCAATGGAATCGGGTCTCGTGTGTGGGCTTTGCCCATGTGTTTATGCACATTGGCCCACGAACAATGGAATGTAGCCAATATGTGCAGGACTTTTGGACTATGTATATATTGTTCATGTTGTAATATATTTATTTGATAAATTTCATATTTCACTTAAGTTCAAATATGCTTTAATATACTTCAATTTTAATGAACATTTTATTTTGTCTTTGCATTATTCCGGGGGGTTTGGGGGGTGTCACTCTGACTTGTTGCTCTGCATTGGTGTGTAGGGATTTTTTGGGGTGGGGGGTGTCGTGTATGTGTGTGCCCGTAACCTTTTCTCCTCCCCCCTCCCCTGTGTCGTAGGTGCAGTACTCACCGTTGTCTTCAGCGCCGGCGTTCGTGCTCCTGGTAGAGGAGCAGGAAGACAATGGCTGGTAGGATGTTTAATTCGGGTTCCATGCTGTCCAGATTCCTCGTGGAGTGTGTATAGGTGAGCGTTTTCCCGTTCGTAGTCTGTTTCCGCCGTGTTTTTATCGGCGGGGCGCCCGCCCCGGAAAAGGTGGCGGATTGGTGGGTCGTGATACTATGGGCGGTACATTGTCTGCCACCTGTCTGTTGGCGGTGACCGCCGCGCTGTTTGTTTGTCCCGCCGTGGCAGTCGGAGTGTTAAAGTGGCGGCCTGTGTTGGCGGTTCCCGCCAGGGTCAGAATTCCATTTTTATTACCGCCTGCCTGTTTAACACCGACCGCCAGGGTTGGAATGACCCCCTCAGCTTCTACACCCCTACCCGGCATCTCCGCTCCGCTAACCTCGCCCTCGCCTCCGTCCCCCGCATCCGACGCAAATCTTCCAGCGGCAGATCATTCTAGTACCTCGCCGCCAAGACCTGGAACACCCTCCCGCCGGATCTACGACAGACCCAGGACCTTCTTTCCTTCAGAAAACTACTCAAGACTTGGCTCTTCGAGCAGTAGCAGCACCCTCCCCCCCCCAGCGCTGTGAAACCCTCACGGGTATGTAGCGCGCTTTACAAATAAATTGATTGATTGATTGATTGATTGTCCATTGAAATGGCCATTGCCTTGCTCAATTTCTGAATGCTTCCTGGCTATTTTGCATTAAACACATGTTAGACTTCTATGCACTATTCTGATTATTGTGTTTTCTTTTCCACAGTGTTTTTAAAAGTGGTGTAGGTGGAAACTTTTTGTTAGGGCTTTATTATCCAATAACTAAACTTCATTAACTTGTACAGAATACAGGACCAATTGCAAAATCAGCCATTTGTCTTTGCTCTCTAGGTCGGAGGGTTATATTTTAGAAACAACAACACTATTACCCTCCTCTCTATGGGGTAACGTTTGTGAGGCAGCTGAGATAGCTCAGTGGGTTAACATCTCTGCTGCTGGTTGAACAAGGTTTCTAATTTTTTTTTAACTGGGAGAGGGCACACTTGCAGGTAGTAGGTTTTAAACCTGGATGTTTATAAAGGCTACTGACCAAGGTGGGACTGGCCGCACCAGGCAGTTCCCCAGGACGGTGCAAGGGTGGGATGCAGGGTGCTTTTGTTACTGGGAGGCCGGTTTTGCAGCAGTGCAGAAGTTTTAAAAGCACTGCAGAGTTACATGTATTTCCAACAGTTTTCAGGCAACAATAAAAGTGCCAAGATAACTTGAGTGATTAATGTATCTGCTGGAGAGAGATCAGAGTTTGGTGGCAGTTTTGAGTCATTTAAGGTAGCACAGAAAGTTATTTTGCCTGCTGCAAACAACGTGTAGTATACAGATCGCAGAACAGTATTTTATTTGCAATGCTCATATAGGATATTGCTTTTCTCACAGACATCCTTTTGTTACAGTGCAGTTCATAAATTACAGTCGTAATCTAGCATAGTGAGCTATGATCTGACCTCTAAGAGCTGCATGCAATCTTCATGATACAGGTCAGAAAGTTATGTTTTTCCCCAGTCTTTGCTAGTAAGTGAGGCACTATAAAACAAACGAAATACATGTGAGAGAGGGGCTATGGACAGATGAGAGAGTGATGGTAAGGATATAATTAAAGAACCCTAATAAAGACTGCCCTAGTCTGGTGTGCCGTAAGGTCATCATTTACTATGTTTAAAAACAAATAAAAAATTGAGTTGTAAACTGCACTGTTTTTGCCATTTTCCCCAAATGGTCTTTGGGGGAAGTCCCCCAAACCCATTGTAGTGGCCAAGATTGCTTGCTATGTACCCTAAGGGGGCTGGTCTGACAAAATTTGCCAGGCCTACTTTTGAGTCCCAGTCCGGCCCCTGCTACTGACTCAGGATGTGATTTAATTACTATGCCGAGAACAGCAGACGTTTCCCAAACCTGGCTCCTAATTGTCTGACCTTGTTGAGTCTGCAAAGATGGTGCCACATAAGTTACTTATGCATGTACGGTCTACACAGTTCCAGTTACATTATCTGCTGTCAGTTCCATGGAAAATTTCAGATAAACGAGGTTGGAAGTGATTTGCCTCATTAAAACAAGGTTTGAACTAAGTTGGAGAATGAGTGTCTGTCAGAATTGACTTGGACTTGCCTGTTTGAGTTGTATTTAAACAATTGTCCTACTAGTACATTTAAAGTAACTTAGAGGAATCCATCTGCTTTTTTGTTCGTTTATAAACCTTGGCTTCCTATTTAAGCACTGCATGTACTACAGTCCTGTTCCATGAGACAGGAAAGCTTGTATTGTGCTGTACTATTATACATGTTTTGTGAGGAAAGGAAGCTTGCACTGCTAGTGCAGTGCTGTTCACGTTCTGTAACGGTGGGGCAATTGCCTGGTTTACACCCAAGTGGTAACTATTGATAGTGTCTCACTGAAGCTTGAGAAAACCTTATCACTATAAAAGCTACAAAACTATTGGCACCCCCAAATGTTTGTTTCAAGTCCTACCAGCGAGGTTACTGCAAAGATTTTGCAGGAATCTGAAACAAAATTCTGCAATTAAAAATCAGGAGTATCAAGAAGTCCTTCTCTGATCCAAACCCACAAAGGGTTGTGAATTTGGGCCCAGATTTATCAATGTGTTGTGACACAAACAGTAGTGACAATCAATATTCACGCACAAAACATTTTTTTGTCCAGTACAGTGCTGCGTTGGGTAAAGTATCTGATATTGCAAGAGAAATTAACATGACGGGAAAGGAACATTTCTAACACCCAGAGGCATAAACACCAACCTAAAGCTACTAAAATCCTGTGCTGTTACATGACTGAGCGCTGGAGCTAATTGTGTGAAAAACTGCACAAAATGAAATAGGGTGCCAACAATTTGTATTATCATGATATAATATTAAAGCGGCTTCTCCCTCTCTCTGACTCAGACAGCAAACGCATACCTACTGCCAGTTGAAGGACCACAAGAGAAGGCTGAGCAGGGAAGACAATCTACCACCTGACGCTGACAAATTTGGAAAACCCAAGGAGGAGACTAAACAGGTATAGGCTATTCAGTGACTTATAGTGATGTACTTTGATCACACTGCACCCTCCCTTAAGCCAACAATTTTTAGGTTGCATGCAATACCAGATGACATTAAACACATTTCCTTCTACAGCATGTGTGCCAATGTATAGGGAGCATTACAACGTGCAATATCTTCACGATTGTCACATGTGATGGGGGAAATCCTATCTATCACATTAGAGTGCTTAATTTGTAAAATGATGAGTGCTCAAAACGCTGTTTTGAAAACTGCGACATCAGCTATTAAATATCAACACACTGAAAACCAAGGCTTTGTAGCCCTGAATCCACCTCAAACCTCTTTAATCCATTGCCAGGCACTCCCTGCTTCTTGATCTCAATTTTGCAGGTCCCTGCGTTCTCCCTTTCACAGGTTTTCCATCTTCCTCTTTTTCTCTATGTGTGTTTTCCCCCTCTTGAGAAATGTGTAGTGAGAAAAAATGACTGTGGGTCCCCAAAAATGAGTACCAGTAGCCCCCACAGGCAATCACCTGTTCATATTAAGCACTGATCACATCACCTCAGGTTCAGCATACTAGGGCCCAATCAGCAAGGAACAAGTTCAGCATTCCCTTCCTGGTTCAACACACATGCACCGCCACCAGACCAGCTACAAAAACTGGAACAGCATCACTGACAAGGACTGGAACAGTGGTCTCAACACCCACTGCCCTAAACACAGCACTGCCTCCCCAAAGCCACCAAGATTTGAAACAATTGAATCAGCTCCTGCACTGACTCCCTGCCCCCCCACCTAAAACACAACATTATCTAGACTCCAGGGCAGTTGTATACAGAGGAACTCAGAGGGATGAACCACAACTGCAAACAACTGGAGCATAAATGGAGAATAAGTCAGGAAGGAACAGACATGTGCACATTCCAATTCACCCTGAGATGCCACCACCAAATGATCCATACCACCAAACGTGCTGCTCTAGCGGACTGCATTGATGCTAGCATCAACAGAAATAAACAAACCTTAACTGTGGGGAAGGAATTCACCTCACCATCAATCGCCTCCAACTTGATCACCCCCTTGCAGGACTTATTCTGCAATTACTCTTAATTCTCCAGCACCAAAATGACCTCTGTTTACAGCAACTTCAACTCACAACTAGGCCCGAAAACTTTGCAACACCCATCCCGATCTTGTCCACAGAACCAGTGATATCCACATGGCCTGTAATCACCCCAGGAGAAACCGCTGCCACCATGAACTTCATCTACTTAGGCTCCCCAATGTACCCCTGCACCCACTACGCATACCCCAGAGGACTGCGACCCATCAGCATCATGCTCCCAGCGATCTTGAATGCCTTCACCTCTTCTACAAACTTCCCAGATGCTTAAACATGCAACTGGCCTCCAACAGCTGAAGAAACCCTCTGCGGACCCTTTAATGCTCACCAAATAAAGATTGATCTCCCTGCTACCATTCCCAGCTAAAGTCTTAAGAAAATAATCAACAGACCACTCACCAAATACCTCAATGACTACCAACTTATCAACACCACTCAGTCTGGCTTCAGACCCAACCAAGCAAGGAAACTGCCCTCATCACCCACACAGATGACATTTGCAGGACTCTGGACAGAGGAGACATGGTGGGCTCATCCTCCTGGACCTCTCTGCAGTATTTGACACAGTATCCCATCCTTATCCAATGCCTACATGACATTGGAGTCCAAGGATATGCACTCTGATGTACCTGCTCATTCCTGACTGGAAGGACCCAGTCAGTCAGCCTAGCACCACACACCTCGAATGCGTGCGACCTCATCTGCGGAGTTCCACATGGATCCTCCCTGAACCCGACCCTCTTCAATACGTACATGATCCCTTTGGCCAGCATCATCCCCTCTCACAACTTCAACCTCCTCCAATACACTGACAACATGCAACTCATTCTCTCCTTCATGGTCAAGACGCCCAGTCCCCAGATCAAGTTCAATGCCTGTATTACTGAAATCACCTAGTGGATGAAGACCAACTGTCTAAAGCTGAACATCGACAAGTCTAAAGTTGTGATCTTCGGGAAAAGCATTTCACCTTGGGACTCCACCTGGTGGCCAACAGAGCTAGGACTGATACACACTCCCACTACACACACCAAGAAACTTATGATATTCATCAAAAGTAAACTCAACAAGACACCCAAGTCAGTGCCGTTACCAACTCATGCTTCCGCACCCTGAAGATGATGTGGAAGATCGTCAAATGGATCCTAGTCAGCAGCTGTAAAACCATCATGCATGCCCTTGTCACAAGCAAGCTGGGATACAGGAACACCCTTTATGCTGAGAGCAACACAAAACTCATCAGAAGGCTCTAGACCATTCAGAACATTGCAGCCAAAATCACTCTCAACCATCCTAAGCAGCACTCACATCACTAGTCAAGCTTAACTCAAGAATCGCATCTGCTTTCATAAACCTTCCAGACACCTTTGTTTGTCCAGACTCCTACGTGCACACTTCCCATGCATATGGGAAACCAGATCCTGCGTTCAGCCTTCTACTACATTGTTCCTAAAGTGTGGAATGACCAGCCATGACACATATAAACCCGCTTCCCTTATTTACCCCCAACAAAAATTGTTGTCCAGAGATTTTCATTTTTGATTTGTGTTTTTGTATCATTAGAGATTTAATTTAGCTTGAGTAGACATTGCTGATCAGGGCCGAAATTTCGTGGACGGCATTTTTAAAAACGGCAGATGTGTTGCAGTGATGATGTAATATTTCAGAAACCATGAGACCGATATACTTAATTTTGGTGTCAAAACATAGGTTTTGGGGGTCAAGTAGTCTTATAGAGACAGAAAATAACTCGTCAGAGCGACCCTTCTGCCAATTTCCAAAATGGCAGCACTAATAGAGGAAGAAGAGACATATATAGAAAAGAAACAAATAATAAAGGTTTTTAATCCTTTTATGTATACAGCAAACAATGTTTATGATTTGAATATGAAACTAATAATGTTTATCACTCCTGTTTCAGACACATTTTCATAGTTCACTTTATTTATTTGTTCCGGCAATCACACGTGGTACATTTGCAGAATGTTAAACATTTGAGAAAAGCATATTGACAGGGACATCTTTTTGTAGTACAGGTTTTGCAAGTACATGTAAGCTCTGTGGGTAGAGGCTTTAGAAATTTCTAAGGTTTAGCACCCCATCAATATCTTCGCAACCAAATTTACAAGGATCTTTCTCTACGTATGCATGACCCAGAACATTTACACATCTTTTGATCAAGTACAGCACTTTTTTAATGTGCCCGCGCACAGAATATGACGTTGGTGGAAGGTCACTTAGCAGGAATGATCTCTTGAAATGTACCGAAGATCGTCAAATGTGTGACAGTCTGAACTTGTTTTCCACAAACGCACAAGGTATTTTTCTCATATTTAAAGTCATGTTCTTCTTTTGTCTCAGCAAACCCTTTTAGAAATTTCACAGGTTGAGCAATTAAAGCTCCAAGCTTTGTTCCAATTTTGCCCATAGTGTCATCACCCGTAAGAATATGTGCCTTGATAAGAAAACTGGGCATCTCTTGGTCATGTTTCTTGTACAGAATATTAAGCGGGATTAAGTGTCTTTTCTAGCCTGATCCATAAAGTATCCATAACTCTGACAATCCTTGACTTATGAACTCTGCAACAAATCTAAGTAGCACAATAGTAACATCTGTGTCATTTCATAGTACAATGACTAGGTTGGAAACATTTCGAACAGCCCATTCAACGTGGCACAACACAAAGGTCAGCTTCTTCCAATTTGCTGTTAAGTTCTTGAACAATATAGTCGTACCTTTTGAATATATCTCCGTAGGTAAGAACTCCTCATTGACAATCTTTCCACTTGCAATAATTGGAAACTCAGTGTTCACTGAAGCATTAGCAATGTTTTAGCGAGTTAACATCTCCAAGTTCATCCTGTTCGATGTTGATTACCAGAATTTATCAAGTTGCACAAGTATAGGTGCCAAGGTTTTGATGCAGGCAAGGTCAATTGTTCCACTTGTAGATATCTGTCTGATCTCTCACATTCTTTGACAGATAGTTCAAGAAAACTGTGAAAGGCAATGTGCAGTTCTTGCAAGGTGCGCACTGACTGTGATATCTGTACATCAGTCTGAACAACCTCTCAGAAGTTTTGCATGGGTTAAATATTGAACAGTTGCAAAAAACCTGACCTTCTTCAGTGGGACAGTATTCTAGGAGATGCAAGCATGAATTCCAGCCCAAGGAGGTACTGGCTTTTCTTCATTCTTCAGTCTGCACCAAATAAGTGATATGATAAATTCAGTTAAACCAGCTTTGCAAACCGCAGCATCAGGTAGAAGATCTATGTCCTCAGCTACTATGAAGCTTTCTGACACACTAAGATGTGTTGATAGCTTGTTGTGATTTTGCACATGTTGGCAAGGCAGTTGGATTATAAGTTTGCAGCTTTGTTTGTTTATGCCTACAGCTGACACAGCTTGATTTCCAGCAGCTACTTCCTTGGTACAGTCTTGAAAAAGCACATTGACAGTATAATTTGTGCTGGATCTTCCAGACAAAGAAAAGCTGCTTTCAAAATCAAAATTTTTAAGAGCAGCATTGTAAATCTTTTCCTGGTCAAGTGACTTGGAAGTGGTGTGCTGTCAGATTCACATGATTTTACAGCATCATGGGGTAACAAGTTTCTGCTCTGAACTATGACACTATAATTTGTTGCTACACCATTCCTATTTATTTAAATGATTAGCGCTCTACTTTTGCATTTGTAATAGATTGTGTGGGCAGTCATCATGTGTAGCAGAGTTTTCTTTTTGCCGTGATGTAATTCATAAAACATGGTTTGGAAAAGACAGTACATTTGTGTAGCCTAAGCCTGTCGGTTCATGGGATTGTCTTCCACTTCTTCGCTTATATCTTCAAAACCATCATCAATATTGTCGGTTTCTTTTCTGAACTCTAGAAAATTAGGGGCATATTTACAAGCCCCTACCACCACCGGAGCACCACGTTTTATGACGCTCCGGTGGCGCTGTGCACTGTCCCACATTTACAAGGCGTCGCTAAGCCACATTTTGTGGCTTGATGCTGCCTTGTAAATATGGCCCTGATGCAGTTTTCTGCAGCAGAGGGGCATGCAATGGGTGTTGCTGTTGGTGTTTCACTGCAACACCTGTTGCTTTTGACACTGCCCCAGATTTGAGGAGAAATCGTAAATCTGAGGCAGCGCTGGGAAGGTGTTAGAATGGCAATGTTTTTGCTTTTTGTATATTTGCTGCATTCTGTAAAAGGCCATGTATGATTTTTATGTGCAGGAAGGTATGCCTTCCTGCACATAAACAATCATTTAATAATGATGATTTGTTACTTCTATGTGTGCTGCATTCTCCAGCACACATAGATGTGCCAATTCGCCATTGCAGATTGTTTATGTGCAGCAAGGGACACCTTCCTACACATAAACAATGATTCCCTTCAACGCAAACTCCCTTGCACTATGGTGCAAGAGTGTCTGCTCTTGCCCTGGGCAGGTTTATGGGAAACACAGGGTCGTGCTGTATTTTTGTAAATATGGCGCTTCCCTGCGTTTCTAAAGTGACTCTACAAGGCGCGGCCGTTTTTTGTGCAGCACAGCACTGCTCCGCTTTCTAGTAAATATGCCCCTTAGTCTGTAACAGTGTTGCTTTGCTGAGATTAAACAATGATGTAAAATTGAGCAGTGAAATTTGCAACATTTCACTGCACCTTTTTTAGCCTATTTTTAACACCTGCCTTTTAATGGGCCTCCCTTGACTTTGCAGGATTAGCGCCACAATTTGACGCTAATCCGACATAAAATATGACGCTATTGTCCTAACATGCGCCATATTGTAAATACAGCACACACATGCTGTTGTTAGGGGGGCACAAGGTGGCGCAAGTAAAGTGATGCGTCACTTTCTTGTAAATCTAGCCCTCAGTGTCCACCCGTAACCAGCACTTAAGAGTGGCTTTAAAACTTAATTTGCTTTCTAGAGTGGAAACTTAACTGAAGGCTGGTGGTAACGTTTTTCCTGGGGAGCTCACTGTACATTCATATTTTCGAATGTATGCACACATGCAGTTGGGGTGGGCATACAAATCCGCTGCAAATAAATTTACCTTGCTGTTTAGAACAGCTATTTGGCTGAAAAATTCATCTTGGAAAAAACTAGCTGCAGATAAAAATATGGTTGCCTTTTGAGACTCACATACTCTGTGCTTTGTTCTTTCGTCCATCCCTTTGGCCCTTGTTCTGGCTAAACCACAGGTAACACATTAAAGATCCTCTGCTTTCTGATCAGCTGTTGGAGGTAGACAAGGGGTAGCCATAGATCTTCTAAGTGGATGAGCATTGGGTTTGTTGTCACCGTTTCGTCAGGAGACTTGGATTCTTTTTGTGATTTACTGGTTTCTGCTATTTTCTGACAATTGTTTTCCAGACTTTTTTCAATTGTATACGACTTGTAGCACTTGTTGTTACAATGATAAAATATTAGATCCGCTTCACCCATCAGTTTCAATGTTTTGTGAACTTCGTCTTGCCATATTTCTGCAGCATCTCAAACTCTCTTCTGTCCAGCCGCAGTTGACGTTAGCTTTTCTTTCGGACTAGTTTGGCATATGACATATTTTTCTTTTTTGAAGGAGTCCTCAGAATTTGCAGTTTGCAACACTCTGTCAGGAGGTAAAGATTCTCTGAAACCTCCTGCTTCCCTAATGTTTACCAAATTTGAATCAGTGGAAAACCTGAAACAAAACAATATAAAAATAAATTACCAATATGATGGCAAGAACACATAATTATAGACACACCATTTTGGAAAGTGGTGGAAGGGTTGCTCTGAGGAGATATTTGCTGCCTCTATAAGACTACTTGACCCCCTAAACCTATGTATTGCCACCAAAATGACGTAATAGGTCTCATGGTTCCTGAAATATTACATTATCATTGCTGCATATCTGCCATTTTTAAAAGTGTCGTCCAGACAAAATCAGCCTGGATTAGCAATGTCTACCTGTAGGAAAGTACCCTCTTTTATGGCATGGCTACTCCCATTTTCTGCCTGTTATCAGTGTGTTTGACTGTGTCCACTGGGATCCTGCTAACCAGGACCCCAGTGGTTATACTCTCTCCCTTAAAACTTGAAAACTGTACCTTTTTCTCCCCACATTTGGCATACCGCCCCCCCATGTAAGTCCCTAGTATATGGTACCAAAGCACCCAGGGCATGGGGGTACAAGGGAATCCCCATGGGCTGCAGCATGCATTATGCCACCCATGGGGAGCCCATGCAAAATGTTCGGTAGGTCTGCCATTGCAGTCTGCGTGAAAAGGGTTCATGCACCCTTATCACTACAGGTCACTGCACCAGGTCACTGTAAGTCACCCCTATGGCAGGTCCTCCTAGCCCAGAGGTCAGGGTGCAAGTACCTGTGTGTGAGGGCACCCCTGCACTAGCAGAGGTGCCCCTATGCACTCCAGTTCCATTTTCCTGGACGTGAGTGCAGGGATGCCATTTTATGTGTGTACTGGACGTAGGCCACTACCTATGTCCACCTACGTAATGGTAACTCCAAACCTAGGCATGTTTTATAACAAACATTTCGGAATCATACCTGAATACTGTTGCAAGTATTGGATGAATGATCCCACACACTCTGGGGGCTCCTTAGAGGACCCCCAGCATTGCTACCGCCTGACTTCTAGGGTTTTCAAGGGAGCCCAAGCTGCTGCCACCCCTCAGACAGGTTTCTACCCTCCTGCTGCTTGATCTGATCAAGCTCAGGAAGGCAGAACAAAGGATTTCCTTTGGTAGAGGGAGGTAACACCCTCTCCCTTTGGAAATAGGTGTGCCGAGCTTGGGTGGGGTAGCCTCCCCAAGCCACTGGTATGCTTTAAAGGGGACATTTGGTGCCCTCAGTACATAAACCAGTCCACACCAATTCAGTGACCTCCAGTCCCTGCTCTGGCGTGAAACTGGACAATAGAAAGAGGAGTGACCACTCCCCGTCCATCACCACCCCAGGGATGGTGTCCAGAGCTCCTCCAGAGGGTCCCTTGATAATGCCATTTTGAATCCAAGGTTTGCAGGGGCCTCTGAGAGCATCTGAGTGGCCAAGCAAGGCAGGTGACGTCAGAGCCTCCTCCTGATAGCTGGTCACCTGGCTAGGTAACCAATCCCCATTTCAGGGCTATTTAGGGTCTCTCTCTTGGATGGGTCCTCAGATTCAGCTTGCAAGATTCCAGCAGGACTCCTCTGCAACCTTACTTTAACTTCTGGCCACTGGAACCGCGACTGGACCCTCCAGGAACCGACAATCTGCATACACGAAGAAGACTCTTCCTGCAACATTGTTTCCACAGGTCCTTCCATCTTCTGCAACATTTCCCCGGCTGCGAATCCTCTGAGGGTGGCAAGACTTCAGTCTGCACGAGAAGGAATAAGGAATCTCCCTTGGAGTAAAGGAGTTACTCCCCTGCATCTGCAGGCATCTGCTGCAACGACGACCGGCTGCGTGGATCTCCTCTCATCCTGAGCTGCGTGGATCCTGCATCACGGGTGGTGGTTCGGAGTAGTCCTCTTGGTCCTCTCTGCCAGCTGCCAAACTTTGGCAGGACAGTACCCCAATGCACCGCATCTCTTGAAGCTGCCAAGGCTTGTTTGCATCTCCTCCAAAGAAACTTCAGGCGACATGCAGCTCCAGCCCTCAGTACTCTGTCCTGCGACGCACAGCCCTTTGTGTGGCTCTCCTGCAGTGTGGGACCCTTCTTCTATGTGCTGCAAGGGCTCCTTCTGCAACTTCTGTGTCCCCGTCCTGTGGGATTCCAGTGGGTGCTACCTCTGCTCCTGTGGGCTCTCTGTGTCGCTGAAGGTCCCCTCCGACTCCCCTTCCTGAGTTGAGTCCTCCTGGGCCTTGCTGGTCCCCAGCAGCACCACTTCCCACCAACCGCGATATATGCCTTTGCCAAGGCTTGTTGTTGGAATTCCTGCACCGTCACCCGACTGCAATCCTCCTTCCAGCGTGGGACGTCATCTGCATCCCTCAGGAGCTCTTCTTCGGCTCCAGGGCTGCGGTGCTGACCTTCTTCTTATTATCATCGACCAACTCCTGCAACTACAGCTGGGTGGGTGGTAGCTCTTACTCCTCCTGGACTCCACTGTGACTCTTAGACTTGGTCCCCTCTCTCCACAGGTCTTCCTCTCCAGGAATCCACCGCTGATTTCTTGTAGTCTTGTCTGGGTGTCTTCTTTTTTTCTTTTCCTTTCTTTTGTGTGGTTTTAGGAAATTCCTGTAATTTACTCCTGCTTTCCTGGTCGCTGTGGGGGGCCACTGTGTTACTTTTCTCTGTGGTATTCTAGTACTCCCAGCTCCCCTATACACATTCCACTTACCTAGGTGGGGGTCTGTGTTCGCATTCCATTTTTTTAGTATATGGTTTGGGCTCCCCTCGGGTCACTATTGTCTAACTGCATTTGCACTGTTTTCTAACCTTTTCTATGCCTATTACTGTTTACTAGTGTGTATAATTAGTGTATTACTTACTTCCTATTGGAGGGTTTCCCTTCTAGTACTTTGTGGTATTGTGTGACCAAAAATAAAGTACCTTTATTTTTGTACAACTGAGTGCTTTCTTTCATGTGCGTAAGTGCTGAGTGACTAGAGTGGTTTTACATGAGCTTTGCACGCCTCCGAAATAAGCCTTGGCTGCTCATCCACAGCTATCCCTAGAGAGCATGGCTTCTAGACACTGCCTACACTTCATTAATATGGGGATACCTGGACGTGGTATAAGGTGTAAATACCTTAGGTACCCACCACACAACAGGCCAGCTTCCTACACTACCCAAGCTAAATTACTGCTCTAATGATACAAAAACACAAATTAAAAATACAATCTCTGGACAATAATTTTTCATGAAGGTATATGAAGGGGCCTGGACTAATAAGAATCTCCTCCTCACTTCTGGAACTCTGCAAGAAGCTGAATACCTAGTTTTTCGAGTATTCCCACAAGGCCTGTGGTTTGGCTAGGCTCACTCTTGCTCAGTGCTAGGATGTCCACTCAGGTGATAGTTCGCTCTACAAATCTGCATAACATATAACAGAGGGATTTCTATGATACTGTCAACTTCTCAACCTTCCTGGGAGCCTTTGACTGTATGTATGCCACTTTATTGCCACATCTGGGAAGGGCACAATTATAGAAGGACCAAAAACATGCACACCCATAAATGTATTGGCAATGTGTGCTGCCTTGAGATTGTCTGTGACATGGTTGTTGCGTGTTGTGCAATACACATTCTAGCTATATGTATGAGGTAGAATGTGCCTTGAGGAATAACCAGATAGCAATGTGCGACCATATGAAGGCATTCCAAGCACACACCAGAAATCTGACATAGGTTCAGAGGTGGGAGGGATGAGGAAGAAGGAAATTCTACAGAATTTCTTTACTTGCAAATTTCACAAACAGAGCAGCACATTACGTGTATGTGTCACTGAGCAACATTAGTATCTCCATGCTGCCACAAATACAAAAGAATGCCAAAAGAATGCCAAAGTAAATAATGAAAAAGTAAATTAACCGCTGCACCAAACACTCATTTGTATGCAGGTAACTGATAAAGTGGCATGATTTTGAGAAAACAGTGATCACACATAACAAAGGACTACCTATGTGTTCTATAACTAAAGCCAAACCTGACTTCCGAACCACAGTGCAAGCCAAAGTCTTCTCCTATCAACAATGTAGCAATCTTGGTCACCCTTTAGAATTACAAAGAAGAACAGCTTGCAGCTCACATAATGTCTCATCAGTGTTCTAAAGAAGTAGGATTACATCACCCACCTGACAGAACTACATTGGCAGCATCCAGAGGACCACATAATTTTTTGATAGCAGTAAATACGAACATGCCACAACGCTCGCCGATTTAACATGGCTAGACTACGCCACAGGAATTGGAAAGGGGGATGCGCCTAAAGACAAAGCTTTTCAAACAAATTACTGTGAGTATAGAAAAATATCACACCAAAGAACAGACTCACTTAATTTCTCATCCACTTCAGAAAGCAGCAGAAAATGCTCTTCTCTAAGGATCACATTACCTACCATCAACAGAGTCTATCTGGGTCCTTAAATATCCAGAATGACACTTGTGGGGACTCCACTACATGTACATGATCTTTAATAGTTTCCCCTACTATGAAGAACAACATGTGACTTCCCAACTAAGGATGCTATATAAAAGTGCTAATGTAAAGACACATACATGCACTGAATAATTATTAGTATTTTTTATGCAAGTGTAAAGTTGCAAACCTACCTCACATGATAAAACTGAGTGCCATGACTTATCCATCCAGTCCTGAGGATTCCTCTTGCAAGACAAGAGTGTGTGGTCAGCAATCTGGCGAATCAGCAGGGCTGTCTCCTCAAATCCAGGTGTGAGAATGACCTTAAAATAGTAATATTGTATGATGTAGGTAAACATTCTTTCCTCATTTAACACCACTGACCTTTTTATATAGCTACGCAATAATAACTGACTAGTGTATCTCTAAAAGAGAGAAAGTTAGAAACATAAGTAAAAGACATATTTAACTTAAATAACAAGTCGCAAACTAGTATGCTCAGGGAGCGAAAGGTATGTGTATGTGGTCTAGGTTTGGAGGATACAAGGCATTTCCCATGATTAGTACATCAGAAATATAAAACATGCAATGCTTGCACTTTGGGTCTGGTTTACTAAACTTTTTCCCAGGCTTAATGAAGTCTGAAGACTATTTAAGGAGAGAAAGATGTCACTAAATTGTGAAGGGTTTTGGTCTAGCTTAAGCGCATCAAACGACCCTTCTGTCCGGATTAAGACACTGTGCGCGGGTTGAAAACAGTCTAAAATCTGGTTTAATCTAAAATCTAGTTTAAGACTGGGAAATAACTTTAATCAAGACGATCATGGCTGGTTTCCGTCGGTGAAGTCATTTATTCAGCGGCAGCGGCCGCATAACGCAGGGGGAGGGCTGGGGGGTAGGGGGAATAGAGACGAGGTACAAATAAAAAAAAACAAGCATTTGCAATGCACTGGGTCTCGCGTTACATCGAGTTAGAACTATTAGCGTTGTAAACGCCTAATCCGAGTTTTCTTGCCACATTAAATTAAAAACAAAAAAAACGAGAGTGATAGCGTTGGGTAAAAGAGTGAAGAGAAAAAGTAGTCCAGAAACAGTAAGGAAAACATGGAGCCTCGTATGTTTCCTGTAGTTTAGTTGTGCACTCCAGGATGGCTAAACACTGGAAAAGGCATGACATATGCATGCCTTTCACGAATGAAAACAATCGGATTTTAAAAGGCAAGCCCATCAACCAATGTAAGTGACTGACGTAACATGGGCATGGTTAAAATCCCCCTAAAGGGAGATTAGAAGAGGGACGGAGCGCTTTGCGCTCGCCCCTAAAAAAAGAACTTACCTCGCCTCCGTCCCTGCCGCCTCACGCTCCTCTTCTTCTGGTGGGACACCAGCACAGGATGGCCAGCAATCCTGGCTGCTTTCATGCAAAACCTTGCATGAAAGCAGCACCAGGTTGTTATGAGTGGCAGAGCCCCGGGGTCTGTGCAGTTTCTCCAGTCCAGCTGTGTATACAGCCAGGCTGGAGAAACCTAAGTGCACGCGTGTTTGGCCGGCCTCAAAAGTCCGGCCAAACACACATGCACACTTAGGTGCACTTTCCCCTCATCCCACCTCCCATGGCCAAGCCCCGCCCCTCCCTGCACTGCTGGCTATGCCAGAAGCAGACAAATAAAACTATATTTTGTGCTTCTGGCACAGCCAGTGGGGCGGCGCTCCTTCGCCATAGCGAAGGAGCCGCCCCTGAATTTATTAAATCAGGACCTAAATGATTCAAATTAATAGCATTGAAACAACTTGACACAAAAAACATTATTCAAACACAATTAGATTTGAATTATTCACAGTTAGTCTATGCTTAGTTATCACAAATGAACATAAAAAAACAGAAATCCTGAAGGAAAGGAAAGAAAAGACAATGCATAACAGCAAAAGCAAGAAATGTTACTAGTTATATAAAGCCATGAAAAGAAAAAAAGGTTTTCCATTTGCGAATATTTTTTTAATCTGCGAATTTTTTAAAACAATTATTTATTAGGTTTTACATGACATTTCCAAAAGGCACAAGTTATAAATCAATATAAGCGCATTTGGGTTTACCAGTGCTTAATTTGTGCTTGTTGTTTCTGGTGCAGAGCACCAGCACTTATTTTTGAGGGCCAGCACTTATTTTTCTGCCTCAAACATTTACTGTGAGCAAAAGACACATATGGGAAATATGGAGGAAGAGAAAAACAAAAAAGCCTCACAATAGGAGAAAGCAGAAAGCTGCAAGGGTGAGCTGAGGGAGCAGGAAGTGGCTATAAATGGATCTAAGAGATAGTTTCAAGATTACGCTGCCTTAGTATTCCGTGTTCGCACATTTAATTGCACCAGCCGCATGTTTAAGAGGAGAGCTTTGGGCACCAGCACGTTTTTATTTAAAAATTAAGCACTGAGGCGGACACTGTGTGATTGTAATAATCCTGGAGAGAAAGAGTACTTCTAGCAGAAGGATCGTAGAGGGTGGAGGATTGAAGAAATTGCAAGAATGAGAAGGGCATATGAGCATCGAAAGCCTCCCAATAGGATTCGTAATTAGCGGTGTGGTAACATGCAGCATGTTAACAATGGGTGTTGACAGGAATCTGAAGTAGAGAGATTTGGGCTAATGCCAATGTAAGATTAAGAGATACCAGCACCATACCACGCTCAGGTTTAAGGGGAGTGGCAGATAAATCAGGAAGGGGGCAGCTAAACTGTAATCAAGAAGCATGTAATGATCAAGCCTGAAAAGGCCCACACCCGACTGCTGTCTTTGGGATTTGCCTCTGATGTCGAGGGAGATGAGATAGTAGGCAATCATCCTTAGGGTCCCGCATACTCATGGATCATGATACCTCTAAACTTCGATGAGTGGGGGAGGTGGAGGCTGGGGTCAGGCAAGGTCACCAGCATGCACAGATGTATCACTATTCAGGGATGGATAAGTGAAGAATATTTGATCAGGTTAAGTAACAAAGTTCAGTTCCACCTCTTTTGTAAATGTGGTACATGGGTGTTTTTTTCATGAGTACACTCCTGAATCAGGGTAGGATCACGTCCAACCATCTTCAAAGTCAAGAAAGAGGTGGGAGGGGGCAACGGTGAGTGTCAATGAAATAACATTCGACTGAGGAGGCCTATCCTGGTGTCACAAAATGGCCCCTGCTGGCATTAAAGACATTAGACTGGTCAACAGGTTTGTGTATACTGCTTCTGAGCCCATTCATGATCCTCATCTAAGCAACCCAGGTTGAGTGTGTTGGCACTAAAGTAGTCTTCCAATATTTATGAAAGCTAGTGGTATGTTTAACCAGTTCCTCCTATCTATGGTCATGCCAGATATGCTGGTTACGTCATGGAGCATCACCAAAGATGCAGAGGCTGGGAAGTGAGATCAGCTGGAAACCCTCATAGACACCCATATCTGAAACCAGAACTGGGTAAGATTAAGAGAGGACCACCGATTGCGTAATTTGTCACAATCAGGTAGTCCATAACTCCAGCACTGCAAAGGGAGGCTCATATGAACGGAGTGTAGTTTGAACGTGAACCTGTGTCGCTCAAGTCTTGTCTTGAAGTAACAGAATTTTTGTTAAGCATCCCTAAGAACATTGTCATGAGACAGAAGGATTTCCGACCATTTCTTACCTGTTAACACTTTCTCCTTTCATCGGGTCCTGAGAGCCTCAGCTGTTGGTGTGGAACATAATGGGTCTGGATTAACCCTAGATAACCCGAATAACACACCCCTGAATTTGCCCCATATGCCAACATACTCAAAGATCAATGAGGATGCTACAGCATAGTGTGATTTTCAAAGAGGATTTGACAATCTCATTTCTTTTTATCACAGTCCAGTTTTCATTAGTTGCATAAGTGTGCAACCCACAAACATACCAGCATTTGGAGATGTGCACCAAAAACTGAGCGTATTTCCTTAATGTTGTACTCATGCCCAACGAAGAGTTATTAAAGGATTTTAAGCCTTAATTGCAACACATGCCTAAACTAGCTTTCACTTAAATATACTCAAGGTTAATTTGGATAAAAGATGGTTGATGGTGATCTATAACCGAATAAACTTTATTGTGTCTTATTCACTTTAGAGACAGAATACATCCATCCTTTTTAGAGCTGGCATAGAAACAGCTTTAACTGTTTCGCCAGCCTCATGTTTTGTAAAAAAATATATCATAATAAATTCAAACATATATACATTTTAAAAAGGGGCTTTTAGTCAACCCTCTTTATTCATAGGTCTGTTTAAGTGTCATTCACATTTTTCTTTCACCCACCACAGCACACAAATTGTCTGCCATTTCATCTACTGGCTGTTTAACACCATGAATTGATGGTGTTTGCCTCAGTGCACAGCCGATTGAGAAGGAGCGCAGGTCATTGTTCGGTCTCAGTGGCGGCTGGTGACCTTTAAACGTCGTGGGGCGTAATACTTGCCACAGGTTTAACTCATTGCTTCCAAAATGTGCCTTGGATGCCCGCACACACAAACGTACTCATACACTCATACTCACTGTTTCTCATTCCCAAACGCACTTGCACACACTCACATTTTCACAATCACAGACCCTCACTCACAGCTACTAGTGTACAGAGGCTCTAGTTTGAAGTCCTGGGGTACAGATGTTCTGCTTTAATACTACAGCAGGTGTGCCCTGGTTCACCTGCATCTGTTGCACCATTGATAGAGGCACTCCAAGGCCTCTGTGCCCTAGTGCAAGTGCACGTGTTACACCATTGATAGAGGCACCCTAGGGCACCGCTGATAAACTCCTCACTCTTAATTCATCTGACAATCTTCTCCTTACTCACTCATTCTAAGTTGCTCACACTGCTTTACTCAGACCCTCGTTTATCCATATTCATACTCACTGTCATCATTGATTCTCACTCTCTCATTCTCATTGACTACCACAAACAAATTAAACACATACACACATGCTCAGAGAACCAGCACTGACATTTGTACTTACCTTTCTTTGTTGGCAACTCAGAGGCTCCATGGCAGCAGCACAGTAGGAATGTGGTGCTAGACAAGGAAACCTGCAGGCCATGATAACCAGAGCAGCAGGCCGGGTATCAGAGGAAGATCCACTCAGTCCCTCTCCAAGCTTCGTGATAGGGCAGGAAGCACAGCCCAAACAGAAATCGGGACAGTGCTGGGGATCCTGTCCCTGCTGCTCAGTGTGGCTTTTCATTAGCTTCAGGGATGCACTGACGTGCAGCCTGACAACCCCATTTTACCAGATATACTGTGCTTCTTGAGGCATGCGCAGTATGTCTGCTGAATTAAAAGGATTGTGCCTGTGTTAGGAGATTGAAGTTGAATTGCGCCCCTCAGACATGCACAATCCAGACAGCTATCTACAGAGTACTTTTTTAATCAACACTCTGTAGCTGAATCGGCACTCAGTCCCTTCCTCCTCATCCTCCTGTCATTAGGAGGCAGGTGGAGAGTCCAAAAGGGCTGGCCTATGCACTGCAGAGTTCACATAAGCAGAAAAGTTGTGTTTGCATGAACACTCCTAAATTAAATAATTAAAAATGTAATAACTTAATTTAGCAGTGCTCCTTTGGCTCAAAGGAATTTAGCAGTGCTCCTTGGGCTCAAAGGAGGCAGGGCTACATCCTGGAGCCCCTAAAAAGGAGCTACCGCAGCCAAATTAGCTAATGAAGAAAGACTATTCATTTCAGGAGCAAAATTGAGATGACTACTTAGGGCAGATGATCCGGATCGTGGGGGGAATTCAGGGCTCTTGGACCTTTCAGGCCTGTTGTGCAGGTATATCACCTAGGAGCAAGATTCTGAACATCAACTAATAGTTTGAATGGCCCACTACATGCTCTTGGTGTTAGTAGTTCTTCGGTAGGAGCTTTAGGCTTAGCAAGACCACTGTCCTCGTCTCCAACCCACCTTACATGCCTGGACAATGAGTAATATCAGTATTTCCTCCAACACAGATGAAAAAAGGTAAAGGTAATGGGGCAAAAGGGGCAGGGTCTGGGGAACAACGCATGTGCAAAGTGGGCAGAAGCAGAAATTGGTCATTAAAAAGACCAGCATTGTCCAGTTTTAAAATTGATAGAATTGCTTACAGTTCACAAGTGGTAAGCCTGCCACAGGTCTGCTGTGCCTGCAATTCTTCCCAATTTATATACTGATTGGAATCATACGAACTATGCCCCACCAATCTGTTTGTGAACCTGGTTCCTATGTTCCCTCACTGGCCTCTCAAGAGCTTCTCCCAACCTCGCCTTGTGGTTTTCCCTTCAGGCAGTTCTGCCCTTCCACTCAACAGCACTTTGCATGCTCATTTTTTTTAGGCTGTACTTGAAGTATTAAAAAAGAAACTCTGACTCCTAGAATGCATTGTGCTTGGAGGCGTTACACATCATGGAAGCTCCTGCAGCTCGTTTCAACCCAGAATCAAGACACATCAAGAGCAGAGGCTCTGCGCTGCAGCTGTAATACAGCTCCTGCAGCTCGTGTCAACCCAGAATCAAGACACATCAAGAGCAGAGGCTCTGCGCTGCAGCTGTAATACAGCTCCTGCAGCTCGTGTCAACCCAGAATCAAGACACATCAAGAGCAGAGGCTCCGCGCTGCAGCTGTAATACAGCTCCTGCAGCTCGTTTCAACCCAGAATCAAGACACATCAAGAGCAGAGGCTCCGCGCTGCAGCTGTAATACAGCTCCTGCAGCTCGTGTCAACCCAAAATCAAGACACATCAAGAGCAGAGGCTCTGCGCTGCAGCTGTAATACAGCTCCTGCAGCTCGTGTCAACCCAGAATCAAGACACATCAAGAGCAGAGGCTCCGCGCTGCAGCTGTAATACAGCTCCTGCAGCTCGTGTCAACCCAGAATCAAGACACATCAAGAGCAGAGGCTCTGCGCTGCAGCTGTAATACTGGAGGTTGAGTCTGCGCTATATGTGTTTTTTATTGCATGCATGGACAACAAGCTTTTGCAATGCAATGCATTTGCTTGAGTTATAGCCACATAATTTGGTCCTCTCTGCCACATAATTCCAGTGCTCTGCATTTAACTAAAGCACTCTCATTAAGTATTCACCTATCTGCAGCAAATAGTGAAAATATTGCAATTAACTATTATATTTTTGTATATTATTATTTTGGGGTCCTCCCCAACCTAGTATGGGGACCCAGAAATGACCTAGACAGTCACCATACGTTGTGCGGTGAGTTATGGACAAAAAATGTTTTATAAAAGGAATGCACCTTACAGCAATATGGGGCAGGTTTCCAAGTTCAGCGAATATTGTAGTATCTTGAATGTAATGCTCAGAACAGACCCTAG
This sequence comes from Pleurodeles waltl, assembly GCF_031143425.1. Classification (NCBI taxonomy): domain Eukaryota; kingdom Metazoa; phylum Chordata; class Amphibia; order Caudata; family Salamandridae; genus Pleurodeles; species Pleurodeles waltl. The sequence goes on along the minus strand of NC_090437.1, from coordinate 315,697,057 downwards.
AAAGCTCAACTATAAAAATAAAAATTTTAAGAGACATGGTCATGTAACCAAATAGTCAGCCCCTAGAGAGCATAACCACATGAAAACAGAATGGCAGAACATAATGCAGTATAACCATATATTTAGCCCCTAGAGAGCATAGGGTGTTACACATTTTCAGACCTACCAGACCTACTAGAATAATATTACAAACAAGGCCCTTAAAATACAAACTACTCCCAGCTATAAAACAAAAGTTCAAGCCATGAGAAAACTTGAAAAGACACTGACTGGTGGGAGGGATTATTATTTTGAGTTCCCCCCAACTTAGTGTGGGTACACAGAGATGCCCTGTACAGAGAGAGTGCACTGTGCTTATCGTTTTGGTGGTGTAGTAGGCCTACTGCAATACTATTACGTACAAGGCCCTTAAAACTACTCCCAGCTGTAAAACAAAAGTTAAAGTCATAGGAGAACTTGAATGGTGGGAGAGGTCACTATTTTGTCCCCCCAGCCCAACCTAGTGTGGGAACCCAGAGATGCCCTAGAAAGAAAGAGTGTGTTGTGTTTAACATTTTGATGGTGATCCCATCCCCCTAGGAACATCACATGGTGAGTTATGGGCAAAAATGTTTTGTAAATGGAATGCCCCGCAAAGCATTATGGGGCGATTTTCCGAGTGCAGCGAATATTGTAGTATCTTCATTGTAATGCTCAGCCCAGCTCCTAGGGGACACCATAATAAAAATAGCATTTGTAAGAAATGAACTAGTTACTAACCTTCGGTAATGAATTATCTGGTAGAGACATATTCTATTTGCAGGTTCCTTACCTTAGAATTTCCCCTCGGCGTCAGACTGGATCTGGAGATATTTCTTCTACCAGTACCCTTGTGTGTTGTCAGGTGGCGTCAGTCGACTCCCCATCCCCGTTGGCGTCGTGGTCGCCGTGATGATGTTGCAGTTGCACTGATGTCACTTTCTTTTCACAACTTTCCACGCCAGAAGTGTAGAGCCACAAAGAACACTGAGACTGATGCGCCAGAACTAGGGCCCTGAAAGGGAGTCCCCGTCCCTAGAAATCAGTTTGCAGAGAAGTGAGGATGGATGGGTCGGTAAGGAATCTGCAACTAGATGTCTCTAGCAGATAATTTGTTACCAAAGGTAAGTAACTTGTTAATCTGCTAGAGACTTCTAGTTGCAGATTCCTTACCTTAGAATAGATACCAAAGCAATACCATCCCTGGAGGTGGGTCTACGAACCAAGATCATACTAGGAAGTCCTGCAGGACCGAAAGGCCAAAATAGCTGTCCTTGCGGGCCTGACTATCCAGGCAGTAGTGTTTGGTGAACATGTGCAGGGACGCCCACGTTGCTGCCTGAAAGATGCCCAGGACTGGAACTCTGCATGCTAACACAGTGGTTGCAGCTGTTGCTCTGGTTGAGTGAGCATGCAAACCCTCAGGAGGTTGCTTTTTAGCCAAAGTGTAGCACATGTTGATGCAGAGAACAACCCATCTAGAGATGGGTTTCTTTACACTCACATAACTTATAAAGAGTTGATCGTCCACTCCGAAGTCTTTGGTACGATTGAAGTAGAACGCCAATGCTCTTTTTGGATCCAGACGCTGGAGTCTCTCTATAGGAAGCTAGCCTGGTGTGTGGTGTGCACCTATGGTGTTATCACCTCATACCAGGCCCAGATATCCCCTATTAGTGAGAGGTAGGCAGCATCTAGGAAGCCAGGGATCTGTAGAGGTACCTGTGGATGAGCAGCAAAGACATATCTAGGAGACATGCAAAGCTTATGCAATACCACTACAGCCACACAGCACTTGCACACATGAACAAACCACACATAGATTTCCCCCCAACCCACAGGAGAACTTTGGAAAAGGACTGTGCAAGACCCAGACAAGACTGGAAGAAACCAAAGGTGGATCCTGACAGAAGAGAACCTGCAAAAGGAGGGGCCCACGTCCAGTCTGAGTTGAAATGTCCGACTATGGTAGGAGCCACTCCCGACACTTCGGTGGATGCAGGACCAGGTCGACGGTGGATGTAGTAAGTCAGCAGTACAGCACAGGAGCACAAGAGGAGTTCCAGGAGTGATGCAAGTGATGTCCCATGTTGGCAGTCATGATGCAGTCTGTCACTGGTGTTGGAAAACCACCAACAAGCCATGGCAATGCAAGAGTCGGAGAAGAAGGTTTTGCAAGACTCAAGAGGACCAGCAAGGCCGAGAAGACTCGACCCAAGGAAGGGAATACTAGGTAACCCTCAGCAGCTGGGAGAGTCTCAAGAAGAGGAGACAGCCCCCACAGGAGACCCATAGGCAGCAGGCACAGGAGTCGCAGTGGGGCCCACTTAGCACACTTGGAGAGGAGTCCCACGTCGCTGGAGCAGCAGGCAGGAGACTCTGCTTTGCAGGGGAGAGTGCTAGAGGCTGGGGCTACACAGAGCCTGAAGATCCCTTGGAGGAGGAACAAACAAGCCTTGGTAGCTGCAAGTGTCACAGTCCACAGGGGTACTGACCTGCAAGGAGAGGCAAGGGCTTAATGTCGCCCCATTTGGCCAACTGGTAGAGAGGACCAAAGGGACCACTTCAGACTTCCACCTGTGATGCAGGATCCACGCAGCTCTGGAGGAGAGAAGATCCACATAGCCGGTAGTTATTGCAGTTGGTGCCTGCTGATGCAGAAGAGTGACTCGTTCATTCCAAGGGAGATTCCTTCTGGCTTCTTGTGCAGGCTGAAGACTCGTCGCCCTCAGAGGATGCCCAGCCAGGAAAATGTTGCAGTTGCAGGAAGGAGCCGAATAAACAATGTTGCAAAGCGGAGTTGTTGCTGAAGTTGCAGATTGTCAGTTCCTGGAGGGTCCAGTTGCATTCCAGGTGGCAAGAAGATAAAATAAACGATGCAGAAGAGTCCTGCTTGAATCTGAGGACCCAACTGAGAGGGAGACCCTAAATAGCCCAGGAAGGGGGATTGGTCACCTAGTTGGGTGACCACCTATCGGGGAGGGGGCTGTGACGTCACCTGCCTGACCTGCCCACTCAGATGCTCCCAGGGGCCTCTGCTCACCTTGGATCCAAGATGGCAGAATCAAGTGGCCACCTGCAGGAGCTCTGGGCACCACCCCTAGGGTGGTGATGGACAGGGGAGTGGCCACTCCGCCTTTCCATTGTCCATTTTCACGCCAGAACAGGGGCTGGGGGTCCCTGGACTGGTGCAAACCGGTTTATGTAAGGACGGCACCAAATGTGCCTTTCAAAGCATACCAGTGGCTTGGGAAGGCTACCCCTCTTCAGCCATGTAATACCTATTTCCAAGGGAGAGTGTGTTCCCTCCCTCTCCCACAGGAAACCCTTTGTTCAACCTTCCTCTGCCTGAGCTTGTCAAGCAGCAGGAGGGGAGAAACCTGTCTGAGGCGTGGCTGCAGTGCAGACTGCCCGGAAAACACCAGAAGACTAGTAGGAGCAAAGCTGGGGGTTCTCTAAGGAGCCCTCAGAGTGCATGGAATCATACAACCAATACTGGCAACAGTATTAGGGTATGATTCTGACATGTTTGATAGCAAACATGCCAAGGTTCATAGTTACCATTATGTAGCTGGACACAGGTCGTAACCTCTGTCCACTACACGGGTAAAATGGCTTTCCCACACTTACAAAGTACAGTATAATGGAGCTGGAGTTTTTAGGGACCCCTCTGCTCATGCAGGGGTGCGTTCACACACAGGCACCTGCACCCTGCCCTCTGGGCTAGAAGGGCCTACCAAAGGGGTGACTTACAGTGACCTGGTGCAGTGATGTGTAGTGAAAGGGTGCATGCACGTTTTCAAACAGGCTGCAAAGGCAGGCATGCAAACACATTTTGCATGGGCTCCCATGGGTGGCACAATACAAGCTGCAACCCACAGGGAACCCCTGGTGCCCAATGCCCTGGGTACTTAACTAGGGACTTATGTGGGGGCACCAGTATGCCAAATGCAGGGAGTGCTAAGTCTTAAGCAACCAAATTTAGAGAGAGAGAGAGCACAATCACTGAGGTCCTGGTTAGCAGGAGCCCAGTGAACACAGTAAAAACACACTGACAGCAGGCAAAAAGTGGGGGTAAACATGACCAAAAGAGGGTACTTTCCTACACTCTCCTCTTCCCGAGAAAGATGTGGGGCACATAAAAAGTAGGCAAAGTGATGGATTGGACTACATGAAAGGGCGTGACCACTTTAGGTAGGAAATAGGCCCTTGTATGAAGCACCACTTTGTCAGGATGGACAGAGATAAAGGGTGGCTTTGAGGAAAGAGCGTGTAGCTCACGTACTCTCCATGCAAAGGTGATGGCCACTAGGAAGGCAATTTTTTTTAAGGAGAAGAGCCGAAGAGGAAAATTGTGAAGAGACTCGAAAGGAGCACACATGAGGAAAATAAGTACCAGGTTCAAATCCCACTGGGAAATTATAAATGCGGTAGGCAGAAACATGTGGGTAAGACCTTTGAGGAATCTTGCAACAATTTGAGATTTAAACGGAGAGGTTTGATCAGGAAGTCTGAGGAAGGAAGAGATAGCAGACAGATAATCCTTAAGGGTGCCCAAAGCAGAGCCCGGCTGGGTAAGGGAAAGAATAAACAAAAGAACCTCAGACAGAGGTGCAGAAAGGGGATTAACAGTTTTGTTGGTATACCATGCCACAAATTTATGCCTATGACAGGTGTGTACCGTTTTGGTAGAGGGACACCTGGCTGCCAAGATAACATCATAGACTTCGGGCGGTATTGGCGGAAAGGCATACAGGAGGCCCGAGTTCCTCTCGAGGTGAAAAGCGTCGCCAGGCAGGTGCCACCTTGGAAATTCAGGGGCATATTTATACTCCGTTTATGCCGAAATTGCGTCGTTTTTTTTGACGCAATTTCGACACAAAACTAACTCCATATTTATACTTTGGCGTTAGACGCGTCTAGCGCCAAAGTCCATGGAGTTAGCGTAATTTTTTAGCGTGGACACCTACTTTGCGTTAATTATAAAATTGCAAAAGGCAGGCGTTAAGGGACCTGTGGGCTCTGAAGGAGCCCAGAGGTGCCCCCCCATGCCCCCAGGGACACCCCCTGTCACCCATGCCCACCCCAGGAGGACACCCAAGGCTGGAGGGACCCATCCCAGGGACATTAAGGTAAGTTCAGGTAAGTGTTTTTTTAAAATTATTTTTGTGGCATAGGGGGGCCTGATTTGTGCCCCCCCTACATGCCACTATGCCCAATGACCATGCCCAGGGGACAGAAGTCCCCTGGGCATGGCCATTGGGCAAGGGGGCATGACTCCTGTCTTTGCTAAGACAGGAGTCATTTCTATGGGGGTTGGGAGTGAAAAAAAATGGCGCAAATTGGGTTGAGGCGAAAAAATTGCCTCAACCTGACTTGCCCCATTTCTTGACGCCCAAGCTCCATATCCCCCTACGCCGGCGCTGCCTGGTGTACGTCGTTTTTTTTAACGCACACCAGACGGCGCCGGCGGCTAACGCCGGCTAACGTCATTCAATAAATACGAGCCCGCATGGCGCTTCAGAATGGCGTTAGCCGGCGCAAATTTTTGGACGCAAAACTGCGTTGGCGCAGTTTTGCGTCAAAAAGTATAAATATGGGCCTCAATGCGCAAAACAGCCGACATTGCATGTTCCCTGTGGAGGCGAACAGATCTAACCAAGGTTCTCCCTACTGTTGAAAGAGACCTTGAGCCACCTCCGGATAGAGACGCAATTCTTGATCAAGCAAGCATTGACAGCTGAGCTTATCTGCTTTGGCGTTCAGACAGCCCGCCAGATGGTCTACCACCAGGGATACACCCTGACATTTCAGCCACGTCTAGAGACACAGGGCCTCTTGACAAAGGGTCCATGACCTCACCCTGACCTGCGTGTTGCAGTACCACATGGCGATGGTGTTGTCTGTGAACATCTTCACCACTTTCCCTCAGAGAGAGGGAAGGAATGCTTTCAAAGCAAGCCTGATTGCCCAGAAAGTTGATGCCTCTGATCTTCGCTTCTCCCATGTCGCCACCCCATCCCAGGAGTAACGCATCTGTCACCACTGTGGCCCTCTTTACAACCCTGGCGGTCGGTGTTAAAGTGGCAGTAATACAGGCCGGCGGTAAAATAAATGGGATCACGACCATGGCGGAAACCGCCAACATAGACAGCCACTTTAACACTCTGACCCCCACGGCGGTAGCAACAAACACCGCAGCAGTCACCGCCAACAGACAGGCGGAAGACAATGTATTGCCCACACTATCACAAGGCACCAATCCGCCAGCTTTTAAGGGGCGGTACCAACGCCATCAAAAGCACGGCAGAAACTGAACAACGAAGGGGAAACACTCACCTCTCGACATTCCACGAAGAACCAGGACACCATGGAGCCCAAATTGCAGATCCTACCCATGTTGGTGAATATACTAATATACCATAAAGTAGAAAGAAGGAGGCGGCTACGACGGCGACGACGGTGAGTACTGCACCTATCACACAGAGGAGGGGAGGAGGGAAAAGAGAGTGACACACACGCGCGGCACGCAACACCCCCACTCCCCACCCTCCCTCAAAACAACATACACACACACATATCCAACAACATCACAGATACACCTGTCACACCCTGGAAGAACGCAAGGACAGAAGGAAATGAGTTTAGCTAGTGTTATATTGGAACAATCAGATAGATCAAGGGAAAAGCAAATAATCAGTATACACAAATAGTTACATCAAGTACACAAGTCCGTACACTGTCCCTTGTAAATGTCTATGGACCAGTGGTCCCAAAAAGCATGGGCAAAGCCCACACATGACACCTGCCTCAAAACGGAGAGAACACTGGAGGGGCATCAGGTTGAAAAAAAAACAGGCACCTCAGGGGGAAGGGGAGGGGGGCACCTCAGCCGGATGATGGTACGACGCCACTGCTCCTCGAGGGGGCTCCATGCCCACTGCTTGGTCCTGGGGAGTGCAAGGCCACAGTCTCTCAAGTGTGTCGGTTGCCCACTGCTTGCTCCTGGGGAGTGCAAAGCCAGAGTCTCTCAAGTGTGTGGGTTGCCCACTGCTTGGTCCTGGGGAGTGCAAAGCCACAGTCTCTCAAGTGGATGGTTTACCCACTGCCTGCTCCTGGGGAGTGCAAAACCACAGTCTCTCTAGTGGGTGACATGTTCCACTGGTTCTGGAGGGGGCTTGGTGCCCAGTGTGTTTCATCCTGCCAAGGACTGGGTGAGTGGATGCATTTCTCCACTAGTTCTGGAGGGGGCTTGGTGCCCTGTCTGCTTCATCCTGCCAAGGACTGGGTGAGTGGATTCATTTCTCCACTGGTTCTGGAGGGGGCTTGGTGCCCAGTCTGCTTCATCCTGCCAAGGATTGGGTGAGTGGATGCATTTCTCCACTGATTCTGGAGGGGGCTTGGTGCCCAGTCTGCTTCATCCTGCCAAGGATTGGGTGAGTGGATGCCTTGCTCCACTGGTTCTGGAGGGGGCTTGGTGCCCAGTGATGCTGCACCTGGGGTGTGGCAGTTGACATCCTCTCACCTGGGTGTCTTAGCCACGCGATGTACCTGGAACAGGTAGCATGATACTCCATGGAGGCAGAGCCACACTCCATCCTGCGGCCATTTAGGCTGCCAATTGCTGGTTCGTGTCAGTGCTGGAGGTGGTGCCTCAAGTGGCGTGTCCAAGGTCCAGGACGTCACCTGCAGACTCGGATGGTTGCCTACTGGGGATGGTGCTGACGTCCAACAGAGTGGTATCAGCTGTGCACGTGGCGGTGCTGATTGTGGTGCAGGTGGCTGCGGCGGAGATGCTGCCAGTGCTAGCCGTGGTGCAAGTGTCTGTTGTGGTGGAGGGAGACACCATACCGTCTCCAGCAGCCTCGGATGCCTGATCCTTGGGGAGAATGCTGCAGCCTGACATTGTTGCAGCGGCGGTGCAGGTGGCGGTGCAGGTGGCGGTGCAGGTGGCGGTCGGAGCGGCGGTGGTGACTGTGGTTCAGGTCACTGCCATCCCTGATGATATGGTGGTCACCAGCCCCTCACCAGGGGGCATCGGGCCCTGAGGTGACTTGCCCTTTGGCTTGTGGCCCTTCCCCACCTTGGCAGTCGCTGCAGGGACGTTGGCACTGTCCTCTCTGTGTTTGGGCGAGGCCTTGCTGGGTGGGTGGTGTGACTTTCCCCTGCTGGAAGCCGGGCCCTTTTTGACCTTTGCAGGTGGCGGAATAGGGTGGTCCTTCATATCTGGAGGTGGCACACTGGCAGCTCTGACGGGTGTCCCCTTGTAGCCTCCCCGACTTGCAGGAACCACAGCGGATGCAGATTTGGTGGCTGAGGTGCTGGGCTGGTATCAAGACATCCTGGCACTAGGGGAAGGACGTGGGGGTGTAGGGAAGAGGTTATTGTTAGCTCGGAAAAGTTTTTTAGACACACTGGGACGGGAAGATAGAGGGGGTGTGGGAGTGGAGGAAGAGGTTGTAGGAGGTGTACGTATGCTGAGTTTGGGTGAAGGTGCATGGGCTGGAGGCTATTGTGAGGTGGGTGGCTGTTGAGTGGGTGTGTGCCTGTGTTTGTGTACTTTAGGAGGAGGGCTCACAGACACACAGGGAGAGGACACAGGGGACGTGTGAATGGTAGTGGGGGTGGTGATTGCATGTGAGTGGTGTGTTGTGATGGGCCTGCTGGTGATGGAGGCAGTGGCTGATGATGCAGTGCATGCAGGTGTGAGTGGAGATGACACTGGGAGGGAGGTGGAGGAGGTGGAGGACGTGGAGGAGGGGGACACAGTGGAGGAATTGGATGTTGGTATGTTTGCATGGGTATGGTTCTTGTGTGAGTGCCCGTGGGATGTGTGGTGCTGATGTTTTCCTGAGCCACCTTTGGGTGTTGATGTGTGTGCATGCTGGTTTGATGGTGTGCTTGGGATAGGCTGAGGTAGAGGGTATTTGGTCTGGGTAGTGGAAGTTGGAGGGGGGAGGCTGGACACAGGGACAATGGCTGCCATTAATGCTGAGGCCAGAGCCTGAAATGCTTTCTGTTGGGCCGCCACGCCAGAATAAATGCCCTCCAGGTATGCATTTGTTCGCTGCAAATGCCTCTCGACACCCTGGATGGCATTCAGAATGGTTGACTGCCCAACAGTGAGGGATCTCAGGAGGTCAATAGCCTCCTCAATGAGGGCAGCAGGGCTGACTGGGTCAGGGTCTGAGGTGTCTGGGGCAAAGGAGATGCCCACCCTCCTGGGTGAGCGGACACGGGAAAATCGCTGAGGGGCTGCTGGGAGGGCAGTGCTGGTAGGGGGGGTGGCAGCTGTACCTGTTGGGGTGGGAACAGAGGTGTCCACCAACGCCAGGGAGCTTCCATCAGAGGAGGAGTTGCTGGTATCCTCTCCAGTCCCTGTCGTGGAGCTCCACTAGCCCTCCGTCCCACTGGTGCCTTCACCCTCCGAGGATTCACCCTCCTGGGCCATGTGGGATGCAGCTCCCTCCGTCGCCGGTGCCTCTGCTCCTCCAGCAGATGATGCTAATGCACACAAGGACAGGGTGACAAAACAAGAAGGGGGAAAAGACAGAGAACACACATGGTCAATGCCAGCAACACCACTACAGTTGGCGGACACTACACACAGGGAGCAGCCCTATGCACTAGGCCATGCACTACCAGTTAGTAGGAAAGTCACCAGCCCATGGGGTACAATGCCTAACGCCATTAGCTGCACACCTGAAACCCACAGGACCCTGCCCAGTAGTAGATGCCCACTAACATTATTGGGGTTGGAGTGCTTCAGAGCCTGCCCAACAAGGGACCTACACTACCATGTTAGCCCTGGCCCAGGGGCACCCACAGCCCACATCCCCCAACCAGATACTCCCTAAACCACCCAGAGTCAGCTTTATGACACTGTACTCACCCCTTGTGGCTCCTGTGATGCCCTCAAGCGCCCATCCGACTCCGGATAGGCCACCGCCAGGATGCGGAACATCAGGGGGGTCATGGTGCGACAGGCACCCCTTCCACGTTGGGAGGCCAGCCCCAGCTCGGCCTCCGCCATCTTCTTGCTCCAGCGGCGCAGATCCTCCGATCTCTTGCGGCAGTGGGTGCTCCGTCTATGATAAGCCCCCAGGGTCCGCACTTCCTTGGCGATGGCATGCCAAATACCCTTCTTGTGGTGGGCGCTGACCTAGAGGAAAGGTACAGGAGAAAAGGAAATCACTCACCCGTCTGGACCATCATACTCATTGCCCACCAGTTTCCAACCATGCCCTGATGCACATACACTGACCATCCTCACATGCAGCCCTCAGTCCCCCCAACATGTATCTTCCATCCACACAACTCCAAACAGGCATTGCCCACGCATCATGTTCACAGTGTACTCACCTGTTTGTCTGGAGGACCGTTGAGTAGCGTGTACTGGGGGAGGACCCTATCATCCAGTTTGTCCAACTCCTCCGCAGTGAAGGCAGGGGCCCTTTCCCCAGACACTCGAGCCATTGTCGCTTCCAGACTCAGGTCACAGCAGCACTTGCAGTGTAGGTCCTCTCCTATTGAAGGTCAGGTATCAAGTGAGTGAACAGATAGAAAATGGCGGTCATGTCACCGCCGACGTACATCGCCATTGGCTCCTGGAACCCATAGGGCCCAATGATAACCAATGCTGACTTATGCGGCGGTCTTCGACTGCCTACCGCGACACAGCACAACGCCAGCACAGTTATCTCATTTCCCCTTGTCCCTCCTCACAAGTCAGGCCGCTGCCATTTCAGGGGGGCACATGCCATGGCACATTACTGCGTCACAGCACATTTTGGCACACACATACGGACTAACTACGTCACACACAAATTCACTAACATTACTGCAGACATACTTGTGCAACCTATGTGGTAAATGACCCTCTTCTCACCGTTCTCCTCCATAGGCCACAACCGCTGGGGCAGATGGTGAGATGGCTGCATCCTCCGGTGTACAGACCCCTGGTGGACTTGTCGACAATGGACAATTGTCCAAGACCTGTGTGCCCAATTGGAGCAGGCTAGATGTCATCTATCCGCCATCCCACAGGAATACCCCCTCTAGTGCAGGTCCTGTCAGTGCTCCATTTTCTGGCAAGTGGCTCCTTTCAAACAACAGTGGCCATGGCATCAGGGATGTCTCAGCCAATGCTTTCTAACGTGTTGACCAGAGTGTTGTCTGCCCTGCTGAAACACATGCGCAGCTACATCCTGTTCCCCTAGGTGGAGGATTTGCCCACAGTGAGACTGACATTTATGCCCTGGGACATATCCCCAACATCATTGGTGCCATTGATGGGACACATGTGGCATTTGTCCCCCCGCAGAAATGAACAAGTGTACAAAAACAGAAAAGGCTACCATTCGATGAATGTACAGATGGTGTGTTTGGCGGACCAGTACATCTCTCATGTGAATGCCAAGTATCCTGGCTCTGTGCATGACTCCTACATTTTGAGGAATAGCAGTATCCCTTATGTGATGGGCCAACTCCAGAGGCACCAGGTGTGGCTAATAGGTGAGGCCAAGGTCCCCACACAGTATGAGTAGGTGTCTGGGTATGGGTAGTCCCTAAGGGTTAGTGTGTGTCTAACGGGTATCCCTCGACATTTGCAGGTGACTCTGGTTACCTCAACCTCCATGGCTACTGACCCCAGTGAGGAATGCCAGGACAAGGGCAGAGGACAGACACAATGAGGCACATGGGCGAACTATGCGTATTATTGAGAGGACGTTCGGCCTCCTGAAGGCCAGATCCCGGTGCCTCCATCTAACAGATGGCTCCCTATACTACTCACCGAAGAAGGTGTGCCAGATAATCGTGGCATGCTGCATGTTGCACAACCTGGCATTGCGATGCCAGGTGCCTTTTCTGCAGGAGGATAAGCCTGGTGATGGTCTTGTGGCAGCGGTGGAGCCTGTGGACAGTGAGGAAGAGGAGGCAGAGGAAGAAGATATTGACAACCGAACGAACATCATCCTGCAGTACTTTCAGTGACACACAGGTAAGAGATTGTAACTCCTCCTCACATTTCAGAATGCTGTAGGACATTGTACAAGTCAGCCTCTTATCCTCTGTCTTTGAACACTGAATGATCACTTTGGATTTCAATTTTTCAGATCTGGGTACCCCATTCTGGCTTCTGCTTTATGTACTGCTGCCCAACAACTGTCATACATCGGTATGAATAAATGAACATTTACATTGCTATTTGTTACTAATGTTGTCATTATACATTTGTGAAAGATCAGACTGACTCCAGATTGGTTTGTGCTTAAAGGGTGTTTATTTAGGGGCTAATGAGTATTGGGGTATGTGCATGGGGCTGGGGTGATGGTGGAGAAAGGTCCATAGTAGAGGCTAGTCTCTTGGTACCACAGGTGCATTGTCCAATGGGGCATAGGAAGGGGAGTAATGGCAGTTCAATTTGGACAGGACGACATAGTGGGACACAAGGGTGACAATTAGGAGAGTCTTATTTCCTGGCGGGGGTCTTGCCAATGTTCTCTGTCTTCTGCCTGGATTGCAGGGACCGTTTGTGGGGTGGTCCTCCTTCTGCGGGGGTTTGGTGCTGGTGGCCTGTTGGTCCTGTGGCGGGGCTTCGTGTCCACTAGTGCCGGCGGAGGAGGACGGCTGTTCCTCGATTTGGCTAGTGTCAGGGGCCCTTTGTTGTGCCACTGCCTCCCTCATGGTCTTGCCTATGTCAGCCAGCACCCCTGCTATGGTGACCAGGATGGTGTATATGTTGGTGAGGTCATCCCTGATGCCCATGTAGTGTCCCTCCAGCAGCCGCTGGGTCTCCTGAAACTTGGCTAGTACTGTGCCCATGGTATCCTGGGAATGGTGGTATGCTCCTATAATGTTGGTCAGTGCCTCGTGGAGGGTCGGTTCCCTGGGCATGTCCTCCCCCTGTCGCACAGCAGTCCTCCCAGCTTCCCTGTAGTCCTGTGCCTCTGTCCCCTGAACCGTGTGCCCACTGCCACTGAACCCAGGTCCCCGATCGTCCTGTGTTTATGGGGTTGCCTGGGGTCCCTGTAGTGGTGGACACACTGCTGACTGACGTGTCCTGGGGACAGTGGCATGGGCCCGCTGGGTGGGTGCTGTGCTGGTGTTTCCTGAGGGGTGAGGTTCTGTGGTGGGTTGGGACTGTGGCAGGGGAACCCACTGTCCAGAGGTCCCAGAATGGGCCAGACTGGTCATCGTGATCCAGACGTGCAGAGTTGCTGTCATCACTGTGGGCCTCTTCTGTGGGGGGACTGGGTATGGCTGGCACCTCCTGTCCGGTGACGTTGGGTAGGGGTCTTGTTGGGATGTAAATGCATTGTTATTGTATCTGTGTGTGCCATCTTGTGCAAAGGGTGTGTTTCCCTGTATTAATATGCTTGCACTATCGCCTAGGGGCCTTGAGTGAGTGGTGATTTTGTGGCTCTGAGTCTCTCTATTGGGCATGCTTTGGTGATGGGTGTCCATGCAGGTGTGTGATGGGTGTCTACGCATTGTTGTTGCATGCAGGGCTTGGTTGTGGGAGTGGTAGGTTGTAATGGTGGGGGGTGTGGGAGGTGGTGGAGTGATGGGAGTGAGGGTGAGGGTGAGGATGGGAGTATGTGATGGCATGCAGGTAGGGTGGGGGGGAGATAGTAGTAAAGATTTGCCTTACCAGAGTCCAGTCCTCCTGCTACTCCTGCAAGGCCCTCAGGATGCATGATCGCCAAGACTTGCTCCTCCCATGTTGTTAGTTGTGGGGGAGGAGGTGGGGGTCCACTGCCAGTCCTCTGTACGGCTACCTGGTGTCCTGATACCACAGAACGTACCTTCCCCCGTAGGTCATTTCACCTCTTCCTGATGTCATCCCTTGTTCTCGGATCCTGTCCCACTGCGTTGACCCTGTCCACTATTCTCCACCACCTCCTCCTCCACCATCTTCCTAGCAATGGACGTCTGCTGCACCTGTGATCCGAATAGCTGTGGCTCTACCCAGATGATTTCCTCCACCATGGCCCTTAGCTCCTCCTCAGAAAACCTGGGGTGTCTTTGAGGTGCCATGATGTGGTGTGAGTGATGTGTGAGGTGATGTGTGATGTGATGTGTGGGGTGATGGGTTGGGGTGTGTGCTTTGAGGTGCGTGGATGGTATATGTGTGATGGTGTTCTGTGCATCTGGATGATGGTGTGGTCTTTGCTTTTCTCACTCTGCTTCTTCAAAATTGTTGCACGTAAGGGGTTGTGGGTAATGTGGGTGGGTGTTTTATAGTGTTGTGAGTGTGTGGGTGTGGTGTGTGTATGTGTGTCAGGTGTGTGTATTTTAAATTGTCCAATGTGGTTGTGTTTTGTAAGTGTGCGTGTATTTTGAGCACGGCGGTGTGTACCGCCAATGGTTTACCACGGTTGAAAGACCGCCACGTTGATTCATGGGTCGTGATACTGTGGCCGTATTCCTGTTGGCGTGATGGTGTGGATTTTTCTATTGCCAGTTTATCACTGACCTTTGGTGTGGCAGACTTGTGTGTGTGTCTGTATAGTGGCGGATTACTCAGTGTGGGTCATGCTACCAGTAGCCGATTTCCGCCGCGGTCACAGTATGTTGCCAGCCGATGGCACGGCGGTAAGCGGGATTTACCGCCAGGGTTGTAATGAGGGCCTGCGTGATCTGATTGGGGAAAGGAGAGGGATCTGCCTCTCACCCAATCTCGAATTGTTAGTCACCACTGCAGCTCCTGCCCAGTTCCCTCAGAGATCTGGACCATGTCGAAGAAATTCCCCATGATGCTGAGTCCACTGGAACTTCAGATCCCACTACAGAGCCTGCATGTGCCATCTGGCTTATGCCACCAGCAGGAAACAGTAGGCCATGAGGCCCAGCAGCCTCAGAGTCATTCTCACTGAAACCCAGGATAGAGGCTGAAACATCGGTATCGTGGCCTGAAAATCCTGGACTTGCCTCTTGGGAGGATAGGCCCAAAACTGCACTGTGTCCAGAACAGCTCCAATGAATGGGAGAGTCTGAGTGGGAGTCATATGTGACATCAACCCCTTATAGTGGACCCCAGCGAATGCAGGAGGTTTGCCGTAGTCTGGAGGTAGGAGACGAAAGCCTGGGGCGAGCCCGCCTTCAACAGCAAGTCGTCAAGGAAGGGGAAGACTGAAACGCCTAGCCGGTGCAGATGAGCTGCAACCACCACCATCACTTTTGTGAACCCCCGAGGGGCCCTGGTAAGGCCAAAGGGGAGCACGGTGAATTGAAAGTGCTTGTGACCTACCACAAACCGCAAGTAACGTCCATGGGCAGGCAGGACGAGAATATGAAAATAGACGTCCTGCAAGTCCAACACTACCATCCAGTCTCCAGGGTCCAGGGCAGGAAGAACCTGAGCTAGAATGAGCATTTTGAACGTCTCCTTTCTGAGGAAGAGATTGAGGGACCGTAGCTCTAGCATAGGACGAAGGCCCTTGTCCTTTTTGGGCACCAGAAAGTAACAGGAATAACAACCAGGACCTACTTCTGGCACAGGGACCATCTCTATGGCTCCCTTGTTCAAGAGAGCCGTAACCTCCTCGCGGAGAAGTGGCAAGGGATCCTTGGTCATCCGATCGTAGGATAGTGGCATAGCAGGAGGGGCATTCTTGAAGGGGAGGGAGTAGCCCCTTCAGACAATTTGCAAAACTCACCTGTCCGTCATGATGGATTCCTAGTTATGCGCAGGCCTATGGCGGTGGGCGATTGTCCTTTTGACAGGAGCCCCTCTGCTGGGTTTAGACCACGTCCTCAGCAGGACACCTGTGAGGGCTTCATTAAAAGGCAATGGGGGTTCAGATGTGGAAGACCAGGGCTGAAGCACCTCAGTCAGGAGGTTAGTCCTGACCACCACTGAAGGCAGCTCTAGGCCCAGGACCTCAGCTGCTCTTCGCACCACCATTGAGTACAAAGCTCCCTTCTCCGTAGCCACGGTAGGGGAAGAAAGCATGCTAGAGTCAGAGGAGGTATCCAAACCACAGGTATCGCCCTAATCCTGAGCCCAGTCCATATACAGGTCTTCTAGCTGGTATTCTAGAGCGGCTAGTGACCCCTCTATGCTCTCACTATACCCACACCCATGGGCATACGGGTCAGGATCCAACCTGAGGAAGGAGGTCCCCATCGAAGTTGAAATCGACACCGGGTGACGTTGTTCCAGCTCCGGGTCGGAGTCGGGAATGAGTATGGGGTTGATTATGGGACCAACCGATGTCGGGAGCCTCGACTTCTGTACCGACAAGACCGGCAATGGCTTGCATCAAGTAACGGATCCTGGGGTGCTCTCCGGAGCCAAGGCCGAAGCTGCCGGCGCGAACCCAAGAGTGCCCTACCTGACCCTACTGGGCCTGAGGACATCACAGGAGGGTCAGTCTGCCATAACTCCCTGAGTTTGGAAGGGTTGCTCTGGCTCCTGGAAACTCGGGGAGGCGTGGAGCCGACCCAGAAGCAGACTCAAAGGATGGGGGCCTAGAAGGACGACGCCCCTCTCGCATCGCATCGCATCGTCCGAAGGACAGGGCAAAGTCGAAGAATGCCTGCTTGTCTTGTGACCCGAATGTCCAGAGGACTTGGAGAGGGACGAGGACGAGTGGTGATAGCACTGCGAGTGATCTCATTACTTTCCTCACGAGCGAGACTGGGAGCGACACGAGGCCGAGCTGCCATCACCTTTGGGGACTGCTCACTCAAAGCCTTTGGGTTCATGGACCGGCACTCAGAGCACGAGTTCGAGCCATGGTCGCGATCCAGACACCACAAGCACATAAGGTGCGGATGCGTCACTGACATCATGCGATGACAAGAGTCACACTACTTGAATCTGGCCGTACAGGAAGACATCTCAAAACTCCAAGTAGTCAAAAGCTTCACCAAAGGGTCAAAAAGTGACAGAGGGTAGCTCTCCGGATCTGCATGTAGGCTGGGGCGAAACAAAAAGAAACAACGTCAGCGTGCCTGGGTGCCTCCTATATACGACCGTGGTGTCATCACAGAGATCACGACGGACACAAAGTCGACTGACACCACCTGATGGCACGCAAAGGTACTGCTAGAAGTCCCTATCAGATATTATCATGTAACCATAAAGTCAGCCCTCAGAGGGCATAATGACATGAAAACAGAATGGCAGAAAGTAATGCAATGTAACCATATATGTGGCCCCTAGAGGGCGTAGTGCCTTACACATTTTCCGGCATAGCAGGTCTACTGCAACACTATTACAAACAAGGCCCTTAAAATACAAACTACTCCCAGCTATAAAACAAAAGTTCCAGACATGAAAAAGCTTAAAAATACATTGAATGGTGGGAGAGGTTATTATTTTGGTGTTTCCCCCAATCTAGTGTGGGGATACAGAGATGACACAGACCGAAAGAGCATGTTGTGCTGAATGGTTTGGTGGTAGTCCCATTGTCGTAGGAACACCACAGGCTGAGTTATGGGCCAAAATGTTTTGTAAAAGAAATGCCCTACATAGAATTATGGGGCGAGTTTCCCAAGTGCAGTGAATATTGTAGTCTAGGTTCTCCCGCTGTACAAGGAGGGCCGCGTTGAGGATTTCTGTATTTTTTTATTTTCCTATTGTAAATTCTCCAGTTTGTATATTTTTCAACTGCTAAAAATGTATGTAAGTGGTGGTCATGTAAAGCGCTCCTTGTATTGAGGTCGCACTATAGGAAACTTCACATAATCATGTAAAGCGCTCCTCCAATCGAGTTTGCGCTATATGTACTATAAAAAATAAATAAATAAATAAAAAAGAACCTCCGCCCTCCAGCTTGCAGCCACACTCAGGTAGATAGCCAATCGTGCAATACTCCATGCAACAGGGTCAGTCTCCAAGGCGGTAATAAAGCAGCCTCAAGGTGGGACAAATGTAAAGCATTTACCTACGGAATCAAAGGAATTTTTAAAGGCAGGCCAAGGAAAGAATGAAACTGATGGGCATGAGATGGGCATGGTGCAAGTCCACAGATGTAGATTACAACATGTTGAGAGACAGTGCTTGCGCGCTACCTAGGCTCGACCTAAAAAGGAAGAAGTGACAGCACCAGATACAGATAACAAAAACTGCTTGTCTGTCAATGACCTTCACTGCAGCCCGGTAGTTTACTTGTTTGGTCTTAAGCATCAATTAGCATTATCAGAAGACACGTACAAACAATCCCCGCTTTTTAGCACTATCATTTCGCACACTGGTACTTACAGGCCTGGTGGCACAATGGGAAAACTAAACATAAGAATGCAAAGTGCTGAATCATCCATGTGTTATGGTAAAATGCTCATGACTTTCTCTCCTTCATCGTCTTTAACTCAGCCCGACCTGAAGACAAGCTACTTTGGTGTTGGGGCAGGTCAAAATTCGTACACTAACGTATTGCCATTGTAAGATTAGTCGTTAAACTTCTAAAAGGTGTGGATGGTTCCCATTTAGAAGGAGAGTATGGAACAATTTTGTTGCTTGCCTCTTGCTGCTAATAACTGAAAATTATTTAAATGCTCTTTAGCGCCTCATCACCATTAACTCCCCATAGCCTTTGTGCCGTTCAGTGCAGGTAAAGGGGCCCAGCCCTCACACCATGTGCTATGCAAACTAGCCCGTTGCAAACTGCAGAGACAGGGGCAACACCGAAAATACAGGCCCTTCTGCTACAGGTAGAAAGCTGCAAACTCTCCTCACAGCTTTGGTGAGCCTACCTTCTCCCTATGGAGTACCCTCTTTTTGGAATTGTTACCCCCAGTTTTGCCTGCTGTGAGTGAGTTTTGACTGTGTTCACTGAGAGCCTGATAACTAGGACCCCAGAGACTGTGCTCTCTCCCTCTAATTTGGTTGCTTAAGACTTAGCACACCCCACAATTGGCATACTGGGGCCCCCATATAAGTCCCTAGTATATGGTACTTAGGTACCAGGGCATTGGGGCCCCAGGGTTCCCCATGGGCTGAAGAATGTATTGAGCCATCCAGGGGAGCCCATGCAAATAAAGCCTGCATGAAAAGGTGCATGCACCCTTTCACTACAAGTTATTGCACCAGGTCATTATAAGTCACCCCTATGGTAGGCTCTCCTAGCCCAGCGGGCAGGGTGCAGGTACCTGTGTGTGAGGGCACCCCTGCATGAGCAGAGGGGTCCCTATGAACTCCAACTCTATTACACTGGACTTCGTAACTGCGGGGAAGCCATTTTACCAGTGTAGTAGACACTGGTACTGGACCTGTGTCCATCTACATAATGGTAACTCCGAACCTGGGCATGTCAGAATCATACCCTAATACTGCTGCCAGTGTTGGCTGCATGATTCCATGCAATCTGGGGGCTCCCTAAAGGACCCCCAGCATTGCTCCTACCAGTCTTCAGGGCTTTTCCGGGCAGCCTGAGCTGCAGCCACACCTCAGACAGGTTTCTGCCCTCCTGCTGCTTCACCAGCTCAGGCAGGGGAAGGCAGAACAAAGGATATCCTGTGGGAGAAAGAGGTAACTCCCTCTCCCTTGGAAATAGGTGTTACATGGCTTGGGAGGAGTAGCCTCCCCAAGAAACTGGTATGGTTTGAAGGGAATATTTGGTGCCCTCCTTGAATAAACCGGTTTGCACCAGACCAGGGACCCCCAGTCCCTGCTCTGGCACGAAACAGGACAACGGAAAGGGGAGTGACCACTCCCCTGTCCATCACCACCCCATGGATGGTGCCCAGAGATCCTCTAGGTGGCCACTTGATTCTGCTACCTTGAATCCAAGGGAGCATCTGAGTGGCCAGGTTAGGCAGGTGATATCACATTCCCCTCCGTATTGGTGGTCACCATGCTAGGTGACCAACTACCCTTCCTGGTCTATTTAGGGTTTCCCACTCGGGTGGATATTCAGATTCGATGTGCAAGATTCCAACAGGACACCTCTGCATCATTTACTTTATCTTCTTGCCACTGGGACTGCAACCGGACCCTCCAGGAACAGACAATCTGCAACTCCAGCGACAACTACGCTTTGCAACATTTTTCTTCAGCTCCTTCCAGCAACTGCAACATTTCCCTGGCTGTGCACCCTCTGAGGGCAGCGTGTCTTCAGCCTGCACAAGAAGTAAGAAGGAATCCCCCCTGGTGTGAAGGATTCCCTCCCCTGCATCTCCAGGCACCAACTGCAACAACTACAGGCTGCGTGGATCTTCTCTCCTCCAGAGCTGTGTGGATCCTGCATCACAGGTGGTGGTCTGGAGTGGTCCCCTTGGTCCTCTCTGCCCGCTGTCCCACTTGGGAGACAGTAAGCCCTTGTCTCTACTTGCAGGATAGTAACCCAGTGCACCTTGACTCTTGCAGCTACCAAGGCTTATTTGTTCCTCCTCCAAAGGATCTTCAGGCTCCGTGTAGCCCGGGCCCCCAGAACTTGTTCCTGCAAAGCACAGTCTCCTGCCTGCTACTCCAGCGACATGGGACTCCTCTTCAGGTGTGCTGAGTGGACCCCGCTGCGACTCCTATGTCTGCTGCCCGTGCATCGCCTGTGAGGCCTGCCTCCTCTTCTTGTGACTCTCCCAGCTACTGAGGGTCACCTCGGGCTCCCCTCCTTGGTTAGAGTCCCCTGGGCCTTGCTGAGCCTCTTCATCCTTGCAAAACCTTCATCACTGACTCTTGCATTTGCCAAGGCTTGTTGATGGTCTTCCAACACCACTGACTGACTGCATTGCGACCGCTGGAGTGGGACATCACTTGAATCACTCCTGAAACTCCTATTCTGCTCCTGTGATGCACTGCTGACTTTCTTCTTACACCATCGACCTGGTCCTGCATCCACAGAGAAACTCCTCTTCTGCTTCTGTGATGCACTGCTGACTTTCTTCTTACACCATCGACCTGGTCCTGCATCCACAGAAGGGTGGGTTGTGGCTCCTCCCACAACTGGACACTCCAACTCGAACTGGACTTGATCCCCTTCCTTCGCAGGTCCTCTTCTGGCAGGATCCACCTTTGGTTTCTTCCAGTCTTGTCTGGGTCGTGCACAGTCCTTTTCCAAAGTCCTCCTGTTGGTTTTGCTTTCTAACGTGTTGACCAGAGTGTTGTCTGCCCTGCTGAAACACATGCGCAGCTACATCCTGTTCCCCTAGGTGGAGGATTTGCCCACAGTGAGACTGACATTTATGCCCTGGGACATATCCCCAACATCATTGGTGCCATTGATGGGACACATGTGGCATTTGTCCCCCCCGCAGAAATGAACAAGTGTACAGAAACAGAAAAGGCTACCATTCGATGAATGTACAGATGGTGTGTTTGGCGGACCAGTACATCTCTCATGTGAATGCCAAGTATCCTGGCTCTGTGCATGACTCCTACATTTTGAGGAATAGCAGTATCCCTTATGTGATGGGCCAACTCCAGAGGCACCAGGTGTGGCTAATAGGTGAGGCCAAGGTTCCCACACAGTATGAGTAGGTGTCTGGGTATGGGTAGTCCCTAAGGGTTAGTGCGTGTCTAACGGGTATCCCTCGACATTTGCAGGTGACTCTGGTTACCTCAACCTCCATGGCTACTGACCCCAGTGAGGAATGCCAGGACAAGGGCAGAGGACCGACACAATGAGGCACATGGGCGAACTATGCGTATTATTGAGAGGACGTTCGACCTCCTGAAGGCCAGATCCCGGTGCCTCCATCTAACAGATGGCTCCCTATACTACTCCCCGAAGAAGGTGTGTCAGATAATCGTGGCATGCTGCATGTTGCACAACCTGGCATTGCGATGCCAGGTGCCTTTTCTGCAGGAGGATAAGCCTGGTGATGGTCTTGTGGCAGCGGTGGAGCCTGTGGACAGTGAGGAAGAGGAGGCAGAGGAAGAAGATATTGACAACCGAACGAACATCATCCTGCAGTACTTTCAGTGACACACAGGTAAGAGATTGTAACTCCTCCTCACATTTCAGAATGCTGTAGGACATTGTACAAGTCAGCCTCTTATCCTCTGTCTTTGGACACTGAATGATCACTTTGGATTTCAATTTTTCAGATCTGGGTACCCCATTCTGGTTTCTGCTATATGTACTGCTGCCCAACAACTGTCATACATCGGTATGAATAAATGAACATTTACATTGCTATTTGTTACTAATGTTGTCATTATACATTTGTGAAAGATCAGACTGACTCCAGATTGGTTTGTGCTTAAAGGGTGTTTATTTAGAGGCTAATGAGTTTTGGGGTATGTGCATGGGGCTGGGGTGATGGTGGAGAAAGGTCCATAGTAGAGTCTAGTCTCTTGGTACCACAGGTGCATTGTCCAATGGGGCATAGGAAGGGGAGTAATGGCAGTTCAATTTGGACAGGACGACATAGTGGGACACAAGGGTGACAATCAGGAGAGTCTTATTTCCTGGCGGGGGTCTTGCCAATGTTCTCTGTCTTCTGCCTGGATTGCAGGGACCGTTTGTGGGGTGGTCCTCCTTCTGCGGGGGTTTGGTGCTGGTGGCCTGTTGGTCCTGTGGCAGGGCTTCGTGTCCACTAGTGCCGGCGGAGGTGGACGGCTGTTCCTCGATTTGGCTAGTGTCAGGGGCCCTTTGTTGTGCCACTGCCTCCCTCATGGTCTTGCCTATGTCAGCCAGCACCCCTGCTATGGTGACCAGGATGGTGTATATGTTGGTGAGGTCATCCCTGATGCCCATGTAGTGTCCCTCCAACTGCCGCTGGGTCTCCTGAAACTTGGCTAGTACTGTGCCCATGGTATCCTGGGAATGGTGGTATGCTCCTATAATGTTGGTCAGTGCCTCGTGGAGGGTCGGTTCCCTGGGCCTGTCCTCCCCCTGTCGCACAGCAGTCCTCCCAGCTTCCCTGTAGTCCTGTGCCTCTGTCCCCTGAACCGTGTGCCCACTGCCACTGAACCCAGGTCCCCGATCGTCCTGTGTTTATGGGGTTGCCTGGGGTCCCTGTAGTGGTGGACACACTGCTGACTGACGTGTCCTGGGGACAGTGGCATGGGCCCGCTGGGTGGGTGCTGTGCTGGTGTTTCCTGAGGGGTGAGGTTCTGTGGTGGGTTGGGACTGTGGCAGGGGAACCGACTGTCCAGAGGTCCCAGAATGGGCCAGACTGGTCATCGTGATCCAGAGGTGCAGAGTTGCTGTCATCACTGTGGGCCTCTTCTGTGGGGGGACTCGGTATGGCTGGCACCTCCTGTCCGGTGACGTTGGGTAGGGGTCTTGTTGGGATGTAAATGCATTGTTATTGTATCTGTGTGTGCCATCTTGTGCAAAGGGTGTGTTTCCCTGTATTAATATGCTTGCACTATCGCCTAGGGGCCTTGAGTGAGTGGTGATTTTGTGGCTCTGAGTCTCTCTATTGGGCATGCTTTGGTGATGGGTGTCCATGCAGGTGTGTGATGGGTGTCTATGCATTGTTGTTGCATGCAGGGCTTGGTTGTGGGAGTGGTGGGTTGTAATGGTGGGGGGTGTGGGAGGTGGTGGAGTGATGGGAGTGAGGGTGAGGGTGGGAGTATGTGATGGCATGCAGGTAGGGTGGGGGGGAGATAGTAGTAAAGATTTGCCTTACCAGAGTCCAGTCCTCCTGCTACTCCTGCAAGGCCCTCAGGATGCATGATCGCCAAGACTTGCTCCTCCCATGTTGTTAGTTGTGGGGGAGGAGGTGGGGGTCCACTGCCAGTCCTCTGTACGGCTACCTGGTGTCCTGATACCACAGAACGTACCTTCCCCCGTAGGTCATTTCACCTCTTCCTGATGTCATCCCTTGTTCTCGGATCCTGTCCCACTGCGTTGACCCTGTCCACTATTCTCCACCACCTCCTCCTCCACCATCTTCCTAGCAATGGACGTCTGCTGCACCTGTGATCCGAATAGCTGTGGCTCTACCCAGATGATTTCCTCCACCATGGCCCTTAGCTCCTCCTCAGAAAACCTGGGGTGTCTTTGAGGTGCCATGATGTGGTGTGAGTGATGTGTGAGGTGATGTGTGATGTGATGTGTGGGGTGATGGGTTGGGGTGTGTGCTTTGAGGTGCGTGGATGGTATATGTGTGATGGTGTTCTGTGCATCTGGATGATGGTGTGGTCTTTGCTTTTCTCACTCTGCTTCTTCAAAATTGTTGCACGTAAGGGGTTGTGGGTAATGTGGGTGGGTGTTTTATAGTGTTGTGAGTGTGTGGGTGTGGTGTGTGTATGTGTGTCAGGTGTGTGTATTTTAAATTGTCCAATGTGGTTGTGTTTTGTAAGTGTGCGTGTATTTTGAGCACGGCGGTGTGTACCGCCAATGGTTTACCACGGTTGAAAGACCGCCACGTTGATTCATGGGTCGTGATACTGTGGCCGTATTCCTGTTGGCGTGATGGTGTGGATTTTTCTATTGCCAGTTTATCACTGACCTTTGGTGTGGCAGACTTGTGTGTGTGTCTGTATAGTGGCGGATTACTCAGTGTGGGTCATGCTACCAGTAGCCGATTTCCGCCGCGGTCACAGTATGTTGCCAGCCGATGGCACGGCGGTAAGCGGGATTTACCGCCAGGGTTGTAATGAGGGCCTGCGTGATCTGATTGGGGAAAGGAGAGGGATCTGCCTCTCACCCAATCTCGAATTGTTAGTCACCACTGCAGCTCCTGCCCAGTTCCCTCAGAGATCTGGACCATGTCGAAGAAATTCCCCATGATGCTGAGTCCACTGGAACTTCAGATCCCACTACAGAGCCTGCATGTGCCATCTGGCTTATGCCACCAGCAGGAAACAGTAGGCCATGAGGCCCAGCAGCCTCAGAGTCATTCTCACTGAAACCCAGGATAGAGGCTGAAACATCGGTATCGTGGCCTGAAAATCCTGGACTTGCCTCTTGGGAGGATAGGCCCAAAACTGCACTGTGTCCAGAACAGCTCCAATGAATGGGAGAGTCTGAGTGGGAGTCATATGTGACATCAACCCCTTATAGTGGACCCCAGCGAATGCAGGAGGTTTGCCGTAGTCTGGAGGTAGGAGACGAAAGCCTGGGGCGAGCCCGCCTTCAACAGCAAGTCGTCAAGGAAGGGGAAGACTGAAACGCCTAGCCGGTGCAGATGAGCTGCAACCACCACCATCACTTTTGTGAACCCCCGAGGGGCCCTGGTAAGGCCAAAGGGGAGCACGGTGAATTGAAAGTGCTTGTGACCTACCACAAACCGCAAGTAACGTCCATGGGCAGGCAGGACGAGAATATGAAAATAGACGTCCTGCAAGTCCAACACTACCATCCAGTCTCCAGGGTCCAGGGCAGGAAGAACCTGAGCTAGAATGAGCATTTTGAACGTCTCCTTTCTGAGGAAGAGATTGAGGGACCGTAGCTCTAGCATAGGACGAAGGCCCTTGTCCTTTTTGGGCACCAGAAAGTAACAGGAATAACAACCAGGACCTACTTCTGGCACAGGGACCATCTCTATGGCTCCCTTGTTCAAGAGAGCCGTAACCTCCTCGCGGAGAAGTGGCAAGGGATCCTTGGTCATCCGATCGTAGGATAGTGGCATAGCAGGAGGGGCATTCTTGAAGGGGAGGGAGTAGCCCCTTCAGACAATTTGCAAAACTCACCTGTCCGTCATGATGGATTCCTAGTTATGCGCAGGCCTATGGCGGTGGGCGATTGTCCTTTTGACAGGAGCCCCTCTGCTGGGTTTAGACCACGTCCTCAGCAGGACACCTGTGAGGGCTTCATTAAAAGGCAATGGGGGTTCAGATGTGGAAGACCAGGGCTGAAGCACCTCAGTCAGGAGGTTAGTCCTGACCACCACTGAAGGCAGCTCTAGGCCCAGGACCTCAGCTGCTCTTCGCACCACCATTGAGTACAAAGCTCCCTTCTCCGTAGCCACGGTAGGGGAAGAAAGCATGCTAGAGTCAGAGGAGGTATCCAAACCACAGGTATCGCCCTAATCCTGAGCCCAGTCCATATACAGGTCTTCTAGCTGGTATTCTAGAGCGGCTAGTGACCCCTCTATGCTCTCACTATACCCACACCCATGGGCATACGGGTCAGGATCCAACCTGAGGAAGGAGGTCCCCATCGAAGTTGAAATCGACACCGGGTGACGTTGTTCCAGCTCCGGGTCGGAGTCGGGAATGAGTATGGGGTTGATTATGGGACCAACCGATGTGGGGAGCCTCGACTTCTGTACCGACAAGACCGGCAATGGCTTGCATCAAGTAACGGATCCTGGGGTGCTCTCCGGAGCCAAGGCCGAAGCTGCCGGCGCGAACCCAAGAGTGCCCTACCTGACCCTACTGGGCCTGAGGACATCACAGGAGGGTCAGTCTGCCATAACTCCCTGAGTTTGGAAGGGTTGCTCTGGCTCCTGGAAACTCGGGGAGGCGTGGAGCCGACCCAGAAGCAGACTCAAAGGATGGGGGCCTAGAAGGACGACGCCCCTCTCGCATCGCATCGCATCGTCCGAAGGACAGGGCAAAGTCGAAGAATGCCTGCTTGTCTTGTGACCCGAATGTCCAGAGGACTTGGAGAGGGACGAGGACGAGTGGTGATAGCACTGCGAGTGATCTCATTACTTTCCTCACGAGCGAGACTGGGAGCGACACGAGGCCGAGCTGCCATCACCTTTGGGGACTGCTCACTCAAAGCCTTTGGGTTCATGGACCGGCACTCAGAGCACGAGTTCGAGCCATGGTCGCGATCCAGACACCACAAGCACATAAGGTGCGGATGCGTCACTGACATCATGCGATGACAAGAGTCACACTACTTGAATCTGGCCGTACAGGAAGACATCTCAAAACTCCAAGTAGTCAAAAGCTTCACCAAAGGGTCAAAAAGTGACAGAGGGTAGCTCTCCGGATCTGCATGTAGGCTGGGGCGAAACAAAAAGAAACAACGTCAGCGTGCCTGGGTGCCTCCTATATACGACCGTGGTGTCATCACAGAGATCACGACGGACACAAAGTCGACTGACACCACCTGATGGCACGCAAAGGTACTGCTAGAAGTCCCTATCAGATATTATCATGTAACCATAAAGTCAGCCCTCAGAGGGCATAATGACATGAAAACAGAATGGCAGAAAGTAATGCAATGTAACCATATATGTGGCCCCTAGAGGGCGTAGTGCCTTACACATTTTCCGGCATAGCAGGTCTACTGCAACACTATTACAAACAAGGCCCTTAAAATACAAACTACTCCCAGCTATAAAACAAAAGTTCCAGACATGAAAAAGCTTAAAAATACATTGAATGGTGGGAGAGGTTATTATTTTGGTGTTTCCCCCAATCTAGTGTGGGGATACAGAGATGACACAGACCGAAAGAGCATGTTGTGCTGAATGGTTTGGTGGTAGTCCCATTGTCGTAGGAACACCACAGGCTGAGTTATGGGCCAAAATGTTTTGTAAAAGAAATGCCCTACATAGAATTATGGGGCGAGTTTCCCAAGTGCAGTGAATATTGTAGTCTAGGTTCTCCCGCTGTACAAGGAGGGCCGCGTTGAGGATTTCTGTATTTTTTTATTTTCCTATTGTAAATTCTCCAGTTTGTATATTTTTCAACTGCTAAAAATGTATGTAAGTGGTGGTCATGTAAAGCGCTCCTTGTATTGAGGTCGCACTATAGGAAACTTCACATAATCATGTAAAGCGCTCCTCCAATCGAGTTTGCGCTATATGTACTATAAAAAATAAATAAATAAATAAAAAAGAACCTCCGCCCTCCAGCTTGCAGCCACACTCAGGTAGATAGCCAATCGTGCAATACTCCATGCAACAGGGTCAGTCTCCAAGGCGGTAATAAAGCAGCCTCAAGGTGGGACAAATGTAAAGCATTTACCTACGGAATCAAAGGAATTTTTAAAGGCAGGCCAAGGAAAGAATGAAACTGATGGGCATGAGATGGGCATGGTGCAAGTCCACAGATGTAGATTACAACATGTTGAGAGACAGTGCTTGCGCGCTACCTAGGCTCGACCTAAAAAGGAAGAAGTGACAGCACCAGATACAGATAACAAAAACTGCTTGTCTGTCAATGACCTTCACTGCAGCCCGGTAGTTTACTTGTTTGGTCTTAAGCATCAATTAGCATTATCAGAAGACACGTACAAACAATCCCCGCTTTTTAGCACTATCATTTCGCACACTGGTACTTACAGGCCTGGTGGCACAATGGGAAAACTAAACATAAGAATGCAAAGTGCTGAATCATCCATGTGTTATGGTAAAATGCTCATGACTTTCTCTCCTTCATCGTCTTTAACTCAGCCCGACCTGAAGACAAGCTACTTTGGTGTTGGGGCAGGTCAAAATTCGTACACTAACGTATTGCCATTGTAAGATTAGTCGTTAAACTTCTAAAAGGTGTGGATGGTTCCCATTTAGAAGGAGAGTATGGAACAATTTTGTTGCTTGCCTCTTGCTGCTAATAACTGAAAATTATTTAAATGCTCTTTAGCGCCTCATCACCATTAACTCCCCATAGCCTTTGTGCCGTTCAGTGCAGGTAAAGGGGCCCAGCCCTCACACCATGTGCTATGCAAACTAGCCCGTTGCAAACTGCAGAGACAGGGGCAACACCGAAAATACAGGCCCTTCTGCTACAGGTAGAAAGCTGCAAACTCTCCTCACAGCTTTGGTGAGCCTACCTTCTCCCTATGGAGTACCCTCTTTTTGGAATTGTTACCCCCAGTTTTGCCTGCTGTGAGTGAGTTTTGACTGTGTTCACTGAGAGCCTGATAACTAGGACCCCAGAGACTGTGCTCTCTCCCTCTAATTTGGTTGCTTAAGACTTAGCACACCCCACAATTGGCATACTGGGGCCCCCATATAAGTCCCTAGTATATGGTACTTAGGTACCAGGGCATTGGGGCCCCAGGGTTCCCCATGGGCTGAAGAATGTATTGAGCCATCCAGGGGAGCCCATGCAAATAAAGCCTGCATGAAAAGGTGCATGCACCCTTTCACTACAAGTTATTGCACCAGGTCATTATAAGTCACCCCTATGGTAGGCTCTCCTAGCCCAGCGGGCAGGGTGCAGGTACCTGTGTGTGAGGGCACCCCTGCATGAGCAGAGGGGTCCCTATGAACTCCAACTCTATTACACTGGACTTCGTAACTGCGGGGAAGCCATTTTACCAGTGTAGTAGACACTGGTACTGGACCTGTGTCCATCTACATAATGGTAACTCCGAACCTGGGCATGTCAGAATCATACCCTAATACTGCTGCCAGTGTTGGCTGCATGATTCCATGCAATCTGGGGGCTCCCTAAAGGACCCCCAGCATTGCTCCTACCAGTCTTCAGGGCTTTTCCGGGCAGCCTGAGCTGCAGCCACACCTCAGACAGGTTTCTGCCCTCCTGCTGCTTCACCAGCTCAGGCAGGGGAAGGCAGAACAAAGGATATCCTGTGGGAGAAAGAGGTAACTCCCTCTCCCTTGGAAATAGGTGTTACATGGCTTGGGAGGAGTAGCCTCCCCAAGAAACTGGTATGGTTTGAAGGGAATATTTGGTGCCCTCCTTGAATAAACCGGTTTGCACCAGACCAGGGACCCCCAGTCCCTGCTCTGGCACGAAACAGGACAACGGAAAGGGGAGTGACCACTCCCCTGTCCATCACCACCCCATGGATGGTGCCCAGAGATCCTCTAGGTGGCCACTTGATTCTGCTACCTTGAATCCAAGGGAGCATCTGAGTGGCCAGGTTAGGCAGGTGATATCACATTCCCCTCCGTATTGGTGGTCACCATGCTAGGTGACCAACTACCCTTCCTGGTCTATTTAGGGTTTCCCACTCGGGTGGATATTCAGATTCGATGTGCAAGATTCCAACAGGACACCTCTGCATCATTTACTTTATCTTCTTGCCACTGGGACTGCAACCGGACCCTCCAGGAACAGACAATCTGCAACTCCAGCGACAACTACGCTTTGCAACATTTTTCTTCAGCTCCTTCCAGCAACTGCAACATTTCCCTGGCTGTGCACCCTCTGAGGGCAGCGTGTCTTCAGCCTGCACAAGAAGTAAGAAGGAATCCCCCCTGGTGTGAAGGATTCCCTCCCCTGCATCTCCAGGCACCAACTGCAACAACTACAGGCTGCGTGGATCTTCTCTCCTCCAGAGCTGTGTGGATCCTGCATCACAGGTGGTGGTCTGGAGTGGTCCCCTTGGTCCTCTCTGCCCGCTGTCCCACTTGGGAGACAGTAAGCCCTTGTCTCTACTTGCAGGATAGTAACCCAGTGCACCTTGACTCTTGCAGCTACCAAGGCTTATTTGTTCCTCCTCCAAAGGATCTTCAGGCTCCGTGTAGCCCGGGCCCCCAGAACTTGTTCCTGCAAAGCACAGTCTCCTGCCTGCTACTCCAGCGACATGGGACTCCTCTTCAGGTGTGCTGAGTGGACCCCGCTGCGACTCCTATGTCTGCTGCCCGTGCATCGCCTGTGAGGCCTGCCTCCTCTTCTTGTGACTCTCCCAGCTACTGAGGGTCACCTCGGGCTCCCCTCCTTGGTTAGAGTCCCCTGGGCCTTGCTGAGCCTCTTCATCCTTGCAAAACCTTCATCACTGACTCTTGCATTTGCCAAGGCTTGTTGATGGTCTTCCAACACCACTGACTGACTGCATTGCGACCGCTGGAGTGGGACATCACTTGAATCACTCCTGAAACTCCTATTCTGCTCCTGTGATGCACTGCTGACTTTCTTCTTACACCATCGACCTGGTCCTGCATCCACAGAGAAACTCCTCTTCTGCTTCTGTGATGCACTGCTGACTTTCTTCTTACACCATCGACCTGGTCCTGCATCCACAGAAGGGTGGGTTGTGGCTCCTCCCACAACTGGACACTCCAACTCGAACTGGACTTGATCCCCTTCCTTCGCAGGTCCTCTTCTGGCAGGATCCACCTTTGGTTTCTTCCAGTCTTGTCTGGGTCGTGCACAGTCCTTTTCCAAAGTCCTCCTGTTGGTTTTGCTTTCTAACGTGTTGACCAGAGTGTTGTCTGCCCTGCTGAAACACATGCGCAGCTACATCCTGTTCCCCTAGGTGGAGGATTTGCCCACAGTGAGACTGACATTTATGCCCTGGGACATATCCCCAACATCATTGGTGCCATTGATGGGACACATGTGGCATTTGTCCCCCCCGCAGAAATGAACAAGTGTACAGAAACAGAAAAGGCTACCATTCGATGAATGTACAGATGGTGTGTTTGGCGGACCAGTACATCTCTCATGTGAATGCCAAGTATCCTGGCTCTGTGCATGACTCCTACATTTTGAGGAATAGCAGTATCCCTTATGTGATGGGCCAACTCCAGAGGCACCAGGTGTGGCTAATAGGTGAGGCCAAGGTTCCCACACAGTATGAGTAGGTGTCTGGGTATGGGTAGTCCCTAAGGGTTAGTGCGTGTCTAACGGGTATCCCTCGACATTTGCAGGTGACTCTGGTTACCTCAACCTCCATGGCTACTGACCCCAGTGAGGAATGCCAGGACAAGGGCAGAGGACCGACACAATGAGGCACATGGGCGAACTATGCGTATTATTGAGAGGACGTTCGACCTCCTGAAGGCCAGATCCCGGTGCCTCCATCTAACAGATGGCTCCCTATACTACTCCCCGAAGAAGGTGTGTCAGATAATCGTGGCATGCTGCATGTTGCACAACCTGGCATTGCGATGCCAGGTGCCTTTTCTGCAGGAGGATAAGCCTGGTGATGGTCTTGTGGCAGCGGTGGAGCCTGTGGACAGTGAGGAAGAGGAGGCAGAGGAAGAAGATATTGACAACCGAACGAACATCATCCTGCAGTACTTTCAGTGACACACAGGTAAGAGATTGTAACTCCTCCTCACATTTCAGAATGCTGTAGGACATTGTACAAGTCAGCCTCTTATCCTCTGTCTTTGGACACTGAATGATCACTTTGGATTTCAATTTTTCAGATCTGGGTACCCCATTCTGGTTTCTGCTATATGTACTGCTGCCCAACAACTGTCATACATCGGTATGAATAAATGAACATTTACATTGCTATTTGTTACTAATGTTGTCATTATACATTTGTGAAAGATCAGACTGACTCCAGATTGGTTTGTGCTTAAAGGGTGTTTATTTAGAGGCTAATGAGTTTTGGGGTATGTGCATGGGGCTGGGGTGATGGTGGAGAAAGGTCCATAGTAGAGTCTAGTCTCTTGGTACCACAGGTGCATTGTCCAATGGGGCATAGGAAGGGGAGTAATGGCAGTTCAATTTGGACAGGACGACATAGTGGGACACAAGGGTGACAATCAGGAGAGTCTTATTTCCTGGCGGGGGTCTTGCCAATGTTCTCTGTCTTCTGCCTGGATTGCAGGGACCGTTTGTGGGGTGGTCCTCCTTCTGCGGGGGTTTGGTGCTGGTGGCCTGTTGGTCCTGTGGCAGGGCTTCGTGTCCACTAGTGCCGGCGGAGGTGGACGGCTGTTCCTCGATTTGGCTAGTGTCAGGGGCCCTTTGTTGTGCCACTGCCTCCCTCATGGTCTTGCCTATGTCAGCCAGCACCCCTGCTATGGTGACCAGGATGGTGTATATGTTGGTGAGGTCATCCCTGATGCCCATGTAGTGTCCCTCCAACTGCCGCTGGGTCTCCTGAAACTTGGCTAGTACTGTGCCCATGGTATCCTGGGAATGGTGGTATGCTCCTATAATGTTGGTCAGTGCCTCGTGGAGGGTCGGTTCCCTGGGCCTGTCCTCCCCCTGTCGCACAGCAGTCCTCCCAGCTTCCCTGT
Source organism: Pleurodeles waltl (assembly GCF_031143425.1). Classification (NCBI taxonomy): domain Eukaryota; kingdom Metazoa; phylum Chordata; class Amphibia; order Caudata; family Salamandridae; genus Pleurodeles; species Pleurodeles waltl. The sequence goes on along the minus strand of NC_090437.1, from coordinate 315,664,345 downwards.
AGTCCTGTGCCTCTGTCCCCTGAACCGTGTGCCCACTGCCACTGAACCCAGGTCCCCGATCGTCCTGTGTTTATGGGGTTGCCTGGGGTCCCTGTAGTGGTGGACACACTGCTGACTGACGTGTCCTGGGGACAGTGGCATGGGCCCGCTGGGTGGGTGCTGTGCTGGTGTTTCCTGAGGGGTGAGGTTCTGTGGTGGGTTGGGACTGTGGCAGGGGAACCGACTGTCCAGAGGTCCCAGAATGGGCCAGACTGGTCATCGTGATCCAGAGGTGCAGAGTTGCTGTCATCACTGTGGGCCTCTTCTGTGGGGGGACTCGGTATGGCTGGCACCTCCTGTCCGGTGACGTTGGGTAGGGGTCTTGTTGGGATGTAAATGCATTGTTATTGTATCTGTGTGTGCCATCTTGTGCAAAGGGTGTGTTTCCCTGTATTAATATGCTTGCACTATCGCCTAGGGGCCTTGAGTGAGTGGTGATTTTGTGGCTCTGAGTCTCTCTATTGGGCATGCTTTGGTGATGGGTGTCCATGCAGGTGTGTGATGGGTGTCTATGCATTGTTGTTGCATGCAGGGCTTGGTTGTGGGAGTGGTGGGTTGTAATGGTGGGGGGTGTGGGAGGTGGTGGAGTGATGGGAGTGAGGGTGAGGGTGGGAGTATGTGATGGCATGCAGGTAGGGTGGGGGGGAGATAGTAGTAAAGATTTGCCTTACCAGAGTCCAGTCCTCCTGCTACTCCTGCAAGGCCCTCAGGATGCATGATCGCCAAGACTTGCTCCTCCCATGTTGTTAGTTGTGGGGGAGGAGGTGGGGGTCCACTGCCAGTCCTCTGTACGGCTACCTGGTGTCCTGATACCACAGAACGTACCTTCCCCCGTAGGTCATTTCACCTCTTCCTGATGTCATCCCTTGTTCTCGGATCCTGTCCCACTGCGTTGACCCTGTCCACTATTCTCCACCACCTCCTCCTCCACCATCTTCCTAGCAATGGACGTCTGCTGCACCTGTGATCCGAATAGCTGTGGCTCTACCCAGATGATTTCCTCCACCATGGCCCTTAGCTCCTCCTCAGAAAACCTGGGGTGTCTTTGAGGTGCCATGATGTGGTGTGAGTGATGTGTGAGGTGATGTGTGATGTGATGTGTGGGGTGATGGGTTGGGGTGTGTGCTTTGAGGTGCGTGGATGGTATATGTGTGATGGTGTTCTGTGCATCTGGATGATGGTGTGGTCTTTGCTTTTCTCACTCTGCTTCTTCAAAATTGTTGCACGTAAGGGGTTGTGGGTAATGTGGGTGGGTGTTTTATAGTGTTGTGAGTGTGTGGGTGTGGTGTGTGTATGTGTGTCAGGTGTGTGTATTTTGAATTGTCCAATGTGGTTGTGTTTTGTAAGTGTGCGTGTATTTTGAGCACGGCGGTGTGTACCGCCAATGGTTTACCGCGGTTGAAAGACCGCCGCGTTGATTCATGGTGTGGATTTTTCTATTGCCAGTTTATCACTGACCTTTGGTGTGGCAGACTTGTGTGTGTGTCTGTATAGTGGCGGATTACTCAGTGTGGGTCATGCTACCAGTAGCCGATTTCCGCCGCGGTCACAGTATGTTGCCAGCCGATGGCACGGCGGTAAGCGGGATTTACCGCCAGGGTTGTAATGAGGGCCTGTGTGATCTGATTGGGGAAAGGAGAGGGATCTGCCTCTGACCCAATCTCGAATTGTTAGTCACCACTGCAGCTCCTGCCCAGTTCCCTCAGAGATCTGGACCATGTCGAAGAAATTCCCCATGATGCTGAGTCCACTGGAACTTCAGATCCCACTACAGAGCCCGCATGTGTCATCTGGCTTATGCCACCAGCAGGAAACAGTAGGCCATGAGGCCCAGCAGCCTCAGAGTCATTCTCACTGAAACCCAGGATAGAGGCTGAAACATCGGTATCGTGGCCTGAAAATCCTGGACTTGCCTCTTGGGAGGATAGGCCCAAAACTGCACTGTGTCCAGAACAGCTCCAATGAATGGGAGAGTCTGAGTGGGAGTCATATGTGACATCAACCCCTTATAGTGGACCCCAGCGAATGCAGGAGGTTTGCCGTAGTCTGGAGGTAGGAGACGAAAGCCTGGGGCGAGCCCGCCTTCAACAGCAAGTCGTCAAGGAAGGGAAAGACTGAAACGCCTAGCCGGTGCAGATGAGCTGCAACCACCACCATCACTTTTGTGAACCCCCGAGGGGCGCTGGTAAGGCCAAAGGGGAGCACGGTGAATTGAAAGTGCTTGTGACCTACCACAAACCGCAAGTAACGTCCATGGGCAGGCAGGACGAGAATATGAAAATAGACGTCCTGCAAGTCCAACACTACCATCCAGTCTCCAGGGTCCAGGGCAGGAAGAACCTGAGCTAGAATGAGCATTTTGAATGTCTCCTTTCTGAGGAAGAGATTGAGGGACCGTAGCTCTAGCATAGGACAAAGGCCCTTGTCCTTTTTGGGCACCAGAAAGTAACAGGAATAACAACCAGGACCTACTTCTGGCACAGGGACCATCTCTATGGCTCCCTTGTTCAAGAGAGCCGTAACCTCCTCAAGGGATCCTTGGTCATCTGATCGTAGGATAGTGGCATAGCAGGAGGGGCATTCTTGAAGGGGAGGGAGTAGCCCCTTCAGACAATTTGCAAAACTCACCTGTCCGTCATGATGGATTCCTAGTTATGCGCAGGCCTATGGCGGCGGGCGATTGTCCTTTTGACAGGAGCCCCTCTGCTGGGTTTAGACCACGTCCTCAGCAGGACACCTGTGAGGGCTTCATTAAAAGGCAATAGGTCTTGGGCATACGGGTCAGGATCCAACCTGAGGAAGGAGGTCCCCATCGAAGTTGAAATCGACACCGGGTGACGTTGTTCCAGCTCCGGGTCGGAGTCGGGAATGAGTATGGGGTTGATTATGGGACCAACTGATGTCGGGAGCCTCGGCTTCTGTACCAACAAGACCGGCAATGGCTTGCATCAAGTAACGGATCCTGGGGTGCTCTCGGGAGCCAAGGCCGAAGCTGCCGGCGCGAACCCAAGAGTGCCCTACCTGACCCTACTGGGCCTGAGGACATCACAGGAGGGTCAGTCTGCCATAACTCCCTGAGTTTGGAAGGGTTGCTCTGGCTCCTGGAAACTCAGGGAGGCGTGGAGCCGACCCAGAAGCAGACTCAGAGGATGGGGGCCTAGAAGGACGATGCCCCTCTCGCATCGCATCGTCCGAAGGACAGGGCAAAGTCGAAGAATGCCTGCTTGTCTTGTGACGCGAATGTCCAGAGGACTTGGAGAGGGACGAGGACGAGTGGTGATAGCACTGCGAGTGATCTCATTACTTTCCTCACGAGCGAGACTGGGAGCGACACGAGCCGAGCTGCCATCACCTTTGGGGACTGCTCACTCAAAGCCTTTGGGATCATGGACCGGCACTCAGAGCACGAGTTCGAGCCATGGTCGCGATCCAGACACCACAAGCACATAAGGTGCGGATGCGTCACTGACATCATGCGATGACAAGAGTCACACTACTTGAATCTGGCCGTACAGGAAGACATCTCAAAACTCCAAGTAGTCAAAAGCTTCACCAAAGGGTCAAAAAGTGACAGAGGGTAGCTCTCCGGATCTGCATGTAGGCTGGGGCGAAACAAAAAGAAACAACGTCAGCGTGCCTGGGTGCCTCCTATATACGACCGTGGTGTCATCACAGAGATCACGACGGACACAAAGTCGACTGACACCACCTGATGGCACGCAAAGGTACTGCTAGAAGTCCCTATCAGATATTATCATGTAACCATAAAGTCAGCCCTCAGAGGGCATAATGACATGAAAACAGAATGGCAGAAAGTAATGCAATGTAACCATATATGTGGCCCCTAGAGGGCGTAGTGCCTTACACATTTTCCGGCATAGCAGGTCTACTGCAACACTATTACAAACAAGGCCCTTAAAATACAAACTACTCCCAGCTATAAAACAAAAGTTCCAGACATGAAAAAGCTTAAAAATACATTGAATGGTGGGAGAGGTTATTATTTTGGTGTTTCCCCCAACCTAGTGTGGGGATACAGAGATGACACAGACCGAAAGAGCATGTTGTGCTGAATGGTTTGGTGGTAGTCCCATTGTCGTAGGAACACCACAGGCTGAGTTATGGGCCAAAATGTTTTGTAAAAGAAATGCCCTACATAGAATTATGGGGCGAGTTTCCCAAGTGCAGTGAATATTGTAGTCTAGGTTCTCCCGCTGTACAAGGAGGGCCGCGTTGAGGATTTCTGTATTTTTTTATTTTCCTATTGTAAATTCTCCAGTTTGTATATTTTTCAACTGCTAAAAATGTATGTAAGTGGTGGTCATGTAAAGCGCTCCTTGTATTGAGGTCGCACTATAGGAAACTTCACATAATCATGTAAAGCGCTCCTCCAATCGAGTTTGCGCTATATGTACTATAAAAAATAAATAAATAAATAAAAAAGAACCTCTGCCCTCCAGCTTGTAGCCACACTCAGGTAGATAGCCAATCGTGCAATACTCCATGCAACAGGGTCAGTCTCCAAGACGGTAATAAAGCAGCCTCAAGGTGGGACAAATGTAAAGCATTTACCTACGAAATCAAAGGAATTTTTAAAGGCAGGCCAAGGAAAGAATGAAACTGATGGGCATGAGATGGGCATGGTGCAAGTCCACAGATGTCGATTACAACATGTTGAGAGACAGTGCGTGCGCGCTACCTACGCTCGACCTAAAAAGGAAGAAGTGACAGCACCAGATACAGATAACAAAAACTGCTTGTCTGTCAATGACCTTCACTGCAGCCCGGTAGTTTACTTGTTTGGTCTTAAGCATCAATTAGCATTATCAGAAGACACGTACAAACAATCCCGGCTTTTCAGCACTATCATTTCGCACACTGGTACTTACAGGCCTGGTGGCACAATGGGAAAACTAAACATAAGAATGCAAAGTGCTGAATCACCCATGTGTTATGGTAAAATGCTCATGACTTTCTCTCCTTCATCGTCTTTAACTCAGCCCGACCTGAAGACAAGCTACTTTGGTGTTGGGGCAGGTCAAAATTCGTACACTAACGTATTGCCATTGTAAGATTAGTCGTTAAACTTCTAAAAGGTGTGGATGGTTCCCATTTAGAAGGAGAGTATGGAACAATTTTGTTGCTTGCCTCTTGCTGCTAATAACTGAAAATTATTAAAATGCTCTTTAGCGCCTCATCACCATTAACTCCCCATAGCCTTTGTGCCGTTCAGTGCAGGTAAAGGGGCCCAGCCCTCACACCATGTGCTATGCAAACTAGCCCGTTGCAAACTGCAGAGACAGGGGCAACACAGAAAATACAGGCCCTTCTGCTACAGGTAGAAAGCTGCAAACTCTCCTCACAGCTTTGGTGAGCCTACCTTCTCCCTATGGAGTACCCTCTTTTTGGAATTGTTACCCCCAGTTTTGCCTGCTGTGAGTGAGTTTTGACTGTGTTCACTGAGAGCCTGATAACTAGGACCCCAGAGACTGTGCTCTCTCCCTCTAATTTGGTTGCTTAAGACTTAGCACACCCCACAATTGGCATACTGGGGCCCCCATATAAGTCCCTAGTATATGGTACTTAGGTACCAGGGCATTGGGGCCCCAGGGTTCCCCATGGGCTGAAGAATGTATTGAGCTATCCAGGGGAGCCCATGCAAATAAAGCCTGCATGAAAAGGTGCATGCACCCTTTCACTACAAGTTATTGCACCAGGTCATTATAAGTCACCCCTATGGTAGGCTCTCCTAGCCCAGCGGGCAGGGTGCAGGTACCTGTGTGTGAGGGCACCCCTGCATGAGCAGAGGGGTCCCTATGAACTCCAACTCTATTACACTGGACTTCGCAACTGCGGGGAAGCCATTTTACCAGTGTAGTAGACACTGGTACTGGACCTGTGTCCATCTACATAATGGTAACTCCGAACCTGGGCATGTCAGAATCATACCCTAATACTGCTGCCAGTGTTGGCTGCATGATTCCATGCAATCTGGGGGCTCCCTAAAGGACCCCCACCATTGCTCCTACCAGTCTTCTGGGCTTTTCCGGGCAGCCTGAGCTGCGGCCACACCTCAGACAGGTTTCTGCCCTCCTGCTGCTTCACCAGCTCAGGCAGGGGAAGGCAGAACAAAGGATATCCTGTGGGAGAAAGAGGTAACTCCCTCTCCCTTGGAAATAGGTGTTACATGGCTTGGGAGGAGTAGCCTCCCCAAGAACCTGGTATGGTTTGAAGGGAATATTTGGTGCCCTCCTTGAATAAACCGGTTTGCACCAGACCAGGGACCCCCAGTCCCTGCTCTGGCACGAAACAAGACAACGGAAAGGGGAGTGACCACTCCCCTGTCCATCACCACCCCATGGATGGTGCCCAGAGATCCTCTAGGTGGCCACTTGATTCTGCTACCCTGAATCCAAGGGAGCATCTGAGTGGCCAGGTTAGGCAGGTGATATCACATTCCCCTCTGTATTGGTGGTCACCATTCTTGGTGACCAACTACCCTTCCTGGTCTATTTAGGGTTTCCCACTCGGGTGGATATTCAGATTCGATGTGCAAGATTCCAACAGGACACCTCTGCATCATTTACTTTATCTTCTTGCCACTGGGACTGCAACCGGACCCTCCAGGAACAGACAATCTGCAACTCCAGCGACAACTACGCTTTGCAACATTTTTCTTCAGCTCCTTCCAGCAACTGCAACATTTCCCTGGCTGTGCACCCTCTGAGGGCAGCGTGTCTTCAGCCTGCACAAGAAGTAAGAAGGAATCCCCCCTGGTGTGAAGGATTCCCTCCCCTGCATCTCCAGGCACCAACTGCAACAACTACCGGCTGCGTGGATCTTCTCTCCTCCAGAGCTGTGTGGATCCTGCATCACAAGTGGTGGTCTGGAGTGGTCCCCTTGGTCCTCTCTGCCCGCTGTCCCACTTGGGAGACAGTAAGCCCTTGTCTCTACTTGCAGGACAGTAACCCAGTGCACCGTGACTCTTGCAGCTACCAAGGCTTATTTGTTCCTCCTCCAAAGGATCTTCAGGCTCCGTGTAGCCCGGGCCCCCAGAACTTGTTCCTGCAAAGCACAGTCTCCTGCCTGCTACTCCAGCGACATGGGACTCCTCTTCAGGTGTGCTGAGTGGACCCCCCTGCGACTCCTATGTCTGCTGCCCGTGCATCGCCTGTGAGGCCTGCCTCCTCTTCTTGTGACTCTCCCAGCTACTGAGGGTCACCTCGGGCTCCCCTCCTTGGTTAGAGTCCCCTGGGCCTTGCTGAGCCTCTTCATCCTTGCAAAACCTTCATCACTGACTCTTGCATTTGCCAAGGCTTGTTGATGGTCTTCCAACACCACTGACTGACTGCATTGCGACCGCTGGAGTGGGACATCACTTGAATCACTCCTGAAACTCCTCTTCTGCTCCTGTGATGCACTGCTGACTTTCTTCTTACACCATCGACCTGGTCCTGCATCCACAGAGAAACTCCTCTTCTGCTTCTGTGATGCACTGCTGACTTTCTTCTTACACCATCGACCTGGTCCTGCATCCACAGAAGGGTGGGTTGTGGCTCCTCCCACAACTGGACACTCCAGCTCGAACTGGACTTGATCCCCTTCCTTCGCAGGTCCTCTTCTGGCAGGATCCACCTTTGGTTTCTTCCAGTCTTGTCTGGGTCGTGCACAGTCCTTTTCCAAAGTCCTCCTGTTGGTTTTGGGGAAAACCAGGGACGTAACTCTTCTCTCCTGGTCACTGGAGGGCACCCTGGTACTTACCTCTTGGGGTCCTTAGTTCCTCCAGCTCCCCTATACTGATTCCACTTCCTTGGGTGGGGGACTGCCTTTCACATTCAACTTTTTTAGTATATGGTTTGGCCCTCCCCTAGGGTCCTCAATATTTGCTATTGCATCTACCAATGCTTATTGCGTTCTATGCTATTTCCTAATTGCTTATGTGTATATAGTAGTGTGTTTATTTACCTCCAGTTGGGGTATTGCCTATACAGTATTTTAGTATTTGTGTTACTATAATAAAGTACATTTATTTTTCTAACACAGTGTGGTTCTTTCATGTGTGTAAATGTTGTGTGACTATAGTGGTATTGCATAAGCTTTGCATGTCTCCCAGATAAGTCTTGGCTGCTCATCCACAGCTACTTCTAGAGAGCCTAACCTTCCTAGACACTGCCTATCTCTCACTAATAGGGACCTGGTATAAGTTGATAACACCATACGTGCTCCCCACACACCAGGCCAGCTTCCTACATTGGTGGCAGTGGTGGGATAAGAGACTTGCAATTGCCTTAGCACTTTGTCACTAGTCACTTTTTTCAAAACTAATACTAGCTGTTAGGTACACAGTGCACCTATTTGTCAGGATTTCTAGTCTTCTACGTTTGAGTGAGCTAGGGGTCTAGCATAGTCCTTGCTCCAAACTTTCCTAGGGAGCCAAGTTGTTAGAGTAGTTAGGAACACCTACACCGCTCTAGCAAAAATGTCTTCAGTACAGCACAACTCTCAGGCCCCAGAATCTCACTATGTGGGTCTTACCTTCCAAGAACTGAGGGAGATATGTGCCACTAGACAAATGAAGACAGGGAGAAATCCCAATAAGAGTCTGTTTCTAGGGTTACTCCTCCAGGTTGCCCAGGACATTACAGGCAGCCAGGAGGAGGAAGAAGTAGAAACTGACCTGCTATTCCTAGACAGGGTAGACTTAGACTACACTGGGGAGGGTCAGGAGGAACCTGGGGAACCCCACAATCCTGTTAGGAGCACTGCAGGTAGTGGGAGTCATGGCAGTAGGCCCATCTTTACTCCTGAAGGGTTGGTCCAGAAAGTCCCAAAGAGGAGGGATAGGTCCTCCTTTTTCCATACCCATGCCTCCTCAGTATCTGAGGGGACCCACTGATCCACCTCAGGGGAAGATTCCTCAGACAGGAACCTGAGCAAGATAGTCTCACCTTACAAGTTGGGAGATGACATTTACAAATGGTTCACTGCTTTGGAGAAGGGCCCCCAAAGGCAGTGGACAGCAATCATGTGGCTCTCTTTCTCTTACAAAGGCAGAGACAACTCCTCACTGTCAGAGACGAAGATGCAGACAATTATGCAGCTCTAAAAAGTGCACTGTGAGATGGTTTTGGTTTGACCACTGAATAATACAAGATCATTTCAGGAAAAACAAAAAAGAGTCCTCCCAAGATTAGGTAGATTTTGCGGACTGCTCAGTTAAAGCTCTGGAAGGCTGGTTGCATGGGAGCAAAGTAAGTGACTACCAGGGCTTATACAATTTGATTCTAAGAGAGCACATTTTGAATAACTGTATATCTGATCAGCTGCATCTGTACCTGGTACACTCTGATCAGACTTGTCCCCAAGAATTGGGAAAGAAAGCAGACATGTGGGTCCTCACCATGGTGAGTAGGAAAACTCACACAGGGGGTGACCACAAAAAGAAGGAAGCAGGTGAGCATCAGGATAAGGGTGGGGACAAAGGTAAAACTATAGAGTCTTCATCAGGCCCACAAAACTCCTCTGGGGGTGGGAATAAATTATCTTCCTCTTCTTCAAGTTTTAAGAAGGCTTGGTGCTACATTTGCAAAAATAAAGGTCATAGGGCAGGGGACAGCTTCTGTCCTAAGAAAGGCACCAAGCCCCCCCCACCACTACTAATACCACTTCTACCTCTAGTGCCCCCAGCAATAGCAGTAGTGGTGGCAATAGCACAATTAGTAGTCAGTCCAAACGTCTAGTTGGGCTCACCTTGGGGACTGTAGTGGGATGTGGGTAGTCAGAGAAACCAATGAGGCAATGTTGGTCTCTAATGGGGGCATTGCCTTTGCCACCCTAGCTGTCTGTCCCCTTAATATGGGTAAGTACAGGCAGCATTCCTTAATCAATGGGGTTGAGGCTGAGGACTATAGGGACACAGGTTCCAGTGTCACTATGTTGACTGAAAAACTGGTGTCTGCTGAGCAACACCTATTGGTCACACATACCAATTGACTGATGCTCATAATAACACTTTGTGCCACCCCATGGCAGCTATTGATTTCAGCTGAGGGGTGTTGTTACTCGCCCTAAAAGGGTTGTAGTATGCTCTGATCTACCTGTAGAATGTCTGCTAGGTGATGACTTGGAGACTTCAGCTTGGGCTGAAATTGAATTGGAGGCCAATGGAGCATTGTTGGGCATTCAGGGGCATATCCTTGCTCTCACCAGAGCACGGGCCAATAAACAAAAGGAACAAGGAACCCTGGAGCCTGGGGCAATGACCAAGGAGGCTCCTAAACAAAAGAGCGGAAAGGGTAAAAAGGAATCCCCTGCTCCAGCCTCCAGTAAGGATTCAACTCCTGAGGGAGAAGAATCTACTCCTTGGGTGGCACCTAAACCAGAGGAGCTCAAAGCTGACACAGCTGAGATCTTGGGTGCAGGGGGGCCACCAGGGGTGTAGGAAGCTGCCTCTGTATATACAATCTCAAAGTGAGAGATAGCGTGCACAGAGTCCAAGGGATCCCCTTAGAGGTTGATAGTGGCAAAAATAGATAATACTAATGCTCTATTTGTGGTAGTGTGGTCGAGCAGTAGGCTTATGGGTAGTGTTAAGCATTTGTTGTACACGCACAGGCAATAAATGGGAACACACACTCAAAGACATAAATCCAGGCCAATAGGTTTTTATATAGAAAAATATTCCTTTCTTAATTTATTTCAGAACCACAAAATTCAGAATTCAAGTAAGTACATAAATTGTAAGGTACTTGGCATAGGTAAATATAGAACTTTGAATGAAAACAGTAATGTACACAGGTCGGCATAAAATTGCAATAAGCTATTTTAAACGTGGACACAGTGCAAAATTGAACAGTTCCTGGGGAGGTAAGTACAAGTTAGTTTAGCAGGTAAGTAAAGCACTTACAAGTTCAGTCTCCGAGGCATAGGCAGCCCTCCGTCGGGGGTTCAAGTCAACCCCAAACACCCCGCACCAGCAACACAGGGCCGGTCAGGTTCAGAGGTCAAAGAGGGGCCCAAATAACATGGGCAGCTATGGAGACTATGGGTGCTCCGGTTCCAGTCTGCTAGCAGGAAAGTACCTGCGTTCTCAGGGAGCAGACTAGGGGTTTTTTGTAGAGCACTGGGGGGGTCCCAAACAGGCACACAAAATACACCCTCATCGGCACAGGGCCGGCTGGCTGCAGTGTGCAAAGTAGGTGTCAGATTTTACTTGGTTTCAATAGAGGGACCCGGGGGTCACTCTGGCGCTGCAGGCAGGGCACAGGGGGGCTTCTCGGGCCAGCCACCAACTGGGCAAAGATGAGGGCCACCTGCTGGTCATTCCTGCACCGGTAGTTGGCTCCTCTTGGGCCTGGGGGCTGCGGCTGCAGTGCTTCTTCCAGGTGTCGGGTTCTTTGTTACTGAGCAGTTGCGGTCCGGGGGAGCCTCTGGATTCGCTCTGCAGGTGTCGCCGTGTGGGTGCATGGAGGTCGTCTCAGGGTGGCCACGTCGTGGGAGTCACCTGGGTGTCCTCGCTGCAGTGTTGGTTGCTCTGGACACAAGCCGGGGGGGTCGGGTGCAGAGTTTTGGGGACTCATGCTTCAGGAGTGAGGTGGGAGTCCCTTTAAAGACAGTTTCTTCTTTGATGTTTGGACAGAGCCGCTGTCTACTGGACTTTCTTGGTCCTTTGGGTTGCAGGGCAGTCCTCCGAGTCGGCAGAGGTCACTGGTCCCGCTGGATGCGTCGCTGTTGCAGGTTCTTTGAGTCTGGAGACAGGACGGTAGGGCTGGGACCAAGTCAGTTGTTGTCTCCGTCTTCTTTGCAGGGCTTTCAGGTTGGCAGTCCTTTTTCTTCTTTAGGTCGGCATGAAATCTGATTTCCTGGGTCAGGGTCATCCCTAAATACTGAAATTAGGGGTGTGTTAGGGTCACAGGGCAGTAGCCAAGGGCTACTGTCCTTGAGGGTGGCTACAACCTCCTTGTGCTCCCTCCCTTTGGGGAGGGGAGTACATCCCTATCCCTGTTGGGCTAAATCCTCCAAAACAAGATGGAGGATTTTCCAAGAAGGGGTCACTTCAGCTCTGGTCACCTTAGGGGTGGACCTGGCTGAGGGGATGACTCCTCCTTGTTTTTCTCATTATCTCCCCGGACTTGCCGCCTAAAGTGGGGGCTGTGTCCGGGGGATGGGAATCTCCACTAGCTGGAGTGCCCTGAGGCATTGCAACACGAAGCCTGAGCCTTTGAGGCTCACTGCTAGGTGTTAATGTTCCTGCAGGAGGGAAGTGTGAAGCACCTCCACCCAATGCAGGCTTTGTTTCTGGCCTCAGAGAGCACAAAGGCTCTCAATCCAGTGGCAGACCAATCAGTCCTGTACTGAATGATTGGGGGTAAAATACAGTGGGCATCTCTAAGATGCCCTCTGTGTGCATTCTGTAATAAATCCAGCACTGACATCAGTGTGGGTTTATTATTCTCAGAAGTTTGATACCAAACTTACCAGTATTCAGTGTAGCCATTATGGAGCTGTGGAGTTCGTTTTGACAAACTTGCAGACCATATACTTAATATGGCCACACTGTACTTACAATGTCTAACAATGGACTTAGACACTGTAGGGGCATATTGCTCATGCAGCTATGCCCTCACTTGTGGTATAGTGCACCCTGCCTTAGGGCTTTAAGGCCTGCTAGAGGGGGGACTTACCTAGGCCACAGGCAGTATTTTGTATGGATGGCATCCTGAAGGGGATGTCATGTTGACTTTGCCTTTTTCTCCCCACCAACACACACAATCTGCAATGGCAGTGTGCATGTGTTAGGTGAGGGGTCCCTTAGGGTAGCACAACACATGCTTCAGCCCTTATGGACCTTCCCTGGTCACAGGGCCCTTGGTACCACTGGTACCTTTTACAAGGGACTTATCTGTGTGCCAGGGGTGTGCCAATTGTGGAACCGATAGTACATTTTTAGTGAAAGGACACTGGTGCTGGGGCCTGGTTAGCAGGATCCCAGCACAATCTCAAGTCAAGTCAGCATCAATATCAGGCAAAAAGTGGAGGGGTAACTGCAACAAGGAGCCATTTTCCTACAAGGGGGGAACTCAGTATGGAAAAGAAAACCTGTCCCACGCTGGAGAGCCTAAGGCAGCAAGCTGCAGCACAAGAAGCAGGGGATATCAGTGGCACCCATAAGGTGTATTGGGATGACAGCCTCTAATACTCAAAAGCAAGAGACCCTATACCTGCTGCCACCAGGAGACTGGTTATCCCTCTGAAGTTTAGGGAGTTCCTGTTGACTCTAGCACATGATCTTCCCCTTGCAGGCCACTTGGGGCAAAGCAAGATTTGGGACAGGGTTGATCCTCATTTTCACTGGCCCCATATGTCAGAAGACACAAAGGAGTTTTGTTGCTCCTGTGTCAATTGTCAAGGCAGTGGCAAGACAGGTGGTACCGCAAAGGCCCCTTTAATTCCACTACCAGGATTGGGGTGGAATTTGTTGGCCCTCTAGACCCTCCAACAGCCTCTGGTAATAAATTTATACTGGTGGTAGTGGACCATGCCAACAGATATCCAAAAGCCATTTCTCTTAGGACCACTACAGCTCCTAAAGTTGCCAAAGGCCTCCTGGGAATTTTCTCCAGGGTGGGTTTTCCTAAAGAGGTGGTATCAGAAACTGGTGAAAATGTCATGTCTGCTTACCTTAAAGCCATGTGAAAGGAGTGTGGTGTAACGTATCAATTCTCCACCCCTTACCATCCACAAACAAATGGACTAGGTGAGAGATTTAATAAAACTCTCAAAGGCATGATAATGGGACTCTCTGAGAAACTCAGAAGGAGGTGGTATGTCCTGTTACCTTACCTCCTCTTTAACTATAGGGAGGTTCCTCAGAGGAGAGTGGGCTACAGCCCCTTTCTAATTATTTTTGGACACTCAGTTAGGAGTCCCATTTATCTTGTAAAAGAAGACTGGGAGCAACCTCTCAAGCCTCCGAAACAGGACATTGTATACTACGTACTAGGCCTCAGAACTAGGATGGCCGAGTACATGAAGAGGGCTTCCAAAAACCTTCAGGCCAGCCAAGAGTTGCAAAACAAAGGCATGACCCGAAGGTTGTGTTGACTGTGTACCAGCCAGGACAGAAAGTATGGGTCCTGGAACCTGTGGCTCCCACTGCACTAAAAGACAAATGGCGTAGACCACACACTATTGTGGAGAAAAAGAGTGAGGTCACCTACATGGCTGACCTAGGCACTCATAGAAGCCCCCACAGGGTGCTTCATGTCCCCAAACCTTACTATGACAGGCCTGACATGACCTTGCTCATGGCAACTGATGAGGGACAGGGAGAGGACAGCGACCGTCTCCCTGACCTCTTCTCCCACAATACAGTAGATGGTTCAGTAGATGGGGTTGTGCTCTCTGGGTCCCAAAAAGATGCTGCAGAAACCTCCTGGGACAGTTCTCTGACCTGTTCTCCATGACCCCTGGTCAAACTACATGGTGTGAACACACTATGGACACAGGTGTCAGCCTGCCTGTTAAAAGTATAATTTACAGGCAGCCTGATCATGTCAGGAAGTGCCTCAAATCTGAGGTGCAAAAGATGTTAGTTATTGAGCCCTCTGATAGCCCCTGGGCTAGTCCTGTAGCCTTTGTCCCAAAACCACACTCCACAAATGGTAAAAAGGAGCTGAGGTTTTGTGTGGATTACAGGGGTTTCAATACTGTGACGAAAACAGATGCTCATCCTATCCCAAGGGCAGATGCGCTCATAGATGCACTGACTTCTGCCAAGTATCTGAGCATTTCTGACCTGACTGCTGGCTACTGGCAGATCAAGTTGTCAGAAACCAAAAACTGCATTCTCCACTACTAGAGGGCACTATCACTTCACAGTGATTCCCTTTGGACTAAAGAATGCACCTGCCACATTCCAGAGGTTGGTGAACAAAGTTCTCCAAGGCCTAGAACGCTTCAGTGCAGCTTATCATGGTGATGTAGTTGTCTTTGGCTCCACCTGGGAGGACCACCTGGTCCACCCTGGGAATGTATTGGGGGCTCTGCGGAGAGAAGGCCTCACTATCAATGCCTCAAAGTGCCGGATAGAACAGGGAAAAGTGATTTATCTGGGCGGCCCAGTAGGTGGCGGCCAGATTCAACCACTACAGGGCAAAATCCAGACCATTCTGGATTGGACTGCCCCTACCACACAAACCCAAGTCAGAGCCTTCCGAGGCCTGACAGTGTACTACAGGAGGTTCATTAAGAGCTAAGGCTCCCTTGTAGCCCCCTTAGATGACCTCACATCTAAAGGTATGCCCAAGAAAGCTTTCTGGACAGCTAGCTGCCAAAACACTTTTGACGACCTTAAACAAGCCATGCGCTCTGCTGCTTCCTACAAGGTCTATTGAGAAATGCGACAGGAATCTGTTAAATATTTTTATCCTTCTGAGGTCCATATATGTATTACTTCTTACAAATATTTCACAGGTAGAGCTCTTAAAATTCCCATGCCAATGTGTGAGCTGTTCACCCAGTCTAGACGTTTGTTTTACATTCTGGGCCTGGAAAATGTGCTACTGCATCAGATGCTAGGAGAGTGCTGAAGGCAGGCCCTCCTCCTCTATCCTGCGTTCCGATAGGATGTGGGGATGAAGAGTGACAAGCCCCACAGAAGCCTTATTAGCAAACATGCTGCACTGACCAAGGCAAGTGCTTCATGTTGGTTATGTATTCTATGTCAAGACCTGAGGCTTTGGATTATGCTTCTCTTATCTTTACTACCAAAACACAGCAGTCAACTGAAACGTTTTAAACACCATTGAAATGAAAAACATAGTACATATTATTTCCAGTGACATCACAGAATCTGTCCAACCATGCCCCATTGCAGCTTATATAACAGGCTGTCACCATCTTTTATCCTCTTTCTTTGCTGCCCAGCAACTGACAGATAAGTACACCAATTTCTTTATTCAATGAATGAAATGTTAAACATAGTTAGTGTAAACACTCACCTGCACTTCTCACGACACACACTTCCAATGCTGGCGATCGCTCAGTGAGAGACGCGCAGTGAGCTTGGTGTACCCGTCTTCTTCCCCTAACCTGATGCTGAGAGCAATCACAGTAGGAGAGACATCTGATGAGGGCAAATGCAGTCTGTGTTCAGAACCTCGAGGAGGGTCTGGGCCAGGCCTTGTATGTGGCCACCTGGTCAGGAAGTCAGTGGAAAAGGACTATTGTTCAACAAGTGCTATCCCTGCTCCTGATTCCGCCTGAGGAGGATGCACAATACTTCTGAAGAGCACTGCTCAAGGGGTTAGCCACCTCCTCCCACCCAATTAAGAAGCAACTAAATAAATAAAAAATTAAATCCTGTTCTTTTGGGCCTACATTGTGCACAAGCTCAAGCGGCTGGCACATGCCTGTCTGGGGCAACCACTTCCACTTGATCCTCACCAAAAGAACTTCTTGACATCAAATATACATATTTAGAGATTACATACAATGGCAGGACACTCACAGCAAGAGAATGCAAATGAGAGCTATGGGGAGGATTATTTTGAATATGACGATCCTTCAGAAAGTCAATTTGAAGACTGATTGGTGAGGGCAATTGATAATTCCTTTCAGGATTCTGTAACCATAGCCTTGGCGCCGCTCTAACGCCCTTTCAGTGCCCATTAATACATTTTGCCATCAGAGAGTGTAGAGCTCAAGATCTGGCGCACAATCAGCAACTGGTAGAGACACCTGGGGTGGACCAAGATTGGCCTCATTCTGGCACTCTGCAAGTTCATGACTAAAGAAGCGTTGGTGGACCACGCCTATGGATTTGTAGGAAACCTGGGCCCCTCTACTTCATCACAACCCTCGGATGTGGCACAAGATGACACAGACTCAAGGGCTTTGTCAATGTCAAGCGGTTGTAAACCTCATACAGAGGGCCTGCAAGCTGACTGACTTTTGGATTTCGATACAGATTTCATTATTCACTCTAAGTCCACTTAATGGTGCCAGTCCACTGAGGTGGCAGAATATGTGCAGTCAAGACACCGCAAGTGTTTTTAGAAAGATGTGCAGGCAACATTACGTACGGAATGCCCTCGCCCTTCGCTACAAGGCAAAGTAGCGGATACACCAGAGATTTACCAAAGTGGTATGGCTAGGGCCTGGAGAGGATGCCAAGACAAGGTGTTAGACTTGGCAGGGCCCTCACCAAAATCCTGGAGATGGCAACCATTGCCAAGGAATCACGGACCCTAGTGGATCCGGACATTTTATTATGCTGGGCCCAACACTCAATTTGCATGCTGGGTAATGCAAATTGTGCCATTTTCTCTGAGAGCAGACGATCTATTCTCCTGAGGATCGTCCCAAAGTTAGCAGAACTGACAACGACGGACGTTGGTGCACTGGCGAATGGTCAATTATTCAGTGACCACTTTGTGACTGATTTAGGCAAATATGTGGCCACATTCTCTAAGCTGGATAAAGCTCAATCATCGCTGAAAAAAGTCTTTCAGGGTTTCCTTTTTGGGAAGACCGGATGCTATAGAGGCGGAGCACCAGGTCACGGATATAATCAGGCCTTTAAAAGAGGATTCCAAACCCAGAGGGAGGGATGGTTATAACAACACCCAAAGACCAAAATACCTTTTACCCCTCCAGACAACGACAGTAGGGAGGCAATTATCGCAGAAACACCTTTAGAGGTGGCTATTCCAGACCTGCAGACTCCACAGGTAAATTTAATTTCTCCCCTTCAAGTAATTTTAGGGGGTGGGTTCGTCATTTTCTACCTGAATGGCAAAACAATCGCAAAACAATGTCAAACGACCCATGGGTCATACTGACAGTACAAGGTTTCAGGGTGGCGTTTTACGACAACCCCATTGAGGTAACGCCTCCCACTCCCCTATCTTTTTCACCGAGAAGAGAGATCTTTTATAGATGAAGAATTTCAAAATCTTCTGCAGAAGGGAGACATTGTACAGACAATCCCTCACCCCGGGGATTCACCAGCACAATTTTTCTGTGTAAAAAAAATGAGGTGCTTCTCGACTGGTCCTCAATTCAAAAGCCTTAAATGCTTGAGTGGTTTACCGCCACTTCCAAATGGAAGGGTACATCGTCTCAGGGATCTGTTGCAGATCAACGATTGGTTAGTGCGCCTGGATTTGAAAAACGCCTATCTGTCATTCCCAATGTTCTAGCTACACAGGCGCTTCCTCCGATTCTGCTGGAAAACACAGTGGTATGAATTTACCGCCCTACCGATCGGACTGTCTTCCACCCCTTGGTGCTTCACCAAGTTGGTGAAGCTGAAGGTCGAATCTCTCAGAGGCATACGTCTTATTATTTACCTAGACGATATGTTCATCATGGCCCATAGTCAGGACGAGTGATTCGCCATTTACACTGGGCAATCAATTTGATACAAAGAACTAGGATTCATAATCAATGTTCCAAAATCTTATCTGTGTCCATCTCAGGTAGCAGAATTTCTGGGTTTCAAAGTGGATTCTTGTCAAGCAACACTATGACTCCCTTCCCAGAAAGTTATTTCAAACTAGAGAGAGTTGAAAAGAACACTGTCATCTTCGACTGTGTCTTTGAGGTCCCTAGATCGACTAGTGGGGCTCATAGCCTCATTCATTCAAGCGATTTTACCAGGCCCACTGTGAGAAAAGGCTCTTTTTGACATGGTTAGCCCCCCACTTTTTTGCCTGATGTATGATGTAGCCTAGAAATTGTAGTGCCCAGGGCCATTGCTCACATGGTTCCCTGGACCAGAGCTCTTTCTCTAAAACTGCTGTGATGCATTGGCAATTGGCACAATTGGAAATACCTTTAGCTACCACTATAAGTCCCTAGAAAAAAGGTACTTAGGTACCCAGGGCACAGGGTACTAAGGGTTGGCCCCAGAGGGCAGCAACACTGATTGTGCCACCCTCTAGGGCCATGCATCCAGATGCACCCAGCACTGCCATTGCTGGTTGAGTGTCTTGGTGCAAACCTAAAACACAAACTCGACATGCACACTGCCTGTGTGCCCTGTCCACCATACACTGCATACACTATGGATAAGACACCCCTCTGGCAGCCCTTCCTGCCCTAAGGCAGGGTACACCATATTATATGTGTAGGCATAGCTGTATGAGGAATATGCCCCCACTATGTCCCTGCCAAGCCTGGGACATAGTGAATGAACGGAGCAGCCATTTTAATACATGTGCTGGACACTGGTCAACTTGAGTTTCCCATCTACACGATGGCCATGCTAAATCCTTGGTTGTATGGTATCAAAAAACTCAGAATGATAAATTCAAACTGGTAACAGTTTTGGATTTATCCCCAAATGTACCCAGGGGTCACCTTAGAGGTGCCCCCTGCAAAGCCTGCCACCTCCAGACACCCAATCGACAGACCTGGGGGGAGAGACCTGTCTCTTTGGATTATGGAACAGTGCCCTTCCTGGGTAGAAGTGCTAACACCCCCTCCCTCAGGAATGTGCACTGCCCTGGCAGCAAGCTTCAAAGGGCTTATCGTCTTTGAAACATGACCCCCAGGCCTGCTGATAGCAGTAGATGGTCAACCCCTTTGCAAACCCCCACACTTGTCTGGAGCAAAGGCGGGAAACTACAAAAAGGGTAGGAGGAGTGGACCCATCAGGCATGCACCACCCCAAAGGTGTTGCCTGCAAGGTGGACACTCCATTTAATTTTCCTCCATCTTAGATAGAAGGAAAAGAGCAAGTCACAGATAGGGAAGTGACCCTTCCCACAGGAAGTGGTCACTGGAGTGGGTGTAGCCACCCAAAGGTAAGTGTCCCAGTGGACACTATCAGGTTCCCCGTTAAACGCCTACTAAATTTAGTATTTAGTGGGCATCCCTAAACCAGATAGTCAGTTCAGAAGAACACAAAGACGGCCAGCACCAAGAAGATCCAAGGTACGAGAACTGTGGTCCTGCTGCACAAAGAAAAGGCGCCAAACCCTGCCTGCTCCACCCAGGACCCGACAATCGAGCTGCTGAACAACTAGACTGATCTCAAGAACCCCACAAGACCTCCAGGCTTCACAAATTGCCCAAGAACTCCCTCCAGAGTGGAGGTACAACTCTACAACAAAGAAAAAACCAACAACCCACTGACGGTCACTTCACTGATCGGCTGCTAACTCCTGAACCGGAAGTTGCAGTCTGACCCGATTACATTGATTCCTATGGAGCGTATTTACACACAAAAGACTATTGTTCTTAAAACTTCAAAAATCCATATCTCAAAAAGTACTTAACCAATATTGATAATCTTGGTATTAAAAATTAAATAGAAATATGAAGTACTTTTATAAAATCGAGTTATTCCTTTGAATGAGTGAGTTGCATACTGTGTGTACAACAAATGTTTTGTACTTCTCCCAGATTGGCCTAGCTGCTCGACCAAGCTACCATAAAAATGAGAGCATTAGGTGATCTAGTTTTTACATCTGTAAACCAATGTGTGGTTGCCTGGACCCCCTGCACAGTGTGCATAGGTTTGCACACTATATAGAGGGCCAGCCTCCTACATTTGCTGGATCAGCCGTGGAATAAAGACTTTACATTTGCTGATACCACTCTGCCAATTTTGTGAGAACGCGGATAACTCTCCAAATTGCCTTTAGTTAATTATTATTGACTTTTAGTTGACTAAATATTTTTGCAAAGTTTTAAAATTATTGTTAGGGCCCTGGTTGGCTCCCTACAACTCTAGCAAAAAGTT
This sequence comes from Pleurodeles waltl, assembly GCF_031143425.1. Classification (NCBI taxonomy): domain Eukaryota; kingdom Metazoa; phylum Chordata; class Amphibia; order Caudata; family Salamandridae; genus Pleurodeles; species Pleurodeles waltl. The sequence goes on along the minus strand of NC_090437.1, from coordinate 315,643,554 downwards.
TTGAAAGTCCTTACTTTAGTTGGTCTATCCAAAAAGGGGATTCTAAATCTCTAAAAAGGTCCCAACTTTAGTAAAGTAAAAATAAAAGATGCAGAGACCAAGACCCAGGAGTTCGATCTGGAACTTTATCAGGCATATAGCTATGACCAATTAAGGAGTCTCTGCAGGCAGTACCAAATTAGTACTGGAAAAAGCCTCAGTGTAGAGAAACTTAAGTTTCTGGTGTCCCGGTATGTAAATGATAATCCCCTGAATGATGGAGAAAATGATGCATCTGTGGTGGGTGAAGAAGATCCTGTGGATAATGGGGATGAGGGTAGATCCTCTTCTACAAGAAGCTCTAGAGCACCCACAGAGACAGACCTGGATATTACCAGGCTGAGCAAGAGACTGGCCTTAGAGAGTCAGCTCTTGGAAAGAGAGAAACAGAGAAAAGAGTTGGGCCTAGGACCCATCTCTGGTGGCAGCATACAATTGTTGAGGGACAAATCTTTCAACATTAAACTCCCAAAGGGAGTTGCCCTTCCCTTCGCTGAAGGGGGTGATATATTAAATTGTTTCTGCCTTTAAAAGAGCCTGTATTGGGTGGGAAATTGAGAAAAAGCATTGGGCCACACTGTTGTGGGAGTTATTCTCAGGAAAGTGCAGGGATAGGCTCCTGAAACTAAATGAGTCAGATTCTAAATCTGGTTGAGGGCTTTGGATTTACAACTGAAGAGTACAGAATAAAGTTCAGGGAGGCTCAAAAAAACGAGAACCAAACCTGGGTACACTTTGTGGACTATTCAGTGAAAATGCTTGGTGGTTGGTTAGCTGGAAAAAAGGTACAAGGTTATGATGGGCTGTATAACCTGTTCTTGAAAGAGCATCTGCTAAGTATTTTTTTTAATGACAGGCTACATCAACATCTAGTAGACCTAGGTCCACTTTCCTCTCAACAACTACGGAGGAAGGCAGACTATTGGATCAAAACAAGGGTGACCAAAACTACCACTGGTAGGGGAGAACAAAAGAAAGAGGCCAAAAAGCCCCCCTAAGGGAAAGATGGGAGCCAAAACAAAAATAAGAAAGAGTCTTCTCAAGGCCCCCAAACACCTGCACAGGAGAGTGTGCACAGAGACTCCTCACAGTCCAGGGGTGGGTACAAAGGGAGACACTTTGATCCCAGCAAGGCTTGGAGCCATGACTGCAAAACTAAAGGGCACTAAACTGGAGATTCTGGCTGTAAAAACAAAAAGGAAATCCTGTAGTCAATCTGCAGTAAATGCAGTTGCAAATCTCCAGATGGGGTCAGAGGTGTGGTCTGACCATGTCAGGGACCTCACAGAGGCAACATTAGTCACTGAGGGTGGGGTAGAATTATCCTGTGCTTCCTGGCCAAGTAATATGCACAAATACCAGCAGCATCCTTTGATTAATGGAAAGAAAGTAGAAGCACTGAAGGACACAGGAGGTAGTGTTACCATGGTAACTCAGCACTTGGTCCACTCAAATCAATTGCTGGTAGGGAAGTCTTATCCTGTTACCAATGCAGACAATGACACAAAGTTTTATCCCATGGCTATGGCAACCTTTGATTGAGGGGAGTAGTAGGACAAAAATAAGTGATTGTGTCCTCTTCCATCCCTGTAGATTGCCTGCTTGGAAATGACCTGGAACATTCTCCCTGGGCTGATGTAGAACTGAAGACCCATGCAGCAATGCTAGGTATCCCTGAGCGGGTATGTGTCAAGACACGGGCACACAGTAAACGTCAGAGAGCAAAAGGAGAGCTGGATCCTGAAATAGTAGACAAGCCTCCAAAGAGAAAAGGCAAGAAGACTGGGGGGCCAGCTTCAAAATAGATCCAGAATCAAGACCCGTCTTCTCAGGAGGAGGAGTCAACTTTCTTAGAGGCTTTAGCCTGTAGAGCTTGGGCCCAAGGGGTCCCTCCAGGGAAGTTCTGTGCATTTGTCGCCCCAAGTGGGAAGGGTATGCCCAGACGTGGGTCCTGTGCTCACTGCGCCACTGGATGCAAGCTAGCCTAGCTGATGAAGGGTGATACCCTGAAACCAGTCCTAGGATGCTTGTTCCTGGTCCAGAGAAAACCAGGCTTGGCAGTTTGGGCTGGACTGTTCCCATGAGGAACAGGGTCAAGACTGATTTGCATATGGCTGGGTCCAAACTGGGGTGGTGTGGTGAGCAACAAAAAAAACGATGGATTAAATTCAGATCTTTGTGACTGGGGGTGAATGTTTGATTTGCTCTGCATTCCGTCCATCATCTGTTCTTTTTGCATTTTTCGCCCCAAGTGGGAAGGGTATGCCCAGACGTGGGTCCCGTGCTCACTGCGCCACTGGATTCAAGCTAGCCTAGCTGATGAAGGGTGATACCCTGAAACCGGTCCTAGGATGCTTGTTTCCAAACCAGGGAGGACCTGGCTTAGCAGTTTGCGCTGGACTGTTCCCATGAGGCACAGGGTCAAGACTGATTTGCATATGGCTGGGTCCAAACTAGGGTGGTGTGGTGAGCAAAAAAATGATGGATTAAACCCAGATCTTTGTGACTGGGGGATGAATGTTTGATTTGCTCTGCATTCCGTCCATCATCTGTTCTTTTAGCATTTGTTGCCCCAAGTGGGAAGGGTATGCCCGGACGTGGGTCCCGTGCTCACTGTGCCACTGGATTCAAGCTAGCCTAGCTGATGAAGGGTGATACCCTGAAACTGGTCCTAGGGTGCTTGTTTCCGGTCCAGGGAGGACCTGGCTTGACAGTTCGGGCTGGACTGTTCCTATGAGGAACAAGGTCAAGACTGATTTGCATATGGCTGGGTCCAAACTGGGGTGTTGTAGTGAGCAAAAAAACGATGGATTAAACCCAGATCTTTGTGACTGGGGGTGAATGTTTGATTTGCTCTGCATTCCTTCCATCATCTGTTCTTTTTGCGTTTATCGCCTCAAGTGGGAGGGGTATGCCCAGACGTGGGTCCCTTGCTCACTGCACCACTGGATTCAGGCTAGCCTAGCTGATGAAGGGTGATACCCTGAAACCGGTCCTAGGATGCTTGTTTCCGGTCCAGGGAGGACCTGGCTTGGCAGTTCGGGCTGGACTGTTCCCATGGCGAACAGGGTCAAGACTGATTTGCATGGCTGGGTCCAAACTGGGGTGGTGTGGTGAGCAAAAAAACAATGGATCAAACCCAGATCTTTGTGACTGGGGGTGAATGTTTGATTTGCTCTGCATTCAGTCCATCATCTGTTCTTTTTGCCCTTCTTTACCTTGGCAGGTGGCGGAATAGGGGGGTCCTTGGCTTCAGTCGGTGGCACACTGGCAGCCCCGATGGGTGCCCCCTTCGATCCTCCCGGACTTGCAGGGACCACAGTGGACGATTTGGTGGCTGAGGTGCTGGTCTGGGCTCTAGACAACCTGGCCCTAGGGGAAGGACGGGGGGAGGAGTAGGGAAGAGGTCAATGGTAGCCAGGAAAAGATTTTTAGACACACTGGGATGGGAAGATCAAGGGGGTTTGGGAGTGGAGGAAGAGGTAGTGGTTGTAGGAGGTGTAGGTCTGCCGAGGTTGGGTGAAGGTGCATGGGTTGGAGGCTGTTGTGAGGTGGATGGCTGATGAGTGGGTGTGTGCTGGCGTTTGTGTACTTTGGGAGGAGGGCTCACAGACACACTGGGAGAGGACACAGGGGATGTGTGCATGGTAGTGGGGGTGGTGAGTGCACGTGAGCAGTGTGTGGTGATGGGCGTGCTGGTGATGGGGGTAGTGGCTGAGGATGTAGTGCATGCAGGTGTGAGTGGAGACGAGACTGGGAGGGAGGTGGAGGACGTGGAGGAGGGGGACACAGTGGAGGCAGTGGATGTTGGTGTGTCTGCATGTGTATGGTGCTTGTGTGAGTGCCTGTGGGATGTATGGTGCTTATGTTTGCCTGAGCCACTTTTGTGTGTTGATGTGTGTGCATGCTGGTCTCATGGTGTGCTTGGGATAGGCTGAGGTAGAGGGGATTGGGTCAGGGCAGTGGATGTTGGAGGAGGGGGAGGCTGGACACAGGGACAATGGCTGCCATCAGTGCTAAGGCCAGAGCCTGAAATGATCTCTGTTGGGCTGCCACGCCAGAATGAATGCCTTCCAGGTATGCATTTGTTTGCTGCAAATGCCTCTCAACACCCTGGATGGCATTCAAAATGGTTGACTGCCCAACAGTGAGGGATCTCAGGAGGTCAATAGCCTCCTCACTACACTGAGGGCAGCAGGGCTGACGGGGGCAGGACCTCAGGAGCCTGGGGCGAAGGAGATGCCCACCCTCCTGGGTGAGCGGGGACGGGAAACACGCTGAGGGGCTGCTGGGAGGGCAGTGCTGGTAGGGGGGGTGGCAGCTGTACCTGTTGTTGCGGTGGGCACAGAGGTGCCCACCACCGCAAGGGAGCTCTCATCAAAGGAAGAGTCGCTGTCGCTGGTGTCCCCTCCTGTCCTCGTCGTGGAGCTCCCCTCGCCCTTCGTCCGACTGGTGCCTTCAGACTCAGTACATTCACCCTCCTGGGCCATGTGGGTTGCAGCTCCCCCCTGCTCCGGTGCCACTGCTCCTCCGCCAGATGATGGGGACACAAGGACAGGGTGACAAAACAAAAAGGGGGGGAAAGACAGAGGAGACACGTGGTCAATGCCAGCAACCCCACTACCATTGGCGTACACAACACACAGGGAGTAGCCCTATGCACTAGGCCATGCACTAACAGTTCGTAGGAAAATCACTTGCCCATGGGGGACTATGCCTAACACCATTTGCTGTACACCTGCAACCCACAGGAGCCTGACTAGCTGTAGATGGCCACTACCACTATTGGGGTTGGAGTGCCACAGAGCCTGCCTAACAAGGGACCTACCCTATCAAGTTAGCCCTGGCCTAGGGAAAACCACTGCCCACATTCCCCACCCAGACACCTCGTAAAGCGCGCAGAGTCAGCTGAATGAGACTGTTTTCACCCCATTTTGGTTGCTGTGATGCCCTCAAGCGCCCATCCAACTCCGGATATGCCACCACCAGGATCTGCAACATCAGGGGGATCATGGTGCGACGGGCACCCCTTCCGCGTTGGGAGGCCATCCCCAGCTGGGCCTCCACCGTCTTCTTGCTCCAGCAGCGCAGGTCCTCCCATCTCTTGCGGCAGTGGGCACTCCGTCTATGATAGACCCCAGGGTCCGCACTTCCTTGGCGATGGCACACCAAATAACCTTCTTCTGGTGGGCGCTGACCTAGAGGAAAGGTACAGGAGGAAAGGAAATTACTCCCCCGTCCGATTCGTCATACTCATTGGCCACCAGTTCCCACCCATGCCCTGACACACATACACTCACCATCCTCACATGCAGGCCTCAGCCCCCCCCCAACATGTATCTTCCCTCCACACCACTCCATACATTCATGTCCCAAGCATCATGCTCACAGTTTACTCACCTGTTTGTCTGGAGGACCGTAGAGTAGTGTGTACTGAGGGAGGACCCCATCCACAAGTCCCTCCAACTCCTCCACAGTGAAGGCAGGAGCCCTTTCCCCAGACACTCGAGCCATTGTCGCTTCCATACTGAGGTCACAGCAGCACTTGCAGTGTAGGTCCTCTCCTGTTGAAGGTCAGGTATCAAGTGAGTGAACAGATAGAAAATGGCGGTCACGTCCGCGGCGGTGCGTACCGTCACCGCCGGCGTACATCGTCATTGGCTCCTGGAACCCATAGGGCCCAATTATAACCAATGCTGAATTGCACAGCGGTCTTTGACCGCCTACCGCGATGCTGCACAACGTCAGCGCAGTTACCTCATTTCCCCTTGTCCCTCCTTACGGGTCAGGCAGCCGCCATTTCAGGGTGGCACATGGCAGGGCACCTAACTGCGTCAGAGCACATTTGGGCATAAATACGGACAGACAACGCCACACACCGATTTAATCACATTAGTGCAAAAACCCTTGCTCACCATTCTCTTCCATAGGGCACATCCGCTGGGGCAGATGATGAGATGGCATCATCCTCCGGTGTACAGACCCCTGGTGGACCTGTCGACAGGGGAAGACAGACACATCATTGTCACCTACAGACTTGATCGTGCCACAATCCAAGAACTGTGTGCCCAATTGGAGCCAGACCTGATGTCAGCTATCTGCCATCCCACAGGTATCCCCCCTCTAGTGCAGGTCCTGTCAGTGCTCCATTTCCTGGCCAGTGGTTCCTTTCAAACAACAGTGGCCATGGCATCAGGGATGTCTCAGCCAATGTTCTCTAACGTGTTGTCCAGAGTGTTACCTGCCCTGCTGAAACACATGCGCACCTACATCGTTTTCCCCCAGGTGGAGGATTTGCCCACAGTGAAAGCTGACTTCTATGCCCTGGGACATATCCCCAACATCACTGGTGCCATTAATGGTACACATGTTGCATTTGTCCTCCCTCCGCAGGAATGAACAGGTGTACAGAAATCATAAAAGCTACTATTCAATGAATGTGCAGATGGTGTGTTTGGCAGACCAGTGTATCTCTCATGTGAATGCCAAGTATCCTGGCTCTGTGCATGACGCTTACATTTTGAAGAATAGCAGCATCCCTTATGTGATGGGCCAAGTCCAGAGGCACCGGGTGTGGCTAATAGGTGAGCCCAAGGTCCCCACACAGTATGAATAGGTGTCTGGGTATGGAGTGGTCCCTAAGGGTTGGTGTATGTCCAACAGATATCCCCCGACATTTACAGGTGACTCTGGTTACCCCAACCTCTCATGGCTACTGACCCCAGTGAGGAATGCCAGGACAAGGGCAGAGGAACGCTCCAATGAGGCACATGGGCGAACTAGGCGGATTATTTAGCGTACTTTCGGCCTCCTGAAGGCTAGATTCCGGTGCCTCCATCTAACAGGTGGCTCCCTATACTACTCACCCAAGAAGGTGTGCCAGATCATCGTGGCATGCTGTATGTTGCACAACCTGGCTTTGTGACGCCAGGTGCCTTTTCTGCAGGAGGATGGCCCTGATGTTGGTCTTGTGGCAGCTGTTGAGCCTGTGGACAGTGAGGAAGAGGAGGCAGAGGAAGAAGATATTGACAACCGAAACAACATCATCATGCAGTACTTCCAGTGAGACACTGGTAAGAGACTGTCACTGCTCATCTCATATCTGCCTACTGTAGGACATTGTATAAGTCAGCCTTTTTACCTCTGTGTATGGACCCTGACAGTTCACTTTGGCTTACCTTTTCACAGATCTGGGCACCACATTCTGCCTTCTGCTATGTTTTCTGCTGCCCAGCAACTGTCATACTTTTCTAAAAGGTTGTAATAATACATTGGTGAAAGTACAGACTGACTCCAGATAGTTTTGTGATTCAAGGGTGTTTATTTAAGTGCTAATAAGTAGAGGGGGATGTGCAATGAGCTGAGGTGATGGTGGAGGAATATCCAAGGTAGAGTCCAGATGCATCGTCCAATGGGGCATAGGAAGCGGAGCAACGTCCGTTCAAGGTGGTCAGGGTGACATAGTGGGACAGAAGGGTGACAATCAGGAGAGTCTTATTTCCTGGTGGGGGTCTTGGCAATGTTCTCTGTCTTGAGCCTGGATCGCAGGGACCGTTTGTGGGGTGGTTCTCCTTCTGCAGAGGGTGGGGTGATGGTGGCCTGTTGTTCCTGTGGCTGGACCTCCTGTCCACTAGCCCCAGCGGACGAGGAAGGCTGTTCATCTTTCGGGCTGGTGTCAGGGGCCCGGTGGTATGCCACTGTCTCCCTCATGGTGCTGGCGATGTCTGCCAGCACCCCTGCAATGGTGACCAAGGTGGTGTCACTCAGTGTATGGACTCTGACTTGTCACTTTGCCTTTCCATTTCACAGATGTGGGTCCCACTTTGTGCCCTCTGCTATATTTCCTCCTGGCCTACAGCTGTGCACAAGTAAATTGACATTGCTATATTCCATGGTTATTGCAATTACACGTTTGTGAAAGCACAGACTGACTCCAGATTGTTTCGTAATTGAAGTGTGTTTATTTCTGGGCAAATAAGTGGAGGGGGTTGTACAATGGGCAGGGGGGATGGTGGAGGAATGTCCATGGCAGAGTCCAGTCTATTTGTATTACAGGTGCATTGTCCATTTGCAGGGTGGTTCTCCATCTGCAGGGGATGGGGTGCTGGTGTCGTGTTCCTGTGGCAGTGCCTCCCGTCCACTAGCGCTGGCAGAGGTGGAGGGCTGTTCATTGTCCAGGCTAGTGTCAGGGGCCCCTTGTTGTGCCACAGTGTCCCTCCTGGCGTTGACAAGGTCTTGCAGCACCCCTGCAATGGTGACCAGGGTGTTGTTTATGGACTTCTAGTCCTCCCTGATCCCAAGGTACTGTTCCTCCTGCAGCTGCTGGGTCTCCTGGAACTTGGCCAGTACCGTGCACATGGTCTCCTGGGAATGGCGGTATGCTCCCATGATGTTTGAGAGTGATTCGTGGAGAGTGGGTTCCCTGGGCCTGTCCTCCCCCTGTCGCACAGCAGCACTCCCCCTCACTGTGCATGTATGTTTGGCCGGCCGTCTTGGGCCGGCCAAACATACATGCACACTGAGCTCTCTCCAGCCCAGCAACACAGTTGCTGGGCTGAAGAGAGCATGCACAGGCTCTCAATCTGCCTGGGAGCATGCTGGCTGGGCGCTCCCAGCCAATTCCGACGCTACTCTGAGCAGCATCAGGATTGGCGCTGGGCAGGCTGGGAGCCTTTGCCTGTTTGCAGCCAGTGACGAAGCAGATGAGCCGAGCGGTGTGCAGTGGCAAAGGTATGTTTAAAAAAAAATATATATTTTTTTTATTTCCTCCGCGCGCCGCCCTGCTCCTTCTGCGCTTAGTGAGCCGCCATTGACAGAATATCTTCCAGGGAAAACGAAGGTGGTAGCGGATTGACATTACCAGTAATTAAGGGATTCCAGCAACTGGAAACTCCAACCCTTAATTTTTCTTCAGATCAACATTTGTGGAGACCTTGCAGGATGGATCTGTTTGCGTCATGTCTGAACTCCCAGCTTCAGCTGTTCTTCAGTTGGAGGCTGGACCCCATGGCGGTAAAGTCAGATGCGTTTCTTCAGAATTGGTTCGGGAACCTTCAGTATGCCTTTTCTCTTTTTCCCATAAATTCACAGGTCATTTCTCAGGTGAAACGACAACTGGCCGAATTGATCCTAATAACTCCTTGGTGGCCAACTCAGCCATGGTTTCCACTGTTACTGGAGATGTCGTGCCAGAATACGATTCGGAGTCCAACATTCCAGGACCTTCTTTCAAACTCCTCAGGACATCTACATCCATTAATACTGTCCAACCATCTCAGCCTGATGGCCTGGAGGGTTTCGGGAGACGATGGCAAATGCCAGGTCTTTCGGACAGATCTTTCTTCTACCTTAAACAGTCCTGGGCCCCCGGTACACGCAAACAATATGCCTTAGCCTGGCGGCAATGGCTTTATTGGTGCGACGATCCCCTGGTCGCAGATCTGTCTGTCGTAATGAACTTTCTTTCTTCACTAGCGGATTAAGGCCTACCCTAAAGATCTATTAACAATTTCAGAACAGCCATTTCAGCAGGGAATCAACACCTAGAGGGTAAACCAGTGGGTGAACATCCTCTTGTCTGCAAATTGTTGAGAGGGATTAGTCTGATTCCACCTCCTAAACTAAAATATGCTGAATTATATGACGTCAATGTAGTTCTTCACTATCTTAGAGCCTGGCCAGACAATGACGATTTCCTCACGGAAACAACTTTCTGCAAAACTCATTGTCCTTTTATGTCTCGCATCACGTAAAAGGGTCTCTGATGTACGAGCATTAGACTTAACAGGCAGAGTATTTTCCCCTACTGGGGTTCTTTTTCGTATCTCTAACAGAACTTAAACTCAAACTCGCTGTGTCACTTATCCTGCGTTTCCAGATCATCATAAACTTTGTGTGGTTGAATGCTTAAAAGCATATGAAGACCGCACCAGAGAATTTTCCAATCTCCAAGAAGTCAATTATTGATTTCATTGCAGAAACCCTTTACGCCTGTCACTTCTGCCACCCTGGCAAGGTGGGTTAAATGGTTGTTGACTGAGGCAGGCATTGACACTTCCTGTTTTGAGGCCCATTCTTTAAGAGGGGCAAGGCATCCAAATCATTGCATTAGATTCTAGGTTGGAAGACATCATGACAGCAGCTGACTGGGCTTCAGATTCCACTTTCAAACTGTCTTATCACAAACCTATGGTGGATGTGGCGTCTGTTGTTGTGGGACAGATTTGAACAAGCATAATCCGAAGCCTCCGGTCCTGACAAAGAATAAAATAATTTCTAGCTGTCGCGACAAAGAATTTTAAATTCTGTTAAGGACACGGAGGCAAGGATTATCCCACCCAAATGTATGATATGAGAATGTTTAAATGTACATTATAGTGACACATTGATTGTTAATTATTATTGGCATTAATATTGTGTTCTAATTGTTGTTACCCCCTCCCTTATTTTGGCCTAGTCTATGTGGTAGATTGGTGTTATGTGGTGATTTCTTTGTTCCAGGTGTGGAGAACAAACAAGGATGAAACACGCAATTTGAAACAATCCTTGGTTGGTGGTTGGATTTGTTAACAGTTGCGTTCTCTCAGATAAAAGAGTTATGGAAGAAACCGCAGTTCGGAGGCTTCCTGTTGAGTTATTGAGCGGATTAGAATGGTGGGAGTATCTGCAAAGAGATAGGATAAAAGATGGCGACAGCAGGTTATATAAGCTGCAAGCGGATATGACTGGAATGGTGTTAAAATGTTTCAATTGGCTGCTGTGTTTTCGCAGTAAAGATAAGAGAAGCATAATCCTCGCCTCGTGTCCTTAATAGAATTGAAAATTCTTTGTCCCCATAGCTAGAATTTCTTTTATTGTGAATGTGCAATGTGGCTCAAGAAGCCACCCCTGACACATGCGCAGTTCCAAAGGGACAGTGGAGTCCTCTTTGTTGCTGGCATGATGTTGCACTTTAATTTGGAAACAAACTTTTTCCTGTAAACGTGTAACATCATGTCAGCAACTAGTTTGAGACATGGCAGGCCTATGCCAGTTGTTTGTGGTTTGAAGCCATTGCGCCCCCTACGTTCAAACAACCATTACTGGGTCTGCCGTGCCTGGGCTTCTGAGCCACTTCTTTATTTTTATGTTTTGTATTTTCCCCACTTTTTGCATTAAGAGTACATTTGCACAACAAAAGGCAAGTTTTCCAAGTCCAGGCAGACTGGCTTTGTCCAAGCTTGTTAATCAAAATGTCAGGCGCATAGTTAGTGCACATCCCGACAGCCTCTTTGCTCCCTCGTCCATAGAAGGGTGCAAGGGTAGACGCAAAGGGTTTCTCTCATTAGCATGAGGCCACACCATGCTAACGAGGGAACGCCCTCTGAAGATAAGATAGGTGCTCTACATGCACAGGAACTATCTGTATTATGGAAGAGAACCCACAATCGTCTGTGTCTTCTTCTGTAATACTGCAGTGCCTTGGTGTGCAGTAATGTGCCCCTGATGCACTATTTGTTATACAACCCATGAAACCAGACACATCTAAGGATGCAGATTCATGTTTGTGTCAGTGCAGTTATAAATGGGCTTGTTATTTGTTTTAAATATGATGACCACCACCTTGTATCAGGGCAAAGGTGTGTGCATTTTATTCAAAAACTACCACCAAGAAACTTAAGCCTCACTGTCTTCTAAGGAATGTCCCAGGTGATGTAGAGCTGACAAAAGGGTTCTGAGACCAAGAGAGCACCTCATAACCAAGTCACTGTAGGTAGAGTTAGGCCAAAAGGGGATGCACAAAATAGTTTTCTTCAGTCTTTCTAGCAATGTCTAGCCTGTAGAATGAAGGTCCCTTCCTGATTGTTGCTATAATCTGCCTGGAATTAATGGATCTCATGGTTTGGGAGTTTTTGAAAACAAGGGTGACTCACCTGACGGCATTGGGCGTCCTTTACACCCATGCTTTAAAATTCATAGAAATGCCAACATGTGTATGAATTCTAATGTTCCCCCTCAGGAAGAGCCATGCATAGTGGCTGTTGGCAAATCAATTGTATAATTAATGTATTCTGTTTGTAAAGGAACAATCAATCAGTAATGATATTTGCAATCAACAAACTGAAATGTGACATACCCATTCTGATAGTTCAGAAAATTGCAAAGCTAATTCTCTTATCATATCCAAGATAGGGATAAACTGCCTTCTCTGTGCAGGGTCTATAGGTGATATACTTTTGATGATTTAGAATCTGAGGTGACATATGATTGATGAGTGATTATGCAGTCAGAAAAGATCCATAAACAAAACAATCATTGCTGAGATGTGCAGTGGTCTTCACATTACCAGTTATTCCGCCTTCCACCCAACAAAGATTCTTAAACTGAGTAATGTGAAATTGGGTGACACTAACACGTGATTCACTGCACCTAGAAACAGCAGAAGCGCAGTATCAAGTACTGTTTAAGTACTGTTTAAAAACAGATTATTACTTGTTGTAAGGAATCTGGCCTTACTGAGCTAGTCGTCAAAGTCGGGGTAAACACGAACAGATTGTCTGTGCTCAGAAGTTATCACCACTGCCATCCCCTACCTCGAGAATCACGGGTCAGTAGAGAGCCCAAGGAATGGAAAATAGCAGTTGTCTCCTTCCACTTTAAATCATGTGTACTTTCTAAAGGCAATCCTGAATACGGATGTGAAAATATGCATTCTACACTTCTAAGGAAACCATCAAATTCTGTTCCTGAAACACCTGCAGTCTGCTGAAGGAATACCAATCTTGCATTTCTGTTTTCTGAACAATGTGTTTTGCATTCTGAAATCTAGAATGGAGTTAAACCTATTCTCTTCTTGGGTTAAAAAAATACTTGGAACAAAAAGTACTTACCCGTATCAAACTAGGGATACCTCTTTTAGAACAAAGATTCTCCTTCATCAAAATATTTGGAGGGGGAAGAGCAAAGAGGCAAGGTGGAACAGGTGTTACTGTCCAGTAAAATGGAGGGGACTACCATGACTTGACAATTTGGTGAACCACCTGGTCTGAAGTATTCTGCTTCCTCTTTGTAAAGAAGGCCATCATCCAAACTCCTACAGATGAGTCATAGCATTTGCTGGCTCAGTTTTTAAAGCAGCCTCTGGGAAACATATATGGGTTGGAGTCAAGGGCTCCCTAAATCTAGAAAATGCTTCAGGACATATCACCTTTTAACAGCTAATACAATCCTCCTCTGCATATACTCTGCTGGTTTAATTTTTGAATATAAAAAAAAGATACTGCTGGACTTGGCACCCTCTACAGGTTCACCCCCCCCAAACTTTTTGCCTTCACCCCTCCTGTTTTGCTGAATTTATTTTTCTTGGCCTTAGGACTCTGTGTACTTTACCACTGCTAACCAGTGCTGAAGTGCTTGTGCTCACGCCCTAAAACATGGTAACATTGTCTTACATCTGATTGGCATACTAAAATACTTATAAGTCCCTAGTAAAGTGGTATACCACATACCCAAGGCCTGTACATTAAATGCTACTAATGGGCCTGCAGCACCTATTGTGCCACCCACTTAAGTCCAAGGCCCACCATTGCAGCCTGAGTGCAGTCACTTGGCGATATAACCCACTTACCAAGCCATAAACTCCATTATTATTGCATAAAGTCATCCCTAAGGTCAGTCCTAGGTAGCCCATGTTACAGGGTGCATTGTAATTAAAAGGTTGGACATGTACTTTAAAGTTTCACATGTCCTAGTAATGAAAAACTCCTAAATTTCTTGTTTGGTCTTTGAAAAATTGTAATTAAAATCCCCTCTAACAGTAAAGTCAGATTTTAAGTTACAATTTTCAATGTGCCACTTTTAGAAAGTTGTCATTTTCCTGCCCTATTTGGTGCCTGAATTCTGTTCCTAGATCACATGACTGGATGCAGTTGGACTTTTATTCCTCCCAGTCAGCCACACAATAGAGGGATTAGGTGTGTCTGGATGGACCATCAACTGACAGGGTGGTGGGTGTGGCAGAGCTGGGCACAGCTCCATTTGCAACTGAATAGGCTGTGCTCTGCCTTCACACAAAGGACTTGTCAACCCTGCATCGTTCATGCAGAAAGCTTGGAACCAGGGCAGGGGAAGTTGGAAACGCCACGCACTTCAAACGGAATTCTCTAGAAACTTCCCCCACTTTGAAGAAAGTACCAGGTAAAAAATAGGACCCTCAGACCCACTTTTCAGTTCACTTTCTGGACCTGCAGAAGAAAGGACTGCCTGTTGCTGTGGCCTGCTGTGTACTCAACAAGACTGCTATGCTACACCTGGAAGAACTGTGTTGCTGCCTGGAGCCAGCCTTCAACACTCGGAGGCCTGCTCTGCTTCTTGAGCCCTGTTCCAATGCTTGAGCTCAGGACTACCAGAGTGACCCCAGGGGCTAGTTGGCTGGCCTCCAGATCGAAGCCTCAGGGAAAGAAAATGCTCCAACCATCTTGAACCCACACCTTTATCCAGCCTGAGTGAGTCCTAACCACCCAAACTGTGCCCCTCAAGTTCTGCACCCTTGGTGATGGTGCTGAAGGTGCCACATAGCCAACAGCCAAAACTTGGGACTTACAAACTTTTGGCTAAAAACTGCTCTGAGAGCCCAGGGAAGACCGGGACCAACCTGTTTTTTCCTATCTGTCCAAAGTGCATCGCCAGTCAGCCTGATTCTATGGTAGCTCACAGTGCATTCTTCAAAGCAGCAACAAATCAAGTTCAGCAGTCCTTCGCAAAAGGGTATCTGGCCTCCTAGAACTCTCATTCGATTCACCCTCCAGCCTCATCCCACTGGTGATTTTTGATGTTGAGTAAAAAAGACTAAGGGGGTGATTCTAACTCTGGCGGGCAGCGGAAGCCGCCCGCCAGAGTTCCCCCCTCCAGAATACCGCACCGCGGTCGTAAGACCGCTGCGGTGATTCTGGGTTTTCCACTGGGCTGGCGGGCGACCGCCAAAAGGCCGCCCGCCAGCCCAGTGGAAAACAACCTTCCCACGAGGACGCCGGCTCTGAATGGAGCCGGCGGAGTGGGAAGGTGCGACGGGTGCAGTTGCACCCGTCGCGAATTTCACTGTCTGCAATGCAGACAGTGAAATTCAAAGTGGGGCCCTCTTACGGGGGCCCCACGACACCCCATACCGCCATCCTGTTCCTGGCGGCAGAGCTGCGCCGCCATGGAGGATTCTTTGGGGCAGCGGAAAACCTGCGGGAGACCGCCGGTTTTCCTCTTCTGACCGCGGCCAAACCGCCGCGGTCAGAATGCCCTGCGGGGCACCGCCAGCCTGTTGGCGGTGCTCCCGCCAACCCTGGCCCCGGCAGGCCATGACCGCCGGGGTCAGAATGACCCCCTAAATCTGAACGAAGAAATCTTCACAATGTCTTCATCTAGCAGCTCTCTGATGACAAAGCCTCCTCCTCAGACACCACGTGCACCTTGCCCGTTGGACTTTTACCTTCTCAGAGACTTTTTGTCAAAATTTCTTCTAAGTCCAAAAGTAAGTGCCGACCAGGGCCAATCCACTTTTTGTAATCAGCTTGTGCTCAATTGCGGTCAGTCACATTTTTCAACTTTGACCTGGTCTCATGTGACTAAATGTCAGTGTTGATGCTTTGATCTTTTAGGAGCTATTTTTACATTAAACTTTAAAAATTTATAATAACACTGATTGGATTTTTGTCACTTTGGTGTCAAATAGTTTGTTAAAATAAATTTGCTCTATTTTTCTTGTGTTGTGTTTTCACTTTATTGCTGTTTGTGTAATGCATAAATACTTTACACATTGCCTCTAAGTTAAGCCTGACTGCTTTTGCGCCAAGCTATCAGAGGGTTAAGCACAGGTTAATTTAGTGCCTTTTGTGGATCACTTTGACAGCGATTGTGGCCGCTGCTTGACCAGGGCTAACACCACAGTCAACCAGCAACTGAGTTTTTCACAGATACTTAACACAAAATGTATTTTAAAAAGTACTTCACAATGTAACAAAAAATTAAAGAAAGTGGATACAGGGTCAGCACAGCTTGAACAAGTTACCTACCTTTGGTAACTCCTTAACTGGTAGAGACATAGACTAGCTGCAGATTCCTTACCTTAGAATTCTCCCCAGGCACCAGACTGGATACAGAAAAACATTTCAGCAGTACCTCTGTGTATTGGTAGAGGGCACTGTGCGACTCCATATTTACGTTGTCAACCAGCTATGACATAGACGGAGTCCATATAATCCCTTCTCCCACTCATTGACGTCAATTTCTTCTGTGACCAGAATCCGCACAACAATGCGGAGCCACTATAGAAACTGGCAATGGAACGGTGTGCCAACAAGGGAGATAGAGGTAATTTTGAATTACAACTACTAAATCAAAATGCATGGTAACATGTTACCAACATAGTGAGGCAAGATCAAATAGTTCACAGAACAGGAAAAATGGGTGGGTGGGTAAGGAACCTGGGGCTAGTCTGTTTCTCTACCAGATAAGGCGTTACTGAAGGTAAACAACTTGTTCATCTGATTAGAGACAACTAGCCTCAGACTCCTTACCTTAAAACTAGATGGCAAAGCAATATTAACCCAGGAGGTGGGTCTGCGAACACATCCTACCCAATTCTCACATAAAAGTGACTGGTCTAGATGAAGGCGTTGTAAACCAGTCACAAGAGAGACAAAGGTGAGAAAGAACATTTGTCTCAGCAGAAGAAAACGGAAGACTCATAAAACATTGACAAAGACATGCAATGCCATGGGCAGCAGAGCACATGGCTATGAAAAATGAATCTGTCATAGACAACAAGCAACAGGAAAATAAACTTGTATAGCCCCGGATAGGAGCTGTATCTTTAAAGGCTTCATGACTATGGTGCAAGACCACTGCAAAAATCACTGAGACCATTGGGATAGAACACCTAACAAGGGGGCTGGGGTCCACAGAGGGTATGTAAAGAGCTGGAGCAATACCTGCATGCTACCACAATCAGGATGTATAGGCAAAACCAGCAACCAGCAGAAATCTCAACGCTGGTAGGGAGAGTAAGTCGAAAAACACAGAGCACTCCTCCTGGAACACCAAAGGAGGAGCTGTACAGAGGTGCAACAGAACTGTAATACATACAGAAATGCTCGACAGGAGACACAAAATCGGTGCCATATGCATGACATTGATGGAGAAACGAAGACGTCTGAATAGAGACATGCCGTAACCAATGTTCCCTCTAATTTTTTTCCACTGTGTGCAGCAGTGTAAGGTCTCTGTGCGCTGCAGCCAGGGATATGTGCGCCAAGAAATTGATCATTCTCGCGAGCGCAGCGCATAACTACCAAGATCTTTGGCATGTCCCTCTCCATAGCTTTGTTTTACCACTAAAGCAAAAATG
The DNA here is from genome assembly GCF_031143425.1 of Pleurodeles waltl. Taxonomy (NCBI): domain Eukaryota; kingdom Metazoa; phylum Chordata; class Amphibia; order Caudata; family Salamandridae; genus Pleurodeles; species Pleurodeles waltl. The sequence continues at coordinate 315,626,141 of NC_090437.1, read as the reverse complement.
GGATATTTGTATAAACATTGCTCCATGTAATAGGGCATTAAGGCAGTTTTGTGACCTGGTGGCACACCCCAAGGACATGACCTGTTGAGTGTCACCTACACCCCAGTTAGAGAAAACATACATCAGGAGGTTGAACCATTATTAAACTTTAATGAATGCTCTCAGTGTGCTACAGAGGGCCATGCACATCAAATAGAGCAAGTTATACAATTAGTTAACATTTATAATTTGACGAACACAAAACTGATAAATGCCATGAGGCTCCTGCCAAGAGACAGGCTGAGAAATGTTCTTACCCAAGCCACACATGGACTGTAGGAACCACATCAGAGTTTAGACAAGCCAGGTGCCAACATTAGATGTGTGACATGTTTGTTTCTCTTGCCGGTCCTTGCCATTTTTCCAGTGCTGATAAACTCGGTCTAAGTCAACCTTCCTATTTGAGAGGCGGGCCTCTGTCCTCATAAGCATATCTAGGTGACTCTCCTCGAGTCTGTTTCTTAATTTGGACTTGATTGCATTCATGAGGCCGAATCCCCGTTCACAGTCTGCACTTGAAGCCTGGAAAGTTGTAAAACATCAACAAGCTGAGATACAACACTAAACTGTGCAGCATTCCGCAGAGCGAAATTCACCATGTCTTGAAAGGTCCTAAACAGTCTGCTTTTTATATTTTCTGCCACCACTTATTTATAATCTCTGTATTGCTGAACAACATCATAAGGGTTGACACCATCACCCAGGACCAAGACCACCTTATACTTTTCAACAAGTCTTTGTACATTCTCAGTCCCAAAATCAAACTGTGATGGTGTTGTTACTGCATGGAAATCAAAGCTTGTCCATTCCTTCAATTCATCTTCTGGGAACCTTCTTTCCACGTGCTCACAAAAAAGTTTAATGAAAGATAACATTGGCTCACTATCATACTCTTGGTCCTCTCTGTACAAAGCCACCAGATCTCTTACTGTGTTGCTCCAAAAGACAGGATCACCTAAGTACTGTTCTTTTATTTGACCAATTTTTGCTCTTGCATATTGTACAGCTTCAACAGTGGTCAAAGAACATTTCTGAAACAACTTGCACAAAGATGCAAGTTCACCCAAAATGTCATTCAGTGCTGCAAAGGAAATATGGCAGTTGGCCTCAGATAGTTTTTTGTAGCAATATTTAGCAACTGGGTCTTTCTCCTCAACTCTTTCATGATCAAAGTATTTGAGAGCAACCTCCTAATTACGCAAGAGTGCACCTACAGCAAAATGCCTTGAAAGCCGCCGCACTTCATTGTGTGGCCGAAAGGAGACTGCTTCACATTCAGTGACCAAAGCAATTTCGTTCAGATTGGACTTCCTTACAGGTGAGCGGGAGAACACAGTGTACACAGTCCTCAGTAATGTTTCCATTTCCCTGATCATCAGCACTTTTTTCCAGGCATCATCAACTCTCAAATCAACACAGTGCTGCTTAACTAGATGGGGAATGGATTGTTTGAGGCGGGTAGCAACCCAATTATTCTTTCCCAGCATCACTGATGCACCATCTGATGTAAACATGACCATTTTCATAAGGTCCAGCTTATTGGCAGTGTAGAAGTCTTTTACAGCTATAGTGATAGCCTCCACATTGCATGTACTCAGAGTTACAATTCCCCCAAACACTGTTTTGAGCTCTGTTGATGTTACAGATCGGACCTTGAAGTAGAGGATGAGCAATTTTGTAACTGAAATATCTGTGCTCTCTTCAATTATCAATGTGTGATACCGAGCACTGCACAGTTCTGCCATGAAGTCAGAGCGTATCACGCTGTTGATTGCCCCCAAAAACTCAAAGGCATAGTTCTTGCTTCTCTAGCTGTCTGGTATCTTCACATACAATGCGACGTGGTTATGGATGTCTTGAACAGATAACATTGAAGTGTTCATTTTGAATGCTAGCAACACATTGTTGATGAGAATCTTTATCTCCTCAGGCAGAGATCTTTGCCGTTCAACCACTTCTAGTCTGTTTGCTCTGTCACTGGTGGTTTCCATCAGCATGGTGCGCACTCCAAAACCCAGCCTGGCAGCAGCACTTTTATTTCTTAGGGTCACTAAAGCAGATTCATGAACTTTGCTACATAGATGGCGTTTCAAGTAGTCCAGCTTCCAGCCATCACTCCATTTCTTCCCAGTAGAAAAGTTCCCTGTGATCTTTGCTTCTGCACATACTTTGCAAATCAGGCCTACTTCTGGATTGTATAGAAATAGCTCTCCCAGTTCGTGACTTCTGTGTCTCAGTCTCCACAACTTCTTTCGGCCATTCTTCTTTGAACACAAGACAGCATTTCTTCCTTTGTGGTGAAGCACTGCTCTCTGCATAAGTCACAGCTTTGCACTTTAACATTTTGGTGCCAATCAGTCTGAGCCTACTATGCTGCAAAGCCTGCAAAAAAAAAAAAGAGGAACATTTTTTAAAGTGAGCAACATTATTTAAAGTTGGTTCTTATGCTATTGAATGCAGTCTACTAGACAAGTCTGAGCTATCTCTTGGAAAATGTAGCAAGTAATTACCTGGGCCTTTCTGTTTGTTCTTACACCTGCCTGTAGATGTAACACTCTCTGTGGTGTCTGCAATAGAAGAAAAAAATCGTTACAGCACATGCTTATGTTCCAATGTTTGAGATGTACTACAAGGAAAAACTACTAAATAATCACCTGGTCTGTCTGCTTGTAGTCACTTTTGCCTTTTCTAATCTATGATTAGCACTGTCTAAGAAACCGGCAAAAGAACAAAAAAGGGGTTGAAGAACGTTGTTATATGATAATGTACTGGGTGCATCACAAGTGAAATCTACTAAATAATTACGTTGTCTTTCTGCTTCTACTCACATGTGCCTTCTGTAATCTATGAGTAGTGCTGTTGGAGATGCCTGCAAGAGAAGAAAAGGTGATTAAAGTAGGTTGTCATATTCCACTGTACTAGGTGCACCACAATGGAAATCTGCAAAATTCTTACCTTGTCTTCCTCCTTCTACTCATGTGTGCCTGTTCAAAGTTATGTGCAGCAGGGTCTAAGATGCCTGTAAAAGAGGAAAAATTGATTAAAGCACCTGGTCGTTTCAATGGCTCATATTCACCACAAGGAAAAACTAGCAAAGAATAACCTGCCCTTTCTGCTGCTACTCTGGACTGCCCGTCCTCCTCTAAGACCAGTACTGTCTGAGATAACTGCAACAAAAGAAAAGATGTTTAACAGTTGGTTACAGCATGTTGCCATATTCTAATGTGTCAAGTGACCCAGATAGGGCACCTACCAAATAATTACATGGTCCTTATGCTTCTACGCATATTGGCCCATTCAAATCTATAACTTGATCGGTCCGACAAACCTGTAATAGAAGCAAAGGTGTGGGTCATGAGTGTGAGTTATCTAGAGACCCTTAATCCCACGTGGAACGTCTACAGAATTACCTGGTCTTCCTTGGTACTCACACCTGCCCGTTCAAATCCAAATGTTGACTGTCTGTTATTGGAAAGAAGATATTTAGCATAGGTTATAGGAGTTACAAAAACATTATGCATGACAGTTCCAGAGCAATTGAATAGTTACCTGAGGTTTCAGTTTAGACGAACTCTGGTTCCAGAGGCACATTGAAACCAATGCAATACTCCTTTTAATGCCTTCTATGAGCAGGCATTAAAACTCCTGGAAAAAAGGACGCAAATAAATCTATTAGATTCTTTGTGTCATTGTTACGGCCCCCCTAACAGGGGAACGCTCCCTTTGCAAGCCCTGAACTTCACCAGCTGAGCACTGGCTGAAATATCAATCAAAGGAGCAGTCTGGGTGTATTGTTAGAGCAGTGTGTGCTGACCACTAAGCTGGAAGAGCCTTGGATCTATATCATGTCAGATGTGGGGTTCACTGGCATAGATGTGTGAGGATTTTCAATACCACAGCAGCACTGGGCGCTGCGGATCTGGGTTGAGATGCACTGGTAGAGCTGTTGTGATGTGGCTGCAGTATTAGAATGAAGCCTTGAAGTGCACTGGTAGAGCTTTGTTCGAGGTTTACAGTAATAGTCAAGTTCGAGATGCACTGCATAGGTCTGTGTGAGCTTCATGTGCTGCTGGTCATGGCTTTACTCCACTTTTTGGAGGCTTCTGGCCTGTTCTGCTGGTTCTATGGGTGGGTGACAGACTAGCGTGTCAGAAGCCCTCATTTCTGCTGCAAGCTCACCTTTTACTGTCAATGACCACTGAAAAACACTTTGTGGCTACTTAAACAAAAGGCTCGATTTCAAAGCAACTTTTGCAAAGTGTAGGAACCATGATATAGGCCTGGGTTAGACAAAGGTCAAGACTGATTTGTATATGGCTGGGTCCAAAATGGGGCAGTGTGGTGAACAAAAAAACAATGGATTAAACCCAGATCTGTGACTGAGGGGGAATGTTTGCATTGTTCAGCATTCCGTCCATCATCTGTTCTTTTTACATAAATTCCGTGGCCAAATCAGCTCAAACAACCCTAGAAATATTAATACTGCAATTGAATGGGAACATCATGCTGTGTGTTTATACTGTCAAATCAGATCCAATGAAGAGTCCAATTCTATTACATTCAAATCTAGAACCCTAAGTTTTCATCAGCACAATGGTGTACAACAAAATCTCTAATATCAAGCATGAGTAAAATACGTTTTGATGGCGCTCTAGGACTCAGTGGTCTCCCTGTCTCATTATATAAGCCACACGAAGATTACTGGGCCTCCTGGCTCCATCCATTATTCAAGGCCTGTTACTCTACAAAGTTGCTGCCAACTTCAAGGAAAAGCTCTATACTCTGTCTACCACACAAGAAGGGATAAAGAGCCATACCTTCCAACGATAGGATGACTACTCTATTTGACAGTGATGAAAAACTGTACGCCTCTTTACTTTTAAATGACCTCCCCAAATAAACAATTGATAAAAACCTCATATCATGGTTTCAAACATGGTTTAGGAACAGACACAGCTCTGCTGAAGACATCAAAACACTCTCAATGCTAATAAAGAAGCATGTGACATCCTCACTGCCAGAAGTATATACCTGCTCCATCAACTTCAGGACTTCTTTGACAGTTTAGACAGAAAGGCTCAGGTATAAACTGAAGCTGAAGAGATTTTACCATGTATTATAAAAAGCCATTCAAGCACTATATTCGGACACCAGGATTCAGGTAAAACTGGATGATAATAGAACTCTCATCAAGAAGACTTTGCCAGGTAGAGGCAGCAGTGCTTAATTTGTGCTTGTTGTATCCGGTGCTGAGCACCGGCACTTATGTTTGAGTGCCGGGGCTTATCCTTTTGCCTCCAGCATTTGCTGTGAGCAAAAGACGCATATGGGAAAGACGGAGGAAGAGAAAAACGAAAAAGCGTCACAATGGGAGAAAGCAGAAAGCTACAAAAGAGAGCTGAAGGGGCAGGGAGTGTCTGTAAATGGATTAAAGAGTCCTGTGATGGCTTTAGGATTACTCTGCCTCAGAATTCCGTGTTCGCACATTTAATTGCAGCCACCGCTTGTTTAAGAAGAAGGCTTGGGCACCGGCACGTTTTTAATTACTAATTAAGCACTGGTATAGGACTTTTTTTTATAGAGGTGCACATGGCCATGACGTGTGCCTGAAAAACCTGAAAAGAGTGGACTCATGTGCAATCAGCATCTCTGTCCCTTTAACACCATGCCCACTGAATGACACTCTTTCTCCAGTGTGTGATTGAACACACATTGGGACTACTCTCATTGTACAGTATTTTACAAAAGTCAAACTTAACGAAGTCTTTTAAACAAAGGTCACGTATCCTTGGTTGAATGTGAGAGAGCGTAGCTTAAATATTACATATGCTAGCGTGAAATGCTTAACAATGCTGCACATAGAAAACGACTATAGTTTAGTTATTTGCTTAACGTACATTTGAATTATGATAAACTGAACTAATGACAATAATGAGTAAACTTGTTTATGATATGATTAATCAAACTTATATTAGTATTTGCGATATTATATTGAAAATTCTATAGGCCTTAAGTTAGCGTGAGTTGAAGTTTTAGCCGTGTAACTCTCATATTAAAGCATATTTTCTGTTTTCTAGTGTGCTGACTTGCAAAGGGCCATGACCCGGCATTTGTTCTTTTCCTTCGTTTTGTGTAGCAATAATGATTTCTTCCCATCCGCATATTAGCTGATTTTACCATGGACTTTATACGTTTTGCAACAAAAGTAGAAATATTTAAGGACATTTGACCACGGAAAAGAGAACTTTTGACCCAAGAAACGTGCCAAGAAGATGACATCCGCCGGATGTGCCACCTACGAAGACGTCAATTATGAAGACCAATCAAAGCGTTATAAATTATCGTGGGGTGACAATTTGGATTACCTAATGTATAATTTGATAGGCTAAAGATAGTGGGGTGTAGTGAATATCCAATAGAATTTTGGGGGAAGGTATTGTGAAAAAGGGATAAAAACTCATGACACAGAAGGGTCGTTAGAATTAGGTAGGGAATGATATTGATTGCATCCAGAAACTCTGTTACTCTGTTTGGTGATTTGAGACTTAAACAAAATCATCCTCATCCATAGACTGCCCTTTACACTTCTCCTCCTTATGAGGGAAGTGTCCTCTGTCCTTTAGATGAAATAGACTGTCGGCGATCTAACTGATGTCCTGAAGACGAAGACTGATCCTGTATGCTGACTTATTCCGAGGAGGGTAATTATGACAATGCTATTGTAATTTGTCTGTTTGCTTTTCCTTTCTAGGTACCAACTGCTGTATTTTTGGATAGAGACCTTAGTCAGATGTTTTCCAAATTTGTGTTCAAAATTATTTTGCATGAAGCCCAACATGCTGATGCTAATTAGTGGTTAGGCTAGGAGATCACTTTGACTGACGCAAATAGACGTGACTAACATTATGCTATACTGAACTAAGACGTCTATGATATTCTATGCACTCTGATCTATGCATATTTTATGTTGGTATTCTTATGTTTGTGATCTTTGCATTATCGGAGTCTTATCACAGCTGTCGTATTGTGACTTTGCTCTTTCTTTTTTGGTTTTGAGATTGACACTTCTATTATTAGATTGTAATCAATAGGGAATAAAATTCACAAAACTCCAATAAAGGTGTGGCTATTCATGGCTGAAAGGTCATGGTTGCGCCGACAGTTTAATAAATGTCTTTATCCAAAGTAAAGTATATTGTGGTGATATATATTGATAACGTCATTGATATATTGCTTGACATATTGATCAGTTATCTTGTTCTACGGTGTCTCACCACTGGGTCAAAAGATTCATCGGCCTAAAACGAGTCCTAATGTGTATAAGATTGACATAAAGGGACGTGTTAACAGTTCTGGTAGCAGAGTGACGGTTTGGCCCTTGGGGGACCTAGGACGGAGATTCATTGTTTAATTTGTTTTTCTGTGATAATGCAAATTGGAGATATGATGGGTTTCTAAGTTCACCATGACTTTCCCGGGATCTCGGAGCCTGCCTGAATAAGTTGGGAATGTTCTCGGCGCCATAGTGTATGTGGTTAGGGTCTCTGCGCTTGCTTAAGCTTATGCATTTTGCAGGTGATTGTGAAGATTTGCGTGCATTTAGGCCAAATTAAGTGTTGTTTAGTTGGAGTAGGCATACTCCGCAGTATGAGAGTAGGGAAGTCGACGTACTTCATATGAGTGTGGCGCTTGGTGCTCAAAAATGTTCCATGTGGTTGGTCGTTGTGTACGGACCTGTTGAGGTCTAAGACTCCGGAGTATGAAGACAAATGTGGTTTATGTTGTAATCTGTGCGGTTTAATAGGTCAATCGGGTGTGGTTGACAAGTCAAGTTTGAATCATATTGTATGTGTGAAACCTTCGATGGAGATTTGACAAATTCTAAAGTGCACTAGAAGGAGTCATTGACAAGTCGAGAGTAGAATTTGCGGGTCGAATTCTGCTTGCGTATGCGGGAACTGATAAGGAGAGAGTAGCGGCCGAGGCTTCAAGTGAAATCTCTGTAAAGTTCTGAAGCAAATGTGTTACCCTTCCTGTAGTAAACCGGCAGATTTGTGTTGTCATTTAAAGTGCTCGCAATAATTGCATTAGTTTATGTGAGATTGTATAGGTTCAGTGAGGAGCGGATAAGCCGCAAGACTTTGTCAGCTGCAGTGTGTGTGAGTGTGACGTCAGTGGTGCCGCGCTGAGAAAGGTCGGTTGTCGAGAGGGGTCGCGCACGGATTGGCTGCCGTCCGTGAGAGGCAATAGGTTGAGAAAGGCGGGTGAAGAGTGTCCTGGGAACTAAGTCACTTCTGATTAAATGCAAAATAAGCGAATCACAAAAATGAATTTCGTTAAAGCATTTAAGAGCACTCTAAAGGGAGACGTATATATTGTTGCAACTGATGGAGAGTCTGCACCACCCGAGGGTACTGCAGCTTATATAGTCATGGAAGAGAAGGGTGTCACACCTTGTTTATGGATGAAACAATGGCGCAAATTAACAGAGAAAGAGGGATGTTTAGCGTTCCCAGAACATGGGACGTTTAATCCAAAGGTACTGGAAAATTTGAGGTGGATGTTAAGTACACAGAAACCACCTCCGAGACCAGCCCAGTATGAGGCTTTGGCAATTTGGGACTTGATGGCTCTTAAACATAGACAAGAAAGGTTTCAGAGAAGACTGAGAAGGGCAGAAAAATCTTATGCAGAGGCTAGGTGGGATAATGAGAACAAAATGTTGAGACGGGGAATTGTAGATGGATTGAAATTATTCCCAGTAATAACACAGGGAGAAGAGACACAGGGAAAGAAAGCCTCTTGCAAAACAGATAAAGACTCGAACAAATCTAAAGAAAATAAAAGATCTTGGGAAGAGGAAGATGATTCAGACGACGAGGAATTTATGGACAGATTATTACATGATCATCCGCCACCATATGCGGTGAGCGACAGTGCTCCAAGTACTAGCTTGGATCCTGGGAACCAGACGCGGGAAAAGGGAGTTACTGATACGGCACAGACTAGCGATATAGCTTCGATACAGAATGGTGACAGTGTACCCACTGCACCAGACATACCGATACAGTTGCAGCCTCCACCACAGATACAGAGAATCTACCCTGACGTCCCAGTACTTGAGACGACTACGAATTTGATAGTGCCGCCAGACCCGATATACACGAAGTCAAAGCTAATACAGATTGAATAAACTCCGAAATTAATATCTCAACCACAACCACAGCTGATACCAGGGTACAACCCTGTAGCAGGTCCACCATTAGTGCCTGTTCCGGGTACACTGGAACAGACCTATGGAGTTACTGCTCCAAGAAGTCTGGGTCCGGGTCAGACACCTGCCGCTATATCGTTACCCATTACTGTCGGTCCACCAGTGCCATTGTATGCACAGGGTAAAACGGGTGTGTGTGATCAGGGAGTGATGACCCAGGAGGCGATAAGAGGAGGGTCAATGGGAACTCCCCAGATTATGGCTTCGGGAGAACAAGTAATTGAACAGCCTAGGCCCTTAATGGACCTTAGTCCAGTAGGAGCACCCCTCGAAGCCATGCGTCAAGCAGGGTTAGGAGTTCTAACTCCACAAACCATGAGCATGAATACCTCACATTCCCCAATGATACATGCAGGGAACATTTCACTGCAAGGTTTTACAGTTCAACAGTTGAATGAATGGTTAGAAAAAACGTATACTTCACAGAAGACCGCAGTGGTTACAGTCGAACCAGAGAAAGAAAAACAAGATAAATACCTAAACTTTGTACGACTAGGGGCGGAAGTTGCCGAGTTGGTAGAAGGGACAATGGGAGTAAATAGATTGGAGTCATACACAGAAGCAGAATTGAGATACTTATGCCCCAAGATTACTAAAGAAGTAGGCAAGGTACATCAGAGATTAGCGAACTTAGCAGACAAATACAATATCGATATTGGAAACACTAAACATTTGAAAAGAAGTTACAGATTAGATTTTGATTCAAAGGATTTCGAGCACATGAGATCTGCAGGAATGAAGGCACATTTGAGAGAATTGTTGCAAAGTGCACAAATTTGGGGGGCACTGGAAAAATGGGAAGGCAGATGGGCAAAGAAAAGAGATAAGGGAAAGGGTGACAGCCCAGGGTCTAATCAAGCCAAGACCTCACCTGATTTGAATTCGGTAAAAATATTACCTATGAGAGAGACAGCTGGTGGTGTTTTAGTTCATGTGCCTTGGACTAGAGGAGATATTCTATCCTTTACTAATGATTATCCCAGATTGAGAGAGAAACCGATCGAATGGTATCAACAAACAGATAGGTTTGTGAAACTTGCAAAGTGTCTCTGGGAAGACTTGAACACCTTGTTTGAGATCATTGTTCTGCCTGATTTGTGGCTCGAGTGCAAGAGAGGCGTTGATTGGCCGACAAAAGAGCCAGCAAGGGATAAGGTGACTGGAGCACCTTCTGAAGAGGTGATGAAGTATTATCATAAAGTGATTGAGTTTTTGAAACAAAAGGTTTTGCCGAAAGTAACTGATTGGCAGAAAATCGGCCGGACCTCTCAAGAGGTTAAAGAGTCAATACATTCTTATTACGAGAGATTGTTAAAAGCGTTTAAGCACTACAGTGGTACTGAGACTATTGAACCGAAGGACATGAACCACCTTGTGTTCAGATTCGTCGAAGGATTGAGACCAGAGGTTAGCCAAATGATTAAGAATCATTTGATTTGTTGGCAAGCTAAACCGATTGATGAGGTGTTGCAGTATGCAAAGTACTGTAGTGATGAGATTGAGTTAAAGCAGAAAAAGTTGAAGGAAAAGGTGATAGTGATACGGATAAGGGCTGCACAGGCTGGAATACAGGGAAATGGAGTCCAACAGATGATACAGCAACAACCGCAAATGAATGGTGTGTTTCAGACCCAATCGAGGGGTCGAGGTCGAGGGTTTGTTAACCGCAGTTCAGACTTGAATACGGTTGTTATTCAAAATGATGTTCAAGGGGCGAAAAAGATGTCACCATGTCACGCGTGCGGGGGCGTGGGGCACTGGAAACGGGAGTGCCCGAATATGGTGCAGGATGGTACAGTTCAGCAAAGCACTAATGTTGGTACATTACAAAATTCACGAGGACCGAAAGTAAGACATCAGAACCCAAATTTTCAGAACAACTTGGTACAAATGCAAGGGGTACAGCCCATGCAGCAGATGCAAATGCTGCGTTTCCAGTCAATACAAATACAACCAGTGCAGCAGCAGATTCCTATGGTGCCTAGACAGCAAATACAATTACCAATGGCTCCGATGGACAGCAACAGGTGATGCTTCCTCAGCAGGTCACAGGCCAGGTAACAAATCAAAACAATACTGTACAACAGTTCCCATTACGAGGTGAAAATGGCATGAATGAAGATTGGTCAGATGACAGCTCAGACAGTGAAGAGTGCAGGCTTGCAGCATCCTTAGAGGTAGATCAGAGAGGCCCATACGTCGAGGGAAAGGTGATGGGGTATAAGGTTTCATTTCTGGTTGACACAGGAGCCACACGCTCTACAGTCAGAAGTGAGGAAGTTCCGAGATTGCCACTGTCAGGGCGTACCATACGAGTGGTTGGAGTAGCAAATCGGTTTCTGACCAACCCGATTACAGATCCAGTGCAGGTTGAGATCGGCAACTTCCAGGGACTACATAGGTTTGTAGTATGTGATTCAAGTCCGGTATCCCTACTGGGAAGAGACTTACTGTGCAATACAAAATGCTCAATTACCTGTTCCAATGATGGAATTGAAGTTCAGACAAATAGTGACGATGAAGGAGATGAAAGTCAAATTTTTGGGGAAGAAGCAGGAACAAATGAGGACTACCCTCTGATTACTCTATTCCCAATGCATACTTTGATCGATCTGCCTGTCGAACTACAAGGGACAGTAACAGAAAAAGTGTGGAACTTAACTGGGAAAGAAGTAGGATTGATAAAAGGAGTAGATCCAGTTAAAGTTCAGATAAAACCAAATGCAGAGTTCCCACAAGTGCCACAATACCACATGACCCAAGATGTTCTTATCGAAGTGTCACAAATAATTGCAGACTTCCTCAGACAGGGAGTTCTGAAAGAGGTCTTGAGCAGTCCATGTAACTCTCCCATAATGGGGTTAAAGAAGCCTCGTGGAAAAGTTCGAATTGTGCAGGACCTGAGAAAAATAAATGAAATTGTGATAAAGTGTTGCCCTGTGGTGCTTAACCCAGCAGTAATCATGTTTCAGGTCCCCTGTGATGCTGAATGGTTTACCGTAGTAGACCTATCACAAGCCTTCTTTTCAGTACCTCTTCATGAGGACAGTCAATTTTTGTTCAGTTTCAAATTCCTGGATAAGGTGTACAGTTGGTGCAGAATTCCTCAGGGGTTTTCTGAGTCACGGTCCATCTTCAATCAAATATTGAAGAAGGATTTGGAGCCACTGGTACTGCCTTTTAATTCAACTCTTGTGCAGTACATTGATGATTTGCTAATTGCGTCCAAAACAAGGGACAGTTGTAAGTATGATACCATTGCATTACTGAATCATCTGGGAAAGAACGGACATAAGGTGTCACCCAGAAAACTACAATACTGTCAGAAGGAGGTGAAATATTTGGGACATTTGATTGAGAAAGGTTCAAGGAGAATATCAAAAGAAAGAATAACGGCTGTCTTGCAAATGAACCCCCCAACAACAAAAAGAGATGGTAGGATTTTTTTGGGAATGGTGGGCTACTGTCGCCAGTGGATACCCAACTTCTCAATCATTTCAAAGCCATTAATAAAACTGACAGGAAAGGAAATCAAGGATGAGGCATATACTATAACCCTGTCAAGAGAGGAACTTGAATCATTTATGGAATTGAGAGAATGCATGTGCAGGGCATCAGCACTGGGAATGCCAGACTACGAGAAACCATTTTTGTTGTTTTGTCATAAACGTGATGCTTGTTCTTTGTCTGTCTTAACACAGGTCCACGGAGATGCAAATCGCCCTGTAGCATATTTTTCAGCTACCTTGGACCCTGTTGCAGCAGCCTTACCGGGTTGTTTGCGTGCAGTTGCAGCAGTTGGTCAGAGCCTTTTACAATGTGAAGGCATAGTCATGGGATACCCTTTAACAGTAATGGTTCCACATTCAGTTGAAATTCTGTTAACTCGAACTAAGACTTAGCACATGGCAAATGCACGTCTTACTAGGTATGAGATGATCATACTGGGGTCACCAAATGTCACGCTTAGGAGATGCACTGTATTGAACCCGGCAACTTTACTTCCTAATGAAAATACTGAAATCAAAGATGGGGAAGAATTTGAACATGATTGTCTTGAGGAGACTGAATTGTGCACCAAACCTCATCCACATGTTCAGAACACTCAATTGAAAGAAAATGACTGCATCATGTTTGTTGATGGGTCCTGTCTTAGAGACTCTGCTGGAACACTGAGAGCTGGTTATGCGGTATGTACTATAGCCGGCATCGTCGGAGCCTCCTGGCTCGAAAGAGTGTTTTCCGCACAAGTGGCAGAACTGATCGCCCTTACTAAGGCATGCCAGGCAGCTGTAAATTTAAAAGTCACTATCTATACTGACAGCAGATACGGATTCGGAATTGTACATGATTTTGGCCAACTTTGGTCACAGAGAGGTTTTATGACCTCATCTGGTTCTCCTCTGAAAAATGGTGAACAAATAAAGGATTTGTTACATATGATTCAGTTGCCTCTGTGGTGAAATGCAGTGCTCACATTAGATCACAAGACTTTGGCGGTCATTCTGACCGCGGCGGTCGGCGGTCGCCGCCCGCCAAGCGGTTCCCGCCGAAAGACCGCAGCGGCCATTCTGGCTTTCCCGCTGGCCCGGCGGCCGACCGCCAGAAGACCGCCGGCCGGCCGGCCCAGCGGGACAGCCCCTTCAACAATGAAGCCGGCTCGGAATGGAGCCGGCGGAGTTGAAGGGGTGCGACGGGTGCAGTGGCACCCGTCGCAATTTTCACTGTCTGCTAAGCAGACAGTGAAAATCTTTGTGGGGCCCTGTTAGGGGGCCCCACGGCACCGGTTCCCGCCATCCTGGTTCTGGCGGTGGACACCGCCAGAAACAGGCTGGCGGGAAGGGGGTCGGAATCCCCATGGCGGTGCTGCAAGCAGCGCCGCCATGGCGGGTTCCCTGGGCCAGCGGGAAACCGGCGGGAAACCACCGGCTCCCCTTTTCCAACCGCGGCTTTACCGCCGCGGTCAGAATTGCCCAGGAAGCACCGCCAGCCTGTTGGCGGTGCTTCCGTCGCACCCCGCCATGGCGGTCATGGACGGCCAAGGTCAGAATGACCCCCTTTGTGTCCATGGGAAACGGTTATGCAGATCAAGTCGCAAGATTCTGCGCATTGAACTGTATATCGTTCAAGGAGCAATGGGAATTGTTACCACAAACTGAGAATGACACATGTTTAAACCTAGCTTTGCGGGTAGTTGACACATTGGACGAGCTAAAAACATTACAAAGCCGTGCAAGTAAGGAAGAAAAACGCTCTTGCCAAAGAATGCAATGTGTACAGAGAGCTGATGATTTATGGGTTTCAGAGGAAGGGAAATTAGTTTTGCCAAACAGTCTCCTGTCACAATTTGCCAGGCTCTACCATGGGCAGGCTCACCTTGGAAGAGATGCCATGATCAGGTCATTTAAAATTGATTGGTTTAACCCACAATTCAGACATGCCGCAGAAATTACTTGTCACAGATGCATCATCTGTCAACAGATGAATGCAGGAAAAGGAACTGTGGTAACTTTGAGCCATAGTGGAAGAGCTGGAGGTCCATTTAAGAAAATGCAGATGGATTTCATTGAAATGACTGTTTGTGGAGGACTGAAGTATGTGTTGGTGATTGTGTGTGTTTTCAGTCATTGGATCGAGGCATATCCCACACGTAGAAATGACAGCCTTACAGTAGCCAAACTACTACTTAGGGAACTGATACCAAGGTTCGGGTTTCTGGTTTCTATAGAATCGGATAGGGGTAGACACTTCGACAATGATGTGATTAAACTCCTGTGTGCCGCACTCAACATCGAACAAAAGCTGCATTGTAGCTATCGCCCCGAAGCATCAGGACTAGTAGAGCAAATGAACGGTACTTTTAAATCGAGAATGGCAAAAATGTGTGCAGCAACTAACATGAAGTGGCCAGATGCCTTGCCTCTAGTGCTGATGTCAATGAGAAACACCCCAGACAAGAAAACGGGACTATCCCCCCATGAAATCCTCATGGGCAGAACTATGAGATTACCAGCAGTACCTGCAAATGAACTAGTGAATATTACAGATGATATGGTGTTGGATTACTGCAAAGGCTTGGCTGATGTGATTCGCTCTTTCTCTCACCAGGTGGAAGCTAACACGTTGCCACCGATCGGCGATCCAGACCACTCTCTTCAAGCCGGTGACTGGGTGGTTGTCAAGAAACACATAAGAAAATCGTTTCTAGAACCACGTTGGAAAAGGCCATATCAAGTAATATTGACGACTACTACTGCTGTAAAGTGTGCCGGGGTTCCCAACTGAATACATGCCAGTCATACAAAAAGGGTAACGTGTTCTGTTGAAGAGGAACTTGAAGTTTCCGGCACAACAACTTTAGAAAGAGAAGTCTCAGGGCCAGAGAACAGTCAAGAAGAAACTGAGACTATCGGAGAGCCCACTGAGAACAGCCTTGTCCCTCAAACAGTCAATGAGTTCGAGAGAGGTGACAGAGTGCCTATCTCAGAAGAAGCGACAGGAGAACTAAGTCAAGGAGAGGTTCTCCCAGAAGCAGACGGATACGGGTTAGAATTCGAACCCAGCACAGAACCGGAAGAAGAAGAAGAAGGAGAAATTGTAGAGAGGAATCAGAACGTATCAGAACCTCCTGAACCAGTTGCAGGTCCATCAAGAGAAAACACCATATCACAAGAGGAGGGTACTGTCCAACGTCCTGAAAGGACACATCGAGAAAAGACACATAGAGGCGACAATTGGCCAGATAAGCCACTCTTCAAGATAAGAGATGTATCAAATGACACAATAATTGAAGAGAACAATACATCTCGAGTGGATGATCTGAGTGAAGGAGAACAACAGGGTGAACAAAGGTTAAAAAGAAAAAGAATTGCAAACAGAAGATATACAGGTCCTGAATGGGCGTATGCTACAACTTCTGAATGGCAACAAGAATTCCTAGCATGCTGCTTTGATCGAGAAGTACCATGCCAATACTATGGTACCTGAATGAATCTGGGAAAATTTTAGTTAAGTTCTGGAAAATTTTGAAACCGAAAAGAGACATTATAAACTACTGGAAGTGACACTAAAACTGGATTGACTTTAAACCTGATTACGACAAGCTGCTAACCGAATTTGACAAGAGGTCCGGGAGTGAGTGAAGACGCTGTAATATACGCAGAAAAAAAAAAGAGTTTATCCTCAAGTTGATTGTTGCTCTACTGTCTGATTCTATATAAACATGGCTAACAATAGAAATAGCAGCAAGGGAAGTAAAGTGTGCGGTTGGTTAGGTCTTATAATAGGCGTTGTGTTTGCAGTAATAATTGTGGGAGTGATTGTAGGAATGCCATGATTTGAGAAAGAAACCATTAACGCTACTTCAAAACCTGCAACTACCACACTAACACCATGGGAGAGATTTGAGCAAGATGCAAGACACATGCATGAGGGAACTAATGCAAAGGGGGAACTTTCTACTAATGTCTTCTATCGCTTACTAAACGAGTATGTGGAAACTATGGATGCGAAAGATTGTTATGTATGTACTAAAATTCCTTTGTCTGTGCAGGAGGGAGTTACATATCACAGCCTCCCTCTTACTTATGGAATTAGTTGTAGCTTGTTATTAACAAGATTCTATAATAAAGAGCATGTGCAATATTTTTGTTCAAATCTGGATGTCGTGTTTTCTTTTGTGCCTGTGATTGAATTTTTAAACAAGTTAGCTAAGGAACATTATATAAAAATAGTTAGGGGATTCTTTGAGCCAACGCTTACATTTGGAACTGCCTATGCACACCGCAATAATTTGACTTGCTTATTATCGCCTGTAGAGAAAAGCTTCTTAGATCACACATATGATAGACAGAAAGCATTAAAAGAAAGATTAGAAAAAGGATTAGAGAAACGCACATACG
This sequence comes from Pleurodeles waltl, assembly GCF_031143425.1. Lineage (NCBI taxonomy): Eukaryota > Metazoa > Chordata > Amphibia > Caudata > Salamandridae > Pleurodeles > Pleurodeles waltl. The sequence continues at coordinate 315,608,927 of NC_090437.1, read as the reverse complement.
CAAATGATTATGCTTACACTGCAATCAAGACAAAAGGCAAATTAGCTATAGATGCATTACATGTAGGTAGGCTTTGCATATATAGGCCAAAATCTGAACAGGATAATTTGTTTGTGGGAACGAGTGAATGCATGCATGTGTTTTTGTTTCAGAGTAAATGGACCTTTATGCTAAATGGACAAGATCCAGCGATTCCTGGAATCTATTACATCTGTGGGCTAAATGCTTATTACCGTCTCCCTAAGGGATGGTATGGGACATGTTATTTGGGGATAGTATTCCCAAAGATTTACCAAATTGATGACCTAAAACAAATACCTAAGACATCTAAATTACAACATCCCAGACAGAAACGAGAATCAGTGGCGGCTGTCATTGGTGATATATTTGGGGCTATAATCCCATCAGTAGGGGTTATCTTGAATTCTATGAAGATTCAAAAGTTGTCTACTATAGTGGATAACATGCTGACAAATTTTATAGGGGCTATACTCCTGATGGATACTGAACTTGCTGCAGAAAGAGCTATGACTCTTCAAAATCGGCTTGCTTTAGACATTCTTTTAGCTAAGAGTGGAGGGGTCTGCAAGATGCTCAATGAGCGTCATTGTTGTTCATTTATACCAGATAACAGTAAGAAGATTAGAAGTATGCTTACTAACCTTACTAGAGATAGTACAGATTTGAAGGATTTTAAGGAACTCGGTTTGTCGGAGAAATTTGGAAGGGGAATCGCCAGAGTTGGGAGCTGGTTTACCAACATTTGGAATGGGGTACTTGCAAAAATTCTGATGGGTTTATTAATTGTTCTAGTTTGTCTATTAGGATTATGGGGGGCATGCAAAATTATTGACAAAATAAAAAGAAATTGGACCAAGAGAACCAGAAGAAATGAAGAAAGTGAAAGAGAGAAAATGTTTAATGAAATTTGGGAAAGTTCACATAAAGGCCAGGATGTCGAAATGCGCATTATGCGCAAGGTGAAAAATTAAAAGTGAAAAGTCAAAGGAAAGATTTGATGACGAGCGTCATCAGAGGAGGGACTGAGAGAGCGTAGCTTAAATATTACATATGCTAGCGTGAAATGCTTAACAATGCTGCACATAGAAAACGACTATAGTTTAGTTATTTGCTTAACGTACATTTGAATTATGACTATGATAAACTGAACTAATGACAATAATGAGTAAACTTGTTTATGATATGATTAATCAAACTTATATTAGTATTTGCGATATTATATTGAAAATTCTATAGGCCTTAAGTTAGCGTGAGTTGAAGTTTTAGCCGTGTAACTCTCATATTAAAGCATATTTTCTGTTTTCTAGTGTGCTGACTCGCAAAGGGCCATGACCCGGCATTTGTTCTTTTCCTTCGTTTCGTGTAGCAATAATGATTTCTTCCCATCCGCATATTAGCTGATTGTACCATGGACTTTATACGTTTTGCAACAAAAGTAGAAATATTCAAGGACATTTGACCACAGAAAAGAGAACTTTTGACCCAAGAAACGTGCCAAGAAGATGACATCCGCCGGATGTGCCACCTACGAAGACGTCAATTATGAAGACCAATCAAAGCGTTATAAATTATCGTGGGGTGACAATTTGGATTACCTAATGTATAATTTGATAGGCTAAAGATAGTGGGGTATAGTGAATATCCAATAGAATTTTGGGGGAAGGTATTGTGAAAAAGGGATAAAAACTCATGACACAGAAGGGTTGTTAGAATTAGGTAGGGAATTATATCAATTGCATCCAGAAACTCTGTCACTCTGTTTGGTGATTTGAGACTTAAAATCATCCCCATCCATAGACTGCCCTTTACACTTCTCCTCCTTATGAGGGAAGTGTCCCCTGTCCTTTAGATGAAATAGACTGTCGGCGATCTAACTGATGTCCTGAAGACGAAGACTGATCCTGTATGCTGACTTATTCAGATGAGGGCAATTATGACAATGCTATTGTAATTTGTCTGTTTGCTTTTCCTTTCTAGGTACCAACTGCTCTATTTTTGGATAGAGACCTTAGTCAGATGTTTTCCAAATTTGTGTTCAAAATTATTTTGCATGAAGCCCAACATGCTGATGCTAATTAGTGGTTAGGCTAGGAGATCACTTTGACTAACGCAAATAGACGTGACTGACATTATGCTATACTGAACTAAGACGTCTATGATATTCTATGCACTCTGATCTATGCATATTTTATGTTGGTATTCTTATGTTTGTGATCTTTGCATTATCGAAGTCTTATCACAGCTGTCGTATTGTGACTTTGCTCTTTTTTTGGGGTTTTGAGATTGACACTTCTATTATTAGATTGTAATCAATAGGGAATAAAATTCACAAAACTCCAATAAAGGTGTGGTTATTCATGGCTGAAAGGTCATGGTTGCGCCGACAGTTTAATAAATGTCTTTATCCAAAGTAAAGTATATTGTGGTGATATATATTGATAACGTCATTGATATATTGCTTGACATATTGATCAGTTATCTCGTTCTACGGTGTCTCACCACTGGGTCAAAAGATTCATCGGCCTTAAAACGAGTCCTAATGTGTATAAGATTGACATAAAGGGACGCGTTAACAAATGTAATAAAGTTGACTTTTAAAATGCATTCTACGTTTTAAAGTCTATTTAATAATGTGGTGTCCTTTCTTACCTTGATTTTTAAAAGATTTTATTACATGCATTATTTCATTTCTCCAACTGTACCATAGGACCCAATAGTACTCCTTAGCGGTTCCCATCCCTGAACCCTGAAAACAATAAGCTTTGTCATAAGCTGCTAGAGTGAGCTGAAGGGGCAGGTTGTGGCTTTATATAGATTGAAGAGGCTCGAGATGGCTTCAGGATTACGCCGCCTCAGTATACCGTGTTCGCACATTTAATTGCAGCAGCCGCATATTTAAAAGGAAGGCTTTGAGCAACGGCAAGTTTTTATTTACAAATTAAACACTGAGAGGCAGAGAGAGAGAGAAGGAGGGCGATTGAAAAAGGAGAAGAGGAGGAAGAAATGGGAGCGAGATGAGGGAGAGAATGAGAGATGACAGAGAAAAATAATCGGAAGAGAAATTGAGAGAGTGAGAGGTGGAGAGAAATAGGAGAGCAGAGGAAAGGAAAGGTGGAGAGTTGAAGAAGAATGAGAGACAGAGAGTGAAGACAATGAAAGGAGAACAGAGAAGATGTCCTCTAAGCACACTTACCTGCTTTCATTTGGTACTCTCTATGTGCAGGGGGTTCGCCTTGGGTTGCTGCACTGCGGTCCTGCTCTGCCACGAAGAGAGTGACCGTGTTTTCGCGCTGTTTCTATTTTTAAATGTAGCACTGACGTACGGTCTCACTCTCTCGCGTGAGGCAGCGACGTGTGATGCAGGCACTGATAGCGCATCCAGTCTTTATAAACTACTTATACTTGGACACGCCGGAGGTCGGTGAACCTTTTGACCGAGTTGGGTTCTCCTCATCCGAGAATAGTCGGATAACTCAAATCAATATCAATAACCATTTTTTATCAATACCCAATTCTCAATAATAATCAAACAACAAATTAGTTAAACAGAAAATCTGTAATTAGACACACCATGACCTTTCAGTCATGAATAACCACACCTGTTTATTAAAGGTTAATGAGTTTATTTCCCTATATTTACAAAGCTAGCACAATATACGTAAGTCTCAAAATCAAATGGTATACATATACGAACATTACTAGCTGTCCATAGCGATGGAAGAAACGCAATCTATGCAAAATCTGGATTATAATGCACTCGGTTATAGCAATACAAATCACTAATATAAGCAACTGAATTTGTCTAATTGCATACATCGGTCAGCACAACAAGATTTCAATTTAGCATGGTGCATCAAATGAATACCTCAACTAACCTCTAATTAGCATTGGCATGTTGGGCTTCATGCAAAACGAATTTAGGCAACACAAATTTAGAAAACTTCTAGCTTGGGCTCTGTCAAAATAAGCAGTTGGTACCTAAGAAGGAAAACACAATGCATAATACAATTATCGTTTCATAATAACCAAATACAATCAGCATTCAAGGAAAAGTCTTCGTCCTTCAGGTACCGGTTCGATCAGCATGGGGAAGATTTCAAAGGGGCAAAGTTAAAGCAAGTTTCCTTGCGGCAGCAAGGAGAATGGGGCAAAAGTTACTGCATGGACAAGACGGGGCAAAATTAAAGTTAAAGTCTCTAGGGTGGGAATTTTTAAAGTCTCTTTCTCTGTGACAGAGAAAAAGCATCAAAGTGTCTTTTAAAATGGCGTCTTGAATCTGGCTTCAAAATGGCATCAAAGAAAAATGTCTGACTTCTCTTTGTCCGGTGGGTTTAAGTAAGAAACGTTCCAAATTCTTCAGGGTCTTTCATTGGAGGGTTCATAGGGTGGCTTCCTTTTGACCAATGAATAGTGTCTTTCTCTTAGTACTCATTTATGCATAACGTGTCCTTGGAGCTTTGGAACACAAGTTGCAACAAAGTTTGCCAATTATTTCTATATCAGTGTCTTTATTGTCTGCACCTGCAGAAACTGACCTTGCTTCAAAGGGGATGAAACTAGCCTAGCACGAAACCTTGAGATAAGTGTATTAGTCATTTCTACTGGAAAAATACAACCTTAAAGTTAAAATAAGTTTTTGTTAATACAAGTGAAAACCACGCAGTTAAATTTGAGACCAGGCAAATAGGCCAAAGCCTCTGCTAAATTTAATCTAAGCATAAAACAGTTTCAACAAGAAAATTATAGAATGCATTTGCAATTATGACGGATTACTACATTGTCGATTCTTCATGATTAATTTAAGCTTGTTTATAATAATGGCGAGCTACCTCGTGGGCACATTTTCCCACATACATTATTTTTCTTTACTAAAATCACACTACCTTATACGATTTTGTTACATGATATATGAATATTTGTTAGCCTTTCTTTTTCTGCGTCATCAGCACTGTACGTGACTAACACCGTGCACGCTTGGCAGAGAGGGCTGCGCAGTGGGGGAAGGAAGGGTGCGCGCGCACCTGCACGCACATTTTACAGGGAACATTGGCCGTAACAGCAAACTGCACACACATAGATGTAATAACATAAATGTGTTCATACAAAGGTATTCATAGATATGCATAGAGTTTAGCTAGACACAGATGTAGATATAAATATAAAGACGTAGCTCTATGAACCTAATATATGTAGACATACATATATAGATACATAGTATATGGGAACAGAGAAAGAAAGAAGGGGCTTAACAAACGGCAACACATTAGCAAAATAAAAGAGGGGAGAAAGAGAAAAATCATACCCCACAAGCAAGGAAAAAGCCTGCCAAACAGGAAAATTAATGCCAGTGGACTAAAACCCAAGAGAGGCTGGCTGAACAATCTGTTGATATGAACAGCAGGAACCTTGTGGAATATGAAACAAGGTCAACACCAGATGGCAAATTCCCAAAGGAATAAACGCCAACCATATAAATGGTAAGGTAATGGCACTGATTAATCCAGCAGACGGAAAAAAGTAACTGAAAGGAAGAGCCCAAGGAAAAAAAGAGGAGTAGAGTCCCGGAGGGACCAAACCTGCGTAAAAGAAAACAGTCCAATATGTGGACCGAACAATAAAATATCCTGAAGGAGAAAGAAAAGTTTATGCCAGCTCCAAGAATGGGAGTTGAACACAGGACCTGCAGGGGTCTACAAGGTCAAAAACAAGTGTCTATACCAGAAGCTACCGCTCTAAGCATCAAAACTAAATGTGGCTAGAGAGGAATAAAGGCCAGCAAAGGAACATACTTAACTACCTCCTTGTAACCATCATGGAAGGAAAAAGCAAGTGCCAGGACTCGAGCTCTACACACTAATGCCAGAACATAGTGGTGAAAAGATGACCAAGGTTACGCATAAGGGGAAAGAATCTCAAGGAGGGAAAAACCCCCAAAGGGATATGGACGGAAAAAACAACCTGGGAGGGCACGGCTGACATTCTTCAACAAAGACAAGAAACCATAGGCAGATGAATGAAGCCCCGAACCTACGCAGAGCAGGGCAGGGGAAAGAAAAGAGTAAGCACGCTGACATCGTGGAAAACGGAAGCAGCAAGGTAGAAAATTCATATGTATCCACAGAAATTCCTTCTAATCACCATAAGAAAAGAAACGCCGGCACTCCGGACTCTCTCATGTATCCATGCTTTATTTTACATCCAGGCTGTACAAAGCTGAATTTATCTAAGGCTTTAGGGCTGATGCGTTTCAACCGTGTCAATCTTAATCATAGCCCATATTTGTCTTAGTTTGAAACTTGACGTAAAATAAAGCATGGATACATGAGAAAGTCTGGCGTGCCGGCGTTTCCTTTCTTATGGTGATTAGAAGGATTTTCTGTGGATAATTACGGGTCCTGCACCCGGAGCTGTGCACCAACCTCGCAGGCGGTAGCAGTTAGCTACAGCAGGACATTTTGATGATATATATATATATACACGATGGATAAGTGAACTGCATCTAGGATCAGTCAGAAAGGTCAGAATGAGGACTACTACGTCCATAAAGAAGACAAAGCGTGTGGCACATGGTCACTTAATTGAGATGTGGACCAGTGCACAAAGAGGATATAGCAGTTCATGAGAAAAGCAGATTATGGAACAGAACCAGTGCCCTATAAAGGTGACAGAATATGCCCTCTCTAAGTTAGAAAATGAGCAAGGACATAATAATAATTAATAAAGTCGGATAGTTCCAATCGAAGATGTACCAGAAACCTCAAAGAAAAGCTAGAACATGGAAGCAGAAACACCGCTTTCCACCCAGTGGGAAAGGACATCCCTAAAAACATAGGTGGATCCTCCCCGAAAAATTTGGGGAAGACCGAACGTTCCGGCAGAGCCCTTACTTATACAAGGAACTATATAGTAACTACTCACAAAAAAAGCAACTAACAAGGTCTCTGTATGGAATAGCCAAACAAACAAAGATGGCTAAAAGCTCACACTAATTGCTGCAAAGATCAGGGAACTAAAAACGGCTCTCACGCAAGGAAGAACCCCATAGAGAGTAAATCTTTTAGGCGAAATGCCTATAGGCAGAGACAACAGAAAACCCCTCTCTAAGAGGTACCAGACCCAAACAGAGTCACTAAGAAACAATGGAACCTGTCCACTACAAGTGGAAAAGGAGCTCAATATCTGCAGATGCAGGAACACCACCTTGGGTGCTAGGCAGTTTGAACATAATAATAAGTAAAAGCCTCTGCAGGAAGCAGGAACACCACACCTGGTGTAATTGTGGAAGCAAGGAAGCACTCTGCCCCTAGAGGTGGAGAAAAAAGCAACAGGGGAATAGAAACTGCCCCTGAACAAAGAAAGGAAACCAATACAGAGTGAGACCTTATACCACCAGGAGGCGTTAAGACTGTGTGCCAACATGAGCATCTCTAAAACGGCATAAGGCTGAGTCTGCATCCACACCAAAAAGTGAGGTGCCATCAAAAGGCACGTCAAGTTAAGATGCCTGCACAGCCTCTGAAAAATTGGAGGGACACAACCATGCCCGCCAACGCAGAGCCACTGAAGAATTGGTGGTATCCATACTACATTGGATACCAAGCTTGGCAGCTTGTTGATCATCCCCTACTAAGGGAACCAGCCTAACCTCCTCAGGGAGAGAAAGCAAAATGCACTACACCGAGTCCCACAAGACGTGGGAGAATTGAGCAAGGACACAAGAAGTGTTGACTGAACGCAAGGCAGAGCTAGATGAAGTGAAACTACGCCTACCAGAAGTGTCAAGCTGCCTGGCCTCTTGCTTTGGAGGGTCAGGAGGGACATGAGTAAGAGTCTGTGCAGCCAAAGCAGTTTGCACCACAAAGCTTTGAATAGTCCGATGCAGACGGAGGCAAGATGGATCCTCTGGGCTGGTCTGTGTGAAAAAGAGCATTCTAAAGGAGGGCCAGATTCCGGCTGGGACCAAACCCTCAAGAGGATATCATAAAGAGTTTCAGAACAAGGAAGGACAGGCCCTACAGAAGACTAGTCAGGATGTAGGACATCAAGTAAATGGTCCGTTGACAATTGAACAGTAGGAAGATGTAAGTGAAACACCTCTGAAACATGCTTTAACATATCTACTAGCACAGAACTTGCCTCTGTAGCTAACCCAGGGGACGACAGAAGGCTGGAGGCCAGAGAGGAGTCCAGGCCACTAGCATTGCCCAAGTCAAATACCCAGTCCAATTGGTTATGTTGAATGGTGTCAGATTGGGGAGGCCAATAATCCAAACCATGCCTCTCCGATTGAGCAACTGGAGTGTGGCCTCCTGAAGACTCAGGGCAAGAATTGGAGACAGACTACTCTATCGACGCCGCTCCCGGAGTCGGGGTCGAACTTCTTCGTGAGGGTGAGACCTTGACATCGGAAGGTGGGTTTGTCGACTTCAGAGAGACGACAATCAGAGCGTTGACCGGAGTCGATGGCACCACCACCACCGGAGTTGGCAAGGCAGAACTCAACGCTGACAATGGAGCCGGTAGAGAAGAGTGATGAGTGGAAGGTGGAAGCTGTAGGAGGCCGTGCATCAGCACCAAAGTGACTCCGCAGATTGAGTTGGGGACCTTACGGACACCGAGTGCGAACCCACCAGTGAAGATCCTGACAGGGCACCCTTCACCTTCTAGAAGGCTCTCCATGCTAAGGGGTAGGCCCAAAAATAGCATACAGGGATGTCTAATAGTCTCGCATCTGGGCCAGAGTCACCGCAGTGCCAGGAAAAACTGTGAGACACGGGCAGACTCCTGCCCAGACTCGTCCTCACAAGAACAGGAGGAGCTGTGTGGTGGCGGTGAAGCCAGAGGATGGCGTGCCTTCGACCGTGGACGACACTTACCTTGATACGTTGATGGAGCTACAGCGTGAACGACTCCTGGAGCGTTCACATGGGCTGGACTTGGAAGGAGAAGGACTCTGATGCCTACGGGAGTCCTGGGAAGACTGCAACAACTGCACCGCCATGAGCTTCATCTACTGTTTCCTCAACTCTTTCAGCTTCAAATATTGACAGCTGTTGATATCTTTGGTATCATGGTGGGTGCCTGAGCACTACATACAGGCAGAATAGGGGTCCGTGACCGACATCTGTTGAGCACAGAACCTACAAGGCTTAAAGCCAGAAGGCATACACACTTCTGCGGAAAAAGGAGGCCAAATGGCCAGAGGAACCGCTTCTCCGGATCCGCATTGCAGCGCGGAAAAGAAGAAACTGATGTAGGCATGTTGTAGGAGGGATTATAGAGGAGGGATTATATGGACTCAGTCAACATCATATCCGGTGGACGACGTCGATACGGAGTTGCACGGTGCCCTCTACTGATGCGTAGAGGTACTGCTGAAAAGTTTTTTCGGATCTAGTCTGGCACCTAGGGAGAATACTAAGGTAAGGATTCTGTGGCTAGTTGTCTCTATCAGATAAAAAAGTCATACTGTACCTTTAAATCCCCAGCATTTATGACAAGTCCACTGACAATTTATGCAGTGATTCTCTAGGCACCATAAAGCCCTTACCTGTTTTCACAAGATTAAAGAAGACTCTAAAGGCCTAATCCTGAATGGGCAGCATTCTTCAGGTTTAAATTGTGCACCTCTTAAATGTTCACCTGTATGGAATTTCCAGAATACACAACAGCAATTTATGCCCAAGGTGTAATCCTATTTTGGGTGCATACAGAAGCCATGGACCAAAATGGGTTTAGGGACCCAATCATGATCTGGGTCCAAGAGCTCAGGCCCTGTAGTTTTCAGAGGGTTGGCAGTTCGCAAGAGTTCGCAAGAGTTCCTTTCCCGAGTATGGCAGTCGGCGATTGAACCTCGGGCCCTTTCGGACCATGCTCCTGTCACTATAGAGGTTGCTATGACCATGGATCGGGTGGGGGCGTCGGGGTGGCGATTCAGGGACTCGATGCTTCAGAATGTCGCAACAGTGGAGTTGATCCGACGTGCAATAGCGGACTACCTTAGTTTTAATGACGATGGGAGCACCTGTTTGGCGACGATGTGGGAGGCACTGAAGGCGGTGGTGAGAGGGGAGGTGATGTCGCTGTCCGCTAGGGATAGTAAAGCAAGGAGATTGATGAGGGAGGAGTTGGAACAGAAGGTGGCGGTACTGGAACACTCCCATAAACATACGGGTGCCCCCAGAGTCTGGAGGGAGCTGGAGAAGGTAAGAAAGCAGCTGAAACGGCTAGATTGGGACAGGGCAGAGTATGCGGTGGCACGCCTTAAGCACAAGTATTATATTGGGAGTAATAGATGTGGGAAGCTTTTAGCACACCGGTTACGAGCGCAACGCGCAGCGCAGCGTCGATGATAAAGCTGGTCCGTTCTCCCTCGGGAGCGGAAGCGCGAAGGAGCAACCGAATTGCGGAGGCGTTTGCAGAGTTCTATCGGGGGTTGTATGAGGCTGATGATCGGGGTAATGTGGTTCCTGATGCATTTCTAGAGGGAATAGCAATTACTCCTCTGGGCGAGAAGGAGGCTGCTTCATTAGATCAACCTGTAAGGGCGGAAGAGGTCATATCAGCAATCTTGCATTTGCAGGTGGGGAAGTCCCCTGGTCCGGATGGTTTCACGGCTCTTTTTTATAAGACCTTTTGTGTGGAACTTGTACCGATATTAGTGCAGCTTTTCAACTCCTTCCGAGCGACGGGAGCTCTAACAGCAAGTATGTTGGATGCCACTATTGTGGTTATCCCTAAGCCGGGGAAAGACCCCGAGGAATGTGCCTCCTACAGGCCGATCTCGCTCTTGAATATTGATGCCAAATTGTTTACAGGAATACTTGCTCATTGGCTTAATTATTACATGCCGGGTCTCGTGGATCCTGGCCAAGCAGGTTTTATGCCGCACAGGCAGTGCAGTGATAACATGAAGCAATTGCTTCATCTGCTGGATAAAATGGATCGTTCACGCAGGGAGGCGCTTTTTCTTTCTATAGACGCCGAAAAGGCGTTCGATAGAGTCCATTGGCCATATCTGTTCAGGGTGCTTGAACGCTTTGGGTTGGGCCCGGGCTTTATGGCATGGATCCGTTGGGTCTACCAGGTGCCTAGGGCGGCGGTCCGGGTCAATGGGACACTATTGTTGCCGTTCTCAAACCAACGAGGGACTCAGCAGGGGTGTCCGCTCTCACCTCTATAGTTTGCGCTCTATATGGAGCCCCTGGCGCAGCAGCTGCGTGATAGTCCTCAGATCACTGGTGTGAAATTCGGGGGCGATGACCATCTCATTTCCCTGTATGCGGACAATGTGATTTTTACCCTGGCGGAGCCCGCGACCTCGCTGCCTGCGCTAATGGGGATACTTGATGAATTTGGCCGGGTCTCGGGATTCCGGATGAATATGCAGAAGTCACAGGCCCTGAGTCGATTTATTAGCGCTGAGCATGAAAGTGACCTGAGGGCCCGATTCCATTCTATATGGGCGTCCTCGCGACTTCCTTATTTGGGGATTGATTTGGCACCTTCCGTGGCTAGAACGGCGACTCTGAACTACACGATACTGGTTCGCGAGGTGCAGCGATATCTAGAGACCTGGGGGAGACTTAAGCTGTCTTGGTTGGGCAGGGTGGCGGTGGTGAAGATGACTATCCTCCCACGTGTCCTGTATGTGTTCCAGGCGCTTCCCCTGACACCTCCGCCCCCGAACGATTGCAACCCTTCAAACAGCGGTTCTGAGATTCATCTGGGAGGGTAGAACGACGCGTCTTCCACGTCGGGTTCTGTATCGCTCCAAGGGGATGGGGGGATTAGCCGTTCCCTGCCTCTTACGATATTTTCAGGCAGCGCAGTTGCGTTTTTTACTAGAGTGGAGTCGCCCGTCCACTGAGAAACATTGGTGCTTCGTGGACCAAGCGGTGGCAGGCTCCCATATATGGAAGGAGCCCTGGCTCCGACGCCGGCACAGGGCGAGCGGCCTTTATTCATCCCCGATTACGGAAGTGACATTGCGTGTATGGGACGTGGTGGCCTGTCGAATGGGACTGACGACGTTCCCATCCCCAATGACCCCTCTGGGTGCGAACCCTGACTTTGGACCGGGCTTACAAGTGGAAGCGTTGCGCCGATGGTATGAGGGGGGCTGTAAAAGGGTGGGGTGTCTCTTTGACGAGCAGGGGATGATCTCCTTTGACCAGATGAGGGAGACGTATGGCTTAACAGAGACAGACAGGATGATGTACTATCAAATACTGCATTGGGCCCTGTTGCCAGCTAATAGAGCATTAATTAATAGGCGCTGACACCGTTTGAAAAATGGCTCCTAGTGAAGAAGGATGATAAACGGGTGATCTCAGAGCTTTACAGAATATTGCAGGGGGAGGGTCGTCTGCCTAAATCTAAAGGCCAACTGCGATGGGAGAGGGAACTGGAAAGGAAACTGTCTGATGAAGATTGGGATAGTATCTTTTATAGGACATACCACACGGCTTACAATGCGGCAGGCACAGAGACAGCATATAAGGTGGCCTCCTATTGGTACCACACCCCAGCAAGGATTCATGCTTGGGATCCCACTAAGTCTAGCCTCTGTTGGAGGGGGTGCGGGGGTGGGGGTACGCTTGTGCACTTACTCTGGCATTGCTCCAAACTTCACAGATACTGGGACGGTGTTATAGACACTATTGATACAGCGTTTGGTACTCAGATCCCCAGATTCCCATCGTATATCTTGTTGGGCTTGCCCAACCCGCTCACCTTCCCCCTGAGATCATTGAAAGGGCGGCAGATGGCACTGGCCCTCAATGCGGTGTTGCAGCTGATATTAGCGATGTGGGGTACTGACAGGATTCCGACACTTACATCATGGCTTCATAAGCTGTGGTTCATTCTCGCTATGGAAAAGCTTACCCTGACCTCACAGCAGCAGGGCGGTGATTTCAGGGACCTGTGGCAACCATTCTTGCAGATCGTATCTAATGAGTTCACGGAGTTGACATGCCCGGCTTCCTTGAGAGTGCTGGGTTTGACCTGAGCCTCGCGGAGTGTGTTTGCGGGAGAGATTCCTGGGAGAACCGGGACCATGCAGGGGTAGGGCGAGGGATTTGAGTGATTGCTGCACGACGGGCCATTTCAGGGAAACAATGTTGGTGTTTTACTAATCAATTCTATGTTGTATATTACCATGCATGGAGATTGCTTCACAGTGCAGCACATGATGATGGGTGACCCCCCAAGGGATGGGAGTACTTAGAGGAGGCGAGGAGGCGGTCTATTAGGACATGGCTGGCCAGGGGTGGATTGTTATGGGCTACCCCCACGCTTCCAGACTTGTACTGCTGCATTGTGACTGTCTTATTGTGAAGAGCTGTACTTAATATGTTAATAACTTATTTGATCCATAAATGACAAATGGTTTGGTCATGGTGTCAGGACAATGGGCCAGATGCTCAAAACCCTTTTGCATCTGAAAATCTTGCAATTCTCAAAATCTAAGGGTGTGGGCCACATAAATGCATTTTTTCAAAGTGCAAAATCTGTTTATGACTCATAAGTGTGCTGTTGTGAACCCTTCTGAATCACAAACAGGAGGTGGCATAAAAGGGCTGCCCTCCTCGTATTGCCAAATCAGAGAGGAATGTATCAATGGTTTGTGACACAGTTATAGTCACCAACCACTGATTAATTGAAAATCCCTGAGTTGGGATGGAAACATATCTTTGTGAATAGTGTCAATAGCATCAGGGAGCGTAGGCAGCAGTCCAAGGAAACGCTGTCTGCTGCCCACAATGTTTTTCCGAAATGGAAGCTTTTATTAGTGCAGCAACGGTTCCACTAGAACAAAAAGTTTCCATTTTCGAATGCAATCACAGGTGAGGTTTGCTGTTGATTGCAGGCCAGTGTCATGAACACAGTGATAATTCCAGCTTATGTCTATGCTTGTTTTCAGAGTATTTTATCTTTTTTCAGAAAGTGTGAAGTTACCAGAAATGTTGACATGTCTGCTTACGCCAGGATGCCCCTTGGAGCAGCTGCACGCTTTACTGATGCAATCTTTCATTACTATCTAGGCTGACATGTTATTGTTTTCAAATAAGTATGCTGCTGTAACATCATGGACACCCACTGTATAAGGTGACATATTTTTATTGTTTTAGTTACAGGAGGATATACTCATTATCTGAATCGAGATAAGTAATTTATCGCCATCTTAGTTTAGTTTTGTTGAGTTACTAGTGACTGCAAGGCAGTTTTATTTTATAAATATAAAGATAATACTGGCGATCGGATATCTGACCCTAGGTTGAATGGACTTAGCGCTTGGACTACCAGGCCAGAGGTTACTCTGGTTTGGAGCACCAGCCGGCCTCTGCCAGTGTTTACAGCAGAAGCAATGCAGAGAAAAGTGGCCTATATCACTGCACTGTTTGTCATTCTTGGGCAAATCAGTGACAGAAATGCTATGCTGCTGTTCTCCTATATTAAATAGCTATTCTGTGTGATCAATTTAAGAAACTCAAACCATAGGCTGCTTTTTACTGCTTCGGCTAAAATTCAGCAGAGCACCAAGAAATAACATTAGAGTGTTAGAATCTCGCTAACCGTGTTAGAAATATACAATTTTTTCACTGACCACAGTATGCTTTGATGTATTCCTTTTTGGAATTTGTGTGGGACTCACATTCATATTCTATCCACTAGATCATGGGTACTCACAAACTTTTTCTTGGGGGCCACAATTGCAGTATGGTTTGTGGCCGAGGGCTGCACTGAAGGGCCAGTGGGAGGGGGCGGGGTCGTAAGCGGGGCTAATAGCGGGGCACAACCACCCCCCCTTTTCAAAACATTGCTAGACAATGCTGTATTTTGAAGCCAGATATAAACTACAAACCTACAAAGAGGACAAATTATTTGTAAATTAAATGTACCAATTAGTTGTCAGCCAATCATACCAAGTTGAGAGGGGAGAGCACATGCACTTTAGTACTGATTAGCAGTGATAAAGTGCCTAGAGTCCTAGTGTCAATAAAAAGGGTCAGAAAAAATAGGAGGAGGAGGCAAAAAGTTTGGGGATGATCCTGTAAAAAGGGCCAGGTCCAACAGGATGTTGATGATCCTTTTTTCAGTGATGTCCATGGAGTTTGTAGAACAACCTCAACACCTGTATTATCTCGTCATGTTTATTGATGGTATAACACTGAACAATAAACTCCACTTAAGTTTCAGATTTGAAAATAACTCTTCTTGTTCTTATTGAAAGGTGGATCTTTTAAGGTTTCTGGGACATTCATTGGTTTTCTAAGGTTTATTGTTGTCAAATCATTTTGCCCCCCACCCCCAACAACACATCAAAATCCTCTCCACAATATACATGTCAACCATTCTGAATAAGACACTTAAACATATTGTGCCAACGTGCACATGGAATGGCACCAAAACTGCATAGTGGGAAAGGTGTGAGGAATTATAATAATCACTTGAATCTGAGCAATCGACCAACAACAGACAGCAGAACAAAACAGTGTCCAACAACATATATATCCATGCACATAATAGTCTAAAGAAGTTCAAAATAGAACCTGGCCGACCACTGTCCACTACAATATTTTACTGAAAAATAAACTAGTGTAGTCTAACCTCCTTGGTCCCTATCCAATATGGTTTTCCTCCTAAAACTAGGACATACAGCCAAGTAAAATGTCTAAAGACGCCTTTAACTGTGGTCAGCAAGTACTGTGATAGTGGCCTAGAGGCAACAAACATTTCAGTTCTGCTACAGGGGCACACAAATGGTTGTAAATGCTACTATACATATACACATAAGTTCAGTCTCTATTTCTAAGTGGATAGATGAAATTCTAGATATATCCAGCTACCTTCTGGAACCGACTCGTTTTGCTACGACAGAATATGTGATCCTTGTGGAAAGGAAATTCTGCAAAACCCTTGCAATCTAATTGTTAAAATAAAAAAAAGTAGTGTGGGTTTTAAAAATAGCAGGCTACACAAACAAAACGGAGGAAATGCGATGTAGACCAAGTTGTCAGGCTGCCAAAACGAAGGCACTCCATCCTTGCCTGCTGTATTTTTCAAAGTTACCAAGATAAAATTCCAGTGTGCTTCATTTGGCTTGCATATGATTGCAGAGGGTTTTTTTTTTGTTTAGGGGGGGAGGTGGCGATGGTCATTTACGCCATAAAAATGCCAAAGACACCTGCCTCCCACCCATTGAAACAAATGCACTTACTGGGTAGGTGGCAGCATCTGGCAGCAGGCTTCATGTGGGCGCTGGGCGGCAGGCGAAAACCAGGTGGCAGGAGGCGGATGAAAAAGCCCCGTAAAAGTTAGCTGCGAGCGCTGACTTTTAAGGGGCCTTGGCTTCTCGCCAGTGGCGAGGCTCGTGATGTCACCGGTAAACAAAGCAGAGGGCCGCGGGACCATGCGCAATGAAGCCGCTATAGTGCATGCTCCAGCGGCCCTCTTTTATGTTTACGGCCGCCATTGTAGTGTTTGCTGACAAGCGATCCGGTCTGCGGGCCGCCAAGGTAGGTCAGTGGGGCCGCTGGCGGGCCGTACTTTGAGTACCACGGCACTAGACTAAGATTGTAAAATAAACATTTTAAACTACCTCTACTGTTTTTAGTGCTCTTTTGAGCCTGTTATTCATAACAAAAGAGAGTTTACTGTTCCACTGTGTACCAGATTTAATTTTGTGGGACTGACTGCATGAGCGTCAATTCACCAAAATGCCAGGGATGGCGGAAGTGACGTCACACACCCATTTTGACCTTCAATTGTACTCCATCAGTGTAATAAAAAAAATTAGAGAAAACAAAGTCAAAGGAGCCCCAACCAACGTCCATTGTGACGTGTTGCCACTGTGTTACTGGCACTACTTTTGCCACCTCTGAAGCTATGGATCGCAAAGACAGTGCCAGGGGCCACAAGGGATAAGATAAGGTTTGCAGCTACGACCCCTAGCAGCCCCTAAATAAGAAAACAAGCTACTTACCTGTAACTACAGTTATCCAGCATTGGTATCTTTTATAGATCCACATGCTTAAATCATCCCTATCGTCGAAGTGGGATCCCACAGGCACCTTAGAAAAGCAGTAAGTCAGACTAGTCATAGGCTATAATGCTAGCAATGTTAAACATATAGCCTATCCATGTCCTTTTGAAAAGAGAACCAAACTTGGTCTATGAACAATCAAATCCCAGCACCCTCTAGAACACTCCTCCGACAGGCTCCTTTGCTCAGATTTTCAAGCTCTAGAGTGAAGAGTTTGCACTGAAGAGGAAAGTGAGCCTTATAGGGGAGGAGGGTGGGTCACATGTGAATCTATGAAATATACCATTACTGGATAACTGTAGTTACAGGTCAGTACGTTGTTTTCTTATCCAGTATTCACATGCTTGAATCTGAATAGCCAACAGTACTCAAAATAACTGTTATGCCCATAGTGGATGGTGGGTGTAAGCATTTCAGTTCATATAAACAATCTTAACAATACAAGAATTGTATATGAGTAATATTTGAATGATAATTGCACAGTGATTATAAACAGCTGTAAAGCAAATTAAACACATAAGCATGTGAAATTATATCTGTAAAAAAGCAAAGTAAGTTAAATTTCAATGAGGCTCACCTTAATGAATTAGATGACTTAGAACAGCTTATCCCACAACAGATTCGCTGCATTGTGCTGATTCCAAACAGTAATGCAGCGCAAAAGAATGAGTAGTCTTCCATGTTGCAGCTTGGCATATCTTGTCTAAGGAGATACCTTAAAAGAGAGCAGCTGAGGTTGAGATTGCTCTTGTACAGTGCGCTCTGTGTCGCTTGGTTAGCGGTTTGCCTACATTTGTATGACAAAATTGAATGCTGGATGAAATCCATTGGGCTATTGTTGCCTTAGTGACTCCTGTACCCTGACGACCTTGACCGTAAGAGACTAGTAGTTGGTCTGTCTTACGAAAGTGTTTGGTACTCTGAAGGTAGAATTTCAAACATTGTTTGATACCCAGTGTGCGGAGAGTTTTTTCGGCTCCGTTCGATTGGTTTGGAAAAACTGTTCTCAATATAACCGGTTTGTTTAAGTGAAAAGATGAAGGAACCTTGGGAATAGATCTTGGGTTTGTCCTGAGAAATACAAAATAATTCGAAAAAGTTAGAAAAGGCTCTTTTTTTTGGTAAATGCCTGTTTGTCACTGACTCACCTAGTGGAAGTAAGTGCAAGGAGAGTTGCCACTTTCCATGTGATGAATTTCAGTTCAGCTCTGTGTATGGGCTTGAACTGCGCTTTCATTAATAAAGAAAGGAAAATGTTTAGATGCCATTGAGGAGAAGGTGGTCACACTGGAGGAAAAGTGCGAAACAGTCCTTTTATAAACTGTATTATGAGTCTGGATGTATCTAGCGAAGGTATATTTACAGAACGCCTATAAGAAGATATTGCTGCCAGGTGAACCTTAACTGGGGCGTGTCCGAGCCCAGTATTGGAGACAGCAAAGAGGTATGAAATAATTTGCTCTGGTAAAGCCTCCCATGGGCGCACATTGTTTTGTCGGCACCAAACACAAAATCTTCGACACTAGAGTCTGTAAGTCTAGTTTGTCTTGTCAGCTCGTGCTCTAGAAAGAATTACCCTACATTCTTGATCAAGTTTCATGTTCTGGAATTGATAGAACTCAGGAGCCATGCGTGCAATTGGGGAGAGGCTAGTTCTGGATGACGTATCTACCCTTGGTTCTTCGTTAGCAGGTTCAGTTTGCTGGTAAGTCATATGGGATTGGCCACTGATAAGAGAATGAGTTCCATGTACCAATACTGCCTGGGCCACCTGGGTGCTATGAGTATGAGTCAGCAACCCTCTGTCTTCATCTTCTTGAAAAGTCTGGGGATCAATGAGAAAGGGGTAAAAGCGTATGCAAAGATCCCGGACCATTGCATTGAAAGGGCATTCCCCCACGACCCCGGGATTGGCAACCAACTGTCGTAAAAGTGGCATCCGGCATTCTCGTTGATGGCAAAAAGATCCAGGGCCGGTTGTCCCCAGCGTAAAAAAATCTTGTCTACTGCCTTCTGATTGAGTTCCCATTTGTGGCAACTGTAGTCTGTCCTGCTGAGTGAGTCTGCAAGGACGTTGTTGATACCCAGTACGTGTTCCGCTCTCAGAAATATTTTGAGAAGAGTGAGCCAGTCCCAGAGAACTTGAGCTTCTTGTGAGAGGGAGAGAGATTGTGTTCCTCCCTGTTTGTTGATATAATACATGCTTGTTGTGTTGTCCGTGTGGATCAACACCAAAGATCCTGAAATTCGAGGAAGGAAAGCTTTCAGGGTGAGATAGACTGCTTTCAACTCCAAAAGATTTATGTGAATATTCTTCTGAGAATCGGACCATTTCCCTTGAATGCAAGTCTTACAAGTGACCTCACTAGCCTTCTAGAGAAGGGTCCTTTGTTAGGGTGAAATCTAGCACTGGAGTAAGGAAAGTTAACCCCTGAGAGATGTGACTGGTTTAAGACCACCACTGTAGGGTTTCTACCATCCTTGGTGTGATTTTAAGTCCTCAAAGAATCCTGGAGACTGGATTCTTTGAAGTTGCAGTTCCTCCTGCAGTGGTCTTTAGTCTTGCTAGATGTATCAGGTTTATTAAAGAGGAAATCATTCCTAAAAACTACTTGTATGTTCTCACAAGAATTAACTTTCTTTTTGAAATTGTGTGAGCGAGGTTGAAAAGTTTCTGTTGTCTTTCTATTGAAACAGTTAGGAGCACACCTGCCTAACATCCCAGCAAATAATCAGCCCCATTGCATCATGATAAATGTAGTTTCCTCAAAAAACGAACTCAGTTACTTTTAAATATTTCACCTCTAAATAGGTGCAGCCTTTGCTGTGCATCTCTGGACACATGTGTTTCTGGGTTAATCCCTTCTTCAGCAGAGAACAAATTTACGGGGTGCTGGAAATGCTGCCATTAATCATCCGGTTTCAATACCTCTTCACTGGCATGCCGGTGCCTGCTCCATAGCTCGTCAGCCCAGTGGCTCAAGGGAGCCTTTTTAAAGTCACAAACAGTAAGGAGCACACCTGCCTAACATCCCAGCAAATAATCAGCCCCATTGCATCATGATAAATGTAGTTTCCTCAAAAAACGAACTCAGTTACTTTTAAATATTTCACCTCTAAATAGATGCAGCGTTGGTGGCATTGGAGGCCTGTTGCGGAGTTGGTGCCTTTAGTAACCAGTTGTCTAAATACAGGAATATTTGAAAACCCTGGTTGCGCAGAGTAGCCGCCACTGGTGTGAGACACTTCGTGAAAATCCTTGGTGCTGACTTCAACCCAAAAGGGAGAACCTTGAATTGAAAATGGGTACCCGCTATAGGAAAACAAAGGTATCTGCGATGCCTGGGATGTATGGGGATGTGGAACTAGGCATCTTGGAGATCCAACAATGTCATGTAATCTCCACTGTTGAGAAGATGGAGGATATCTGAAAGGGTTATCATACAGAAGTATTGTTTGCACAGGAATTTGTTTAACTACCTGCGATCTAGAAACGGCCTCCATTCTCCTGACTTCTTTCTTACTAGAAAGAACCAAGAGTAAAAACCTAGACCTCTCTGATGAATGGGAACCTTTTCTATCGCACCCTTGGAAAGCATTTGAGATACTTCTTGCTTTAGTAAGTGAAGGTGAAGTGAGTGCGTTTTCATTGGAGGGTGGTTTGATGGTTTCTGCACAAATTCTAGCGTATGACCAAGAATTATTATATCCAACACCCACTTGTCCCATGTTATCTATTCCCAATTTTGTCGGTAATTTGAAATATTTGCGCCTGTAGTGTAGCCATTTTTAATATAGCCTTTGCGCGTTTGCTTAAAGCATTAAGCCTCTGTGCACTTTGTTCTAGATGCATTTTATTCAGCCTCGTACTGTTATTTTTTAATAACCAGTTTCACGGTCTTGTTTTATTTTCTTCTATCACACTGTTTAGCCTACTTCAGCACCGGAGTTCTCAAATAATACATTCTTGTTCACTCTGTGCTTCAGTCAAGGGTACAGTCTGGTACATTGCCGATAGACGTGGTAGGAGTTTAGTCTTTTGGGTTTGTAGACGATACACATTCTTACGTAGAGACGTTTTTTAGCACACCAACATGTTAGTTATAAAAACACTTCCTAGTCCTAATACAGGCAAGAGGGAGATTCCGACCAGGGAACCACAACTAGACGCTGACTGCCCTGTTGCAGATGCTGATCCAGATCATAGGCCTTTGCTCAGGTATGAGGGTTGATGTCCTCCCGGGGAATCTGAAAGGCAAGCTTAGAGCTTAACATGCTGTGCTCAAAATAGAATTTAGTAGAGAGAACGTAATCTGGTAACACTATGATAGCGTTATTTCTATGTTTCACTCTCCTCGTTACTATTTCAATCCTACTGTGTTGTATGATTCTGGTTAATGCGGATCACGCCTTATTATCTAAAATGCAGTTGTTTTATTAAATCAATCTATAAAACTTAAACTGCCTTTGTCATTTGTATATTAGACCACACTTTGTATGAGACAACTGGTTGGGATCTGAGTGACCATGACTTCCCTGAGAAGCTCTAAGATGTCATGCACTCAGCTGCCCAATCATCCCTTCCCTTTGGGAGAGATCAGGCACTGCTAGTTAGCCGGAGCAAAACCGGATTGAGGGTGACAGGGATCCTTCTCCGTGGGTGAGACTTAGTCCCCCACGCTGAGAACGACCCTGATACCCAAACATCCAGTAGTCTCATTAGGATATTGAGAGCCAACGCGACACGCCCACGTGGTTGGTTTGTGGGAAATAAGGAACGGTAGCTGGCACCAGATGAGAATCACTGTTTACAGCTTGCCTCCCGATTTGGGGGGGGACTGTTTCTTTCTGCTGCCTTGCTTGGCGTAAAGTGCCAAAGGTGGTTGCCGGTAAGACTGGTAGCTAGAACTGTATTGAGACTGTTGCTGGTATTGTCTGTGGTAGGTACCTCTAAAAGAGTAGAAGCCCCAATCTCTGACTCCACCAAAGGGTTGCCTCTTGTACTGCGTAGTACCCAGAGAGCGAGCAGTATTTATGTCTTTTTTGATGGCTAGTAAGGCACATCTACGTGCTTACCAAACAGGAATTCACCATCACAGGCCATATCAAGAATTCTTGATTGAACCTCAGGTCTAAATGAGGTTGCCTTTAACCAACCCTGGCGGCGCAAGACTGCTGCTCCCGTTAGCTGCCGAACACAAGTGGAAGCTATAATTAGTGCACAATCGATAACCTCTGCAGATGTGCGCTCACCCTCTTGTAGTATTTTACGTCCCTCGGGTTGTTTATATTCTGGGATGAGGTCGATAAAAGCGCTCATGTCAGACCACATGTGATGGTCGTAACGACCTAAGATAGCCAGGGTGTTGTCAGTACGTACGATTATGGCTGACATTGATGAAAATCACTTTCCTATGTTATCCAAACGCCTGCCCTCCTTGTCTGGTGGAGCTGAAATGGGAGCAGATTTATTTTTTGAATGCCTTTGGGCAGGTTGAGACACAACGATGTCTGGTTTTGGATGCCCTATTAAACAGGCTGGAGATTCGTCCACAGCCTTATATTTTTTGTCCAGTTTGGGTGGCACTGGTGGGACTGTGGTTGGTTTTTAAAAAATTAGTTTAAAACCTTCACTCCAGATGTAATCTATAATGGGAATCGCTCTCACCGATTTTCTTGCTTGCACCTTAAAATCATGGAGAAAAAATTCCCAGTGAGAGACTGATGTCAGTAAATGAAAGCATGTGGCGGCCCTGTCCATCAAATTATGAAATCCTCCTATATCTGCCGGAGGAGAATCCGATGGTTGAGGAGGTGGTGGTGATGGCATAGGAGCCATGTAATCATCCCATTCATCACTAGAGTGTTGAGGAGGGATGAGCTCTCCTTTGTCCCTTTCGTCATCTGAGGAGGTGATGTCGTCTCTGGGAGGAGCAGCTATCACAGAAGTAGGTGTGAACCTAGGTGTTTCCGGAGGTGGAAGCATGGTTCTTGGTGTAGCCGGAGAGGGAGGTTGTAGCTGTTGTGGTTGTTGTGGCTGACCTGGAGCTCAATCTGGAAAACCCCTTTTGTCCTGACCTAAGGAAGCAGGCATTTGTACTGTATTACGTGGCTGCTGATGTTGCATTGGTTCATATTAATGCCTGTGATGTGTATAATAGGGCTCATATTCCTGCTGTTCGTATTCATCGTCATCATCCTGATATTTGACTTGTAATTTTGACTATGTGCGTCCCCAGATGGCCCCTCGTCCTCAGATTCTTCCCAGTCCAGCAGATGGCTAGGTAATAATGGTGATACCTTGCTAGGGGATGTACCTTCAGAGTGCAAGGTAGACCTGGAAAGTGTAGCGATCCTGATTGTCGCATAAAGTTCAGGAGAACAAGCAGAGATGGGAACCACAGTGCATTGTGGCACTGTATCTCTTGGGCTGGTTGACGCTAATGCCACAGTCGAAGGTGGTGTTGTCGAAGACGGTGTTGTCAGCAATGGTGTTGACGATAATGGTCTTGTTGACAGGGTTCACACATATACGATCGCGACAGTACAGGGCGTACGCATATTTAGAGATACCTCTATCTTATCAAGAACATAATAATTGGCTTGATGGCGCCCTAACCCATACAATATTACCAGTTAGGTTAGGTCCACTAAGTAATGATGGTCCGACCTGGCCTTTATTGGCCACATATACACCACATCCAGCGATTGCAAACATGGCAGTGGCTTAAGTTCGTCATTTATATACAGACTTAACGGCTACATATAGACACCGCCGCCCGCCAGGCGGGAACCGCCATTTGGCCGCTAGGCGGCCAAAAGACCGCTGCCGGCATTCCAACCTTCCCGCTGGGCCGGAGGGCGCTGACCATGCTAGCGCCTGCCGGCCCAGCGGGAAGGATGCCTGCAACACAGAAGCCGGCTCCGAATGGAGCCGGCGGTGTTGCGGCCGTGCGACGGGTGCAGTTGCACCCGTCGCGCTTTTCACTGTCTGCTAGGCAGACAGTGAAAAGCCGGCCGGGGCCCTGTTCGGGGGCCCCTGCACTGCCCATGCCAGTGGCATGGGCGGTGCAGGGGCCCCCAGGGGCCCCAAGACACCCGTTACCGCCAGCCTCTTCCTGGCGGTGACAACCGCCAGAAACAGGCTGGCGGTAAGGGGGTCAGAATCCCCATGGCAGCGCTGCTTGCAGCGCTACCATGGCGGATTCGCCCAGCTGGGGCAAAAACGGCAGGAAACCGCCGGCCCCGGTTTTCTGACCGCGGCTTTACCGCCGCGGTCAGAATGGGCTATGAAGCACCGCCATCCTGTTGGCGGTGCTTCCGTCATCCGCGACCCTGGCGGTCATAGACCGCCAGGGTCAGAATGACCCCCTTAGTCCAATTTGTGATGCAGACACTAAACACAAACCCAGCGCGTGTTGCTCCAGCTCAACAGCCAGTAGTCCAAAGACAATATTTGACTACACGCAATGGGAGCATTGCCCGACTCCCCCGCAAGGGAGTTCTAAAACATATTCTGATAAATTTGCGTATTTTTCTGGGCATCATCAAACGAATGCTAAGTCATATTATTTTAAATTAACTCCGTATACAGATAAGCAAATGTTGTTGACTAATACGAAATTCCTATACTCTGATTCTTTTGTTTCCCGACTGTCGATTGAGGGCTATGAATATTGGTCAAAAAATGTTGATTTGAAAAGTGTTTGGGGAACAAAACATTGGCAGACACAGGGTAGAGAAACATTGTTTAGAGCATGTCTCATTCCTGTCCAAATGATTTTTTTAAATGACACTGTGCAACAGACTAGCTGTTTGGGCTTAGCGACGATTAGAGAATTGAATATGCCTGGCATACCTGTCCCTACCAAATTGAAGGATTGGCAGAAATATATCAATGCCACTTTTAGTGAACTTACAGAGTGGGTCCAGAATGGTACGTTTAACACTTCATTGTCACGTCCGGGCGGGTAGTTATTGTGGCCTATCGACACCAACGGGTGTCATCAACGTTTTGTCACCTCCTCAGGGGGTTTCAGGACAAGTAGGGCAGACCCTCGCTACATATCACTTGAACATGCTGGAATTATTACTACATATAGCGTGGGAAAATTATGTCAACAATGGTTAAAATCATCCACGCTAGATGCAGTTAAGACACATGTCACGCTCCTGTCTAATAACACTGACTTACAAGAATTTTTGTCAGGCCCGAAGACACCCCGTAGGAAACTTTTTTTATATGAAGTATACAATGAAATATGGAAACTTTCCCAACAAGAGGCTGCGGCCCGGTTAAGGTAGATAGATCAGGAAAATGTGAAACAGGCATTAGCTGTTGTAGACAATGGAATTCACACCCTGTCCGACCGCATATATACCATTGACAACATTGTTTCTTCTGCTATAGACATTATACGATCTGACATGTCCTCATTATACCATGGATAAAGTCAAACAAGGTCCATTATGCAGTTGGGTTGGACACTTCAGACACTGAAGGCGGGTCGCGTTCCGTGGCAGCACATCACAGCCAGGGAGATATTTTTTTCCTTTAATTTGACACGTCAACAACAACTGATGGCAAAAAAGGAGGCGACTTATGTTATGTTAAACATTGAAAGATTGGAAAGATTGCCTTTTACCGTAGCAGAGATTCCCTCAGCTGATTGGTTGATACACGGGGTTATTAATCTGCCTATTTCTACACTACAATTCACTTCTTGTTTAAAACATGTACCAGTAGGCAGATACGAAAAGTTGGGAGACAGTTATATACATGAGGTGTGGGAACTTCCCTTCTTGTACAGATGTTTTAATGGCATGAGATAGGTTTTTCTTAGCGGTAGTGAATGCGAGACTTCAGTCAGCCATTCAATGGTTTGTAAGCAGCTGTCCTTGCATGGGGCATGTAATGCCTCGGTTGCGAATTTGGCTTGCTATCTGAAGGGAGTTCCGGTCCCCTTGATTAAACACACATTCCAGGTGCTTTCCAACGGCAGCTACGTCCTCCTCAATAATGAAGACTGTTGTGGCATGCAGGGCGGAATAGTTTACGTTGTTTCAGTCACCAAGGTCGTTACTTGCTGCAGGAATGTGTTATTTCCCCCCACTAAATTAAGGGAGGTGGCAGATATCTGGCCTCACATTGCTACTTCCAAGGTGAATTTCGACAAGTTAAGTCGACTAAAGGCTCTATTGTTTCAAAAGCATGTGGCCCTTACATCTGCGCGGGAGACCTACGCACTTCAGGTGTCAAGGTCATCAGCAGAAATACAGTCCCTGTTAAATACCAACTTTCCAAGCCACTTTGGTGAGCTTGTGGGACGTATATTTAATGCGTCCAGCACAGCTGGACTAGCACATTTTTTCAAAGCCGTAGGTGCTGGTTTTGCTCACACCTTCTCTTCTATATTCGGTTTGATACCTTCGGCTATTCATTCTATTTTCGGAAGCATTTTTGGAGGATTTCCGATAACTTTGGCTTTATTGGCTGGCGTCCTGCTGTTGCTGTTGTTTTTCCGCAATGGCTGTCCCGCCGCAACAAGAGCGAATGTGGGCGCTCCCATCAGCGCAGCTGTGTCGTGAACGCATGATGCAGCACTTCGGAGCAACACTCCTGGAACATTTGAAGTGTGACTGGTCTCTGTCATTCAGACCGGTTTTGGATTGTGTGCAGCCCGTGTTTCGGTGCCATTGGTGTTTGTTTGAACATGCACTAGACATCTGTCTCTCACAGCAGCGCCCCGCAGTGGTTGCGGCTGATCTGTTGATGTTCCCGGTGAGGGCTCATTCCCAGACATGCGCGCTGCGGCTGCATTTGCTTCGTGAGGCTGATTACGAGATACCCTTCCTGGAGGAAGTTGATATTACCTCGTTCACAGGCCCTGCACGGGATGCCACCTTGGATGATTCTGGGGCTTTGGAACACACCTGCTCTTTGATAGTATTTGGCGTGGATTTTCCGGTCTTGACATTTGCCGAAGTGGAGATTATCCTGCTTTCCATGACCACCGTTTGAATTGGATTTGTTCTAAATTGACACTGTTATATGAATTTGGCTCTTAAGTCACATGCTTATTTTTAAATTTAGGTTTCTTGTGCTTTAGTGTCCTCTTGATTTGTCGAAATGAACGTTTTTGTAGATTTTTATTTTTAAATATAGGGCATTTTTTAAGCTTCAATTAGAACCACTTTCTACCGACAAGGGGAGGGTGTAGTGTAGCCATTTTTAATATAGCCTTTGCGCGTTTGCTTAAAGCATTAGGCCTCTGTGCACTTTGTTCTAGATGCATTTTATTCAGCCTCGTACTGTTATTTTTTAATAACCAGTTTCACTTTCTTGTTTTATTTTCTTCTATCACACTGTTTAGCCTACTTCAGCACCAGAGTTCTCAAATAATACATTCTTGCTCACTCTGTGCTTCAGTCAAGGATACAGTCTGGTACATTGCCAATAGACGTGGTAGGAGTTTAGTATTTTGGGTTTGTAGACGATACACATTCGTACGTAGGGACGTTTTTTAGCACACCGACATGTTAGTTATAAAAACACTTCCTAGTCCTAATACAGGCAAGAGGGAGATTCCGACCAGGGAACCACAACTAGACGCTGACTGCCCTGTTGCAGATGCTGATCCAGATCACAGGCCTTTGCTCAGGTATGAGGGTTGATATCCTCCCGGGGAATCTGAAAGGCAAGCTTAGAGCTTAACATGCTGGGCCGTATTTATACTCTGGTTGCGCCGAATTTGCGTAGTTTTTTTCGACGCAAATTCGACGCTAAACTAACGCCAACTAACGCCATATTTATACTATGGCGTTAGACGCTTCGGGCGCCAAAGTGCCCGGAGTGTGCGTCATTTTTTAGCGTGAACCCCTTCCTTGCGTTAATGATATGCAAGGGAGGCGTTCCCGTCTTAAAAAATGACTCCCAGGCCTTTACGTGGTATTTATACTCCCGGGCAAAAGAGACGCCCGGGAGTGGGCGTGGCCAAAAACGGCGCATTTGCGCCGCTTTTTAACGCCTGGGTCAGGGATGGCGTTAAGGGACAAGTGGGCTCAAAATGAGCCCAGAGTGCCCTCCCCTGCCCCCAGGGACCCCCCCTGCCACCCTTGCCCACCCCAGGAGGACACCCAAGGACGGAGGGACCCATCCCATGGACATTAAGGTAAGTTCAGGTAAGTATTTTATTTTTTATTTTTTGTGGCATAGGGGGGCCTGATTTGTGCCCCCCTACATGCCACTATGCCCAATGACCATGCCCAGGGGACATAAGTCCCCTGGGCATGGCCATTGGGTAAGGGGGCATGACTCCTATCTTTACAATGATAGGAGTCATGTTGATGGGGGATGGGCGTCGAAAAAAAATGGCGCAAGTCGGGTTACGACGATTTTTTCGACGTAACCTGACTTGCCCCATTTTAAGACGCCCATACGCCATTTTCCCCCTACGCCGGCGCTGTCTGGTGTACGTGGTTTTTTTCCACGCAAACCAGGCAGCGCCGGTCTGCTTGCGCCGGCTAACGCCATTCCATAAATACGGCGCCCGCATGGCGCTTCAGAATGGCGTTAGACGGCGCTAAATTTTTTGACGCTAAACTGCGTTAGCGCAGTTTAGCGTCAAAAAGTATAAATATGGGCCGCTGTGCTCAAAATAGAATTTAGTAGAGAGAACGTAATCTGGTAACACTATGATAGCGTTATTTCTATGTTTCACTCTCCTCGTTACTATTTCAATCCTACTGTGTTGTATGGTTCTGGTTATTGCGGCTCACGCCTTATTATCTAAAATGCAGTTCTTTTATTAAATCAATCTATAAAACTTAATCTGCCTTTGTCATTTGTATATGAGACCACACTTTGTATGGGAGAGCTGGTTGGGATCTAAGTGACCACGACTTCCCTGAGAAGCTCTAAGATGTAATGCGCTCGGCTGCCCAATCATCCCTTCCCTTTGGGAGAGATAAGGCACTGCTAGTTAGCTGGAGCAAAACCGGATTGAGGGTGACAGGGATCCTTCTCCGTGGGTTAGACTTAGTCCCCCACACTGAGAACGACCCTGATACCCTAACATCCAGTAGTCTCATTTAGGATAATGAGAGCCAACGCGACACGCCCACTTGGTTGGTTTGTGGGAAATAAGGAATGGTAGCTGGCACCAGATGAGAATCACTGTTTACAGCTTGCCTCCCGCTTTGGGGGGGACTGTTTCTTTCTGCTGCCTTGCTTGGTGTAAAGTGCCAAAGGTGGTTGCCGGTAAGACTGGTAGCTAGAACTGTATTGGGACTGTTGTTGGTATTGTCTGTGGTAGGTACCTCTAAAAGAGGTGAAGCCCCTATCTCTGACTCCACAAAAAGGTTGCCTCTTGTACTGCAGAGTACCCAGAGAGCGAGCAGTATTTGTGTCCGTTTTGATGGCTAGTAAGGCACCATCTACGTGCTTACCAAACAGGAATTCACCACCACAGGCCATATTGAGAATTCTTGATTGAACCTCAGGTCTAAATGAGGTTGCCTTTAACCAACCCTGGCGGCACAAGACTGCTGCTCCCGTTAGCTGCCGAACACAAGTGGAAGCTATAATTAGTGCACAATCGATAACCTCTGCAGATGTGCGCTCACCCTCTTTTAGTATTTTACGTCCCTCGGGTTGTTTATGTTCTGGGATGAGGTCGATAAAAGCGCTCATGTCAGACCATATGTGATGGTCGTAACAACCTAAGATAGCCAGGGTGTTGTCAGTACGTACGATTATGGCTGAAATTGATGAAAATCACTTTCCTATGTTATCCAAACGCCTGCCCTCCTTGTCTGGTGGAGCTGAAATGGGAGCAGATTGATTTTTTGAATGCCTTTGGGCAGGTTGAGACACGACAATGTCTGGTTTTGGATGCCCTATTAAACAGGCTGGAGATTCGTCCATAGCCTTATATTTTTTGTCCAGTGTGGGTGGCACTGGTGGGACTGTGGCTGTTTTTTTTATTTATTATTTTAAAACCTTCACTCCAGATGTAATCTATAATGGGAATCGCTCTCACCGATTTTCTTGTTTGCACCTTAAAATCATGGAGAAAAAATTCCCAGTGAGAGACTGATGTCAGTAAATGAAAGCATGTGGCGGCCCTGTCCATCAAATTATGAAATCCTCCTATATCTTCCGGAGGAGAATCCGATGGATGAGGAGGTGGTGGTGATGGCATAGGAGCCATGTAATCATCCCTTTCATCACTAGAGTGTTGAGGAGTGATGAGCTCTTCTTTGTCCCTTTCGTCATCTGAGGAGGTGATGTCGTCTCTGGGAGGAGCAGCTATCATAGAAGTAGGTGTGAACCTAGGTGTTTCCGGAGGTGGAAGCATGGTTCTTGGTGTAGCCGGAGAGGGAGGTTGTAGCTGTTGTGGTTATTGTGGCTGACCTGGAGCTCAATCTGGAAAACTCCTTTTGTCCTGAACTAAGGAAGCAGGCATTTGTACTGTATTACGTGGCTGCTGATGTTGCATTGGTTCATATTAATGCCTATGATGTGTATAATAGGGCTCATATTCCTGCTGTTCGTATTCATCGTCATCATCCTGACATTTGACTTGTAATTTTGACTATGTGCATCCCCAGATGGCCCCTCGTCCTCAGATTCTTTGCAGTCCAGCAGATGGTTAGGTAATAATGTGGATACCTTGCTAGGGGATGTACCTTCAGAGTGCAAGGTAGACCTGGAAAGTGTAGCGATCCTGATTGTCGCATAAAGTTCAGGAGAACCAGCAGAGATGGGAACCACAGTGCATTGTGGCACTGTATCTCTTGGGGCGGTTGATGCTAATGCCACAGTCGACGGTGGTGTTGTCGAAGACGGTGTTGTCAGCAATGGTGTTGACGATAATGGTCTTGTTGACAGGGTTCACGTCGAAGGTGCTGTCATCTATGGTGCTGTCGTCAACGGGGTCTTTGTCGATGGTTGTGTTGTTACCAAAAATGGCATCCTCGCCGACGATGTCTTTGCTGAAGAGGGTCTCTCCGACCATGTCTTCGTCAATGAGTGGATTGTCGACAGTGCAGGAGACCTCATCAACAATTCAGTCAATGGAAGTTTCTTTTTTACTGTAGTCAAGTCTATTGTGTCACTCACCCGCACCGACTAAATTGGAGTTTTTAAAACCATTATCGGCGATGTCATTGTCGACGATAGTCTTGTCGACGAGACAGTGCTGACAGTAGCTGTCGTAGCCGTGGTCGATACGATAGTCAACAGCAATGTTGTTGTCTACTTAAATGTAAGTGGTACCCCCCTACCGGGTCATATAATCTAGACCTTTTTTGAGGCTTTGGGTCCACGTCACTCTCCTCACCTGAAGTACAGGATTTTGCCTGTAACCAGATTAAAAGTCTTCCTTCTCTGTCCCTCAGAGTTTTAGCAGAGAAGGTGTGGCATATTTGTCAGTCCTTTACCTGATGCTTGGCATACAGAGAGTACAAGCAATCCTTATGTGGATCATCCACATGGAACCTTTTCTTGCCACAGGTCTTACAAGGTCGAAAAAAGGCCTTTTTGGAAGTATCAGACATATTCTAAAGCAGAAAGTTGTTCTTGACAGGAAAAAACTTAGCAGAGCTCAGGAATACTCCCTTCACACTACATGCAGTAGAAAATCTGAGGTAAGGAACCTCTCTGGGGAGTTTTCTAGAGGGTGCTGGCATTTGACTGGTCATAGACCAAGTTTGGTTCTTTTTTCAAAAGGACATAGATAGGCTATATCTTTATAATTACTAGCATTATAGCCTATGACTATTCTGACTTACTGCTTTTCTAAGGTACAGTGGGACTCCCACTTCAACGACGGGGGTGATTCATCCATGTGAATCTATTAAAGATCCAGTACTGGATGACCTCCATGACTGACTGTTACCAGAAACACTTCCGTTGTGATATTGTTCAGCAGGTTGTGTATGGGTTGAGCCACAATTGGATTTTTAATTTGTATTTGTGCATTGACTGAGTCCTTGTGCGAGGAGTTAGAAATCCTAACCCTGTAGCTCTGAGAACGCATCAACGGGGGGTACAGATAGCGTCCTGCCTCATTAACATTACTTATACCCTTTGCGACTGGAGATTTTATGCACAACCTGGTAGTATATGTCACATTGCAAAAGCACAGACAGGTTGCAGATAGCAGGTGTACAATATGTGACCACTATTTACACCTGTCTCTTAATACATCTGGCCCAAATTTACTTTTTACCCTTACACTGAAACAAAGTCAACACTCAATCGTGGTAATGCCTTTTACTTTAGGATAAGATTCAAGGGCTGTGCAAACAGCTTAATGTTGAACTTTCGGTGTGAGTACAATTTTTAAAAAACGCAGGAACAATACATAAAGTAACTCAGAAATGTTTTATGCAGCCTAGGCATTAGTGTAACCATTTTTTAAATTTAACTATCGACTGCAATAAAGGTTTTTTTAAAGGTAATCATTTAGAAAAATGGGAAAATGTAAACTGAGTAAAGGGGAAATATGTCCTTTCCTGCAAAGATACATGTGCCGAACAAATATCCTCAAGCGAAAGCCTTCAAAATTTCAGTATTGTAAACATACTAATTTCGGATCCAAATCAATAAGCAATAATTGCAGTAACGTTCAAAAAATGGAGGAAAAAGTATATGTTTGCAGATGACATATCAGATTTCAAACTGACATCACAGCACAGCAAGTTGTTCATAATGTTCCAAAAAGTTGGTTACAGGACTCAAAAATCATTTCCGAAAAGTGCATATACTAATGATCTGTAAACAACTGTAAAGCACCAGGAGCCACTGCTTTCGGTTCTGGCCTTGGCAATCTTTCTATTTGCTGTCTTTACATTGACAACTTCTCAATTAAATTTGCTACTTCGCTGAGGTAGACAAAATAAACATTAATAGATTAATGAAGTGCTAAAGAATGTGTGTGTTTGTATCATTGGGGAATTAACATACCTTCACTTCCAGATCCTCTAGTTTCAACGCACTTGGAATCAAAGCAGCATAGATTAATGCCATGTTATGTAAGGTTGATCCTTTCAGGCTGTACCTAAAATAAATAACAGTAATAAAGCAACAGCAGAACTAACAAACAACCATAGTTTTAGTGCAGTGGTATAAAAACAGACTCTACAAATGACCATTTGGAGCGCGTCCACATTAATAATGCCACACTGGGTATATAGAGCGCTGGGAAAAACAGGGTAGGTTTTTGAGAGAACTAGTTTGTGACACGATTGGGGTGTCAAATGCAGTGTTATCCTAAGGATTTTTGAGGTCCCAGGGAAAGGAATGTTTTGCGAGACTCTGTTCAAACCAAAATTGGATTGCATTACCCATTTTCTGCTAATTAAAGCCCTGTTATTCCAAACAATATTGTATTATGAATTAATAGTTGAGACTGAGAAATAAACAGAAAATAGACAGAATTTAGGGACAAAGTTCATGTTCATAAGGGGCCCTTGGAAGGTGGGGACTGTAGTGTCCTGCTGGACAAACACTAGTGTTTCTACAGCTGCTCCCTGAGGGCTGGATTCCACACTACCCATGGGTGCATCTACCACCACAAGCCAGCCACCAGGGCCAGGGTGCATCGACGTCACTGGAGACAACATAGCGGGAGCACCGACAGTAAGCCACGTGCATGTGGGAACCGTGTATTTTCCCTACGCTTCACACTGCGACTGTCCAGCTACCTGTCACCGGCTGCTTGAGAGAGATGGCAACCCTGCTAGAAACTGCACATGACAAAGAAGGAGAAGAACTGCACCAACGAGGCAACAAGTTACGTGGCTACAAAGTCCCTCCAGTCATCCTCACTTCAAGCATGCCACATCCACCTGTCGTACAGGTTGTCAAATGGTAACAACATCATGATTACCACCTGCATCACTATAACCATCCAAGGAGCATATCACCACCCAAGCTGAGCCTTACGCCTTGCAAACCATCAGGAGACGATGAGGCAATATATTTCTCTGTGGCAAATTCAGTTTCTTTGGCAGATTCATCCTCCATTTCAACATTCACGTGATGGTCGACCTGGGGACTCTTTCATTAATACTGGCCTTCTAGATTTTCCAAACGCCTTACAGTTCATCAGCATCTTTACCCTTCATGTTTGCATTAACCCCAGCACAACTGGTTTAAAGATTGCTTTCTGCCGTTGGGCCACTGCCTCTAAAATAACGCAAGTTGATTTGCCTAATGTTGATCCCGCTGCATCTTTATATTATCAATTTCTGATTTTCAGCTACATTGTCAAGTTTGCTATTTGGAAGTACTTCACTTTCAATTGCCATTCGTATGTCTTTATTGATGGAAAAGAAGGGCTGATTCAGCGACTTGAAATTCTTCTAATTTGTTGCGGGTATACTAAATCTGGAGATCTGTCAGTGCAAATTTCCTCAACCATACTATTCCAAACGTGAAGGATATTCCACAGGCCAATGGGCCTCCAGATTTAGCCCTTCCTCTAGAGAATGGAACTTTGGCGTAACCATACACTCTAAATCATACCACGAGTCTGAGTGAGAGGCAGCGGAGATTCTCTGATCAGCAAATATGCCACAACAATCCATTGCCAATTTGGCCTAGACAGAATGCTTTCCTCTTCTTCAAATCTAGGTATCTATTTTAGCCTCATTGCTGGAAATGGCCCTTTCCGAAGGGTCATCCCCAGGATGTTTGCCTTCCTCCTCCTGTTTTCGGACCTTGATTTTCTTGGCTTTATGATTTTGTGCAAGTTACCACTGCTACCCAGTGCTAAAGTGCTTGTGCTTGCTCCTTAAAATATGGTCACATTGGCTTATTCACAATATGGCATATTTAATTTACTTGTAAGTCACTAGGCACTATGGGGGTCATTCCAACCCTGGCGGTCGGTGTTAAAGCGGCGGCCAACCCGCCAACAGGCAGGCGGTAAAAAAAATGGAATTCTGACCCTGGCGGGTACCGCCAACAGAGACCGCCACTTTAACACTCCGACCACCACGGCGGGACAAACAAACAGTGCGGCGGTCACCGCTAACAGACAGGCGGGAGACAATGTACCGCCAACCCTATCACAACACACCAATCCGCCACCTTTTCCGGGGCAGTAGCCCCGCCGATAAAAACACGTCGGAAACAGACAGTACGAACGGAAAACGCTCACCTCTACACACTCCACGAGGAATCTGGACAGCATGGAACCCGAATTACACATCCTACCAGCTATTGTCTACCTGGTCCTCTACCAGGAGCACGAATGCCGCCGCAGGAGACAACGGTGAGTACTGCACCTACGACATAGAGGAGGGGGGAGGAGAAAAGATTACGGGCACACACATACGCGACACACCCACCCTCACCCTCACCCACAACTACATACACATCAATGCAGAGCAACAACTCAGAGTGACACCTCCCAAACCCCCCGGAAGAATGCAAAGACAATATAAAATGATCATGAAAATTGAAG
The DNA here is from genome assembly GCF_031143425.1 of Pleurodeles waltl. Taxonomy (NCBI): domain Eukaryota; kingdom Metazoa; phylum Chordata; class Amphibia; order Caudata; family Salamandridae; genus Pleurodeles; species Pleurodeles waltl. The sequence continues at coordinate 315,573,380 of NC_090437.1, read as the reverse complement.
TATATTGTACGGCTAAGTAAATAAATATAACAAACAACTATAACTATATATACATATGTAAATTGTCTTGTCCAAATTGGGTATCAGCCATTGTACGTGGGCCAATGGGCCGAAACACATGGGCAAAGCCCACACAGGAAACCCGAATCCATTGGAGAGAACACTGCAGGGGCATCAGATATCAAAACTACAGGCACCTCAGGGGGAGGGGAAGAGGGGGGCACCTCAGCCAGATGAGTCCACGACGCCAGATCCACGAGGGGCCTCCATGGCTACTGTTCCATCCTGGGGAGTGCAAAGCCACAGTCTCACAAGTCTCTACAGTGGGTGGATTGCCCACAGTACCATCCTGGGGAGTGCAAAGCCACAGTCTCACAAGTCTCTACAGTGGGTGGATTGCCCACTGTACCATCCTGGGGAGTGCAAAGCCACAGTCTATCAAGTGGATTACAGACTCCACTGGTTCTGGAGGAGGCATGGTGCCCAGAGTGCTTCGTGCATCCCTGCCCGACACAGATCCGGCCCTGCCCCTTCTGCCAATGGGCCAGCGGTGCTTGAGATGAAGGGCACAGCGGAGCGGTGCTTGAGATGAAGGGCCCAGCGGAGCGGTGCTTGAGACGCCGGTGCCCAGTGGAGCGGGGCTCGAGATGAGGGGCCCAGCCGAGCGGTGCTTTGAGATGAAGGGCCCAGCGGAGCGGTGCTTGAGATGAAGGGCCCAGGGGAGCGGTGCTTGAGATGAAGGGCCCAGCGGAGCGGTGCTTTGAGATGAAGGGCCCAGCGGAGCGGTGCTTGAGATGAAGGGTCCAGCGGAGCAGTGCTTGAGATGAAGGGCCCAGCGGAGCGGTGCTTGAGATGAAGGGCCCAGCGGAGCGGTGCTTGAGATGAAGGGCCCAGCGGAGCGGTGCTTGAGATGAAGGGCCCAGCGGAGCGGCGCTTGAGACGGCGGTGCCCAGCGGAGCGGTGCTTGAGATGAAGGGCCCAGCGGAGCGGTGCTTGAGACGAAGGGCCCAGCGGAGCGGTGCTTGAGAGGAAGGGCCCAGCGGAGCGGTGCTTGAGATGAAGGGCCCAGCGGAGCGGTGCTTGAGACGGCGGTGCCCAGCGGAGCGGTGCTTGAGATGAAGGGCCCAGCGGAGCGGTGCTTTGAGATGAAGGGCCCAGCGGAGCGGTGCTTGAGATGAAGGGCCCAGCGGAGCGGTGCTTGAGATGAAGGGCCCAGCGGAGCGGTGCTTGAGATGGCGGTGCCCAGCGGAGCGGTGCTTGAGATGAAGGGCCCAGTGGAGCGGTGCTTTGAGATGAAGGGCCCAGCGGAGCGGTGCTTGAGATGAAGGGCCCAGCGGAGCGGTGCTTGAGATGAAGGGCCCAGCGGCGCGGTGCTTGAGATGGCGGTGCCCAGCGGAGCGGTGCTTGAGATGAAGGGCCCAGCGGAGCGGTGCTTTGAGATGAAGGGCCCAGCGGAGCGGTGCTTGAGATGAAGGGCCCAGCGAAGCGGTGCTTGACTTGAAGGGCCCTGTTCAGCGGTGCTTGACTTGAAGGGCCCTGTTCAGCGGTTCTTGACACAGCGGTGCCCTGTTCAGCGGTTCTTGACACGGCGGTGCCCTGTTCAGCGGTGCCTGTCTTGAAGGGCCCTGTTCAGCGGTTCTTGACACGGCGGTGCCCTGTACAGCAGTGCTTGACTTGAAGGGCCCTGTTCAGCGGTTCTTGACACGGCGGTGCCCTGTTCAGCGGTGCTTGTCTTGAAGGGCCCTGTTCAGCGGTGCCTGTCTTGAAGGGCCCTGTTCAGCGGTGCTTGACACGGCGGTGCCCTGTTCAGCGGGTCTTGACACGGCGGTGCCCTGTTCAGCGGTGCCTGTCTTGAAGGGCCCTGTTCAGCGGTGCTTGTCTTGAAGGGCCCTGTTCAGGGGTTCTTGACACGGCGGTGCCCTGTTCAGCGGTTCTTGACACGGCGGTGCCCTGTTCAGCGGTGCCTGTCTTGAAGGGCCCTGTTCAGCGGTTCTTGACACGGCGGTGCCCTGTTCAGCGGTTCTTGACACGGCGGTGCCCTGTTCAGCGGTGCTTGACTTGAAGGGCCCTGTTCAGCGGTGCTTGACACGGTGGTGCCCTGTTCAGCGGTTCTTGACACGGCGGTGCCCTGTTCAGCGGTGCCTGTCTTGAAGGGCCATGTTCAGCGGTGCTTGACACGGCGGTGCCCTGTTCAGCGGTTCTTGACACGGCGGTGCCCTGTTCAGCGGTGCCTGTCTTGAAGGGCCCTGTTTAGCGGTGCTTGACAGAATGACCACCTATATGTGCCCGGGGGCTGTAAATTAAATGCTACTAGTGGGCCTGCAGCACCGATTGTGCTACCCACTACCGTAGTCTTTCAAACATGTCCCAGGCCAGCCACTGCAGAGTCTGTGTGTGCAGTTTTAAACTGCCATTTCGAGTTGGCAAGCGTAACCAAATTCCAGGCACAAACCTTACTTTTTATTACACGTAGGTCACCCCTAAGGTAGGCCCTAGTTAGGGGAGGGTATAGAGTATTTAGAAAGTGGGACTCATACTTTTAAGTTTAACATGTCTAGGTAGTGAAAATTGTTTTAACTGTTTTTTCACTATTGAAAGGCTTATCTCTCCCATAGGATAACATTGGGATTACCTTAAAATATCTATTAAGTGGAATTTCCAATTTGGAAAAGATTGAAATATGGAGTTTGGTGTCTCTAGACTCAGATTTTAAATTGTAAGTTTGAAAATGCCACTTAAATTCTGCTTACTGGTGAATTTGGATTTAACATTACTATTTTAGAAAGTAGGAATTTCTCTGCAACTTACTGCTCTCTGTGCCTTACAACCTGTCTCCAATCCACATTTTGTATGTGCTGGTTGACAGCTCCCCTTGTGCATTCCACCCAGAGAGCCATAAATACAGGACACTCAGCTGCATTTGCATTCATCTGCATACTGTTGGGTCTTCCTGGGCAGGAAGGTTGAAGGATCTCTCACTTACACTTCAAAGGCTAGTGGCCAGACCACACACAAAGGACCGATAACCTCCCCCCCCCTCAGATCTCCTGGCATACAGGACTGGGTTGAAAGGCAAACTGGTGCACTTCAAAACCACTCTTTGAAGTTTCCTCCACTTCAAAGGCACATTTGGGTCTATACTGGGTCTCTAACCACCCCAAAACAGACCCTTCTGGACGTACAACTGGATTCTGTCAGAAGGACTGCTGTGCTGCACAAAAGACTAAACTGGACTGCTTTTCTGGAAGGATTGCTTTTATGCTTTTTGCCCTGCTGCTCCCTGACTCTGCTGGAAGGACTGTGCCTCCCCACCACAAGTGATCTCCAAGGGCATTTTAGCTTGCCTCCTGTTCCCAAGTCTCAGGGGCATCAAAGATTTGAACCATCTGCTCCTGGACTCTACAAGCTGAATCTGGCTTGCCTTGGAAGTGGGCCTAAGGTGCTCTACCCTCTGTGGTGTTCATTGGAACTGCTGCGAAGCAATGTGAATCTTCACAATGCATTGCTGCCTAGCTACCAGCTTCACCAGACTCATAGCCGGGCAGCGAGAAGCCCCGCAAAGCCTTGCAGGACAGCTGCCAGCCCATCCGAAATGATGCACAGCAACGCCAAGCCCAGCAAAGCCTCACTGCACAGCTTCCCAGGATCGACTTAAAGCGACGCCAAGCCTGCAAAGCCTTGCTGCACAGCTCCCCCCAGGATCAATGCAAAGCGACACCAATCCCCCCAAAGCCTTGCCGCACAAATCATCGGAACCGACCCCGGATGACACAAGGCCTTGCAAAGCAACACCACACAGACCACGCACAAGGATTTAAGATACTAAGCTCAGTGGGCCCAAGTGGGTCCCCGCAGCCGGCCCGTGCTTCATCGTGGTCGGCCTGAATTTGTGACTTTGTCCTGGTCCAGCGCAACCAGATAACCACAGTTGGCTCTTTGCGCTTCTATGTGCTATTTTCTATTAAATCTTTATTATTGCCTATCTCAGGATTTTTGTCGTTTTGGTTTAGCTGCATTTATAAAATCATACTCTAATTTTCTAACCTGATGTGGAGTCTTTTTGTGGTGTTTTCACTGTGTTACTGTATGAGGTATTGCACAAATACTTTACACATTGCCTTCTAAGTTAAGCCTGCCTGCTCTGTGCAAAGCTACCGGAGGGTGAGCACAGGATAATTTAGGTTGTGTTGTGATTTACCTGACTAGGATTGTAGTCCAAACTTGGACAGGGTGCATAGCTCTGCCAACTAGAGACCCACGTTATAACAGGGAAGAAAAGGGTCCCATGTGCTTTCCAAGAGTAGGAAATGGAGTAGGGGTGGGCAGAGGCCGACAGTGCCCTATTTCCAGCCCCAGTGCTTGGATTGCTCTCAGAGTGGGCACAAGCAGGGGGCCATGGTCTGCACCAGGAGTCCATTCCCTGACGGAAGCTCCATAGTGTCAGGAGAGCTGGATGGGGTGGCTGTCACAAGCGCTCTACCAATTCTGTTTTCTGGGGCTACCACTCCACTGCAGAGGGTAGACAGGCCCAGATGGAGGAGCAAGAGGTGGAAACAGTCCACAGTGAGAGGATCAGGGGTTGTAGCTCTGAGATCACAGCATCCCACGAATGACGCTGGTGAAGCCACTTCTAGCCTGGGGGCTCCTTGCTTTGTCACATGGACAGGGATCACGAGACCTGCGCCAGGCAGACTATTACACAACACATGGAGAGTGTGTTTCCCTTGTTGGGAGGGCGGTGTACTCCCCTGGAAGTCCAGGCTTGCGAGGCACAAGTTCAGCCTAAGGTTACAGATCCTGTGCTTGCAGACCAGGTGCAGGATATAACACCGTAACTGATGGGAGAACTGGGCAGGGCGGCTCCCATAAGCCCCCTGACAGTTCACCCCTCTGAGGGTACCACTCCCAACCAGAGGGTACAGAACCTCAGATGTAGCTGCAGGGGAAGGAAGGCCTTAACCTTGACTGCTGTTCAAGCTAAGGGTACAGACCCTAGGTTGAAAGACTTGTTGCAGGATACCACCCCTGAACTGGTAGGAGGGAGAGTGGAGAAAGGATGCAAGGCACCTGGGGGTACTGCCCCCGCTCTGAGAAACATCAGAGGTCAGAGAGTCCTGGATGGCCTGAGGCCTGGCTCTTGACACTGACAGCTGTCACTGGCCTCTGTTTGTTGTTGTCCTTGTGGACAGAGTTTTCCTTGGGCTGGGGATATAAGTCAGACCCAAGGGATGGAATTGGCCACACCATTTTGTTGGCCTTGGTGGTACTGTCTGCCTACTGGGATGCATTTGTAAGCGAAATAAAGTTAGTTGCTGCACAGATGGGTTCCACAGATGAGGAAAAGAGTTTCCCCTGGGTCAGTTCAGTCCTTGAGAGTATAGACAGAGAGATCCAACTGGCTTCAGAGAGGCGTAGAACTGACAAGTGCCCCTGCAGTAGTGGGCCATTGTCCATGTTCTATTGCTCTAAGCAAGGAAGCCCATGAATGTTTTATTAGATTACTCTTGCTTTAGGTTGGAGGGGGGGTATGGTGGAACTGGACCTTTTTGCAGGGTCATCCCTAGACTTTTTGCCTTCCTCCTCCTTGTTTTCTGGCCTTGTTTTTGTTGGCTTATGGACTCTGTGCACTTTACCACTGCTAAGCAGTGCTAAAGTGCTTGTGCTCTCTACTTAAAATATGGTTACATTGGCTTATCCACAATTAGCATACTTAATTTACTTGTAAGTCCCTTGTAAAGTGTACTATATGTGCCCATGGCCTGTAAATTAAATGCTACTAATGGGCCTGTATCACTGATTGTGCCACCCACTACAGAAGCATTTGAAAGATGACTCAGGCCTGCCACTGCAGAGCCTGTTTGTGCAGTTTTAAACTGCCATTTCGACCTGGCAAGTGTACCCACTTTCCAGGCCCAAACCCTACTTCTTGTTACATGTACATGATCCCTAAGGTAGCCCCTAGTTAGCCCAAACGACAGGGTGCAGTGTATTTAAAATGTTGGACATGTAATTTCAAGCTTAACATGTCCAGGTAGTGAAAAACTCTCAAATTTGTTTTTCACTACTGCAAGGCCTACCTCTCCCATAGGATAACACTGGGATTACCTTAAAACATCTTTTAAGTGTAATGTTAGTTGGGAAAAGACAGAAATATGGGGTCTGGTGTCTCTACACTCACAATTTAAAATTACAACTTATTGTGAAGTTGGATTTTAAATTTGAAGTCTGAAAATGCCTGGATTTGGTGACAGCTGGGCTTTGTGCATTCCCTCTAAACAGTCACACACAGTGGGAGCTTAGGTGTGACTTAATGGGCCTTATTGGGCCATTAATTGGCTTGATAGGGGGCGGAGCTTAGCACTGCCTTACTTACATCTTAATAGGACCGTGCCTCTCCCCACACAAAGGGCTGCATAACCCTCAGTACAGTGTCTGGAGCCAGGGAAGGAAGGGTAGGGACCTTGTGATCCTCAAATGCCTCTTTGAAGTCTCTCCACTTCAAAGGCACATTTTGGTATAAGTACTGCACCCCAAATCCAGCAGCGGCTTCTCCTGTGGGGTGGAGGAGCATTGGCCCCCGTCCCCGCTGACGGTGCACAAAAAGGGAAAAGTAAAATGTTAATAAAGAGACTTTATTACCATTCAGTTTTTTCCTCTGCCAGCCCCAGCTGGTTGTGAGGGCCGGGCCATTGCTGCTAACTGGAGGAGTTATGCACAAGTTTCAAGTGTGCATGTCACTTTGGCCAGCTGTCTTGGACGGCCAGACTGACATGCTCACTTTAAACCTCTCCAACCCCTGTTGTCTTAGCAGGGTGGAAAGCAAGCATAGGCCACCAGTGCTTTTGGTAGTGCTGAGGCAGCCTGCTCCATCCAATCCTGGCACTTCTATCATGCTAGTTAGCAGAATAAGAGCAGCATCATAATGCAATCTTAGTTAACAGTCTTCCAATGCACATTTCATGGTTCTCGCATGCACAAGGGGCTTTGGAGTAACATGAAATAAACATTGTAGCCAAAGAAAGGTACTGGCACACAAAGGCACCATGCTCAGCCTGGTAGCCAGTCCAGTTTTTAGTGAGCGAGTGTTGTTGTACAGCACAAACTCCATCGCGCAATGAGAGGATGGGTGTCCTTGAATCACTAAATTACTCTTTGTAGGAGAGGTGATAGATGAATAGTCTTCTGTATAGCACACAGACTCGCTCCTTGTCTGAGCGTGCCCGTGTATAGAGCTCAGTGGCATTCTGTTTGTGAGTGAGGTCATGGAGAAAGGAGCGCTGTTGTGCAACGCACACTGAATCTCCCTATTTGAGAATGAGGATCACCTGAGTGGTTATGGATGAGTGAGTGTCGCAGTGCAGCACACACTGAACCTTACTATTTGTGAGTGAGTAATTTCCACATAGAAATTAGTGAGGTTCTCTTTGCACTGGGAAAATCTACCTCTGCTGAAGCTCCAGGGGTCCATGTTGATATTTTTAAATCAAACACAGATTTATGGGCTCCAGTTGTGACAAATATTTTAAGAAGTGTTGTGGTGGGGGATATTCCTGAGTCGGGGAAATGGCCATCCTTGTCCCCATTTTTAAAAAGGGAGATAAATCGTGCCCAGCCTGTTATAGGACAATTTCTCTTATAGGCTCCACAGCAACGATCCTTGGAGGGGTCATTCTTGCCTGACTGGAGACATGGGCAGAAGAGAACAAGATTTTAACTCCTGTCCAGTTTGGCTTCAGTCTGGGTATAGGAACTATGGAGCAAATACTAAATCTAAGTTTGATTACTAGTAAATATGTAAAGGCCTTTATTGATTTGTCAAGTGCATTTGACTTGGTTAATAGGGATAAATTGTGGGAGATCACGCAGACAATGGGGGTGGATTCAGATTTGCTTATTTTTTTGAGATGCTTGCATTATGATGTTAAAGTATCAGCCAGGTATGGCCCACAGGGGAACTATCATGTCCAATAAAGTCCATGAGAGGTGTCAGACAGGGTTGTATTTTAGCACCTTTTTTGTTCTTAATTTATATTAATGGTATTACAGATCATTTATCCCGGGCAGGTGTCGACGTTCCAAAGGTGGGGGATCTTTCTGTGCCAATACTCTTGTATGTGGATGATTTGGTTTTGATTGCTCGCACACCTATTGCACTCCAGTAGTTATTAGATATCTTCACTGAATATACGGAGGGCCTGGACTTAAAAGTAAAACACTCAAGATCATATACCATGACATGCGGACCATTACGCACAAAAGCTACACACTTTAGAATGTGGGGTACCATTTTAAAACATACAAAGGATTTTAGTTATTTAGGTATCATTTTTAGCTCTTCCCTAGGGTGGAAATCACACATCTTTGCGAAAGTAAAACAATTGGAAAGAAATGTGGAGGGCATTTTTTGATTTGCTAGGCTATTAGGCCATAAACCTCTGGCAGAGATGATCACCCTGTATAAAGACAAATACATCACTGCAGCTATTTATGGGATAGGGGTCTGGGGTTACTAGAAATCAGATAATCTCCAATATATTGAGAATGCCTTTACCCGTAGGTTGCTTGAAGTCCCAAAAAATTTAGCAAATTTGACATGCCACAAGGAGGTGGGCCTCCCTTACATAACCAATCAAATAAAAGTATTACCACTCTTATTGTGGATTAAGTGTTGGCAAAACTCAGAAGCTGATTTAGTTACAGCCTGTATGCTAGATTGTCTAGCTCTAGATAATGTGAACAAGATACCGTGGTTGATGTATGTAAAATTGGGCCTTCAAGACTTAGGTTTAATTGACTTGTTCAATTCCTCCACGTCTTCCAAGGAATGCCAAGTTGATTGTGAAAGACAGATATGCAACCTGCTGTGGGGAGGAGAGGCTAAGAGGTGTCTTTGATATGAAATCCGTGGACCTGTACACGCAGATTGTTACAGTTAAAGCCCTGGCACCATATATGAGATGGATAGAGAATCCAAATAAACAGCTCCTTTCAACATATTTTAAAGTAGCCTTCCCGTCACAATGTTTGGCTGTGGGACTTACCCCCTTGTAATTGTGATCATGTCACCAAAAAAATCACTTATCACTGTATTTTTTTCTGTCCACTCTGCATATCCAAGAAGGTCCTTTCTGACTCCACTGTGGCATCAATGGGATTTTAGACAACATCGTCCCGCAATGGAATACTTACAGAAACTAAACACAATTAATTGAGCCACGCTGTGTTAAATTTTATTAAGAATGCAATTCGAATGAGAGACCGGTATGAGTGTGTAAATTTAACCTGAGATTTTAATATGAAAGAGATGTAATTTCCTCCTGATTTCTTTGAATTTTATTGATAGTGATTTTTTTGTTTTATTGCCCTCAGATGTTATTTATATGACCTTTTATACTTTTATGTTTGTGCATTGCATCATCTTGCTTTTTATGGCTTCTTGCCAAAATAAAGTGGATTTACTGAGTGTCACTCTGCAGAACGCACTGACTGGCTCCCCATGGCATTTCGACGAACCAGTGGTGTGTTGATTTCAGGAGGTTTGTGGCCTCAAATAGCCCCAATCTTTGACAGGTTCTCCCTCTGAACAACCTCTGCCCAGCAGGATGTACCATGGACTCTGATCATTTTATGCTTGGCATTGGTACTTAGATTTTCAGTAAAAGTGATGGCCTAAGCAGGAAAGAGAGCTGCACACCTTGTAGTGCCACCAGTTACACATGGGGCACGGGTACTGTCCTACCAGTCTACTCTACCAACCAAAGATGTTTGTAAACTGCCAGAATTCAAAACAAGGGGCCAAAATTGCTATGCAGAAAGACAGTCAGCCTGCCCATGCCCTGAACCCCCACACCAAGGCTTTGGACTGGTTGGAGAGTTGTCTGGGGCCTACGCTGGAAGAACAAAAATAAATTTGGATTTGCACCGGTCCCTTGCGACCTCAAGTAACCTTTTGACCACTAAGAGCTTCTAAACTTTCACATGTAATCTTTAAAAATGTATTTCTCGACTTCTACTATTTTTTTTAAAATATCTTTTTATTGGCTTTTGCATAGACAGGTACAACATGGTGCATCAGAGCTATGCAACATTTCGATATCTTGCAGATAGATACAAAAAATAAATGGTATACGTCCTGCCATGTAAAACACACAAAAAAACAACAAAGACATAAAGTACAGTAGATTAGTGCTAATAATAACACCCTAGCATGTAGGAGGATTCATTATGCTAATCTTAGGTTATCAATGTGTCCCCGTCAATAGGATAACCTGCAGTCTGTGACAGCCCTTAAATAACTGTTTATCACGGTTTTACAACCTAACAACTGTAACTTTAACAATCCAACTATGGCCCTTTCAAAGGGGAGATTCTATTCATGTTAACTCTCAACTTCTTATTTGAGTTTTCTTGTTTTGGTCTTGTTTTACTCAGATGCATATTCTCTATTTTTCTAAACCGATGTGGAATCTTTTTGTGGTGTCTTTCGCTGTATTACTGTAATTAAGTGTTGCACACCTTCTTTACACGTTGCCTCTTACGTTAAGCCTCACTGCTCTGTGGGAAACTACCAGAGGGAGCATAAGTTAATTTAGGATGTGTATCTGACTTATTCTTACTAGGATTGTGGTCCCTACTTAGACAGGGTGCATACTTCTGCCAACTAGAGACCCAGTTTCTAACACTCATCCTTGTCTCTTGTTTTGGAAAACAACAGACCTGACAAGCTTCTGTGGGCACAGGGGCACCCCTAAATTTGTACACCCCAAAATATTACCTCAATGACTCATTCATGGGTTGATGAATCACAGATGGTGTTAAACATCAATTTTATGAGGCAATGTGTCCTGAGATAAGGCACCCCCCAACCTTTCAAAATACAGTCAATTAAGAGGCCAATTCAATGATTGTGTTCTAGATCAAGAATAAAACATAAAAGATATATTACAAAAATTCAAAAGGTACAGTACAGAGATCATAAATGCAAAAACATGAAGTCAGTGCCATGAAATCTCTCGAGACAGAGTACTGCAGAATACTGTGCGGATTCAGAAACAATTCCAAGTCCCAAGTAAGCAGCAAAATCAATAAAGCAATGGGCAGCATCGCTAGTAGCATCAGAAAGTAATCTGGCTCACCTCTAACATTAGTCTCATGAACTAACATTAAAAGTACTAATTCTTCATGGGGTGAGTAAGAATATCACATTCTTAGCAAATCAGAGCACAGTTTTATGAAACGTCATATGGCCTTATTGGCTAAGCACTATCCCACTACATGAATATTGGTCCTCCCACTCTATGCTAATGTTATATGGAGCTGGCAGGACAAACCAGTTACATAAACAACAATGAGCAACTATGAATTATTAGGGTACAGTGAGCTAGCAGAAAGTCTTTGGAAAAAGAAACATTATTTTGACCATGCTGGAACAAGGCAAACAGCAAGAACAACTTCATTAGAATAAACAAACATGACTCTGCTTGATTTTGTGCTGCAGAAATAATGAACAGTGTACATCCAGAGGGGAAATCCATTTTTAACAAGATTTAGGCCTAGTTAACAAGAGCCAGGAACACACTTCTGTATGTCATCGGAAATGTGTTTCAAATGCAGTAGTATCATGTCACTAGGTACATATACATTTGAAAGTAAACACACGACCTGCACATTGTTAATGCATGACAATATAAAATGCACAAAACCCCAGCACCTCCCCTAGTTGCATAGGATATTATTTCATCATACACTCATTTCTGGCACAGTGCTGACATTCTTAATTATTTTTATGGCAACTAAATAAAACATAAAAGCACATTGAACGTATAATTATGTGGACCAAGTACAACTATTGGTTGCTACACTACGACATTTATATAAAACATTTAAACACGTATATGGACCAGCTCCTATATAGCCTTTTAATCCCACGTAGTGTGGTCAGTTCTGAAAACCATTTAACAGACTGTTATGGTGGCAAGTTGTATATAAGTTATACTATAAAACTATAATGGTCTCTTCAAGCGTGCATGTTGACAAACTGTTTAAAAGGCCTCTAAATCTCACATTTTGTATTAGTAATTTGTAAGTCATTAACAATCTCTAACTTCATTCACCGCGATTTTATAATGGCTAAAAATCTAACGAATAATATCAATCAAAACATAAGAAGGCAACAACGTGGTAAAGTGACCTAAAACATGTTATATGACAAAGAATAGCTATAGCTTCTTTAGAGTAAATAGCAACAGTGGGCAAGTGCCAGCTTACTTCGAATTCTGCTGCTCCTTTGAATACAGGATGATCCAACAGCAAGTGTACTGCAAGGACAATGTGGTCAGTCTCAGGGTCATGTGATCAGCAGACTTATCATTATCCAGCTCATCCAAGCTCTGGGGGAAATATCATGATATCGTCAACTCAAAAAGTTACCATATCAAATAGTGGCTTGCTAGTGAAACAAGAGAAGACTATTTTCCACTGTGGATCATCTCACAGAAAATGGCCAATCAGGCATAAAGAAATGTTTGACAGGAAACATGTGCTTAAAGTACATTTAATTTAAAATGTTGGTTTATTCAGAGGAGAACCGAAGTACTACAAGAAAACATTTCAAAGGGTGCAACTAGAAACCAAATTAAATGAACCAATAAAGTATTCTGAATCCTAAGCACCTCTGAGAGCTGCAGAGGCTGAGGTTACATGTCTTCAGCCACAAGAGAAGCCCAGACTCAATGAATAAGCAAGTCTGGCTGACACCTGGTGTAGCTGGAACAGGTACTGGGCAGACAATGGAGGCACTGCTATGAGGGCTGAGGAGAGTAGGGGCGCCTCAAAAGGAATTTTACATGTAGAGAGACACATGTCTGTAAATACTGAGGTACACGTACCCTCAAAGCGTAATGGACTTTAGTGGCCACTCTGGTGGACGTAGCAGATTTTCACCCCTAAGAAGTGCAGATCAGTGAGGATGGCTGTGGACCATTTTAAGTAGGAGCTAATACTATGGGCCTTATTACAATTTTGGCGGACGGAAAAGCCTGGCCGCTGGAAGCCAGATGGGGAGGTTGCTGCCACTGTGGCTGCCTCAACGCCAGGCCCATTACAAGTTTCCAGATGGGTCAGCAGGCGGAAACATCAGTTTCCGCCCGCTGGACCAGCTGGAAACAACCTACAGCATTGTCTCCGGCTCGTAATAGAGCCGGCTGAAATGCTGTAGTATGCAGGATGCTGGCGAGGGGGGGCCCAGCATTGCCCATACCAAGTGCATGGGGAGTACAGGGCCCCCGCCGGGGACCCCTGCACCCGTTCTCTGCCAGCTTTTTCAATGCAGTGCTGCCACCATGAATTCGCAGGTGGAGAACAAAGTCATAATCCCTAGGGCAGAGTTGCCCTGGCAGATTAGGACCACCACGACCGCCAGGCCAACTAATCCTGGCGGTCCGATTGCGGCGCTACTAGTGTGGTCGTAATGTGGCGCTCAAACCACTGATGTGGCACTCAAACCGCCACACTGGCGGTGGTTCAACTGCCACCGCAACCCTGGCAATCATGAGACCGCCAGGTTCGTAATCAGGCCCTATGTATCCAAGCAGCTATGTGGTGAGTAGAATGAAGCGTATTATCAAAACTCAATAAGAGCTCTGTTCACAGGGTATTCCCACAGTCTTGATTAAACATGATGAATGAATGGCCCAACTTTTCTGAAATTGCCACTTCCAGTAATATTAAGTTTATTTCCATAGCAGTCTTACATGCCATTGCTTCGAGTGATAACTTTAACATCTGGCCTAAGCTTTCTGTACAATAGCCTCAATTAAAACTGGAAAGTGTGTGAAAACCTTCCACACGGTTCCCTACACAAATGAGGATATTAAAAAGCAGATACCAGTATACCCACAGAAACAGACAACTATGAAAGGTGCATCAGTTCTATCCGAGGCTAACTTTATGGCTGAATAAACCTCCTATAAAGATAAACTAAAATTCGGCTACGATTTAGTTTAAAAAAGGTACATTTCTTAGTCAATGGGACTTCTTTGTCCACCATCACATGCTCTATGTGATAAAATGGCAAACTGCTTCAAAAAGAACGTTGACAAAATAAGCGAGGCTCTACCTGAGATTGATAAGCAGCATATCTTCTTAACAATTGGCATTTCCTTGCCACGTCCATCACTTTTCTGGTTAACACTAGTGTCCAAACAATGAGTACAAGCACAGCTAAACTGCAGCAACCCTTTATTATCCCTTGAAATCCACTCCACAATTTATCAAACAAAATACTACGTAGTTATGTTCCTTAAATTACCAAAATTTTAAATAAATCTATTCAGGAGGGGACATTCCCTCTATCCTTGCACCATGCAGTAATCCATCCATTTTAGGAATAACAATTCAGTTAATACACATGTGCCTGGAAAATCAAACTACCCATTTACTGCTATTTTCCTTCTCCTTTTTTATGCCACTACAAAGCCACCAGCTTCAGGCCCAAATGAAACATTATCGTCTTTTAACATCTGCGATTCAGGCATTAGACCAAGATTCAAGACAGAAACAGTCCACCTTGAGTTTTTGAGTACTGTTTTAAAGAAGCCTAACTCAGGCACACCATCACTCCTGCACTCACTGGATGTTTCTGCTGCTTTCCACATAGTAGATTTCAACCTTCTGCTAGAATGTTGATAACAGTGAGGAAAGTAACAAGCTCAACCTTTACGTGGTATAAGTATGTTTTGATAGGGAATGCCAAACAAGTCAAACACTATTCATTCGGTTCCATGTGTACATCTTTACCATGTGGCATTCCACAGGGTCCACCAATTACACTTCTCCTACTTAATAATTACCTTCAACAACTCTTTCCAACCATATCAATGATCTGTCACAATTCAATTTCTACCCTGATGATCACAAACTGGTGGGTGGTCCAGCTATCGAGGGGCTGCTCATCAATAGTCACCAATGAGGCTTTGTATATTTTTTTTACATATGTCTTTATTAACATTCTTAGACATTAGATGAAAGAACATATTGCAGTGTCATACAGTAGCTCTATGTAACACATACAATGATGTTGACAGATAACATGTTATTTGGAGTATTCAATTACAGAACAGTGGGGGTGTAGGCAAAGGAGCCACTTCAACGGTATCTAAACAGGACCAACGTGTAACCCCTTATTGATAAGGGCAAGAGGGAGGAAATTGTGTGGAAACACTCTCAGCCCACACCATGTCAGAGCATTGTGGAAATCCACCATCTCAACTAAGCCTCACTAACGCATGGTCAAATCACACATAAGCACTACTAACTGCACTCTTGGCTCCAAGGGGTTCAGACTTCTTACTGCATCAGTTGGTCTTCAGTTCAGTCACACGGAGGGAGGGGAAATCTATCCAAGCTCATGGGTGGGGGGCATTGGGAGCCTCTGCGTCTGGCTCTCAGTCACCTCCCACCTGGTCCACCTTCTCTTCTCATCTCACAAGGTCTCTCTTCGCGTGTTCGTCCATGTGGGCACCGCGGAAGCATACTTCCTCTGCGTCCGCCCATTCGAGTACATCTGTTTGCCATCTGTCATGAGTTGGGGTGCTGCCTGTGCCCAAAGAATGGCTATATAGTGTCTGGCTAGCACCTGACCTTGGAGAGCAAATCTATGATTCTTTTTTCAGCCTTCCTTAGAGAATGGAAGATGTAGGAAAGTACCCTCTTTTTGGCATGGTTACCCTCTTTTTCTGCCTAATGTCAGTGTGTTTGACTGTGTTCACTGGGATCCTGCTAACCAGGACCCCAGTGATTATGCTCTCTCTCCTAAAAGTTTGTATTTCACCCACAGTTGGCACACTGGTGCCCATTATAAGTCCCTAGTATATGGTACTTAGGTACCTAGGGCATTGGGGTTCCAAGGGATCCCAATGGGCTGCAGCATATATTTTGCCACCCACCGGGAGCCCAAGCAAAGGGTTCTTTAGGACTGCCATTGCAACCTGCGTGAAAAGGTGCAAGCACCCTTTCATTGCCACTTTTCACTACACCAGGTTACTTATAAGTCACCCCTACGGCAGGCCTTCCAGCCCAGAGGGCGCGTTACCAAGAACCTGTGTGTATGAGGGCACCCCTGCACTAGCAGAGGTGCCCCCACGATCTCCAGGCCCATTTTCCCAGACTTCGTGAGTGCAGGGATGACATTTTACGCGTATCCTGGACATAGGTCACTACCTATATCCAGCTACATAATGGTAACTCCGAACATAGGCATGTTTGGTATCAAACATGTTGGAATCATACGCCAAGGCTTTTGCAAGCATTGTTTGTATGATTCCATGCACTCTGAGGGCTCCTTAGAGGTCCCCCATTATTGCCATTACAGCCTTTGGAGGGTTTCAAGGCAGCCCAATCTGCTGCCACCTCCCAGACAGGGTTCTGCCCTCTTGTTGCTTGAGAAGCTCGAGCTCAGGAAGGCAGAACAAAGCATTTCCTTTGGGAGATGGGTGTTACACCCTCTCCCTTTGGAAATAGGTGTTACAGGCTTGGGAGGGGTAGCCTCCCCAAGCCACTGGAAATGCTTTGAAGGACACATCTGGCGCATAAACCAGTCTACACCGGTTCAAGGACACCCCAGTCCCTGCTCTGGTGCGAAACTGTACACAGGAAAGGGGAATGACCACTCCTCTGTCCATCACCCCCCCACCCCCTCCCCCAGGGGTGGTGCTCAGAGCTCCTCCAGAGGGTCCCTGGGTTTTGCCATCTTGGATTCAAGGTTGGCAGGGAACTCTGGGAGCATAAGAGTGGCCAGTGCCAGCAGGTGACATCAGAGCCTTCTCCTGATAGGTGGTCACTCAACTAGGTGACCAATCCCCCTTTCAGGGCTATTTAGGGTCTCTCCTTTGGGTGGTTCCTCAGATTCGGATTGCAAGACTCCAGCAGGAATCCTATGCACCCTCCACTTTGACTTCTGACCAACAAAACTGCATCTGGACTCTTCAGGACCCTACAAGCAGCAACAAAGAAGCAAGAGGCCTTCTGTAACATTGTAACTCCGGTTCTTTCCAGCAACTGCAATATTTCCCCGGTCGTGCATCCTCTGAGGACAGCCCGTCTTCAGCCTGCATTAGAAGGAAGAAGAATCTCCCTTGGGGTGAAGAAGTCACTCCCATGCTTCTGCAGGCATCAACTGCGACGACCAGCTGTGTGGATCTCCTCTCTAGCTGAGCTGCGTAGATCCTACATCACGGGTGGTGGACTGAAGTGGTGTGGACGGTCCTCTCTTCCAACTGTCCAACTAGGGTGGAAGTAAGCCCTTGCCTGCCCACGCAGGACAGTACCTCCAAGCACCGCATCCTTTACAGCTGCCAAGGCTTGTTGGCATCCCTCCTCCAAGATCTTCAGGCATCCTAAAGCTCCAGTCCCCAGCACTCCTTACTGCGACACATAGCTCCCTGAGTGGTTCTCCCAGGTTGTGGGAGCCTTTCTCGTAGTGCTGCGTGGGCCTCTTCTGCGGCTCTCCTGTCCCCATCCTGTGGGACTCCTGTGGGTGCTGCCTGACCTTCTGTGGGCTCTGTGTGTTGCTGAGGGCTCCTTCTGACTCCCCCTCCTAGGTAGAGTCCACCTGGTGCGTCCTGGTTCCCAGCAGCTCCACTTTTCCGCTAACCACAAGTTTTGCATGTGCGAAGGCTTGCAGGTGGAATCTGAAGACGCAAATCCGACTGCAATCCTCCTTCCAGCGTGGGACGTCACCTGCATCCTCCAGGAACCCGACTTTGTCTTTTTGGCTGCAGTGCTGACTCTTCTTCTTCATCAGTGGGTCACCTTTTGAACCTTCATCTTAGTGGGTAGGGGCTCCTGACTAACTATTTTTATGCCTATTTCTACATACTAGTGTATATAATTTGTGTATTACTTACCTCCTAAGCGAGTATAGCCTCTATGGTATTTTTGGTATTTGTGTCACCAAAATAAAGTACCTTTATTTTTGAAACACTGAGTGTTTTCTTTCATGTGTGTAAGTACTAAGTGTGACTACAGTGGTATTGCATGAGCTTTGCATGTCTCCTAGATAAGCCTTGGCTGCTCATCCACAGCTACCTCTAGAGAGCCTGGCCTCTAGACACAATACACTACACTAATAAGGGATACTGGACCTGGTATTAGGTGTAAGTACCATAGGTACCCACTACACACCAGGACAGCCTCCTACAGTAGAAGGCTCAGGAGGCTGTATTGAACTGTCCGAGCCAAATGGACCCACATTATCCGGGTCACAGATTCCATGACCTGTGTTGAGTAGGGCTATAGAACCCTGCAACTCCATGTAACTTGGACAAATGCGGCAGGGGACACACCACATTGGCTGTGTGCCTTGGGTAGATCCTGCTAAGTTGCTGTGGGGTCAGATAGGCCCTATCGAGGTAATAGAATTGCGTTAGCGTAAACCTGGCATGACTAGCCGTCTTCTGCATCTATGCCTTAGCTCTCTGCTACTCTGTTCTTTTTTTTATACATTTTATTAGGTCTTGAAAATGATCAATCATCAACAAGGGGATGCAATAATCCAATAGCAGTTCTTTACAGTTAAAGTCACAGTAGTATTATATCAACCAGTCTACCACATATGATACTGTATAGGACACTCGTCCATTTCTTCAAGAATGAGTGCATGCCGTTTGCAGACGTCTAGGTCTCTCTTGGGACGTGATGCTAACTTAATCTAAAAATAGAGTAACCCCTCCCTCCCAAACTGGCCTTAAATCTGCTTCTTGTCCTGTATATTCCATTATTATTATGTGTAGTGGACTGTGGGGAGGAGGGGGGAACACACCAAATCTGTTTCTCATTTCTCCCGGGGCAAGCAAAGTGGCAGAATGAGTGTGCTGGGCCTTGTACAGCTATTTAATTAGGTGCCTCCCCATTCACATGTCATATAGTGCGTGCACCATAGACTGTGCCTGTAGGGTCCATTGTTGCCATATATATTCCAATATATTGATGTGTTTTAGAAATAGAGTGCCCGGTAATGGGTTCTGGGCAATGAACTCTTGGTGAGGGATAAGGTGACCGTCTTCAAAGAGATCCCACAGGGTAGATACTCCATACTCCTCCCAGGAAGTTAGTTGAGATGCAGATAATACACCAGACGGGTTGGGGATGCCACATAGGGGCATGTCAGCAGCAAATGGAGTAGTGGGCCTAGTGAGTCGGAGCGCCAAGTGCCAGTTCCACAGCACATTGTGCAACAACAGAGGTAGCTGCTGAGGGTGTGCGGGTGCCCTGAGTAGTAGCAACGACTGTAACTCCCCGCTATTCAAGCAGGCTTGCGTATAATTAATCTTGTGCAGATGGAAACCCGCCAGCCAATAGGATAACCGCTGCAGTTGTGCTGCAAGGCAATGTGTGCGGAAATTGGGAGCCCCCATCCCCTCCTCGTCCGTTGACAATTGTAGTTTTTAGAGGCTAATGCATCATCGTCCTGTAGTCCATATGAATTCAGTCAATAGTGTATTCAATGTTTTGAAGACTGATTGTGATATACTAACAGGGATGTTTACAAAGTAATACCGTAATCTGGGTAGCATTACCATCTTGGCCAATGCCAATCACCCAGCCACCGATATGAGTAAAGTAGTCCTGAATTTGCTTTGTGCCCCCAAGGCCTTTATCACCTTGTCCTTGTGTAGATTGCCTTTTAGTAAATCAATGTGGGAGCGGTATACTTGTATGTCCAGATAGCTAAATGTTTGATGAGCTACAGGGATATCGAGTGAATCCAAGGGGATGGTGTTGGTGGATGCTAATCCTCAGCGAAAGGAGAATGCCTGAAATTTTGAGTGATAAACTCTCAAGCCAGAGATTGTGCTGAATCGCCCTAGTGTGTAAGCTATCTACTCAAGATCACTGTTGATGTTGCGTACAATTATTAACATATCATCAGCGTATAGGCACACACTGTGTTCATACAGCCCCATTCTGTATACCCCATCCCCTACCTTCTATTCTCAGATTTTGCGCTAGAGGTTCCAACGGGGACAGCGGGCAGCCTTGGCGTGTGCCTCGAGATATCGGGTAAGGTGGTGAAACATGTACACCTGTTTTTTCTCTAGCCTTAGGGTTAGCATATAGTACCTTAAACCATTTAATGAAGACAGCTGGCAAGTTGAACCTCCCGAGCACTGTGAAAAGATAATCCCAGTCTAATGAATCAAATGCCGGTTGCAGGTCAAGGGCATAACAACCCACTCTCGGATAGATGGATTGAGCTGACTCCATCACTTGGTATAGGTGGCGGATGTTCAGGGATGTACTCCTACGAGGTATAAACCCACACTGATCTTAATTAATCAATTGGGGGAGGAGTGGTAAGAGCCTCTGTGCAAGAACTTTGCTAAATATTTTATAGTCCGTAGTTAATATCGACAGTGGTATAATCAATTGGGGGAGGAGTGATAAGAGCCTCTGTGCAAGATCTTTGGTAAGTATTTTATAGTACGTGGTTAATATTGAAAGTGGTCTATATGAAGAAAGTGTTTCTGGTGTGCGGCCTGGGTTCAATAAAGAGGTGACTAGGGCCTGGCTTGATGTTGTGGGGAGCTCATTAAGTTCTTGTGCAGGTTTCACACATTTTCACCAGCCTTGGTATTAGTTGTGCTGGGAATGTTGAATAAAACTCAACAGGCAGCTCTTCAACTCCTGGGGTCTTGTTACAGGACATGACCAATCGTATTCCCTCCTCTGTTATTGGCACTGCCAGTTGTGTGCGGATCTCACCCTCCAGACGAGGGAGAAGGAGGTCCTGGAGAACATTAGTGCATTGATCGGGGTGAAGAGGTCCTGGTTGGCCCTGTACAGAGTCCTATATTATTTTTGAAAAGCTCGATTTACCCCAGTTGTGTGGAGCATTGTTGACCGGTATGTGAAGTCGCTTGGAGGATCGGGACAGGGAATCTAAGTGGCTGTATCATGTACACCAGTAACGCACCAGCCCTGTACCCTTCACTGTGTGCCCCATGTGTCTATGTTTTATGGTCATAGATAGGTAGTTGTTCTAGGATTTCTGTGTGTCGCACCCTTAATTCTTGCAAATCAGATGACAGATTTGGGTAATTGACCGCCGCATGTTTCAAGCTGCCCATTTGGTTTTCAATACTGGTCAGATCCTGTAGGATCTGTCGTCTGGCCCCAGCCGATGATTTAATGGCCACTCCCCTGACCTGACAACTACTTTAAAAGCTTCCCACTCTCCTAATTATGACAAGGCGGTACCCTCATTCATGCCAAAGTAATCATCAATGGAGGTCCTCCTGCAGTCCCTAAAGACAGCATCCTCCAATAGGGTCGGTTGCATGAGCCATATGGGAATTGGTAAGGGGACTCGTTCCCACTGGAGTACCACTTCTAGTGGATTGAGTCTTTGCCAAAAAAGTTGTTGCAGTAAAGCGCCCGCCATGGAAAGGACATGGGATGTGGTCCAACAGGGAGTGCAAACAGTGTGGTGGGGAAAAGAAGGAACACTTACGCATTCCCTCATGATGAGTTCTCCACACATCCACAAGATCCCAGTGGGGGATCCAAGTTGTGAGGGCCTGTGCTTGTTTGACTGAGCTGGTGGTGGGCAGCGGGGGATGCGAGCAGTCCAGTGTGACATCTAATATAGAGTTAAAATCTCCTCCTATGAGCCAGGGAATGTGTGCCCATTCTGTTAGTGTGATGGACAGGTGCTGCAAAAAACCCATCTTGGTCGACGTTGGGACAATAGGCACTCCCCAAAACCACTTATATCCCATTTAGGTGCCCCATAGCGAAGGCGTATCGACCCAGGGTGTCAAATTTACTGCTCAGAATCCAAAAGAGGAGTCCTGCTCGGATACCAATGGCCACCCCCCTGGCAAAGCCCAAGTAGGAGGTGGTGACCACTTGGCCCCTCGATCTAGCTCTAAGCAGGGCCATTTCAGGGGACAAAAGGTGTGTTTATTGCAGGTAAATGATAGATTCCTTATGGCGGTGCAGCTGAGCCAGTACCCTGTGTCACTTTTGGGGGGATCCCAACCCTCTGACAATCCAGTCAGTATCTTGTAACAGCATAGTGTTGTTGCCGTGACCCTATATAGGGGAATACATTATCTGCTGCATTACCGTCTCCCTCCCCCATCATCAACAGAGCATCGAGTGTCAGGTAAAGCATAATTTTGAACATCCCAGCTTTAAGATCCAACATAATACACATGTTTGACCAAACAGTAACTTTCAACTCAACAAACATAATCATGTAACCATGGGTGCATTTGCTTTTGAGGGGGGTCCAAGCAGTACTCAAACCTAGATGGTCCGGGCCACCCCAGAGTGAGTCCTGTAGTGTTCATGGTTCCTGCTTGTCCACCCTAGCTTGTCCGGGATAATTAAAAGGTCATCAATATCTAATCGGCGTTAGGAGGGGAAGTGAACAGAGGAGTCTCTGCGGACCCATCCTCAGTCCAGGGGGAACATATTTGCCTCCCCAAATGACACCTAAGATAAGAAGGAGCAATGGCAGATTGGAGCATCTCGTGCTGCCACCCAGGCTTCCGGATGAGGGAGATTCATTGGGATCAAAATAAAGTCTGCGGCGTGACTGAAGGGAACAACGCCACACTGGAGTTCGAGTCTGAGTGAATTATAGTAGACAATCAGTCCATCTGGGACTCCATGGACTTCACTGTGTACAAAGCTGCAACACTACCTTTGCAGGCCTGCCGGGAAGAGGGCACAGTGTAAGGCATTCTCTTCTGTTGCCACCTGAGCTGTCTTGGCGAATTTCGGTTGAGTTGCTGTGCGCCCTCCACTACCCATTGATGGCGGGCTGTAGGGTATGTGAACTCCAGCCAGTCCCAGGCCAGGGGAGTCAAAGAATAAGGTGCAATCATCAAGCAGTACTTTCAGGCGTACTGGGAATAGCAGTGCGTATTTTAGTCCTCCATCTCGGAGCTGCTTTTTCACCGACTGATATGACGCTCTGCGTCTCTGCACCTCCAGGGTACAGTCCGGGCAAAGTAAGGCTGTTGCATTCTTTACTGTGATGGGTGCCGCTTTCTAGGCTATTTGCAATAGGTGGTCTTGGTCGCAAAAGTTCAGGATTCGGACCACCATAGGGCGAGGCAGCACCCCTGGTGGCGTGCCAGCACCCTGTGGGCCATTTCTACGACAAATATGGTGGAGAAGCCCTGTGGTGCTACCGCCATCTGAAACCACTCCTCAATAAACAGAGTAGGATTGGTTAGCTCTTCCCCTTCTGGCATTGCCACTATTTTCACGTTGTTTCTCCACGCTCGTCCCTCAGCATCCTCTGCGCGGTCATGTAACTGCTGGATTTGCTGTTGAAGATCTGGGATAGCATCGGTGTTCCATGTGTGCTGGGGAGCCAGGTCAGCAAGGGTGCCCTCAGCAGTGGGCACCCTGTCAGCTAATTTCCTGTTGTCATCTCTTAAGGTACCGAGATCTGTGGCAATAGTATCTATACTGTGTTCAATTGCAGCACACAAATCACGTATTTCTTGCACTATGAGGTCCAACTTATCTGCTGGAGGAGCAGGGTTGGTAGGGGGGATGCAGTCCACAGATGCCAACATGGTATGTCTCTTAATGAGGTCCTGGCAAGTGTTGAAGTCCCTGACTTGGGACGGGGTACGTGCCATCTTGGCATGCTTCACTGAAGAAGCTCTCCAGGTCCGACTCCAAAGGTAAGAGACACGCCGGAGGGGCCAGCTCACATGAACCCCCACACCTTTGATCCCTTTATGCTGATGAGTGTTGAAAAAGGATGGTCTTCAGGTACCCTAGAAGGCCACAGGCAAAGAAAGTAGTCTGCACCAGCACAAGAACGACCCCGATCAATGAGCGCCTCCCTGCAGTCACCTCAGACCATACGGAAAGAGGGATGGGGAGTGCCTGCCCTCACTGAGCTACAGGCTTGTCTATGACAGCGACAGGAGGACCCCAATGTGGGATGTCTGTATGTAATTGCAGCTATGAATGTAGTAGTGGCCATGCTTCTGTCTGGCTACCGTTGGGGGTTGGGAGGCAGGCGTGTGTCCTGCAGGCCCTGCAGCGCCCCTGCGCCAGCCGCACAAGCTGCAACCAGTGCTGCAGGTCCCACCAGGCCACCCCCACCACCACAGGCCCTCCAAGCAGCTTGGGCCTCTGAACCAGGGGTCCAATCCAGGATGACTCCTTTCTCCAGGTCTCGCGCCACTAGCCCAGTGCCAGGGAGCTGTGCAGCCACCCCCACACACCGTTACCAGGGCGTGGCCCCCATCACTTCACAGCCCAGGAGGGGTACTGTGCCTCCAAGGGGTGGCTCTCCAGCACTGCAAGGCTGCAGGGGCACGCTGCGGCCAATCAACACAGCATGGCTATATAGGTCCCTGTGTGTCCTATAGCATTTTACAAAACAGTCCAGGCCTTTCATGTTCCACATGAGAAGGCAAGTGCAGTTACCAATCTGATAATTTCAGTACGGATATCCCACTCCCACCCACCACCCTGCCCGCCCCCTCACCCCACAAGGAGAACCGCTGCCATTGCATCAAACAATAATTTACATAAATAATACAACTCCCACCTCCCTCCCCAGGTAAACACTCTCTTTCCTAACACGCGTCTACCCATTTGAGTCACACCCCAATCGCACAAATAACTTGTGTGCAAAATAACAAAATCCCTCTCTATAAGCTGTGTTGTCTCTCAAGGGCAGAAGCAAAATCTGGGCTCGCTACTGCAGGCCTCAGCACCAGGTTAGCCACTATGTCCCTACCACTTGCATACATACAGTCACACAACCGCACAACTGCACTACTCGCCACCTTAATCACTCTCAAGGGAGGGGAAGAGTATCACTTACACTAAGGGTAGGGGTGCGCGGGGGGAGTGCCAACAATCCAGTGTGTCTGTAAATCCCAGCCCGCAGAATGATCCCTCCCCAGAGGCCGAGCTCCGTATACATTACTGCATAGTTAGGCATCTGGATGAGTTGTAAAACAGTCACACTACTGAAGCACAGACATACAACCCCTGCGCATATGCCAAAACGTAGCTGCACCCAGTGTCTTATTAGTGATGTGAAAAATTTTCGTTAAGGATACAGCTCCGTTCAGGGGTCTCCATCAGACCCCCACCAGGCGAGAAAGCCACCTCAATGAGAGTGTTAATTCTATTCTAGCTCAACATTGGTTGGCAGCGAGTCTTCCAGCTGGTCTGAGCCGGTCCAGGCTGATTTGGCAGATGTGACCAACTTCACCAGGGCCCTGGCTTGTTCACGTTCCTATTGCTTCTGTTCCAAGTCCAGCGGGCCATCTTTTCGGATAACCACCCGATCCCCAGATCCAGACCGTTGCCTCCCTCTGCTTTTTTTCCTATGTCCCAGTGGTGCCTCCTGGCCACCTCTAGGTCTGCCTTTGGTGCCTTCCTGCCCCTCTCCCAGCACAAACCTTCCATCACCATGAATCTCCAGCCAGTCCTATTTGTCTTCCGGCATTGTGAAGAAATGTGCTCTGCCTCTGTGTAACACTTAGAGCTTAGCTGGGTACTGCAGCACATATTGGAGAACCATTGCCCTCAAATTCTGTTTAACCCTTCCAAAGGTCTGCCGTTGTTCCTGAACAGACAGTGTATTGTCTGGGAATATCCAGATCACATGATTATCAAAGGTGGGATCTGCCCTTCTACATACTCCCTTTAGAATGGTATCACAGTTTCTGTAATTAAGCATTTTCGCGATGATGGTTCTAGGAGTACCTCCCAGTGGGGGAGGGGCGTAAACAATCGGTGGGCTCTTTCCACTACAACAATTAGGACAAGCCAATGTCTGGGAGCTGAGCCCTAATCCATTTCTACAGGATCAGTTCCGGCATGGGGCATTTAGCTTTTTCCGGGAATCCCATGAAGCGCTGATTACATCTACGGGTCCTCCCTTCCGCATCTTCAACCTGCAGATCCAGCTTCCTGTCTGGGTCTCCAGTACCATACTGTAGATTTGAGGGTCTGCATTTATGAGTGAAGTTCACTGACTTGATTCTCAGTTTCGACTGACATTTCCTTCAATTTCCGGACGTCAGTGCGCAACAAA
The DNA here is from genome assembly GCF_031143425.1 of Pleurodeles waltl. NCBI lineage: Eukaryota > Metazoa > Chordata > Amphibia > Caudata > Salamandridae > Pleurodeles > Pleurodeles waltl. The sequence continues at coordinate 315,547,291 of NC_090437.1, read as the reverse complement.
TTTACATCAAGAACTATTGAATGTATTTTACTTGTGTCGCTGTGCTGAATGCTTCAATGATCGGCAGGATTTGGGTTTCCGTGGGACCCTGTGGGATTTGCGGGCCATCATGGTTTACCGTCTGTAGGCCTCCTGTGGAGCTTTAGCCCCAAACTGTTCCCTGGTGGTTTGTTGCGAAGTGCATACTTTCTTATCTTGGACCATCCCAGACTGTCACCACCGAGGGTCAGCAGCAGCGGCTACACTGTTGGTGTACAGCAAGTCTGACTCCAAGCTGGCGGGGGAGGGGCAGGGTGACTCATTGTCTCCCAGCAGGGGCAACCAGGCATTGGCGTGGAACCGATGTTGAGGGCCACAGCATATCTGTCTTGTCCTCAGTTCCCCAATTGTCGGGGGATGTAGTGGCTCCTAAGTTGCAGTCCCCCCTTGAAGATCTCACAGGGCCAATAGGGGGTGGTAGAAGACCCAGCCACCAAGCAGGTTCAGTCTCAGAGCCACGTGCACTAACCATGGGAGAGGGATGTCCATACTGCATATTTCTGTGAGATACCACACTTCACTTCTCCATAGGCCACCGCTCTGCCCCTACCAGCACCACAGATCCCACATACTTCTGTCCTCCTCACCACATGAAGCCCGGGGTCCCCCCATGCCATAGTTTCGCCACCTCAGCTGGCTACAAACACACAGATACTCCTGTCCAGGGGTGGGGCCTGTAAGGACCATCTGAGGGGGGAGCTTCGCCTTCACAACACTGTGGGTGCAAGTCACCCTACCTCCGGGGTTCACTTGTGCTCAGTTCACTTCTCCATAGGCCAATGCTCTGCCCCCACCAGCACCACAGATCCCACACACTTCTATCCTCCTCACCCCATCAAGCCCAGGGTCCCATCATGCCGTAGTTTCAGCGCCTCAGCTGTCCCCAAACACACAGCTACACCTGTGCTGGGGGGCGTGTAAGGACCAATGTGAGGGGGTGAGCACCGCCCTGACAACACTGTAGGTGCAAGTCACCCTACCTCCGGGGTTCACTTGTGCTCAGTTCAATACCCAAAGTGGGGGGGGAGCCACAGAGGCCAGGCCAACGTATCTTTCCACCACCGTGGGCCCGTTCTTCAGGCCAGCAGTTGCCCAAGGTCTTTGACATGGCCTATAGAGCACGCTGCCATCGCCGTTTCCCTCAATGAGGGTCTCCGGGCTGCTCAGCTTGCCAGCAGACCCGTGGTTGTCCCCCGGGACACAAGTGGGCACTCCACTATCCTCTGACTGCAGCTAGAGGGCCGCGACAAGCAAAGTACTCCTGCAGCAGTGGCTTCAGTGCAGTGCTCCGTCCTTACTTGTTAGGCCAGGCCGTGGCCCACCGGGGCAAGCGGAGGGCCTCCTCCCCACTCGTCCTAGTTTCCCATCCACTCTGGGCCGTAGCCGCCCCAAGTGAAGTCCTCTTGGCACCTTCGACTCCCTGGGAGTTCTACACAGGTTCCCCTCCAGGCAGTCCTGTTCAGAGAGTCCGGGTGGACTCAGCTCCACCAGCGCATCTCCTGCCCCAGCACCAGCAGGCCTCTTCACTCCTCTCTGCTGATGGCTGCTGATCAGGTGACTCGGGACACAAAACTGTTCAAAAGTTGTGCCCACTGATTGCAGCTACATAGTGCAGGCTATCTGGAACTCTAATGCCCACCTGGGTAGGAAGGACGATTTAAGATGCCGTTGGTGGGTTGGGAGCACTGGTTTACTGTGTCAGATCAGCCATCTTGCTGGCCACGCCCCCAAGGGTTTGTATACACAAGGCTAAAACATGGATTGTAAAGCAGCCAACTACAAATAAACAACAGTAAAACATATTTATATTTACTAAGGATTAATAGAAATGCCCAATATTTTGCCTCTCATAGTCTTTTTAGGGAAGATGGATAAGTTACTTACCTTCGGTGAGGCGTTATATGGTAGAAACAATATCAAGTTGCAGATTCCTTACCTTAGAAATTCCCCCAGGTGTCAGTCTGGATCCAGAGATTTTTCTCGAGCAGTACCCCTGCAGGCTGTTAGGTGGCATAGATCGGCTCTGTGTCCGTCGTCATCCACGCCAGTTATGACATCGTGGAACCTATATAAGCACCGCCCCAGCGCGCTGACGTCAGTTTCTTTCAGCGACTTTCCATGCCAAAAGCGCAGAGCCATGAAGAACACTGACCACTGGTGTGTCAAAACTAAAGCTCTTTGAAGGGAGTCCCTGTCCCTAGAAATCAGTTTGCAGAACGAGGAAGACGGGCCTTGTCTTCACCAGATAAGGTGTTACTTCGTTGCAGATTCCTTAGCTTAGACTAGATACCCAAGCAATACCATTGTCAGAGGTGGGTCTGCAAACTAACATTATACCAGAAAGCCCTGCAGGATTGAATGGGCAAATAGCCTGTCCCTACGGACCTGACTGTCCAGGTAGTAGTGTTTAGTAAATGTGAGCAGAGATGTCCATGTTGCTGCCTGACAGATGTCAAGGACTGGAACTCCACGTGCTAACGCAGTAGTCACAGCTTTAGCTTTGGTAGAATGAGGATGCAAACCCCTAGGGGGGTTGCATCTTAGCCAATTCGTTGCACATTTTAATGCAGCGTACAACTCATTAGAAGATGGTCCACTTCTGCGCTGCCCGACCTTTCTTTGCAACCACGTAACTGACAAAGAGTTGATTATCCACCCGGAACTCTTTTGTACAATCAAGGCAGAATGCCAACGCTCTTTTTGGGTCCAGGGGGTGGAATGTCTCCTCTTCCTTAAAAGGATGTGGGGGTACATAAAAAGTAGGCAAGGTGATGGATTGGCCTACATGAAAGGGTGTGACCACTTTTGGCCAAAATGAAGCCTTAGTGCGCAGCACCACTTTGAAAAGACAGATGAAAAGGTAGGGCGGCTTAGATGACAATGCCTGCAGCTCACTCACCCTGCAGGCAGATGTAATGGCCACAAGGAAGGCTGTTTTTAATGTTAAAAGCCTGAGAGGACAATGGTGAAGAGGCTCAAAAGGAGAGTACATCAGGAATGTCAGAAACAAATTTCAATCTCATTGGGGCATAATGAATGGGGATGGAGGAAACATATTGGTAAGACCCTTAAGCAACCTATTAACAATAGGGCACTTAAACAAAGAAGGTTGATCAGGCAACCTAAAAAATGCACAGATAGTAGATAAATAACCCTTCAGAGTGCCCATAGCAGACCCTGCTGGGCCTGAGAAAGGATAAACAACAGGACCTCAGGGAGAGGGGCAGAGCGCGGTCAACAGTCTTGTCTGTGCATCCTGCCTTAAATCTTTTCCAATGACAGGCGTATACTATTTTGGTGGCGGGACGCCTGGCTGCCAAGATAACGTTACAGACTTTGGTTGGAAAGTCAAAAACCGTCAACTTATGCTGCTCAATCTCCAGGCAGGAAGGCAGAGACTGGACAGGTTCAGGTGGAGAACCTTCCCCTGCTGCTGCGATAGAAGGTCCTCCAGAAGAGGCAGTTTAATTGAAGGATTGATGGTCATGCTCAATAGCTTGGAATACCAGACTCTTCATGCCCAGTCCAGAGCCACAAGGATTACTTGGGCCATTCGTTCTTGATCTTGTTGAGAACTCTGAGCAGAAGTGGTATAGGTGGTAAGACGTACAGGAGGCCTGAGTTCCACTGAAGACGAAAAGCGCTGCCGAGCAAGTGCCCCCTTGGAAAATCCAAAGCGCAATACTGCTGACATTGCGCGTTCTCTGTGGAGGCAACAGATTTAATCAAGGCTATCCCCACTGCTGAAAGAGCCCTTTTGCCACCTCTGGATGGAGATGTCATTTGTGATCGACCATGCATTGTCAGCTAAGTTTGTCCGCTCTGATGGTCAGATAGCCCCCCAGATATTGAACCATCAAGGAAATGCCCTGATGTTCCAACCACCTCAAGAGGCGCAGAGATTCTTGACAAAAGGTTTCACAACCCCACACCACACAGCTTGTTTCAGTACCACATGGCGGTGAAGTTGTGCATAAACACCTGCACTACCTTCCCTTTAAGAGATGGAAGAAATGCTTTGAATGCTAGTCTGATCACCCAGAGCTCCAAGAGGTTGATGTGCAGTCCGGACACTGCGGGAGACCAGACACCTCTGATCTTTGCCTCTCCCAGGTGGCCGCCCCATCCCAGGAGTAACGCATCTGTCGCTACTATCAGATCTGGTTGAGGAAGGAAGAGGGGTCTACCTTTGGCCCAATCGCGGTCCGTTAACCACCACTGCAAATCTCGTTCCCTCCGAGCTCTGGACCATGATGGAGAGATTCCCCTGATGCTGTACCCACTGGAGCTTCAGGTCCCAATGCACAGCCCTCATAGGAAATCTGGCATGTGTCACCAACAGGATTCAGGAGGCCCTGAGGCCCAGCAGGCTCAGAGTCATTCTCACCGAAATCCAGAATAGAGGCTGAAACATCGGTATCATGGCCTAAATATCCTGGACTCAACACTCAGGAGGATAAGCCTGAAACTGCACTGTGTCCTGAACAGCTCAGATGTAAGGGAGAGTCGGAGCGGGAGTCAGGTATGACTTTGGCACTGTTATAGTGAACCCCAGCAAACACAGGAGGTCCGCCGTAGTTTGGAGGTTTAACAGCCAGTCAATGAGATAGAGGGAGACTGTAACCCCTGATCTGCGCAGATGAGCTGCAACCACCACCATCACCTTAGTGAACACCTTAGGGGTGCTAATAAGGCCAAAGAGGAGCATAGTGAACTTAAAGTGCTTGTGTCCTACCGTGAACTACAAGTAAGATCTGTGGGCAGGCTAGACTGGAATGTGGTAGTAAGCATTCTGTAAGTCCAAGGCTGCCATCCAGTCTCCTGGATACAGGGCAGAAAGAACCTGAGCCACAGTAAGTTTTTTTAACTTCTCCTTCTTGAGAAAGAGACTGAGGGGCCGAAGAGCTATTATATGGTGGAGGCCTTTGTCCTATTTGGGCACCAGAAAGTAGCAGGAGTAACAACCACAACCTACTTGTGGCACAGGATCCGTCTCTAAGGCTCCCTTGGCCAAGAGAGCCGTAACTTCATCTCGAAGAAGTGCCAAGTTATCTTCCGTCATTTGATTGTAGGTGGTGGCATGGATGGAGGGGTAGTCTCAAAGGGGAGAAAGTAACCCCTTTGGACTATCTGCAAAACCCACATGTCTCACGTGATGGACTGCCAGTGGAGCAGGTGATGGTGGATCCTGCCTCCGAATGGTTCCTGGTGTTGAAGTGTCAGACTAGAAAGGTTTGGCAACAGCTGCAGAGGGGGCCTGGTGGAGATGTCAGACTGCTGACTCCCTGATCCACGAGGATGGTGGATCCCACACGTCCATGGCCACACAGAGGCTGGGCAGCATGCACGGCATGGTGGTTGGAGGGGAACTAACATGGCTGGACGCAGGGCTTGAACCCGGTCTTGTGTGAAGACAGTCCTTGACGAACCAGGAGTGGAAACACTCAAAAAATCTCTGACAAACATCAAAAAAGACCAGTCAATAAGTGACTTGGGGGTAACGCTTTCTTTGGATAAGCGCTGGCAGGCATGGAAAGAAAAGAACTGACATCAGCGCACCAGGGTAGTGCCTATATAGGACTTGCGGCATCATATCCAGTGTGATGACGCCAATGACAGACGCAGTGATGCTGCTCGAGAAAAATCTCCAGATCCAGACTGACGCCTGGGGTGAATTCTAAGATAAGGAATCTGCAACTAGATGTCTCTATCCAATACCCAGGTTCACAATCCAGTATGCAACCAGTTTTCCTTTTAAATCCTTCCTTGAAGATGCTCCCATAGGTCAAAGCGGAAATAAAGTCAGTCTTCTTTCAATTGTCTCAGTGGGAGCCTCCTTTCAGTCTCCCGCCGCCAACTTACACTACCTTTTAGTTAGGTTATTATTGACCTCCTGCATAGATCACACAAACTCTTTATGATTTAAACAGATTTGTTGGGCAGTACAAGAGTGAAACAAACAATCATAAGAAATACTAAATCTCAAATGCTTCTCAGTTCAATAAGCACTTCTCCAAGTACAGGAACTCATTATTATAGTTACAGCCTGCATTTCTCCGATTCCCAGAAAAAGCATAGAGGGGGGAGGGAACAGTGGGACAAGGAGGGAGGCAGAATGGGATGAGAACAGGGTCTCAGAAACATTCCATACACTGATCACTTAGTTCATCTCCCCAACAACTCAATAGGGGTAAGTTTAGATGTGCGCTGGTCATGTCACAAGAACACGCTTTTCAAGTTGCCAATCCCCTGCTCGTTTGGGCTACGGCCAGTTCAACTCCAAAATGCCTCTCTCACTCAGGGTTATGCAGGTACCCAGAGGGCATAGCCAACCCTGAAAAGGGAATTTCACCAGAGCCCATTAAGAACACATCCACTCGTCAAAATGATTAGCTACGCACCCCTAACACTGTCTTTGTGGATCACTAAAGCACACAGATTGATTTCCGCACTGGATCCCTCTCTAAGGAACACTCCTATGGATAAGTAATGCTCTATGGATCTCCGTCTTGTTTTTAAGGTTTCCAGGGAGCACATGCTCCGTGAGAACGTGTAGGGGCAGGGTCTCAGTCACTTCTTGTCTGGCAATAGGAGGAAACCCTAAAACTTGCGTTGAAGCAGCTCAGGCTCTATATGCCAGGCACTCAGTATCATTTTCAAAATGCACCATCACTGTGAATGCACTGTCTTTACATTTCCCATGGTGAATAAGCTCTTCTCTGAGACTGTGCCAAGGTCTCCAATGCAACCACTTTCTTTCCCACTCTCTGGAAGTATGTCTCTGCGTTAATGTCTCTTGAAGACAACTCTGACTTCTTTTTCTCTGCTTTGCGGCAGGAGCTGGAGAGCCACTGTCTCACCTCCATTCATGAAGCACTGCTAGCATTTACCCTCCATCTGAGTGGATGCCCAAACACCCTGATTCTCGTGGTTTTCTATATGTGGAGGAGAGGAATCAATCATGGGAATGTGCTCATTCGGGCTACAACCAGTTCCCCCACAAAATATATCCATCCTCAAGACAGCTAAATAGCATATCTGCCTCAAAAGGGGAGCTTTACTGAAGCCCATCAAGAGCATTTCCACTTGTATGCTTGACTATGTTCCCACACCATGGAAACTCTTTATATGCAGGACTCCCCGAGTACCACATTCAGAAATGTCATAGTTTTGAGAATGCTGAGGATGTTGTTTCGAGAAAAAAAAGGGATCACGAGCAAAATGCATTTCAATATTGTCCAATGGCATCTAAAGTTACATTTACGATATTATTGGCCAGATGTGCGAACATTCAATTTTGTAATTCACAACTTGTGACTTTTACTAAATCACAAATTGTGAGTCACTTAACTGTATGCAGGCATGCATAAGGGTATGAAATAGTGATTCATTAACATTTGCAAGACAGATAATCATAATTCAGAAAAAGTTACTAATTACTAGTGGTACATTGGCAGCTACTGATGATGTCAGTGAAGTGAGACCACTGCCACACCCATAGAAAGACTGGCTGGAGATCACTTCTACAGTGAATCAGGGACCCCAGACCTGTGGGAAATGTCCGGCCAGAACACGGCAACCATACAGGGAGAGCAGAATGGTCAAAGGAGGAGGTTTTCAGACAAAAAGGCGCATATGCTAATAAAGGAAGTATCAGCACAAGATCAACAGTTTTGGAGGACAGTAAGAATAGCTCCTGGTTCAATGAAAATACATATATGAGATACTATCCAAACCGTTTACGTTTTGTGGGAAAATAACAATACAATACTGAATGGTTGCAGGAAAGGACAGATGACGTGAATTGGAGCACGGGCATTACCATTGCTAAATATTGTGAAGGGGAGGTTTTACCTTGGTGCCCAGTTTCCCCTTTCACCACGGGCAGTTGTTAGAGCCCAGTGTGTGACGTGGGGAGGAATCACAAATTTTCTAGCTTACGCAACAAGAATTTTCAATTCTATTAAGGACACGGAGGCGAGGATTACGCTTATCTATTATCTTTACTGCAACACACAGCAGCCAATAACATTAAAGAAAATATGAAACTACATTTCCCATCATCCTTATCAGCCTCGTAATGACCCTCCAATCTGGCAGCATATTCACTCATAAAGTCCGAAGCAAGCAAAGTCCATCCTCTTTCTTTGTATGTCTTTAACCAGATAACTGAACCAATCCTAGCAAAACTGAGATCGTCATTAGCAGAACCTCAACCGGAACTCAGATCGAAAAGCACAACGGTGCCAGAAAACATCAGGACATTTCCAAGACATCACAGAAATCATCCGCTTCCATCAGGTAGTTTTCTCATCTAAATAAATAAAGAAAACGGTAACATCTTGACCCTCATCAATATTTGAACGCATTTGAACATAATAATGCCAAGAATGTAATAAATAATAAACTTCATACAGGGTGGGAACATTTCAGATTTTTCGATTGTTAATAAACAACTCTCCTGGGTGGGATAATCCTCGCCTCCGTGTCCTTAATAGAATTGAAAATTCTTGTCGCATAAGCTAGAACATTTTTGATTCTATGTCAGGACCGGAGGTTTTGGATTATGCTAGTTCATAGCTGAGCAATCACATTAGAAACAACATCAACAATTGGTTTATGATAAAATAACTTAAATGTAGAGTCTGATGACCAATCAGCTGCTGTCATTATATCCTCTAATCTGGAGCATGCACTAACGGCTTTAGATGCCATAGCTCCTCTAACAGAGTGAGCTCCAAAAATGGAAACATTTATTCCAGCTTCTTGCAACAAAGCTCTGACCCATCTTGCAAGAGTGGCAGAAGAGACTGGCCCAAAGGGTTTTCTCAAAAAAATTAACAATTGTCCGTGCACATCTCTTCTTAATTCTCTAGTCACATCTTCATATGATTTTAAACAATTTACAACACAAAGTTTGGAATTGTCCCTGAACACTGGATAACTAATACATTTAGAATTTGATTTTGTGCGTTTAGAAATACGAAAGGAAACTCCTGAAGGAGTAAAAACTCTACCTGCAATATCCAGTGCTTTGACATCAGAAACTCTCCTGCATGAGATTAAACAAAGCAACATAGTCAATTTTGCTGATAACTGTTTCCTTGAAAGGCCCCCGTTAGCTGGCCAAGCCATCAGGAATCTTAAAATGACATTTACATCCCAAAGAGATTAATACTTTGGAAGAGGCGGGCGAAGCATACGAACACACCGTAACAGTTTACAAATTAGTGGATGTTCACCAACTGGTTTCCCATCTACATGGGGGTGTTTAGCCAAAATGGCTGATCTAAATTATTCACTGTTCTGTATGCTAGACCCTGAGCCGCCACATGAGACAAAAAATTTGCAATCATTTGCACTGTGGCCCCCATGGGATCCACTTTCCTTTGATCGCACCAATCCACCCATCCCTTCCAGGCAGAGGCATATCGTTTATGCGTACTAGGTGCCAAGGATTGGGCAAGAAAAAATCTAGCGTCTTCTGAAATTCCCGGACCTTGAGAGGATTCCCCGAAATCCTCCAAGCTATGAGTACCAACCGGTTCTCCAGGATCAGGGGATGAGATTTCCCCAGAGGGTCTAGTAAGAGGTCCCAGGACGGGAGGATTCGAACCAGGGCGGCGCAGCACAAACTTAGAACTATCGGAAACCATGGTTGTGCTTTCCAGTACGGGGTTATCAGAATCACCTCTGCTTTCTGCTGAATGGTTTGCAATAGAACCTGTTGAATCATGGAGAAAGGGGGAAAAGCAAAGTGAAGATGTCCCTCCCAATTCTGGAGAAACGCATCCGAGCTGAGGGCATTCGGATCTGGTCTCCAACTGAAAAAGAGTGGGAGTTGGGAATTTAGACAGGAAGCAAAAAGATCTATGTTGCATGGGCCCCAGAGGCGTTCAGAAACTGAAAAATTCTGGGCTGAAGGTGCCAATCGCTGGCATCCCTCAGATACCTTGAATTCCAGTCCGCCACTAAATTAATTCCCCCTGGAATGTATTCCGCTGACACCGAAATCTGGTGAGCTAGGCAAAAGTGCCAAAAATCCTTGGCAATTTCCGCCAACATCTTGGAACGAGTTCCCCCCAGTTTGTTGATATATCGAACCGCGGAAATATTGTCCATCTTCAGGAGAATGCAACATTTTGATTTAGACAGGGACAAAGTCTTCACTGCGAAGGAGCCCGCTAGGAGTTCTAGGCAATTGATGTGGAGTTTGAGTTCCTCTGGGGACCAGCGACCCCCTGTTTCTATCTATCCACATCTGGTACCCCTGCCCCATCTGCTGGCATCTGATTCTATGACCACTTCTGGAACCGAGGCAAATATCGCTCTGCCGTTCCAAGCGTCCATATGATTTAGCCACCATTGAAGCTCCGTCTGAGCGTCTTGGGAGAGTACAATCGATTCAGAATATGTCAAACCCTGTTGAAGATAAAGGATCTTCAATCTATGAAGAGCCCGATGATGAAGAGGGCCCGGGAAAATGGCCTGAATAGACGATGCTAGGAGGCCCACCAGACGGGCAAGTACCCTCAAGGAAATCGAAGGAGCTAACAAGGCTTTCTTCAATTCTTTCTTTATAGCAAGCCTCTTTGTCAGAGGCAGTTTCAAAAGAGCCGCCACAGAATCTAACCTGAAACCTAAGAATTCTATATTCTGAACTGGGATAAGTTGAGACTTCTCTATGTTTATGATGAAACCGAGATCCTGAAGGAGCTGCATCGTCCATGAAAGATGGAGATGAGCGAGGCGTTCTTCCTGGGCCATAATTAGGATGTCGTCTAGATAAATGATCAAACGGACTCCTTTTTCTCGCAGCCATTGCACCACTGGGCGCATCACTTTCGTGAAGCACCAGGGTGCTGACGAAAGGCCGAAGGGAAGGGCCGTAAATTCGTAGCATTGATTTAGCCAAAAGAACTGAAGAAATCTGCGATGAAGGGCAAAAATTGGAATGGTCAAATACGCATCTTTGAGGTCTAAACGGACCAACCAGTCCCCCTGTTGTAACAGGTCCCTGAGAAGATGAATACCCTCCATCTTGAAGTGTCGATATATTATCCAAGAGTTGAATTGCTTCAGATTGAGGACTAAGCGGGACCCTCCCCCTTTCTTCTGGACCAGAAAGATCGTGGTGATGAATCCCCTTGGATGCGGGTACGATTCTACAATGGCACCTTTTAGTAACAACGCTTTTAACTCTTGATCTATAAAAAACATCTCTTGTTGGGAAAAAAGGAGAGGGTGGGGAATCTCGGATTGAAGGGGTTCAGAGTAGAATTCTAGTTGGTAGCCCGAAATGGTGTCTAGCACCCAGACGTCTTGAGTAATCAACAACCAATTTTGCATAAACTGACTCATTCTGCCCCCCAAAACAACTTCTGAATGGGGAATTAGACTCACCTGTTTGAGAGGCATTTTGTCCATAATACCCTCCTCTGCGAAGTCCTCTGGGGTTACGACCCCTGTATCCATGGTTTCTGTTGGGATAGAAGTTGGGGTTGGGTTGATAATTGGAGTCCCCACGAGATCTTTGGTAAGGGCGGGAGGTCTGTGAAGAGACGAGGGACCCCTGAAACGCCCGGCCCGCTGAAAAAGGCCACTGCTAAATACTTTTTTAATGGAAGTTTGGGCTTTGTCTAACGCCGAAAAGGAAGCAACGTATTTGGCAAGATCTTTCACAAATTTGTCACCAAACAAGAGTATTTTAGCCGCTAGCCCAGTGTCCGCTGGGGCCAATTCTGACAGTTTGGGGTTGATACAGAGGAGGAAAGACTTCCTGCATTGGGTAGACATTGAACAGTTCACATTACCCAGCAGGCAGATGGCTCGCTGTGCCCATTCCAACAGGGTGTCAGTGTCGATGGGCTCTTGCGACTCTTGCCTGGATGGCCAAATCCAGGATTTTGGTAAGGGGACCTGAGATGTCCAAGAGTTTATCTTAACAACCCCGCCAAGCTCTATCAATCCCCTTCTTGGGGTCTCTGGAAAATTTCTTTAGAAAAGTGATCATATGTGGGTCCAATTCTGGAGTGTCCGCTACTTTTCCCTCGAGGGCTGGGAGAGGATATTCTGATCTCAGAGTATTGCGAACATCTTTCTCAAAACTTTTTCTGAGTCTGGATTGGACGTAAGCCGCCACTTCCGGGCAGGGAGTCCATTCGGTTGATTTTGGGTGGATGATATTATCTGGGTCGAAGAGCAGGTTCTTCGCTGGAGGGGAAGAAGAATCATGACTGTCTAGATGGCGCTTTTTTGGATTTATGTTTGCCCTTACGTTTGTCTGAGGAGGACTAATCCTCTGAGTCGGAAGTAGAGGGGGGGTTCTGAAGAATCGTGTGTAGACTGTGCTGTGTGAACAGAGCCCTGTTAAAAAAAAGTGCCATATTCATGGTCATTTAATACCGCATTAATTGTATGCTCAAAGGGGTCTGAATCAAATCGGCCAGGCTCATTTATTTCAACCTCATTAGGGGTGGGGTTCCCCGAGCCTGCACCAAAACGTCTGCGGCCAAAATTAAATATAGGTTGGGCAAAAGGGCGTAAAGCTTTAAACTAAAGCCCTATTTACAGAGTCTTACAAATAAAGAGCCTCAACCAGGCATTCTTCCATCTGATGGCCTTCTGAATATTCCCCATCTTGTTGAGCCATAATGAGAAAGGGGGGGTCAATATGGCAAACAGAGGTCCCAATAATATTATTAATATTGCCAATTAGCAATGGGGGGGAGGAAAAAACCCCAGTGTCCAAAAGGTCAACAGACCTTCCTTGCCGGTAGAGCTCAAATACAATTTACCTTAAAAAGGATATTCACTTGTTTAAATACACTTTAAAAAAAGAAGAAGAACTTAGGGCAGTCAGAGTTCCTGATGGGCCTGGCACCTGATCCTCCTAGAGCAATGCTCTCTTAGTATCATTGCAGCCCCTCCCGGCGTGTACAGGAAAACGAAGTGTCAGAGGAGCAGAGAAACCCTCTCTCCAGCGATCGCGCTAGCAAGGAACCAAGATCGTCTTGGTTGGAGCATGCACGATCGTCGGAGAAGAAAGGGGACTACTCTCTGAGGCTGCGTTTCTCCAAGGCCCCCCACCGGCAAGACGTTCCGGAGAAAACGATCGTCGATCGTTTTTAAAGAAACAACGAAAAACTGCTGTTATGAGTCAACATTTATAGCTTTACAGACACTAAAAAGAATGAAACACTCTTAATACAAAAACAATAAAATTGAGGCACTTATCTCTGGTGCGAAGCAGCAAAGAAAGGGGACGGACTTTGCTTGCTTCCGACTTTATGAGTGAATATGCTGCCTGATTGGAGGGTCATTACGAGGCTGATAAGGATGGTGGGAAATGTAGTTTCATATTTTCTTTAATGTTATTGGCTGCTGTGTTTTGCAGTAAAGATAAGAGATAAGCGTAATCTGAAGCTTCCGGTCCTGACATAGAATCAAAGAGAGGGGGGAAGTGAGAGTGTGCGATTGAAGCCTTGCTCGCAGCCCTCGTGTGATAAGAGGCCTCTGTGTGGTTTATCCAGCACGGCGTGCGCAGCAGGTTCACAGACCATACCTGCAAGTTTACAGTGTTCCAGTAGCAAAGATGAGCTATCGGTAAAACTGTAATAGCCATCTTTTGATGGACACGGACGAAGTCTCGAAATGATTATACGCCAAAAGAAAGGGAGCAACACATTCTGTTGACGAATATCAGATGTAGGCCAACTGCCACCAAAAGTACAGAAGATGCAAATGCAATCCCATCTACTGGCAAGTCCACTGTCACATAGAAAACATAGATTTGTTGAATGCCAGAAAAGTGTTTAAAAGTTAAACACTTTTAAAGAAAACCGCACTCAGGCCAACTGAAGTCTAAAAATAAAATGTTTTAGGGCCAACTTTTGGTTGACCAAAGGACCAACCGATAAAGAGGGTGCCTCAAAACTTATAAAAGTGAGTACTACTAAGCAAAGACAAGACACACATACATAACATTTACCAAATAGGCTTTCAGTGGGAATCACATGGTTTCGAGCAAAACAAAAGGACTACTCAAACGATGGAGACTGTGGGGCATATTTATGTTTGCACATAATTAGTGTCATTTTTTTTTTTTTACTCTAATTTAGTGCAAAACTAATTCCATATTTATACTTTGGTGCTAGACCCGTCTAGCACCAAATTTCTGGAGTTAAAGTCATTTTTTGGACGTGTATACCTACCTTACCTTAATGAGATGCAAGGTAGGTGTTCCCGTGCACAAAATGACTCTGGCCTTAACGCCATATTTATACTCCTGTGCAAAAATGTTGCACTGGAGGGAAGAGAGGGCGGGGTAAAAAAATGGGGCAAAGCTTGCTTTGCCCCATTTTTTAACGCCTGGGTCAGGCAGGCGTTAGGGGACCTGTGGGCCTATTTCCATGGTGGAAAACCATGGGATAAGCCCACAGGTGCCCTCCCCAGGCCCAAGGGACACCCTGACCCACACCAGAGGGACAGCAGAGGATGGGGGACTTACCAGGTAAGTACAGGTAAGTATTTTATTTAATTTTTCAAAGTGCCATAGGGGCCCCTGAAATGGGCCCCCATACATGGCACAGGGTGCAATGGCCTTCCCCATGGGACCCTGGTCCCCTGTGCTGGCCATTGGGGTGATGGGCATGACTCCTGTCTTTCCTAAGACAGGAGTCATGTGGTATGGATGGTTTTGCATCAGAAAATGACTCTAGGCAAGTTAGAGTTATTTTGTTTTACTCTAACCCGCCTAACGGCATTTTTTGGTGCAAAACCCCCTTCTTCCATACCGCCCGCCCCACCCAAGTAACGTCATTTTTTTTACACTAGCCTACCCTTTGCACTGGCTTGCACCATTCCATAAATATGGTGTCCGGCTGGTGCATAGAAATGGTGCAAGCCTGTGCTAAACTGTTTGGTGCAAAACTGCGTTAGTGCAGTTTTGCCCCAAAAAGTATAAATCAGGGCCTGAGATCGTGAGAAACGACATCAATCTTCGGTTATAAAAACGTAAACGTTTTGGCTAAGCAAGCTAATTAACACGTTCTCGAGTCGAGATGTGAAAGAGAGACTACAAGGGCCATATTTATACTTTTTTGTGCTGCATTTGCGCCATGGTTTGACGCAAAAGCGGCATAAACTTACAAAATATAATTGCATTTTGTAAGTTTTCGCAGCTTTTGCGTCAAACAAATGGTGCAAATGCGGCGCAAAAAAAGTATAAATATGGGCCCAAATGTCACAGAAAAACACATGAAAAAAGAAACCGCTGACATGGCTGCAGTTGTTAGAGATACTCTAAAGCAATGATTTCCATTTTGAACGCCTCGCTCTGGCACCATTTATTAGTGCAATGAAGGACACATCAGCAATCATTGAACTATTTGATTACAAATTCATTAGAGGCTCAAAGATTTTAAAGAATCATAATGAGATTTCAAATCGATTTAACCACTGTCATCAATTGATTTCAAAGGATAAGATGGAGAAGTATAATTTGTTGGAGTAATGTCGTTGATGAGGCCATGCAAACCTAGACAATATTGTAAATCAATACACTGACAGCAAAATGACCAATACAATTGCAAGAATCTTCATTTCCAAATTCCAGCATCTTTCAGCCAAGAGAACCCATCCAATCATCAATCGTGTGCATGCTCTTAAGGCTTTCACTAATTGGCTCAATCTGTTCATATATGACTAAAGAAAGGTCAAGTATAAAACTGAATATTCAACAATTGCAGAAACACCGCCTTTACCAACCAGGCCAAAAACAAGAGCTATTCTACTCTGTAAAAATAACAGTTTGCTGTACGTCCAATTGGTCAGACGTCAACCTAAAAGCTACGGCAACTGAATTTGCTACTTTCTCCAGTACTTTAGCTAGTTGTTGAATTCTGTAGATGGAGAATGCTACGTCATAGCCAGTAAAATAGATAGCAAAGAAACAGGCAGAATCTGAAATTTCTCCCAGAAATCTTTTATGGAGGGCATCAAGTCTAGCCTGAGTGTGCCTTATGACATTTACAACATAAGCACCATTCAGGACAGTCCTTCATCAACCAAGCAAATGCCCTGTTGCCGCAGGTGGAAAAGGTTCCAGGGTCCAGGTACAGAGAACCCATGATGGGAGTACAGGGAAGTAGAGAGGAAGTTCAGAGTCAGATTGAGCTGTGTAGTAGAAGTTACAGTTCCCTACCATGATGTTACCATTTGAAGCTTCACAACTTAGCCCATAAGCAGTGCAGGCAAGGTGCAAAGTGGGTGGTGAAATTTTAGTTGCATAATCACATTCAGAAGAGGAAGCACCATGCAGATACGTTTCAAGGCTTTGTTCATCTATATTGAAGGGGATAGGAATCATAAATCCTCCTGCTTTGGGATCAGTGGGTGCGTTAGTGGGCACACATCCAACATGAAGAAAAGTTGAGTTCGGCTTGTACTGCTCCAGGAAATGTCGGAAAGTATTATGACAAGAGAGTGAAAGTTGGTTTCGGAGGGAAGCAGCACTCATAGTGCTGCTGATTTCTTCATGCTAGCCAGCCAGTCCTTCTGAGTACAACCACACAGTAAGCCGTCCAACATGGCTCCCAGCGAAGGGAAGTACCCAGACCCTCTGAGGGACAGGTAGCTGGGAGGCCTCCAACTACTGGCGTTGCAGGCTGCAGCTGTAGGAAGCAGGAGGTGTTGCATTATGCCAAGCTCTGTACAGATGAGCAGCAATAAAAGGAGCAATCTCCAGCACTGGTGGCAGGGTACAGTGTTCAGTTGAGGTACCAGTAGTTTGTGCAGCAAGAGCAGAACACCTCCCCAGCTGGCAGGGACAGATGCAGAGGTGGTTAGTCCTGCAAGTCTAGAGTTTTTTTGTTCAGTGGTCCTCATGCAGTGCAATGTGTGAATCCTCTGAGGTAGTCCTTGCCCCTCCAAAGCTGTCTTCATGGTGGGGAGGATTTGATAATGACCTCACCAATGGGGTTGGAGCACAAACTTTTGCTGACGGACCTTGTAGGAAGCTGGCCTAGTGTGTGGTGAGCACCTATGGTGTTAACACCTTATACCAGGTCCAGGTATCCCCTATTAGTGAAGTGTAGGCAGTGTCTAGGAAACCAGGGCTCTCTAGAGGTAGCTATGGATGAGCAGCCAAGACTAATCTAGGAGACATGCAAAGCTTATGCAATACCACTATAGTCACACAGCACTTACACACATGAAAGAACCACACAATGTTACAAAAATGAAGATACTTTATTATGGTAACACAACTACTAGAATACTATATAGGCAATACTCCAACTGCAGGTAAGTAAATACACTATTATATACACTTTAGCAATCAGGAAATAGCATAGAAAGCAATAGCTCTTGGTAAAAGCAATAGCAGACAGTGAGAGCCCTAGGGGAGGGCCAAACTATATACTAAAACAGTGGAAAGTGAAAGGCAGTCCCCCACCCAAAGAAGTGGAATCAGTGAACTGCTCTACCTCCCGTGGCTCAACCTTGCAAGTAGAGCCCTCGCTCTCCTGAACCCCTGAACCCTGTCAGGAGTTCAGATCCCTCCTCCACCCGCAGGCTTCTGCTTGCGCCTCATCCCTGGTGGCTAGTGGGAGAGCTTTGCTTTCCTGCTAGGCTGCCTCTCTCCTCCCTTTCTCCACTCAACTCTCCGTGCGCTCCATTTGTGTCTGCCCCCCTGTGCCCCTGCTGCCATTTGCTCTCCTGTGTGCCCTTGGACTTGCTTCCACTTTGCCTTTTTGCTCTTCCTGCACTTTTTCTGCCTTTCCCTCCACTCTCTCTCTCACTCCCGCCCTCCTGCCTCTCTCTCTCCCCCACCCCTGCAGCCCCACCCCCCTCCGCTTCCTTGCGCTGCTCTCCCGCCACTGCTGTCCCTGCAGCCTGCCCCCTTTTTTTGTGTGCCATTTTCACCCCTGCTTCCGCCTCCCTGCTGTCCTCTCCTCCCTACTTAATGACACCCGCTGCACGGTAGGTTGAGCAATACCACTGACCTGGTAAGTGAACTGTTCTACCTCCTGTGGTTCCACCTTGGAAGTAGAGCCCGATACTCCCCTGAACTCCTGACCCCTGTCAGGAGTTCAAGGCCCTCCTCCACCCGCAGGCTTCTGCTTGCGCCTCATCCCTGGTGTCTAGTGGGAGAGCTCTGCTTTCCTGCTAGGCTGCCTCTCTCCTCCTTTTCCCCACTCCTCTCTCTGTACGCTCCGTGTGTGTCTGAGCCCCCCATGCCCCTGCTGCCATTCGCTATCCTGTGTGCCCTTGGACTCCACTTCCACTTTGCCCTTTTGCTCCTTCTGCACTTTTTCTGCCTTTCCCTCCACTCTCTCTCTCACTCCCGCCCCTCTCTCCCCCTCGCCGCTGCTGCACCTGTGGCCCCACACCCTTCCACTTCCTCGCGCTGCTCTCCCGCAGCTGCTGCCTCGCGGCCATGCCCCTTATTTCGCGCCATTTTCGCCCTGCTCCCGCCTCCCAGCTGTCCTCTCCCCCCACTTCCTACTTAATGCGGCCGCTGTGTGACCAAAGGCGCGCCAAAGACAAGCCCGTCTGCGCCCGTCCGTGCCTGTATCGCACCCAGTGCCGGAACCCCTGGCTCTCGTCCCCCCCATAGCTGCCACGCACGTCTTCGTTACAACACTACCCTCCGCGCCCTCAACAGCAGCCGCTCTCCTGCCTGCCTTCAAGCCTCCCCGCAGACCACCCACGGACCCTTCTCCTGCCGGAACTGCACCTTCACCAGGCTCCACGCCAATGACCTACCCACCAAGGCAGGACGCAACCATCTCAGATGTATCCTTCTTAACACCCGCTCCATCCACAAACATGCAGTAGAACTATGGAATCTTATTGACTCAGCTTCCCCAGACATCGCCTTCCTGACCGAGACCTGGATGAACCCCTCCTCAGCGCCTGACATCAGACGTCTACAAGATCACCCGCAGGGACCGCTCCAACAAACCAGGAGGAGACATCGCCATGGTCCACAAGAACACCCTCAGGATCACGACCAGCACTGAAGACACCCTCAGCACCGCTGAATACCTGCACTACCAGATCCACACAAACCCAAACACCACCCTCCGAGGGACCCTCGCCTACAGGCCCCCGGGCCCCAACAGCAGTTCAGCGACTCCTTCACCGACGTCATCAGCACGCACGCTCTCACATCGCCTGACTACATACCCCTTGGAGACTTAGGCCCTCATTCTGACCTTGGCGGGCGGCGGAGGCCGCCCGCCAATGTCCCGCCGTCAGATTACCGTTCCGCGGTCGAAAGACCGCGGCGGTAATTCTGACTTTCCCGCTGGGCTGGCGGGCGGTCGCCTTCAGACCGCCCGCCAGCCCAGCGGGAAAGAGGCTTCCACGATGAAGCCGGCTCGGAATCGAGCCGGCGGAGTGGAAGCTGTGCGACGGGTGCAGTTGCACCCGTCGCGTATTTCACTGTCTGCGCAGCAGACAGTGAAATACATGTAGGGGCCCTCTTACGGGGGCCCCTGCAATGCCCATGCCAGTGGCATGGGCACTGCAGGGGCCCCCAGGGGCCCCGCGACCCCCCCTACCGCCATCCGGATCCCGGCGGTCCGACCGCCGGGATCTGGATGGCGGTAGGGGGGGTCGGAATCCCCGCGGCGGTGCAGCAAGCTGCGCCACCGCGGAGGATTCAATGGGGCGGCGGTACACTGGCGGGACCCCGCCAGTGGTGCCGGTCCGACCGCGGCTTTACCGCCGCGGTCGGAATCCCCATTGGAGCACCGCCGGCCTGTCGGCGGTGCTCCCGCGGTCCTCCGCCCTGGCGGTCAAAGACCGCCAGGGTCAGAATGACCACCTTAAACTTCCACCTCAAGAACACCAACGACAACAACTCCACCACCCTGCTCAACAACCTCTCCAACCTTGGCCTCAAACAGCTCGTCACGACACCGACCCACTCCTCAGGACAGACACCCGACCCTATCTTCTCCGCCAGCAAACACGTCTCTTTCAGCCACACCAGCGAACTACACTGGACAGATCACTGTTGCATCCACTTCTCCTTTAAGAATCCCACAACACACCATAACCCACAACCGATTCCCCACTGCAGATAGAACAAGGTCACCGAAGACCAACTAATCACTACCCTCTCCCGGCACCCACCCACCGACACCACCGACTGACACAGCTGCCCGCAACATCAGGCAATGGATCAACATCTTTGCCAACACCCTCCCCGATCAAAAATCCCTCCAACAGACACACCGACAGAAAGGCCTTCTGGTTTAATGCCCGCCTCTACGAATCAAAGTAGACATGCCGAAGACTCGAAAAGAAGTAGAGCCAAGATCAGACACTGGACAATCACAAAGCCTTCAAAAACGCCATTCGCAGACACCACCAACTCATCTGTACCAACAAAAGAACCCCCTTCAAAGAACGCATCAACAACAACACTCACAGCCACAAGGAGCTCTTCAACATCATGGAAGAACTCTCCAACCCCAGCTCCAACGGCAACAACAACCCGCCATCACAAGACCTCTGCGACTCCCTAGCCTCCTACTTCCACCGCAAGATCGCAGACATCCACAACAGCTTCAGCACTCAGCCCCCCGGAAACCACCAACACCACAGACCTACCACCGACCAGCCGCCTGCTCTCCTGGACCCCCGTCAACGACAACAACACCATCAAAATCATAAACACTATCCACTCCGGCTCACCATCCGACTCCTGCCCTCACCACATCCTCAACAAAGCAAGCTCCATCATTGCACCCCAACTCCGGAAGATCATCAACAGCTCCTTCGAGTCCACCACCTTCCCGGAGAGCTGGAAACCCAAGGCAGACCCAAAGGACCTCAAGAACTTCCGGCCTATCTCCCTGCTCCCGTTCCCGGCAAGAAGGATGTCAACAGACAAATTATCCGCTTTCTCGAGGAGAACAACACTCTGGACCCTTCCCAATCCGGATTCCGTAGCAGCCACAGCACCGAAACTGCCCACATCGCCGTCACCGACGACACAGGAACCATAATGGACAGCGGCGAAACCGCAGCCCTCATCCTCCTGGACCTCTTAGCCGCGTTCGACACTGTCTGCCACCACACCCTACGTACACGCATCAGCAATGCAGGAATCCGCGACAGAGCGCTGGACTGGGTCACCTCCTTTCTCCCCGGCAGAATTCAGAGAGTCCGCCTCTCTCCTTTCCGCTCTGAAGCCACCAGTATCATCTGTGGTGTACCCCAGGGCTCGTCCCTCAGCCCGACACTCTTCAACATCTACATGGCTCCGCTCGCTAACATTGCACAATTGCTTAACCTCAACATCATCTCATATGCCGACGACACCCAGCTGATCCTCTCCCTCACCAAGGACACCGCCAAAACCAACGTCCATGAAGGAATGAAGGCCATCATCGAATGGATGAAGAACAGCTGCCTCAAACTCAATTCCGACAAGATGGAGGTCCTCATCTTCGGCTCCACCCCCTCCTCATGTGATGACTCCTGGTGGCCTGCCACTCTCGGATCCGCTCCAACTCCCACCAACCACGCACGCAACCTAGGATTCATCCTGGACTCCTCACTATCCATGACCAAGCAAGTCAACGCCTTCTCCACCTCCTGCTTCAACACCCTCTGCATACTGTGAAAGATCTACAAATGGATCCCCACGGAAACCAGAAGAACAGTCACCCAAGCCCTCGTAAGCAGCAAACTGGACTACGGCAATGCCCTCTATACAGGTACCATGGCCAAACTCCAGAAAAGCCTGCAACGCATCCAGAATGCCTTATCCTGGACATCCTCTGCCACTGCCACATCACAGGCCACCTGAGAGACCTGCACTGGCTCCCCATCAACAAGAGAATCACCTTCAAACTCCTCACCCACGTTCACAAGGCACTGCACAACACCGGACCAGAATACCTCAACAGACGACTCTCCTCCTACACCCCGACTCAACAGCTCTGCTCCACCGACCTCGCAGCCAACTCACGCATCCGCAGAACTACAACCGACAGGCAGATCTTTTTCGCACCTCGCCGCCAAGACGTGGAACACTCTTCCCATCCACCTGTGCTAGACCAAGGACATCCTTACCTTCAGGAGACTTCTCAAAACCTGGCTGTTCGAGCTGTAGCATGTATAGATACAAAAATGGTCAAAAGGCCGGGAAAGTTTACTCTATTTTCTGGCAAGAGAAGTGATGAATACTCTCTTGGTAAAATAATTTATTTGTTATATTTATTTATACATAATCATGCAGGACGAAGGAATAAACAAAGGGACGGATTGTCCCAATTAAGCCGAAACATAGCACCAGGGGTGACATTTACACAATATTAGCAATTACACAAAATGTAAGAAAATGCAGACAAATCACGAGAAAATGAAAATAAATGAACAAAATGTAACATCTGGAAACTGTCCCAACTAATCCTCCTCCATTGCTTAACGACATAATCCACTCTAAAGCAATGGTTGCGGTAAGTTCTACCAACAGAGGCTGTACCCAGATCAATTACTTCCTGGTATTCCTTGCACTGTGTGATGTACTTCTGGGGGGTCAAGATATGCTTTCTACCCAACCTCGCGGCAATCCACAAGGTGTCGACGCGTTTCGGCCCCTTCAATTCTGGGCCTCATCAGGACTACAAAGGGACAACATTGCCTAATGGTAAACCAAGACAAATAAATATCAGCTATAAGTGTATAAGAAAAACACAAATAAAACATAATAAATAACCAATTCCAACCAATTGGACACCCGGTGCAGGCTCTGTGGCAGAATGGAGTCAAAAATCCTCCAGCGTGTAAGTCTGAACCACCATGCTGAGGGC
Organism: Pleurodeles waltl; assembly: GCF_031143425.1. NCBI lineage: Eukaryota > Metazoa > Chordata > Amphibia > Caudata > Salamandridae > Pleurodeles > Pleurodeles waltl. The sequence goes on along the minus strand of NC_090437.1, from coordinate 315,524,417 downwards.
AAGTTAAATTAAAATAACTAAAGCAATACATATGACACACGTGCTCAGGGTCCTATCATACCGTGAGACACACAGGTGGAAATATTAAAATTTTTATATATAAAATGCTCGGGCCCTTGGACAGGGTGTGCTTTACCTTGACTATGCTTGTAACTTGTGGCAGTCAAGGAGTACTCCGTCCGAATGAGCCCTAAACGTGGGGGAATATCGAGCTGTAAATTGCATGGCACAGAATCTTAAAGATCTATAAGAATTGACTGGGGCTCCATGGCAGAAATGTGAAGCTAATAGGGTTGACTCACTTACTGTAAGAGTCGGTTGGCTAGATGCCTCAAGCTGTCACGCATCTCTGGTCTGCGTGAAGCTGCTGCCCGTTGTTTGAGTGGAACGTTCTGTTGTTTAGGGCATCAGGGTCACAGCCTCCTGGCAGGCATCAAAAAAGTTATGTAATGTGCTGGGCTTGAAGACTCAGCGCTTTTGAAGCCGCTGCGTCGATTCGCCGTGTCAAAAAAATAGAGGGCGGGGTTGGCTTGGAAATCAGCTCAGCCATCTTGAAGTGGCTATAGGCTGAGGGAAAGGTAATACTAAAGGTTGAAGGGTATTAGAAAAAGTATTAGAAAGAGAGGCTGCTGAACCTGCAGGCGAGCACAGCCCGTCCTAGGGGTGAATCAGGAGTCCACTAGTGTGCCTGAGTGTAGACTTTGAAAGGGTGCTTGGCGGGAAACATAAACCGCTAAAAGGGGGGACCCAGCCAATAGAGTGGAAAACTAACACAATAGAGATCTGTAAGCGGTCTTGGCAAAGGGCCGGTCGCACTATGAATAAATCAAAAATAAGAGCTCTGGCTCTTGTGTGAGCGTTTAAATGTAGCTACAGGTGTCAAAGATAGAAGTGACATCGGAAAGGAAGGACCCTACTAAAAGGAATGTTAATTAAGGATAGGTTAAATATAGACCAAATATTTGGTATACAACTTCGAGTTCAGGCAATAGGTTGACTAATAGGATCTACAATTGTGTAGAGCCACCTAAAAATACAAACAATAATTGAGGAGGCAAACAAGCAGACTGGCACGGGTTGTTAAATGAGTGCCCAGATTTCATCAATGTCATTAAGTCCTATGTCTTGGTTTGCACTACAGCCAACACAGTCCAGCAAATGTCCTCTGCTGTGTGTTTCATTTCTGTGTAATGTTCCACCAATGGTGCTCCTTTTGTAGAACATTTTATCCTTGATCTGTGTTGTAGGATGCGGGTCTTGACCAACTGAGAAGTTTGACCAATATACACCTTTTCACGAGGTTCAGTAAATAACATTCTTAGTGTTACAGTTTGAAAAGTCGAGTAGTAGCAGCACCCCATCACCCTCTCCCCCCCACTCAGCGCCTTGAGACCCACACGAGTGAGTAGTGCGCTTTACAAACTCCCAAATTGATTGATTGAATAGAGGGGAGCTGGAGGAACTAGGAACCCCAAGAGGTAAGTACCAGGGTGACCCCCAGCGACCAGGAGAGAAGAGGTAAGTACCTGGTTTTCCCCAAAACCAACAGGAGGACTTTGGAAGAGGACTGTGCAAGACCCAGACAAGACTGGAAGAAACTAAAGATGGATCCTGACAGAAGAAGACCTGCAAAGGAAGGGGACCAAGTCCAGTTTGTGATGGAGTGTCCGGCTGTGGCAGGAGCCACTACCCACCCTTCAGTGGATGCCGGACCAGGTCTACGGTGGACAAAAAAAGTCAAAGGGGCAGTACTGGAGCAGAAGAGGAGTTCCAGAAGTGATTCAAGTGATGTCCCACGTCGGCCGTCCTCATGCAGTTGGTAGTGGTGCTGGAAAACCACCAACAAACCATGGCAAATACAAGAGTCAGAGAAGAAGGCTTTGCATGGCTGAAGAGGACCTGCAAGGTCCAGGAGACTCGACCCCAGGAGGGGAGTCTGGGGTGACCCTGAGCAACTTGGAGAGTCACAAGAAGAGGAGGTATTCCCCACAGGCAACCCACCGGCAGCAGGCATAGGAGCCGCAGAGAGACCCACTCAGCACTCCTGCAGGAGTATCCCACGTCGCTGGAGCAGCAGGCAGGAGACTGTGCGTTGAAGGAAGAAGTGCTGGGGGCAGGGGCTACAGGACCCTGAAGATCCCTTGGAGGAGGAATAAACAATACTTGGTAGCTGCAAAAGTCGCAGTGCACAGGGGTACTGTCCTGAAAGGAAGGGCAAGGACTTACCGCCTCCTAAAATGGATAGCTGGCATAGAAGACCAAAGGGACCAATCCAGATTACCACCTGTGATGCAGGATCCACGCAGTTCCAGAGGAGAGAGGATCCACGAAGCAAGTCATTGTTGCAGTTCGTGCCTGCGGATGCAGGGGAGTGACTCCTTCAGTGCCCTCAGAGGATGCACAGCCAGGTAAATGTTGCAGTTGCTGGAAGGAGCCAGAGAAACAATGTTGCAAAGCAGAGTCATTGCTGGAGTTGCAGATTGTCTGTTCCTGGAGGGTCCAGCTGCAGTCCTGGTGGCTAGAAGATGAAGTAAATGATGCAGAGGAGTCCTGCTGGAATCTTGCATGTCTAATTTAACGACCCACCCGAGAGCGAGACCCTAAATAACCCAGGAAGGGGTATTGGTAATCTAGCAGGATGACCATCTATCAAGAGGGGGCTGTGATGTCACCTGACTGACCTGGCCACTCAGATGCTCCTAGGGGTCTGTGCCCACCTTGGATTCAAGATGGCAGAATCAAGTGCCCACCTGGAGGGGCTCTGGGCACCACCCCTGGGGTGGTGATGGACAAGGGAGTAGTCACTCCCCTTTCCATTGTCAGTTTTGGGCCAGAGCAGGGACCGGGGGTCCCTGGACTGGTGCAAACCGGTTTATGCAAGGAGGACACCAAAATGTGCCCTTCAAAGCATACAGGTGGCTTGGGGAGGTTACCCCTCCCAAGCCATGTAACACCTGTTTCCAAGGGAGATGGTGCTACCTCCCTCCCCCACAGAACATCCTGTGTTCTGCCTTTCTCTGCCTGAGCTAGTCAAGCAGCAGGAGGGCAGAAACCTGTCTGAGGGCTGGCCGTAGCGCAGGCTGCCCGGAAAATCCCAGAAGACTAGTAGAAGCAATGCTGGGGTCCTCTAAAGAGCCCCCAGAGTGCATGGAATCATACAACCAATACTGGCAACAGTGTTGGGGTATGATTCTGACATGTTTGATACTAAACATGCAGAGGTTCGGAGTTACCATAATGTAGTTGACACAGGTTTATTAGTGTGTCCAGTACATGGGTAAAATGGCTTACCCGCACTTACGAAGTCCAGAAAAATAGAGTTTGAGTTTGTAGGGGCACCTCTGCTTATGCAGGGGTGCCCTCACACACAGGTACCTGCACCCTGCCCTCTGGGCTAGAAGGGCCTACCATAGTGGTGACTTACAGTGACTGGGTGCAGTGACCTGTAGTGAAAGGGTGCATGCACCTTTTCACACAAGCTGCAATGGCAGGCTTGCAGACACATTTTGCATTGGCTCCCACATGTGGCACAATACATTCTGCAGCCCATGGGGAACCCCTGGGGCCCAATGCCCTGGGTACCTCAGTACCATATACTAGGGGTTATATGGGGACACCAGTATGCCAATTGTGGGATGTGCTAAGTCCTGAGCACCCAAATTTAGAGGGAGGGAGCACAGTCACTGTGGTCCTGGTTAGCAGGATCCCAGGGAACACAGTCAAAACACACTGATAGAAGGCAAAAGGTGGTGGTACCCAAGCCAAAAAGATGGTACTTTTCTACAGCCCTTTATATAAGTCCATTTGCTAGGCTGCATATAGGTAGGGCAGAAGGGTAGTTAAGCTTGTACCCAAGCAGGGAAGCTGTTGCTTGCAATATTATAGTCACATCATCATTCAAGTGTGAATCAGGTAAAGTTGGATACATTGGAGGGGTAGACAGAAGCATGAAAAGGCGACTGTAAGAAATTGAGTGATTGGTTAGGGAGGGGGGAGGCCCCACTCAGGTATCCACCAGAATCCTTGCTAGAATGGATCACAAAGTCCCTAAATTAGCCTTTGCGTAATCCTCTAGTGGCCTGCTACAAAAGCAGTCAGGCTTAATTTATAGGCAAAGTTTAAAATATTTATGCAGCACAGAAACACCAACTATGTTTGTGAGGAGGAGTCCCTGTTCTACCCACATCTGAATCTGGAAAGTCTCACCTTTCCCTGTTAAGGCTGCAAACTGTCTAGGTGTGACAAAAAGCAGGCAGGTCAGGTGTCAGGGTCCTTTGTGTGTGTGTGTACGGTAAAGCCCTTTGAAGAGCAAGAGGGGCTGGGTACAGCTCCTCACAGTCATCCTGCCAAGATGGCCCATCCCCTCCCCACCTGAGCCCCCTTTGTCTCACTGTCTGGCAGGAATAAACATAGGTCCAGCAACAAAGCCATTCATAGTCAAGTAAACCAGGATACTGGTAGAGGGCACTTTTGGGGCAACAGGAGCATCTAAGTCCTTTTTACACGCCTCTTTAAAATGCACACGCCTCTCTACAACATAGGTACATTCTTGCAGTTCAACAAGATCTTTTAAAGAAGGTAAGAGAAACAAGCAAAGTAATTTCAGAAGTTAGAGGCAGAGCAGCCTTTTTCCTGGCTTGGTCAACTAGGCATTTCCATCTTGTGCACATTGGTGGGTACTGTATTTAACAAAAGCAATTTTAGAAGGCAGTTAAAGAGCATTGAGTAAAACTTTCACATAATATCTATTTTAAATAGGGGCTCCAGCAGAACGGAGGAACCTGTGTTGCATACAAGGAGCACAGTCATAAGTAGCCTCTTTGAAAGAATACTTTGTATCAGTGAAAATTGTTACACTTTTCTGAGCAGCTAATATATAGGTTGCCGACAGCACATCAAGCCATTTTGGCAGACAGAACATGTGTTAAACAACGACTTCCAATAACATGATATAGAGTCAATATAACGTAGCCTGCAACTAGAGTACCTACATCAATTCTAAGACATCAACCATTCACAAAATACACAAGATAACAGTCTGGCAAAGTGGCATCAGTGAGATCGATATGAATGTATGATAAAAAATGTATTAAGTGCAACGATTACCCAGAGGGGTCTTGGCACTAAAATTACAAGATCAGAAGGCACTAACTTCTACTGATGAAAGAGCCATGTTTTAATAGCTTTTTAAAATAAAATAGAGAAGTAGTGGATTCAAGTTCCAAGGAGAGCTAGTTCCACTTCAAGGCCATGCAGGTAACAAAGCTTCTGCCTCCCTAGGAGGAGCGTTTGAAGGAAGGCACCACTAAGTTCTTGGCAGAACTAGAATGAAGAGTTCTGCTCAGTGAGCACCATATCAGAGTTTCCTTCCAGTAGGCAGGACCTTGACCATGAAGAGCCCTTAAGGCAATGCACAGGGTCTTAAATACGACACGCTGCTTACAGGCGGCCACTGTAGACGGCAGATGGTAGATGATGCAGAATGAAATTTAGGGATGTTCAATAGAAAGCAAGCAGCTGCATTTTGTATAATTTGCAACAAATTTAGGGAACCCTTTGGAAGATTTAGGTACAAACCATTGCAGTAGTCTAGTCTACGTAATAATAGAGCAATGACCAAGGTTTTCAACAGATCAGATGGAATAAATGTAGATATCTTTTTGATGGCATGTAGAGCAGGAAACAAAGAGGATGTGACCTTGTTAACTTGGGTTTTAAAATTGAGTTTATTATCCATCATAACTCCAAGGATTCTAACCTTATCTACTGGTGTAGGAGGTGTCCACCATCCAGGAGACAAAAAGAATGGGTTGGTTCCAAAGAGGATAACCTCTGTCTTAGATTAATTCAATTTAGGACAGTTGCTGTCCATCCAATTGCTTACTTCACTCAGGCTATTCCGAAATGAGTTACCTTTTTTGACACTAATTTTGACGAGCGAGACAGCGATATGAGTATCATCAGCATAAGACCCTAATGACAATCTGAAAGATTTAATCGGAGTGGCCAGAGGAGTGACTTAATGGTTGAACAGCGTTGGGCTCAATGAGGGCCCCTCGGGAATCCCGCAAGGCAGATGATAGGGCACAGATGTAAAGCCATTTGCAGACATGGATTGAACCTGATGTGAAAGAAATGAACACAGCAGGGCCAGTGCTACACCTTTGATTCATAGGCTCTGTAAACGGTCAATCAACGGGTCATGATTGACTGTGTCAAATGCCGCAGAGCGGTCCAGCAAGATAAGGGCTGCATTGCAGCCCTTATCTAAGGAAGATCTAATTTCATCTGATACCACTATTAGTGCCAATTCAATGTTGTGATTCTTCCTAAAACCAAACTGGTTATCTGCCAAAAGATGATTATTCTCCATGAAAGTGACTAGTTTTATGTTCATAGCCTTCTCAACCAGTATGGTCGGAAATGGAAGCCGAAAAATTATTAAGATCCGGTATACTCAAATTCGATTTTTTTAGTAAAGGGAGAATCAATGCAGACTTCCAAACTACAGGAAAATATTGTTCACTAAACATAGCATCAACGATCTTGGTAAAGAAAGTAGCCACTGCCTGGGCACCAGATGGAGTATTTTGGGTGGACAGGGGTCAAGGGGATATCCAGATTTTTTGGTAGTAATGATTGAAATTAAGTCATCTAGCCTTAGCAGGTTAAATTTATTTAAAACTGTGCTTCCCCGATTCTTTCTCAGATAGTACCTTAGTCTTATTTTGGCTAACACAACTTGTGAAACACCCATTAAAAAATCAGCTCAAGTTTCTCCTGAAAAAAGTTGGCAAAGGAGCCTCAAAATCCTGACTAGTGACTGCTGTATTACTCGAAGTTGTCGATGTAAGTTTATTCACTATTTGAAAAAGTTCTTTATTAGAATTGCTGACTGATTGAATTTGTTCAGTATGGTATGCCGATTTTGCGGCCAAAACAAGATTTTTATACTCCGCAATGATTTGTTTGCATTTTTCTTTCTCTCTCGCGTCATGGGCTATCCTCCACTTACGTTTTTATCTGCAACATCCTTGCTTTGCTATTCTAAGTGCCTCATTAAACCATGGTTGAGAGAATTTTGACTTCGTTTGGACCTTATTTTTGGCTGTGCAGAATCTAGCCAACCTGCATAGCCTGCTGCCATGTGGTCTATGTCGTTTGAGGTTTTGGGTTGAGGTCCAGTTAAAAGAGAGTTCAAATCTGAAGCCTGCACTATGTTCCACGCATAGGTGATTTGTATATTACTACTGGTTTGTGCGGAAGATTCTGTAGGGCATAATCTCCCAAAGCTCCGCATGGTGGTCGGACCAAGTCAACGGGAGAGTGTATACATTAACATTGTAGGGGTTATTCGTAAATAGCCCATCAAGAGTATACCCAGCCTCACGAGGCGGGTCAGTAACAGTCTGAGACTCGGTTAGGTGGCATGTGTTAAGGATACAATCAGGAGGGGGTAAAAGAGATGCAGGGTTTAGCACAGTGCAGCATACAAGTGTAATTTGAGATGCAGGCAACAACAGTATTTCAACAATCTAGATAGGAAAAGTGCTGATTTTTAGTGTTCAGTAACAATTCAACTACGGCATGAGGCATGCCAACAGTGAATGGGACCCTAACTGTGTTTTCTGACCACCACACACAGGATCAGAGGAATCCAAAATGCAACTCTGCCTAGAGAAAAGGAGCAGTATGCAATAGGTTTCTTTTTATCACCATAATCTTGAACGAAAACACCCAAAGCAAAGTCATCCTTTGCATGACAATACAACACAAAAGATTTGTTTTCTTAATAGCGGATTTATATATCAAAAACTCTGTTCAAGGGCACTGGAGCACTTTACATGAGAACCAGATTACATAACAGTTGGTCAGATTATTATTTTTTATGCACGGGGGGGGGTTATTGATTTGCCTAGTATCACAGGGTATTGAGCCGATGCCAGCACTCCAGCCCAGTTCCCTAGTTCTGAAGTATGCTGCCCTGGCCTTTAGGCCAAAACTACTTCAGCACATTTGGAATAACATGAAAAATCTTATGAAGGTGCAGAAGATGATACTTTTTTTTCAAAGATATAAATGCTTTTTCTGTCTCTTTGGACCAAGGCAAAGTTTCAGGGGTGTCTTTTTTGTACAGATATTGCAATAGTTTGTTGTGCTCTCAGGAAAGTTCAAATTAAAAAGGGGCATAAGACAGGGTTGTCTTTTTACACTTATCCTTTTTGTGTTGGCCCTCAAACCAATGTTTTGATGAATAAGAGGTGATGCACTGGTAAGAGGTCTGCAGTGGGGGGAGAATAGGGGGAAGGAAAATCACCTTATGCTGATGATATTCTGCTACATATAGCGGAAACTGAGCAGACCATTGGACGAGTCCAAGCATTTGGCATATAATCCAGGTTCAGTATCGAATGGGAAAAATGCATTTTATAGACACTGGCACAATTCAAAAACCCATTTGTGATAGCAAGTGATTTTTTTTTTTTACTTATGTCGATGTAACCCATAAAAATCTCTAAATGAAAATCGCTAAAGAATCCTACACAACTTCAAATGTGGAATGTACCATTACAGAAAGCTGCCACACTTCATGATGTAGAGGACAATGCTACAAAAAACGTATTATACTACCACATTTTCTGTATGTCCTAAAAAATATCCCTTAGTGGGCCCCAGGCACTTTGTTTTGAAAAGGGAGATGCAGAACTTCATGTGTTATTATGCACTGGAAAGCCCCTCGGTTTTCAACCCGTACTTTGAGCCGGGGGTTCTACAATGGAGGAATGACTGCCTATCTGGAAATACTGCTGGGTTGTCCAACTAACAGTTATCAATGGAGAGGCATTTCCCACTCAAGAAGAAGTGACTTTTAGACCAGACAGACAAGTGAAAGGAGAACATGGGTAACTAGGTCACTTATGCGCAAGTAAAAAAATTGGAGCACCTTCCTAATCACACCGCAATGTGACTTAGAGAACAAGTTACTTACCTTCAGTAAAGCCTTATCTGGTAGTGAGTATATCTAGCTGCAGATTCCTTAGCTTGGAAGACCTATCCCAGGCATCAGACTAGATCGTGAAGATTTTTTTGAGCAGCATCCCAGCGTGCCTGCCGGTAGGTGCTGTTGTTCAGCTCCACATGCGTCATCAACGTAGTCCGTGCTGTGACATCAGCTGCACCTATGTAGGCACCTCCAAGGTGCGCTGATGTCAGTTTCTTTTCACGACTTTCTCACGCCAGAAGCACAGAGCCATGAAGAACATTGACCACTGCTGTGGATAAAGAGGGCCCTGCACGGGGGAGCGTAAAAAGTAGACACGGTGATGGATTGACCTACATGAAAGGGCGTGACAACCTTTGGAAGAAAGGAGCCACGCATATGCAACATCACTTTGTCAGGATAGATGGATAAATATAGAGGCTTAGATGATAAGGCCTGTGACTCACTAGCTCGTGATGCAGATGGTACAGTCATGAGGAAAGCTGTTTTGATGGGGAGCACCCAGCGAGAACAATTGTGAAGCAGCTCAAAGGGAACGCATATTAAGAATGTAAGCACTAGATTCAGTGGAGATAACCTTTAAGAGTGCCCATAGCAGAGCCGTGCTGGGCAAGAGACAGAATGAAGAGAACTTGAGAAAAAAGGGCTCAAAGGAGATCAACATTTCTGTGGGAAATCCAAGCCACAAATTTCTGCCAACAACAGGCATATACCGTCTCAATGGAGGAATGACTGACTGCCAAGATAAGATTATAGACTTCGGGAAGAAGGTCAAAGGCCATCAACTGATACCACTAAATCTCCATGCACGAAGGCGGAAACTGGACAGGTTCAGGTGGAGAACCCTCCCCTGCTGCTGCGACAGATGGTCCTTCTGAAGGGGCAGCCTGATCGGAGGATTGAGTGCCAAGTTCAGTAGCTCATGATACTAAACTCTCAGAGCCAAATCCGGTGCCACAAGGATGACTTAGGCCCGATTGTTCTTGATCTTCTTGAGAACACTGGGCATGAGTGGAATGAGCGAAAAGGGGTACAGGAGGCCTGAGCTTCAATCTAGAAGAAAAGCATTGCCTAGCGAGTGCAGCCTTGGAAACTTAAGCATGAAAAACTGCTGACATTGCATGTTCTTGGCAGGGGTGAACAGATCTAACACTGCTGAAAGAGACCTTGCGCCACCTCCAGATGGAGCTGCTATTAGTCATCTGCTAAGCTTTTGGGGCTGAGTTTATCTACCCAGGAGTTCACAAAGCCCGTCAGGTGTTGAACCACCAGGGAAATGCCCTTATGATCCAGCCATGTCCAGGGATGCAGGGCTTCTTGACATTGGGTCCGCGACCTCACCGTGCCCTGTTTGTTGGAGTACAACATGGTGGTGGTGTTGTCCGTGAACACCTGCACCAGTCTTCCCTTGATGTAAGGTAAGAAGGCCTATGCTAGTCAGACTGCCCGCAACTCTAGCAGATTGATGTGGAGTCAGGATTCCGCCGGAGATCAGAGTCCTCTGATCTCCACCTCTCCTAGATGGCCGCTCCATCCCAGGAGGGACACATCTGTCACTACTGTGAGATCTGGTTGGTGAAGGGAGAGGAATCTGCTGCTGACCAAATCACAGTTCGTCAGCCACAACTGCAGATCGTTTGCAGGTCCCTTTGACATCTGGACCATGTTGGAGAGACTCCCCTGATGCTGTGCCCATTGAAACTTCAGGTCCCATTGCAGAGCCAGCATAAGCCAACGTGTATTTGTCACCAGTAGAATGCAGGTGGCCATAAGTCCAAGCAGCCTCAGAGCCTGTCTCACCAAAATCCAGGATAGAGGCTAAATCATGAGCATCATAGCCTGAATATCCTGGACTTGCCACTTGGGAAGATAAGCCCGAAACTGCACTGTGCCCAGAACAGTTCGGATGAAAGGGAATATCTGAGAGGGAGTCAGGTGTGACTTCGGCACATTTATAGTGAACTCCAGCAAATGCAGAATCTTTCCTGAAGTCTGCAGGTGGAAGATTACTTTCTGGGGCGAGTCCGCCTTCAACAGCCAGTCAGGGAGCTAAGGAAAGGCTGACACCCGTGATCTCCACAGATGAGCTGCAACCACTGCCATCACTTTGGTGAACACCTGAGGAGCGCTGGTCATGCCAAAGGATGCACGGCAAACTTAAAATGCTCATGGCCGACTGTGAATTGGAGGTAATGTCTGTGGGCAGGCAGGCAGGACAGGAATATGAAAATATGCGTCCAATGCTACTATCCAGTTTCCTGGGTCCAAGGCAGTCAGAACCTGAGCCAAGGTGAGCATTTTGAGTTTCTACTTCTTGAGGAAGAAGTTGAGGGGCTCCAGGTCTAAGAAGGGTCAAAGGCCTCCATCCATCTTTGGCACCAGAAAGTAGCGGGAATAGCAACCACGACCTACTTATGGACTAGGGATAGCATGGGCAGAAGATAACCCTAAATCGCTAGAGCGCCAAGTCCGTTTTGTCTCTAAAAAGACAAGAGCCATGAAAGGGCATGTCCACAAAGAAGACGTGACGTCACCCGAAAAGAGTGTAGAACGTAGCCAGGCATGGCATCTAAGGGCCACTATCGAGGAAACCTCTCTGCCTAGCGAGTCAGTTGTGTCGAGTCCACATCGAATTGTGAACTTTGCTGCATCTCTCACATCTGCTACTGCTTTGGAGAGCACAGCTTGGCCTCAACTGGGACCTTAGGCATGACTTGCACAACCGTATACCACAGAGCATAGAAGTAGCGGCCCATAAGGCATGTGATTATCACAGACCACAATGCAAGGCTGGCGGGAGAAAGGATCTTCTTCCCAAGTGTCTCTTGCTTCTTGGATTCCCTATCCAGAGCATTAGGGACACACCAGAGTTGACATGGGAGGTGGAAGCCTGGACCACCAAACTCCCTGGGGTGGGGTGCTGCGTGAGGAAACCTGGAGCCCTTCGGGGGGAGGGGCACTGGCGACAGGAGATTGTCCTGTTCACAGGAGCCCGTGTGTTGGGTTCAGACCAAGTACCCAAAAGGACATCTGTGATGGCTTTGTTAAAAGGAAGGAGCAATTAAGATGGGGAGACTCTCGCCTGAGGCACCTCTGTCAAGAGATTAGTCTTGATCACAACCAAGGGCAACTGAAGGGCTAGGATTAACGCAGCCCTCCACAAAGCATAATAGGCTCTCTCCTTTGCAGCCACAGTAGGGTGAGAAAGCATGTCAGCATCTGGGGAAGTATCCAGACCACTGGCTTCATCCAGTACTTCACACCAGTCCATGTCATGCTTAAAGGACTGGAATGCTAGGTCTCGTGACCCCTCTCATTCCTCCCCAAATCCCATAGGACTAACGCTCAGGATCCAATCTGGGAGGCAAGGCTTCCCCTCCAGCTCTGTATCGGAGTCAGGGATCAGAATAGGGATGGCACCCCTGGAGCGTTAGCATCTGGATCAGCATCAAGGAAGGTCCAGGGGTCACGATTGACATTGGTCTCGATCCAGAAGTGGATCCTTGGGGCCCTACTGGCGCCAGGACCCAAAGGTGCGCCGGAGTGGTTAGCCGTCCAAATATTGTGCACATGGCATCATAAAATTCTTTTAGTTGGGTGGGGGATGCTCTGGCTCCTGGGAACTCGGAGAAGCGCAGAGTCAGCCCAGGCTCAACAGCTAAGCAGGGCCTTGAATACAAATGTTCCAGCGTCTCATCGGCCGACTAACACTGTGAAGTCGAAGCATGCTTCGACTTCTTCATGTGTTTCGACTTACTTGAGGGTCCCCAAGATTTTGAATGGGACAGCAACCTCGGACTCCACAGTGATCCCAGGACCTTCCTCTCAACTGGGACCTAGACCAGCATGGAGTCACACAACGGTCTGCCACGAGCTTGAGAGAACAATGCCTAAAAGCCGTTGGGTTCATCTGGCAGCAGTTGGAGCATAACTTCCGGTTGTGGTCACATTCAGGAACCACAGGCAAACAAGGTGTGAGTCTGTCACAGACATCAGCTGGTGACAGGCAGCACAGGGGTAGAAGCTGGCTTTCTAAGATGACATTCCTGCCACACCAGTAGGTAAACCTCAAAAAACCTTTGAGAAAACATCAAAAAAGCTCAGTCAAAAAAGACTGAATAGGTAGCTCTTACTGGATTGCCACTGGCTGGCGCAGAGAGAAAAAGAATTGACATCAGGGAACCTGAGTGGTGTCTATACAGGTGCTGCAGGCGTCATTTCCGGTGTGGACGACGCCAATGACGCACACAGAGGCAAAAATGCCACCTACCGGCACATGGGGGGGGGTGGAGGGGGGCACTGCTCATGGAAAAGCTGCCGGTTCCAGTCTGATGCATGTGATAGTTCTTGTAAGGGAAGAAATCTGCAGCTACAAGTCTCTGTCAGATAATACTTGGCACACAGCAACTACAGAATTAGGCTGGGAAAAGGTTTTGATAAAACTCACCACTATGAGTGGGAACACAGTTAAAAGATGTATAGCAACTAGAGAGAATTCTTAAATGGGACCTGAAAATCATTTCAACCCTGGGGGTATTAGGGAATGTCAGGATACTTCAATTCGATTTCCTCAGAAGCAGAAGATAACTCCTCAGTCCCGACCCGAGCTACTCACAATGAATATTAATCCTTCGTGCTGAGTACCCCGGAGGGGGAAAGGGGAATGGGATGGTAGAGAGACTGCCACAGAGATGATGAACGCCAGTACTCAGTCTGCCTCTTCACATCTAAGATTGGATACAGCACCTGCAAGAGTCACAGTCGCAATTACTAGGGACATACAACATCAGTTTTTCACTTTCTACTCTCAACACTTAATTCTCTTTAATTCTATTATTTCTTCACTCACCCTGAGTTCTCTGTAGCCTTGCTTCTCTCTATAAATGATAGCTCTTCTTAAAAAATGCTTATTACTGATTCTGGAAGAACTTCTCAACCTTTGTTAGAGATTGGTTTTATGTTGCTATATATATATATATATAGTTGGCGATAAAGCGTTCTTCAAATCAGCTGATGTTATTTAATTTCTCCTGTCTTATTGTGACTTCTGTCAATACTTGTATTTGTAAATGCTTGTTTATTAAAGTTCATTTCTCCTTTCTTACTTCGACATTTGTTGATAACTTGTATTTGTAAATGCTTGTTTATTACAGTTAGTTTCTCCTTCCTTACTTCGACATCTGTCGATAACTTGTAGTTGTAAATGCTTGTTTAAGTTCGTTTCTCTTTTAAACTCTATTTTGGTTTATTACCATTGAATTTGTAAATGCTTATTTGTTAACAGTTCGTTTCTCCTTTAAACTTGGCCTTTGTTTATAACCTTGACATTTGTAGATACTTGCTCTTTTAACCACTTCGCTGCCAGGCCTTTTCCCCCTCCTGTGCCAGGCCTTTTTTTGCCTATTTGGGGCAGTTCGCGCTTAGGCCCGCATAACTTTTTGTCCACATAAGCTAACCAAGCAAAATTTGCGTCCTTTTTTTCCAACATCCTAGGGATTCTGGAGGTACCCAGACTTTGTGGGTTCCCCTGAAAAAGGCCAAGAAATTGGCCAAAATACAGGGAAAATTTAGTTTTTTTCAAAAAAATTGGAAAAAGTGGCTGCAGAAGAAGGCTTGTGGTTTTTCCCCTGAAAATGGCATCAACAAAGGGTTTGCGGTGCTAAACTCAGCAGCTTCCCAGCTTTCAGGAACAGGCAGACTTGAATCCGAAAACCCAATTTTTCAACACAATTTTGGCATTTTACTGGGGCATACCCCATTTGTGCAATTTTTTGTGCTTTCAGCCTCCTTCCAGTCAGTGACAGGAATGGTCATGAAACCAATGCTGGATCCCAGAAACCTAAACATTTCTGAAAAGTAGACAAAATTCTGAATTCAGCAAGGGGTCATTTGTGTAGATCCTACAAGGGTTTCCTACAGAAAATAACAGCTGAAAAAGAAAAATATTGAAATTGAGGTGAAAAAAACATCAATTTTTCTCTACTTTTTACTCTGTAACTTTTCCCTGCAATGTCAGATTATCGAAAGCAATATACCGTTACGTCTGCTGGACTCCTCTGGTTGCGGGGATATATAGGGTTTGTAGGTTCATCAAGAACCCGTGGAACCCAGAGCCAATAAATGAGCTGCACCCTGCAGTGCGTTTTCATTCTATACCGGGTATACAGTAATTCATTTGCTGAAATATAAGGAGTAAAAAATAGCTATCAAGAAAACCTTTGCATTTCCAAAAAGGGCACAAGATAAGGTGTTGAGGAGCAGTGGTTATTTGCACATCTCTGAATTCCGGGGTGACCATAGTAGCACGTGAATTACATGGAATTTCTCAAATAGATGTCTTTTTTACACAAACCCCTATATTTGGAAGGAATAAATGTAGAGAAAGACAAGGGGCAATAACACTTGTTTTGCTATTATATGTTCCCCCAAGTCTCCCGATAAAAATGATACCTCACTTGTTTGGGTAGGCCTAGCGCCCGCGACAGGATATGCCCCAAAACACAACGTGGACACATCACAGAAAATAGAGCTGAAAACTAGAGACCTAGGGGAATCCAAGGAGGGGTGACTTGTGTGGCTCGGACCAGGTTCTGTTACCCAGAATCCTTTGCAAACCTCAAAATTTGGCTAAAAAAACACATGTTCCTCACATTTCTGTGGCAGAA
The DNA here is from genome assembly GCF_031143425.1 of Pleurodeles waltl. NCBI lineage: Eukaryota > Metazoa > Chordata > Amphibia > Caudata > Salamandridae > Pleurodeles > Pleurodeles waltl. Next base: position 315,508,751 of record NC_090437.1, on the reverse strand, counting down.
AGTTCTAGAATCTGAGAGGAGCGACAAATTTCCTTCCACCCAGCGTTCCCCCACGTCTCCCGATAAAAATGATACCTCACTTGTGTGGGTAGGCCTAGCGCCCGCGACAGGATATGCCCCAAAACACAACCTGGACACATCACAGAAAACAGAGCTGTTTTTAGCAAAGTGACTACCTGTAGATTTTGGCCTGTAGCTCAGCCGCCACCTAGGGAAACCTACCAAACATGTGCATTTCTGAAAACTAGAGACCTAGGGGAATCCAAGGAGGGGTGACTTGTGTGGCTCGGACCAGGTTCGGTTACCCAGAATCCTTTGCAAACCTCAAAATTTGGCTAAAAAAACACATGTTCCTCACATTTCTGTGGCAGAAAGTTCTGGAATCTGAGAGGAGCCACAAATTTCCTTCCACCCAGCGTTCCCCCACGTCTCCCGATAAAAATGATACCTCACTTGTGTGGGTAGGCCTAGCGCCCGCGACAGGATATGCCCCAAAACACAACGTGGACATATCACAGAAAACAGAGCTGTTTTTAGCAAAGTGACTACCTGTAGATTTTGGCCTCTAGCTCAGCCGCCACCTAGGGAAACCTACCAAACCTGTGCATTTCTGAAAACTAGAGACCTAGGGGGATCCAAGGAGGGGTGACTTGCGGGGCTCGGACCAGGTTCTGTTACCCAGAATCCTTTGCAAACCTCAAAATTTGGCTAAAAAAACACATGTTTCTCACATTTCTGTGGCAGAAAGTTCTGGAATCTGAGAAGAGCCACAAATTTCCTTCCACCCAGCGTTCCCCCACGTCTCCCGATAAAAATGATACCTCACTTGTGTGGGTAGGCCTAGCGCCCGCGACAGGATATGCCCCAAAACACAACGTGGACATATCACAGAAAACAGAGCTGTTTTTAGCAAAGTGACTACCTGTAGATTTTGGCCTCTAGCTCAGCCGCCACCTAGGGAAACCTACTAAACCTATGCATTTCTGAAAACTAGAGACCTAGGGGAATCCAAGGAGGGGTGACTTGTGTGGCTCGGACCAGGTTCTGTTACCCAGAATCCTTTGCAAACCTCATAATTTGGCTAAAAAAACACATGTTCCTCACATTTCTGTGGCAGAAAGTTCTGGAATCTGAGAGGAGCCACAAATTTCCTTCCACCCAGCGTTCCCCCACGTGTCCCGATAAAAATGATACCTCACTTGTGTGGGTAGGCCTAGCGCCCGCGACAGGATATGCCCCAAAACACAACGTGGACATATCACAGAAAACAGAGCTGTTTTTAGCAAAGTGACTACCTGTAGATTTTGGCCTCTAGCTCAGCCGCCACCTAGGGAAACCTACCAAACCTATGCATTTCTGAAAACTAGAGACCTAGGGGAATCCAAGGAGGGGTGACTTGTGTGGCTCGGACCAGGTTCTGTTACCCAGAATCCTTTGCAAACCTCAAAATTTGGCTAAAAAAACACATGTTCCTCACATTTCTGTGGCAGAAAGTTCTGGAATCTGAGAGGAGCCACAAATTTCCTTCCACCCAGCGTTCCCCCACGTCTCCCGATAAAAATGATACCTCACTTGTGTGGGTAGGCCTAGCGCCCGCGACAGGATATGCCCCAAAACACAACGTGGACATATCACAGAAAACAGAGCTGTTTTTAGCAAAGTGACTACCTGTAGATTTTGGCCTCTAGCTCAGCCACCACCTAGGGAAACCTACCAAACCTGTGCATTTCTGAAAACTAGAGACCTAGGGGAATCCAAGGAGGGGTGACTTGCGGGGCTGGGACCAGGTTCTGTTACCCAGAATCCATTGCAAACCTCAAAATGTGGCTAAAAAAACACATGTCCCTCACATTTCTGTGGCAGAAAGTTCTGGAATCTGAGAGGAGCTACAAATTTCCTTCCACCCAGCGTTCCCCCAAGTCTCCCGATAAAAATGATACCTCACTTGCGTGGGTAGGCCTAGCGCCGGCGACAGGAAACACCCCAAAGCGCAACGTGGACACATCCTAAATTTTGTAAAAAAACAGAGGTGTTTTTTGCGAAGTGCCTACCTGTAGATTTTGGCCTCTAGCTCAGCCGGCACCTAGGGAAACCTACCAAACCTGTGCATTTCTGAAAACTAGAGACCTAGGGGAATCCAAGGAGGGGTGACTTGCGGGGCTCGGACCAGGTTCTGTTACCCAGAATCCTTTGCAAACCTCAAAATTTGGATAAAAATACACATGTTACTCACATTTCTGTGGCAGAAAGTTCTGGAATCTGAGAGGAGCTACAAATTTCCTTCCACCCAGCGTTCCCCCAAGTCTCCCGATAAAAATGATACCTCACTTGCGTGGGTAGGCCTAGCGCCGGCGACAGGAAACACCCCAAAGCGCAACGTGGACACATCCTAAATTTTGGAAAAAAACAGAGGTGTTTTTTGCGAAGTGCCTACCTGTAGATTTTGGCCTCTAGCTCAGCCGGCACCTAGGGAAACCTACCAAACCTGTGCATTTCTGAAAACTAGAGACCTAGGGGAATCCAAGGAGGGGTGACTTGCGGGGCTCGGACCAGGTTCTGTTACCCAGAATCCTTTGCAAACCTCAAAATTTGGCTAAAAATACACATGTTACTCACATTTCTGTGGCAGAAAGTTCTGGAATCTGAGAGGAGCCACAAATTTCCTTCTACCCAGCGTTCCCCCAAGTCTCCCGATAAAAATGATACATCACTTGTGTGGGTAGGACTAGCGCCCACGAAAGGAAAGGGCCCAAAACACAACGTGGACACATCACATTTTTTTATAAAAAGCAGTGCCTACCTGTGGATTTTGGCCTGTAGCTCAGCCGACACCTGAGGAAACCTAGCAAACCAGTGCATTTTTGAAAACTAGAAACCCAGGGGAATCCAAGATGGGGTGACTTGCGGGGCTCTGACCAGGTTATGTTACCCAGAATCCTTTGCAAACATCAAAATTTGGCCCAAAAAACACTTTTTCCTCTCATTTCGGTGACAGAAAGTTCTGGAATCTGAGAGGAGCCACAAATTTCCTTCCACCCAGCGTTCCCCTAAGTCTCTCGATAAAAATGGTACATCACTTCTGTGGGTAGGCCTAGCGCCCACAAAAGGAAATGGCCCAAAACACAACGTGGACACAACATATTTTTTCACAGAAAACAGAGGTGTTTTTTGCAAGGTGCCTACCTGTGGTGTTTGGCCTGTAGCTCAGCCGGCCCCAGGGGGGGGGGGGGGCAGAAATGCCCTAAAATAAATTTGCCCCCCCAACCCCCACCCTCCCCCGCCGGGAGCGACCCTTGCCTACGGGGTCGCTCCCCCTGCGTGACATTGGCACCAAAAAACAAATCCCCGGTGCCTAGTGGTTTCTGCCCCCTTGGGGGCAGGTTGACCTAAACTCAGCCAATCTGCCCCCAAGGGGGGCAGAAATGGCCTAAATACAATTTGTCCCCAGGGGAGCGACTTTTGCCTGATGGGTCGCTCCCCATCTCTAAAAAAAAAAAAAAAAAGAAAAAAAAGAAAAATTCCCCTGGCGCCTAGAGGTTTCTTCCCCCCCCCCCCGGGGGCAGATCGGCCTAATAATAGGCCGATCTGTCCCCCGGGGGGGCAGAAATGGCCTAAAATAAATTTGCCCCCCCAACACCCACCCCCCCCCGGGAGCGACCCTTGCCTACGGGGTCGCTCCCCCTGCGTGACATTGGCGCCAAAAAACAAATCCCCAGTGCCTAGTGGTTTCTGCCCCCTTGGGGGCAGATTGACCTAAAATTGGCCAATCTGCCCCCAGGGGGGCAGAAATGGTCTAAATACAATTTGCCCCCCCAGGGGAGCGACCCTTGCCTGATGGGTCGCTCCCCATCTCTAAAAAAAGAAACAAAAAAAAAAAAAAAAAAAAAAAATAATAATTGCCCTGGCGCCTAGAGTGTTCTGCCCCCCCCGGGGGGCAGTTCGGCCTAATAATAGGCCGATCTGTCCCCCGGGGGGGGCAGAAATGGCCTAAAAAAAATTTGCCCCCCCAACCCCCCCCCCCCGGGAGCGACCCTTGCCTACCGGGTCGCTCCCCCTGCGTGACATTGGCGCCAAAAAACAAATCTCCGGTGCCTAGTGGTTTCTGCCCCCTTGGGGGTAGATTGACCTAAAATTGGCCAATCTGCCCCCAGGGAGGCAGAAATGGTCTAAATACAATTTGCCCCCCCCAGGGGAGCGACCCTTGCCTGATGGGTCGCTCCCCATCTCTAAAAAAAGAAACAACAAAAAAAAAAAACACACAAAAAAAAAATTGCCCTGGCGCCTAGAGTGTTCTGCCCCCCCCCCGGGGGCAGTTCGGCCTAATAATAGGCCGATCTGTCCCCCGGGGGGGCAGAAATGGCCTAAAATAAATTTGCCCCCCCAACCCCCACCCCCCGCCCCCCGGGAGCGACCCTTGCCTACAGGGTCGCTCCCCCTGCGTGACATTGGCGCCAAAAAACAAATCCCCGGTGCCTAGTGGTTTCTGCCCCCTTGGGGGCAGATTGACCTAAAATCGGCCAATCTGCCCCCAGGGAGGCAGAAATGGTCTAAATACAATTTGCCCCCCAGGGGAGCGACCCTTGCCTGATGGGTCGCTCCCCATCTCTAAAAAAAAAGAAAGAACAAAAAAAAAAACTCAAAAAAAAAATTTGCCCTGGCGCCTAGAGGTTTCTTCCCCCCCTGGGGGCAGATCGGCCTAATAATAGGCCGATCTGCCCCCAGGGGGGGCAGAAATGGCCTAAAATAAATTGCCCTCCCCCCCAGGGAGCGACCCTTGCCTAAGGGGTCGCTCCCTTTGCGTGAAATTCACGCAAAGAAAAAACTCCCTGGTGTCTAGTGGTTTCTACCCCCCTTGGGGGCAGATTGGCCTCATCAAAATAGGCCAATCTGCCCCCAAGGGAGGCAGAAATGGCCAAAATATAATTTTCCCCCAAGGGGAGCGACCCTTGCCTAAGGGGTCGCTCCCCACCAAAAAAAAAAAAAAATGAAACAAACAAAAAAAAATGTTCCCTGGTGCCTAGAGGTTTCTGCCCCCCCTGGGGGCAGATCGGCCTAATAGTAGGCCGATCTGCCCCCAGGGGAGGCAGAAAAGGCCTTCCCAAAAATATGCCCCCCCTGGGAGCGACCCTTGCCCAAGGGGTCGCTCCCTTTTGTCAATAACAATAATAAAAATAAAAAAAACCCTGGTGTCTAGTGGTTTCTACCCCCCTTGGGGGCAGATTGGCCTCATCAAAATAGGCCAATCTGCCCCCAAGGGGGGCAGAAATGGCCAAAATATAATTTTCCCCCAAGGGGAGCGACCCTTGCCTAAGGGGTCGCTCCCCACCTCAATAAAAAAAAATGAAACAAAAAAAATAAAAAAAAATAAAAATGGTCCCTGGTGCCTAGAGGTTTCTGCCCCCCCTGGCCTTTTAAAAAAAATGCCCCCCCTGGGAGCGACCCTTGCCCAAGGGGTTGCTCCCTTTGGTCAATTTCAATGAAAAAAAGAAAAATCCCTGGTGTCTAGTGGGGTTTCAAAAGCCGGATTGCAAGCAATCCGGCTTTTGAAACCCTCGGAGGGACTTCAAAGGGAAGGAAATACTTTTCCTTCCCTTTGAAGCCCCTCCGGGCCTCCCAAGTGATTGAAAAAGAAATGCTTTTGCATTTCTTTTTCAATCGCGCTGGAAGCATTACGTCCGTGGCGGGGAAGGGGTTAAAGTTCGTTTTTTCTTTGACTTTAATATCTTAAACAAGAACCTTGTAAACATAAGGTTAATTCATACATTAACTCTGTAGCCTTGCCGACCTCCATGGGAACGGTCTACTATCAAACTCTTCGAATAAACCTTGACAATATTTATCCGTTTTCTGTAATATAATCTTCAAATGTAATTTTACCTCACAGGAGTTTCTGTTCTGGAGCGCGCTCTCTCTCCACACAGCTGATTCCTGTCAGACCTCAGTTGAAGTGCAAGGCTTCCAGCTGGAGAGCTCGTAACCTAGCAACCAACCGATTGCAAGACTAGAACTGTAACTAACCTTCAGGACTCACAGCGGCCATCTTGGATCTTCTCTTCTTGATTCTTCCTTTGAAATAAGCGCAAGATTACTCTGCAAACCTTCTTCCAGTTTGGGCTTTGTTGTCTCCACTGAGGATATCTCTTTGCTTTTCTCATGCACTTCTTTGATTTGACTTGGCAAGTTTGTGTGGTCATGACAGTACTCCCCTTCAAGGAACAGTTCTCCAATTTAGGTTTGCTTGGGTAGGTTCTATGAAAGTTTCTCACTAATCTTGAAGCATGTACATACTCGTGCGGCTCCCAGGATCGTCCCTCTGGACCATAACCTTTCCAATCAATTAGATAATAAAGCTGGCCATTATGGATTTTGGAATCTAAGATTTGATTGACCTCATACTCTTCTGCAGAGCTAATCTGGATAGGAATTGGAGGGGAGTTTTGACGTAAATTTGGAGGACTGTTCTTTAGCAAGGAGACATGGAAAACAGGATGTATCTTTAGATGAGCTGGCAACTACAATTTAACTGCCACTGGATTGATCATCTTGTCAACTTTGAATGGGTCTATAAATTGTGGCTGAAATTTGCGATTTCCTTTGAGACGTAAATGACGAGTGGATAACCAAACCTTGTCTCCTTTCAAATAAATGGGGCTCTCTCTTCTTTTTCTATCAGCCTGAGTCTTATATGAGTCTTTTGCTTGAATGATGTTTTTTCTAGCCCTAACTAAATCCCTCACCATCTCTTCTACTGCAGGCACTGAATCATCTTCTTTACCCAACATTACATTAGGATGTCTACCATGGTTCAGATAAAAGGGGGTGAACCCAGTGGTGGAATGAACAGCATTATTGTAAGCAAATTCAGCTGCCCACATCAACTCGGGCCATTCCTTCTCTTTATCGAATAAATTGAGTCCTAAATACTGTTCTAACTCTTGATTCACTCTCTCTGTTTGCCCATCGGTTTCAGGATGGTAACTGGTAGAGTAACGAGAATCAATTCCTAATCTTTTACTAGAGGCCTTCCAAAAGCGAGAAACAAATTGGGACCCCCTGTCTGAAACCAGAATTTTTGGGATACCATGGGCGCGTACTATGTATTGTGTAAACAACTGTGCAACCTGTGGGGCTAGAGGGATTTCTTTCAAAGGAATAAAATGCGCCATTTTGGTGAAAGTGTCTACAAAAACTAGGATAGTGTTAAAACCTTGGCTACTAGGGAGGTCCACTATAAGATCCATAGTAACAGTATGCCAGGCCTGGGGTGCAGTGGGCAAAGGTCTTAACAGACCTTGTGAAGCTGTTCTATTTGATTTCCCTCTTTGACATTTGTCACAAGTTGACACATATTGTCTTATCTGAGTTTTCATTTTTGGCCACCAAAATTCTCGTTGTATTAGATTTTGAGTCTTTTGAATTCCTTTGTGTCCAGCCAATTGATCGTCATGATAAGCCTGAAGAATTTTTTCTTGCAGCTCCACAGTCGGAACATACAGTGCACCTTTAAAGTATGGCAAACCTTTTTTGATTTCTCTTCCTTGGCCTTCTTTGGACCACTTCAGCATTCCTTCGAATGTTAAGTTTTCTTGAATTTCTTTGGTTACATTTTCATACAATATGGCAGATATGAACTTCTCTTGTGGAATAATCAATTCTTTTTCTGGAGGCTCTTTAACTGCACCGGTATCAATTCGAGATAGAGCATCTGCCTTCCCATTTACTTTTCCTGGTCTGAAAGTGATAACAAAATCAAAGTCTGCAAAATATAGGGACCAACGCAGTTGTCTAGCTGTTAGAGTTCGAGCTGATTTTAAAAACTGTAAATTTCGGTGGTCCGTGTAAACGGTCACTTTATGCTTAGGTCCCAAAATGTAATGCCTCCACTCATGAAAAGTTTCTTTGACTGCCAATAGCTCCTTATCCGCAATTGAATAATTTATCTCTGATGGTGTTAATTTTCGAGAGAAATAGGCCACTGGATGTAATTGACCTGTATCTTTATGACGCTGGGAAAGGATACCTCCTATGGCAACATCTGAAGCATCTGCCTCCACATAATATGGCTCATCTGGATTGGGGTGGAGCAAGATTGGAGCTGAGACGAAGGAATTCTTCAAAAAATTAAAAGCATTTTCAGCTTCTTTTGTCCACTCAAACTTCACTCCTTTCTTCAACAATCGAGTAATGGGTGTAACTGTTTGAGAAAAATTGGATATGAATCTTCGATAAAAATTAGCGAACCCCAAGAAACTCTGGATCTCTTTGACATTGCAAGGAGAAGGCCAATGTTGCACTGTCTTTATCTTGGCAGGATCCATACTAACTCCTTCTGGTGACAAAATGAATCCTAAGAACTCAACTCGTTCCACATGAAATGCACACTTCTCCAATTTTACATAGAGAAGGTTTTCTTGCAACCTTGTGAGGATGGATCGAAAATGGGAAATGTGCTCCTGTAGATTGTCGGAAAAGATTAAAATGTCATCTATATAAACCACGGCAATCCGGTCGAGGAATTCTCGTAATATATCATTAACGAAATGCTGGAAGGCAGCGGGAGCATTGCATAACCCATAAGGCATCACTTGATATTCAAATAATCCGTATCAAGTCCGAAAAGCGGTTTTCCATTCATCCCCTGAAGCCACTCGAATCAAATGATATGCTCCTCGCAGGTCCAATTTGGTGTAAATTCTAGCATTCTTTACTTGATCTAATAAAACTGACACTAAAGGCAGTGGGTATCGATTCTTGATGGTAACCTGATTGAGGGCTCGATAATCAATGCAAGTTCGAAGACTCCCATCCTTCTTTGGTATGAAAAATAGTGGGGATGACACTGGAGATTCAGAAGGACGAATAAAACCATTAGCAAGATATTGATCCAAATACTCCTTTAAATGTTGATTCTCTGCTTCGGTCAATGCGTATATTCTGCTACATGGCAATATCGCACCTGGCTCCAGTTCAATTTTGCAGTCGTAGGGTCGATGTGGTGGCAATTTCTCAGCCTCCTTTTCATCAAAAACGGCGACTAAATCCTCATATTCTTTTGGGATTTCTGCTGTCTTTAGTGCACAGATCATTGAAGAGTGTGATGATAAACAGGCCGCTTGGGACTTGGTGGACACTTCCACTCCATCATGAAAGCAATTCTCTTTGCAGTAAGAGGAATTCATCTTGATCGTTCTTTTCCTCCAATCAATTTGTGGATTATGTTCTGTAAACCAGGGCAGACCCAAAATGAGTTGAAATTGTGGAGCATCTATCAAATTAAAGATTATCTGCTCCTGATGTCCACCAAAACCTTGCATCTGAATTGGTTCGGTCTCATGGGAAATGGGTCCTGAAGAAAGATTGGTTCCATCCACAGCTCTTACTACTTCCAAAGTAGATTTCTTGATAAATCGAATGCCCATTTTACGAGCGTATTTGATATCACAGAAGTTGCCCGTAGCTCCAGAGTCTATCATAACTGAGATCCCTTGAATTTCCTTCTCAAGGGTCTTAACTGATACTGTTTGCACCAAATGTGGCGCTGCGGTTTGTAAGGTATTCGCCACTCGTTGATCTAAAGGAGTTGTCTTGGGTTCTGCTTTCATCAGGGCAACTCCCTCTACTGATGAAGCTGGCCTTTTCCCGACTGAAGAGCTTTGGGTTTCTTGGGACAGTTTTTAACAAAATGCCCAGATGCACCGCAATATAAACATAGTTGATTCACTCTTCTTTTCTCTTTTTCTTCCTTAGATAAAAGACCTCGGATGGAACCAATTTGCATTGGTTCTTCTATCGTTATCCCTTCTCCGGCTCTGGTATGATAATTTCTTACACGATCAATTCTCAGGGGAAATGGTCGATACTCTCTTCTCTTTTCTGCTCTTCGTTCAGTTAACCGGTGGTCAATCTGTAACACAAGATCAATTAACTCCGAAATTTCGGTGGGTCTATTTGGAACTTGTGCTAAGGCATCTTTCAATTCATCTCTCAGTCCACGATAAAATATGGCGGCTCTTTTTGACTCCGGCCAGGCAGTTTCTACAATGAGTTTATTGAAATGAGCCAGATAGGCTACTAGATCTTTATTACCTTGCCTGATTTCCAGTAGTTCATTGTCAGTGGCTTGAGCTGCAGTTCGCCGATCAAATATTCTTAAGAACTCTTCCTTGAAATTTTGGAAATTATATAAAACAGGATCATTTCTGGAAATTATTGGCATGAACCATGCGGCCGCATCTCCTGTCAGATAAGACAATATAAATGCCACTTTGGACTGGTCTTCGGAAAAAATGACTGGTCTACATAAAAAATGCAATGAGCATTGGGTCAGAAAAATCTGCGCCTTATTTGGATCCCCACCGAAGCGCTCGGGTTGAGCCAAAGGAATAATAGGGGAAACCGCATGAATTACTTGAGTGGATATACCTGCAGACTGTGAAGGGCTAGGGATTTGTGAAAACACAGATTCATTTGATTTAGCGGTGTTCCCTAACTCATTTATTCGCTGTTTTATTTGGACTGTTTCTTCTATGGTGTTATTTAGGGGCATATTTATACTCCGTTTGCGCCAAATTTGCGTCGTTTTTTTCGACGCAAATTCGGTGCAAAACTAACGCCATATTTATACTTTGGCGTTAGACGCATCTAGCGCCAAAGTATGAGTAAAGAGCGTCATTTTTTTGCGTGAACGCCTTCCTTGCGTTAATGAGATGCAAGGTAGGCGTTCCCGTCCAAAAAAATTACTGCGACACAAATGCGTCGTATTTATACTCCCGGGCAAAAATCACGCCCGGGAGTGGGCGGGCCAAAAAACCCTGCATTTGCGCCTCTTTTAACGCCTGGGTCAGGGCAGGCGTTAAGGGACCTGTGGGCTCAAAATGAGCCCACAGCTGCCCTCCCATGCCCCCAGGGACCCCCCCTGCCACCCTTGCCCACCCCAGGAGGACACCCAAGGATGGAGGGACCCACCCCAGGGACATTCAGGTAAGTATACATTTTTTTTTAATATATTTTTTTTTTGGCATAGGGGGGCCTGATTTGTGCCCCCCTACATGCCTCAATGCCCAATGACCATGCCCAGGGGACATATGTCCCCTTGGCATGGCCATTGGGCAAGGGGGCATGACTCCTGTCTTTTCTAAGACAGGAGTCATGTAAATGGCATCTGGGCGTTGTTAAAAATGGCGCAAATCGGGTGGAGGCGATTTTTTTGCGTCAACCTGACTTGCACCATTTTAAGACGCCTTAACGCCATTTTTCCCTACGCCGGCGCTGCCTGGTGTACGTGGTTTTTTTCCACGCACACCAGGCAGCGCCGGTCTGCTAGCGCCGGCTAACGCCATTCAATAAATACGGCGCCCGCATGGCGCTTCAGAATGGCGTTAGCCGGCGCAAAACTTTTTTGACGCTAAACTGCGTTAGCGCAGTTTAGCGTCAAAAAGTATAAATACGGGCCTTAATTGTTTCTGTAACCCTTCCAAAACGGTGGCTAATGCTTTTATATCAATTCCCTCTGCCATTCTGCTCAGGAGGAAATCTGTTTTTTCCCTAAAATTAGGGTGTTGGCACTTCAATCTGTCAGGATACTTCAATTCGATTTCCTCAGAAGCAGAAGATAACTCCTCAGTCCCGACCCGAGCTACTCACAACGAATATTAATCCTTCGTGCTGAGTACCCCGGAGGGGGAAAGGAGAATGGGATGGTAGAGAGACTGCCACAGAGATGATGAACGCCAGTACTCAGTCTGCCTCTTCACATCTAAGATTGGATACAGCACCTGCAAGAGTCACAGTCGCAATTACTAGGGACATACAACATCAGTTTTTCACTTTCTACTCTCAACACTTAATTCTCTTTAATTCTATTATTTCTTCACTCACCCTGAGTTCTCTGTAGCCTTGCTTCTCTCTATAAATTATAGCTCTTCTTAAAAAATGCTTATTACTGATTCTGGAAGAACTTCTCAACCTTTGTTAGAGATTGGTTTTATGTTTCTATATATATATATAAAGTTGGTGATAAAGCGTTCTTCAAATCAGCTGATGTTATTTAATTTCTCCTGTCTTATTGTGACTTCTGTCAATACTTGTATTTATAAATGCTTGTTTCTTAAAGTTCGTTTCTCCTTTCTTACTTCGACATTTGTTGATAACTTGTATTTTTAAATGCTTGTTTATTACAGTTAGTTTCTCCTTCCTTACTTCGACATCTGTCGATAATTTGTAGTTGTAAATGCTTGTTTATTTAAGTTCGTTTCTCTTTTAAACTCTATTTTGGTTTTTACCATTGAATTTGTAAATGCTTATTTATTAACAGTTCGTTTCTCCTTTAAACTTGGCCTTTGTTTATAACCTTGACATTTGTAGATACTTGCTCTTTTAAAGTTCGTTTTTTCTTTGACTTTAATATCTTAAACAAGAACCTTGTAAACATAAGGTTAATTCATACATTAACTCTGTAGCCTTGCCGACTTCCACGGGAACGGTCTACTCTTCGAATAAACCTTGACAATATTTATCCGTTTTCTGTAATATAATCTTCAAATGTAATTTGACCTCACAGGAGTTTCTGTTCTGAAGCGCGCTCTCTCTCCACACAGCTGATTCCTGTCAGACCTCAGTTGAAGTGCAAGGCTTCCAGCTGGAGAGCTCGTAACCTAGCAACCAACCGATTGCAAGACTAGAACTGTAACTAACCTTCAGGACTCACAGCGGCCATCTTGGATCTTCTCTTTTTGATTCTTCCTTTGAAATAAGCGCAAGATTACTCTGCAAACCTTCTTCCAGTTTGGGCTTTGCTGTCTCCACTGAGGATATCTCTTTGCTTTTCTCATGCACTTCTTTGATTTGACTTGGCAAGTTTGTGTGGTCCTGACAGGGAACAAGTTAGCATAAATTTGTTTGAGGCACTCCCAACTGAGTTTGATCTGGCTATCACAGATTTCGGATCATAGACTAAGACATACTCTGAAGGAGCATGTAACTCCCCACAGAAATTCAAGAATTAGAACCCTTGGAAAACAGAGTACTATTGAAACCTTTCACTTAAGAGGCTTCATGAGTACATGAAGGGAGTTGTTGGAGCTTTAGAGAACTGGGAGTGAGAGGAAAAAATCCAACCCCAGAGAGGTTACAATTAGGTCAGGATTTTGCTGGGTACAGCACAAAATACTACACTGAGTTTACTCCTCCAGGGTCCGCATGATTTTGCTTTGGAAAGGATTGAGAAAGAAAGACTGCAACCCGGTGGGAACTGTTTTCATATCATATGGGATTGTCCAAAAATAAAGAGTTTCTGCTCATGATACTCGAAGCATATGGCCCCATGGGAACAGATCCCAAATTGTCTATCCTGGGAATACAGCTGGAGGCGATCCCTTCAAAAACACCAAAAGGTTTTGCAATATAGGTCCAAGGGGACTCAACCCAAGGAAGGGAGTCCCAGGCGACCCTCAGCAGTGAGGAGAGCCAGAAGCGGAGCACGTGCCCCCACAGGCAACTCACAGGCAGCAGGCACAGGAGTTGCAGTGAAGCCCACTCAGCACACCTGGAAAGGAGTCCCACGTCGGTGGAGCAGCAGACAGGAGGCTATGCGTTGCGGAGGAGAGTGCCGGAGGCCGGGGCTACACGGAGCCTGAAGATCCCTTGGAAGGAGAGCCAACAAGCCTTGGTAGCTGCAAGAGTTGTGGTGCACAGGGGTAAATTCCTGCAAGAAGAGGCAAGGACTCACCACCTCCAAAGTTGGATAGCTGGCAGAGGGGCCAAGGGGACCATTCATGACCACCATCTGTGTTGCAGGATCCACGCTGAGTTGCAGGAGAGAGGACCCACGCAGCTGGTCGTCGTTGCAGTTGGTGCCTGCGGAGGAAGGGGAGTGACTCCTTCACTCCAAGGGAGATTCCTTCTTGCTTCTTGGTGCAGACTGAAGACTTGCTGCCCTCAGAGGATGCACAGCCAGGGAAATGTTGCAGTTGCTAGAAGGAGCAGGAGAAACAATGTTGCAGAGCGAAGTTGTTGTTGGAACTGCAGATTGTAGGTTCCTGTGATGTCCAGTTGCTGTTCCAGTGGTCAGAAGTTGAAGTAAACGTTGGAGAGGAGCCCTGCTGGAATCTTGCACCTTGAATCCGAGGACCCACCCAAGAGGGAGACCCTATATAGCCCTAAAAGGAGGACTGGTCACCTAGCAGAGTGACCACCCATGAGGAGGGGGCTGTGACATCACCTGCCTGACGTGGCCACTCAGATGCTCCCAGGGGCCTCTTCTCACTTTGGATTCAAGATGGCAGAATCAACTGGCCACCTGGAGGTTCTCTGGGCACCACCCCTAGGGTGGTGATCGACAGGGGAGTGGAAACTCCCCTTTCCATTGTACAGTTTCGTGCTAGTACAGGGACCGGGGGTCCCTGGACTGGTGCAAACTGGTTTATGCAAGAAGGGCGCCAAATGTGCCCTTCAAAGCATACAAGTGGATTGTAGAGGCTACCCCTATTTTCAAAGGGAGAGGGTGTTGCCTCCCACTCCCAAAGGAAATCCTTTGTTCTGCCTTCCTGGGCTTGAGCTGTTCAAGCAGCATGAGGGCAGATACCCATCTGTAGGATGGAAGCAGCATGGGCTGCCGGGGAAAACCCTGCAAACTGGTAGGAACAAAGCTGGGGCTCCTCTAAGGAGCCCCCAGAGTGCATGGAATCATACAACCAATACTGGCAACAGTATTGGGGTATGATTCTGACATGTTTGACACCAAACATGCCTAGGTTCGGAGTTACCATTATGTAGGTGGACACAGGTAGTGACCTATGCCCAGTACACGGGCAAAATGGCTTCCCTACACTCACAAAGTCCAGGAAAATGGAGCTGGAGTTCGTGGGGGCACCTCTGCTCATGCAGGGGTGCCCTCACACACAGGTACTTGCACCCTGCCCTCTGGGCTAGGAGGACCTGCCATAGGGGTGACTTACAGTGACCTGGTGCAATGACCTGTAGTGAAAGGGTGCATGCACCTTTTCACGCAGGCTGCAATGCAAGGCCTGCAGACACATTTTGCATGGGCTCCCATGAGTGGCATAATACATGCTGCAGCCCCTGGTGAACCTGTCGCGTGGGCTCTCATTATCCTAAATGAGACTACTGGATTTCTAGGCAGCAGGATCGATAACGGTGTGGGGGACTGAGTCTGACCCACGTGTAAGGTACTCTGTCACCCTAAATCCGGTTTTTGCTCCGGCTAACTAGCAGTGCCTCATTTCTCCCACGGGAAAGAGATGATTGGGCAGCCGAGCGCATGACATCTTTGGAACTTCTCAGGGAAGTCATGGTCACTCAGATCCAAACCAACTCTCTCATTTACAGTATGATCTCATATACAAATGACAAAGGCAGTATAAGTTTTATATAATGTTTTAATAAAACAACTGTATTTTAGATAATAAGACGTGAGCCGCAATAACCAGAACCATACAACACAGTAGGATTGAAATAGTCACTAGGAGAGTAAAACATAAGAACAAAGCTATCATCGTGTCTAATAGTTTCTACTCTCCCTCTGCTTGTTCTATTTCGAGCACAGCATGTTGAGCTTCTAACTTGCCTTTCTGAGTCACTGGGGAGAAATCAGCCCTCATACCTGAGCAAAGGCCTGTGATCTTGGTTCAGCATCTGCAACGAGGCAGTCAGCGTCTAGTTGTGGTTCCCTGGTCGGAATCTCCCTCTCGCGTGTATTGGGACAAGGAAGTGTTTTTATAACTAACATGTCAGCGTGATCACAAAATGTCCCTACACAGAAATGCCAAAGACTAAACTCCTACCACGTTTATCGGCAATGTACCAGACTGTGGCCCATATTTATACTTTTTGACGCAAAACTGCGCCAACGCAGTTTTGCGTCAAAAGAATTAGCGCCGGCTAACGCCATTCTGAAGCGCCATGCGGGCGCCGTATTTATTGAATGACGTTAGCCGGCGTTAGCCGCCGGCGCTGTCTGGTGTGCGTTAAAAAAAACGACGTTCACCAGGCAGCGCCGGCGTAGGGGGAAAATGGCGTATGGGCGTCCAGAAATGGTGCAAGTCAGGCTGAGGCAAAAAAATCGCCACAACCCGACTTGCGCCATTTTTTTACGACGCCAATCCCCCATTGAAATGACTCCTGTCTTAGCAAAGACAGGAGTCATGCCCCCTTGCCCAATGGCCATGCCCAGGGGACTTCTGTCCCCTGGGCATGGTCATTGGGCATAGTGGCATGTAGGGGGGCACAAATCAGGCCCCCCTATGCCACAAAAAAAAAAAAAAAAAATTACTTACCTGGACTTACCTTAATGTCCCTGGGGTGGGTCCCTCCATCCTTGGGTGTCCTCCTGGGGTGGGCAAGGGTGGCAGGGGGTGTCCCTGGGGGCAGGGGAGGGCACCTCTGGGCTCATTCTGAGCCCACAGGTCCCTTAACGCCTGCCCTGACCCAGGCGCTAAAATCCGGCGCAAATGCGGGTTTTTTAGTCCCGCCCACTCCCGGGCGTCATTTTTGCCCGGGAGTATAAATACGACGCATATGCATCGCAGTCATTTTTTAAGACGGGAACGCCTACCTTGCATATCATTAACGCAAGGAAGGTGTTCACGCAAAAAAATGACGCCAACTCCATGAAGTTTGGCACTAGACGCGTCTAACGCCAAAGTATAAATATGGAGTTAGTTTTGCGTCGAATTTGCGTCGAAAAAAACGACGCAAATTCGGCGCAAACGGAGTATAAATATGCCCCTGTATCCTTGACTGAAGCACAGAGTGAATGTGTTATGGAGAACTCCAGTGCTGAAGTAGGCTAAACAGTGTGATATGAATATAAAACAAGACAGTAGAACTGGTTATTTGAGAAATAACAGTACGAAGCCTAAGAAAAAGTATTTAGAGCAAAGTGCACAGAGGCTCTAAGCTGCAAGCAAATGAATAAAATATATCCAGGGCAAAGTGCACAAAGGCCTAAAACCTGAAAGCTAATGCGCAAAGGATACGTAAAACTAACCACACTACAAACCCCTGGGTACCTATGCACCATATACTAGGGTCTTACATGGGGCACCAGTATGCCAATTGTGAGGTGTGCAAAGTCAGGGACAAACAAATTTAGAGGGAGAGAGCACAGTCACTGGGGTCCTGGTTAGCAGGATCCCAGTGAACACAGTCAAAAACACACTGACAGCAGGCAAAAGTGGGAGAAAGCATGCCAAAAAGAGGGCACTTTCTTACAGGGTGGTCCTTGGAATAGCAGGTACACCAAACATCTGGAGTAGCCTCAAAATGGCTAAATTGCTGGGCTGCTGCCTTGGTAGAGTGGAAAGGTGTAAGGCACTCATCGTGGCTGTGCTTCTTTTGAAGTACACTAACGCTGAATCTGCTTTCTTACATAACAAGTGAGGTCTGTCAAATGGCATATCCACCAAAGAGGCCTGCACATCGCCACAGAGGCTTATGGATTTCATCCAAGTGTGGTGCTGAAACACTATGCTAGGGCTGACTGCTCTGCCCAAACATTCTGTAGTATCCTGTCCAGATTGGATGACATTTTTGGCAGCATCTTGAGCACCCTGATTGGTTTGAGGGAAGTTAGTGGGTGCAACTCTGTACATCGGGTCTTGGTCTCTGGTGCAGCACGGCAGTGATGGTAGTGGCTTGATGACTTTGGGCTACCAACTTGCCCCAGCAGGCTTCTTCAGCTGTTGTGTCCCTGTGCTGTGAACTGGAGGCCATTTGGCTGGCCCTTGGAGTCTCTGGGCTTGGCTGGGCTCTGGAGACAGCTTCCCCTGGAGCAGGGCATGGTAGGCACAGTACCTGCATTCACTAGTCACTAGGTGCAGCAGGTGTAGTTCTTGATAAAGCAGCCTCTCTTTGCTGTTCCCTCAGTGCAGCAGGGAGGTCCCTCTTTGGGTCTTCTTCCAAGTCGGTTGAGATCTGAGGTCTGGGTGCCATTGGTGCCGCCTTTATGCTTGGAAAATGCCCTCAGGGCAGAATGCGGTTGGTAGCCAGGTGGGCTACCAGGTTCTCTTCCACCTGATGATCATTTCCTGTAGTGCATTCTGGCTATCCCAGTGTGCACCATTCTGCCCAATCTCAAGATGGTGAGACCTCTCATTCAGTGTTTAGACCTGCCCAGCCAACCCCTGGGGTGTGGCTACCTCAGAGCTACACAACCTGCGGGAAATCAGTTTGGAAGTTGGTTTGCCCTAACTGCTCCTGATTGCAGCCTGTTTGCCTAATCAATGGGGCAGCCCCCCACTAGTGTTACACATCTGCCCTTCAAAGGTGGTTTCTCCTTTGAAGCCTGCCTTTTGGGATTAATATCCAAGTGGCTTCCTGCAGGAGGGAGGTAAGACCTTCCTGGCCTGCAATCCCTCATTATTCCCTTTCCCGAGACTTGTTGGTACGTTTCTCTAGGAGGGCAGAAAGCTGACTCATGGACCAGGCTCCATGTTTGCCTGGGAAGGCAGAGGAGTTATAAGGGCAACAAAGTGGTAGCTTTGATAAAGCTAAACACTGCAACAAGTTACATTAACTTTGACTTGAGATATCAGTCGGGCTTAATGTAAGGAGTTGTTTAATATGTTAAAGTGCTCACTTTGGTTACACCATTCAGGAGGTGGCACAGCGGCAGGGTCATCATCTGATCCTGTACTTGCAACTTGGGCAACCAAGTCCTTCCACAGTAAGAATGGTAGTTTCGCATTTTTACTATCAGGACATTTAAACTACATGCCTTGCCCTTGTCATATGTTGCACTCTGCTTTAGGACTCAGTAGGCCTGCCAGAGGAGTGACTTACACAAATGTGCTGGGGACGTAGTGGCTTTGCTCAATGGCAAAGTCAGGCATGACTGCTCTACCAATCTGCAGTGGAGGACTGGGCTGGGGGACTAGTTTTATGTGGGGGCCCTGCAGGGTGGTACAACCAGTAGTGCAAGCTCTGTGGTACCCCTCTAACTTACATGCCCTGGGTACCAGGATACTATATACTAGGGATTTACAGGTAAGTTAGCTATCCAGTTTGGTACAGTCAATTCGACATACATTTTAGGGTCAGGGCACTGGCACTGAGGTCTGGTCATCAGGTCTCACTGCACTCTCAGAGTTAAAAAAAAACAGCAGAATCAGTTGAAAAACAGAGGGGAGTGGGGAGGGGTGGGGGTGCAGGGGACCATACAAGAAGAGACATTTCCTTACAGTCACAATATAAAGAAAACCCGCACCTGGAGCCATGTAAAGTGTGGCTCCTTAAAAATTCTGATCTAAATTAAGTTAAGAACTACTTTGCTTTTGTTTTTCTGGCCTGTAATATCAATGCAACCATTGAAATTTAACAACAGTACATACCCTGCAGTTAAACTGAGCTTCAATAGCACTAATAGTCAAAATACAACATTTTTGGCTGGGAAATAAAACATGCTAGAGGCCTCTCAAAGTATAATCCACGCTGTGGGGACCGGATCGGTCCTCATAGCGTGGGTAAACACTGTTAGGTCCAGACGAACACTGTCCTTGTGAGGATTGGTGCATTAGGAGGACCGGTTCCTGGAGTGAGCTTAGGTAGTTTGGAGCGAATGCATCAAAAAACTAATGGGCATATTTATGGAAAGGTGATGCATCATTTATGACGCGCCACTTTTTTAGCGCCCCATTGGGTCCTCCTAGCCACCCTGTGTGCTGTATTTACAACGCACCATGGCGGTCGTGTCCACATTAGCATCATACTTTATGGCCCTAATATGGCGCTTTGTTGAATTATGGCGCTAATGCATCAAAGCACAGACATGCCCAATGTTTTCAACTGAAGCGTCATCTCAAAGCCTGCCTTAGGTAGGCATTAATAATGACGCTAAAAATGGCGCAGTGAAATTTAGTGAATTTCAATGCACCATTTTTCTGGGTCTCCCAACGTGGGAACGCCCCCTTACATACGTTATGCTTGGCGCAGGCATAATGTGGCGCAAAGGTTTACAAAGTGGCGCGTGGGAAACGCCACCTTAATGACACATTTGCATAACGAATGACACAAATGTGGTACAAGGTGGCGCTAGGGGCATCATATATATGCCCCTAAAAGTGCAGTTATATTTGCCTCGATCAGCCTTATAAACTTCCCTACTATCAAAGCGCATGTGGAGTTGGAATAGTAAATACACACATCATTACGATCAATGGTTGGTCCTCATAATTATAGGTGTTATGTTGTGTGTTTGTGTGTGTGTCTGTTCTTAACCCCTTCTAAGGGCACCCAGTGGATTCCCCTCGAAAAAACAGAGAGAATCGGGAAAAGGTAGCAAACATTTAGGCCCATATTTATACTTTTTGACGCTAAACTGCGCTAACGCAGTTTAGCGTCAAAAAGTTTTGCGCCGTCTAACGCCATTCTGAAGCGCCAAGCGGGCGCCGTATTTATGGAATGGCGTTAGACGGCGCAATCAGACCGGCGCTGCCTGGTTTGCGTGGGAAAAAACCACGTAGACCAGACAGCGCCGGCGTAGGGGGAAAATGGCGCATGGGCGTCTTAAAATGGGGCAAGTCAGGTTACGACGAAAAAATCGTCTTAACCCGACTTGCGCCATTTTTTAACGACGCCCATCCCCCATCAACATGACTCCTATCATTGTAAAGATAGGAGTCATGCCCCCTTGCCCAATGGCCATGCCCAGGGGACTTCTGTCCCCTGGGCATGGTCATTGGGCATAGTGGCATGTAGGGGGGCACAAATAAGGCCCCCCTATGCCACAAAATATTATTAAAAAAAAAAAAAAAAAAACTTACCTGAACTTACCTGAATGTCCCTGGGGTGGGTCCCTCCAGCCTTGGGTGTCCTCCTGGGGTGGGCAAGGGTGGCAGGGGGGGTCCCTGGGGGCATGGGAGGGCACCTGTGGGCTCATTTTGAGCCCACAGGCCCCTTAACGCCTGCCCTGAGCAGGCGTTAAAAAGTGGCGCAAATGCGCCGTTTTTTGCCACGCCAACTCCCGGGCGTCTCTTTTGCCCGGGAGTATAAATACCACGTAAAGGCCTGGGAGTCATTTTTTAGACGGGAACGCCTCCCTTGCATATCATTAACGCAAGGAAGGGGTTCACGCTAAAAAATGACGCACATTCCGGGAAGTTTGGCGCTATTCGCCTCTAACGCCATAGTATAAATATGGCGTTAGTTGGCGTTAGTTTTGCGTCGAAATTGCGTCAAAAAAAACGACGCAATTTCGGCGCAAACGGAGTATAAATATGGCCCTTAGTTTTGTTTGGAAAAATGGGAAAAAATGCTGTACACTTAAAGTATATATTTTTCTTCTGAAAATGGCATCTACAAAAGCTTTGCTATGTTAAGGTCACAATTTCCAAGCTTTAAGAAATAAGCAGAGTTGTAAAAAAAAAAATGTTGCCAAAGATTTTGTACTTGGTAAATGGTAGTCGATTCTTCCAATTTTTGTAATTTCAACCTACTTGCAATTTGTGGCGGAAAGAGGTGTGACACCCATAAGTGAACCTGGAAAGCTATGCATTTCTGAAGGTTCAACCAAATTTCAGATTCAGCGAGGGTTCATTTGTGTAGATCGCTCATGGTTTTCAAGTAGAAACTAATCATTGAAAGAAATAAAAGTAATGAAAATAAGTAGGAAAAAAACATAAATAGGTGACCAAGTTCTCATCTGTAATTGTTTGCACCAATGGTGCATTTAAGCAATGTAATATACCTGTAGGTTTGTCTGACCCTTTCGGTCGCAATGATATTGTTGGTTGTCCAAAAAGAAGTGATAGCCAGAGTCAGCAACGGAGCTCCAGCATATAATGACATTTCATTGTGTACCAACCATGCATCAATTCATAGGGTGAAATCTAATGAATGAAAAATGGGGATGCAGGAAACCTATGCATAAGAATAGTGGATATCTGTACAACTCTGAATTTGGGGTTAACCATATTATCATGTGATTCAGAGGGAATTTTGCAGAACATGATCTTTCATGAATGTTGGCTTACATTTAGAATCCGAAACTGAAGAGAAATTCAATTGATAATAACAAGAGTTCTAGTATTCATATTTACCCTGATATTAATGCTAACCCAGTTTTGTGGCTAGCGCTATTGCTCATACTAGGAATGGCCCTAAAACGCAATGTGGAGACCTCAACATTTTTTGCATCACAAACAGATCCATTTTGGCATTGTGGGTATCTGCGGTATTTGGGTCCCAGCTTGACCACCACTCAGGGAAACTTATTAAACCTAGACATATCTGAAAATTAGACTACCAGAAGAGTCCACGGTGATTAGTATTGCACAAAAATGTGAGGAAAATACATGATGTTAGCCAAAGTTTGACATTTGTGGGCATTCTGAGTAAGGAAACTTCATGGGATTCGCACCACCCTGGATTTGCCTGAGTCTCTAGCTTTCAGCAGCACCCAAAACTTGTAGGGGTTACCTGGTTGCTTGCTGACCCACAGCCTGATAACTACACCCAATTGCATCATGCCGGCCCACATGTCCAAATTACACCCGAAACAATCCAAATTTCCTCGTTTGCCTTTGGAGATCAGGATGCTCTGGGCCCGAGGGGGACCGAAAGACTGTTGGAGCTTTAGGGAGTGGGGATATGACCACATGTCTGCTTCACAGTAACAAAAAAACAAAAGAAATCAGTGCTTGGGGGAACCTCATCCCTCTAGTTCTGAATGTCTTTTTTAAAAGAAATCCTTCTGATGTTCACTACACTACAAAGGTAATGCAGTGGACGTACAGGGTTCATCCATTGCATTCAAGCAGTTAACCAAACAAAACAATGGTGAGCTAATTGTAAGGCATGATACACACAAGGCATATTTGTTGAGTGTGTTCTCTTCTCCTTGCAGGTGAGGTGTTTCAATTTCCTTGTTTGTTTGTTTACTTTAGTCTTGCCTGGTGAACCTCAATAATTGCTCTAAGGGGAGCATGTCTCTTTCATCATGTGTTTGTGAGTCTTCATACTTTATTTGGTTTCCTTTCCTATTTTGAACAGGTGAATTGTTTGCACGGGCTTCAGAGAGTGAGATCATTGACATTCAGGAATAAGTCACCAGTTTCAAACCTGTAAAACTGCCTCAAGCTGCATAGCATTAATTTACTATATTTCATTAATGTTGTATGTCTTACTAATGTAGACATAAAACAGTGACAAAAAAAGAGAAATTGTGAAACAAAAATGGGAATTCTGTTCCCTGATTTGAAAAAAAGCAGCCACGGCCTGGCCTTTGGGGCTGAGGGGCCATGCCCCCTACCTTTTGCCCCTCAAAAAGAGTGTCTATCAGGCTGAGCAAAGGTCAGCCTGACAGACACTCTTCATTTTCAGGTCAGGCAACCAGGAGGTAGACATGCACTATTTGTGCAGGCTCCCAGCTTCCTGAGCTGATCTTTGATGGGCTGAAGAAGTCACAGCCCTGTGAGCGTGACCACTTCAGCCTAGCAAAGGTGCCTCGAGGCCTTCCACCTCATGACGAGGTGGAATGTCACGGATTGCTTAGTGAAGCGTCCTGAGTGTCAATCAGTGAAACCTCGTCACAGAGTGGGGTGAGGTTAGCAGTCTCACTGTCCCCATCCCACTCTGTGAAGAGTTGGGACTGCTGCCTTCCCTCATTGGCTGACATTAGGTGACGGAAGGCAGCAGTCTCAACCCTCCTGGGGCCTCCGAGGCAGAGCTGAAGGGCTGAAGGTAAGTGTGTATGTGCTTTTTTTTTTTTTTTAAAGAATGTTTGGTGCATGCGTGTATGTTTGAATATTTGATAATGAGTGCTGTGAATAGATGTGTGTGTGCATGTGTGTGTGTGAATGAATGAGTGTGTGTGTCCCGCCCGCACCCCTCACTCCTGAAATTGCAGTCTGACACTGAAAAAAAAAGCAATACATAATAATGTCTGCTAGAGAAAAAGAAGCTAATCTTAACGTAGAATCAGAGGAAAAGTAAAAAAAAAGAAAATTCTGTATCTTCCTCAATAATTCTGTTCCTAAATCTACTTCCACGGCGGCTGGCTGCCTCATCATTTAAAACGGTAACTTCTGATATTGGCTAATCCGTGACTTCTGCTATATAAGGGGCGGCTGCAGTTTTATTATAGAGGTTATGAGTACAACACCTCTGTTTGGCATGATTCATACCTGAAACCCATGACAGGCCAACTCAGGAGACCAATAGCTGTAACTAAAGATGTAGGTAATGATGACATTCACTATAACATTTTGTATGACAATGAGAATGTTCATTCTTTTAAGAAGGCTAAGCTAAGATTGATTTATCTCAGACGTTTTTTCTTGATGTTGACGGAAATGCTTTGTTTGACCCAAGCCATATCCAGCACTCAATGGTTTCAGCCTGCATTTATTGATAGTAACTTTGGGGCCATAAATAAGGCAGCCAGAGCAACCAGACTGAAAATGAGACTGGAGGGCCCCAGGTCCTCTATTTATAATAAGGCAACTATGACACCAGTCCTGGACCCCAAAATTGTGACCTATTCCAGTAAGAAGTCGAAAGACACAAGGAAGGGGTTTGATAGAGCATGGTCCTCCAGGACGTCCTGTGACCCCTTCACAAAGTTCTTTTGTACAGCTGAAGAAGCAAAAGGCTCAGGGGATATCTTGGACCCAGAATTAAATACTAACGTTATATGTTTCCTTGGCAATACCAATGCAGGCCTTTCATGCGAAAGGAGAGTTTTTTTTAAAGAATTGACCCCAAATTGAGAAATATGACAGGGTCAGAGGCTTGGGGGGGGGTCAACTATTGGCGGTGTTGCGGCGGTGCGACGGGCACCCGTCACGCTTTTCACTGTCTGCTATGCAGACAGTGAAAAGCTTCATGGGGCCCTGTTAGGGGGCCCCTGCACTGCCCATGCCAGTGGCATGGGCAGTGCAGGGGCACCCAGGGGCCCCAGGACACCCCTTACTGCCAGCCTCTTCCTGGCGGTGAAAACCGCCAGAAACAGGCTGGCGGTAAGGGGGTCAGAATCCCCAGGGCAGCGCTGCTTGCAGCGCTGCCCTAGCGGATTCGCCCAGCCGGGGCAAAAATGGCGGGAAACCGCTGGCCCCGGTTTTCTGACTGCGGCTTTACCGCCGCGGTCAGAATGAGCTTGGAAGCACCGCCAGCCTGTTGGCGGTGCTTCCGTCATTTGTGGCCCTGGCGGTCTTGGACCGCCAGGGTCAGAATGACCCCCCTAATGAAGTATGTACTAGCCTGTACTACTTTGGATAAAGCACATCCATCGTTTATCACGGTCTTTGGGTGGGTCTCTCTGGGGGCCGGCAGATAGAGAGTTCATTCGATGGCTGAGGGACCTCCTACAGCCCTTACTTTGGTCACCAGAGCAGTTTCTTCAGCAATGTCTTGTTCCTGAAAAGGAGAAGCGGAGGATGTTTCAGCTAATTTGGGAGACAAGCAAGGGAAGGGGAAACCCAAGTTAAGAGTTCTTACCCTACTCTTTGCAAAGGTGGGTGGCAGGTTAGTTCTTTTTCTTCAAGAGTGTGAGGCCCTGTCGCAAGACTCTTGGATACTTCACACTGTAATAGGGATTAAAAAATATTTTCTGTTTCCCCCTTACCAACACAAGGGGTCCTTTTGAATGCTCTTTTCTAAAGACAAGGCCTTTATAACCAAGGAGTCAGGAATCTTCGGGCCAGATGTATCAAAGGGTTTTATCCATTTTGTGTCTATGGAAAAATGGTTTTGTACATCTGGCCCTTCATTACAAGGGTGCAACAGAAAAATGCGGGTTACACCTAAAAGGCTTTGTCAGCAACGTCCTTATGGTCCAGAAAAAGAACAAAAAATTCAGACCAGTCACAAAACTGAAAGATTTGAACCATTTTGTAGTATACAGGCATTTCAAAATGGAGACAGTGCTGGTGGACTGTATGATGAGATTGGATCTGAAAGATGCATATGTATTGATTCCAATCTTCCACCCATGCAGGAAGCATCTCAAATTTATTTGGGGCCAGTACACATACAGGTTCAATACCCTTTCTTTCGGTGTGTTCTCTGCACCATGGTGTTTTCCAAAAATAATAAAACTAGTGGCACCCTTTCTCAAATCAAGTGGCATATGAACGATACACCTGAGGAAACACAAGTGTTTATCAGTGGCAGGGGGCAGTAGATTTAATTCAGCATCTAGGTTTTATTATAAATCTAGAGACATTGGATTTAATTTCTTCAAGGACTATGGATTTTTTAGGTTTTCTGGTGGTCTCAGAAAGAAAGGTTTGTTATAACTACCAGAGACAAAAAGGAACACTACCAGGAAGGAATTGAGGAATATGTTAGTATCCTCTTGTATCTTGCAGACATCTGGCAAGTATAGTAGGCCTCTTGGATCCTCAATTAAAAATTACAGCCCCACCTCATTACGAAACACATCAAAAACTGAAAATAAAACACATGAACAAATTGACTGCCATACTCTCAATTGATTCTTCGCAGAAATAAGGGAAGAAATAGCATAGTGCCTAGATCATATGGAGGCTTGGAATGACTAAGTCATTATCCCTACGTCCCAAGATGTACCATTAGAATCAGATGCCAGTCTTCAGGGATGTGACAGAAGGTGTGGCACCATCTCAGCTGTGGGAGGATGGTCAGAGAAGAAATCCTCATGGCACATAAATTGTGTAGCGCTTCTTGCAGGTTCCTCTGCAATTCAAAGCCTGACGAAAGGAAGGGCAAGGTATGTGACCCTCTTGCAAATGGATTATCTGACTGCTGTTAGATATATAAATGAATTAGGGAGTATGAGGTTGAAGCCTCTGATGGAAATAGACTAATCATTATTGGGTTTCTGCCTTCAACATTAAGGCCCGTATTTATACTTTTTTTAGCGCCGCATTTGTGCCGCTTTTTTACGCAAAACGGCGCAAACCTACAAAATACAATGGCATTTAGCAAGTTTGCGCCGTTTTTTCGTCAAAAAACGACGCAAATGCGGCGCAAAAAAAGTATAAATACGGGCCTAAATATCTCTGAGAGAGAAATATCTTCCAGTGCACGTCAATGTGATAGCAGACTAGTACTCACAGAGACATTACGACAACAGCGAGTGGCAGTTGGATGTCACAATTTTCAGACAGTTGAAGGACATCTGGAGGCCCTTCTTTATCTGTTTCCTTGCTGGCTGCAGTACAATTAGCCAGTTCCTTCAGCTGGAGACTGGATCCGAAAGCTTTGGCTACAGGTGTGTTTTTTCAAGAATGCTCGAAGGGGATTCATTATCCAGATGCCTGGCACAGCTCAGCTGACAAATGGCAAAGGTAGTTATGATAACTCTGCTTTGTAAGACCCAGCCTTGGTGTCCAAATGTGACAGAATTGTCAGTGGCTTGTCCAATATTGCAGCTTTCCACAGATTTTGAGAAATCCTGGTGGCAGCTTCACAGTACAGCTGTGAGGGGCAGGTTGCAGCTGGTGGTTTGGAACCTTTCAGGGCGATTGCAAACTTGCTTGGGCTTTTAGAGGTGAAGTCAGGATACAGTGACAATTGACTGACCAGAGGAATGCTAAAAACATGTCAGCTTGAAATTGATGGTGTAGGTGGTGTTGGAAAGGGGTAAGGATCCTGTTTCAGAGGATGTAGTTGGTGTTTTTAAAATTTTCAGCTTCCTTAGGAGCTGGTCAGAAGTCCCACGGAACAGTTATTGGATGCAGAGTAGTTATCTCTGCAGGGAATTCAAAGGTGAAAAAGAAACCCTAGATAAACATCCTCTGGTTTGTAGGCTGACGAAAGGGGTTAGATTTACGAATCCTCTGAGACCTGAGTGGTCTACCATGTGGCATATAAATAAGATTTGAAATTTGTTCAATTCTTGGATAGATAATGAAGAGCTATCATTCAAAGTTTTGTCTGCTAAACTGGTAATGTAATTATGTTACGCCCCGACGACCTCGCCCTTGCAACCGTCCCACGCATCCGCAGAACTACAACCGGCGGCAGATCTTTCTCGCACCTCGTCGCCAAGATGTGGAACAATCTTCCCACCCACTTACGTCAGACCAAAGACCTCCTTACCTTCAGGAGACTCCTTAACACCTGGCTGTTTGAGCAGTAGCAGCACCTCCCTCCCACCCCCCTCCTCAGCGCCTTGAGACCCTCACGGGTGAGTAGTGCGCTTTACAAATTCCTTGACTGATTGATTGATATATTTAGTGTCCTGTAGAATAGTATTGGATGTTAGAGCTGTACCTATTCACCCCAGATGGGGTCCATTTAAATACTGTGAAACACATAAAATGTTCTTCTATATATATTCTCTTGTTTTACATCCAAAGCAATGCATAGTGAGACGTTTTTCTATATGGATCTTACTACAGACTTACGCACAGGAGCCCTGAATTAGTAACTGTCCTGCGTAAAACCTTTACTTCTATAACTTCCACCACATTAAGTAAATGGATTAAACACATCATGCATTTAGCTGGTGTAAACACAGATCAGTTTAATGCCCGTTCAGCTAAAGCAGCAATGCCTTCTAAGGCCTTTTAGGCAGGAGCAAAGTTGGAGGACATCCTCAAGGCTGTGGATTAGTCTAGAGTTTCAACATTTAAACTTTCTATTGAAAACCCGTTGAACATGCAGCATCAACATCACTGGATTTACTTGAAACTAACATATTAGGGCCTGTTTTAAAATTGCAGATTCTCCTAGTCAGTTGGGAAGGAGTGTCCTGATTTTATTAAGGACAAGAAGTTGAATATTATCCCAACCTTTATGTCTACCTACTCTAACCTATTTTGTATATAATTTCCTACAGTGTTCCCGGCGAACCAAACAGTGGGTTGAACATTAGGATTCAGATAAAGACTTGAGACATTTCTATTCAGGTTGCAAGTGGACTCCTCAAGTGGAACTTGGTAAAAAATGGAACTAGGGTATTTGGCTCAGTTTTGAACTTCCATTATTATTTTTATTTCTTAAGCTCATGCATGAAGATCATTTTTTGGCATCAAGAAAAGAGGAGGAACCGATTATTAATGACTGTCATGTAGCATTAACGTATTGGTGATTCCCTGTTTTAAAATAAATGCATTATCGGAAATCTAGTTTTGTTACAGAGCTATGAAGAAAACAGTAAGAAAAAGAGACTTGCCTTCTTATCCTTAATAAAATCAGGACTCTCTTTCACAGCTGGCTAGGAGAATCTACAAAATTCTTCCGAATTAAAATAAGTACACTTGTTACTTCCGAAACATCCTGAAAACAAGTCCAGATGTACAGTTGACCAATTACCCACAAAACAAAATGCTGCCATTCCTCATCTTCATTACGTAAACAGCACTGTTAACCCCTTCTGTGCCACGGACGTAATGGTTACGTCCTGGGCACTGAGCTCAGAGGGAGCGCTAGCGCTCCCTCTGTGGGCTTCCCTCCCACCCCCCCAAGGCAGGGATAGAAGGGGAAGCCCTTCCCCTTCCACCTCCCTGACCCCCCCGTGATGTCTGATGAAGTCAGCGTGCAAATGCGCGCTGACCTTATCAGATGCCACTTCCCCGATCGGAAGAGAAATACAAATGTTTTTTTGCAAACTGCCCTTTTCGACCCCCTTCGGTTCCCCCTCAGTATCGACATGTTTTTTGACTCTTCCCTTTCACAAGCACTTGGCCCACCTACACAAATGAGGTATCATTTTTACCGGGAGACTGAGGGGAACAATGGGTGGTATGAAATTTGTCCCAGTGCGGTGATCCCACGCAGAAATGTGGGACAAATGTGATAAATTTGAGGTTTGCTGAGGATTCTGGGTAAGAAAACATTGGGGGATCCACGCAAGTCACACCTCACTGGACTCCCACGGGTGTCTTGTTTTCAGAAATGTCTGGGTTTGGTAGGTTTCCCTAGAAGGCTGCTGAGCGCAGGACCAAAAAGGCAGGTGCCCCCACAAAAACAGGTAGTTTTGTATTTGATAATTTTGATGTGACCAGATAGTGTTTTGGGGCATTTCCTTTCGCGGGTAGAAGGCCCACCCACAAAAGTGCCGTACCATTTTTATCGGGAGACTTGGGGGAACGCTGGGTGGAAGGAAATTTGGGGCTCCTCTCTGATTCCAGAACTTTCTGTCACCGAAATGAGAGGGAAAGGTGTTTTTTTGGCCACATTTTGAGGTTTGCAAAGGATTCTGGGTAACAGAACCTGGTCAGAGCCCCACAAGTCACCCCACCTTGGATTCCCCTAGGTATCTAGTTTTCAAAACTGCGCAGTTTGCTAGGTTTCCCTAGGTGCCAGCTGAGCTAGAGGCCAAAATCCACAGCTATGTGCTTTGCAAAAAACAGCTGTTTTCTTTGTGAAAATGTGATGTGTCCACGTTGTGTATTGGGGCTTTTCCTGTCGCAGGCGCTAGGCCTACCCCCATAAGTGAGGTTCCATTTTTATTGGGAGACATGGGGGAACACTGGATGGAAAGAAATTTGTGGCTCCTCTCTGATTCCAGAACTTTCTGTCACCGAAATGAGAGGAAAAGGTGTTTTTTTGGCCACATTTTGAGGTTTGCAAAGGATTCTGGGTAACAGAATCTGGTCAGAGCCCTACAAGAAACCCCATCTTGGATTCCCCTAGGTGTCTAGTTTTTACAACTGCGCAGTTTGCTAGGTTTCCCTATGTGCCGGCTGAACTAAAGGCCAAAATCCACAGCTAGGTGCTTTGCAAAAAACAGCTCTGTTTTCTTTGTGAAAATGTGATGTGTCCACGTTGTGTTTTGGGGCAGTTCCTGTCGCGGGTGCTAGGCCTACCCATGCAAGTGAGGTACCATTTTTATCGGGAGACATGGGGGAAGGCTGGTGGGAAGGAAATGTGTGGCTCCTCTCTGATTACAGAACTTTCTGTCACCGAAATGAGAGGTAAAAGTGTTTTTTTGGCCAAATTTTGAGGTTTGCAAAGGATTCTGGGTAACAGAATCTGGTCAGAGCCCCACAAGTCCCCCCACCTTGGATTCCCTTAGGTGTCTAGTTTTCAAAACTGCGCAGGTCTGCTAGGTTTCCCTAGGTGCCGGCTGAGCTAGAGGCCAAAATCCACAGCTAGGCGCTTTGCAAAAAACAGCTCTGTTTTCTTTGTGAAAATGGGATGTGTCCACCTTGTGTTTTGGGGCTTTTCCTGTCGCGGGCGCTAGGCCTACCTCCACAAGTGAGGTACCATTTTTCTCGGGAGACTTGGGTGAACGCTTGGTGGAAGGAAATTTGTGGCTCCTCTGATTACAAAACTTTCTGTCACTGAAATGAGAGGTAAAAGTGTTTTTTTGGCCAAATGTTGAGGTTTGCAAAGGATTCCGGGTAACAGAATCTGGTCAGAGCCCCACAAGTCCCCCCACCTTGGATTCCCTTAGGTGTCTAGTTTTCAAAACTGCGCAGGTTTGCTAGGTTTCCCTAGGTGCCGGCTGAGCTAGAGGCCAAAATCCAGAGCTAGGTGCTTTGCAAAAAAACAGCTCTGTTTTCTTTGTGAAAATGTGATGTGTCCACGTTGTGTTTTGGTGCTTTTCCTGTTGCGGGCGCTAGGCCTACCCCGACAAGTGAGGTACCATTTTTATCGGGAGACATGGGGGAATGCTGGTTGGAAGGAAATTTGTGGCTCCTCTGTGATTCCAGAACTTTCTGTCACCGAAATGAGAGGTAAAAGTGTTTTTTTGGCCAAATTTTGAGGTTTGCAAAGGATTCTGGGTAACAGAACCTGGTCAGAGCCCCACAAGTCACCCCATCTTGGATTCCCCTAGGTGTCTAGTTTTCAAAACTGCGCAGGTTTGCTACGTTTCTCTTGGTGCCGGCTGAGCTAGAGGCCAAAATCCACAGCTAGCCACTTTGCAAAAAACAGCTCTGCATTCTTTGTGAAAATGTGACT
Organism: Pleurodeles waltl; assembly: GCF_031143425.1. Lineage (NCBI taxonomy): Eukaryota > Metazoa > Chordata > Amphibia > Caudata > Salamandridae > Pleurodeles > Pleurodeles waltl. Next base: position 315,476,903 of record NC_090437.1, on the reverse strand, counting down.
TGTCCACGTTGTGTTTTGGGGCTTTTCTTGTTGCGGGCGCTAGGCCTACCCCCACAAGTAAGGTACCATTTTTATCGGGAGACATGGGGGAATGCTGGTTGGAAGGAAATTTGTGGCTCCTCTGTGATTTCAGAACTTTCTGTCACCGAAATGAGAGGTAAAAGTGTTTTTTTGGCCAAATTGTGAGGTTTGCAAAGTATTCTGGGTGACAGAATCTGGTCAGAGCCTCACAAGTCACCCCATTTTGGATTCCACTAGGTGTCTAGTTTTCATAACTACGCAGGTTTTCTAGGTTTCCCTAGGTGCCGTCTGAGCTAGAGGCCAAAATCCACAGCTGGCCACTTTGCAAAAAAAAGCTCTGTTTTCTTTGTGAAAATGTGATGTGTCCATGTTGTGTTTTGGGGCAGTTCCTGTCGCGGGTGCTAGGCCTACCCATGCAAGTGAGGTACCATTTTTATCGGGAGACATGGGGGAAGGCTGGTGGGAAGGAAATTTGTGGCTCCTCTCTGATTACAGAACTTTCTGTCACCGAAATGAGAGGTAAAAGTGTTTTTTTGGCCAAATTTTGAGGTTTGCAAAGTATTCTGGGTAACAGAATCTGGTCAGAGCCTCACAAGTCACCCCACCTTGGATTCCACTAGGTGCCTAGTTTTCAAAACTGCGCAGGTTTGCTAAGTTTCCCTAGGTGCGGGCTGAACTAGAGGCCAACATCCACAGCTAAGTGCTTTGCAAAAAACAGCTCTGTTTTCTTTGTGAAAATGTGATGTGTCCACGTTGTGTTTTGGGGCTTTTCCTGTCGCGGGTGCTAGGCCTACCTCCACAAGTGAGGTACCATTTTTATGGGCAGACATGGGGCAACGCTGGGTGGTAGGAAATTTGTGGTTCCTCTCTGATTCCAGAACTTTCTGTCACTGAAATGAGGGGAAAAAGTGTTTTTTTGGCCAAATGTTGAGGTTTGCAAAGGATTCTGGGTAACAGAACCTGGTCAGAGACCCACAAGTCACTCCATCTTGGATTCCCCTAGGTGTCTAGTTTTCAAAACTGTGCAGGTTTGCTAGGTTTCCCTAGGTTCCGGCTCAGCTAGAGGCCAAAATCCACAGCTAGCCACTTTGCAAAAAACAGCTCTGTTTTCTTTGTGAAAATGTGATGTGTCCATGTTGTGTTTTGGGGCAGTTCCTGTCGCGGGTGCTAGGCCTACCCACGCAAGTGAGGTACCATTTTTATCGGCAGATATGGGGGAACACAGAATAGCAAAACAAGTGTTATTGCCCCTTGTCTTTCTCTACATTTGTTCCTTCAAATGTAAGACAGTGAGTAAAAAAGACGTCTATTTGAGAAATACCCTGTAATTCACATGCTAGTATGGGCACCCCGGAATTCAGAGATGTGCAAATAACCACTGCTTCTCAACACCTTATCTTGTGGCCATTTTGGAAATACAAAAGTTTTCTTGATACCTATTTTTCATTTTTTATATTTCAGCAAATATATTGCTGTATACCCGGTATAGAATGAAAACCCATTGCAAGGTGCAGCTCATTTATTGGCTCTGGGTACCTAGGGTTCTTGATGAACCTACAAGCCCTATATATCCCCGCAACCAGAAGAGTCCAGCTGACGTAATGGTATATTGTTTTACATAATCTGACATAGCAGGAAAAAGTTACAGAGTAAAACGTGGAGAAAAGTGGCTGGTTTTTTCACCTCAATTTCAATATTCTTTTATTTCAGCTGTTATTTTCTGTAGGAAACACTTGTAGGAGCTACACAAATGACCCCTTGCTGAATTTAGAATTTTGCCTACTATTCAGAAATGTTTAGCTTTCTGGGATCCAGCATTGGTTTCTTACCCATTTCTGTCACTAACTGGAAGGAGGCTGAAAGCACAAAAAATAGTAAAAATGGGGTATGTCCCAGTAAAATGTCATAATTGTGTTGAAAAATGGGGTTTTCTAATTCAAGTCTGCCTGTTCCTGAAAGCTGGGAAAATTGTGATTTTACCGCTGCAAACCCTTTGTTGATGCCATTTTCAGGGGGAAAACCACGAGCCTTCTTCTGCAGCCCTTTTTTCCAATTTCTTTGAAAATAACGAAGTTTTTGCTGTGTTTTGGCTAATTTCCTGGTCTCTTTCAGGGGAACCCACAAAGTCTGGGTACCTCTAGAATCACTAGGATGTTGGAAAAAAAGGACGCAAATTTGGCGTGGGTAACTTATGTGAACATAAAGTTATGAGGGCCTAAGCGCGAACTGTCCCAAATAGTAAAAAGAAAAGGCTCGGCACAGGAGGGGAAAAGGCCTGGTAGCGAAGGGGTTAAATAAAGTGTTGATGTACAGCATTAACATTTCAGGAAGTCTCAATAAGAATGCACATTGTCAGCCTGCCTATGGACCTGACCAATTTGAGGAGTCTTTGAGTCACCTCTGACAGATGCATGAGGAACCAGAATGTCACTAGGCAATCCACTATACCACTTCATACTCAGTAACACGAGGTAGAAAGCCATGAGCCATTCCTTTGTCTCCCCCAAAGTAAAACCTTTGACTGTGGGAGATATAATGGGACTAAGTAGTGTGGATAAAGAGTTGTGAGTACAGCAGCAAGTTTCAAAGAAGTGAAAGTCAAGGCAGCAGCACCAAAGATACACGTATGACCGTGTGTTTCTCTTTCTGTGGTCTGTCACCTGTAACTAATTTATCTTCTACAAACTGAATGGAGTGTGGTTAAGGCAAACCTAGGATCTGAACTGCTACTAGCTACCCCCATCAGGAGGAGGATGATAGGCGAGCTTTCAAAGAAGCTCACCAACTTAAAAAGTATTGCAGCAAATAAGCTGGCTCCACGTTTCAAGAATATGATGTGCTAAACATTGGAAAAGGGACTACCTGTCTTCAGGAGGCTGTGGCTTTGGGGGCTTAAACAGAGGAGGCCTTCCGATCTCACCAGCGCTATAAAGTGCGACTGCTAACGCACCTGCGTGAGACGCGCTAAACATTGGAAAGAGGACTACCTGTCTCAGGTGGCTGTGGTTTTGGGGTCATAACCAAAGAAGGCCCCCAGATCTCACTGGTGCAGTAAAGCGCAACTATCAATCCCGCTGTGTGGGATGTGCCCAAGCAGAGCCTGGGCTAACAGCGGGCCCATCCTGTGCCCATCAGTAACAGAAAGAAGAAGGGCAGGGCCACCCCACTTGGTCCTGTGTACGAATAATGACTGGTCTTTGCTGGTAGGCCTCTTGTGCCATGTTGCTGGCATCCTAAAAAGACAATCTTCCTGATTGCGGCTAAATTGACTCTATGGTTTATTGCCATGTGACAGTTTTTTAACATAGCAAAAGAAAGGAAGTCGATAACCCTTGGAGTGACGGGAAGGAGCCTAAGGCGACTCAGCGCCATGCCATTGAAAACTGTACTTTACAGGTTATAGATGATTTAATCGTGGAGGTTGAGGATATTCTTCACAAAGAAAGAAATCCACCCACAGCACAGGCCTCTAAAGCACCAAAAGCCAAGATTACTCAATTTTATAAAATAAGTCAAATAGCACTAAGCTGAGTGCCAAAACATCCCTTGCAGCCAATCTACAAAATGTGGTGGAGGCAAGGACCACGGAAACTACTACCTCGCATACCGCTCAGACAGCCCCTGTTAACGGTGGGCTGTAATCGGAAGTTGTAAAAGCCAATCAAACAATTTGCTCATCTCCTTCAACCCGTTCCATGTTGATGACGGAATGGTTCCGTCATCAGGTGCGGTAGGCGTGTGCTGAGAACGGAATCATTCTGTCCACGCACTCGTCTACAGGGAAAGTGCTGGCTCTCCCCCGACCATGGGCAGCACACTTTGACCCCCCCTCACAGGGGATGGCGTCAAAAGTGCTTCCACTGCTAACCTGAACCCCCCTTGGTGATCTGATGACATTGGCACGCTCAGAGTGTGCCAACCTCACCAAAAGCCGCCTAACGCACTGGAAGCCATTTGTCTTCCAGTGAGCATCAGAACAGATAGGTTTTTTCTGCCGGGGGAATGAGGGAGGGAAAAGGGGTGGTGGGTGGTTCCACAGTGTACAGAGTTATTGGGGTTTTCCTCTCCCCCCCATGTCTATCTGCAGGGCAATCCTGCTGCACAATTGCGCATGGGGTCACGGTCATGCAGCAGGAATGCCCCCACTAGCGCCAGGTATTTTCTTTAGAACAATGCTGAGCTGCCCCTTGGGCTGGGGCCACTGAAAGCAAAAGGGACAATATTTTGGACGTTTTCTGCACCCCTCCACCCCAGAGGCAGATCCGATTTTGAGGCCCAACTGCCTCCCAGAGGTGTTTTTAATTACTTTTGGCCATATTTCTGTCCTGCTTGATGGCAGATTGGCCATGTTTTTAGGCCAATAGACACCAGGGAAAGTTTTTGTTTGTCTGGAGTTCGGCTAGCGATGTCTGTGGACTAGTGCTTGGCTAGCGGTGTGTGTGGACTGGCATTTGGGTAGTGAGATGGAATTTTATAATGTTAACTGTTTTATTTCCTGCCATTTGCATTTGTGATTGTAATGTCTTACTTCTCCTTTTATTCCAGTGCAAAGCTTTTGATTTCCTGCAATGTGATTCCTGTTTAGTCACTTGTAAATCTGCAGTTTGTGTACTTGCATGTGTTGGGTAAGAAAACGTTTTTTAAACAACTTACTCTAAATAAGTATCATTTTCCTACATGAATGTGTTTTTTGCTAATGGTGCAATAGTAGCCCATGGAAAGCTACTGTTTCATTGCATGTGAAACTCTCCTTGAATTTGTGCACAATGTGTATTGTGTTGTCTTGTGAGTATTTTTTATTTGTTTTTACATTCTAGTGGGGTATCGTTGGTGCTTGCTGTGTCTGTGCGGCGTAGGTGCTGGTGAGTCTAGCTGTCTAAGTTGTTGACTTATTTATCAAGTTACTTTTATTAGTAAGGATTATGTCTAACCCCAAGATGACCACTCAGCAGGTTGTTGGTATGCTTTTTTAATCTTCTTCTGACCATGATTATGACTGACTCTGCATCTGAGGCACAGGAGGAAGTGCAAGATTCTGGAAGTGAAATTTCTGTCCAAGAGGAATCATCTGATGATGAAGTCACTCTCAGTGTGGAGGAAGTGACCCTTTTAGAAGAGGACACTTATGTGCAGATAGTGCAGCGAGAGGCATCTGGACTGCAGCCAAACATGGTGCAGCCAGCATTGCCTGCCTTTACTGGTGCTGCAGGGTGCAGAGTGAATACTGAAAACCTTTTGCCAATAAATTTCTTTCAGTTGTTTATGAATGATGTATTTTTGCATGAGATTGTTGACTAGACTAGTTCGTATGCTGAACAGTATTTGAGGGACAACAGTGACAGACTTAAGCCCCACTCTAGATCTACCCAGTGGACTTCCACAAATCTGGAAGAGTTGAAGAAGTTCTTGTGTTTAACTTTTTTGATGGGCTTAAATGGAAGACATCTCTGTCTTCATATTGGTCCACTAATCCCATGATGGCAATGATGGCAAAAGCTATATTTCCTGCAGTCATAAGTCGTGATTGGTATTTGCTTCTGCTTTGGATGCTGCATTTTGTTGATAATGCTTTAGCGTTGCCACAAGATCACCCTGATTGTGACTGTCTTTTTAAAATTTGGCCTGTCCTTGATCACTTTACAGACTGGTTTTCTGAGATCTATTTTCTAAGGAAAGAAATAGCTGTCGACGAGCCTTTGGACTTAATCTAGGGCCGTTTGGTTTTTAGCCAGTACATTCCTGGCAAGAAGGCGCAATATGGAAGTAAGATTATATGCTCTCTGAAAGTAGGACTACATATGTCTATAATATCTGGATCTACACTGGTAGGGATTCCACTATGGACCCTCCTGTTTGTCCGTCCACTTTTGGAGTTAGTTAGAAGATTGTGTGGGAACTTGGTAGAGGACTTTTTAACAAAGGTGACCATTTATATGTAGATAACTTCTACACTTGTGTGCAATTGTTCAGGGCATTGGTCAAAGAGGATACTGTTGCTTGTGGCACAATCTGCTCTAACCGTAAAGGTTACCCAAGAGAGCTTGTTTGTAAAACAAATTGAGAGGGGACAGTGCAGTGCTCTGCGTAGTGATGAACTTCTAGCTATGAAATTTGCAGAGAGGAGAGATGTCTACATGCTGACTACCATCCATGATGAAAGCACTTCACCTGTGACTGTTTGGGGTCAGGTTGCTGAAGTGCACAAAGCTGTGTGCATTTTAGACAATAATAGGCACATGGGTGGTGTTGAGCAAAGGTTGGAACCTTACACAGCTGTTCGTAAGGATTACATTTCGTATAAGAAGTTGGCTATACATCTTTTCCACTTTGCAGCCTTTAATGCTTTTGTTATATTTAAGGATTGTTCTCCAGAGTACAAGGGGACATTTGTTCAGTTTAAGGAGTCTGTGATAGGCAGCCTTGTCGTAGTGGAACATGCAAGTGTTCCTAGAGTTGGAGTGGTGGAGGATCACATTCCTCCCATGCCCAAAAAAGACTTTCCCAGTAGGAGATGTAGAGGTTGTATGTGAAGAGCTGCATGGAAGGAGAGTCAGAGAGTCATATGTACTGCCCCAACTATCCTTCTAAACCTGGGCTGTGTGTGCCCACTTGTTTCCAAATGTACCAAAACCAAAATTTTGGGTACTACCTTGAACATAAAAGTGAACTGACTGTTCTATATTGTTTTATATTTTTTATTCCGCTTTAGTATTTACTTAAAATTAGTTTGTGTTTTCCTTTTTGTTAAAAAATGTGATGACGGTGTGTGTAGAGTGGTGCTTGGCTGGCAGTGCGTGTGGAATGGTGCTTGGCTGGCAGTGTGTGTGGTGTGGCGCTTGGCTGGTGGTGTGCACGGAGTGGCACTTGGATGGTGGTGTGTGTGAGCTGGCGCTTGGCTGGTAGTGTGTGAATAGTGACTTGCTGCTGGTATTTACACACACTTCTAGCCAAACCCCAGTCCACACACTCCGTCAGCCGGTGTGATTTCTGTGTCAGGCATGTGGGAGTATGAAAGTATTGGGCCCTTGAGCGGCACTTTCTGTTGATGTGAGTGTTGTAATGTGCTGGGTCCACGGCTGGTAGTGTGAATGGTCTTGTGTGTGTCATATATGAAAGGTGTGTGAATGTACTGTAAAGACGTTGGTGCCTTGTTGCAGCTTTACAGCTCACGAGCTGTGAGTCATTGGCTCAGTTTTTGACCTTTCAATTATTAACAGTGCATTTAATTTTTGTGAAATGTGTTGTTAATAAAATGTTATATATTGAATCATCACTCACCGTCATGCCAAATCCAACCAGTATGTATGTGTTAAAATCATGGTGGGTAGCCACAAGATATTTTTATTGCACTTCTCCTCACAGTTGGGAATTCAACTCATGAAAAAAACCTGCTCAGCTGTAATCGGACGTCGAAGTACAGCCCTGACTTGCTAGGTGTCTCAGCTAGGACCCCAATGATGAAGCATGCCACCAACTAGGTTGGTGGGTGAGGGGTCTTTTTAACAAAATCTAAGGGTGTTTTGTTTCGCAATTTGAGTGCTTGGTACATCACAGAAGTAAGAGACTTGGTAGCGAGCTTACTTCTTGTCTAGGGAAAATCTACCAACTCTACTGTTTGAAAATTAGAGGAGAGAACAGGGCCTCTTGTGGATCCCAACAAGTTTTCTTACCCACAATGCCCTGCAAACCTCAAAATGTGACTAAAATCACACATTTTCCTTCCGTTTCTATGTCATATTCTTCCAGAAACAGAAATAAATCACAAATTTCCTTTTACCCAGCGTATTCTCGGTGTCCCAATAAAAAAGATACTTTAGAGGTGTGGGTGCCCAAATCAGAGTCAGCCTAAAAACATGTAAAAAACACAACTGCGCTATGGTGTCCCCTCAATCTCTACATGTTTTGGCCCTTCTTCATTGCGGTTTGGGTTGTTTCCTGTGGTGGGCATTAGGCATACCCACACAAGTGAGGAACCACTTTTATTGGGAGACTTGGGGAAACACAGAATCGAAGATCAAGTGTTATTACCAATTTTGTTTCTCTGCTTTTGTGCCTTCCAAATGTAAGACTGCGCGCAAGAAAGAAGTCATTTTGAGAAATGCCTATTTAATTCACATGCTAATATGGGTACCCACAAATTTAGAAATGTGCAAATAAGCACTGCTTCTAAGCTCCATATCTTATGCCCATTTCGGAAAAACATAGGTTTCCCTGATACCTATCTTTCACTCTAAAGTTTCCCAAATGAATCGCTGTATACCTGGTATAAAATGAAAACCCATTGCAATGTGCAGGTCATTTATTGGCTCTGGGTACCTCTGATTCTAGGTGAACCTACAAGCTCTATTGTATATATCCCAACAACCAGAAGGGTCCAGTGGATGTAACAGCGTATCGCTTTTGAATATCTGCCTTAGATGGAAAACGTTACAGATGAAAACGGAGAAAGATATGGCTGTTATTTGCAACTCACTTTCAATATTATTTTTTTTCAACTGTTCTACAGGAAAATCTTAAAGGATCTACAGAAATGACCCCTTGCTGAATTGAGAATTTTGTCTACGTTTCAGAAATGTATAGCTTTACGGGATCCACTATTGGTTTCACACCCATGTTTATCACTAACTGGAAGGAGGTTGAAAGCATAATAAATTAGAAAAATGGGGTATGTCACACTAAAATGTCAAAACTGGGTTGAAGAATTTAGTTTTTTTATACTAGTCTGCCTGTTTCTGAAAGCTGTGAATGTGATAATTTTAGCACCGCAAACCCTTGGTTGATGCAGGGAAAATAACAGATGCTTTCTTTTGCTGCACTTTTCCCCCATTTTTCCCAAAAAACCCTAAATGTAGCTGTATCCTTAAAGAGAATTCAGAAATCCTGGGTACCTTTAGAATCCCCAGAATGTTGGGGAAAAAGGATGCCAATTTAACATGGATAGCTTATATGGACAAAAAGTAGTTGAGCCTAAGAGCGAAGTACCCCAAATAGCCCAAAAAGCTTAGCAAGAGGGAGGAAAGGCTTAGCAGCGAAGGGATTAACCCCTTCCCCGCCATGGACGTAATGATTACATCCGGTGGCGCGGCGCTGAGGCGCCACGGACATAACCATTACTTCCTGGTATAGGCCCTCGGGGGAAGCGCTGGCGGTCCCCCCGAGGGCCTCCCTCCACCCCCCAGGGCAGGGCTGGAAGGGGTATCGCTTCACCTTCCACCCTGACCCCTCCCCCCTGTGACGTCTGATGGTTCAACGCGCCAATGCCCGTCGCGCTGGAAGCAATGCTGGAGGCAGAGAGGCATGAAAAGGGAAGGAAAGGCTTTTCCTTCCCTTTTCATGTCTCTCTGTGCATTCCTGCAGCACGATACATATCGATCGTGCTGCAGAAATGCCCACTAGACACCAGGGACTCTGTGTAAACAAAGAAGGGGAGCGACCCCTTGGGCAAGGGTCGCTCCCCAAGGGGGGGCATTTAATCTAAGGCCATTTCTTCTCCCCCGGGGGCAGATCGGCCTACATTAATTAGGCCACTAGACACCAGGAAGGTTTTTTTATTTTTTATTTATATTGATATGGGGAGAGACTCCTTAGGCAAGGGTCGCTCCCCGGGGGACAATATTTTATTAGGGCTTTTCTCCTCCCCACCTCGGGGGCAGATTGGCCTATATTAATTCGGCCGATCTGCCCTCAGAGGGGGCAGAAGCCACTAGACAGCAGGGATTTTCTTTTTTTATTTATATTGATAAGGGGGCTTTTCCCTGTCACAGGCACTTGGCCCACCTACACAAGTGAGGTATCATTTTTACCAGGAGACTGAGGGGAGCTCTGGGTTGTAGGAAATTTGTCCTGGTGCAGTGATCCCACACAGAAATGTGGGAATTTTTTTTTTTTTTCTTTTAGCTAAATTTGAGCTTTGCTGAGGATTCTGGGTAAGAAAACATTGGTGGATCCATGCAAGTCACACCTCCCTGGATTCCCTCGGGTGTTCTGTTTTCAGAAATGTTTGGGTTTGGTAGGTTTCCCTATATGGCTGCTGAGCCCAGGACCAAAAACGCAGGCCCCGCAAAAAACAGGTAGTTTAGTATTTGATCATTTTGATGTGTCCACATAGTGTTTTGGGGCATTTCCTTTCACGGGCACTAGGCCTACCCACACAAGTGAGGTACCATTTTTGTCGTGAGACTTGGGTGAACGCTGGGGGGAAGGAAATTTGTGGCTCCTCTCAGATTCCAGAACTTTCTGTCACCGGAATGTGAGGAAAAAGTGTTTTTTGGCCAAATTTTGAGATTTGCAAAGGATTCTTGGTAACAGAACCTGGTGAGAGCCCCACAAGTCACCTCATCTTGGATTCCCCAGGTGTCTAGGTTTCAAAAATGCAACGGTTTGGTAGGTTTCCCTAGGTGCCGGCTGAGCTAGAGGCCAAAATCCACAGCTAGGCACTTTGCAAAAAACAGCTCTGTTTTCTTTGGGAAAATATGATGTGCCTACGTTGTGTTTTGAGGCATTTCCTGTCATGGGCGCTAGGCCTATCCACACAAGTGAGGTACCATTTTTATTGGGAAACTTGGGGGAAAGCTGGGTGGACCCCATCCTGGATTCCCATAGGTGTCTAGTTTTAAAAAATGCACAGGTTTGGTTGGTTTCCCTAGGTGCCGGCTGAGCTACAGGCCAAAATCTACAGCTAGGCATGTTGCAAAAAACACGTCAGATTTCAATGTAAAAATGTGACGTGTCCATGTTGCATTTCCTGTTGTGAGCATTAGGCCTACCCACGCAAGTGAGGTACCATTTGTATCAGGAGACTAGGGGGAACACAGAGTAGCAAAACACGTGCTATTGCCCCTTGTCTTTCTCTACATTTTTTCCTTCCAAATGTAAGACAGTGTGTAAAAAAGATGTCTATTTGTGAAATGCCCTGTAATTCACATGCTAGTATGGGCACCCCAGAATTCAGAGATGTGCAAATAACCACTGCTTCTCAACACCTTATCTTGTGCCCATTTTGGATATACAAAGGTTTTCTTGATACCTATTTTTCACTCTTAATATTTCAGCAAATGAATTGGTGTATACCCGGTATAGGATGAAAACCATTGCAAGGTGCAGCTCATTTATTGGCTCTGGGTGCCTAGGGTTCTTGATGAACCTACAAGCCCTATGCAACCAGAAGAGTCCAGCAGACGTAACAGTATATTGCTTTAAAAAATCTAACATTGCAGGAAAAAGTTACAGAGTAAAACGTTGAGAAAAATAGCTATTTTGTTCCCCTCAATTTCAATATTGTTTTATTTTAGCTGTTATTTTCTGTAGGAAAACCTTGTAGGATCTACACAAGTGACCCCTTGATGAGTTCAGAATGTTGTCTTCTTTTCAGACATGGTTAGCTTCCTAGGATCCAGCATTGGTTTCTTACCCATTTCTGTCACTAACTGGAAGGAGGCTGAGAGCTCAAAAAATGGTAAAAATAGGGTATGTCCCAGTAAAGTGCCAAAAATGTGTTTAAAATGGGGTTTTCTGATTCAAGTCTGCCTGTTCCTGAAAGCTGGGAAGCTGGTGAATTTAGCACTGCAATCCCTTTGTTGATGCCATTTTCAGGGAAAAAACCACAAGCCTTCTTCTGCAGCCCTTTTTTCAATTTTTTTTGTTTAAAACGAAATGTTTGCTGTATTTTGGCTAATATCTTGGTCTCCTTGAGGGTAACCGTCAAGGTCTGGGTAACTCTAGAATCCCGAGGATGTTGGAAAAAAGAAAGCAAATTTGGCGTGGGTAGCTTATGTGGACAAAAAGTTATGAGGGCCTAAGCGCGAACTGCCCCAATTAGCAAAAAAAAGGCTTGGCACCTAAGGGGGAAAAGGCCTGGCAGCGAACGGGTTAATTTCAGCTAAGACCTACACTTATTTTTATTTATTTACTTACTTTATAAAGTTTTTTATAGAAAGAACATGAGCCTAAAAGAGTATCAGAGCTTTTTACAAATGGTTAGGTAAGAGGAAATTATGCGTTACAAATGATCAGGTAAAAAACAAATTACATGTAGATCAGACAGCAAACCTTTGTGAAAATTTCACTGTGTAGCAGGTCCAAGGTGGTGGCTTAGACCACCACAGAGTAAGACCAATAGGTAACTAAACAAGGTCAAAGGGAGAGACAGTAAAAACCATGGAAGTAGACACTTTGTCATATCGGTACTCGCAGAGAAAAGCAAGTGGTTCTAGGGCAGGGCAGAAATGTATTCCTCAGAAGCCTTTTGACTTTTTTTTAAATTATGTAGTTGACGGGTTCAGTCTGATTTCAGGGGGCAGGGAGATCCAGACTCTGGGGCAATTCCTGAAAAAGCTCAACTATAGGTTTTCTTTTTTGGAATTTCTGAGATTTCAACAATACGGTGCTTATGCTTCTAGAGAATCTGCAGCTGCCAGAAAACTCCAGTTTTTCTGCCGGGACACTTGGTGTGTTGAAGTGTAGGGCTTTATGAGTCATGCAAGCGATTTTTAGTTGTGTCCTTGCTTCATATGGGAGCCAGTTTAGATATTTTAGATCAGGAGTGAAATGATTGTTTCATTTGGTTCCTGTGATGAGTTTTGCAGAAGAGTTCATAGATGCTCTTAGTGGAGACATCTTAGATCTAGGAAGCTTGCAGAAATTTGTGCTTCCGTTGTCCAATCTGGAGATCACTACAGCTTGAACAGCTGATTTGAAGTCAAGGGTGAGGAAGGGTTTTATTTTTCTTAGTATGCTCATTTGAAAGCTTGCTCCTTTAGAGGCTCAACTGATGTGTTCCCAGTGGTGTATCTACATCCCCCGCAGTCCCTGCGGTGTGTGAATCCCAGAGCTCCAGGGGGTCCTCTCAGCACAGTAGACAGGCCTAAGACCTCCTGAGTAAATCTGGAGAGGGGGGCCCTCCATGTACTGTGCAGGGGGCCCCTTCAAGTTTGTTACGCCACTGTGTGTTCCTGCATGTTTAGGTTCTTGTCAAGGATTATTCCCAGTGGTCATGTGGAGTCTATAATGTGTGGGAGGCAGTTTGGAGTTGTTGGTTGTTTCAACCATTCGTCAATATTGAGCAATTGCTTGGGTAGAGCAGAGTTATGTTGAGGGATTTGATATCTTAAAGGGAAGACACTTTCAGGTACAGTTGCGTGTTATCTCCGTACATGTGGTATTGGATGTTCGAAAATTACAGTTAAAGGCTCCATAAATAGGTAAAAGAGTGTGGGTGAAAGCGTGGACCCCTGTGGGACCCCTAATGTGACCGGAATGGAACTGGACAGGGAATGGTTAACCATAATGCTTTGAGATCTGTTGTAGAGAAATGAGGTGAACCAGTTTAGAATAGATCCAGAGCCACGTCCCTCGTTTAAGTAGGTCTAGGAGATTGTCGTGTTTGACCATACAACAAGCTGAGGATAGGCCTAGAAGGATTAGAAGGCAAAAGTCATTGTGGTCCAGCATTTTAGAGTATAGTCAGCTGTGTATGTGAAGACTTCTCCAACCGATTTAGACAAAGCTAAGAAACGGCATGTAACTTTTGGACTGGTTTCTAATGTTGTATGTCTGGACAATATCAAAGTTATTTAAGTGAATTTAATACTGTAAGAGATGCTGTCTCTGCCTAAAATAAGAGGGTCATTGATTTTCCTAAAGTTAAGAACAGTTTCATAGAGAAACTTCTAAACAGTTAGCCCTGCAATCACCCGGTATGTCAAAATAAACAGCCCAATTGTGCCCCTACCTCAGTTGACTCTGGTAGTTTATCGATAAGCAACCATGCTAGAAGGAATAATTCATCATTTTCTACTCGTATTCTACACCACATCCAGGGTACTGTTCCTACTTTCTCAGGGAATGGGGTACTGCTGTTGTAAAGAGTGTTTGTTCTGACAACTCAAAGGCTAGTAATAAAGATAAAGCCCTTTCCACCCTTGTTCCTGAGTTAGGCTGTACACCTGTCCCACATTCTTTAAACAGGGATCAAACGGCGACCTCTTCACGCGGATAGGTGTGGATATCCGCCCAAGTCTGATCAGATGGATCTAACCCCCTGATTTTACACCTTATGTGATGGTCTTAATAAACATGCCCGCTCAATCTGAATGTTAGTGGAGGGTTTATACTGCTAGCAACAAAGTGACACATTGGCTAACTAGGAGGGCTAGGGTTGACGCAAGTACTCATACTCAAATTAATATGGTATGTAGAGGGAGACAGGTGGGGAGGGACACTAAGGCCCAGATATATGGTCTTTTGAAGCAGGGCAGCGCAGCAAATAACCTTGCTGAGCTGTCCCGCGTCAAAGAGAAAGGGCAGTAATTTGGCGTATCAATGGAATACAGCACATTTTCCACTGCGCTAGGGCCGTTTTGGCTCCCTAGCACTAACACAGCCTCCCTTGCAATATGGTGCAAGGGTGTCTGCGTTGCATGCAGGATTGTTTTTGTGCAGGGAGGTACACCTTCCTGCACCAAAAAAAAAATCCTGGGAGGCTTTTATCTCTTTCTATAGAAAGAGGATAAAATGAGAAGAAATAAAGATATTTCTCCTTGTTGCGTATCCTCTGTGGAGGCGTAAGGTTTTGAAACATACTCAGGTTTACATGGCCTGGTGAATCTGGGGATGTGTCAAAATCCATGGGTGGTGTGTGGGAACACCTACCGCAACGCACTTGGAATGCCTCCCTAATGCAGAGTAAGGCAATGCAGCGATTTGCGCTGTTTTGCCTTACCCCATATCTATGAGGCCATACAAAGCCACCATGGAAAGAGGCTTTCTATGGCCTCACAGATATGATTAAAGGTTTGTGCCACATTTGCGTCACTAAAATGCAACCGCAGCGCAAGCCTCTCATAAATATGCCTCTAAATGTTTTTATGCCAATTGCATAGTGGTGAATTTCAATAACAGTTGGGCTGCTGGCAGAATTCTATCCTCTTTGGAGGGGGTAGGAAGACACTTCAATGAGCATTGGGTTTCAGCCGTTGGGGTTTGTATATAGGCTGGGTACTGTTCTTAACGTGAGAACCCTTAGGCCCACTCTCTCTCAGGTAAATCGAGGCCTCCATGAGGCATACCCCAGATATCCTAGGGGTTATGCTATTCCCCTCACTCTCTCTCTAATGGATTTGATGTCCTCGACACACTTGAAGAGGTGGATTGACTAACCCCAATGACTGTGATGTAGACTTGAATTTGAAGGTGTGGGATTGATAGATCTTCTTTAGGGACTGCTTCTGATAATCAGTTCAGTTTTTTTTCAGCAAATGTAGCAAGGCTTAAGGAGAAGGTCAACCACCCAAATTGGCTAGACTTCATTAGGCCATATCACACATTGGCACTCAAGAAACCTGTTGTGTTAGGAACAAAACTTTTATAGATGGTTTTGTTCACTTTATATGCCCTGCTACACCACCCTCTTCAGTGTGAGCTAAGGCGAGGCTGTGCACTTAATTATCATTGTCCTTGAAATGTTTAATGGCCGAGGTGGAGACAAATTCTTCAGATGTAGTGGCAGTAATATCTACTTTCCCTGATTAAACAAATCTTTGGATCCTAAATATCTATAACTCAAATGGCAACTCTCTCCATTCTGATGTTGTTATCTCTATGGATATGGTCGTTGACAATTATAAAACTCTGTTTTCAGTGTCTGGTTTAAGATCTATCTCGTATACCCCAATAGTGATCATAGGTGATTTTAATAGCCTTCCTTTGCAAAAGGTTTGTCAGCTCTTTCAGAGACTTCCCCGGAAGATGATTCTTCAACTGTCTATTTTGAATATTCCTAGTCAATAGTGGACTACATTTTAATCTCCTCACCCCTTTCACCCTCTTCACTTGACTACCAGGCTATAGGGTCTGGTTGGAGTGATCACAATCCCCCAGTGTTATCGTTCAAGTATTGGTGCCAGATATCACTCTACCGGACCTTCCCACTAAATATCTTGCACCTGTGGATCAGGGTAGGCATCTGAAATGGACTAGAGTGATTCCAGAGGAGTTCTGTGGAAATGTATTCTGGCAGATGAGTAATGAGTTTGAATGTTGTCTCAATCCCGACTCACACTAGAGATGTTTTTAAATGCTTGTTTTTGCACTTTGTGATAGAAGGAGAGTTGCCCTCGCTGTCTCTAGTCAAGGCCATACCATCTCCGGGGGGTCGGGGGTACTCTGGTTTGATAAGACCTGCTCCAAAGTTTATTGTGATTTAATGACGGTCCTTATATCCTCCCGAATGGATAGAAGGGAGGTGAGATGCTTATGTGCCATTTTTAAAAAGGCTAAGAAGGAAAGAAAATAATCTCTTATGGATGACGTCTAGGAACAATTATTGAGAGGTAGCATCCTTAATGATAGTGCCACTTTATGGGGAGTTCTTAATCATCCTTTTTTAGCAGCTGAGGACGTGCCAACTGAGACCTCAGTGACAGATGAAGCCAAATGGTATGATCATTTTTCTCACATCTATTCCTTTGAGGTTGGGACAGAGTCTTTAATTCAATCAGTTGAACAGAAGGAGTCGGGTAATCCCCATCTTTCTTTTTCCACAATGAAGCTGCGGGTGCCATCAGGAGATTAGCAGGTAATAAGGCTTCGGACCCTGATGGAGTTCCCATAGATCTTTTCAAGAGTGACATAGTTATTTGGGCCACTTTGTTATCCAAAGTATTAAACACTGCTGTATCACTGGGTCCTCCTAGCTCATGGGCCCACTCATGGTGCCTATCTTCAAAATGGGTGATCGGGCCGATCCAAGATGTTACAGGTCTATCTCCTTGATTGATACAGCTGTCAAGGTCCTGGGTCTGATGATCATGGAAAGATTGTCCTTGTGGGTTAAGGAGACAAACATCATCTTAGATTTGCAGTATTGGCTCAGGCCTGGCTAAGCATCATTGATCAGAGTCTAAACCTGCATTTATGAACTCAGAAGTACACTGTGGCAAAAATGGGCACCCTTTTTTGAGTTTTATGGATCATACCTCAGGGTTTGATCAGGTGAATCGCTCCAAGCTTTGGTCAATTATGTTTTCTTTAGGAGTACAACACAAATAATATGGGGCTACGCAGTAATCCTAGGATCTAGGTAAAGGAAATAGTAATGCCCAAATGGTTCTATAGGGGGAAGCATGCACCTAGACTTCCATGGAAACAATCTGTACTACAGCTTCAATAAATAGGGTAGAAAAACAGATTATTTTATTTTTTGCAAAAGTTACCTCATTAAAACAGTAAACAATAATAATATTTAGAAAAGGACAATGAACCTTGAATCTTAGACATACGTGCTCCAATTGGTGATACAACGCAGTGCAAGTGATTGAGTAAAAAACAAAAAGTGTGCAAGTTTTTGTCTAATAAATAATAAAATATGTACAAATGCTTGGTAGTAGTATATCAATGATGGACAATCAACACCATGAAAAAGCAATGCTGAAGTCATTTGTGCAATTATTTAAAACCAGCCCATTGCAAACAATTGTTGACGTTTCAACTTCTGAGGCAATTTGTAAAGGTCATCATCAGGACAAAAAACTTTGAATCAGGAGACGCCCTTATGCAACTGCAGTCTTCGACCACCAGGAAACATCAGGTTTTAAGAGTCGCAAAACCTGATGTACAACTGTGCCTCAGATGTTGTTTGTGATTCCTAAATGGGTCGCAAGGGACCTGCCTCGTTAATATCCATGAGGCAAGTCGCAATTTGCGACCGATTGGGAGTGGCCAGCACTCACAGGGATGGTGGCCTGCTGGGGTCAGCAGACCACCATGTCTGTGACTGATTCTTTGTGCTTTTTAAACAAAGCAGTTTAAAAAAAAAAAGCAGCCTGTTTTCCTTGAAGGAAGACAGGACGTATTTCAAAAATAAAATTTAATGTTTTCTTTTCATTCTTTCAGAGTGGGCAGTGGTCTGTGGGACCACTGCCTGCTCTGAAAAAATGTTGGCTCCCCCTCAACAAAGGGGAACAGGTCACTTGGGGACTCCTTCCCATTTGCGAATGGCTTACCACCAATTTGAAACTGGTGGTAATCTGCGAGTGTTTTGCGACCGTGTCCTGGTCGCAAAACATTACATTCATACATACCAGTGCGAATCTCTATTAGGAAGGGACAGCCTATACACGCCCTTTCCTCGTAGCAACTCGCAAGCCCTATTATGCAAATCAGTAATAGGTTACTGGTACAAATAGGGTCTCTAGTTGGCAGTGGTTTGCAGCCTGTCCAAGTAGGAACCACTCCAGTCAGGATAAGTGAATCAAACAGCTAAGATAACCCCTGCTCACTCCCTTGGTAGCTTGGCACAAGCAGTCAGGCTTATTTTTGTGGCAATGTGTAAAGTATTTGTACACACATTAACACAGTGAAAACACCACATAAGTACACCATACCAGTTTAAAACAAGCCAATATTTATCTGAGTAATAAAAATAAAAACAAAACGACAAAAATCCAACATACAGAAGCAAAGATACACATTTTGAAAATTAAATCTCAGTAAAGTGCTTAGTAAAGTGCTTTGAAACACAATAGCTCCAGCTGGGGCCATCACTACGTCTTGATGGAGTCGTTCCCACCAGTCTGACGTCATTCGCCAGGGATTGCGGGACAGTCACGGAGCCACACAAACCTCAGGTACAGTACCTGTGAAAACAATGAGAAAACAAAGACTTTGCAAGGAGTCGGAGAGGTGAGGCGTCACTGGAGCCGGTGCTGCATCAGTTCTTTACTGCTACCAGGGAGGTGAGGTGTTGGAGAAGGGCACACGGTGGCCTAGTGCAGAGTGAATCAGTGAGCCAGGAGCTGTACGCAAAGGTGTCCTTGGAAGCAGGAGGTAGGTCATTTTGAGGGTCACTTGCAAGTCTGCAGGGGCACTCTGGTGGGAGGTCTTGTTTTTTTCTGAAGTCCCTCGACTGGGGCTTTCTTCTAGTCCTTTTTGAGTGCGGAGCGGACTCTCCTTCTGGGTGTCCGATGTAGAGTGACCAGTGCCTGGGGTCATTGCACGGTTCGGCCACTGGAGGTCACAGTGCCACCAAACTTGGCACACTGGTAGGTTTTGTCCTCGTGCTCCCTTGGGTGACATTTGGTCCAGGTATGGCATCCAGTTCCTTCGTCAGCAGACAGTCAGTGAACTGGACTTCACTGATTTTTTGGTCTTTGTTGCAGGAGAGTGATGCCTTCACTCTGGAAAGAGATCTTAGGCAATTTTTAGAAGAGTGGAGGTCCTCTGGGGGTTTGTAGAGTCCGTCCAATATCAGAGCAACCCCTTAGCAGCGAATGTCGAGTCCTGGGTGTAGCAGGTAGGGTTTGGCACCTTCTTCTTGCTGCAGCAAGACATCAGTTTTCGAGCCTTGGGTCTTCTTTTGTCCTTGGAGTCTGAATCACTGGTCTAGGAGTGCCCACTAAATACTGTATTTAGTGGGCATTTAGGGGAGTACCTAGTAGTAACCAATGGGTCATCCACCTTAGGGTGGCTACACCAACTAAGTGACTACTTCTTGTGGGCAGAGGACACTTCCCTACACATGATTGGCTATTTTCATTCCATGAAAGATGAGGAAAATGAGATGGTCTCCTCGCATGCAACACCTTAGGGGTGGTGTAAGCTAGGGCTGACCACTCCTCCTGTCCTTTGTGTGTTTTCCCACCATTGTTCATGCCAAAAGTGGAGGTTTGCAACAGGGGCGGCCATCTGCGGCTTGGGGCAAAGCACTTGGAAGCTCGCTAGTAGGGCAGTGCGCATTCCTGAGAAGAAAGGTGTGACACCTCCACCCAGGAAGGGCTTTGTTCTGGGACCCAGAGAGCAGGAGCTCTCACCCCAGGGTTCCAGAATCTTGTCTGGAACCCTGTCTTGTCTAGTTGTGACCAGCCAGCAACCATGCCAGAGTTAGTAGGTTTGCAGGGGTCACCTCTAAGGTGGCCCCTGGGTACAGTTTGCAATAAATCCAATACTGGTACGAGTTTGGATTTATCATTATGACCTGTTTGATACCAAACAACCCAGGGTTCACAGTAGCCATCATGTAGCTGTGAAACTCGTACTGACCAGTGTCCAGCACATGCATGTAAAATGGCTTCTCCGTTCACTTACTAAGTCTCAGGTTTGGTAAGGACACAGTAAGGGCATATTGCTCATGCATCTATGCCCACACATACAGTAGAGTGCACCCTGCCTTAAGGCTAGAAGGCCTGCCAGAGGGGTGACTTAACTATATTGCATGCAGTGTATAGTGCACAGGCACACAGGCTGTGTGCCATGTCGAGTTTGCATTTTAGGATTGCACCAGGCCACACAGCCTGCAATGGAAGTGCTGGGTGCATCAGCATGCATGGCCGTAGAAGGTGGCACAATCAGTGCTGCTGCCCTTAGGGGCCCACCCTTAGTACCACATGCTCTGGGTACCTAAGTACCATTTACTAGGGGACTTATAGTGGCAGCTAAAGGTGTTGCCAATTGTGCCAAAGCATCACAACAGTTTTGGGAAGAGATCTGGCCCAGGAAACCTGGCTAGCAGGGGCCCTGGGCACTAACAACTTTGAGACCACATAAAATACCAGGCAAAAAGTGGGGGCTAACAATGACAAAAGAGCCCGTTCTCACATGAGAGGTGGGGGAGGTGAAGCTTTGGCTTCCTTTAGTTGCAGGGGAGTGATTCGGCATTGGTGGCGAGGCGCCGGTTCCTTACCATCCCGCTGGATCAATTACTCCAGCAGGTCAAGACGTGAGGCATTGACTTTGCAGTGTCGCGTTCCCACCATGGGGCCACAGGTGCTGGAGGGGAGCTGAGTGTCTCCGACATCGGGGACACGGGACTCAGGATTAGAGCTGTAGTGGGATTTCGGATTCGCTGCAGTGGCGTCGAGTGTGCATCTGCCGGTTATCGTTGCACTCAGCGGGGACTATGGTTCTGAGGCAGGCAGCGGAATGGAGTCAGACAGCGGTGCTGGTTCCAAAGTTGATCTGGAGTTGCTGTACTTGCTTTCTTCTTGGTTACACCAGAATATACTCCCCAAGGGCCAAGGAACTGGATTTAACACCACTTGGTGTGTCAGGACTCTCAGCAAGAGATCCCAGATGCTGGCAGATGAAGCCTTTGATGTCCCTGAGACTTCTAACACGAGGCAAGCTCAGTTCAAGCCCTTGAAGAACCTCGGAAAACAGGATGTAGAAAGTAAAGTCCAGTCCTTTCACTCCCAGGACATAAGCAGCAAGCAGCAGGCCAGCACAACAAAGCAACAGGCAAAGTGGTAGTCCCTCCTATGGCATCTAGCTTTTTTACCTGGCAGAATGTCCTCAGTCCAAAAGTGTTTTAAAGTTGTGGTCTCAGAGGTCCAATACTTATACTAATTTCTGCCTAAGAAGTAGGCAACGTCAAAGGAAAGTGTTTGTAGTGCACAAGACCTGGCCTCTCCCACCCTGGACCCAGACACACTCCAGGGGATTGGAGACTGCTGTTTGTAAAGACAGACACAGCCCTCTTCATGGGCAAGTGTCAGATCCTCCCACCATGCTTGCCTGGGGAGACCCATCAGGATATGCAGGGCACACCTCAGCTCCCTTTGTGTGTCTGTCTAGAGTGAATTCACAAACAGCCCAAATGTCATCCTCACCCAGAGGTGTATTCCACAACCAGGCAGAGGCATAGAATGGTTAAGCAAGGATGGACCCACTTTCTAAAAGCTGCATTTTCAAACTTGCAATTTAAAAACCAACTTCACCATAAGATGTATATTTAAATTGTGAGTTCGGAGACCCCAAATTCCAAATCTCTATCTGCTCCCAAAGGGAAATTACACTCATAAGATATTTCAAGGCAATCTCCATGTTAACCTATGGAAGAGCTAGGTCTTGCAATAGGGAAAATTAATTTAGAGGTATTTTACTATCAGGACTTGTAAAACACACCAGTACATGTCCTACCTTTTAAATACACCGCATCCTGTCTGTGGGGCTGCCATGGGCCTACCTTAGGGGGTGACTTACATGTTGTAAAAGGGAAGGTTTGGGCCTGGCAAGTGGGTGCACTTGCCAGGTCGACCTGGCAGTTAAAACTGCACAAAGACACAGCAGTGGCAGGTCTGAGGCATGTTTACAGGGGTACTCATGAGAGTGGCACAATCGGTGCTGCAGGCCCACTCGTAGCATTTGATTTACATGCCCAGGGCACACACTTTGCCCTGTACATAGGACTTACTAGTAAATCAAATATGCGAATCATGGAGAAATCAATTACCAATACCATTTAGACAGAGAGCACTTGCACTTTAGCACTGGTAAGTAGTGGTAAAGTGCCCAAAGTCCTAAAGCCAACCAAACAGGTGAGAAGAAATAGGAGGAAGAAGGCAAAAAGTTGGGGGATGACCCTGCAAAAGGGGCCAGGCCCAACTGTTACCAACTCCCAAAATAGGGTAAGTACATAGGAAAATGCATTTTACCAGTCGCAAACTGTCTGATCGGCCATTTGCAATGTGTCTTACATTTGGCCCCTAATCCCATATAATCCCATATAACCTAACCCACTTACTCTAAACATCAATAGCGCAATTTATGGATTTGAGACACATCCTCTCATGATAGTTTGGGTCGTTTTGAACTAACCAGATGTTTTTCCTTTTTAATGTTTACTCCAAAACAACAATTTGAAATTAGCTGTACCACCATTTCCTAATAACATATCTTAAAATCCGGTATGGCCAGCCCGCCCCTCTCAATTGGCATGAATCTAAATGCTCTTCTAGCTTTCTTATCCCGCTATATAAAGCTATTGATTGCTGAATCAAGCTATCGAAAAAGTGTATTAGGAACATGTAGTGGAGCCAACCTAAATAAATATAAGAATTTAGGCATCGTGTTCATTTTAATGATATTGCATCGCCCTATAACAGAAATGGGCAAGCGTTTTCAATTCTTTAAGTCATCACAGCATTTTCCAGGTAGGGATTCAAAGTTTATCTTAATTATTTGGCTTACATTACAGTAGACCTTAATACCAAGATAAGTAGCCAACCCTAATACCCTTGTATCATATAATTCAATATCATTTGTATCCTCTCTATATCAGGTTTATAGCCAGAAAGTTTTGCAAATGTATTTGCCTCACTCTCAATTGTTCTTACAGACAAATTGACATTGTGGAATATACGTCTATGTCATCAGCACAAGCTGATGCCTTCCGATTAACATTATTATGAGAAATTGGGTGTATAGTCATGTTCCTTTTTAACACTAACAGATGAGGTTCCAAATACAATGAAAATAATAAAGGCGATATTGGGCACTCCTGTCTCGTGCCTTGGGGGATATTAAATGTTTTCAACTTATTACCTGTTATGACCACACTAGCAATTGGATAACATACAATGGCTGTATTCACTGATCAATTTACTCTCAAAGCCCATATTATGAAAAATAATCGATAACTATTGAAATGGCACATGGTCAAAGGCCTTTTCGGCATCCAGTAAAATCATACCTACATTTTTAAATATAAACAACATAATTTATATATACAGCGGTGTCCCTACCAAGAATAAAACCATGTTATTCTGGACTCACTGTTTGGCCCACTATGGATGCACCTCTACTGACAATGATTTTAGAGTACATTTTTGAATCTCCATTGACTACTCAAAGTGGTCTGCAAGATCGGCAATCTTCCTTCAGCCTTCCCTTTTTAAGAAACACTCTTATATTGATACTGTTCCATGACTCAGGGACTCCAAGCCCCATATCTATATCTTGTTATTACCAGTGGCGATGTTGGAATCATCTCAGAAGCAAAGGTTTTGGGAAATTCAAAAGGGATTGCATCTGGCTCTGTCGCCTTACCGCTTGCTAGTGAAGAGATAGCTTGCAGGATACCTGCACTTATGACATGACTATCTAACTTTTCTGCATCTGCCTGTGATAATTGTGGTACCCCAGTAGTGCTGACATACTTATGCATTCATGTCTCGTAGCTGTTTATATAACTTGTATACAATAACTAGTAAAATAACTGAAATATACCTAAGATTTCACCAGAATTATTGTGGATATTACCGCCTGAATCCTTGATTCCGGTAATCCTGGTATTGTTAGAATATTTTTTCAGCCTGTGTGCTAATGCCCGGCCATTTACCTGTAGTGAAAAACGTGTTTTTGACCACTGACTTTATGTTGCACCACTTTGCACCTGGATTAGTTGTCCAGTGTTCACCAGTTGCGGATTACATTTTGTATTTAGTTTAGCTGCCTATTGACTTTATCGTAGCGTTAGACACTGCTATGTTAAAGTTGTCTGGGAATTTCGACATTGTAAACTGTGCTTGTTTTCATATTCTTTCTCACCGAAGAGCTAGGACATATTATCACCGAACAGGTAGTACATAATATGGAGGAGGTAGGCAGGCAACATGATAAGAATGTACCAGACTGATGTTTTTTAGTGCAAGCAGGGAACGGTTTGGGCTTGGGAGAGACAATTTAGGAAACTAGCCAGTTCCAACAAGTTTCTTTCAACTCTGACCTACATTTGCTAGCATTTTTTAATATTTCTTTTTTATGGGAGGGTTTTTTCCGGAAAGCCCTTCTCTGGTTCTTTAAGATATAAAAAGTTGGCCCTGCTCAGTAGCGGTGAATTCCGAGACCGCGATCAGGATTAGACGTCAAATACCTGACACCTGTCCTATGAGGGTGGAAATCTCTTTCTCGCAGTTGAACGGGGTCATCTTCTTGCTGGCATGAGAAAGATGAAGAGATTGGCAGGCCCTACGGTGATGAATTTTTACTTTATTATTTGCTTTATATAATCATAACTACATATATTTGCTGTGTACACTGCAGTTGAGAATCATTTTGGTATATTTTCCTTTCATTGCTGTGACTATTTTTAAACGTGTGCATTTACCATGCTAACCTCCTTTTTAGGAACCTCATGGTGAAATAATAATAAATGTCTTCTTTGAACTGAGAAGTGCATTCCAGAGATTTTTGTCAGCTCGGTCATTAGTGAAAGCAAAACACTACCTCCCTGTGTTCCACCGCCTTCTCTTCACTCCACTTTTTCCCTGAGATTGCAGTTAGTTTTGAACCTTATTTTGAGGAGTTCTCTATATATCTTAATGGTGTACTTGTCACTCCACTTCATGGCCGCAGCATGGATGATTTCAAACTTTTGCAGGTGCCTGAGATTTTCTTGCGTGGTCTGCATGAGGCTACTTTGCTTTGTTACAACATGCTGCGTGGTCATACCCCAGTTGTATGCCTTTATTGTGTCCCTTACTAGCCTTATTGGAGGGCTATTCATATTGTTTAAAAAAAACAAAAAAAGAAACTAATGTCTAGCACATAAATTGAACACAGGACTGATCTACGATCAAAGCTCTATCAAAAGTTCCTTGTCTAGATTCACTACTACTGCCATTTAGTTTAATACAGACAAAAATGGATTATGATCAGATATGACCTTAGGGTGGAGTTTGATGAGGGCCTGTCTCATTGTATCAAGTGTCTCAAATACCATATCTATTCTAGAGGAATGATGATGGGTGTTAGAATAAAACATGTAACAGTTCTGCTCCCTTGTACACCACCTCCATAGGTCCTTAAGCCCATCTATATGTATACTTTGTTTAAGGAGCTATGCAGACTTGACATCCTCGGAGTAGCTAGGTGATTAGATTAATCTATTTTATAATCCATCACTCAGCTGCAATCTACCAATAGTATTAATTCTCCTCTTCACCCAGAAAGCTCAACTAAAAGCTTATCGAAGAGTTTGGGGATTTTCTGTCTTGGGGACATAAAGCACACAGGACAAATATCTTCAATCTAACTTTGATTTATGCTGTGATCCAGGTCCAGCCTTATCCTCTACGACCCAGATTCTGAGAGGTGAGATGCAACACAGCGCAGCACCCAAAGTTGCTGTGCTGCATTGCATGACAGGTAGGGAACAGGAGAGTGCCATATTCACATAGAAATGGCACTCTCCTCCCCACTCCCTAGCACCAGCGCTGATTTCAGCTGCTGTGAGCCATGCACACACCTTAGCGCCATAGAGCTAAGGTGTGTGTGTGAGTGAGTCTAGCATAGGTTTTGTACAGGAAGGCTATCCTTCCTGTACAAAATACTATGCCTAGATAAGTGGAAATGCTTTTCCTACTTTGTATGTGTGCTGTACAGTGCAGTAAACATGCAAAGTCAGAAAAGCACGGAGAAATTAAAACATTTCTCTGTTTGCCGCCTGCTTTACAGTGGTGTAAACTTTTGGCGCTAAACCTTTTCTACTAATGTTTGAGATGAGGGTTTAACATAAAAAAGCATGGGTAATAGCACAGGTAAGCTCATGTACCAACCCTGGAACGCCCTGTTGACGCAAAGTAATGCATCGCAGCGTTTTGCGCTGCTTTGTGCTACTTTGCTACACAAACCAATGCAAATACCAATTTGAGTTGGTTTGTGACTCCCCCAAAAAGTTTTGCACCGGTTTAGCGTTAGAAAAGTAACGCTAATCCGACACTAAACGTTTGAGAATCTGGGCCTAGGCGTTTAAGTAGGTAAAGATTGCCTTTCCTTTTCATAAGAAAAACAACGCTCCCTTAAAGACAACTTGTTGAGTGCTGTAGGTTAAAACATCAAAAAACATAGGTCTAAATACTTGACGTTACTTATAAGCAAAATGCGTTTCAAGCATGCATATAACCTCAGCATTACAATCAGCGCATGATGCAGCTAGCAAGCCGTGTTAATGGGGTAAGTGAAGACTCTTACATTACAAAACAAAATCCTAAGAGATTCAGAACCCATTATTCACTTTTTTTTAACTAAACAATCTCTGCCAGCTCCACTCTCGATTATTATTCTCCTCCCTTATTTTTATTTTACACCACTGCATTACCCCTACAACTGCTGAATACCCCCGCAAAACTGCTGTCCCAGCTCCACCCCCCAACCTCACAGCCAACAAATAAGGCCCTACCCACCCCTAGGAAGCACTCACACCACTGCTGATGTTTATAGACAGCATCAAGGGGTGCTGTAGAACCAATCATCCCCACACAATACAACTAACAGAAAATTAGAGGAATCCCCAGGCAAAAATGTTATGGGGCCCACAGTGTCAAACCCTTACCTATCCACCATCAAACATACCATCACTTGTTCCAACACCCATTTTAACCATCTTAAACCTGCAGTTCCAGAGTGCCTCACTACTTAAGGTCTAACGACCTAGTTTAAAGCCTGATCTCTATTCTCTTCTCCTTTAATTCGCTTGCTTATTCCGTCTCCTAAGAAGTCAGTTTATACAGAGTACAACCTCAGCAAACTGACGCTTTCCCTTTTTGTCATGTGTCAACTTTGGTTCCCATATTTTTTTTAAAAACCTACGAATGTGGAATCTGTTCAATTCAGTCTTCATGTTGATTTGTTTTTCGCCAATCTGTAAATCGAGCAGTTTTTTGCATCCTTTTGTAGAAGTGCATGCTTTGAACTTGAAAGTAATGATGAGCCACGGTAGAAGAAACAGTGCATGCTTTGTACTGCTTAGGACTCCCGGAGCTGGCTGGTGACTTGTTCATATTAGAGTGCTATAATGCAAAGCGTTTAAAACACGTAAGTGCTGTGTGAATGGAGATGCTGTTATACCAAAATATAAGCTGTATTGTTCCTAAAATGTTAAAAATCAAATCATGAGGCTGAGCACCACCTAGAGAAATTAAGGGCCAGATTTATACTTTTCGACGCAAACCTGCTGAGCGCCATATTTAAGGAATGGCGCAAGCCAGTGCTAAGGCCCGGTTAGCGTCAAAATAAATGACGCTAACTGGGTAGAGGAGGCATTGGGATAACAGGGGGTTGTGCGGCAAAGAATGGCGCCAGTCAGGTTAGAGTAAAAAAAATGACTAGCGTCATTTGTTTGATGCATAATCTCCATGGACATGACTCCTGTCCTAGTAAGGACAGGAGTCATGCCCCTCAGCCCAATTGCCATGCCCAGGGGACATATGTCCCATGGACATGGCCATTTGGCACGGTGCCATGTAGGGGGGCCCACGTTAGGCCCCCCATGGCACTTAAAAAAAAAAATCAAAAAAACTTACCTGGACTTACCTGGGATGGGTCCCCTCATCCTTAGGTGTCCTCCAGGTGTGGGTGGGGGTGGGTGCGGGTGTCCCTGGGTGCAGGGAAGAGCACCTGTGGGCTGTTTCCATGGTCTCTGACCATGGAAAATGTCCCACAGGTCCCCAAATCCTGCCCTGACCCAGGCGTTAAATAGTGGTGCTAAGCATGCTTAGCGCCATTATTTAAGGCCCTCCTCCTCCCGTGCGTGATTTTTGCAGAGGATAAATAAGGCGCAAGGGCCTTAGAGTAATGTTTTGCCCGGGAACGCCTACACCTTGCATCTCATTGACACAAAGTAGTTTTCCGCAGGCAAAAATGACGTTAACTCCAATATTTTGATGCTAGACGGGTCTAGCATCAAAATATAAATATGGAGTTAAGTTTGCGCTGGATTTGCCCCTAAGACTATATTTATGTTTTCCAAAATTGCTTGAGGAATGAGCAAGTACAACCTCCTATGTATGTGTTCTTATGGCGGAGATGGCCCAGCAAACAATAAAAGTTAGATTTAAATAACGCAATTTTATGGTGCTGAAATGTATAAACACTGCTACCAACTTATGTTCAGAATTTGTAAAAACAATGGAAAACACCCACAGTAATTCACAAAAACACTGAAAACAGGACACTCAACTCATAGCTTCCCATTCTGCTTCAATTTTGCTCCATTTTGCATCTGCAAGTTTGCAGAGTTTTGGAATTTAATTCATATAATATAGCATGTTGTGTTGGCACCAATATG
Source organism: Pleurodeles waltl (assembly GCF_031143425.1). Classification (NCBI taxonomy): domain Eukaryota; kingdom Metazoa; phylum Chordata; class Amphibia; order Caudata; family Salamandridae; genus Pleurodeles; species Pleurodeles waltl. The sequence goes on along the minus strand of NC_090437.1, from coordinate 315,448,045 downwards.
AACCATTACTCCACCTGAGTTAATAGTAGGCAGTTTTAGTGAAAAGCTTTGCAGAGGCTTACTTTATTGCTCTATTTTATTCAATAAATATCTATGGTTCTAATTTGATAAACTCTCAAAATACTGTGACGCTCATATTATTGAGCAATTTTGTAACGAGCTCAAGGGAGTAACTGCATACCTGCATAAAGATGGCGGTACATTCATCAACGGTGATCACAGCATATCTGTCCGTCCCACCTAACAGTTGTAAAGATTCGTTGCATCTTCTTTCTATAAACGTGACGTTGTACCTGTAGCAAAGTAAAATAGGCACTGGCTTGTGTCACTGCAGCGATACATACGGTTCAGAAATGGTTAAGGGGGACAGAAATGGTTAAAGGGGACTCATGGTTCTAGAATCCACTTAAACATTATTGGTCAATGTATTTTATTTACCAGGATTTTACATTTCTCAAACCTTTCACTCATCTATGCCTTAAACATTGCTTTATTTAAAAAAGCAGTCACAGACTGTGCTGACCCCTGTGATTGTAGCCATTTACAGTGGGTCGCAAATTGAGACCTGCCTCATGAATATTGATGAGGCAGGTCCATTTGCGACCCACTGTGAATCGCTAATAGTGTAAAACACTCTGTAATACATCGCAGTTTGCAATTTCCTAATAGTGAATCGCAAAAATTGGCTATTTGGAAATCGCAAAGGCTGGCCCCACATGACTTAGCTACAAGCAAATCAAAAAAGACATGAAGTAAAAACACTCCTCTCCTTATATACATTTCCCTCCCTTCACATTACTAATAAAAGGAAATATAGCCCACAACACTTCCTGTGCATTCTCTAGCTTTACAAAGGGAATACAGCTTGTGAAGGAGAACCGGAGGAAAGAGGAGCTTGGGGAAGGTTATATGTATTAGTACGAGAAGAAGGTATTCTGAGTAATGAAGATTACCAGTTAGTAACTGAATCATTACCTCCTTAACCCTCTTCTCGTACCACTACTTACTCTATGAGGATGTACCAGAGCACTCAACACAACCTGATTCTATGTCAGGAACGGAGATGAGGATTATGTTCTTCTTCCTTCGCTTTAGTTACATAGGGCCAGATGCAGGAAACTATTTGCGAGTCGCAAACGGCAAAAAATGCCGTTTGCGAGTCGCAAATTCCAGTTTCCAATGCAGAAATGCATTTTGCGAGTCGGGACCGACTCGCAAAATGCATTTCAGAATCGCAAATAGGAAGGGGTGTTCCCTTCCTATTTGCGATTCGGAGTGGTATGCAATACCATTTGCGACCGCATATGCGGTCGCAAATGGTGTCGCAGTTACCATCCACTTCAAGTGGATGGTAACCCACTCGCAAATTGGAAGGGGTCCCCATTGGATCCCTTCCTCTTTGTGAATGGACCCCAAATTATTTTTTCAGGGCAGGTAGTGGTCCATGGGACCACTACCTACCCTGAAAAAATACCGAAACTAAAGGTTTCGTTTTTTTTTTTAAGTGCAGCTCGTTTTCCTTTAAGGAAAACGGGCTACACTTAAAAAAAAAAAAACTGCTTTATTTAAAAGCAGTCACGAACATGGAGGTCTCCTGACTACAGCAGGCCTCCATGTTTGCGAGTGCCCATAGTCGGTATGGGGCCGCAATTTGCGACCCACCTCATTAATATTAATGAGGTGGGTCTTTGCGACCCCATACCGACTCGCAGACGGTGTCTGAGACACCGTTCTGCATTGGAAATTGTGACTTGCAATTTGCGAGTCGCTCCGACTCGCAAATTGCAAGTCGCAATTTCCAAATTTGCTACATCTGGCCCATAATTTCATCCACATAATCCATTTTTAGGATAACAGAAAAATTACTGTTCCCTGAAATACCAGGGAAATCACAACAAGTCCATTATCCAGTCAATGAAACGAGGTCCCAAACACAGTCCTTTATCACTGTCTGCACTCCCTCTTTCTTTGCTGCTCAGCAGCCCATCTAAGTTGTTTTTTTCTAAGTTCCCTGTTTCTGGGGTTTGGATAAGTGGTACTTTACTGTTGATGCATTTATTCTGTTTCACATCCCCTGACTTCCTTGCAGGACTGCTAATGTGCTCCTTCCTGAAATTTTGCCCATAAGTAACTGCACTGAGGTTCTCTGCCCGCTAGAGGGCACTGTAGGCAGCCTGTCTCAGCAGCTCCGCAATGCATGTCTCCCACACAGCGCGAGTTAAACGTGCATCGACTGAGCCTTTCAGACGATGAGCCTTGTCCCTCCGCTTCCTGGGTGATGCCCCGAGTTTAGGGGCCTGTATTCCCCCTGATTTTGCTTGATGCCCATCCGGAGGTTGGTATATATGCATGTACGCCTAAGGGGTTATTATTTGTACGGCTGTGAAGGCCAGTTGTGGGACACGGTCCCAGGCAGCCCCCCATTGGATTTACGTTGGGAGAGTGCCTCAAGGGCCTACGCCCATGTAATTGTGTGCCTTCCACCCACCTATATCTTCCTGGGCTTCCACCCAGTGCCATATCAGCATGCAATGCATGCACCACATCAGAGCTTCACCCACAAATAAATCAAGTCGGCCTCAGCCTATCCCCAGTCCTTCTTGTGACCGCAGGGCGTAGCACAGGGCCCAAGTAGCCCCTAGTAGGCCCAAGAAGTCATGCAATCGTCTCAAGGCACTTATGAAGAACCTAGAGGATCCACGTCCCACCTTTTACCTCCGAACACAAGGAGCTCACCTGCGGTGTCCCCCGAGGCTCATCCCTCAGCCCCACACTCTTCAACGCATATATTACCCCACTGGCCAACATCGTCACTCTGGTGATCATCGCCCTTCTCGATGATCACCAGAGTGTCTGCCCAGGTGGGGGGACAATGAGTGACGGTGGTCATGATAATGCCCATATGAAAGTCTCAAGTGTGTTCTCTAGTTCTGCTAGGACTTTGCTGTGATTTTCCAGTCCAACGCCCCCTCTTTCCTCACATTCTGGTGAGTCCGGATCTGATTTGCATCGGTTAGTGACAATGGGGTCCCTGTAACTGATGATGTGGTGGATTACAGGTAACGCTGGATGATCCTGGTGCTTTCACACCGTGCTGAGTTCATCCCCTCCAGGGCATTGGCAGACAGCATGACCAAATGCTACCGGTCGGCCCTGGACAAGATGGGTATGTTAGTGTTTACGACAGGCCATGAATACCGGGGGCATAGACTTAGTGCAGGTGCTCAATTGTGTGTCCAACCTAGCCAAGGACAGGCTGGCATACCACTGTATTAGTGGCTTCCATCCAGTATTTCAGCGGGGCATGCCATCATCGACGGCCCCCGGTGGCCGAACATCCTTTTGTTTGCCAGTTGCTTATGGGGATTCAACTCTCCCTTCCATATCAACCCCGATATTCAGCACTGTGGGATATTAACCAGGTCCTGAACATATTTCTGTACTGGCAACCGAACAGGTTTCTGTTCCGAAAAAAGTTTTAAGACAAATTGGTAATGCTCCTTTGTCTTTTTTTTGTGCAGACAGGTTTCAGTTTTGAGGGTCCTTGATCTCTCCGGCAAGGTATTTCCCCCCAATGGGGTTTTATTTTATGGTAAGCAGATGGACTAAACACCCGAGTAATACCTTACCAGGCTTTCCGGTGCGCACCAAAATTGCGCTTAGTTCAATCCCTTCAGTCATTAAGGACATGACCGAAGAAGTCCGCCCGCTGGGCAAAAAACAGCTCCTCACTGCATTACGAAATCAGTACAAAGTGGTGTCTTCCCCTACAATAGCCCATTAGGTTCGCTGGGTCATGCAGGAGGCTGATATAGACAACAAAGTGTTTGGGGCACATTCTGCAAGAGGACCAAAGGCGTTGAAGGCTTTCTGTTTGGGAGCACATTTGGAGGGCTTAATACGTGCAGCTGACTGGTCCTCGAACTCCACCTCTAAAAGGTTTTATTTTAAGCCAGTGCTGGAAGTGGGTCAGTTGGTAGTGAGCAAGTTGTGAACTAGCATAATCCTCACCCCCAGTCCTGACATGGAACGAAAATGTGCCTACCTTTAGTAAAGGAAAGTTTAAATTCTCCTAAGGACAGGGAGGCAAGTGACCAGTATTAGTTTCTTACCCTCCCCGTTCTGAATTAAGTCAACTAATTTCATGCTGGATAAATTGGTTCTTGTATTTGTGAATACTGTATTGCTATGTTCTCCTCAAGTGTGGTTGAACTAATTGTTCATTGATTCCACTGTTAACATTGCATCCATGGACACTTGTTGTTCAGAATTGTCACTTTTTTTAAACACTGTTTTTGAGTTTTATTCTACAACGTATACAATTAGTAGTCATGCTCTTTATTGTCACAAATAGTCCATATTTTTAGATTACATATTTAGATAATTGGAGTATTATTGTTGCATTGTCACTGTACATTACAATAGGATGAACATCAGTAGAGTTTCTGTTTCTTATTATTCTCAACTTCTTCCCTCCCTAACCCAACTGTGCTTCTTCCAGGGTATATTAGAGATGAACGAGAAATGGTTTTGGGGTAGTTGTCAGTGAACAGGTGGAGGAGACGGGGAACGATTGACGGAGGAGAGGGTTGCATAAGGTTATCTGGTACTTTTTATATGAATCTCTGGGGAGACCGTATGATGAGTAGTGGGACCTCGATCCCCACCACATTTTGTCCATCAAGGGATTTGGATATCAATGTGTGACAGGCTGGTGTGATCTATTTTATTGTCCCTCTGTAGTACTGTCTATGATTTATGATTTGAATGATTCATGTAAGGTGTCCTATTGTAAAGATATGGGTCTTTTACGGAGACTGCAATATTCTTCTCTACGCAGTGCTGAAGTTCAGAATCGTCACTTACAAAGTTTATCTCCTGTAGGAATTGATGGTGCAAAACAGTATGCATGATTGTCAAGCTGTGGCGTGATTCGCTTAAAGAAAGAGGGACTGCAGACAGCAACGATGGGCAATGTTTGGGGCCTTTTGCATCGACTGGCTAATGCACTTGTGATCAGTAATTTTTTCTGTTAAAAAAAACAATGGCTGCTTTGTATGAAATAATGTAATTGAAGCAAAAAAAGAAGATCTAGCCAGAATTCCACCCAGCAAGGCCACCCCATGAGCGGCAAAAGCCATAGAAATTGGAGAGTACATCCATCTACCCAAAGTCGGGATAGAAATCTTTTGTCCATGGCGAAAAAACTCCAAAGGTCAAATACAAATTCTCATAGACTCTATATTTTTGTGATCTAGACAAATTCATTTTGACAGTTCTTAATACATCCAACTTATGTAAAGCACTTCCTCTGCATTCAAAGGTGCTGAAAAAAGAAGGCAAAATTATCTCCTGATGACAAGGAGCCAAAATGTTCGGACGAAATCCAGGTCCTCATGTAAAAACGAAAAAACAAATCTGTGAGAGAATAGTTTTAAATAAGGGTGTCTAAGAGATAATGAAACCAACTCGCCAATTCTAAGAGCTGATGTGAGAGCAAACAAAAACAAACACCTTCAAAGATAAATGTTTTCGATCTACCCTCTCCAATGGCTCAAATGACGGAAGTAGTAGTGCCCTAAGGGCTAAGGAAAGATACCAAGGAGAAGAGACCTTTACATTCAGTTTCATCAACGAAAGCCCCTTCAACAATCTTGCCCCTACAGAATCCATTTCAGGAACACCCCAAGGAGCTCTTACTATCCTTATTGGAGCCCACTGCACCCTTAAAGTAGCAAACAGCCAAACCTTTATCAAAACCATCCTATAAAAAATTAAGAATCCGTCATGACTCACGGACTGTTAGATTTAGGGACCGTTTGGCACACTAACTAGAAAAGGATGCCCAATGATGGTCCTAGGACTTCCTAGTGAAAAGCATTCTGGACTGCTGGACAGAATTAACCACCGGAGCGGAAGGACCTAGGCTTCTCAAACCCCGCCCCTCAACAGCCATACCGTCAGACACACTTTCCTCTATACCCCCTGGAGCATGAGGGGAGAAAGGGAAGCACCCTGGTTCACCAGAATAATCCTTTCTGGGGCTATTTCCATTAGTTTTAAAAAGGGGAAGCACCCTACCCTTAGCCGAAAGGGGAATACCAAAACCAGGGATACCTTCTCTCTCCTTAACCTGACCAATATTTTGAGGATCAGGGAAAAGGGAGGAAAAGCATACAACAGAATCTGAGGCTATGGGTGTGTCAATGCATCTATCCCCCAACATCCCGGTTCCTGAAAACTGGACCAAAATGAAGGAAGAAGAGTATTTTTTGTGTTGAGAGAAAGGTCTGGCTGAGGATTACTAAATCTTTGACATAATTGTTTGAATACATGAGGATCCAGACAAAAGTCATTGGAGGAAGGGAATATCCTGCTTTGCCAGAGACACATGATGGCTATCTTCCCAGCACCCTATCTAAAATGATAGATCTGCAAGAATGTGGGACTCTGTGCCAGACTGTTTGTTTAAATACAATTTTGTGACTGTATCGCCCATTCTAACTAGGAACACCTTATTCAGCAACTGGTGAGGAAAATTATGTAGAGAGAAACACATCTCATTTCTTTCCTTACTGTGCCAAAAGTGAAGCCTCTCCTCCACACACCATTTCCCCTGAACAGACTGACTGCCCAGTGTGGCACCCAAACCCCAGGATACATGAAGATGGCAAGTTCAAAGAGCTTTCCTTTCAGTAGGTGAACAGGACCCAACCACAACTGGACCTGGACCCTAACACTGTTCAACACAGGCATCTTCAATCAAGGCTGTGAGATGCTGCAATCCAGTGTGATAAAAGATGACAAACCAATGGTCCCAGATGAAGATGTGCTCATGGAACAACAAAGACAAATGGTGCCTAAAAGAGAAGCAAAAGAAAGGAAACATTCTCAAATAAATACAGAGTAAAAGATAATAAAAGGGTTATCTGTCTTAATAACCAAAACATCTTACCAGGTGGCCATGGAGATGCCACCACTCTCTTGCCGACATCTCAAATGCTGAACCATCGAAGATACTCTTGCTTTAGGCAAACTGACAATTCCCAGGTTGGTCTGAAAGCAGGTTCCAATGAAAACCAAACCTTGAATCAGGGAGAGCTGAGATTATTGCAGATTTATCAGAAGACCAAAGTCCTACAGAGTTCTACAAACCAGAGTGATGTGATTCTGCAAAACTGACCTTAAAGGGGAATGGATAAGCCAATCGTCCAGATAAGCGTGAATCAAAACTCCCTGACTGTTAAGTTTGGCCACAATGGGTGCCAAACCATTTGTGAAAACCCTTTGAGATACCGACAAGCCAAAAGGGAGTACTTTGAACTATCAGTGCTGACCTCCCCCCAACACACACACATACAAAACAACCTGTGAAACCTTTGGTGAGGGGGGGGGGATAACGATGTGTAAATAAGCATCCCTTAAATCCAAATCTGCCACCGACTCCCCTTGTGTTACTAGGGGAATGATCCTCTGCAAAGGTTTCATTTTGGAATCAAGTCTTCTTGTGAAAGGTGTTCAACTTCCTTAAATTGATTATTAGCCTGAATTTCTCTAGGGGTTTTCTTAACATGTACCTTCTTTCTACTATCTGCAAAACCCAAGCATCTGAAACATTGTTCAGCAACTTTTGTACAGAAAAGTAGAGGCACCCTCTGACTGGAAGATCGGCATAGTCAGGAGCGATTCTTGGAGTTTTGAGGACTGGCCCTTAACAAAGAAAGGTTGATTAGGCCTATGTCTGTTCACTTAAAAACTAAAACAAATTTTTTTCTGATGCCTACCTCTCATAGGTTTACAAGAAAGGTCAGGCTTAGATTGTGCTCTAAATAACTGTGCATGTTTTTGATTTTTAAAGCCCTTTTAAGTCGACCCTCCAACGCATCAACAAACAATTGATTGTCCACAAAAGGCATAGGCATTAACCCAGATTTCTGAGTACCATCTGCCTTCCAATCTCTCAAGTATATCTGGCACCTAGCTGCTACATCGTAAGCAATAGAGGAAACAGAAGCTTTAAGGAAACATCACGAAACATCAGAGAGACATTTCGCCTGTAATTCAATGCTAGAAAAAAATTCTGAACACTCCCTCCCCTCTTGAATGGCTGCAGTTATAGTATAGAAATCTTTAACTTGTGGCTGAGAAGCAAAGCATGCATAGTTTGCTGCCCTCAAAGCCAAATTAAGTCCACAAAAACTCCTTTAATGAAGCCTCTAACTTCATATGCACATATCTGATACAGGAGCTTCAGCAGAAACAACAGAAGAGTGTCCAGCCAAATTAGCCAACATCTGATCAATCTTAATTGTCGATGGAATCTCAACATCTCCCTTAGCCAAAGGATATTATTTGGTGAGAATCTTCGGGAGGTCAGATTTATCTGGGTTTTTCCACTCACGTAACAAAAGATCCAGGACCTCCCTATTGATAGCTAAGTTATATAGGAGGGTTTGGATACTGCAGTTGAAACAACCCAGAGCTAGTACTTGGCAAATCATCTTCCACTAGAACATTAGGATTATCACCTAAGTACCTAAATAGGTAAGAGAGGTCAGATGTTTTTAATGAATTTACTCTTATGAGTGGCGTCAGAAACCTGAACCTCATCATATTCAGAGGGATGACCACGAAGGAATGGAAGATGGGGGAGACACATCAAAACAAGAATCATAGCTAGTAGGGGAGGAAGGAGAAAATGACTACAAACTGCATTCTTAGATTTGTGAAAGCCATCTGTGAAATAGGCAATTAAATACTGCATCTGGTCATCAGACATGTGAAAACTCCCAGAATGTTGCATGGAAGAAGAAGAATCTTGTCTTTTGTGTCTTTTATCTGTAGCCTCAGCATCTCTGACTCTTAAACAATGACGAAGCTTGGAGAGGTTCCTCCTGCACTCCATTGGCAAATGACACAACATTAGCCCAGAAGCAGGCTTTAAATAAGATTTGGGAGGACCTCAATTGGATCTGAAAAAAATGCCTGTATTATAAATGTTACCGCAAATGAAAATCCCCAATAATAAATGAAAATCGACCTGCCTAATATTGACAGAGAGTTCGCCACGGAAACTGCTATAATTCCAAATACCTAAGAACTGTCCTGAGCCTAAACGCTTGTGCGTATCTATCGGTGAGTACAGGCAACTAAAGGTTCCGTAAACAGTGTCGGAAATGTTGGTGCTTCGCCGAAGGTCGCTGAGAAAGAACCCAGCAGGTGTGAAACTAGACATCTCAGCCCGACCACATAAAAACAAAGGTAATGGGTTGGGAGGGGATAATATTTTACATATGTCGCCAACTTCCTTGCTTCGAAGCACTGAAGGCTAAGGGCCATATTTATACTTTTTGACGCAAAACTGCGCTAACGCAGTTTTGCGTCAAAAAGATTTGCGCCTGCTAACGCCATTCTGAAGCGCCATGCAGGCGCCGTATTTATTCAATTACGTTAGCCGGCGTTAGCCGCCGGCGCTGCCTGGTGTGCGTGGAAAAAAATGACGTACACCAGGCAGCGCCGGCATAGGGGAATATGGAGCTTGGGCGCCAAAAAATGGGGCAAGTCAGGCTGAGGCAAAATTATCGCCTCAACCCGATTTGCGCCATTTATTTCGACTCCCAACCCCCATTAAAATGACTCCTGTCTTAGCAAAGACAGGAGTCATGCCCCCTTGCCCAATGGCCATGCCCAGGGGACTTCTGTCGCCTGGGCATGGTCATTGGGCATAGTGGCATGTAGGGGGGCACAAATCAGGCCCCCCTATGCCACAATTTTTTTTTAAAAAAATACTTACCTGAACTTACCTTAATGTCCCTGGGATGGGTCCCTCCATTCTTGGGTGTCCTCCTGGGGTGGGCAAGGGTGACAGGGGGGGTCCCTGGGGGCATGGGAGGGCACCTCTGGGCTCCTTCCGAGCCCACAGGTCCCTTAACGCCTGCCTTGTCCAGGCGCTAAAAAACTGCGCAAAAGCGGCTGGACGTCATTTTTTTGACCCGCCCACTCCCGGCGTGAATTTTGCCCGGGAGTGTAAATACGGCGCACATGCCTCGGAGTCACTTTTTTAGACGGGAACGCCTACCTTGCATATCATTAACGCAAAGTAGGTGTCCACGCTAAAAAATGACGCAAACTCCATGGACTTTGGCGCTAGACGCGTCTAACGCCAAAGTATAAATATGGAGTTAGTTTTGCGTCGGAATTGCGTAAAAAAAAACGACGCAATTCCGGCGCAAACAGAGTATAAATATGCCCCTAAATGTGGGGAAAGCGGGCACTCTTTGTGGCCCCGCCCAAATAAAAATAAAAAAAGTCGTTGTAGGAAGCTGGCCTGGCTTATAGTGGGTACATGATGGTACTTCCACCATGTGCCAGGTCCAGTTATCCCTTATTAGTAGATTAGTAGTGTTCTAGCAGCTTAGGCTGATAGAGGTAGCTATAGCAGAGCAGCTTAGGCTGAACTAGGAGACATACAAAGCTCCTACTATACCACTTATATTATATAGCACTATATCATAAGAAACACAATACTCAGAGTTACCAAAAATAAAGGTACTTTATTTTAGTGACAATATGCCAAAAGTATCTCAGAGGATATACTCCCTTAGGAGGTAAGTAAAATACACAAAATATATACACAGACCCAAATAAGGTAAGTAAAACACTTAGAAAAGTAGTGCAAACACTGCAGTACACAATAGAATGCAATAGGAGACAATAGGCCTAGGGGCAATACAAACCATATACTCCAAAAGTGGAATGCGAACCACGAATGGACCCCAGGCCTAGTGTAGTGTGTAGAGGGTCGCTGGGAGTGTAAGAAAACACTAAAGGTGTCCAAGATACCCCACCCCAAGACCCTGAAAAGTAGGAGTAAAGTTACCCTACTCCCCCAGAAAGACAGTAAAGTCGAGATAGGGAATTCTGCAAGGACAAGAACAGACTGCAAAGCACTGAAGACGGATTCCTGGACCTGAGGACCTGTAAATGAAGAGAACCAAGTCTAAGAGTCACGCAAGTGTCCGGGGGGGGCAGGAGTCCACTAAATCCTGGATGAAGGTGCAAAAGGGCTGCCTCCGGGTGGAAGAAGCCAAAGATTCTGCAACAACGGAAAGTGCCAGGAACTTCTCCTTTGGTCAGAAGATGTCCCACGGCGTGCTGGAGGATGCAGAGTTGTTTCCATGCAGAAAGACCGCAAAGCAAGCCTTGCTAGCCGCAAGGGTCGCGGTTGAAGATAAAGGGTGCTGCCCGGTCCCAGGAAGGACCAGGAGATCACCCCTTGGACGAGGAGACAGAGGGGGCGCGCAGCAACAGAGAGAGCCCATGCAGAAGCAGGCAGCACCCGCAGAAGCACCTGAACAGGTGCACAAGAAAGCTGAACACAACGGTCATCTCAGCACAACAACAGAGGGTCCCACAAAGCCGGTGGTCAACTCAGCGAGTTGAGCAATGCAGGACGGAGTGCTGGGTACCTGGGCTGTGCTGTGCACGAAGGAATCCTTGCAAAAGTGCACAGAAGCCATAGCAGCTGAAGATCACGCGGTGCACAGGATTACTGTCTGGCTTGGGGAGGCAAGGAGTTACCTCCACCAACTTTGGGCAGAAGGACCACTGGACTGTGGGGGTTACTTGGATCCAGCTCCTGTGTTCCAGGGACCAAGCTCGTTGAGATGAGAGGGGACCCAGAGGACCGGTGATGCAGATGTTTGGTGCCTGCGTTAGCAGGGGGAAGATTCCGTCGACCCACGGGAGATTTCTTCTTGGCTTCCAATGCAGGGTGAAGGCAGACAGCCCTAAGAGCACGCACCACCAGGAAACAGTCGAGAAAGCCGGCAGGATTAGGCGCTACAATGTTGCTGGTAGCCTTCTTGCTACTTTGTTGCGGTTTTGCAGGTGTCCAGGAGCAGTCAGCGGTCTATCCTTGGAAGAAGTCGAAGAGGGAAGTGCAGAAGAACTCTGGTGAGCTCTTGCATTTGTTATCTGACAAGAAACCCACAGGAGAGACCCTAAATAGCCCACAGAGGAGGATTGGCTACAGAGAGAGATAAGCACCGATGAGGAGGGGTCTCTGACGTCACCTGCTGGCACTGGCCACTCAGAGGTCTCCATTGTGCCCTCACACCTCTGCATTCAAGATGGCAGAGGTCTGGGACACACTGGAGGAGCTCTGGGCACCTCCCCTGGGGAGGTGCTGGCCAGGGGAGTGGTCACTCCCCTCTCCTTTGTCCAGTTTCACGCCAGAGCAGGGCTGGGGGGATCCCTGAACCAGTGTAGACTGGCTTATGCAAGGAGGGCACCATCTGTGCCCTTCAAAGCATTTCCAGAGGCCTGGAGAGGCTACTCCTCTCAGGCCCTTCACACCTATTTCCAAAGGGAAAGGGGGTAACACCCTCTCTCAGAGGAAATCCTTTGTTCTGCCTTCCTGGGACTGGGCTGGCCAGGCCCCAGGGGGGCAGAAACCTGTCTGAGGGTTGGCAGCAGCAGTAGCTGCAGAGAGAACCCCGGAATGTTAGTTTGGCAGTCCCCGGGCTCTATGCTGGAGACCCGGGGATGCATGAAATTGTCCCCCAATACCAGGATGGTATTGGGGGACAATTCCATGATCCTAGACATGTTACATGGCCATGGCTAGCAGGATCCCAGTGACACATACCAAACATACTGACAACATAGGGTTTTCACTATGGGCCCTGGCTAGCAGGATCCCAGTGAGACACTAAAAACACCCTGACATATACTCACAAACAGGCCAAAAGTGGGGGTAACAAGGCTAGAAAGAGGCTACCTTCCTACAGTAGTCCAATAGAGGCACTGTCCCCAGAAACCCACAATAACCATAAATTCAACTTTTATGTTGAAAAGCCCAGTAAAAACGGCCAGAACCGTTCAATACTCACCTGTGAATGAGAACAGGAAATGCCTGCAACACATACCGGAAGAGAGGCCCAGCTGCTCGGAGCTTAAAGTTAGCACTTTCTCATGGAATAAAAAAATGAGCATGTTACTAGTAACTTTCTTAATTATGTTCTACACGTTTTCTTATCTTTAATCCCTTTAAGTACACAGGCCTGACTGTGGACAATTTTGAGCACCTCTCCATCAACCAGGCCAGGTAAAACTGTTGCAGTGCCTGCTTTGGATCTGTGTGTCATTATCTTCAGAAGAGAAGCTGTAGGTCCCTAAAGGTGTCAATCAGTAATGTCATTACACGTTGTATTTCGTGATCAGCAGAGACCAAAAAAGAAAAAAACAGAGCCAACCAAAATTCAGATTAAAGAGGAATGTCTGCTTAAATAAACACCAATGAAGAGTGACATCCTCTCAGCAAGAGAGAAGGTGGGATTGGTATGAAGAATTGCAAGAAGATATGTATCCACCAGAAATCACAATACCAATCGTAAGTAACTTGTTTGTCTAATACATACTCCTCCCGAGAGATTCCTCATATTTACCAACAACTGAAGCAGCATCATAGGAGGAAAAGCTGCGAAAATCAGTTGTGAACGTCATATTGAAACTGCCACTGGTTCTTTACTCTGGTGTCAAGGAAGTGATAACATTAGGGAAAGTTTGAATAAGCGCCCAAATAGCCTCATGGAAAATGCTCAAACACAAACTCCCCCAAGGAGCAGAGATAGTGATTTTACTTTTGATTGAATTAGTTCTTCACCTTCAGAAATAGTGAAGTCTTTCCTTCGTTTGCACCAGCTAACCAGATGCATAGATGGCTTATCTATTCTCAACGGCTATCAGTAAAGAAAAACTCAGGGCTCGCTTATGGAAAAAACTATGCAAATGGTCGTTCACTTTAGAAGTATAAGGAGGAAGATACAAGGAAGGAAGATTGATGTTTTGATAAAGATGGAGGTCTAAAACTACCTTTGGAAGGAAGGCGTAACTATTAAAACTACTCTGTACTGGTTGAACGGGGTATGATGTGGAGAGAAAAAAACAATTTGCAGCCCTTCCCTCCAGACTAATTTAATGGCAAAGGGAAGGCGTGCTTCACTCTAACTCAGAGGTCTACAACCTTTTCTGTAATGAGAGGTAATTATGTTCAGTGAAACTCATTGAGAGCTACTAATGTTATTAGTGTTGCAATAGTGTTCATGTCAGACTAGATTACATTAATGGCCATGATATTTATGGATACTAACAGAGATCACCTCAGTGCATCAGACATGGTTGCCAGCAGTTATGTGATAAAGGCTTTGTCCATATGAAATGCCTCTACATGGGTAATACATAACAGCCATAGCTGCAGTGCCTCTGGTACCCAGGTTACAAGGTTTGTACAAGATTTATCACTCAAATATCAGCTTTACATATATTTTGAAATTCAGTCATTTTAATTTAAATATCAGCGTATGAGTTCTGAAAATAAACACATTTTCATCTCAAATACATAATCCCAATTTTGGTATATTTATATTAATTCAACCAAGCGGAAGCTTCTGATTTAATAAGCTGGGCTACACTCAGGAGAGATAATTAGAGGTAGTTGGAGAGCTACTCATTGGAGAAGCCTGCTAAAACATGTCTAAGGGACAGAAGTGTGTGGGTTTGAATATTAGAACTAAACCCAGATCCCTTAGTGGAACCCTAAATTCTAAAGAATGGTCCAAATTCCTTAGTTCTTTAAGAATTTTGACACATTAAGTAAATGGAACAAGCAACCTTGATGAATGGAGAAACAGTAGCTAGGTATTTCTTTACTACTCTAACATTCAAATAATTGGCCTTTAGCGATAATGCAGATCACAACTGTTGGATTGGAAGAAGAATGAAAATCTGCACTCTCAATTAACTACCAAAATGAGAAACTATTACACCTTCTAGAATATGCATCTTTAGTCTAAGTTCCACTAGCTGTTAAAACCATTTCCATAACATCCAGATAAAGTGAATCCTCCCGTAAAATATTCTGATCAATTTTACAGGTGCTGATAAAGAATTAGAAAGAAGCACTAGTCTGTCAGATGGAGAAGTGAAAAAGTCAACCTGAAAAACAGAAGCAGACAGGAAGAGAACTGATCATGTCAGATATCGGGGCTTATCTCCGGTGGAGTAAAGACATAAAGGAATGTGTTTTCTAACATTGTTCTCATTAATTTGAGAATCAGTGACAGATTTGGCCAAATTAATCAACTGACTAAATCTGTTCAAAAGACCAGTTGCAGTCTGCAATTGGCATATGGTTTACTCTTCAGAGATGTATTTGATCATTCAGTCTTTCACGTAGGGGAAGACATGGATCTCTGGTTAGAGGACGGGAGTCACTACTACAGTCTTCACCTTTGTGAAACCTCTCAGTAGGTGAAAAACAACAAGGAAACAAGTACAAAGTATCTAAGTATCTTCCAAGGAGAATGATATGAACTTTTTGTGACACTCACAAACCGGGGTGTTGAATTACACGCTCCTGATCCTGAAGAATCTTCTGAAAGGTCACCCCCTTGAAACTTTGCTTTCTCAGAAATCTGTACAGCAATCAAAGGTTTCAGTGAGTCGTCTGCTTCTCTGGAATTGTGGAAAGCTCTCTCATAATGATGTTTACATGGTGATAAAAAGGAGGGCTGGGAGGGACAGTTCTGGGCATAGAAGGGAGGCTGGAAGGACATCTCTGGGACTTCTACAAAATGGCAGGGAGTAACCCAAATAAATAATTTGAATGATCCATAGGTGCAAAGTAAACTCTTTCTACCTGGTCAAGAAATCTTCCATGCTCCTGCCAAAGGGGGGTGTCAAATCCCTTCTGAGCAAAATCAATTAGCGGGAGATGGGTTTGAGGTGATGGACGAGGACGAAAAGAGGTGCTGCTGCTAGATACCCCAACTTGTCCCTATACCTCCGTATGTTTAAAACATTACTGTGGAGGTGGCTAGGGATGGCACAGTTTGATGTACTGATAACCAAATGCTTTACATTTATAATACTTTTTGTGCAAAAATGGTGTTGGCTGGTGAGATCAACCATACAGCACACGCTGTTGTTCTATTTTTTGTGCATTGCTCTAGTGAGCTATGAGCCTTTATGCCAAAAAAGGTGCTGGTCTAGAAAAAGGATGTTGTACAATCTTGATAGAAAAATGGATGGAATGCATCGATGTGTGACACAGCAGCACAATGCCTGACAATATTAAGTGATTTGACTGGGACAAGGTGATCAAATCAGCCATCATCCCTAAGACAAGAAAACAATGCCTATGAAGTATGTTATAGTTAAAGGTAGGAGAGCAAAACTGCCTGATGCAAATACTTTACATCAGAAGACATCTATCCTCTTTGCAACTATAAAGTGTACATTTGTCCAAGGATTCTTGATAGCTAAATTCTCCTGCATTGGATAGGCAGTCAGAAACATGCAATCCAAAAGAGTTGGTTTTAGTTCTTTGGTATGCTAACTGTCAGTGCAGTGTGGGGCTTCTCCCAAGCTGGATAAACAGTATCCAGCAGAACTTCTTCAAATGGTAGCAAAGTTGTGAACTCTTACATTATGCTTGTTGGAATGCAAGTGTAGAAATTTATTGGATAATTTTGAAACTTTTGCCCAACTTGCGAACAGTTATGAAATAGGTGTGCTCCTTAATAGTGCACCTTCCACAGCAAGGAATGGAAAGCATTGTAAAGACTACTTGCATGCTGAGAAGTTAGAACTCCCACAGGAAAATAGGTAGCGATTAGGTAGACCTCAAAAGATCAATGAATATGTAATCATGTCCAGTTTATACAGCCAGCCTGGGCAGCTCCCTCATCAACAGTCACATCAGAACCCCACAGTGTCATGAGAACCATGCTGGGTTTCAAGTCTCAGCATGATTCCTAAGCACTGTCATGTATACAGGTCAAAATACATTCCCCTTCCTATACAATGATAAAGAAAACACAGTGTGATACGCTAGTCCACTTGAAAGTTCTTGCTGTAACATTTAAATATCATCATCATTTCTCTTTGGGGGTTTCATACCACATATCCTGGAAAGAGTGATAGGATACTCAACACCTGCAGCCAGATCTTCACGCTTTCTCGACTCAACTCCCTCTCACTGCATTTAGAGACACTACTTGTATTCGATTTACCTCCATTTTCCATTACAACACTATACTCATTGATCTCCTTTACATTGTTATGAATAGATCATACAGAAACACCTTCCCTCACAAGGGCTTTGCTTCTCATTTGTATGAAATCTCACACACACAACCTGCATACCCCACCTTTCCTTCTATCAGTGACCCTCCTGGAACTCCTAATATGCTTCCCTAACACTTTTTCAGGCAGATGAGTCCTGTCAATTTTGAACACCTACTTTCGGTTCACCCACCCCTGGAGAAACATTGGAAACAAGAAATCCCACTCTTCAACAAAAGGAAAGGAGACTTCTTCATTATGGTGTGAAGCGTGGTTGTAAAATTTCACAACACTGTTTTTACCTCTGCTCTCCAATTAAATCCACTATGCAACGCCAGTTGCATGTTTTCACACAACACTCTATTGAAGCTTTCCCCTAACCCACATTCCTTGTAGGTAGTACAATACCATATTGAGTGGTTCCATTATATTTTAAGAGTACCTCAAACAACTCAAAGACAAATTACAGGTCACTGGGGGTCATTCTGACCTCGGCGGTAAAAGGCCCTTACCGCCGGTCAGAAGTCCGCCATACTACCGCCGCGGCCGCGGTCGACCGCCACGGTCATTCTGACCACCAACTGTGAAACCGCCAAAAATCCGACATCCAAGGAAGGCCACCACATCAGCGGGCCGCGGAAAACTGGAGATGACCAAACCTCCACCGTCACGCCAACACAAACACGCCCATGCCATTCTGACCCACGAATCCACGCGGCGGTCTTTCAACCGCAGTATTCCATTGGCGGTACACACCGCCGCGCTCAAAATACACACACAGCTCCTAAACACTGCCACATTGGACAATTTGAAATACGCACACCTGACACACATACAAACAATGCTCCCACACATCCAATCAACTATAAAACACACACCCACATCACCCACAAACCCCCACTAGTTGGAAATCGGAGCGAAGGCGAGAGCGAGAGATAGCGATAGCGAGCACAGCATTAGAAAACCCCAACACACACAGGAACACAACTTCATCACCCACACCACATCTACGCACACATCACCACATATCACCACGCACATCACCACAAACACCACCCCACACCTCATCCACACCACCCCATGGCACCCCAAAGACACCCAAGGTTTTCGGACCAAGAACTCCGAGTCATGGTTGAGGAAATCATGAGTGTTGAGCCCCAGCTCTTCTGCACACAGGTGCAGCACACCACCATAGCAAGGAAGGCTGAACTAT
This sequence comes from Pleurodeles waltl, assembly GCF_031143425.1. Classification (NCBI taxonomy): domain Eukaryota; kingdom Metazoa; phylum Chordata; class Amphibia; order Caudata; family Salamandridae; genus Pleurodeles; species Pleurodeles waltl. The sequence continues at coordinate 315,429,705 of NC_090437.1, read as the reverse complement.
GGCAAAGGATCGTAGACAGGGTCAACGCTGTGGGACAGCATCCCAGAAATCGGGAAGATATAAGAAAGCGATGGAACGACCTACGGGGGAAGGTGCGCTCGATGATCTCCAGGCACAACATCGCTGTGCAGAAGACTGGCGGCGGACCCCCACCCACCCCACCCCAATTCACAGCATGGGAGCAAGAGGTGGTAAACATCCTGCATCCTGATGGCCTCGCTGGAGTACAAGGAGGAATGGACTCTGGTAAGTAGAATCTCAACCACTTCACCCCCCCCCAAACACCAGCATGCCAACCCTCCCCCCTCACCCCCAATCTCACCCCCCAGCACATAACCTCCCTGCCAATGTCTCACCAGCACAACCCACCCTAAACAACACCAACCCCTGAATGCCAACACAAACCATAGACAGCCACCACCAAAGCATGACCATTGCACATACCCATACACCCCCCCAAACCCTCACAACACCTCCCACAAGGGAATCCCAGCACTGGGGGACAAGGGCACCCAAAGTGCACGCCATGGCACACACAGAAACAATAACCATACTCCTTTACCCCTGCAGGGCCCGAACGACAACACACCGCCACGGAGGGTCCAGAGATGTCCATCCCACCCCCAGAACAGGCCCCCAGCGAGGACAGCAGCTCTGTCGACCTAGAACCTGACGACCAGCCCGGACCATCGGGGCCTCTGGACAGTCGGTTCCCCACACACAGGCCACAGCAGACCCAAACCCCCCTGGGAACACCAGCACAGCTCCCACCCAGCGGGCCCATGCCTCTGTCCCGCGGACGCGTCAATCAGCGGTGTGTCCGCCACTACAGGGCACCCAGGCTGACCCAACACCCCAACAACAACAGGGACCTGGGGGCAGTGGTAGTGGGCACACCGTCCAGGGGACAGAGGCCCGGGGAAACAGGGCAACTGGGAGGGCTGCTGTGCGACAGGGGGGGGAGGACAGGCCCAGGGAACCGACTCTCCAAGAGGCCCTCACCACCATCATGGGAGCGTATCATCACTCCCAGGAGACAATGGCAACGGTACTGGCCAGGTTCACCGAGATCCAGGCACAGCAGGAGGAACGGTACATGGGGTTCAGCAATGAACTCTGGGCCATCGCTACCGCAATGGGGACCATAGTCCAGGCCCTAAACCGCATTGAAACCACATTGCGGGACCATGTGGCACCGCAAAGGGCCCCTGCCACTAGCCAGGAACAGCCTACCACCTCCGCCGGCGCTAGTGGTCAGGAGGCCCCCACAGAACGACGGGCCACCAGAACCCCACCTCCTGCTGAAGAACAACCAACACGCAAGAGGAACCTGAGATCTCAAAGGAAGACAGAGTAGGATGCCAGGACCCCCGCCAGTCTAATATCCCCCCGGATGTCATTCCACTGTCCCACAGTGTCACCCTGTCCAACCTTGAACTGCCCCTGCTCCATCCTTCCACTGCCATATGAACAATGCACCTGTGCGACCGAGAACTGGACTCTGCCATGGACATAACTCCACCCTCACCCTTCACCGTTTAATATCATGTACCAAAATATAGCACTAAAAATAAATCACTCATTACACATAAATCATTCTGGAGTCAGCCTGTATTATTTACAAATGTATAACACATTACTTATCAATAATGTTCTGTTATATATGTGTGGACAACATACCGATGTCAATAAGCATTAGTCCATGGGCTAACCAGGCAGAAGTCACGCAGTGGGTCATACAGCACTGAAAAGGGAAGGGAAAAGTAAACTTCAGGTTAAAAGAACTGGGGGGCAATACACAAAGTAAAGATGCAGGGGGCATTCACTAAATGGTAAATGGCGTGGGAGATTCCTACCTGTGTGCTACTGAACTTACTGTAGGATAACTCTGTCCCTGTTGTCTGGGTCGTCCTCTTCGTCTTCCTCCTCTTCACTCTCCGCAGGCTCCACAGCTGCTTCAACACCACCATCTGGACCATCCTCCTGCAGGAAGGGCACCTGACGTCGCAATGCCAGATTGTGAAGCATACAGCAGGCCACGATGATCTGGCACACCTTCTTTGGTGAGTACATCAGGGATCCCCCTGTCATATGTAGGCACCTAAACCTGGCCTTCAGGAGGCCAAAAGTTCTTTCAATGACCCTCCTAGTTCGCCCATGGGCCTCATTGTACCGTTCCTCTGCCCTGGTCCGGGGATTCCTCACTGGGGTCAATAGCCAAGGCAGGTTGGGGTAACCAGAGTCACCAATTAGCCACACACGTTGTCTCTGTAGCTGTTCCATCACATAAGGGATGCTGCTATTTCGCATCACATACGCGTCATGCACTGACCCAGGGAACATGGCATTCACATGGGAGATGTACTGGTCAGCCAAACAGACCACCTGGACGTTCATCGAATGGTAACTTTTCCTGTTTCTGTACACCTGCTCATCGTCTTTTAGGGGTACGAAAGCCACATGGGTCCCATCAATGGCACCAATTATGTTGGGGATATGTCCAAGGGCATAAAAATCACCCTTCACAGTGGCCAAATCAACCTCCTCAGGGAATACAATGTAGCGCCGCATGTGTTTCGTCAGGGCAGACAACACTCTAGACAAGATTTTTGAAAACATAGGCTGAGACATTCCAGATGACATGGCCACTGTTGTCTGGAATGAGCCACTTGCCAAAAAATGGAGGACTGACAGAACCTGCACTAGAGGGGGAATTCCTGTGGGTTGGCGGATGGGGGACATCAGGGCTGGCTCCAGCTGGGCACACAGTTCATGTATAGTGGCTCGGTCAAGCCGGTATCGTAGTATGATGTGGCGTTCTTCCATTGTCGACAGGTCCACCAGCGGGCGGTACACGCGAGGATTCATCCTTCTCCTCGCAAGTCCCAGCGGACGGTGCCTAGGAAGGACAACATGGAGCACAGAGTCAAGAAAGTCACAGGTACGTTCACCACTGCATGCACAGTACACGATAAGGTATGGATGGCTATGTTTGGATGTGTGGCAATGCAAGGCCTAGGCCTGTGTGACGCAGTTGAAATTAAGCCATGTGGGCCCTTGAAATGGCGGCTGCCTGACCGGTGAAGTGGGACAATGGGATGTGAGGTCAATGAGCTGGCGTGGCACACCGTGGCGGTAGGCGGTCGAAGACCGCTATACGAACCCGCATTGGTTAACAATGAACCCTATGGGATTCAGGAGCCAATGATGATGTGCGCCGGCGGTCGCGGTACGCACCGCCGCGGTACGCACCGCCGCGGCCGTGACCGCCATTTTCTATCTGCCTAATCACTCGATACCTGATCATCCACAGGAGAGGACCTATACTGCAAGTGCTGCTGTGACCTCGGTCTGGAAGTGACAATGGCTGCTGCGACTGGGGAAAGGGCCCCTGCCTTCACGTCTGAAGAGTTGGAGAAACTAGTGGATGGGGTCCTCCCCCAGTATGCGCTACTCTACGGTCCTCCAGACCAACAGGTGAGGACACTGAGTGCACATTGAATGGGTTATGGCTGTGTGGAGTGGGGTGGATGTAAGTTGTTGGGGTGGGGAGAAAATGAGGACTGCAACGCACGACAGATGAGAGAATGGGCCACATGGCAAGGTTGGGGAGGGGGGGGCATGTACTCCAAACATGCCGAAAATTCACGTTTTCTCTTTCCCACCCTGTACATGTCTAACAGGTGAGCGCCCATCAGAAAATCGACATTTGGCGTGCCATCGCCAAGGAAGTCCGGGCCCTGGGGGTCTACACCAGACGGGGCACCCACTGCCGCAAGAGGTGGGAGGACATCCGCCACGGAACCCGAAAGACCGCCGAGTCACTGCTGGGGATGGCCTCCCGACCTAGGAGGGGTGCCAGTCGTACCCTGACCCCCCTGATGTCCCGGATCCTGGCGGTGGCCTACCCTGATTTGGATGGGCGCTTGAGGACATCACAGCAAACACAAGGGGGTGAGTACCTGCACATTCTGCTATCCTTAAGCGCAGTTGAGGCGTCTGGGTGGGGGAGGAGGGCCGTGGGTGACACTAGGCCAGGGCGCTTTCTGTAGTGTAGTCCCCTCCCTTAGACATGGCCCTGTGCCCCCGCCCCCCACCTCTGTAGGGTGCCAAGTACAGCTATCCATGGTCCTGCATCACCCATGTGCGCGTCTGTTGTCCCTAGACCTGTTGGCCTAGTCAGAAGTACTGAGTAGTGTACCCCAATTTCGCGGCTTAGTGCATGAGGCACCTGTGTCTGTCCTCACCGCCAACGGTATTGACAAGGCATACACTCAACTTTGTATTATTTCTCCCCCCACCCTTATTCTTTGTCTTCTTGTGCATCAGCATCATCAGGCGGAGGAGAATTGGCGTCGGAGCACGAGGGAGCTGCAAGTCACAATGCCCCGGTGGGCACTGGAACAGACACCGAGGGCACCAGTGATCCGGAGGGCGAGGGGAGCACCACAACGGGGACCGGTGAAGACACCAGCGACACGGACACGTCCTCGTTTGGGAGCTCCCTAGCGGGGGCGGCAACATCCGGGCCCCCGCCTCCACAGGTACAGCCGCCACCCAGCGCTCCAGCTCCGCCCTCCCAGCAGCCCCCCACCCTTCGCTCCGTGCCCGCTCGCCCAGGAAGGCGGGCGTCTCCTTCGCCCCAGGCACCTCAGCCCCTGCCCCAGTTACCCCTGCTGCCCTCAGTGCGGAGCTCATTGACCTCGTGAGGACGCTCATTGTTGGGCAGACTACCCTTTTGAATGCCATCCAGGGGGTGGAAAGGGAGGTGCATCGGAGCAATGCCTACCTGGAGGGCATTCATTCGGGTCAGGCTGCCCATCAACGATCGTTCACTGCTCTGGCCTCAGCACTGACGGCAGCCATTGTCCCTGTCTCCAGCCTCCATCTTCTAACTGCCTCCACCCTTTCTCTGTCTCCTGTCCCTCAGCCTATCCCATCCACACCATCAGACCAGCCTGCACACACCTCAACACCCAAGGCCAGATCATCCAGACACAAGCACCACAGGACACACAAGCATTCACCCCAGCAACACCCAGATGCAGACATTCCAACAGTCACTACCACCTCTGTGTCCCCCTCCTCCTCGTCTCCCTCCTCCCTCCCTGTGACGTCTACACTCACACCTGCATGCACACCACCATCAGCCAGTGCTTCCATCACCAGCAGACCCTCCACTACAGTCCTCACAACTGCAGTCACCACCCCCACTGCCATCTACACGTCCCCTGTGTCCTCTCCCACTGTGTCTGTCACCCCCTCTTCCAAGACACATAAACGCAGGCAGACATCCAAACAACAGCCAACCACCTCACGACAGCCTACGCCTCAGTCACCTGCACCCAAAGACAGCACACCTGACTCTCCTACAACCACATCCTCTTCCTCCACTTCCATCACCACTACTCCTACCCTTTACCTTGGTCCTAAGAAATGTTACCTCTCTAATCTTAACCTCTTTCCCTCCCCTGACCCACCCCCTCCATCGGTTAAGAGTCCCAAGAGCACCTCAGCCACCACCAGCCCAGCTTCGAGGGTCCAAGTGGTGCATGGCTTCTGGAGTCCACCCTTTGGCGGCAGTGACACTTCACTGAGCTGCAAGGGGACATCCAGCCCACCCCCAGGCAAGAGGACACGTAAAGTGAAGGGCCGCCGTGAGAGGACTGAGACGGCTGCCCCCAAGGAGCCAACAACGGCCACTTCACCTGCCACAACAGCCAGGGGAGGCAAGGGCCCGAGAGCCCCATCTAAGGAGCGAAAGGGCAGCAGGGCGGAGAGGTCATCCATCAGGAGCGCGGAGCTGGAGGGCCCCGCAAGCCCCATCCCGCCTGCAAGGGACGACAGCAAAGGGCCCAGGACTCCGTCCCCGAAGGGGCCTGCCACTGCACATTCGGAGGGCGAGTGATCAGGGTGTCCAGCCCAGGTCTGGCTCCCTAGACTTCCTGGAAGAGGACCGCTGAAGAGGGCACCGCCGTGCAGAAGAGCACCGCTGAACAGGGCCCCGCCGTGAAGATAGGCACCGCTGAAGAGGGCCCCGCCGTGCAGAAAAGCACCGCTGAACAGGGCCCGCCGTGCAGAAGAGCACCGCTGAACAGGGCCCCGCCGTGAAGACAGGCACCGCTGAACAGGGCCCCGCCATGCAGAAGAGCACCGCTGAACAGGGCCCCGCCGTGCAGAAGAGCACCACTGAACAGGGCCCCGCCGTGCAGAAGAGCACCGCTGAACAGGGCCCCGCCGTGAAGACAGGCACCGCTGAACAGGGCCCCGCCGTGCAGAAGAGCACCGCTGAACAGGGCCCCGCCGTGCAGAAGAGCACCGCTGAACAGGGCCCCGCCGTGAAGACAGGCACTGCTGAAGAGGGCCCCGCCGTGCAGAAGAGCACCGCTGAACAGGGCCCCGCCGTGCAGAAGAGCACCGCTGAACAGGGCCCCGCCGTGAAGACAGGCACCGCTGAAGAGGGCCCCGCCGTGCAGAAAAGCACCGCTGAACAGGGCCCCGCCGTGCAGAAGAGCACCGCTGAACAGGGCCCCGCCGTGAAGACAGGCACCGCTGAACAGGGCCCCGCCGTGCAGAAGAGCACCGCTGAACAGGGCCCCGCCGTGCAGAAGAGCACCGCTGAACAGGGCCCCGCCGTGCAGAAGAGCACCGCTGAACAGGGCCCCGCCGTGAAGACAGGCACCACTGAACAGGGCCCCGCCGTGCAGAAGAGCACCGCTGAACAGGGCCCCGCCGTGCAGAAGAGCACCGTTGAACAGGGCCCCGCCGTGAAGACAGGCACCGCTGAAGAGGGCCCCGCCGTGCAGAAGAGCACCGCTGAACAGGGCCCTGCCGTGCAGAAGAGCACCGCTGAACAGGGCCCCGCCGTGAAGACAGGCACTGCTGAACAGGGCCCCGCCGTGCAGAAGAGCACCGCTGAACAGGGCCCCGCCGTGCAGAAGAGCACCGCTGAACAGGGCCCCGCCGTGAAGACAGGCACCGCTGAACAGGGCCCCGCCGTGCAGAAGAGCACCGCTGAACAGGGCCCTTCCTGTCAAGCACCGCTCCGCTGGGCCCCGCCGTCTCAAGCACCGCTCCGCTGGGCCCCGCCATCTCAAGCACCGCTCCGCTGGGCCCTTCCTGTCAAGCACCGCTCCGCTGGGCCCTTCCTGTCAAGCACCACTCCGCTGGGCCCCGCCGTCTCAAGCACCGCTCCGCTGGGCCCCTCCTGTAAAGCACCGCTCCGCTGGGCCCTTCCTGTCAAGCACCGCTCCGCTGGGCCCTTCCTGTCAAGCACCGCTCCGCTGGGCCCCTCCTGTCAAGCACCGCTCCGCTGGGCCCCGCCGTCTCAAGCACCGCTCCGCTGGGCCCCGCCGTCTCAAGCACCGCTCCGCTGGGCCCCTCCTGTCAAGCACCGCTCCGCTGGGCCCTTCCTGTCAAGCACTGCTCCGCTGGGCCCCTCCTGTCAAGCACCGCTCCGCTGGGCCCCGCCCTCTCAAGCACCGCTCCGCTGGGCCCCGCCGTCTCAAGCACCGCTCCGCTGGGCCCCTCCTGTCAAGCACCGCTCCGCTGGGCCCTTCCTGTCAAGCACCGCTCCGCTGGGCCCCTCCTGTCAAGCACTGCTCCGCTGGGCCCCGCCGTCTCAAGCACCGCTCCGCTGGGCCCCGCCGTCTCAAGCACCGCTCCGCTGGGCCCTTCCTGTCAAGCACTGCTCCGCTGGGCCCTTCCTGTCAAGCACCGCTCCGCTGGGCCCCGCCGTCTCAAGCACCGCTCCGCTGGGCCCCGCCGTCTCAAGCACCGCTCCGCTGGGCCCTTCCTGTCAAGCACCGCTCCGCTGGGCCCTTCCTGTCAAGCACTCCCCAGGATATGGCAGTGGGCATGGTGGCCCCTTCGTGGGTCTTGCGTCGTGGACTCATGTGGCTGAGGTGCCCCCCCTTCCCTTCCCCCTGAGGTGCCTGTAGTTTTGTCATCAGATGACCCTGCAGTGTTCTCTCCAAAGGACTCAGGTCTCGTGTGTGGGCTTTGCCCTTGTGTTGCTACACTTTGGCCCACGGACAAATCGTTACTACGTAAAATGTGCAGGACTGATTTCTGCAGTTGTCCACTGCTGTGTATATTGACTTTATAAATGTAAATATTCTGGCTAGTTGACCAATACTTATCGGAGGCTATTTTGGACATAAATATTTATTGACAATTTTGAAATGTCATTGCATTTTTTACGGGGGTTTGGTTGGTGTCACTGTGACTTGTTGCTCTGCATTGGTGTGTACATATTGGGGTGGGGGGGGTTGCATATGTGTGTGCCCGTAACCTTTCGTCCTCCCCCCTCCCGTGTGTCGTAGGTGCTGTACTCACCGTTGACGTCTGCGCCGGAGTTCGTACTCGTGGTAGATGAGCAGGTAGACGAGAGCAGGTATGATGTTCAATTCGGGTTCCATGCTGTCCTCCGTACTCGTGGAGTGCGTAGAGGTGAGGGTTTTCACATTCGTAGTCTGTTTCCGCCGTGTTTTTATCGGCGGGGCTCCCGCCCCGGAAAAGGTGGCGGATTGGTGGGTCATGATAGTGTGGGCGGTACATTGTCTGCCGCCTGGCTGTTGGCGGTGACCGCCGCGCTGTTTGTCGGTCCCGCCGTGGCGGTCGGAGTGTTAAAGTGGCGGGCTGTGTTGGCGGTTCCCGCCAGGGTCAGAATTCAGTTTTTTGGACCGCCGGCCTGTTGGCGGTTTGGCCGCCGCTTTATCACCGACCGCCAGGGTTAGAATCACCCCCACTGTCTTTAACCAAATCAACAAGGTATCTTTCTCTCCAGAAAACCTCTTCACAGAAGAAAATGTTTACAGACTTCACTTTGCTCAAGAAGCTTACTTTCAGCCACTTCAAATAATAGCTGATGAGCACAAACGCGTACCACCTGCCCTTGTCCTTGTTCTTTCACAATAGGTGGTTTGTCACTGCATGCACACACCCCACTATCTTTCACAACCCTCTTTAGCACCTGGTCCAGTCATTGCCACTGTAAGTCAAAGCATGTCCCCCTCATCATGGCAGCTGTGCCAATATCACCCTTCCCCGTCAAACTTCTCAATCCTGTGGTACCACTAATCTGTCCCCTTGCCTAAATAACACCAACTGCACATGACAACGCTATATAGTCCATTTAGTGGTTAGGTAATTCCGGATGTTCAATGAAGTAAATCAACCAAAGATGTGACAACAACTCAACAAGTTTCATAATGTCCACATCCTTGAACATCTTCTGTTTCCACTCCTCTTCCAACACAATTCTTGGACTTGTTGGCCCAATCCCTGCCACAAAGGGATCCTCCTCCTCTTCATTAACATCAACATCCACAGGCAGGTGAGACAATCAGCACTGACGTTTTTTGATCTTGGCACATATTTCACAACACGTGTATTTCTGTGGTCTATTCAACCTTTTAACAATCCATGGTGAAGCACTCTCTTCACCATTAATAGAGAACAAATCAATCAGTCGTCATTGGTCTATTCTCAGCTTGAATCATATGCCCTCAAATATGTGTCTTAAAATGTTGAACACTCCACCAACAGGCTAACGCCTCTTTTTTAATGGTGGAATAGCTTGTCTCTGCCCCTGCAACATCCTTGAGGAAAAAGCAACCACTCCTTCATATCCCCCATTGGACTGCATCAAAACAACCCCAAGACCATGCATGCTAGCATCAGTAGCCACAATCGATCTTCCTTGAGGATCAAAAGGTTTCAGGTGAACTGTGTTCACAATGCAGTTTTTAAATATTATCGAATGCATACTAAAGATTGTCGGAAAGCAAAATATCACTCTTTTCTTCATTAGCATCCTCATAGGTTTGGTGTGATTGGGAAACGCTCTTCTAACTTAGCCTAATCCTCTGCAAGTCCAAGAAAGGAATGGAGCAGATTATTGTCCTAGGGACTCAGTCACCACCATGAGTTTCATTTTCAGCTTAATCCCCTCATTAGACAAGGTGTGTTCCAAATAGTCCACTTCTTTCACATCTAACTTACATTTATCATTACTGCGAGACAGTGCAGCATTTTCAAATGTGCAAGTACCTTCACATCATGTAATTTCCTATCCGATCCCCACAGCAAGGCATTGTCCTGGAAAACTGTTTCCTACACTGAGCCACTCCAATCTTTCGTACTATTATAGATAATCACAGTTGGTGGACCTCGTGTTCGACATACAAGCCTGGAAGAGAAGGACCTTCTGACAGTAATGGATGAGGTCAAATGCCTGTATACTAAACAGTAAAGAGAAGGTACCTGCATCAGTCACAACCCATAAAGTACTGAGACCCTGCTTAAACGCACACTTCTGGAGTTTGTGTAAGGGACCCTCAACCACAACTTATTCCTGGCAGGTAATATGGTACGATGGTGGAAGCTGTTTAAGGTCCTTGCATCACTAGTTTGGTCTACATGTTACAGCCTTAGACATAGCCCATATGGGTCGGTATGCCTGCTCCGGGGCTCAAGTTATCCCTAACCAATAAGATCCGAATCCACTTGTGATTCACAATTGAGTCAATGGAGTCAATGAGGCCTGCTTTTTCCCAAACCCAGTTTGATTTATAAAAGGGATCACGTTGGAATTATCCCATCCCTCTAGCATGAATAATACCATTGAAGAGAAGATTTTTTGTAAATTGTCAAAGAGGCTGTTTGGGTGATAATTGAAGGAATCACATTTAATGCCCTTCAATTTCTGCCGTGAGCCACATTGGTGGTATTGGTACCCCTCTATGGCTTTAAATGTTAAACAACTATAGCAGCTCAATAAAAGTGGGTATGGTTTAGACCAATCAGCCGAACTTTATCCATGCCAGCGGTATTTTCCCTCTTTTGTTTGTTAATAGCAGCCAAAATTTCATTCAATGTAAAGGGCCCAGTTTTTATGAGCTACTGTGCAACAACCCTGGCATCTAGACCATTCTCTGAGGATACTGTAGAGTCTAGCTGAACCCTGCAAAATGGGCATGACAGCAGTCTCCAGGGATGAGATAATGCTGGCTTGCAGAATGAGGATTTCTGCATGGATGATATGCCAAAAGGTTTTTGCATCCTTCAAAATGATAGCCTTATTAAGCTCCTTCCATTTGGAATGGTCCCATGTTCATGCAAATATTTGTACTTTGATCTACTCTATACGATTTCTTCACTGTAATTACTTTTGGGACCATATGTAATGATTCCTTTGCCCATCTGCCATCATCATTGAACCAGAGATGTTTTTTAATACAAAATTCCGGCTGTGCACAATAGGTTGAAGGATTGTTTGGTTATGTTGTCGAAAACAGATAAAGAAGTTTCATGCTTTGCTGAGTGTCATGTAATAGGCACGAATGGTAGAGCCAACCCATTGTCTACTGTACTATTTATTGGATTGAGAATGGATAGAGATTGTCCCTGTTTCCACTTTATTATTCTCTTCTTGGTTGATATATGTGTTTCAGTAGTGTAAATAGGACCCACAAGTCTCCTTAGTCAGGGGGATAAAGGCTTGGGATAACAACCGAAGAACTAAGAGGCAATGTCACTTTCTAAGCATTCTATCTCCTCAAGTCAACCGCTAGGTGGCAACTGCTGAAGTTGACCATCACTTCATTTATAATGCTCTAATGCTCCTGCCTAGCCCATTATAAAATAGGTAGCTATCCTAGAATCTAGGGAGCTTTGTTGCCCAATGAAGTTGTGTACGCTTAAAATTTTAGAAAATTCTGAATTAAGTATCAAACCATATCCATAAAGTGAAAACATGACGGTTGATTTGTATGCAAATTAAATGGGCAAAATAGCGGAATATGTGATTGACTGACTGTGCCATTTGGCAACCTATTGTTAAAGAAGTAAGCCTAGATAGTATGCCCATATTTAGAATCAATGAGGCAAACCCTATAACCCCTGGACTCGGGCATATAAATGTAACAAAAATATTTTGTGGCCCCAAGGGGGAAGTGTAGCCCTTAACTTCCATGGTAAGTAAATCAGTGAACCTTATAACTGTAGCAGATTAATCAATTATATACCATTTTTATTCAAATAAGATTTTGTAGACATAAAATCAAAATATCTCAAATTATTTTTCAAGTTGGCGTCCTCCGTCTCTCACGTTCTAATTTGCTGGATGATTTAGTCCCTTTGGGAGACACAATTCTTAATGAAGTAGAGGAGAAACATTGCAACTCTGGGGAGGCACATCATTAGATTAGATTTTTTTGTATTACAGCTGACACTGGGTCAGTGTGGGGTGGGGTGGAATGGGGTAGATTTTGGTGGGCAGAGCGGAGTGGGATAGGATTGCGGCAAAGTGAGGTAGAATAAATTGGGGTAATTTGGAGTAGGGTAGAGTGGGGTAGGCTGGTGTAGGTTGGGGTGGGCTACAGTGAGGTAGAGTAGGGTAGTTGTCTTGTACACTGGTACGTTGGGGTGGGGTAGGTTAGGGTACAGTGGAGGGTGACAGAGTGGGGTAGATGGTAGTTGGGAAAATTTTGGTAGATTGTAGTAGAGTGTGGCAAATTGGTTCAGGGTAGATTCAGGTACTGTTAAGTGGGGTAGAGTGGAGTGAGGTGGAGTAGCATAGATTGGTGTGGAATAGACAGGGGTGTACTGAAATGGGGTAGACTGAGGTAGAGTGAAATGGGGTGGATTGAGGTACAGTGGGGTGGACTGGGATACCTTTAAGTGGGGTAGATTGAGGTAGAGTGGAATTAGGTATAGTGAGGTAGACTGTAGTGCGCAGATTTGGGTAGATTAGAATGGAGTGGGATAGATGGGGTCGAAAGAAGTGTGATACAGTGAAGTAGAGTGAAGTGGGGTAGGTTGGAGTAGGTTGGGGTGAGGTCGAGTGGGGTAGAGTGTAGTAGAGTGAGGTGGGATTGACTTGGGTAGAGTGGAGTGGGGTAGGCTGGAGTGGGGTAGATTGGGGTAGAGTGGAGTGGGGTAGATTGCGGTAGGGTAGATTCAGGTAGAGTAGAGTAGGAGTGAATTGGGGTAGATTTCAGTGGAGTGGGGTAAATTGGAGTGTGGTTGGTTCGGTTAGATTCGAGTGGGTATATTGGGTAAGGTGGAGTGGGACAGAGTGGAGTGGGGTAGAGTAGAGTGAGGTAGAGTGGGGTACACTGGGGAAGAGTGGAGTGGGGTAGAGTAGGGTAATTTGAAGTAGAGTGAGGTAGAGTGGGGTATATTGTGGTAGAATGGAGTGGGGTAGAGTAGGGTAAATTGGAGTGGGGTAGATTAGAAAGTGGTAGACTGAAGTAGAATATAATGATGTGTGGTAGATTGGAATGGGCTAGATTACAAAGCAGCAGCGGTCACCGTGGAACATGCAAATGGGCTGTATTCTTAATAACAGTTTTAACTGCATGAAATGACCAGGTCACATAGATTTATCTGGTTCTACCAAAAGGGTGTCTTCAAGCGGTCCTCTTATTTTTCAGCTAGTGTAATGCAGTCTCCATGTCAGAATTTGTAATGGGAAAAGTGAAAGTACTTGGGTAGCATCTTTACTGCTTCTGACTAAAAATAGCACTGCCTGAAGCTCACCCACAGTGGTGCACTGATGGCTCAACAACTGCAACCATGCAGGGCTTTGGCTGAAGAAAACAAGCAGCATTGTCTAAACATCCTGTGATTCTTGGAAAATCACTTAATCTTCCGGCATAAAAATATGAATGTCAAATTGTGTAATGCAACTAGTGCTCATTAAAAGCACCCAATACTTAGCGGTCAGGTTGAGTTTGAGCTATATAAAAATGAAAAAAATATTTATATATATATAGTACCTCAATTTACAGTGGGAGCAATGGACGGACACTAATTAAGTTAAATCAATTTGTATTTCGTCCATATTCCACACAAACACAAGGGAGTCACACTGTAAGTGACACCTTGCAAGTGCTGTTGAACTAGAAGGCAACAAAGAAGAATGATAGGGATGCCAACAAATGGTAAGTAATGAGTGACTTTAAAGCCCCTGCCCCTTTTTAGAGAGTTTTTTAAAGATACAATAGGTCACTACCAATTGAAAGCGCATGCACAGTGCCTGCAGGCTCAAACTAAAAAAGCAACATATGAATGTGTTACTTATGAACCAACATTACAATAAGTGATCAAGAGGTCACAAGGAAACGTTTTGTTATTAAGGTAATTACTGCTTATGCGGATAAAGCTACTAGCTCTAATTTATTGTGACAATATACTGCTTCTATTGGCTTACCAGCACACACCATCAAACTAATTAACCACATCATCTACTTTTACTAACTGTGGAGCATGAAAACAATCTGGAATGCCTAAAATTAAATACTAATAATTAATGCCAAGAACGTGGTAGAGTGCTTTAAAAATTAAAAGTTCATGATGGTTATTACCATATGATCATCTTGAACTGTAAATGTTCTAAGGGATGACATAGTAGAGTAACAGAAATTGTAGTTTTGTATAAAAACACATAAAAAGGAAAACAATGATGAACTGACTGTGTTTTGTTTATTAAATGCAATCAGATATCAGTGCAGTACTCTATTATTCACTTACCATCTACTATTAAGCCATTATTGGCATTACTGCCAGTTTTCTTTACTAAATTGCGATTCTGCCTGAATATATGTATTGGCACTGCCGTACCGGGAGCAGGTACTGGTAAAGGAACAGATGCACTGCGTGTTGGTGGAGATGATGATAGAGTAGAAGAATTATAAAGTGCTATAGGAGAAACACATGCAGCAGATGGTGGTGGAGAGCCTGAAGAACGAGAAGTCATCAAAGGTGCTGCATTAATCAAAAAAGTTGCTGCTGCTGATCTTTCTGCTTCTGGCTCTTCTATCTCCTTCTGATGTATTTTTTCCACACACACCAACCTGGTGGAATAAATTGTCTGCAGGTGTTTTTGCAGTCCTGTGGTACCGATATGAGTATTGTTTAATGTTACCATGGGAAATAATTTTGTTACATAGGTTGCATGTAACAAGTTTAGAATTAACCTCTTCCCTCCAGGTGGCAAAAAAAACCAACCCCCATACAATGGAGTCCTTCAATTTCTTCCTTAACACCATCTCTTCTCAGAAACAAATAAAAAAAGACAAATTCAATGAAAAATAGAAAGGTTTAAGATTAGTTATAGTTATGAAAACGTAATGTATTATTTCTATACAAAACCAACATAAACTAGGAAAAGTTAATGTATTATTTCTATACAAAACCAACGTACTCTACACAAATATTAGAAATTCTAAAGTTAAAGTTATGATGTTTATGACTTTATGGTTATAACTTAAAGTTATAATTTATGCCCTGCCCAAATCTTCAAATTTTACTACAGCTCGCACACATCCGTACTGTGTTGTGAACTTGCTAGCCAGACTAAATTACCTATAATCATGCACAGGCTTCTCATAAGTTATGTAACTTGAGATGTCATGAGTGTTGTTATGTATGATATGATTTACCATGCAATCGGTGATGTAATATGGAAGGATTTAAGCAGAGCATGGGGTGCGAGTAGACTTGAAAAGTTAGTCTAGCTAGTGAGTTCACAACACTCTTTAAGGACATGTGCAAGTTCCAGTAAGCCCTGGGCTACAACTACAACTTTAGAATGTTTAATATGTGTGCAGGTTAAGTTAGTTTTTAATAGAAATAATAAATTAAGTTTTCCTAACTATAACTAATTGTAATCCTTTGTTTATTATTGGAAATATATATATATATATATATATATATATAATAAAAGGCATGTTGTAACTGTATATATATATATATATATATATATATATAGAGAGAGAGAGAGAGAGATAGGTGTATATATATACATACAGTTACAACATGCCTTTTTTAAGGAACATAACCCAAAGCACTGAAATTCACCAATTATATTCATCTCAAGTAACTGTTACATGTGCCCTAAGGTAACTATAACTCACAACTCAATACCCGGGTATGCACAGTGCTGCACTCAATGATATCATTCCAAAGGTTGCAGTGATATTACCAATGTCAGAAAACATGTAATGAGAGATGTAACATGTGTGGTAATTGGAAAGAGTGCAAGCTATAGTTACAGTTCTCTGCCTGAAAGAGCATGGGCATGGAGAATTTCAACTCCCTTCCTATGCTCTGCAGGCAGAGAACACAGGTTTGCTCCTACCCAGATGGAGCAGAAAAAAGATGCTTTTGTCGGGCAGGAGCAAACTTTTACAACCGGTTCCTGCCGCACCATAACCTGTGCAGACAGGAGAGCCGGAAGTGATCTAAAAAAGCCTCTGGGAGGTGGGCCATGTCCCCCGTCCTCAAACAAAACTATTAGGTCGACCCCCTGGGCCCTGGCCAACCTTGGGGGACTTATTTTAAAAAGGTTGGGAGCCCATCTATTTCGCTTTTTTAATCACTGCTGTGGATCTGTGGTGCTGTTAGAAAACATAAAACTTAGGCACCAAGGGCAGTCAGCCCCTCTGTGACTCCCCACCAGGTCTAGGGGGGCAGTGTATCTCCACCCTGCCCGATATGTTTTTTTAAACTTTTATCTCAGAAAAAGGGACTGAGTCCCTGAGACCAAAAAGGGGTCCTAAAAATGTTTTAATTTTCACAGAGCAGACAGATCAAGATATGATCTGATTGACTGCCACTAAATCTTTGTTGACGTTGATGATCTAAATGCTGGCATGGAAATAGATGATGTTCAAGTATTACGGCCTGATTTAGAAGTTGGCAGATGAGTTACTCCGTCACAATAGTGATGGATATCCAGTCCAAACAAATCTAAATCCTATAGGGAATACTGAGATTTAGATTTTGGCAGATAGGATATCCATCACCGTTGTGATGGAGTAACCCGTCCGCCAACATCTAAATCAGGCCCTCCGCAGGTTTCTTTTAAAGCTGCTCTGGACAAATATTGATACAACACTTTTCTGCTTCCGTTAAATTGAATGTATTAGCAATGATAGTCTCAGCCTCTAGTGCAAATTACAGGATGTTGGGTGGGTCATTAGCTCACTCATTTCCATATCAGGTGTCCCTTTCAGACAAGCGCCCCTGTCACATTCTGTGTCCAAGTGTTGCACACCTTGACCTTCTGAACTGATAATTGATTTCACCCTTAACACAAAAAAAGTAATTTGAGAGAATTTGTATTGAAAGTGAGACAGTGAGCTTGGTTTCACAATTGTCTTGAAGAGGAAAGGGAATGAATTCCAGAGGGAGGGAATATTGTACTAAAGAAGCACAGGGGACATAGAGGTAAGGGGAGACAGTACCTTCTGACTAAGCCAACCTTAAGGAACACCTATCACCTGTAGTGCCTTGAATGATAAAGGGAGCACCTCATTCTAGGTACCCACTCACGTTTATCAAAGTGCTCAAATACACACATATCATATATTTGGTCGAAGGGCGTCTATAAGGAAAGTGGTGTGTTATACGGTGTGGTTGTCAGACCTCACTGTGTAAAACACTTACGGTACCGTCTTGGGTCTAGTCAGGCTTGTTAGTAAAACCTAACCCTGGGAAGCTGTGGCTTCGAGCAGGCAGGCTTAAAGAAAGGAACAAGTGTAAAGGATTTACAATCACCAAAACATAAACATTAGATAGCTATACAACATGAAAGAAATCCATTACAAATTTTTAAAAAACGATCATATTCTCATGAATTTTAGACACCAAAATGTACAAAATCCACCAGAGGGTTCTGTAGATAAAGTTTTGTAAGTAAAACATAAATCACTGCTTTTCACTGAAAAAAGTCAACAAGTACTGGCAACTACCATAGTTAGAGAAACCTCCAGCCCACTTTGGGCAACCAACTCTGACAGGGAGGTGGGTGGGGGAGGTTTTGGGGGGGGGCGACAGTGAGGATTTGTAGAACAATTACCTTGTCACCAAAACAGTCTCAAGTCTAGTTCCAAGCTCTATGGGGGAGCTCCTATAGACATTAATGAAGTTGCCCTGATGCAAGGGATATAGGCGGCTAAAAATTCTGGAGGATCCTGAGGATACTGTATAGTTGACAGGGGGCTTCCTGAGGCTATTCCGCGATCAACAGTCCTGGTGACTTTGGGCACAGGGATTGATTTACCTCATCCGGATTTGTACAGCAAAAGTTAATTTGCTACTGGACAACTGGTCCCCGGTCACATCGAAAACAGTGGTTCCCTTTGATGAAGGCTACTGCCCATCTAGGATGACCAAACTGAACTCCGACGACTCTCCCAGGGCCAGCTGACTCGGATCCAACTTTTGAGCACTGGGACTCTGTCACCCAGGCTGCACGTTGGTGGTCAGTGATGATCAGGCAATTGTGGCTACTGACTAACCAAGGTGGGCTTCTTCAGTTTCTGTGGCCCTAGAGCTGTAAACAGGAAGTCAGCTAACCGACTCCTGGAGTTCACTTCTTCTGTCTAGGGTTCGAGAATGACTTTTCCTCAAGCAAGGCACCATAAGCACAGCCCTCTTTGCTAATCCAAGAAGCAGCAGATGCAGTCTCTTTAGTGCAGCCTTTCTTGCCAGGTCCAGGTACCAGCAGGGCAGTCCCTCTTCAGCCCTCTCACCAGTCAGGATGTGATCAGAGTTCTGGGTGCTTGGCGTGCCATATTTATGCCCAGAAAGTGCTTTGGAGGATGCAGTGGTTACTAGCCCATGGGCTAGCAGGTCGCTTCCTGCCTGGTTACTTCCTGCAATGTGTAGCAACCAGCTGTCACAGAGTGCACTATTCTGCCCACTTCCAAAATGGCAGAACCCTTCTGTTGGCGTGTAGAACTTGGTACTGGCTCTCATAGTCATACAAACGAATACATCAAATTTTGTTCAAAGTTCTATTTAGTACTGTGTCCGGGCCTTAGCAGACTGTTAAGACAACAACAAATGGCAGTATTTTAATTTTGGAAAGGTGGCAACCCTAAGGAGGCCTCACCGTTTAGATCCTGTCCCCTTAGGGGATTTGTGAGAGTAGTATCATGACTTCCCTCTCCACCTTGGACAAGGGTGCAAGCTGGAGGAGACTGTCTTGGTTGGGACTCTGTACGTGCGGCCTACATGCTTGCTAAATTGATGGGTACCTGTCAGGGATGGTTTTTGCATGGGCGAGCTGGGCCCAGGCCCGGAGGCACCAAGATTTAGAGCGGTGTGCACAGCTGATCTGGTGAGTTGCTTTCAACAATGTTTTCATTGGTTCATTACATTCAGGCTAGCAATAAAATCTTATTTTCTTTACTTTCCTTAGCCTCCGTTATTTGACTTTCTTCCACTTCCTTTGCCTTCTCACCCTCTCCCATGGACTATCACCTTCGGTTTAGGAACTTAAAAGGTGATTCTGGTGCAGAGACAAGGTGCAAGTGGGTTTTCACAGTCTGGCCAGTGCACCTGACTTTAAGACACACACTATGAGCACAAATGGGCCCCCACTAGGATCACCAATGGGTTAGGTTTAGCAGGGGTACCAAACTTAGCCCAGATTTAAGAAGCGATAGGGCCATATTAGCGCCATTTGTTTATGCTAATGTGGCATTAGCTTCAAAAATCGCTGCACCAGAATTTCATAGTGGAGTAATGCATGCACTGCGCCTCTTTGTAACCCTTTCCAACACATTATGTATGCGACATGCATAATGTATGCAAAGGGGGTGTTCCCCCATTAGAGGCACAGCAAAAAATGGTGCAGTGGAAACTAAGAGATTCCACTGTGTCATTTTTTGCAGCTACCTTTAACGCCTGCTCAGAGCAGGCGTTAAAAGGGGGCACACCATTGGTTACAATGGGCCCCTATGTACTGTTCAGGTTTAGCACCAACATTTTGGCACTAACCCTGAACAGTGCATCAATAGCGTAAAAAATGTTGACACTATGCCTCCTGCCCTGCACCATGGTGTGCCATATTTAAAATTTGGCGCACACATGTTGGCGGTAGGGGGGTGCTTAGGGGCACAAGAAAAGTGACGCTGCATTGAGTGCCACTTTTCCTAAGTTTGCCCCTTAATTGCACCTGGGGCGAAGTCTATTGGAGGCTGTCCCTGGTACCTGCACTCAAGGATCAAACAAAGGATCTGCTTGTGCCTCCCCATGTTTTTCTCTGTCAGGCTCTCGCGGGGACTAGCACCATCCCATTCCATGGATGTTGATTCTCCGGGACCAATGGTGGACACGAAGACCTGGAATTGATACAGTAAGAGATCATAACCTGCCACCTCCCCCCATAATGGGTAACTGATACAAGCAATCAGCCAAGCAGAGAATCTGCTAGTGCTTGTGAGGTTAGCAACCCCATAGAGTGAAAGCTGGTCGAAGCGGTTTGCACTGTGTGCAAGCACAGTGGCCCAATAACTGGGGAGCTGGTATGTGTAATTTGTCCCCCGATGTAACTCCCTCCATTCCGCTCTGAAGCAATGAAAACATTTACATGACTCCACTCACAAACATCGCCCGATCACACGACCTCCACATCATCTTATATGCCAATGACACTCAGCGGATCCTCTCCCTCATCAAGGACCCAGCCACCGCCAAAACCAAACTCCATGAAGGAGTGAAGGCCATCACCGAATGGATGAAGAACAGCTGCCTGAAACTGAACTCTGACAAGACTGAGGTCCTCATCCTCGGCTCCACCCCCTCCACCTGGGATGACTACTGGTGACCTGCCACACTGGGAACCGCACTGACACCCACTGACCACGCACGCAACCTGGGGTTCATCTTGGACTCATCGCTATCTATGACCCAGCAAGTCAACGCCGTCTCTTCCTCCTGCTTCAACACCCTATGCATGCTTCGGAAGATCTACAAATGGATCCCCACCGAAACCAGGACGGTCACCCAAGCCCTTGTAATCAGCAGACTGGACTACGGCAACGCCCTCTACGCGGGAACCACGGCCAAGCTCCAGAAAAGATTGCAACGCATACAGAACGCCTCTGCCTCATCATGGACATCCCCTGCACACCCACACCACAGCCCACCTGAGAGACCTGCACTGGCTCCCTGTCAACAAGAGAATCACTTTCAAGCTCCTCACCCACGCTCACAAAGCACTGCGCAACGCCGGGCCAGAATACCTCAACAGACGTCTCACCTTTTACACCTCGACCCGCCAGCTTCGCTCCGCTGACCTTGCCCTTGCCACAATTCCACGCATCCAGAGAACGATCACCTGTGGCAGATCATTCTTCCACCTTGCCCCCAAGATGTGGAACACTCTTCCTATCCACCTGCGACAGGCACAGGACCTGCTAACCTTCAGGAGACACCTCAAGACCTGGATATTTGAGCAGTACCAGGAAACCCCCCCACACTCCTTCAGCTCCTTGAGACCCTCATGAGTTAGTAGTGTGCTTTACAAATGCTTTGACTGATTGATTGATTGATTGAAAGGGTGATCATGACATCCTAGTGACTACATGTCATCTGGAGACTGAACTATAATCAGTCATTAGCCTAGGAAGGAAAATGGAAACCTTATTCACTGTTTGAGTTTTGATACCGGCACCCTTGGCACTGTAGGTGGCAAGATAGAAAACATTGTGTAGGAAGCTGGCCTGGTGTGTAGTGGGTAGCTTAGGTACTTACACCTTATACCAGGTCCAGGTATCCCCTATTAGTGAACTGTAGACAGTGTCTAGAAGCCAGGCTCTCTAGAGGTAGCTGTGGATGAGCAGCCAAGGCTTATCTAGGAGGCATGCAACGCTCATGTAAAACCACTGTAGTCGCACAGCACTTATACACATGAAAGAAAACACTCAGTTGTACTCTGTTTGGTCACACAATACCACAAAGTACTAGAAGGGCAAACCTCCAATAGGAGGAAAGTAATACACTAATTATTTACACTAGTTAACAGTGCTAGACATAGAAAAGGTTAGAAAACAGTAAAGTTGCAAATAACCAATAGTGACCCTATGGGGAGCCCAAACTATATACTAAGAAAATGGAATGCGAACATAAGACCCCCACCTAGATAAGTGGAATATGTAATGGGGAGTACTAGACAACCACAGAGGTAAGTAACACAGCCCTTCCCCAGCGACCAGGAAAGCAGGAGTAAATCACTAGAATTTCCCCAAACCACCCAAAAGGAAGGAAAAGAAGAAAAGAAGACACCCAGACAAGCCTGCAAGAAACCAGTGGTGGAGTCCTGGAGAGGAAGACCTGTGGAGAGAGGGAACCAAGTCCAAGAGTCACAGTGGAGTCCAGGAGGAGTAGGAGCTACTACCCACCCAGCTGTACTTGCAGGAGTTGGTCGACGGTGATGGACAGAAGGTCAGCACTGCAGCCCTGGAGCAGAAGAGTTCCTGAGGGATGCAGAAGATGTCCCATGCTGGAAGGAAGATTGCAGATGGGTGTCGGTGCAGGAATTCCACCAACAAGCCTTGGCAAAGGCACATATCGCAGTTAGCGGAAAGTGGTACTGATGGGGACCAGCAAGGCCCATGAGGGGGAGTCAGAGAGACCCTCAGTGACACAGAGTGCCCACAGGAACAGAGGCAGCATCCACAGGACGAGGACACAGAAGTTGCAGAAGGAGCCCACGCAGCACACAGAAGGAGGGTCCCCACGCCGCAGAAGAACCTCAGAGGGCTGTGCGTCGCAGGAAGGAGTGCTAAGGGCTGGAGCTGCACGTAGCCAGAAGTTCCCTTGGAGGAGATGCAAACAAGCCTTGGCAGCTGCAAGAGACACAGTGCACAGTGGAACTGTCCTGTGTGGGAAGGCAAGGGCTTACCTCCACCAAAGTTGGACAGCTGGCAGAGAGGACCAAGAGGACTACTACGGACCACCACTGTGATGCAGGATCCACACAGCTCAGCATGGGAGGAGATCAAGCAGCCGGTCATAGTTGAATTAGGTGCCTGTGGATGCAGGGGAGTGACTCCCTCACTCCAAGGGAGGTTCCTTTTTCCTTCTCGTGCAGACTGAACACTTGCTGACCTCAGAGGATGCACAGCTTGGGAAATGTTGCAGAAGCTGGAAGGAGCCGTGGAAACAATTTAGCAAGAAGAGTCATCTTCGTGGAGGCAGATTGTCGGTTCCTGGAGGGTCCAGTCACGGGTTCAGTGGCTAGAAGTTGAAGTGGAGGTTGCAGAGGAGTCCTGCTGGAATCTTGCAAGCCAAATCTGAGGACCCACCCAAAAGGGAGACCCTAAATAGCCCTGAAAGGGAGATTGGTCATCTAGCCAGGTGACCACCTATCAGGAGGTGGCTCTGATGTCACCTGCCTGGCCTGGCCACTCAGATGCTCCCAGAGGTCCCTGCCAACACTGGATTCAAGATGGCAAAACCCAGGGACTCTCTGGAGGAGCTCTGGGCACCACCCCTGGGATGGTGATGGACAGGGGAATGGTCACTCCCCTTTCCATTGTCCAGGTTCGTGCCAGAGCAGGGACTGAGGGTCCCTCAACTGGTGGGGACTGGTTTATGCACGTAGGGCACCATATGTGCCCTTCAAAACATACCAGTGGCTTGGGGAGGCTACCCTTACCAAGCCAGTCACACCTATTTCCAAGCGAGAGGGTGTTACCTCCCTCTCCCAAAGGAAATCCTTTGTTCTGCCTTCCTGAGCTTGATCAGATCATGCAGCAGCAGGGCAGAAATCTGTCTGAGGGGTGGCAGCTGCTTGGGCTGCCCGGAAAACCATTTAAGACTGGTGGTAGCAATGCTGGGGGTCCTCTAAGGAGCCCCCAGAGTGCATGGAATCATACTTCCAATACTGCAACAGTATTGGGGTATGATTCTGACATGTTTGATACCAAACATGCCTAGGTTCGGAGTTACTATTATGTAGCTGAACATAGGTAGTGACCAATGTCCAGTACATGCGTAAAATGGTGTCCCTACTCTCATGAGGTCCATGAAAATGGCACTGGAGTTCATGGGGGCACCTCTGCTAGTGCGGTGGTTCCCTCACACACAGGTACTTGCACCCTGCCCTTTGGGCTAGCAGGGCCTGCCATGGGGGTGACTTATAGTGAGTGATCTGGTCCAGTGACCTATGGTGAAAAAGGGTGCATGCACCCTTTCACGCAGGCTGCAATGGCAGGCCTGCAGAACACTTTGCCTGGGAAGAACCCACCACAGTGCGGTAGGACCTGAGAAGGATTCCATGAAAAGGACAGGTGTTTAGTCTGAGCTACTGCTTGACCTCGAAGTCTTGACGGAAGAAGAGATCAAAAAGTAGACCAAACAGACCATCAACCCTGCGAGTGGGTCGAGCACTAGGTAAGTCTCCTTCAGTCTAGTGTTGGAATTGTCCTCAGTTCTGGTGGTCAACCGTGCACCAGTCTTCAATATCGAAGGAGCAAGCCATACTAGGTGGCCCATTTTCTTAAACTGGCCTTATGAAGAATGGAGAAAAGTATTTCCCTCACTGTGAGCTACAAATCTACCTTGTTTCACACGAGGCTGGTTGACATTCACCTGGGTGGTAGTACCAGAGTAATTGATACTGCACAAACTGCACCTAACTAGCGAAGTGATAACATATCAGGTGACAAACTGACACTACCTACTTGTACCTTTCGTCTGCCTGGGTGAACGGGCTGAGAGACTGTGGTGGTCATTCTGACCTCGGCGGTAAAAGGCGCCTACCGCCGGTCAGAAATCCTCCATAATTCCGCCGCGGTCGCGGTAACCCGCCACGGTCATTCTGACCCGCAGCAGCCAAACCTCCGAAAATCCGACAGCCACAACAGACCGCCAGACCAGCGGTCGGCGGAAAAGTGGAGGTGACCAAACCTCCACCGTCACGCCAACAGAAATACGCCCATGCCATTACGACCCACGAATCCACGCGGCGGTCTTTCAAACGCGGTTTACCATTGGCGGTACACACCGCCGCGGTCAGAATACACACAAACGAACAAAACTCAGCCACATTGGCCGATTTGAATTCCACACACCTGATACACATACACACACCACTCCCACACACACAATACAATATAAAACACACACCCACATCACCCACAAACCCCTACGACAAAAAATTCAGAAAGAAGCACTGAGAGACACATCAGCGATCACAGAATACCATCACACAGAGGCACACTACACCATCACCCACACAATATCCACACACAAAACAACACACACCACCACACCCAACACACTTAACTACACATACTCCACCCCACACATCATACACACCACTCCATGGCACCCCAAAGACAGCCCCGCTTCTCAGACGAAGAACTCAGGGTCATGGTGGAGGAAATCGTTCGGGTAGAGCCCCAGCTCTTCGGCACACAGGTCCAATACACCAGCATTGCCCGGAGGACGGAGCTATGGCAGAGGATTGTCGACAGGGTCAACGCTGTGGGACAGCACCCCAGAAATCGGGAAGACATCAGGAAGCAATGGAACGACCTACGGGGGAAGGTGCGTTCCATGGTATCCAGGCACAACATCGCCGTGCAGAAGACTGGCGGAGGACCCCCACCTCAACCCCCACAATTTACAACATGGGAGGAGGAAGTCTTGAACATCGTGCATCCTGACGGCCTCGCAGGAGTCGGCGGAGGAATGGACACTGGTAAGTTGAAGCTTCACTACTGCTTCCCCCCCACCTGCATGCCAAATCATACCCCAACCCTCACCCCCATCCTCGAACCCCACCCTCACCCCCTCCCCCATCCTCACCCCCACCCTCACCCTCACCCCCACCACCATCCTCACCCCCACCACCATCCTCACCCCCACCCCCAGCACACCTATTCCCTGCCAATGTCTCACCATCACAACCCACACATCCCAAAACCTAGGCCTGCATGCGTCCACTAAGCATGGACACCCATCACCAAAGCATGCCCAATGCATATACACATCCCCCCCACAAGCCACCCTCACCAAAGCCCCCACACACGAATGCCAGCACTTGGGGACACGGGAACCCACAGATACACCCATATGCCACACATTGAAACTATAACCATACCTCTATACCCCTGCAGGACCCGACCGTCAACACACCGCCACGGAGGGCCCAGAATTCTCCACACCCCCCACCCAAGAGGCCGTCAGCGATGACAGCAGCTCTGTCGACCTGGACACCGATGACCAGCCCGGACCATCGGGGACCTCTGGACAGTCGGTTCCCCTCGCACAGGCCACTACAGACCCAAACCCCTCTGGGAACACCAGCACAGCTCCCACCCAGCGGGCCCATGCCTCTGTCTCCAGGGCACGTCAATCTGCGGTGTGCCTACCACTACAGGGCACCCAGGATAACCCACCACCCCAACAACAACAGGGACCTGGGGGCAGTGGTAGTGGGCACACCGGCCAGGGGGCAGAGGCCCAGGGAAACAGGGCAACTCAGAGGGCAGCTGTGCGACAGGGGGGGGACGGGCCCAGGGAACCCACTCTCCACGAGGCCCTCACCACCATGATGGGAGCATACAACCGCTCCCAGGAGACGATGGCGACGGTACTGGCCCGGTTCCAGGAGATCCAGGTACTGCAGGAGGAACACTATCGGGGGTACAGGGAGGACATCAGAGCCCTCACCTCCACCCTGGTTACCATGGTAGGGCTGCTGCAGGACCTCATCAACACCAGGACGGACACTCAACAACAACAAAGGGCCCCTGCCACTAGCCTGGACCAAGAACAGCCAACCACCTCCGCCGGCGCTAGTGGACAGGAGGCCCCCGCACAACAGCAGCCCACCAGACCCCCACCTCCTGCAGGAGAAGAACCACCCCGCAAGAGGGCCCTGAGATCTCGCAAGAAGACAGAGTAGGATGTCAAGACCCCCGCCAGCAAAGGATACCACCTGATGTCATCCCACTGTCCCACATTGTCACCCTGTCCATCCTTGAACTGCCCATGCTCCATCTCTCCACAGGCCTCTGGACAATGCACCTGTGTGACTGTTACTCTGGACTCTGCCATGGACATTCCTTCACCATAGCCCCCACCCACTTGAAACCACCCATCCCATTTTGAGCACTGAAATAAACACGCATTTAGCACAAAACTATCTGGAGTCTGGCTGTGATTTCAAAATAATGTAATTGACATGACAGTGCAAATATGTCCTTGTACATAGTGAAGTCAACAAACAGCTGCCACAAAGCTGTAGTCCATGGGGAAACGAAGCACAGGACTCGTAGTGGGGACCCCAGATCTGAAATAGGGAGGGAAAAGCCACAACTCAGTCATCATACACTGGGGCAAATAGACAGGCAGCAGAGATGCAGGAGAGTAGTTCACATTCACTAAATTATGTTTGAATTGTTACCTGTGTCCTATTGGAAGTACTGTTCAATGATTCTGTCCCTGTTGTCTGTTTCAGCCCCGTCGTCTTCGTCCTCGTCACTCTCCACAGGTTCCACAGCTGCCACTACACCACCGTCTCGACCATCCTCCTGCAGGAAAGGCACCTGGCGGCGCAAAGCCAGGTTGTGAAGCATGCAGCAGGCCACGATGATGTGACACACCTTCTTAGGTGAGTACATTAGGGATCCACCTGTCATATGCAGGCACCTAAACCTGGCCTTTAGGAGGCCAAAGGTGCGTTCGATCACCCTCCTAGTACGCCCATGGGCCTCATTGTACCGTTCCTCTGCCCTGGTCCGGGGATTCCTTACTGGGGTCAGTAGCCACGACAGGTTGGGGTACCCAGAGTCCCCCAATAGCCATACACGGTGTCTCTCTAGCTGTTCCATCACGTAAGGGATGCTGCTATTCCTCAGGATGTAGGCGTCATGCACTGACCCAGGGAACTTGGCATTTACATGCGAGATGTACTGGTCAGCCAAACACACCACCTGGATGTTCATGGAATGGTAACTTTTTCTGTTCCTGTACACCTGCTCCCTGTCTCTTGGGGGAACCAAAGCCACATGGGTCCCATCAATGGCACCAATGACGTTGGGAATATGTCCAAGGGCGTAGAAATCACCCTTCACTGTAGCCAATTCGCCCACCTCAGGGAAAATGATGTAGCTCCTCACGTATTTCATCAGGGCAGACAACACTCTGGATAACACCTTCGAAAACATGGGCTGAGACATCCCAGAAGCAATTCGCACTGTTGTCTGAAATGACCCACTTGCCAGGAAATGGAGTACTGACAGGACCTGCACCAGAGGGGGAATCCCTGTGGGTTGGCGGATGGGGGACATCAGGTCGGGCTCCAGCTGGGCACACAGTTCATGTATAGTGGCACGGTCAAGCCGGTAGGTCAGGATAATGTGGCGTTCTTCCATTGTCGACAGGTCCACCAGCGGTCGGTACACGCGAGGATTCATCCGTCTCCTCGCCAAACCCAGCGGACGGTGCCTAGGAAGGACAACAT